>NC_135540.1:106239483-111039483 GCF_045843805.1 Urocitellus parryii | reverse complement strand
ATCTTCAACTCAAAGTTGACTAAGAAAAATAACCAAACCAAGTTCATAGAAAACTTGGATTTTCTATTCCAGCCCATGATTGATTGCCTTAATAAGTTATTAGGATTTTTTATTGTCAGTATACGAAATTGGAAAGGAGAAATGAAGGAATCAAACAAGCAAGTGGGAAGGTAGGTAGGAAGGAATGGTGGGAGGAACAGAGAGAAGTCATGAAAAGTTGCTATAATTTCATAACAGAAAAGCAGGAAGTTGAGAGAGTATATAGAGATCTATATACATCCACTGAAGAATTAAAGGAGAAAATTTAATATTTTTTTAAATCAGTAAGATATCGTCAAAACAAAAATTTTACCAAAGCCAAATGATTAAGGAATACTTTCTTCAAGTCCATTGCAATAGGGAAGGTAGACCAGACTCAGTCTTAATTCATTTCCCCTGAAACAGAGCTGTTGACAGTCTCAAGAGATGAAAGGGATAAGAGATATTAAAATTTTCTTCTTCTTCAAGTCATGTAGTTTTACAACTTGGATAACATCCTTATCAAAAGTTAAGTACCAATCCCATCAACATATCAATGAAGTTCTTCACAGAACTAGAAAAAGCAAACTTAAAATTCATCTGGAAGCCAGGTATGGTGGAGCATGCCTATAATCCCAGTGGCTCAGAGGCTGAGAGGCAGAAAGATCTCAAGCTCAAGGCCAGCCTCAGCAAAAGCAAGGAGCTAAGCAACTCTGTGAAACCGTCTCTAAATAAAATACAAAAAAGGGCTGGGGATGTGGCTCAATGGTCAAGTGCCCCTGAATCCAATCCCCAGTACCCCCTCCCCTGCGGAAAAAAAAATCATCTAGAAGCATAAAAGACAGCAAATACCCAGCAAAATTGAGAAAAAGGAACAATTTTGGAGGCATGAAAATACCTGATCTCAAGATATGCTCCAGAGCCATAGTAACTACACAGCATGATATAGATGTAAAAACAGACACACAGAACATTGGAACAGAATAGAGGAACTAGAAATGAACCCACAGACCTATAGCTAACTGATTCTTGACATAGATGCCAAAATGTACATTGGAGAAAGGATGGTCTGGTCAACAAAAGGTGCTAGGAAAAATGGATACATAACTTCTGCATCAGAACTTGACCCCTCTCCCTCATCCCATACAAAAATCTACTCAAAATGGACTGAAGACATCAATGTAAAGCCAAATTCTGAAATTTTTAGAAGAAAACAATTCAAGACATTGGTTCAGGTGATGATTTTCTAGATAAGACCACAAAAGCAAAGGAAATAAAAAGTAAAAATTGGGTCTGGAGTTGTGTAGCTCAATGGTAGAGCACCTGACTTGCAGGTGTGAGGAACTGAGTTCATTCCTGGCACCACATAAAAAGAAACAAAGGCACTGAGTCAATCTACAACTAAAAATATAAAAAATAAATAAACTTAGAAGCACAAATTGATAAATGGAAACACATCCAACTAAAGAGTTTCTGCACAGCAAAGAAAACCTACAGAATAGGGGAAAATATTTGATCTGACAAAGAGTTAATATTCAGAGTATATACGCAACTTAAAAATCTGAACAAAGAGTGATCCAATTAAAAATGCAAAACTTATTTGAATACAATTATATGACCAAAAGAAGAAATACAAATGGAAAATAGTATGAAAAAATGTTCCATATGTAGATATCAGATAAATAAAATCAAGACTACAATGAGATACCATCTCAAGCCAAAATTGCTGTCATGAAAAATAAATAAATAAATAACAAAGGCTGATAAGGATGTATAGGAAAAGGAACTCATACTCGGTTGGTGGAAATGGAAATAAGAATAGCCATTGTTAAGCTTTGGATATGAGGAGTTCCCCCAAAGCTCCTGTGTTAATATGAGACTGTTCTGAGATAAAATGATCAAATTATGAGAGCTCTATCAGTCCATCCTAGTTGGATTGGACTGACTGGGTGGTAACTATAGACAGGCAGGTGGGGCATGACTGGAGAAGGTGTGTCCCTGGGAGCATGCACTGAAAGGGAACATTTTCCCTGAGACCCTTGCTCTTTCCTTATTGCCATGTGGGGATCAGCTTTCTTCCGCTCAGCTCTTTCCCCTATGATGCCCTTTCCAGAGCAAAGGAGTCTGCCATCTATAGACTGAAACTTCTGAAAACATGAGCACCAAATAAACTTTTCCTCCTCTAAGTTTTTCTTGTCAGGCATTTTTTTTTCCACAGCAATGCATAAGCTGCCTGAAAGATCCACTTAAAAAACTACCATATGAAGTTCCTCAAAAAACTACCATATGATCCCAGCAAGTCCACTCCTAGGTATAAATCAAAAGGAAATAAAATCAGCATACAAAATGAATTTCTGCATACCTATTATTATTGCTGCATTAGTCACAGTAGCTAAGATATGGAATCAGCCTAGAAGCTACAGTATGTATTTATGTGTATATATATATATATATATATATATATATATACACACACACATATACATATATGTATGCATATATATTTATGTTTATGTATATATCATATTATTGAATAAAGAAATTACATATATATTACAGTTTATTAATCTGTTGATAGAGAAAATACAGTATATTCTGGCCAGCGACCAGTGCCAGCTGCATGAAAGAAGGTTCAAAGCATGAGCAAAACGCTAGGGAGTTTTAAATAAAAGAGACAAGACTCTAATTATCTTTAAAAACAGCTCCAGGATGACTCCTCCTAGCTCCAGCCTCCAGCCACCTAATGTGGTAGCAAGGTTTACTGAAGAGGCTAGAGAGAGAGAACACGCCAGGGAGTGGACATTTATTGGGGAACAAAAAATTCTGGGGAAAATCCCATCCAATGAAGATTAAGGGGGGCAGCATCCCAAGGTCAGGGGCGACGATTGGGTCTTCAGGGCAGTGGTCAGACACACCTCAGCACAGACAAGCCCTGGGACCAGGAAAAGGGTGGGGAAAGCTCTGACACAGCTGTGTTTAAGCACCTCTCACCCACCCAAGGAGGTAACTCAAATCACATGCGAGGATGGCCTCCCACAGTATATATACACTGTATATATATTAATGAATAAAGACAATATAGTAGATATTTAGAAAATGCAGTATACATATACATATATATACATACACACACATATAGACATTATATACATGCTTGATGGGCGTATAGGCTGGTACATTTATATGCATAATGAAATATTACTCAATCATGAGTAAAATTAAAACTTCTGTTATTTTCAGTGAAATGACTGGAACTGGATGATATCAGGTTAAGTAAAATAAGCTGGACACAGAAAGACAAGTAGCACATGTTCTCTCATATTTGAAATCTTAAAAGAAAAATCAACATGAAAGTAGAATAGTGATACTAACAACCAGGAAGGGTGTGTGGAGGGGTGGTGGGGAGAAAGAGGGAGGAGGAAGGGTGGATGGATATAATCCATGCCCACTGTATACGTGTATTGAAATATCACCCTCAACCTCATTAATATTATACATATCAAATGTGCTAATTTAAAAAAAAAAAAGCTAATCACTACTACTTCAATCCCCCATACAGAAACCAGGAGATAGAGGCACTCTCTTACTCGGGAATTCTATTTTAAATTGACAATTTAAAAGGCCGAAAAACTATGAAACGATTTTTTAAAAGATTTACATCTCAACAAGGCAGAGATAAGGTTTGTAATTACAGTTTTCTAAAGTAAGTGCTTTGGGGAGGTCAGAGGCCGAATGTCAGGAGATAGACTGTCTAGAGTTTAATCAATTTGAGGGGAATGTTAAGGTCCATCTTGGTCAATCTTATAAATAAGAATTTCAGAGGAGAGCAAACACTTGAAAAATCTGATTAATCAAATGCTAATGGTCCAAATTAAGCATAAGAAGGAGCTTGCTAGAGGGTAAATATGGCTGCTCAGTGAGCTTTTCTGAAGAACACAGGTTTAGAAAGAACAAATATGTGAAGAAAACAAAAGACAGCCAGCCAAGAGTGAACATTAAAGGATAATATCATGAAAAAAGGTCAGAGTATGAAAAGCGAAAATGTTCCCAAAATCCAGAGAGCCTTGACCCAGTACAAACGTTTTTGGTTACCTATTTTATTACAGTGAGAAGAAAACCCAAAATAAATTATTAAAATTGTTTATTATGGTTTATTTATATGAAAGAAAGCAGGGAGACAACTGTTTGATATTGTACTATTAGTATGAAGAAGGAAGGTTCATCTTACCTCAGAAATCTTCACTAAAGAGATCAATATTAAAACAGGAAAAGCTGGCCAGGATAGACAGCACATCCCTGTAATCCCAATGGCTCTGGAGGCTGAGACAGGAGGATCAGGAGTTCAAAGTCATCCTCAGCAAAAGTGAGGTGCTAAGCAATTCAGTGAGACCCTGTCTCTAAATAAAATACAAAATAGGGCTGAGGATGTGGCTCAGTGGTAGAGTGGCCTTGAATTCAATCCCTGGTACCAACCCCCACCCCAACCCCCAAAAGAAACAAAACAGGAAATGCTAACACAAACACCACTGAAAAGAAAGTAGGTCTCAATAAAGAAGACGATCATAAGTTTACTCAATTATTTAGAGTAAGTTTCAGAACCCAGATCCAGTTTCCAGAAATCATTCTAAAGCTCAACTGCTCAGTACATCCAGGACTGGAAAACTTGCAGATTGCAAAAGCTAGGCTAAAATCTTTGAGAAATGGTATGAAACAATGGGTACATTAAAAAAAATAATTTAAAAGGTATATAAGGAAAAACTTTATTTCAAATCTTGTGAACCAAGTGCATCTTTTTGTGTAAGTTTTAGCTCCACCCTTGATATTTATTTCAGTTGATAGCTGAAATGACTGGTGGTTACCCATGTACAGAAAGAATCAGCATCTTTTTGTTCTTTTTCTTTCTTTTGTTTTCAATTTAAGATTTACAGTGGTGTCAAATATAAGCCTGTTTTGAAAGGACAGAGATGAGGTACAGATATTGTTTGACTTCTCCTCTTGGAGAAATTCATTTATTTTGAAATAAATAATACACAATTATATAATCTATGATTTATCAGGAATGGATTTAACACACATTTCTTTATGAGTTAAAAATCAAAATTATCATTATAAAATATTATTAGGTATCTAAAGATAGATATCAAGTAATATTTTACTGGTTTTACAGGTAATAAAAGAGAAGCCATATCCAAATATTTGCAATCATCTTCATGTTACTACCACATTTTAAGTCTCAAGTAAATCTAAGACAGAGCTAACTATCAATGACTTATTCGATAATTTAGCATTTTTTCTCTCATAAGTAATATACTAGGTATAAGGTGAAAGCTGATTTCAGAATTCCATTCTTTCTTGCTTTTTATTCTACTATCTCAGAAAACAAATTGGCCAACTAATCCCTGGTCTTTTCCATTATCAAAATATACTCTCCAGAAATATTCTGATATTAATAACTTTTATTTAATTATGTATTTGACACATCTAAATGTAATTGCATTTATACAGCTAATTCACCTGCAATGTGCCCTTCAGGTTTATTTCCATTCCCTACAACATGGGAGCAGATTAGGTGTTGCAATATGGATCCTTAATTTATTTACTCATATGATTATTGTTAATTTATTTACTCTTCTGATTATCAAGTCAAATATGCATTCAATAGTTTTGCATATATCAAGAAGTTCTCAAAAATTTAGATCCCATACAATTCCAGTGATTCAGCTAAATATCATCCCCAAACTATCTTATTCTTTATTCAGTGAAAACAAAAATCCTTCACTGTGGATTTTATTTTGCTTTATGTGAAATTGACTCTGGTGGGGGGGGGGACACCAAAATACTTACACCTTGATTGGAGTCACTGCAAGTACATAATAGGCAGTTAAGGCTCACTGAGTGAGATTGGCTCTTTTATTTGTTCAAACTAGTAGTTTGTCCTTTGCTGATCTCACCCTTAAAATCACAGAAGTGCAAACATTGTCCAGTCCTCCCCCTTTTATCCTGTCCTGATTTTGCATCAGACTATGATCAGGGGATGCTTCCCTATCTTCATTGACACAATATTTCCTATTTCAACTAGATTCATTGATATACTGTCTTCATCCAAGTCAACAGATTTCTATTCTAGTCTGTTCTGATGTAATGAGTTTACTCATCTGTTGTTAGAGGTATTTCAGATGACGAATGGTAAGGCATGTATTCTGGAGGGTGGGGGTGGCTACTGCCCTTGAAAAAGCATTGCTTTCGCACCAGGATTCATCTTACATTGGCACATAGCTAAAGGCAAGAAAAATATATCCTGATTTTACTTTCACTCTTTCTTCCTTGCAGTTGCTTTAGATAAGGCCTCATCATTTGTCAACTGGATTACTGCCATAATCTCAGTTTTTCCTCCAACTCTGCATGTCGTCCATCTCTAAATCCTTTGTTCATGCTTACTTCCTTTCATTTCTCCTCCCTGATACTTACTGATCTTTCCTTGCCTGCCATCTTTCCTGAAGGGCTGCTGACCTGCTGCTCCTCAGCCATTGGCCAACTGAGAAGAGAAGAAAGAATCCAAAACTAGTGGTTTCAAGGAGAGGACCCTGAAGGCAGAGGTGAGCCAGGATACAAAGGAACCATAGTTGCTTAAATCTTTTTTTTTTTTTTTTTTTAATTTTGAGACAGCATCTCATCCAGTTGCTGAAAGTCTTGCTAGGTTGTCAAGGCCACCCTGGAACCTGTGATTCTCTTGCCTTAGGCTCCAGAGTTTCTGGAATTTCAGGCATGCACCACTGTGCACCATGTGTTTTTATTCTTAGTGTACACATAGGTTTCTTGGTGTAGGAATGATTTACATTTTCACTGGGATAATTCTTCCTTATCTGAAGTGTTTCTTAGTATTGTAAAATATTTCACATTTATGACCCCAACTCAATAAATGTTTGTCAGACTCCAAGTCCAATTTTCAAAAGATAGTATTCACAAAACAAATGTGTAGTATGAAGATGTCACCCAAATATGTGATGAATAAATTAAAGGATGGATAGATGAAGCCTGGCACAGTGGTGCACACCTATAATCCCATCAGGTCAGGAGGCTGAGACAAGAGGATTGTGAATTCGAATCGAGCCTCAGTCAAAGCAAAGAGCTAATCAAGTCAGTGAGACCCTGTCTCTAAATAAAATACAAAATAAGGCTAAGGATGCGGCTTGGTAGTTGAATGCCCCTGAGTTCAAGCCCTGGTTCCCCGCTCTCAAAAAAATGGATAAATTAATTATTTAATGAAGGGATAAATTAATGCCTTTGCTTCAAAATAAACTAGTTTTCTTACAAATTCTAAATGAGTTAGTAGTTTTCCCTCAAATATTTTCAATTACCATGAAACAAGTAACTTCTTTTAGACAATTTCTAAGTGACAACTTTTAAAATTATGTTGATGTCATTAATACAGATATTACAATTACATAGGAAATTTTTAGTTAACAAAGATTTTTCTGTTAACTTTAAAGTTTAGTCTATATGTATTCAAAACTTTAGTAGATAAAAATTCCTTTCTCATAATAGATAGTGCATAACTTTAAAGATAAGTATTATTAAAACATGGCCATTTCATGAAGCATGACATATGCCAACATTTTTTTCTAGAAGTGTGATTATAATTGAAAAATATTACAATTTACAATAGATTGATCCATAAGTTTGGTGAGTATATGTTGTTTTGACAGAATAAAGATAATGTAATAACTTTTCTATCAATACTTTAGAGTTTCAAATCATGTCTTTCTGGTTGCATGAGAAAATCCAACTTTCTGGATGCATGAAAAAAGTAGGGCAAGAGTTATTGTCTAGTCAGTAGAGAATTATTACCCTATGAGTGCCTTGCATAAAAATAAGAAGTTTAAGCATTATGTATTATAAGAAAAACAATTTCTATGAAAATTGTGAAAATACATAGGCTTAGTCTTTGGGCTTAACAGAAAATCTGTAGAAGTTAAACATTATCAGTTTAAGAAATTTATAGACACAAACACATTTGCTTTGGCAACATAAACTTTATCTCTCTTTAATTGCTTTAGAGCACACACTAAAAATGCAATGCAGCTTCATTTTTAAAAAATCCCTTATAGATTACCTCCATCATACAAACAATAAATACCATACCTCCTCTTTCCTCTATTTTTATTTATTATTTATTTGTTTGTTTGTATGTTTGTTTTTTGTTATTGAGGATTGAACTCACTTTACCATTTTATTCTTTTGTATTGAGACAGGAGTCTTTTAATTTGAGGACATTCTGTTTATTTATTTTTGGTTTTATTTCTTGTGCTTTGGAGATCTCGTTAAGGAAGTTGGTGCCAACACCAATATGATTGATGGATGTTGACCCAATGTTTTCTTCTAGCAGTTGCAAAGTTTCTGGTCTAATTCCTAGTACTTTGATCCATTTTTACATGACTTTTGTGCATTGTAAAAGATAGGGATCTGGTTTCATTTTGCTACATGTAGCTCCAATTTTCCCAGAACCTTTTGTTAGAAGGCTGTCTTTTGTCCAACATACATATTTTGGCACCTTTGTCAAGTATCAGATGACTGGAAGATTTGTCTCTGTGTCTTCTACTCTGTTCCATTAGTCTTCTTGTTTATTTTGATGCCAATACCAATACTGTTTTTGTTACTATAGCTCCTGTAAGTAGGAGGCATCAAAATACCTGATCTGAAATTATACTATATATATATATATATATATATATATATATATATTATATACTATATAAATTTTCTTGCTCAGTATTCCTTTAGCTATTCTTGTTTTTTTTTTTTAATTTTTCCAAATGAACTTAAGAATTGTATTTTCCAATTCTATGAATAATGTTATTGCATTTGAGTGGGCATTGCAGTGAAACTGTATGTTGCCTTTGGAAGTATGGTCATTTTGACAATGTTAATTCTGACTATCCAAAAAGATAGGATATCTTTCCATCTTCTGAGGTCTTCTTCAATTTCTTTCTTCAGAGTTTTATAATTTTCATTTTAAAGCCCTTTAATCTCCTTGATTAGATTAGTTTCCAAGTATTTTATTTTATTTTGTTTTTTGAAGATATTTAATGGAATGGTTTTCCTAATTTCTTCTTTGACTGAATCACTGTTGGAATATAAGAATGATATTGATTTATGAGTGTTGATCTTGTGTCCTGCTACTTTGCTGAACTCAGTTGTCAGCTCCGAAGTCTTCTGGAGGTGTTTTTGTGTCTTCTAGGTATAAAATCATGTCATCAGCACACAGAGCTCATTTGACATCTTTTTTCCCTATTTGTTTCCCTTTAATTTCCTTCTTTTGCCAGATTACTCTGGCTAGTTTTTTGAGGACTGTATGGAATAAGAGTGGTGAGAATGAACATTCTTGTCTTGGTCCTAATTTTACCGTAAAAGCTTTCAGGTTTTCTCCATTTAGTATGATGTTGACTTTGGGTTTGCCATAAATAGCCTTTAAGATTTTGAAATAAGTACCTTTTGCCCCTAACTTCTCCAGCTATTTTAACATGAACTTTATCAAAAGTCTTTTCTGCATCTATTCAGATGATCATGTGGTTCTTGTCTAGCAGCTCCACACTAGGGGATATGATCCAAATCTCAAATACCCACGAACAGAACTCCAAAGCCCACTGGAAATTCCAGTTTAGAACTCTGCATTACTTCTGCTACAGTATTAGACAATTGGTCAGCACTCCCCAGTCTACCCCACCCAATAGTGGGAAATTGGAAGCTGAGAGCTACTATGTACCTGGTTGGCAGCTAAGTGAAGGAACATAAGGAAAATGTCCAAAAATACAGAGCCAAAAATAAATATAAAGACTGAAAATCAATCCCTGCCACAAATTTGAAAAGGCCCTCTATCTCTCATTAAGCTTTTTTTTTCTTTTTCTTTTTTCCATTTTTTTCTTCTTTTTTCTTTTCTAGTTCCATTTATTTTACTCTTTAAATTTTAACTTTGTTTCCCATTTTTCAAACAATTTAATTGTATTGTATTATTCTTTACTTTTTTCTCATTATGAATGATTTTGTGCGTATGTGAGAGTGTGTGTGTGTGTGTGTGTGTGTGTGTGTGGTTGTATATGCTCTCACTTTGTGAATAGATTTGAAAAAAAGTATGTGCATATATGTATTATACACACATGTGTGTACATGTGTGTATATATTTGTTCTTATAACTTCATTTACACATTAATAGGTCTCTCCTGCATGTGTTTATTATTGAACCTTCATCAGACTAGATGGGGTACAATTATATGAGAGTTTGAGTTGTTTTAATCTTAAATTTGCTGGTTCACTCATACCTATATTCTGAACCCTCCTATCTCCCCTTATTCACTCTCTTCCCATAGTAACCGCCAAAACTTCCTATTTACTCCTCCTTTCTTCCTTTTTAAAAATACCTTCAGTTAATATTTTTTATAGCTGATATCTGCTACCTATCTCCTTCTTATCATCTGAACACTTTTTCAAATACTTCAAACTTTCTCTTACCTTATTTTACCCTATATTCTGTTGTTTAAGAAACTATAATCCCACTAAATAATAAAAACTATGTTTTTTGTAGTTCGTACACCATTTACGTTGTTGTAATTATTAATACAGTAGACGACATAGTAGACATTAGCTGTCAAATGCCTGATCTAGTTCACTTTTTAAATTGTTGGTACTGTTGTTAAAAGCTAACCATATCATTTATATAGGTGGCAATTAGCAATTGGCATTACAGATATTGAAGTAGACAGTGGACATTTTTATTAAGACTTTACATCTGTTGCTGATATTAGTGCTATTCCTGCTCCCCCCTCCATTTCTCTAAGAGCAGATGGAAAGAGTCTGGAACATTTCAACATCAGAGTAGAGATCTTCCGGCTGAGAAATACAACTCAACCAACCAACAGTGAATCTTGCCTCATACATGTCCAGCCCCACTCAAGCCTTGACATCAAGCTCAAAGAATTGAGGAGGCAAAAACTCCAAACCAACAACCAGAACTCAAGGAGGTACCTCAACTCCCATCCCTTGGTATCTACCCAGATATCAAAAACAGAAGTCCCAGAGCAAATAAGATAATTACACACAGTAGGACACATGTATTTGATATGTGGATCATGCCCCACATTGATGTGAAGCTGCTGATCTCTGCTGGACTTCTCCATCTCTGGGACTTCTGGAAAAAATCCACTTTTAGGGTATACGCCTCCACAGGCTTCACCTTCAGCACTATGGATGTGAATTACTGGCTGTCTTCCCTGGAGTCCAGATGGACTAGTGTGGCCACAGTGAGCACCCTCACATTAGCTCTTGTGAGTTTCACCCTTGGGATCCACAGACTGAATGTCCAGGTACAATTTTCTTAGGTTCAGGCAATCTCTGGGAATTTTTGCATCACCTGCTGGTAACTTCCTTTAGGAGTCCCCAATCCCTTGTCTCTGTTCTCAGCTGCACAAGCTGTGCAGGGAGGATTTCAGTGTCCAGGAGCATTTTCTTCACCTACCAGCATGCTCTGCACTCACAGAGGGCTTTACAAACTGCCCACAGAGAGCTTTCTGCACTGAACTTGTGGAAAGCTTTAATGCCTGCAGACTGCTTTGGGTTTGTTTTCATTGAGATGCTTACCCTACCCCAACTCTGTATCCACTAAAATATGCCTTTCTTTGTAGACCACAGATTTCCCCAGGTCAACTTTTCTTTACTTTTTCAGTTTCTTTATCTGTTGGCCAAGTGTCTATTTTGTCTGGTTCCTGGATCCTCTGCTGACTACCAATAGGTGGTCAAAGCCTGCACATCTTTTTTTTTTTTTTTAAGTTATTTATTTATTTATTTATTTATTTTTAATTTTTTTTTTGGTTGTTCAAAACATTACAAAGCTCATGACATATCATCTTTCATACATTTGATTCAAGTGGGTTATGAACTCCCATTTTTACCCCAAATACATGTTGCAGAATCACATCGGTTACACTTCCACATTTTTACATAATGCCATATTAGTGACTCTTGTATTCTGCTCTTTAAGGTATAATTTTTTGTGCTTAAGTTACTGACTTTCTATAGCTATGTGTTTTTTCTTTGTTTGTTTGTTTGTTGCAGTTTACTATTAAGTTTCAGTGAGGGGCATCTTCCCTCTTTGTAAGTCTGGTGCTGAAGAGATGCTGGAACATGCTTCCTTTATCTAATCCGCCATCTTTTTCCACCATTGGATTTCAAGGGAGAAAAATGCTTGATGGAAGAAGGTGTTTGAGGAGTGTGGTTGTGGTTGCTGAGGAGGAGACCCCTCAGACTTACCCTATTTTTTATCCCTCACTGTTTTTTCTTCCTCAGCCTCCCTAATGGGCATCCATTCTTGCCTTGCTGTTCCAAATTTTCCCAAACCCTTTAAACAGGGCTCTTCCAGCATAACCACCAACCCAGTCTTCACTGTTGTCAATGATTCTCTTAGCCATTGTCTGTTATAAGAGAAAAAAAATTCTGCTGAAAGTTATAAATATATATGTTGTCTTCAAAATTAATAAAAATAATATAATTGTGCATATTATCTAAGAAATTTATACACACATGTACATAATATGCTGAATCACTTTTTATTACCTTCAAGATAAACTATATGCATCTTTACAAGCTGCCTGAGGTTTATAATTTCTCCCTCCTTCCTTAAATGTCCTAGATTTGAATCCTATGTTATCATGCCATACCAACTACTACACTTTTTTCTTGTAACTCTTAAGAGATTTAAGATTATTTTCTCTCATTTGTTGAATATTTAAACTTTAGGCTCAAGGCTATTTTCCCAGCATAATGTTTCTCTTTGCTCTTGACAATTTCAATATTCATGTGGATGACACTTCTAATATTCAGGCCCATCAGTTCTTAACATATAAATTATTGTTCACTTCTATTTTTTTCAGTGTTTTCTCTAGAGTCTGAAAAAAAAATTAAAATTAACCCAAATCTACCTTCATGTAATGATAGCTCACTTTCATGGGCAGTGCAAGTACTTTAGAGCAATGAAATATCCCTAATCACTCGTCTTCCCTTTTATCATTCCATAATTTATTTTATTTGCATGTGAACTATATTAACCAAAGATATTATTGTGAACAAATTCTTATCCTGAGATAATCTGTTGTTGAAAAGTTGTGTTTGAATAAAATAGCTCAAAACTGGTATTTTGAATGAATTGGTATCTATTAGTTCAATTAAGAAAAATAAAAAGAAAAGTTGTAACTTTGGTTTCACTTATGCCTTCTCTAACCCTTTTGCTTTATTTATGTTTCTGAGCTTCAGACCTGTATCATTTTCTTTCTCATAAAAACTTCTTGGTGTATCTTGCAAGACAGGTCTACAGGTAACAAATACCCTCATTTTTGTTTCTCTGCGAACGTTTTTATCTTTTTTTCACTTTTGAAGGGCAATTTTATAAGGTACAGAATAGTAAGTTGGGTGTTTTTCTCTCTCTCCTTAAATATTATATTCCATTCTTTTCTTATTTGCATGGTTCATGGAGAGAAATTGCTAGGAGCCACAGCAAAAATATTGATACATGGTACCTTTGGTTTAGGTGACAGCCAGCTAGCCATTGAGATTATGATTATGTTAAGTTTTACATTCATATGAAAATTGGACTCCTGCTGTTTACCTAGGCCTGTTACGGGACTCAGGTTACTCATGTCACTCATGTAATGGGAGAGTTCCCATTGGTTGGGGAAGGATAGTAGGCGGGAACTTCCGGGGGGAGGTCCGGGCACCCGGTTCCGGTGACACACGTGGGTTGACCGGCTTGCTAGCAGGACGCACACGGGATGCTGGCGGCTTTTTTAAAATAAAGCTTTGCTTCCCGCTTGAGCGGTTCCTGTTTCTGTGTCTAGCCGGTTGTGGCGGCTCGTGCAGCCGGGTTGCGGCAAGAAATCACTTATAATTTTCTTATCTTATTCCACTGTAAGTAAAGAAACATTTTTCTCTGGCTTACTTCAAACTGTGTTCTCCAGCTTATATTTTCTGCACTTGGAATATGTGGTATGCCCAGGTGAAGTTGTTTGTGGATATTTGTTTGTTTTTGGATGATATTCTTTATGTTCTCTGCATTTCCTGGATCTGTGGCTTGGTGTCCACCATACAGTTGGGGAAGGTCTCAATCAAAAATTTCTTCTGTTCCCTTATCTACTTTCTTTCTGATATTTACATTACACATGAGGTTCTGCCTTTTGTAGTTGTCCCACAGTTGTTGAATGTTTTAATCCATTTTTTACATATTCTCTTTTTTTTCAATTTGGAAGTTTCTATTGACATATTCTCAAGGTCAGAGATTCTTCTCTCAGTGTGAGTCCATCAAAGACACCCTGTTACAGTATTTAATTAATTAATTAATTAATTATAGCATCTCTTTTTATTCTTTCTCTGGATTTCCATCTCTTGGTTTATATAGCTCCCTCTTCTTGCATGTTGTATTATCCATTGGAGTGCTTAGCATGATAATCATGGTTGCTTTAGGTTTCTTTTATGATCATTCCAACATCCTTGCCATATTTCAATCTGTTTTTCATGCTTTCTCTTTCTCCTCAAATTGTGTTTTGTGCTTCTCAGTATTTTGTATTTTTGTTGAAAGTTGGACACGATCTATTGATGTTAGAATTTGGATCTAGAAGGTCCCTCCAAAGTTCATTTGTAGAAAGGTCATGCCCAGCTGGTGACACTATTGGAAAGAAGTGGAAAGGTTGAAGTGAGACCTAGTTGGAACCATGGGTAAACAGAGTTGTGCTTTAGAAATGCATATTTTATCCCTGGTTTTTAACTTTGTCTCTTACTGTGCTTCCTGGCTGTGGAGAGGTGAGCACCATTACTCCATTGCTCCATAATACCTTCTGTCATGACCCTATCTCCCACCTGAGGTTCAAAGCAATGGAATGCTGACCATGAACTGGAACCTCTGAAACTATAAAGCAAAATAAGTCTTGTTTCCTCTAAGTTAATTTTCTCAGGTATTTTTTATAGTGACAAAAAGCTGACTGACAAACTGACCAAAGAAACTGCAATAAATAGACCTTTAGTATTGTAATGGTAAGGCATAGTGAAAAAGGTAGCAATGTATAATTCCAAAATTAGTATCAGTTTTTGGAGAACTATTGACCCTGGACTGTGAGCCTTGCAAATGTGTCTCAGTCCACTGCCTTTTTGGCAAGAGAAAGGGCTAGAGGGGGACAGAATTGTGTATTTCCATTCCCCAAGATCAATTTAGCTATGATATAACCCCAATAGATTAGGCACTGGTAAAACAGTTCTCCTCTGCCTGAGGGCAGGCCTGCTGGAGAACAGGAAGCTCTGGTTAGTTTACTCCCCTCACTGCGGGAAGATAATAGAGGTAAAATTCACACTATACCACTGAAGAAAGCCCCTCACTCTGGAGTTCTTAACTCTCAAACTTGTCCTCACAAAGCTTCCAACAATTTATGAATTGCAGTTCAGGTTTTCCTCCCTGTATTGGCTCCCACAGAGGTTTCTGCTAGCATATCTCCAACTCAGCACATTGTGATTCTCTGTATGTGCTGTCTTTCCAGTTTTGGGGGCGGTGGTTTTCCCTGGGAATTCAATTCTCTGAACGATGAAAGAGTTGTGGATTTTAATTAATTCCTCTTCTCACTTGTTGCTAAGGCACAGTGGTGACTTCCAAGCTCTTTATGTGCCAGATCAGAAATACCTGTCCTTCATCCCACTTCAGTCAGTTGCCACATAGCTTATCTTAGACTTTGGCAGCACCAAAGACTGTAAGTCTTCCCCTAAACATATTTTATTTTATAAAATGTGTCATTACAATTTATATCAGTCCTTTTTTTTTTAGAATTTTATCTTTGGCACACTAAAATGTCTTAACTTCACCAAGACTGAAAAGTTATTTCTACATTTCTCTTTCTTTCCTCACTGAAATATGCTTAATTTCTTATTTACTGCTTAATATATGGATCATTCCTGTAATCAGTCTCTCGCGTCTTCATTCAACATCTATGTCATTCTCTCCTGTCTTCAAGGTATCTGAAAAAAAAAACTACAAGCAAGTAAATCAAATTCTTTGCATTCTATATTCCTATAGTCAGTTGAATGTTTTTGAAGAAGACATCCTCCATGCTAACTTTTCTCATCAATCTATTCAACAACTTCACTTTAGTCTTTTTTCTTTTCTCCAAACTAAAACAAACACACACATTCACGTACATACATACATACACACACACACACACACACACACACACAAAGACAAAACTTTATTTTAACCCCAAATTATATTACATCTAAATTCCATCTCTATCTACTGCATCTTAGCAATATTCCTTTTGAATATGATATATGTTGTTATCTTTATTTTTCTCAACTGTAATTCTTCCTTAAATACAATTTAGATTTTCTAAGACATCTAAAAAACCATCAATCTATGAGGTCATTGATGATTTCTATGAAAAATTAAAATCAATAACTAATACTCTATAATCTTGTCCCATAAGCAGCATTTCAGTGAATATCCAATTATTTATCCTCTTTGAAATTATTTATTTGTTTGATTTTAAGGTACTTATGATTTTACTAACTCAGTAGTTCCTTCTTTCAGTGGCTTTTGTTGCTTTCTTTTCTTCTACTTGACCTCAATATGCCAGAATTCAGTCCACAAATCTCTTCCCTACTTATATTCTTTTAGTGTCAGGACTTTACTATTCTGAGAGCCACCAGATTTTTATCTATTGCCAGAATTCTACCTAGAATTGAATATGCCAGTGTCAATTCCATATTCTTCCCTGATGTCCGCTAGGTATCTCAAGGTCAGCATAATCAAAACACAATTCCTCCTCTTGCCATCACGAGCTCTGTGAAGTTTCAATCTATCATTACAGTTACTCAACTAGAAAATTTTAGTCCAAATGTATATATAACCATCATTTCTAGGATCATGTCAGTAGATGTTTAACTAGCCTTCCTGCATCTACCATTGTCCTGTCCTATGATATGTTCGGCACTGAAGCCAAAGCGGTCCACCTGACATTTAACCCAGATTATGTCACTCTTTGGCTAAAACCCTTAAATGATTCCCCACCTGTCTTGGTCTCTTCAGGATGATCTATGAAAATACCATAAACTCAGTGGCTTATCAATTACAGAAATTTATTCTCACAGTTCTAGAGTCTGGGTAGTGCAAAACCAAGGGGATGGTACATTTAGTATCTGGCAAGAAACTCCCTCATGGTGGCACCTGCTCCCTGTATTCTCACATAGCAGAGGGGGCTAGCTAGCTCTCTGTGGCCTCTTTCAAAAGCTAATTAATTCCTCGTGACTGATTCACCTCACAGAAGCCCACCTGTAAATACTATCACATTAAAGATTGGGTTTTGACAAATTTCAAGTGAATTTAGTGGGACACAAATATTCAGACCCTGGTTTTAACTGACTCCAACTCAAAAAAAGCCATGTTCTCTATACTAATCAGTACAGGGCAACAGTGTTATTGCTCTTCTCTCATTTGCTTCTAGTCTTTCCCTCCTGTTCTTGATCCAGTCACATTGTTCTCCTCACTCTAGTCCTATTAACATGTTCCTGCTTCCAGCTCTTGGCCCTTACTTTTCTCACTGACTAGAAATCTATTATCCAAATGGATTTTTCCTTGAAAATTAAAAAGACTTTAATGAGCTTTATAATTTTAGAGAAGCTTTAGGTTTACATAAAAATAGAGTGGAGTGTACATAGATTTCTCTGTGTACCTCCTCAATCACTCTGATCTCAACTTGCCCCTGTGATTAACATTTTGCATTAGTACAGTGTGTTTTTTACTACTGATAAATCAACATTGATATCATATTATTAACTAAAGTCCTTTGCTTATGTATTTACATGAGGATTCACTCTTTGTGATGTAAGATTATGGGTTTTGAAAAACACATAATGATACATAACCATCATTGCATTATCATGCAGAATAGTTAAATGCCTTAAAAATAACCTGTACTCTACTTCTTTCCTTCCTATCTTTTCATGGCTTGATAGCTCATTTCTTTTTTATTGTCTGAAAATCCATTGCATAGGTATACTGGAGTTCATTCATTCACCTATTTGAGGACATCTTGTTTGCTTCTAAGTTTTGGTAAATACAAATAAAACTATTGTAAATATTAACTTGTAGACTTTTGAACAGACATAAGTTCTCGACTCATTGGGAGTCTAATTTTTTACTATATGACAAATCATATGTTTAGTTTTATAAGAAACTATGAAATGACTTTCTAAAGTTTTTTCTTTCAGGTCTTCTCTAAGGGTTCTATGTCCAATTGCAAACCACTGCCTCCATACTATAACCTTGATACTCTTAACATGTGGTAATAGCCCTCCTAGAATAAAGGAATCTCCCAAGAAAAAGGACAATACAATGTGACATAGTCAGTATCTATATGGGCAAGCATAATTGTCACAACTTTTCTACAACTCTGTATAGCCTAGGATACCTAATCAAATTGTATGTTACCATACATGGGAGACATGGGGGCTAACGTGTAAAAGAAACTAACAAAGCATATATAAGGTAATGTCCCAGCTATGCTGGGGCTCAAACTGTAAGTCTGATTGCATACTATATATAATCTGATGATGCAAGAGTGTAATTTTCATGAGAGTGATGTCATTTTTCCTTGTTTTTTTTTCCTTTCAATGTTTTATCCACAAGGTTTAAAATATAAAGACCATTTAAAAATTGTAGTTGAACAGACAAATAAATTCAAGGTCAAGTATTTATCAAGAATGGTGAAGGTATGTGGAAGCTAGAGAGAAAATGGATCTCATAAATACAGAGAGAAGAACAGTAGCATAGAGAGGGACAGAGGAGGGAGGAGAGGAGGGAATGGGGCAGTATGGAGGAATGAAATTGAGCAAGTTTTATTATGTGCAAGATATGTCACAGATATGTCACAACCAATCCCACTATTATGTATAATTGATATGGATCAATTAAAAAAATTAAAAGAGAACTTTAGAGCATCTGAGATTTTATCCTACTTACAAGTTAAAAGTTTGATGCTACAGTTTCACTGATGTTAGAGAAAACACGAGACAAAAGATTTTATTTGATGTGGCACAGCAAATAGTATAAGTTGCATGGTTATAATGATTCACCTTATTCCCCAGGACCTAGGGAACCAATATTGCGATGGGCCCCAGTGTTTGTTGCACATACATTGAGCTTGTGAGAACTTCAAGAGTAGAGAAATTCAGTCTTTTATAATGAACTGCAAGCGTATCCACAGGATCTTTGCCAAGGAGGGACAGATATTATGTTTATTATATTAGGCACTAAATAAAACTTATCTCTGTTCTTGGTCTATTAATATCATTCTTGAAATGATAATCTGCAATGATATATTTCAATGACATTGCACAAGGTGAAACATTAGAAATTCATGAAGACTTTTCTCCCAGCTGTAATGAACTAACTCAATTTTATCTCTTATGTTATTTTCCTACTCATGTAGGAAAGATACCTCAGAAGAGGTATCTCGCATTATGAACTATTTGGAGAGCCCAAAGTGTATCATGATGCTCTGTCTTATCTTTCTTTTCCTGGAAGATGTTCTGATACCCCATTCTACCTGGTATCCCACATTTCTAATTGATGCTTTGTGTTTTTGTTTGTTTGTTTTGTTTCGTTTTCTTCTCTGAGTACCTTAGGACTAAAGATCACCCACCTTAGTTTCTGCACTGTTTCCCATTCAGATATCTTTCAGAGCACCAAGAGGTTATATATTTTTACATTTTTACATTCAAATGCTTTGTATTTTCCAGTGGGCCTGTACATACTGGTAAGGCATGTTCTATCATGGAGACTTGCAAATTCATTATTGCCAATAATAAAGCACTAGAATTTGACTCTGCATTGACATTTAAGTAAGTCTCAACATTTTGTTATCATCTTTATTTTAAAATGTTATATTCATATACTTTCACTTCAATATTCTTTGTTTCTTTTCACAATGGAGATTTAATTAAGTGATACTTTATCTCTGAGCACATCCCAAGCCACTTTTTACAATTTTTATTTTGCGACAAGTTCTCACTAAGTTGCTTAGGGCCTTGCTAAATTGCTGAGGCTGGCCTTGAACTTACGATCCTCCTGCAGTAGTCTCTGGAGTTGCTGGAATTATAGGAATGCTCCACAGTGCCTCACTTCAAAATGCTTTCTTAAATGAGAAAAGGCAAACAAATAAACCAAAATCCAGAGGAGTAATAGATCAGCCTCCCTTTAACTGTGGGGATATGTTACCAAACCTTCAGAGGGTGCCTAAAACTATGAATAGTATTAAAACCTGTATATATTATGTTTTTTCCCATACATTAGCACCTATGATAAAGTTTAATTTATACATTAGACTGATATATAGTAACTACTCACAAACTAGAATGCTTATAACAATGTACAGTAACAAATTTTCAGCATTGCAACTTTTGTACTTTCGAGGTGTTACTAAGTAAAACAGGATTGCAATTTGATAATAGATCGTCAATTTGATAATCATACTAAATGACAGACAAGTAGTGGACACAGTGTGGGTACTCTGGACAAAGGGATGATTCATGTTTTGGCTGGGATGGAGTGGAATGACTTGAGATTTCATCATACTGCTCAGATTGATGGACAATTTGGCACTTAAGAGTGATTTATTTCTGGAATTTTTCCTTTAATGTTTTTGGACCATAATTGGGTGCAGACAACTAAAAGAGTAGGAGGGAGGATTACCTTATTCATGAAGACACACTGTCTAAATTATTTATGAGTAATATTTTCCCAAAGGTTTTCCTTTATCATTAATATAACTAAAGAACAGTAATTTTTTGCTAACTTATCTAGTTATATGTAGTTCTGAACTTAACATTTTTCTATTTATATGTCCCCGAATTTGCTACTGAACAGTATTGTGCAGTATCAAAATGGTACTAGAGGTGTTATTCCACACAAAATAATTCTCCTTAAATTCCAGATTGTAAAATTAATATGATTGTGTACAAAGTTATATTTCTTATATATCTTGTTAAAGAAGAAAAAATAAAACAATAAAGAAAAAATTTTTCTAACTTTGGGTCAAGGCTCCTCTTAACTCACTGTGCCTTGAGAGTGAAGCAATTGCTTTATTTTTCATTATCCCATGTGCTGAGACCACTTCAATTTCTTTTGTGGGGAGACAATGGCAGAATTGTGGTATTAACTCTCAGCTGCCTTCCTTTAATTCATTAGTTATAATATTGTTAGATATTTTGGTTTTTGATATTTAAAATATAAAATATTCATTTTTCCCTATTCATGTAGCTATTTGACTTTTCTAAAGAGAATATTTAATAATTCTACATAGTGTTGGCTTGTACAACCAAATTCATCCATGAAGAAATCAGATAAGTAAGACATTTTGTAAAAATAAAAGAAATATTGCTATGAGACTGTGAAAGCTCAAAAGAAATTCTAACACAATTTAATATATTGTTAGCCTAGAGCAAATTCATGTGATGTCTTAGGACATACCATCTTGTAAAAGCAAAAATAAATAAGTAATATACAATAAAATATGATTCTATATCCTTCTTAAAATGCTAACATTTGTAGCAGTAATGAAAGCATAATATGTGTCTCAACAACAGTGGCCAAAGGATTAATGGGTTAAGCAGGAGTTACATATTCCTTTAGTTTATAGGTTCATATCATTATTTATCTTGAAATTCCAGACGTGGCATCATCCTACTACAGAGTGGAGGTTCTGAATACCATCAGAGAAGATGCAGTATAGCAAAGGTCCTAATAATTCAGATTTAGTTTGTGTGACCTTCAGAACATTATGTCACAAGAAGGCCATTACATGCTGGTAAGGGGAATAATCCAATAATGATAATAAGTGTATATGCCCCAAATATCATCACACCCAATTACACTTTTAAAAAAGTACTCCTTGACATTAAATCCCAGATAAACTCCAATATAATGATACTGCGTGACTCCAACATACCCCTGTCACCAATAGACAAGTCATCAAAGCATGAAATCAATAAAGATATATCCAACCTAAATAATACTATAAATCAGGGCTGGAGATGTGGCTCAGCGGTAGCGCGCTCGCCTGGCATGCGTGCGGCCCGGGTTCGATCCTCAGCACCACATACCAACAAAGATGTTGTGTCTGCCGAGAACTAAAAAAAAAAAAAAAAAAAAAAATTAAAAAAAATAAATAAATAAATAGGCTTTATAAAAAAAAATAAAAAAAAAATAATACTATAAATCAAATGCACCTAATAGACATCTCCAAAATATTTCACCATAAAACAGATGAATTTACCTGCTTTGCAGTAGCTCATGGAATCTTTTTCAAAATAAACTATATTCTAAGTCACAGTGTAAGTCTTAGAAAATATAAAAAGAGATTCTCCTATGCATCTTATCAGATCATAATGGAATAAAACTACAAACCAACAGCAAGAAAAATAATAGAAGCCCACAAATACATGAAGATTAAACAATGCTCTTTTAAATGAAGAATAGACCAAAGAAGAGATGAAAGAAGAAATAAAGAATTTCTTAGAAACAAATGAGACCAGAGATACAACATATCAAAATCACTGGGACAGTATAAAAGTAGTGCTAAGAGGAAAAGTTATTGCATTGAGTGCCAACATTAAAAAGATAGAAAGAGTCCAAGTTATAAAGCTTGTATTTCATCTCCTGGCCTTAGAAAAATAATAACAAACTAAAAATCAGCAGGAGATAGTAAATAATAAAAATAAAAACCAGAATTAACGAATTGATAATAAAAAATACACAGGATCAATGCAACAAAGAGTTGGTTCTTCAGAAAAGATAAATAAGATTGATAAACCTTTTGCCAAACTAACCAAAAGAAAAAGAGAGAAGATCCAAATAAAGTAAAATAGAGAAGAAAAATAATGCATTACCACAAACACTTCTGAATTATAGAGGATCACTGGAAACTATTTTGAAAATTATAGTCCAATAAAGTACAAAAACCTAGAAGACACTTATAAATTTCTATACGTATATGACGTGTTCAAATTGAACCAGGAAGATATAGACAGATAAACAAACAGACCAAAATATCATATAATGAAATGGAAACAGCTATCAAAAGTCACTTGCAATAAAAGCCCAGGACATACCAGACCATTAAAAACAACAAACTAACACCAATCTTTCTCAAATTATTCCGTACATTTGGAAAGAAGAGAATAGTCACAAATATATTCTATGAAGCCATTATAACTCTTATGACAAAACCAAAGACACACCAAGGAAAGAAAATTACAGTCCAATCTCCCTAATAAACATAGATGCAAAAATCCTGAATAAAATGTTAACAAACCACATTGGAAAACATTAAGAAGATAATAACCATGATCAAGTACACAGCATCCCAGGGATGAAAGGTTGGATCAAGACACACAAATCAATAATTGTAATTCACCAGGTAAACAGAATTAAGAACAAGAACTACATGACAATCTCAATCAATACAGAAAAAGGCCTTTGATAAATATAGCAACCATTCATGTTAAAAAAAATTCAGAGAAATTAGAGATAGAAGGAACTTACTTCAACATTATAAAGGTAACATTATAATGTTACAATATTATATGACAAACCCAAAGCCAAAAACATACTGAGTGGGAAAAAAAGCTAAAAGCTTTTCCTCTAAAATCAGGAAGAAGTCAAGGATGTTCACTCCCACTATTTCTATTCAATATAGTATGTGAAACTGTAGGAAGAGCAATCAGGTAAGAGAAAGACATTAAATAAATACAAATAAGAAAAAAAGAAGACACACCATTATTGTTTACTGATGACATGATACTATATCTAAAAGACTCCCCTAAAATTTAAGAAAATGTGGTATATATACACAATGGACTTTTACTCAGCCATAATGAAGAACGAAATATTGGCCTTTGCTTATAAATGGATGGAAAGAGAGAATATCATGTTAAGTGAAATAAGCTAGACAGAAAATCAAGGGTCAAATATTTGCTAAAGCAACATAAGGAAATAAGGAAAAGAAGGTCGTGGAGGAGGGGGTTAGATATCATAAAGATATAGGGAAGTTCAGTGGAGTGGGAAACGAATGAGAGGGAGGGAGGAAAGATGGAAAAGGGAAAGAAATGCAGAATGAACCTAACAGAGTCATGTTATACATACATAAATGCACCAAAGAGAGTATCTCCTTTATAGATCTATAGAAAGTACCAATCAAAAATAAATAAACAAAGGAGCAAAAGGAAGATCATTACAGTAGACCATAGAGAAAAGAGGGAGTGAAGAGGGGGAAAAAAGGGAGGGGGAATGGGGAAAAAACTATGTCGCCTACCTGTGCTTCAATTTATATTCATAAATTCAGAGTAATAACAACTTTTAATTGTCTTCATCATATGCATTATAACAACTAAAATCTTGAGCTTTGCCTTTCTACCTATGTGCTCACAACTGTACTACACATTTTATGTTTATCATCCTATTTACCCTTAGAGCAAAATCACGAAGTATGTTTTTTAGATAAGGAAAATGAAGTTCAGAAAGTTATATCATGTGCTCAAAGTCAGTTAGAAAGATGCAAAACTGAAATAAGAGCTGGGTGTATCTGAATTCAAAATCTGTCCACTCATCTATGTTCTAGGAAATAAGAAAAGAATGCTTTCAAACTTTGTGACCCAGTCAATGTCATAAAGCAAGTGCTATGCCAGATGTTCCCAATGCAAGTTCTTCAACTCAGAATTTTGTGGAGGTGGCAGGATAAAGAACAGAAGAGGAAGAAGTGCTCATAACTGGTGCCTCCTCCATCTTCATTAGTGATTCATACTATGAGTCACTCCCAAATAGTTTTAGGACAGAGAACTCCCCAAAACAACTAATAAGCATGTATAGAGGAGAGCAGAAATAGATGTCATCAAAGAAAAGTACTGGCTAAGTACAACACAGCACTGGCAGAGTCAGGCAACAGTAAGAGGGGAAAGAGCACTAAACTACTTCCCAACCTGAAGGTTATTTTTCTGGTCATAGAATATAATGGAACTCTCAGGAAGCATGAACTCACCATGAATCTGTAGCAAATACCACATGGCTTCCCACTGTATTTTCCTTCACTCGGCTTGTCTGTGTTTCATTTTGGCAATACTAAAACCTAGCCCATTTTGCCCAAGATATAGACCCAAACACATAGGCAAGCATGTAGTCATACCTAAAGCCCAAATCCATGTGTTCCTGTGCTCCAAAATCAAGGTTTCCTCTTTCGGCATGATTTTTTTTTTTCTTAACTCACTCAGTGGAACATTCAGCCCTTTTACAAATATTTTCCCATTTAGAGCCCAGATGAATGAAGATTCATCCTGATGAGGTGTGTTAAGCACAGTTGTGAACTATGGCAGATGCATGGTTTGCACATGGAACCCGTCATTACAAGCTGTGTTTGTCATCCACTAGGGCGACCATAACAAATTGCCACAGACTGGGTGCTTTCAACAACAGGGTTTTATTTTCTCGCCCTTCTGTAGGCTGGAAGTCCAAGATGGAAGTTTTGGCAGAACTGATCTCCTCTGAGGCCTCTTTCCTGTTTTGTGGAAGGCCTTTCTTTCTATGTAATTTCACTGGTGCTTCCCTCCGTCTTTCTCTCCTAATTTCCTCTTCTTATATGGACACCAGTCGTATGGATTAGGATCCACACTAATGACCTCCTGTTAACTTAATTACCTCTTTATAGGCCATGGGTCCAAACACATTACCTCCTGAAGGAGTAGGACTGAGGACTTCAGCACATGAATTTGACAGTAAAGGGACATGATCCGATCTGTAGGCATTGGTAGGCTGCATCTAGGCCCTGATTTCAGAACCAGTCCAGGGACTTGGACCTAGTGACTCCTGTTCTCTCTCCGTTCTTGATCCTCTTTGATCTAGGATGTAGGCAAGCCTTCCAGAGGTCCAGAAGGAGGTAGCACAATAATGGG
This sequence comes from Urocitellus parryii, assembly GCF_045843805.1. Lineage (NCBI taxonomy): Eukaryota > Metazoa > Chordata > Mammalia > Rodentia > Sciuridae > Urocitellus > Urocitellus parryii. Next base: position 111,013,446 of record NC_135540.1, on the reverse strand, counting down.
GAAACCCAGAAGGCTGCTCTTCTGAGCTGCTTTCTTTACTTAGGAGAGCCTCGTTTTTTCAAGAGTTTATAAAAGAATAGTATAAGTAACTTAAATTAGTATTTTATGTCCTTAATTTTCTTTGTATCTATAATATTTTGAAAGTCCTTATTGACTCAGTCAAACACTTGGAGACAGGAGCTATCTGGAGAAGTTAGTGTGGGCCTCTGTGATCTAAAGCTGAACCTACAGGCATACATTCCTTCCGTGAACTATCTGAGGGAAGACAGAACAATGAAGAAAGCACACCTGCTTTCATGGTGCTTTGTACCATGGGGAGCCATGAAAGCTATGTCCCCTGGACCTCTGAGAACAGGCTGCTCTGTGGCCAGGTTGTGACAGCAGGTTCTTGTGGCAGACAGAGAAAAGACAACCCCTCAGGACAAGCAGTCCTTTTTATCTTAGCATAATTCAAAGGTGTCTGGCAAGAGAATTTAAATTCAGATCCCCTTTGTTCACCAACCCTGATGGCAGACACAACCCGATTCCACAGGTATCATCTCCTGGCACTAGATCTCCAGAAGGAGCTCATCTGGTTTTACTAGGGCTGTTTTTCCTACAGAGTACAGGATTTTGTGTTTGTCTATTTAGCTTCCTTACAATTTTCACTACTTAGGTAGAATTACAGCAATTCTTTATAGTGGCTTTTGCTTGTTTGCTTTTTAAATCTGCCTTGAGAATAAGGGATGGGTACATTATGTAAATCCCATAATAAATAAACAGATTATACAAAAACGAAAATGATATGTTGTTCTTTAGAAGTGCTCCTAGGGGCTCAGCTCTAGGCACATGTTACAAATCAGTGATTTTGGAAGCACTTTTGTTAAAAAAAAAAAAATATCCAGTGAGTGCAGGCAAAACTCTTCTCCCTTGTGTCTTGTCAGAGGAAACATCCAGAAAGAGAATTGGCTGCTGTGGACTTGCTCTAGAGCTATTTTGACAGATTTTTCTTTCATGCTTTATACAGTGATTGTTCTTGCTCTAATTATTATTATATTACTGAGCTTAGTATTTCCTCCTGCTGTTCAGAAAGCAAATTTGCAGACAGAATGGCCCATTAATCACATTGATCTTAAGTCATTATCATGTGTTAATTACATAACAACCAAAAAAAAAAAAAGCCTTAAATGCATTCTACAACTAGTGACAAAACCTTTGCAAGACTTTCTCTGACCATTGAAACTTACTTTGTTTCCATCATTACCTAGATGTTTTATATTATATTTGTGAAATAATTTTTAAGCTCTAGATCACAGCTACATTCACAGAAATAAATTGTTTCTATTTCTCCTGTGGGATATTTGCTTTCCTGATTTCCTTTTGCATTTGGCTATTAATATCTCAGATGTTACAGACAGCAGTTCCTTGATAGAACAAGTTTTAATTTTAATAGTAGAGGTGTCACTCTATTGGGAAAACTTGATTAATCATTTAAAGACAGGCATGTCTCTCTTTTCAAAGCTGAATTGTGGAATTAAAATAAATAATAAATTCTCAAACTTTTTTCATGCTAACTTCCTGTGAGCATGCCAATCTAACAATCATTTTCTTCAAATATAAAGATATACAACATTGCTAGTGGCAGTAGCTTTGAACCTATAGATATACATGCTACATATACATATAGATATACATCTATATATGCATTTATATGACTACACACAAATATATACATAAAGGAAATACTGGGAAAATTATTAATGACAAAACAAAATTATTTTCTTCATAAACTGTGCTATTTGAAAGCTGGTCCTAGTGTTGTACATCTGTAATCCTAGCTACTCTGAAGGCTGAGGCAGAATTTTGAGTTTGAGGTCAGACTGTAGAGTTTACACAGGGAGAACTGACTCAAAAATAATATATAAGTGTGTGTACACACAAACATACATATATCATATATGTGTGTATGTGTATACAGGTATATTGTGTATAGAGACATCTGTACTCCTATGGTTATTATAGTACTATTAGTAGCTAAGAAGCATTAGTTTCCAAGTGTCCAGAAACTAATGAATGGTTTTAGGACCTCAATAACCATAAGAGTGCAGATGCCCTTTGACATTCCAATTTCATCTTCTTTGGTTATGTACCAAGAGCAAGATTTCTTTCTCAAAAGATACTTCTATGATTATGTTTGGAAAAATCTCTACTTCTTTCCACAAAGACTGTACCAATTGATATTCCCAGCAACAGTGTGCAAGGGTTCCTTTTCTTCACATCCTTGCCAACATTGGCCATCTTTTGTCTTGTTGATAAGTCATTCTTTATGCAGAGAGTTGACCTTTATTCTCCTGAATTTATCCTTTTCTTTGTGTTTTCCCTGATGCAATTTCTCCATTGTTCTTCTTTTTCTCAACTGCTTTTGTCTGTTTATATCTGTGTGTACATAATCTAACTTTCCCTTTCACTATTTTGTTTCTGCCTGCCACCCTATAATATAAAATGATAACATGCCCTTTTTATGTTTGCTGTAGTCTGATTGCAATGTTGTGTTGCTGCCCCTCTTGGACCTTAAATGGTGATTTTTTTTTTGTGCTGGATTTTATAATTCATTTCCTCAGAATGCAAAATTGTAATAGGTGGGTAGAAATGTTACTAAATCTGCAATGTTCAGAATGCCATGAGTGGAGAACACATTTTGGAAAATATATCAAGTAGATTCCCCAGCTACTAATATGAGTAACAAATAAATTTACCGGAAATGTTTTTCTCTCAGCTTTCTTTTAGAATCCATCCTTCAGTTAAGTACCTTGGGAGAAAAATCTTCTAAATTTTTTTTACTTTTAAATTTCTCTTTTCTCTGTTCCATGAACCATGTAATAACAAAATGAAAACCACAGAAGGGCTCCTTACATCTCTGGTACCAGTTTTTCTGCAAAGCAAGGGAGCTAGTTTTATACAAAGGAAGGAAGAAGAAGGAAGGAAAAAAGGAAGGAATAAAAGAGAAATCAGTGTCTATGAAGTAATAAAGAATGAAACCCTTTGCTAAGAATGAAATGTTGTTTATATCAAGAAATACCTAGCCAAGCACCCTGGTGTATGCTTGTAATCCCAGCATCTCAAGAGGCTGAGGCAGGATGTTGGCAAGTTCAAAAAGCCAGTCACAGTGACTTAGTAAAGCCATAAGCAGTTTAGCAAGACCCTGTCTCAAAATAGAAAATAAAAGGAGTTGGGGATGTGGCTCAGTGGTTAAGTGTCCCTGGGTACAATCCCTATGACCAGAAAAGAAAATAGAAAGAAAGAAAATAAATTTTAAAATTTAAAAAAAATCAATCTCTTATGAATATTCATGGTTACTAAGTGTTATTGCTAGCTCTGTTGTGCTCAATAGGAACCAGATGAGTTCAAAAAAACATCTAACCTGTAAGAAGACTAAGCCTATATTCCCAGCATCATTCATGGTAGAATATTAGTCTTCTTAGAACCCTTGGGTGTCTATATTCATTCTCAATTGGAGGGAACAGAAGTCAATCCAAAACACCTGCCTTATCAATATTAAAATATAAATGCTCTTTGAATGCATATCTGGGAAATATAGCCATCACAGTGAGGTTTAATTTATAAAGTTATGAGGAGTGTTATGCTTATGTAACAAAGGTTTATGAAAGTAAATGGAAATGATTGTTCTTTGTGTACGAGGATTTAAGTGGAAATTCCCTTTAATACCAAAATTTCAGTGAAGGCTGAAACTGGATGATAAAGGGATCCAAATATTCCTACATTCAGACCACTACAGAGCTTTCTGAGATGCTGTGGGATAGGACAATCACCTCCTCTTTAGCCCTGTTGAAAAGTTAACCTAAACACAGGACTATAAGAAATTTAGGTCATGGAGAATCTTGTGAAACAGCTAATTCTCTATCCTTTATTTCCAAAAGTGTATGAGAGAACCTGAAGAGAATCACTCATAAATATTTGGGATGCTCAAAAGAAGAAGAGATCAAGACTACTTTCTTTGCCTGAATATTAAGCTGTAGAAGCCACACTCCCTTTTTGCCTTCATTGAAGTAGAAGACAAGGAGAGAACTCTTGGAAAAGTGATGTGAAGGATTGGGGAAGAGTTTTGGTGGCATGCTTAAATGTAGAGACATATGGAAATTCTTATCAAGATTGGTAAAGATAGAAAGGCTGCTGCATCCTGTTGGAGTTGCCCATAGTAGCAGAGCAAACAAGGGGTCTGGTGGCAGCAGCCTGCAAGGTATATGGGAGCAATCTCATATCATGCAATAGATAACCACTTGTGCAATGCATACCAAGGTACTGGTAGTAGGCAGATACACATAATAGGACACGTGTTAGCTGAATGATGAGAGTCATGTCCATTTAGAGAACAGGGAAACCATTGTGCAGAACAGAGTGCTAAGGAAACATGTGGAAAGCTGCAATTTAGGTAGTGAGTGAACAAAGAGGAACTGAAAAGAACTAATTTGTGTGGTTGATAATATAAGTACTGGATCAATGTTTGCAAATTACTTATTATAATTTGTTTTTGAAACATGTTCCAGAATCTGGATTTGGATCATACAGTTCTCTGATGTAACATTCCACCACTGAGTGCAGGACCAACTTTGATGCTTACAAAAAGTGGAAAAACATTGAACTTGTCCATACAAAGTTAAAGACTATATATACAATTAAAAAGAAAAGAGCATCCCCTGAAAAAAATAGACTCTCTTGAAATGACGCAAAATTACATGGTAATAGCAAAAGAGACATCAGAAATTTCAACAACGGAACTTACAAAAGATGAAAAACCTCTAGATCTTTTTAAAAAATAAATTCAAATTCTGCTTGATTAAAGTGAAACTTTTTATTTCTATCTCACACATGATATAAAAGCAAAGCTTTAGGCACATTTGCATGGAAAATGAAACTTCCTTAACATAAAAAAGGAAAGTCAGTATAGAATGGAAAATCGGAATAAGAAATCTAAGACCAAGGGTAGAGAAAAGCTGTGTTTATCTGCTTTAAGAAATTAAAGATATTCTTCTCAAAGATGAATTATATACTTTTTTTTCTTTTAAAACTCACATATGATGGGCTGGGAATGTAGGGGCTATAGCTCAGCAGTAAGAAGGTTGCCTAGCATGCACAAGGCCCTGGGTTTCATACTACATAATTCAGACTTTCTAGAAAGACTTCAAGGATAACAGCTCCCAGTAGGAGTCCTTTTCCAAAATTTTTATATTGTTGAATACGCAGTTTTGGCATTAGTCACTAATGGGTAAATCTTTTAGTAGTAAGGATAATTTAGGTCTGCTTGATGAATCTTGGTAACTTAGAATATGTGCACTTCCAATGGAGGGAAAATAGAATGGAAACAGTTTAGGGATAACTTGTTATTAAGGAGGACATTTAGCATTGTGTGTGTAAAAAGCTCGCTGTTTTGACTAGATTTTTTTTTCACATATTAGACAAGGCTGTAACTGTACATTTGCATATAGGCAACCAGGGGTGCTATGTCATTAGCCAACACCAGCATCAGCCTTCATTCCAAATCCTGATGGATCCTGGTGGTGGCTTGCTGTCATTCATGGGCACAACTTTGGTTCGTCTCAAGAAATTTACCTTTTCTAAATTCCCAGTCTAAAAAGACATCACTAAAAATTAAAATGTACCAGGTGTGGTCAAAAAGAGGAAAGAGTACCAACAATCTTAGGATATTTAGTTAAGCAAATTTTTTAAGTATATTTTTCTATTTTTAAGTTGTATATGGGTGCAATGCCTGCATTCATTCCTTCCTTCCTTCCTTCCTTCCTTCCTTCCTTCCTTCCTTCCTTCCTTCCTTCCTCTTTCATTCTTTCTTTCCTTTTTATTTATATGTGGTGCTGAGGATTAAACCCAGAGTCTCACATGTGCTAGGCAAGTGCTCTACCACTGAGTCACAACCCCAGCTCTTAGTTAAACAATTTTTAAAAAATATTAAAATACAGGCATAATGCTGATTTTCATGAGCAGTCATTCAAAAGATTTTTTAAAATTTGTGTATACAAAATAAACTTGAATAATCCTTGTGTCAATAAGGGTTATGAAACCAAGTGTGTGATCATAAATAGAATTTTATTTAAAATTATTCAGACATGAAAAAGTTGACAAGGTATGTGATGTGGAAGGAAAGAGTTATTGACTCTGAGATGCAGAGCACAGAAGAAAGATTAAAATAAAATTAAGTAGAGAGTATTAGTAATATATAATGTGGTTGTCTACATTTAATATATTTGCATATAAATACTGGAGGTGAAATGAAATTACTATCTAAAATGAGTAATGCTATTAAAACAACAATGAATATATCACTGAACATATACACACATATAAATATTCAATATATGAATAATTGCAACAAAATTGAAAAATTTGCATGTAATTTTACATAACACAAATCATGCTGAACATTTATATTAATACTATCATGTGTATGTGTTCTTCAGACACATCTACATAACAAATACACCTTGGAAATTATATTTTATTAATCATTTAGGGCCCTATGTCCCTTAAATAGGAACAGCAGAATGGTTTGGATAAAAATAATGATGCCTAAGTTAGTGAGGTAAACAGGCATTTTGTTTCATAGAAATAATGTACATAGAATTATGCTTTAGACTCTGGGATTTATGAGAACAAAACAAAGTAAACACCTTCCCTGACCCTATCACCTCTTTGTAAATATGATGAGCAGAATAAAATTAACATGTCACTATGTAAATGCATTATTTCTTCCTTTGCATATCAGGTCAATGATCATAAAGGCTTACTCAGTTATACACTACTAAAATATTGAAGAAATGATGCTGAGCCAGAGAGAACATCTCTGATGGCCTGGTGGGTGGGGAAAAGCAGGAAAATGGAAATATTTGTGCTGAGACGTGCTGTCTTAAGGATAATTTTAAATTAATAAAAAGCATGCAAATTAAAATGTGATTGGATATATTTACCATCCCATTAGAAACAAAACTTAAAAGATTAGCAACATCATATATTGATGAGCAGTTAGAAACAGACACTATTAAACACAATAGTAACTTCTATGGGAATTAATTTATTATGATATTTTACATTACTGGTATTTTAAAGTTGCAATCACATGTACTCTTTGGCAAGGAATCCCACCTCCCAGAAATTTTGCCAAAGAAATAAAATTTGAGACTATCACTGTATACATTCAAGGATATTTCATGTAACAGCAAAACTAAAATCAAGCTTAATGTTCATCAATAAAGTATGATTCAGTCATTAAGAAAACCAGATAAAGATACTTCACAGAAGAAGAAATATAATTGATAAACAAACATATGAAAAACTGTTAATCATCACTAGCAATTAGAGAAATGCAAACCAAAACTACTCTAAGATTTCATCTCACCCCAGTCAGAATGGCAATTATCAAGAATACAAGCAATAATAAGTGTTGGCAAGGATATGTGGGAAACGGAACACTCATACATTTCTGGTGGGACTTCAAGTTTGTGCAACCACTTCGGAAAGCAGTATGGAGATTCCTTAGAAAACTGGGAATGGGATCATCATTTGACCCAGCTATCCTACTCCTTGGCCTATACCCAAATAACTTAAAATCAGCATACTATAGTGACATAGCCACATCGTAGCTATCATGTTTATAGCACCTCAATTCACAATAGCTAAACTGTGGAACCAACCTAGATGCCCTTCAACAAGATAAATGGATGAAGAAAATGTGGTACATATACACAATGAAATATTATTCAGCCTTAAAGAAGAATGAAATTATGGTATTGCAGGTAAATGGATGGAAGTAGAGAATATTATGCTAAGTGAAATAAGTCAATCCCAAAAAAACAAAGGTCAATGTTATCTCTGATAAGTGGATGCTGATCCATAGTAGGGACAGAGATAGGGAAGAATGAAGAAATATTGGATTGTGCAGAGGGGAGTGAAGAGAGGGCTGGGTCTGTGGGGATGGGAAGGACAATAGAATGAGACAAACATTATTACCCTATAAACATTTATGATTACACTACTGGTGGGACTCTGCACCATATACAGCCAGAGGAATGAAAAGTTGCGATCCATTTGTGTACAATATCAAAATGCATTTTATTGTCATGTATAACTAATTAGAACAAATTTTAAAAATTAAAAAGAACAATTTTATTGATATGGAACCGTTTTCTTTTAAAATGCTAAACAAAAACAAATGTATATGTGCATTTTCAATTTAATAAGAATAAAGCCTAGGGCCAGGCTTGTGGCTCAGTGGTAGAGTGCTTGCACAGCATGCATGAGGCACTGGGTTTGATCCCCAGCACCACATAAAAATAGAAAAAAAAAAAAAACAAGCAAACAAATAAAATAAAGATATTTTGTCCATTTACAACTAAAAAGAAAAAAAGTTTTTGAAAAGCATAAGTGTATATATTATGAATTATGAAATGTTTAAGTAGATTTATGAAAACTCCAAAAACACACATGCAGAGTAGCACTCAATCAATGCTTCTTGGACTTCCTACTTAAATTCACTTATCCACAGGCATCTTCTAAACTCAAGCTAATTTCTGATAGTTAGTGGTAATGCTACATCTGTGATCATTTGGACTTAAATTTTCCCACAATGTACAAAACTGGAAGATCACTTTATAGATTTTCAAAATAAGGGCAAGTGGCTTACCTTATATGTGATGATAAATGTCCTCAGTGATACATTTTGGGACAAAAATACTAATGCTTAACTCCATAGAAATGAAACTGTTGATACTGTAGAGACACAAAGAAATCATGTGAATTTCTTAAATAGAGTGACAAGTAATTTCTTTGGGAGATAATATTGAATGGAAAACCAATAGCAGTATTAAAAGAAATGAGTAATAAATATACTTAGTGCACAATAATTATTTTAGGAATCCCCCCCTCCCCATCAGGGAAGACTTATCCTAAGAAGGCAATGATTGCCTGAAAGGAAAATTCAATTATCCAAGCCACAGACAACAGTTTTAACAGACACTTTGGCTGTCTATATGTGATAATGATAAGTAATGATTAACTATTACCTGCTAGCTTTTCACACCTACACCAGGGAGTTTGCTTTGAAGTAATTCCATTAGCCCAAGCAGACCTACCACATGCAATGCCAAAGGCCTTGCCCTAATCACTGTTCTTTCCTTTTCAGTGACTTTCTTCCTTCTCTTATTTCCAAAAATAACAATGTAATGTCTAGTTACATTTTTTCCTTTATCACATGGTGCATGAAGAAGTGGGAAACTTCTATTAGTTAACAGAGATATTGCAGAGTTTCAAGTCAACAAGATTTGTTCTTGTCGGTGAGGGATGGAAACATTGGAGAAATGTTATGCTTTCTTCAGTTCTTTTCCCCTCTATTAGAAATGGTATAACTGTTTCCTGGCAATGGGATAACTTAGGCTTTATAGTCCCTTGGACTCCTAGGATCAGTTTGCTGAGTTCAGGTATTCCTAGTTGAAGGCAACACTGTCTCATGGCAAATGTCCAAGAAGCCTTCTCAGCCTGTCCAGTAGATTATTTGAGGACCCTCTGGCACAATGATCCAACCTATAAATATGCTCTGAAGTGAAACAAGGACAATACAGAACATGATGGTACTCAATTTTTAGATGATAGGTTAACAAAAGAAGTCATTAAATCTTCACTGGGTGGACTGGAGATAATACAAGAAGACTGAAAAAACTGAAAAATGGCTTAGGGCAACCTTCTTTACTGGTATTTTCTTTTTTCAACTTGAGTGCAGACCTAAATGACTGTCACTGGGTCCAAGAGATAGTCACTTGTTTTATGGAAAGGTGACAGAAAGTTGAAATCAGACTGGCCCTAGGAAACACTGGGGAATGGATGAAGTGTGTGATAAGGACAACTCCTCTTTGACCTTCAACCACCCAAACACAAGTTTCCAACACTCCACCTGCCCCCTTCTTCAGAGAAGGAAAATTGACCCAGGCCAGTCACACCTCACTGCAAAACAATTGAATTTTCTTTATTAACTTGAGATTATTTACATGTTTAAAGAGAAAGAAGAACTAATATTGTTAATGGGAATGGAAATTAATTTCCAGTGGTTGAGTTCCAGGCACTTACCAGAATAGGTGATGACTGACTATGGTAGAAATGAAGTCTTTCATATGCCCCTCAAATTATGCTATACAAAACCAAAAAAGTACTTTTATTCTTCTCAGCTTGAAGAGGCCCGTTTTGTTGTGTGCTAATTGCAAAGAGAAAAATAAATATATAATAAGTCTATAATGATTTTATGGTAACTATTTGATTAATATAAAGACAGAAATATAACAAATTAATCATTTCTTTAGCTCAGCTAGTCAATACCTCAAATTCTGGAAGGATATAGGATAAGGAAATAATTACTTGACATATATCACATCATTCTTCCCATTTGTCTGAGTACTATCATTTAAGTAGCAAGATTTAGTTTATCTAAGGTATGTAAACAATTATGGTTATTTGAAGTTCTATGGGAATTTGATAGCTACAGTTATCTGCGAGTCACACCAGAAATCACACTAAAGTACAAGTCAAATTAGCACAAAAGAGAGCAGGTTCCAAGACACTGCTATCCCAGCAGCTTGTCAGTGATATCAACATCATCAGGAAACAAGTAAGATTCTCCCAAACAGCTTCCATTTGTTAATTTTTGCACTTGAGGATGTGAGACAAACATTGCCAGACTTGGTTGAGATCACATGTATAGGACGCTAAGAATAAAAAGGAAGAAAAAATAAGTATTGCCAGATGGACAAAAGGTGACCATGAATAACACAGCAAAATCAGGGAAAGAAAAGCAAACTCAGAGAAACCCCATTACAACTCCCTCTAGTGACACCGACTGGCATGTTTTCAGGATCAAAGTCATATCTGCCTTTAGTGTGTGCGGTATGAGCCAAACACACACACAGGCTCCCTCCAGAAAGAAGGCTGTTTTTCTGCAAGCAAAATGAGAAAATGCTTTCTATGAGCAAGCCAGTGTCTGATTTCTAAACATTGCTACATTTGAAATTCATACAATAGATTAGTTAGTGGAATCTAGGGAAACAAGACAGTGACCACATCTTTTCAAAATAATAGGAAAATAATAGGTCATATTTGTATGTGGCCTTTTATAATTACTCTTCCCAGCAAAGAGTGATTGAACTAAAATGACTCAAAAATCAATTCTTAATAATTTAGATTATTTTAAATTAGAAACTCAGAAAACATGAACTCAAGCCAGGATATTGTAGTCATAATTCACAAGTTTTTGTAATATTTTTTGCTGTTATCAAATATATTCCAATAAATAAAGGCTTGATAAATATAGACACTAACTTTAGGACACTTGAACCATGGGTATGGACTATTCTGGTTTTGAAGATATGCATTATAAATGATATATATGTTACAGATATAGTAACTGGTCAATATTGAGTCAGATTTTTAGTGGTATGCACAGGATGGGAAAGAAATGCTGTCACTCTCATAATACCAGATAGAGGAATTGGTATTAAAGTTTGCAAAGCCATACTCCATACTGGTTTTGTACAGGATAACGGGACTCCTACAAATGTTTTATGTGCTAAACAGGTGAAATTGTCAACACAATCTTGTTTATTATGTGCAATGGAGCATTAAACTTCCTTTTCACAAACATCTCTTAAATAATAGTTTATTCCTCTTCTACACACTTCACTTTTTTTGTCTTCCTTCAAGTGCGTAATTATTGCTACTAATCAACTTGGATTTACTTTCTGCTAATACCAATGACATCTTCATTTATAAAATATTCTATGTATGTATTATTTACCAAGCCTATAGAAAGAACTAATTCGAGAGTGTAAATGACTTGCTGGGGGATTCCAATCACATCCACTGCTGTCTGTACTTACATTCTAATTTGCAATACAAAGTTACTTATGATGGTTCTGCCACCAGAGCCATTTGTATCAGATATGTGGCAATATTCTAATAAGAGAATATGTTCTTAATAGCTCTAGATCTTTTCAATTATATCACATTCTTCCATACTCAGAATTTATGGCCCTGTTCAAGTACATAATTGCTCCCCAGGGTTTCTATGATAGAATTCCTACTGGTCAGACATAAACTCGTACATTCTTCTGCTACCAAATTGATAGTCTAAGAACTTTTTGTTCATACACTCTCAAGTTTCTCAACTTTCACTGCTTCCCATTGTTTCAAAATAAAGAAAAAATCTATGGTCTTTGACCTGACAAAAAGATCCTCCATGTTCTGGTCTCCACTGACGACTTTAGCCCCATCACTCTGCATTCTGTCTTCTGGATTTCTTTCAGTATTTCATTCATACAAGCCTCTCAACTTCAAAAATATCAATTCCTCAACAACAGCAGTAAGTCATTCCTTATCTAAAATATTCCTAGTAATTCTTTTGATGTGGGGCCAGTTGTCTTCTGGGAGACCTTCCCATTTTATCCCTGAGTATTTGAGGTCCACCAAGCTCCTGAGGCATATGTGCTTCTATTTTATTACCTTCATTTCTGCCCAGAAGAATTTACTAACGATAAACTGTGTGAGTCTGCTGTGTCTTTCTTATCCATGACTATAGTATCAATGTCTAATTTGGTAGACACAAACAAACAAAATTAACTAATAAAACCCATCAATGAATGAAGAGATATACTAATAAAATAGTTGATAAAAATATGAATGAAACATAATTATTTTCTAGCTAGGGTTTCATCTACCGTTTTTGTTTGCATAAGTAAAAAAGCAGATACATTGAAAAACAATAGGACAAGCACATCATATCAACCTATGGGGTATTTTCCATATTCATGTACTCTATAGATTAACTATTTAACATACAAAGCATACTATTTTGCAGATAAAAAATATAGACATGGTGATGGATATAGTGAAAGAGGACATGGTAGCAGCATAGGAAACTAAACATTTTCAATAAAAATTTCAGACATGTCCTTACTGGGCTATACTCAGTAACTGTTTCAGTGTCCAGACATTGACAACAGCACCTGTGAATGCAAATTTCATCCTAATTTGAAGCAGTTCCTGTCTGCTCTCCTACTATATGTTTCCACTCACAAATTCAGGAATCTTGGAAGTTCGGCTTTAAAGCAAACCAACATTTTTAAGGGGTTCCAGCTAAACATTTAGTATTAAATGATTTAATAGTACTTTAGCTAATTCTTTGCAATTCTAGGAACAATGGCCTACACATTTCTTTGAGATGATAAATATTAGTTACTCAGGACTATAGTGATGATTGTTAAAAGCAAGTTTGCTGAGTACCAAATAACGCATTTATGGCACACTTCATTTTCTTCATGTCCCCAGGTGACAAGAAATAAAATTTTCAGTGAAGATTATTTATTATTTGGAAGAGTCTGGCCTGAGATTGAATCAATTTAATTAAGTGCGGTTTGTGTACAGGTAGATTCTGAATTTTGTGCTAAGACATTGGTAAAGCTATTTATGAGTAATTCACATGTCCAAGAAAGCTGTTTTATCCTGCATTTGTACTCCCTCTAGTTCAACAGGAAAAAGTCTGAGGTTGTTGAAATAATGAGCAGGAAGTGAGAAGGCAGCTTTCAAGTATATTAATGATTTTGTTGGATTTAGGATTATTACTGTGGTGTCAAAGTGAAAAAGACTGTTTTCAAGAAAAGTTCTAGAAAGATCTTGCTCTGTCTGGCAGCAAGTCAGTCTGTGCAGAAGTGAGCATGTCCTGTTTAAGGTGAGCCAAGCTGTCACCCACTTTGAAAATGCACTTCCACTGGACACTAGTGATTTTGTTTCTCTTAATAGAAATTTCAAAGCTAAAGAAAACTCCTCTACTGACAAGGGTTTTGAAAAAGGTGACTATTGTAAATAGCAAAATTTTTGCTGCAGCCTGATTGAATCAAGACCAAGCTATCTACTATTTTGAAGTGATTGGCTTTATTACTTAGTGTAGCAGCCCTGGGCTCGGCCTTTATCACACAGGCTTCTGATTTCTAGGCCTTGAGAGAAGTGATTATTCTGATGTGTTGAAAGCAGAAAATTCTAGAACAATGAAGGCACCTATGAAAACTATACTTTTTTTTTACTTTATTTTGCTGATTACTACCAATATTTGTCCAAGAAAGAAATTCTACATACAGCAATCAGTGTTTTTCTTATCATTAGATCAAATCTGCTAACATTTTCAGTTATGTGAAATGCAACTTTCAAGCTATCACATATTCTTTGATTTGTGTTATTCCATTGTGGTCTGATTTTGCATGGTACATAAATCCATCAAACTATTTCAATATGAACACAGATTGGATAAAATCAAAGAGCAAATAGATAACTCAAGAGGAAAATGATTATTATGTTGTCTCTTTTCCATGGAAGTCAAAGTATAGTAAGTTTGAATTGGGGCTTCTGAGGCAATGAAGGGAATGACTTGACCCTGGAAAATTTTATATGACTCTGTCATGTGAGCACAGATTTTCTGTGCCTAGAAATATGTGATTTGATTTGTATGAAAACTATTCCTCAGAAAAGGACAAACAGATGGGCATGGTGGCTCATGCCTGTAATCCCAGAGGCTTGGGAGGCTGAGGCAGGAGAATCTCAAGTCAAAGCCACCCTCAGCAACAGCAAGGCTCTGAACAACTCAGTGAGACCGTGTCTCTAAATAAAAATACAAAATTGGACTGGGAATGTGACTCAGTGGTTGAGTGCCCCTAATTTCAATCTCTGGTCAGGGGCAGGGGGGTGGGGTTTTGTGGGGACAAAAATGGAAATTATATCAATTTCAAAAACATTGATTGGGCATAAATAAATAAAATTCTCTCTTCCTCATATGTACTTTAAAATGATTCCAAAACTGAAAACAATTTTTAGTTATGTGAGTGACATATGTTATGCTGAGGTAAGCACATGGAGTAGAGTATACTCCCATTCTCCTTGGGAATATTATATGACACTTATCAGACCATGTTATGTGCATCATTGGCCTCAACTACTGAACTCTAAAATACATATTGTAGGCTCCATTATCTGCAGTGCATGTAGTCCAAGGCTTCTAGTGGATGCAGGAAACCGTGGATATTCTGAACCCTATATAAAGTCTTTTATACATTGCCATCAATCAGAACACATATTCCAGTTGTTTTCCATCCATAAATGTAATGCCTTTTTCATTTTAACTAAGCACTTTATCACTCACTGTGGATATAACTTTTTCAGTTTGAGATGTAAATTCACTAGAATGAATTGCTTTTTCCTTGTTTAAAATTTCATAGGTAAACAATTTGTTCTTACAGTAGATCTCAGCAAACAATATTGAATTTTTTCTTTCTTTAAGTCGAGAAATTTTATTTTTTCACTTAAATGACTAACCGTGTGACTTTTCTTAAACTGCCAGCATCATTACTCTTGCACTTTGGGGTCATTACAGTCAGCCTTTTATATCTGCAAGTTCTATAAACATGAATTCAACTTAGCAGTGATTGAAACTGTAGTTAGACTTATGGTGATTATGTCTGTATTGAATATGTGCAAACTTCATTTTCTTAACATTATTCCCTTAAAAATACCCAGTAATAATGATTTACATAAACTTTATTGTATTAGGTATTATGAGTAATTTAGAGATAACAAACTATACAAGCACATGTGCTTAGGTTATATGCAAGTATACACAATTTCATATAAGGAATTTGAGCACTCACAGATTTGTGTATCTGATGGGGGAGATTCTGGAACCAAACCCTACAAATATAACTGTATGGGTAAAATAAAGGTAAATTGAACACAAACATTTCAAAACTGTGGCAGTTAATCTGATAATCAAGATGGCTGTGGTGTATTCAGTGCGGATTCACTAGACAAGGGACTAATTCATGATGTGGGTGGGATGGAGTGGGATGATGGGAGATTTCATCAAGCCACTCAGAATGGCATGCAATTTAAAACCTTTGAATTGTTTGATTCTGAGATGTTCCATTTAACATTTTCTGCCTGTGGTTGACTGAGGGTAACTAAAGCTATTGGAAGTGGAACGGCAGATAAGAAAGGATGACGATATAAACCCAAAAGTTTGAAAGATACATTGAGAGCTTAGGCTATGGCAGGGCTATGTTCTGTCAGCATTTAAGATGTTTTCTGAAGTCTCATCTGCCAACACATAAAAATTGGGGAATGAAATCCTCATAGAAGACTTTAAGAAATTCAAATGTTTCTGGCAGTCTATCCAGAAGACTTATGCTTAAGCACCTGGAATGTTTATAGAGAGCCATAAACATTTCCAGGAAGGACCAAGAAAATCCTAAGCTCTCCCGGTTAGCTCCCTTTCATTTTGCAAACAAACAGTATTTCTGTTACTGGTAGTTCTAAACATTAGATATTTTTCTTCTCTGTGGGTTACAAAGTATCTAAATATTTAGATATGTGACTGTGAGCAGAAAAACAGTATTTAGAAAGAAGATATACCTTGGCAATTTTTCTATTTTAACTTATTGTGATTTTTTAACATAAATGTGGAGATGTAAAACATTAACAATGTCCAAACATTTGAAACATTGTCCAAATGTTAGCGATCAGGTTTTGGCAGTTTCATGTTGCAACAAAAATAAACTCATTCAATTTTTCTAGACAACACCAGGATTTGGATATTTTTAAAAATAAGGAAATTCCTTATTGATGGCAAAAATAAGAATTAAAATTGAAAACGGAGGTACTGAGTCTTAATACAACATGGATATGCCTTGCAAACATTGTGCTAGATGAAGGAAGCTCCACACAGAAGGCCACGTATTTCATGATTGTGTATGTATGAAATGTCAACAATAAGAAATACATGGAGAACAAAAGTAGATTATTGACAGCCAGGGGCTGGCCAGAGATAAAACAGATTAGTAGGCATGATTGTTAAAGGTACTTATTCTCTTTACAGAATGAGAAAAATGTTCTTAATAACTGGGGATGGTTGTGTACTTGTTTTTTTTGTTGTTGTTTTATTTTGTTTTGGGTATTGGGGATTGAACTCAGGGGCACTCAACCACTGAACTACATCCCCACCCCTATTTCGTATTTTATTTAGAGACAGGGTCTTATTGAGTTGCTTAGCACCTCACTGTTGCTGAGGCTGGATTTAAACTCTCGATTCTCCTGCCTTAGCCTCTGGAGCCACTGGGATCACAGGTATGTACCACCACGTCCAGCTGGTCTGTAGATACTTGTGACTTTTGTTAATACATTAATGACACATGAATGGTACCCTCGCACATAATGTATTATGTCTCAAAACCAGTGGTAATATTTATTCAATAAGTAAGACAGAGAAAAGAGATTCACGTTGGATGCCAATTTTATGTACATTCAAAATAGTAATCAATGACATATGAATATTAAACAAACATTGAGGGAAAATATTACATTATGGGCAGCAATACCCCCAGGAAAATATTTAGCAGAATTTCTAAATATATTTGTTTTCTTGTAATTCAATTTGTACTACATTGTATGGATAAGTTAGAATGTTAGATTGTCAGGTGGAATATCTACATAAGTAAGTATCTAAAGTGTTAACATTGATTTGTGTTAGTGTGATGGTTTCAATCTGGACTGTTCCCATAAAGCTCATGGGCCAAAGACTCCTTCTCCAATGCATCGATGTTCAAAGGTGGGAATTTGGGAAAGTGATTGGATCACAAGGGCTGCCTCATTACAGATGGATTAATACATTGCTGGCTTCATAGCTGAACAGACAATTGGAAGTTGATAGAATTAACTATTGGGAGATGATGGAAGCTACAGGAGTGGGGTCTAATTGGACAAAGTTGGTCATGTCCTTGAGGATATATATCTTTGTCCTCTTCCTTACATATTCCCTCTCTGCACTTCCAGGCTGGCATGAAGTGAGCAGCGTTGTTCCATAGGGTCTCCATCTCATAATGTTCTGCCTCATCACATGCCCTTATCAATGGGACAAAGTGACCATTGCCAGAAATCTTGGAAATGAACACCAAAATAAACTTTTGGTCCTTTAAATTATTTTTCTTAGTGACAAAAATCTAACATATTTTACTTTTCAAAATTTCCATAGAAGAACTCTATAAAACTCAGTTACATTTTTGAAAACTTCCTAAGATTGCATATTTTCTTCAACTTTTGTAGAGCAGACTAACCTTACTAACAAACAAGGGTCAGGTATAATGAGGAGAAATACATATTTTGGTTTTCTGAAGCTGAAAGGTGATGATAGTTAATTGAAGGCCATAACTCAGAAGTTCCAAGGTTGAGATTTGAATGAAAAATTTGCATTCTGCTGTAAAATAACCTGGGGATTTGAGACAATTCATTTCTCCTGAAACTTTGCTTTACAAATTTATGCTATTTTGCTTAATCATTCATTCATTCTTTCATCTACATATTTGTTAATTTTATTTAATGTAAATATTAGCTATCTGATTAATCATAGGTACTTATTAAGAAATGAATCAAAATCCTACTTAAACATAATAAATTGCAAGGATAGTTCATGTCAGATCTATTTTTTAATAAGAAAAAAACCCAGGCACCATTTGAAAATATTTTGAGATAGAAAAATTCTGTATCTCTGCTAAAGGAAATCAAATGAAGAAATATCATGGCAAGGAGGACTTTTCATATGTAGTTGAAAATATTTGAGGGTAATGACAGTTTGTTGCAAGTGCCTGTTGAAAGACAAACAACAATTTAGTTTAAATATCTTAATTGGCCTTACTTTTTATTTTGGAATTTGGTAACACTCCATTCCATAAAACAAATGAGTGTTTTAAAGAGCCAAGCAGAAGGTATTGTTTTTATAAACGGAGAATATTTGACAAAAGCAGAAATAAAAATAAAAAGTACATTGGTCATTACATTTTCCTTGTAAGGCAGGTATAGGGAAACAAAATAATAGGAAAATAGCTGACAAATTAGCATCAGGTTATTCCAGATCATTTCCTTTGTACAAGGATTAAA
The DNA here is from genome assembly GCF_045843805.1 of Urocitellus parryii. Taxonomy (NCBI): domain Eukaryota; kingdom Metazoa; phylum Chordata; class Mammalia; order Rodentia; family Sciuridae; genus Urocitellus; species Urocitellus parryii. The sequence goes on along the minus strand of NC_135540.1, from coordinate 110,994,432 downwards.
GAGGAGGAAGCTTCATTACTATGACAATAGAAACTGATCTGTCCCAGAAATTTGACATTTTTCCTCTCTAATCATGATTTCTCAGATTAGATAACAATTTAGGTTCGATTTGACCTTTAGTATGTATGATTGCATGTGACCTTTTATTCTGGTCTGCTGCAGCCTGGTATGAGAGTATATTCCAAACCATTTTTACTTAACATGTCTTACATGTTTTAATGCTCCCAGTAATCCTGAGGACAGGTACTATTATTGTCTGTGCTGCATGTAGCTACTGTAGAGGAGACCTAGATCCACTATGCAGTACCCATGCATAACATTCATGCTATGCTGAATTTATCTAAGTTTTCATGGGATTGTTGATTTCCTATACAATAACATGAGGTGGGAAATGGATTTCCAAATTTGGGGGGAAGAAAATAACATAGCAGAAGAAATGAGAGGAGAATGTGTCTGACTGGAACTGAGGCTGATGGGGATTGGAACTGGAAAGGTAAAATGGGCAGGCTTTGGACTGTTGGGAGAGGACAATGAATGATGGACTGAGAATCTTTTTATATCTGTTGGATAAGATCTGGAAGTAGGGACAAAGCCACCAGAGAGCCTTGAGTGAGACAGACTACTGTGAAAACAGAGTTTTTGAAGAGTCACCTGTCTGATACAGGCTAATTTGTTTGAGAGAATATAGCAATAGCTGTCAGGGAGCCATTGGAGTAATTTATCTTTCCATGTGTCAGTGAGAGTGGTCAAAACTTAGCCAAGAAAACAGCAATAAGTAGAGTCATGTGACGTTAGCTTTTCTGGATTCCTTTAGTAAAACCCCCAATTAAAAAATCTCTTTATCTGACCACAACAACATTCCATCCAGATTTCATGTCCAGACCCTGCATTTAAGAACCTATTTTGATTTTATGAGATTTTCAGGATAGTATCCACTCCATTCCTCTAACCCCTAGTCTATTACCTTCTATCTTCACTTTACTTTACAAAACTGGGTTATGTTTTTCAAGGTCATCATTTAACTAATGCCCTCACAAAATTTCTTAATTTTCTTGCCTCTTTGAATTTCATTACATTTCTCTGATGGATAAAAAATTAACACAGTGAAAATTATTTATGAGCATTTTAAGTACCCCCATTCTGCCCTAACCCCCTACCCCATGAATCTAGTACTGCTTCAGAAAGTCACATAATGAGATACTTTAGTGTTATTAATAGAATTCTTCTTTACCAATCTCATAAATATTATGTTTAGTTACTCAACTTTGTCCAAAACTCCTATGATGTTTTTGACTCAACATTCTCCTACTCCTCAACGTCCTTTAAAAAATATTCTAAAATCATGGGTATCTTCAAATATGTGCAATAGTAGAAAGAAACTATGAGTAGCCAGTCACTTTCTGTAATAATTATCAACATAGCCAACCCTTGCTTCATCTGATTAAATATACTGCTCTTTCCCCATGTTATTTTAAGGGTAAATTTTTATATATTTATGCTTTATCTGTTAATACTTTGAAGAATACCTCTGTTATGGTTTAGTTAGTAATTTGAAGAATACCTGTGTTATGGTGAGATGTTCCCCAAAAGCTCATGTGTGAGACAACGCAAGAAGGCTTAGAGGTGTATAGCAGCCTTAACCCAATTAATGAATTAATAATCCCCTGAGAAGGATTAACTGAGTGGTAACTGAAGATGGTAGAATGTAGCTAGAGGTGGTGGGTCATTGGGGGTATGCCCTGGGGGTATATATTCTGTACCTGGAAAGTGGGGTATCTCTCTGCTTCCTGATTGCAATGCCATGAGCCACTTTCCTCCAACACACTCTTCTGCCATGATGTTCTACTTTACCTGAAATCCTGAAGAATGGCGCCTGCTGTCTATGGACTGACTCCATTGAAACCGTGAGCTCTTAAATAAACTTTTCCTCTCTAAAACTGTTCTTGTCAGGTCTTTTAGTCACAGCAGCACAAAAATCTGACTAAAACAACCTCTAAAACATAGAGACATGTTTTTTTCAAAATATCCATAATATCATTATAAAAATAAGTTGTTTTCATTAAACTTTCATCCTAAGATGGATGAATTCCTCAATGGTGATGCTAATGGCAATGATGTTGGTGCTGCTGATGAGGAATTTACAGTTGGTTTGGCAGGATTTGGCATCCAGATAGTTTCCCATTTAGCATGTGTAGAATATATCTTTTGAATATAGGTCCTTGTTATGGTTTAGATTCTGAATATCCCCCACAAGCTCACAGGTTGAATGCTTGACCTCCAATGCAGCCAATATTCACAGTGGGGCTTCTGGATGTGATAGAATCATGAGGGTCCTAATCTCATCAGTAAATTAATCCATTGATGTATTTATTGCTCATTGGGTTTTGGGGAGGTGGTGAAAACTGTAGGAAGTAAGGTCTAGTGGGTTCTTAGGGGCTTGCCCTAGAAACTATATCTCATTCCCAGCCTCCTCTCTTCCTCTTCTCAACTATCATAAGGTGAACAACTTTCCTCCAACACAGACTTCTATTTATGATGTATTATCTATTTATTCCTTACCATGAGCCCAGAAACAATGGAGTCAACTGGTAATGGGCTGAAACTTCTGAAATCATGAGGCAAACCTACATCTTTATTTCCTTTAGGTTGTTTTTATTCAGTTATTTTGTCACAGCAATGAAAAGCTGACTAATAATCCTCATTCCTCATTGTTTTCCCTTGCCATGTTATTGTTGAAGAATTCAGACAATTTGTCACGTAGAATCTCTATCTTTCTTGTTATTACTGGCTGCATTGTTTTGTTTTTATTTATAAGGTTTCTTTGTCCTTGTTTTTCCAGAAAATTTTCAGCAATACCTAGAGACCTGTAAGTTTTAGCTCTACTGTTTTTGACAAGAATACATCACAGGTGGTACTGTGCTGGCTATAGCTTTGCATCAGTAATCACTAATATCTGATTGCCTTCCCATGCATGATGTTAAGTTCAATGGCAGGATCAGTTACTAGAAGCCTGACATATTCATTATGAAGTTTTCCATTTTCCCTTCATGTAATAATTTAAGCTGTTATGAACAGCATTTGTTTAGAACTATTACTTCATTAGAGTTTGCAAAATGGCAATATTCTGTTTCTATTACACATTCTGCCTTGCAGGTGCAGGTGAGAAAGAGAAAAGATATGGTAGAAAGGAAATGTGTGCTCTTCCTTTCACCCCCATTCTCTTTGTTTTTGTCACTAAATAGAACAGGAGGACTATGCTGACCGTCCTCATTTTTAGGAAAAAAGAGGTAGAGGAAGGACATAAAGACAAGGTAACAAATTATGTACTTGTCATAGTAAACATATTGGTGAACTAAAGAAAGAATTATTGAATTCTACTTGGGGATGACAAGAAGTTATAAATAGCTGGGAGTGGGAGGGGAAGGAATAAGGGTGTATTTGAAGTGTGTTTTTATATGTGGTGTGTGTGCTTTTGTATGAGTAAACAGTGGTAAGATTAAAGAGAGGAGACAGAAGTGGAGGGCTTTATTAGTTATATGAAGTAGTTTGTAAATTTTTTCTCTAGTAGGCAATGAGATGTAAAGTTTTAATCAACAAGAAAGTAATATGAAAAATGTGTATTGAAGGAAGATCACCTCTCTAGCAGCAGGAAGAATGGGCCAGAAGGAAAAGATTAGTTATAGAGACCAGTATACTCTTTATTATTGTAGCTGCAGTGGAAAATGATAAGATCTGAACTTTCAGTAACATTCAGGGTATTTCTCTCATGTGCTGCTCATTGGTGCTTGTTCAACTCTCTGAAATCACCAGTTTTCTTATCTGTCTTCTGCATTAAACTATGTGTATGAGGAACGGGTGATGGGACCAATCGGCCCTACATGCAGGTAACAAATGTAGATTATACTAAAATGCCAATAAAACTACCAGTTAATTTGCCTTTATTATCACCTTGCATTGAAATCTCAAAACAATATCAGTGTTAAAATACTCCTGCCTCCCAAAATATTTCCAAGTCTAAGTTCCAGTTCACTTGCATCTAGTCATCATTTTGAACTAATCAGCTTCCATTTAGTCTTTTTAAAAACATTCTAAAGAATACTCAATTTGCTTCTACTTTGGCACCCTGCTGCTGCATTTGGAGCCTGGACAAAAGACGCTGGGTAAGTATAAAAAGAATTTACTCATAAGATATAATCTTGAATATGAAGACTAATACTAAAATAGTCTTCATTAATATATTCTTCAACATAAGGATGATATATGCATATTTGGTATATGAAAACACTCAGTAATATTTTTGTGAAAATTTTTCTAGAATAACTTTGTTTTCTTACATTTTTTAACTTACAGATTTATCCCTTTCTTTGTACCCCTTTTTAAAATCCTCATCCCCTTTCTGACAAGACCCAGCTCACATTTCACTTCCACCATAAAGCTTTCATTTCTTCTAAATCTGTGTAACAACATTTATGCTTTTATGATACCCAAACATCGCTGTACTTTAAGCATTGTGTATATATCTTATCAAAATGCACTCTATAAGTTCTTGGGAATTTTATTATTTTTGTATCTTTGATGTATTTAATAACCCTCAATCACAGTAGGTACCCTAGGGATAGTTATAGATCATTTTGAATTAATTTCTATAAAAATGTGTATGAGTTTTAAGAATCTTTCAATCCTGCAGTTGTGAGATTCTTTTAGTGTTCTGTTATGCTTCAAGTTGACTCTTTTTAGGACTATGAAATGGAAAGTATACATTTGAAGAAAAAAGATTTGATATTTAAGAGTTTTATAAGAAAATTTTCCAACTCACATTCTTTTTCTAAGTGAGCATAACAATTTTTTGGTGATATTTGTTTGATCCAAACTAGAAAGCTAGTCTAAACTAAAAAACACTAGTACACCACATCAGAAGTTATGTTTACTATATACCAACAAAAAAGGTTCACACTGTGGGAGAAAAGAAATAATGTCCAGGCTTGGTCACTGTATCTCTAGAAGCCAAAATTACATTCATCAAAATTGAAATAAACTATGAAATATGTTTTAAAATAGTCCTCTAAATAATCTCTCCAGGAGATATTAGCAATGCAAAAATCTATAAGTGGGATTTGGACTGAAAACATAGTAAAATGGCTTTTAGCCAGGATAGGAGATAGGAATTTATCAAGGACTAATAATGAGATTTTTGCACTAAAAATGGTATTTATTCATTTGCCAAGATGACTGATACCTGCTGTGTGCCATAAACTGTTTCTTCCTGTTTGAATAAAAGTAAGGTCTACATGTCTATGAGACATGTTTAAATCTAATGGAAAAAATGTAATTATTATGCTCATTCATTGCAAAATATAAATGACAGGTACAGCAAGGATATTTTTAAAGTAATTTGAGATATCTAAGAGTGGAATAATTAATAATTTTATCCTGAGGGATCAAGGAAAGCTTCTAAGAATAGGTATCATTTCAGTTGAAGTATGAAGTATGAGTAAACTTATAAATTTTTGGATTGAAAATTTATGTTTTTGGTCTATGGGGTGTAGTGGCTGGTGATGATGTAAGGGTATGAGTACATATCATTAGTAACTGGTGTGCAAAGAACTCAATTCTAGATGTGAACCTGGAAATGATGAGTTGAATGTATGGTAGAGTACAATTTGTTTCAAGTTCTTTGGTGCTTTTCCCATTAAGAGAAAGAGCATATGTCCCAACCCCTTAAAGATGACTTGCTTTGCCCAAAAGAATATAGGGGAAGTAATATTGCATGTGGTTGAAGCCTTGTCCCCTCAGGCCACACAACTTCTGGACTCACACTCTTGGAACAGGTGGTAGCATATGTCTAAACCTGAGCTGGACTACTAAAGAGGACACGTGGAGGACTCAGGCACACTGAATCAATAAAGGCCATCAGTGGCCAACATAAAGTGAGGCCATTACAGATTGTTCAGTCACTGACAAATACAAGTTCATTGTCCAAGTCAGTTTATACAAAGATCATTGGGAGAACAGCCCAGCTGATCTTAGGCCAGCTTGCCAATCCATAGAACTGTAAGTTGATAAATGACTGCTATCCAAAGTTACTAAATTTTGTGAATACAAAGGTTAACTGATATGGTGCTATTTTATTGAGCATCCATAATTTGGTATACAGTGCTTGGATTTTCTTCTCAAAAATAGAGTATTATGTTTAGATAATACCTGCTCTGCTATGTCAGGTAAAGGGAAGTGGAGATAATTACTAGTAAGAGAAATATATTAGGTCATAAGTTGAGTGCCTACTGTGTACCTAACAGAAGGTAAACCATGTAGAGGAGACTAAATACTAAACTTCGGAGCCTGTTTCCAGGCTTCTGACTTTTAGTGATTATTAGAGCTCACCTCTTTGGGAAGAAAGTGTTACATAGCAACTATAGCCAAACTTACCTTTAATTTTTTTGTGTTACTTTTTCCTTCAAGAAAGAGTCCCTGTTCTAGATGCTTCTTTTTATTCCCTTTTATCCCCTTGAGGCAAGCCAGGTTCTAGTCTGGTGATAATAAAATGTTTTAAAAGATTCACACTGAAAGTTTTTTTCTGAAGGGCAATAGCTAGTAATTTGTATTTCTTGAATAGGTTGTTGACCTCTACATCAAATATTTGGAGTATAATAAGTGCTTAACAAATTAGAACTAATATGATTACATCTCCATCCCATGGATCAGAACCTTTATTCAAATCTGTCAAGGACTATAAAGACAAATTCACAGGCAGCACTTCTTTTAGAAGATCTGAAATAGTGATGAGTTACATAATTCTTTGCATTGCTATTCTACTTGAACATTTGTATAGGAAAAAAAAAGACCAGAGTGCAAGAGTACCTTTCAAATTGATTCTCTGCCCTTAGCTGTGGGGCTTTGTATCAAAAAGGGATCATGTGTACAATTACATTGTTTCTTTGCCAACACTTTCTTTTTAATTGGGAATATCAAAGGTACCCATGGGAAATTAAATATAGGGTAAGCTAGGGTAATTTCCCCTTTTTCTTTTGCTTTGCAAGTGACTGTGACTCCTTAGGGGCTATAGTTCTTACTAGACTGCTTGTCCCTCTGTATTCTAAATTCCCCATTGGAAGATGCTAGTTCCTGGATTCTGTAAAACCACTAGCTCCCGGTTTCTTCCCAGATCCATGAAGGGTAGTTATGCTTTATTTCAATTACATCATTTAAATCTTCTTTATGATGTTATTATTCCTTTATTATTCCCTTATCACTTAAATCACATAGAGAATTAGTGATAGACATGGGATTTGAAATTTGGCTCTATCTACTCACCTGTGTTGTAGCTGTATCAAACCATGCTGGGCCTCATAACCTCCCCAGATCACATGAACATGAGTGCGTATTTTTTAAAGCCTGATAGATAATTCACAATAAATTATATCTCTTAGTTTTCTTCAATAGCCGATTGTAGGTGATATTATATAATGGCACTATGAGAAATCTCAGATACAACCAAAAATGAATGCAGATATTTTTAAAACTTTGAGTTGATAATGCTTATCTCATTCTGTCATGCTAAAAGTAATGATACCACATGTATTGCTCAAATTTTCATTTTAGCTAACCACAGAAGAGATTGAGTTCTATAATTCTTGAAAGTATTCTTACCTCTCTTGACTTATTCTTTAGCAAAATTTCATGATATTATACATTTCTAAGACACAGTGAGGCAAAGTTGTGTGGCTTATGATAAGAAAGCTTGTATCAATGGGGAAGAAATCACTTTTCATAAAAGGCTGACCTTTTACTATACTATTGACATTTTGTCTTCTGATTTGTAGGAGGTAACATCCTTTTTTTGGAGAGTTTTCCAATCTGGTTGTCAGCAAAAATAAAATTTTAGTGTATTCTCAGATTAGGTCTTTTTCTGTCATGGCTAAGGATTTATTAATCAATACCAAACCTATCTGAATCTAAACTCTAGCTTCATTTTGAATTATGTTTACAATTGTCAACATTAAGTCTGAGCAGACCATTCAACATGGGGTTTTAAAGAAAAGTTGAAGACAATAAAACAATTGAATATTTTTAAAAGAAGAGACAATAGAAATCAAGGAATTCTAATACATTTTCCTTTTTTTAATAAATACATAAAGCTCTTTACCATTTCCCTCAATTATTTTGAATAACATGATAATAGGATCTTTCAGACCATCATTATACCGATTTTTACAGCCTGATGTAAAATACTCGTTTCACAGAAATCATCATGACTAGCATTAATAGATGAATGTCAATGTAGTAACACAATAGTATAAGGCATATTTACACCATCTTAACATACAGAAATACCATACACATACACATTAAAAAAAAAACAAAAACACATATCCAGAACAAAGAAAACTCAATCTCCTAGACAGCTTACATTTATAGGCTTTGCCTGAAACTTTTTTTTTTTTTGCTTAATATTTTATAATTTTTTTTCTTTCCAAGCAACACACAGATCTTCCCTATTTCTTGTAATGTATTTGTAACATTGTGCTCATGCAAAAAAATAATACTTGTTTTATTGCACTGACATTTAAACAGTTTTAGATTTGGATATTAAAACCATCCTCTGAAATTTTAATTGATGTTGCTTCATCCATATTGTCATTTCAGTTGGTGTGATATGATGATTTGTTTTTGGTAAGTTACAAAATGACAAGCATGTCCAGTTGACCACAGTTCAAAAATCAAGATTCTAAGCTTCTTGATCATGCACATTTTACTTTCATTCTTGCAACACGATTTGAATCTGATAGATACACCATTTTGACGCAACTTTTATTGGATTCATTTTTTGAATGGTTTCTAAAAGTAACAACCACCAGAAAAAGAAAAAAAGGAAAAAAAAATACTGTCCCACATCCACTGTTCACAATAAGGAAGAGCAGCAAGAATCACACTGACCATCAGTCAGGTGGCGACACTAGTAAACATCAAATGTCATCGAAATACCCAAGGGATGTGATCATCACTATAACCCATACTTCTGCAAGAGTTCAGATTGCCATTGGCGTTTGCGCTCTGGGAAATAATCTGGAATGTGGATTTTTTTAAAATCTTGAATACACTTTTTCATTTCTTCTTCCACACTTAGCTTCTCACAGACTTTCTTTTTGGAAAGATTTGTTTCTCGGGACTTGCTGATGAGTGTCTGAAAGAGTTCACTGTTTCTGCGTTTATCAGGTGGGGGCATCCATTGCACAGGGGCTTTTTTGGAGGGACGATCCAATGTTAAGGTGTTAGGTTGGTGAGCTGTAGCCTGCTGGGCATTGGGCGGGTTGTCCTGGGGAGTGCTGGCCTCTGAGTGGCTGTCACAGCTGGAAGTAGAGAGCTCATTACAGGAAGTCCCACTTTCACTTCCTTTATCTGTCACTTTGTCGTGTTTTCTGTCTTCGTGTTCTTGTTTAGGTGACACTATTTTCTGAGGTGGTCCTAAAAAGGAAAAAAAAATGGATCAGAAAAACTGAATAAATTGGAAGGTCAAATTAAATAAGCACTGTATTTTCTATTTTAAATGAAGAACACTGATCATATAAAGAATGCTATTTGTTGTAGTAGCCAGCCTTTGAGATATTATATACCCCAAACCTTGCAGCTTTAAGTATACATTGAAACATGTATCATGTTTGTTAATATTTCATAATAATAAAATTTGTGAGGTTTGCTTAATAAGCCTTTGTGCCGTGATAAATCATCAGTAGCTTTATGCTGTAAAAAAGACTTTTGTTATTTTAGTTAGAAGATCCTGAGATCTGAAAAAAAATATCATATGTAAGTATCATGCTAGTTTTATATTTGTTTCATTAGACACTTGGTTCGTTTCTGATCAGGACACTGTACAGGTGGTGTCCTTGGTGCATACAGTTTGCTATTATAAAACAGGAAAGTACCATTGCTCTACTTTACAAAGTAGAGGTATTCTCTCAGCTCAGAGGTGTAATAGCATCATTTATACTTCAGGTGGTAGGCTGATTTAAATCTTACCTTCAGTCTCTTAATCTTGTTTCCTGTCTATTTTCTCAGAGAGAATTATGAAAGTGCTATAATATATATATGGGCCTAATATTATGGTGAAAGTATATAGTTGAAATATAGTATTTTCCCAAAATATGAGACTTAGCATTTGAAATAAATTACCTAGAGGACAGTTTTCAGAAAATGTTAGCTTGCCAAAATAATTATTTCAAATATGCCAAGAGTTTATTTCCAAGAGGGAGCATATTTTATTTTCCTTGACTCCACTGTGGGATTAGGACATCCATCTAGCATTTATTGAGCACTATCACATACCCCAAACAATAATAAAACCTTGATTAAATGGAGCCCAATTATTCAGAGATCTTAGGGGTCCAGATTATCCTTTCTCTAAGTCAACTTTTATGAACATGCTATGTAAGTGGGCCTGGGGGAAGACATCAATGTTCTTTAAACATTATTCGGGGTATTTTACTTTGCATCCAGAATTGAGAAAATTTCTTCTAATTCTTGGGGTCTCAACCTTGACTGAAAAGTAGAATAATTTAGAAAGCCTTAGCTTATCATTCTCTGGAATCAATCCAGAATGCCTGATGTCATGAGGAGCCACCTGGACATTGGGTCATTTGGTGGCTACAGGTGATTTCAGTGTGCAGCTAGTTACGGACGATTGTTCAATCAAATACATATCACATGAGTTAACAAGCAACATTGGTAGTTTACTCATAAGAGCGATGAGACAAATGAACAGATATATTTCATGAAAACTTGTAGTATGTACATCATGCGGCTGGTTGCCATCACAAATTTTCTTATTCAAAACAGAAGAAACAAAGCCAGTTGCAGCAGCATATGCCTGCAGTCCCAACTCCTGGGGAGGGTGAGGCAGAAGGATTGCTTGAACTCAAGATGTTCAAAATCAACCTGGGAAATGTAGTCAGACCCACATTTAAAGATAAATAAATACATAAATAAATAAGAGTAAAAGGAGAACCAACAAGAGTTAAGTGGGACTAAAGTTTTCAAAAAAGCTTGAGAACTTCTTGCAGTGAGATTCCATATCTTGATTGTGGAGCTGGTTAGAAGACTGTATTTGCTTGTCAACAATGATGGAATTCCATATTTTAAAAAAATGGGAGTTTTCTTTGTGTAAGCAGTATCTCAATTAACTGGACACCCTACCAAAAGACTTTCTGAAACCACCTCAAAGCAAATGAGAAAGGTCTTAACCAATATTTCAAACTTACTTCATCTGCCATCCAGTAAAACTAGAATAAATGCTAATTTTTAAGACTTCTTAGGAAGAAAGTACACTAAGACATTTTTTTATAGATTTGGAGCTATGGATTTTTTTAATTTATTGTTGGATTTTTGTTGTTTCTTGAATCTCTCCAATTTTTATTTCATTTCTTCTATCAGGGAGGATGGGACATTGAAGCTGAGGAAAGGAGTAGAAAGGTACATTGTTAACAATTCTGGACTGACCAAGGTCCCTGTCCACCCTCCTGTGTCCTGAGGGGCTGATGGACATGGTATTTGTTAGGCTCTTGGCCTTCTGGTTTCTAGGTGGATTTGGCCAATGGCAAGATTAGCCAGACAATGCCCTCACCCCACCCCACTCCTGGGATTGCTGTATTATAGTTGTGTTGCTAGTACAAGAAGTCCAGATCTATCAAGTAGCTCTCAATTATCCTCTGCTTTCTCTTCCTCCCCTTTCCTCCTCTTCACCCTTCTTCTCAAATTCCATTAAGGCTCACACTTCAGGCTTGTAGGTCATTATTAAGACCAGGGAATTGTTCACACTCTGGTAAACCACTGCTATTAAGTTCTCTTAAATTATTACCCTGTTAGGTATTTCCTTTTTTCTTCCTGGGTCCCTGACTGATAAAGCCACTCCGGCCATCAGCCATCATCTCCATTGATTAGAAGGGTGTTACTGTAAGGCTCTGATTTTTAGTGATACTGTATTTTGATGACAGTTGTACTGGGGGAAAAAAATGAGTTTGAAATCCCACTGAGCTGGATTCAATTTCTGGTTGTTTCGCAAATACTAGCCTTGTGACCTCGATTAAAATACTTTTCTCTCCTCTGCACGTTAGTACTATTTTACTCAAGACAATTTTGAGACTATATAATATTCCATAAAAACAGAATCTTGTACAATTATTCTCAACAGAGAGAGTACAAATAGGTATAGCAACGGAACCTACTCAATGTTCATGCCCATGCCTGGAGACTTTATTTCAGTGTGCTGAAGGGGTTCTAGATAGTGTTTATGGAGATTGAGATGGTAGGGAAGACACAATATTTGCTTAATTATCTTTATGATAAATGTGATTCATGCAAGCACAAAACTCATCACCCTAAACAACACCAAATATAAAGTATCTTTTTAGTCTTTCTGTCAATCTTTTGCATTTCCTTAACCAAAAATCTCTATTAGAGGAATATAAGATTTTCATTCCTTATAAAGACTAAAGGATTAAACTGCAAATACCTGTGCAAGCCAATTTACATTTAAGGATCAATTAATGAGGAGAAAAATAATTTCCTCTTAATAAGCAGGGGGATAGAGCATTAGATAGAGACGCTCAGGCAGAAAAGTAATAACATGGAAATGGAAGACAGTACAGAGAGAGGATGTCAGATACTGCCAAAGTGAATGCTTCATTCTGTTTCTGTTCACTGGGAGAAATAATTGTTAACAACTTATGCCAGTGAGGATAAAGTCTCTGTGCTAGCTAAGTGTGTTACTATTATGCTGATGGTATTATAATTTATTAATGAAAATAACCACCCCTCAACACATACAAATATAGATACTTGCTCTTGTACTGCAAGATGGAAGACCAAAGAAGACTTCCTTGAAGAAGACATCACAAGATCAGCCAACAGTTTGAGGGTGAGTACCCACTATGTGCCAGGCATTGTGCTAAGATCAAAGGACACAAAGATAGATAAGATGAGCTCTCTGTTTTGATGAAGCTCACAGGCTTATTCTAACTCTATGTAGGTGAGGACAATTAGGTACAGAGAAAAAGACTGGATACATGTGGCCAAGGATCCCTGGAATTTTCCGTAAAGATGAGCTAAGATGCATTTCCCATCAAATGAGTCCTAACTGAATTTCTCACATGAAGCTTTTTATTTATTTATTCCAATTCTTTCTGTTTTCTTTACCCCTCTTCATCACCTCTGTCTCTTTATTCCTTCCACAAATAAGATGGATCAGAGCATGCTCAAACATAGAGTCGACTTCATAATATTTTATGATAACAACTTAACTGTATAGGATATTTTAGAATATCATACTTCTCTCTGGAGACTTTAAGATCTATAAGGAAAAGATGGTGGGAACCTAAAATTATCATAAATTTGTAAGCAAGCTTTAGGCAAAAAGGATTACCAATCATACCAAATAGATAAAGAAGTTTGTATTATGTGATCTAAGGGAAAATGTTACTTTGATTTTGTCCACATTTTCATTATATAGAATAATGTGGGCAATTCTCTGTAAAAATCATTAAGGATGACCAACAGCCTTCTTTTGATTTATGCCAGCACTTTTAAAAAATTCAAGTTGGTTAATCATGTTCTAAATCATCATTGATAAGATGGTAGATACAAATTGGGACGAAGGTATTTAACTTATTTATGTGCTTTAATGGCATGAAATTAAGAAAAGTAAATTTATTCATGGAAAATAATGATTTACTCTTGTTGCCTAGTTCTCTTGTGGATGCCTGCTAATTGTAGGCTTCTAGGGGTAATTTCAAACTTTAATTTTATATCATTCCATTCAGTAGTCCAAAACCAATTGAAATGCCTTAAGCAGCACACAAACGATAATTTAAATATCACTATGTGGGAACAGCATGACTATTATAAATCCTGCATCTCTTAAACTAATAAGAGAATTGAGTATATATTTGAATGATCTTCCCCCAAAGCATTTAGTCCAGTGAGATAGAGCATTAATCAGACCTGGCATAAAAGGGAAAAGGTAAATGTGCTCTGGAGGTCTTGTCAGCTGGGCTTTCTTCCATCACATAACAACTCGTTACTAAGTATTAATGCAACAAGAAATCAGCAAATAAGCAAATTAATGCAATAAGAAATCAGCAAATAAGCAAATCTGTACCTGAGATTTGTTTGAAAAGGAGTGAATTTTTAAAAGCATTCAATTCCATACATAGTTACACTTTAGACACTTTCAAACATTGGGGCCATTACTCAACTTTTCATTTTTTCATTTACTGTGAAAGCATATTGGACAGCTCTACTGCAAAACCACAGATCATTTTCCATTGGGAAGCACAGGCTTACTGACCCAACAGACCAGCAGGCCACCAACCTAGGTTGTGCTGCTCCTTGATTAATTGTTAAAAAAAAACTTATTAAAGAATTATGTATGTGCACACCCGACATACCTAATACTAATTTTATGGTATTTTTAACGGTGTGGGAATACCTTGGAAGATATTTATGTTGAATAATAAAATTAACATTTCTGACTATTTACACATGCCAGCCTGAATCAAAATACTTTATGTGTATTAACTCATTTAATCCTTGCCATGATTCTTTGAAGCTTAAACATAAGGAAACTGAGTCTGAAGGAATACAAGTCACTTGCTACAGAAAACTAATCTAGTAAATTGTTGAATTGGGGTGTGAATCAGACAGAATGCACTATGTATCTTTAGGCTTCATTCTGGCTGTTGATGATTTAAACACTAAGAATAGATGCATTAAACAGATGTAAGTTGATAGTATCTCCTAGAACTACATCTTGATGAACTTACAGAAAGTTGTCTTTGAACCCTAAAACTCTGTGGAACACTTTTGTGGAAATAAAATTTACTTCCCTGTTCTAATATCTAATTTCTATCCATGGCAAGTTTTAAAATCTTTAATGTTTAATATTTAATTAAAATTTTATAGTTTGAAAAATCCCTTCCTATTCATTTTAACATTTAGAATTGTAGAAATTTATAACAGATGAGAACTTGGGGCTAATATCAAAATATTAAACAAGGACCAAGTGCTATGAATGTTAAATGACCAGTTAACATTAGTTGGATTGCCTGAGCCAGAATCAAACTCAGTTATACTGAAACAAAAAGGAAGAAAGAGGTAGTTTTGCCCATTCATTCAGGTAGATAATTTGGTATAGAAATTGAATGTCAATATTTTTGTCTTTAAATCGCCACATGATTCCTGGGTAGTTCTGGATGTGGGCATGTGCAATAAGAGTAGCTCTATATTTTTCCTTAGAATACAGAAGCATTTCCAAATGAAGTTTGTGTACAACTGCACACTTGAAAAAACCCTTTATTTTAATCTCTTTACCTGCCTAGTGATGATAGAAAAGACTCGGTATGTAAAATTTGTCTGCAATGGGCATAATTCCCAGAAGGGAAATTGCCCTTTAATAGTACTAAACTCAATGGTGTGTGAATGGTTATGTGGTACTTGAATAGAATGAACCAATCCATCTTAAATATTAGCACCACATGCTTCTAAGTATTAAGCAGTTGAATCAAAAAGAAAAAAACTCCATTTTTTTCACAAACATTTATTGAGCACCTGTGATATACAAAGTTTCATGTTAGTTACAAGAAGGGGGACACACGTGTGCATACCTCCACCACAACCACAGTCCCTGATATCCAGTGGTTAAGGCTGGTCCGCTGCAGAAGTGCAGATGAAACAAAAACATAAATCAATAGACAGGCAGGAGGTAGGAAGGTGTAGAATGTGACTGGCATGAGCTAAGGAATGGAGTCATTCTTAATTCATCAGTAGAATTTCTACAGAAAATTGAAACTTAGAGGCCATACAGGAGGTGTGTTCATCTTGGGAAAAAAAGCTATTCAAATGAATAAAAATTAATTTCTATGAGAGAAAAAAATGAATTCATATATTTATGAATTCTATTATCTTCACTAGCATTACTTAGCCACTTTTAGGAGTTGAGGGTAATAAAAAAAGTGAAATTAAAAGGAAAACATGTTATGGTACTCCTCTTTTTATCAGTATGTGACCCTTATCAGCCTGTTCTTCTAATTATCCCTATACTTGTTAATTTTTCTGGGAATTTATTTATTTATAGTATGTTTCCTAGTCCTAAATTATAAACTCCCCAAAGAAGGCTGAAACTGCCTTTTTATTGTATTGTCTTTTCTTTCTTTTTTATTTTTTTTTATTTTGGTACTGGGGATTGAACCCAGGGGCGCTTAACCATTCTTAACCATTGACCCACATCCCCAGCCCTTTAAATATATATATATATATATATATATATATATATATATATATATATATATATATATATATATAGTTGTAGGCAAAGTACCTTTATTTTTATTTTTATGTGGTGTCAAGGATCCAACCCAGTGCCTCGCCCACACTAGGCAAGCACTCTACTACTGAGCCACAACCCAGCCCCATCAGCCCTTTTTATTTTTTATTTTGAGACAGAGTCTTGCTAAGTTGCTGAAGCTGGCTTTGAACTTGCAAACCTCTTGTCTCAGCTTCTTGAGCCACTGGGATTACAGGTGTGTGCTTCCATACCCAGCTTACTGTGGTAATTAAACTACTTACTGTGGTAATTAAATTAATTAAATATTCATATTTTTATTAAGTTAATATTATTAAAAAATTACTCCTGAATTTCTATAGTAATGGATTTAACTATATTATCCATTTGGTATTTTGTATTCACCATGTTTTGTGTTACTTAATATTCTTGAAACTGACCATAGAGTAGTGTTTTAGGTGGGTTTTTTATTGCTCTGACAAAATACCTGAAATGAACACTATAAGAAGAAAAAATTTGTTTGCCTCATAGATCCAGAGGTTTCTGTCCATGTTAGTTTCCCCCACTGCTTTTGGGCTTTTGTTGAGGTAGAACATCATGGTGGGGAGAGTATGGTGAAGCAAAGCTGCTCACCTCAAGGCAGCCATAAAGCAAAAGAGAAAGACAAGAAGAGACTGGGACCCCAATATCTCCTTAAGAACAGGCCCCCTAAAGACCTAACTTCCTCCAAAAGACCTCGATTCTTACAAGCTCCACCACCTTCTAGTAGTGCCACAGGCTGAAAGCAGATCTTTAGTACCGGAACCTTTGGAAACATTCAAGAACTCAACAATAACAAATAGTAAGAATGCGCCCACTTCCTCACACAAAAATGGGTTCCAAGGTCACATTTTTGTTGTACTATTTCCCTCCAAATGTTATAATTTTGTTGAGAGCAGAGACTGTATTTCCTGTTTGTTTCACCAAGGGCGTTCAGAAGGCTGGTGTGTTTTATCACTGAATAAATAACACTAACAACGTGAGTAAGCAAATGTAACATAGCATTAGGGAAAAAATGTGAGAGTAAATATATTTGCTTATTGGAACATATATTCCAGGAAATTCCAAAAGTAATCTTGTTGTCTTTCTCCCAAAGATTCAAAGCCTGTTCTAAATGTTGCTTTCAGCATAAAACCTTCCATTCTCCCATATGGATGTGATTTCTTGTGATTTTTTTTTTATTCCCTTAACAATCCATAGTAGTTTGTTTGAATCTATCTCCAAGTACTGCACAAATTTCGTCTTAAATAATAGCTATTTCTGTACATTTTAACTGCCATCCTTGTTTTGCCTCACAAAATAACACACACACACACACACACACACACACACGTACTACAGTACCTCATGAGGCAGAGGTTCTTTCTCTTTTATTTTTGTATTTCCTGAAGTATCTACCACCCATGACCCATGAAAATTCAGTGACCATCAAACTGAATTAAATAAAATTAGTAATATTTATAAAACCATATCTAATCACATAGGAAATTGTTGTATTCTAAATAAACTCAAGTATAACTAAGCTTAAGTGGTATAACAAAAACAAACAAAAAGCCAGGAAGTAGAACAAGACAAACCTTCAGCAGTGAACCACAAGACAGACTTCATAGGCTCTTTAGTTATTAAAAATGCCAATCCCTTGGGAAGGTCCCTGCATTATCCCTTCTACGTATTAAGGAGAAACACACAGTACTCCAGAACCATCTATAATGGATAAAAATGATTTCCTTTGCTCTGCAAGTGGATTCTACATTATTTACATGATTTTACCTGATACTTGCACCTAAACATGACCAGTACAAAAGATATCAGGGGTCCTCTTGGAAGACTGTTATAGCCATCGTGCAAGAGTTCTTCATTTAAAATTTATCTCCATGTTGCATAGAGCTGGGAGTCTATGCTATAGTCACCCTTCTTATGCTTCAAACACATAAATGAAGGCCCTTTGGGGATCCTGCAATTAAGAAACAACCCCCCTGCTTGTCCTAGGTTCCCAAGTCTGAATCCACCAGTCCTTATTACTGATGTCACAGCTCTCTTCTCATGCCCAGGAGGCCACCTTCTCATGACCTCCTTTTCACAGGCACAGAGTATATAAGAGAATGATTTATCTGTTTTCCAAATTTGTGAATAGAAACCTGTGTATGCCTCTTGTTCCACATCTATAAAACTTGGATCATAACATCTACAAGGTGCTTGGCAAGGATTAATGAGATGTTGTTTTTATACCACATCTGATGGCACTGGGAGGGGGAAAAGGCACTCTGTAAATATAGGCTGGGGGTGCACTTATGATGTGCTGTGCGTAACAAATTTATATGAACATAAAACATATGCTGGTCGTAAATCATGGTTGTTTGTTATACAGTACTAAACAGCTGCCTGAAGCTCCAGACAAAACTTTGTTGGTTTTAACAGTGGAAGCAGAGTTTGTGAGGAGACAAGGATAAAAATAAAACAACAACAACAAAAGAAGCTAACGCTTGTGTACCAAGAGCAGAAGCAATCACGGGCAGAAAGCCATAGTTCCCAGGAATTTTGTCAGATCTTTTCAACTCTGGAGTGTCTGCCTGCCAATAAACATTTTCAAGTATTTCCCATAATGTTCTGTGAGATGTGACTTTTTGTGAGCTGCTGTACTATTTAATGTGAGTACCTCCTCTTTTCACTTTGAGATGTATGAAGTGCCTGTTACAGAGGAGGCAGGGTGAAGAATCACTACAATGAATGGAAAATGGAAGCATATATGTGCATAGCAGAGCTTAATTTCACTTTGTGGTACACTAAAAAAAAAAAAAAAAGAAAAAAAATTGTTGCCCTATCTTTGAAAATAGTAAACCTGAACTAGAGGTGAGGTTCTAACATGCAATTATTTTGCTTAAGAATGAATAAAAATATGGGCATCTTCCTCCTAGAGTGGGGTTTCATGTCAGGATATGTGAAGAACTTTGGTTATAAGAGGCCCTAGAAAAGACTGTAGGTCCTAATACCCATAAATGTCACTTTACGTGGCAAACATCTTTGCAGGTATAAGTAAAGATTTTAAGATTGTAAATGTATTATTGTGGATTATCTGGTTGGGTCTTAAATTTAACTGCAGGTACCTTTATAAGATAAAAATAGAGGGGAACCTGAGAGACACAGAAAAGGTGGAGAAAAAGAAAAGTGATGTGACCACAAAGGCAGAGGTTGGAGGAATGTGGCTACAAAGTAAGATCAAGGCAGACACCAGAACTTGGAACAAGCAAACACTATATGAAATGTTGCCCAGGAACAACGGGAGGTAGCACAACCTTGCTGACTTCTTGATTTCAGCCTAGTGAAACTGATTTCAGGCTTCAAGTCTCTAATGCTATGAGAGAATAACTTTCTGCTTTCTCTCTCTCTCTCTCTCTCTCTCTCTCTCTCTCTCTCTCTCTCTCTCTCTCTTTTTTTCCTTTTGGTACTAGGGATTGAAACTAGGGTACTTGACCACTGAGATAATTCCCCAGGCCTTTTTTATTTTAATTTTTTTTTTTATTTTGAGACAGAGTCTTGCTAAGTTGCTTTGGGCCTTGTTAAGTTGCAAAAGCTGGCTTTAAAATTGTGATCCTCCTGCCTTGGCCTCCCGAGTTACTAGAACTATAGACATGTGCCACCATACCCAGCAATTTCTGTTTTTCTTAAGCCACTAAGTTTTTGTTAGTTACAGAAGCCACTAAAAATTAATATAAGTCCATTTAGTCTAACATCTGGCTCTTTTAGATGCTAAGTTCTCTTATATAAGTGAAGATGATATAATCCTTAATGACAAGATTATACTGAATCTGAATACAGGATTTTAATTTCTTTATTAAAATAAAATGTCTTGCAGATTCTGTCAGGCTGTCATCCTGTTTCTGTGCAAGCTCCTTAGTAATAATAAGCTCAGAATAGTGTATTGCAAATCACTTTTCTTTGGGAGTATCCCTAATTTTAGAACATTTCTCTAGTTATAATTTTTCTCCTCAAATAATGGCATCCATGGGTCCTGTTTCTATCTTTTGGAGCAACATAGAATGAATTTTCCCCTCTTTTAACTAATAGTCCTTATTATTTTGAAAAAGATTATCACATATTCTAATTCCTCCCAGTTACACAGATGAGCCACATTTGAATGAGGTTCACAGTCTCCTTATACCATCTCTGTTCCCACAATACATTATTTTCTTCCTCTTTCTGAAAATACAAACATTACCACCTGCTTCCTCATTCTTACACACACACACACACACACACACACACACACACACACACACAAGGCCCTTGTCTTTAGCTGATTCACACACACATCACTAGCACCTGATCACTCCTTGAGGTTCCAGCCCCCTGACTTCATTGCCTTCTAACCTTCAAAAACTATATGTCAAAACATAATCTCATTATTTCTTTTCCCTCTAAACTTATTATCCTTCCTGTGATTTCTGTTTTTCTTTTCTTTTTTTAAATAAAGGCATCCAATTCTTCTTAATCACCCAGATTTACAATTTGTGACTCATCTTCACTCTTCCAACTCCTACCCCTGGACTGTTTCCCTTCCTAGGTGATCAGCCACCTGATCCTACTGAGTAAACTTTGATGTGCCTCTATCACTTCATCCTCATGCTTATGAGCCTTTACTAACTGAATCTATGGCAAGAATTCCAAGAAATGCTTTCTTCTCTAGACTCTATGTCTTATTATCAATGCTCAGATCAAGATCCCAGCTCCACACCAATGAAATATGGCTCTTAATATAATACCTGTTCTAAGATGTTAACACCTTTCACAAGCATCCAAATCTCTTAGCTCCACAGACAACACTTCCCATGGCCTAGTCTCAGCTTTAACTCCCAAACTCATTTTGTATTGCTTCCATCCTCTGTCCAAACCTAACTGGAGGAATTAATATTATCCTAAATACCACAAGTATTTGCATTCACTATGTGAATGATAGTTTGGTTTCAGTTTTTAACTATACTTGCATACATGGAGCAAACTGTTATTGGTTCTGTGTGTATGTGTGTCTAGGGACTTACTCAATGCCACTATGTACTTAATGTATTCAGCAGACTCCAGATTTATAACCTAGACTGGCCATTACAATATCTTACCAAGCCAGCCCCATAATCTATGGCAAGAACAGGGCTTGGCAGGCAAATAATCTGGATGGTGCACTAATAGCAAATATCTGGGATACAATGAATTCTCTTTGAGGGGGGAAGAAAGAGAAGGTTGTTTCATCCCTTTCCAAAAAAGATGTGCCTGCATGTGACTGAGTCCCCCAGTCTCAAAGACAGGAGAGGAGAAAGAGAGGACATCCTAGCAGTGAATGGGTGTCTAGATCACTAATTCCTCTGTGCTGGTTTGACAAGTAGTGTTAGACCAAAAATATATATAAATCTTATGAGGAAAATTTCTTTAAAAAACTAAGTATTGCATTAGATGCAATTAACTTTGAAACACAGCTGAAACTTCTCTTCCTAAAGCAGGTTGATGGAAGTATTGGCTGTATGTGTTATAGGAAAACTTATAACACTTCTTCTAATGTGTAAACTTAACTTTTTATGCACATTTTAAGGTATATCTCAGAAAATTTGGGGAAATTTGGAGTAAGGCAGAGAAAAATAATAAATCAACGTGTATTTCTGAGAAAGTTATTATGAGAGTCAACCTACAATTCAAAGAATCCAAACTGTTGTACTACTATTGAAGTCACGTACCTCATCTATTGTGGCCAAGATGGGTATTATTGGCTCTATCATTATTATTACTATTATTACAATTATTGTTCTCAGCTGAGCTCCTAATCCATTCTGTGTCCTGGGAAAAAGATCTATTTCAATCAAGTTAAACACAAACACACACATATGCACACACACACACACACACACACATAAACACACACACACTATCTATGTATCTATCTATCTATATTTTACTTCAATATGAAAAGTGGGGTTAAATATAGAAATCAATATTCTTTGTAGTGAAATAAGTGTCTCACACAATTCCATAGCAACATCTATTGTCACCTTTTTCTGAATAGCCACTTTATGTAGAACAAAATGAGCTGAGAGATAGAAACTTACTGATGGAGTCAGGAGACAGCATGTGTACACATACATTCTCTGAGGCTGGGGACTGTACCAGGGCCTTGCATCTTCTAGACCACTCACAATCAACCAGGCACCTGCCGCATGCACTACATGAGGCATCTCATTTACACCTCACAATCACCTAATAAAGTAGGTGCTTATTATGCCTATTTTCCACATAAGGGAATTGAGACTTAGGTTATGAAACTTGACAGGTCATATTTGGAAGTGGAAGAGGCAATATCCAGCCATAAATCTGTTTGACTCCAGAGCTTATACTGAATAAGTTCTGGAGATAAACTGCCTCAAAACTCCTGAAATTGGTGTTGAAACCAGTTTCCTTGAAATCTTAAATTAGAGCTATTGTTTCTTATAAATTTCATGCTCTGAGAAGATGAAATCAAGATGCAGATCTGTAAAAAATTTGAAATAAAAGTGTGGAACTATACCTGAGTGTTAGTATTAATTTAGGTCATTTTTGACATAATATTATTTGATATCATGACTAGCCATTGTGACAGAAAATAAATTTAAAACGTACATATGAAGATGTGGACTACAGTTTCTCTGTTTGTTGTGAACCTTACTAACTGGGACCGTGCTATTTAACCAAGCAATTTCTATTTATCAAATTTAAGGTTTTCCCATTTCAAAATAATTGCTTAAGTTGGATATCCATTGATATACACATTTTTGCAAATTCAGACCAATAATAAAAGACTATTTGATATTAATTAAATAGACTCAACGTAAGTGAAAACTATGGTTTAAAGGAATATTGTATACTGTAATTTTATAGAGTGAAATTAATACAATAGACAAGATGTTGAAGGGACATCATAGAGCAGAGAAGGAACAGCAAGGAGAAAGGAAGTATCTTAGGATTTGGGGCATGTCAGACACTATATTTTAAAAACTATCAAAGTTATATTTGTACAGTAAAACACCTGTAAGACTTAACCTTTCCATGATGTGCTCCTCCTGATTAGAAAAGGTTCTGACATAGGCCACAAGTTTCTGCCAAGGGCTTTCAGGGCTTAATTAAATAATGAGTAGATCCTGCCACTGCAGAGCTACCCTGAACTTTGCATGTCACCTCAGAGCATGCTTTAGTCTAAACCCAGAATTTCAACAGCAGATAGAACATCATTTTTCTTTTTTGATATTAAAGCCTTATAAATTAAAAGTAGAAGATTCTGAAATGCTGCCTATGAAACTATTGCAAGCTAAAAAGATGTATTGGTACAACCTCTTAGTGGATCAACCAAAATATTATGTCAGGGAAGAATTTGCATGGATGATACTTTTGGGAAAATGTACTTAATTAATAGTTGTGTGAGTAATTATTCATTAAAAACTTGGAGATAGATTTCTTTAAAAATACATGAAGCATTAGTAACAGAGTATGTTCTTGACATGACATGTATTGAATAACTTTCCATGAATTGCTGACAGCACAAAAACCACAGAAATGCATAGTTTGCTTTGACTTCATATAGTTCAGTGAAAGTGATCAGAGATGTCCACTTACAGTTAACTTTCCAAAAACTACTTAACAAAATTATGAGCTATTTGAAGGAAAAAATTCAAATATATTCATTTCTTTAAGAAGAAAATTCTCATAATAATAAACGGGAATTGTATAATTATTCAATTACAAAAACTAAATATAGAGATTATTAACTAATTGGGAATTGTGATTTACAATATAATTGATTTAAATGTAATTATATCAGTATATTGGCATTACAGAGGAATCAAAAATATCTGTCAAATTAATGATTAAGGGGCTCACACTCCTTTATTTATATGGTCAGCAACAGTGTCTGCCTTTAAAGTGCTATAAACTCTTCCCCAACAAAATTTCAAGGTCCAGGCTAATGGTCAAAGGAAAGACAGAAAAGATTCTGATTTTATAGATCAAAGAGCACATGAAAATAGTTCATGTTTGTTTTTAATTTGTTTTCTGTCAGTTGGTCCTTTCTGATTAAAAAAGATGCAACTAAAATTTTATAATTAAAATCTTTAATACTATGTGTCCAATTGCTCTACTCTTTATCTTATTAATTATAAAAAGATTATTTTATAATCCAATTTGTGGTAATACAAGTTTCATTAAAAATATTACCTGTTGGCACACAGTGCTTTCTATAGATAACTCAAAGTAATTAAGGAAAAATTAATTAAATCCATTCCACTTTTATTGGTAGTACGTATTTATAGAATATCACCAGGGAATATGGTTTCAAGCTTTCAACTTTATAGAAACTGCAAAATATGCATTTCCTTTGGCATGATATGGTATGGAAGGCATAGGAAAAAAAGAAGGAGATTGAAACAAGATGGTGGGGAATTTCTTTTGTATTTTTAAGTCTGTTGCAAAACCTTTTATAAATGTTATCGGAGCCCAGTGACTCAGGAGGCTGAGGCAGGAGGATCTCAAGTTCAAAGCCAGCCTCAGCAACTTGGTGAGCCCCTAAGCAAATTAGTGAGACCCTGTCTTGAAATGAAAAATAAAAAAGGCTGGAGATGTAGCTGAGTGGTAAGTGTCTTGGGTTCAGTTCCCAGTGCCCCTTCTTAACAAAAAAAAAAAAAATGGGACAGGGAGGAGATAAATAGGAAAGGGAGAAGAAGAAAGCAAAGGGAGAAAACATCCAATTTAAGCAGGAAGGAGTAGGAAATTGGATTAGATTTGCATTCTCTAGTGATCATCCGACTTGGGTAGGAAAGGAACAGCTGCCTCATTGCTTTCTAGGTGCCAGATGATGCCACTTTAAAGTAAATGTAGGTGTTACTGTGGTGTTAATGGAGCAGAGTAAAAATTTGAGAGAACTTTAGTGTAAAAGCCGACAGGATTTAGTGATGTCTCATTGTGAGGACAGAGGAGGAACCTGCAGGGAGAGGGAGAAATCAGTGATAATGCTCATCTCTGGCCTTCATAGTAAACTGGGAGACAATGACATATTGAAATTGTAGATATTGGAAGAAAACTAGGTTAATGAGAAAGAAAGAAAGGGGACAAAAAGGATGAGTTCATCTGCTGTAAACCTATTGTATTTGGAGAGTTCAGCACATCAAGTGCAGATTCAGGTACATACACTTGTCCAAATCTCAGACATACATTTGGACATACAATTATCAGAATCTCAGAAAATAAATTGATCCTTAAATTTAAGAAAGAAGACAGAGAACATAAGGGGAAAACTGGAAAAAAGATAAATCATGAAGTCGTGATATTAAAAGATTACTAGCAATCTGGAACCTAGAACCCAGATGGTTACAATATAGCAAGTGAGAGAGAGGGCTAAGAGAAAGAAATAGCATACTAAAGATGCTTTCTTGTTCAGAAAGAGAATACAGATCCTGGTTAGAACCAAGGGGGAAAATAGAACAAAGCAAGTGAACAGTAAAACACACACACTCAGAACTTGGATAAAGTAAGCAGGTTACATTAACACCAAAGAAGCAGAAAGGGAGGTTGGGGCACTGACAGCCCCAGAGGCTATATTGTCTCTTCTAACAGGAACTGAGTTGGATGCAGAAACAGAGCAGCAAAATACTAAGAACACAAATGACCAAAGGATATTGCCATATACCTTTTTATTCATCACTATGCTGAAAATGATGATATAGAAAGAAAAAGAGAAACACATAGTACTTTTTCTTTCAGTCTTTCTGTACTCGTCAGTAAACCTAAGGGAGACAGTAGAATGCACACATATTAATAAGTGGAATAAACATATTGCTTGTTTTTAGTGTTTCACTCTTCTGGCAAGAAATATGCAATGGAATAGCGATTATGTAAATTTGGGGATTCTATATATGAGTTTAATGCTCTTATATTTGCATTCAAAATTGACATCACAAAATATAAAGATAAACATTAAAACTCATACTAACCATTTAAAATTAATGCTTTTCTTTATTTAGAGCAATAATAAATGGACAAATAAGAAAATACTATTTAACACAATCACACATACATGCATACACAGAAACAGAAAACCACTTGGACAAGTGGATATAGACCACAGAAGAAAGGGAAAAGCTTTATTTTTTAATACTATCAGCCGCTCTTTTTTCCTGCCTTTTGATCAAGAGATCCTGTGTTTTCATTTGGCACTGGGCCATGCAAATTGTGTCAACCAAATAATCCAACCAATTCATTAAAAATAATGGAGATAAATGAGGCCACTGCATTCCAAAGTCTTAGTACATACACGAAGTGAAAGAAATTATAGTCTTAAAGAAAGAAAATTTGTAGTCTTAAATATATTTAATCAAAAGTGAAAAGGAATAAAATAAATGAACCAAGTCTTCAACTCAATGAACTGGATTAGAGCAAAATAATATAAAATAGGAGCTTAATGTAGAAAAAAAGCAGAGAATAACAGAGATGGAAAAGTTATGGAGAAAATAAATGAAACGAAAAATTGACTATTGAAAACAATAGACAATTTGGCAATATATCTGATAAAAAGAGAGAAAAGATCATTGAGACTGAGAAAAGTGAATAAATAAGACACACAAAGTCTTTAAAATGTTAGTAATTTAACACCAATAAACTTCAAATTAGTAACTTTCTAGAATGTACAAATTATCAAATTTGGCTCACTAAAAATATGAAGCATGAAGAAATTATTATAGCTACAAGAAATAAGAAATAATTCTGAGATCTAATCCTAAAAAGGAAATATATGTAAACAGCTTTATAGATACAAATTTAGAAAGAAAATATAAAATCTGTGCTACACAAGCATCTCCAAAAAAGTAGAAAATAAAGGAAACTGACTGTCCTAAACAGTTCTTTAAGTGTGAAAAACCCTAACTCTGATATTACGAAGCCAAAATACACATACAAAAATAATTCTGTGGGTCCATCTACTTTCTGAGCCTAGGTGTAAAAATCTTATATAAAAATACACAATTGAATTCAACAATGTGTCAAAAGAATAATGTATCATATATGAGTCAATAATATTTATCTTCTAAAATGAAAGATGTTTCACCACCATTAAATATATGATATTTGGGTTGGAGGTATGGCTCATTGTTGAGCACAAAGACAGCTTAGTTTTTTCTACCATGAACAGTGCTGCTATGAACATTCTGGCTGAAGTTCCTGTATGCACATGTGAGAATTTTGTGGCATACATCATGAGTAAAAAAAAAATTAATTTTGTAAGAAAATATCATGTCATTTTCCTAGTTTTCTACTATTTTTCTAATTTTCTACTATTTTTTTCCTATTTGATTTGTGCATAATTAAAGGAGGAAATAAAAATACTCCATCATGTTTTTAATCTTTAAAGTTCTCCACGTGCATTTTTATATTTTGTGCTATTTGTTATAGTTATTTTATTTTAAAAGCTTTATTGTATTTTATTATTATATTCTTAATGTGTAAGAAAATTCTGTAGACTTCAATTCTCATACTTGTTTTAAATCTAAAAAAACAGCAAACTAATATTAAGAGGAAGAAAAACATTTTTAATTTGATTGTAAAGTATCAAAAGTATTTTAATTGAAGTTAGAAACAAACCCAAAACAACAGCTATTTTTGTCATTCTTCAATGTTGTATAGAACGATACAATCAATAAAATAACAAAACGTAAAGAAAAATAAGCAAGAATATTGGTTAAAAACAAAGAAAACCATCACAATTTTCAAGTAATATGATGTTCTACATAGAAAAACTAAAAATCCATAGAGTTTTCTAAGAAGACTGGACACATGATTAATATATAAATCAACATGTTTCCTATACTTTAACAAAACTGATTTTTTTAAAGCAGAGCACATTCATCATGCACAGAGAAACAAAACAAATTTCAAAATAACTTTGTATAAACTTAACAAGAGGTAGACAAAAAAATTGAAATTTGGGGACTGCTGGACTTTATTGACACCTCTGGAGGTACTAAATAAATAGTGAGACGTAGTATGTTACCTTCTAGAATAACATTGTAAGGAAGTGGTTATATCCCAGATAAATGTATGAACACAATGCAAGACTAATACAAATCTCAACAAACTGATTCTATCCACTAACCTAACAAACTGATCTTGACAGACTAGTCCAAAATAAATTGGGAAAGGAAACATATTAAAATTGAGCTACAATATTTTGAAACAGTAAATAATTATGTGAGATTTGCCTTCTTAGCTACAAAATCATATGTTAAAACTTTAATATGATTGCAGCAATGTGAAAAATTATGGTGGAATGGAGTGAAGAGTGCAAAGACCAAACCATGTATCTATGGAGGTTTCAGTTTGATTGGAAAACACACTATTCATTGAGCTGTGTTAAGCAACTGGCTATGCATTTGGGAAATTTATACGTTCATTTTCACTTCATCCCACATATAAAAATATATAAAATATATTGTAGGTCAATTAGAGAGTCAAATATAAACATAAACAAAAGAAAAGATAGTTATTTGAAAATAATTTTATGTTATTTAGTTGGAGTAAAAAATATAGCAGTTATAAAGATGAATCATTTCTATTTATAAAAGTAGAAAATTTCTATTGGAAAAGATATCATTGCAACATTAAAAACTTGCAACAAACTAAGGAAATAACTCCAGGAATATAATGTATTCTGACCCAGTTGAGAGACAAACAAAGCAGTCAGTCTGATGGAATTCAAAATGTCACATTTGCTAGTGATAAAAGCATTAGAAGACCTGAGATTTTCTATGAGGGAGAAATGATTTTGCTATTACAGCACACTAAAATTAAACATACCATATCACAGGTAGACTTGTACAATTATAGATCTCTTTCTGTAGGGGCCTAATCCCTCTAAAGCTCATGTAATAAAAGAGCAAAGCAAAATTCATCTTTTCTATAGACAAGCAGATTCCCAAGGAATAGATCATGAAAAGCTAGAAGAACACAAGAACATATACCAATCTGATAATCATGTTTCACAGGGAAAAGAGTCTGGTACAGGAAGCATGATGGGGAGCTTTCCTTACATTACTTCGTTTAAACAAATAATTGCAATCAATGCGTTTACAATATATGGTGATCAAAAATACAGGTAGAGAGACATTGCAAGAAACCTGCCTTCAGTCTAACTAGTGACTTTGCAAAGGAACACCACAAATTTGTGTCCTAATTCACTTGTCTTATAACAGAGGAAACAATTACCAAGGGAACCAAATGATTCCTTTAAATTCTGAAAAATGCAAATATCCCATCAGAAAGATTTAGAGGATTTGGGCCAGCATTTTCTACAAGCAAGGCTTGGACACTATCTCCTTGACTTAAACCTCTGCAGCATGTGAACCCAATGTTCACTGCTGCTGTCAATAAAGATGAAACTATTGGGCATTGCATGTCCAGGTTATAACTGCCTCTGTCTAGAAACACCTATGGATTGCAGAGTGGGAAGAAGAGCATTCCTTCCACCACCTGGAATGCTGCAACAGGTAGTCTAGGTTAGACCTCGTGACTATTACACATGATGGGATCCAAAGGCCTCACCCAGATCATCTCATTTCAATTCCTATGAGTCTCTGCTAATTGAGAAGAAATCCCATCTGGAATATTGCTGAGAGACACAGAGGTCTGAGTTCAGGCTCAGGTCTTAGACACTTCTTGGCTGGAGGAGATCATATATAAATTAAAATATCTATAAATTAAAATATTTATATAAAACATCTATATAAAATATTAAAATATATCCCTCAAATCAGGGTGTTCTCCTCTGTGAAGGGGAGGATTGCATGAAACATTCTAGGCAGGTAAGGTAAGTGGTAAGCTTGTGGTATTATTTTAAAATTTAGATAATAACAATAACAGTAATAATATTTCAAATTACTTTCTACTGTGCATCAGGTTCTTTTAAGAACCTTACAAATTTGTGAGAGAGTATATTTGTGCTCAAGGATCAAATGAGAAACCTGAAAAATGGATATGTCAATGGCCTAATCCTGACATTTGTGCTGTGGCTCCCTAGCTGTGTGACCTGGCACAAGTGATTTGAATTCTTTGTATTTTGTACTCCTGAATCTGTAAAATGGAGATTTAAACGTTGTGTTCTCCAAAGTATTGTGCCTTACATTATATATTCAATATGTATCTAAAATTAAATAACAATATAAATCTTCAAGGGAACTTCAAATGGCCAAGGATGATGTGAATGATATATCATTTTTTCCTGTGTTTGATAAATATCATCTTCTCTATGAGTTCTACCCTGATGCTCTATTTTAAATCAAAACCCACCTCTTTTTCTTTCCTCCTGCTTCTTCTTTTTCTGATTCCTCTAATGTATGATGGAATTTACTTTTTATGTTTCTGGTGTATTTCAGCATTTACCCCATTAGAATGTAAATGTCGGCACCTGCTATATCCTGTGTACCTGACATATTATAGGTATTTAATAATATTTATTGAATAAAGAAATGAATGAATGAATTATTGAAAAAATATCCCCCCAACATCCTTCACATTTTTCCTCTATCTCTGGAATACAAAATTGTTTTTTTTAACCAAGTGTGTGTGTCTGTCAACAAATCAAGTTAATATGTTTAGACATAGTAACTTCTTAAGAACCCTGCTAGCATATGACGCCTTAGTCAACTGCTACACAAACACTAAACACAATATGACAAGGCTCCTTTGTAACAGAAAGGCACTACTGTTTTCCCTACAGGAAGCCTGGGATAATGCTGAAAGATGGAATTGCTCTGCCTGAGGAGTTTTATTAGGTGTTACAAGCATGGGGGATGGCTTGCCACAGAGTTGCTAGCAGTATAAACCCAGCAGAGTAAACAGGGACAATAATCAGAAGTCCAGAAGAAACCAGGTTGAGAAGATGACATGTGACCCATTTGGGGACTAAAAAAATTCTGGAACTTGAGACAAATTCTGAAGGAATCCCAAGAGATTGTCAGAGTCTAAGAAGTCCTGTGTCCAGCACAGAGTTTTCCTTTTTTTTTTTTTTTTTTTTTTTTTGATATAAAAGGTGAACACAGCCTTTAGCTTTCTTAGAAATTTCCCCAGGAATTCTCTACTTTTCTTTCATCTGTTGAAACATCATCTCTGATCATTATCATAATTGTAATATAGTAATTGCATTCAGTGTTTAACCAAAGGCACCATTAGTAATTATTTTTACAACAGTTTTACTGAGTCAATACCAATTGGTGTCATCTCTCATATTTGCCCCTGAGTATCCTGGCACCGTGAAGGACCAAATAACAGAGGAAGTAATTATCTGGCAGCATGGCCACGGGGACCTTCACAGAACTGCAGCACCACCAGAATGCATCTTAATGAGCGGCTTTTGAAGCTTCACCTCTACCTCTTATCACTACTTCGATGAAATGAAAACTTCCCTAATTAGGATCATCCTATCAGGCCACAAGATAGAATGCAAATTTTATCAAAAACCGCAAAATAACACCAAAGAAGCAGCTAAGTATAACGTATGCAAATATTCCATCTGAAAAGCAAATGATCTTGTCCTGTGCCTCTCGACTTCTGGCAGATATATTGCCCTGCCCTTTAATTCATTTGTCCTCATGAAACTCAACTGGAATCTATTCTTACTTATCAAAACTGCAACAACTGAGTAAATCAAAGGCTGCATCCTCAGATGACAAGTTAGAAACAAGGGAGAATGTGTTTATTTTACAGTGCTTATTGCTCTGATTTGGTGACTGGAATCAAGGCAGGACAGATTATATACCAGTTTAAGGTACATCTTGAAAACATGATATAAATGCCTAGGGCAATGTTTAAAGATTTTATTCATTTGCTTGTTTATTAAGAAACATTTAATTTGCATGTGGATTTTATTTGAGGGTTTGCTATTTTATACATGGCATGCACTTCCTGTTTAAGTATCCTAATAGAAAAATTAAAACAAAAAAATTAAAAATGTGCTTGATCTGGAATCTCAGATTTTTACCTCCTCACAAGCAATAATATTTAATGATCTGTTAAAATGGTGTTTTCTGAAAGCTTTTTATTATGCATACACAGCAGGGTTTGCTTTAGAATGGCTTCTCTTGCAATGAGGAATAGAGAAAAGAGATGTGATGGGCTTGCACACTTAATAAAAGAATATGAGATTCAGTATTTCTGTTCAAAGGCAAGATACCCACTAGGGAATGCCAAGTTCAAATATGATTTCCTTCTCTTTGAGTTCACTCTCCAAGCTAAGTAAACACTTTATTTTATAGACTTAAAAAAAAAAAAGTTTTCCTTTCTCCCACTTCTTCTACATGTATAATTTAGGTTCTTTGTTCCTCTCTTCATAGATATAGATGAAAACAGATACACCATAGACATGGATATGCAGATGTAGATATTGATAGATAAAGGCACAGGCATATACATATACATATACATATACATACATCAGCACTTGTTGAAGCTGCTTGTTTGCTAGGCATTGCCCTGGGTTTCTTGTTTCACCTGTGATTACTCAATTCATTGTGTGTTAGACTTAGAGTTGAATATTGGATGGCTAAAGAAAAGCTACATTATGAAAACTAATGGTGATTACATACTTCTGACTAAATGACTCCATGAGTTGGAAGCCACTGAATGTTCTAGAGTTGAGGATTGGTATATAAAAAGCAGAGCTATAACAGAGTCACCAGAAGGCAAATTAACCTCTCTGAACTCAGCTTGAG
This sequence comes from Urocitellus parryii, assembly GCF_045843805.1. Lineage (NCBI taxonomy): Eukaryota > Metazoa > Chordata > Mammalia > Rodentia > Sciuridae > Urocitellus > Urocitellus parryii. The sequence goes on along the minus strand of NC_135540.1, from coordinate 110,961,309 downwards.
ATCTCCCTATTTGAATGTGTGATATTTACTTTTTCTAGGGATTGTGTAAATATTTCAACAGTTTATCAAATCATCATCTGAGCTTTTCATTATTTTCTTTCCCAGAAATGTTTTCTTCCTGTCTATGAAACTTAAAAATGTCCCCAGTGAACTCGAATCTTCTGAGAGTTTGAGAAATTAGCTAATTATTCAAATGAAACTTCCCAATTATCTAAAATTTGGACTGTATCTGTGGCAATGAAAAAAAAAAAGCTAAAGTATTTTCCTTTTTCTTACATATTTACCTTCTATCAGCCACAGCATTTTTAAAGCAGTGATAAAACAATCTGGAAATTTTATTTTAATACAATAACCAAGGAAAAGTCTTATCAATGGTTAAAATGTAAGGGATTAGAAAATAAGAAAAAAATACAGTTTTGTTATAAAAAAACAAGTGGTTATCTTATTATTATTTCATTATTTTTGTGTGCCTTGAAAATATGTATCTACTGTGCATCTTAATAATCAGATAAGACAAAATTTGACTCAGAGAATTCCCAAAGAGATGAAGTTCATCAGTCTTCCAGAGGCGCAATGTGCTTATCACAACTGTCTAACATTTGTATGTAGCACTGTATTTGACAGTGCACTTCCCCTTTCACTAGCTCTGTTTATTCTTAAATCATCCTTACAATACTATTAAAATGAGGCAAATATTACTAGGCTCATTTTACTGATTTTTAAAATTTTTATTATATACTATTTCACACAATGTTACCAATTGTAACATGTTATTCAACAAAACATGATATAGCAAATATTGATAATCACACCATCAATCTTAAGAAGCAAAACTTTACCAGTACCTTTCAAACATCTGTGGCTTCTCTCTGCTGTCATACCTCTGTGTATCCAGAAAGTTAGCTATTACCCTTAATTTTTCAAGTAATTTCCCTTGCATTAAAATTGTTTTAGTATTCATGAACACACATACACATATATAATATCTGGCATGGGTCTTCCTATTTGAGTTTTATGAAAATGCCATCATACATTTTAATTTTTTTCTATTCAGTGTAAGTATTTCTAAGATTCATCTAGTTATTAGGTGTAATTCACTCATTTTCAGAGCTTCATACTTGTGCCATTGTATGAAAATACCTTAACTACTCTCCTGTTGGTGGGCACTGGAAAAATATCTAGTTTTTAAATATTATTAACAGTGCTACTGTGAACATTCTGACTAAAGTTCCCATACACACATGCAAGAATTTTTTAGAGTATATCATGGGTAGAGATAATTCAATTTTATAAGAGAATACCTATCATTTTCTTGGGTTATGTTTACATGGTTTATCTTTATTTACACTTTTTTGGCCTTTTGCCTTTTAAATAATAAATAAGGAAATAAAAATATCCCAACATTATTAATCTATAAAATTTTCCATATGTATTTATGTATTTTGTACTATTTTTTTATTATTTTTTTGTATTTTTCTTGTTCTTTATTACTATGTAGTTTATAATATTTATATCTTCCCAGAAAATACAATCTTTATAGTTGTATAATGTACCACTTTTTATAAATTTCTTACCTTAAAAATTCATTTGTCATTCTGTTGATATGATTTTTTTGAAATGGCAATTTTATGCACGAAGAATAGACATGTTGTTGCCAGGAGACAGGGATAAGGAGTGGAATGTGACTATCAAAATATAGCACAAGAAATATCTTTGGTAATAGAACAATTCTCTATCTTGGCAGTAGTAGTGGTTATACAAATTAGACATGATAAAAGTAGACTGAAATAAATACACAAAAGTGAGGATATATAAAACTGGTGAAATCTGAATAAGGTAAGTAGGTTGTACCAATGTTAATTTCCCTGTTGTGATTTTGTAGTTTAATTAAACAAGAGTTGAAAAAATAGGGTTAAATAGTATATAGGACCTCACCATATTTTTGTACAACCAAATGTGAATGTATGATTATTTAAAAGTAAAATAGATAATTTTAATTGTTTTTACTAGACACAGCCTAGTAACTTGTTTTCCATTGTTTTACTTCCAAAATATATATTTCCAACTAAGCGCAGTGGCTTATTTCTATAGTGCCAACAGGTGAAAGAATTGCTTGAGCCCAGGAGTTTGAGACCAACCTGGTCAACATATTGAGACTTCATCTCAACAAATGAACAATAACTAACAATAATAAAAGCCCACAACTTGTATTCCCTTAGGTTTTAGACATGTCTATTTAAAAACTGTTTGGTTATCAGTTTTAAAATATTAAGTGTTTAGTTACATTTTCAGTGATTTAAATCTCATGTGAAAATCTGTGATTTTTAGCTGTGAATTTCTGTCCTTTACATTTATTGTAATTACTGAAATAAGTGGGTTAATAGCATTTTGTTTTTTAATTTTTCCTTTTGTCACTTTTCTTTTGCTTTTCTAATTGATTAAATATTTCAATTAAATTTTTATTCTTGTGTCATATATTTCCTTTAATTTGAGATGATAAATTCTCCTTTCATTCTTGTAATGGTTAAGAAAAAATACAATGGATATTAACATCTTTAGATGCCAAGACTAAAGTTAATTAGCATTTTGGACAACCTCTTAAACAATACAAGGCACTAAGAATATTGGAACTCTGGCCACCACTCTCTCTACTTAAATGCTGTTGTTGCTCAGTATCAACTTCTGTTTTGTTTATTTGCTTTCTAATTCTACAATTTAGATATTATAACTATTATTACATATGAACAATATGTCAATTTATATATACATTTTTTCTATGCTTTGGGGCCTTTCTAGAGTAATAGTGTTTCCTTGTAAAACAATTTTTTGTAGATGATTTTCAAGGATGTTTTCATAGGTAATTTTGTATCGGTTTATCAATTTTTTAGTTTGTTCTTCCTCTTAAAAGATAATTTTGCTGAGAACATAATTGCAAGTGGATTAAACTTTTTCATTGTAATTTAAAGGTATTTGTTTAATGATTTCTAACATCTAGCTGTTATAGAAGTCTGTTGTCATTTAAGTGACCTTGCTTTTGTTTCCCATGACACTTGAGCTAAGAATGCTTTTTATATTTTACAGTTTTAAATAAAAATGAGAGAGCAATTCTGCATGACACACAATGCCTCAAACACTTATCCTGGATTGTTCAGTTTGCTGGACCTTATCTCTTATATGTCTGTGTTAAGGGTACTTTCATTCTCCTTCCCAGCCCACTTTCTCTCATGAGCATGTACACATGCACACAGGTATATTCTCTTCCTCTTTGCTTCTCCTTTGTTTCTCTTTTTGTTTTTTAATTTCTTATTTTTTACAGTATATTTGCTTCCCATTTTTTATTCATTATGCTTTATTATTATATAATAATATTACATAATTTATACATTATATAAATTGTAAACTTTGGGTTGGTGAATTTAATCAGTTTGGCCTACTTAAAAATAATTTTCATTAATTCTTTCAAATATGGTCTTTCTTCTACTTTTCCACAGATAGAACATTTTTTGAAGATCTTACTTCCAATTTAATTTTTATTTATATATTCATGTTAACATAATGAGACCTCATCTCAACAAACAAGCCACTATTTATGAAAAAATAAAAATTGCAATATCTATTGGGTGTCATCTGTTTCAAGGATGTATACATTGTATAACATTCAAAGAAGAGCAAACATATTTGTCTTCTCAAACATTTATCATTACTTTGTGGTGATAATATTCAAAATCCTCTCTTCTAGCTTTTTTGAAATACATAGTATGTTTATTATTGGTCACTTGATAGGAAATAGAACAACAGAACTTATTTCTTATATATAGCTACAGCTTAATATGCATTGATCAACTTTTATCCATTGTTATGGTTTAGATATGAGGGTCCTCCAAAGGCTCTTGTGTGAGACAAAGAAAAAAATGTGTAGAGGTGAAATGATTGGGTTATGAGAGACTTAATCAGTGCATTAACCCCTAATAGGGATTAACTGAGTAGAGACTGTAGACAGGTAGGGTGTGACTGAAGAGATGGGTCACTGGGAGTGTGTCCTTAGGGTATATATTTTTGTCCTTGGTGAGGGGAACTCTGTCTTTCTCTTTACTTCTTGGTGACCACGTCCTGAGCCTCTTTCCTCTACCTCACTCTTCTGCCATGATGCTCTACCACACCTTGGGCTCAGAGCAATGGAGTTGGCTGTAGATGAATGGAGACCTCTGAAACTGTGAGACTCAAATAAATTTGTCCTCTTCTAAAATTGTTCTGGTCAGGTCATTTTGGCCATAGATGCAAAATAGTTTACTGAAACACCCAATCCTCTCCCTATTACTATCCCAGCCTCTTGTAACCACCATCAACTTTTTTAGATCACACATATGGGTGAGATCATGTAGTGTTTCTTTTTTTCTGTGCGTGGCTGATCTCATTTAACATAATAACCTCCCTATTCATTGAACTCCTTGTCCTCTTCAATGTCTCTTAAACTCTTTCATATTTTCTACCTCTTTATTTCCTAAAACTGCACTATCGCTCAATTTCCTGGCTCCATTTTCACTTTCTTGAGCTCTCATTTCATTTGTATCTGAAATAGCTATTGACAATTTACATCTTTTGTCTTTCTCATGTACCCCAAATAACATCAGAATGTATATCAAAGAAAATGGACCGTTGCAGGATTAATGATAACTTCATTGTCCACCTGTCTCTGGCTAAAACTACACCACTTTAAATTTCCTGTAAGTGCTTTTTGCCTGTGATTATAACTATGATGGTCGTGAGGACGTTAATTTGGCCATTTCCCAATGAGCCAGTTCATCCTAATATAGTTCTCTCTTTTTTACTGCCTTGTCTCTCCTGCCAACCAGTGAGCCAACCAAGTCTTTTACATAATAATGTTCTAAATTCCATAACTTATAAATACGAATTTATATGTTGGATTTTATTATTAATCTTATTGATGTCTCATTTACTTATAAGTTGGTTTTTAAAATTATTAATAGTATTGTGAGCCCATATTTGGTTTAGATTAATATGTGTGATATTTATCGCTTAAACATAGACTTCTTCCTTACAAAGAGGTTGCCATCAAATTCATAAGACTTAGAGGAGTGCAAAATCTCAAATTGATCCTTCTTATGGTAGTACAGATTTAGCTTCTTACCTGATCCTAGTTGTCTTAACTCTTATTAGTGTTTGCTCCTTACAGGCTGTGGCTACACACCTGCTGGTAAGCACTATTCAAATTCTCTTTACCATTTCCCAGTGTCATCTTCTTCCCTTTTTTTGTTTTTTTTTTTTTTTTGTGGGGGTAATACCCAGGATTGAACTCAGAGACACTCTACCACTGAGCCACATCCTCAGCACTATTTTTTATTTTATTTAGAGACAGGGTCTCACTGAGTTGCTTTGCGCCTCGCTATTTGCTGAGGCTAGCTTTAAACTCGAAATCCTCCTGTCTCAGCCTCACAAGCCACAGGGAGTATAGGCATGTGCCACTGTGCCTGGCTTCCCTCTTTTTTTGACCCTGGGGAATTCCCTTAGTTTCCTGAAAGCCAGGGATCCTTAAATATTATCTACAGTACTATGTCAGTGATATACTCTTAGCAAGATTTATACTTTAGAATATGTAGTAGGTTTTACTTCTGTAAAACCAAAGTCCTCTAACTAGCCCATCTTATAGGTCCAGAAACTAAAAGAAAGATAAGGCAATTTTTCTTATAGGGAGTAAGTAGCAGAATTAGCACTAGAACTCATAATTTCTAATTCCAATTTCAGTGTGTTTTCCACTGGTTACTATATACAGCTGATTTTCATAAATGAAGTTCATTATTTTCTATTCCTTTAAACTCATTGTGCAGTATAATATGAACTACCCAATTCATCATGATTATTTTTCACTAAATTTGTACAGTTCATTTATTTTAAATGTGTATCAGTTTTATCTCCATATTAATTTTATCTCCATGTTGAGATTAGAAATCCTCTCAGGAAACTGTCATTTGTGGAATTGTCTTTTATCTCTTTATACCTCAAATTTCTAAGTGAACTCTGAGCACCAATGCTCATTTCCTGATTGTTTATGAATAAATTTAATCTTTGTGTTGGGGCTCAGGACATACCACCCTCAAACAGAGGTGAAAATATGTCACCCCCAAATGTCCCTCTTTGGTGTATCGAGTATTAAAGTGGGTTATTATGAAAAGTCTGAGACATAGTAGTTGCTTTGAGAAACTGCTAAGAGCCACAGCCAAGTAGCAATGATGCATGGCATTTTTGGTTGAAAGGTGATGCCAGCAAGCCATTGAGATGATATGATTATGTTAAGATCTGCATTCAAATGGATATTAGACCCCTGATGTCCACCTTGGCCTGCTATGGGACTCCTGGAGAGTTCCCATTGGTTGGGGAAGTGCAGTAGGAGGGAATTCCAGAGGAGGGATTTCTTGTTGATGTGTGTGTCTGGGAGAATGCCGCGTGTGTGGGTCGGCATATTTCCTGGGAGCATACAGGGCATTGGTGGGAGTTTCAAAAATAAAGTTTGTTCCTGTTTGAGTGGCTCAGGATTTTGTGCCCAGCCAGACTGCGGCAATTGGTGCCCAGTGCGGGGAACGCCTGAAGCTCAGAGGTAAGTAAAATTGCTTGCCCCTGAGGGAAGGCAAGAGAATGGGTGACCATTTCAAAAAACAATGTGTTCTTGTTTTGATTTATTTTGTATTTGTTTCAAGCTGCCTATCCCTAGAACTTTCTCAGGCAAACTGGGAAAAATGGGTGACTCAAGGTTTGAAGTTGTTAGGCCCTGAGAAAGAGAAAATTGATACAACGATTTTTTGTTCCATTTTTGTTTCATTCTGTTTCGGTTTTGTTTTATGTTATCTTGTTGGGTTGCGTTATCTTTATAGTAGATTAGAAATTAATAAAAAACAAACCGAAAAACTGTTAAGTAAATTGTTAAAGGTCCAGACTATGCTAGAAAACATGTTAGGTCAAGCAAAAGGGAAGGTCTCTCGAAATAGTCAGATAGAGGAAGAAAATTTAAAGGAAGAAAGCTTAAAGGACAAACAGCTATCAGGCAGGAAACTCCAACAGGAGGCTGCTACAAACTCCATTCTATCACTAGAGGACATAATTCAACCAACAGCTCCATCTATAGAGACAGCTGAGTGGCCCTCAACTCCCGTAGTTGATAGACGGAATCCTGAGGCAGGACCTCAAAGATTTGCATGCCCTGTACTTGAGCAGGCAGGAGGGCAACAAATTCACCATGCTTTAGATTTCAAAACAGTAAAGCAGTTAAAGGAGGCTGTAAAAACCTATGGTCCACAAGCACCTTCACAGTAAGCATGGTTGAATCCATTACCAACTTGGACATGATGCCAGCAGATTGGGCTAATATGTGTCCATCTGTGCTAAATGGAGGACAATATTTGTTATGGAAGGTTGCCAATGAGGAATTTTGCAAGGAGACAGCTAGGCGAAATGCAGCAGCTGGTTACCCTCAAAGAAATCTAGATATGTTGTTAGGAAAAGGAACTTATGAGGGTCAACGGCAACAAATTGAATATGATCCTGGCTTATACGCACAAATTGCTGTAGATGTGGTTAGGGCACGGAAAACTTTACAGGGGCATGGAGATTTATAAGGACAATTATCTAAGATAATACAAGGAACTAATGAACCTTACGCTGAATTTGTAGATAGGCTTATTCAAACATCTGCCATAATTTTTGGAGATACAGAACAAGCAATGCCATTAATAAAACAACTGGCTTATGACCAAGCAAATCATTACTGCAGAGAGGTCATTAGACCATGGAGACATGAAGATTTAAACACATATATTAAATTTTGTAGAGACATTAATGAACAAGGGCAAGTCTTAGCAGCTACAGTACAACAGGCTTTAGATGCCAGGCCAAAAACATGCTACAATTGTGAACAAACAGGACATTTTAAAAGGAGTTGTCCCATAAGAGGAGGGTTTAACAAAGCTAGGTATCAAAGGAATAGAATACCGGGTATTTGCCCATGATGCCGTAGAGGGAGACATTGGGCTAATGAATGCCGTTCTCAAACCACCATAGAGGGTAATCTGTTATCAAAAAAATAGACAAGGACCAAGTGCTTACCCACAATATTGTGGAGAAAGGCATCAGGCTCCATTGCCAAAAAATGGACTGGGGGGGCCCAATGCTCCGGGGCCCACAACCACAAATATACGGGGCAATGGAGGAACCAAGCAACACCATCAGGGTAGTGCCCAGGACACATTGTCCATTAAATCCCTCATCAGACAAACCCGAGGGAGTGCAGGGTTGGATATCTGCGCCTCTGCCAGAGCAGCACTAACTCCAGAGATGGGAGTTCAAATCATTCCCACAGGAGTAAAAGGACCTCTTCCCCAAGGAACAGTAGGCTTATTATTGGGACACAGTTCTTCTACACTAAAATGACTTATGATAAGTCCTGGGGTAATTGATCCCGATTATGAAGGTGAAATAAAAATTATAGCTAGTTCTCCAAGAGGTATATCAGTAATTTCATCAGGAGATAGAATAGCACAGTTATTAATAATACCCAGCCTGCATGATAAATTTTCCAGTCGTACTGTAGAAAGAGGTTCCAGGGGATTAGGCTCCACAGGTGTGGATTGGGCTATGCTGTCTTTAAATTTAGATTCTGGCTCAATGCTAAAACTAAATATTCAAGGACATGAATTTAATGGGCTACTGGACACAGGAGCTGACCTTAGCATCATATCTCGTCAAGAATGGCCAAAACATTGGCCATTGAAAGAAGCCACTCAAACGCTTCAAGGCCTAGGAGTGTCAACTAATCCCCATAGAAGTGCAATGGTATTAGATTGGAAGGATCCTGAAGGATGTGAAGGAACTATACAGCCATATGTATTGGATCATCTTCCTATAAATTTATGGGGACGAGATGTCCTAGATCAATTAGGTTTGACATTAACAAATAACATCAATCCTAATGCGCCCACTACTAAGGCTAGAAAAGTCTTTAGGAAAGAAAAAAGATTAAGAGAACAAGAACAAGGTATAACAGCATCAATTCAAATAGATCAAGGAATAAATAGACATGGATTGGGTTTTCAGAAAGGGCCACTGAGACAATAAAAATTACTTGGAAATCAGAAAGACTAGTATGGGTTCCTCAGTGGCCCCTGAAAAAAGAAAAGATACAAATAGCCCATGACCTGGTCAAACACCAATTAGCGGAGGGACATATACAACCCCCCATATCTCCCCATAATACTCCCATTTTTGTCATTAAAAAGAAATCTGGTAAATGGAGATTATTGCAAGATTTAAGAGCCATTAATAATGAGATGGTTATTATGGGACCTGCTCAATCAGGGATTCCCCAATTGTCTGCTTTGCAAAAAACCTGGTATGTTTTAGCTATAGATATTAAAGATTGTTTTTTTTTTCACTTCCAATTCATCCTGACTATAGTCCACGTTTTGCATTTACTATCCCTGCACTGAATCATGAAGGTCCTGATCAGAGATATGAATGGAAAGTACTCCCTCAAAGGATGGCTAATAGTCCAACTATGTGTCAAATTTATGTTAACAAAGCAATCCAGCCACTTAGAAATCAAAATCCTGAACTACAAATATTTCACTATATGGATGATGTATTATTGGCACATAAAGTTAAAAACACATTGCTGGAATGTTATGCCACACTTACAAACTTATTAAAAAATTATAATCTAGAGATAGCAATAGATAAAGTACAATTAAATTTTCCAATTAATTATTTAGCAGTTTTATTATCCTCAACCATGGTCCATCTACCAAAAATTCAAATAGGAGTAGATCAACTCAAATCACTTAACGACTTTCAAAAGTTATTGGGAGACATAAATTGGATAAGGCCTTATATAGGCATACCAACAGGAGAATTGGGACCTTTATTTGATATCCTAAAGGGTCCATCAGATCCAAATTCACCCCACATGTTAATGCCTGAAGCAAGAAAGGCATTAAAAATTATTGAAATATATAGGGAAAATATGCATTTGGATAGAATTGATATAAGTTTGCCTTTATTATTTATTGTACTATCAACAAAAAATATTCCTACAGGGGTATTTTGGCAAGAAGGTCCATTATTGTGGATACATTTATCTTATTCTCCTAATACTATTCTTACTAGATATCCTGAGGCTGTAGGAGAATTAATACTCAAAGGAATAAGAGCAGCAAAGGGAATGTTTGAGATTTCTCCCAATAAAATTATTACTCCATATACTATGGATCAAGTTGATGAGTTAGCTAATGAGTTAAATACTTGGGCAATAATCATGTGTAAATCTAATGTTTCATTTGATAATCACTTACCATCTAATCCTTTGTTGTCTTTTTGGTCTTCCCATCCTGTAGTTTTTCCAAAAACGACAAAAAAAAAAAAAACCTATCATGAATGTTCCTAATATATTCACTGATGGGACAAATAATGGTACAGCAGCAGTAGTTACCCCTGATCAAACTTTTACATTTTTAGTACCCAAACAATCAGCTGAAAAGGTAGAGCTTAATGCAGTATTACAAGATTTTGTGATGTTTAAAGATTCTGTATTTAATTTATTTTCTGATAGTATGTAGTTAATGCTATAGTATCCCTTGAAGATACTGGTAGAATTTCCCCTTCCTCTACTGTTTTCTCTTTGTTTTCCACTATACAAAGTCTAATCTGGGACAGAAAAGATCCATTCTTTATAGGACATATCAGGGCACATACAGGATTGCCTGGAGCCCTTAGTTTGGGCAATGAATTAGCAGATAAATCTACACATGACATACACATTTTTTCCACAATAGAAGAAGCTATAAATTTTCATAAAAGGTTCCATGTCAATGCTAATACTTTACAAAAGCGTTTTAAAATAACTAAGGAACAAGCCAGACATATAATAAAACAATGTCAAAATTGTGGGACCTTTTTACCACAAGTTAATCTTGGAGTCAATCCCAGAGGATTGATACCTAACCATATTTGGTAGATGGACATCACACACTTGCCAGAATTTGGAAAATTAAAATATTTGCATGTTACAGTTGATAATTCTTCCAGATTTTTGATGGGCTCCCTTCATGCCGGAGAGAAAACTAAAGATATTATAGCTCATTGCTTACAAAATTTTGCCACTGTGGGCATTCCAAAACAGTTAAAAACAGATAATGGTCCTGGTTATACTTCCATCTCTTTTAAACAATTTTGCTCATCATTTGGCATTATTCACATAACAGGAATTCCATACAATCCACAGGGACAAGGCATAGTTGAAAAAGCTCATCAAACTATTAAAATGTACTTATTAAAGCAAAAAGAGGGAATTGGAAAGGGGTATATATCCCCCAAAGATAAACTTAAAATAACCCTTTTTACTCTAAACTTTTTAAATTTGGATTCATCAGGACTTAGTGCTGCGGAAAGACATATGTATCCAAAAAATGTACATAAGCCTAAGGTACTTTGGAAGGATATTCTAACAGGACAATGGAAAGGTTCTGACCCAGTGATTGTCTGGAGTCGGGGGTCTGTTTGTGTGTTTCCACAGGGAGAACAACAGCCGATTTGGATTCCAGAGAGACTAACCAAAGTGATTTCTACAGACCAAAAAGAAGATGATTTGACTCAAATCCATAACAGCTGATATCCAGATCTCCAGCTTGGCTATTCTTACATCTGCAACAGTGATTAACCAGAATGCTTTTTTCAATATCTATTTTATTATTGCCTTTTCCCATATCATAAAGTTCTATTTTATTTTTTGAGCTCATACAAACTTAGGTTAATGTTTTTCTGATCAGTTTTATTTTTTGACTGTGGAGTTTTTAAACATTGCAATGTAGATTTCACCTGTGTAAAGCTACAAGGCCTTTACTATTGTCTTACGTGTTGTATGTTTGTGTGCACACTTCTGTTTTGTGTTGTATGTCTGTATGTGCGTATGTCCATATATCATAGATGAGGAGCGCTCATGAAAAAATGGATCCGAATTTTTTTTATTATTCACGTGATTTTAATGGTTTAATTTAAATTGGGTAAACAGCTGTTGAGGATTTTTTTAATATGCGTACAAATAAGGAGGTACAGATCTGTTTGTTTACTTTCACCTTTCCTTTTCATTATATTTAATAATTCTGTTCAGGATAATGTAAATTGTTCAGAAAATTGTTTTCTTAGTACCTGTTGGAATGTTACATGATTTTTTTTAGCATCATTGTCAGAATTCCTATTTTCATCCCAGTGCCGGTGAAGACAAAAATGAAACCAAACTACAGCTTCTTAGATAGTTATCACAACAAACTGTATAAACTGATGCATCAATGAATAATAACTCAACAAGTAATGCTCAATCAAGGAGTCGATTTACTTTGGGAGGAAATGGACATATTGATAGATTCCTCCGCTTTGAACTAATTGCAGAATTTGCCTGGACTATGTATAACTTGTATGCATTGTGAACTATCTGTTGGTGCAGCGAATTGTGGTATTGCTGGCGTATCTTTGCTGATGGTGTCACCTGTGATACAATTTTTCCAAAGGAGCTGTCAATTGGCTTGGTGTTGTGGCATTTCTGTATCCTCCTCCCTTCTGCTAGTGATGGTCTAAAATTTGGGGGCCAACAGAGGTGAGGCAAAGAACCTCACCTGCCCACTGGCACCAAGGCCAAATTTTGGGGCCAACAGAGGTGAGGCAAAGAACCTCACCCTCCCACTGGCACCAAGGCCAAAATTGGGGGCCAACAGAGGTGAGGCAATGAACCTCACCCCCCCACTGGTGCATAGGCCTATCCACAAGTATGGTTGTATGCTGGACTGGTAGTCAGTGACAGATATGATCCAATTGCAGTGGTACCAACCTAAGACAGGAGGCTGATGCCTAGAGGTCAGCTGATCTGATGACTGGTAAGGACCATATGTTGAATTGGACAACCTAACAGGCACAGTCCCTAAGCCACATTGCTCGTTGCTTAATTAAACTGAAAGGGGGAGATGCTAAGAGCCATAGCCAAGTAGTAATGATGCATGGCATTTTTGGTTGAAAGGTGATGTCAGCAAGCCATTGAGATGATATGATTATGTTAAGATCTGCATTCAAATGGATATTAGACACCTGCTGTCCACCTTGGCCTGCTATGGGACTCCTGGAGAGTTCCCATTGGTTGGGGAAGTGCATTAGGAGGGAATTCCGGAGGAGGGATTTTCTGTTGGTGTGTGTGTCCAGGAGAACGCCACGTGTGTGGGTCGGCATATTTCCCGGGAGCATACAAGGCATTGGTGGGAGTTTCAAAAATAAAGTTTGTTCCTGTTTGAGTGGCTCGTAAGTTTGTGCCCAGCCAGACTGCGGCAAGAAACTTCTATTTTGTAAAGAAAATTTATATCTTTACAGGAAATTTTCATTAGCCAAGGTGTTTTTACCAGGAAAAGAGCTACCATCAGACAAGTGTTATCATTTGTTGTCTCCTAGACCTCCAGAAGTTTGGATTCGTCAATGCCCCAAATCCCCAAACTTCTATTCCTTTTTGTAGGTAAGGATATCATATAAGCTTTGACCATCAGGTCCTATGCTAGGTCTCATATTTTGTGGGACTCCTGAGTATGTGTAAGTAAAATTGAGTTTTTCCGGTTAATCTGTTTCATGTCAATTTAATTCATAGCCTAGCCAAGGAAGCAGAAAGTACAGAGGAAGCCATTGTACTCTCCCTCCGTACACCAGCAAATTCCTTGGCTCCTGTTTCTTTTCCTTTGTCTCTCCTCTCTTTCTGCTTCAGTTAATGTCTTGAGAATACAAAAAATGTAATCTTCTCTATATCAAAAGTCTTCTTCATTCTTCTTGAAAAGGAAACCATACATACAAATAATTTGTATATAGCAATAAGAGCACTGATATATAGCTTTGTGTTTTACCAGTATAAATCTAAACCTACAGCAAACAATTTTATTTATTACAAAATAACAAAGCCTTGGTATAAGAATAAAATTCTATGTGACAAATTTAATGACAGGCCAGAGGATGAAGAGGGGGGTAATAAGGAAAATTATTTAACAGTTATAGGCAAGACCAATCCAAAGACTGTTTATGTTGAAATCTGCCCATTGTAACCCCAGGGCCAATGTGCCCTATTTATGTTACCTCTGGAAAAGAAATATTTCAGTGGAGAAACACAATTAGAAAAAAAAAAGTGTTTATTTAGAGAGATGGAAGTAATAGAATCAGATGCAGAAGGGTGGCTCCAAGAGAGGAAAGGCCTGGGGTTTCGCATGTGGTAGACATTTTGTATTTGATCTGGAAATCTCTCTCCTCATATATTATGTATTTGGGGTAGTTACTGTGGTTTTTGTGCCTGGCTTATTGTGCCCACGCTGGTTTCCCTGTGTTGAAAGTTTACATTTATGTCTAAAGCAAACCCACTGGGGTTTAAAGTTGTGATGGAAATGACAATGAATGGGGTTCCACAAATGACAGCCTCAGTGCTCTGCTCATTGGAAGCTGGAAGTCTGTTAAGCAGATTAGGAATGTAGAATCTGACTTTGAAGGAAGCAGGTTTCTGAACAAGGTCCTTTATCCTGAAGTTGGGGTGACCTTTTGTCATTCAAGATGGAGCAGGCCCTATTTTCCCTCCCTCCATCCCCCTCTAGTCTCAAGTTACCTACTCTAACAATTAAAAGCAATCTTTTGGACTCATAACCAACAACCAATCCAGAAACAACAGTTGTTCCTTCTTCTGGAAAGCCCTGCTCTCCACCAGCTCCAACCCTGCCCTCCGGGCCCCCATCTGGTTCTTCTCCTCTTATCTATAGCCAAGGTAGGCTGTGATGCTTTCCTGTACCAGTTTATAAAAACTCTCTTAGCTTTGGTCTGGAGGATGTTTCCTGAGTGTCACCCAGCCGTGATGCTGATAGTGGTGGGAAATTATCTCAGGATCTGGTCCTTTCTTTTTTCTTGGCTATCAAATATAATAGCTCAATAAACCCTTTTATTTCAGAGATCCCTTGTTCTCTAGAATTTTGGTCGAATAATAGCATAACCCCCAGGGAAAAATACTTCTTACTTGAAGAATGTTTTAATTAAAAAAATTATAGTTAAGGAGACAGTTTTAAATAAAATGCATATAAGGTGATAAATTCTTAATTTATCCTAATAACATTCTTTGAAATGGTTTATAATTTTTGGTAGGGAAACACATCTGTCATATTTTATCAGAGGGCTTATATATTTCACATTCCTATATTATAATTATAATATTTAATTATGCAGTCCGTCACATAGGTAAATCCTTAATTCAGAACTCTTTAGAGGTATCACAGAAAAAGCGATGTTCATTGATCCTGAATTTTAGCTAAGGTCTGTTTGGAGATCCGGTTATCTGTGTAATATGTAACACCTCAATAACCTTTTAGAGAGATTTAATGAACTCAAATCATACAATACAATAGGGCTTTTGGAAACTGGTGGAGCAGTATTAACCTGCCTAGTTCTCCTGAAAGGAAAGAATCCACACAGGAGAAAAGAGCAGGGTCTGCCCTAACTGACACATCTTAAATTATAAGACCAGAAAACAGGTCTCCTGTGTGGTGTTGTGTCTTATTAGAAGCTTAAAAAAAATACCTGAAGGCTAATAATATGGTGAAGTGCACAAAGAGGAAACTGCCAACCTTCACTGAAGCCAAACAACTTTCAATTTTCATACAAAGACTCCATATGAAAGAAAATAGTGCAGAACAGGAAATCAGTATCTGTGAAAAGGATATCTGGTGCTAAATTTTTCTGAGTGACAATTCCAAACTAAAGCTTATGATGATACAGAGTTCGCTATATTGTAGAGATAATCAGTATATACCTTTTATAATTTCTCAAATTAGTTTTCTCATTCCTATTAGCTAAGGTGCCTTTTAAATTCATAGCCATAGTGGTGGTATGTTTTGAATGTGATATGTCCCTCAAAACCTCATATGTTGAAGGATTGGTCTCCAATGCAGTAATACTCAGAGGTAGGGTTTTAGAGAGGTGATTGGATCATGAGGGCTCTAACTATATCAATGCATTAATTCATTGATGAAGTCATACCTTTATAGGCTGTTGTATTGGAAACTGGTGGAAACATTAGGAGTTGTGGCCTACTTGGAGGAAAGAGATGACTGGGGCAAAATTTTGACGGTTATATTTTGTTCAGCACCCATCCCCCTGCTTCCTGGATAGGAGCTCTGCTCCACCACCTGCTCCACAATATGACGTTCTGCCTCACCCCAGACCCCAAAACAATGAGCCAAGTGACCTGAACCTACTGAAACTGTGAGCCTAAATAAATCTTTCCTCCTTTATGTTGATTGCTGTCATGTGTTTTGTCAAAATTAGACACAAATACCTATGTCTCAATGTTTGTTTCTCATCTCTTACCACTTCATATAGTAAGTAAATATGTTAAATCTCAGTGACATTATTATAAGGCTTTGCTGGGATTAAAAAAAAGAAACAATGACAGAAATAAGATCAATTAAGCTTTCATTTTTCTGATTTGATAAAGTAGGAGGCACTAATAATCCAATACTTTAACATATAAAGTGGAAGTTCTTGTTATCACAATTAATGGACATAGTCTCATATTTATAAATGAACAGAAGGTGGGATAACAGGTGGTGGATAGGGATGTGGGAATATGAAAACCATACACACGGAAATTGTGTTTTTTTTTTCACTTCAAAATGAGAGAGGGTGAAATCCTACTCCTCTATTAGGAAACAAAATCTGTGTGCTACAAGACCAGCACACACTGATATTACCACTGGCTTCTACCAAAGAAACAACCTCATTTTGTCCCGGCTCTTTTTCTTTGTTTCAAAATTTCGAGTATCTGTGCATTTATGTGTGTGAGGGAGAAAGACAGCATGATAAATAACAATATACACAAGTGGCTTGACAAATTGTGGAAGCTATTAACATCTTTCTGTCAATGCAGAGTCACCTTTTGTGATCTGAAGCCCAAAGGATCTTTCTAGTCATCTAGAAACAAATGCTCCTTGTTCCTTTCAATGCACTGAAGTGAGCAAAAAGGCACATATGTCTCTCTTCAGCATGGCAGGCAATTAATTAAAAAAAAAAGCTAAAGGAAATTATGTTAAATGAAATGAGTTAGGTACAAAATGGCAAATAATGCATGTTTTTAAAAGTGGGAAACATTTACTTGTATATATTGCTCTTTATCATGCTATGTATCTATCTCACACACACAAACGCACATATATAATTTTGAAATAAAAAAAATGTTGATCTTATAGAAGTAGAGAGTAGAATAGTAGTTATCAGAGTCTGGGAAGGATGTGGGGGAGAGAGGATGTTTAACAGACACAGAGGTGCAGCTGAGTAGGAGGAATAACTTCTAATGCTCTATAGCACATGAGGACAACTGAGGTTGACAACAATTAATTGGATATTCCCAAAGAACTATAGGAGGAAAATTCTGAGTGTTTCTAACACCAAAAAAATAATAATGTCTGAGAGGATGGATATGGCCATCACCCTGAGCATTGTGCCATGTATACATGCATTGATATGTTCCACTGCATCTCATAGATAAGTAAAAGCACTGTCAATTAAGATTTACATATATATATATATATATATATATATATCCATATGAAACATGTAAAATATATAAAATATATTCGTATATATATTAAAACCGACCTTTAAATCTGTATCAGTGAGAGAGAATTTAATAACTGAAGGTAGAGTCAAGAGTGATCCTTAGACACAGAGTGAAACAAATACCTCTTACCAAGGCTTTCATTTGTTCAACTAAAACTCATGGGAGAAAAAGAAAGTCTATTGGAATGACAGACCACAAAAATAAGAATTCCTGATCCCAAGTTAGGGATTTCACCAGGGAAGAGCAGGAATTGTAAAATGGGTCTGTGGAAAACTTCACTGGGTAGAAGAGGAAAATTTATGGAAGAAACAAAGAAATACTAGCACCTCACATACAAGTCAGAAAGTAAATAAAATAAGATAAAATAAATGAGGAGTATAATATTTGCATGTGATTGGTGTTGCCAAGAGGCTTTCCCAGCTTGCCTTCCTTAATCCTTACATACTCTTTCTTGGTCAGGACAACCCAGTGATACAAATTTAAGAAGCAGGGTAAAGTGAGATTCTGAGCTAAAAGGTGACTCCAAAATCTTTCTCAACTTCATGAAACTGTAATCATATTTCTATGGCCATAACTCTTATCACTGGATTTGTGATTTCCAAAGTGTTCCTAAAGAAGCCGTTCCCTTTCTGCTCAAAGCCCTGTGGTATACATGTCACACCTTGTAGAACCTGGCTCCATCCTTTTCTTGGCCCCACGCACCATACCTTTCCTGAGATCCTAAATCATGGTCCCTTTTGTTACTACAAAACGCATTAAAAAGGAACCAAATCTTAAAATACCCTTGAACAATAATACTAAACTATTATTACTTCAAATTTATTTCTGATCTTTAAGCCAATCCATGGTTCTAGAAATTAATTTATCTGGAAAAATTTTAAATGTTGCAAATATAATTTTTATCATTTTAAACAAATAGAGATGACTATATTCAGAGGCAAAGAACAAATTACAAATTCTGATTCTTGATTGCTCAATAGTGTGGGTTAAATAGTATAATTGCCCCTTCCCCCAAATATGTTCAAGTCCTAATCTTCTATTCCAGTGAATGTGACCTTATTTGGGAATAGGATCCTTGCCAGTGTGAACAAGTAAAGATATAATTGTATCAAATTGGGGTGACTCCTAACCCAATGAGCACTCTCCTTATAGGATGAGGGAAATTTGGGCATATATCTAGAAGGATATGTGCCACATGAAGACAGAGGCAAAGACTCAGGTCATAAAGATGTAAGTCAAAGAATTCCAAGGACTGATGGTCTCCACTAGAACTGAAGAAGAAACAAGGAAGATGTTTACCTAGAGTCAGAGGTAGCATGGTGCCTTGATTCTAGACCACAACAATGCAAAATTTATTAATATAAAAATATGATCTTTTTAATTTCAGCAAGTGAAAAGCCGTACTTGAGTGTTTATGCAAACTTACCAGTACAACATGATATCAGAAGTATAAAAAGTCATAACATCTGGTTTCTGCACTCATGTTAAAAGGAAGAACAAGATTTTCACACATGTGGATCCAAACATTACAATGTCTGATATACAAAACTTTATCATGAATGACTTTATTGATTTTACTGCCTATTTTGATGTTGTACCTCAGACGTTACTTTTGAATTGAAAATAAGGTTAGAAATTTATCCAATATGTATCTGAGCTAAAGGATAAATCCTAAATAACTTATTACATGGCAATTTTAGAATGCAGAAAGGGAGAGGAAAAGAAAATATCAGTTGTCTATTGTATCTGATACTCTGAGCAGAACAATGGTTTTTCTTGTGAGTTTGGGTAGTCCCTGTAAGGTTTGGTAAATATAATAGAGTCCACACCAAATATTACACAGTTCAGGGGAATGCCTGCATATGAACTGCTGGTGGAGAAAGAGACAGAGACATCAGTATGATGAATCCAAACAATTTGCCATCCTAGCAAGACTGGTATTAAGAAATTGAATGCTCTCATAAATTCAGTCAATGGTATCCCTGACAAGATTAAAAAACCAGCTTGGCATTTCATATAGGAGTGGTGGTGGTGATCTGGATAGTAAGGTCAGAGAAGTTAAAGGAATCTGAAGGGCAGACAGAGGCCCTCCTTCATGTCGCTTAATCCCAAAGAGGTAGTAGTCTTTCAAAGAGTTAATACCTTGCAGGGGTCAACAGAAAGAAAGGGTTGTTTGGGGTTTCTTTCGAGATGGGGATAGAGAGGTAGATATTCCCTAATAGAGTGCAGATTTTAAGAGTCAAAATGAAATTTAATTTATTTTTTTCCTATAACAGGGCAGGTGACTAACCCATTTAATATTATCTGAAAACTAGGATGTAGTAGCAATGAAACAGGGTTGATGACTCTTCAAGAGGAGAGATCCATAGGAAGTGTTGAAAAGGGTTCATCCAGGTTGGACTAGGGAAGGGTGTGGTGAAACTAACACTGTGCTCTCTCTCAGTCCTGCCCCAAGCTTCATTCACTGCCCTAGTCCATACTGCTTTAATAAAAGATGTGGCCATCCAAATGAAGTAGTAGATATCTTGCTTTTGCTTCCCACATAGGAGCATTTTTCCTTTTGACCTCTCTATATTTATCCTTCAAAAAGGGATGTACCTTGTCACACTAAGTTCTTTTGGGTTTCTTAATTTTGAAAAGGAGTAAATTCTGTCTGAGGAGAAGAACAGCAGTTTTGTGAAGCTGGGGCGAAAGGTGTAAGGTTTAGGTGTATTGGGAGTGAAAGGTCCATTGTTCTGGACTCTGAAGAAAATAAACTAAAGATGAACAGAGAATATTTAAGGTAAGTTCTGCATCTGTCTCCACAGTGTCTAAGAACTTCCAATTGAAGGGTTTGTTTTCCTTTAACCATGGTGCCATTATCATCCTGGGCCCCCAAGGTCCTGGATTTTCTCTTGGTATATTTTGGGAGCCATATGATTGATTGTAGGCCTAACCAGCACCACATCAGTTGCAAATCAGAATAAATTCCTGATCCAACATGAGCTAACAATGTATATCATCACCACTGCTGAATTTCAAGGGTTAGACAGTATAAAGACAGGACATTCAATCAGCAGGAACCAGAATGTCCTTATAATGCAGCTAAAATCCAAAAGTCATCAGTTTATTTAAAGTCTCTCAGCTGCAAATTCACCCTTCACTACCTTCCTTGCTACAGTAGACTGGAATCTGTCTGGATGCTGTTTCCTATTCAGTGAGTACTGGGTTAAGCTTTGGCAGTGGAGGGTGGAGCTGGATCATTGCAGAAGAGATGGAAAGATGTCTTTTCTTCTCCAGTGCTCTATTTGCTTTTTCTTGCTCTTCCCACATGGTGTGTGTGTGTGTGTGTGTGTGTGTGTGTGTGTGTGTGTGTGTCTGTCTGTCTGTCTGTATGTCTCAAAGACAAGTTACTGCCTTTTAGCGTGAAGCATAGGGCAAGAAAATTATTTAACAATAGCCATGTCTGTGATAGGTATAATAAGGGATACATGTAATGGAAAGGATCAATTTAGGATGAGGGTCAGCGGAGAAATTTCTTTATGAACTGGTATTTTCACTAAAACCTATGTGAGGATTCACTAAGAGAAGCAGGATTACTATGAGATCAGAGAATAAGGAATATATTGCAGGGATGAGTCCATATGTAAGTGTGGGAGCTGATGGGAGAGCATAGGCAGCCCCTCTGCCTGCTCATCAGATCTAGCACACAGGTACTACTCCTACAGAACAATCAAAAAGAGTGAGAGAGAGCCAGGCAGAAAGAGGGACAAACTTAAATACCTGCAGCCAAAACATCTTGAGAATTTTTAGGAAATGACAGCAACAATAACTGGCTAATTTGGGGTAACCTTAAGAGTCGTCTTTATACTAGGTTAGAGATGTGGGTAAAAAACAAATTATGAAAGTCCTTGTGGGTTATGATATGGGACAGAGATTTATTCTAAATTCAAAAGAATATAATAGAATATTTTTGACTAGAAAAAAAGTGAATTAATGAGATAGAGAATGTAATTTGGGTATTGATATTGGAATCAAGGGTATTTTTCAATACTCTGAATGAAAAATTATGGTGGAAATAAATAAATTGATCTGAAACTAAAATTTGAAAGTAGGACCCACAGGAATGTCTGAATGTCTCTAAATTGTATTTTTAGAGAAAAGAATGGCTCATAGGATTTCTGTTTCTAGTGATCAGATAAATGTTAAAAAAATTAGAGAAAGATGGAGATCATTAGATGATCAGATTTGGGGTGGAGGTAAAGGAAAAACAAATGTCTCATTTTATGCCTCCTGTTTTTAACATCACTTTGGGACATTCAGGTACAGAAGACTTAAATAAGTTGTTCAAATCCATGAACATTTCTTATAATGGCATGGCTATTTATCAGTCACCCATGACTAATAAACACTTTGAAGCTCCTTGGATCTTTGCTTTTTCCCAGTTTATCATAAGGTCTAAATTTGAAACAATCCACCAAAGGCCATGTATTTGGGAAAAAATAAAGTTTGGTCCCCTACCTCTGGCACTGTTGAGAGCTGGTGGAACTTTAAGAAGTAGGGCCTGGTGGCAGGAAATTAGGTCATTGAGGTCATGCCTTGGAAGGAAATATTGGGACCCCAATTCCTTTCTTCTCTATTTAATTTCTGTCTTCCAAAACATGTAAAGCTAGGCTCCACTGCATGATCTCAGTCATGATGTGTTTCCTTGCCACAGTCCCAAAGCAATGAGAGCAAGCAACAACAGACTGATACCTCCATGAGCTAAAATAAACTTCCTCTCTGTAAGTTGATTTTTTCAATAGTTTGTCACAGTAACAAGAAAACTGATTAATGCACTTTTCATATTCTGTCAAAATTGATCCAATTAACTTAAAAACATTTCACTGAGAACTTGATATATTATTTTTTGGGGGGAATTCTTATTAGTTGTACATGACAGCAGAATCAATTTTGATAAAATTATACAAGCATGGAATATATCTTATTCTAATTAGGACCCCATTCTTCTAGGTGGGCATGATAGTGGGATTCACTTTGGTATTTTCTTATGTGTACATAGGAAAATTATGTTAAGTTTATTCTTCTGTCTTTCCTATTTCTATCACCCTCCTTTCCTTTCATTCCCCTTTGAATAACCTTCTGAACTTCTCTCCCTCCCTCTGACTTACTTCCACATATCAGCAAAATGTTCATAATAAAAAGGTGAATGGATTTCAGCCTTTACTTCACAGAACTCTCCTACTGCAGTGGAAAAAGAAAATGTTGTATGGATTATTAGACAACGTGGGAAGTGCTATCCTAGTGCATTGAGTTCTATTAGAATGACTTTGAAATATGTGTCACATTACTTTCCTTCTTTGTCCTTCAAACCCCTCATCTCCATAGTTTTATTTTTGTTATTCTTCCTTCTGAGTTCCAATGATCTGGCCCATCCTGGCCAACTCATTGGCTATACAACTATTTTTATAAATAGAGTTTTACTAAAACACAGCACTGTGCCCTATGACTGTTTTTATTCTACACTGTCAGATTTTAATAGCTGCAACTCACACTATGGCTTGTAAGTCTGAAATATTTATTACTACAGTTTGTAGGGTCCCAATTGACTAAAATATTCCAATATCCTATTTGGTGAGTGTCATGCTTCCTTTCTGTCCTCAATCCAAGGCTTCCTATATGCTACTGCTATATTAATTACTTGAAGTTGCTATAATCTTTTATTCAAAAAGGCCTTGTAGGGCTGGGGTTGTAGATCAGTGGTAGAGCACACACCTAGCACATATGAGGCACTGGGTTCAATCCTCAGCACCACATAAAAATATATAAAGTAAAAGTATTCTGTCTACCTATAACTAAAAAAAAACAATAATTAAAAAAGGCATTGTATACTTAAGTGAATATGAAAAAAATCATTCTATAAGTGCTTTTGAATTTATAAAACCATGCTCATAGTTCTTCAACAGCTCTTTAGTATATTATGAATTAAATATGAATACCTATTCCACCATTCAAAAGTTTTCATTATGACCAAGCCCTAATTAGTTCTTTAGGTTTATTTCTAATTATACATCAGTAGAGGTGCTCCAGCAAATTTATCCTCTTACATCTTTTGTCACTTCTGTGGCTTATTCCTATTTTCAGTCTTTACCAGGAAGTTCCTTATTCTGCCACTGGCCTTGAAGTTTTCATGATATTCACCTGTGCTTGTTAGGATAACATTAACCTATAAAATATGCAAACATTAAAGTTTCAATGTCTTAATAACCTGAAACTTGATGTCTTGTCCACATGATAGCTCAATGCATGTGTTCTTGATCTGCAGTGGGTGGTGAGGTGGTGAGTGTGTGGTGGTCTGCTTCACAAAGTCCTTCGAGACTACTATCTATCTTTGACTTTTCTGCCAAAGTCAACCTGGACATCCACATCTAGCCAGCAGATGAGGGAGAGGCAGCAAAAATAGGATTTGGCTTCTTAATCCCTTTAGCCAAAGAAATCACAAACATTGCTTCTGCCTATATTCCATGGATGAGAATTAGTCATGCAGCTCCCCATAATTTCAAGGGGGCAAGAGAAATGTGGCCATCACTGAACCACCACCCCTAGACAACCACTCTACATCACTAGTGGTGGGCATTTGGCACTCTCTACCAAATCACTTTAATGCCATGTTTCCGTACTATCTTAATTAGATAAGCTCTGTCCCCCTTCAACCTTTGTAACACTTTTTTTTATATCGATTATTATGTTCTCACAAACTTTATTAAGTATGTATAATTTTTTTTTATTTCTCTTTTTACTTTTTAGACAATATTATTTTATTCAACTTATTTTAGCAACAATATCCTTTGCATCCTTTGTGGTAATGCTGGATTTCATTTTGAATTTGTTATGCAGTTAATGATTTTTATGAGTAAAGAATCCAAAATTTTTCCATCTTTTACACTACTAAGATTACTATTTGGATGGAGAAGGAAATGAACTCAGTGACTATTTCCAAAGAGAAATATTCTTGAAGTTTACTTGAGATTCATAAATGGTTCTTGCTGCAAATACATGATAACCTTAGAATGTGTATGATTACTGACTTCTCTAACTATTTTTGATTATATGATTTTTTTTTCCAAAAAGATATAATGAAGTGTTAACCACTAAGACCTGAGAATGTAAACTTATTTGGAAACAGGGTCTTTTACAGTAATAATAAAATAAAGATGAAGTTTTCAGATTTGGACCTAATGCAATACGACTGTTGTCATTATAAAAAGCAGGAATCTAGACAAAGACACAGATGTGTATAGGGGAAGACATGTGACAATATGCAGAGAGAAGGTCATGTGAACATGGAGCAGAGAGGAGAGTTTATGCTGCCACAAGCCAAGGAATACCCTGGACCCACAAAAGCTGTAAGAGGCAAGAAAGCAACCTTCTTCTTTAGGTTTCAGAGGGAACATGACCCTGTTAACCCTAATTTTGAGGTTTTATCTTGAGAACTGTAAAACAACAAATCTATATTGTTCTAAGGCATCTTATATGTGGTATATTGTTACAACAGCCCTTAGAGACTAACACACTGCCTCTGGATTTAATCACTTTATTTTCTGCTGATTTTTTTCCTCTGGTGCCTCAGAAGTTTTAAAAAACATTAGTCTTTACATGAGCAGTGGCTGATGTGAACCCAGATTATTGGTGAACATACTTCCATATGGAGACTTCTCCAGGAATAACTTGGAGACATTAATTATATTTCTAATATTATTTAGACACATGAGTCTACAATTCTTTAAGTAAAGGACCTGAGAGTGGATGTTTTTGATATTGTGGGCCACTCTGCCATTTTAAGGTAAAAGCAGTTACAGACCACATGTGAATGAATGTGCATAGCTGTGTTCTGAGGAAACTTTATTTACAAAAACAGATAGTGGTTTACAGTTTACCAATCCCTGATTCCATCTAAAAACATTAGTAAAATTGTACATGTAGCTTTTGGTTATGGTTGGGTAGAACAATCCCAAAGAGACACACCTTATTTTTTTTTCTATCCACAACTATAGATCCATATATCAAACATTTAATCACTGATTACAAAATACATGTCTTCACATTTGGTCAAGCCTACTGTGTAAGAAAAGATGCTTAGTAAGTAGTTCCTTTGAATATGTGTAAGCATTCTCATTATTTGTGGAGAAGCATAATTTTGAAGCTCATAAAAATAATATTAGTATAATTTGGGTGTGAACATACTAAACCAGAAAGTTTAGAAGTCAGAGTTTATTCCTTTACTTCACTCTTAAAATACAGTCTATCTTGCCACCAAACACTTTCTCAGGTAACATTCTAAGTTCTGTCACTTTTATTCTTAAAACATATTTCAAACATCTACATCTCTTATATACTCAGACATTCATATGGTCTGATATATCTCACATTCCTCCTGTCACCTTGTATAGCTAAAGACTGTTCTTTACAAAGCAATCACTGGACCTCTTAAAGAACAAACCATACAATACTACTATCCTGTTTAATATCCATTTTTTTTTTTGGCTTCTTATTGTCCTTAAGAGGAAATTCAAACTCCTTTCTCATCACAGTCATGATCTGGTCCCATCTCCAACTACAACTGAATCTCATACCCTCTTCCTTATATGAATGGCTTTCCTAACAAGCACCAGAAATTTACTTTGGCACATTTCTGGTGCTATGAGTCCAAGATGGAGGTGTCAGCAGGCCCACGTTCCTTTTGAAAACTGCAGAGGAAGTGTTTTCTTCTTGCCTCTTCCAGCTTGTGCTAGCCCCAGATGTTCCTTGACTTGGGACAGCATAACCCTACCCTCTGCTCCATTTCACATGAACTTCACCCTGTCTACCTACCATCTTGTCTCTGAGCATGTCTGTCTCTTCATCCAAATTTGATTCAGAGAAATTTTGGTTGACCTCTTTTGAGGCCTCTCCCCTGGGCATACAGTTGGCCATCTTTTCAATGTACCTTCTTATGGTCTTCTCTCTGTGCCTAATTTTCTTTTCTTATAAGCATAAATGCCATATGGGATTAAGGTCCCCCATATGACCTTCATTTTATTTTAACTACCTCTTTAAAGGTCTTACCTCCAAATATAGTCACCTTCTGATGTACCAGTGGCAAGGGCTTCAAATGATGGATTTTTGGGTGATGCAATTAGATCATGACCATCCTTCTCATTCATTTTATGTGAACACTATGACTTCCTATTTGTTCCTAAAACACTAACTCTCTCCTCTTCCAGTGATTCCACTTGCTTTTCCTTTGTCTACAGCTTTTTGGTGCCCTTCATAGGTCTGAATTTTTCTCTTTTTCAGCTCTTCCTGGCCAACCAACCCAAAGCACCAAGTTCACCCCACTGTTCCCCCATCACCACTTAGTTGAGCACTTAGCTTGGTTATTTTTTGCTTCCTTCTTTCAGATGTAATCTCCTAGGACAAGATATTTGTCCCACACATCTATTACTTGTATCATATCAATCATCTCAATATTTCATAGGTCCCCAATAAATAAATAATGATTGCTCCTTTTACATTCTATAAAGTAGGAAAGCTATTCAAAAAATCACAAAACTTCTCTAACATCTAGTCATTTCTTTAGATTTAAAATACACAGACTCTGACGCCAGACTTCCTAGGTTTAAAATCCCACTCTTGCCATTTCATAGTTCTGCGGTAGGGCAAGTTGAACAACTATTTTGTTATTTAATTTTTACATCTGAAAAACTGGTAATATCTGTATTTATGACACTGCATTATTATCTATCAAATGAGTTGTATATAAAATGTTTAAAATTATTTCCATTACATGACAATATATATAACTGTTTAATATTATAATTTAAGGTATACACAGGTTAATATCATTTGCTATAATCTATCAAAAAAGACAAAGGGCATTTTGTTCTGCCCATGAGGACTTTACTCAGAGCTAAACAGTCTATATAAGTTAAATTATTGATAAAAAAATAAATTTACTAATTTAGAGCAGATGAGATGATACAATTAAAAGTACTTGGACTAGTAATTATGAAGAAAAAAAGATAACTAACATTATTTTGAATCGTATAGAAATTGCCAAGTGAATGATAGGACCTATTAATGATTTTATCATCTCCCATCACCTGGCTTATACACTTGAGTTACAAGAAGTATAATTTGTAAGGTACCTCTGGATATTACAAGTTAACTCTTTCTGAAATATTTCTCAAAAATGTTCTTTTCTCTGTGTAGAAGTGAAACCTACAGCAAAATAGAAGATGGTCGGGTGTCTCAGCTTGCACCTCAAAATTTAGAACCAACAACCTTACAAATTCTTGAGCCAAACTTTTAGTTCAACTTTGCCATTAAGATCTCTTAATATTCAAAGCTTGTCATCAGAATTTAGAAATCTTATTAGATTTAAACAGCTGCCAATTGGGAATATACAGACTCTCAAGCATAATGGAAGGAAAAGAATATGATTTCTGAGCCCATCTGGTCATCTGTGCTAGAGAGTTCCAAGCAAATATCCTGAAAAAAAATTGATTTTACTTGCAAATTTATAAATTTGGTCCTAAATTCTCTGTGTTTGTTTAGTATTCCTCCACTGGGCAGCAGAGATAGTAAGTGGTAATGACAAACTCAGTTATGCATATTTAGGTGATTATTTTGGATTCCATACACCTGCGCCAAGAAAGGGTTGCTATTCAATAATTCCAGTTATTCTCCAGCTGCCACGTGATTGTTTCATATTTAGGCCAGGGAAAGATCATATATCTCACTCCATTCCACCCTACACTGGCCTATCTCTGATTTTCAGGTCTTTCTATAATTACTCCAATCAATGCTATAACACATTAAGTGGGTATTTATGGAAAATCAATTCAGAACACTATAATTAGCAAGCACTGTAAAGCCTGGAGATGTCAATGTAAAGCATTCAACTCTGAGCAGGGATTTATTTATAATAAAACTTGTATAAAATCACCTGTGACATTTACCAATACTGAGTTGGTCGAGGCTCAATCTTGATTTTTAGTTTATTTGAGATGGTACCTATAATGGCCTTTATCTTATTTTCTTATACAATAACAGTGAGTTATGTCCTTGATACATTTATCAAAATAGAATGTTATCTTTGAATATGTAGTGTTAAGCATTTTTAGAATTGTGTTATAAACCCTGGAAAATCTAAATTTGCATTCTATTTGTGAAATAATTTTGATGCTTTTCTCATATCAAAAGACATACCACAAAAAATTAACTGTGGTAATATTTTAATTTCAACATTTTATGATTTATGATGAAATTTCCCAAGAATATTTCTCTCTCTCTCTCTGCCCCCCCCCCCAGTACAGGGGGATTGAACTCAGGGGCACTCAACCACTGAGCCACATCCCCAGCCCTATTTTGTATTTTATTTAGAGACAGAGTCTTACTGAGTTGCTTAGTGCCTCCCTGCCTCAGCCCACAGTGCCCAGCTTTGTCTCTCTTTCTTATGGAAAAACCAGCTGTTATTAGTTCAAGTTGATTCTATGCAGTGACTCCAGAAAATGAAATAGTGGTCATTCCCCAAATCAAGAACTGAAATAAAAACCCTTCCAGTATCTCTGAGTGTTTTCATAATGGAGTAAACACCTTAAAATTGGATGCTATTGTCAATTGGATACCATTTCCCAAGCTTTTATTCCTACATTAGAATTGTTTCTTCCATAGGGGTGCTAGTTTATATACAAACTTCCAGGTTCCCACCATAGAAATCCTATTTCCATTGCTGTGAAGTGAGACCTTTTTAGTTTTTTTCACTCACTCTGGTGAGTCTTAAGTGATACACAAACAGCATTTTCAGAAATGGTAATTTTTATACCAAAAAAATTCATATTGCTCAAATATTTCTACATTTCTCTCTTAATGCTTAATTGTTCAAGATATTATTATTCTTATCAGAGACAAAAATATCACACCTTTATTAGGGAATTAAGTGGGTAAAGGAACTGTCAAAATACCCAGTGGCAGAGTATATATTCAAACTGACCCTGCAGCCCCAGACTTTCTCTCAGGTCACCCTGAGACACTGCACACCCAGTATACCTAACCATTCTATGGAGGCTGACTGACAAATGGGGCTGTGGGGGTCTTCAGCACCCCTCAATTTTCAAAGTAACTGTAAAACTAGGAGCTGAGGATGTAGCTCAGTTGTTAGAGTGTTTGCCTGGCATGCACAAGGCTCTGGGTTCAATCCCCAACACACACACACACACACACACACACACACACACACACACACACCAAAAAAAAAAAAAACTAGAGAATGAACTGGGCCCTTATATTCCACTGGAGGTACAAAAGAAAGGAATTCAGTAGTATTTACATTTCCATAATGGAAGAATCAACTTTGCTTTAGTTTTAGCTTCTGAAATGACAAAATGATAAAGAATTTTTAAGACAATGCTAGCTTATTAAAAATCATAAAATCAGGAAGGTGCTTTCCTTTGAGAAAGGAAAAATCCAACAGCAGCTAGTTTATTTTATTTCTTAAGTTGACATAGATCCATTATATTATGATGTGATTATTTTTTATGAAATATGTAAATAAAATGGTATTAAATGCTCATTTTGTAGAAACATGAAACAAAATGACCAAATAAACAACAGAATAAGTAGAAGGCGGTTGCCTCTTAGGAGTTAAAGTTGGGAGTAGGAAATTAGAAGAATATCTAGAAAACTGGTTCTTTGTTACAAAATTTATAGTATTAGTTAGCACCTTTTAAATTTTATAGCACCTTTTATCTCATACAATGCATTATTCAAAAACTATAAATTCAAACTTAAAATTAAAAATATTAAACTACTAATGCTTTCATTTGGTTTTGCTTTTTATTTTTATTTTTTTTTTAGTTTTGTCAATTTCTATAATTTGAGCTACAGTTTAGATGTTCACCTTATGGTGATTCTTTCCAGAGACTCAAAAAGAATGTGTGCTTTCTTTACTATTTCTTGAGTGACTATCTTTACAACATTCTGATCTGGGTTTTTTATTTTATGAGCTTTTTGATTTGCCTAAGTGTTTTCTGCCTATTCAGAATCTTTCCAAGCCTCAAAAATTTTTATCAAAGATCAATTCTTTCACCATTTGTATCTCTCATTTCAATTCAGAGTGTTTCTTGAATTTAATCATCACAAATATAATTTGTTCTGTTTCAAGTAGCTTCCTAATTCATCTCAGTGCTGTGTGATGGTCTAGTTCCACTGGGTTTGTTTACCACTTCAGCAATCTGTACAGCATGTGAATCTGTCAATCCCCGATTTCATTAAGATTAAACTTGCTTTAATGCAGCAAATTCAGTTGCCCCAAGGTTTAGACAATGAACCAAAGAATAGAATCCAGGTTGCTGTCATATGGAGCTGTCAGATATACAATGTTGCTTTTTCTGTTTTATTTTTGTTTATAAATTCTGAATCTTGGCCAGGACTATCAAAGGTTACCATGAATTGGATTAAGAATACAATTTACAACAACAATGCTTATTATTTGAAAAAGGAAAAGCATATGATATGCAGTCTCTGAGAATTTTGTCTGTTTTTTTTTTCCCTAAGAGATGGGATTTTTCTAAAGCTATGTATTATTGACACAAGCACAATGTAGAGTACTTCAGTAAAAGAGCAGTCTGTACATGTGGTGATTTCAAATACTTCCTATTCACACATATATTATTTCCTACTCACCACATGACCTTGGGAAAATTGCTTAACCTCTCCTGTGCCTCAGTTTTCTCTTCAATAATATGAAGTTTATAATACTATCAATATTGGAAAATAAACCACATGTCTGGCTTAGCCTCTTGGATATAATATTTATTAAGTTCTCAGAATAACCCATGAGTTATTTTCTTATAAACATTTGGTTAAATGCATTCCGACAGTGATGCTGGCCCATTGAGAAACAATGTTATCTCTGACACATTTTCTACTCTAAAGGTGTTTCTAGAATACAGAATGTAGATATTTAAAATCAAGGACAATCAGGGTTTGGACATGGGCACATATGAGGTAGGATGCAAAGACAACAGGAGGCTCCAATCTACACTTTGAGAGTAAAGGAAAATACCTTAGGATGTATCAAGTAGTAAAAACTGAACTCTGTGCATTTTGAAAATGACAGTTCTAAAGATGACAGCAAGGATAGCCCCGTAGGTGTCCTCTGGCAGATGGATATCAAAAGAGAGATTTGAAGGTGTTTTAGAATGAAAGGTAGCTGTTTTCTCTCTGGTCGTATTAATAAGTGTCACCGGACAGAGAAAACAATCAGAAAGAAGTTCAGTATCAGCCAAGGGCAGACAGCAGGGTACCTTGTGTCTCCTGCCTTGTGTGTTCTGCCTTGACTCTCAGCTAGAGAGCAGAACAGAAGATCACTCCATTTTGCCCACCTTAGCTGCTCCTTTCAGTTACTGAACAAGTAAGAGATCATGATATGCCAGGCCCTGCTGTGTAACAGCAGAGAAGGCCACAGATAAGGTTCCTGCCCTCAGGCCTTGACATTCCCATGTGAACTGAGCAAGAGTGAAGACTTCCCTATGGAAACTATTACTTTCCTACAGGGGGGAAAAAAAAAAAAAGGTTCTTTTAAGTAATGTGCTAGAAAACATGGACTTATGCCCTGTTCTAATTGATAGGATTGGCAGATAAACTTAGCTGGAGCCATGGTGTAAAGAATAATAGAACACATGAAAAGTCATTAGACAGAAGGTGAAGTGTGTTGTGCAACTTAAGTCAAGATCATTAAATCATTAGATAAAAGCAACAAAACAACATGGACTTAGTCCTCCCTTATCCACAGGAAATATGTTCCTAGACCAACTGTGGATGCCTGAAGCTGTAGAGAATACCACCAAGCCCTGTATATATTGTTTTTTTCTACACACACACATGCCTATGATGAAGTTTAATTTTACCATTAGGCACAGTAAGGGATTAATAAATTTTACTGTATATCTTAATCTCGACATACAATATATTTTCTTTCTTAAGTCAAGAATTTTCACCTTTTCACTTAAAGGAAGTACTTTGTGTCTTATTTTGGGCACATCTGAATTGCAAGCATCACCACTATCATGCACTGAGGCCATAATTACCATGACAGGGGATCTGAAAACTGTAACAATGTCTGAATGGCTAGTGTGGGTAGCAAATACAGCATGGATGTGCTGGATACAGAGAGAATCTCATCACCAGTGAACACTACTTGGTCATGCTACTCAGAACAGTACTCAAAATTTAAAAATCTATGAATTGTTTATTTTGGAATTTTCCTTTTAATGTTTTAGATCCTGGTTGATGGCAGGTAATTGAAAATATGGAAAGCCAAACCAAGGTGCATATGAATATCATAGAAAAGTGAGTGCATACAACGTGTTAGGCATTTATAGACTATCTCACTTAACACTCAAAATCCTTTGTGCAGGAAAAACTCAGGACAGAAGGATTGACTAGCCAGTCCAAGGTCATCCAGCAAAGAAATAGCAAGATTGAGATTTAAAGTTATATGTTGTGATACTTTTTGGATGTTATTAAAGTTAGGATCTCTCTCAACGCATGGGAGATTATTTCTCATGTATGAAAATTTTGTACATTGTGATAGTATCTATAAATAACTTTGCACGCTACCTGATGTGTTTCTGTGATCATTTTTTGTATGACAGTAGTACCTCCTCATCCATGGTTGGGATCCCCATGGTTTCAGTTACCTACAGTCTCTCAATCAGAGAAGGAGAGAGAGATACAGAGAGAGAGGATAGACAAAATAGCTTTCAGTCTCCAATAATGTTACTTAATTCTAATATTTATGGCCAAGTTTTTTTTAATGTACACATTTTAATAGAGAAATAATATCATGCATGCCTCAATTATATGGCTGCCCAGCAGGGCTCCAGCCACAGGTCCCAGAACTTAGCCATTGTCTAATTGGGGTCATGAGCAAAGAAGCTAAGAAATAAATACACTGAGTTTATCATCCTTTGGTGGATGCTACAGGACCACTGTCTGGACCCTACTAGAAGCTACAGGACAAAGATGTATGGTTGATGCAGTACAAAAAGTCACCTCCTGGAGTCTACAAGGGTCAGACACAGGTAAGATGGTTCCATGGCTTCTGGCCACCTGGAGCACAGAGGCTGCAGCAAGTACTCAAATGAGAAGCATGAAGAGACACATGCATGAGGGGTTCACTGTGGGCAAGAACATTAATTTTAAGATCAGTTCAGTTTCGAAGAAGTATTTATTTCTTCCCATCACTTTTATGTCTTTTAGTAATTTAGATTACCTTTGATTCTTACCTATATAACCAAGCATTTTGGAAGATCCTTCTCTCTCTCTCTCTCTCTCTCTCTCTCTCTCTCTCTCTCTCTCTCTCTCTTTCTCTCTCTCTCTCTCTCTCTCCTAAACTAATTATCTACCTACCTACCTACCTATCTCTGTAATTCTTCTCCACTTGGGTTATTTTGTTATATTTGCCTGAAATGTACACATAACTACACATGAGTGTGTCTGCATGGAGAGAAAGAGACTAGACTTTCTAGAAGATATTGAAGAAACAAAATAAGACAGAAAAAATGAAAATATGCTGGAAATATACAGAGGGGGCATTTATTCACTACACACCCCTTATTTCTGCAGTGTGGAAATAATTTCTTCTGAACCTCTAAGCAGAACAACATGGGAAGAACTTTTATCCTTCTTTTTCATACATCATTACTCCTCTCCCAGAAGGGGAATAACATCTGGATAGTCTTTCTCCAGCTTCTCTTCCCTGTTTTTTTCCCATTTCTTTACAAGACATACAGTAGTTCCTGCTTTTCTGTAGGTGGAACTTATTAGGACAGGTTTCTAATGGGAAGAGGAAGTGGGTGGGATGGGGTTTGTAGTTCTGCATGAATATGATTATTCTTTCAGGAAACAGGATTAGGAAGATCAATTGTGACCTAGATGTTTGCCATATTCTCCAACTTGCATGTGCCAATAATGAAGCTAAAGTTTTGATCTCCATTTATCTAACTCACACCTCATTTCAACTGGTTTTCAACTTGAAAGGGAGGAATGAGCTTTACAAAAACTCTACTCTGGAAAGAAACCCAGCCACAACTAGGTTGAGGAATGAAAGCTATAAGAAATCCTCTCCTGATTCTCTACCCCTGAGCATGAGCACATTTGTAAGAACTCTAATCTGCCCACATTGTTTGAGCATGTACAGCACAAACAGTGCAAGATGACTCATTAAATTAACCTCAGGTGTTGGAGGAGAGAAGCATTGCTGAAGGATTGAACAGAAACCAGTGAAACAGCTGAGGTCCAAATCTCAGTTTTTACTCACATGAACACAGCACTCATATCTACTCCTGTCCTCGCTCCCTCCCCAAGTAATCTACTAAAACCAGTAAGAAATCAACAAAAACAAACTGAACCAGAAACCTTCCAATATCCTCCATTGATCCTGGGATAAAGTCTAAAATCTCTGCCAGGATCTCTAGCCTTTTCTCCCACTCAGGATTTATTTTGTACTTATTTATTTACTATGATCCTCCCAACCCTTTTCTTCTCCAGTTCCTCTATGCCAATATTAACCCTACTTCAACAGGGCCTTTGCATATGCTGTTTCCTCTACTTGAAATGTTCTCCCCAATACTATCCTACTTAATTGCTCCTTGCGATTGTTCTTATTTCAGCTTGAACTTCCCTCCAGTTTAGGACAGGAATGATGCCATATGTTCTCACAGCTTCAGCTATGTCTCTCATATAAAATGACACTACAGTTGATATGAATTATATATCAGATATAAATTACTCATGGTATTATTCTAGATATGATGTTTCATTTATTGATGGGATTACTTGGTTGATGATTATTTCTATCCAAATTGGAGTTTCATGATAGTAGAGATGTATAATTTTGCTATCTACTTACTATTTAAAACGACATTCAGTAAAGTTATAATAATTATTTGTTGAATTAATGAATAAAAGAATGAATGAAAATTAATGAAAAATTATAGTCATTCAACGATTAACATGTGAATATATGCAGAAGTACTGACAAAAATAGATTTTATGGGTCTCAAAATGCAGGATTCTAGTGTATTTCCAAAAAATTTTCCACTGGAATAAGAAATTGATTTCTGCATTAGATTTTAGTATTTTTATTTTCTGTTAGTTAAGAACAAAAATTTCTTTTATTTTATCAACCTTAAAAAATTTTTTCCTGTGGTACAATGAAGTTATTTCTTTACTATTCACACAATTATCTCACTTTTGAAATCTATATAATTCACACATATGGTAGTCATTTTAGCCATTAGTATACTTCAATGAATTTTATAGAATTATAAATTATTCCCAAAATGAATATTGCTTATTAAACAGTATCTTCTATTTAATAGCTTTTATTTATAAAAGATTATCATAAGATGCAAGGAAAAATAATAGTAGACGCATATTGATCTGAAGGAAAAACAAACAGAATATCTAGGTTCCATAATTTTCTAATTGTATGCATGGGTATACTTAAACAACCTGAACATCTGTATGAATATGGTTACTACTATCTGGCCTGTTCTTTCACACCAGGGCAGGATTACATGAGGTCCCATCCATTGGTAACATCCAAAGTGCATTTCAAATCTAAGATGTTCAATCTATCCTGAGTGTAAAATTTCAAAGGAGACATTGATCTTGTTGTAGACTCCAGAGTTTCATCATACTCTCTCAAGTAAGTAATTTTGGAGCTAAGAAGATAACGTCTGTTTGTCTCAAATTCTAACTTGAACACTTATTGTGCATCCAGGCAAGATACTTAACCTCTGTCTTCCTTTATTTTCTCAGTAGTGACATAAAATCAACAATAGCATAGGGCTGGGGATATGGCTCAAGCGGTAGCGTGCTCGCCTGGCATGCGTGCGGCCCGGGTTCAATCCTCAGCACCACATACAAACAAAGATGTTGTGTCCGCCGAGAACTAAAAAAATAAATAGTAAAAAATTTAAAAAAAAAAAAACAATAGCATAGATCTTGCATTTCCATTTCCATTATGCAGGTGAAGTTAAGTAGAACAAGGACGTCCAAAACACAGAGTGAGCATCAAATAAGTGTTAAAAATTATTCATAAGAATGTGCTATGTAAGAATTCATTGTCTAATATATAGTTCCTTATATTGTATGGTGTAGTGAAAATTTATTAAGTTGTTCAGAACATGACTCTGTAGTCTGTTATGACAAAAAGAAAAAAAAAGAAATTTGTGTATATTTGATACTTTAGGTATCAAGGGGAATATAACTTTGTCAATTATAATTTGAGTGACAGTCATCATTTTTCACTCGCTGTTCACCTCTACCATCCTTTTGTCTCACTTTTACTGTGAGCTTCTCCCTCCCTCAGTGATATGTGTACCTGATTCTTTTGGTTAGCTTGCACCTTCATCTCTCAGACTCTACTTCCAATTTTTCAAAATGTTTTGGCTTCTAACCTTAATAATCAATTTCTCTTAGCCTCAGGCATAGCTCACTTCAGGATTTGGTATATTGTCTGCTGTATTTCATGCCAATTACCTTCCCATATGGATTAAGAAATAAAGAAACTGGAGATGCAACCTAATACAAACTCCTGCAGAAATCATTAGAACTTTGCATAATGCCATCTATCAGAACCCCTCTGCCAGTCTCCTTTATGGAAGGCAGGTTTGCTTGGAAGCCTGTTTGAATCCATGTGTAAAACTGCTAAAGATGCTCACCGTTATTTCCTGAAATTGAGATGTAACTTTTGGCAGCCGTGGATAGGGATCCTCTATCAAAACAGTGATCTGATAAGGTTTACATTACTGGTTCTTAGGACATCTGTAGACTCTATGGCTCATATCTGCTTCATTTTCTAGATGTTACTTTCCTTCCCTATTGACACACTCGGTGGAGACAAAAGTTTTGGAGTGGTGTCCAGTGACCTATTGTGCAGCACCACACACATTTTCAGTACTCCCATGCACTGTCCCTGGTGTGCTCTTAATGCATGCCTCTAATTCTACTCAAAAATAATTGTTATCAGCAGAATTTTACCCTTGTTTTTGTTCATAAATGATTTTGTCATCCTTTCAAGAACGGTGCCAAGAATCAAGTAACCTCAGGAGCTCAGAGATGGACTAATCCCTACAATAGCTTTTTAAATGTTTCTAAGACTGAAACCTACAATTCTAAAGATCAAATGGCCATGGTCAAAACATGTATGTGGAGATGTGCAGAATCTACAAATACCAGTGACTAGTGCTCAACTGTCTATAAGCAGGACTTTTTATTATCTTATCTAATTTTTCAGAAGGCACTTAGCAAAAGAAATGCAACCAGGTCCCATTCTTTATTCACTTTTCCATGGTCTTAGACCACAATAGGGGAGACCAGAACCCATCCTTTCTTATTCACATAGACCCCTCTATACCAACTCTTTCCACCCTTGTTTTAAAAGGTCAATGTTGCACTGCCCCTATTTTTGCTAAATATTTAATACCTAATCCATATTTCAGTTATTGTGTGCTAGGTTGGTTTGCAAGCATTATTTATGTGTTTTGCAAGGATTTTCTTTTTTTAATCCAAGAAAAAGAAAACAATATAAATCATGTTTATAACACTGGTACAATTAAAAAAAGTTTAAAAGAATATAGGACTACAAAGTGGCTGAAAATGCCTTGTGAATGTTATCACAAGTCTAAAAGAAAATAGGAGCTATTTTCCCTGGAGGATTATAAGGTCAAAAGTAAAATAACTAAAATGCAACATTTGTTGAGTACATACTTTGGGCTACACAGTCCTCTAACTATATACATACAATGTCTTCAATTATATACACATAAATTAAGTCTTGATTTAGTTGTCCCTCTGTGTCCATGGGTCATGTACCCACAAAATTCATCTAATTGAAAATATGGAGGGAAGAGGAAGTGTGTCTATAGTGAACACGTACAGACTTTTTAAAATCTTGTCATATTCCCTAATCAACACAGTATTATAGCTAATTATGTAGTATTTGCATTTTTTTAGATATTAAAAATAATCTAGAGATGATTTTATTAAACAGAAGGATGTGCATAGGTTTTATGCAAACATTATTACATTTTATAAAGGGACTTGAGAGCATCCTAGAAGTTTGGTGTCAATCTCTTGAGGACACCAAGGGACAAAAGCACACACACATATACCCACTCATTTAGTTATCACAAAGTCCTCTATGAATATCTCCATTGCATAAAATGAGGAAATTATAGCAATTAAGTAATTTCTATAGGTTCTACAGCTTAATAAATAGCAGAATTGGGTTCAGATCCCAATAGTCTAGGTTCAAGAACTAATTAAAAAAATACTTAAGAACTGTATACTTTATGATCTTGGCAAGATACCAAGATGAATATCACTTGCATACTTTATTTAAAAAAAAACTCACTATTACCAGGAGACATTAGCCTAACCAAAGTGGACATATTCTTTTTCACTCTTCATGTTTCTACTTGCCTTTTTCTTAGGCTTAATCTCCATATCTAAATGATATGTATAGTCTGATTTTTTATCTTTTATCTTTTAATACTGAAATCTGAATGCAGAAAAAAATTAGTAAATACTTTTTTCAGTTTTTTATATTAAGATAAACATATTTAATCGTTTTCTGTTTCCTTTAGCTATTTTTTAAATATGAAAAAAAACAAAAACAGACAAAACCATACACACTTTCACTGATATAAGGGCAACCCAAAAGGAAGATGGCAGATAAGACAGTGAAAATAGGAAATTAAAGCCAGTTTTTTTCTGGAATAGACAAAGGAATAGGGAGGCTGAGAATGAATATATTATTCCTCAGCAAGCTTTAAGATACATAAAATATTAACAACAGGACACCTGAAAAAATATGCAGGACACATCATACTCATAGGAGGCTAGCAAAATGTACCATCTATGGAAAACTTCAGAAAGTAATCTAACAGAAAAAAAACTTACATTTGATAAACAATGTATATAGTGTCCAAATTAATAAACATAGGTCCCTATATGTATTGTGACTTTTATACAAGTATCAATGGTATGTAAACTTTTAGGTGTTATTTAGGTAAAAAAAATTGTAAAAATAAGTCTTGAAAAAAGGGAAACATAAGATTCTTTTCATAATGCAGTAAAATGAAAAAAAGAGACTATCAAGAAAATGCTATTAAGTGTATATTCTAATCAGTGTTAAAATGTCAATATCCCAATAACCATATGCCAACAGTAACTTCAACTTAATTAGTATTTTTTTCTTATCAAGCAATAAATCAAGTAGAAGACTGATTGCAGGAAAATTTGCTGACTACTATGAAACATTCTGAAATTGGTTTTCTAAAACTCAGATGCCTCCAGATAGATCAGGAAATCTTGAACACTTAAGGGATTCACAGCAATATATCTCATCTGTATCTGCGTCATGCTTCAAGTACTTTAAATTTGCATAGTTTCTTTAAATACAAGTGGTAAACACTAAAATGAACAAGCCAAACACACAATCCCCTACTGGGTAAGGGTGGGATTTGAAACAAGAAGATGATGACTGGCTCCCAAATCCTGAGCTGGAGTTATAGCAGATTCTAATACATAATGACATCTGGACAATACACTTATTTCTGTTCCATGGGCCATTCTTCTTAACATTCCATCTTATCATTCTATTGGTTCAAACTATTTAGAAACCCCAAACAAACCCTTACCATAATCCTCAGAATAAACCAATCTCAAGTGCTTTTCTTTTCTGACAAATGTGTTTATTGCTTACATGAAAAGGAATTTGAACAGTCATTGGGTTTGCACCACAACCTTCCAGACTATTGAACTTATCTGCTTCTCATCCCATGTTTCTCTCCATCTCTTAGGATGAAGCCTTCTAGTTTCCAGTTCATCTTTTCATATATGGTTCTCAACTCACTGTTTTCCACTTCTTCAGGGACCATACTCCATTGGTCATAGCTAATTTCTCCTGGATCTTCATCTATAAACATGCTTCCTCCAAAAGCAGCACATGTAATTTCTTCCTATTCTGAAAATTAAAAATCCTCCCTTGGTTTAGATTCCCCATCATGACCTTTTTTCACTTTCCCATTTTTCCTGTTTAAGTGTCTGGGTTGATCCTTGATGTATTCATCTCTTTGTTTCACATTTATTGAAAATCATCTTTCTTCTCGAACCTCCACCTCTACCTCATCCCTTTCCTTGGAAATAGCCTTGCTAAAATAAACTGCAAAGACTCCTGCCAAACCCAGTGGCTGTTCCTCAGTCACTAACTATACTTCCCCATGGCCTTTGAGACATGGACCACATCACTGGCTTCTCTGCCATCTACTGCTGCAGTTTCTCCTTCTACTCTCTGCTGTTCCGTTTTAAATAGGAGGATACTTTTGCTCTGTCCACCTATAAGTAATGACATTCTACAGAACTGTGGCAAAGTCCCACCCCTTTTTAATTCGATGTCTCCCTTACTTTGTAGTTTTAAGTGACCGTGTCCAA
The DNA here is from genome assembly GCF_045843805.1 of Urocitellus parryii. Taxonomy (NCBI): domain Eukaryota; kingdom Metazoa; phylum Chordata; class Mammalia; order Rodentia; family Sciuridae; genus Urocitellus; species Urocitellus parryii. The sequence continues at coordinate 110,920,109 of NC_135540.1, read as the reverse complement.
TTGATACCCATGTCCATATATCTAACAGGAATTTCAAACAGAACATAATATCTGCCAACTATTCATCATCCCCACCTGAGCAGCTATCAATCAATGAAATCAGAGTGTCCAAAATTATCATCTTATGCCTCTGCCTCTCACCTTCCTAAACTGAGTTTTTTATTTCTGCATTTCTTTTCTCTGCTTATGGTGTCAGTGATTCCAGACTGAAAAACAATGTTCTAGTTCCACTTTTAGTGATCCAGACTTCCCCACACCCATCTTATCATGTACTTGTATTTGTTCCCATTTCTAATTACTGCCTGATTTCTTTTTTCCATTTTTTTTCTTTTGCCACTAGTCAATTTTTTCCCTAAAATCTCTTTATGGAGTTATTGCAACAGTCCGTGTATATATATGTGTGTGATGAATGTGAAGATCATCATTATCCAATGCACATGTATGAAGACATGAATTGGTGTGAATATACTATGTATACAACCAGAGAGATGAAAAAATGTGTTTTATATATGTAATAAGAATTTTAATGCATTCCACTGTTATATATAAATTTTTTAAAAAAGAACACAGTATGAAAGCTCTCTTCACAAGTTTAAAGAGCACAATATTGTTAACTCTAAGCACAATGTGGCAGAGCAGATCTCTAGAAATTATTTATCTTGTAGAATTAAAACTATATACGCATGGAAAGGCAACTCCCTGTTTTCCACTCCCTTCATCCCTTTGTGACCATCATTCTACTGTTTCCATGAGTTTGACTATTTTATATACCTCAGAAGAATCATGTAACATCTGTCCTTCTTTAGGTAGGATTAATTCATTTATCTTAATTTGTCCTCCAGTTTCATCCATGAAGTCTAAATAAGATTCCATTATATACATTTATATTTATATTACATAGATTTCATATATATGATGTATTTATATCACATTTTCTTCATCTAGTCATCCATCAAATTTATGATGCTTCCATATCTTGGTTGTTGTGAATCCTGTTGCAATGAACTTAAGAGTTCCCCCCAATACATAACTACCATATGACTCAGAATCTCACTCCCAGTTATATCTCTGAAAGAATCAAACTTGGAATCTTGAAGAGATACAGTATTTCTTTTGTTGTCTCTTTTTTTTTTTGCCTCTAGTTTTATCCTTTTCCAATCTGTACCACATTGTACTGTCACTGTGCCTTTTAAAAACATTCCTATAAGTTTTGTACGTGCTACTCAAAAGCTTTAATGATTCCCTCTGATCCACCAGAGTGCAAGCATTTTAGCTTGGCATGAAATAATTTCACATTATGTAGCTTTACTAGATTTAGCAAATAAAGTTATTGCTGAGGAAATACTTTTACTCAAAGTTAGTCAAGATTTATATAAAATTTAAATTTAATCAGATCCCCCATTTTTTTCTTTCAGCTTCAATGATAGGGGACTTGCTTATTATTGAGTTTGATGTATTCGTGTATAAACATCCATGCTTGTATTCCTTACTTCTGCATATTACCCCCCCACACACCTCAAAAACAACAAAAAAAGGAAAACCTACTAACTTGATATACTTTTCTTCCAAGTCTTTTAAAACACTACATTTTCTGCCCATAACATCTTCTCTTTATCTGGGTGTGCTTCCTCTCCCAGTCGCCATGCCTATGGCTGGTCAGCCTATTCCCATTTCACAAATGGACTTGCAGTTAGGTGTGGTCATAGGACCAAATTTTCTCCAGTGTAATGGAAGCAAGTGTCATGACAGCTATCATCCATTCCTCTTTTACAAAACCTCCAAAGACTGTCCATCCAACATTCTTTGGGATGGTGACTCAGGAGGGACTTTGAGTCCATGTGTGAATGATTACCAAGCTGACCATCAGCCTAACCACATCAAAACTACATGGAGCAAAGTGCCTCTAGGACTCAGAATGCTTTGGGGTAAAGAAAATAAAAACAAAAAATATTTTAGCTATTACATTGAGGACCTAATTAGCCTAACATTAATTCACTGTTCTCCCTCTTATTCAAGTGCCAGCTAAATACATACTATTATTTATGGTGGGTTATATATTATGAAAATATAACCCACCATAAATATCACCTAATATGCCTTCCAAATACTAGAGTGCAAAAGGAGGTGTAGAGTAAATCAAGATGTTTGTTGATTCTGGGGAGTAAGAGTTGCAGTGATAAAAGTAGGACTTTCATTAATTTATCTGGGGCATGGATTATACTGTAAGAAGCCTATGTTCTCATTATTTCTTGTGAACAATGACATATGGGTTAATGAATTTGTTTCCTCAGGATTAAATATAGCTTTTTCTGTCTTTCACTTTTGAAAGAAATTGAAGTTAACAAGTTACCATTAGCAAGGCCTTTGAATAAAATCACTCAAAAATCAATTCCTTTGATAAATCAGTGCATTCTAATACACAGTTATAAAATTACAGAATACTTTTAATACAAGGGGAAAGTGCAATTTGTACTCTATACCAAGTACTGGCACTATTTTTCTCTGAAAAGTCATATAAGAGATATTTTAGAAGTTTTAGACAATATTTTTTTATTATCATCAATCAATTCTGCCATTAAAATGCAAAATCAGTCATAAATGACAAACAAACCAATGAGCATGGTATTATTCCAATACAGCTTTATTTAAACAAACAGGTAGGGGACACAATTTGGCCCATATATTATAGTTTATGAATTCTTCCAAATCATACAGTACCTATATAGACATGAAAAATTGTGTTCATGTTCTCACATACTCTCTCTCCTTTTCCCTCTCTCTCTGTTCTTCTCCATATTCTTTCTATCCTCCTCCCTCCCCATCTCTGCTTCCTGCTCTTCTCTTCTTTCTTTTATAATGTAAAATATTATAGACAAAGCCAAAGCCACATTTCCTATCTGATTCTAAGACCTTTTTACCTTCATCCTTTCCAGAGGTACTACTATTCTGAATTTGGTGTCCATTAAGGTTTAGGTATGAAGTGTCTCTAAAAAAGCTCAAGTTAGTCAATGCAAGAATGTTCAGAGGTGAAATTGGAATTATGAGAGCTATGGGCTGATCAGTGGTAATCCATTTGATGGATCAATAATTTCAGAGGATTACTGGGTGATAACTATGGGTAGGTAAGGCATGGCTGGAGAAAGTAGGGACTTGCCCTTGGGGGTTATATTTTGTGTCTGATTTCTCATATTCTCTCTCTCTCTCTCTCTCTCTCTCTCTCTCTCTCTCTCTCTCTCTCTCTCTCTCTCTCTCTCTCCTTCCTGGCTGCCAAGATCTGAGCAGCATTTTTCCACCATGCACTTTCCCCATAATGTTCCACCTTGGACCCAGAATGATGGAGTCTGCTGACCCTGAAACCATGAATGTGAAATAATTTTTTCCTCTTCAAAGTTGCTCTTGTAAGGTATGTTGGTGACAGTGACAAGAAGCTGACTAACAGTGTCTATCATTCTTATGATTGCATATATGATTAACCTACATGTACATATATATATAAACCATGTGAATTAACATTTTGTTTATGAAATTACACAAAGTGTTATTCTTGTACACAATATTTTGCAGCCAGTTTTTAATTTTTATTAGATATTGAGTGTATTTTTTAAGATCTCTATTTATAGAAAACTTTGTATACTTCTACAAAATGGATATGTGTAAGAATATATATGCACAAGGGTGAAATTTTTTTCTTAGATTCTTAGAAGTGGAAATACTGAGTATTTACAATCTATGTATCTTCACTTATCACCAAGTTGCTTTTCAAATTAGATGTTATGTTTTCACCAGAAATATATTTGTTCATTATCTCATATCTTGTCACACACATGGTGTTACCTGACGGAATGAATTTTGCCTGTTTGATGAGAGTTCAGTGAAACTCCAATATTGTTCTAATAGTAATTGCCTAGGCTTATGGAGTGCTTATTATGTCAAACATGATTCTAAGTAGTTATTCTAAAGAGTTATTTTTAAATTACATCATATGCAAAACGTATTATTTGCATCTCCACTTCACAGCCGATGCAACAGAGACTCAAAGATGTAAAATACCTTTTCAGGGTCAGGTAACTCAGGTTGGCAGTGGAAGAACTGGAATCTGAACCCAGGTAGCCTGGCTCTAAAGTTCACATATTTCGTCCACAAAGCTGACAACTGTCTCTCGAGGTTCAACTTTGCTTTCACCCGATTATGAGTAAATTTTACATATTTTACCATTTTATGAATCTATTAAACAGTCAGGTCTCTTCTATTGTTGAATTGTGGATGAACTCTTGGTTTACTGGGTTACTAGTTCACTACTATTTGTATGTCTGCACATTTTTTTTACTGGTTTGCAGACGTTTCTTTATATATTATGAGAAGTAAATACCATTTGATTTATAGAGGGTGCAAACAATTTCTCCAATGAAAAGTCTGGCTTTTCATTTTCTGAGGATGTTTTATATAATTTTGAGTGATATTTCTTTAGTCTAATGTATGCAAATGTATCATTCCTCATTCTTTTCTTTCTTGCCTGTATTTTAAAATTCTTATTTAAGAAATTCTTTAATTCATGATCATAAGGATATTTCTTTGTGATTTCTTCTTCAGATTTTTTTCCCATATGAACAGCAGATTTTACTAGTTTCATTTATAGAAAAGTCAATCCTTTGTTCCACTACATTGTAAGACCACCTGCAATGCTTACTGTTCTTACCTGTTAGGCTATTTTGAGGAACTTTCATTTCCACTAAGATATTTCTCTTTTTACACATATCAAGGTATTTTAATTGCCAAGTATTTTTAGTATCTCTTATCATTTAAAAGGGTGAATTTTCTTATATCTATGAAAACATTGAGACTTGACTATTTTCATCACATCAGCTTTTCTTGTAATTTTAGGATCATTTGAAAACTTTCAACAAATAAGGACCAACTGGTTGGTTGGGAATAATTTGAATATATAAAATAATGTATGGGGAAAACTGATGTCTTTACTTTACTGGGTTTTTCAAACATAAATATGGTGAATCTATTTAAGGAAATTTTATGTCTTCTCTTGAGATTTTATATTCATCCCATGAAAGTTCTACATGACATTTGTTAGATTTATTCTTAGGTAACTTGTTTTAATTGTTATTAAAAATACTATTTAGTTATATTTTAATTATTTATTGTTAAGAATTATGAAAGACATCCATTTTGGTGACAGTAGTTTTCCTTATGTTGTTCCTTTTTAAATGAAATGTCTAAAATTTCTTCATTAAGGATTACATTGAAGTTTTAGAAGATTTTTTTATTGAATTCAAGAGATTTTCATTTCTACTTTGTCCTTTTTAGATCATGATTAAACATAGAACTTTCCAAATGCTTTTTCCAAGTGTTAAACAGTTTTTTCCCTTTTATTATTTACTATAGATAATTTCAATAATAGATTTTTCTAAAGCTAAAATATCCTTCCTTTCCTGAAACAAATTCTACCTAGTCTCAATGTTTTTTCAGTATAATCTGGATAAGTGTTGCTGATATTTGTTGAATATTTTTACATCTAAAGACACTTGAAACATTTTTTGGTTTTCTTTTCCATAAAAAAAAAAGTTTTATTCCAACTTACATACAAGTCTTAGAAATTCAAAAGAGACAATTTCCGTATGTGGTGTAAGAATTCACATATTATAGAGAGTGATAATTTGAAGGTTTATAATATCTTAACATGTAAATCCCCCTCAGGGTATTGTTATGTTTTTGAGGGTAGTTTTCAGTATATTGATTCTGTTTAATGTCTTAAAATTATTAACAGTTTTTTTTTCCTTAAATGAGAATGAAAAGTTCTATTCTAATGTGTTTTTATTTTTAATAGACCCATATTTTAGAATTAATGACTTTTTCCCTTTGTTCTTATTTAAACTCTCTGGAGTGGGTATAGTCCATTAGTCTTCCCAAAGAATTAAAACCTACTGGTTTGTTTCCTGTTCTTTATTTCTTGCTTGATAAAATCTATTGGTAAAATGATCCAGGTGTGGAGTCTTTTTTTATGGTTAAGTTTTTATTCCAAATTCAATTTTGTAGTTCATATTGGCTATTCGAGTTTTTAATATTTTTCTCCCTAGCTTTAATAAATTGTGATTTTTAAAGAATTTGGGTCTGATGGATTAAAGTGGCCATTTACCCCCAATGATGGTGGAGTCTGTGTCCTCTTGCCTACATCTGGGCTGAGTTTGGCAAGTAAGACATAGCAGAAGTGGTAGCATATTATTTCTTGTCCTGGCTTTTAAGAGGGCTCACAGCTTCCACTTGTCTTACATTCTTGCTCATGGTGAGCCAAAATACATACAGAGAGATAGTAGACTTTCTCTGTTGGTCCTTTCCAATATCCCAATCACATGTGGAGTCATTGGTGCCTGGTTAGCCCTATTTGCCTCTGATTACAGCATCTTGAGAGAACCCAAGTGAGGCCAATGGAATAACTACTTGATCACACCATTGATGGATGAGATAATAAATGATTGTTTTTGGATTTTGTCATTGAGTTTCGGAGTTTTTGTACCATAGCAATAAGTAATCAAACAGAAATTGATCCTATAAGAAGGAGGTTTGTATTATAACAAAACCCTAAAATATGGGCATTGATAGTATACAGATGCTAGAAAACTTTGAGAAAACTGTAAGTGCAGAGTGGAAGGAAAGTGAAGAAATATTAGGGAGGCGATACAGAAAGAAAATATTATATAGTGCTTAAAGATGGGGCAATACTGTCACCTGCTGTGATATAGAAGTTAGGAAATATACCTAAAGAGTCTGCCAAGAAGATTTTTGTGCAAAATGTTGAAAGCACTAACTGGTTTCTTTTAGGCAGGTATGATTAAGCATTGAGAGAAAAATGAACAAAATGATGAACTGTTCAGCTCTTTATTTAGTCAGAATATGAAGACATTTCCACATTAGAAATTGCTAAATCAAATATGAAACTGCCTCTCATTCTCAATGTCCCTCAGCAAAATATTTTCAAAGTAAGTAATAGCTTCAGGGCAAAGATCAAAAGCAGGTCCCTTACAGGAAAATGTGATATTAGGGTCAAGATGTCTGTGCACTGCTCTGATAGCACCTTCTCATTCTCAGATCAGCAGCAGCTAGTCTCTCTTGAGGATTATACAGCCTCACCCATAAAGACACAGGCCAGTCTTGGGCCAAGGATCTCTGAAACCAGAGCAAACATCTAATTCCTCTTGCAGAGTTTCCTTTTCCAGTTAATTTATGCAAATTTCAGCTACTTTAATAGTTTTTAATTTTGGTCTATACCTTCTCAGTTCCAGAAAAATCACCTTTCAATTCGGGAATTCCTTCTCTGTCCTATGGTAAAGAAAGACCTGTTATTAAAAGAGCCTGCATTAATATGAGGTTGATTTCATGTATTTCATCTGACTCGATGGTCTTGGGTTCTATGAAGATAGCAGTTCTAAATATTTCATACTTTTGTATTTAATTACAATATAAGGAAAAGTCTGGTACCATTTCATCTATCATGGTTGGAGGCATAAATGTAATGAATTCATATTTATCTATGCAGATTACCCTTATGTAATTATTTTATAATTTGTGAGTGGGAACCTCACCTCCTCCTAAAGTATTATACTTGTTTCTGCCAGGAGTCATTGCCCAAGGAACCAGTTTCAGCTTGAAACAGGAAAAATAAGCATCCCACTGTTAGGACAGAAGTCTTGACCCATTGACCTGAATTCCTATTTTGTAAGAGTTGAGAACTTAGGTGATACCTATGGATAATCTTTAATACAAAAATAATAAACATATAAAGACATTTTATGTATTTAGATGTATAAAAAGTTATTTCTAAAAATCAATAAAAATGCAAAAAGCCTACAGAAAAACGGCAAGTGATTTGAATAGATCCTTTAAGTAAGAAAATATTTAAATATATTTTGAAATATATTTATAAAATATATGAAAGGTGAATTACTTCATTAGTCTACCTATCAATTGATGAGGATGTGGAAGAAGGAAGGTTCATACGCTCATAAACTGTGGGTGGGAATACAAGGTCAAGAAACATCCTTGGAAAACTGCTTGGCAGTATATGGTATAGTAAAGCTGAACATCTGGTATTGTCTGTGTGATAGGTAGACTAGTAGCAGCCAAATACATTCACTCCTGAATGCCCAGAACTCATGAATATATTACCTTACCTGATAAAGGAGATTTAGCTGATGCGATTATATGAAACATCTTGAGAAGGGGTGCTTATCCTGGATAATCCAATATAATTACAAAAACATTCATAAGAGACAAGCAGAAGGGACTGTTAGAGAGGAGATGTGAAGATGGAAACAGAAGTCAAGATGACGTGAGAAAAGGCCTTGGGCCAAACAATGCAGGCAGCCTTTAGAGGACAGAAAGGTCAAGAGCATTAAGAAGAAACAGCACAGAGACCTATTTTAGACATCTGTACTGCAGAAGTGCTGGAATATTAGACTTGTATTGTTTTAACGCTAAGTTACAGGAAACAATTGAAATTGCATACTCCTAACACAGAGTGCATTCACAAAAAGGGGTACTGGAATGTGTACGTCAACACAATTTGTTGTTCTAAGCTTGAAATCAATTGCCTACAGTAGAATGCATAAATAAATATATTGTGACATATTCATACCATAGAATATTATGTAGGAATGAGTGAGTCACCCAAAAATTCATGAAATGATACATATGGATATCAAAAACATAATGTTAGGTAAAGAGGTTTTTATACAAGAAGGAAATGTATGATCTCTCCTACATAAACTGTAAAACAAAATCTATGGTTATCAAATATTTGAATAGTGGTTACCTTAGGGAAAAATTTGAGTAGGAAGAGAGCAAAAGAAGGGCCTTCAGGTGCTGTTAACATCTGTTCCTAAATCTTGGTTATGACTATATAAGAGTTTTCAGTTTGCAAAAATCCATCGGTTTTATGTATTCAATTTAAACATTAATTAAAAGTTAACATAAATTAAAAAGTATGACCCAGAAATTTTTTTTTGATTGGCAGCAGAGAAGATTAAAACCTGTGCAAAATTTAAAATGTTAAAAAATTAAAATAATTTAAAAAGTCACTTTGGATAAATTCATCAAAAACATTAACCATGGTCTTTTTGAGGTCTTATTTAAAAACTGAAATATTCTCTCAAGGCCTGAGGGCCTTGCCCAAGGTGAGGAATGTCCCTGGAGAACTGGCTTGAGGCCATGCATATCTAATTGAAGAGTTAATTGAAATACACATAGAAAAATATTCCCCCAAGCTGCTATAGTGACAATGTTTTCCTCTCTAATTATTTTTCTCATGTCCCTACTGAGACTTTGACCTTAATATAGGTTGTATTTGTGGCTATAATAGCTTCTAGTTAGATATCTCTTGGTTTCTAGCAGGGTTTTTATTCTACTTCTTAACAAGCACACTGAAGTCCTCAATACCAGCTGCTCTTTCTGTGTATAGAAGAATAAGGATTCAAGGAAGTTGTAATCCAATTTGTAAAATGAGTTGTAATGGATAAACTCCCTGCTTTCTTCTACCTCAACAGAAATAAAAAAGCATATGCATCCCACAATCAAAATACAAACATCTTGATCCATTGACCTAAGTTCCTCTTTTACAAAAGACAGGTACCTAGACAGGCTGATACCATGTTAATAACTTGACCAAACTGTGGTTTCCTAAATTAATTAAATCTCACTAAGTCCTTTTAACCTTTCAATTAAACATACTATATGTTAGGTTGCTTCTTGTGCAGTGAGAGATGTTTTAGGAAACTAATGGTATAACAAAAAATGAGTAAGAAAGTTCCTGTACTTAGAGAAATGAGAAATTCGGAGGATAGGTAACTCATGATTCATTAATACAAATTCATTTTGATGTTTCAATTTTTAAGAAATTCCTGAATATTCATAATATAAGGATTTGTGTTGAAAATCAAAATACTGAGCATTAAGTAAATTTTAAAAAATGTATCTTTATTTGTGCACTATCTATATTAAAGTAATCTTACAATTCTATATTATAAATGTCAAATGCAAGCAAGACTTAAACTGCACCATAACTGAATCAAGCAAAGACCATAACTCTATAATTTAGTTTGAAATAATCTTCTCAGTTTGAGTTTTGGAAGTGGATGTATGCAAAGTATTCTAAAGTCCCCATGTCAGTGTAGTAAAATAAAAAAAAATCAGTGATGCCTGACATTCATTTTTTTCTGCCTTTATCATTCCTTACTTCTTTATGCTCCTTATTATTAACCTGTAGGAGTCTGCATTGCCCACCATTCCCTTTTCTAAAAACTATCCTTCCTAGTGTTTCATCTAGGGTCTCAGTCTAAGCTAGACCTTTCACCCAAGCCAAAGAATCATTTTAGCTATAGGTGATTGGACCATGAAGAGGCAACTAGACAGAGGCTGGCAATCTTAGAAACTCTTAAACTGGAGATCAAGAAAATTCAGAGTTTGATGAGAATCAAAAGTTGAAAACACAGAGAAAAATAAGAACAGTGACTATAAAGTAAGGAGCCATGAGGAAGCATATGAGGAAGCATAGGTTATTAATTAAAGTCAAGAGTAAGCAGAAATTGACATATACAAGAAGTAAAAAGTTGTTGGGAGAAGGCAGATAGAAAAGCAGATGTGAATCAAGGACAAAATGTACCCCCACTGCAAGCAGAACATTACTGTCAGAACAGGAGAAAATATTTGCAAATCATATATATATATACCTGATATAGGACTTCTATTCAGATACATAAAGAGCTTCTGTAACGCAACAGTAAAAAGACAATCTAATTATAAAATGATCAAATAATCTAAATAGACATTTCTCTAAAGAACATGAAAGTGTATATGACGAGATGCTCAAAATTATTAGTCATTAGGGAAATAAAAATCAAAATGACAATTTACACCACTGCACCCTCACTCCAGTGGCTTTAACCAAAAAGTCAGAGAAGTACAAGTGTTGCCCAAGATATGCAGAAAGTGGAACTCTTCATTCATCACTGGTGGGAATATAAAATGGTTCAGTCACTTTGAAAAACAGCTTGACATTTTCTCAAATTGTTAAACATAGATCTACCAAATGATCCAGCAATTCCAATCTTGGGTATATGCTCAAAAGAAATGCGAGTATAAACACATGAAAATGTGTATACAAATGTTCATAGAAGCATTATTCATAATTGCCAACAAATGAAATTGACCTGTGTCCATCAACTGATGAATGAATAAACAAAATGGATCACATATAGTGAAATGCTATTATGTAACAAAAAGAAACAAAGTACATGCTACAGCTGGATGGATCTGAAAAGGGTACCTGAAAAAGCCTTTCACAAAAGACCAACATTATTGAATACCTTTTATATGAAATGTACAAGCAATAGATTACATGAAGTAAATTAATAGTTACATGGAGCTGGAAAAGAGGGTTGCGGTAATGGTTAATGGGTACCGGGATTATTTTATAAGCAATGAAATGTTCTAAGCTTAGATTGTGGAATGGTTGCACAGCTATGACCATAGGCTAAAAAAGAAAAAGACAAAAAGGAAAAAGAAACAAAGAAACAACATGAAATGTGCTCTTTAATGGGTGAATTTTATAATATGTGGGTTATAAAGCAATAAGGATATTTTTTCAAGAGTACCAGAAGGGGGTTAATAAATTCATGTATCCAGGCAGAGAATTAGATTTCACTTTTCTGTAGCTGAGATGTAATATTTGTTGAGGGCACATACTTTCTGGTTCTGTACTTATTTTCATATTTAAAAATGAAGATGATTTCATTCCCTTAATATCACATATTTGTTAGTATTAAATACCCCAAGCTTTAGGCAACCTGAACAACACTGTTTTCCTCAAAACTCAGATAGTATATTTATACATTTCCTTAGATAATAATGTCCCACCACTTTCCATTATTAGCTCTACTTCCTTTACTACAAATAAAGAATAAGGAACATATTCGCTTTCTGCATTGACATATGAGGCAAGCAGTTTAACACATGGGCTCTGGAGCTAACATGCTTGGGTTCTGATCTGATAACACCACTTAAAAACTGTGTGCTCTCAAGCAAGTTACTTAACCCCTTGGTTTGCCAGTTTTACTTATTTTTTTTTTAAATCTGTAAAAGAGTACTAATAACAACACTTACTTTGTAAAACTGATGTGAAGTGCTTGACACAGAGTAAGCATTGACAGATTTGTTGTATCATTTAGAGCAAATAATTTCTAAATATATCTTTCCACAATGAATGAATTAAGTTAGGAAATATTTTACAAGACAAAGCAGCTAAAGCAGCTTCTCAAATTTGCCAGGTGAAAAAAAGCATTTAAACATTCAGCTAAAGACTCTGTTCTGAGTCTGAAGCAGTTTTTTCAGGAATTCGTTTTCTCAAAGGCAAATTTTTGGCTTGGTTTTGTCTATTTATGTGAGGTGTCTTTGTTTTTGTTTTGTTTTTTCTTTTTTCTTTTCAAGAGTAATAATGCACAATCTTCCACCTGCAAGTCAAGAGAATTGGTAATTACATGTCTCCCCCCACCCCCTTTTTTGTTACAATACTGGGGACAGAACCCAGAGCCTTACACATGTGAGGTAAGAATTCTACCATTCAGCTACATTCCCCTAGTTGTGAACATCTGCGTGTTTCTTTTCAGCACCATGAAGAATATGGTAGCCTTCGAATATCATCAGCAGGTACAGACTATAAATAAAGCATAAACCTGCTACACTAACACTTTGGCTCTAGCAATAAATCTTCTACAAGTATAAATGGTCATAGAAATCAAGAGTTTAAGAAGAAATTATAAGATTTATGTACTTTGTCTTCCTACATCCGAATACCTAAACCATCCTAAAAAGTAAGTCTAATTAAACACCTTGATAGAGGAAAATGTATTTTCCCTTGCCAACCCATTCTAATTTCTTATCATCTGTATGGCCAAATAGTTATTTCAAAGTCAAATATAAGACTAAAATTTGGCTGCAGTTCTATTAGCAATTCTTTTCCTATACATGATGTTTTATTTCCATAGAAGCTGCCTTAATTTTATCATCCTTTTGCAATATATCTAAACCCATGAATGCAAGAAAATTTTGCTGTGAGCAAAAAATAGTGAAAAGGCAAATTATACTTTATGGATATGCTCTTCTAGGTGTATTGGGATTTTCATGATTCCTCTTACCCAAGGAACATCCTTAAATATGTCAATTATAAATCGAACACTTCACAAATATGATTATATGCTCAACTCTACACTACTCATTTAAATTTGACAGGAAGACTATTTCTACATATACCTTGGCTTTCCACAAGTTATTTAGGTGTTAGGAAGGCAGGCAGAAAGTGAAAACAACGAATTACTAGAGTTGGAAACTCTAAGAGGGCTCACTTGGTAGTAAATAAAATGATAACATGGAATAGAAATAAACATTTTATGTTAAAGTGTAAAAGAGTTATTAAAGTGATAAGGGAAATAGTTCATATAAAAGTAAGTACGGTAACATCAAACAGTATCTTGAATATTTTCTAGAAAATATTCTGGGATGGGAAAGTAGGGGGAATATGGCCATGGTAACCACAATTCACCCAGCCTGTGTGAATTAAGTACTTACTATGTTCTAGGCACAGAAGATTCAGTTTTGAGCAAAAGGGAGAAAAGTGTCCTCCTGGGACTTATATTCAAAAACAATAAAACAATATACAAAGGAATATAAATATAAATGATATACAAATGATATACTCATCCATATCACATATGGATGAGTGCTCTGAAAAAATACAGCAGGATAAGGGGCTAGAATGAGAATTTAAGACATCATCGTCAGCAGATGTTCTTTGAGGTGCTATTTCAGGAAAGTCATGAACAAAATGAAGTAGGCCACACCAATATCTGCAAGGGGAGCATCCAGCTCAAGAAGCCCACCACCTTCTCAAATGCTATTGTGTTTAGAATTTTCAAATAAACAGAAGGCCAATGTACTGGCATGAAGTGAGTGGGGAGACCAGTGATGGGAAATAAAACATGAGAGCTGGCTAGAGCCTGGATACTAAGGGCCAAGTTGAAATTTAGGGTTAAATTCTAAGTGAGATGGAAATTACAGGAAGGTTAAGTGCAAGTGCTTGACATGCTATGTGTCTTGCTTTAAAAAGGATGGGTCTGGTTGGTATGTGATAAGAGTTCACTGAAGCTGGAAGACTGAAAGCTACTGGATTAAAGAATGAAAGAGAAGAAAGAGATTTACACTGTGCTCTTGGTTGTGGGAGTTGGAAGTGGTAAGTTTTCCGATCAGTTTTGAAGGTAGAGCTAATAGAATTCCTATTGCTTTAGTGATATGACGATGTTCATGGATTTGGGGGAAAACACAGGAAGAAGAAGAGTTTTGGGAGAAAAGGTAGACTGGAGTGATGAAAAGAAAGCTTGAATAGAGTGGGCTCAAAAGTAAGCAGAAGATTAGAAAACAGAAACTTCAAAATACTTGCTAAAGAAAAACAAATAGAGCCATCTCTGTAAGAGAAATGTGTTCTTTCTCTCTCACATCATTTCTCTTTTTCTCAATGGCAATAGTCCGGGAGAGAAGGGACAGTTGATGATAATGAAGGAAGAGAAGGGGCTAGAGTTGTAGCTCGGTGGTGGAGCGCTTGCCTAGCACATGTGAGCACTGAACTGAATCCTCAGCACCACACCAAAATAAATAAATAAAATGCAGGATTGTGTCCATCTACAAAGAAGAAGATGAAGAAGAGGAGGAGGAGGAGGAGGAGGAGGAGGAGGAGGAGGAGGAGGAGGAGGAGGAGGAGGAGGAGGAGGAGGAGGAGGAAATAATTGCCTGAGCAAAACCTCTATAAAGGCAGGAACAGGTAGAATTCACATGAAAAATGTATAAAGATCTATTTTACTTAAGAGAAAATAGACTCCTCTCATAGTAAATTACTTGTGCCTCGGGGCAAACGAAAAGTTATTTATTTCTTTAATAATAGCAATAAAAAAGAAAGAATGTGTTTTGTGCCTTTAATGAGAAAACTTCTAGAAAGTGTTCATTAAATTTTATTTGAATTACCTTTTGAGCAATGTCTTAAGGTAGATGTAACAACATTTATGGTTCTAAAAATAGTTTTCAAAATAGTCATATTTTTCTCCCTTGGGTTTAAAAAAACTATTAATCAAGCGGGATTAACTGTCACTAAGGGTAGCTGTATAATGGCAGAATGATACAACATGGCCTAGAACTACACTGCCCGTTGAAAGGGTAACAGCTTGTTCAAAAATGATCATTCAGTACTCTCTAGGGTGTCTTTCAAACTTCAAAGTGAGACATTCTGATGTTGTAATTTGTATGAAAACTTGGGTAAAGTGAAATATCTGGTGTTATGAAATTAGACATATGTTAAATTACCACAATAAAGATCAGCATAGGGCTGGGGGCTGCTTGCTGTGTGAGGCTTTTTGTTAACTGCTTTCACTCTGCTCATGACAATTCTAAATTTCACTCTGATACATTTTTCTTCTGCCAATGCAGCAGTGGAGAGCATATGGTATTTTTTTTCTCTTTAGTGCTATATTTTGATAATCTTTATTTTGTCATAGTTGAGACATAACAGTAAGTTGAAAACCATCTCTCTTTCACTAAAACTGGATTTCTATGTTAAAATTTAGGTAGATAAGGGGATGGAGCTGTTTTACTTTGCAAATAATAGTTTTAATACAAAACACAACCATATCTCTGGATTCTTTCAAAAAGAATAAATGGAACACCAATGTTGTGCTGACATTGAATCAATACTAAACACGGTGGCCTCTGGCAGAAAGTACTGATATTACAGCCCTATAATTGGTTATTTCTTAATTGTTTACTCTGGCATAGGCCTCTTAAGCCTAGATATAAACACTGTGTTTTTATTGTGTATAGGTAGATTGACATAAAATGTATTATTTAACCTGGATATTTGAAAAGCAGAAATCAGTAACAATAGAAAAAAAAGAAAGAAAAAGAAGAGGAAAAAAGGAAAGGAAAGAAGAGGGCAGAGGAGGTAGAGCAATACCCATTCTGGGAAATATGATTCAAAAATATGGAAAACTTGTATTAAGCCTAGGGATGTCTTAAAGCACATTTTTAGTTAACAGCCTTCAAATGGCACATGAAGTTGAGTCTGCCATCAAGGTAGGACATAGAGGTATTTATTATTAGCACACTTGCTTCCAACATTCAACTGCTTCCAACACCCAGATGTAGCTGTTCTCATTCCCCTACAACAAACCTGAGACATTTCAAAGGAAGCTCTTTCCTGTCCCTGATATCATATGTTTATATATACATTATTAAGGGTTATTCATCGCATATGATTTTTTTGTGTCAAAACAATTAAAATTTTCTTTTCAAATTTATAGTATCTTTAAGTAAAGAAAACAGGGTCTTTGAAATCTACTTATTCTTATAATAACATTCCTTTTTCCCAATGTGCCTCCTCACAATTTTTTGTTATTTCACTCCTACTTTTACTTTACACTTTGATGGTATAAAAATAGTTATCTTATGTGTTAACTACAGAGATTGTTACTAAGTCAGTAGGAAGAAAAATGAATGTGTACACTGTCTACTCTGTCTACATATCACATACAATCATGAACTCAAGAGGAAAAAAATACATAAATAAGTCATAACTAATTCCAAGTAAATCAATGACATGGTTATGCTTATATTATTAATTAGTTCTTAATTTATTACAATTATCATTGCCTGTCAGAAAAGATATTGCACTTCAAAATACTTCCATTTAAGGTTCATCCTCCATCAATATTTACATGGAATACAAATCCTCTAGACGTAATACTCAAGATAATGAATGGTAATCAATCATGATAGTGATACATTGAGTATATCAGACAATTATTTGCTAATAATTGTTTTAATAGTAGGCGACAGAAAAGCATAATGATTAAGAGTCGTCAGACTACAAACACAGACTTAAAGTACAAACCTCGGGCTGGGGATGTGGCTCAAGCAATAGCGCACTTGCCTGGCATGCATGGGGCGCTGGGTTCGATCCTTAATACCACATAAAAAATAAAATAAAGATATTGTGTCCACCTAAAAAAACTAAAAAATAAATATTAAAAAAATAAATAAAACTATTTTTAAAAAAAGTACAAATCTCAATGCCACAGTTTACTGAGTTTGCAGCTGTGTTAATTCCTCCATCAAATGAAGATGACAAGAGCATCTACAGCTGAGGGAGTTGTCAGCATGAAACGAGAAGACATATACTAAGTGCCAGCACATAGTAATGGCCCATCAGTGAATACCCATGATATTACTAACATGGATATACATGGAGGCTGAGCCACAAGTAACTGCCCATTTTGATAGTATCTGTCACATTTTGTCACTTTTCATATGGTTTAACTCATAAAAGCATACATACACAGAATCATTTATAGGATCTTCAAAAGAAACCTCTCAAAACTTAGCAACATGCATTTTTTTAAATGTCAATCATGTATCAGGCATGCTTCCCAGGATTAGGGACACAATTGTGAATGTAAGAAGTAACATCTTTACTCACAAACATACATCAATCATTTAAACTACAAAAACCCGGTAATTACTGCTATGCCATAAAACCAGACGAATAAAAATTCTTCAAATACAAAAGCACAAATTTGTTTTCTCTACTGAGCATTTAGTAGGGCCAGAGTTTTTGGTATTCCCAAAGAAGAGTAGAAATAGCTCCTTTGTAGAAGATTATCCCTCTTCATTTATGAGTTACATCACATATTAAGAACCACACAACTTCTTATTTGACTTGAACAGTTAAACAGCTAACAACAAAACTGAAAAATTGAAAGAATAATAGGTTATTCACAAGTCTACTTAAAGAATTTTGAATGTTATATGACAGGTCATTTCTTTAGTTGCATATTCCCTAAAAAAGAAATATTTCCCAATTTAAGAAAGAAAATCAAACATTCATAAATATTCAAAAGATGACATTCTTTCCATGTGGCATACATAATTCATTGTTTTCTCCATGCTACCTTTATACAGGTTAAAAAAATAAGTATATTGAAAGAGGGCTGACTATCCATTTGAATTTAAAAGCTTGTTCTCTTGGTAGCAAATTTACAGCCAAAAAAGCATATGTATACATTTGCCAAATGTATATTAACAGAATGCTACATAAATATTTTCTATGAGAAAACAAGTAAGACATTTTTAATGTTAGCGTTGTAAAATCTTAATGAATTTTTCATGACTGAATGAATGCAGAGGTTTGCAATACAAATTAGAAGTCTGGTGAAAGGTTGGAAATGTCTTTCAGTCCTCTCATGAAACCAAGGGAAGAGAGGAGATGAAGATTTCAGGAAAAGGAGTCACCTTTCCTGAAATCAAAAGAAAAAAAAATAAAAAAAGAAACACCTCATAAGTTGAAGTGCCAGTATCATTTATAGATGGTCATTTCTTAATTTACCCACTGAAAATTAAAGAAGTTTTTAGGGCAGTATGTATTTTATGAAATATCATTTTTAAAAGCAAAAGAAAAATGAGAGAAGGCAAACACAATATTATTAGTTAAGCAAATAATCTAGATGTTTGTGAAAAGATAAAAATGCAAATAATCAAAAAATACTGTAATGTCAACATAATTTATAATTATCTTGTGAATATGAGAAGATGTTGAGTTGGATTCTCATAGTTAGGTTTATTAAAAGTCATTCCAAAAACTGAGGAGAGAAGCATAAATTGTCATCTAAAAACTATTTCTTGGGAAAAGATCTTACTGTTTGAAATCAAGTAAATGTTCAACAGAAGAAAAAAGAAAACTTCAAAAGTTGAGTTTTCCAAATTGAAAAGGATTATAATTTCCTACTTGACCTATTGGTGCCACCTCTCCCTGTATACTTTAACTCCAGAGAGTGAGTCAAATATACCTCTTTTCCTTATAAAGTCAGAGAACCTCAGCTATTTTGTTAGACAGATATCCCATAAACTTGAAGAATACTTTTAAATCCTTGTTTTCCTTCTTGGAGAAATTTATGAAGACTTCACTTTCTAGCCTTCAAAAGAACATGATGTCCTTCTTTGAATGATGTCATGCATATTTCAGAGACAGCTACACATCCTTTTCTTTTTCAAAGCAATCAACAAATTAAATATTTTTGCAATTTTTTATCTCCATAATCGCCATCTAAAGACTTCTAGCTTTTCTCTGTACTAATAAAATCTGGAGCTTATCTGTGTCAATGTAATCCTAACCATCAGATTAAACTGAGGTCATATGTTATTTCTTGGAGCTTTCTTCTGATCACTTGCACTGTTTCCACCATATTGCATGTCAAACTAAACTGGCTTTGAGTATCTGATCTTCATTACAATATGTTAATATTTGTACATTTAGTCCTGGACAAGTGTCAGGAATTTCACTGAAAATTTGTTGTATTATTTGTGGTGAGGGTTTCAAGTCTGAAATAGGAAATATATCCTTAATAAACTTATTGACTTTATAAAATAGTCTCAAATTAGGATTAGTTTGGCCAGGTAACTTGCTATAAAGAAAAAAAAATAAAACTTCTATTCTTCTGAATGGAGCTTATCCTATCTGGAGATAAGCCCATGGCAGTCTACTAATGATTCTTTACCCTTCATGCTGATTAAGGTGCTCTACATATTTACAAAGTTGAAAAGACATTTGTATTACCCAGAATGGCTTTTCAGGGGTAAAATGAATCCTTAAGAAAATATAACCTGATGATAGCAAGTAATGAAGGTTAATGTTGAAAGAGTTTTTTCAAACAATAAAACTGTACTGGAAAGATCAAGACTATGTTATTCCTTGAAAAGATGGGGGAAAGTATGCTGAAAAAATAAGGGAAATGAGATGGAGATTATTTGGAAGATGAAAGTGTTGGTATAGCTGGAGACAACAGGACAATAAATACTGGCTCTCAATATTACCCACGATAGGATGTGAATATAAGCTTTCCTTGTGTTGGCTATTAAACTTTAGGTAACCTTTCTCTATGGGGGAGGAACATTCTCTCTCCATCTTCTTTCTTCCCTTCCCATCTGTTTTTCTTTCTTCCCTCCTTCCTTTCTTCTTTTCTAGTGCCCTTTCTTTGAATGTGAGAAATAAAACAGCAATAAAGTATCCCCAACACTCATAAAAACATGAAAGCAAAAGAGATCAAAATCCTCGGGAGAGCTGGGGATATAGCTCAGTTGGTAGAGGGCTTGCCTTGCACATACAAGGCCCTGGGTTCAATCCCCAGCACCACCAAAAAAAAAAAAAAAGAAGAAAAGAAAAATCCTCAGGAATTTCTATAGTCACCTATAAGCTGCACCAGTGAGACACATGGAGACTTCAAGTCCATTTGTATAAACTGGTTGAAAGATGATGGTTTTCAACATACAAAATACTGTCTTCAAGTCTAAAAGTTTCTTTGTGATGTTCTTTGTCAGTTCTTTATTTCTTTTGCATCGTGGTAGGTCACGCTGAATCCAAAGGGTAGCAACTATTCCATGCTGCACATCCATGTGACAGGCAGCACTCATGCAGGTCTGAATGACAGGCTGGGTGAAGGCAGGTAGGTAGTGTGAAGAGAATGGTGGGAAGATAGGAAGGATGCTGCCACAAAAAGCTTTCAGCAGAAAAGCAGGACACTAAGATATTATTTAAACAAACAGTGTAACATAAGGAACTATTGGTGAAAGGTGTGCATTGAAATGCAAGGGAATTTGCCTAAAATATGGTTTCTTATTCCATGAGAGCCAAAAATATTTCAGGTTGGTTATGCCCATTACCCCAGGGCAATGGCATACTAAAGGTGCAGTGGAAGCCCATGCTCTGGTTCAGGTAATAAGGTATGTGCATTGTATTAAATTAAAAAAATAATAATACAACTATACAAAGGTAATACTTTTATTAACCTCATGCATGTGTAATTCTAACCCATTTTCATGATAAAATATCCCTTCTGTTCAAATAAGTTCTAAGTACCAAGTTTTAGTAATTATGTGCAAGCTTATAATTAGCATATTTATGCTACATTTTTTAATAAATGTAGTATTTGACATGGAAATTAATTCATAGAATTCTCAGTTATACATTTGGCCTCTGACCCATGTGGATTTAGTTGTATGTGTCTCTCTGAAAATAATTTCCTGAGGATTCAGATTCGTTTAAATTTGCTTAGGACACAATATTTGAACTTGTTCTCTATGATAATAAACATTCCTTGGTTTAAATAGTAGATTCAAAATAAATAATAAGGCACAATAATTATAAAAATCAAGAGACCAAACTTAAGTTAATTTGAATTCTATTATTTTGTGAGATCAAATGGCACTTTTATTTATATTATTATTATTATTATTTTTAAAGAGAGAGTGAGAGAGGGAGAGAGAGAAAGAATTTTAATATTTATTTTTTAGTTATTGGCGGACACAACATCTTTGTTTGTATGTGGTGCTGAGAATCGAACCCGGGCCGCACGCATGCCAGGTGAGCGCGCTACTGCTTGAGCCACATCCCCAGCCCCTATATTATTATTATTTTTATTTATTTATTTTTACCTGGAATAGAATCCAGGGATGCTTAACCGCTGAGTTACCTCCCCAGTCCTTTTTATATTATCCTTTGAGACAGGGTCATATTAAGTTGCTGAAGCTGGCTTTGAACTTGTGATCCTCCTGCCTCAGTCTCCTAGCCACTAAGATTAAAGCTTGTTCCACTGAACCTGGCAGTAATGGAAAATTTTTTAAAAATCCTATTTAGATTGCTCTGAATATTAAATGAGTTAGTACAAGTAATTAGAACAATACCTGGAGATTATTAAATAATTGAAGATGTCCAATGTTATTGGTATTCATTCTGGAAAACATGATAGACCAACACTTCCTGAAGTGTATACCTCAAAGAATTAAAACTTAGAAATGTTTGGGGAAACATAGGTTATGCTGAATTCTAAAAGAATAAAAAAAAGAAAAAGTTTTATATGAAAATTCCAATCTAAGTTAGTACATGAGCATATAAAGAATTTAACAGCAGGGAAATTGCTTAACTTCTCTTAATCCTATAATTCATATTTGTAGGTCATGGGATTCTTTTTCAAGAAATACCTATTTGTATACCTCAGAAAACAAATCCACAGAGTAAATTGCTTATTTGCACATTCATTCTAAAAGCTTACTAAGCAAGAACTACAGAACAAATAACTTTTCTAGGTTATGAATAATCCAAAGAAAAATCATGCATGAGTTTTCCTTCTAATATTGAATTAATAATTAGTAATGAACATTAGAGAGCACTTACTTCCATGAACTGTCCTTCACATGTCACATCTATTGTTTCTTTTTTTTTTTTTTTTTTTTGTACTGGGGATTAAATGAACTCAGGGACATTCAATCACTGAGCCACATCCCCAGCCCTATTTTGTATTTTATTTAGAGACAGGGTCTCATTAAGTTGCTTAGTGCCTCGCTTTTGCTGAGGCTGGCTTTGAACTCGTGATCTTTATGCCTCAGCCTCCCGAGCCCCTGGGATTACAGGTGCACCACTGCACCAGGCCACTGTTTCTTTTTATAAACCCTTTCTTCAATCCTACATGTAGAAATGATAAAGAGCATTGTAACAATAAAGAGTTTTAGGGTCATCCATCTAGCAAGTTGTGGAACAGAAAGGACTTTGGACTAAGAGGTTCCTGACTCAATGCAGGTTCTCACTATACCACTATATAAGGTAAGTTTTTTTTTGTTTCATAAAGGAGTTTACTGTCAATAAGTTTACACAGAGGGCTAAAGCATTCTTTATGTGTTTTGTTTTTGTCTCAGCTCAAAGCTAGGCATATGATCAATTATGATAGTTTACTATTGCCTTGGTTTCTGAAAACATTATCTCCTCTGTTTCTTATTACTTCGTTGATTTTAATCAGTGTTTTTAACACAGAAACATAAACTAGTTCAAGTCCATTGAGGATGGTAGTAGCTGAGATCTTAGGGGGGGAAAATCCACATTTATAATAACTACATCTATCAACATGAATCATTCATTAATAATGTTGTATGATGTAATCAAATCATTCTCCCCCATGAAAGGTTAAAGTAAGGATTCCTTTCTCTCCCAAATTATATTTTTCTAATCCCACCTTCTTTCTGTTCTTTTGTTTGGATCTGGAATATACCTAAAAGGCTCATGTGTTCAAGGTTTGATCATCAGTGCAACAGTGTTCAGAGGAGGGACTTCAGGAAGGCAATTAGCTCATGGGCTCTAACCTCATTGGTGGATTAATCCATTGATAGATTCATAATTTGATGGCATTATTGGATGGTGGTGGAAACTAGGAGGAAGGGTCTAGTTGGAAGAAGTAGGCCACTGGAGTTGTGCCCTGGAAGGTCATTCCCTCTCTCTTTCTCTCTCCTCCAATCACCCATCTCCCTCTCTTTATATCTTTGCTTCCGTAACCTCCATGAAGTAAGGAAATTTGCTCCACCATACCCTCTCTGCCATGATGCTGTGCCTCAGAATGGGTCCAGGAGCCAGCTAAGCATGGGCTGAAACCTCTGAAATTGTGAACCAAAATAGAACTTTCCTCCTCTAACTTGACCTTGTCAGGTATATGACAAATATCTCACCAACACAATTCTGTGTTGTGATACTGATTAATAGAGCAATAGGTAAAAATGAAGGGGGCATTGTATTTTTAGAGATGATGAGTAAATAATTTCAAAACTCGAAGAAGCAATCAATAGTCATTGGTTCTTTGATCTCATCCTGAAAAGTAAGCCAAACTTTAAAATTCTGTTGGATTTGGAAAATGTATCACACTCATATGGCTCAACAGTATTCAAGTTGGAAGAAAGTTTCTGAAATCAGAAATAAGAAGAATATCAGTGACCTATTTTATAGCCAATCCAATATCCCATATCTGTTTTCATTCTTTCCGACTTCTCAACAGAGTTGACCACTGAATGGCCTTTCCTTGGCTGAGGAGAGAACAGATTCCACAGACTACTAAAACCTACTGCATGCTTTCTCCAACATTTTTCTTTTGACATTCTGTAGCTCATTGCAGGCTTTCTGTGATCTATTTTTATCCTTTTAATCTTACCTTTGGGAGTCTCTTCTCTCAAAGTCTGTCGGGAGGACACTGAATAGTGGGGAAAAAATGGTCTCTGGGGGAAAATATTCTTAGATGTTATTCCCCATTACCCACATCACCTATGTGACCTAGGATAAAGTCCACACCTTTAAGTTTTAAACTTATCTGTAAAATGAGGATAACATCTACATCAAAGTGTATTCCTTTGCTATTTTTGTCATTACAAGTTGCCACAAACTTGGCACTTAAACTAATATTCATTTGTAATTTCACAGTTTTCATGGGTCAGAAGTTCACAAAGCACTGTATGGCTCAATGATGTTCTTGGTATAAGATCTCATATGGAAGAAGTCAAGGTGTTAGTAATGCTGTGTTCCATACTGGAGGCATGAAGCAGGGTCAGGTGGGATCTGCTTTGAAGTCCATTCAGGATATTGACAGAATTCAGTTATTTTCCCTCTTTCCATGGGGTCCCCTCCATCTTCAAATGGTGTTTGGAGTTCTTTTTATGCTTCAAATTGACTTCCTCTTTTGCCCTTAGCTGGAAGAAAAATCTGCTTTGGAGGTGTCTTGTGATTATAATGGGCCAGTTAGTCAATTTATTACTAACTTTAATTACATCTAGGATGTCCATTTTGCCATGTAATACAACATATTCCTGATCAGAACACCATGAAGCAAAAGCCCATAAGGTCAAAAATTCTGCCTACTATAAAAGATTACTGAAAGGATAATATAAGTAAATTCATATGCAGGGTGCAGGATCATTATAGTGCAAGATATATAACATAAACTGAATAAAAAAATTTATCTTTTATTGGCTCATATCACACAACACACACACACACTTCTCTTAGCTCTGATATTTTGGCTTACATCCCTTCTTAAAATATTTATTTGAGCAAATAAGATTAAGTGTGACTTTTTTTTAATCCCAGTATCATTCATGAAGACATTAATGACTTAAAAACCAACAAAACAAAAATATTTACTATTTTCCCCTGGTTTTCAATGGCCAACTTGTAACCTAAATCCTTAGTTTCTGCTTTAACCTGGGACTGATAATGGTCTCAGAAATTTTCAGCCATCTTGGAGAAGGTGCAATTAAACCTGACTAATTCCTACTCCAGAGAATTTCTACTGAGAGAAACTTCTGGAGAAAAAGATTTATCCACCCTTTATGTGAAATCAAGAGATTTCACAGAGCCAAAGTAGATCTCTATGAGGCCTATATTAGTCAGAGACAATCATTTGATTTTTCTTCTCCAATCCAATCACATAAGACAGCTCTAGAAGTTTCACAAAACAAGAAGGGACCACTGTGCAATTCACTTTGCAGATTCAAGTTCAAAAGCAATTGAAGTTATTTTCCTCTCTCTCTATTCAGCCTTTCTAGCACTGTCAAGAGCACATTTTCTCCTCAGATTTAGGGCATCCAGGTACTTGAACTTCAGTGATGGCAATTAACAATCTCACTTCTAAAGATCAAGAAAACAAATGAGAGGCTCCGTAGTGAAAAAGGATTCAATGTCTCCATTTTATGCCATCCTTCACAGCTACCCTAGGTCAGGGAGGCTATTATAGGAATAAAATCATAGACAGGGGACAGACATATTTTGTGCTATGCTGCTCTCCTCCTGGCCAGCCAGTATCATAGCCATGGTTTTCTTTTTGGACTCTCTGAAAGTTTCTGTGTGCTATATAAACCCTGTGACCCCAAAGCACCTGTCAAATCTAGATGAAATTTTTTGCCATCTGCTACTGAGATGGTATCCTTGGTTGCCTACTTGGGTTCCTGTAGTTTATGTACAGCATTTCAGAATGTGTTTCAATGGAAATAAGGGAGGATGCAGGCAATGTTTCATTGGGAGTAACATGGAAAGTGAGACATCATATGTAGAGTTAGATGAGAGTAGATATTTTTTCCCTCTCCCAAAGTAAAAGTCATTTTAATAAGAATCACAAAGTTTCAGAGCTATGAGATTCAAAATTACCCAATCCAGCTATCTGATTTTAAAACTGAGTAAATTGTGCAAATTTAAGAAAACCGTAATTTTATAGGCATGATAGAATTTCAGAAATATGAGATTCAAAATTACCTAATACAGCTATGTGACTTTAAAAATGAATAAATTGAGGTCAAGGAAAGCAAAGTAATTTGCCTGAAGTGGCACAGCTTAATGCAGACTGGTGTAAATCAGCACAATGGGGACAAGTCTTGTGTTATTTCTAATATATCATATGCCACACTCCCTTCAAAATTCTGCTAAATTCAATCTATGAAACTATCTTCAGTTATCTTCACCTGAATTAAGTAATACTGATCACATTCAATTGCTGGTTACTGAATTTCACTTACTAATTGCAACAGAGTGAAATTTATAGCTCATTTTTTTCATGACAATGGCTTCCATTTCATAAAGTGAACGCATCTTCCTATTTAGATTTTAGAAGGAATCTATGTCCTGCTTTCTCCTGTGCACATATTAAACTATGAATGGCTCAAATAATAGAGATACTTGCTTCCAGCAACTTCTCCTGGACACTACAAACTAATGTGTACACTCATTAAACACTGGGGTTTGACTGATAAGAGATTTCCCTGGGCCTCCTGCCTAATGATATTAAGACAGAGTTCCCAATTTGTATTTCTGGTGATTTAGTATTCCTGTCCCAACCATAATGATGGAAACCGCTTTTCCACTATCATTTAATTAGCCCAGCAATCCTGGTGGAAATTAGTCTTTAGAATGTATCAGCAGAGAAAAGATTGAGAGTAGTTATAAAGAACCTTGCAGTAAGACTGGACAATTTTAATAGCACAGCATTTGTATTAAACACTATCAATAATAGGAGTGATCTTTTAACATAGAAGGATTAGAACCAGAGGATCTTAGCATTGGGAGCTTGTGTTCCCTATCTATGTAATGAAGGAAAAGCTCTAGAACACTTGAAATATTATTTCTAATTCTGACTTCATTTCATCCCCCAAAGCATGGCCTGTGTGGATGAATGGCATGATGATAAATATCCCAAAATTAATTAAAAAAAATTGTTTCAAGACAATGAAGAAAATCTGACTTGATTATAACTGCTATGTCTGTTCATAGCATAGCTGGATTCTTCTAACACCTATGCATTCATCAAAGTATCTGAGATTTCAATAAATTTCATGCATGTTTGGAATTGTTCTGCCTTGTATGTTGAAGATATGAATCCATCTGGAATCAAAGAGAAATTATAGTTTTCAACAGAATTAGCAAAATGTAAACAATTCAATTAGGATCACATACCACATATTGAAACTACTTGAATAAAACAGTTACTGCTATTGGCATTAGAATTCCATAGTGACTTTCAATCATATTATTTTAAAAAATAAATAGCTTATGGTTTTTGGAGCTTTCCAGTTGGAATAGTTTGAAGCATATAAAACCAGATTTGTACTTTTCATCTGCCAAAAAGCAGTCAAAATTTGCTTTTTGTCAGAAAAATATATGCATATTCCTTCTGCCCGTTTTATTTTTTAATTTTCTTTTTAGCAAAGTGAGAAGTTAAGCATTGGAGCTCAGATAAATTTAAAAAAAAATGTGGTCTTTCCTTTATGTCTCTGCTTCTAAGTTACATAAACACAAAATTATTAACAATTTTTCAACGTTATTCACCGTATTGCCTTCAATTTTGATTTTATAACAAATATGCAAATCAATCACGATAGACTCAAGGATGTAGAAGCTATTTATCTAAAGTGAAGTGAGAAATATTTTTATCACATTAAATAGATTTTTTTAAAAGTATGAATACCTGATTTCCAGGGAGTCTATAAAATCTAAGTGATTAGTAGTGATTATTTTTCTTTAACCTGTTCAGACTTTGAAAGAAATATAGGAAGAACTATTTGCACATACACACAAAAAAAATCCTATTCTTTCACACAAAGCCAGATTGACGAAACATTTGTTATCTCTTCAAAATCACCAACTCTTTGATTTTTACAGGTACATTTCCAACATACAAGCAATGCAAACATGATAAAATTTCTTCCATCGAGTACAAAACAAAGTAAACAACATGTAACTTGGCCTCATTTACTGCTCCAGGCAAAACCCACATCATTTTGTTATCTGTGCAACAAAATACATTGAGAGTCGAGTATATATTTGCTGTCCCCATCTCCTCTCTTCTTAATCCCTGTCCTCTCTCTTTCTCCCCCACCCCACCCCACCCCACCCCATAGTACTGGTGAGTAAACCCCAGGCATTCTACCACTGAGCTACAACTCCAGTGCTTTAGTTTGTATTTTTAGACAAGGTGTCACTAAGTCGCCCAGGCTGAGCATGAACTTGGGATTCCTCTACCTCATTAGCCTTTTCAGAGTCTAGAATTACAGATGCACATCACCACATCCAGCATTCCATTTTCCCTTAATCCCATTTAAACTTTCCCCTTGACCATTCTTCCAAAAGGGCATCAGAGGCCTTCTTATTATCAGAGCCAGTGGTCAATTCTCAGTCATCACCTTGATTAACCAGTTAGTATAATCTGACACCAACACCATTTCCCATTTCATGCTTTCCACTAGACTTTGTGAACAGCACCCTTTCCTGGCTTTCCTCCTATCTCAGTGGTCATTTCTTCTCAGTCTCCTTGAAAGTCCCTTCTCTTTTTCCAAATCATCTTTGTATTCTAGTGCTCACTATCTCCATTCTTGAACTCTTTTCATTTTTGTACAAATTTACTCCATTGGTATATGTAGGAAGTTTGATGATTTCAAATGACAACTATATTCCAATAAACTTGAAGAATTATACCTAAACTCAGACTTCTCAGTGCCAGACTCCTATATTCACCCTTTAAACATCTCATAATCAACATCTCCAAAACCAAATTCCTGGTCTTTATTTCCAAATCTATCCTGAACTTAATCTCTATTTAATTGATGGCAACTAGGTCTGTGGATCTTCTCCATCAAAATACATCCGTCAGGAATTGTTACTGCCTCCACCTTCAAAATGCATCCATACTTGACTACTTTTTATCATCTCCAAAACTAACACCTTGTTTCCCACTTGTAACAAATGCAAAGTCTCCTAACAGATTAAAAATTCAATGTAGTCAAGCGTGTATAGGAAGGAGGAGAGGCAATATCAGAGAAAAAGACCAGTGACAGAATCCTTTAGAATTTTTCATGTAAAGTTAAGAAGCTTGGATTATTCACTATTCGAATAGGAAACCACTAGAGCATTTTAAGTAGAGAAGTCACATTATCTCATCTGTTTTTTTTTTTTAAAGAGAGAGTGAGAGAGGGAGAGAGAGAGAGAATTTTTTTTAATATTTATTTTTTAGTTTTCGGCGGACACAACATCTTTGTTTGTATGTGGTGCTGAGGATCAAACCTGGGCCACATGCATGCCAGGCGAGCGCACTACCGCTGAGCCACATCCCCAGCCCTCATCTGTGTTTTAAGATAACTTTCATCACAGAGAGAGAATGAATGGCACAGAGGAAAGGGTGAAGACAGAAGGGTCAAACAGGAGGCAATGTGATAGACAAGGGAAAGAGTATATTTGGATGCAGATTCAGGATTGGTAGAGACTTATTGATTAGCTGAAGGAAAGTGATGTGGTAGATGGTGATGTCATTTACTAAATGAGCACAGATTAACTTACTATAATAACCTGGCATCATCAATGAATGACAAATACAAAGACTATTTATTCATGCTTAAATATTCTATGTATTTAAACCACACAAACTTGTACAAGTTCATTGAAATAGAGAAATTAAAGGTTATGTTCACACATCTAATAATGCTTCTCTGCTTTAAAATTGATTATTTAATTATATCTCGGTCATGTTCACAAACTTTCCTACAGGCTTCAGTCACAGAGTTGGAAGTTTCTGTTAGAGTTTAATATTTCCCAAGTGTTTGGTGAATGTTTATGTGGTAAAAATTCCAAGAAAAAGAAGCTCATCTACCGCAGGGACTCTTGGTTATTATTCTTTCACTTCAGAAGTCCAACTCCTTTAAGCAGTTCTTCTATAGGACTATAGTCTAATACTGCTAAATAACCTTGGTTTTCACTTATTTGAGTCTTCACGTCTTCATTTCTAAAGATATTTTTGCTGGATATTCTTAATTGACAGCTTTTTTTTTCTTATGAATCCACCAATGGTTTAATACACAGATGAGGTCGAACTCGTGACTGATGATCAATCACTTGCCCTCCATCCCACCTCTGAACACTGCTACCGTCAGGAGCAAGCCTTTAATAAATGAGCCTTTGGGTGACATTCCAGATCCAAATTATAATAATAGCCATTCCTGGTAAAAGGCCTATCCTAATAAAAGGCTTTCTTCTAAGTTGTTTTTTTTTTGGGGGGGGGGGGAGTGTTGCTTTGGTAGGACAGGTTGGTTTGGAATCCAATTTGAAGAAAACAGGGAAAAAACACTTCAAGGTTTGGATAAACAAAGAATATTTTTGATAATATCTCAAAGCAATGAAAGAAAACCCAGGCAAATGGAATTTTATGAAACTCAGAAGTTTCTGCCAGGAAGGAAACCACAGAGTTAAGAGACAACCTACAGAATGAGGAGATATTTGTAAACTATTCATCCGGCAGGGAATAATAACCAGAATATGTAAGTCAGTCAAACAACTCAATAGCAGCAGCAGCAACAACAACATAAAACACAGATAATTCTATTAAAAATAGGCAAATGATCTGAATAGACATTTCTGAAAGATGATAAACAAGTAGCCAACAAACATATGAAAATATATGCTCAATATCCCTACTCACCAGGAAAACACAAACGCAAACCATAAGCAATAGCATCTTACCATAATTAGAATGGCTATTGTTAAAAAGTCTAGAAATAACAAGTGCTAGCAATATATGGAGAAAGAGGAGCTCAATCATTGTTGCTGGGAATGTAAATTAGTATAGGCATTATGCACTACAGTTTGGAAGTTTCTCAGAAAACTGAAAATAGAACCACTGTATGATTCAGCAATGTACATCCTGGTTATATAACTAAAGGAAATGAAATCATTATTTCAAAGAGACACCTGCAGGATCATGTTTATTAAAACACTGTTCACAATGGCAAAGATATGGAATCAGTGAAACTGTCCATTGATGGATGAATTGATTAAATACATGTACTGAATATATATGAGGAAATATTATTCAGCCATAAAAAAGCACAAAATCCTGTCATTCCAAGAAACATGTATGGAACTGAAGGACATTACCTTAAGTGAAATAAGCCAAGAAGAAAAGAGCAAAAACACTTTCTTGCTCATTTGTTAAAGCTAAAAAAGTTCATGACGTAAATATAGAGATTAATATTAATTAATTATATAGAGATATAGAGATTAGAGGCCATTAGAGGCTAGGAAGTGAATGATAGGGATTATAAAAGATGGACAATGTGTACCAAAACAAACTTGGGGGAGAGCATTTCTAGTGTAATAAAGCACAATAGTATAACATACTCTAAGTAATTATTTATATATTTCAAATTAACAAGTGGTTAAGAGTTTGAAGGTTCTCAGCACATAGAAATGATACTAGAAGAGAAGATGGAAATATTAATTACCCTGATTTGATCATTATATATTACATATGTGTATGGAATTATAATATTGTATCCATAAATAAATAGAAATATTATATGTCAATTAAAAGTAAAAATAAATACCAGTAGTGGTAATGTGTTTTTTTCCTTTAGTGACTAGTCATTAGAGTTAGGTATATTAAGTGATATAAGTCCAGGAATTATCAAGTGATATTAAGTTTTCATTAATAATTCCTCAATTTGAAAGATTTTCTATTTTTCTAGTCATTATATGATTTCTTGAGGACTAAATTTTGTTTCAGAAAAAACAGTCATTTCCCCCCAAGGTTTTTTTTTTTTAATTATAATTTTTAATTCTAAAGTGGTCAACTGATTAATGTTGTTTGTTTACATAAGAAATATGGAAGACATTTTTTCTGTTTCTCATTAATAATCTGCAGTTAATAAAGGCTTATAAATAATTACTGTAGATCATTAGGAGAGTTGGTAAAATGCTCCAAATAAAATAAATATAAATATTTAGCTAGTTTATAATAAGTAACCAGAATCTGAACAGAGGGAAGCCCTAAGTTAGGACTATCATGGAAAATGACACCTTAAAAATTATTTTCAATTTGATATTTTTTTCATGTTTATAACATGGCATTTTCTTTTGAAAAGTATTTTATAAGAATTTTTCTCAATTGATGACCTTTTCCCTTTCAGTCTGAGTGAGTTATCATATATAATGTGCCAAACTGCTGAGCTCAAATTACTTTAAAAAAATGTTCAACTTGCCCAAATTTGAAACCAAATTAATTTATTCCCACTTATTGAACAATATTAACCTTAACTGATGCCAAGGCTGTGAACTCAGTTCTGCATATTAATTTGTGTTGAATCTGGGAAAGCAATGGTCCACCGCTTTACAGTCAAGCCTTGAAGTAGTAAAGGTATTATTGGTAAAAGCAGCATACAGAGGGCATAAAGAAATCCAATTCGTGTAAGAAAATGTCAGGAAAAAGCAAATGATATTTATTACTTCATATTCTAGGTTTTCGGTCTTTGATCTTTTTTTTTTCCAGAAATGTGGTGAGGTAGGTCACTTGATAGGGTTTGAATCAAGTGTCTGATGACATGAGAGAAATAAAAAAGCCCAAGAACCTTTCAACACTGACCAAAAATGGAAGATGGAACAAGTTGTTAAAAATGGTGGAGCAGAGCGACTTGAAAATTCTTTCAGCTTTTAAGTTAGAGAAGAAAATTCAGGATGAAAACATTGTCAAATAGCCTGTGGAAAGACAAGCAGGAAGTATACTTTATCAGAAGTGCAAAGGGAATTATTTCATTGTGTAATATAAGTCTTTTCATTCAATGTTCAATCATCTTCTGGATATTTTATTTTATTAACACAAAAATTTCACATTAACCCATAATAAAATGTTTAAAATAATGCAATGTCATGCTTTTTACTAAAAAAAAAAAAAAAGAATAAAACAGGATAATGCTCATTTTGGGCAAAAGTTTAATGAAATTGATAATCACAAAATTTTAAGTGATGTCATGTTGTAGTACTGTTAAGTCTTAGAAATGATATCATACACACAAGTTCTGTATAAACATACATAAGGAAAATGAACAATTTCGTTATTACTTCCAGGACATCCTTCATCTTAGTGTATCTGGGTCGCTGGAGTCTGGTAGTAATTTAGGCATTAGAGAAGTCAATCTGAAACTTAAAAATTTAAGAGATTTTATGTCTCATTTGCACTTTGGCACCTAAGAGCCATCAAAACTCAAGATCAGCATATAAGAACACATTCTGCCCAAGGCTTTTGTAAATCAAAACTAGGTTTTTCTCATTATAATGTGACAAAATGTTTTCTTAAGAGAATACCTGTTTTTCTCTGATACATCAAGTTCAAAGCATGTTCTTATCACTCTCCAGCACCATATCAAAGGTGAGAGGATCTGGCTTCAATTTATAAAAGCATTGGCTCACCTTGACATAGAGCACCTATGCATACTGAAAAATTTCCTGATGAACTCTGAGTACTTTGGCAACTTGTCCCCTGAGATTTCACTTGGATTCTCATCAAACACCATCACCAAAAGAAGTGAAGATCCTTGATTTTCTAATACATCCTAAATATCAATTTGTGCATCTGTTTTAAAACGCTGGACTTGCTTTCATAAACAAATCTTGTACAGAGCCCAATACAGGACAGATGATTTGTTAAGGTCCTCCTACTTTTCTCTGGGAAAATCCTGAGGCATGACTGATGAAACTTAAGGAGGAGAATTGAATTGAAAAACATAACTTAGGGAAAACACAAAATAAAATGTTCACTGTAAAAAGAGATAAAAGGCTATCAAAACCAGAGAAACTAGAGGACATCAAGCATGCCCTAAAGAACTAGGATGCCAATCTTAGGTTTGGACCTGAATTCAACAGCTTGTGAGACCCAAGAATGCCCTGGTTTCTAGTCCTTTAACATTGTCTTTATTTAATTAATAGTTTCTGGAAAAAAAAAAAAAAGAAAGAAAGGACAGCAAACAATAATGACAATGACAAAACAACAGCAACAAAAACTTAAAACATTTAAAGTACTCGGGTAAATGTGTTTTTTATCTGAGTAAACTTTTATTTTAATTTTAATACAACTATTACTTGTCACTTATTTTTATTTGTTTTTAGTTCACATCTGGAATGTCCCCCAGAGGCTCATTGAAGGCCTGGTCTCCAAAGCCTCAATGATTAGAGATAAACCTTTTTGGAAGTGAGTGGATCATGAGGGTTCTGGTGTAATTAATGGTTCATCTACTGATGAGTTCATCATTGAATAGAGTATTAAACAGTGGTGTAAACTGTAGGAGTTGGGCCTAGTTAGAGGAAATATGGTGTATCATGGGAGGTTATGTCTTGCCCCTGGCCCCTTTCTTGCTATTGTATATTCTCTCTCTCTTTCTCCCCCCACCCCCCGGGGCTGCTTCTTATGTGCCATGACATAGCAGCTTTGCTTAACTGCATGCTCCCTGCCATGATATTCTGCCTTACCAGAGGCCCAAAGGAATTAGATCAAATGACCATAGACTGAATTCTCTGAAATCATGAGCCAAAATAAATCTTTACTTCTTTAAGTTGTTTTTGTCTGGAATTTTTTTCCCAGAAACAAAATGCAAACATAGTTTGCATGTTGCCCCCTTTTGTAATGGTGTAACAGAATAGTGGAGGCTGGAAAAAATTATGACAATAGGAATTTATTTCTCTAGTACTAGAGGCTAGAAGTCCAAGATCAAGGTTCTGGCATCTGTTGAGGACTTTCTTGCAGCATCCTCACATGGCGGAACGAGGAAAGGACTGACATTAATTCCTTCATGAGAGAGGAGCCTTCATGACCTAAACACTTCCCAGAAGGCCTCATCTCTCAACACTGGGGATCAAGTTTCCAACATATGAATTTGGGGGGACATATTCAAACCATATCTAGATGTGATTAATAACACTGATGAGCCACAAAATATTGATTAAATATTAATTGTTTCTCCTTTTGTAAAAATAGTCTGGGTATTTGGTAGTTAAATTAAAAAAAATTAAGTCCCAAGATACTTTGAACTATTCTTTCATTTTCTTTTAATTGCCTGATAAGCAATAATGGTTTTCCTTCATTTAAATATTTCTAATTCTCATCCTATCATATTTTTTAAAGCTGTATAACAAGTAATACTAAGATTCTGTGATTTAAGAAATGGTAGCATAGTGCAATGGAGATCATGAATGTACTATTTGAAATCCAGACACATACTACATTAAAGGATTTCAATTTTCCTCCATTGGACAAGCCAGAGATAAGTTTTACTTCATTTTTCTGATCTTGGAACTAAGCCTAATTTCTCTCCCTTCCTTTCCATCCTGACCACACCAAATTCTCTTCTATTCATAATAGCCATACCAAAAAAA
The DNA here is from genome assembly GCF_045843805.1 of Urocitellus parryii. Lineage (NCBI taxonomy): Eukaryota > Metazoa > Chordata > Mammalia > Rodentia > Sciuridae > Urocitellus > Urocitellus parryii. The sequence continues at coordinate 110,884,477 of NC_135540.1, read as the reverse complement.
AAAAAAGGCTATGGGTAATTTAGCCCCCAGAACAGAAGACCTGTGTTTAACCTTCAAAATGGCTTTCCCATAAAATTAATGGGACAAAGGATGTCAGTTTCACAGCACCCTAACAGCATTACATGGGTTAATTAGACATTTGAGAGCAGGATCGGGGATCCAACAATGCTTTATAATGTTGTTCTATTATATTTAAAATAGATATGGTACATTATACTTTACATACCAGTTTTATTTTAAAAAATAATATCTCAGACAGCAATGTAATCCTTTTAATAACTTCATATGTTACTGTATTCCAATAACACAGTGATGAACAGTGTCATGTGGTCTCTACCAAAGTTTTTATTCTCTGAGTTCTAGTAAAAATACCTGACTAGCTGGATGAGCACAGTTTTTTTTTTTTTTAATCTTTAGTTTCTGTGATTTTCTAAAAAAAAAAAATGATTTGAATACTTTTCCAATTGAAAACCTAAAATCAAAGGATATAAACTATCTTGGAAAAAATTCAAAAGAGTGACAGGTCAAAGATTATCCTAAGGATCACAGAGTCCAGGTTATATAAACCATTATCTGAAATACTCAAATAGATCACAGAAAATGAACCCTTTCAACCTTTTTTTTAACATTAATAAGACATTTAAGTAAGTTCCTATTATCAACACTTCCTAGTTTAAAGAGTATATCAAATGCTACAAAATGCAGAATACTTTCCCATATATTCTTAACATTTCTATGGGCCAAACACTGGGTTAATATTACAAAAGTCCAAATAACATATTTAATAATTTAGACACTAGCATATATAAAATATGTTATCAACTCAAACTACTAAAGTTGAAGAAATATTTACAATAAAAAGGAAAAAGAATTCCACAAATAGGTAACACCAGTAAATAGAACTAATTAAGTAAAAATAGACTAGAATAAGAATGATTCTAATAAACTTATAAAAATAGAATAGTTATAAAATTTTAATTTATAAATTAAATTACATTTTGCATTTTTTCATGCAAAAAAAATCACCTTTTTTAACATAAAAATTCGATGCATATATTTAAATTTAAATAGATATTAAATATATATACATAAAACATAGTCTTATTGTGTATTTTTCCTCTAGCAAATTATTAGTTAATAACATCTTAGGGTGAATGAAATATAGTGTATGTGTGTGTGCATTTCTTGGTTTTAAGGCAAACACTAATTTACCATTATCTTTTACTTTAATACATTTTTGAAAAATAATGGCTTTCACATATGGCCATTATAAAAACATCTTGAAGAAAGACTGTGATTATTAATATTGTACTAATAAAATACTATATCTACTTCAGCCCAGGTCAGTCTTTCCAAGATCCTAAATAGAGACATGGCATGTCTTAAACTCCGTACACTCCAAGGGAAAATGCTTGTTATACATATATGACACTAGAAATGTCCAATTTTCTACAGTAAATTTGAGACTTCTGTGGAACACATCTGTGTGTTGTAATTCTAACACTTCTGAGTAATGCATGTGACAAAAATCTGTGGTTCTCTATGGAATGTTTTTACCTCTTATAATTAGAAGCCAGTTGTAGCTTTCAAAGCACACAGTAGTTTCAACACCCTTTCTTGTACATATTACAATGGATGTAGCTATTTCTAAGCGTGCCATTAGTCTGTTAAATTACTTGAGTCTAAACAACCTTTGTCCTGTCTCTATCTCTCAGTACCTGATGCAAGGTTCATAAGTTTGCAAGAATACAGGTGTATGATGAGGATTAGGATGAAAATATAAACCATAACACATGCAGGAGGAACAAAAGGACTTAGGCTCTAAAATTTCTCTTTTTCTCTGTGTGCTCATATGGAAATCTGTAAAAGTCTTTCTAGATCTACTGAGGCTGAAGAACTATTTGTTATCCATAAATGACCTACTGGACATCTTCTGTTTTGGAATTAGATGACATGTCTAAATTATGTATACCACCTGAATGCATTCTCATTCTTACACTGTCTCTAAATTTTCCTAATAATTTCCTTCAAAGTAGTGACTTGTCTCTCACCCCCCCACACACATACTCCCTCTCTAAATAAAAATAAATAAATAAATAAAATTAACTAAGATAAACTAAAGGGGTAAGTGCAAAAACCCATTACAACTTTGACCACTAACTTTGCCCATGGAGTCTGTTTTAGCAGCAATAGGTACAAGTATATATTAAAAATATATATTTTAATATATAAATATTATATATTAAATAAATATATATAAATATTTTATATATATATATATATTTATCAGCAACAGGTACAAGTATATATTAAAATTAACTCAGGTGAAGAGCTGACAGCTCTCCAGAAACAATGGGAAATGTCTCCCTGGAGAACAAACCTAAATTTGCTCCCTGATCATATCCTGACAGTCTCACAACATGAAACACACTCCCTTGATGACTGAAATTTCAAGTATGGAGAAGAGATATCAGTCTAGAGTTCACACCCACTGGTTCTGTATCCAAGTGACAAAACTCTTCTGTCTTAAAGGTAAGTGACAATATTTCTGTTCTGAATAACCCTCAATGGATCATTCAGAAAAGAACACAAAAAATTTAATTAGATATTAAATGATAGTAGATAATGTAACAAATGAACATATCTTTTTAAAGTCATTATGTCCTATAAATGAGTAATCTACCAAGGTGAAAACATGACAAACACATACACAGTTGGCCCTCTGTAACTGTGGGGTCCACATCGAGTATTCACCAACCACAGATTGAAAACATTCAAATAAATTGCATCTGTACTGTTTATAGACTGTTTTTCATGTTATTCCATAAACAACACAAAATAACTATTTACAAAGCACTTGCTTCGTATTAAGTGTTATAGGCAATTTACACATGACTTAAAACATATAGGATGATTAGTTATATACAAATACTGTACCATTTATATAAAGGGCTTGAACGTCAGCAGATTTTGTTGTCCACAGTGGTTCCTGCAAACAATATCCCATGTATACTGATGTTGAATTTAGTTGTAAAAATAGTTGATTTCAAATTTTTAATTGATATAAAATTTCACTTATTTATTATAGTAAATGTCTTTGAAAATTGCCTTGCATCAAGGATATAAACATAAATATTGCTAAAATTACTTAAGTATCTAGTTTTTTGCTTTAATTGACACATTTTAATTGCACATATTTATGGGATACCATGTGATGATTCAATAATGTATACACTGCATAATGTTCAAACTATACATTAAAATACATTAGAGAACATTAGTTAGGTATCATCCATATTATAAAATTGAATACATACCTGTGGAAATTTATTTAAAACCACATAAAAGTAAGAAAAAGAGAATTAAACAGATATCAACCCATCAAAAATAAAAAGCATCATAATAAGTGTGTGTGAGCGCATGTTTGTATAAATTCTTGTGTAACACTGGAAATGATGTTGGCAAAGGTCTTCTCTGCTTTGATTTAATAATAAAACACTCCTACTTATTTATCCTTAAAAATGGGAAATTAATCATGTCGCTGCCCACCAAGTCCTCTTTCAAGTTGAAACATTCTCACATGATAAAAATCAAAGATATTTTTACTAAAAATTTAAGGTAAGATTGAAAACTGTTGTGTGTTCTTTTTTAGTATAAAAACTTAATGCCTTAGGTGATCTATTTAAATATCTGACTTTTATTTATTTTTTCATATGTAATAAAAATTCAGAGTTGTCCTACATGACGTAGAGCACTGTAGGGTAACACATTGTTTAGTTTTATAATTAAGTCCACCCACTTATGAGTAAATTAGACTAGATTATAGCTCTCCAAAGGTCTGATATTTATCAAAGGCATAGCTCTGTTTCAGCTTTCTTACCATGATTTTTATTGCTAATAATAACAGATAACAATAAATGTAAAGCGCCTTCCACAATGGGTCTAATTCCAATCATGCTATCAGAAAAAAGATTATATTCATATATGTATGAGGAAATTATACTCTATATTGCAAACTCCTTTTAAATGAAAACTTATTAGAAATATTTTATTAAGAGATAGCAGAAAAGAATAATCAAATTTGTGATCTCATTGCACCAAAGGAACATACTAATACTATCATATGCAATAACTAGAAAAATAATAAAACTCATGCTATGTTTTTAAATGTGCAGTTCAAACTAATCCTATGCTAGTAGGCTTATCAACAAGAATGATTAAATGTTTTAAAATTTTTCTTAAATAGGCTAAAAGAAAGCAATAGTTCTTTAATTAGCAAATACTTAGCAGAAAAAATACTGTCTTCCAATATCTCACCTGCACAATAAATAAAAATTCAGGTTACAAATCACAATAATGCAATACATATAAATCTACACTGATAAAACTTTATATAACACTAAACTTTGGCTGGGACTGTGCAATCTCTTGAGATTTTAACAATACCGTGTCGAATAAGGAGACATTACTTAATATGAGACAATTAAATTTTGACTATAAATATCTCCAAGTAACTATTTACATTCATAGTTTTATAAAAATTCCTTTTCCCTATCAAAGTCTTTCTGTTTATTTTAAGTCTAAGAAGAATAAAACAAAAAAATTCATATATTTGGAACTAGATCACATTTAATCTGTGTTGTTCCCAGTTCCAACTAAGCTCCTATAATATTGATTTCCACCATTATATTAATGGCTGAAGCAATAAAAGTATAGGTAAGTATCACCCAGGAAAGATGAAACGAGAATGGGTCTCTACATTTAAGTACATTCAGCAGTTATTTGTTTTTGCCAATCCAAATGGCATAGGAATGTTCAAGGGGATGGAATCGTTTCTATCTTGATGTGATAGTGGCTACCTGTATTTGTACATTTGTCAAAATTTATTGAACTATACACTAAAATTGGTCAAATTCGATACATGTAAACAATACTACAATATATTTTTAAATAACAAAAGAGGACTTAGGGAGATATAAATATATTTATTAAAAATTCAAAAGAGTAAACAGATTTTATATATGTGAGAACAAAACATATTAAAAAGTAGATAGATAATGATCATACAGCAAAAAACAAAAAAAAATGGTTAATGTGGAAAGGAGTTTAAAGTACAAATAAAACTAATAGTAAATTCTAGAGAATGAATCGTCTGAACTCTAGACAGAGATATGAGAAAGAACAAAAGAATGTCAGATTTGAATATATAACAACTGAGAATTATGCAGATGATTAAAACACTAGTTTTAAATTTGAAGTTTCGGTTAAAAAAAAGGTAAAAAGAGCCAGAGGAAAAAAATGATGATATTCCTAAAGACAGATTTCTTAAAGGAGAATGAATGAATTAATTGAAAGAAGTTCCAATTCCCATCAAAATACCAATGGCATTCTTGACAGAACTAGAAAAAACAATCTTAAAGTCCATCTGGAAGCACAAAAGCAAGCCCAGAGCAATCTTGAGCAAAAAGTATAGTCCTGGAGGCATCACAATGCCTGATCTCAAAACAGTACTACAAAGTCATAGTAACAAAACACCAGGGTATTGGCATGAAAACAGATCTGTAGAGAGAGCAGAATAGAAGAACCAGAAATAAACCCACACATCTTCAGCCAACTGCTTTTTGACAGTGGTACCAAAAACACACTGGAGAAAATATAGCATCTTCATCAAAGTATGCTGAGGAAACAGGAAAGTTACATGTAGAAGACTGAAAGTAGATCCCAGTCTCCCCCCTTGTACAAAAATCACTCACAATGTATCAAAGATTTTAATTGAAACTGAAAACACTGGAGTTACCAAAAGAAAACACAGGGGGGGAAGAAAACACTTGTAGAATTTGAAATAGGCAATGATTTCCTGGATTAGACTCCAATAGTCCAAGAAATAAAAACAAGGATTGATAAGCAGGATTATACCAAATTAAAATTTTAGCAAAGCAAAGCAAACAATCAACATTTGGAGAGACAGACTACAGAATGAGACCAAATCAACTATTCATCATATACGGGATTAATGCCCAGAATATACTATATATAATATGCTAGGTGATTTTATATTCCTCTAAGTTGATAATAAATCAAGTAGACAAAAACAATTTAACAAATCAGTACACCTATAGACAATTTGAGTAATATATTAATAGGATTTATGTAAAATATGTGTGTACATGTATGATTCTTTAGTCCCAAATGAAAAACTGGGTTTTTCAACACGAATTAGACATTTAACAATGTCAAACGATTTACTGCATTATAAATTAAGTTTCAAAAAATGTCAAGGATTTGCAATCATTGTAATCCTATTGTATTTTATTTAAATAAAAAAATGAATTTGTAATATCAAAAAATCTTGTATTTAGACAAATTTTTAAAGTAAAACATTTCTACATGATTAATGTAATTTTTTACACATTTGCTAGTTAATTAATATAATGGAAATTAGACAATACTTAGTTGAACAATGATAATGCATGATAATGCAGCACTTAAAAGCAAATTGATCTAATAAATTGTTTACAGTAAAAAGAAAAAAATAATTAAAACTTAAAGAGATAAATAATCAAATTAATATGAAAATAAAATTAAGTAAAAATAGGAAAACAAGCATTCAGGTAAGAAGGTGTGAAATACCTTATATTTTAGATTTTTAAACATCGTATCCATGAATGAGAAGACCAAGCTGTAAAAAATATCTGACACTGCAATAAGTAATATATTCAACCTAAGTAAATACTCTGGAATGCCAGTGATATATTTATTAAATGTGGATTAGATAGTTGGCTGTTAAGAAGCAAAACACAATTGAAAGTATAAAAGCTAACAGTAGTTTAAACAAGATTATTTTCTTTCACATCAGGAGTAATTTGGAAACAGGCAATGTAAAGATGGATTGCCAGTTCTACAATGTCATCGGAGATATACTGTCATCTTTCTGGTCAGCCATTTTTGGCAAGTAATTGATGTCTCATTGACACATAATGATGGATGTACCTCTTGATTCTGAGTTGCAGAAAGAATGACAGAATGGGGGAACAGGAAAAGTTCCATCAATGTCAATCTTCTTGTAAAGGCACATTATTGGAAAACATATCAATATTTTATGCTAAAATATTGTGCAGAATATTCAATGACCCTCCCAGCTGAGAAATGTGCAGTTTTGTTGGATTCATAATTAACAAACCTGGTCTTCTCTTAACAAAAAAGAAAATGGGCTTTAATAGAAACCTATTTTTTTTTCTTTTTAAATAAATTATTTAAAAATGAGAGGAGAAAAAAGGAAAAAAGAAGAAATCTCTAATTAAATTAGATTATGTTCAGTAGATGTCAAGCACCAGAATGACATAGAAGTCTGGAGACACCAAAAGACAGGAAGAAATTTTTAAGGTACCAGGAATATATTGCTTAAAAATGTGATATGATAGCTGTCTCCAAATATGTAATGAATTACTTAACTATAGTAGCCAAGAAAAGATCAATTAAGAAGCATTTTATTGAAAGAAAGAAAGAGAGAAAGAGAAAGAAAGAAATAAAGAGAGAAAGAGAGAGAGAGAGAGAGAGAGAGAGAGAGAGAGAGAGAGAGAGAGAGAGAGAGAGAGAGAACAGAGAAAATCACCAAATCCTGAATTATTCAAAAATTTCAACACGGTGTGTGTCTCAGTTGAAAGATCAGATTAGGAGAAACTTCCAACTCTGTGATCAGGTACTGGTAACAATGATCACATACTTTCTTCATTTATAATGCCCAGAATTAATCAAACTTACAAAATTGAATTAAGCTAGCTTATGTTTATCTATTGTCTAAAACTGGTCTGTTTTCTTTCCGTTCTCACATTGTGAAATCCTCCTATACTCGCTCATTCATTATTATTTTCAAGAATCTTATCATTTCTAACCTCTACCTGAGCATGATGGCTCACACCTGTAATCTGAGTGACTCATGAGGCTGAGGCAGAAAGAGGGCAAGTTTGATGCCAGCCTGGGCAACTTAAGGAAATCCTGTTATTAAAACAAAAATGGCTATGGATACTATAGCTCAGTGGTAGAATGCCTCTGGGTTAAATCCACTCCTGCCCCCAAAAAAGGTATCATTTCTAGAAAATAGTCCAGCACTAGATAAACATGTCTTCAAAAAAAAAAAAAAAAAACAATGATGTTTACTCAAGTTCAACATACTGTCATTATGATGTCAAATTACAAAATGTGAAACTTCATTTAAAAAAAAGACCATTGAACATAAAATATGATTTCTCCCATTGTAATTTATTTTCCAATTAATTGCATGATTAAGTCTAAAACCTCAAGTGAAAACATTTTAATTCAATCTCTGTATCAACCAGTGATTTTCATTACATCAACTGACATGATGAGCAAAGTAGTAATTACCATGAAACAGGCCACAATATGTACATATTTTTTCAACAAAATGCATATTCTTAAACCCAATAAATCTGTGTAATTAAATAAAATTATTTCTCAAAAATTCACAAAATGAACATAGTGTAGATGTTCAGTGTATATTTCAGAGACACAAGTAGAACATAGATTTAACAATTACAAAGAAATATATCACATCTGTAAGCAGCTTATTATAAACAAGACTACAGCACAGTCTTAGTATGCCTTACTCCCATGCACTAAAATATATTACTTGTCAATTTTTCATGTGTTATGTTACTTTTATATAGAAATATAAAAGTTTCCCATAGTATGCAAGTATTTCTCTATTTTTTTCTCTCTCTCCTGAAAATTGGTATTAAATCTTTAAATATTTTGAAAAATTCAGTAGAGAAACCATCTGATCCTAGGCGTTTTTTGGTTGGGAGACTATTACTAATTCAATATCCTAATGTGTAATTGGTTTGTTCAGGTTTTCTATGTGTTTGTGGTTAAATTTAGTTCAGTTTTATATGTTCAGAAATTGGTCCATTTTTTTCTAGGTTTTCCAATTTTTAGACATATAGTTATTCATAATAGCCCCAAATGATCTTTAAATTTCTGGTGCTGGTGTGTGTGTGCGTATGTGTATGTGTGTGTTAGTGATATGTATTTATAAATTCAACTTTTAATGGGACATGATGAAAAGAAAACATTTAAGTATAAATGTATCATAGCTGTTATAAAAACAGAATTTTGTAACTATTACTTTAATGTAGTATAATCTATCAATGAGTGCTGATTAAGTTCCAAATCTGAGACTTCAGTACAGACTAAATGATGACAAATCATTGCCCCTAAAACTGTAGGATATGTTCCATATTTGGAAAATATGATTTTCTAAATATCATTTTTCCGGTATAATAGAGTATGTACTAATCATAAGGTAGCATTCTCATATGTTAATAGAAAAGAAGGAAGTAAGGGAAAACAATGTATAATTCAACACATTTTGTGTTCAAGGTCTATATAATTTTATATTTCAATATTTCAGTCTGTGTCCTAGTTTGATAGGGATGAGATTTTTATAAGGTTGTAATGCTTCAAAAGAGAAATATACAACTAAGTGTCAGTAAACATGCTTACATTTATGGACACATTTAATGTTTATGGCATCTTCTATACAAAGTACTATTAAAGATAATAAAACTTAGGTAGAAATTTAAAAACAAATTAATGTATTAACCAACAACAAAAAAATGTAGATTAACAAAAATATTTAATACACTAAACTTAAATACAAAAGGAAGAAATAAATATTAAATCATCACCATACATCTTTTATATATTTTTAATTCTTCTTTACTCATAATATATTCAACAACTTATACTATTGGAATTTTATAGCTGAGATACAAGGGAAATGATTAAGATTTTCAAAACTTTATGTAATACGTACCATTAGACTTTTTTTCTGAATTTCTAACATTTAATTTTTTAAATAGAATTACCAATAATTGCATCTGTTAGCACAAAAACATTAAAAAAAACAGTTGACTAACAGAATATTGAATATTTAAAGGTGTTTTATCATGAGATTCATATTATTTTCAGGCTGCTAAGTCTTGGAAGTGATCTTTCAGAAAGAAAACTTGAGAAGAAATCGCATATTCTTTAAAAACACAAAGCCTGCTATTATTAAATAATATACAACCAAGAAGTAATATAACCTGTTTTTGTTTATATGTACCATTTTGAAATATGTGACATTTTAGAAGTCAATTTTAAACTTAGTTATATGTAGTTAATAAAGTAGATTGATAGTACATATGCTGTTTGTATAATGGGAATTTCGTGAATAAGCTAGTTTTGAATGTAAAAACAACCTTGATATATAACGTCTAAACCAAGAAACACTAAGTGTAATGAAGTATTGTAGAATGAGGTGATTTTTAGTACTACAATAAAAAAGGCAACAGGGGATTTTATTAAATAATTAAAATATTAAAACTTTTAAAATACAAATTTTGTAACATGTTTTTTAGCAAACTACAGCCTCCTAAACTTGTCTAATGCCATTGTCTAACCCAATGATATTGTTAGTTAATCACTTTCAGGAAGAATAAACAAACATATACTATACTACAGAAGGAATTTTATCTACTCCAAAAATGTGTCAAAGTAACCTGTTTTGGAAACATTAATTATACTTCTATAAAGAATAATGATACAATTCATTAGTAAATCAGAGGAACACAGTATGGATGTTACTAATGTTCAGAAGTCACTGTAAATGTGATTAAGAGATGTTTGTGAGGTTGAGGTTGTGGCTCAGAGACAGAGCGCTCGTCTCGCACATGCGTGAGGCCCTGGGTTCGATCCTCAGCACCACATAACAAATAAATAAATAAATAAAACAAAATAAAGGTATTGTGTCCAATTATGATTAAAAAAATAAAATATTAAAAAAGAGATGCTTGAATTATAAACCCTATTTCAATGTCAACTTTTTTATTTGAAAATGTGGAGGTTGTAAGGCATTTGTTTTTATTTTTGCATGTGTGGGGGGTTGTAGACATTAAACATAAACCACCTATTTTTCTGGATTCAGCTCAAATATTTGCCCTGAAAAACTCATTTCCTTGCCACTGACTGGAATATTAAGCATGGATCATAATATCCATTCTCCAAAGCAGATATGTTCTATATGTGTATTTCACAAGCTTCTACATCCCTTATTTGTAACTCCTTTGTACTGCTGTTATGTAATTTTAAATTTACCCTTGTATTAGTGAATTTTATTTCACTGTAACAAAGTACCTGAAGTAATGTATAAAGAGAAAAGTTTTATTTGGTTCACAGTTCCTGAGGCACCAGTTCAATATCAAGTGGCCCCATTGCTTTGTGCCTTTGATGGAGACACAGATGGCAATAGCAGAGAGTGAGTGTTGAAGGAAACTGTTTACATTATGAGGCAGGAATCAGAGTGGGACTGAGAGACTAGGGTCCAGCAATCTTTTAAGGGCATGCCCTCAATCAGCCTCCCTTTAGGCCCCACCTTTTAAAGGCCCTACTACCTTCCGATATTGTCACCCTGGGAATCAAACCTTGATTGGATACATGAACCTTCAGGGATACTCACCCAAACTACAGCAAGGTGTGCTGGTACCTCAAGGTAAATGTTTTTGCTAACATGGCTCCTAAAAACACAGGCCCTCAAATTCTTCCATAAATGACATTCCAACGAACCCCTTAAAATCATACACATGTATGAAAAAATAGCAAAAGAGAAGGAACAGTGACTGTATGTATAAAACCTACTAATTTCTAAGTGCATACTGATGCATCTAGAAAGTATAAATTTTACATAGATACAGGGATGAAAGTATTATTTAATCCTCTACCCCTGCCACATTTAATATCTAAGTTTGATATGAATCTCTTTACTCTTTATGCATGAAGATATGTCTCTACACATACACATGCATATATTATATGATTCTTTTGTTTGCTGTGGGTCCATTATAGGAACTTTACTCTTTGTGGGAAGATAAAGAGGTTTGTTCATTGATTAATACAGGTAGTCTCCTAAAATTGCTAGGCAATGAGCTGTCTAGGACCAGGGTTTTTGTCTCTCTCCAGTGAAAAGTGCTAAGTAGGACCATACCTTTTGCCAATGTGTCCAGTTGGTAAGCAGGTGACATTCTCATCACTCCATTACTAGCTGATGTCCTGGCAGACTATTTTTCCAAACAGCCTGTTCCCCGCCCCATTTTTTAGGTCACTTCAGGATTCATCTCTCATAAAATGAGAGCACCAGAGTGTAGGTCACATTCCTGGAACACAGTGCAATGGTGTGCTCAGCTGTGCTCAAACAAAGCACATTCCTGCAGAATTCAAAACAAACTGTGCACTTGGATTTATCTCTAATTCTCTCCTGAGCTCTGAACTAAGTAAAATGATATTTCTATTATTTTCCCCAAAACTGCTGGTCATCAGTGGCATCAAAGATAAAGTAAGTACCATTACTTAGAGCATATAAACAACATTTAGAGAATATATTAACAATGGGAAATATTTTTACAGAGTTATAGCAGGCTATGGTGAAAGTAATGGTCATGTGCTCATGTGACCTGTGGGCTAAAGCAGACCGTATGGCCCTGGACTATGATCTTTAGTAAAACTATTTTCTAGTTTGTTACTTTGCAACAATATTTCCTCAAACACAAAATATTCAATAAAAAGTTTTCTTTTGCCCATTAATCATTAGAAATGAAGAACTGTGTAAAGTGATTTAAAAAATTAACGAGAACTACCATCTATTTAACCCATAAAATAAGTCAGACCCTGTCTGGAAAAATGGTACTTACCACTCATTATTCCATTTCATATAAAAGTGTTGAATTTCGGCAGTTTATCAGGTACTGGTCTAGGTAATGAAGATATAATATCCTTGTAAGAGACAGAGAGCAATATAAAGCTCTCAGCCATGGACCAGATCAGGCACAGGATGCTCTGGGAAGGAAAGCTAATTTCTGACTTCAGGAGTAAATGAGGATTTGGCCATCAGGGATGTGTGGAAAGAAATTCTAACAGAAAACATTTGCAAAAGCCTGAAAGTTGCACCTGCCACAGTTAGAGAAGTTGCTATCATGAAACAGATTATGCAAGGAAAGGAGTCATGAGACATACAGCTAAACAAGTTAAGCACTGGAAAGATGATGAATGATCATGTTAAATATAAGCATTTGAGCCTGAAGTGGAACTGTACAAGAGATAAAAAATGATAGACTCAAGAGACAAAAGAAGGTGAGATGGATAGGACTTAATGAGTAACTGGATATGGTTAGTTACAAAGATAGAAAATTAATGGCATCATCCCAACATCTAGTTTGGGCACCTAGTGGGATGGAGAGCCCCTTCCTAAAGAAAAGAAGGATAAAGAACCGTACAGGTTGGTTGGTAAGGAGAAACAGACAGAAATCAGGACTTCTGTTTTGGAAATGTGAGTGTGAGCTGTCCACAGGACATGCAAATAGATGTCAATATGAGAGTCAGATACACAAGACTGGAGATCCAGAGGATTCTGGTGTTGATGATTGAGATTTGTCATCAGAACACAGCTGAAAAACTAAGCATGGTTAGAAAGAATGTTTGGAAAATAGCATGGGAAAATACAGTGTGGTAGAACCCAAACAATAAGAGCTTTTAATTAATTTATATAAATTACATATATTCCTTATAATCTAATACAAACAGTAAACTGTGCATTTAATAAAAAAAATTCTGCTTCCTCTACTTAGCAAAATCTAGATAATAAGAAGTCATTAGCAATATTTTAGTGTACATATATCTGTGTTTATATAAGTGAATATATCCATATGTGTAAGTATTTATACAGTAAGATTCATATTCTATATTTTGAAGCATGCTTGTTTTATTTAAAAGAATGTGGATATATTTCAATATCAGTGCATGATTTTAATAGCAGCAACACATACCATTGTATGGAATTGTGATAGATTTACATTTTAAAATTCACATTTAAATGCTTTTATAGAAATAATTCAAGGACATTGTAGAAAAAACTTATTAAAGATATTTTAAAATCTTCTTCCTCTTTTCCAGACTCAACCACTGTTAATCTTTTTAATTTTTAGGAAATCTGAAGGTTCAATGTTCCAATATTACATTTAAAATTTTATGATGTAATTTATCAGGTTTAAATCTCCATTATTCTCCATTTATAAAAGATAAGAAATATAGTAAATTCAAAAAGCCTATATCTCATTTTCCCTTGATGTCGAAATATGTATTAATCATTTTAATTTCTTCAGAGGTTTGCATTTATTTTTTCATTTCTTTCTTTATATAATGGATGAAAATTTCTTTTTTCAAAGACATCACATTTTATATCACCTGTTTCCCCCAGATTAAAAAAAGAGGAAAATAGTGACTTAGCTTCTTTCCATCTTTTCTTCCATTTCTCATAATTTTTGAGGAAAATTGTTGTTTTATATTTTAAGACATGACTTTCGCATTCTCTTCTGTAAATATAAATTCCAACAAAGAATTTATTTATCTCTATAGCATAATACTAAAAATATTCAGCCACTGTGAAGATATCAACTAGTGATTATGGAGATCTTCATAACACAGAATCAGAATGTGGAATTGAACCTATAGTGAGTGACTTGAGATCATGCTATAGGAAACTCATTTCCAGCTTCTTACTTTGTCTCATGTATTCTAGATTGTCTCTCTTTTTTAACTTTTAATTTAGTCTAATTTTAATTTTTTATTTATTGAGGAGGATTCTTTTATTTTCCACAAAACTTTTTCAAGTGATTTTTTAATTCAGGGTAAGTATGAGTTATTCCATTTCTTAAAAAAAAAACTGCATACTACACTCTCACATTCCAATGATAATGTAGTGTAATAGAGAACTCTAGATTCAAATAAAAAATTTCTTCTTCAGACTTAGATATTTGTGGTAGGGTCAGGTGTTAGTGGTGACAGGTTTAATGGGTTTCAGAGTGACAATTGTTTGAAATCAACATAATTAATATCACTACTATGTTTTTTTCATTTCTTTCTGGATGCTTTTAGATTTTCTTTGTAACCTTGCTATTCTTCAGTTTTACTCGTTGGGTCCTTTTCATTAATCTTGCTCAACACTTAATAACTTGGATTTTCCACTCATATGCATAATACCAGATAAGGCAGATCATTGTCTGTCTACTCTCCATCCAAAACTCCTTTAGGACTTAAACTAGACTTAATAAAAATCTCATTTTCTTATCACTTAAGTTTCCATATAATTTTCATGCCTTTATTTTGTCTGAAATCTGTCAGATTTCCTTGATTATTTTTCTTTTAGACAACTGTTGTTGAGATATCTCTTCTCCCCATATACCAGTGTTCATTTTTACCATTCAAAAGTTATCTACTTTATCTTCATACTCATCCTTACGTACCCTGAACAAAAATTCACTTGAAAAAAATTTTCCAGAATATAAAAGAACTCTCCTCAAATAATAATAATAATAATAATAATAATAATAACTTAATTAAATATATTTGATTGACTTTAAACCAAAATCTGTACAAGAGCAATTAAATTATCTCTTACATTTTCTTTTGCTGACTTCTTAATTTGGCAGTGGAAAAATTCTTTAACTTTTGGATAAAGCTGTCTGTTTTAATTTTTTTTCCTTTTGTGGATCTCCAACAGGAGTTTTACATACATACAAAATTTTAATGGCACATAGCATGCTCACTTATTTATATATGGTCTACAGTTGCTTTCACACTCTAATAACAGTGGAGTAGCTACACAGATACCACTAGGCTGACCAAGTTCAAGTTTAGCCCTTAGGGTAGAGCTCTCAGGATTTATGCTGATGTCAAAAACTCTAATTGCTAGTTACTTGGTTTACAATAGGGAAGGATGCATCTCTCTCAGGTGTTCTAAAGGCTTTATTTTATAAATTACCTCAATGATTCATATTGGTTGTTGCATCTGGGACTCTGAATTTGGAACATTTTTGGACTTCTGTGGGCAGCTCTATTCATCTCTAGTGTTTTGTCCTTTGATAGCTGAAGTACATTCGCCATCAATCTCATGCAGTCTGCTTTCTATGTTCCAACTCTGGTATAAGACTTCTGAGCTATAGCTCACACTGTTTCTTGTTTATTATCACTGTTATGGGGTCAGGTGTTCCATTTTCATGAAATTTTTGATAATTCTTTGAAAACCCTGGAAAGATGTGAGCTAGGTTTTTGAGCTCAAGTTGTTATCTGAAGCATGAAACTGAAAAATAAAATTTTTACAAGGAATAATCAATAGTATCAAATACCATGGAGACTTCAAGTGAGATGTGGGTGGTAAAGGGCTCTAGATATAGAAACAAGAATGTCATTGGTTACCTTGGAGATAGCAAGTTAAGTGAAATTGTGGGGGAAAAGGGCAAAGAGCGGTAGTTTAGGGAATAACTGAAATATGAAGAAACAGATACAGTGAACACACAACTTTTTAATGTTTGTGAAATACAAGAGAGAAATAGGCTGGTAGGTGACCAGGGACTTCGACTTTTACTTATTTATCATTGCTGTTAACTTTTAAGATAGAAGAGAAAAAATTAAATTTAAAAGTGAAAGAAACTTTGAGACGGAAAGTTGTAGAGAAGAGTGAGGGCTTGGGGACAATTTGTGAAATACATCCTTGAAGAAGAGGAAATGAACAGAATTCTGGCACAGATGGAAGAATGTAGATGAGAGAGCCCACAGCGGGGAGAATGACTGTGGAGAAATTGATAATGCAAAGGTTTCCATTGGTCACTTTTATCCTCTCTGTGAAGCATAAGCTGAGAATGTGCATCAAGTGGTAGCTGACCTAAGGAATTCAGAAAGTCTTGGGAAAGCTGCCACAGATGAAGGAAAAGAGAGAAAAGCTGGATAATACTAAGTATTGAGAAAGGACTGAGGTCCAGGTGAGAGTAGGTGTCATTTATTTGGAGCGACACAAACTTACAACTGTGAATTTTAATCACATCTTTCCGCAACATGTGAAAGAGTGCAAGGAGGCACAGTTGGGGTTTCACCCAGGAGGGACTGGGAAATTACCAAGAGACTAACTGGAATTTGATCAAAATGTTTAAAATAAACAGGAAAGAAAGTAAAAATAAAATGCGACTGATAGAAAAACTGAAGAATGTATAAAAAAAAAAGAGTATGGAGTACGGCCAGGTGGCCAAACAGATGCAAAATAAGAATTGTCAAACTCTCCAGAAAGTGCTTGCTCTCATTTATCAATGCAGTGAGAGAGTTAAAAAAAAAATACAGTGAGAGAGTTGCAGAAAAAAAGATACTCCGTAATAATAATAGAGAGTAAACTTCTACAGAATGATCCATTCTGTGTGCAGCTCTAGAAATTGGTTATCTAGCTGAATTTTCATATCAAGTTTAAAAATTATTATGGACTTCCTCTTAGAAGAAAAGGATGTCTTAGGTAACTTGGCAAAGGGTTACACAATGCAAAAAAGTGTAGAATTTGGAATCTGAACAGTATAGATATTTCTACAACTAATTCCACATTTTCCACACTCTCCCCTTGTCCCAAAGGTATTCCAAAGAGACAGGGGGCAGCCCTACTAGATATAGGCAGTTTTATTCCCTCATCCCATGGAGCTTCACATCCTGGAACAAGTCATTCCCATCCCTTCGAACACTAACTTTCCTTCCTTGCAGACAATTTCACAGGAAGAAAATGACCCATTGGTGGAAAACTTTAAAAAACCCACATCTAGAAGGAATTTCTTTCTTTCTTTCTTTCTTTCTTTCTTTCTTTCTTTCTTTCTTTCTTTCTTTCTTTCTTTCTTTCTTTCTTAACTGAGTGATTTTTCAAAGGGACTTAGAAAAGGACATTTCAGAATTTTCCTCATAGAAATCTTGCCATAGATTCTATTTCTGCATTAAATTACAGGAATACCTGTTATAATACAGATATACAGCTATGTCTAGTCATTGGGACATTTCTCCTGTAAATATTGTGAAATAGGGCTCCACAGATTTTGCTGGTGCAAAGAGAATCACTGAAAAATAGCCCTCACCTCATAAAGTATTTTTATTTTGGAAGCTTAATTACAACCTGAGAGAACTCTGCTGGAAATAATTTTCAGGAAAGGTTTCAAAGGTTTCAAATTATTTTTAGGAAAGACTGGGAGGCACAACAGTAAAGCAGTGGCTGTATGTGAGAAAATAGAAAAATAAACATTAATGAATCCATAATAAATCTGGTGACTGGAAGAATATTAGATGAAAAAAATTCAGTGTTTATTCCTGATTTTTTTTAAAAAAACTATCAATAACTCCTTTTTGCTAATGTAGATAGGTTTGTTTGATTTATAACAAGTAATAAATATGAAGGCAAGCAAAAGTACAAGATTGGAGTGACAGTAGAGATCTGACAATATGACACTGAGTCCTCACCAAAGAGCATTCTATTCCCAGATGTGTTTGCTATTCCAAAGGCCTAGGATCTGTTCCTTGCAATGCTTATGTGCTACATACCATTTTCTCACAGCTACTTCCACCAACCCTCCTAGGTAACTACTTCCTACCTTGTTGCCGCCCCACTCTACTCTGTTGATTTCTCTCAACATATTCAAATTAATACCCATATTTATTTTTATACATTCTCACTTTCTTTATAATCCCCATTTTTAACAATGCAAATAATTAAGCTGGGGACCATGCTGTGATATGCATAACTCTCCACCAAGAACCTTGCACATACTGGATCATCATTTGTTAATAAATTCAAAATCCTCCTCAACGTTATGGCAACAATTTTCCAAAGGCTGACTGTATGATTTACTGTGTCACTGAAGGTTGTATTTGGGTGAAGGTAACAGGCCATAAAGGGGGTCATCTGAATTTCCAAGATAATTTTGTTTGTCTTTTCAATAATTTTTGGCTTTTGTTATAATAATAATATTATTATTATCATCATTACTATATAATAATCTTTTCACTTTTGTCATCCCACGCTTAGTATTCTTCATGAGAGGCTGGAATATGTCGTGTTTGTTTGTTTGTTTGTGTGTTTGTTTGAGCTGAGAACATTATAAAGATATGAGGGATTGGTTAAGAAGAAAGAAGCCTGTGTAGAGAATGCTCTCAGACCCACACTGGAAGGTCTCTTGATAGACAACAGCAACAAGAATAAAATCATCACCACGTGGTCTTTATTATTCCCGAAAGCATTGTAATAGGAAGTAAATCTTTACCAGAGGAAGGTCCAAAACTATTACGAATTAGAACAAAGAGGAATAGCTAAAGAAACTAAATACTTAATAGCAGAATAAGATAGCCCCCTGTGTACTTAGGTTAGGGTTGGTCTTTATCATCAGACAGGGATATTCAAAGTTTGTTGCAGAAGATACCTTTTCTCTTTAGACCATTGTTTGATCGACACAGTCATCTATTAATTCTGAGACTCTTCTCTTTGCTATATTTCATTTTCCAACAAACTTTTTATGATCACGGGAATCTTTTTGCTATGTTACTCTATTTAGTTAAAGTTTAGTTTACCATTCAGTTAATCTTTCTCTTTAAGGAAATTTGCATGCCTTTAATTTGATTTATTATGTGTTGACTTAACAGTTTAAGTCTCAGAAGGATATTTCACTTCCACTTTTTCCAAGTTTTCCTGGAACATTACAGCAAAGTCATAAAATACTAACAAATGCTGTATGTAATAGATTATACCTAGTTTGCATTCTTAAATTTGACTAATAAATATTCACCATAAAAATCTCCTTCAAAGTTTGATTAACTTTTCCCTCAGTTTTTTTCCCTTAGTTTGGGGAATTGTTCTTAATAGTATTTTAGGAGTGCAGATTGTTTTGTTAATGATCTTATATTGAAAAAGATTTTGCTGAATATGCTGAATGAGTCTTTTTAAAAAAATATATGTATATCATTTCATATTTTAGGCACTTTTTGCCTTCATAAGCAATAGTGTACACCACTGATGCTATAATAAGTGTGTGTGTGTGTGTGTGTGTGTGTGTGTGTGTTGGGGGTGTGTGAGGGTGTGTGTCTATTTTGGCTTTTATACTTTCTTGATCAATTTTTAGCTAAAGATTTCATTTTGTACTGTGTGCCTTTTACCCTTATGGATTTAGAAACTTGACTACAGCAGTTTGATTAATAAAAACCTGCAATTTGGTGGGGGGAAACTGCTCTAATTACATACATTTTACTTACTTGTCCGGTTTGGGCTCTGAATTACCAAGATAATTGTTTCCACTCTCCATTGCATTTGCTTAAACCACTGAAAGTCTAAGAAGTATTGGATTTTCACATTTTTTGTTCCTTGATCTTATGTAATCAAGTTGTGTTTTTCTTCCTCTGCCTTATGCTGTATTTGTCTGCCTGGTTAGGTCTTTATTCTTCTTATTATTTACTATGTAGGTCCACACTCCTGTCTCTCCCATACATGAACATCTGAAGTCAAGCTGTTTTCCACACAAATCCCCATGCATGAGTAACAGGTATTCTGACAGTGAAATTAACCAGCTCCTGTGTTGCATCCTTTCTCCTTCCAAATGAGAAAGCTAATCTTGTTATGTAAGGAGTCATTACTTCATCTACTCATCAGCTGCTTCTGACATGCTCCAGTTGGCTCTCAGTTTGGAAATAAAATTACACAGGGATGAAAACGAAGCTTGTTTCAGAACACTTTCAAGGAAGATTTGTTCCTCTCTAATGGGCTCTTTGCCGAAAGATATGGTTTTTAATTTGCGAGAAAATAAAAATGCAGTTCAGACAAGTGAAGCGTATAAAGTCAGGGGTTAAAAGACTTTCTTATTTTTATAGCAAGAAGGTTCAAGTTCCATATGCAATGATATTGAAAACACAATTTTTGCTATGATCTAACAGTTTGGGCAATTCATCTGGAAGCAACTTAAAATTAAGTCAGGTTTTGAAATGGTGGTTTTCTATGCATATTAGTCTTAGAATACATTTTTTTTCTCCTAAGAAAATATTAAACTCATGAACTTCAGCCTCACCAGCTCTATTTCCTTATAATTATAGTTCTCTGTTTCACACTTTCTGGCAAATAAAAAATTTTTGCTATGATACATGGGATAATAAAGAATGTTTGCATAATTTCCTCACAATAGCTCTGGTTGCAGGAGATTTTTGTAAATATTGGAACTAAGAGCAAACCCTAACAGTATATTGAAATAAGTCTTAGAAAGAACACACGTCTGAGACAAAGCTATTGATCATTATCACTATCACCCTTACTATTATTATTTCACTGAAATAATTTATAGAAGGTAAAAATTAAGAATATCTAGTCTCAAGATATATTTTGTGCATTCTCCTTCCAGATATTCCACAAAGTGATCCTGAGTAAGTTACTTCAACATCTTTATGCATTGATAGCCATCTTTAGATTGGGAGAGTCTGAAAAAAAAAAGGAGTTTCTAACTTACATAGCTGTTGTGAAAATGTAATGAATCATTATAAAGACTCTTCATTTACTAAATACTTGCCTTTTTTCAGACCCTGTTCTGAGCAGTTTATAGTACAAAAACAAATTGGTAACTTTAAGGAAGTTTTAAAATGTATTTCCAAAGCACATCGGAAACTTAATAATACTCCTTTAGAATTATATCTTTTATAGGGAATTAATGTCTCTATTTCAAATCAAGTACTAACATTATTTTTTACTAATATACTGATGGCCTATACATAGATCCAAGTCTATGTGCCTATTTTTAAATACAAACATAGTTATCAGGACTATTGCCTGTAGAAAGAACTTTTCATAAAACATCATGATAAAAGTTCAACAAATACTATGTATACTTATATAGGCATATTTAGTTGTTTGTACATTAGGCTTGAATAAAGTCTAATGAAACAAACAAAAAGTAACCAATAAGTAACTGGTTTTTTGTCACTCATAAAGGGAAATATACATTATGGGTACTTCAGTCAGAATAGCAATAATCAAGAATACAAGCAACAATAAACATTGGCAAGGATGTGGGGTAAAAGTTACAATCATACACTGCTGGTGGGACTGAAAATTGGTGCAATCACTATGGAAAGCAGTATGAAGATGCCTAAGAAAACTTGGAATGAAACCACCATTTGACCCAGTTATCCCACTCCTAAGTTTACACCCAAAGGGCTTCAAATCAGCATACTACAGTGACTTAATCACATCAATGTTTATAGCAGCTCAATTCACAATAGCTAAACTATGGAACTAATCAAGGTATCCTTCAACACATGAATGGATAAAGAAACTGTGGTATATACACAATGGAATATTACTCAACCTTAAAGAAGAATGAAATTATAGCATTTGCCTTTAAATGGATGGAACTGAAAAATATTTGGTAAGGAAAATAAGCCAATCCCCAAAAAACAAAGCCTGAGTGGTTTCTCTGATATGTGGATGATAGTTCACAATAAGGGGGTGGGATAAAGAATAGAGGTATTTGGGACTAAACAGAGGGGAGTGAAAAGAGGGGAGCGGGTGTGGAGGTAAGAATTATAGTAGAATGGATTGGATATTATTACATGATCTGTGTAACTCTACATCATGTACAACCAGAAGGAGAAGTTATACTCTATTTATGTAGAATGTGTCAATTGAATGTAATTTATGCATTCTACTGTCATGTAGAATTAGAACAAATATATATATATATATATATATATATATATATATATATATATATTTGTACTGAATATTGAAATTAGTTTTAGTACTCCAAGTTAAAAAAGTGGATAGACTTTTTAACACAAAATTTTAATATCCATTCTAAGATTGACCTTATAGATTTTAACTGATAAGAGAAAACAATGAATGTAACACTGACTTTTCCTTTAGGATCATAGACACTTCCACCTACTACAATTTCCCAGATATACCATGAGAAATGTACCATAAACCCTCCTGTGTCCATACCTCACAATCTGGCCATGATACCCACTGTATATTTTATATAGAAAGACTCCCATCAATCCAGATAAAAATGTAATAAGCCCATCAGCTATTATTGTTATCATTCTATTTTTTAGTGTAACTGAAGCCTTGCATTTCAGATTAGATAACTCCATCTCAGCAGTTAGGGGCATCCTCTGATCAGTCTTATAGCCATCAGTAATATGCCACTATAATTTTATTTTAAGATTTACAAATGTGTATCACACCTCCCATACATTTCTCTCTTATAAAATTCTATGCATACTGACTAGCTTGAAAACAAAGGCCAATACTGTCCTTACTTCTCCAGAACACTGAAACTAGAGAATTCTTATGCTTTACTTAGTTCTCAAATTTGTCAATTTCTTTTCTTAGGCTACGGGTTTTTAGAATGATTATCTCTCTAGGATTAGTTAAATTATTGCCATTTTCATCAGAACTTTGCTATTCATGGATGTTATCAGTTTCCTAGGATGTTTTCTACTTTAAAGGGGCTGCAGGCCATTTCTGCAGTAGCTAATATGATAAAAAGTAAGTAGTTAAGCGTGCTATGAAGTGACATGATAAAACCAGAATCTGAAATTAGAGAGACCTGGGAATAAATTCAGTCTAACAGTTTCCAGAAGTGTGAATCTGAGTGAAATCACTTACCCACTCTGAGTTTTAGTGGACATGTCTGTGATTTAGGTATGAAAGATGGCTATCAAAAAGCTTGATGTAAAAATTACATAAGGTAACCATATGCAAGTACAGATGATAGTAAATGTAGGTATTCAGTTTCATCCTGGGTTTGGTTGTAATGACGATGACTATGATACCAGTGTTGAAGTCAAGGTGCCAAAGATGATGATTCACAGATTCAATCACTTTGCTGTTTGAACCAGAGAAGGAGGGACTTTAGTATAAATACATCCACCTAGACTAGACAGAAGGTGTGCACCTGTGACACTTTCCATTCCCCCATCCTCTTGACATGCCATTAAGGAAAATGGATGCTTTAATGATAAGGCAGGAACACTTTCACTTTTCATGAATTAAATGTGCACAATAAGCATTATTCATCAATAGGGAATTTGCTGTATGGTCCTAGATGTACTGTAACCAGAGAAGGCACAATAGCTTCACACAAATCTTAAAGGGATATCATGAAAAAATGAAATATGAAAAAAAGTATTTCTGAAGCTATTTGCTTCTTCTCAGTTAGGCAATAGCTAATTCTAATGAAAAGAATAGCTCCAATTGTCAGGCCCCATATACATTTTTTTTTTTATTTTCTATCCTCTTAATACTACTCAGAAAAGGTGAGGGCCAGAATATTAATCATATATGACACACCCAGTGTTGATAATGTTTTCATTCAATGCTGATAAAAAATAAAATTAGCTCCTACAAAATTTAACAGCACAATATTATAAAATGATACCCTTTTGGAAAAATAAGTTTTCCCTATATAATATTCTTTGTTCTAATATAAAGTACTGAGAAAATAATTTGGACTTAGATAAAACAGATTGCAGGTAGGCTCTTAACAATGGGATATTGTACTTGATATAATGAATGTGACACAATGTGAATTCAAATCAACCTGCAAACAAAACTCATTACCATTTTTAACTAGAAAATTCACTGCAAATCTTCCTTGTTGATTTTGGAGATGACAGCGATTAATTGAGTATGTATATCTTGACTGAGGTACTGTGTATATGTAAGACAAATAACACTTTTAAGAGAGAGAGAAATACGTGATTCTTTAGGAGTCCATGTAAATATTGCATCTTTCTGAAACCAATTTTTTCAAAAGCCTGAAATAAGACTCACATAATAAGAAATTAGAACACAATTACTAGGCAAAACTAATAAATAACATCAACTGAAACACAGATCAAACTTCTTTCAGATCATCACCTCTGTAAAAGACGTAAAGCTAATGCAATATGCTGAAAGAAGTACCCTAAGGAATCGGAAGATCTAGATTTCCCTAATGATTCAATTATTTTCTAACTTCACAGTCTTGAGTACATAACCATCCTCTAAATTTTAATGTTTTTGATTATGAAAGGAGTGCGAAGAGATGAGCCAGTATTTCTCCTGGTCTTCTTAACAGTTGACTCTGCTTTTCAAACATAGTCTCTATATAATCTCAATGTTTCTAAAAGATGAGAGTGTTCTTGTTCTGTTGGAAGGAAGAAGAGAGCAATGCGGTGTGGGGATTTCCAACCCTCTCTGTCACACATGGTTTTTATATGATATCTTAAATATGATTATTTTAAATCAAGTACTTCCATTTCTGGATAGTAGTTCCATCAACACATTTTAGTCTATTCATACAAAAGAAGGGAATCTTTGTTAACATTTTCATTCTCAGCAGAATCATGTAGTGTAAGTGCATAAATAAATGCTAATTGACTTGAAGGACTTCATATGTAATGCCACCTTGCTCTATGTTCTATTTTATTTCTTACAAAACACTTTTAGAGTTTCTCATTATTTGCTTGCTTTTTCCCACTAAGAAAATAGGTAACACAGGTTTAAAGAAAATTAGAAAGGTTTATTTTCACAGTGTTAGTATTTCTCTTAAGAAAAAAAAAATAGAAAAAGATTAAGCTACCATGTGAATTCCATATTTTTATGACACCACATTTCACAAATGTTCCAAATTCATATTGCTGTTGGAAAAAGAGTCTCTGTTTACATAATAGACCCAGAGATTCTCAATGTTGATACTTAGTCCTAGGTAATTCTTTGTTGTGTTGCACGGTTCTGTGAACAGTAGGATGCTGACTAATATTCCCGACATTTATTCTCCAGCACTTTTCCACTTTGACAACCAAAGAATGTCTCTAGACATTGTCAAATGTCCATCAGGGGCAAAGTCACCCTCAGTTGAGATCCACTTGATATACAACACTGAGACCAATTGCCGTGATAAATTCATTACAGTATGCCACATTCACAAATATTTACATAAATTGTCCAGGATGAATATACAGCAATGTCATTTTTTAATGACCAAATAACCAACTAATTTCATTGTACTCATTTTAACTGTAATGAAACAATGGAATGAAAACCTCAAGAATGTACAGACACAACCTTACAGGTTAGAAAACACTATCTCTTGATTGATCTTAAGGATGAAGATGGAAAATCTGATATAGGGAAGAGGAAAGATGTGTTACCTATGGGCAGCATTATTCCCAAATCACATACAATGACTGACTATATAGAGAGTGCCATGCATTTAAACAAGTCACCAGCAACACAAGGGAAGGTTTTCATGGGAAACATTCTGGAAAAAAACCTTGGGTTACCATTTTAATAACAGAAATGCATACTTCAGTCAATATTGAGCATCATTCACACATTCCTGATGATCCACAGTAGTAGTCTTAATAGTAAAAAGCAAAGGTGAACACCAGGAGGGTTAATATAACTAAAGCCAAATCTCTTGTAATTGTCTACCAACAATATTCAATTGACAGTCCCTCCAGGATCATCCTCATTGCTACTTGCAACTGATCTTGTTACTAGCTCATTTCTCCACACATTTATTTATTTTTAATTTTTAAAATTATAATTATTAACACATTAATTGTGCATATTTATGGGATTCAGTATGATATTTCCAAACATACACAAATCATGTGTTAATCATGTTCATCCATCCATCTTCTATACCCTCCATCTCTTGTCTACCATTTCCCCCAAATCCCTTCCTAGACCCTAGGAATCCATGTTCTTCTCACTGTATTTAATTTCCACATAGGAGAGAAAACATATGATACTTTTCGTTTTGTTTTGGGGTACTTATTAAGTTATCATCATCATCTTCATTATCATCCTTTCTTGTGCTGGGGACAGCACCAAGGGCCTCAACTGTGCTAGAAAAGTTCTCTACCACTAAGCTATACACACCCCAACCCTAGGTGACCATTTTTATTTAATAATATGCAACAGATCAGAAAGTAAAGTAAGATGATATAGCAGCTGAGCTAAAGATTAATGTTATATAGGGGTGAATGAGATTCATAATACAAGAGGAACATATAAAGAGGAGCACTCTTTGGAAAGAAAGTTTTAAAATGAAAGGTAAAAGCCAAAGACCAAAAAGACAAATCTGAATGCAAAAACAAAAGGATAATGGATATAAATTAAATGCCTAAGAAATTAAGGAAAAGAGAGTCAACCACTTGATTAATAATTATAGAAAGATACAATATTCAAAATCCTCTGTGTATAAAAGGCATCATCAAAACATATGGAGCAAAGATTTCCCAAAGAACCTATAAGAAATATTGAACTAAACACAATTGTGGGTATCACAATCAATTTATAGCTAATTAAGAAAATAGAAATCAGGATATTTGTAGAGAATCTGAAGCTCAGAATTAATGAGGTTGAGTTAATAGCTATGGTATGTTGAATGTATCACCCTACAGACAGATACTATGCTTTTCATTCTTGTAAGTCATTGAAGATTTTTTAAAGGCATTTGATACGTGCCAAATTCTCTTCTAATTGCTGTGATACAACAAAGAACAAATGGCATTTGTCTTCATTGTGCAACACATATTTTGGTGTACTAAGTCACTATGGAACCTCAATAAATTTCAAAGCAGAAATTATATGGGATACATTTATAAACCACACATGCTAAAGGAAGAAATTAAATTAGACATATTTAAGCAAAATCCTCACCTATTTTATACTGTATTCATGTCGATTTTACACAGTAGCACTATTTCTAAGGATTTAATCTACAAAAAATAACCTGAGATGGGCACACTATGTACTTACAAGGATATTGGTTAAGTAATAAAATATATTAATGAAAGTCTGTTAGGGATTGGATTGCAAACTTATGGAAACATTTTTAAATCATAACCTGTTGTCCTAAGATGCAATTATTTAAAACAGATTTGAGAAGAACATACAATATAGTGGTATAAGAAAATTCTTTTGTGTAACAAAGAGCAACACCCAGGATATAATCTAATGTAGAGAGTTTGATGACAAAGAAATAAAAAATCAAAATGAGAACTATAAATATAAGGGGACAGAAAGGGGCAAGAATTACAAATTCATTAAATAAATGTATCTTGGAAATTTTAACCACTTTGCTCAAATGCTTTATAATCAAAGAGAGACATCTAAAGAAATCAGACAAGAAACAGCAACATAAAAATATAGCTTTAGGTCAATTAAAAGCTCTGAAAATGGTCAAGCCTAGATTTAAGACTTGCAAAACATGTTTTAAGTGAGGTAGATGAAAGCACAAATATAGGTAGTATTAAAATGTTACATACAACAGAATATTTGAAAATTATGACACTATGCATCAATGTATGCTGAAAACTCAATAATGTCCAGGAGATTGAAACTTATTTGTAATAAAATATTTAACAAAAAAAAGAAAAAAATCCTGAAAACCCTGAATAGAATATTCTCCATTGGAGACATTTTAAAGATTAAGAAAGGATTACTTACAAAATTAACACTTTTATTAGTGAGGATGAGTCATTAATGAATTTTTAATACTTTCAATGAACATATAACATCTGTATTAGTCATAGTATACTAAAAATACGAAGAAAAAATTAGAATCTTAGAGAGAATGCAAAAGAAAGTATCCATTGATTTAATAAAAGAACTAAAACCTCTTAGAATCCCTGAAGAAAATTAAAGGTAAAGTAGTTAAAAACTTACAGAAGAAAACATTAATTGTTGAAAGTGTTAAGTGAATCAAATTTAATGGAATATAAAAGAAATAATATCTAACAAGTTTTGATCTCAGAAATATAAAATAGCTAAACTAAATGTTAGAATTTCTGATAAAATAAAATGTCAATGAGCCAAGTTAGAAAAAAGATAATTATCTTAGAATTGAAAACTATTTGGTTAAGTTCAGCACCACCTAATTAGAAACTCAAGAATACAGAATTCTTCCCCCTAGTCAGGAGACATACTTACTTTGACAACACTTTATATACAGGGAGTCATTGAAGGCACTTGCTTAAAAAAAAAAAAAAAAAAAAGAAACTAAACTGAAATAAGAGTTTGAACTTCAGGAAAAAGTATGGCTACTTACAAAGTGTCAGTTGAAAAACTAAAGATAAAACAACCTTGCTCAAATGGACAAATATCTGGGGAAATGATAAAGGTGAAATTTACCTGTATCATAATAGTAATTTAAAATAGTCAAACTTATGGGGAAGGAGCATGATTTACTAGATTTTGGTACTGGATTGAACTCAGGAGCACTATGCATACACTGAGATCCATACTCAGCTCCCCCCCTCCTTTTTATTTATTTATTTTTTTTAGTTGTTGATGGACCTTTATTTTATTCATTTATTTATATGTGGTGCTGAGAATCGAACCCAGTGCCTCACACATGAGGCAAGCTCTCTACCATGGAGCCATGACCACATCCCTACCCAAGTCTTTTCTTATTTGTTATTTTAATGCAGGGGCTCACTAAATTGCTTAGGGACTCCTCCCTAAATTGCTACAGTTGGCCTGGAATTTGTGATTCTTCTCCTTCAGTCTCCTAAGTGAGTTGCTGGGATTACAGGCATGAGCACCATGCCCAGCTCAAAATTATTTTTAATTAAAACAATTGTATTATTTTTAAAGTAAAACAATTTCCAAATGGCATATACGCTATATATTTTAATTGAATATATATAGTCATTGATGCTATTTCAGTAATGTGGTAAAATTTATTCACAATTTGAATGTAATATTTGTAGAATCCCAGATTATAAAAATCATACAAATGAACTGAGCTATTTAAATTTCTATCTTCCAAATAGTAGAAATATTTCATTTCTGCTTATTAATGTTGGATATATCATCAAAAATTTTAACAAGATATACATGCAGTTTTATGATAAAAACAGAGTAGTTAAGTAAAAATAAACTATGATATCAATATCATTTTATTGTGTAAGATTATTCAGTGATTTAAAATTATCATCACAGTCTGTTTAATGCAAAAAGAACATATTTTAACTCAGCTTAAGCCATCATCCTTGTTTATAAATAATAGTTAGGCAAAGGGAGTAGAGCTAAAACTACACAATAAAAATATTAACAACAGAAAATTTGTTATTGGAATTAGAGATGATATGTGATTTTCCTATGTATAGTTATTTTAAATTTTCAGGAAATTTCATAATTAAATAAATAATTTTCATATTAAAAGACCAAAGAAGTTATTTTTTCAAATTAGCATTAAAAATATCTGAATTGGTAGCACTGGTTGTAAGATTTCCATAACCCAGAATAACAAGATGTCAAAATGGATTTGAAATATACCTGAGAGAAATTTGGAAGGTAATTGAAGTTGCAAAAAGAGAAGAAATCACCAGGAAGTGTGGTGATCTGAAAACCAGCTTAGTTTCTAAGGGAAGCATGGGGTAGGGTATTCTTGGGATGATAGTAAGTGGCACCACATATCTTTTTCTCTGACGTGTGTTCTCAGGACATTTAAACTGGTGCGTGCGTGTGTGTGTGTTTGTGTGTGTACACACACACACATGTGATTTCTGTTAACAATTTCAACTAATAATTTATGCACTGAATAAAGAACTTTATGAAACATCATTTAAAAAGCTTGTGAATTCAGCAATGAAAAAAAATATTTTGACAGGTGAATTAGCTCTATGAAAGGGCTAATCTGAGAAACTTTTTGAACTTAGATAAATTTTGAAATTTTATAGGAAGGAATTGGCACAGAAAATGGTTAAAAATTAATTTGTGCTTGTAATTGAAAAATATCTCACCATAAGCCCCTTATGTACTTGTTAGAAAATAAAAAGATAAGAGAAATAGCTAGGATTAATAGCTTAAATGTTAAAAAGGAAAATTTCTGGGTTTTTTTTAATTACCTTTTTTCTATTTCCCAACAACCTTGTATGACTAGGAAATTGAGGTTCCGGAGACAAGAAGAAAAATCATTTTAGAATCATCAATTTATAGCTTGAATATTGGGTGATAATGTCCTTATCTCCAAAATGGAAATAATACCTACCCAATCTACCCACTTGGGTAGATTGTGAGTTGTGATTATGGTTGCCTTTTATATGAAAAAAAAACTGCAAAAAGCACTTTTTCATAAAATTCAAAATATATTAATTACAACTCATATTTTCTTTATTGAGTGAAGAGGAAATACCATTTATTGATTCATATATAAGAAGAAATTTAAATATGTTCATTGGTTATATAGCAGAAGACTCCCTCAAAATTGCAAAAAAAAAATTAAATGGATACTATTATTAGAGTTTTAGAATCCTCAACAAAATATCTAACCATACTAACAGCAATACTGCATATGCAGTTGACGTGGTGGCACACATCTGTAATCCCAATGGCTCAGGAGGCTGAAGCACAAAGATGAGAGTTCAAAGCCAGTCTCAGCAAAAGTGAGACACTAAACAAATTGGTGAGACCTCAGCTCTAAATAAAATACAAAATAAGACTGTGGATGTGGCTCAGTAGTCAAGTGCCCCTGAGTTCAATCGCTGGTACCAAAACAAACAAACAAATAAACAAAAAAACTCAAAACCAAAACAAACAAGCAATTAAAAAAAACATAATTTTAAAAGTATCAGTATTTCAACCTTTAGGAAAACTAGAATAGCTAAAATAAATTTGTGTGTGTGTGTGTGTGTGTGTGTGTGTGTGTGTGAGAGAGAGAGATCAGTTTCACCAAATTTATAGAAGGAAAAGGAAATAGCTGGAAAAAGGAAACCAAAAAATTAAATTCTTTGGCATCCCTTACACACAATTGCCTCTTTTTATTTTGTTAGTTCAGTCCCAAGACATATTTTTTTCTCTCTCTTGGGTGCACACTAAAAATTACATATCCTCCAACTGAAAGCACCTAATAATCTGTTAGTCCATTTTAAGGTCTTGCACAAAATCTGGGACTCAGGTTAGTTCTTCATTTTGGTCTCCACCTTTCATCACATGTAGCCAAACCTTGATAAAACACAGAGTCAGAAAGTATTGGTTCCTATGTAAGACATGGGACCTCAGCATTTGAAATCATAATGAATTTTAAAAGGCAAAATCCATCAAGGTGCTATGTTCTATCTGTGGTTCTTGGACTAACAGATTCCCCAGGGAAACACACTCTGGCAGCCAGAAAAATGCCTCCACCCTAAAATGTCTAAGACCTAATCTTGGATACTATGACAGTGTTATCTTAAATGACAACATGGGGCCTTACAGTTGTGATTGAGTTTAAGGGTTTGGAAAAGAGGAAATTATCTTAAATCACCATGGTGAAACCAATCTAACAAATGAGTCCTTTAAGTGGAAGTCGGAAGAAGAACGGGTCATGAGGACAGGAGGACACACACCACCATTCCTATTGAGGGAGGTGCCACAAGCTAAGAAATACCAGTAGGCTCTCAAGGCTGAGAATGACCCTTAGTTTAAAACTAACAAGAATATGCAGACCCTGTTCCCACAACCACAAGGACCTTAATTCTGCCAAAAACCTGAAAGATCAGGAAATGGACTCTCCCCTTAGAGTCAGAAATAATTGCAACTCTGCCCAATACCTTGCTTGATTTTAGCTCTGAAATTTTTGCTGGACTTCTGATCTATGGACCTGTAATAAATTTATTTTTAAGCCACTAAATATGTAACTACTTGATATGGCAGCAATAAAATATATAAAGCATACACTTAGAGAAAATGTTAAAAGTCATTCAGTTATACAAATGAAAATCATAAAATTATTAGACTCTGTCAAATATTGATATAGAAATAACTAGTTAAGAAGCATTCATACTTATTATTTACAAAGTCTCATAATATCATTTTAAAAGTATAATTAATGCTAATCATGTATTAGTATACTTATATGTATATTTAAAAGTAGAATTATACTAGTATGAAAAACTTCTAATACATAGAGAATAAGGTGTTTATTTTTTTCAATACTTGACAAATTTTTCTTTAATCTTCTGGAAACTTTTTTGATTAGATTTTATTTTTAATTACATTTTATGCATAAGGCAAACTAAAATATAGAGGGAAAATGTAAATTGCCCAAGGTTACACAGATAGTAAAAGTTAAGATGAAACTCAAATTCTAATCTCAGGTAATAAACCTTGTGATTTTAATGCTATGATAAATTTTATATATTACATATTAATATAGTTAGCAAATTTGCTTTTATGTCATTTACCCATTTGCATAATTTGGAATCTCTGGTCTAATTCTATGGAATCTCACAAAGACCCAGAATCAGGAATTTCACATAATAATTAATACCTTACAAGGCCTGCAAAATGTAATTACATATAAAGTTTTAAAAATAAGTAAAACTATTATGAATTGTGCTGCTATAAACATTGATGTGGCTCTGTCCCTGTAGTATGCTGTTTTTAAGTCCTTCGGGTATAGACCGAGGAGACAGCTAGGTCAAACAGTGGTTCCATTCCCAATTTTCCAAGAAATCTCCACACTGCTTTCCATATTGGCTGCACCAATTTGCAGTCCCCCCAGTAGTATATGAGTGTACCTTTTTCCCCACATCCTCTCCAACACTTATTGTTGTTTGTCTTCATAATAGCTGCCATTCTGACTGGAGTTAGATGAAATCTTAGAGTAGTTTTGATTTGCATTTCTCAAATTGCTAGCACAATGATGAACATTTTTTCATATATTTGTTGACTGATTATATATCCTCTTCTGAGAAGTGTCTGTTCAGGTCCTTGGCCCACATAGTGACTGGGTTATTTGTTTCTTTGGTGTTTCACTTTTGGAGTTCTTTAAATACCCTAAAGATTAGTGTTCTATCTGATGTGTGAGGGGTAATGATTTGCTCCCAAGATGTAGGCTCTCTATTCACCTCACAGATTGTTTCTTTTGCTGAGAAGAAACTTTTTAGTTTGAGTCCATCCTATTTATTGATTCTTGATTTTAATTCTTGTGCCAAAGGAGTCTTATTAAGGAAGCTGGGGCCTAATTCCACATGGTGGAGATTAGAGCCTACTTTTTCTTCTATTAAATGCAGGGTCTCTGGTTTTATTCCTAAGTCCTTGATCTATTTTGAGTTATGTGCATGGTGAGAGACAGGGATTTAATTTCATTTTGTTGCATATGGATTTCCAGTTTTCCCAGCATCATTTTTTGAAGAGGCAATATTTTCTCCAATGCATGTTTTTGGCACCTTTGTCAAATATAAGATAATTGTAATTTAAAAATAAATAAATGAATAAAATAAAAATAAATAAAACCTTCACTACAAAACACTTCAAATATAAAAACAAAAATAAGAAAAATAGTATAAATTAAAGGTCAAATTTAAGAAGTTGTCTTGCAATTTCTTATGAAAATATTTCTTGAGAGTTAGCTACATGTTATGCATTCTTTCTTCTAGAAATTATGGCTACAGCACAGGTATTAATCAAAGAGAAATGAAAATTTATGCTCTTAAAAAATGTGTACATGAATTCCTATAAGTCTATTTATTCATAATTACCAAAACCTGGAAACAATCCTGCTGTACTTTACCTGAGGAATTTCTAAACAATCTCTGGTATATCCAAACTATGAAACAGTACTCAGCAATAAAGAGGAATGAGCCGCCAATATGTACGGATGACTCTCAAATGCATTCTGCAAAGTGAAGAGGTCAGCACCCAAAGGCTATGTAGGTTACCAAACATTACATGCTACTAAAAGACAGAAGCATGAGGATACAGAACATATTGATAGTTACCCATGGCTAAATGAAGGAGGAATCATTAACAGAATATTTTATATCTTGATTATGGTAGAAGACATAATTCTACATACTTTTAAAAACCCATATAGCAGTAAATCAAAAAGAGTAAATTTTACCATGAAAATCATAAATAAATAAATAGCAAATAGAGTTGACTTTATAAAATAGTGAGAGCTATTCAGGAGATAGCACAATTTAGGGAACAGAAAAATATAGGTCAAATGGCATAAATAGAAAAAAAGACATCAGAATCATCACACAACTGAACATACCAATAATGACATTATAACTTAACTAATTAACGTAAAGCAACTTTTAGAGTAAATAAAAAAGCAAGAACTGAATATATAGAATATATATGAAGTTACCATTAAATATAAAAATACAAAAAGTTTAAATGTAGACAGAAAAATATACAACTTGATAACACTAATTCTAAGAAAACTATTATTGATAATATCAGTAAAAAAAATTACTTGTAGTTAAAGTGTACTTTCCAAAATTAGCAGGGCTGACTCAATGGTAAAGGATGTGAAGTGGGAACTTCTATATTGCTTTACCAGAGTGAAAATGATATACTTTGAAAACATTTTTAATACTCCTATAAAACTATTTGATGAAATTCTCTACGTCAATCAAAAAAATAAAAAATAAAAACAGACATTTCTCCAAAATATAAATAAGAACATATTTATTCTATACAAAATTTGAAAGTAACCTGAATGTCTACCTCAAGATCAATGGATAAGCAAATTATGGCATATTCAAACAATGGAATGCTCTTCAGCAATAGAAGAAACTGAAGCACTGATAACACAACAAAGTGAAGCAATCTGTTGAATCACAAAGATGATGCACAAGAGCACATTCTGTGCCATTCCATTTCTAAGTTCAAGGTCAGCAAAACTCACCTATGGCAGTCACAGTCAGAAGAGTGCCTGCCTTGGAGGAAAAGTGCTGGTAAAAAATTGACTGCAAAAGGCAGGATGGTATTTTTCTGTGTGAAGATATACTCTATAGTTTAATAAGAATGCATATTATATGAATGTGTACATTTGCTAAACCTATTAAACTGTAATCTATAAAATCTATGAATTTTAATGTATATAATTAATGAATTATTAAAAATAATTATTAAAAAATAATTATTAAAAATAATTATTTTAATAATAATTATTAAAATAATAAATTAATAAAATTACAGTCCTCAACATAAAATTAAGTGTAGAACCATTAAGTTTTTAAGGTTTTGGCAACTGTAAAATTAAAGTAGGTAAAACCTAAATATACTTTTATTGTAAATAACAAAATATGTAAATATTCATATTAATATAATGTAAAATGTTATACTGAGCTAAATCAGTGCTTTTTACTTGAAAATAAATTAACTGAGCTCAGCATTATAAGTTTATTTTTTTCAAATTTAGTAGGTCTACATGTCAACTATTGAACTAGTTTAATGTTTCTGTTTTCAAGCTACCTTGGAAACTTCAGTTACACACAATCTCATTACAACTACAGGACTGGGTTTGGCTCAGATGCGTCCTTCGCACATTAAATGCCCCTCTCTCCATTTTTATTGGCTACCAAGTTAAAGTGGTGGGCCAATACAGGCTAAAAACATGCAATGCAGGCACGTAATCTGGTATCCTGACATAATGAATGAGCAAGCAGTTGACTCAGAGCATGTTTATTTTTCACAGATTATCATTTAATTTGAAGCAGAGAATTTTAATAACAATTCCCATAAATATGAGAAACAGTACTCTATGGAGCTACAGTTGGAGAAACACTGCTCTGAACTCCCCCTTTGAATTGGCAGCACACAATGGAGAAAAAACTAATCAGAGTTTTGCCCACCTCACTGTTCTTTAGCTTAAGCTTCCCCTCACATTATCTTCTTCTCCCTGTTTCTATGCTTTCTCAAGACCCCAGAGACCATTTTCCCTTTTCTGTACCTCAGGACATATAATAATTAGACTACTTCAGTGTATTTCTCAAGCTTAGGTACTTGAAATAATTTCTAGTTCTATTTCTAGACGTATTTTAATCACTTCTAATATTCAAGTATTTCATTTGAGAATATTTTTATTAAATACTAAGTATAACAAGTCAGTCTTTTAGGTTTTAATTTATCATACAAATTATTTTTGTCATTCGATATCCTTTATTTTTAACATAAATTACTTTTAGAAATAATAAATATAAAAGAAAAATGATATCATATATTTACATATAGATATATAGATATATCATATAAATTCGAACATAGTAAAGAAAATAAGAAATTTTCTCAAATATGTCCTTAGCAGATTTGAATAAAATGCCTTTAGGGAATGGTTTTAAAAGTACTCTCTGGTCATGAAAACTTACACTTACACAAGGTAAAAAGGTAAAACAGAGAACTGGCAATCAAATGGTAAATTCTGGAGGTATATTAACAAATGAATAATTGAAACAAAAATGTACCAGAGGTCCCAGCTATCTAAATGACTACATATGTTTAATGTACCATACATTAGTCACAAAAATCATTTCATGAAATTAAGTGCTAAAAGAGAAAGAATGGAAAAATTGGTAAGGCTCGCTACCCTTAGTTTTCCATATTACCATATATAGATAGATATGTTTTTTCTAATAAAATATGTATCCCTTTAGTTAAAGGCAATACACTTTTTCATATTTAGTAATAAGAACTTGGATTGTACCCTTAGTTTCATAAGCCCATCAGCAAGAAAAGTGAGGTATGTATTTTGAAGAAGAGGATAAGGGCAGTAAGGACTTGGACTAAAACTCTCATGAGTTCAACAAGAAATTAGAAAATATGTTCAATGTACCAAAGAACTCTCTAGAGTTCCTAGGATTTAGATTCTCCAAGGCATTCTCTTGGGTGATACTATGACCTACAACATCAAACAGAAGCACTTCTTGCTTGAAGAGGTCAAAGTAGAGACTGCTGCTAAGATGTTGTATAAAAAGGTGTCATTCCAGCACTTCATAGAGTGAATATCAGGCCAACTTGTGGAAATGAGCAATTGCTCACATATTTTAAAGCTTCAAATCACCTTATTCAACATGATAAACTCAGCATGAGGTATATGTAATGAATGAAAATGCCATCCAAGTTACTCTCGCCAAAGCCCAGTGATGTTTGGAACACAGGCAGTGGACCACATATGGTGCAAGCCAGTTCTGCAGCATCAACAATGGCTATTCAAAGCAAAGTGGTTGTCAAGTGACTCAGCTTTCAATGGCAATTGAAACACTAGCAATAGAATGCACAAAATACCAAAAGCAGATAGCTCCTGATCAATGAGGCCCTTCCAACCTCCATGCTTAATATGTGATCCATGGAGAAATATCTGTGTTTACTACTATTAGTTCCATGTTGTTTAATGCAGTACTCCAGAGCCTTTTCAACTAAACATGATTATTTAACACTAAATCCCAATAAGCCTTTAACAAGTAAGGTGTTTTGTATCATAATTTTTGTATACGCCTTTAGTACAATTAACAAGAAAATAGTATTAGATTAAAATATGTCAGCAATATTATTTATGATCACTAATGCAACTTTATATAAAACTTTTAAACTATAAGATTTAAAAATTAGTTTTAAATGTGATTTCATATTACAGGCACAAAATAGAATCATGCTAATGATAATGCAGGCAGCCACATGTTTCTCCTGGTACCATTAAAGAAATAACTAGATCAATACTTTTATACAAAAAAAATGCCATTATTATCCCTGTAGGGCATAATCTTGGCCTTTCCCTTGAAATAAGTCGGCAAGTTACCTTCATGATAAATAATGTAATATTAATATCACAGTTGGAGAACTGTTCTCTGAATACACACAGCAGGTATTGAAATTATAGCCCAATTTTGCTTGGAAATGCACTATCCCTTCCTAATGAGTATGTCTAGCTTCAAATAACATAGGATGGTAGAGTTAAGAGCATAATTAAAATAATTGTATTACATAAAAAAGAGCATGCAACTTTGCATGGTAAAGACTGTGGGTCAGCTGTGAAATCATTAAAGAAAATGGCATAGTTAATTAGTCTAAATATTAGACAGGTAAAGCATTATTCAAAACTTGATTTCTATACTTCTCCCTTAACTCAGTACTAAATAACTTCAATAATGCAGACAGAATATGTAACATCAATCTGAAATTTCCATTGTAAAATGTAAGTGAAAACCAACTTAAGAACCTGTTGTGGTTTAGATGTGGCATCCCCCCAAAAGCTCACATGTGAGACAATGCAAGAAGGTTTAGAGGAGAGGTGATTGGTTCATAGCCTTAACCCAATGTATGAGTTAATTGGGATTAACTGAGTGGTAACTAAGTGGTAACTGAGTGGTAATGGTTGGAATAGGTGGGAATTTGGGTATGGCTTTGGGAAATTCATGTGTATCTGATAAATGGAGAACTCTCTCTCTCTGCTTCTTGATCATCATGTGAGCTGCTTTCCTCTGCCACACTCTTCTTCTATGATATTCAGCCTCACCTCAAGCTCCAAGGAATGGTGCTGGCCTTCTATGGGCTAAGACCTCTGAAACCATAAGCCTTCAAATAAATCTCTTCACTAAAATTGTGCTGGTCAGATCCCTTAGTCACAGCAGCAAAAAAAAGCTGACTAAGACAGAATATATTGTCTTTTGTCTCATTTGTTGCAATAAGAGTGAAAAATTAATGCAAATTATAGAGAAAAATAAAGTCTCCCAAAGCCAAATGCAAGTGTGCGCATGTATGTGTGTATCTTCAGGTTCTATTCTTATGACCAACAGTATTTGTTCTAATAATGAACATCTGTGTTTCTCGAATATTTTCAGCTATAACTTATATGTTATTTTCTTACCCAAGAACACTCATAAGGAAAGCTGTATCTATTGCTCCGGAGGGAATGTGGTATATTTTCTTAGGATTTTTAACATTACTGAGTGTTAGACCCATCATTTTAGCAGACTATTGACATCTCTTGGACCTTGCTGCTTAGAACCATTTGTGTTCACACATAATCACAAAGTCACATTTCAGAAACAAATAACAACAAAAATGGGTAACATGACCATTTTGCTGTGTTCACCCTACTAGATAGACTGATTGACAGCATTAGGGTATTGGTTCCCTGAACTTTATTGAATTCCTCTTTTCTCTGCTGACACAGTCCTAATCTTACTATCCACTCTTTTTTTCTCATTTTTTTCTTTAATTCCACCTTTTTGAACACACTGTCATTTCTTAAAATAGTACATTTATAATTTATGTTTCTACCTGAGATTACAGAACAGTTTAAGTGATGTTAAAGTCTATCTATCCATCATTATCATCATCATCACCATCACCTAGCTGTAGCACTAGCATGTCTTCACTTTTCAATTTTCATTCTTTAATAAACTAAGGACAAACATGTCTGAGAAAGAACTGAGAGTATATGAAGTTTGTGGGACATAATAACAGACAGAGTAAAAAAAAAAAAAAAAAAAGAAGAAGGAACTGTGCAATGAAAACTGCAGAACACTAAAGAAAGAAATTGAAGACAACCTTAGAAGATGGAAAGATCTCCTGCAATCTTGGATAAGCAAAATTAATATTTTCAAAATGGCCATAGTATCAAAAGCGCTATACAGATTCAATGCAAATCCCATCAAAATTTAAATGTTCTTCACAGAATTAATAAAAGCTATCATGAAACTCATTGTAAAAATAAGAGGCCCAGAATAGCCAAAGCAATCCTTAGCAAGAAAAACAAAGCAGACATCACAATACCAGACCTTAAATTATACTACAGAGCTATTGTAACAAAAACAGCATGATATTGGCAGCAAAACAGGCAAGACCAATGGAGCAGAATAGAAAACAAAAACAAACTCACTTAAATATGGTTACCTAATACTAGACAAAGACACCAAAAAACATGCTGGATAAAAGATAGCTTCTTCAACCAAACTGGAAATCCATATATAATAGAATGAAAATTAATCCCTATCTCCCACCCTGCACAAGAAACCACTCTAAGTGGATGAAAGACCTAGAAATTAGACCAAAAACCCTGCATCTACTAGACAAAAAATGTAGACCCAACATTTCCACATATTGGCTCAGGAATTAATTTCCTTAACAAGACTCTTAAAGCACAAGAAATAAAATAAAAAATCAATAAATGTGATGATATCAAACACAAAATAACCAAGAGCATGAAGAGAGAGCCTACAGAATGTGAGAAATGTATTTGCCACCTGTACCATAGATGGGGTATTAATTTCAGGCTATATGAAGAACTCAAAAAGCTTAACAACAGAAAGATCCCAATTAACCCATTCAATAAATGGGCAAAGGAAATGAACAGACCCATCTCAAAAGAAGAAAAATGAATGGTCAACAAATCCTTGAAAAATGTTCAACTTCTCTATCAATTAGTGAAATGCAAATTAAAACTGTACTACAATTTCATCTCACTCTAGTCAGAATGGCAACTATCAAGAATACATTAACAATGGATGTTGGTAAGGATGTGGGGGAAAGGGTCTGTTCATGCATTGTTGGTGGGACTGCAAATTGGCACACCACTCTGGAAAGCAGTATGGAGGTTCCTTAAAAAACTAGGAACTGTACCTCCATTTAAAGCAGTTTTCCCACTCCTTGGTATATATCCAAATGATTAAAAATCAGCATACTACATTGATGCAACCAAATCAATGTTTATTATCAGCAGAATTCACAATAGCTAAGCTATAGAGCCAATCTACATGTCCTTCAACAGATAAACGGATAAAGAAATTGTGGTATATACATACAATGGGATATTATTCAGCCATATAAAATGACTTTATGGTATTTGCTGGTTAATGGATAGATCTGGAGACTATCAAACTAAGTGGAATAAGCCAATCCCCAAAAAAACAAGGTCAGATATTTTCACTGATATGTGGAAGCAAAACCACAATAAAGGGTTTGGGGAGGGACGGTGGTGAGAGAAGTTGAGTAGATTAGACAAAGGAGAATAATGGCAAGGGAAGGTAGTTAGAAATTGGGAAGTCAGCAGAATAAATCTGACATAATTTTCCTATGTACATATATGAAAGTACCTAAGTGAATCCCACCATCATGTACATCCAAAACAATGGGGTTCTAATTAGAATAAGATATATTACATGCTTGTATAATTTTATCAAAACATATTCTACTGTCATGTATAACTAAAAAGAACCAATAAAAAGAAAAAAAGAACATAAATTTTCCATAACACTTAAAAAAAGGTGTATATGAAAGGGGAAGGATGGATATTTGTGCATGGAATTCCATTCATGTAAGACAACCGCTAAGGCTTCCTCCCTGCCTTTTATTTTTCTTTTTTAATAAAAGAGGAAACACCTTTGTAAAAAGAAGTAGGAGGAGGAAGAGGAGGAGGAAAGATCTCGAAGTTCTGGGAAGGCCTTTAAGGTGACACAGAATGAAAAATGTGTAAGGATAGGAACATAGGTGAGGGCAACACGATGTAGCAGGGAGCCACTAAGACCACAATAATGATCAGAAAAAGTCTTGTCTGAGACATTGAGATAGCTGTTACAGAGCACTCCTAACACATTATGTCATAGGTAGAAAAAGCTTCCAAAGAAAGACCATGGCTTCGGTTCAAATATCCTGAAGGATTCTGGAAGTACTAACAGCTGGACCTCGTCCACCAACTTCAAGGCTTACAGCTGAGCAGCATGCTCCTCCTGGAAGGAAAAGCTGAGCAGCACATTTGTACAACTGTCCTCCCCTTGACCTTCCACCCACATGATTGTATCTGACTCAGTCTTAGTATCCTCTATCCTGATTACTCCACACCAATCATTTCTAGACTCAGTCACCAAATTTATCATGCAAAGCACAATTCTGTACCAATGCCTATTTAAAAAACTGTCAATATTGTTTAATATGACTCTTAAATATTTATTATTTAACAAATTTGAAGTCTTTAAGCCAGCACCCAATGCTCACCAAAATCTGGGCCCAAT
This sequence comes from Urocitellus parryii, assembly GCF_045843805.1. Classification (NCBI taxonomy): domain Eukaryota; kingdom Metazoa; phylum Chordata; class Mammalia; order Rodentia; family Sciuridae; genus Urocitellus; species Urocitellus parryii. Next base: position 110,841,820 of record NC_135540.1, on the reverse strand, counting down.
CATTCTGGGTTTACCTAAGGTACAGTAAAGTCCAGTAGAAAAGGTATTTCAGAGGTAGAGAAAGAAATGCTTTGTAATATTGCATTTATACTCTACTTAATAAGTATATACCTTTTTTCACCTTAAATTCCTCATTACTAAAATAATATCTGAGACAGATTCTTAAAAAGTTGGCTGAGACAATTTTAGGGATCAAAAACCACTTAATACATTTTAATTCGTCTTTACTATTCTTTCTGCTGTGCATGCATCCAATCAGATAATTTTCCATGTCTTGAATATGTCTCATAATTCCCTGCCTAGACTCTAATTCTGTCACTTTTAAAAATTCCTTCTCCATATCATACCAATTTCCTAAAACTTTCTCAGCTATTGAAATCCTACCTATCATCTGAAGTCCTGAGCCCAGCCCCTTCTGCTCAACCCCAAGCCAATGTTCCACGATTTACACAAGAACTAAAATTGAGACCAAAACCAATTTGGGAGAATAACCATCGAATACCATGTGCTCTTTGTATTTCTGTACCCTTTTGTTTTCCTTTATTCTTGGAATAAGTGAATCATGAGGCCAAGGTCAATGTGTGTATTTATTTGTGTATAAATATAAATATTAGAGCCTCTAGAACAGCATTTGCAGTAGCAGACCCTAGAAATAATATTACAGCATAACATCACCTGGAGATATGTGCGTTTACAACTTCAACAGATTATTTAGTGACACTCTAAGACTATCTTGTTTATGTGTAACAATTCCGCAGAACACATACTTGGCAAAATGAATTAAAAAGTTTTCATTGTTTGGAAAAGCAGCATTTTATAATCATTAATCTATGATATGCCATCAATGTAAAATGGCATTGAATTCCCAAAATGAATCTGGGAAGCTAGATCATCATTTCCATCATTTATTTAACAAATATTGATTTTTCTGCCCCAATTCAGCCTCAGTCCTTGAAAGAGCTGTCAGTACCTACTCTTGTTCTGATTCCTCCTCCTGTACTCCTATCCACTTCAATCAGACTTCTGTTCCAAGTATCTAAACACCTTATCCAATCAGCAATGAATTCAGTGCTGGCTGCCTGGAATACTTTTAGGATAAACTTGGATTTGCTCAATATTTCCATTTCATTCAGATTCCTTTCCAAAGATAGAGTCTCAGCTCCCTGATCACCATCTATAAAAGAATTTCTCCTCATTTATTATTTCCTTACTCTGCATTTTTCTCACATAAAACAATTATCTGACATTATTTATGTATTGATTTTGAATTGGTTTATATTTTTTTTATCTTCTGTTTAGAATGCACCCTTAAAAAGCATATGGGTTTTGTCTTATCTTCAGCACTTTAAGCAGCTCCTGGCTGTTCGAAAACAGTCTCAGAATGCATGAATAAATGATGCTCTGATGATAACATGATTGGTTAGATGACCTGACCTTTTCACCACAGGACTCAAATCAGTTCAGTGTTTAATCATTAAAAGAATTTTTTATACATCAAAGGTGCTAAACAAACCCATTGAGTTGGTATTAAAACCAAGTTAGATTTCTATCTCATTTAGGTTGTTTCTTCAAAAAAAATTATACATGTTGCTACCGAATTATCTTTGCCATTGATTTTAAATTTTAAACCACGAGGTCCCTGGATCTCCATGGAGATTTCTGAAGTGAGTGAAACTTTGAGTTAAAGGGCTTTTGGCTCACCTCCCTCTCCCCCATGCCTGCTTTCATTAATTTTATACACTGAGGTCCCATGCATTTTTTTTCCTTTGCAGGGAGGAGGGAGTTGTAAGAAATAACATTCTATTATTTTAATAATATCACAATCCAAAAAATACAATAAAACTATCAATATATTACAATAGGACAAAGAGATTAAAGGACTTTACTAACTTGATATTAACTCCCTGCCTAGCACACTGCTGTGTAAAGAGGGTAGCTATTCAACTGAGGTGAAAATGGCCATGGATTATTTTTTAAACACTTATAGTTCCAAATTAGTCAACACTTGAACTCCATTAGTAGAGGATAGGAAAGGTAGCAGGATAGGAAAGGTAACAGTCACTAATACGGCAGTATGTAAAAATGTGGATGTGTAACCGATGTGATTCTGCAATCTGTATTTGGGGTAAAAATGGGAGTTCATAACCCACTTGATTCTAATGTATGAAATATGATATGTCTAGAGCTTTGTAATGTTGCGAACAACCATTAAAAAAAATGTCTAATTGACGTTGCCTATGCAGGCATAGTGTAAAAAAAAATGAATGTTTTAATATTTTTCTCAACCCTCCCCCTTCTTTTCTACTCTCCATCTGTATCTCAAGGTGAGTAGAATGCATGGAAAGGTATACATTATTTTTAGTAATTATTGGGTAACACCTGTCTTCCACTCCAAAAGTAGGTACTCACTCTAACCATATTAGAATTTTATAAGCCATTATCTCCTTTTCTTTCTCTCTCTACAATACCAACTACTTTTACCAAGTCTTGCTTACACTGGTTTAGACGTGTCTTTAAAAAAAAAAAAAAGGTGCATTATAAAATTTTAAGTGTGCACGATTCAATAAGCATTTACAAACATCATACCTTAGAAACCACTGCCATATTAGAAAATAGTCCAAAACTCAAAAATTTCTTTATGTCACATACAATCTCTATACTTCTGATCTCAGACAATTACTGAGCTGCCAGAACTAGAAATGTTGTATCGTTTATAATTTCATATAAATGGAATTATAAGGTTAAAAATCACTGGTGTCTACTTTGTGTTGCGTTGTATCATCATCTCACTTTTAATTATTAAATAATATTCTGCTATACAAATATGCCAAAATTAATGTCTCCTTCTTATGGACATTTGAAATTGCTATGTTTTGGGTAAGGTTACCCCAAAAGCCTATGTTGTAAATGCTTCATCCCCAGCCAAAGGTGTTCCTGAGAGGAGGTAGAAACTGTATGAGATGGGGCCTAGTGTGAGGTATTCTGATTATTGGGCCATGCTTCTGAGGGGAATTTTGGAATACCCCAATACCCCCTCTTCCTATTTCTTTGTTTCCCTGCCACTACGAGGTGAGCAGCTTGCTCTTCCATGTGCATCTCAGTCATGATGTGCCATCTCTCTACAGGCCCAGATGCAATGGGCCCAAGCAAAAGTGAATTGGGGCTGGGACTGTGGCTCAGTGGTAGAGCATTTGCCTAGCATGTGTGAAGCACTGGGTTCAATCCTCAGCACCACATAAAAATAAATAAAATAAAGGAATTGTGTCTATCTACAACTAAAAAAAATAATTTTAAGTTAACTATAACCTGTGAAACTCTGAGTCAAAATAAACCTTTTCTCCTTTAAGGTGAATATCTCAGATATTTATTATGGTAATGGAAAACTGACTAACACAGGAATGTTTCCAACTTTGCAATATTCTCCTAGGAACATTCATATGTAAATATGTGTATGCCCACATGTATTCACTTCTCTTGGATAAATCTGTCATGTAAAGTATAAGTTTAATATCATAAAGGACAGACAGATTGTTTTCCAACTTGTCAAAATTTATATGCGAAAATTCATTTAAATTAATATGTAAGTAGCTTCAGGTTTTCTATTTCTTCTTGGAGTGTAAAATGTTAAATTGTGTTTTTAAAACATATAATCCTTTTATCTACATTGTTAAAATTTAATCTGGGCTTGGTGGTGCACCCCTATCCAAGTGACTGCTGAGGGTGAGGCAGGAGGATGGCAAGTTCCAGGCCAGCCTCAGCAACTTGGCAAGGCCCTAAGCAACTTAGTAAGACCCTGTCTGAAAATAAAAAAATAAAATAAAATAAAAAATAATAATGTCTGGGGGTATGGTTCAGTGGTTAAGAGCCCCTGCATTCAATCCCCTGGTAACAAAAACAAAAATAAATAAATAAATAGTTAAATGTATTCACATAAAATTACTTATTATTTTTACTTCTTATTTTTTTAGTATCTGGAAGTTATTAAGTAAAGTCCCCTCTTTCTTTCCTTTCTAATACCAATAATATATCTTCCTTTTCCATGATTAACTAGAGGTAAATAAATTATGGGAAGTTTTCATAAAGTTGCTTCATTACATGGATTTTTTTCTATTTTTAATTTTATTTTTATGCTATCTTTATATTTCAGCTTTTCTTAGTTTAAAATGGGAGTTCATAACCCACTGGAATCAAAGTGTGAAATATGATACATCAAGAACTATGTAAGGTTTTGAACAACCAACAATAAAAAAAAAAATTCAATGAAAAAAAAATTGCTTTTTCTTCCTAAGATCTGAAAGGGAAGCTTGTATCATTGATTTTAGATATTCTTCCTTTTTTGCCATAAACTTTCAATATTAAATGTTTTTCTGATTCCACAAAGTTTGCATTAACATTCATTTAGCTCAGATGTTTTGTTATTTCATTTATCTCTCCTTTTTACAAATTGGTCATTTTAAATTATATAGTTTGATTTCCCAACATTTAGGGATTATGCAAGCAATTTTCTGTTGTTTTGATTTAATTCTACTGTACTCACATCCTGTATGTCATTTGCTACCAATATTTTTAATTCCAGTAAGACTTGCTTTATGATTCAACATATGTTCTCTTTTGGTGAACCATACATATGCTCTTGAGTGCATTATGCTTTTATTGGGTGGAGTTTGATTCTGTTAAATGGAACTCTTGATCAATAAATGTCAATTAAATCAAGTTGCTTCATAACTTGATCATCTTTTAAAATTATCCTGAGTTTATATCTAATTGTTTTGATAATTTTATATCTAATTGTTTTAAAAATTATTGCCAGAGGGATATTGAAATTTACAATCAATATTTTGGATTTTTCTTTTTTTGTCCACTCAGTTGTATCAATTTACTTTCTGCAATTTAAACCACTGTTGGGAGGTGAATAAACATCAAGTATTGTTGTTTATTCTCAATAACTGTGCCTCTTAACATGCTAATAAGTTCCTAATTATCAATCCCTGTTAATTTCATGGTGAAATTAAACATTATTTGATCATAATAGAGGGACTACAGTTTTCTTTATAATTAAACCTGTATGTATGTACTTTTCTATTTGCTTTTTTAAATTTTTTTGCAACTTTTTTGGTCTGTTTTTACTGTATCCACTTATTTTAACATCTTTGATATCACCAATATCAGATAATGAATGAAGCCAACATCACTAAAAGTTTCCTTGACTCTTTTATAAATCTATTTCTTTTTAACTTTTCTCTAGAAAATGCAAATATGTTATATGTCATTAAAAATAAGTTTTAATTTTCTAGAAATGTAAAGAAGTTAAAATAAATATTTTGAGATTTTATCTATGTCATGTTTATCAATAGTTCATCATTATTTTGACAATATTTCACACATATATATGTGATTGACTATAATATATACATAGATAAAATTTATTCATTCATCTGTCAGTTAATGTAATTTTGGGTTGTTTCTCATTTCTAACAAATAAAGTTTCTATCAGCATTTGTGTACATGTCTTTATGTGGACAGAGACTTTCATTTTTCTTGGGAAAATATCTAGAAATGAATGCTAGATTTGCATATCAGGTTATACTTACTTTAAAAGACAAAAACTATATGTGTTCTGAGAGGTTATATCATTTTATATAGCTGGGAGCACTGTATGATTTAAAGCTGTTCTTTATTCTTCTGCATGCTTTATGATTAATCCTGATAACTTTAGCCATCCCAATGGGTAAACTAGTAGATAAGTAGTAGTATTTCATTATGGTTTTAGTTTTCATTTCCATAATAACTAATTTATGTATAACATATACATGCATGTGCATTTAAAACATATATAAATGTATGTGTGTATACTGAAATATATGGATAATATTTGCATATACAGGTGGATATATAAATACATGTATGTATTTATACATGTATAAATCTTTTGATGCCTGGTGCTCAATTTAATTTTTTTTAATTTAATTGTAATCCCTTTACATATTTTGGTAAAATTTCTGGTCTGATAGATGTTTTATAAATATTTCCTCAAAGATTGTGGCTTGTATTTCACATTTGTGTTCTTTATTTGAAAGTAGTTATGAAAATGTATATGTATATTGTAGACCATAAACCACAATAATATCCACAATAGGTGCAATTATTACAGAAATGATGGAAATAAATGGAATGGCATTCAGTTAATCAACAAAAGGAAAGAGAAAAGGAAAAAAGTAAAAGTTTATGACTGTGATGAAGTCAAATTTGTCAACATTTCCCTTATACTTTAAAATTTTCATATTCTATAAGAAATCTTTGCCAAATCCAATGACATTAATTTTTTTTCCAACCTGTTTTAGAGATTTAAACTTTTAGTATTAAATTTACGTCTATGATCCATTTGGAATTAAGTTTTACCTGAAGTGTAAAGTAAGGACTGGTTCATTTCTTTTTATTCATATGGGCAATCCAATTATCCTAGTATCATTTTTTGATTACTCATAAGCACTATGCTATATTGTTTTACTTAGCCCTTTTTAACAATATAAGATCTATATCACAAACTCCATAAAAGAAGACTTCATGACACATTTAGCAAAGAACTTGCAAACAGTAGGCCTGATACAGCCAATATGTGTTTCTGTTCTGGATGGCAGAAAAAGTAATAAATAATATCCATGAAATGTTATTATTTATAAAAAGCTGATGATAGTTGAAAAATTGACAGCAGCTGAAGAATTACAAAGTAGGCAATAAATAATAAAACGGCTATCATAGTCTCAACACTTTGTTACATATTGTATTAAAACTGAAAAATCAAACAAAATCTTATGAATGCTTGAGTGAATCTAGAAGAATTTGATAAATGATAGATAAGATGAAAACTGTTTTCACATAAAGTTTACCCCTTTCTTCAACAAAGCATTAGTTTAAAAATTACTAATTATTACAGAGGACAAAAACAATAGTATATAGTGCCATGTTTACCTCTGTTTTTAAAAAGGAAACACCAAAATATAATTTATCCATCTCTTTTTTTAATATTTTTAAAATTTATTCTAATTAGTTATACATGACAGTAGAATGCATTTTGACACATCGTACACAAATGGAGCACAACTTCTCCTTCCTTTGGCTGAACATGTTGTAGAGTCACACTGAGAGTGTAATCATACATGTACATAAGGTAATAATATCTGCCTCATTCCACTGTTCTTTCTATTCCACACCTTCCTCCTCCCCTCAATCCCCTCTGCGCAATCCAAAATTCCTTCATTCTCCAACCCTCCATTATGGATTAGCATCTGCTTATCAGAGAAAACATTCAGCCTTTAGTTTTAGGATTTGGCTTATTTCACTTAGCCTAATATTCTCCAGCTCCACCCATTTACATGAAATTCCATAATTTCCTTCTTCTTTGAGGCTGAATAATATTCCAATGTCCATTTCTTGTAATATTCTTTAAAAGTTTTGATTACTAAACTATGCAGATAAGGTCATTCCTTCAGAATTTGGTGAGACAAATGAAGACAGCTGAGCAAGTTGGTTCCTTTTAATTAGCAAGCAAAATACAGTGTTTTAGGTTTTAGGAATTCTGACTAATGCTGTTAATATTTTATGATCTTCACTAAACTACTAAATTATTCAACCTAATTTTACATCTATTTTTTTAAAAAATCCTCTGCTGTTATGGATAGTTCAGATCTCATTACATTTTTTTTATTTATTTCTTACATACATGGCAATAGTGGAATGCATTACATTCATAATTATCCATTCACAGCACAATTTTCATAACTCTGTATATAATGTATGTTCATGCCAAATATGCCATTATACATGAGCCCTCTTATTTTTTTTTTTGCCTTACAATACTTTTATATGAATTTTTCAACATGATTGTCATTAAGAAATTGTTCTCATTAATTTCTGAGTTATTTTCTGGTTAGACAGGATTGTCAGAACATGACTTCTGCATAGAGTATCAAACAGAATAAGTCACCATCTATTGTTTTAGTGAAAATTATTTAGTCCACAGTGTTTTGTGAAAATTTTTTGGTCCACGTATTAAGGGAATCACATGATCAATTGAGAAATTAACACAGTTCTTCTCTATTTGCTAATATCAATATCAAACTAAAAATGTAATTTATTCATCTTAGCATACCATATGGTAGTAGTTATGTAAAATTTTAATGAATGAACAAAATTATTGACACATTTAAGTATGATCATTTTTAAAACCCATTAAAAGAGGACAGACAATAACCAATATATTTTATTGGTAATGTTTAAGAAAATACAAAATATGAGTATAAGTATTATCAAAAAATATCACTTGCAAAAGAATCACAATCTAAATGTAGAATCTGATTGCATAAATAAACACACTCAACCCTGAAATCCGACATTCCGTACATAATTTCTTCCCATCCTGGCTCTGGCTACCATACCTGGGTAATATACATTCTTCTGATTTAACCCCTGGCTTACTCTGAGTCTTTGCTAATTTTCAGAATTTGACTACAGCTTGAGTGTGTCTTTTCAAGTCCTTCTTTCCACTGCTTTTCTCTCAAGTTTGATCTTTAATCTGCTTTACCAAAAAGTTAGTAAGCTCCTAAATATTCCAAGCAGTTTGCTGTGAGTTGAGAATGACTGACATCTCTTTTTAGATTTCTTTTTTCATTGCAAAATAAAAATACAAAGACTAAGCATTATGAGTTAACGAACATAACAGAACAATTGATACCATCTACAGACCTGTTAACATAGCCTTAGATCTCTGTCTCTTACCAGGTACCCTCATCAAGTGAAAAGAACAGTGCACTACCATTATATGTTCCATTTTCCATTTTTATTGGAGATATTTGCTCTTTTTATAACTTGGAATAAAAGGATTCATATATGTGAGGAAATTAATGACCATCAGGCCTATGACATGAGATGGCTGTAAGACTGAAATGATTCCATGCTAAGAACAATATTATTGAAAACTTTAACATTCTATAAGATTATAAAAGACAGTACTTTTGTAGATGATCCTCTTTGCAAGAGGTCATGCTCTTTCTTAAATAACTCCATTTTAAAGACATTTATTTCAAAGAAAAGCATTTAAAGCAAAATATCCCTTCAAAGATACAAAACTAGTCAACATTTACATTACATAAATCCTATTTCATCCCTTATAGTGCCATCATGTTACTCTTTAAAAAATTAGAAAAAAGAGGTTAAATAACTTGACAATGGCAGCACAGGGGGCAGAGAGGTGGAATGCAGGCCATCTGACCCCAGAGACTGTGCTCTGCCCTCACCCATGGTCTCTCCTCTTCTCTCTCCATTCTCCTGTGTTATTACCAAACTACTAGGACAGAGAAATACAATGACTCTCAATATTAAAAGAAATCAAATCAAAGGTATTTCTGTATTCTATCACAAGAATACTTCAGAATGGCTATGCCTGGTGGTGCACTGTCTATAATCCCAGTAGCTCAGGAAACTAAGGCAGGAGATTGCAAGTTCAAAGCCAGTCTTAGCCATTTAATGCCCTAAGCAACTTAGTGAGCCCTGAATCAAAATTTTTTAAAAAAAATTTAAATAAAAAAAAGAAGCTGGGGGTGTTGCTCCGTGATTAGGCATTCCTGGGTTAAATACCTGGTACCAAAATAAATTAAAAAGAACTCGTTCATAATGTGCAGGGGCCAATTAACTCCACTATTTAATGGCAGAAGACTTGCCTCCAAGACTGACAAGAAGACACTAAGCTAAAGTCTATGAGGAACTTTGCTTAAGGAATCATTAATTCTGATTACTTGAGTGACAATATTAAATGCATTGTCACCATTCTAAAATCTATCTAAAACTTAAGAAAAAAACTTCAAGTTCTCTCTCTTCTCTTTCTCTCTCTCCCCCTCCCTCCATCCCTCCCTCTTTTTTTCTCTCTCTCTGTGTGAGCACACATATGTAGAAATTTTATTTTATACATTGTACCTTAACTTTGAATAAATACTCCCCTAAGTTATCATCAAAATAAAAGGAAGCAAGAAAGTTATCTAATAATTATATCCAGCATGACAATTAAGATCCTCTCTGAACATATAAATATTCTTTAATTAAAAACTCTGGATATCTTCTGTTTTGTTTGTTTGCTCTACTCACAGTGAAATGGAAAACAACATGTTAGGGGAAAGAGGTGCTGCTAGAAATATTTCTTATGGTGACCTTGAATGCCATTAAAGCATCTAAATATAGAAGGTGAAACTGAGTTGGAAACTTCTGCCGAATCTATAGAGGAAGGACTTAACAAAGTCAGGATGCTTCACCCTCTAGAAGCAATATGCTTCTTGTAATTTAATATCAGCATAAACATACTTCTTAAAATGTCACAGTAGGGTCACTGCTTAATTAGCAGTTTAAAAATTATTTCAATCAAGCATATAGTATAAAAGCCACATAGCAGAAAAACAGATTCTGATTTTGGAGCTAGTAACTGCAGTTAGAGTCTCAAATCATAGCCAAGTAAAATTTGCACATAATTTTCCTTTATGAATTTCATTTTCTCCTTTGGTAAAATATAGAGATTGTTTCAAATGATATCTAGTGCAATGTTGTGTTCTACTGAATTGCTTTACATTTTTTTTTCTTGCTTGAGCTTTCTTTCCCAATCTGAAATACTACTGTGTTCTCTCTTGCTCCAAAGTTCCCCTTTTATTCAACAGTTTTTTTTTTTGATGTTTCACAGGGAAATAAGGAAAACTTTCAGAATCAAAGCCTTCTACCTATATAGTGTATGAATTTTATCACCAAGATATTTTAAGTCCTGAAGCACACATTTTTTTCATGATTTTTGACCTACTGGTTTACTTTTCTTTGTTTTCTCAAAATACTATACGGCTTACTTAGTTCTGCATTTCATGTAAAGGAAAGAAGCATTTCCATTTCTATTATATTTCCCACAGAATATTATAGAGTGCAAGAAACAGAGATATTTGAATATCACTGCTCAAGGTTTCTCAAGTTATTTTTATTAATAAGTAACAAATTATTGTTTATCAAACAGGTTCAAAACGGTTCAAAAATTTCCAGTTTACCACCTACTGGATGAGTGGCCTCTAGCAACTTTCTTAATCTTTGTACTCTACCAAACTGGAGATAACACACCTCACTGGATTTTGTAGATGAAATGAAGCAGTTCATGGAAAGATTTCAGGAAACCACCTGACACAGAGAAAGTCCTCTATAATACATATTAGAGCTTATTATATTGCTATTTTCTTTTTTTGCATCCAGAAAAATAAATATCATCAACAAGAGAGAAAGAAATTAATAGTATCTAATTTAGTCATAGGAATGCCTGCTTCCAAACTATATTGTACATTTATAAGCTATCAGAGTACCAGATTAGAAATAGGAAAAGGTGTTTGGTAAAAAAGAAAAAAAATCTCCATGAACAAGTTCAAGACAAAGAATACCATACTAGAATGGGATATTTGCATCATAAATAACAGACAAGGCAAAAGAACCATAATTTTAAAAGGATCATAGTAAATCAATAATAAAAAGTAAATAAATCAAATAAAAATATGCAACAAACATTCCCACAAAAAGACGTTCAAAAGGGCACAAATATACCCTCATTAACAAAGAAAATTAAAATGAGTTGTCTCTTTTTGACTATTCAAAAATTTTTAAAAAGTGATATTCATTGTTGGAGATAATGAGGAAACTATTCAGTCAAAACAAACATGGTACAAAAAAGACATTTCACGATGTCATTAGAAATAAATTTTATTTTTGGGGGGGATACTTGGGATTGAACTCAGGGGCACTTAACCACTGAGTCACATTCCCAGCCCTATTCTGTATTTTATTTAGAGACAGGTTCTCACTGAGTTGATCAGCACATCGATTTTGCTGAGGTTGGCTCTGAATTCGCAATCCTTCTATCTCAGCCTCCAGAGCTGCTGGGATTACAGGCATGTATCACCCAGCCTGGCTAAATTTTGAAATTCTAAATCACATTCTGAACCAAGTTCAACTATCTACTATGGACACAACCATATACTATTGTAAAGAAATATTTTGCAACATTATTCGTAATCACAAATAATAAAGTACCTTAAAAAAGAAGTGAGTAATTTCTAGAGTTAAACTATAGATTAATAAGCAATCAAGTTTTTTTAAAATGATAGATCTACTGATATTAATTTGCATTAAAATTTAGGAAAACAATGCTAAATAGTTATAGTCTTGTAGATTACACAGGTCAGATGAACATTAAAAAATACATATTAATGGTACAACCATGGGCTCAAATCAGTTTTGTTCTTTATTCTATCACTGTGTTAATACTTAAGTAACAAAAATCTAAGGGATATCAGTAGAATAGATGACAGGAACAAAGCAGCAGGGAAGAGGAGAGGGAAAAAGAAATACTGGGGAATGATATTGAGCAAATTATATTGTCTTATTGTGTATATATGTTAATATGTAACAATGAGTCCCACCATTATATATAATTTTAATTCTCTGATAAAAATACAGAAAAAAGACATCATTAAAAAACTGCCTTACTTAGAAGAGTTTGCTAATATTTGTTATTAATTCGGAACATCAGAACAAGCATATACACATGTGACCCTGAAACCACACTTGTATTCATTAAGAAAGTGATGCATGTACTGACTTAAGCATTTTGAGAATCTTTCAATGCAGTTATATTATAAATCAAAAGAATTCTTCCTTTGGTGTACATTTTATGAAAAGAAGACTTTTGACAGTTCCATTAAATGAAAACGTTTTACAATAGAAACCTGTATGATAAAATAATGTCAAAGCAATGTTCCTTTCTATTGAATCAATATCTCAAAAAAATGGTCATTTTGTGCTGCACATGCTGCACATGATGGCACACACCTGTAGCATCCGCTACTCAGGAGGCTGAGGATCCTAAGTTCATGCCCGCACGGGCAATGTAACAAGAATATGTCTTAAAGTAAAATAAAAAGGGCTGGATGTGGCTCAGTGCTTGAGCACTTGCCTAGAATGCATAATGCATAAGACCCTGGGTTCAATCCCAAGTGCCATACTTAAAAATATATAAATTAAGAATAAAAAGAAGCCATTCATGCAGCTATATTCTACTGACAGTCATTCCTATTATGGTTTCATGTAAAAATGAAATTATAGCTAAATCATAGCTCAAGAGTATCAAATCAAATTTTGCAAAAATTATACAAAATGTTTACATGTTAATTCCACTTTCTCTTTTAATAAGTCTCATTTGTACATAAAACATTTATTTTAACAACCTAAAATATAAGGCACAGTGGGAAAGGGGAAAATGCACACCCAGACTCAATGAAGGCATAGGAGTTGTTTTTGAACACCAGCAAAATTCTCACATGGAGAAAAAGTAGACATACATTGCCTTGCTCTCAAAGGTTGAACTTAGACAAGTGTTTGGAAACAATAAAGGAAGAATTACTTTAGAAGTATAAGAAATTTGTAAGCTTGCACTTTTTGTTTCATACAATTCTCTACTTCCTGCATGATTTTTTTAAGGAATATATATTGTTTTTAGAAGGGAAAAAATTCACAATCAAGAAATAAAAGCAGCTTACTTAGCAGACTCATGGCTCTTAAAGAAAAAATAATTGATTTAGAAAGTGATTTTAGCATTTCCCATAGTAGAGAAGGTTGTCACAAAGAATACTGTTGCTCTTCCCAGAAAGCTTTCAAATAGATATTGGGCTATTAGAATCCAGTAATATCTAGGCCAAATTCCTTTGTTAGATACTTCTTTAGATGGAAATTGAACAAAGATTTCTGAAGTCTCTTTGAAGTGCAGTAGACCACTATGGCACTGTGAAGTTGAATCCTGCCCATATACAAATATTATTTCAAATGTAATTTATCTCCATAAGCCGAATGCAACTGGATGCACCTGCAAGAAAATTACTCCTTTTTGTGTGGTACAGTTTTGTTTTGCTTTGGATGTGAGGTATACCCCAAGCTCACATGTGAGATAATGAAGAAGGTTTGGAGGAGAAATGACTGGGTCATGGCCTTAATCAGTGAATTGATTCCTGATGGGATTAATTGAGTGGTAACTGGAGGCAGGTGGGATGTAGCTGGAGGAAGTGGTTCATTGGGGGTGTGGCTGTGGGGGATATATTTTGTATCTGAAGAGCAGAGTCTCTCTTTCTCTGCTTCCTGATCAACGTGTGAGCTGCTTCCCTCAGCCACACTCTTCCGCCCTGAGGTTCTGCCTCACTTGAGCCCAAAGGAATGGAGCCGGCCTTCTATGGATAAGACCTCTGAAACTGTGAGACCTCAAATAAACTTTTCCTCCTCTGGAATTGTTCTTCTTGGGTCCTTCAGTCACAGCAGTAAAAAAGCTAACTAAAACAAGTTGGAATCAGAGCCATCCTGAGACGATGGAAGGGGTAATATACCAATCCTATATTTTATTGCTCTGTAAAATATAAACATTTTTACCTCATTTTAACTCCTGAAGAAGTTAAGTTATAGGGTAGTTTACTCTTACTTCACTAAATAATAGTGATTTTATTTTTTGTTTGTTTGTTTTGTTTTGTTTTGTTTTTGGTACTGGGAATTGAACTTAGGGGCACTTGACCACTAAGTTACACCCCCAGCCCTATTTTGTATTTTATTTACAGACAGGGTCTCACTGAGTTGCAAAGCACCTCACCTTTGCTGAGGCTGGCTTTGAACTCGAAATCCTCCTGACTCAGCCTGCGGAGCTGCTGGGATTAGGAATTACAGACATGTGCCACCACACCCGGCAATAATATTGATTTTTATGGAAAAATATTTTAAATAATTATACAAAGACTTGAATTCCTAATTTTATAATCTTCTACTTCATGAAAGCTTTCTCTTATAAATTATCATGTATTGATATATTTAATTGATAAGGGATAACAATGGCATATAAATGTGTAAATACTTATTTTTGAGGTAAGAATATGTTGAATCCAGAAACCCTATAACAGTGCTGACAGTGAGCCAAGTATTTCAAACTAAACTACTAGATGGGAACCAAGCTGCCATCTGTCATCTTCCTCTAAAGTAGAGGTGATAAATTGTTGGGGTTTTTTTCTCCAGCATCCAGCTCCTCCTCTTAAAAACTTCCACTCTTGAAGAATCACACTCATCTCTGTGTACTATTGGTGGGAAGATCACTTTTTCACAAGGCCTGCCAGACCTTGTGGTTTCATTGTCCCCTAACATCATCAAGAACAGTCCTCCATAGCCCATCCAGGACAAACAGTGAACACAACCCTCTTTGGTGGGATCCCTCTCAAAAAAGGAGATCACCACTCTCCTCCACCCTACATACACAATAAATATGTGTGCCATATTTTTTCCCTACCAATTCTTAGGGCTTGATTTTCAGTGAAAAAAAAAAAAGACCAAATTTTCCCTTTCTTTACCAAGGAAGAGTCAGGAAGTAATCTAAGTCTGGATAATTAAATGCTCTCTGCTGTGAATACTCCAAGTGAGGAAATGATGTACAGATGAGAAAGCTGAACCAGCATAAGACTCACAGAGGCAGTTGCTATCAAGCTTGAGTTCATGCTACTCAGTGCTTTGGGGCTGCCATAATTCCAAATTGTTTTCAAAACAGTCCCCAGAAACCCCAGAAGCTCTATCTCTGAGTTCCCATATATTCTCCTTGTAAATTTTTCCTTTGCAAGTGTTAGCCAAAATCAGTTTCAGTATCTGGCAAACAAAATCCATAGATTAACAGGGGATAACATCAAAACATGTAGTTAGAGTACTGAATTTAGATACACAGTAAGAATTACTAACCCCGATATAAAATATTTTTGGAAAGACTTACAAGCATGAAATTGAAAAATCAATTTTATTTTTCAAAATGTGTCATATACAACAGCAAGAAAACCAATCAAGCACGAAGATTAAAAATTTATAAAAGGTATACAAGATCTTGCTACAGGGAGGAAAAAAAATTATTGCGATAAATTAAGAAAAACCCCAGCCCCCCCCAAAAAAACACTAAATATCATGTTCTTGGACTAGAAGTTTTAAAATTTTCAGGCTTTGATTTACCTCAAATTGCTCCAGGGATTGAATGAAATCCAAGTAAAAATACAGCTCTGTGTATGTATGTGTAACTTGATAAGGTGATATAAAAGTGTGAACAGCCAAGAGCCAAGAATAGCCAAAACTGTACTAAGCAAAAACAAAGCAGGAAGACATGCTCTATGGGATATCAGGAGTTATAAAATAAAATTTTAAGACAATGTGGCAATGGCCCAAGGACAGACGAGTGAACAGATATGACAAAATGAAAAATCCATTTCCCGATGCATGTATATCAGGACAACTGATTTTTAACCAAGTTAGTCCTTCATGCATTTGGGGAAGGACAATCTCTTTCAATAAACAATTCAAAGACAATTTAATACCCACATGCAAAAAAATGAGACTTGAAATCTATCATGATACATAAAAATCAATTCCATATAAATTTTTAGAGCTAAAATGTAAAAGACAAGATATTAAAAGTTCAAGAATATAGTTTATGGAAGTACTCTTATGAAAAAGGGCAGGAAAACCTTGCCTAAATAGGACATAATAAGCACTAACCATGAAGAGAAGGATTTACAAATTAGACAGTAAACAAAAACAAAAATTGAGAATTTGTGTTCATAGAAGATAGCATCGAATGAGTGAAAAGGTAAGCCACTAAAATACACAGAACCAATTAACACAAAGCTTTCATACTCTGTGTGTGAGTATGTGCATATGTGTGCATTGGTCACCCAGATCAATAGAGAGGAAACAAAAAGCATGACAGAAATATATGGCAAAAGATCTTAAATAGACACTTAACACAGGACCAAAAAAGACTTCAACCTCGTGAGTTAGATATTCACATTAAAACTACTCTAAGATACCACAATACACCAATCAGAGTGGCTAAAGTCCTAAAAACCTGAAAAGTACCAAAGTTATCAAGGAGATGAAGCAATGGGAAAACATCACGCAACTGATACTATAACCACTTTGTAAAATTGTTTGGCACCATCTATTAAAAGCTGAAGATACATATACTGCATTCCCCACCTAAGTATACACCCAATAGATCTGAAGGTAAAAACCAGAAACATTGTACATACTCAGAAACTGTAAAATGCATTTAAAAATCATGAAATGTCCATAGAATTAATACCACAAAGCAATGAAAATGAACAAAGTATAGCTACACATAACTCAGCACATATTACAATATTCTGTTGGGAGAAAGAGGCCAGGCAGAGATGGATGCATACTATATCTTCCTGTTTCTCAAAAATAGTGAAATAAACATGTTTAGGGATGAGCACTTCAGAGTATAAACTAAAAAGCAAAGCAAGGGAATTAACAACAATAAATTAGTAACAATAAAACCAACATGAACCATTACCTTAAGAGGCTGAGGAACAGATGGTGATTGAGAAAGAAACTGGGGACTTTGGAGAGCTGGCAAAGATCTATTTCCTCTCCTGGCTGTTGGTGCACAGTGTTAACTGTGCCCTGGTGCATTAAAGTTCTCCTAACTGTCTTTTCCTAAAAACATCAACTAGTATAATTTAAGAGCTTGTTGATTATTTTATTAAAACTGATAATAGGATAATTTTTGCCATAGGAACATGGTAAATTATGGACATGATATTTTGTTTATAAAACTTATTGATCATGTAAGCCATCAGTTATTTATAGACTACACTTAGGCATACCTTAAAAATAGAGAAGGGAACAACATACCCTGTTGTTCCAATATCTATACCTAAACTCCTTTTAATATGCATGTCCTCTTGTATTGAAGTACTATATGATTCAAAACACCCAACAAAGATACTTATTTTAGGTAAATATTGTTTATTTCATTAGCTATTTAACCCTCTTCTATTGATCTTCCTGCTTGTGAGCTCTAACTCACATAGAGCATATATCAGATCCATGTAGGACAGTTACATTTTCTTCAGGTTTATAGAAAATTTTTAGCATCAGAGACCACTCTGATTAAATTCAACATTGATGATAAGATCAGATAAGAGATGTACTCTTAAAAATATGCATGTAGTCATTCCCTACCTATTTCTGAGACAACACAGCTTAACAAAATTATAATTTCACTCTATTTTTATGTGTTTTAAAACACACACACATGCAATATGTATACACTCTAGACTTTTAAAAATAAAAGATAATGTATTATTTTGACAGCATTAAAACACAGGCAGATTATTACATAGGGATACAACACATAGAGACACATATAAACACTTCTTAAGACTAAAGCATAAGGGCTTAGCAATAATTCAGTCAGTTTTTCATTAGATGAAAGTTAACAGTTATACAACACTCCAATGTTTTTCTTTTTCTTTACATTTTAATGAAATATTTTATTCATAAAAGAGAATATAGAGAGTATATAAATTATAAATGAAACATAATGAAAGGGTAGATTATCCACTGTTTTGCTCCTACCATTGAAATTATCTGACAAACAACAACATTTTTATTTGCTTTATTTATTCCTGGCTCAAATAAAAGATAAAATAAATTGTGAAAAGCTCTTCTCTCTCTGTGCTACTTCACACATTACTGCATATGGTTTTCTTTCCATCTGTGCCTTCAGGGTGATATAGTTATCTTCCATGGACATTTTCATAACTCCTAAAGAAAACTTAGATACAGACAAAGAAAAATAGAATTCAAGCTGCCCAAAGGAAAAGGGAAACTATATTAATTGAGGATGTTAATTATCTTTATATCTACTGAAGTCTGGAGAAGTAGACCAAGTATTTTCTTGATTGAATGAGTTCATTGTTCTTCCGAATACCAGGAGAGAACAGAGGGAAAGATAATCCCTACATTTAATTCACTTGCTAACAAATAAAGTGAAAAAAATGAAGTAATATTTGTAGTATCATTTTAGGAAAGTAACCATAAACATTTAAGATTTGAAGGGTTTTTAACTTTTTCTATTAGCAAGTCAGTGTAAATGGGCAGCTAATAGTTTCTTAAACTTCAGATAGATACTAAATAATCAAAACAGGATCTAGAGGAGCCATCTGTTTCAGACCCTCTGCACCTTACATATTTCATTTACATCCAGGTATGTTTCTTTCTACATAACTACTTCGCATTTAATTCTCAACATTTCTTCGTCAATTTGCTCAACACTTTTCTTTTCCTCTCCTTTTCCATCAAAATTCATTATCATCTTTTCATTCTCTGTCTCAGAGCAGAATTTTATTGAGATCATCATTAAAAGCCTTCACAGATGTCTTCTGCTCTCCTACGGGTAACTTCAAGCGAGGTGAGAAGTCTCCTCCTTGATCTTAGCATTCCAAGTATTTCACAGATATCATTCATCTGTCACTACAATAGCTCTAGGATTCATCTACCAAGCTCACTGGTGAAGATCCTTATTTTATAAGAGAGATTATGAAATCATCTTCCTTTGGGATAAATAAGAAGAGTTGTCTTTCTGTCAGAAATGGTTTAGGTAAAACTTGCCGGAAAATATAGAAAATGCACTAGACAGATTAAAAATTCTTTCCTAGTTCTAATAAGTAATGAGATATTATGCATTATTTCAGGTATTGTTCAACACATTCTTATCAACAAAAGGACATACATTCATTAATACGATGGAAGTTTATGTGCTAAATGTGGGTCAGAAATAAACTAGATATTTAAAAAATATGAAGTAATAACTATCAATGCCTCAGATTCTTTCTAGAAAGAAGCAGAGCTGTCAAACCCTGATACAGTAGAGAACATTTCTCCTGTTAGCCAATTTAAGCTAACTTTCTAGAAAATTATAATTTTAAAACGCTCAAAGTGAATGTACTTTACATTGTTAAAATGGTATAATAAGTCCCCTTGAGCCAATACCAGAAAAAAATTATACCAAAATTTTGCCAATTTTTAATCTAATGAGGAAAAGCCTTATTCTATGAGAGAGACTCCTGAAACAATAGGATCATTTTGAATATTAAAAAGATAAATGACATGTCAATTCACTAGATGGTTACTGAAAATTTTCTCTGTGTCAGGTTAAGTTCTAAGGGCAATAAGCATGCTTGACTATAGCCCCGGGCTCGCTACTTGTAGTCTCCTAGAAAAGATTTTCACACACTTAACTCCAATTCAAAGCAGTTAGGTAAATGCCATAACAAAGTAAAAAATCTCTGTGCCATACAAATTTCAGAAAGACAAAGGTCACTTTAGACTGGCTATTTTAGATCAGCAATTTAGGAATGTCATGTTAGTTGGCTTTAAAGAATTGGTAGCATTTCAATAAATGGGAAGATAGAGGAAAACATTCTAGGCTGCAGAAATTATAAATAGAGGTGGAGGTACAGAAACAGATGCCAAGTCCCAGCGGCTCAGGAACTGAGGCAGTAGGATCATGAGTTCAAAGCCAGCCTCAGCAGAGTAGTAAATCTCTAAGCAACTTAGCAAGATTCTGTCTCTAAATAAAATATTTTAAAAGGCTGAGGATGTGGCTCAGTGGATAAGCAACCCTGAGCTCAATCCCAATCCCCGGTACCAAAAAAATAAAATAAAATAAAGGAAGAGAGAAACAGATGACAAGGATAGGGTGAGAGATTCAGAATGGACTTTGACTAAAGCACTGTTCACATGTGGATAAAACAATGTCAATGTTGAGAGGTTTTCTGAGCCCATATTTTTGGTTGATTTTTGATGCAAAGATAACAATTTTGATCCTTATTGTTTAAACATTGATATGCACTAAGATAATAAATATTTTCATTTAATCAGAACTTCAACTCACATTAGTTTGCCAATAATACTTTCCTTCATACTTAAAGACATTAAATCCTAGAAGGATTAAAGAATACTCAAAATCCTCAGGTAATAAGTATTGCTTGTGCCAAACCCATATTCTTTGTCCAACACAATACAGAACATCTAATGCAATGATATGAATTGTGCAGTTTTTCTGTAAGATCACATGATAGTGTGGAGGGGAGTGCAGTGCATTCAGGAAAAGGCTATCATGGGGACAAGATGATGATATTGTAAAAACAATCATGGAGATGAAATGGAGAGCAAGGGTGATTACACTAGGAACATAATGGAAAAGAAATCTTTCAAACAGTGTCAACGAATCTACACAGTATCTTTACTACATTATAAAGAGAATACAGGTGGCTAATTCCTTCTGTATTAAAAATCAATTTAAAAAGCAAACCTTATAAAACTTTAACCAACTCAAGATCAAAACTTTTTAAGTTGTGGATATTTAAAAACTAAGATTTAGCTCAATAATTATAAGCAAAATTCTCTAAATACCAAATGTGTTATAATCCATCTGCTTTATGTATTTTTATATAATTCAGGTTAAAATAACACAGTAAAATTAGAGCATATTGTTATATTGATTAAAATGATTCTTGAAATTGATATTTTCAGTTCATTTATGCCAAAAAGAAGTTCACAAGCAAGATGGTAATTTAAACAAGAAGCTGGAGGATTAAAAATACATTCCTTTTTCAAGTCATCTGAAAGCATCATTAATTCTCACTATTTCCTTGATGCTTGTCACCATGGTATCAAGTCACAGAACTATTAGAAGAGAAGCATTAAAAGGAACTGAAACTCCTATGTCTTTTTTATTCCATTGTAAGTCATATCAAAGCTTACAATTTAAGAGAAATACTTCCAAGTTATTTATTCTAAAGTCAAAGGGGGACATTTTTAAAGAGTGACTTTGAAGTACCCCTGTAAATTGTAATACTAGGACTAGAGCTGGTCTCTTAAGTCAAGGATCAGGAGCTGGGGCATCTACCTGAAAATTTTCTCCCTCCAGCATCAAACAGTGAATGAAGTACAGCGCCAGCCAACAGAGATCACAGCCTCAAGTAAAACAAGAGGCTTTAGGAAGGACCAAGGCACAGAGGGAGATGTAAGAAAACAGAATTTCTCCTCAAGGCACACTTATAATTTCACACCAATTCATGAATTGTCCTTTGTGTGTTCAAAACAACACACTGATTCTATTAAAATTGAGCTTGAAGGAAGTGTTGCTGCCTGTGATCTCACCCTGAGTTAAAAACATTTAGTTAAATAGAAGCCACTTTAATGGCTTTCAAGCAGAGAACTCAGAAATGGCTAAACAGCTGGGTCAAATGGTGGATCCATTCCCAGCTTTCCAAGAAATCTCCATACTGCTTTCCAAATTGGCTGCACAAATTTGCAGTCCCACCAGCAATGAACAAGAGTGCCCTTTTCCCCGCATCCTCTCCAGCACTTATTGTTGTCTGACTTCCTAATGGCTGCCAATCTTACTGGAGTGAGATGGTATCTTAGGGTAGTTTTGATTTGCATTTCTCTGACTGCTAGTGATGGTGAGCATTTTTTCATGTACTTATTGATTGATTGTATGTCCTCCTCTGAGAAGTGTCTGTTCAGGTCCTTGGCCCATTTATTGATTGGGTTATTTGTTATCTTATTGTCTAATTTTTTGAGTTCTTTGTATATTCTGGTTATTAGGGCTCTATCTGAAGTGTGCGGAGTAAAGATTTGTTCCCAGGATGTAGGCTCCCTGTTTATCTCTCTTATTGTTTCTTTTGCTGAGAAAAAACTTTTTAGTTTGAGTAAGTCCCATTTGTTGATTCTAGTTGTTAACTCTTGCGCTATGGGTGTCCTATTGAGGAATTTGGAGCCTGATCCCACAGTATGTAGATCATAACCAACTTTTTCTTCTATCAGATGCCGTGTCTCTGATTTAATATCAAGCTCCTTGATCCATTTTGAGTTAACTTTTGTGGATGGTGAGAGATAGGGATTCAGATTCATTTTGATGCAAATGGATTTCCAGTTTTCCCAGCACCATTTGTTGAAGATGCTATCCTTCCGCCATTGCATGCTTTTAGCCCCTTTATCAAATATAAGATAGTTGTAGTTTTGTGGATTGGTTACTGTATCCTCTATTCTGTACCATTGGTCCACCCACCTGTTTTGGTACCAGTACCATGCTGTTTTTGTTACTATTGCTCTGTAGTATAGTTTGAAGTCTGAATCAAACTGTGAAATATGATGTATTAAGAACTATGTAATGTTTTGAACGACCAATAATAAAAAAGAAAGAAATGGCTAAACATTCTTATCTATATCTAAATGCATTGCCACATTTATGTCTCTGTATCCATAACAGAGAAATGGTTGAAGGCCTTGCTCATGAATAAGAAACATCCATGGTGCTTATATAACTAGATATTCACATACTAAAGCATTAATCAGACAAAGATTTTCCACTTAGAAAAATAAATCAACTAAGTGGATTATTAATCTAAATGTAAAACACAGAATCATAAAGTTACAAAAAGATAGGAGAAAGTTTAGATGACCTTTGATTTGACAGTGGCTTTTTAGATATAAAACTAAAAGCACTATCCATGAAAGAAAACTCGTGTCAGACCTCATTAATATTAGCAACTTCCGCTTTGCAAAAGATGTTAAGAGAATGAAAAGACAAGCCACAGACTAGAAGAAAAATAACTGCAAACATATATGTTATAAAAAAGACTTGTATCCAAGATACAAATGAATAAATAAATAGATAAATTTATCACACTAATGCAAGATGTTAATACATTAAAGATATTAATAAGAAGAAACACTATACCAGGATGGTGGTGGCTATGTGGGATCTCTCTGTATTTTCTGCACAGTATTTCTTTAAACCTAAAACTTTTTTAAAAAATAGTCTATGAATTTTTTTGAAATAAAAAGTTGTGAAATATTTAATCTTAAAAAAATATAACTTTGCAGAATGTATTATATATAATATAATATAAATATATAAATATCTTTATAATGTTAATTGCATATGATTCCATCAAAATTCTTATTTTGATAAATATAAAAGATGACCTCAAAGTGCACAAAGAACGGATATTATATTAATTACAAAAATAAGTTCAGAATCATTGACCATTTTAGAATTAATGAACCAAAAATGTGATACAGAAATGTTAGAAGCAATAACAACAAGTTGAAAAAAAAAGCAAATGAAAACAGCAAAAATGTACCCCTTAACATAAAAGAAAGACAAAAAAATTACTAATCTTAATAAAAGGAATCTATCCAGCCTTAGCAAAGATATGGGATAATGGCCATAATTTCCAAACAGATAAAGATTAAATTGTTTCAAACTCTTGGAGAGCAGAGAATTTAAAAATATGTTGAAAATGTAAATGTGTATACAAAGTGACCCAGTAATCTTATCTTGAAATTTATCTTAATGAGATAATCAGAAAAGAACCAAAAAAAAATGTGGAAGAATATTTCTTCCAATCTTAAATAATTGGTGCAACTTAGAAGTAGCATACATGCCCATCAAAGAGGAAACTATTAAATAATTGTGCTTCTCCTTAACTATATATTACTATGCAGTGATTAGTGTGGATCTGCTATATCTCTTTTTGACAGGGAAATACCTTACTTACATACTAAGTTCACTATAAAATTATATTTATAACATGATTTACATCAAATTATATGTAAGCTGTCTGTATGTATACATTTATATATGTTTGTGTGCAAAGAGAAGGCTGAGAAGGTGTCTTTGCCTTTATTTTTATATCTTCTTAAAACCATAGACCTTGGGAACATCATCAAAACAAGGAGGGAAGCAAAGAAGATGTAGCTCATCAAAGCACCACCAGCATTGTAATCAGTGTTGCACCCCTCGTTCCTTGTAGAGGATTTGGAATCACAGACATTCTCACCAACTTCCAGAGACTTCATTAAGCCGTCTAGTCTTCCTTTTACTTACCCTCTGTCATTTGTATAATCCTAGGAAGCAGATGGCAGGTGTACACTATTCTCCCACCAATTTTTTCTATTCTCACAGCCTGAGTAGTCTCTTTATAAGAGGAATTTTATCATGTTGTATGTATTCTAGTCCTCTCCCTGAATCACCTACTAAAAAACTTTAAAAGTTCCCATTGCTCTTATAATAAAGACAAAATACATTAAGACCTTTCATGGGAGCCTGTTAGCTACTTTCTCCAGCCTCACAATGAAAGAATTTTTCCCTATAATTCAGCTAAATAAGTCTTCCTTCAGTCCCTCCTACTTGCTAGGATCCCTACTGCCACAGGACCTTTGCATAACTTGTCCTTCTTCTTCTTTCTTTTCTCCTAGTTAACCCCTATTTACTAGCTGAAGCATGAAGTCCTCAAGAGAGCCCTCTCTGACCTTTTTGACTAGGTGAATTTTCCCATTATACAGTCATATAGCATCATTTCTTCTTCTGTTGCTCTTATGCAATTTATGAGAAAGTGGATTAATATCTGTCTCCTCTACTTCACAACAATTTCCAGGAGTATGGAGATCAAGTCTATTTTTGCTTACTGATGCACTGCCAGCACACAGCCTGAAACACAGAAAGAACTCCATAAATCATTCATTGAATGGAATACACGAATCAGTCAATGAACTAAACAATCAATCCCAAAGCTAGCAGAATTATTTGAGGTTCATCTTCCATTACTGGATTCAGTTTAGCATATGAGGCTCTGATGCTTACACTGTATAGTGTATGTACAGGGAACCATATATGGATAGACAGTCACTGACAATGAGGAAGTACATGAAATGTCAGTAAAATGAGAGCAAGAGGTAATTTCTCTCAGTATTCAACTTTTTTATTGGCCCCAGAATACTGGAAATGAGAATTAATACCATTCTATACTCCATTAACTAAATATATCATTAGTTAAAACCTTTTGAGAAAACTACAGTGAGGCATCTCTCTTTTCTGACTGTCAGCTTGATAATCTAGGCAGATGCTGTTGCGCATATCTTTCCAGCTATGGTATTATAAACTATAGCAAATGTCACCACAGAAACCATCGCCCTTCCAGATATTCATGATTTGATATAATTTGTAAAGCTATCAGTGCAAGTTGCTATCTTAGACTATGGTAGGGACAAAGAAGGAAGAAGAAGAAAGAAAAAGAGAGAGAAAGAGGGAGGGAAGGGAGAGTGGGTGGGGGAGGGGAGGCAAGGGGAGGGGATGTAAGGGGAGAGGGAAGAGGAGGGGAAGGAAGGGGAGAGAGAGGAGGAGAAGAAGGAGGAAGAGGAGGAGGTAAGAAAAAAATCTTTGTCTTCAGGAAAAAAATAAATAAATCTTTCAGCTGTACTATCATTGATGGTGTTGAGCTGAAGACCTCTGATATATGCAGTCAGGTCCAGCCAGTGAGATTAAAGATAAAAGTCAGGATTTCCACAGCATCAGAGAAAGCTTCCTGAACAGATTCTTCAGTGTCTGGTTTATATCTTCCTTAAAGGCAAATCAGATTCCACAGGAGCCTACTCAGGAATTCAGCCAATTACTGCAGCACCTCAGTGACACTAATACTTTTTGGTGAGATTAAGTGTAGGACTGTGTCTGAGTGCATGAAGAACCCCTCTAAATGCGAGGGCGGGGTGGGGAGCTAAGCCACGGATCCCCTGACTGTTGGAATTAGACAGCAGTAGAAAGATAAATATGGATTTTGGCACCCAGAATGGGAGAGGTTTTTGAGGAGAAAAGCTGTTATGTAAACTACCGACAACAAATGATAAATGCTGTTAGATTTGTCTTTGTCCCCTGGTATCTTCAAAAGCCCTTGCCTCAGAGAAAAGCAACCTCAACTCAGATTATAATTAAATTAAAAGGGTGATGGTGATATTTTGAGGAAGTGTTAAAGTTTTCATAACCCTTGAGAAGAGACACTTTCTAGAAACCTTGCCTTCTGACTCACTTCAGCATCTGTACTGGGATGCTTCTAACTTGGTTTTACATTTGATTGGACTTCAGTAATTCATGGGTGTAGACACTTTTCAGTTTTTCTTGCCGTCTTTTGCAAAGTTTTATGCAACCTGGTGATCCAGGTTTTATGCACCAGCAGCTCCATTCAAGTAGGAACTGAATGCCCACCAGCATATGAGAGACCTGGAATAATAAGACCTGTCTCTGCTGAAGGGGAAAATGTTATAGTAAATGCTATCATAAAAGGACTCTACACTGTAGGAAATGGGTTAATTTCCCTATCACAGTCTTCAGTCATTAATTTGAACTGCTTCAAGTTTATGTCTATGCTTCTAATTAGGTTGTGTTTAGAGTTCTACAAAACAATTTCCAAAATAGTGTTTTCAGGCCTCTATCTAGGAGCACTGAGCACAATTGCTAGTTCAATATATGATCCATAGTTCCAAACCAGATGAGAATATATTCTACAGAAAAAATCCGTTCAAACCTACTGACTGGAGTCACACATTTTTGTGTGAAGGAGTGTACAAATTGCTGAGCACTTAAGTGAGGTCTTTTGAGTTTCACTGAACTTAGTTGATAATCACGTTTTTCATAAAAGGAATAAGAAATTATAATAATAGATAAAAACAATTGCTTTCACTGGCATTTCTTTTTTGAGAACTTGCAGGGTTTTTTTTCTTTTAAATAAACAGAATCAAACCTATTGGTTGGAATATTACTGGAATTTATACAAATTATTGACATATTCTGAGTTTGAAAATACTCAGATATTTCAGAGTGATGAAGAAAATTCAAGATGATTGAGAATAAATGTTTCCTGACATTGTAGTTTTTCCTCTTCCTGCCAGATACCAAGGATAAGTTCTCTTTTTACCTGCAAAATTCACACAAGGGAATGATTCTTTTAAAAAAAGGTATTTGGGTGTCCATTAGTGCTCCATCATTTCTTTTAATCCTGCTTTCTCATAGAGAGCAGATGAGGTTATGAACTCAAATCTACCTTCATTATCATTAAAGGAATACTATGTTTAAAATGCAGCTAAGAGGTACCAGCTATTTGAAAAGAACACTGTCATGTATTTAGGAGTATAAAATATTTCAAACTTTTGAGGTGGCACTATAGCCAAAGTACATCAGAAGTTATACCCTTAGATTCAGCAATTATATATGAAATTTATCCCATCAGAATTAAAATGGGCTCAAAATTTTACACATGAAATTATTCATTATATCATAATTTACAAATTGAAAAAAAAGCATCCTAAAGACATTGAAATAGTATGTTGGCTAAATAATATGTAGCATAAGGACTGTGTATACTTATAAATAACAGGATATCTGACCAATGAAAGTTTTAGCAAGTGAGAGTCCATTTCACCAATGATAAGTTAACTGATAAATAGTGGCTTGCTCTACTTCCAGTGTTCAGTGATGCCCCAGGATCATGGCATTTTTCTTTATTTATGCTCTGACATCCTTAGAATAGTGTTTATATTCTCATAATCGAAAGATGATAAACACAAAATAGAAATAAGGGTACAATAATCAAGAATCTCAGTATATCAATCTCTTTTCTTAAAAGAGCAAAAACTTCACAGAAATCCAGCAGCAGGCTTCTACTTAAATCCCATAGGCCACAACTGAATTGTATGACCAACCCTTTCTGGAATAATGTACAAAGGAAGTATGCTTTCTCCAGGTGTAGTTCTGGGAAGTGGCAAAAGAGGAGGTGGAAATGAATACAAAGTTGGCCACTTAACAGCGCTGGTCACTGTATCTTCAGGATTCTCCATAGAAACAGACTCAATAGGATTTATGGAGAGATACAGAAAGAGATTTGTTATGAGAAATTGGCTCACATGATATGAAGGCCAAGAAGTCCTGTGAACTGCTATCTGCAAGTTGGGGACCTTTCAGTCCAAAAGTCTGAGAATTGGAGGCCAACAGTTTAAGTTCAGATATGAATCTAACAGCTCAAGAAACAGTAATGCCAATGTCATGAGCACAAGAAGATGAAGGTCACATATCAATCACAGAGTGTATCTACCCTTCCTATGGCATTTTGTTTTATTCAGTTTCTGAATGGATTGGATGAAACCTTCTCAGGTTGGTGAAGATGACCTCTACTGTTCATTTTACCTTTCCATATGCTGATTTCATTCAAAACACCTTCCTAATGCATACCTGAAGACACTGTTTATCTAACTATCAGACATTACTTATGCCTATCAAGTTGATACATCCAATAAGTAACACAGACACATCAGCTCTATCTTTGAAGCAATTTACCTAATAGCAGGGACTTTATCTGTTTGTTCAATTTCTGAGGTTGAGTATACCTTTTGGCACACAAGGATTTGGTGAATGAAAGGATTGACAAGTGAATGGAATATAGGTAATCATTAAAAGTATATTTTCTTTTTTTTTTAAGAGAGAGAGTGTGTGAATTTTTTTAGTATTTATTTTTTAGTTTTTGGAGGACACAACATCTTTATTTTATTTTTATGTGGTGCTGAGGATCAAACCCAGCGCCCCACACATGCCAGGTGAGCGCACTACCGCTTGAGCCATATCCCCAGCCCCCAAAGTATATTTTCAAAGGATACTGAGAGCATTGGAAATTGTGTCCCCTTCCAAAAAACAAAAACAAAGAAAGCAGAATGCAAACCTATATCTTCTATGATCCCAATCCTAAAACATACACGTAAAATATATTTGAAAATAAATTCCAAGTTATCAGGAGCGGTTCTCTGTAGTTACTATTACTGTGAGTTATAACTATGTTGTACCTTAGTCTCTATATTGTTATACAGGTGGCAGAATCTATAACTCAACGTTCTTAGGAAAATAAAATGAAATGAATACATCTCACCTGCTAGACATCCAAAAGATTTTTTTCCTCCCTGTTTCATTTTAATTAATTTTTTTGGACAGTTTAAAAATTCTCTGATTTAGCCTTGTTTTCCAGTGGGATTCTGTCCATTTCTACTCCAGATAATTTACATTAGGCTTACAGTTAGTATTCTGCTGATTCCCCATCTGAGGCCAGTCCTGACTATGAAATGGTATGAGTGTACACATGTGTGTGTGTATGTGTGTTACAACTTTTGTTCTTCTTTGGAGCAGTGTTATTTGCTTTTTCTAATTGAAATAGCTTTATTCACACTAGAAAATGTCTTGGTGAAATATGTCTTTTAATAAGCCTACTGTGCCATGCAGTCTATTAGTTAGAATATAATACTGTTCCTACTGTCCATGGGCACACAATCCAGAAAAAGACACACGGTTGTACTAGAAACTATAGAATAACAAGGCAGATGCACGGAGGATGCTTAGGCTGTACCGAGGTGTGGGTGCAAATGTGGAGAAAGGTAGCAGGATCTACCTGAGGGCAAGGAGGATCCATCCAGGCAGCTTTATGGATGAGGTGATAGGAGAGAAGATTTAAATTATTAGAACAGTAATTGGCCTTAAAATGAGAGAGAAAAGAATGTGAAGGATTATTCATTTCATGGTAACAAATCCTGGGGCAGTTTTTCCCTTAGTCACTTTACTCACAAACTGACTTCAAAATCCTGTGAGTTCCTAGTTAATAAAAATTCTTCACTCTTTCAGCAAAGGAAAGTTCTTAAAGCTGACATTAGGATGCTTTCCAAGCACATATTTGCGTCTAAATTTATGCTTCTGAAAATCAGTTCAGCTATCAGAGACACTGCTTCAATTCCTTTAAAAACCTGGGGCATGATTACAAGTTGCATCCTTGGTGCAGAGAAATAACTTTGCATTATCTTTCATTGCAGCACAACTATAATAAAATCCCAGCTGAATCAATGGTTTTGGAAATCTATGTAGTCGGTTTTAACAGCTCATGTAAAACATGGAAGGTTACTTTTGCATCCAATAAGATAGAATCTCATCTGTTGCAAATACCACAAGTAAATACAAATGCAAAACCTTTACCAGTACTAACAGCTCACCCTCCAGTGAACACCTTGCCTCCTTCCCACACCTGGCTGACTCCGCTTCACCACAGTAGACATAAATTCACCATCTCTGGTTTCCTTCCTCACCATGGAACCTGGGGAGTCCTTTCTGTTTGTTCCCTTAGCTTCCTGTGCTGTTCATCCTAACAAATGCCTAACAATTACCCACCTCCTTCACAATGACCCTGGACCATAAAACCCTTAAAAAGAGTCAGTACATAGTAGTGATTAAGACTAAGGGCATCAGAGCCAAGCTGTTAGGATTAAATTTCCAATCTGTCACTCAACGGCTCTGACCCTATGTATTTAACCTGTTTATTCCTCAGTGTCTTCATTTGTAAAATGGAAACCATAAGAATACCTACCCTGAGCTGGACGCAATGGTACATGCCTATGATTCCAACCACCAAAAATAAAATGGGCTGGGATTTGTCTCAGTGGTTATGTGGCCCATATTTCTATTCCTGGTAACCCACTCCCTCCAAAAAAAGAATACCTACCTTGATTGATTGTTATAAAAATTAAACGTAATATTTTAAAGCATTATTCTAGAGCTATAATAAATACTATATGGGTTTGGCCATTTAAATTTATTATTTAATCTTCAGTGGATATGGCTTAGGACGTACACGATTCCTGGCACTTAACAGATAACGAATGTGTGCTGACTCAATGAATGAAGAAAATCATTTACCCAATTTTTCTTCCCACCTCATTCTTCCTAATTCCCCTGCTTCCCCTACTTCCTCCATTTTCTCCAGCCCCTACTTCCTTTTCCTTCTCCCTGATTTTCCTCTTCCTTTCATTTCAGACTTCCAGTCAATACTCCCAAGTCATTATAAAACTTTAGATTAGACTTTGTTATTTTTCCTATCCCTCATCCATTACATTGAAAAGTCAGGCTTAAAGAAGTCTGAGCTTATTTATCCCCAAGTATTATTCTTTAGAAAGACCATAGAGTAGTTGAGATAGATACCTAAGCAAGGGAAGTGAAGATCCCAATATTCTCCACTGAGTTTGGGCAACCTTCAAAACCAGTCATCAGGGAAGGTGCTCACCATTCCTTCATCTAGGATAACTAGGATCTTCCAGATGGTAGGTTTTCACTGTACACAGAGGGGCCCAAAATTACAGTGTAGATCAGTGAAAAATTGAGAGAGAAGTGATCAGAGAGAGGATAGGACAGTCAAACTGGAAAGGGGAGGCATGCAGGCCGACTGCAGAGGAGGTCACAGATAAATCAAGAGCAAGAAATGTAATTAATAATTGGGCAGTTAATATGTGCCAGATTCTCTAACAGAGGCTCTTTACATCTTTTTTTTTTTTTTTACTTTTTCTTTCCAGTAAATGAATGAGTTAAATATCTCTCGACTCCTTTCAAAACCGAAGAAACAGAAGCCTAATGAAATTAACTGGCATTTCCTAAAGTTAATAAGCAAGGTTGAATGTTCTCTGGGCTAGATGAATGCTATCCCACAACATGGGGAGTGGAGCAGGAATAGACGTTCAGTGGATTAGACAAAGGGGAATGAAGGGAAGGGAGAGGAGCTAGGAATAGGAAAGAGTAAACTGAATCTGCCATAACTTTCCTATGTGCATATGTGAATACACCATGGAGAGTCTCAACATCATGTATATTCACAAGACTGGGATCCTAATTAGAATAAGATAGATTCCATGAGTGTATCAATATATCACAATAGATTCTACTGTCATGTCTAACTAAAAAGAACAAATAACAAAAATTTAAAAACGGCTCCTTTAGGATTGGACATGAAGTCTGATTGATGCCATTTCAAAGGTCATATTTTTTGTACTACCTTATGTTAATTATGATGATAATAGTAATTTTGACCAAAGAGGTTTTCATATTTATCAGTAAATTACTTTAAAAGTATACTTGCTTAAAATATATGAGATAAGACAACCAAGATAAATGTGAATGTTCTTTATATTCCAAGACACAGGTGGTGAGTATAGTGAAAGCTGAAATGACCCAGTGTATCAGTACTTACAGAGTCTCAGAGAGCCTGAAGGCCAAGAAAAGTGAAGAGAAGGGTGGGCATTTAATGGCAGCTGTTTTTTTGTTTGTTTGTTTGTTTGATTATGTAGAAAAAGTAAAGCTAAAAAATAAAGTAAAAAGTTTTTTAAAAAGTAAAGCTAAAAAATAAAGTAAAATAGTCATGGGCATCATAGAGTACCTAACAGTAAATGGATACCATTGTTATGATTAATATTTTATTTTTTAAACAAATAGAGATTGCCAAGTTACAATCACAGGATAAGTTATAGATAAATCAGATATTGAAACATTATGACATAATTTGTATTTTCTCAAAACATTCCGTTTCTCATTTCTTTAACTTTTAGCTATATAAAATTAACCTTATTCATTTTAAAGAAAATATGTGTATACATTTATTCTTTATATAAAAATATGTGTAAATTTACTCCTTATTCTATAAGTGGATATTTTATGTACTTATCAATAATACAGTTATCTCCAAATTTAACATTATTGGGAAAAATATAACATGATAGACATCGTTTTTACCAGAAAAGCATTGGGTGCAATTTCTTTTTCTTTTTCAAATTTCCACTAAGGAGATCTGGTAGGTTGCTTATATTAATTGGTCATCTTAAATATTTTCTATAACTTCCTATGACAAGTGTTCAAGAGTGGAGAAGAAAGAATAGCCAAAGCAGAAAATGCTAAAAGGAATTTAAAAAAAATAATAGCTTATTACATAAGCTCAGGTTAAATGAAGCAGACTCCTGGAGGACAGAAATATTCTCCAAACATAAGTTATGAGAGAATGAAATAGTGCCTTCTTTCTAGCAAAGAACATACCATTTAGCACATCAAATCAGCAATTTGCTGCCTGGCATCCTACGATCTAAACAAGCATATGCCTAGACCTCTTAGACAAGGTCTATATCCAAACAAAATCTGTCCCACTAAATATTGTGGAATCCTATTAAAATCAGAGTATTTTAGGAAAAAACAACATTTTCCTTAAAACTTAGCCATATTATCACATTCATTTGCCTGCATTTATTTTAGGTTAGAGACCTCAAGTTTGGAGAATTAAACATTACATTATTTCCATGTAAGCAAAAAATATAGACAATAAAGGGTCCAGTCAAAAGTGGTACCCAGGGCACAAGTTTCTCCTGCTAAAGGCTAAGGGTGGTCCTATTATAGGAGGAAAGGGGAAGAAAGTCACAGAGAATTTTGCTCTTGATGTCTTCTGGGTATTATTATTATTATTATTATTATTATTATTATTATTTTCTATAGATAATAAAGTTTCACTGAAGGAAGTCACATGATCAGAAGGCCATCCATGGAAGAGATGCATATTTGCTACCTCAAGGATCTGCAGGTTTGCTTGTGCCATAATCTATATTCTTTCCTTCCTCTTTCTCTTTCTAACAAGCTTTTATTAAGCCCAAACATCAGACAAATAAATCGCTCCTTACTCTACCTTCCTAGAGAGCTCTTATCACAATTCTATCTTCCATATCCAGGCAGAAACTGCAGGCAGTGATTTGCAGTTGTAGGCGTGCATGTGTGTCTGCGCATGCTTACCCATACATGCATACATGAATGAGAGGGAGGAAAGGATGACTGGACTTCACAATTGGATAAACTAGTTAAATATCAAAATTCTATGATCCTCATATTTCATTATAAAATATCTTCTATGAGATGGCAAACTGCAAAGCACACAAACTTTTTAAATTTGATTGAAACACTGTATTAAGCTAGATAATAGAATTATATATTGTTGCCAGGTAACATTATATTAATTTTCAATTACTGAAATTTTTATTTAAATCAATTCTACTGTGTGACCACCACACACACTAGGATAATCTAGCAATTATACAGAACTAATATACATTTTTAAATAACTACTAAAGTCAAATTTGTATTAGTTCATTATACAATCTCCCTGATACAGCGAGATGTTTCCTTTTCAATTAAATAAAACCTATTATGATATTTCATATTTCTGTTGTATGTTGACAGTGAATGACATAGATACATATTTCCTCACATATAGAATATACACAGAACCATATATCTGCATAATTAGAGATATAAGTCTGTTTGCTTTGCTTCCTGAACTGTTGCACTTGAATGTACAATTCATCAATAATTGTGAGCTCTGAATCAGACCTAGACAAACCATAGAGGAAATAAAATTTATTTTCCTTTTTATGTTTTATCATGGGACACTTTACATGCATATACACAACTGTCCTATAACATCATCATTTTTTAAATGGTTTCCAACCTCATTATCAAATTAAGCTATTCTAGGTTTTATTCTTTCGTGAAACTCATTTAATCACACCTATCCACAGAAGGTCAAGCTAAATCAATAATATATTTTGACCAAATGCTGACTGAGCACATGATAAAATCAATATGGCCAAGGTTAGACCCAAGTGAACATTTTAATTATGCAATGAACCTATGGAACACAAAAATAAATCTGAGACCTTATCATGAAATTTTGTTAATAAAATTTGATTGTTAAAAATTTTGATGTTGGGGCTGGGAATGTGGCTCAAGCGGTAGTGCGCTCGCCTGGCATGTGTGTGGCCCTGGTTCGATTCTCAGCACCACATACCAACAAAGATGTGTCCGCCGAAAACTTAAAAATAAATATTAAAATTCTCTTTCTCTCTCTCTCTCTCTCTCTCTCTCTCTCTCTCTCTCTCTCTCTCTCTCTTTAAAAAAAAATTGATGTTGAAGTTTTAAAGGTACCAATATAATACAAGAATGTCGTTTTTACACCTTCAATCCTAAACAGATGCTAACTTTGCAATGAATAAACAAGATTTTTAAAGCATATCTCAATTTGCTCTATCATGATAATCTTTTATAAATTTCATATATTGTTATAATTTAGATATGTGGTATCCCCCAAAATCTCATGTTTGAGACAATGCAAGAAGGTTTACAGGTGAAATGATTGGGTTATGAGAGCCTAAACCTAATCTATAAATTAATTCCTTGATAGGGAATAACTGAGTGGTAACCAAAGGCAGGTAGGGTGTGGCTAGATGTGTACCTTTGGAGTATATACTAAGTATCTGGCAAGTGGAGTTTCTTTCTGCTTCTTGGTGCTATGTTCACAACTTTCCTCTGCTACATTCTTATACCATGATGTGCTACCTCACCGAGAGCCCCGACAGATAAAGCCAGCCTTCTATGAACTCATTTCTCAAACTGTGAGAAATAAACTTTCCCCCAAATAAACTTTTCTCATTGAAATTGTTCTTATCAGGTATTTTGGTCACAGCAACAACAACAACAACAACAGAAAGCTGACTGAAACGCATACCTATCACGTCTGTTTTGAAAATAATTCATCATATATCTTACATGATTTTGGAGATTTTTCTCTTGTAAAATATTGAAGGTAAAAGTCAATATTCTTTTTCATTCTTTCTTGTAAAAAGTGAAGACTTTCAAAGTGAAAGTCTTAATTTTTTAAAAAATTTAATTTTTAAAAAATAGAATTATGAAGCCATGTACTATTATTCTGCTTTTTATTAATAACATTTTATAAATACCTGTAAGTTCAAAAATAATATAATATCTTCCTGAGCCTAGTTAATGGAATCATTCTTATCAGAACCATTACATTTCAGCACATTTCCAAATTTATTTATTTAGAACTCTGTTATTTTTGTTACTAAAATTGGGAGCATTTACAACTATTCATCACTGTAGCATTTAAATTTTTTTTTAATTTTTTGTTTGTTTGGGGATATACATGACAGTAGAGTGTATTTTGACACATTATACATAGGAAAAAAATTTGTGGAATGAATTGTACATAACTTTCCTGTTTCGTATGTGAATACATCACAAGTGAAACTCCATACCACAAGAATGGGATCTTAATTAGAATGTTATACTCCATGTATATATAAAATCATCACTATAGCATTTTACCTCGAACTAATCTATACTTATACTTCAATTTTAATATCTCATGAGATTTTTTATTCTGTTAAATGTAAAATATTTACCTATTTCTAAAATACACATTCATCTAAAATAAAGACCTTTCAGAACTAATAAATGAGTTCAGCAAATTTACAAACAAAAATCAATTGCATCTTCATACACTAAAAATTAATGATCTAAGAAGTAAATTAAGAGAGTAATTCCCTTTTAATACTATCAGAAAGAATAGAGTATGTAAACATAAATTTATCTAGGAAAGCAAAGTTGT
This sequence comes from Urocitellus parryii, assembly GCF_045843805.1. Taxonomy (NCBI): domain Eukaryota; kingdom Metazoa; phylum Chordata; class Mammalia; order Rodentia; family Sciuridae; genus Urocitellus; species Urocitellus parryii. The sequence continues at coordinate 110,804,759 of NC_135540.1, read as the reverse complement.
TGCACACTACAAACTACGAACGTTGTTGAAAGAAAGGAAAGAGGATACAAATATATGGAAAGACCTTCTGACATTCATGGACTGGGAAACTTACTATTGTTGAGCTGTGAATGCTATCCACAGGGATCCAAAGATTGAAGGCAATCACTATCAAAATCTCATTGCCATTTTTCTTCAGAAATACAAAAAAATCAGCCTTAAATTTATTTGTAATCCCATGGGACTCTGAATAGCCAAAAAAAATTTTAAAAAGAACACTTTCCAATTTCAAAATTTATTACAACATTACAGGTAAAAGAAAATGATGAAATATTGGCATAAAGACAGGTAAATGGAACAAGAAAATAGAATAGAGAAACTAAAAATAAACCACCACATAAATAATGAAACAATTTTTGAAGGAAGCCAAAACTATTGAAGGGGGAAAAGAGTCCTTTCAACAAATTGTGTTGGGAGATCTGCAAACGCACATGTGAAAGAATGAATCTGGACATTTAATTTACATTACACACAAAAATGAACTCCAAATTGATTGAAGAACTGAATGTAAGAGTTAAAACTTTAAGATACTTACAAAATGGGAAAAGCTTCATGAAATTGAATTTAACAATGACTTTTCTAAATATGGTATCAAACACACACACACACACACACACACACACACACACACAAAAGGTAAATTAGATTATATCAAAATAAAAACTTCTGTGCATACAAAGATATAATCCACAGAATGGGAGAAATATTTTCAAATCATATATCTGATAAAGAGTTAATATTGAGAATGCATAAAAGAATTCCTACAAATTAACATGACAACAGCAATAATAATATTCTAATTAAATATTGGACAAAGAACTGAATAGATATTTATCTAAAGAAAATAATCTGAATAACTAGTAAGCACAAGAAAAGATTCTCAAAATCAGGAAGGAAAATGCAAATTAAAAACACAATGAGGAAGAGCATGGGAAGAAGATTACTTCTAGATAGGGAAGAGGGGAGGGAGGGAAAGGGTGGGGGAAGGGGAATAGCAAGGATGGGGGAATGTGATGGTCATCATTGTACAAAATACATGTATGAAGTTTGAATTTGGTGTCAACAAACCCTATATACAGAGATATGAAAAACTGTGGTATATATGTGTATTAAGAATTGGAATGCAAAAAAATAAGAGTACGTGTATAATGGCAGAATTTGGCGTGAACATACTTTATATACAGAGTTACGAAAAATTGTGCTGTATATGGGTAATCATGAGTGTGATGCATTCCACTATTGTCATATATTAAAAAAACAATGAGATATCACGTCACACCAATTAGAATACTTATTATTAAAAAGAAAAAGAACAGAAAGTAAAGGTGACTTTTGAGGGATGTGGAGACACTGGAACCCTTGTGACTTGTGGGTGGAAATGTAAATGGTGCAATGACTATAGAAAACAAACTGACACTTCCGCAGAAAACTGAAATACAATACCTATGATCCAGCAATTCCACTTCTGGGTACAAACCCAAGTGAATTAAAAGAAGGATGTCTAAGAGATATTTTTATACCCAAGTTTTTAATAGCCATATTCACAGTAGCAAAAAGGTGGAAGAAACCAAGTGTCCATGTGCATATGAATAAACCAAACAAATAGAATGGGTTACCCAGCCTAAGAAAGGAAAAACCCTCTGATTCCTGCTACATGATAAATGACACTTAAAGACTTTATTCTGAATGAAATAAGAATATATCTGATCTATAATTTTACAAAGGTACAAATACTATATGAGTCTTCTTACATCAAGTACCTAGAGTAGTTGAATTTCTAGGGACAGAAAGTAGAATGATGGTTGTCAGGGGATAAGATGCATGGGGAATAAAAGGTAGGAAAGCTGCTTAATGTTTAAACTTTGCAAGATGAAAGGGGTTGGGGAATTGGTTGTGCAACAACATGAATGTACTCAACACTACTGAAGTAACTGCACACTTACAATAGCGTTAACCTGGTCAATTCCTTATGTGTATTATTGCAATTAAAATGTTTTAAATAATAAAAATGAATACTCAAATATTCAGAATCAGCACCAAAGACATTTTTTTGTTTGTGTTACTGTGACACTGAATAGATATGATAACAGTGCTCTTGAGCCCATTCAACTTGAGTTGTCAGAAATAAAAGTTACTGTTCAGGAAGTCAGTCCTCTGAAACAGAAGCCTGAAGCTAAAACCAAACATGAGGTTTGATCCAAATTTCAAGGCCTATCCCAAACCTTAATACATTCCTAAATAGAAGACTTGTGTCTTGCTCATTGTGAAAATATCAGAAACTTTTGCAGAGAACAAACTTAGTCCTATGTCCCTTTTTGTGTTCCCTCTACCTGCATAGATCATGTTATTTAGACTTATGCTCATTTCATTAACATAGAACTGGGCCTACAGATTTTTACTGTACGAAAAGCTTTAAATAAACCTCTTCCTTCTTTTGGTGTCTGAGAAAGGAAATGAAGCCTTGCTGGAAATGATAGAAGCAATCCTCTGAGCCAGCATACAATATCACCCTCTTGTGTCTTGAGTGTTACACGGTGATATATATGGCCTGATGCAAAATAAGGCATTAAAAATATTAAATGACCTGATTGTTGATCACATTTTTTAGAACAATTAATAAGACACAATTTGAGTTTGTGGCTTAGAATTATAGTTCTCATTTGCATAGTTTTAACTATCGCTGAGTCAGTTAACCACAACATCAAAGTCAAACTTCAATTAAATGTTTGAGGTGTGCTTGAAGAAGGTTTGAATGGCTTCAAATCACCTTGGTTGCTCCTGCCAATATTCATGAGCATCCAAAGGTTAGAGGCCCCATTAATCTGATTCACTCATATAAAGTACCCTTAAGAAGATGTTTCATAAGTGTTTTTTGATCACATTCATGATGAAAAACTCTCAGCACTAAGAACAGTCAAGTGAGATAATCCCAAAAGAAGGAAACAACTTGTCTTGCAGGTTAAATGAGGAGACGAGACATATAAAAATGGTGAGATTGGTTTACATGCAAAGATCAGTCTAGCCTCATCATAATTTCTGCCTTGAACACCGAAATATATATTTTATTATAAACTATAGCTCTGTACAGCTGAAAAACATCTATTTTTACTAAATGCCCAAAATACCACCAAATGGTATTCATGCAATAAACCTAAATATATCAAATTGTCAGAACAGATATGGACAAAGAAGCATTTCCTTCCCGGCCTACAAAGCAAGAATACTGATCACCACTAAGACAGGAAAAGTGCTGACACTTGAATCCCAATTCCTGCTGGAAATAGTCACACCACAAAATACAGGAAAGACACGATATTGTGACAATAAGGCAGAGTTGTACTCCTCCCATATTTAACCATTTATTGTAGTAAACACAGTTCTGTGGCAGTAGGTGAATGAGATATTTTTAAGAATAGGATCAGATTTCGGTAAAAGAGAAAACAAAAGGTTATTCCATTTTCCAAAAGCTATAAAGAAGGTTAAAAGAACAATATAGATTCATCTTGAAAATAATTCTTTCTTTAAAAAATAATGTGAAAAAAAATTCTACTATACATTACAGCTATTCATGCACCAGTGAGGCTAAAAATAAGTGATGAAACAAAGATATCAGGGTATTAAAATTATATCAATAATTTTGGTAAATGTAATATGTTTTCAAAACAGCAGCTGTTTTGAAGGTCACACTGAAACAATACATGAAAAAGAGGTCTAATTAACATTATAAATATTATGCTTTCCTAACATTATAAATCTTAAACTTAATTTTAAAACTCCAGTCATAAAATTCAAATGACCTTTTTTCTAAAAAAACTTTCATGCACTCACAATGAGATTTTTGAATGGCAATAATCAAAATCTCAAGCATCTTATTAATTAATAATATTAAAGTGATATTTAATATAGCAGCATTAAGTTTATATATCTCTGTATATATAATTACTTCAAATTTGACAATTTCTGTAGTATAATTTTGGTCAATTGCAGTGTAGAGTTCAAGAAAAGATAATATTTTCCAACCAATCTACTAGGCATAGCTGTTAGAAGTTTACTTTTTCTTCAGTCATTAGAGAGTACCAAAAGTCAAATTTGGTCCAAAATATGATATATTCCTTACAGAAATAATTTTGAGTAGCAAACTCAAACAAATTCAAAAGGAAAATAGCATCTACTTATTACCCCATAACATGGCAAGGACTAGAAGTTTTCATATGCACCACCTCCATGGCAAGTGCTACTACATCCTTCTATATAGACAAAGAAATTAGTCAAAAAGATTAAGCAACTAGCCCAAGTTCACAATTCACAAAAGTAGGATTTGTTCGTATGTCTTCTTTGAGCTAGCAAATTCCATGACCCCAAGGAGCAATCACAGTGGGCCTCAAGAAAGTGTAGAGACTTTAAGTATATACCTCAGTAGTAAAGCATGAACTTACTATGCCCATAGAGAAGGGAAGGAAAGAAAGAGACAGGGAGAGAGAAACGAAGAAAATGAAGGAAGGAAGGGAAGGAGGGAGAAGGAAGGGAACGAGGGAGGAAGGAAGTGCTCCTTTGGTCTTTTTGAAAGCATTCCAAAAGAAGGCCAATGTTTTGCACCAAATTTACCGTCACAAAATGGCATGAAATAGTCACCATTATCTCTGTTTTAAATTTGGCTCTTCAAGATCAGGTTTTGGCTTCTCGTTGAGCCCAGACTAGATAATTTGACCTCCACATCTGTCTGCTGTTACATGTGTGGTATAAGATGGAGGAAGCACTGCCTCTAGAGACTTTTGATTACAACTCTAAACTAGATCAAACGCTCAAAAACTACAACAATAACAATGACCTTTTTGTTTTATTCAGTGAAGAAAAATGAATTCACCTGAAAATAATGGAAGAACTTCCTAAGGATGACAAGCATGTTCTCACATCAAAAATAGCATTTAGGTTTTCATACAGGCTTTGGCCCAGTGACTCAACAATAGCAGGCCATAGTGCTGTGAACATTTAGGCTTTTGCTTCATGAAGGTCCTCCATGTTCTCGAGATACCTGCTCAGCCTTCAGACAGGACAGTCGTACTCCAGGAGAGAAGAAGAGACAGCATCATCCCCTAGCTTTCCACTTTCAATGACAAAGCAAAACCTTTCCTGAGCATACTCCTAGTCAATTTCTTCCTATTTCTAGCAGTCAGAGCTGTGAGCTCTTAAACTCTAGCACCAAGAAAGGCAGGAACGGGAATGTTTCCATTTCCACACACTGCAGGAAAAAGCAGCGATTGGACAATGGAGAAGAAAGAGGATGTACATGATCCCACCATAGTGCTTGCCACCAAGGTGGTTTTCTAAAATACATTCTTTAAATACTTTTTAAAATATTAACTATTCTTTTTTTACCTAATGATCTTGTTCCTTTTTCTTACAAATCATTCTTGAGTATAAAGAAGTTGGGACTTATTGTTGTTAGTATATTGGCAAATGTATATAATATCAGAGAAAACATCACAAAGATTTTTAAACAATTCTTTTCAATAAAATTATAGTACCTAACTATGCAGTTAATGCAACTAATTTTTTGTGATTACAAAGCAGTTGCACCATAAAAAAGTACAATTAAAGCTACATTTTGAAAAAAGACCCCCAATTTCCTTCTGGCTACAGGTATTCTTTTTTGATGCAAAGGACTCATTTCACAGACATATTCTCATAGGGAAAAAAATTATTGACAGAGAATTGAAATATTTATTCTTAGGCTCAGAGAATGAAAGTCAGAAATGTATTTTGTTTTATAAAGAAGTCATAAAATGTATTTTATTTTATAAAGGAGTCATGAGAAAATCTTTAAAATGACACATGTCAAGTAAATAACTGGAATTTATTAACTCTGTGCCTTTAAAGAATTCAAATTTTTAACCTTTTTTCCTATTGACTAAAAGTTACTTGGAAATAAGTTTAAAAGGCAACTGTTTCAGTCCATTAAATCATGGATGCAAGAAAATGATATCCAGTTGTCTAAATCAGCTGATGGGTCGCTGTTAATCTTAGCCACCTTTGGTTCCAAAGTATTCAATTCTCTATGTGATTTCTCACCGGAAATAAAAGCAGCAAAACTGAACCAAAAACACTAAAGATGAAGTACAAAGAAAAGCCACTTGTCCTAAGTCACATAGCAACAACTAATTTATTCATTAAGTACTCACTGTGCATTGGCTATATTCCAGCTTTCAGGAACACAGAGCTGATGAAGAGGATAATAGAAGGTATTTCACTTGGTGGCCATTATAGCAGCCTTTCAATTACATCATTTCATACCATTAAGAGCTCTCACAAAATTAAGGTTCAGAACAGACTCTAGAAGTCAGCTAGTCATCTAGGTAAATTTCTCTGGAGTGTAAGAGAGCAGACCTATTCCACACAGGATGGTCATTTAAACTGAATTCTGCAGAATGAGCCAAGCATGTGAAAGCCAGGTACAGTGTGCCCCATGTGGGATAAAGAACATTTGCTGAGCACTCCATTTATGGAAGAAAGAGTTCATGTGGTTCTTGGAACACAAAAAAAATCCAGGTTGACAGCAGCATGTTGATTCTGAAGAAAAGTATGAGTCCAGGTCTAAATGTAGGCCAAGAACAAATAATGCAGAGCCCTGGAGTCCATGGTAAGAAGGCTGGATTTAATATTTTAGGTCAACAAACAAATGAGAGAAGAGATCTGATGATAAACCCTCTAAGAAGGTCTTTGTGCATTCAATAAATAGAAGAAGAAGTCATTCCATTTGTCCATTAGGTGAGAAGGGTTTCAATAAAGTAGTGAAAAGGCAGAAGTCAAACTGTAGAGGTCTAAAAATAATTGGTCAGTGAATTCAAACAACTGGACTTAGAAGTGAAGGGGGCAACAGAAATAACAGCAGAGAGACCACTTGGCTGAAAATGATTTTTTTAAAAATTGCTGAGATGTGGAAATTTTACTTGAAATGCAGAGATGAAAGAGCTAGGAGAACAAGGAATGGCTGAGGGAGTAAGTAAGATTGATCCTAGAGCAGGCAGAAGTGGACGACATCTATTTTAAAGGTAGGGGAGTTACTTGATCAAACTTTCAAGGAAACTTTCAAGTTTCAATGAAGATATTGGTGGTCATCTTTAAAGAACTAGGGGAAAAAAAAATGTCTCCAAACAGGACAAAGTGCATCTAATAAAACATCAGTGATCAAGTGGCTCAAAGACTTGATTACAAAGTAAAATAGGGAGAATATGGTCTGTTAACACAGTCTCCTTCACAAGATGAACAAAAACAGTCAAGTTACAGTAAGAGGCAAAGGTTGGGTACCAGGAATACACAACAGAAGGCTCAAACTCAGAGGGAATACTTTCATCTCTCACTAACTGAAAAAGGGTTAAATCTTCTGCTGAACATTCGCTCTAAAAGACTAAAGTAGAATACAATGTGTTTCTTTCCAGATAAGCCAACCCTCATCATATTTTCTGAAACAACTTTGAATATCCCTCCCTGTATCATTCTTTAAGTCAAAATTTCTTCTGTGATAAAAAGAGAACTTGACACTAGTTAGAAAACAGGTAATCTACCATTAACTCAGATTCTTAGTCATAATACGTTTTCCAATTGTATAACTGACATCACTGCTTACTTATTTAATTAAACTGATTTATTTTATTACTAGAAGAAAACAAGCTAAATTTTCTCATAGCTAATTTCTGATAAGAAGTTTCTCTAAAGTTTCTTCAAATTTAAAAATAAGGGCTGGGGATGTGGCTCAGTGATAGAACACTTGCCTACCATGCAAGAGGCCCTGGGTTTGATCCCCAGCACCTAAAAAAAATAAAAAAGTAAAATTTGAAAATAATGGTCTGTGTAGCCTACCCAATAGCAACTGTTGCATATTTGAATCAGACATTAGACATTTAAAAATCTTTTGAAGTGCAGAATTTCATCCACTGATGTAAGGACGAAACTATGATATTGCTGTCTCTTAGTTTCTATCTTTTCTAGCATGCTGTTACCATGCCCAGACTGGAGAGAGGAAAAAAAAAAAAAAAAAAACATCAAAAGCAGTTTTTTTAGCACCTTCAATTCTGCAAGCTTAATCAATCTCCTGGGAATTCACTATGTGGCTAGTTTATCTTAGTTCACTGGATAAATTTCATAACTTTTTTTTTTGATCTTGAGTTTCTTAAGATACAGTTTGGTATGATAAGTAAAGGCTTTGGGAACCTATACTGCTATGGTTTATGGTGCTGAGGCCTTTCAAGCAAGAGTTTACAAGTCCTCCTTTCAGTACTTTTCCTCTAATCAGCATATCAGAAACCCTGAATTCTTTAGAACTCTCTGGAATGACTGGAGTTTTCATTATAGCTTGTTTCAAAAAGTACTTCCCTGTCATGCATCTTCTTTTAGCTGTCACATTGTCAAAGACAAAGGACAGTGTAAGTCAATGTTTAAGTACATGGGCTTTGATGTTAGAAAGATATTAAGGAGGTTGTTTTCATACAAGTCTCTTTACCTCTCTAGGTCTTGGTCTCCTCATCTATAAATGGAGATGAACATACTCCTTATATTATAGATGCCTCTAAAATTAAAGGAGTTGATATATGTAGGCTATTTAACACAGGACAGAGGACATACTAGATCTTAAATAAGTTACAGCAATTACCTTCTTATTCTGTCTTCTCCTCTCATTCTCATTCCTTCATCTCTCTAAACCTCAAAATGTGTTTACTAGTCCATCCAGAAAATGCAACATTATTATGATATTGATTAAATGAGTTCAATTTTTTATATTGCCAAGAACAACATAGCTCTACCAAAATAAATTTATATAAAGGGCCATAAATTTCCACAAACTACAATATATGGTAAAGCATAAGGTAGTCCAATAATGATTCCCTTAGAATAAGGGACAATTCAGGGAGTTACATTCTTAGCACGTTAGATGCTAGTCATGCTGTTATTTGATTTTTTCATTTTAGTATCTCTGAATTTAAGCCTTTCAAATATTTATTTTCTCTTTAAGCCCAGACCTGAGCTCAACAAAGCAATGTAAAAAAATCATCTTTTAATGCAAATGTTCAAAGACTCTACTTTGTCTTGCATTAGTGTCTCTAATAGAATATCAATATTTAATCATTAATTGATATAAATTGTCATATTGCATTTAAATAAAGGAATAAAAGTGCATTAACCCAATGCTCTAAATATAATACAAAGAAAGCCACATAGAGAAAGAGGTCTATTATGCCATTAATAATATTTAGAGAAAGAGGTCTAGGAAAATTATCCCATTAACTTCTATGTGAATTTAGGCAAAACTCTCCAGTCTTAGAAGCTGACTTATCTGAAGTTAATAAAGATGAAGCTTCAAATCTACCTCCTAGGTCCCAAGAGGAGCCCTAGAAATGTATTTACACTTATATTTAATAAAATTTGCAAAATCTATTATAACTAAAATTGATGATAATTGCTGTCTTTTTCTACACTGACTTCTTGCCTGCTGGCACTGTAGTAGTCTGAGCACTTCAGAAATATGGCTAAGGGGAAGCTGAATTAGAAGTACCTTTAGTGGGACATATGAAAATGAAGTTAAATAACTACCTTTAGGTTAGCCATCCCAGTGCAAAAAGGGCTTCCAAGAATATTCCTACTGTCCACTGACCATCTTAGCCTTGTCATACAAAGACATGATTTAAACATGCCTTTTGACACCCAGGACTAAAAGCAGGTGGCCAGTGAAGGAAAGCAAGAATGGAAATGAGTGGAGCTAGACGCAAATCTGTGGGAAATGCTTCCATTTATCAAACATTCAGTGTAACACTGAAAACGAGAATTTTGTCAAACCTGAAGATACACATTGTCAAGAATATATTCAACAATGCAGCATGAACAATCACAAATATATGACTTGGGGGTGGGAGTTAAACAAAAAAAGAACTTATCGGAATCCCTTTAATGGTCACAAAGCCCTAGGAAGAGCAAAGTCAACGTATATGTATGTAAAGTCACATTTGTGAATCCCCATAATAAAGGTATACTTCAACCCATTATCAGGAAAACAGGCTAAGTTATCTATTTTTTTTCCTATAGAAAATAATATAAAATCATTTTAATAAGTAGAAGGCAGAGGCATTGTATTGGCTTTTTAGAGCTATGATGTAAAACAACAGCAACTACAAAGATTGAGGGACTTAAACAATAGAAATTTATTCTCCTCAAGTACGGGAGGCTGGCAGTTCTGAACTGAGGTGTCAGGAGGTTTGATGTCTTCTGAGGCTCCTCTCTTTACCTTGCAGTTGACCATTTTGTCTGCCCTCACACGGTCATTCCTCTGGAAGGACACATCCCAGGAGTCCCCTTATATGTCCTAATCTCTCCTTTTTTATAAAAATCCAGTCATATTAGATTAGGTCCTGACCTAAAGAACTTTTCAAATTTTATTATCTCTTTAAAGACTCTGTCTCCAAAATTTCAGATGCTGAGGTGCAAGAGATGAGGGCTTAAAGGAACACAATTCACAATTCAGACCATAAAAGGCACAAAGACACACAGCCCAAATTGTAGTCAAAAAAGGTAACAAGGATGTGTACGGCCATTAATAAATTTTAAAAACACTGTAGACGGCTTTTGTGAATTTTGTGGTATTTCTGACACTTTAATTTTTTTTTAAATGAGCAATTTCTTGCCTTTTATTTTCTCATATGAAATATTCACTTTTGTATCTTATTTTGTATTTCATAATGTACTTTGTATTCTTCTTTCAAGAGCTCTTCTGTCAGAGCCCCTGATGTTGTGGTAGATTTTGTAAGAAACAAAAATCTTTGCTTACTATATGCAAAGCCATGAATTCAATCCTTAGCACCAAAGGAAAAAAGAAAAGAAAAAAAGTGGTGGAAAAAAAAGAAAATCCAAGCTTTAGATTGAATGTCTTAACATAATATTAGAGTTCAAATGACCCATCTTTAAATTTGAAATCATTTTATTGACATTGAAAAAAATATGTAGACTCAATTCCAATACAAGATATCAGCATTTTGAAAAGAAAAAATTATCTCTGAGATGCCACATATTGAAACTATTTCCTAGGAGCCCAAGGGGGGAAAAATGTTTATATTTTCATTTCTGATATTCAACTGTACTTAAAGTCTAGACACTATATTCCTGTTTATATTCTTATTTTTTTTTTCATGTCTTGTTTCTATGTACATAAAGGTCAGATGTAGGAAGTTTTGAAAATACCAATGAGGAAAATTTTGTCTAGTGACATCAATAATCTCTACATGAGGCTGACCTTGCCAAGAGGACAAAGTATGATATTTTGTATTTTTATATGAAAGTCTATACATCATTATTCAATGAGACACTAAACCTGTATAAACCCTATATAAAAACTTTCCTGGAACATAAGCTTGACTTTGGGTATGATCCACGTTTCACACAGAACTAAGGAGATAGAAAACAGAAGGGGAAATAAATGGAATAATCAAAAGAGCTGGCCTATTTGTCAGATAGCCAGGGGGATAATGAGAGAAGCTGGGTTTTCAATTTCTAAAATCCTCATGTTTTGCATTTCAAGAAACCGCCTAACTTACATTCATTCAGGATTCTATCATTTTACATTTAACTTCATGTTTGAAGTCACATAAAAGTAATGAAGCTTGTCAAGCAATCTCACTTTGAATGTTCCCTGAAATGTTGAGAAGAATTTAGGTCAGACGTTCAGGTGCTAAATGCTTTTCTTGTTTCATAATAATCACAGTTCACCTTCACTCAGCAATGTGTGAAGCAAAATATTCTGGGTTTCTTAGGGAAAGTTACTTTGAAAAACTTAAAGAAATTTACAGTTCAAAGTAGATAAAGTGCAATTTCATATTACTAAATTTAAAACTCTCGAGGCTTCTTAATAGAGATCTAGATTTCTACCTTCTGTGATCTAATATTTATGATCAAACACACAAGACTTCCTTCAAATCAAAACAACAATAGAAAATGAATTCATAACACCACACATGGTTTTAGGTTAAAAAAAATCCACTAGCAAAATGGTCTCTTACTAAGGGTCAAAGATTTGATCTGCTGAGTCTTTAGAATCAGAAAAGAATAGAGGAAAACAAGGCCATAGTTGGTGTCTCTCCTCTAATTTTCTTCTGTTCCTCTCTGGAACTCCCCTCAAAAAGTTCTACCTAACAAGAAAAAAAGGCGCTCACTACTCTTTTTTGATTTTTTGTTTGTTTTTTTGTTTGTTTGTTCTACTTAGTTCCGAATGCATTTCAATTCATTGTACACAAACAGAGCACAACATTTCAATTCTTTGGTTATACACGATGCAGAGTTGCACCATTCATGAAATCATATATGTACCTAGGGTAATGATGTCTGTCTCATTCCACCATCTTTCCTGCCCCATGCTCCCTCCCCTTTGCCCCCTCCCAGTTACGGATCAGCATCCACTAATCAGAGAAAACATTCAGCCTTTGTTTTTGGGGGGACTGGCTTACTTCACTTAGCATGATATTCTCCAACTCTATTCATTTGCCTACAAATGCCATAATTTCCAAGATAACAATTGCTAAGTATCTTAACAGTAGTCCCTGTTAATTTTGTGGTCAGTCATCCTTCTACCATGATTGGTTTGAGAAGGTCTTGACCCCCCTGTTTTCTCAGAGAACAAGCCCAACAAGTTTAGGGCATCCTCAAACATTTCTTTAGACACTGAATCATCCTTTCACCAATTTTTGGTTTTAGGAAATTGAACAAAAGTAGAACTGTGAGGTGATAGTTGGACAAGTAAACTGAATATATTTAGTGGGCAGAGTGGGCAGTGGACCATGGGTGACCATGCTAGAAGACTGACATATTTTGAAAGCCTAACTGCAAGATCAACAACTACATTGTTCATTTCTTTGTAAAGTTAACACTAATAGAATAAAACATATATATTATGTTTGCTTTAGATTTATATATTTTGCTTACTTTAAACTACCTTGGAGACTCTTCCTCTTCCCACTCTGACACAGCATTCAAAAGCAAAAGAGTGAACATACATTGAGTATCAGTACTGAGCTTGGAATAGAACAGCAACAAGTATGTGGAAGTCCCTGTGGCATCCAGAGTACACAATGGATGGCTTTGGGTGAAATACAGCCCAGGGGGCTGGGCTTGTGGCTCAGTGGTAGAGAGCGCTTGCCTAGCAAGTGTGAGGCACTGGGTAAAAATCAATAAATGAAGATATTGTGTCCATCTACAACTAAAAAAAAAATTAAAAAATAATATAGATCAGACCATCATCCTCAATGCATAATTTTATGTATTAAAAAATATGACTCTGCTTTTCCTTAAGTCGAACATGGTTTATAAGATACCGAGTCTTAAGAAAAAGATTTCAGAGCATAAAATCCTATGCAAATAAAAGCCTTGACCAAAAAAAAAAAAAGGAAAAAAAGTTGAAGTAAAATTTTTAGAAAAATATGTATTCATAATTCCAATGAAGAAGATCCCATCTGTGCTTCTTGTCACATTTTTTTTATCTTCAAATTTACATATTGTATTTACAAATGTTTCTGTTCTCAAGTTAATTTTAAGAGCTCAAGTTGGGTATTTAAATATTTGAATAAAACATAACTAAATAAATATGAGAACACAAAATCTTGGATGTTAAATGCCTATAGGTGACTATATAACTTTTCTCTCTAATTATCAGCCAATACTTGGGTTCAGTTCCAACTAACAGCCCACTAAATATATTCAGTTTATTTGTTCAACTATCACCTCACAATTCTCTAAAGTACATTTAGTACTAATACTTTCTTGTGCAAAAACCTACTGCTTTACATTTTCCTTACTTTAATCAATATTCTCCCAGTTATTTAAAACACATTGCAGCAGCAGCACCCTCAGCAGCACTCAGCTCTTTTATTTCAAACCAAATTCTAAAGAAACTGATTTCAAAATTGCCCATTTTATTGACATAATCTAGGTTCCCATCCTACACCTCTCCATTACGATAATAAACTTTTAATTCATTTTGTGTGTGTGTGTATGTGTGTGCTTCGAAGTCTACTTTTCACTTAAACTAATACAGTCATGACATTACTTTTTTTTTTCTATTTTACCACATTCATCATGACATTCCATTACCCTGGATCAAATCCTTCAATAATCTATCACCTATAGAAACAACCCTGAGCTTTCCAGTCCATTACAAGGATAAAACAGACTCCTAAACTCCTCTCCTATTAAGCCCTGTCATTACAATCAGAATGGTCCCTTTGAGTTCTGCAAACAACTTGAGATCTTTCATTTGCTCATTTTCTATCCCTCACTGCATGCCCCACACAGAATGCCTTCCTACTTTGTTTCTGACTGCTGAATTCTTATCAGAAGAGGAAAAGTAGAGTGGGGAACATGTACCCTGAGTTGTCATTCAACTTTGGGATCAAAGCCCAGTGCTACCTTCTAATCCACCATAAAGGACAAGTTAACCTTGGCTTCATTCTTTGCAATACTGAGGTAACAAACTCATCCAGTGGCCAATGGAAGATTAAATGAAACAATGCATGTAAAAAAAAAAAACTAAATGGATGAATGATTTAATATACCAGTCAATTAAATATTAAGTCCATACTTTTAAATATCATAAAGTTTTTAAAATTATGACTTTGACTCATATATGATCCCTAAGTATTTATTAAACAGAAAGGAAATCTCTACAGCATTTTATTGTTGCCCATACATCTTATGAACTTTTTAACAATTTTAACTAGAATTATTTATCAATGGAAACAAATAATAATAATCCTTTTAAATGACATACCCGTAACTAGAGTTTAATATATCTAACAGTTGAAAAATAAGTGGGAAGATATTGGAATTGGCCAAGATTTGAATGCATAACTTCTCACCATATCTTTTAGTATTAGGAGTTTTCTAGGTAAAATGGTTGAAAAATGTGAGAAGGACATTTTTAAACATTCAAAAATAAATTCCTAGCATAATCTATGGCTTGTTCAAGACAGGCCTGCCATGCAGATAAAGTGTTGGTGGGAAGACAATCTGCATCATGGAATGGGCAGGAAGACCAGTTCTAACCATAAGAGACACAGTGGGGGTCAGGGTAACCCCCTTTAGATAAAATTATGAGAAAGTGATGGGAAAAAAAGAGCTGTCAGGGACTAATGAATAATGACGAAGTAATATCTCAGGACCTCCCTTGGCTAAAATAAAAATAGTAATTTTTAAGGACAAACTACAGTAAAATTTTACCAACTAAAGTGGAATAGTAGAATGAGGAACATATACTCTAAGTTGTCAGGCAACTCTAAGGTCAAATCCCAGAGCTATCATCTATCCAGTGTGAAGGACAAGTTCAATCCTGGTCACTGAGCCAGTTATTTCAACCACACATAAAAAATATTCTTAGCAATCTATATTAAATATGGCATTGTAACACAGGAAAAGGGGAGGGGAAGAAGTTCAGTGGAGTAGACAAAGGGGAATGGAGGGAAGGGAGGTGGACAGGAATAAGAAGACAGTGGAATGAATTCAACACAACTTTCCTATGTTCATATATGAATACACCACAGTGAAACTGCACATCATGTACAACCACAATACTGGAATCCTAATTAGAATAAAATACACTCAATGTATGTCTAAGATGTCAAAATAGACTCTGCTGTCACATATAACAAAAAAGAAAAAAAAACTTTTAATGGGGATGAAAAACATGGGATGGTATGAAACTAAAAAGCTTCTTTACAGCAAAAGAAACAATCAAGAGCATGAAGACAAAGCCTACAAAATAGGAGAAAATCTTTGCCACCCACACCTCTGATAACATGTTAATTTCCAGGATATATAAAGAACTCCAAAAGCTTAACACCAAAAGAACAATTAACCCAATCAATATGTCCACAACCAGAAATTTCTCAAAAGGAGATATATGAATGGTCCACATATATATTAAAAAAATGTTCAACATCTCTTGCAATTAGAGAAATGCAAGTTAAAACTACACTGAGATTTTATCTCACTCCAGGCAGAATAGCAACTATCAAGAATAAAAGTGACAAAAATATTGGCAAGGATGAGGGGAAAAGAGTACACTCAGAAATTTTGTGGGGTAAAGCAGTATGAAAATTCCTCAGAAAACTCAGAATGGAAACTCCGTTTGACCCAGTTATCCCACTCCTTGGTGTATATCCAAAGGTGTTAAAATCAGCATACTACACTGACACAGCCACATCAATGTTCACAGCATCACAATTCACAATAGCTAAGCTAGGGAACCAAGCTATATGCCGATCAATAGATGAATGAATAAAGAAATTTTGACATATGTACACAATGGAATATTACTCAGCCATAAAGAAGAATGACTTTATGACATTTACTGGTGAATAGATGGGACTGGAGACTGTCATGCTAAATGAAATAGGCCAATCACGAAAAACAGATGTTGAATGTTTTCTTTGATATGTGGAGGCTAATCCACAACAAAAGAGAGAAGGAAAATAGAAGTTCAGTGGATTAGATAAAGAGGAATAAAGGGAAGAGAGGAGGGATAAGAATTTAGAAAGACAGTGGAATGAATCTGACATAACTTTCCTATGTACATGTATGAATACCCCACAGTGAATCTCAACATAGTGTACATCCATAAGACCCATGCTTGTATAAGTATATCAAAATAGATTCTACTGTCAGACATAACTATAAAGAACAATTAAAAATAAAAAGAATGTAAAGCATAAAAAGTCTATATTAATCATAAGCAAAGCTATAGCATTCTGAGTCTTTTATACCCATTTTGTTGATTTACACATTTCAACTGCTCTGGGGTCATTGCTTGATTAATGGCACAATGAAATGGCTGGAACCCATAATCAGGAACCTTCTTAATTTTAACTCTTCTCCACAAAACTATTTCTAAAATGTATGGCACAATTCCCTCTCTTATTATGGATATTGCCCTAATTCTGATATAAACCTGTTTTTATATTTGCTGAGACAAGACTGTAAAAAAAAAACCAATAAGTTAAATACTTTGAGAATGATCTATATCAACTCTTTAATCCATAAATTTTCTAGAAATTATATTCAAGTTAACAAGTAGGGCCTCTTCTTTGATGGAGCCTAATGGTTAGTGACAAATATCAATAGATTATAATACTAAGCACAATGATAATAAATATGCATCAAGCTCTTTCTATGGTCAAATGATGAGTCATATTCTGCTTGAATTATCAATTTAATAGTTTCAATCACTTTAACAACATAACTATAACTATTATTTTCATTTTACACTTGAGAAAATTTAAGCATTGAAAAATGTTAACTAATTTCCCCCAAGTTCTTAATGAAAGAGAATAGCTGCATGAATGTTGTTAGAGCCTCATTTGGCATTTCCCAAGATAGTTCTATAAAACAGCAAGTATCCTTTGATAAACAGTTACCAATATCAAACACACTTTGGAGACTTTGAGTTAGGCTAAAAAAAAATTAACACAGAACTTCTTAGAAACATTAATAATACTCTGAAGCACTAGGTCTCCAGGAAGGTACATCAGAAGGTAGAATAACTCAATATGTCCACAATGATTTGATAGCACACTCCATTTTTCTTTTAAACATCAAGTATTCTTAGAAGACACTTCGAGAAACACTTTCAAAAAGTGTAATGCTTTTTTTCATATAATCCTAAGTAGTATCATCCTTCAACATAAAGCTGACAGCAAAATGCCAAAACATACAATTTGTAAAAACGACCTTATGCTTTTTCAAATGTGTTATACCTGGTGTTATGAGCGGAATTGTGTCTCTCAGAAAAGATATCTTGAGATGCTTATTCTCAGGGCCTACGAATGCTAGCTCATTTGGATATGAGGTCACTGGTCACTCTAAATGTAATTAATTAAGATGAAATCAAATTAGAGTGCAGTGGGCCCTTATCCTTACATTATTGGTGTCTTTATAAGGAAAGGAGTAAGAAAGGGAAATACCATATCACAACAGACCTTGGAGTGCTTCAGCTGCAAGAGAGGAATGCCAACGTCTGACAGCCACCAGCAGAACCTAAGAGGCAAGCAGGGATTCTGCTCAGCCTTTCAGTGGAAGCACAGCCTTTTTGACACCTACATTTTAGACTTCTACACTCCAGAAGTGTGAAGTAATAATTTTTTGTTGTTGTTTTAAGCCACTCTGTTTTGTAGTACTGCGTGACGGCAGCCGTAGAAAACCAATACCGAGGATTAGGAGGATATAAAATTTTGGTACTTGAAGCTGGGATAAAATCTAAAATCTTAGAGTAAAATCACTGTGTAATAACTGGAAAGGATCAACAATTTGGGGAAAAAAACGACTTGAGGAGTGATATTCATGTGATCGATTGAGATCTTATTTGCATTTTAAAAAATGAAATAATCCAGAGTAAATGATTATTAATAAATTTCTGAAACCCAATTTTCTCAGCTGAATAATGAGGCTACCAACTTCGCCTTAAAGAATTACCATGATGAATAATAGATAATGGCACACAGGAATTAATCAAGAAAGATCACTGCACTAGCTACTTTCTGCTGCCATTCTCTCTCCAGACAAAAATCATTCATTCACTCTTTGAGTTATCATAGAGAACTCCAAAGGAATTGTAGAAGTATTATGCTAGCAAAGAAAGAATAGGTAATTAGAATATAGTTTAACCAGCTTGAATACAGCCTCTCAAACATGGGGAAAATATTCCTATCCATGAGATGCTACCATTTGCATAAAGGCCCAGAAGAGTTAATACAACTTCTAAAGCAAAGCCACACATCTTTGAAAATTACCCTTCTGTTATGGTTTAGATATATCCCTCAAAAGCTCATGTGTGACACAATGCAAGAATGCTTAGAGATGAAGTGACTGGGTTATGAGAGTCTTAATTTAATCAGTGAATTAATCCTCCCATAGAGATTAACTGGGTAGAAACTGTAGAAAGGTAGGGTGCGGCTGGGGGAGGTTGGTCATTGGGGGTCATGCTTTCTGGTATAGATTCTGTCTGTGGGAAGGGAGTCTCTTCTTCCTGGCTGTCATGTCCTGACCTGCTTTTTTCCACCACACTCTTCTGCCAAGATGTCCAGACTCACCTTGGGCCCAGAGCAATGGAGCTGACCATCTGTGGACTGAGGCCACTGAAACCCCAATCCTCAAACTAAACTTTTCCTCTTTAAATTGTTCTTATAAGGTTTTGGGGTCACAGCAAAAAAAGAGAGAGAGAGAGAGAGAGAGAGAGAGAGAGAGAGAGAGAGAGAGAGAGGGAGAAAGCCTGACTAAAACACCTTTTATTAAAGGGATTTCTAGAATACTATTTATTTATAATAAAACTTGGTAGACTGATCACTCATAAGGACTGCTGTGATTTCATTGGGCCCTCCTGGATAATGCAAGATTATCCCCTATCTCAAGATACTTAATTCAAACACATCTGTAAAATCCTTTTTATCCAAGACACAGGTGTCAGGGATTATAGGCTGGACAGATTTCAGAGGCCACTATTGTGCCTACTCCAATCACCTACATCGATAGTCTTTCTTTGGAATGTAATACTATTTATTACATAATGGAATTTTTAAGATTTAATGCCACCACACTTAGATCTCCAAACTGTGTTTGAAGCATTGATTTGGGAGAATTAAAAACTTTTAAATTACTTAATTGGACAGAACAGCCTCCAAAAATAATGTAGTAAAAAATAAATTACTGAGTACAATGACACTTAAAATGAAATTTCAAATTGATGCTATCATTTTTCTAGACATACTGTCAATTAGTTAAATTATTCAATATGATGAAGCTATTTTCCTGGCATTTCCTAATAATAATTTTAATTATTTGAAAGGCTGCACGAAAATAAAAAACACAAAATGGACTTCTTTCTTTTCTCTGAACCCTTTCTTCATCACCCTTTCATGGTCATGAATCCTTGCCTTTGTAATTTATTTGTTAATTCAGGGCTTGTTCGATTAATGGATATTGGCAATGAAATATTATTTATATGCTATCTGGAATTCATCCACAGACAAAATGTGCTTACTCTGTCCTTATATTTTGCTGTTTAATACAATAAATTCAATATTAAAAGAAACTATTATACCACATCAAATATGGTACCAATATGTAAAAATCCTCAGAAGAAAAATTCACTGAATAATTTACCTAAATTGACGATAAGAAGCATGAATACGTCTAAATGAAAAAATGGATTATAGAATTTGTTAAGATATAAGAAATTTCTAAATATGCTACAATAATATCTAACTAAGTTAGTAAACCTTAAAGAATGGGTAGGTCCATGAAATTAAATTTCCTAGGTAACTGAAACTTGGAACATTAAAAGGTAAATTTTGGAAAAGAAATCCCCAGTCCTCTAGATAGAAATCTCTACAACATATGACCTATATCCCTATGATCTATGATGGGCAAGAGGTTTGCTTGAACTTCAACACAGTCTCTAAGAGTCATACTACTAAATATAACATGTAAAAGATAAGCTGATGTACATATACTGAACCCTGCCTAAAGGATGACACTTCTCAAAAATCAGTGCTTAGAAAGCAATTTGGAAAGTGTGGTACGTACGTGTGAAAAATTCCATTATGTCGTGAACAGTATTGCCACAAGCAAAGAAAGACTACATAGTTGGTTGTGGTAGGCAGAATAATGGCCCCTGAATGTCCAAGCCATAATGCCTGGATCCTATGACTTGTACAAATGAAATTTTATGGATATGACTAAATTAAAGATCTTGAGACAGAGAATAATTACCTAGAAGGGCCCACTGTAATGCCAATAGCCCTAATAAGTGAAAGAGAAGAGAATCGGAAAAAGAGATTGATTAAGTGAGTTGAAAATGACACACTGGTGTTTTGAAGACAGAAGGGGTCCCAGGGGCAAGGAACATGGCCAAACTACAGAAGCTATCAAGGAGAAAGATGGTCTCCTTGAGCCTCAAGAAAGAATACAGTTTTGAAGACAACTGGATTTTGGCTCTAAGGCCCCTTTCAGACTACTGATCTCTAGAATGTTAAGACAACAAATTCACATTGTTTGAAACCACAAAATTTGTAGTAATTTGCTTATAATAGCAATAAGAAACAAGTCCAGTGAGCTTTGTAGAGTCTTAAAAAAGAACACCAAAGAGCAAATAGTTTAAAGGATTTCATTCAGCACTGACCAAGGAAAGAGACTCTTTCTCTGATTCTTCTGATTATTTTCATTATGAGAAAGGTATATTCTTCTCAGTCAGGAGACCCATTAGGTCTTTAAGAAAAAGCTGTTAAAATATTCCACAAATCAATGTTGCTCCCCTTGATCCGTTCCTGTCTTCCTCATGGACACTTCCAATGACCACACTGACTTCCAGGATGTAAAATAGGGAGAAAGTGCTCTGAACTTGAATTGTATTCTGTCTCTAAGAATGGCATTCTCTTCACTACAAAGTAATAAGTGTATTCTAGCCCTCCCAATCCTATTCAAAGGATATACCCTAACAAAACTGACCTGGCCCCTCAAGGCTGAGGATTAGATTCATGGCTGCTCTTTCTGAAGTTTGAATGTCCTGCCATGTTACCTTTGTAACACTTTTACCTCACTCTTTTAGGCTGACATGTTTTTAATTGATACACCTGAATAGTACTATATTAAACTTATGTTGTAGAATATTTGAAATGTTTTTAAACTACTTCAGGGGCATACTTGTAGTCAAGATAATAAATACATTTCAAGGGTTTGCTCTATCTCGTAGACTATACGATGAACTTATAATCTGTTTTAATCTTCAAAATAATTTCTGCATCATTGCACAAGTGAGGAAATATGCTTAGAGAGGTTGAGTAATTTGTCCAAGGTCACACAGTTATTATGGAGCCAAAATTTGAATCCTTGTCTACATGACTTCAAAGTCCCATGCTCTGAACTGTAATCACAGCAATACCACCACGTTGCTGGGGATTCAAGTGCTTCTTATCCCTATGCAAATAGCCTAAGAAGGTAGGGTTTTGAAATTCTTTTTTTTAAAAAGAAAGAGAGAGAGAGAGAGAGAGAGAATATTTTTTAATATTTATTTATTTATTTTTTATTTTTCGGCAGACACAATATCTTTGTTTGTATTGTATGTGGTGCTGAGGATGGAACCCGGGCCGCATGCATGCCAGGTGAGCGCACTACCCCTTGAGCCACATCCAGCCCAGGGTTTTGAAATTCTTGAATGGTATCTTTGTTTTTCCTATATTTCTAACTTATGTCTCCCACAAAAATTAAAAAGGAAAGATATTAAAATTTATGCCTATTTTTTCTTATTTTGATCTAGCTTCTGCATATGGAAGAAAACATTCAACTCCTGACTTTCTTAGTCTAGTTTATTTCACTTAGTGTGATGTCCTCTAGTATCATTAATTTACTCAGAAATGCCATAATTTCATTCTTTTTTGTGGTGGGGCAAATCCATTGTGTATATATACCATATTTTCTTTATCCAATCATCTTGCGCACCTGGGTTGGTTCCATAACTTGGCTGTTGTGAATTGTTCTGCTATAAACACTGATGTGCCTGTATCACTACAATATGCTGATTTTACTTCTTTAGGAATAAATACCAAGACATGGGGTATCTGGATCATAATGGTGGTTCCATTTCTAGTCTTTTAAGGAATTTCTATTCTGCTTTTCAAAGTGGTCATAGTAATTTTCAGTACCACCAACAATATGTGAGGGTACATTTTCCCCCATGTGGGCCAGAGGGAATCTAGTGAAAATGGAAGGGAGATCAGTGGAGTAGAGAAAAGGGATGGAGAAGGAGGGGAGAGGAATGAGAAAAGGGAGTAACTGTGAAATAAAACTGATCAAAAACTATGAATGAAGGGCTGGGGATGTGGCTCAAGTGGTAATGCACTCACCTGGCATGCATGGGGTGCTGGGTTTGATCCTCAGCACCATATAAAAATAAAGATGTTGTGTCCACCAAAAAACTGAAAAATAAAAATATTAAAAACTCTCTCTCTTCTCTCTCTCTTTTCTAAAAAAAAAAAAAAACTATGAATGAATAGTAAGAATACCAGTAGAGAGGAAGGGAAATGTGGGAAGGGAGGAAGGAAAGGAAAAGAGAAATACTGGGGACTAAAGTGAAGCAAATTATATACCATGCATGTATGATTATGTCAAAATAAACTACAATATTTTGCATAACTCTACTACACTAATGAAAAAAAAACACCCACTGTTCTTGAAATTACTGAGCCCAAAGAAAGGCAAAATTGCTTCCCTATGCAATATCACAGATACTAGTAATCTGCACCCATGCATATGTATAAAGAAGTGGGAAAGAAAAAACAGCATCATACAGGGAAAAAGACTCTTAGAAGTGCAGTCACTTGTAGATCATCACTTACAGTTTAGAATACAGCCATTTGAAGAATCATATTTCTCAATGAACTATGAGTTTGTCAATTGCAAAAAAAAAATTCATCATCATTTTCTTACACAATAGATGTTCAAGCTTCCCCAAGATCTATGTGCCATTTTTCAAAGCGAAAGAGTAGAAATCAAAGAAAGGAAGGACAACATAGACTGTTCTCATGTTTCCTGGGAAAAGCCTGCTTTTGAGAAATTATTTTGTGCCTGTTTATGTTCAACATCTACTGTATATGTAATATGCATTCAATGGATCTGAAATAGTTAACTACTATAAAACATTATTAAATTTGTATTGAAATATTTTTTAATTATGTCTAAATCATAGCCCTCAGGCTATTACTCACTAGGAGAGCACTACAGTTGTGTTTTGTGAAAACATTATCTTTGAGAAGGACTTTAAGATAAAATAATAATACTATGTTTTCTAAAAACTTACTGGTCCAAGAGAATGTGCCACATTTTATAATTCCTGGTAATAGGCTTTCCTGTTAGATTACAAATGAAGGAAGAAAGGATGCATGACTAGGGCTTATATTACCTTTCTATGGTGTATCCTTGAGAAAAATCTCTTCTATGGGGCCTGAAAAAGACACTAACATGGACCAGAAACAAGTCTCTCCAGCAAGAACCTGGTCAGCTATATCTACTATAACTGTTGTCCTAAACAGGCTTCCCGAGATCTATGTGCCACTTTTCAAAACGAAAGATTAGAAATCAAAGTAAGGAAGGACAACATAGACTGTTCTCATGTTTCCTGGGAAAAGCCTGCTTTTTAGAAATTATCTTTGTGCCTGTTTTTCTATTTTAAAATAGACACGAATTTCTTCCTCTGTGTCTCAAACAAGGCTAAAGAAAAAAAAAAGTGTGTTTTACTATAGTCTAAAGGCCTATAACTTCTGGTCTTAGAGGAAAGTGGCAAAAACCTTCCCACTTGAAATAGGAATCCTTAGAAAATACTTACTTGCCAGGAAAAACACTTTCATTTGTCAGTACCAGTCATTATGTCTATAACTACCAACTTGGAGTCCAAAGACATTGGGACAACCATGACATGAGGTCTTTAGTCAGAAGACCAGAGATAGTTCAGTTAACTTCTGAATATTGTGTAGGATCACATTTAATAAAAAGTAATGAACAATAATTTCATTTTGTCTATTCTGCCTTTGATGTCCTTTCATTGTGATTTAAAACAATCAAAGTAAAGTCTTACCCAGAGTGGATCATCATCTCTGATTTGAGCAAACTCTAAACCCATCTAGAGATGACACTCATTAACTTTAAATATATGTCTGATTTGTTAAGTTGGTGAAAAAATTAAATGAATGATAGGAACCAAAGTTGCTGTCGTTGTTAAAGAATGTAAGGCTGGATAAAGAAGAAAATCCATCTAAATTTGGCTTTATAAATGCAGTGTTTAATTTCTCTTTTAAATTCAATTTGCTTAAATGAATATAAACCACTAAACCCAAGAATAGGAAAAGCTGATTACAAATGTTAATTAAAAATATTTAATTTTGCTGGGCAAGATGAACTACATGAAGAAATATTATTCATGCTCAGATAATTCTCAGGGAACTGCCATGAAAGATAAAAGGTTAATTTTTCTGAAAATATAGGTAAACAAAATGCTGTCTGCCTGTTTATTCATGCTTATTAAAGCATAATTTTGAATATATGTTATTAGATAATGATAGAAATACAAAATTAGTATACAGCTATTCAGTCTTTGTTTTTCATGAAACTCAGACAAGTCATAACCAGTAGAGTCATCTCATTGATAATAATAAATAGGCTCATCAAACAAAACTGATTTAATGAAATACTATGTGCCAGGTTCTGTGGAAGATCTGGATTAGAAAGATGAGTAAGATATTGTGCTGCTCTTTAGTAAGCCCAGAGTCTAGCAGAGCAGACAGGTACAAAGACAACTCACCTAAAAACCCTGAAAAATATAACAAATTGAATTTGAGGATAGTTAAAACCTACAAATCACAACTCAGATTTTGGAGGAATTGGAAAGCCACAGATGAAGAAACCTAGACATTTGGCTTTAAAGGATATCAATGGAAGGAAGATATCACAAGAGGCAATGGCAACTTGGGCAGAGACATGGGTGAAATTAAAGGGCAGCACCATGAAAAGGGTATAGAGGTATGTGGCCAGAACCAAGCATTTGCAATGGGCAGTAATTAGCAGTGAGTCCAGAGATAGGCAAGAGCCAGTGGTGGAATAGTTTCGATGTTTCCCTATGTCAATTAAATGCGAATTGTAATATTGGCCCTAGGAGTATCCTTATGACCAATTAGAACTTGTTACAGAGGTCTTCACATTTTTGTTTTGTAATCTATGATTAATCAAGGTGTCAGATCAATGGTCAAAGGTATGCAGGAAGCTTGGAAACTATAAGGAGGTTATTTTTAGAAACTCTGGAGAGGAGATAACATCAGTGAGAAAGGAACTGGAGAATAGATAATGGTATAAAAACAGGTCTGGCTAAACAATGGCAAGTATACATTGTGGATGGACATGGCTTTTGAGTCACACAAGCCTTTGTTAGAATTTCAATTCCCCCAATTAGTAGTTGTTTTACCTCAACCAAATCAAAATGCCCTTCACATTTCAGCCTCATCTGTAAAACTGTAAAAACAAATGCTATATGTCTCTTAGAGATAATTAAGGAGGCATACAAAGTACTTTGCCCCACATATAACAACCAAGAACTGAAAAAAAAAATAGTTATCATTACCATAATTTTAATACTGTCTATTTCTATCCATAGTTGTTCATATGACAAATACCTTTCCTAGAATTCAAATAAGCCTTCATTTAATGAAATTCAAATTGTTTTATTATTCTTCTTCTCAAAAATTACAACACAGAATACCTAATACACTTAACTCATCAAAATGTTGAATCAGGAACTCTGGGAAGATGGCGATAATTTCAAATCTTCCAAATCTCCAAATAAAAACATTTAGAAACTCTAGGTGGCAAAACTAAAAATCCAGGAACATTTATCAAAACTAGGTTGCAAGATATTGTACTAAGACCCAAAGTATATATGGGTGAGTTATTATCACTAGCAACTTTTTAAGACTGGGTTGGTAACATCAATATGTGGAAATGATTAGAGCAACTGAACACCTGAGAACACAAGAATCCCCAAGAATCCAATAGGTGCTCACTGAAAAGTCCTGGGAGCTAATTAAAGAATAGCAACTGATATCAGGGGTGTTTCCCATCCTAACAAAGCAGAAGTACAAGGGTCCTGAAGGGAGAGCTGAAGGAGATGGAACGGTTTAATGCTGGTAACTTCTAGAAAAAGACCTCCCAAACTATCTTCTTGAATAGTACCCCTTCATGAGAGAATACTTCTGGAGGCAGAATCAAAATGCAGCAGGGCAGAGAAAAAAGGCAGAAAGACACAAGAAGGTTCAGAAAAATCGGAGTTGGAGAAACAAACTAATGAGTCTTAGAAAAAAGGCACTGAACTGTTTTTTGTTCTGGTTTTTTTTTTTTTTACAAAAACAACAGATTATAGAAAAGTTTTTCAGATAAATTACTTGTATTCTTTTATAGACTCTAAGAAAAAAAATTTAAATGTGAAGGAAGAGAATGGAGACTCTGAAGTATCATTGTGAAAATAGAAAATATGACAATTTTAAAGAAAACAAGGTAGACAAGATTGACAACTTGAGTGTGAAAGACACAGGGAAATCAATTGGCTCAAAATCTAAGGAAACAGACTCTTACAAAAGACAAGAGGTGAGCAGTAACTGAACTGGTGGAGATACATCTGAACACTGGTAAAAACAGGACAAGGATGAGCAAATTTCTTCTTTCATTGGGTGACATTTAGAAAAAAGGTATTTTCTGATTTGGAACCCATACCTATACACTTAGTCACAAGTACTCAACTCTGTCAAACACAGACATAGATAATAGGTTAAAACAATGAGCATAGATGTGTTCCAATAGAGGTTAAATCACACACACACACACACAACAACAACAACAACAACAAGCCACAGTGGGTCGCCCCAAAGCTAGGTGTTTGGTAAATCTTTGGAAACTGAGTGTATCCTGGCAAGATGGGGTGATACCTCTGGTAGCTGAAAACACAGGGGGAGTTTACATCTTCTTCCAGGTTTCTCCTCCAGGAATACAGATGTTCAAAGAAAAGATTAGGAACACCCTGCAAAAGTTTTCCTTGACTAATATGCTGATGGTTCCTAATAAAGTATTTCAGATAGTACTATTAAAGAGGTGCACAGGCACATGAAGAAAAGGATCATAAGACTCTCATAAAAACTAAATAAGAGTCAGAAGATGAAGCTCTAACAGTACTGAAATAAAATAGTTTTAAAGAAAACAGTATAAACCGTCTTCAGTAACTAACATGACTCTCATCCACAGACAAACATAAACTGCTTTTCAGGAGAGAGGAAAATAAAACAATCAAAGAAAGGTAGGCAATGAATTTTATTATGGTTTGGATGTAAATTGTCCCTCAAAAGCTGCTGTGTTAATGGAGGGATGTTCAGATGAGATATGATTAGATTACAAGAGCTGTAACACAATCAGTGGATTATGCCACTTGGTGGATTACTAATTTTAAATGAGTCTAAAACTGGATAGTAACTGTAGAGGCAGGTGGGGTGTCACTGGAGGAAGGAGGTCATGGGGTCATAGCCTGACATATTATATCTTGTCCCCTGGCTTCTCTTCCACCCCCTTCCTTCCCAGGTACCACGAGCTGAGCACAGTCTTCTCCCTGTCTTCCTGCCATGATGTTCTGTATCATCTCAGGTCCAGAGTAATGTAGTCATCCATCTATGCACTTAACCTCTAAAACCATAAACCCAAAATAAAATTGTCCTCTACTAAGATATTCTGGTCAGGCATGTTGGTCATAAGGATAAAACCCAACTAATAAATTTCCAACAGAAAGGCAAGGAACTTGTGAAACCCCTTCCTGAAGGTTGTCCTCTAACTGTTTACAAACATTTTAAAACAAACTATTAAATTTGAAGAAGGGCTGATGATTTTATCAACATATACATATCACAAAAAATTAAAATAAAAACAAAATTTAACTTTCAATGCTTTGACATCATTGATAGAAATAATAAGATTTTCAGAAGGTAAAAGTGTTTTAAGGGTACAGTAGAATAGGATGGAAAGTATATGAACTTGGAAAGAGGACTCACTAGCTGAATCCCAACCATACCACCTATCAGATGTTTGGCTTAATTATCCTGGCCTCAATTCCCATGGCAGTAAAATGAGAATGCCAATCTTCTATCTCTTCATAGGACTAATAGGATTAAACAAAATAGCACAAAATTTCTACAATAGTGTCTGCTAGTTGGATTATATCAAGCAAATATTACTTTCCATCTCCTCAGCCTTAGAGCGTCAGTGAAGTGGTGGCTGTCATTGGTGATGTTTTTGCTACTGTATAGGAAAGAGACTGATCTTCCCCAAACTCTTTACCAATCACAAATCTGACTGCTTCAGTTTCCAGGATACATTGGAACACTCATCTAAGCAGTTCTCAGCCAGGGAAATTTTGTCCCCCAGGATGCATTTGGCAGTCTCCAGACATTGTACATTGTTACAACTGCAGAGGGGAAAGTATGTGCTACTGGCACCTGTTGAGTAGAGGCCCAGGATGCAGATAAACATCCTACCTGAGTTAATCCACCTGCTGCAAAGAATTACTGCATCCAAATGTCAAGGAGGCTGAGAAAGCCTGACCTAAAAGTTGACCCCGTTATTTGTCTCTTTAATAGCCATTACAGGGAACAGATTCCACACTTTTCCTCTCTGGAAATTTTTGAAGTAATGACAAGATTCTGAATGCAAAATAGTCTGTTAGTAAAACTGTTATGCTGTTAATTATTTTATGAACTGTCAAGATGTCAGTGAAACAAGAGCGTCTGTGCAGTTCATTAACTGACACAGCTGTGATTCCAGAAAATGTCTACTAAGTCTGTCTGCTTAATAAAAAGTGACCCAATTCCACTGTTCATTTAAGCAGGAAGAAGTCCTTGACAATGGCCCACAAGAGACAATGAACTTCATCTCCCTTTAAAGGTGAACCCAGAATCCTAAAGACAAATGGAGAGTAAAAATTTGGCAGGGGAAAGAAAATAAGTAACAAATGTACCATTAAATCGTTTACTTGAAAATGTAGTGATAAAAACATAAGAATTCTGAATAGCACTTACCTATGAACAGAAGTGAGCTGCTTAAAACATAAAAGAATGTTCTAATCAATGAAATATCCTCCATTATATGAAGTTACACTCTGAGAAGTTCAATTTTTTGAACAGGTATTTAATGAGAACTCTGAATTATGATTATGACTTGATGTGATATACATATCTTCAAGTGTTGATAGAACAATATTTAAATGATATCATAATTTCATTTTGAATTTATACTTAATGAAGTAGTGTCAAGTAGCCCAGCCAAATGGGTTCTAGATGGATTTTAAAGGAAGACTGGCATCTGCTTTTCAAGTTCAATGAGACATTGTTAACCAATCTGGGTTAGTCAGCCTTTAATAAAGACTTACCTATGGATTTAAAAAAAGACTATCCTGGGTTTACTGCCATCTCCCCCAATATTTCCAGTCATGAGCACAGCCTGGTAATTTAGCTTTACTGACTCCATACAGCAGGCATGTTTTCCGCAAATGTTCTTGTTCACAGGCCAATACTCTCAAGGCTCTTTCCACTACAGTATCCTGCTTTTCTATGTAGTTAGATGAACCTCCACACGCATAAAACGAAAATAGCCATTCTCTTTACACTTCTCTGTCAATCAAATAATTCACATCTATACTTATAGACAGAAATTAGTTCAAAAGAATGAAAACATTCTTCATAGACTTAAAAACAGCTAAATGCTGTTTTCCAGTTGCCTATCAAAAGAAATCTTACCCAGTTTAATACGTGAGGTTTTTCCCTCCATAAATCAAGTTTGTCCACAAAATGTTAAGCTTAGCAATTGTTTCAGATTTTATCTCTGAAAAGCTAAACACCTAGTCCCATGGTTTTAAATACCCCCAAAACTCATCTCCAAACGTGGAAATGGCATGCACTTCTGCTAATCCAATCATAGAGACTATCTACTGGGAACATTTGTTATACTAACATTAATGAATACACTGTGCTTACAAGTTGAATTATAGACCGAATTGTGCGCGCTACCCCAAAAATTTATATGTTGAAGTCTTGCTATCAGTACCTCATAATGTGACTCTTCTTGGAAATAGGGTCTTTTTAAGAAAGTAATTGACGTTAAACGAGGTGATTAGGGCAGGCTGTAATCCTATATGGCTGGTGTTCTTGTAAGTAGAGATTTGGACAGAATACACAAAGGGAAACCTATATGAAGACAACAGAAGACAGTGTCCATAAGCCATGAAGAGAGGCCCAAGAGGAAACCAACCTGGTAATAGCTTCATCTCAGACTTCTAACATCCAGATTTGTAACAAAATTAATTTATGTGTTTAAGGTCACCCATTCTGTGGTGATTTGTGACGACAACCCAAGAAAACTAAAACACCCAGGGAATCTACACATTCTGATATGTGGAAGGAAGGAAGTATTTATTTGCTACAGATCATTCCCACAATTAAATGTGATTTACTATTTTTGCTCTTTCTGAATCTGAAAGGACAAAGACAACTAAGAATTAAGAATACACCACAGTCAGCCAATCTTCCCTCTCTCTTCAAACTGCGTATCATATAACTGTTTTGTTATTTGGATCTGGAATGTCTCATAAAGGCTCAGATGTTGAAGGCTAGGTCACCAAAGAAACAAAGTTCAAAGGTAGGACTTTGGGGAAGTAACTGGGTCTGACCTAATTAATGGATTAAGTCACTGAAGAAGTCAGAGCTGAATAGGTTATGGGGAGGTAGTGGAAACTAGGAGGTGGGGCCTAGTTGGAGAAAACAGATACTAAGGCACATTCATATCTCTTACCCTTGGTACCCTTTCACTCTCTCTCTCTCTCTCTCTCTCTCTCTCTCTCTCTCTCTCTCTCCTTCCTCTCTCTCCCTCTCCTTCTCTCTCTCCCTCTCTCTCCATCCTGGCTTTACACTTCCATTCCTTTCCACCTTGATATTTCTGGCTTAGAATGAGCCAATCATGGGACTGAAACCAAGAGCCCAAACAAACTTTTCCTCCTTTCAGCTGTTTCTGACTGGTATTTCATCACAGTGACAAAAAGCTCTAACACACTATGCTGACATTTAAACCAGGTCTAACAAATCAGCTTGCTTTGCATTTAATAAAGATAAGGAGATGTTTCCTTTTGAGTTAGAAACAAAATATTTTTTTTACAAATAAAAACAGGGGTTTAGTGTATATCTTTCTACAACTAATCCTAAAATCTAGAACTATTCTGGACATCATCATTGCTCAAGCAATACTTGATGAATGTTCAAAGAATCACTGAATAGAAAATACTAGGTAATTTCTGTTTGTTCCTGACAAGGTGAAAAACTTGCACAAGTTGCTGTTTATTCCCCAATAATTCATCCTTAGGACAAAAGATAGAGAAAACCATAGATCTAAGGAACCAGATATGTCTATCATTATGAAAACTATGAGAAAACTGTGCTGTGAGATAAGATCCTGTGGCAGAGAATGGCCCAGTGCTCCATCACAGGATAACCAAGGGAGCAATCCTGCGATTGCCTTTCCTGGATATATTGTGGAAGGGTTATTCTCCATATCATTTTCCAGATCATACTTAGCAATAACAGCATAACTACATCAAAGTTATCTAGCTGAAAGCAATAAAAGTAAAAGAGCAACTCAAAACAAACAAAGTTTAAGAAACAAGCAAGTCTACTCAATAACATACTAAAAAGTAAAAGAGAAATCTTAAGAGAATTGAATCTGAGCAATACATACTAAAATGCATGAGTGCTTTCTAAAATACCATATATTATTTTATCATGTACAACATGATGTTCTGATGTGTATGTACAATGTGGAATGTTCTAATCTGCCTTATTCACAAACATTTTAACTAAATGATACCAGTTATCATTTTTGTGGTAAGAGAACATAATGTGTATTCTCTATATTTTTCAAAACCATCATTGACTATAGTCACTTTAGTGTATAAGTGATCACTTGAATCTTATTCCTCCTATATAACTGAGATGATGGCTGTGGGATGGGGAGAACTTGGTCAAAGGATACCATTTAAAAGGAAATTCATTTTAAGTAAATTTATTAAGAAAAAAAGTGCTTGACAAAATGAGCCAATCATTAAAATTAGTGAGCCAGAAAGGAGCAAACGAGCAAACCTAGCAAAATAAGGAGAAAAAATAATAGATACTAAAAAAAAATCAATAGAGAACAAACCCATCAATAAAAACCCCAAAATTTAAAACCTCAAAGAGATTAATAGATGAAGAGACTGCAACCAAAAACCAGAGTTTGCTCATTAACCTCAAAGAAGTGAGCAAAACTGAGAGTAAGAAAGAAAACACAGAGAGATAAAAAGAGGGCGGTAAAGGGGGAAGAAAGGCTATGCATATATATATATAAAAAAGCCCATAAATGAGAGAGAAGTAAACATAGACATAAAAAGAGATTAAAATGGCTATGAGTACATATGTGCTACCTAGTTTAGCACTGAGACAAAAGATATATAGCTGAAAAAAAAACAGAAAACATATAACAGGTATGAAAGGAAATAGAAAACTTGAACAGATTTATGAGTATTAAAGAAATGTAAAAGACAGTCTTTTCCTCCCCAGAATTCCCTGGCTCTGCTAAATCTGCTGATTTTTAGATGCATTCTGTCAAAGAACAGATAATTTTTACCTTTCAAGTAAAAACCAGTAACAAGTTGCCCATACTATGAAAGTAGTGTATCTTAATTCCAAAATTAGATAGAGGGAGTACAAAAAGAAAATTATAGACTCATTGGATTATGGATATATATGCAAATTCCAAGACAAAATTTCAGCAAAATGTAATACTATATTAAAGAAAAATTCTATATGATTAAGTAGAATTTTTTCGGAATTGCAAGACTACCTTAGTACAAAAAAATAAAAAGCACGAATTCCCCATATCAATAGACTAACAAAGACAAAACATACAATTATTTCAAGAGATGTAGGAAAGCAGATTGAATATATCTTAAAACTTAAATGTTATTAAAAAGAGAAATCCATCCCTAGAAAACTAGCAATACAAAGTAATGCCCTAAACTTTGTGATAATTAAAGACTACATGCTTAGGGCTGTGGCTGTGGCTCAATGGTAAAGCACTTGCCTGTGTAAGGCACTGAGATTGATTCTCAGCACCACATATAATAAATGAATAAGACAAAGGTCCATCAACAACTAAAAAAAAAAAAAAGACTAATTCCCTAAAGTAAATACTATGCTTAAATATCATTATTGAGTGGAAAACTTTAGGCACATTATCTTTACAATAAAATCATGATGGACATTCATCCAAAATTATGCATTAAATTTCAAAAGAATTACATAATTATAAAAGACCCAAGAATTGCATCATTCAACATGTTTTGGATAGTGCTATGAAGCCTGGAAAGTGCTATTTTAAAAAGTAAAAGAAACAGAAGTACAAATATTGGAAAAGAAGGAATAAATCAGTCAAGTAAATAATATAATGATCTTCAATAGAAAAAAAAACAATAGTCTTAACAGACAAATTGTTAAAACTCAGGAAACAGTTTGATCATATATAAGATCAATTTATAAAAATCATGAACATTTTCTACATTAGAGATAACCAAATAGCCAGCTAGAGGATGTAATCAGAAGTACAATATCTTTCATAATAATGAAAAACTCAACAAAGTAGAAATCAATTTTGAGAAGGAACATACAAATCCACAACATTAAAAGATGTATGGCATTAACAAAAACTAAACAAATGAAATAGATTCTTCAAAGCAGAAAAGAGAACTTAATATAGGAGTAAGATAATTTCCCAAATCACTATAATAAGTAGGCATAAATTAAGGAGAAAAGGACAACATTATTTAGTAAAATAATAAATAAATAAAACAGGATTCCTATCTTTGAACACTGCATACAAGATTACTATGGATAGTTAAAAGACATTAACATGAAAAATAAAACTATTAAGATAATAAAATAAATATCTTATACAACATGTCCTTGTTTTTGATAGTAGTGTATTGGACTAGGAAATGGATTCATAAATCCGAAATAAGATGAAACATAATGGTAATTAATTTGCAAAAACAAGTTAAAAAGAAACATGAAACATAATGGTAATTAATTTGCAAAAACAAGTTAAAAATAAGTTCATTCTATCAAAAATTTTATAAATATAAAATTTGATCAGAAAAAGCACTTAAAATGTTAGTATGTAAGCATAACTTCTTTAAATTTAGGATAAATTGTCACAGAATTTTCCAGTGCTTGGGCACAGCAAGAACAACACCTTAGGACTTTCATGACCACCAACACACTTTCATTTATGATAATAAATGATGGTCTCTACAGGAAATAATTTGATTTTTATCATTAAATGTCTTAGAGAGTAAAGAGTCTTCCAGAGCCTACTTGTTCTCTGCAGAGATCCAACCTTGGCAAAACCACTTATCTTCTGTGGGTTTTAGTTTCTCCATTCATCTGAGAAGCCAAGCTGGGCCTGATCTCTGTTATTAACAGACCCACCAGAAAATTAAAAGTTAAAAAGTGGAGCAGTCTTCAAGGCTATGGAATTAAGATCCCTGGAGATGGGGGGTTGGGAAGCCAACTCAGTTCTGAGACATGGTCAGCAGAAATACCAAGAAGCCAGAGCCAGACAAGAAAGGTCATTAAAGTCAAAACCACTGAGGAAGGACAATGGTCTGTCCTGTTCTGAAAATAATATTAGGGTTGTTCCCAGATGACAAGGGGTGGATTCCAGGTGGCAGGAAGCAAATGCATGCAGAGAATAATCACTAAAGTAATCTATAATTACATTTACTTTACTAGCACAGTAAAAATCACACCCCAAGGTAGAGACTTCAGATGTAATGAGAAATGCATCCCTTTAAGAGGCATGATGAAGAAGAGCAACGGGGCAACGAAAACTCCCTCTGCCTGTGATGACATCAAGAGATTGGGTCCCTGCCCGTCCTACAGGTGATGTAAAAGCTAAACACTTTTTGTCCTTTGTTCTGAGTCTGTCTGGGATTTCTGTCTCCTGCATGCTGCCTTGTGCTCAAATGTGGGAAGAATCTTGGTCCTGTCTCAGATGTGCTTTTCTCTCCTTTTGATAAAGAGCACAAGAACCCCCCCCCCAAGGTCAATAACAGGTAAGGTGGGAAATTAATCCAGATAATGAGTAGTGTTGTCAATGATATTTGGATTACAGAACCCTTTAAGAGTTTATGAACACTAAGGACCTCATTGTCTTCTAAAAATGTGCAGATTGTACACATAACTTTGCCCAATCTGGATCTCAGATTCAATACTCCTAAACTAGAATATACCTAAAATTCCTTTTAACTCCAACACATAATAATAAAGAAATGTGTTAAGGTAGGTTACTAACTTTCTGGCTTGTATATTAGAAGGCATAAAATGGCCATTACTAAAACAGAATGGGTAGGAGAAAAGAAAGGAGATTGTGAATTTGGAGCTTATCTTGGACACAGTAAGCAGGTATGCCACTTACATATCAACATGCAGATTTCTAGTGGGACTGGGTAGACCAGTAGGCAGGGCACTCAAAGGAGAGATGAATGCTAATCACTTTCATCCCATCTTCTCTCTCCTTGGTATCTTTTTTCAGAATTAAAACCTCATTTATTTTGTCTCTTCACCTACATTGTAAATTACCTGAAGGAAAGGATGATGCCTATGATATACATATTTTGAAATTCCTCTTTAAAGATTCTGGCCTGATGATTACTTGATAAACATCTATGAACTCAACATGTTCCAATGGCTTGGACAATTCATCAAAAACAACAAAAAATGACTTTGTGTACGGTTTTCAAAGAATATTCTGGCTTCCTGCACTCAATTTGTTTTCAGGATAGCTTTTGAGCTTTTGACAGATATATTCCTAGGTGCCCAGAAATCTTACAGCATATATCCGCCATTCCTCTAAAATAATCTCAGGGATTTTCTTAACACCATAGGACTCATGGCCACAGATTTTTCAGACCTATACTTCCTACACATCTCTGTAGTGATTCCACAAAGTGGTCTGTATCTATTTAGATTATTATTATTTGTTTTATGACACTTTCAAAAGTTGATTTAAAAAAAAAAAAAGTCAGACAAAATTAAGCATTTTCAGTCTCTGGGTTATTTAGAACAAGGGCTGCCCTAGGCAAAATGATGACATACATGGCATTTGGTTTTTTTTACAAATGTCTGCTTTAGTTCCATTGCAATAGTTTAGATGTTGAATGTCCCCCAAAGACTCACGTGTTAAAGGTTTGGTCCTCAAGGTGACATGATTGGACTGGGATGGAATCTTTAAGAGGTACAGCCCTGTGGGACTTCATTAGGTCACAGGAGACATGATCTTGAAGGGATTTTTTGAAAATTTCTCTTCCTCTTTGCATATCTGGCTGGTATCATATGCAAGTTTCCTGCACCACATGCTCCTACCATGTGCTACCCTCAACAGACGTTCAAAGCAAAGGAGGTCAATAGATCTTGTACTAAAACTACCGGAACCATGAACCAAAATAAAATTTTCTCTTCATAAGTTAGTTACCTCAGGTATTTTGTAACACTGATGGAAAGCTAATACAATGTATTTCTTTGAAATAGTTTTCCCTCTAGATCTAATTTTAGTTAAAATTATTTCATGTTCTTTCTCCCTTCTATCCTATTAAACATTTTCTTGAAGTGTGTATTTTTTATCTCTATTTCTATAGTTCTATATATGAATCTATATATCATTTACTATCCAGTTTTAAATATTGTAATTAATTTTTAATTACAAAAGAAATATAAGCTGCAATTTAAATATTTGCTAAAAAAAAAGAATCAAAGTTAGGGATGGATTGTGGTTCAATGGCAGAGTGCTTGCCTAGTAAACTTGAGACCCTGGACTTGATCCCCAGCACCACAAAAAAGAAAGAAGGAAAGAAATTTTAAAAAAGAAAGAAAAAGTTATTAAAATATCCATTATCCTGAAACTAGTGGTCTGTATATATTTAGATTATTATTATTTGTTTTATGACAATTTAGACCAGTAGACAGGGCACTCGAAGGAGAGATGAAACTATCCATCCAGTCTTTACAATGCATGTACATTTACCAGCTATTTGTTAATATAATTAAAAACATTCTAAATATACAGATCTCTGTCCTTTCTTTTACTTAATATTATGAAAAGACCATAATTTTTCTTATAACCCACTTACTTATATTAGGCTTCTTAAATATTAATCCAGAAAGGTTCTGAAAGAATATTCCCAAAACTTCATTTCAGTAAGGAATACTGGATTTTAACTAAGATCCCAAATGACATTGCTACAAGTACCTTAGACTATCACCGCTTTATTGATTTCTTCACTCATCCAAGAGAAAGCAACTGATCACATCAACCACTCTCATTGGTATCCTTAACTACCTCTGATCTGTTCATAACATCCACATTAAGAATCCACAAGTGAGATCAATCCAATTATCCACCCTCTCTGCTTCTGAATCCACACCAGAGACCACCTCCCAGTTATGCACTTTGCTACCACTACTAATTTATAATTTTCTTTAATTATCTCTGAAGTTACAAATAAGCTTCTAATTGGTAAATCTAATTGATGTTTTCAGTCTGAATCTGCAACCAGTTCCCTGAACCATTTCCACTTTTGAATATACACTTATTTATGCTAAATGTTTTTCTTCTGTGGCTTTCACAACCAACCACTCTTCTGATACTGCTAATGTCTGACTGGCATATATGGAATCCACCAGATAGAAATTCTTCATAGAATGTGACTTATTTACTGTAAGTCACCCTTTAATTAGGGCCATCTGGTAAAGAACTTCACAAGATAAGGTCTCTCCTTACTAGAAATATCATTTCTCTTTTATTGGGACAGCAAGTTGATATGGAGATTTGACCATGTCCTCCATTTTCTTTTCTTTCTTGTAAGACATCCATTAATAAAGTGAATTAATGAATTACAGGCCAGCTGCCAGCTGCTATAATTCCTTACTCCCAATTCACTTGATTATACCACCTTTCTAGCGCAAGAATTCATCCTTTGCTTCCCATTGCCACTGCTGTGCACTGGCTCAACTCTACCTTGAACCTTTCCAATAGCCATCAGCTAACCAAACCAATTTAGTTTCCCCAATTTTGTATGTCCCTCTGCTTCCACAGTTGTTTTTTCCAAATGCACATTTTTGTCAAATCAATTCATGATTTATAATCCTTTACCTGACGTCTAGTGTCGTCTGCCTATATTTCTAATTTCTGTACCTCAAAATGTTCCTTGATATTCACCCAAATCAAACTATTCCTTGAACAGACTATGTTTGTATGACTAGCAAAGTTATCAATTCCTGTCACGTGAATGTCCACAGTTCCATCAATAATTTGCAATGTCTTTTTTCTCTAATGCCTTCCTGAACTCTTCATTCAGTTCAAGCAATTACATCCTCCTCTTTATCTTATCCCCCATTGTTCTTTATAAATAATAAGTAAAATAGTTACTTCAGTAAATAAGGCTTTTTATGCATGACATTACTGAATACTCAGACAACCTTTTGAAATATATACTATTATTCCAAGAATTCTACAAAAGAGGAAACCATGATTTTTTAAAAGATAAATGATTTACCCAAAGTCAACTCAGTTATTAACTAAAGAGGAATATGGGGTATATGCATCCTTGTTACTCCAGAGCCCTCCTCCTTAAACCTGGACATAAGATGTCTCTACTTACCCATCATGCAGTTTTCCTAAATAAACCAAAAATCATTTTCCAAGTGACAATTTGGTGCCAAACACAGTGTGAGGCTTTACTGAGCATGGAAAGTAAATCTAATTTTAAAAATCACCCTTACTGGAGAAATCACCAGTTTTAATTTCATTTAAAATGCCTGCCTAGTATATACCATTCTTCACAACTTCATCCAAGAAATAGTACTGAATGTTAGACACAATTTAACACTTCATGCCGGTGCAAAAAGAGACCAGATCTGAGGCTGGGGTTCTGGCTTAGTGATAGAGCACTTGTCCAGCATGTGTGAGGCACTGGGTTCAATCCTCAGTACCACATAAAAATAAATAAATTAAATAAAGGTATTGGGTCCATCTACAACTTAAAAAAAATATTTTTTTAAAAAAAAAGGAGACTAGATCTAAAATGAAATAACCTTCCTTAACTTGACTGACCAAAACATTTGCTTCAAGTTTAATAGTGAATTCCTCTGGGGAGTTTAAAGTCATGTAATAATTGCTGTCATCATGAACTTTGGGGGATTATTACAACATACAGGCATTACATTGTCTGTAATTTTCCTCTACCGCCCAATTCACTGACTTAACTTTATATTCAAAAGCTAAGTGAGGGGCTGGGGTTGTAGCTCAGTGCTATAACCAGAAGGCTTGCCTGGAATGTGTGAGACACTGGGTTTATTTCCTAGCACCGAATAAAAGCAAATAAATAAAATAAAGGTATTGTGTCCACCTACAACTAAAAAAAAAAAAAATTAGAAAAAAAGCTAAGTGAAAGCTGTTCACTGGCAAGTTGCTAGGGTAGAACCTTCCACTTGCATCTTTCCTATATCAGGACGTAGGATGTACTTCCTTAGCCACAACCCTCCTCATATTTTACCTCAAAGCAATTAATTTATTTTACTACTGATTCAATTTTATAGCACAATTTAACTGAGATGCTAAACAAACTTGACAAATGTCATCATTTTTATGCTTAAATCCTTTTCCAATGGGAGATAGGGAAATAACCCCAAGGTGATTTTCACCAGATCAATAACTAGAAAGTGGCAGAAGCAAAAGGAATCAACATCTTCTGATTTTCTTTAACCCTTGCCTGAATTTTTATGCACTAAAGCATAACTATAACTGTAGTCATCTAACAATTTAACAGATATTCATTTATTCTTGACTCTGTATATCTGCTTTAAAAATATATACAACCACAATATAAATATTTTTCAGGTGTTTTTCATTAACCAAAATGAGACCCTATTTTCTATACTTTCATTTCATTGACAATTCACAAATAAGAAATGTTTAATATAATACAATTAAAATTACTAGTCTCCTGTTCACTATATACATATTCTATACAAAGAAATATCATAAGAGGAGTTAGATAATATTTTCTTCACAGAGAAGTGACATGTACAAATAAGAATACAGTTGTAGATATTTTAATAAAAATGATCTCTTTAGACGTTTTTCCCAAATGCAAATGAGGCACAGAGAGGATGGGCTTGATGAATATCAGCATGAAGCAGCTACATCCTGTAAAATAAAATTTTCTGATTCTATTGTCATCAAGTTCTGGCTCTGATCAGTTTGCCCTCCTACTATGAAAACTGAAAATCAA
Source organism: Urocitellus parryii (assembly GCF_045843805.1). Taxonomy (NCBI): domain Eukaryota; kingdom Metazoa; phylum Chordata; class Mammalia; order Rodentia; family Sciuridae; genus Urocitellus; species Urocitellus parryii. The sequence continues at coordinate 110,763,706 of NC_135540.1, read as the reverse complement.
TAAGAAAGACTTGTGCATTTGCCCTGCCTCTCCTACGTTGAGCATATTTTAAGTAGTTCTTCAGAGAAAGTTCTTCACTACAAAAATTCCAACCAGTAATTTGGAAAATATGATAAAAATAGAAAACTACAATCTTGCAGGCCCTAAAATAATATTTGAATCAAGAAACTGTATTTAATGATAAAACTATTAGGCAAACTTACACTGGAGGGATCAGACTGACATCTACTAATCAACCTAAGTGTCATTAAAAACAGGACAACCATTCTCTGTCTGCAAAACAGAATACATAGAATCACCTATAAATAGTCTTACAAAAAAAAAGGAGGAGAGAAGTTGAATCTAGTCAAGGTCAAGTTATAGAAAATATAGGGACAGGAAAAAAACAATTTATATGATATCACAAGAAAGCAAACAACCATATCCATAACATAGGCCATTAATTAGGTCTTTTGCAAGAACCTTATCTGGTCAGCAAAACAAATTGACATCATTACCTGTAAAGCCGGATGGTGGGAGTCAGGGGTGGAGAAAAACAGAGAAACAAAGAACAAGAGGAAAAACTATCCTATATTGAGAAAAAAATGAGACACAAAAATAAAATCTCTATTCCTGAATTTTGAAATATGTATAATATATTTTTGAGATAATCTTGCATTTAAGATTATAAACTATGCATCAGGTATTTCCATGAAATTATGATTTATCTTGCTAGGATTGAAAACAAAATAATGCTTATGCAAGAAAATATCCATTTTTATTTTTAGATATTGAAGTATGTAGGGGCAACCATATCATAATATTTTCTGTTTGCTTCAAAATTCTTTAGGAAAAAAAACAAGAGAGAAATGAAGTATAGTTTTGATAATTGTTGAATTTAGGAGATGAGCATGTGGGAGTTGATTATTTTTTTAACCATTGTGTCTATTTTCATTATGTTTTCAGTTACATTAAAAAAAAAAAAAAAAGGCAACCGAAAATCTAAGTAGTGACTACAAAACTGCTGCCTTTTAACAGGACACAGGTCTGGTGCCCTTTCATGCAAAGGCCACTACCCTGCTGACAAAGCTGGAAACTTCCTCCTAAACCATTAGATTAAGAGAGGGAGAAATAAGTGATTTGCAGAGGCTATAAAATACTCGTTAATCCTAAACTTTACTAACACAAGATCCTGGTTAATTTGCTCATGAAACTGACCAGAAGTGCGCAATGATTTTTTTTTTTTTTGCACTTATATATTTTAATATGTCATGCATAGATGGGATATAATTTCTCACTTTCACGCAATGATTTTTGAGAGAATTATTTTGCCAAATAAACTGTAAGGCTGGCTATGAAAAGCTTAGGCTATTTAACCCTGAGAGCAATTCACAAACCCCGACCTACAAAGATAGGAAGTGATCTGTGAAATCTGCGAGGCAGCCAGGAGGGTAGGCAGCCACTGGGGCCTCAGAGGTGGCCTCCGAGGACAATTAACAGGAGAGAATCTCTCAGAAGGTAAAGGAAAAGACCGCAAAGGATAATACAAAAGAGTCTTACTCAAGGGATGAATCAAGCACCACGAGAAAGATTTAACAGGGAATTTATTCTATGGCCAGTTGAAGGACTGTTTGTTATGCCTTCACAGCAAAGATCTGCTACAGACCCATGGCCACTGTGTTTCCCACTCTCCTATTATCAGATCGAAAACTTTCATTGAAATCATTCTGCTCTTATTTGATAATTTTTATTGAACTCACTGGTGGCAACTAACAATCAAAAATGACCATGCCACAAGGAATCATATTCAAAATTGGTACAATGTAGTAACACATACGGACCAACAATGGAGGCAGGCTGATGAGACATGGAATCCCTTGTAGGGCAACTTTAGGAAATAATAATTTGCATAAAGTTTGTGTCCATGATGCTGTGGCTGTGATTGAAATTTCAAAAGGGGCAGAATGTGGTGAAAAACATAGACTATAGTGGATCCCTCTGACCAGCTCACGCAAATTATTTCCAAAAAAAAACCTTGTGATTCTTGTGATTTACAGAGATTAGAGAACTAAAAACTACATTTCTATCAGTAGAAATCAGAAAAATAAAAATTAAAGTACAAGTGAAATTTCACCTATTTTCGCAACAATTACAATTTCACCTATTTTCCGCTGTTTCTAGATGTGTAGACCGATATACTCCTTTGCTAAACAATCTGACAGTATTTAGTCAAATGACATACATGTCAAATAACATATATACAGAGGCCCAACAATTCCCATCCCAGATGTATATTTCAGGAAATTTTCACACAGGTCTCAGTGGACTTAGTCATAATCAGATTGAAGGCAATCTGAGTTAGATAAAATACACGCTGGGAAGTAAAAAGCAGCCATTAGGAACAATCACTTAGTTTACATGAAATACAAAAAATGAAGAGATCTAAAAAAGTAAATGCTTAATAGGAGAGATAATGTATATACAAACTAAAAATATATGCAAGACAAAACAGAATGCACATTTTTCCAGCACACATATAAATACAAGGCTTCATGTTAAACCATCAGAATGGCTATAGAGGATGAAGTGGTGAAAATCACATAAACTTTAAAAATAATAATTAATAAAATAATAAGATTACCCAGACCAACTATGAAAACACACAAGGAGGAGTTATTGGTGTTTTTTTTTCTTTCCTTAAACTATATTTCCTAGACTCTCCTGTGGCTTGCTTTCCACATGTGACTCATATTCCACAACTAGACACTCCTGTGAGTCTAGGCAAAAGAGAAGGAAGAAAGTGTGCTAAGGATGGTGTTTTGACGAGACATGCGTCATAGCCCAGGTGGTGTGACTAACCCCTGGAAGCTGCCTGGCAAGTTCCTGACCGCCCAAATCCTTATGAAGAAGCATCTCCCTTAGCAGCCCTACTCTGTGATATGGTTGGGATTCATTCCTGGAAGCTCTACCCTCCCAGCCAGTCTGCACTAAGCTATTACACTTAATAAATTCTTTCCAGCATGCATTAGCTGAACTGGAGTTTGTTGTCTCTAACTAACTTCAGAAAAAAACAGAATTTGAAAACCATTGACTTTTCAGATTTTTCCAGATTTTTTATAAGGTAGATTTGAAAGTGCCATAGTAGTTTGCCAGACCTGCTGGAACAAAGCATCCCAAAGTCAGTGGCTTAAACAACAGAAATTTACTATCTCACAGTTCTGATTGCTGAAGTCTCATACTGAAGTATTAATGGGTTGGTTCCTCCTCAGTGCCACCAGGGAAAATCTGTTCCAAGTTTCTATCCTAGCTTTTGGTGGTTTGTTGGCAGGTTCTGCCATTGCTTGTCATGTAAAATCATTTATTCTACTTCTGCCCTCATTTTCTCACATACATGTAGGCATTCCTCTTGTGTATGTGAACGGCTAACTCTATGTTCAAATTTCCCCTTCATGTAAGTCTACCAGTATTTTGGATTAGAGCCCATTCTAACGACCTCATTTTAATTGATTACCTCAGTAAAGATGCCATTTCCAAGTAAGGCCACATTCCGAGGTACAAAGCTTACGGTTAGGGCTTCACCATGTCTTTGGGGGAAAGTGCAATTTAACCCATAACATACTACATACAATATAATGAAAAAAAACATTGCCATTGGTCCCTAGAGTCTGATGATTCTGCTAAAACTGTGGGGTAAATATCTCCCTCCTCCTTTTAGGTTTATCAAAGACTGGGTATTATTACTAAACTCTGCGGTAAGAATGCTAAGTATCAAATGGTTTGATAGTAGTAGCTATAAAACAGTCATCTTGAAAAAACTAAGCTTATTTTATGATCCAAACATGTTAGTACAAAAAGTAAAAACTGAAATATCATAATGGTTATTAAAATGCTTAGAAACATATCAGTCTAGCAGAAGAAAAGGAATTATCCTGTACTAAACTATAGCAACTTCAGCATTAGGCTGTCAAGCATATATGTGCTTGATTTCATATTACCAATTGTCAACAGGTCCTTTTCTTTTATTATATGGAAAATACATATCTTTAAACCACTGTCTATGTAGCTTGCTAAATCAACCCTTTACAGGCCCCTTGACTGAAATGGAAAGGATACCTCAAAACTATATCAAATTCTAACTTAAACTTAACTATCAGATACTTGCCACAGATAACTATGAAAGTCTTCATTTTAACTTGACTTAAGAATTTATTCTTCAGGAATATGGAATATCTATAAGAATTATGACAAAAATCGGACTCTTGAATTCTATTTCTGTAAATGATAAACTTTCTCAGAAAATAAGTCAGGTGTAACACAGACCAGAAAGACTGTCACTTTCAAAAGACTACATTTTTCTCTAAGTAGTAATTTTTACAAAAGATCAACATCAAGAAGTACCTGGTTTTTAAACATAAATTGGTCATTATTCAACTATTGCTCAAATGTTTTAAATTGTAAATAGTGACTACACAGTCATATTGATACTCTCCCAAGACAGGCTGATTTTTGTATACCTGTACACACACACATACCATCCCCCCAACACACACACACACACACACACACACACACACACACACAAGCTCTTGTGGTCAGAAGTGGGTAAGAGATATAGTCAATGTTTGGCCATGAGCAGGGACTACACAGAGCCTCTCAGTTTATGAAAGGCACATGTGCTCAGTGTGCCATTCACCTAACATTAAATATAAAATCAAGCAGGGCACACAGGCTGCAAATCTGTATTTCTTGACCCTGGTGATGAAAGGCAGGAAATAAGTTCACTATTCTTTACTACCACACTTTCAGCAGTTAACAGGCTACAGGCATATAATTCAGTTGATGGATGCATGGATAAATATAAGCAGACTAAATAAGAGATATGATTCAATAGCTTAAAATTTGTTTGAACTTCTCTCAGTTTAATAGTTTAGTATTTCCAATTTTTTAAAAAGCCATTGAATGACATAGTGCATGAAAAAGTTTCCCATTTAACAAGTGTTTTGTTAAAAGTAATATACTCAACACATTCCTTTTAAGAAATGACAGTGTGACACAGGAAAACAAGAAAAAACATTCCACTTTCATTCAGCATAAATTACTTAACACATATTATTTATGGTGTTCCATGAAGGTATGATGGAAAAGAAGATCAATTTCTACCCTTTTCTATGTGAAGAGTTGAAGTGCAGAAAAATAAAGCAGCACAAAATAAGATAAATCTAAGTACCCATGAAGGTTAAGAATATAACCCAAGGATTTCAACTGTCAAAAAATTTCACTCCTAAATTAGGATCAATATTAGAAGGACCTATCCCGAAAACCACCATACAGATGATACCAATATTTCATACCCACCATGCCTTCTTCCACTCACCATTCACTAAAAAGCTGCCACGTTAGCAACTTTTTTCATCAAAAGAAAATTGGAAGTCATTTTGGAATTATATGCATGAATTCTTATCCACCACCTGCACAGAGGCATGCTAGATGCAGCCTTCACCAACCAGAAGAAAAGAGGTCAGAATATTAGAGAATTACCTCTCAACAGCTGCCAGCATTTCCCGGCTTTCTTCAAATACCTGGACTTTGAGCAACTAGAAACACATTCAAAGAACAGTTTCAATAGAAGCTGATTGAGTTGACAGCTAACAGTTTTCCTAAATTTGTAAAGATATGCATTTGAATCTAAAATATAGTCTGAAATTTTGGCCAAATGCCCAAACTCTAAGCAATGTTTGAGCTCACGTGGCTCCATGACAATTTGTTCTCTTGCATAAAACTGCTGAAAATCAGAGTTAGAAGCTCCCATCTGAAATATAAATAAGGAATATGAGTAAGAGATTGAATATATCCCATGGTCTGGGCCAATTTTCATTGAATACTAGTAGTCTTATTAATTATGCCCAAATTGACCATTACTAGCACTGTATCTGGAAAGGTACATTTTCCCCCTAAATAATAAAAAACCAATTAGAATAAAGGTGGGGTTTTTTTTCATAGTATGTAACAATTAATGTTATATTTAACAAGTCTATAACTTAAAAAAGTAAAAACTCACTAATGATAATGAGACTTTTCTGACGCAATTTTGTACAAGTGTTGGTCTCAATTTCCTCAAAAAGAAAAAGGAATATGTTACTGATTATTAATAATATAGAGAAAGGGATTACCTTTGTATTTGGGGACCCTTAAATTAATATTGGCAGTTACTAATACTTATTGAGCACTTAATTTGTGCCTGATACGGTTCTGTGTTTTATATGGATTACTTCATTTAATCTTCATAACAAATCTATAAGGTGAATACTGTTGTTTCCCTCACTTTCCCTTCAGGAAGATTTAATTATTTTCCCAAGATCTCAAAGCTATAGCCTGAAGTTTTCAAGGAACATGACTGAATAGCATTAAACTAAACCATTTAGAGTGTTTAAGAATTTGCTTCTTAGAACCAACAGAGTTAGGCAATACTAATCTCTCTATTCTACTTTTAGCAGATATTATAAAATACATACTATTATGCAAAATGATGAGAAAGAGTAATACATTAGAAATCACTTGTCAGGGTTTTTGTTACTATAACCGGTGAGAGAAATGAAAATAACATAACTGATTGGGTTAAATCTCTATTCTGGTAATGCACAATAAACATTACATATATTTTTCATACATTCTTCTGTTATATTTAACTTGGGTTTTTTTCCCCTATATGGAGTTTTATGGGAATGGTTACAATATGGTGGAAAAAACATTATAAGGTAAAAGCTGACCAAACACTGCACTAGATTTAACTAGTGAATAATCAAACTAATAAACATCCTGTTAGATAGCATGAAATAATGTGCTGTTATGGCCAGCAAAGTTTATGTTTATTAACTACCCTGACACAAGGTTAATGAATATAGGTAAAACTGATAGTGTTATGTTGATCATTAAACAGTAATACCTATTAAGTGTATTTTAATATGTCTTTTAAAAACTGAGTTAAAATTGCAATGTAGATATAACTGACCTGCAAATAATTATCTATCGGTATAGACAGATACTTCCTAAACCTTCCTGAATTTATACCAAAATAGGGCCTGATCACATCTGGAGGCAACCATCATTCCATACTCTATTATTTTTTAAAAAGTAATTACTCAACATGATAGAGGAGAAACTGGGGCACTGAGAATTTATCCAAATCTTGCATCCACTAAACAAATCAATCTATTAAATTTTGATCCTTTATACCATACCTTCCACTATAATTTAAATATCAAGAAAAGTGTATGCTTACAATTTCTAACAATTTAGCTTATAAGAGGCTTTTAATTGTCTCATAGTTAACATTTTCTTTTCATTATTTATATCGATGTGTAACAACTCATGTAATTGCTCCTGCCTCTTGCTAATATACTAAATAACCCCTAATAACCCTTCTATAATATAACCCCTAATAACCCCTCTATAATATAATTTACAATTACATAAAGCTCAAAGTGATTATCTTAAATATAAAGTCTCTGTCTTGTCCACAGTTGCATGTTACAGGTTCTATAGCCTGGTAAAATTATTTAATAAGTGTTCTTTAAACTGAAGTGAAACTAAGTCTCAAACAACTGTCTCAATGTACTCTTGAACACCTGTAGCTCATTCCTCAATCCACCTTTTCAGTTGGAAAACACTGTCAGTAAATTCATGTTAGCTCTTTCACTTGGCCACAGATAATACAAAATTGAGACGTAACACAAACTCTCAGGGAGAAAACTAGCATGAAGGTCAACATGAAAACAGGTGGTTACATGTGTAGGACAATCAATAAAGGATCTATAACTGCTGAATAGTGAAAATATAGAGAAGTGCTGAAGCACCATGAAGAAGGATCGGACAGCCAGGGTTCACTCAGCATTATAATGCTGGGATACCAGGGGATACACTAAAAAGTCAATGCATCAGGAAGCAAATTTATAAATGAATTTATAAGTAAATTTATAAATGAATGAATTCGACACAAAATACTTTATATATTTGTATTTTTGAAATCACAAAACACCACTAAATTGTTATGGTAATTAGAAACTTTTACAGGGGCTAGAGTTGCAGCTCAAGGGTAGTGAATTTGACTAGCATCTGTGAGGGACTGGATTCCATCCCCAGCACTGAAGAAAAAACAATTAAAAGACAAAGTTTATGTGGTTAACAGAAACTAAGAATAAGAAGTATGTCAAGGGACAGGGAACCTATATTCAGATCAGCAGCTGGATCTCCTCCATCCCACTGACAATTTAGAGAGTGCTTACCTTACTTGGTGGAGTGACTGTAATCCTAGAAATAAAGCCATTCTATCTAATCACACAAAGTTGCATCAGGGTAGCACAAAAAGCTACAGAAGAAGATATGTGTAGAGAGAGTACTATATAAGACATTCAAGTTCAAAGGCCCTGTAGAGCATCCAGTGTCATACCACAGCCTCCTGTGGAATTGGGTACTTGAATACATGTATTTTTGCTCAACAAACATTTGGAGTTCAACATATAAACTACTAGTAAAAAGAGAACATGAATATATCAGCACTTCCTTTACTGTAAAATTACTAAATATGAAAAATCAAAGAAATACATAATGCTGGATTTAATTATGAGTGAGCTACATATCACATTTTAAGTATATAACTATATACTGTCTATGCAATACTGTAAAAAATAACTTTTTATCTTTATTATCTCTTATTAATTAAAACAGCCACAACTACACTTACCAGACATCCCCTCCAAAACAGCACAATAAACCACTCTGTTTTGCCCAAGAAAAGGGCAATCCATCTTCACTAATAGAGGAATAATTTTATCATACTAGTACATGCTGTAGTATACTAGAAAAAAACTTGATAAATAATGAGTGAAGAGTGAAAATAAATGAAGGTGTCCATGTAGCCAAATAAACCTGGAATTTAATGTTTAATAGGCTGTATATAACCTTGAGCATTAGATCCCAATGACTTAAATACAAGCACTTAAAATGTGAATCCAGCTTGGTATTTCTCAGAAAATATTGTCAAAGTTTCAAGTTCTAGTGGGAAGGGCTAAAACACTTCTTGGCTCTGAATCAGAAATGTGTTCTGTTGGGAGGTGATCCAGAAAAACCAACAGGAGGATGATTGGCAAGTCTAGGTCACTTGGTCTGAAAAATTCAAGTTCCAGGGTAGAAGTTAGCTACTTAATTAGTTGTTTCAAACTCCTCGAAGTTTAGCACTCTATTATTTAATTGAGAAAAAACTTTCTGATTAACTTTACAAATAACTTTAATTAACTATGCTTTGAATAAACCAAAAATGAAAGTTTAATGTTGGCAAGAATGATAAGGTTTATAGAATTTTACTTGCGATAGAATAGCTAACATTGCTCAACTTTGAATATGGGTCAGACACTTTTCTTGTTTTCTCAAATCTTATAAAATTGGTACTATAATAAGTCCCATTATACATGTGAGGGAACTAAAATACAAAACAAGTAAGTTAGTTAACCAAGATCACACATTTGCAAGTAGCAATGGCTGGGATTACTGAACCATTTGCCAATCTCTTTCCTTCTATTGTAGAAACTCAGGAGTGATGCAGAATGCTAAAATTGATATTAAAGTGCATAACTATAATTCTATTATTTTTAGAGTAGCATAATCCACTAAGTTCACTTGTAACTTGTAACTCCATAATGTATTATGCACTAAATAAATACATTTTATACAACAAATAAGTATTTTTGAAAAATATGTATCAAGGGGAAAATAAAAACATTAAGATTCTTTTATGCAACTAAAACACAAATAGATATATAAGGTCATCCAATAATTATACTCTCATGATAAATATTAAAAGAAATTCCATTCAGTATAATCTGTGGCAATATAATGGAAGCTATATAAAATATTATATACATGTACATATGTATAAATATATATATATTAGTACTCAAGATAAATTTTACATTCAAATTTAAAATGAGAGCTATATTTAATTGAGTCATAGCTGAATTGCATCTTCAAGAGACAATATTTAATCTGGGATTGTATAATTCAACCTAAAGTTAGAATAACCCTAAAAAAAGTTCTGGGTTGCTTCCTAATATTTCTGGGACTGTTATGAATCAATTTCAGAGCTCAAAAGGAAAGTGAGTACTCTGCAAGTGGTTATTCATAGATATATAAGGTCATCCAATATATTGAATATTTTATTTTATGTAATAATCCTAGCTCCAGATTTTTTAAAGATCCTGAATTTTAAATATCAATTTATCTTATTAGTTAAGTTTTCCTAATTTATAGGCCAACTGTATTATCTATTCATGATCAACGTAATGAACATTCTCAAGTCCATAATTTTCTGGGGGGGGGGGAGGGGGTTCACTGAAATTATGAAAGATTACCAAAATCTTTAAGAAATCTTAAGAAACTTAACTCTGTAAAACACTCATGCATCTATCTATTTTAACAAAAATCGCTAATCACAAGAAAGGCAAAATTTCATTTCACACCACCTTCTGAAATGCTTGAAAATAGTTCTTTGATGAAATTTTTTACATATTTAAAACCTAAAAAAAGTTCATTGATAAAGATAAATAAAATATGCTAAAATGTTTTATTTAATATATACTGAAGAGATGCCAATTTTATATGACTCTAAAAATACTACTTTCCTTCATGTGGCTTTTCTGACCATTAATCTTGCTCCTGTGTAACAAATAATACTTTGATATAGTCAAGACAATTGGGTTCTGATCTACCACTTCAGTAGACACTTCATTTGCTTCTTTGGCATGGTTTCCTCAGGAAATCCAGCACTATTTTAAAAGACAATTTAACTCTAGAGCTAATGTGCTGTGTCTGTCTCCTACCTCCAAGGTTACCAAAATATACAGACAATGACCACCTTCTAATCAACCTTGCATTTGTTCAAGGAGAAGTCTCTTCTACTTTTCAAATCAAAACAAAGTGTACAAAATTGTACAGTTCCCCAATAGTGAGTGAATTAGTAAACTAAATAAACATAAACAAAGCAGATCTATGTTCCTTGTGAGTTTTCAATGCTACTTTTTCTAACACTACAAGCAAGTTTCTTTGGTGACATGCCAAAGTAAAAATGTTTGTAAATAGTGGCAAAACCATCTCAGCTAACTTTTCATTTATCCAAATTTTCCTCAAGTTGTTGCCATTCTAACTTTACACCTGTCACTGAGAATTATGGGGGCCACACTTCCCACTCTACCCACAAACAGTCCTTGAACTCCACTGAGCCCCCACCAGAAATGCACTACTAAATGGATAGCTAAAGATAGATGATAGATAGATAGATAGATAGATAGATAGATAGATAGATAGATAGATAGATGGATGGATGAAATGTGTCAAATACTTTCTGAAATCCTGTTCCTATTTCTCGTATTTCAGAAAACCCATGCAATGTTCACTTGGGGAAAGTGCATTCAACCCCATTTAGCACCCAAGGGATGCAAAAAAGAAACATAATCTATCTCCCTCTCCCCCCCCCCATTCATATCTCTCTCTCTCTCTCTCTCTCTCTCTCTCTCTCTCTCTCTCTCTCTCTCTCTCTCTCTCTCACACACACACACACACACACACACACACACACAGGGGCATGTTCCCTTTCTAATCTCCAACCCTGAAAATTGCCCTCACCCTCGCCAGTCCAAAACGGGGGAGTTGCACTTGAGGTGCTAACTGCCTCGGGTAATTGTGGGTTTCCATTGGTCAGTATAAGCTTTGCCACCAACCGCTACCACGCCCAGGCCCCTGAGGAATCCTAGAGGCACATTCATCACTTGGTTGCCCCCTACCGAAACCGCCCGCGGTTGGCGCCGCTGCGCTGGCCCACACCTAGGAGAGAGATACTCTGGGCGAAGTACAGCAATGCCTAGATGCCATTACGCCGCCTGGAAGACCATCACTTACAGACACACAAATTGACCCCCCACTCCCCGCCAAGAGTCCCACGGAAGCAGACAGGAGGAAGGCCTGTGAGCGCAGCATGTATTCCTGTCTCCTCTCCACTGTCCTCAGTCTAGGACAACCCAAAAGCTAGGCGGGGCAAGAGGGCAAGATCAATAAAGTTATGGAAGAGGACTTCCTTAAGTAGGGACTGGGTGCTACTGAATTCGCGAAAACGTTAATCTAGAAAGAGAGATCGGAAAGGAGGGAAAGAGTAAACTGTCCTCCCTTCATAAGGGAGGCTTGCAAGAAGACCTGCTTGCACTATTTAACCAGCTCCCTCCTGGGGCACTTCTGCAGGGGACACCCTTACAGGGTTACAACTGAGCTAGAACCTGCCACGGTCAGGGAGCTGCGGATAAATTAGGAAGGTCGCGAACTTACGGAAGAAGATGTACTCAGTGTAGCTGCTCCAGATCTTGTCATCGCGGTATTGGTTGACGAAGGCGGCGGTGCCTGAGGAGTTACATGCCACCATGTGGAAGCCGGCCTCGGACAGGCGATCGAAAGCCTGCTCCAAGTAGGTAAACTTGAGGTAGAAGCGGGACGTGTACTTCTCAGGCTGCCGATCGGGGTCGCGGCTTTCGTTGAGCGTGTCCCCAAAGACCTCCTTGGCCAAAGCTATACGCCCGCACACCATGATGCGTGCCACACGCCGGAATTTGGCATCTGCCTGGTTGTCGCGCACGGTGGTGTAGGAGCCGCGGTAGCCCAGTGTGAGGAAGCCCGAGCGCTTGTCCAGCGCGGCGCCGCCGCTACCGCCGCCGTGCGCTCCTGGGCCCGAGGGCGCGGCGGCTGAGGCCCCTCGCAACAGCAGCGCATCGCTGCTGCCCTGAGAAACGTTGTCCTCCAGGTCGCTCTGGCAACCCTCATCGTTGAGCGAGTTCTGCTTAGTGACCTTGGGCGACAGCAGCTTGACCAGGTCGGTGAGCTGGAAGTACTCGGCTTCGCGCAGAAGCCGCTCCTTCTCCGGGAAGTGCTCGGGCAGCGCCAGCTGCTTGTCCCGCAAATAATCCAGCACGTACCTGAACAGAAAGCCGTCCCGGTCGATGAAGAAGCGCGCCCGGCTGTCCCTGGGCAGCTCGCCCCGGCGCCGGGCGCCGCCCCGGGGACTAGAAGGCGAGAACATACTGGCCAAAGTGCTGTCTGGGACGCTGAGCAGCGTGGAGTGCTTGGTCACATAGACCTGGCCGCCCACGTTCAGCTCCACCACCTCGGGGAAGGGCGAGGGTGCGCAGGGCCCCGGGGCGGCGGCTGCCGAAGCGCCGGGTGAGCTGGACGAGGAGACCATCTCGCTAATTGGCAGGATGGTGCTGCTGCTGCTACCGGTGTCCTTCAGAGCCATGGTCCCCCCCACCGGCGGCCAGGTGACCTGAGAGAGCAGCACTTTGTGGTTCCCAGAGCCCGTGCCCCGCACGCCTCGCAGCCCCCTGCCCTCTGCGTGCGCCTGGGCGCCCTGCACCCTCGGGTCGGTGCGTTCCTCCCGGCGGGTGGCGGGGCTCAGGGCTCGGGGCAGCGGCGGCGTCGGCGGCGCCCGAGCTCCATCGGGGAAGCGATGCGCGGGAGAGTAGCTCCGCGGGAGCGGCGGTGGAGGAGGCGCGAAGAGGAGCAACCGCTCCTTTGGGGAGACGGCGGGGAAGTGTGAGGGAGACTTGCGAGAGGCTCTGGGGCTGCGGCTCGCTCTCCGCGGGGAGGGCAGGAGGAGGGGCCGGAGCAAAGAAAACTCGCCGCCCCAGCAGCTTGCAAGCGCGCCGCGAGCCCCGAGCGCGGACGGCGGCGCTAACTACTCCTTGCAGCCCAGGAGGCGGCACTGACGTCAAGCCCAGTACTGGGACCCCAGCCACAGCTGTCATTTAAAGAGATAGGCTCCAGCCGCTGGCTACCGGACTCCGACGCTAGGGGGCGGGGCTGAGGGCCGAGCCTGCAGGAGATGCTACTGGGCAGCCAAACGGGAAAAGCGGGCAGGGAGCCACCAAAAACAAACCCAGAAAAGGGACATCTCTCTTTCATTCATTTAATTCCTTCTTTCCATCTGTCCCTGCCTTATTTTCTCTCGGTTCCTTTCTCTTTCCCATCCACCCTTCCTTGTCTTCCTCCTCCATGTTAGCCCAGTAAAACTAGTTTCCTAGAGTCTCCTTAAGAAGCAGGGAAGAGAGATTAGGTTTTGATTATAACACAGACGCCAGGCACACAATCTGAAATTACTACAGATGTTTACAACTGCAAAAAGACTATAGGCGAGGGACAGTTTAATCTCTCACAGTTGCTTTATAATACTTTTTTTAAAAAAAGGAAGAGCGAACTGCCTGTTACCTCTACTACAGTCACATTTCATAATCTAATATTTAACTTCATGCTTTATATCTAGTTAAGGATTTGAAATTCAGAATCTGATTCAATTTCCCAAACAGTGAAGGACTATACGTAATAATGTAATTTTCCTTCTATCATCTTTATGACATTCAATTCATGAAAGATGCTTAACAAATGTTTATGGACAGTGGGATTGGGCCAAAGAGCAAACTTATTCTATTGGTTTCTTGTTTCTAATCCTGATCAGTTTCTTCATTAATCTCTTTGTTTTGTTTTCAGTGTCACAGAGCAAGATAATGGTAGCTTTCTAAGCTCAATTTGTCACAAATGAATTTGAGCCCATCTTAATTTTTATTTGAACATAGCAAAGGTACATACAGAAAAGTCAGTATCATATGTGATTGGTTTTGTGTCCAGAAACATAAGGAATCATTGGCTTATAAAAGTACAAAGGTGAATAGAGCATGTTGTGACACTGTGTAATTCGTTTCCAAAAGTATTATAAAAATATAGTAGATGAACTCTCCATTAAGAGTTAGAATTGTGTCCAGATTTTAATATTTTTAAGTCCTATATAATTCTTCCTCTTTAAATTCACAAAAGAAAGAAAGAGATTTGAGATGCAATTTTAACTTTAATTTTTCACAAATGAATAATATTTTATTTTTTGGAGCATTGCAAACTATATTTAATTAATTAATCCGTATAAGCCATGTCCACAGAAAATGCTATACCAAATTTGAAGTTTGATTACCTGAGGCAGAAAGAGCCTAACAGACTAATGAAAGAACACATATATTTGCCAAACAACTGAGATTGAAATAAAATCGGGTTTGCACTATGCACGTTCATGCAATCCTCTTACTCAAACCACTACCTTACCCCAAATTTATAAATTTACTGATCAAATTAAGAAGTAGAATTGAAAGGCTGGAGATGTGGCTCAAGCAGTAGCCCACTCGTCTGGCATTCGAGGGGCACTGGGTTCCATCCTCAGCACCACATAAAAATAAAATAAAGACGTTGTGTCCGGGCTGGGGATGTGGCTCAAGCGGTAGCGCGCTCGCCTCGCATGCGTGCGGCCCGGGTTCCATCCTCAGCACCACATACCAACAAAGATGTTGTGTCTGCCGAGAAATGGAAAATAAATATTAAAATTCTCTCTCTCTCTCTCTCCCCCCCCCCGTCTCACTCTTTAAAAAAAAAAAAGATGTTGTGTCCACCGAAAACTAAAAAAGAAAAGTAGAATTGATTAGGCCTTCTTTATTTAAAAGCTAAAATTGAGCATTGAAATAATAGGAAAAACAGATCATTTTCTATCTCACTTGAAGAATAGGAAAACATTTTTTTGGATTTAAAATAATAGTTCCTAGAAAAATGAATTAATATAAGCTTTATAACCTTCAAAGATGAATAAATAATAATGCCTCAAAGCACTACTAATGAAGCCCATTTATCATGATGTAAATGTCCCTAATGATACGTATGGTACAGGCCATAGAATTGTAATGAAGTAGATATATAATAAATATGAATACATATATATATGAATATGAAGAGTCCAATATTATCAGACTGAAATTATCATTTCTATTTTAAAAATTGCAGGTCCAATTACATAGAATATGCTTATAGTGGCCTCTAAAATTTATGCTCTAAATGAATCATCTTAAGATTCAAAATGCATTACATTGTGTGAAATGTTGCTTTTCAAAATTATCCCTTCAACTTTGATTGAGTTTTCTCCTTAATCTCTTCTGTTTTGGCTACTCCTCTTACTCTCTGGCACCCTCTCACATCTATACCTTTCAGCCAAATTCCAAACCCAATAAATTGCAGGTCCAAAATGCCTTTACCTGACCTATGTGCTAGGAATTCTTCTCTTCTTCCACTGGTTCCCCACTGGTTCCCTGGTCTCTGTCCACTGCTTACCTCTTCCTTACAGTTTAAATATCACTTCCTCTGGAAATCTTTGCATTTTTTTTATCTAAAGCAGAAGAACCCCCTAAGTTGCTCCCACAGAACCCTGTGCTTATATATGAACAAAGTTTATCATACTGAATTATCTCCCACCAGATTGTAAGTATGGCTTGAAGCTGGATGCACTTTTCTTTCCTCAGAATGGTGCCTTATACCTAAGAAGTAGCAACCATTTACTTGTTGAATGCTTACTGCTTAGAAATGTGTTCATACCGTGAATAGATGTCAGTACATCACCTGTGTCCTGACATTGAGATTGAAAAGGTAAAATTTGCCTTCACAATTAAAATCAAGACAAGTGAGAACAAAATCTTATCAAATAAACCCAGACCTAAAAAAGAAAGGAAAGCAAAAAGAGATAGACATGATTGGAGCAATCTATTTGGTGCACTAAGCAATCTACACCAAACACCACAATCAGAATCAATTTGCTCCAAACCACAGACACCATTAACGTTCTTAAGACCTACTTGATCACAAGTATGGGTCCTTGAAGATTTTGCTGTGCAAAGGCAAAGCATCAAATTTCTCTGACTATAAGCTACATTAGAACCCATTCCAAGCACATTTTAAAAGAACACAACCAAAACTGTCTCAAAAAGCACAGCAAACAAACATAAAGAATATATTGGGTCCAGATTATAACGCATAACCCTTTGTAACTTAAAATAACAAATTGAATATTTCTTCATTAGTCAGAATTATTTAAAGGCAGGAACTGTGTCTTCCTTGATAGGAAAGGAAAAACACAAAATGTAACAGTGGGATTTTGAGTCAGATAGAACTGTGTTAAAAATCTTTTTCTCTTACTGGCTTTATGATTTTAGCAAGTTACTTAATCTCTTTGAATCTCAGTTTCCTCCTGAGCAGAGTGGAAATGACCACATGCTCCTTACTTTGATGACGCTTCTGGTAACAGGGTCATCCAAATTTGATGGAGTTTATTTTAAGTTATTACATCTGTTTAAAACCATTTTTTAAGGAATAAATTGGAAGATATATCCCAATGGGATGCATTTGGGATCCAGAAGCAGTAAACTAATTATAGTAGCTCCACCTACCTTCTTTCTAAATGTCTCACCCCAAGGCCTATGGGAATACAGATCTACCAATATGAATGTTTTCATACCACTCTGTCCTTCCCTTTCTATATTCATTGTGGACACTATTTTGTTGTACATTATCATCCTAGATACTGATATGATTTCATTGATCAAATTTACCCTTTCTCTGATTTTTGTTTTTAAACTTTGTTCATTTTTTAAACTTTTGCTTGTGATTTAATTACCCTTTTTAGGGTGCTTGTATCAAAGTCCAGCTATACTTCTAATTTTCAGTAAACTATGTAGTATTTGTTTTTCTTATTAAAGAAATACACATTTCTTATTTAAAGCATATATATATACATATATATGTATATATATATATATATACACACACACACACACACACATATATGTATATGTATATATATAAAGAATTCCCAAGACTCTCGTGTAATTCTAAGTAAAAAGACTGAGATTCTTTCCAATTTCAGAGACTACAATTTTCAATCAGTGATGTTTAATCGAACACATAAACCATTTCAAATTTTAGTAGCCACACTAAAAAGTAAAAAGTTAGATAGGTAAATTTATTTAAACTTATAACACATCTCAACTCAAACTAGCCATAATTTATGTGCTCAATAGCCGCACACGGCCAGTGGCTTCTGTGTTCTACCTCATAGCTCTTCAGCATTTATGGCTCAAAAACACCTGTGTGTTTTGAGGGTTGGGTAAGAAAACATGACTTGGAAAATTTTATCACAGGACTAATAAGAGGAGGCTAGAATCCAGTGCTTAAATAAGGTCATTTAACACATGGAATGGAGACTATGAAAATTTTTCTAGCCAAAAAAGAAAGAAAGCTCTAAAGAGAAGAAAGAAAATCATGTAATCACTAAAGAATTTATGTTTCCCTTACAAACCTCTATAATGGCAAAATTTGAACACGTTTTTCAGTATACATCACTCTTGGAAAAAGGCCAGACTAGGGGTTATTTTGTGGGCATATGGCCTCTTGTGAGGCAAGAAGTAAAGGGTTTCCTGCCAGAGCAAACTAAGCAACGCTACCCTTTATAAGAACAAGACTGAAGCTAGGATAGGAATAATCATCTACAAATTTAACAATTGCTGTTCAATCTGGAGAGAGCTGGAAAGCAGAGTATAAAGAGGAGTTTATCCACAAATCTCTTATATATCAATTTTGAAAATGTCAGTGATTCCATGAAAGGAAAAAACTTTTGCAAATGAGATATTTAGAAAATTCAGAGTATCTGTACATTTCGTGCATGTGATAGATGGCATAGTCCAGCAATTTAAATATCTTCATATAATGTAACAAGTTATTGTTTTATATTAAAAACTTTACAAAATAAAAATTAAATGTTAGGGTGACCCCTAGTAAAAGTCTAATAAGTTAAATGCTCAAATTTATGAAGACTTTGTATTGTAGTTCAATATAGCTAAGCATTTAATGTAATGCCTGGTACATAAAAAGTAGTCAATAGGTGTTTGTGAAAAAAAAATCATTTTGAATCCTTTATTTATTAACAAAAAGTTGTGGTTTTGTGGCTATTTAATTAGGTGTGGGGAGTGTGAGAGGGTGGTTAAAACACAGTCTCATATTTCGTCTTTCCTACCTAGCTGCTACCTTGAAACAGGACTTATCTCCCCAAACTGGGGGAAAGGGCAACAGGATCACTATAACCTCAGGACATTCTGGGTAACAATTTTAGTTAGGCTGGAAAAAGGGATAACGTTCAGAATCTGGATACACTCAAACCCTGGTCAAATTACATCAACCAGGAGCCTAACACAAGGGATATTAAATGCATATAAATTTTCTCCTATAATTAAAAGCCTGTTTCACTGATTGGAAAGCACACTGTAATATATAAGATAATTTTAAAATGTTAATTCTAACAGCAAGTTAGAATTTCCTTTAGAAATGCTTCCAAATTTACATACTTATTTGTCATTTTGACCAGCGATTACTCATTGTTGAGTTTGACTCCATTGTTACAATTCTAATAGCAAAAATTCAATTATTTTCTATACTTTGAAATTTTTATTCTATCACTGGTTTTGTCTAGACGATCATTTAGATAATGAATGTAAAACATGTAAAACATTATATGCTTCTTAAATGAAGTTACTATGAAAATAAAATTGTACTATTATAAATATTAATTTCTCCTATGATGCTTGTTCTTAATGGAAACATTAAAACAACTGGATTTATTAAATTAGTTCTTTGATTAAAAGTTTGTAGTTAATAAAATGTTTGAAAAATATTTGGGTTTTTTTTTTAATATTTTTTAGTTGTTGATGTACCTTTATTTTTTATTTATTTATATGTGGTGCTGAAGATCAAACTCTGTGCTTCACACACACTAGGCAAGTGCTCTGCCCTGAGCCACAACCCCAGCCCCTGAAAAATATCTTAATCTAAAACAAAGCAAATATCCAGGTGTGGTGGTGCTCTCCCATAATCCCAGCAACTCAGGAGGCAGAGGCAGGAGAATAATGAGTTCAAAGCCAGCCTCAGCAACTTATTGAGGCCCTAAACAACTTAGTGAAACCCTACAGTTATATTAGACAAAGGCACCAAAAACATACATTGGAGAAAAGATAGCCTCTTCAATAAATGGTGCTGGGAAAACTGGAAATCCATATGCAACAAAATGAAATTAAACCCCTATCATGCACAAAACTCAATTCAAAGTGGATCAAGAACCTAGGAATTAAATCAGATACTCTGCTCCTAATAGAAGAAAAAGTAGGCCCAAATTTTGGTCATGTAGGATTGGGCCCCAATTTTCTTAATAAGACTTCTATAGTGCAAGAAATAAAATCAAGAATCAATAAATGGGATGGATTCAAACTCAAACGCTTCTTCTCAGCAAAAGAAACAATCAGTGAGGTGAATAGAGAGCCTACAGAATGTGAGCAAATTTTTACCACATGCACATCAGATAGAACATTAATCTCTAGAATATATAAAGAACTCAAAAATCTTAACGCACACACACACACACACAAAAAAAAAGAAAAAAACAAATAACCCAATCAATAAATGGTTCAAAGAACTGAACAGACACTTCTGAGAAGATGATATACAATCAATCAACAAATATATGAAAAATTGTTCAACATCTCTAGCAATTAGAGAAATGCAAATCAAAACTACTCTAAGATTTCATCTCACTCCAGTCAGAATAGCAGCTATCAAGAATACTAACAACAATAAGTGCTGGCAAGGATGTGGGGGAAAGGGCACACTCATACACTGCTGGTGGGACTGCAAATTGCTGCAGCCAATACAGAAAGTAGTATGGAGAGTTCTTGGAAAACTGGAATGGAACCACCATTTGACCCAGTTATCCCACTCCTTGGTCTATACTCAAAGAACTTAAAAGCAGCATACTACAGGGACACAGCCACATCCATGTTTCACAATTCACAATAGTTAAACTGTGGAACCAACCTAGATGCCCTCCAGTAGATGAATGGATAAAGAAACTGTGATAAATATACACAATGGAATATTACTCAGCAATAAAAGTGAATAAAATTATGGCATTTGCAGGTAAATGGATGGAGTTGGAGAATATAATGCTAAGTGAAGTAAGCCAATCCCAAAACCACATGGCGAATGTTTTCTCTATATAAAAATGCTGATTCATAATGAGGATGGCAAGGGAGCATGGGAGAAACAAACTCTAGACAGGGTAAAGGGAAGGGAGGGGACACAGGGGTAGGAAAGACAGTAGAAAGAAATGGACATCATTACCCTAAGTACATGTATGAAGATGTGAATGCTGTGACTCTATGTTGTGTACAACCAGAGAGATGAAAAATTGTGCTTATATATGTGTAATATGAATTTAAATGCATACTGCTGTCATACGTAACAAATTAGAATAAATTTTTTTAAAAAAAATGCTGGGGATGTGGCTCAGTGGTTAAGTACCCTGGGTTCAATCTCCAGTAATAAAAATAATAATAATGATAATAATAAAAACATAAGAAAATTAAAATAAATGTTCCCAGATAATATACTATAAAATTATAAGTGTGAGTGGAAAGAGGAATGCTGATAGTTTGATATAATTATAGGTAGTATTTATCCATTAATAAATCAAATTGTTTCTCTTATCATTGGGATTTTTTAAAGGAATGATTGAACATATGTGAAATTATTGGAATCTTCAATAGGAAGCACTTTGTCTGATCCTGCAATATTGTTTTCACCTATGTGAAGCTAATGTGAAATGTGAGGCTCAACTCCATGAAATAGTTACTTTTGTAAAGTCTCAAGAATTGACAGTTTTATATGGTGCAACCTAACAGTTTTTGACAATGAGAAGATGAATCTACTACCCTATCAACAAATGCTTAAACGTTGAGAAATGCATAATTTATAACTTGGGTTTTAAACACTCATGTTTGAGTGTGCCAAACACTTATATTTTTTCCTAAACAAACAACAAACAAACCTGCCTACCACTTTACTCAGGACTTAAATATAGCTTGTACAAAGAATGATTCATTTATCTTTGGCTTGTTTGTATTCTCAATTACCATTCATATATATCTGTTTTCTATCTGCACCTAAATATTAAACTCTCTGAAGACAGGGACTATTTCTCAGTTGTTTTCATTGAATTCTCTGTATACAGGAACCCTAATATGAGGATGAGCAAATTATTTATCTACAGTGTGACTAATTAGTGGTGACTTATCCCTGTTTCTATGTACTACTACTAGGTAGGGAAGTATTGATATTTGTATATCTCTACTTTGTACTTTTAAAGTACATCATCCAGTCAGACTTAAAAAATACAATTAAAGCACAATCCTTTAATCTAGGAAAGCATTCTAATATAAGTTATACATTCAGCTAATGAAAACCCAATTCAGTACACTAAGTTACTCAGGTTCAATAATCAGCTGTTTAAAAATCTAGCTTTTAAGTAAATTGTGTGTTATAAAGTTCCATGCCAATAAATGTTAAAGTGTGTTGTGTTTTTTCCCCATAATAGCTAGAGTAGATTTAAGACAGAAACTCTGAATTTCAATCCCAGCCCTAACAATGATACAGATTTACTTAGTGACATAGAGTATCTTTTTTTTTTTTTCTGGTCATTTTACTAGCTTGTCAAATACAAACACCCTAATATCTTCTGGGAAATGCTGTTCTGATTGTATATTGTTGCACTGCAAGCCACCCCAAACTTAGTGGCTTAAACAACAAAAACTATCACTATCTTTTTAGTTCTGAGCTAAGCTGGGTAGTTTTTGCTCAAGGTGTTTTGCAAGGGTGAAATGAGAGAGTGTCTGGGGCAGGATCTTCTGATGCTTGAGCTGTGAGGTCTCAAACAGTCAAGGGCTGGAATGGCCAGAGCTCTAAGAGTGTTCCTGTGTCCCTCTGCTTGGCCTGGCCTCTCCTCTTGTCTCTTCTTTCTCCCCTCTTCTCTCTCTCCCTTCTCCTTCTCCCACACCCTCTCTCTCTGATCTGTGCACGTGGTCTTTCCATCGTGTTCCAGGGCTCCATGTTTGCACAAGTGAGGAACAGAAAACAAGGCAAAAAATGTATAATCTTTTATAGACTAGCCAGAGAAGTCACAATGTGTCACGGCCACCATATGCTACCAATCAAAACAGAATAAGGTCTTCCCAATTTTTAGGGGAGAAAATATAGACATGGCTGCTTGAAAGGAGAGGGGAAAGATTCTAGAAGAGCACGTGAGACCAAAAGTACTGCTTTGACAGTTCTCGGAAAGTATACTCTTTCACGAAAGCTATGAAAATCAAGCATCATTATACCCTTATGACATTTATATTGAAAGAGTTCTGTAAATAGAGTCATAGCATTTTACTGTGGCATGTATTTTCTAGGATTTTGCATACCTAATTGTGATGTATGGGACACATATACACAAAGAGGCACATACACTTGCACAAGCAGCCAACTGAATAGTGCGGCTGTCACATCTTAAACAAATATTTAAAGAAGTGAAAGGACAGCCAGGTGTTTCCTTCATTTTAAATAAGAATGTCCATATTGTTCCATCCTGATCATTTATTCTGCTCTAATAAATTGCTTCAGCCAATTTGCCTTTGCTCTAGTTAATCCAGAACTCCCTCTGCCTTATTCTTTTAACATCCCCTATAACATCTGCAAGCTTTAATTCTCCCTCAGTGAATTATCTCTTTTCATCTGTTAGATGCTGACCTAGTAAACACAAATACATCTGTGCATACTTAAAAATTTACTTGTTATCCCATTTTCAACAATTTTTCCTACTCTGATTATTATATAGTCGATACAGTTCCATTGCGCAAATTCTCATCTCTGTGTTCCAAAGTTCACTCTTCTCCCTGCAGAAGCATTGGCTTTTGTTTAGAAGTAACCACTATGCTCATTTTTGGTCTGATTTCCCTGTTATTCTCATTATATTAAAGATTGGAAAAACAATAAATAAAATGTGGTTTGGTACATGACAATCCAAGAAACCAGAAATTTTGAAGTTTCCTATCCAATCTTAAGGTAACTGATCAAACCAAAAGAACCCGTCAGTTATTCCTACTGAAATATTTTTAAATGGTATTTATGTTTTATCATACACATGGTTTTAATAAGTTTTGAGGTAGCTTTGCAATCTAAGCTCATACCAATTTCTTTCAACAAAATTCAAGTATTTATCGAATCTTAATTATGTACTCTGCTAAGTACATTGGGGTATTATTACAGTGAATAGGACATTTATATTTACAGCATGAGAATTTACATTTATAGCATGAGAAAGGAGAATCAGACAAGTCCACAAATTGAACCTGAATTACAGAGGGATTAAATGCTCCAAGAAAAGAATACACAAAGTGATGTAAAGGTCAGTGGGAAGAGGAAGGAAATACTTCTGGTTGAAAAGTTAGAAGATGCTTGAAGAATAGGTAGTGGGTATAATAGGCCCTAAAAGATGGCAAGATTGTGATGGACTTGTATGATAGAAAATAGTATCTCACATTAAAATTACAATGTGAAAAACCAGGCAGGTTATTGACAACACTGTCACTGACCATCTGTCCATCATCTATTTACCTAGCTATATATCCAACTGTTCACCTCCCAATCCAAATCCATACTTGTTTCTAGAAAGGCAGCTCATAAAAATATAACAGATAAAAATCAAGACAGGGTAATAGCATGCAGGAATGAGACCAATAAGAAAGCTATAATATAATTACACATTTCGTAGTGTTCTAGGTTATTAAGTTTGATGCAAATTAGACTTCTATGGCATATGAGCTTCCTAGAGAAAGCAAAAGATAAGTGGTCATATGAAAAAAAAGAAACTGCCAATACATTTAATAAACAAATTGATTTTCTAAATGTTACTATATACAAAACAGCTTAGTATAAAGTCATGGTCAAGATCTCAAATAATTTATCCGATAAACATGTATTAGCAGATTAAGGAAAGTGGCCAATTTATTCATCCTAATAGCAAAGAACTGTACATTAGTTTTACTGATTAGTAAAAGCAACTCTGTAGGTGAGGTTGGTAATATTATCCATATTTTATTTATTTATTTATTTATTTTTGGTAGAAAGAAAGAAGAAAAGAAAGAAAAAAAGTGGTAATAGAGGGCTGGGAATGTGGCTCAAGCGGTAGCGCGCTCTCCTGGCATGCGTGTGGCCCGGGTTCGATCCTCAGCACCACATACAAACAAAGATGTTGTGTCCGCCGAGAACTAAAAAATAAATATTAAAAATTCTCACTCTCTCTCTCTCTCTCTCTCTCTCTCTAAAAAAAAAAAAGTGGTAATAGAGACTCATGGATAGTAAGTAAATCACCAAAGATCATAGAGGTAATAACTATTGGAGTTGAGATTTTGTTTATATACAAGTTTGTGAGAGTAAAATAGCTGTAGGTCACAAAGTATGGTTGTGACAAGCAAGTTAGAATATACTGTTA
Organism: Urocitellus parryii; assembly: GCF_045843805.1. Taxonomy (NCBI): domain Eukaryota; kingdom Metazoa; phylum Chordata; class Mammalia; order Rodentia; family Sciuridae; genus Urocitellus; species Urocitellus parryii. Next base: position 110,738,427 of record NC_135540.1, on the reverse strand, counting down.
GGGTTGAAATAAAAACTGTGGGAACAAGAAAGATAAGGATGCCTTCAGGTCAAAAGGAGGCAGTGTGTGGAAAAAAAGTATGCCATAGAACTGATGTTTAGTGGAACAAAGCCCTAAAGAAAGATGGGATAAAGGGAATCGATGAAGGGTCAGCCATTGCAGATAGGCAGAAATATTATTCCCTGGACAGACAATGAATAAAAGCACTATCACCTAAAGTCCCCAAGAAATGGTCCACCTACTTCCCAGCAACTTTGAAATCAAATATCCTAGGGTTTGTTTAGAATTATAGACTAATCCAAAATATTTTTATTGTCTTTCAGTCCCTGAAAGAATCAACATTCAAGAGCAAAGAAATAGGATGAGAGCAAGTTTCCAATTTTATTTTATTCTATGTTCTACCTCTATGAAATCAATCATAAATGTCATTTTGGAAATGTGTGTCCTAGTCTAGGGATCAGAATTGCTAGATTTTCCTGTGAGCCATGGACATGCCACTAACCTAATATTTATATGGTATTTGGAAAAAAAAAAAAAAAAAAACAGACTGGGTCTTGGATTTTTCATTTTGGATTTCTTTCTCATTTTGTGAGAAACTCGGTATACTATATAAAAATTAAATTGCAATATTTACACACTTGAAATTTATTATAAATTAAATGTTCTTAGATTATGTTCAGCATTCAATAAGCAATCAATTACTCTAAGTGCTTTTCCTCCTGTACCTTAACCTCACAGAGGGTAAACTAGGATCTGACACTAAGATAAGAGTTCTTAATACAAGAACACTAAATGCCTCTGAGTCTGTCATTTACTCATTATTTTATTTCCTTTTTTTTTTAATAAATATTTACTCAATACCTTCTTTGTGACAGACATGCAACTCACATAATGATGAGGTTTGGGTGGCATTCTCTCGGCTGTCCTGTTTATCCTGAACCTTGAGTCTATTCCCTGGTTCTAACTTTTTTACCCCCCCAATGGTTAGTCACACTTCTTGTGTTAGTGATTAAAATCTTGTGTCTTGGTAGAGACGTTTAAGGTAAACTAAGATGCTGATTTCTGCTTCCTGCCTTACATGTCTTTCCTAGGTTTTATATACTATCTCTAATTTGTTCTGATGCTTGGTACAGCCTGGACAGAATCAATGAGATAACATATCACATGTGCTTTAAACACCTCAGAGAAAAGAATATGAGCAAGAGTGAAATATAAATTGTGTCTTTTATCAATATAAGGAAGAACAGTAAAATTTATAGTGACTGTGATGAATTAATTATTTCCTGCGTAATCTTTCCAACCTGGAATTTCTGTCATTTAATCCTCTTTATCATAAAACATCAGACAGTATACAGGAAACCTATGAAGCATTTCTGTTGTATGATTGACAAAAACTGGTGTGTATAGAGCTTAAGAAATGCAGCAAAGGAAGCAGTGGGCCTAGCAAGAGCAGAGGGGTCATTGCTGTACCCAAGGACTAAGGGTAAAAGGAGAAAGCAATTCCTGGAACCTCAGAGATGAAGAACATCTGGAAGAGTTGTTGGAAGAGGCTGAGGCCTTTGGTAGAGACTAACCAACCCTGGTAACCCAGTAGAAAAGCAGCAAGGGGAAAATAAACAATCTTAATTCTCATTATTTTGTTATTTAATTTTTTTGTCAGTCATCACACTTTGTTAAATGCAACAAAGCTGTAGAGAACAAGAAAGCTCACTTTTTTACTCCATGCTGTTCAGCATTCTGGGGACACAGATCAGAATGTGGCGGAGTGGAAAGTAGACCTGGCAGAGGAGATATCCAGAGCACACCAATACTCCAAGCACACGGTGCTAGGATAGCAAGGTAACCAATGGGCAAAGGGAACAAGCCAGAAAAGAGAACTCTGGACAGGTGTTGGTGGCAGAGGAGGCCAGGGCGAAAAGCAAATTAAAGATTTAAAGCAAAAAACAGTATTTTTTTCTGGAAAGTTCATTTTTTAAAAAGCACTTGGTATTTTTAGAAGAATTTTAGTAAATTGACAGAATTGGAATATAGAAAGAGTGAGTGGGGGGAAAAAACGAGATCAAAGCTAAGCTAGAAAGCCAAGTTAAGTAGTTTTGCATTTATTATGTAAATACATGGTGTGGGCTTACCCAAGTTATGTGAAGGAAAAGAGTGATAAAATCATCATATGATAAAAGAAGTGGAGGAAGGAACTAATGAGAACTGGGTAAATAATGACACCATTTTTCCAAGACTTCATATACCCAACCAGAATAATAATAGTAACTCATTTCTTAATCCTGCAGACTATGTGCTATGTGCTGTTTTAAGAATTTGGCTTATATTAAACTATTTTATCCTTATAATAATATTATAAAATGTGTACTCGCTCATCCCCACCATGGCTTAGATTTATAAAGGGAAGGGTGGCACAAAATATTAAATAACTTGCCAAAATTCACACATCAAGCCAATGGTGGATGTGAGGTTAAAAATTAGGCAGCCTGGCTCTAGAATTATGAGTATAATCTCTTCCTTACTCTAATTTCTAGCCTGTTTTGTTTGCTTGTGAACAGAGAGAAGGATTCATGTAAAGTTACAGCAATATTTTTATTTCCTGGCAACCCATTGCAGTTTGCTTTTGAACATTTTCACAGATCAAACTTCTGACATCTGTAAGACTATGCTTCCACCAGATGATTGGCATGCAAACTGAAATTTGCGTACTTAAAAAATGAACTGCCATAAATAATTGTCCCCTTCATTAAACTGTAGTATCTCATCTTGCCTTATTACACATGTTTCTGCTAGGTTCTATCCTAGTGCTATGGAAAAGAAATGCAATACAAAAGTGAGACATACACTTTTAAATGTTCTAGCATGGCCCCATTAGATAAAGAGAGAGATAACAAAGTTCAGAAACAAACCAGAAGACCACCCTCACTTCTGACAACAACTGCAAGTTCAAAGATCCCCAAGGTCATTCTTACTTCTGATACCAGTTACAAGTTACTCATGATACCCACCCTCTTAGTTTTGATATTTGCTAGAAATACTCAGAACTCATTGCAAGCTATGACTCTCTTGGTTAGAGTTTATTACTTGAAAAGATAATAGGTAAAAAGTTAATCAAAAGAAAAGGCACATGAGATAGAATTCAGGAAAGTTTAATGCATGGAGCTTCTAGTGTTTCTCTCCCGGTGGAATCATGGACAGTACCCACTTTTCCAGCATCAGTGTATGGCAGTATGCACAAAGTAGTGCCAAAAACAGAAGCTCAAATGACTTGGTGTCCAGAGATTTTATTGGAACTCAGTCAAATAGACATGCGTAGCTGCCCATGTGGCAGAACTCAGTCTTCAATGCCCCCTAAGTTTGAGCTAATACCATATGACTCAAAGCTCCATAATAAATCATGTTATTGGAGAGTTTGCAATGATCCAAGATTTCCAGATAAACAAAGACAGTCTCATTAGGCAGGAGGTTAGAAGGGTTTAAAGGCAACCTCTTAGGAGTTGAAGACAAAAGCCAAACTTCTCTTTGGCCAACGTTATATTTCTCTACTACAAATGGGTGAAGTTCATTTTAATAATGGATCTCATTTAGGTCATTACATGCAAAACATTATCATTTTAATATATACTCAATATAAACATTATTGATACTTTCTGTATTATTTCTCAGGTGAAGTCTTAGAATCCTGTGGATATTTTACATTTACAAAACATTTCAACTTGGACTAGCCACATTTTAAGTACTTTATAGCCACATATGGACAGTGCCATATGGCCAGTAAAGCTCTAATCTCTTCTAATTCTTACTGAATCTAACAAATCCCTATATAGTTCTACTGTGGATGTAATTATCAGTGTTTGGGAGTATTTTTGTTTGTTATCATTTTATCACACTTAAAAATAATTATTCTAAACATAATATCAACAAATAATCCCTCTTACAACTCATTTGAAATCCGACTCTATCGCTTTTCAGAGTAGTCTTCTCTCCCCTAGTAATTTTCATTACTTTGGATTGATTTTTACTTTGAACTTAAAGGAACACTCTAGAAGGGTGGTGACCTCTAGTCACCAACTGAAACTTTCTATTTCAGTGTGTTTGATTTTTGTGTAACATATATTATCCAGTTTCTTCTGAATGTGTGTGTATATATAATAGGTATTGGTATATGTGTGCAAACTCTCCTCTTTATTTTCTTAATTTTTAATTTCAGTGTTTTAATTAGTTATACATGACAGTAAAATGCATTCATGAACTTTGACATATCATACATAGATGAAATATAATTTCTAATTTTTCTGATTGTACATGTTATGGAATCACATTGGTTATGCAGTTTTACACACACACACACACACACACACACACACACATTCTACTATCCTTCCTATCCTCACATCCCCTCCCCTCCCTTCCCTTCACTTCCCTCTATCTAATCTAAGGTAACTCTATTCTTCTCTAGTGCCCTCTCCTCCTTATTGTGAATTAACATCTCCATATTAGAGAAAACATTCAGCCTTTGGTTTTTGGGGGATTGGCTTATTTCGCTTAGCATGGTATTCTCCAACTCCATCCATTTACCAGCAAATATGATAATTTCATTCTTCTTTTAAAGCTGAGTAATATTTCATTGAATATGTATGCCACATTTTCTTTATCAAGCCCTCTTCTTTCTAAAGGGGACATTTGATATAATTTATTTTTGTCTTGGTCTAGAAGTATCTCAAAAAGTTTGCAAAGAACTGGAATATATCTTGGAATCTTGCCAGTCTGGGAGCACTATTAACTCTTAGAGAAGAGAAAAATGTTTTTCCAGAACTCTCTTCCAACTGCAGTCCAGCACTTTAAAATGTATGCTCAATAACATTAAGTAAAAATGTAGAGAAAATATTTGTCATTTAGTATGGCTTAGTTTTCTGGCACATAAACATATTAAAAGAGCAGATTCAAAGGAAACTGTAATGGTGGCTATTGAAATGCCAAGCTGTAAAGGTCATAGTCTGTCTGAAAACGTCTTCCCACTCCTTCTTGGCCTGTGCTCTTCATCTGTTGTGTTACTTCCTGGGGTGAAGGAGCATGTTGTGGGTTGGTGGTTAGGAGATATGGACCTTCAGTATTTTAGATTGTTCCTTCTTCATTAAAGTTTTACAAGACTATAGTCGCATAGTTTTCCGTCTTTCTCTCCCTTTCAAGATCATAAAATCATCCTCTCTTTCACACTAAACAGTGGGCTCCTCTCCATCATAGAAATTACTTGATGTGAAGTGATATTTGTAGATTTTCTATTGTTGCTTTGTTGCCCTTTTTGCTGATAATCATATTTCTGGGTTGTAGTGATCAGATCAGGAGATAGAAAGGTCTGATTTAAAGCACTCAGTGATTCCCACCTAAACATAGGGGGCTATTTATGTATTTATTGTCTGGATGTTAGCCTCTTCCGCCCAGAAAAATCAGTGCCTTTCATTGTCATTATTGTTAACCTGCATTTCTCTCCTCTCTCTCTCTCTCTCTCTCTCTCTCTCTCTCTCTCTCTCTCTCGTGTGTGTGTGTGTGTGTGTGTGTGTGTGTGTGTGAACTAATGCCCAGAATTTATCCTGACCTTTAAATCCCTCCTCATATTCTTAACTGTCAACTCTGGTTCTTTCTCCCAAAGACCCCAAGTCATTTTTCTCTTTTAAATGTTACCTAAAGATCTCCTTCTCTTTTCAAGGCCATAGGTCATTTTTCATTTAAATCATTCTATGATTTATTGGGTGGGAATATCACTTCACAATAAGCCATATTTTACTGTCAGTTAGTGACCTATCGACAGCCATTACCACCAACCAGATCAGTACCTCAACTACACACATATGAAGTAGAGCTAAGTGAATTTTTGACTGAAGCATCTCTAGTAACAAATACCTGGACATTTACAGGTTGGTAAAATCAGAAAAGTATATAGTTGTGAAAAACAAACCTAACATTGTTCTGATTCAGATTTTTTTTTTAAAGTGAATAACTAAAGGATAATTTAGTATCTAGACAATGTAGCTAAATCAAAGTTTAAAACAAACAAACTAAATCCAGGAATTCAGTGCTGATGGCCACTGGAGTTGCATTACTTTAGAATCTCTCTGAATTCATTGGCAAAACATATATGAATAATGAAGATAATAAATAAAACAGCCACCAATAACATTTACAAACAGTTTTAAAAAAAGAAACTGAACTGGGTTGGCAGATAAAATGTGAAACACCTAGTTAAGCTTGAATAATTCCTTTTAGTTTAAGAATATCCCAAACACTTCATGGGACGTGCTTAAACCAACATATTATTCATCTTAAATTCATATTTAATCAGGAATCCTGAATGTTTGTTAACTCTAGCAATACTTTATTTGCTAAATCTGCTGTCAAACTACAACTGTATAACCTAAGTAGTTTTACCACTTTTGTTAGAGAGTAGCAATGAAACATCCCACATATGGGAGGGATGGGAAGAACCCTGGAGCCCAACAGGTACAATCTAGACAGAATGGCAAGTCACAAGAGAACAATGGAAACTGAATGGGTGCTCTATATTGTCCAAGTTTAAGTGAGTACTAGAAGTTTGCAGTGTAGAGTAAATGGAGTGATCAACCAATTCTGGGTGCCTTTAAGATAAAAGATGAACACTCCTGGAAACAGAATCCCAAGTTAACAGAATAGAGACAATAGATATAAATGAAAATGAAGGACCAGAAGGTCGGTAAGGGACATAGGCTAGTATATCTGTAGCTCTTTTTTTAATACCTGGAATCTTTAAAAAAATAAAAGTATCCTCACCCATTTCTCCTTTCCAAGTATCCATTATCTGGGGACTAGCTGAATAAACATCCACACAATGGACCATGATATAGCTACACAAGGGAACAAAGACTATCTCCATATGTGACTATGGAGAGAACTTTCAGAATATATTACTGCATAAAATCATGTGTAGTAACATGAGATTAAGAAATATGTTTAGGGTTCAAATAAAACTTAGAAGTTGAACAAGAAGGAGGTTATATAAATTATAGAATAAAAAAAGTATTGAGGGAATTTTTGACCAGTTTCTTGACTTTATCCTATTGTGGGAATAAAATGGTAGTGCAAGTACATTCAAGGAAAACTCTCCAGTACTGTAATCTTCTGCATATAAAAAAGAAGCTGCACAGTAATGATAAATTAATAATAGCTTTGAATCTAAGAATAATGTTAAATCTGACAAGTTTCACAGAGAAGTGAAATGAAAAGGGAGTATAAGTTCAAATTTCAACAATATCTACAGAAATTGTTTTTAGAGTTATTCTTCATAGACAAGGATATCATAAAGAATGTCAAATTATATTTTAAAAGGCAATCAATTATTGGAAGACATAATAAGAGAATTTCTCCCAAGATATTAAATTAATGACTTCAGTCTATGATAAGTAAATATTTAATAGAAAAATTAATAAAATAAATAACATCCTGAAAATAATATTCTCATAACAAGTTTTGGAAATGCTGCCATATGCCACATTAATTTTCAAACTGATATGGTGAAACTACTTAGAAAACTTCTAAATTTGGTTTTGATTCATATTTCAACTCCTCAATTGATTTCATTAGACTATTGTCAAAGTTCAAAAATATGTGTTACATTATTAAATGAATAATGATAATTATTTACATAAATATTACTACATTAATATAGTTTTGTTTTTATCTTACAACTTTGTTAATAATGGTCATGTTTATTTAACCAGTTGTGATTAGGGATTTTTGACCATCAAACACTGAATCAAAAGTAGAAAAGCAAAAAGTCAGATTATCATTGTAGATGATATGATCGTATACTGAGAAGATAAAAAAAAAAACTCCCCAAGAAGACTTCTAAATCTATTCAACATATGAAAATCAATAGCTTTTCTATATACCAGTAACAAATCTGGTAAGAAAAAAAATCATCATTCCATTCCCAATAGTCCCCCTAAAACTATGATCAAAGAGGCAAAAGTTTTACACAATAAAAATTATAGAACATGGGAAAAAGAAATTAAAGACCCTAAAAGATGAAAAAACTCCCACATTCATGGATAGGGAGAATTAATATTGTTAAAATTATCATATAATGAAAAGTGAACCACAGATTCAGTGTAACCCCCATCTAAATACAAAAGACATTCTTCACAGAACTAGAAAAAAATAGAAGTCCTAAAATTTATATGGAAGAATAAAAGACCCAGAACAGCCAAAGCAATTCTAATCAAAAAGAACAATGATTGAGACATCACAATACAGGATTTCAAATTATACTACAGAGCTATTGTAACAAAAACAGCATGGTACTAGTATAAGAATGGATTCACTGACCAATGGAATAGGATAGAAAACACAGAGACAAATCCAATCAGATACAGTCATCTGATCCTTGACTAAGACACCAAAAACATACACTGGAGAAGACAGCCTTCCCACAAATGGTGCTGGGAAAACTGGGTATCCATGTGTGGAAGAATGAGACTAGATACTTATCTCTCACCCTGCACAAAAGTCAATTTAAGGTGGATCAAAGACCCAAATATTATACCAGAAAATTTGCAACTGTTAGAAGAAAAAATAGGGTCAACATCTAACATATAAAAGAAAGCAAGGACTTGCTCAATAGGACTCCTAAAGCTTAGGAAATAATACTAAGGATTAATCTAAGAGATAGTGTCAAATTAAAAAGCTTATACACAGCAAAGGAAATAAGAATATGAAGAGAGATAATATAAAACAGAAAAAAATATTTAGCAGCTATTCTTCTAACAGAGGATTAATATCCAGAATATATAAAGAACTAAGACAAAATCTTAAAAAGAAGGAATAACCCAGTCAATAAATAAGCAAATAGACACTTAAACAAAACAAGAAATAAAAATGACCAACAAATATAGGAAAAAATGTTCAACATCTTTAGCAATCAAGAAAATGCAGATTAAAACTACATTGAGATTTGATCTCGCTCCAGTTAAAATGATAATCATCAAGAATACAAGTAATAATAAATTCTGGCAAGAATGCATGGGAAAAGGAATACTTATACATTATTGGTGAAATTGTAAATTAGTAAAATCACTAAGGAAATCATTACGGAGATTTCTCAAGAGACTAAGAATGAAATCACAATATGAGCATGTTACACTCATCCTTAGTATTTATCCTAAGAATCAAAGTCAGCATACTATAGCAATACATGCAGAATCATATTTAAAGCATTATATTTCACAATAGCCTAATGGTAACAGTCTGAATCCATCAACAAACGAATGACTAAAGAAAATGTGATACAGACACCCACACCCTCACACAAACACACACTCACAATAAGGTTATATTCAACGATAAAATATGGAACTGCAGAGAATCACATTAACTCGAATAATTCAGGCTCAGGAAATTGAGAGTATTATGTTTTCTCTCATGTGAATGCTAAAGAGAAAAGGGGGGCAGGTTGTATGAAAATAGAAGGGAGACCAGCGGTGTAGAAGAAGGGAATTAGGGGGAGGGAAGAAGGGAAAGGGTAAGTACTGGGGAATTAGACTAATCTAATTATGTGCAAGTACAAATATTTCACAATGAATAACTTATAATTATATTGCACCAATGTATAATTATGTATAATTATATTGCACCAATAAAATTTTTTGAATTTAAGAAAACCGAGTTAATTTTATTGCTCAGTTTATAGCACAACATCAACAGGTTATGGTCTGAATATTTAGTGTATCACTATTTACTTCCCTACTTTCACTTCTCTCCTAGTTCACTTCTCTCATTAAAACACCAGAGTTGATATTTAATGTGTCTTCTAAGATTAATTTTATGCATCCATCAACTTCTATTCACATATGTAAAAAACTAATAATGTTTTCTATATGCATTTTTTAACATGATATAAACAACAAGGTGCTATACATTGTGTATTATTTTTTATTTTTCTCAGTAAATATTGTTTCTGATAACTATTATATGTTTCTGTAAATCTAGAGCTTTTTCTGATCAATATTCTATTACATATACAACTGTATGCCATTTATCTGTTCATATATGACAAACATATAGATCGTCTCCAATTTTCTACTCTGACACCACAAAAACAAACATCTTTGTAAAAGTCTCTATGTAGCTACCTGAAAGAGAGGCTTGTGTGTTTATGTTCCAAAGTAATCAGGCATTTCCTCACTTTTTCTGAAATATTTTGTTTGCTCCCTAAAATGGCTGCAGTAATATACACTCTCAAAAATAAATGAAAAAAATTCCCATTTCCTGATTTATCTAGTGTTCTCATTTTTGCTAATTATATGGGAATAAAGTGGCAGCTACATGATTATTTAGTTTTAAATTAATGTGAGAATATTTTCAATATTTATTAACTATTTGCATTTTCCTTCTTTAAATTGTTTATTTAAATCTTTACTCACTTTTTATATTGGGATCCTTCTATAATCTAAGTTATTAGACTTTCTTCAGTTATACATGTTTCAAATAATGCCAGAAAATAAAGAACTGATAAACAATCAAACGAAAAACTCAATGGCCCAGAATATAAAATAAGTAGCCATAAGTGCATACTGATTTAAGTAAATGATTGAGACATAAATAAATGGGGTGAAATGCACAAATCTCTGCTGAATTTAAAATAATATGTTTAGATACTGCGCTCTCAATAATGTGCAGTACAGTGTTGTCTCCCCACCCTTAAGTTTAGTTTCCCATAGCTGAATTTCTTCTCAAGAATGTAGTATTCAAAGAAAAACTTTATTATGAAGAAACATGAAAAATACTACACCAATAGATAATCAAGGTTAACATCAAGAGTCTTATTGATAAAATATGTCCTCCATATTATGCAATGGGAATGGCATTTTATTTCTTGGTCTTCAACACTTAATCCAGGCTACTCATGTGAAAAACATCACCCTAGTAATATCAAGGAGTAGTCTACAAAATGAGTAGTGCTTACCAAAACTATTAAGGTCATCAAACACTAGAAATTCTAAGATACTGTCAGTCTCCAAGATCCTAAGGAGACATGATGACTAAGTGTAATGTGCCATCATAGATGGCATCCTGGAACACAAAAAGGACTGTAGGTAAAAAGTAAAAACTAAGGGCTGGAGATGTAGCTCAGTTGGTAAAGTGCTTGCTTTGTATGCACAAGGCCCTGGGTTCGATCCCCAGCACCACCAATAAATCAGTAAATAAAAACTAAGGAAATCTGAATAAAAAGGACGCTTTCACTAATGATAACTTATCAGTATAGGTTCATTAGTTGTGACAAATGAACTACACTAATATAAGATGTTAATAATAGAGGCAGTCGATGTCTGGGCATACAGGAGCACAGATAATCCCAGGTACTGGGAAGGCTAAGGCAGGAAGATCATAAATTCAAGGCCAGCTTCAACAACTTAGTAAGACTGTCTCAAAATAAAAAGAGCTCACTGCTAAATCTCACAGGTCAAGTTCAATTCCCAGGGCTGGAAAAAAAAGGTCCAGGGAATTGACAAAAGGGAATACAGAAACTCTGTACTATCTTTGCCACTTCCTGGTAAATATAACTAATCTTATATCAAAAATTTATTTTTAAATGCTGCTAACTTGTCAACTTTTCTTCTAACTTGCCAACTGCATGTTTATTTTGCCTATAGTGACTTCATTAAACAGAAATCTATACATAAGGTTACATTGATGAAGGTGGTAATAATGGAGGTGAAGTGAACAGGTTTGGAAAATATAGAGGATAGTAAATTAGATGAAGGACACATAAAAAATAAGCCTTTAGGCATGTTATGAAATGATTCTAATTTTTTTACTATAGAAATGGAATAGAAGCGTTATGGCCTTATTGTGATAGTAAATAGCATCCATTTTTTCTATTTCAATTTCTAAAAGACAAGCCCCAATATCTTATTAGTTCTGGTGGTTTGCTGATAATTTTTCTAAATGATCGATTAATTAACAATATTGAACACTTATCTTCCTTTTATTTGCACACATTTTCCTTTGTATTTAATTGGGAAAAAAATTAGTACCACATTAAACAGTAGACACATATCAGAATTTTTGTCTAATCTTAGTATTAAAAGTCAATTTCAGAAATCTTCTTTATTAAATATAACATTTGTATTTGTGTTTGTCAATTTATTTGCTTTGCTTTATTTTGCATTTGGGGATAGATGTCTAGAGTGTTGAGGGAAGGCCGTTTTTATATGATTATAATTCCATTTATAGTTTTTAAAAAGTTTTTTATCTCAAGTTGATATTGAACATTATCAAAAGCTTTTTCAGTGTTTATTGAGATTATCACTCAATAAACCTTTACTCACTTTTTATATTGGGATCCTCCTATAGTCCATTTGTGTGATAGGCTGTGTTGTTTCATTTGCTGTTCTTGACAGTGCATTCCTGAGATAATTTTTCTGATTCATTGTGTGTTATTTATGTATTTCTTTATTTCGGTACCAGGGCTTGAACTCAAGGTCACTGGACCATCAAGTCACATCTCCAGTTAGAGACAGGATCTCACTGAGTTGCTTAGTGCCTCACGTTTGGGATGACTGGTTTTGAACTCATGATCCTCCTGTCTTGGCCTCCCAAGCTGCTGGGATTACAGGCGTGTGCCACCATGCCTGGCTCATTGTGTGTTATTAAAAATATGTTGCTGAATTTTGTTGGACAATATTTCTAAATGTTTAACCCATGCTCAAAGGAGAAATTGGCTTATACATTCCTTTTCTGGTCATGTCTTCATCTAGTTTTGATATACAGTGGTGGATATTTTTTCATTTGTCTTTCAAGATGTATTCTTCAGTCTTCTTACTCTGTCATGGGAGATGATTGAATAGATTTCATCAGTGGGCTCCTTTTCCTTCTGGCTTCTGTAGAGTTCAATGATCTTTCAGCAGCAAATGAGGTAGGTGTGAGAATTTACTCCCCCAATTCCTTTTCTGTTTTGTATAGTTTGGTGTATCCTTCTACCAAAAATACCAGGACCACTGTGGATTTTGCCAATAATTGCTTCAAGTTGCCCCTTTAGGCAAAACAGCAGTATTGGCTTTGCCTGTTTAAATCTGGGTACAAAAATATTCATCTTTGTTTTATTTAATCCACTCCATACCACTAGAGAGAGTCCCTTCAATAAAATCTCCTTAGTTCCCCAGTGTGCATGTGGCAGCTGCTTCCTCCTGAACCCTGTCTGATATAGATGCCCAAGTTACATTCACTTCAAAGATAAGTTGTGCATACTCTTTCCTTCTATAAGAAATAAATTGTGTGATATAGACATAAATTTCTTGACAGAACTCCACCTATATAAACCATTGTTTTAGAGATCAAGATTAAGTATTTAATCTGTAAAAATTTTCTCATTTGATATCAATTATAGGGCATTATATTGTAAAAATGTCTATACTTACATAGCATTTCAAATTAGTGGCATTTAGCAATTCATAATGTTCTCATAAAAATTTGGAAATCTTTCACACCTGTAGCTGTTTTCCCTTTGGTTTAACATTTTGTTTTCTGATATGTTCCTACTCTCTTGATGTTTGTGGAAAGTGTGTCTTTTGCAATGCCTTTTCAAACAACAAGATTTTTGCTTTGGAAAATCAACTTTTCATTATCCTTTGACTTTCTCCTCATTGGGCCCATGCACTACCTTTACAATTTCATTCTCCATCTATACATGGTAAAAGAGATAATTGCACTTAAATTGTATGTTTGGAATATAAAGAGATAACCTTTTATGTGTTTGGAGAAATAGACTTAACACTCCCTAAGATGATAAAAACACCTACTGTGGTATTGCTACTAGAGATGAGACTGCTTTTCATCTTTGTATTTTATAATCCTTGATTTTGGAATGCTTGAGTTAACTGATAACGTGCAAATGAGTACATTTAATTAAACTTAATTAAGCTGGAAAACCCATTAAGAATATTGCCAGGGCAACCTGCAAAGTACAAATTTGATCAGTAATTCTGATGTAGTCACACCTTATGTGCCTCTTTAGATTTTCTTGGACTCATCTGTCTTCCTTCTGTTGCTCTACAATTGCCTCTGCCATAAGAAGAGAGTCAGTGAGACTCAGGATTCTGCTAAGGCTGAGCAGCCCTTTGTCCAAATTCTGTATATCACTTACAAACTTGAAATAAGTTCCCAACTACATTCCCAACTGCAGCTTTCCTGGTGGCTACCAAAGCAGCCAGTTAATATAACCTAGTTACTTGGAAGGGTTACTTCTCTGTGGGATGAAATTTGTCTAATGGTACGAGGTGAAAGAGAGAACAAGCAGGTCAATTTCCTTCTCTTGTTCCATCCATTTTTTTCATATAGTCTATTTAGAGAGAGTCTTCGTGACCCAGCAGTGCTTCCTCGGTCTGCTATCACAGTAACATATCAACCTTCTTTTGTTGTCCAAACCACCCTTCTCTTTTCTTTTCTTTACTCTCACTGGCCTTAGAATGCACTCCTCTTAACTAAGCTTCTATATTTCAGATATTTTAGGTTCTCTTCCAGGGAACTCAGGCAATACAGATATTACATCAGTCACTCACATCCAATAGCAAGAAGTCCAGCATGAAAGAGCACTATTGTCTGCCTAGGGAAGCAAAAATACTTTCTGATAGAAAAGTAAACGTGAGAATTCATGATTTTGAGGTGTTTTTTTTTTTTTTTTTTTTTACTTTTCAAGCTTTCCTTTCAAACAAGGAAAACAAGAAATATTTGCAAGGATGTGAAGAAATTAGAATTCTTATACATTGCCTGGGGAATGAATATAAGATAGTACAGCTACACTGGGTAATAGTTTGGTGGTTTCTCAATAAACTAAACAAACAATTTTCATAATACCATCAATTCATCTCCTGGCATATACCCCCAAATGACTGAAAACAGATACTAAGCAAAAATATTTATACAAATGTTTACAGCAACACTATTTATAACAATGAATAAGTGGAACTAGTCCAAATGTCTATCAACTGATGAACAGATAAAAGGTGCTATAATTATAATAGCCATACATGGGAATATTTTCCCACAACCAACAGAACTAAACACTGATGTATGCTATAACATGGGTGAATCTTGAAATATTATACTGGATAAAAGAAGCCAGGTAAGCAAGGCTCTGAGTGCTTCTTTTTATAAGAAATTTTCCAAATAGGCAAATCCATAGAGAAGGAAAAGAAATTAATGGTTGCCAGTAACTGGGAAGAGAGGAATGGGAAGTGGCTGCTTAAAGGAAATAGGGTTTCCTTTTGGGGTATGATTAGATGACAGTGATGGTCATACAAGGTTGTAAATATACAAAGGTTATTATGGTGAATTTTATTACAATATAAAGAACTAAAAATGAATTAAAATGCATGTGTTTATCTAACTCTATTTATCTGATCTTTTAGAAAAACCTTACCCTTTTCTAAAATACTGTCCTACTTCTTATAGAGAATCTCTTGGTTGGGAGAGTTGAGGAAGAATAGTAAATTCTGAAATGAACTATTATAGTTTCGATATGAGGTGTTCCCCAAAAGCTTCTGCGTCAACGCAGGAGATGATCAGATTATGAGAATCCTAACCTAACTAGTAGATTAAGCTACTTGATGGATTGATCATTTGAATGGCCTAACCAGGTGGTAACTGTAGTAGGGAGGATATTAAGTCTCTGAGGGTTTGCCTTTGGGATTTATATTTTGTCCTTGGCATCTCCTGCTCTCTCTGCTTCCTGGCTACCATGAAGTGAGCAGCTTTCCTCTACTACACCTTTCCTCCATGGTGTCCTGCCTCACCTAGGACCCAAACAATAGTACCAACTAACCATCATCTAAAACCTCTGAAACCATGAGCCCAAAATAAATTTTTCCTCTTCTAAATTTTTCTTGTCAGGTATTTTGGTCACAGCAAAATAAAGCAAACTAACGCATAAACCCTGTGACCTTATGCTCCTTAGTCACTGCTTGATATCACCATTTCCTTCTCCTTTAACTGACATCTGTGATTATGTCTCCTACAGTGACTAATACCAAAGACTTCAGCTTCATCATGAATGCTCATTGAAAATGCTAGCTCAAATGCTATTGTCCCTGATGAACACACTGAGATGCAGAGGCTGCCTTTTGTCGTTTATTGACTCATTTATAACCCTTATTTTAGAAATGACTAGGGTCAATGAATGCCTATATCAGGAGCCCTTATGTCTGTACCTGACTCATCATGGCCAAGACTCCATATGTAAATATAACTGGTTATTTGCCAAGCAATTTGACAGATTTTAGCAAAGTACATATTTTAGCTTTCTCTTGTCCATTTACTAGAGACTTTTGACCTAAGTTTTAGATCTGAAACCCTAGAATGTCTGAGTGTTGGGAATAACCATTCCTCTTCTTGGTGTGCTGTGAAGACATTAAGTCAAAGGCTACCAGGATATGGCCTATTGGCTTCTGGCAAGACTTACTCCAGATTATTCCTGGGATTTTTCTCTGAGTATGCACAGTGTGGAAGAAGTCTGCACTCTCCTGCTCCTCTTGCAGTATCTCAGAATGCCAGCAGGCAACACTTATGGAAAGTGGTGATGTTCTCAAGATTCTGACATGTTGTACATGGATAATCTGAGATTCCTTCTGCACCATGCCTGAAATAAAACATTTCTCTGTGATAGTGCCTTTGAAGCAAACAAAAAGAGTCCACTAATTTGGGGGTATGAATCTGAAATAATATTACTTTTAAGGTTGCATATAAGAAGGAAAACCTGCTTCTCCTAGACGTATAGTAAATTGAAGTTCTATGAAGATACAATGGAGAATGAAACCTGATCACAAAATGATAATTTTGACATAAATTAGACATGTTCAGAGAAATTTTCTGAATTAAATATCCAATGTGATATAGGCGCAAATTATAGACATCAACGATACCATAAAACTAGGTTACATTTAAATCTCTAATTCTTTAAGAGATCTATTTGAATAAGGACATTAAATTTTTAAATGCTCTTTTATCTATCTAAAAGAAATCTATGTGTAATTTACATAATGTGCAGACTGGGTACCTATTAAATATATTTTCAATGACTGAATAAAGATCTAATATTAGAAGTAATTAGATTTACAAGATTTTTTAAATTGGGAAACATTCATTTGCTACTAGTTTTCTATAATGAAGTATTTATTTGTTAAATCTTCAAACAGGAGAAATATACTTTTTATACTACCATGTCATTGTTGAAAAACAGAACATAATTTTCTTATAATGAACCAGATAATACATGAGGATAAAATAGCATCTATTTGTTCAATGCAACCTATTTTTTTTCCTGAGAAACAGAAGACTTATTTGACATGTAAAAAGTATTTTTATTAGAAGATTGAAAATCCTGGAAACGGTGATTAAAATGTAGCTAAGAAAAAAACTGTAATGGAGTTCCTATAAAACAAATTAAATTGGAATTTATTGACATTAAAATAAAGAAATGTTAGCCCAATAATGGAAGGATCTAGCCAGAATTAGAGAGTTGTTCATACAAAGCAAAGAAGTATGCTTCAGTTATCACTGTAACCTACAATGAAAAGTGGAACAACTGGCCCCTATATAATTAAAGATAACTCACTAACAGGGTAAAAGGGAAAATGAGGGAGTCTGGCATTTTGTGAATGCAAAAAGTTTGGGAGGTATGAAGAAACTGCCAAATAAAAAAGTGTAATTCACAGTATTAATTCCCTTAACAATCATTTTTTGAAAAGCTACCCTGAGTTGACCTCTCTGTGAAGTGACGTATAGTAAATTGAAGTTCTATGAAGATACAATGGGGAATGAAACCTGATCACAAAATGATGAAGTGCTGGGAATGGAAAGTGAAGAGGTGGTGGTTGACATTCTAGAGATAGCAAAGGATATATCTGAGGAACAACAACAACAACAAAAAATTAAACATGCCATTTGATAAGTGCCTTTGTACACGCACAAATAAAGTGTTTTAACAACTTTAAGTTGAGGGGGCGGATATTGATTCTTTCCGATAGAGTTGCCAAAAATCTCCCTGAGAAACTATGGTTAAACAGTAGCAATGCCCAGGAGTTATTGGCTATGGACCAGGTGGAAGAAATGCAGGTGGGTCATGTTTGCTGAAGGATGACAATAGGTAAAATCACTGCCAACAGAGGAAGAAAGAGATTGAAACAAATACCAAGCATTTTAAAACCAGATTCTTACCTCTGTAAGTTTTTTAGTAGTCATAGTTAGCAATAAGCTGATAAAGGAAATGCTTAAGAGTAACACAATATGGCTTCTCTGTAATTTTTTTTTTAATCCATATCACTTTGTCATCACCATGTCCAAGGTTATACAAGCAGTTTTTGCATTTCTTGGCATTGGTTGTGATACTTCCTCTCCTTCTCTGCTCTGGTTTTCTTACAAAGTTGATTTGTTCATTTTTTCTAATGCTTCACTATTTACCTGTTTCCATTTTTTTAAGTTTTGAGAGGGAGAGAGAATATGTGTGTGTTTAGTGGTTATTTTCTGATCAGTGGATTCATAGAGACCAAGTTTGAGAAAGACAAAATCTTTATTTTACATGTATCACCTTGAAGACCCTTTTTACCCCCTAAGGTATCCTGGCATCTCCTGGCATAACCTGTTATTAAAATTTATATTCAAAGCATTCTTCCTCTCGAATAGCATTTGCATTCTAAAAGAGGTTAGAATAAAAATTCTCTAAATTTCAGCATCTATAGAACATGGGAGAGAAAAATATTTGGGAAAAGGAGCAAGCCTTCATTCTATATCATTCTGCAGACATTTCTTTTTATGCTTGTAATTCAAACTTTGAATGCAATTTATAATTAACAATTAATATCACTTTACTATCATAAGTGAGTAATAACATGTTATTTTATATTAATCAAAATCTTATTTTTACAAAGTATTTTTATAGGCTAGTTCTTGTCAAAGTCTTACTATACTTGTTGTGGTGAGCCTCTTCTGCTGCTTTTGCAGACTATGGTCGCCATTACAAGATGGCGCTGGCTCTGCTGTGGTTTGTGACAAACAACTCCTTATTTGGGAGAGTTGGCGCATGGTTTTTCAGCACCCTATGAGAAAGTTCCACGTGGCAGTTTCGCATTGGGGCTTGAGGTGCTTTATTAAGGCTGGGAGGGGCATCCGGGATTCATTAGAAGAAGTATCAAGGACCTGAATAAACTGCTGAAAGAAGATTCCTGAGTTGCGTCTTCCTTGCGGGCAAGGGGTCGCGACAGTTGGTGTTGTTTTTGTGATTACCCATTTCAGAACTGGGGCAACTGGGGTTCACTGGGGAATTATATGTCTTGCTTCAGCTGATACAGCTAATAAATGACAAACCCTGAATTTGCATCAAACATTCTTTCTGTCTCTCAGTTGATGGTATCGCATACTTCTCTGTTCCTAGTTCCCCTACAAGGTTCTGACCTACAGTTGCAAGGTCCCATACAGAGAGAAAAAATTCTGTGTATGGGGGGGGGGAGTTTTCCAGAAATTTATGTGAAATCTTTGTATTTCAGATGTTTCAGGTGCAGGGAGTTCAAACATCACTAACTTGAGACATAGCTCAAGAAGTACTCTTGGGAATTATGCAAATCGGAGCTGAGCAGAAGAGAGTTAGCCCCCTAAATTAATCACATTCAACCCAAGTTGAAAACGGGTCCTAATGTAACAGATCTTGTGCCCTTCTACCTCTACCCCATCCACTTGCTGCCCTCCAGCTCTCAGGCCATCTCAGGGACACTGCCATCATGACTTAAATACTCATTTCTCCAGTTTGGCAGAAGGGCAAATGGTGTTAAATCAACCAAGTAATTTGCATTAGAAGAGAAATAGGAAGATTTTACCCCGTACAATGAATTTCATATTATGAACATGAAAGTAGAAGACAGTCACATATTCTAAATATACATAGAGCTACTCTTCTAGAATTGTTCCTTCAAAATCTTATTGTTTGGTTTTGTTCTGCTGTTTTTTTTTAATGATCATATGCTGCACAGAACATCTGTGAACAATAGTGATTTAAAATGTAAAGATTAGTACCTTTACTGAGATGTTTTAACAAAATGGGTTAATGACTAGTCTCTGTATCATAGTAATAATGAGCTCCATTTCAGAAACAGCCTTATTCAAGAGTAGGATAGTCACCTGGGATATTTGTACCTCAATTCTTCACCTGTAAATGAGGGTAAAAATCCTTGACTTTGGGAAGAATTAAATGAAATAACATATTTACATTGTTTTCCTCAGTTGTCCCACCCCCATATCTCTCTGACCTGCCGAGTACGAGTACTAGAACTACAAGAGTGTGCCACCCCACTTGATTCTCATTATTCATAGCAGTTATGTTCTATAAAATTCAACCGAATTAGTGCGTACTGAACAATTCACTGGTACTAGAAGAAATACAGAATTAGGTTCCTATTAGCCTCTGGTCATCACATTTTTTTTCAACTGATCAATAGGTTACCTTGACCGTTTCTACTTAAAGTGTATATTGTTGATTTATTAACTTTGAACTCATTGCCAACAACACCATAACCCACACCTGCACAAGCCTTCTTGCACTTGGGACACTAGACAGCACTTGCACTCTTTTTGTGGAAGGCCACTTCATCATGAAATCACATGCACACAAGAACACACAAATGCAAAATATGTGGTGCTACTTAAGCTATGAAAGAAATACTTGCTTAAAGTGTGAAAGCTGAATAAAGAATTAATGCAATGTTTTATTCAACTTCAGCTGGGAACATGAGAGTCAGGTGACTCCGATATTTTACCACTCTGCACATAGCTGCAAATGACTGAAATAATGCATTAAATATTGATTTGAGGATTAATAATATAGTTTAGCTAAGCATGTGAATTTGTGAAGATGAAATCCTGGAATAAGGAGCAACTGTACAGTGTTATAGTTAAGAGCTTGGCATTAACAGATCAGCTTCATACCTTGCAACACGCCTCATCTTGGGCAAGTAATTTGTCTTTTTGTGTGTTTGTTCATTGAATCTCAGTTTTATCACCTGTGAAATAAAAGTAACAATAGCTATAATTTCTTTGATTTGTAGTGTTAAATGTGAAACTTCATTAAAGTGCTTACCTGGTAATATTAAATGATCAAGCATATAAGTTACCAATGTGATGAGGATTAAAAAAAAAGTTAAAAAGTCACCTGTAATCATAAATAGAATTTTTTATTAACACCTCTCAAAATGCCTTTCTAAGAGGAAGGATTATTTGACTAAATAATTTACCATTTTTTTTCTTGCGTAGGGGGAAGAACAAACTTTAATGAAATATATAGTGTTATATTCTAATATAAAAATGACTTTGACAGAGTATTATAAATCAATAGCCTCATTTTTTATAGTCTTAACTAAAGTATGCTGGTGCTAAATTTTAAATGAGGCCTTGTGCTAGAATTTCAATTAATTCAAATGGAATAGAAAGTTGAACTATTAGTACTGATTTTATTTGCTTTGATTAAACCAGGAAAAATGAGCTCATGTCTCTAAGGGTCTGATCTCAATGCTGAAAGGTAAGTTCACAGAAACATAGTCACATGAACACAAATTTCATTTCTTTTCTATATACTCTAAATGGTTTCTATTTTAAATAAATCTTAGCTTTTGCCAGAAATCCTAATAAGCCATCCAACTGTATAACATATGTGATGCCCTCCAAAAAGAGAGAAAACCCACTTTATTAGCAACAAACCCAAGAATTCCTGCTCAAAAACAGAGCCTCCTTAATTCATTGAGATCTCTGAATTATGTCTTGCTTTATTTCAATTAGGTATATTCACCATTCAAAAATCTACCAGAGTGCAAAACACAATAATGAATGATGAAATGTTATTAAACCAGAAAGAAAATGAGGGGGAGGCTTTTTTCTCATGTTCTACATTGTGATTATAGACTGCTACGTAGAGGTGAAATGAGACTTTTCAGGTTGAATATAGTTCAATTAAAAATATTACCAAAATGAGTTAGGTAACAATATACTCAATAGCTGTTCATAACATAACAATATGCTCAATAGTTTATAAACATTTCTGGCTGAGAATCTTAAAAAACAAAACAGCCAATCAGAACTAAAGAAAGATTTTCCCCAGAGGAATACCTAAAATGTACACATTTTTTTTTTACTAAGTCAGTATATTTAAGAATGTACTAGAGGTAAATGAACTTCATTTAGCTCTTTTCTAAAAGGGTGAAGAACATTCACTTTTAAATTGTACACAACTGATTTTTTAACCAAGCTTTTGAAAATTATAAATAATAAGTAATCTTGAGGGAAGTCAACAAATATATTTATATTTATTTAGATTTAGATTTAGATTTATATAGATTTTTATTTATACAGATCTTTGGAGTTTCATTCCCCTTTTATAGACATTGACTGAAATGGTTTTGCCAGAAAGTGCTACTTAGAAAAAATAAACTTATAATGTTATTTAGCCTTTTTAGACTGATAAGTACTTTGTGAATTTTTAGTAAACTGATACATATATACTACAAAGACCAGTGCAAAGTTTGCACAATTCATTGATATCAATAAGCAGGTTAAAGGGTGAATGAACTGCAAGGCAAATCAACTGTAAGAGTAAGAAATAAGACATCTTTCTCTTCTGTGATGTTTGATGGGTACTATTTGGAGAAATGATTATCTTCTTCCATAAGCCTATAGCCTAAAGCAAAGGAATATCATCATTCAGGTCAACAAGTGTCCTATATTACCACAACCTCTATTCCTGCATATTTCACAGTTCATTATGCTCCATAAACATATCATGGGGATTCATCTCAATCACATTACAAAAACATTCAAAGACTGGAAGTGATTTACGTTTCAAAGATCCATCGGCCACATCACTTGACTTTAATAGAAATATATGATTATGGCTGATAACGCCATCTAACACACCATGATCCAGAGTTTCAATCTGACACCCTTTGGTGCTTATCTTTGGCATCGTCCAGAAGCTGCATCTGATGCCAAGCTTGATCATGCAGAGAATGTAGATTTAAAGAGCCATTTTCATTTATAACAAACAGACCCAGCTGGGAACACAGCTGTTAGATGGGAAAGAAAAGCAAAATTTCCTGCTACCTGGGAAGGCCTAATTATAAAACCACCCAGACAAGCTTTTAAATTCCATAAGTGAACTAGCCTAACATCAATGTGGATATAACTTAAAGAGAGAAAAATGGCAAAATCATCTGAATCACATATTACAGAAGAAACAAGTATTCCACAAATTCCTGAAACCTATAGGTCTTAATTGAAGTTGCCTTTGATTTTCACATAGCTCCCTGGTTTCTTTATATGCAGACTTAAAATCTATAACCCAGACAAAGAAATGTGAATTATAGTAATTTTTGTACTTTTGTACCAATATTTTTCATTAAGGGAAATAAGAAAAGAAAGTAAATATTAAAAACAAGTCCAAAATTTTGAATATAACAACAAATTTTCTTGTAATAGTGAAAGGAGATAAATTTACATGTAAAGTCGCTCAAGCATTTCTCATTATTTTAGTAGGTTATGACATACAATTTCATTTTTATTATGGTATGTTATTCATGGTTGTCATTTAAAAGTAATTTTGAACTTGAACTTGTAAAATGAAATGATCTCTGATCTACATGATTTTACCCTATATCTTAGCTGCCCGATATCTTTTCATTGTGCATTATAAACCTCTCTATACACTAATCCTGGAACCTACAGTCTGCAGAGGGTCTAAAGTAAGCAAGAACTGCATAGTATTTTATTCCCCCCCCCTGCCATGTAAGGTCTCTTTTAAATAGTTTTATTAAAACTCTGAAACACATCTACTATTCATAAAAGAGATGGACACTTTAAGTATTTTTCCAGATTCTAAAGTGTTCAACAACCCCTTGGTTTCTGAGTATAGTACCAGTACATCATGCGATAGATATTTCACAGACATTAATTAATTTTGATTTTGGAATCTTTTCATCTTATATTTATCCCATTCTAGGTCATCAGTAAAGATTCATCTAACCTATAACTAAGCCCTTTCAGCAACTATGATGATTAAATTTTAAAAAAATCATTTTTCAAGTAAGGTAGTTGCTAGGCTCTACAATTAAATATACACATTAAATTTGCTATTAGATTATTCCTCTTAAGTAATTTGTTCTTGGGTTTTCTGTAGTAGGTTTTGATACCTTTTTAAGATGAAGAGTCCCTAAACTAGGGGTTAATTTTAGAATTTTATGGTGAAAAATAGACTTCATGTGTTAGTCAATTAAGTAGCATATTGTCCAAAATAGTGGAAGAACACACATGGATTCATCTCACAACACAGATTTTATGCAACATACTAAAAGATCACAGAATACTAAGTCACCACCAGCAATGAAAAGTTTAAGGACCAACCATTCTTAGGAGTAACATCAATAAATATGGTGGAGTAAGACATTTCATTCCATAAAACCAATGAAATCACTGGCAAGAAATTATCACAATCAACTTTTTCAGAACTCTGGAAATTATTCAAAGGCTTGCAACAGAGACTGCAGAACATTTAAGAAAGAATAGCAGCCGAGTCTTGGAAAAACAGTGAGCTTTGTGTCATTTTCACATAACCCTAATGCTATCCCTTTCCCTTACTCAACAGCATTGAGCAACCTTAAAAACAACAGCCAGCATTCCTAGTACCAGATGGAGCAGAACTGAAATGATACACTTTCAAGTCTCATTCCCAAAAAGGAGTCATTATTTCCCCCACCTGGTGCTTCCCTGGAAGATTTCACTGAAAAAGTCGTGTCTTCATTTGACCTCAGTTGAACTTATCTTGTGCTAATTTTTTAAACATCAATGCTGCCTGACACAACAAATAACAGTTGGAAGACTAATCAAAACTTTTTTAAATTTTTTTTAGTTGTAGTTGGACATAATATCTTTATTTATTTTTATGTGCTGCTGAGGATTGAACCCAGTGCCTCACACATGCAAGGTGGGTGCTCTATCACTGAGCTGCAGCCCCAGCCCCTAATCAAAACATTTAAAAGGAAAAGTTGCAAAATGAGAGGTCCATGAGGCTTTAAAATGTTTCAGTATATTCCTGGGAATCTGGAAGACTGATTTCATATATGGGGTATGCATGTTCAGAAAAGACCCAGAAAAGTCCTTAAACTTTCACCTCTGATTAGCTTTGTGGCTCTACAAGCAGGAAGCACAGACTAAGGGATTGACTGATGGGAGTGTAGAAGCCTGGGAGAAACAAACACGCAGAGCAACTAGGAAAAACAATGGCAGATGTGACAGTTACAGATATTCAAAGACATCTCTGTCCCATCATTAGCTGACTCCGATCTAATTGTCTACTAACCCTACAAAACTTTGTAGAGACTTCAGTGGCAGCATACCACCAGATAGCGAATTCACAGAAATGGTTCATGAAGGTCACTAAACAAACAACCCAAATAAGCAGAAGCAACAACCACAACAAAAATCATGGATAGAGGGTGAATCTTACTATTTAAGATGCCAAATTATATTATTTGAAATGTTCAGATTTCAACAAAAATTTACAAAACATACAATAAAATGAGCCTTACCCATAATATGTAGTACAAGAAAAACAATTGTAGAAACCATATCTGATGAACCCCAGATCTTGAGAATTATTAAATAAACATTTAAAAATAGCTATTTTAAATAGTTCAAATAATAGTTCAAATATTTTAAATAGTTCAGATGAAAGTCAATGTGCCAAGAATTTATATCAATTATCAAAGCTCTAAAGTAAATGGTGTTGGAAAACTAAATCAAACTATTACAATAATATCTAAATAAAAAAAGAATTATTAAAAGATAAAAATAATTTAAAAAGGAATCAAATATAATTTCTATAATTGAAAAGTACAACAAATAGAAAGAAAAATTAACTTATAGGAGATAATCAACAGATTTCACTAAGCAGAAAAAATTCAGCAAACTGTATAGGCCAAATGATATCACATACTTTGAGGAATGGAAAGATTAAAACAATGAATAAAAATATACTGAACTTCAGAGAATCATAAGACACTAAAATCATATGCACCAAGATACAGGTAATAGGAGTTCTAGAATGAAAGTAGAGAAATAAAAGTTCTTTTATATAAATATAATATAGTATAAATACATTTTTGCACATTTTTATACTTAATTATTTGATTTATTTTGTGGACCTGTATTAAACAGCTATATAATGCAATAATTATAAATCTAAGTTCATGGTAATACATGCCTGAGCATATAATTGGTGAAAATTAAAGCATTTAAACAAAAGAAAAATATGCAGTTATATAGAAAAAGAGTTTTGTGTATTATTTAAGGTGCTATTGATCAAGAATAGATTATTGCAAATAAAGAGATTAATAATAATTCCCAAGGCAACCACTACAGGAGTAATTTTTAAGATATGCTGAATGAAATGGCAAAGCAATTAAATTGGAGGAGCAGGAAATATTAAACACACACAAAAAGTATTGAAAGAATTAAGGAAAAAAACAAAAAAATTATAAGACAAATAGCCCTATGTAGTAAAAAGCAAAACTAAATTTTGGCATACCAGTAATTCCATTAAGCATAAATGGATTAAACTATCCAATTAAAAGTCACAGATTGGCAGAATGAGAGAAAAGAACATATTAGGCTCCACTTACAGACCAAAGACACAAAAATATTAAAATTAAAATGATGGATAAAGACATTCTATGCCTATAGTAACCAAAATAAAACTGAAATGGCTACACAAATATCATACAAAACAGATGGAAGTCATTTGTGTAAATAAAGAATATTCAATAATGATAACAGTCAATGTGCCAAGAATTTATATCAATTATCAACGTACATACACCTAACAGAGTCCCAAAGTACAATATTATTCAGGGTTCTCTAAAGGAACAGAATCAACAGGAAGTATAATTAATTATAAAAAGGAGACTTTTTAGGTTTGCTTATGTGACCAGAAGCTGGATAGTACACAATGGCCATCTGCAGGCTGGAGAGCTGGAAGAACCAGATGCTGTGCATTTCCAAGAGGCTGAAGCCCCAGAACAAGAAGGATCAACATGCTACCCTGGTCCCAGATGGAAGGCTTCTGAAGAATTCACTTTAGAAGAGTGAAGAAGAGAGAGTCCACTATCCTAGGATTGCAGCAGTAATCAAGAACCCCTTGCAGATGAATGGAGCTTGCATCTGCTGTTGCGTCCCTGTTCTTCCAACTTTTATTTCAACCAAGCCATCATTCTATTGGACAGTGCTGCCCACACTTGGGGAGGGTCTCCATTTCAGTTGGCTATTCCACATACTAATCATTCCTAGACACACCCAAAAGACTCCTAATGCTTGGCATCTCTTAATCCAATCCTGTTGACAATTAACCGTTACATACATGAAACAAAACCTGAAAGAATTGAAGGGAGGAATAAAAATCTTAACAATATTAGTTGGAGACTTTAATGCTCCCCTTTCAAAAATGAATGGAACAATGTAAGAGAAAATCAGCATCAAAATAGAAGCTTTGAACAACACTACAAACCAACAAGACTTAACAAGCCCATAATGAATATGCCACCCAACAATGACAGAATTCACAGTCTTTTTAAGCGCTCACTAAATATTTTTTCAGTAGCCAAAATGTGAAAATTACCTGAATATTTAACAACCAGTGAAGGAATTAACAGAATTTGATGTACACATACAGTGGAAGATTAGTCCACCATAAAAGGGAATGAAATACTGACACATGCAATAACATAGATACATCTTGAAAATCTTATGCTTAGTGAAAGAAGCCAGATAGTGGAATATCTTATTTATGTGAAATGTATAGAATAATCAAGTCCACAGATGCAGTAATAGATTAATAATCACAGGGGGAAGAGAGAGGGATAAATGGCTGGTGATTGCTAATGGGTACAAGATCTCTTTTTGTAATGGTTAATGTGTTCTAGAAATAGTTGTTCTGGTTATGCAGTGTATGGATACACTAAAAATCACTGACCAGTATATTTTAAAGGTATGGATCTTATGCTATGTGCATGATCTCTCTTTTCTATCCTTTTTAAAATTATTAGTGTTCTAGAACTGATTTTTTTTCTAGAACTGATTTGTCATTTAAAATTTGACTCAAAAGTATCACAGTAAATATGTGTTAACTCATGTTAAAAGACTTGTTAGATTCTGATTGTAAACCAGATAGCTTTAGAAAAGGGTAATTGTAGTCACCTACTAGGAGCTCCAGAATGTCTATCACCTAAAATAAGTCAATATTGTGTAAAATGTTTGTTGAAGTAAATGTGAGGCTATAACTTAACAGAGAACCACAGAATACTAAAGATATTAGGATTATAACTATATGAAAAATGATCCTTAAGATTCAAAATTTTTATCATATTGAATATATTTATTCATTTATATGATATTGAACTTATAAGGCTAAATGTGTGTTTTCTCCTTTGAGCTCTTTTTAGAGAATAAAACAGGGAAGCAGTACAGTATATGGAAAAGGCTAAGAATAACTAAGTATTTAAGTACTAGTCCTATAATCTTAAGTAAGTCATTTAACCTCTCAGCGTCAGATTCTCTATAAAGAAGTTTGTCTCTCTGGGGTTGTGGCTCAGTGGTAGAGTACTTGCCTACAATGTGTAAGGCACTGGGTTCATATCCTAGCATCACATTAAAAAAAAACTAAATAAATAAAGTAAAGGTATTGTGTCTATCTACAGCTAAAAATATTAAAAGAAAAAGAAGAAGAAGAAGAAGAAGAAGAAGAAGAAGAAGAAGAAGAAGAAGAAGAAGAAGAAGAAGAAGAAGAAGAAGAAGTCTGTCTCAAGTTTTGAGTTAGAATCAAATAAGAAAATATTTGTTAAAGTACTTTGTCAAATGAATAATTTTTAAAAATTTATTTCATCATATTTGTAGGTTATTTATAGTTAACATTATGTCACAATGAAGGGATTAGAATACTACTTTTATAAATTAAAAAAAAAAACAAAGTGTGACTCCAGGACTTTATGTGTTTTTAATATGACAAAGAAGTATAATTCTGGTCTTGATTATAGATGTAAATACTCAATTTTACATCCTTTTTAGCCCTTTCTGTTTTTGGAATTAAGGACTATTACCACCTTAGCTTCTATTGTTGGAAACTAGAAGCAGTTGTTACACATAAGGATTTATGAATCCTTTACTCCTAAAGCATTTTTAATTATATATAAACAATATCAGGATTCCCCATATAATTCTGGCCTCAATCAGAGAAAAAAATCATTGAGGCCAAATAACAATAGATAAAATAAGAAGTTCAGGAAGGGAAAAATATCTATGGATGAAAAATTCTAAAGCCATATCTAAAAATTTCAATTGATTTTTCTCTCTGTTTTAGAAACAAAGAGGAGGGGAAATACCAGGAAAAAGAAGAAAAATCTTCACTGATCTACTGAAATGGTTAGATTATAGGAAGATTAAGAACACTGCTATAGTTAGTATGTATTTCAAAATGTTCAAAGAAATCTAGAAAACAGGCTCCTATGGCTACAAGATGCCCACTTACTTGGGTTTTTCTCTTTTAGAATTGCTACTGATTCTCTTTCATTCTATAATTCAGCCAGTATCATTGATTATCAGCTTTGTCCTGTGACAGGGAGGACTCAAATTGGCTTCACATGTTTTGGCTCTTTCTATACAAGGACCCTAGGAAAACCTAGAAGTAGAGCCAGAAAATCACCTTTGTTGGCAGAGACAGTCATGATTCTCACAGCAAATGAACAAAGGTCAGGGTGGGGAGTTAGAAAAATCCCTATTTTACTGCTGTTTAGTAGTTTGTGATCTTAGTCAAGTTGCTCCATCTAAGTCTCAAATTTCTCACCTACAAAATATGGATAGAATGTACTTCATAATATTTTTGTAAGATGAATATAATAATACAGGCAGATGTTTTAGCCCATATCTTTTTCACTTAATAAGTGTCCAAGGTTTGCTTTGTAACTTTCATTACCACTATTCTAGAAAGGGGAGGTAAATGCAAAATAGAGAAAATAAACAATGGGAGCCATTTTACTGATCAGGGCTGATTTGCTAATTTTTAAAAAGCGTCTTTCATTTATTCAAAGTAAAAGTAAACAGAATTATGAAATGATTCACGATTTACTATTTGTACTACAAAAGTGGATACTGCTATTTGAATGGCTTGCAAATTGTTTTTGAAGCTTCTAAAATTCACCTAGTGTCTAAATAACATATACCTACATGAGCTGGATGCTCATCCTACCAATTCCCTCAGGTAAACTGCTAACTAAGTCTGGGACATACTGTCCTAGGACTTCGTGGATTGGCTCAGGCCCACAATGCAATGCTCTGTAATGTTTTCCAGAATTAAATGCTTGAGTTTCCAGAATATAAACATCCCTGAAATCACCAAACTCATTCATACGCATAAAACTTCCAATTATCATTGGAGTTTTGAGGGGGTAGAGTGAGTGGGATATTTTGAGATCAAATGAAAATAAGAGGTTAGATTGTGAGTGTGTTGTATTTTTTTCTTACACTGGACAAGTCAGCTAGGGTTGAAGGGGGCTCCAGATACTCTGAGGGGCTCAAGCATAACTGAGCATGCTCCCCATTGTATTTATATGCCTCTGTGCTCACCACCTGAGATGATGAAGGAGATTTTAAATTGACCTGTTTACATTGTTAAGTTGCAGGAAGATTAAGAATGTAGTTACAGAAACTTCTTCAAAATATGCCAAGACATCTAGAAAGCAGACTTCCATGGTAGCAAAATTCCCACCAAGTGAGCTGTAGGAGTCTATCATTTCTTTTCCTGCCAAAGTCAGCCAGCACCATGAATTGCCTGGTGAGCTAATGAGTTCCTGACTCCCTAATCCAGTGACTCTCAAAATGTGGTCCTTGGCCTGTGTATAAGTATGACCTGGGAAGTTGTTAGAAATGCAGATTCTCTAGCCCCACAGATCCAGGTGTTTTCTCTGTCCTAACAAACCCTCTATGTGATTCTGTTGCACTCATGAGTTTGGAAACCACAGATATAACATGCAATAACAATGGGGATTATATGAGGAATTGTGGAGAATGTCCAGAAAGGGTTCCACAGCAGGTTCCTAAGAACTTCATTTGCAAAATGTATAACAAAGAAGTAAAATGTGCAATGGAAATTTATGAGAAAGTTGGGGAAAATTATACAGCCATGAAATAGCAGTCCCATGAGATAGAAATTGCTTGCTAAGGTTGTAGCTGTCTTTGTTAAATACACTTTATAAAGTTCACACATTGACAAAATCACCTACGAATACATGTCTTAGAATGTGATGTGTTTAATTGCTGGAATCTCATTTACAATATGAGAGTAATGTGCTTGAATTATTAATTGAAGAAATCAGTAAGTTATATTTTTTTATTGATGCAGGTTGATGTCTTGAATAGTGAAAATAAATTCTAGAAAAATTTCTTCCTAGGTTTGGCCTTTCTAGAAACAATAGAACAGATTCCAGACAAAAATAAGATCTGGGAAAGAATTGAGAAAGGCAAAGAAATTCAAAGGTATTAACTGGAGAAGGGAAATTAACTGGAGTCAAAATCTGAAATAAAACAATGTAATAAAAAGAAAAAGAAAAATAAACACAGGACCATACCAGCAAAATAGAAAACATTATTTCTTATCACATAGCACAAATCCAAATCTTCAAATCCCACATCTTAACATTATAATAAAGTGAATGCAAACACATGCTTGATCATAATGAATCTTTTCTAATAATTCTAAGAGGATGACATAGGAAACTAACAGGTATTTAAGGCAGAGAGACACAGATGAATTTTTGTTGTTGTTGTTGTTTCCTCTTTTCTTGTGCTGGGGATGGAGTTTCTTCAAGCTAGACAATACTCTGTATCTCTCTCCCTAGAAAGTTTAAGATGCTACCTTTCAAAGTGCCCAGAGACATGAAAAGATGACCAAAACTCAAATCTGCTGACTATTCTCTGCTTCTTTTTTCTACCTCATGGAGAATTAGATACCATAGACAAAATACATATGAATTATATCATTATTGATACTAAAGTCCTTGATAAAAAACAATAACGTATGAGAGATTTTGCTCTTCTTTTCAAACGTAGAGTGTGAATGTGGAAGAGATTTCGGTAAAAAGCAATTATATCAATAATATGATGGTGGAAAGCCACTTTTTACCTACAACATCTCAATTTTGTCCAGTGGATTTCAAAGATATGCAGAGGTGGGAAGAAAATTCCCAAGAAACAAAAGTCTGTAATAAAAATACATACATGTAAGTATAGAAAAATGTCAATATTGGTAGTGACCAAAAAAACCTTAAAAGAAAACAGGGGAAAGGAATAGAGTTTCAGATGTCTTTATTTTACATTTTTTAAAATTTATTTTTTAGTCCAAAGAGGTACTTAATCACTGAACCAAATCCCCAGCCTCCCCCTCACCCCCCAATTTTTTGAGACAGGGTCTTGCTAAGTTGCTTAGTGCCTTGCTAGATTGCTGAGGCTGGCTTTGAACTTGCAATCCTCCTGCCTCTGCCTCCCCAGCCACTGGGATTACAGGTATGCACAACCACACCCAGCTGGATGTCTTTATTTATAGTGATTGTTAACAACAACAACAACAAAAGTAATAATCCAGGTCTCACAAAAATCACCAGGTGGTGGAACACAAGACTGGGCAAGGGAAATGGAAAGATATATCTATTTAAAAGCAGCATCATGTGATATGGAATTATGTGCCAAGGAGATACTTGTATAAAAATTCACAAAACAGTGTATGCATGAAGTAGAGAGCAGGTGGATGAGAGTAGAAGAGCTATGACATCAATATAGTACCAGTCAGGACCATCTAATCAAAGTTAGTCTGGGATGATGGTTCCTTGCCTAATACAGAGAACACGACTGGAGCAGAAATTATTAGTGGTTGGGGACTTCGATTATCTAGACATCTGTTGGATGTTTCATTCAGCCAAGAGAAGAGCAGCAGATTAAATGTCGCTTAAAAAAAGATGTCATTTCAGAGGAGACACAATTGTATAGTTTCAAGTATAGAAAAGATATTCATGAGTCTTATATTCAATCCCTTACCCAAACTTGAATCCAGGAAAACTGAGACCTGAGAGATTGTTGCAGAGTGGATTATATGTGAGACAGAAATAAGATACAAGTTGCATCTCATTTATTAACCCTGTTACTGATTGCTTGTGTACCTCCAAAATTAACAATGCTATAGTTTGAGCATATCCACTGAGAGTCCATGTGTTGGAGTCCTAATTCTTCAACAGCAGGGTAGGGAGGTGGGGCCTAGTAGAGAAGTTTGAGTCATGGAGTGGAGCCCTCATGGATGAATTAATGCCTTTCTCACAGCAACAGGTTACCTATCTCTGGGGTTTGGCCTCTTTTTCTCATGTACCTGCTTGCCCTTCTACCTTTTCCATGAGTTGATCAGCAGGAGTACCTTACCAGAAGCTGGACAGCTGTGGGTGCCATACTTTTGGACTTCTCAATCTCTAGTACCATGCCCCAAAATAAACCTCTTCACTTCATAAGTTATCCACTGTCAGGCATTTTGTTATAACTACATAAAATAAACTAAGACAACTATGTTGAAACCTAATTCTCAAAGTAGTTGTATTTAGCAATGGCACCTTTTAGAGATGATTATGTTCTGAGTGTGAAGTCTTCTTGATAGAATTGGTGCCCTTAAAAAGAGACATAGGAAAAGCTTGGGGCATGACTCAGTGGTAGAGGGATTGCCCAAAGAACAAGATCTTGGTTTCCATTACTAGCATGGAAAAAAAGACAAAAAGAAAGAAAGAGAAATAAGAGAGATGGTCTGCCTACCATGTAAGAATTAATCAAGAAGCTTTTCTCTGCAACCAGGAAGAGCCCTTACCAAAAACTGAATCAGCCAGGAACTTTATTATACACTTCTCAAGCCTTCAGAATTGTGAGAAATAAATGTCTGTCTATGGCATTTTTGGTACTGCTGCCCAAATTGAGACATTCTTGAATATTCTTGACATATTCTTTTAATATTTATGGAATATCTTCTAGGTGCCAGACACTACTCTAGGCACTTGATTACATTTATAAAGAAACACAAAAATATATGCATACAAGAATTCAGATCAGCTGGACATGGTGGTGCACACCTATAATCCCAGCAGCTTGGGAGACTGAAACAGGAGGATAGCAAGTTCAAATTCAGCCTTAGCAATGGTGAAGTGCTAAGCAACTCAGTGAGACCTTGTATTTAAAATAAAATACAAAATAGGGCTGGGGATGTGGCTTAGTAGTTGGGTGCCCCTGAATTCAAACCCAAGTACCAAAATAATAATAATAATAATAATAATAATAATAATAATACAGAGCAAACTCTTCTGTGTTAGATGGAGAAATCAGACAATAAAAAACAAAAAATAAGTCAATGATCTAATAAAACACAATTAAATACGGTAGTCACTGACCACATATGGCAAAATAAATTAATTAAAACTGAAAATTTAGTTCTACAGTCATACTACTATATTTTAATTGTTCACCATTCACAGGTTTCCAGTATTTGTCCAGTAAAGTAGAACTAATTTTTTTAAAGATAGCTTGTGGAATATTTTCTTTTAAAAAATGATTTCACCATATTGGTTATTTGTGGCTATGTAATAAATTTTCTCAAAATTTGGCAGTTGAAAACGATGCACATTTCTCATCTCACAAATTTCAGAAGATCACAAATCTGGGAGTAATTTCTTGGGTGGTTCTGGCTCAGGGTTTCTCATGAGGCTGACATCCATGAAGATGAAGTCATGTGGTCAGCCAGAGTCATTTGAAGCTTACTCACATGGCTAGTGGCAGGAGGTTTTGTTATCTCACAAAGCAAGCCTCTGCATTGGACTGCTCACAGCAGTCCAGTTGATATGGAGAGGACTCCAATATCAACTTGCATCATCCAAGGCAAATAAGGAGAGAAAGAGAGAGAGAGAGAGAGAGAGAGAGAGAATAGTTTTTTAATAACTTAATCTTATAAGTGACATCCCATTACCTCAGCCACATTTTATTTACCAAAGAGTCACTGAATTGAACCACACTCCAGGAAGGGTACGAAATTTCCTCTCTTGAGAACAGGAACATTAAAAAGTTTTCTCTGACTATCCCACTCAGGGTAAGGACTGGGATTCCCAGGTCCAGGGGCTTATGAGGGAGGAGGAAGCAGTGTGAGGTATTTAATGGGGTGATCAGAGGAGATCTGGTTGAAAGATAGGACTTGAGCAAAGACTTGAAGAAATTTAAGAGATTAACACCCAGGATCCTTTCAACTATTGCCCATCATTTGCTGAGAAACTCACAAATACGTGGGTTCCAAAGCACTTCTCTGGATTCAGAACCAATTTGTGACAACTGGGCAGAAAGATGTCTTGCTGCTGGTTTTGCATTCCTAATATCATATAAAGGGACTACTAGACATAGAAATATGGATTGCATAAAGTTCAAAAATATGATGACGTTTTTGCCTAAGACTGAAAAGTAATTAAAAATTATTACCAAAATTGACACTGGATTTCAAAATATTTTTCTGAAGTTTAGAAATTTTTCATTATTAACATTAAAAATAATTTGTGACTAAAGATGGAGGAATAATTTTTTTTTACTGAAGATTATTCTTTTATTTATGTATTTATTTAATTTTTAAGGAAGAATTTAATGGTAGTTCCCTATCATTTTGTATATGTGAGGCAAAAACCTACTTGGTGATTTTGGAGAAGTCCTATGTGTAATAAAGAAAACAAAGTCAAATAGTTTCAACTATGAGATGTTTCATTGTCTTGTTATTCAGGTTTATCTATATTTCAATATCTACATCTATCTGTTTATCTCTATATTTCAAACTACAAACTTAGGTGTTTCTTTACCAGAAAGGTTATTTACTATGTTTATTATTGGCTATAGTTTGGTGTCCCCCAAAAGCTCCTGTTAATTTAGGAATGTTCAGGGGTACAATGATTGCATTATGAGAACTGTGTCCTAATCAGTCCATCATAGTTTGAGAGGACTCACTGGGTGTTAACTACAGGCAGGTAGGGCGCGACTGGAGGTGGTGGATCACTGGGAGCCCTGGAAGGGTTATTCTTCTAGAAGCTCTTTCCTTCCTCCCTCTGTTTCCTGACCCTGCCATCAAGTAAGCAGTTTCTATTGACTGGGCCTCCCCCACAAAGTGATGCCTCATCAGAACCCAGAGCAATAGAATTTGCCATCTATGGACTGAGACCTCTAAAACTGTGAGCCCCCCATAAACTTTCCCTTCATTAAGTTGTTCTTGTTGGGGATTTTAGTAACAGGGACAAAAAAGCTAACTGAAACATCTCAGGAAATAATGTTCTCTTGTTGAAGCAATGTGCTCAAAGAAGATAGAGAAGACCAAAGAAGCAGTGAAAGAGGAGTATGACCATCATGTCTTCTCTTGAAGAATGTTTAGAAAAAAGGAAAGTCTTGATGCAGCATAATCAGAACTGGAAAGTCAAGTAATCCAGATGCAGGAAATGTTCTCTTTTATACATATGTATTCTAAGGTAAGAAGTCAGAGTACCTTGTCTTCCCAGAAGGGAAGGGATGATCCATTGTCAGTTGTTTTAGAAGGGGATTAATCCAGAAACAGAGAATGGGGTAGGACTTGGACTTGAGAATGGAATTTTTGCTTTTGTTTTTCTGCTATTAAGGTCCAGTTGAACCTCATCTTCCATCTGTGGAGATACTGGATTAATCTCAGGGGCAGTAGAGCATTGACCTCTACCATGTGGAGATGGCAGAGAGTAGGTTCCCGAAGGGGTTTTTAGGCCTGGCTACTCTAAGAAAAACAAGCTTGTATTAGAAATCAGAATCTATTTTTAGTGTCCTACATTCATTAACTCTATGTTTTAAAGGAAAATAAACCCATCTAAAAGACAAAGCTGCCCAAAGTTTCTTTATGGGAAATATGACTGAGAGCAGGTGTTGTTTGAAGGGCAAGAGAGAAAGCTATGAAAACAGACCAGGTTTATGCCTTACTTAGAAGGAAAAACAGAAAGTAATAATATAAATAAATTTATAAACAGTATGAGAGCTGACAGCAATGAGTGCTATAGTGCTAGGCAGAATGGTAAATTTGAAGTATGACATGAAGTGTGCTACATTCAGGGAGGGTGGTGCTCTTGGTTTGAGGAAACCCAAAGAAAGAACTAACCAAGCTGCAGGGATATCAGAGGGAAAAGTATTCCATGCAACTAGAAGAGCATTTTTGAAGGTCCTGAAGAAAGTATTTGGGCGGCATGCTCAGAGGAAGCCCAGGTGTTAAGGTATAGGAGCAAAGGAGAGGAGTAGGGAAAGGGCTGGAGAGGCAACTCAGAGATATCATTACATAGGGCCCCTATGTAATGGTGGCGTAAGGTGGACTGAAATCCATTCTATGTGAAGGAATGCCATTGGGGAGGTTCAAACACGGGTGTCAAGATCTGAACATACATTGTCAAAGAAGACCAAAGCTTCTGTGTGCCCTGTGGAGAATACAGTGTGCAAGGACAAGCATGAAAGTAGGCAGACCAGTCGTTCTGTGGATAACCAGTCCTATCCTAAGCTTCAGAAGCAGAGACAGAGGAAGAGAAGAGTCCTGTCCATGTGCTGAGTTTTCAGCAGGAGTAACAGTATGGGAACCTCAAATAGATAACTGAGCTTTTCAGACCATCCTACAGCAGCAGGCTAGCAAGAGCCAGTGACCAGAGTGAAAAGGACAGGGGATTTGTCTTAAAGCATATTACAGAGAGATTTCTGAGAAATGCTTAAAGACAATACAAAGACACATTCAAAGAGGAGCACAAATTTGGAAACATGGCTTTAGAGGTTCATGTCATTATAACTTGGGTATGAAAATGGACTACAGTTTAGAAGTCATAGGCTGGTATGGTTGGGGGCAGTTTAAAAAAGTACAAAGCAATGGAGAAATAATTCAGAAAATATGTTCATAGTTTTATTTAGTTAGAAAAGCTAGTTCATTGGATCACATTGTCCCAGGGATGGTCTAAAATGAGTATAAAGGGTCATTTAAAAATGGAAGAAGTAGTTTACATAAACAATAAATGTAAAAGGAGGAACCTTGGCACTATAAACATCCCCAAATCTTGACAGAGTGGAACAGATGATAAAGAGAGAAAACTGAAAGGCTGTCTCAAAAAGTCAGCTATGAATCAGACCTGTCAATCCCCAACACATCTCCCCTCTAGAGGCCCCACGCACTGTGGGTGCAATTCCATTAGTAACACTGATCCTTTGTCTTGGGGCTTTCTCTTAGCACTGGAGTTTGTTCTGCCTAGGAACAGAGCAAGCCAGAAGAAGTTCTGGGGAATTATCACCTCCTCTTACTCTCCAAGAACAGCCTTCAAGCAAAGGGCTGGTGAGACGTGGTAGGCAAATACTTCAAATCCCTTACTCCATGGGGAAAACTAAGAGATATTCCTTCTGCTTGGTTACTGCAAGTTCCCCAGCAGGTGAAGATCCAGTGGCCCACCATGATAATTACCTTTAATTAGCTTTCTTCCCTACCCTGTCTCACCTCTCTATCACCAGTGTTTTCCAGAATTTTACCCAAAATAATCTATTTATGTTCAAGTTCTTAAGTTCTACTTCTGGTCAAAGCAAATGAAGACAACAAGGGATGTTATAATGTGCATAGGTCAGAATACATAGAATGAAAGTGGATAGAGATAAATGTGAAATTGTGTCTTTATTTTAAAAAATGAAATGACAAGAGAGTAAGGTGTGAACAACTTTATTAACAACTTGTGCCACAAAAGCATGTAACTTGTATGAATTTTACATCATTCCTATAACAAATGATCACAAATCTAATAGCTGAAAACAACACAAATATATTTCTTATATTTATGGAATCTAAAATGGAACCACAGAGCTGTATTTTTTTTTTAATTTCTGGGGTGAAATTTGTTTCCTTTCCTTTTGCAGCTGCTAGAGGGTCCCCTATTCCTCTTTTCATATCACTTTGATCTCTAGATCTACCATCGTATTTTCTTCCCTGAACTCTGAATTTTCCCCTTTCCTATTGTAAGAACTATCATGATTACATTAGGCTCAATCCTATCGTCCAGGATAATCTTCCCACTTTAAGATGCTTAACTCAATCACATCTGTAAAGTTTCTTTTGCTTGTAATGTAATATATTCACAGTGTCTTGGAATTAGGAGGCAGGTATGTTTGGGAGGGTCATGGTGAGAATGACCATTGGCATCTTATATAACTATAAATTTGACAAAATTGAATGTAATATGGCTACTTAAAAAGATCATACTCATAGAAATTAATAACTCTGTTTTAAGACCTCTGATTTCTCATATAACTACATTTTTTCCTTATAAAACAAGGTTCATTCTTTTTTTTTTTTTTATGATGACTCCCCTCTTAGGAAGTTTGCCATTAGTCAAGTCATTGATGGATGATCTCAGGGCTCCACACTACTCTCTCCTGACTCTGCCTCCTCCTTGCTCTGTAGGGTGGTTGATCTTTGTGGTCCTGCATGTTACTATTAGGAAACGACATGGAAGAGCAAAGAATGGTCATTGATTCAAACTGCTTGGAGGTTTTAGCTCTGTAAAGTACCATCAAAGCAATATGTTTACTCAGTCTCTCTCCTTTAGGCTTCTTCCATTATATAAAAAGAAAGTCTGCAATCCACATCCTATACTGCATCATCCTGCCCTAGCACACCTGAATTTCCAGTGAATAGCTACAGCACAGAGTTTCAGTCACTAGGATCCTCAAGGAGAAAACTATTTTGAGGTTGGGCTTGGCAAGCAAATAGAATTTTGATAGTAGTATGGCACCTGGTTAGGGAAAGGAAGTTCAAGACCAAAAGTAAAATCACTAAAGTTTGAGTCATATTTATAGAACAGCAAGAAATTTGCACAGGTTTGAACCTTATTTGTAATTTTAGTGCTCTTGAGATGAAATTAGACAATATCACATGTGAACTTGAGCTAATAGGTGGCAATTTTTGTCACTGTGGCTTTTGTGTATTTATGTACTTAATTTATTAGGAACCTAAAGTTGTAAAATTATTCTTCATGCAGAAGGAAGCACAATATCATTATTGTTTCAAAATTTGCATGCTGGGCTTATAATGCTTTTGTGTACTACCCCTGGAGGTTCATTATGATAAACTGATTAAGTTTGTGAATTCTTTGGTACATAAAAGAGAATTGTTGCTGAATAAAGATGCTTTCTTTCCTAAGGAAGCATTTTTTTTTTTTGCCTATGAACTGGTAACCCTCTCATTAGAAAGAAACCCATGACTTATAAGAAATAAAGCTAACTTTTCTTATTTCCTTTTACATCAGGCATGAAGGTAGTTCCTTTCCTCAAATAACTTCTCTAAATTGAAAAATAAATTAAAAGTTGTCTAAATTATATCAATACAGATGTCTCCTCAACTTACCATTGGGTTAGGTCTCAGGAAATTCATATTAAGTTTAAAATACCATAATGGAAGATGCACTTAATTCACCTCACTTGACAGACGCCATAGCTCAGCAACACAGTCCACGGTACACTGTTGGTTGTTGACCCTTCTGATCTGTCGATGACAAGGAGATGTGGCTCACTGCCACTGCCCAGTATCATACCATATATTAGACTGGGGGGAAGAACAAATTAAAAATCTGAAGTATGGATTCTTCTAAATATGTATCACTTTTGTACCATCATAAAGTTGAAGAATCTTAAGTTGAACTATCATAAATCAGGAACCACCTATAGATCATTTTTCTCAAACAATTCATTTTTTTAATTTGTTTTAATTAGTTACACATGACAGTACAATGATAAAAGGAGGTTTTATGAGTTGTTTGTCTTTTCCACATTGGTGCTTAAGATCCTTGTGACAGCTTTAAAAGTATGTTTATCAGAAGTGGCAAAACAGAGGTTCATGGACCTAAACCACCTGGTTGTTCGATTTTACAATTGAATGTGTCTAAATTCCACAGCATTTTAGGTCATATTTCTTCTTGAGTCATGAAAGGATTTGGCGATATTGAGCCTGCATGCATCAGTTGGCTAAAACAAATGAGTGGCACCCCATGTTGCTCAGCCACATGCTTCCCCCACAGGCTCTGCCCAGTCTTCTTTGCTCCTTGAACTTTCATTCCCAGCTTCCTATAGGCATTTGACTTTGTTGTCCAATTTCTATATCTGATACTTACATTGAAATTGTATTGTTCAACTTTTTTGTTGTTTACACTAGTCCCAATAAGTGACATATCTCCCATATTTTGCCAGGAAAGTAGTATCATGCCATAGATTAATCCTTAGGAGACTTTCCCAAAACCCAATAAGGGTTCAGTAGTAGAATACTTCCTACCACGTGAGAGGCTCTGCTTTTGATCCCTAACACACCAACAGACATGCACACACACACAAAGGATCTCCCTACATACCTGGCTTGAACCTTCCTTTCAGACTTTTCAAACAGGAATAAGGAAATGTAAGAGGAAAGTTTTCCAAAGTTGCATATTTATTTGCTAAGTGTAAAAAGCTGAAAAGAGAAAACACGGGTCATGTTTCACTCAATTTCTTGCCACCCAGAAGGGGAAAAAAAATAAAATGTTTAGTGAAAATCAGCAGCTTCGGCTTTTGCTGCAGAAAAGAAAAATAGAGTAAAACTTACATGCAAAAAAAATGTTTTTCCTTTTATAAAATCTCTTTCATTATTATAATGAAATGACTCTGGTGACAGGCATTAAGCAGATCTTATTAAATGGAATTTAATTTGACTCTAAATTATAGTTTACTTACAATTTAGTGAACCCTTTTTATATTCAGTTTTCATTAGTAAAATGGGACTGATAATACCTAAACCATAGAATTGTTATGAGGCTTCTGGAAATGCATAGAGAAGTTGGGCATAGAGAAGGGTAATAATCCGTGCCATGTTACTGTAATTTGAGCTAAA
This sequence comes from Urocitellus parryii, assembly GCF_045843805.1. Lineage (NCBI taxonomy): Eukaryota > Metazoa > Chordata > Mammalia > Rodentia > Sciuridae > Urocitellus > Urocitellus parryii. The sequence goes on along the minus strand of NC_135540.1, from coordinate 110,696,345 downwards.
TCTCTACATCCAACCTCTACTTCAGTAGACAGAAAAAGTTGATTTAGACATGTTGTGCTGTTAAAGGATGGCTTCTGATATTCACCCCAACCTTACATGAACCCAGAGATATGCTTCCTTTGTACTGGTAACCACAAACTACAGCACAAAGAGACAAACAAAATCATGTAACTGGGCAGATTCCACTATAAATTTTGGTGACTGAATTTAAGTAGGCACTAAACACTTTCTAGCAATTCTACCACAGTTTTCTATCAACCTGTTTTTTTTTTTTATTTTTCTGGCAAGATTATCTCATAATTTCTCACTTTTCACAGTCCCCACCTTTCTTTCCTCCTTGTTTACAGCAGATGTGCATGACACATCTTCACTGATAAGAGACAATTAGTGTGCAAGAAGATGCTCATATTCCTCTCAATAAATCTACAGGACACACATGGTTTACACACTCCCTCTTATTCTGGTGTAGGAAGTATCACTTCTCCCATCACAGGCTGACTGCATCTTGATGCATCCTGCAATCTCAAAGACTCTGACCCTTAGACATTCTATCTATATTCTCATCATCATTCTCCCTCTCATTTAGATGTTATCTTCATGCACACAAATGTATATCTTTAATCATAAATAACTTCTTTCTTGACCACACATTCCTTTTCAGCTCCTATCCCACATCAGACTTCTGTAATAAGTTAGTATAATGTTGTGTTCACTCCTGACATCTGGTCATTCAGCTCATTACAACTTGGCTTCCGCCTTACATAACCAATACCCTCTCCCCATCTAACCAATGACCTCCTTGTGGCAAATTGATCATTTTTATATTTCTCAAATTTACTGTATATATTATACACCTTAGGATCTTTTAAAAATTCATATTCAAGCCTACAGAATAAAAGCAAATCTTACCACAAGCACATCAGATAGGATATATAAAGCACTCAAAAACCTTAACACCCCCCCCAAAAAAAAAACAAATAACCCAATCAAAAAATGGGCCAAGGAACTGAATAGATACTTCTCAGACTATGATATACAATCCAATCAACAAATATATGAAAAAATGTTCAACAGATCTAGCCATTAGAAAAGTGCAAATCAAAACTACTTTAAGATTTCATCTCACTCTAGTCAGAATGGCAGCTATCAAGAATACAAACAACAATAAGTGTTGGCAATGATGTGGGGGAAAAGTCACACTCATACACTGCTGGTGGGACTGAAAATTGGTGCAGCCAAGATGGAAAGCAGTATGAAGATTCCTTGGAAAACTGAGAAGGGAACCACCATTTGACCCAGCTATCCCACTTCTTAGCTTATACCCAAAGACTTAAAAACAGCATAGGGACACAGCCATATCAATATTTATAGAAACACAATTCACAATAGTTAAATTGTGGAATAAAACCAGATGCCCTTCATTGGATGAATTGATAGGGAAACTTTGGTATATATGCACAATGGAACATTACTCAACATTAAAAGAGAATAAAATCATGGCATTTGCAGGTAAATGGATGGAGTTGGAGAATATAATGCTAAGTGAAGTAAGCCAATCCCCCCAAAACAAAGGCTGAATGTTTTCTTTGATATGAGGATGCTGACTCATAATGGTGATGGAGGGGGAGCATGGGAGGAATGGAGAAACTTTAGATAGGGAAAAGGGGAGAGATGGGGATGGAGGGGGTAAAGGGGCAAGAATGATGGTAGAATGAATTAGATAACATTACCCTAAGTACATGTATGAAGACACGAATGGTGTGAAAATACTTTGTGTACAATCAATGACTTGAAAAATTGTGCTCTATATGTGTAATGTGAAATGATTACATTCTTCCATTGTGTATAACTAATTAGAATAAATAAATAATAAAAAATGCAGATTCAGATTCAGATTGTGTAGACCTGTAGTCTGGTCCCAGGCTCTGCCATTAAACAAAGCCTCCACTCTGGTCCATAACCTTCTTCTTTGTGCTTTACATATGAGATTCCTCTCATCTTTCAGTTCTCATTTAAAACTGATCTCCACAAAAGGTCCTTTCTAGATTATCCTTCTAGAGTGGATACTTGATATATTATTCTCATAGCATTCTAATTTTTATTATGAATATTTTGTTTTCTTGTTGTTGGTTGACTTCTACCCTATACTATAAACTATAGAGAATATAGAGACCATGTCTTCATTCTTATAAAGCATAGAATACTATGCTCCACAGTACTAAAGCTAGGCATGTAGTTAGAGTTTAGTAAATACTGACAGAATGAGTATTAATATAGGTGATCCTATCATATCATGCTCTTCAGGTTCAAATTGGAGTTTGAAAATGTTCAACAGTGCATTTGCTGATCCTTCCACCATGAGACCTTCCCCTGTCATCCTGTCACCATTCTCCAGTACAGTGATTCTCCCAGTACCTACCATAACTCTCTCAGATTATATACACACAACAACTGTTAACAATTTGGGGACCAAATTCTTCCAGAGCATGAACAAGGAAAATACTAGAGAGGGTTCTTTTTGCCCGAGTTATCTGTGCTAAACATGTGTGACATCAAGAACCTGCTAATGTTCATTCTCATTTTTTATAACACCACATCGTACACAGTGAAAGGAGACTTTTAATGTTTCTTTCTTGGAAAAAAAACATGCAGTGAAAGTGCTCACAAGTCTTCTCATTTTTATTGCAATGTTTGCAGAGTATTTTGTGTGATAAGATAGTAAAATCTTAGAGGAGTTTAGGAATAAATATATAATAACCATTTTCTCCCTTAGAATTTCCTAACTTTTGCCTTTGGGAATAAAAAAAATACACTCTGAAATAAAGGCCATAATTTTTTCCTCAGATGAACAGGGAAATAATTTAATACACAAGGTGGGGAGGAGGGTAGAAACAGAGCTCAGTATACTGTTTAATCTCTTCTAAGTAAAAGAAGGTATTATTTAGTGGGGCAGCTAACCTCTTAAACCTCTCAGTAAACTCTGAAATTAAGCACACAGTTGGGAAGTATATTCTACTCAGCCATAAAAAAAAAGAGAACTGACCTGTCTTAAAATTCTACTGGTAAGAATACTCTGGAAGAGACATGGGAATTATCTGCTAAAATCATACCAGATTGAGAAAAAAAAAATAAAACAAATAAACTTGGGAAAACTTCAAAGGGATAAATCAGTATCCAGGCAGGTCCCCAAGCTGGCAGCTGTCTTAACAGCTAGAACTAAAGAGACATCAATTCCTGGTAAACAGGCCTTCACTCTCAGAGTACTTATAGACCACACAGAGAGGGCCCTCAGACGGGACCACCAAACAGCTCCGTGTTTCTTTCAGATGCTGTCTTTGCTTTCCAGAAGCAATTTGTCTGAAATAAATAACTCCAGGATTAAATCTTGAGGGACTTCAATGTGCATCTGTGTTTTGTGTTGGGCTTGTTTTTCCCTCTTCCTAAATTCACCCTGACAATTTTCTTTGTCTAAAATGACTCAAAATGAAGATGGGTTCTTTAACAATGTTGACCACCAATACCTGGGCCTAGTTAGCAATGATAGCTTATTCAGTAGTTAGAACTTTTATGGGCTAAGGAGAGAACACTATTATCTTAAGACTTCTTCATTAAATAATAGTAGTATATATAAAAGAGGCTAACAAGAAAAATTGAATGTGCTTAATAATGATCTCTTACATTTCTGTACATGCACCAATTTGTGTTTTTGTGTAAATGATCTAAAGGTTTCCATGCTTCTTTTTTTTTTTTTAAATCTTCTTTTCCCTTTTCTGTTCAGTTTTCTTTCAGACCCAATGAAAATGGAGGAAAATTATTATCAAGGAGACAGGAGCAATACATCGAAAATTAACACATGGAATTATCTAGAAATGGAATAGTTTGTTCTTTAACAAATTTCTACTTTCCCTGTAAGAAAACCAGTTCTAAATGAGTTGATGATTTATAATTCACTCCAACGATTAAGGGCACCAAAGTTCTGTCACTGAGGGTTTATTGTGTATAATTGAAAGACTCTTGGAGGAGATAGTGAGAGAAAAAGGAATATGAGTAACTGAGCAGGATATTGCTTGTTGATCTTACTCTATCTGGAGTCAAAGAGACATAGTGGGAATCTTGAGTCAATGTTCACTCTTTTCCTAACCTGATGCCATAACAGAGGTATCCCCTAGACTTCTCCCCACCTTGCCTGGTGTCCCATCTAGAATGCCTTGGGCTAAATTTTCCAGTCCACACAGGCATAAAACTTCTGACAAAGACATGCTTCACTCTAGACTTTGCTTAGAAAAACAAAGTACCAACTTATAATTTGCCAAGATGTTTGCTACCTACTTGAGACATAAATCATAAAATAACATTTTCTACATGAGGTGTGTTTAGGATGATGACTGAGTTCTTGGCAAAGATTAGAATATGTAACCATGAAAATAGTGAGAGCCTTCCATCTCCTTTTGGGTCTCTCTATGTTAAACTTACATTGAAGTTGTATATGCTTTGGAATAAAAGAACGTGCGAAGGATTTATCTCTAAATTAGGATTTGGGTTCTGAGAAAGCAGAAATTATCACTTGCTTAAATCAATTCTAAATTTTGAACTTAGAAAAATATTCCACAGATAACTATAGTTTGAACTACAAATAGTTGCTGCTGATTTAATATAAAGTTTTAGAGAATTTACCTACTCTTGCTTTGACAAATATTGAGGGCTACAAGCCTTAAAGAATTAATGTCTTCTGATTATGCTTTTAGTACTATTAAGTAAAGGCTTATAATAAAACTTCTTTTCACCTATTCAAAAGGATTAGACTACCTTATTTTCATAAATAACATTTCTTGTAATAGCTCAAGTTCTCACTTTTTACTATTCAGTATTAATATTTCAACAATTTAGAATAACTCCCTGAATTTGTAAAGTGTTTGATTCATATATTTTAAATCATTTAGCACAATTTTTAAAAATCATGACTAAAGAGCTTTAAGGCTCTATAGGGGATCAAGAGAGAAGTAAAAATTCTCAAACTCATCCTCATTTTGCAATCTTACTTTCATTGACGTACAAAATATTTAAGAGACTAGAGAGCATTAACTTAGGAAATACTGCAAAAATAATTCCTCCTTTCAGAAAGAAGCAGAGGAAACCCAAGTAGTTTGATTTTATAATGCCTCAGATGATTAGATAATTGCCTACAAGTGATCACCAGAAACTTAAGATAAAGCTTTTGGAGTTAGGCTTTTCTGACATAGTGGCTTGATTATGAGAATTCATCCCTAAAGATCTTGAGTCAGGAACATTACATGTGTCAGTAAAGCAAGAGAAAGTGCCCCTTTGCCTCTAGCACGGGTTCAGCCCTTTGCAGAGTTCTGCATCTGTAAGAAGGTCACATCCCAGCTGGAGAGGCAGAATCAGCCAGTTTTTCCCAGGAATGACTAATGTCTTTTAGGAAGGAGTACTGCCTCACTGAAATTAGCAGGCAGTGGTCTTTCATATTGGATACTTTCTTGTTGTTGTTTTTTTTTTTTTTTTAAGTATGATAAAACAATGAAATGGACAAGCCCATCAATAAAGAAGCAGAATGGATAATTAAATAGACATTTTTATTCACTAGTTAGTGATCATCCTTCAACCCAGCTCCAGCAAATCACAGAACATTACGCAAATGATAAACGATATGGTGTAGCCAGCATTGTTAATTACAAAGTAGATCTCACTTGAGGTCACTTATCATCTGGAGTTTAAATACAATTAGACTGAGTTCCTTGCCCTGTATCCTGTGGGAAACACAATAGTGTCTCAAAGATTTCTATGAATTTGGCAAAGGCAGTTACATATTTATAGTCATCTCTAGCTAAAAATTTAAATATCAATGGAAACCATGAACCAATTCATGTCTCATACCCTTGGAGTTTTTCATTTCTCTCTGCTCTTTGCCAGTTTAAAGGGGGAACTCACCTCTTTCCTTGATTTGTTCTCTAAAACATGCTTATGATGTAATTGCTTGGTTAGCAGACTTCAGTGGAAGTTTAGATCTACAAAGTGAAAGCAATAGATTTAAATTTATTAATTCAACAAGTATGTAATGGGTACCTGTTCTGTACCAGACACTGTTTTTTGTATGTTGGGGCTCTAGAATTAAATAAAAATTTAAAATCCTTGCTCTTCTGAACTTAAACCCTAGTGGGGAGGGAGAGATGATAAACAAATATATGCATATCTTGTATGCCAAAATATATAGAGAGAAAACCAAAGCTTGGTGAAAAGGGGCACAGGGTTATTAAAATCAGAAGTCAACTTTACTGGAGATACTTGAGTCCTGGGGGAAGTCAGGGCAGATAGATAGGTCTACAAGCATGGGGTAGAAGGCCATAGGAACCCATAGGAGGCCACTGAGTATTATATATGGAAAATGACAAACCCCCCAAATAGTGAGACTTGGGAAAGGGGGAGTGAGAAGGAAAGCCTACATTGAGAGCATTGATCCTTTCTCAATATGTTCTTTTCTGGTGATAAAACAAACACTGGGGAAGTGGTGTTCATCAAACCTAGAAAGGCAGTCTCTGGGAAGAGGCCAAAGCATTAATCATTCCTCAAACAAATCCTTTCCAGATACCAATCACTGACCCCCAAGCCCTCCATCAAGTCCAGTAAGATGAACCCCAGAGACTGACTGCTTACCCTAGACTCCCTTCCACTTTGAGCAGTAATACAGACCCCAAATTCCTGGGTGCCCAAGCTGACACACTCATTAATAAAGTCACCTCTCAGTATAACCTACGTAAGCCCAGACCCGTCCTTTGTTCAGTGGCTCATTTTCCACCAGAGAAGTGGGTCCATTCTTGTAGGTGTAGTCCCGTTTCTGAATAAAGGCTGAAATGATCTGTGAAGTGTGGCTCCAGCAGGGTCTCTTTGTTCTAACACTGAGGCTAGAAGAAGTGACCAAGGAAAGAAGGAAGTCAGAGAGGTCAACCTATGCTGGGTTAGAGTTTGGGGATAGGGTAAATAATGAAGTATTGAATGTGGGCAGAGCCTTCCAAACAAAGTATAGAGTATAGGAATCTGACATTTTTTGGAAGTCAGGTTCTTGGTAATTGGAACCGCTCCTGAGTGCCACTCAGTTCTCTCTCTTCAGGATTCTGCATGTTCCTCTTGCCTTCTCAGGCCTCCATGGTGCTACTCTCTGAGGCTATGGAACAGGCTCTCCCAGTGCCCACGGCTGGCCAGTCTTTTTCTGGCTCACCTCTGTTAACCTTAACAGATCTATGAAATTTGGCATTTGTCTTAAGGAAACCACACATGTCCCAGGGCACTTAGTGCAAGGGCAAAATAAAAAGACATCTTTCAGGCCTGCTCCAACTACCAGCTGTGCATGTCTGTGTGTTTGTATTCAGTGTTTTGACATGCTAGAGCTGGCTGTTCATGTTTGCTCTTGAGATTCGGGTCTGCACATCAGGAACACAATGAGCCTGAGGCAAAGCAATCAGAAATGTCCATCTCTACCTCAACAGAGGTTTGGTGTCAACTTTTTCCTCTGAAACAGCAGCAAATAGTCATTACCCATTAGCTAGCAAGTTTTTTTTTTTAATAGAAATGGAAATTGTACATTATTTTTACTTTGTATTTCAAAAAAAAAGTCTCTTCTTTAGAATTCTTAAGTAAATACTATGAAAACTTTTTTAAGTTTGAAAAATTCAATGTACTTGTTGGTTACCTTATGTGGAAGTATTGTTCTATGTGTAACGGTTATAGTCATATGAGTTTGGATTTTGTTTCTTTTTCTGCCATAATTGACAAAGTTACAGTCTAGTGATTCTCAAAAAGTAGCTGGAAGAGAGTCAGAGTGACTCTTATCAAATATGGCAAGCACAGAGAAACCAGGTGGACTTTCAGGGTGGACCACCATTTGGGAAGTTTTCAAGAGTAGACAGTAGGACAAGGTGCATGCTTATGCAGATAGTAGGGACAGTGGCTGAGAAAGAGGTTGAAGAGATGATTAAGATAACTATATTAAGAAGACCCACTAGAATTCCTGACTACAAGGATAAATGTAATTCGAGAGCCTAGTTGGCAGGTAGAACTCCCTGCCAAAGACTGCATATATTTTAGTACAAGAGGGATTTGAGCTAATAGGTGGAGAATCAAGATTCAAATTCTGGCACTATCAGAAAATAAGTCTGTTATTTGAACCAAGGTATTAAAATAATGCCTACTAGCTGGGCATGGTGGTGCATATCTACAAGCCCAGTAACTAAAGAGACTGAGCCCTCAGCAACTTAGTGAGGCCCTAAGAAACTTAGCAAAACCCTATCTTAAAATAAAAAGGGTGCAGCTCAGTGGTAAAGTGCCCTGGTTCAATACCCGGTATCAAAAAAAAAAAAAATTATGTGCCTGGGATTATACCAGAATAAAAATGGGAAGAAAATGAAGTGTTTTGTTTTTTGAACTTTGGGGTATATTTTAAAGTGATACTGTTAGAGTAAAAAAAAATGGCTCCAGGCATTCTGTGAATATTAAAAAGGAAAGGATCATCTTTGGCTAAGAAAATTAAGATAATCTTCCTGGTAAATATTGAAATATTGTATTTAAAGTTTTGTAAGGTCAGGCAGTGGTGATCAAAAGGATGCAGATTTTAAAAGGGTCTGAAAGAGGCTTTATACTAAGATTTCAGTCCCAAGTGGAACCTTCAGGCCAACAGGGTGGGTCTGAGGAGAAGCGCATGGGGATCCACCAGACTGGAATTTTTATTGGGTTTAGGGCAGAGAGGTGGGGGGCTTGGGACAGGAAAAGGGGGTTTGGGGATTCCTTTATCTTACTGGGGTTGTTGGGGGGGCTGGCTAAGATCCAAGATTGGCCAGGAGACCCCGCTGATTGACAGGCGGTTCCATCAGTGCCTGATTGGTGATTCTTTCCCATGCAGGTTGCTTCGTGCTTTGTTCCTCAGCCACCTCCATAAACCTAACAAGTTTCATAACAGATCTTGAGCAAAATGTAAGATATATCCAGTCCCTCTCTCAAAATTAGCAACTGGGAGTGAAATTGTTAAGAACTATTAAGTAAAGCTTGGGGGCAAAGAAATCGCTATTGTGAAAAGCCACAGCCTATAGCATCAGATAAACATTGAGAAGGTTATATCCTGACAGTCAGGTCTGTGCATCTGTAAATGACATAGTACAGAGTTCCACTGAATTCAGTAGAAGATATTACCCATGTTCCAAAGTATTAAGACATTGGAGTTATGGTGGTTTTATCCTATTAAAATATATTAATCTTCTATATGTATAGATGTAGATATAGGGATTATTGATCACAAATTTGAAACAATACTTTGTAGAATTTACAGTGAGAGAATTCCTGTTTAATTACATATAATGGCTACCATTCTAGGATGGGCAAAGAAGGTTCTCAATGTATTACTTTAAAAGTATATATTTTTAGTAAAGACTGGACTTTGCAGAAAAAAAGTTGCTTTACAAATCAATATGTGTATTAGCTCTGTTACTGTAATGGCTAAACATTAATGTCTAGTCCAAAGTTTTATTGGAAGGCCAAATGCAAAAACTAGTCAGTTGCTTTCCAAATGAAAAACTATACTGCCTAGCATTATAATGGTCTCTGCTTCTTGTACTGTTTTTCAAAGAAATGTAGTAATATCCTAATGAGCAATAACTAAGAAATATTGGGAACTCTTGTCCTCTGAAAATAAATATTTTATAGATTAAATGACTCCAATGGAGGAAATAAAGGTTATATCCAAGTGAAACACAGTGTTAGTTACATGAACCTGCTCTTTCTAGTGTGCTCCTCACAATCGAAGCAAAGCCTAGACACACTCATTTCTGTTGGTAACTCTATGCTACTGAATTTCCCGTAATAAGTTTGGTTTCTCATTGTGGATGGAGAAAGAAGCTATTGAGAAAGACACTTTAATTATTCTAAGGATATTTATTGAGCATTTAGTACACACCAGAGAATTTATTGTATGGTAGATATGGTAGTGATGATGAGAGGTTGGATAGCCCCAAAATGGCAATAACAATAGCTCCTATTCTATCTATCATTCTTAAAATATGACTCTACCATTTTTCTCACAGAGAGGTGGTATCTATGTTTGTGACTATGGAAAGAATGAGAATCTATAACTTGTGAGCTTCAGTCATAAAAGAGGATTCAGCTTCTGCCAGAATTTCTTAGACAGCCTGCTCTTAAAATCAACTAATGCCTAGAGAGGCCCAAATGCAGAGGAAATGAGAGCTAGTCCCAATTTGCCAGCTATGTGCATGAATCACCTGAAACAGGATCTTTGAGTCTAGCCCAACTCAAGCCATCTCAGCTGATATCACATGGAGCAGAAATAACCTTTTCCCACCAAGATTCTCTCTATTGTAAATCTGTGAGCAAAATAAGTGATTGTTACTGTATTAAAACTCTATGTTTCAGGATGGTTTATTACACAGCAATAACTATCTGGAACAGTGAGAAATCAACCAGATTTGCCTTCTTCTGAAGCTTGTAGTGAATGTTGATGAAAATAAGCAATTATGATATAACATAGATATTATTCTAATAACAAAAACATATTAATGTACAGGTATGTTGGGGGATTGAATTGTAATGCTGAATGATAATTTTCTCATGAAGAATAAAATCTAAAGGGAATACCTGGAAAATGAGCAAGAAACGTAAACTGTACATTTTAGAGACAGAAAGGCAATATGTCTTTCTAATAGTCTATATGGTGATGGGTATATTGAACATGGGAGAAAAAATGAACAGAGAAGAAGTATGCAAAATAAATAAATTAAATCAGGTCATGAAAAGTTAAGACTTTATTCTGAAAGAGACTGTGAATCCAAAGAATTTTTTTTTCCACTGGCTAAGGATGCAGACAGATTTGCATTTCAAAAAGGATGAAGGCCAAGGGAGGTAAATATAGAGGTGTAGAGATTAGTTAGGTAGTAAAAATAATCAAGTCCTTCTATGGCAGCAGAGTTTCTGTTCTTGGTTAAAGGAAACTTCATCCTTCTAGATACTCATATAGAACAAAGCGTTGGAGACATTTTTTTTTACTCCTTTTGTAGCTTTAATCGGTATCTCTTTACATATCCTGCTTTATCTACCTTTCAGCTAAATGTGGACTCTGATCATTTACCATCTACATTCCTCCTATCCTGGACCAACCTGTCATCACTCATGGGAATTACTGCAAAAGCTGTTTAAGAAATGTCCCTAATTTTATTTTTGCCCAACCTATCATGTGCTCTATTCTCATCACAGCAAAGTCAATATTCAAAAGCCAAAATCAGATCAGCTTACTCCTTTGCTCAAAACCATACAGCACCTCCCATTTTACTAAGAGTAAAAACCAGAATCCATGCAATGACCTAAGAGGCTATAAGAAAACTGGTCCCTTGTTTTCTGACTCTGTCTTCAATTCTGCTTCCTGTTGATCATTCTGCTCAAGCATCACCATTAACATCACCACACCAGTGGCATTTTAGTATTGGGCTTCTGTATTATCTGTTACTTCGTGCTGGAAAGCCACCCCATAGAAATCTGTGTGTCTTAATTTTTTGACTCATTCAAGTTTTTATTAGTCTCACCATATAAAGATGAAATCAGAAGGTCCTGCATTTACCCACCCTTGTACTCCCCTTACCTTGCTCTACTATTTTTTCCTTTTCTCAAAGCATATGTCACCTTATAGAATAGTACATAATTTATTTATTATGCCTATTTTTATTTTACTATCTTCCTTTCTATTTATTTTCTTAAGTGAAAGAATATAAGAACAATGAGATTAGGAATCATTTGTACATGTATATGATAATTTTTCTTGAAAAGTCTCTAGGTCATGGTAGGCGTACATGTATGTTGAATGAATTAATAAACAAATAATGATCGAGTTAGTGGAGCTCTCCCCATTTTTTCATCATATTCTTTAGAGTTCAACAGAACTTTTGACTTGTCCTTTTCTCTACTGAAATTCCACCACTGCACTATTTGCATTCTCCTTTCCTTTTCCCACTGTGACTGCCATTGGAATTTAATCGACTATCAAAGTCATCTTAGTTTCTTGGTCAGACCAAATACCAGAAAGAGCATTTCAAATATTAATAATCATACCATCCTAGTAAGGAAAATAGGAGTAGCCTTCCTAAGGCATCAAAAATTTAAGTGCTTTATTCAAGGTCACTTTTTCAATCAATAGGGAGCATAACTACTTCTCTAAAGGGCAAGAATTAAGTTCAATGTATTTCAAAGAATGGACAGGATAACAGAGCACATAGAGTGAAATTAAGCAGGAACAAGTGTTGAGTGAGACAAAAGCTATCTACATACATAGAAATTTTTTTAAAAAAATGGTCCTTTCCTCTGTTAAACCCATCTCCTTGGGGGTCCAAACATGTTAAATGTGCATTCCACTATAGACTACCCAACTTGAGTTTTTTTGATATCTGGCCACAAGGAACAACTCTCTTAGCTTCCCCTCAAAATCATATGACAATTCATATGTAGTTCACTTTTTAAATAGTAACTCCTTTTTTACTTGTGTTGAGTATCCATTATTGTGTGTTTTACATGTGCTAGGTCCTAAGAATGCAATAAGAAACAAAATATATATGATTGTTTGCTCTTGGAAGTATGGTCTAGGTCATCCAGTAATTAATATAAATAGCAATAGTGAACTAGAGTTCATAAATAAATTTAGTTATTTTATTAGTTTTATTAGAAATATAAAAGCACTGATACATTTCTCATGCTCATAGCTATTATATAATTAAAAATAAAATTAAAAATTAAATGCAAAAAAGCCATAAAACCAATACAAATAAAACATTAATGAGAACTTTTGATTTTGGCCAAGATAGAGTAACAGGGATGAAAGTATACATTTACTAGATGTTAAGTGGTATTAGATCACTGACAGTACTATATTAAAGATGTATACTATAAATTCTAAACTACAAATAAGAAAAACAAATAAGAGATATACCTAAGAAGATACATTAAGTAAGGAAAAATAGGATAATACAAAAGAGGGAAAAAATAGGAAAGAAATAGCAAAATAATAATTTTAAACCAATAATATCAATTATCACATTAAATGGACATTCAATCCTCATTACTTGTAGATTGTATATTTACAAATTCATCTACTCATTAAAATGGACATTCAATCCCCAAATCAATATTTATTGGGTTTTTTTTTTTTTTGCAGTCATCTGTGGACTTTAGGAATCTAACACTGTATTTCCCTAAAGAACAGTACTTTTTGTATTAACTAATTCAGTGATTGTGGAAACTTTATAAAATATAACTACCTTATCTATAGAGAATCAACTATAAATGAGCTTAACAACCCAATTAAATGCCAGAAAATGTTAGATTGGATAAAAAAAAGCAAGACAAAACAAATTTGTCAATTAGAAACTAACTTTGATGACACAATTTAGATTATAAAAGGAAATCTAAAAGGTACAACATGTTAGCACTAACCAAAACATGATATAACAAAGAAGAATTTAGAGCAAGAATAATAGCAGAGATAATGATATTGATTTTATAGTGAAGAATTTAAAAATTCTTAAAGAAGACAAAGTAATTCTAAGAACTTGTACACTTAACATCAGAACTTCTAAGCATATAAAGCAAAAAAACAAAAGAACCTGAAAAAACCACAAAGAGAAATTAAAAATCAATAATTATAGTTGAAGATTTCAATATTTATGTTATTGGTGAAACCATTAGAAAAAAAATTAGTAAGTATACAGAAGATTTTGACATCTTAAATATCTTAACCTAATTGATGCCTATTAAAACAGTCCACCCAATGACAGCAAAATATACCTACTTTTCAAATGTTCATGGAACACTTAACCAAGATATGTCATATAATAGAACTAAATTCACTAGATTTTAAAGTATTCATGTTGTATACATTATGTTCTCTGAATACTACAGAAATTATAAATCAATAACACAAACATCTGGAAAATTTTTTAAATGTTTGGAATCTGAACAACAAACTTCTAAAAAACTAATTATATGTCACACTTAATGAAAAAACAGCTAGAAGTTACTTCAAAATAAATAAAAATGAAAAGACAGCATACCAAAATTTGAGAGATGTAGCTAAAATAGTACTTAGAAATTTATAGCATTAAATTTTATATTAGTTAAAAAGACAGGTCTCAGTAGAATGGACCTTAGCTTCCACTTTAATGTAACTAGAAAAACATCAAATTAAACCCAAAGAAACACTAAAAGAAATAATAGAGGTCATAATGAAGAACACATTAAAAAATAAAAAACAACTCAGAAAAATCAATGAAATCAAAATGTGGCTCTTTGAGAAAACAATAAATTTGATAAATATCTAGCTAGCTGGAGCAAGGGGGAAAAAATCTGAGAAGATATCAATTTGCCAATGTCAGAAATGAGAGAGATGACGTTATTTATAGATATTAAGAGGATAAGAGAATATTTTGAGCAACATTATTCTAATAAATTTCCATTAAATTCTTCAACATATAAAATGAAAAATCCCTTGAAAGACACAAACTACAAAACTAACTAAATAAAATAAATAAATAAATTTTAAAAACCTGAGTAGTCCTGCTATGGTTTGAATGTGATTTTATTTTTATCCTAAGGGTTCATGTGCTAAAAACTGAGTGCCCAGTGTGGTGGCATAGAAGTTGTGGAAGCTTTAAAAGGTGGGCCTAATGGAAAGTAGTGTGTCATTGAGTGCATGATGTGGAAAACTTTAATGCTGGCCTCATGAAGTGAATTAATTCTCATGACAGGCAATTATAAAAGAATTTGGCCCCTGAGCAGAAGCCAGCACCCGGTCTTACCTACATTACCAGAATGGTGAGCTAAGTAAAACCTTTTTCCTTCACACATTACTTTACTTCAGGTATTTTGTTATATAAATAGAAATAAAAACAGATGAATACAAGCCCTATCTCTTCAAAGATGTGAATTTATAGTAAAAAGTATTTTTCACATAGGAAACACCTGGTCCAGATAGATTCAAACTTAATTTTTTTTTTGGTAATGGAGATTGAACTCAGAGGCACTCAACCACTGAGCCACATTCCCAGCCCTATTTTGTATTTTATTTAGAGACAGGGTCTCACTGAGTTGCTTAGCACCTCGTTTTTGCTGAGGCCGGCTTTGAACTAACTATCCTCCTGTATCAGTTTCCTGAGCCACTGGTATACAGGTATGTACCACTGCGCCCAGCTTGAATTTTTCTTTAAGGAAGAAATAATGGCAAATATTAAGGAGGATGGAGTATTTATCAACTCATTCTATGAGATCAGCATTACTCTAATACCAAAAACAGGAAAGGGTTGGTATAATAACTACAGACCAATTTTAAAAAAATTCTTTAAAAATCTTATGGCAAGTTAAGTCCAATAATATATTAAATCATTAATAGATTATGAACAAATAAGTTCTGTCCCGAGCTACAAAGTTGGTATAACATTTGTAAATCAGCCAGTGTAAACTGGTTAGGAGCTTTGCAAATTGTCAATTTGTTTAAGATGAAATATATTTCCCAAAGTCCTATCTTTTTATGTTTGGGGGGGGGAGTGGACAATAAGGAGGACTCCTATATAAGAATTATAGGGCAGATAATTAAAGTAGAAGTTATTTTGCAGTTCAAACACATCATTGCTTATCTGTAGATTCAGCAACTTTGTATGTATCGGTAGCTAGGAGAGCAATCGCTTCACTTACCCTCCACTTTCCTTTGATTTCTTTTAGTCTTGAGCCAGATGTATGCTTAGTTCCAAAATGAAGAATGTCGGCTTCTCTGATAAGAAAAGCATGCTTGTAGGTTGTTATGGTTGAGATATAAGGTGTCCCCCAAAGCTCATATGTGAGACCATGCAACAATGTTCAGAGGTGGAAAACTTAAATTATGAGAGCTATGACCTTTTTAGTAGATTAAACCAGTGAAACAAATCAACCTGTGGTAACTGTAGGTAGGTCAGGTGTGGCTGGTGGAAGGAGGTCGCTGGGGTTGTGCCTTTGGGATTTATATTTTGCCCCTGGTGAAAAGAACTCTCTCTCTCTCTCTCTACTTCCTGACTATTGTGTTCTGAACTGATTTCTTCTGCCATGACCTTCCACCATGAAACTCTGCCTTACCTTGGACTCAGAGTTATGATGTCAGATCATGGACTAAACTTCTGAAAGCATGTGTCAAAATAAACTTTTCCTCCTCTAAGTTATTCTTATTGGATCTTTTGGTCACAGCAATGAAAAAGCTAACTAAAGCATAGGCTAAAGAAAAGGACAACTGACATGAGTTTTAGTCTGTCCTCACAGCTTCCAGTTCATGCTGTGAATTACCCTTATTCCACCCAATTCTACTTGAAATCCACTTTTTCTTTTTAACTGATTCCCTTGCAGACTTCAAGTTTCATCTTTTGACATGAAGACTCACAAAAACGATGTAACCAAATCCCAAATTTGATAAGGTCAAATTATTTATAAGACTACATAGTAATCTGCATCTCTGATTGTACCATGACTGATCCAGTCAGCATATTCAATATGTACAGAAAAATAACTTGACTAAATTGAACATCTATTTTCTGTTAAAAATTCTTAGGAAACGAGGAACAAAGAAAACGACCCTCAGAATGATCACATGTCTTCAACTACAGGTAACATCATATTTAGTGGTGAAAAGCTAAATGATGCCTTCTTAAGATCAGGAACAAGTCACAGAAGTCATCTCTCCTCATATATATTTAACTTTGTACTGGAAGTTCTAACGGTGGGAGTAAAACAAAATGAAATAAAAGGGAGCCAGAAGGGTGAATTAAAACTGTTTTTATTCAGATGATATTATTCATATAGAAACATTGATAGAATCTACACAAATTCTACTACAACTAATAAAGAATTTTGGCAAAATGGCAATACATGAAGTTAATGGACAATAGGTGATTATGTTCCTATTTGTAGCAATGAATAACTTCAAGTTGAAATTTTAAAAATAAATCATTTAAAATAGAATAAAATTAATAAATACTTTGAAAGACAACTTGACAAATCTTTGAATGACTCCTACACTTTACCTACAAAATAATACTGGTAAAAACAGAAAATCAAAATAAGTAGAGGCACCATGTTCATGGATTACAAGACTCAGTGTTATTAAGACACAATTTTCCCAAAAAGTGATCTATAGATTTTTTGCAATAAAATTCTAGTAAAAGTCTACGAACACTATTGTGTAAATTAACAAGCTGTTTCCAAAATGTATATGAAAATTCAGAGGACATAGAAAAGTCCATACAAAAGAAAAAGGAAAATTGGAGAACTATGTAACTTTATGATTTCCCATAAAGCTAAGGCAATCAAGACAATATGGTATTGGGTATTGGAATAAATATAAATAAGTACACTAGTGAAATGGAACAGAGACTTCAGAAATAGATCCACACATTTATGATTAGTCTTCCACAATGGTATAAAGGCAACTTGAGAGAAATCTCTCATCAACAATTACTAAAACAATTGAATAGAAAGAATTCCTATTATATGTCACACCATATAATATAAAACCTAAAATATATATCTACTATATGCAGCTATCCCACTTCAGTTTATGTATACATAGGAAATCATATAAACATGCCAAAGAGATACCTTCCAACAGTGTTTGTTACTACACTATTCACAATGGCTAAGGTATGAATTCAATGTAGAGCCCATCAACTGATAATGGATAAAGAAATGTGGTGTAGTGTGTACATTGATACAAAGAAATGATATTCTATCATTCACAGCAAAATGGCTGGATGGAACTGGAGGGCATGTTAAGTGAAATAAGTCAGACACACAGAAAGACAAATACTGCATGTTTTCTCTCATATGTAGATGCGAATAAAAGAGAGGAAAGCATCTGGATGTAGACTAGGGATTACCAGAGGCTAAGAATGGTGGGAATTGGAATAGAAGGAGGTAGGATAATGGGTACTAAAACATAATTTTTAAAAATTTATTTTAACGTGTTATATATGACAGCAGAATGTGTTACAATTCATATTACACAAATAAAGCTCAATTTTTCATATCTCTGGTTGTACAAAAGGTAGCAACACATCATTCATGTCTTCTTCATACATGTACTTAGGGTAATGATGTCCATATCATTCCACTGTTTTTCCTACCCCTGTGCCCCTCCCTTTTTCTCCCTCCCCTTTCCCCTGTCTAGAGTTTTTCTATTCCTTCCATGGTCCCCCACCAACTCCATTTGAATCAGCATTCTTATATCAGAGAAAACATTTGGCATCTGGTTTTTAGGGATTGCTAACTTCACTTAGCATTATATTCTCCAACTCCATCCATTTACCTGCAAATGCCATGATTTTATTCTCTTTTGTTGTTGAGTAATATTCCATTGTGTATATATATATATCACATTTTCTTTATCCATTCACTTTTACTGAAGGGCATCTAGGATGGTTCCACAGTTTAACCATTGTGAATTGTGCTGCTATAAACATGGATGTGGTTGTGTCCCTATTGTGTGCTGTTTTTAAGTTCTTTGGGTATAAGTTAAGGAGTGGGATAGCTGGGTCAAATGGTGGTTCCACTCCCAGTTTTCCAAGGAATCTCCATACTGCTTTCCATCTTGGCTGCACCAATTTTCAGTCCCACCAGCAATGTATGAGTGTGACTCTTTCCCCACATCCTCACCAACATTTATTGTTTCTTGTATTCTAAACAGCTGCCATTCTGACTGGAGTGAAATGAAATCTTAGAGTAGTTATGATTTGCATTTCTGTAACTGCTAGAGATGTTGAACATTTTTATATATATTTGTTGATTGATTGTATGTCATCTTCTGAGAAGTGTCTGTTCAGTTCCTTGACCTATTTATTGATTGGATGTTCATGGTGTTAATATTTTTGAGTTCTTCATATATCCTAGAGATTAGTGTTCTATCTGATGTGTGAGTGGTAAAAATTTGCTCCCAAAATATAGGCTCTTTATTCACCTCATTGATTGTTTCTTTTGCTGAGAAGAACTAAAACACAATTTGATAGAAGTAATAAGTTCTAGTGTCCCACAGGACAGTAGGATGATGATAGTTTACAACAATTTATTATATATTTCATGAAAAACTAGAAAAAAGGAGCATGTAGGCTTCAAACACAAAGTAATGAAAAGAAGATGTAAATGTTAACTACCCTTATTTGATTAGTATACACTATGTACATGTATTGAAATATCACACTGTAACTCATTAATATGTACAATAATTATAAACTAAAATTTTTTCCAAAAAAAAGTCCATGGAAATAAAAACATTAACTACCCTAATTTGATTGATATATATTATATACTTCTGTCAAATTATCACACTGCATTTTAGATATGTACAATTAAAATAATAATTAAAAATAGAAATTTTTGTCCAACTTAAAACATAAAATAAGAGAATTCTTGAAGAAAACTTAAGGGAAAAATCTTTGTTCCATTTCTTAGATATAATACAAAGTATAAGAGCCATAAAAAATATTGATATAGTGGACTTCATGAAAATTAAAAACTTTTGTACTCTGAAGCCCCCTGTTGAGAGAATGAAAAAAAAAGATATAGACTTAAAAAATTGCAAATCTCCTTTTTGATAAAAGATTTGAATTCAGAATAGTTTTTTAAAGTTTTTAAATTCAAAATAAAGATATAAGAACTAATAAAATGGGAAAATATTTTTATATGTATATGTTTTCACTTTAACAAAGAAATAGATGGATAACAAATAAGTACAAGGAAATATGCTCAGCATCCTCTTTTATGAGAGAGATGCAAATTAAAACCATAATGAGTTTTTCCAAACTTATCAGGATGGCTGAAATAAAAGAGAATGAACATATCAGCAGTAGAAAGAATATAGAGAAACTGCAAATCTCATTTGTTGCAGGTGAGAAAGTAAATTGATATGACTGACTTTGGAAAAGAGTTTTGAAGTGTTATAAAATATTAAATATACATGTGCTATATGATCCAACTATTGCATGTGAAGAAAATGAAAGCATATCCCATACAAGGTATGGGATGTATACATGCAAGTGTTTATAATTACATGTAAGTATTTATAGCAGCCTTACTTACAATAAACACAAACAAAAAAGCAATCCGTATTTCATCAATAGGTGAAAGAACAAATAAATTGTGATGTATTTATTTAGCTAGAAAATACTTAGCAATAAAACTTATAGAACTTATAGAACTATTGAGGAATATAAATGCACAGATAATCCAAAGTAATTATGCTGAGTGAGAGAATTCAGACAAAAACAATGCATATTCTCTTTAAAATCCCAGAAAATGCAGATCAATTTAATAGCTATAAAATAGAGTAGTGGTTACTTGGGATTGTGGCAGATTGGAGGAATAGGAATGTATTATCAAAGGTCACCAGGAAAATGTGTGTGGGGAGAGGGGTGATAGATATTTTCATTTGATTGATTTGGTGATAGTTCCATGAGTATTTTACCTGTCAAAACTTAACACATTGCTTAAATATGTGCATTTTATCTTCTGTCAATTTTATCTTCATTAAACCATTGTAAAGATGAATCTTAATTATTTATAACAACAGTTTTTTAAACTTAGTACATTGCAGATATTGTTCTGTGTGTTATATATATATATTAATGTACTTAATATATTGCAGATGTATTCATGTATACCCTGCACCGATCTTTTGAAGTAAGGAAAATAACAAACCCTATGTTTCAGATGATAAAACTGAGACAGAGAAATTCATTGAATTTTCCCAGAATCACGCTCCCAGGAAGTAAAATGGCTCCAGCCTGTCTGGTTTTGTAGTTTCTAATGCCTGTCTGGCAAACCCGCCTAAGCTTCCCATGTTTAGCTGCTGCTTTGTGACGCTCCTGTTCCCTTCAGAAGGGATGTGAACTGCTGGAACAGGCAGGCAGACAGCATCCTTTCATTTGTTTTACATTTTAATGTTTTATTTTACATCAAGAAAATGTTTCTTCTATCCATTCTTACAAACTGAATGAATGCTGCACTTATAGAGACTATATTTCTTAGAAAACGAATCTAAATCTTGGACTAGCAAGCATCAGCAATAATTGAATTATGTTCTTCCACAATGAAGGCAAGATTTTATGGGAGAATTATATATAAAAAAGTGTTGAAATTTTAAGAATAACAATGCCTTGCCACTTAGAGTGAAGTCAGATTTGTTATTTTATGCTGCCTGGTCCAACAGTATTCTGTCTTTGTCTGTCTGAATAAAATTGTATGTTTGGGATTTTTTATTTCAAATTCATTTTATTGTGGAAAACTAGACAACATAACATTTACCATCCTAACCATCTTAAAGCATATAACTCAGTAGTATTAAGTAGATTTATAATATCAAATACATTATATTGATATGCAACCATCAGCACCATCCACCTCTAGATCTCTTTTCATCCTATAAGACTAAAATTCTATATCCATTAAACAATAACTCCCCATTCTTCTCTGTACCCAGCCCCTGGCGACCACCATTCTATTTTCTATCTTTATGATTTTGATTACTCTAGTTACCTGATCTAAATAGAATTGTACAGTATTTGTCTTTATATGATGCACTTGCTCTACTTAGCATAATGTCCTCAAGGCTCATTCATGTTTTAACAGATGTCAGAATTTCCTTTCTTTTTGTATTTTATTTTTACTTTTACATTTTAGTTGTGGATGGACATGATACCTCTATTTAACTTATTTATTTTTATGTGGTTCTGAGGATCGAACCCAGTGCCTTACACATGTGAGGCAAGCACTCTACCACTGAGCCAGAACTCCAGCCCAAGAATTTTGTTTCTTTTTAAGGGTGAATAATATTTTGTTGTATGCACATAGCGCATTTCATTTACTCATTCATCTGTTGATGGACACTCAGGTGACTCCCACATTTTATCTGTTGATGATAATGTTGCAAGAAACATAGGAGTACAACTGTCTCTTTAGGACTTCCTTTGTCATTCTTTGGGATGTATACACAGAAGTGGAATTTCTGGATTATATGGTAATTTTAGTTTTCTAAGAAACCCTCACTGGATGTTCAACAGCAGCTCTACCTTGCTACATTCCCAATAACACTGTATAAAACTTTTGATTTCTTTACAAACTTGCCAACACTTTATTGTTTTCAGTGGTTTTAATAGTAATCATCTCAATGCATGTGGAATGGCATTTTCCTTGTAGTTTTGATTTGTATTTCCCCAATGAGATATTGATATTGACCATCTACTTGCAATTTTATTGGCCTTGTCATTATGTATCTTATTTTTAGAAGAATGTCTATTGAAGCCCTTTGCCCATTTTGAAAATTGGGTCATTTTTTCTTATGTTGAGTTTTCAAAACTCTTTATATATTCTAGAGATTCCATATTTTTATGAAAATGTATTCCTTGCTACATCCTTAAATTAGTATTTCTGTAGGTGTAGTCTGCAAACTAAAACCAGAATCAGTTGGGATATATGTCTAGAACACCCAGTCTCTGAACCCATCATATTACCTGTTGAATTAGAGGAACTAAACTAGGGGCATTGATGGTGTATATTAATACATGTTCTGAGTGAAACTTGCAAGCATTAGAATTTGAAAAAATAACTTTTTATTTATTTTTATGGAGTTAGGGGTTGAATGTGGGCCTTTTGAGCTACACTTCACTTTACTCCTTTTAAGAACTTTTTTGAAAATACTGAGATGCGGTCTTGCTAATTTAATTTGCCTGGGTTGGAACTTGTGATCCTCCTCCTTCTGCCTCCTACCTATGTAACAGTGGTCCACTTTAAGCTTTGAATATAGCCCTTGCTGTTCTGCCACTATGATTTATTTTTTAATATCTTTTAGTTGTCAATAGACCTGTAATTTATTTATTTATATGCAGTGCTGAGAATCAAACCCAGAACCTACACATGCTAGACAAGTACTCTACTATGAGCACAACCCCAGCTGTGGCTTATTTATTTTTTAATATTTATTTTTTAGTTGTAGTTAGACACGATACCTTTATTCCATTCATTCTTTTTTTTTTTTTTTTTAAATGTGGTGCTAAGGATTGAACCTAGGGGCTAGCACGTGCTAGGCGAGCCCTGTACCACAAGCCACTAACCACAGTCCCAGTGACTTCTTTTTTAAATGGTCATGTTTTTTCTCTTCTCTTCCTATTTCTTCTTAATCTCTCTCCCTCCCTTATCTCAGGAAAACAGGATTACCTTTATTGCCCATCCTAGATAGAGTTACTGTCCTTGAGCATCCTTGCACCATGGGAACAAAGGCTTTGGGGATGGCAACAGAAGAGCTCAGAAATTACTATCTCCCAAATCAACAAGGGAATTACAACTCAGACAGAGAACATGTAGAATAAAGCCTTTGAAGCACCTCTTTAAAAGCCCCCTATTTCAGCTCATGGGCAGAATCCCAGCTGCTGAGACACAAGTCCCTTGTGTTTCTCTTTTGCTAACAAAACAACAAACTTTCTTTTTCCTTTTTCTCAAAACCATGTTCTCATTATTGGATTGGCATTGGGGACATGGACTGAACTTTCAGTAGCAAATTTGGCAAACCATATGGAACCCATGAGCAGTCCCCACTCCAGCTTTCCTGGGCAGGTCTGGCTCTCCAAGAAACCACACTTCCATACTGAGGGTGCAAGGTGGCTGCTGAACTTGTTGAGAGGCAACTGCAGGAAAGTTAGGAGACAGGTGAGTTTGCCTCTGGGTGAACTGGAGGAGCGGAGTGGTTCCTATAAGTAAAGGGGGAGTGAGGGACCTTCCCAACAGCTGTCAAAGCTCCTTTGCTTTGGGGAACTCTCACTTTCTCTCCATGAAATGGTACAGATTGCTCCATCATGGTACACTTTGAGAAAAATGAAACTGTTAGAAGTCGTGACACCCTTGGCCATCTGGTAAATTCCCCAGTGTAAATGCAGAGACCCTTAATTCCACACATTGGTTCCTATTTATGGAAACATCTGGTCCCTCTTTGTGGGGACATCTGTGGCACCACTGGTGTAGGAGTCATGATTAAGTGGGACTTGAGAATCTCGAGATATTTACTCCCTTCTGGTCTGTTCTAGGTTTTCTTTTGTTTGTTGGCCTTGAGTTTGGAATTTCCCTGTGTTTTTGTCTGTATCTGTTTACTGCCTCTTTTAAGACATGGGCAATATCACTTTGATCCTATAGGTAGTCTCTTGGGGAAGATCTTAACTGGCCTGTCAACAATGGTTTTGGGGACCCTCTCTGATTGTCCCTGTGTTTTGTTTTTGTACAAGCTTATCATTGAAGTTGGTCTGTCAGAGATAAAGTAAGTTGGAGAAAGGACCACCTATAGGTGTAAGCCAATCTAAGATGATGTTTTACTATAATTATCTGGCTTTTGAATAGCTTTCTGAATTATTATACAATCTTGCAGTTGGCATTGGCCTGTTACAGGTAAAGTAAGTAAAAGAAATTTGGATGTGCAGGCAGGTCTGTCTGTCTTAAATGTTCCCATCTGTCAGCCATGATTTTGGCGATTCTCTCTTGTCTGTCTCTGTTTTTTGTGTCCATTACTGGCCCTTTAAGATATGGGCCCTGTTACATTGATCATACTGGTAGTTCCTTGGGAAGAAAGATCTTGGCTAACTGGGCCTCCTATAGATATAAACCTGTCTAAGAAAAAGGTGTTTTACAGGATCCCATTCTGGCCTTTGAATGGCTTTTCTGGATTTTTTATGCAATCTTGCAATTAGAGTTTTCAGTAAGAGGTAAAGTATGTAGAAAAGATTTTGTACATACAGGCATTTGTGCAGTTGCATGATAAGGAGTTTGAACAGTCAGAAACTAAGCTGAGGATGCAAAAAAGGCACTGTCTGGTATACAAGGATAACAGGGCACCAGAAGAAAGGGTTAAAAAGATTTGAATCCTTTAAACCCAGTGCTGGCACTCCCAGCACTGCTTCTCAATTGGCCCCAGGCAGGCGCAGATTGCAGATTAATCTCACTGTGGGTCAAGGACAACAACCCAGGGTGAGGAAAAAACATATCTCCGAAAAAACATATCTCTGCCTGAGCTATTAAAAAAAAAAAAATGGCAAAGAGAACCTGATCTCTGCCCTGCCTGTCAGCCCCCTTTTCCCATGGGGGTATAGGCTGCTGGCCACAAAGGTTGTGGCAGTAGGTTTTAGCACTGTTAATCTAAGATCTGGGGACAGAAATAGTCTCCCCTTTTAAGATCCTAACTGCACACACTATTTGGACAACAGATATCTGTCATGGGGTAGAGCAATTTTTGTTATAATAATATCCCATAAAATTAAATGTATGAGGATACTGGCAGGGTAACAAGTGTACCTAGAAAGGAAAAGATAAAAACAAACAAACAAACAAACAAGAACACCCAGAAACTAAGGCCAACCTGTTTTTTGGCAGCCTCTGCAAAGGATCTTTAAGAGAGCCGAAAGAAAAGAATGGAAAGTGACCCCTCCATCAAATATCAATATGCTTAGTATAAAAAAAAAGGACCAGAAGGAGTCTCTGGGTACAACTGATAGTGGTGGGAAACTCACTTAATATTGATGGCATTGTGACAGTGATAAGGAAATAGGTCAGATTAAAAAATATTCCTACCCCTTGAATATCACCTGGGAGAATATATGCCAATGTCTGATCTCCCTCCTGGGATGAAATATGTTGTGTAAATTAATACACAGATAACATTGATAAGAATGGTTTCAGAATATGAATTTAAGAAAATGTCTGAAATTAGAAAAGAGAGAAAATAAAGTTATAGGTATAAATACATTTTAGTATGGAAAATTAGAAGGTGTTATGCTCAAGTTTGGGACCCCCAAAAGACCCCAGAGACCAAGATCTATGTAAGCAGCAAAGAGGTGTTTATTGGAGCTAGCTCGGTCCTCTGTGCACACAGCAACTGGTGACACTGAGAGGCCCCGAGCCCAGGGTTTGCAGCAGTTTTATATACTCTTTGGGGAAGGTACGGACTTCACATACATCATAGCATCTCTTAGCAAATCATCACACACCGCGGGAAAATCATAAAACAACTCTAAAACATGATTAGCACATTCACTGGCTGGAATAAGTTGGGTAAGGATGATTGGTTAGTACAAGAGGGGGATTGGCTTGAACTGATTGGTTTAAGCCAAGAGGGTAGTACGTGCTGAACTACATGGTTTCCCAACATGTTATCAACCACCATAAACTACTGGGGGATCATCTGGCATCCCAGGTATTTTCCCTGTCTCATGCTGATTGGTGGTTGCTAGTGGGTTGCTATGGGTCCTCACCTAGCCTAACTAAGTCAGGGACACCTGGTGCCACAGATCTCTCCTGGTTTTTGTAGATAAACAACTCAGCAGGGTGGGTATGTGCCTAGGAGTGCTCCGTGGATTTTTCCAGGGACAAGGATCATGCCCTCTTCCATGGACAGGCTTTGCTCTGAGGTAGAGGCTGGTTTCTCAAAGGTAAAGAAAATGTTTCTGACTGAAGAAATACTTTGTCTGGTAAAGTACTATTCTTGTGCTAAAGTCCAAGATGAAAGAGGACAAAACTAAGAATGTAAACAAACATAGACATAAACATAAATATAAACAAGTTGTAGAATGACTGGGTATGTTGTAGAGGGTTTGTGAAAGGTAAATCTCAAAAAAAAAAACTGGGAATGTGATTAAATTGACTGTAATTAGCACAGTCAACAGTATTCAAATTTTAATGTACTGATTATGAAGCAAAGTCTGAAACATCGATCTGCTTTTATCTTTCAAGATAATTTTCTTGTATCCTTAGGTTTTATTACTTAGGGAAAATAAGTATTAAAGCAATTAGGGTTTGTACCTGTTTTAAAGTCTTTTAAATAATTATTTTGTAACTGGTTAAATAAAAAACTGTCAATTTAGGTTATGACAATATAGTTGACACCCTAAATATATGTGTCTAAGTATATGTATCCATCTGAGAACTACACCTATCTAAGCCTTGTCTAAGTGTTATGTAAAAGTTTATAAAATGAAATTTTATGTAAGTTTAACAGCAAGATAACCAATAAGTGCTGTCTTTTATACATTGTATCTGACACTCTGATTTGAAGACCTTTCTTATATTTCTTTGCTTTGACTAAGTCTATTTCTGATCATTAACTCTATTTCCTAAATACATAAGTGATTTAGGGCTATTCTTTGTTTTTTGCTAGTATGTTAACCCATGCAGACCTGTTATTATTGTTACTATACACCAGATTCTAAATTGTACTTTAAAAGTTAAATGTAAAGCTTTGGAAAGAGCACTTTACCAAGTTGGTGTTCTCCAAACTAAAATTAGCTGTAGCAATAGCATCCTTCAGATTTATATAGAAACAACAAATCTGCTTGATATTTATTTATGTTATTTAAGGTTTTATAACCATAAAAAGGTAACCTGTTGTGAATAAGTTACATAAACAATTTTGTGTTATTCTTTATACTAAAATAGGAATTTATATGTATTTTTGGAAGGTAATAAGGAGAGCCTGATCTGTTTAAAGGTGATATTGTAAAACATGGAAGCATTTTGCTATGTTTTCTCACAAAAAGAAAGTTAAGGCTCTTTTAAAAGTTTAAAGTCTTAGTTTGATTCATGTTTCAGATGTACTATTGTATTGTATTATTTGTCAAGAGGCTGCCTTACGTAAGCTAAGGCTCTGCCTCTCACCTTAATACCAGTTAGAATGACTCCAAATAGGCTACACTTAAACTCATTTAAAGTTATGTTCAAAAATCTATTTTTGTTGTAAAGATTACTGTGATCTCAAAACAAACAGAGGACATAATACATGACTAAGTAAGGTTTAATGTTATAAAAATCATTTTCTTGGTTTATAGCTATTACATAAATTGATTACGTTTTTGCTCAGTTAATTTTATTTTGTATTTTCCTTGTAAACTTTATAATTGTTGCCTGTTAATGTTCTGCAGAGGTACTGCTCCTAATAAAACAACCTGAATTAATTTGAGATAATAAGCCATCACCAACAGGACAGACAGGATATAAGGCTGTCTTCCCATACTCCAATTAAATGGAAAGGGTAACTCTAGTATTATATACATGGAAGTTAAAACTTATTATTTCAACAGCAAGGCAGAGGAAACTGGCCTGCTGTGTGATTGAAATAAAAAATCTTGGAGATTAAAGTAAAGGAAGTAAAAGGACCAGGGAAAAAGCAGTCAACATTTTGACCCTTGCCCTCTAAGATCAGCCAGAACCCAGAGAATGACAGGACACCTACTGGGTCCTGCAAATCTGGTGAGTCACCAGATCTGCCAATCAGGGAGATAGAGAGGACTCCAGAAAACAGAAAGCCAACCAGTGCACATTATGCAAAGAAGAGGGTCATTGGAGAGGTAAATGTCCCTGATGCTTCCAAGCAAAGCCAGGGATATTCAGTAAGATCCTGACTCCTTCTGGAAGATGAGACCACTGGTAGAGGAAAGCTAAAGGAATCAAGACAAGATGCTGCACAGAAGTTCCCAAGAGTGGTCTCTGAGGAATCTCAGCTGACTCTTAAGAGTAGATAGGAGCAGGAGCAGTTTTGACCAACTTGGTCTTAAACACCTGGCAGGAGAGTAAAGCTAAAGCACAGTTCTATATGAATATTTAAAATGAAAGACATTTTTTTAAAATGTAACTTAAGATGTGTACTTGTATCAGCCCTACCCAAAGTAAGTAAAACTGGAGGCTATAAAAGAAAGTTTCTTATGTGAGAGTGCCTAATAATTATCACAAAGAACTCTAGAGTCACAAGCTTGTCTTGAATCAATTTAAGCCTGATCTTCTAGAGCGTCAAATCTTCCTAAACTTCTACAAAGATAAACTTGATTTGTTTTTCACTGATATCATTAAAAGTTACTGTTTTCATGGGCTTCAGAGACTGGCTGAAATAATAATCACTTTTGTGGTAATTGTTTACAAAAAAGTAATGCTTTCCTTTCTTGCTTATTATTGTCTTAGCATTATCTTTGCCCTATTTATGACCTGCCAGCTGCCACTGTATACCTCTGAACTACTCTGATGTTGAAAACCCTTAACTCTCCATACCCCACCTGATAGAAAACAAGGACTTTGGGATACTTTTCCCAACTTGTCATCTTTCAGCAGGAAGCGGCTTGGAAGTATCATCATTCATTTTTCAATAAAAATAGAATGTAGAAATTGACAGTGGGTAAATGTAACAGTGGTCCACTTTTTGTTTTGAATATAGCCTTTGTTGCTCTGATACTGCCACTTATTTTTAAAATAGACATGTTTCTTTCTCTTCCTCTCTCCCTGATTCTCCTTAATCTCTCCCCTCCTTAATCTCACAAAAACAGGATTACCTTTCTTCCCCATCCTAGACAGAGGTATCTGTCCTTGAACATCCTTGCACCACAGGAATGAAATAATTCAGACACTGGGGATGGCAACAGAAGAGTTCTGAAATGACTATCTCCCAAATTAACAGGTGAATTACAACTCAGGCAGAGAATATTTGGAATGTAGCCTTTTTACCACCTATTTAAAAGCCCCCTGTTCCTGCTGAAAAGCAGAATCACAGCCTCTGGTGTTGCCAAAAATTTGTTACTTGTCCCCATGCCAATCCAATAACAAAGACATGATTTTGAGAAAAAAAGAAAAAGAAGGTTTATTGCTTTGCTAGCAAAAGAGAAACACAGGAGCCTCCCTTCCCAGAGGCTGGAATTCTGCCCATCCACAGGAATAGGGGACTTTTATAGAAGTGATTCAGAGAAAATGAGATTAGGGTGGATAAAATCAGAGAAAAGAAGATCAGAGAGGAGAAGTTTAGGGAAAAGAAGATTGGGAAAAAAGAAAACAAAATATACGTTTCAAAGCCACAAGGGATATACTCAAAGCATCAAGTGAATCCCTATTACACTGGGACAGGAGTTTCCTGCATTTCTCCTTTGCTGGCAAAGCAATAAATCTTCTTTTTCCCTTTTCTCCAAAACTGTGTCCTCATTATTGGATTGGAACTAGGGACAAGGACTGATCTTTAGGTAACACCTAAGGAGTTGCTGTGATTACAGGTCTATGCTCTTCCACCCTGAGAAATATTTTCTTAGATGTTGGAGCTTCCCAGAGATCATCTCTGGGATCACTATTCCCAGTTCAAGGTTTACACACCACCTTCAGCTATGCTGACACCTTCAAAAGCATTACTGTGCATTCTGACTTCTATTTTCTTATGTCCAACAGATCTAGACACCTTGAAATCAACATATGGAGAAATAAACTTACCTTTTCCCAGAAAATCCTCCTTCAACAGTAGCCCTCACTAGTACCCCTACCATCTTTCTATTCTCTTAAGTTGAATGCTTGAAAGTTAGAAAGCTGATAATAATCCTTGATTTTCCCTGTGATACATTGATTACCTAAGATATTGAGTACATTGTTCAGGGGGAGTGAGGGTCCAGGGTGGTCCTGAAGGAGGAGTGGCATTGGCAAAAGAAGAAGAGTCAGGATGACAGGTTGCAAGTTATGAGCAGCCTCCAGAAGAAATCTCTGCTGCCTCTGGAGGGAACTTTATTTTTATACCTTTTTTTACAGGTGTTTTTTCAGGTAGTTAATGGATAGCTTCAAAGCCCGAAACTTTTTTTGATTTACATAATTTTCAAAAATTACAATCTTTTCTGACATACATTGATTACCTAAGATATTGAGTACATTGTTCAAAATATTTTTCTGTAACCTTAGCCAATCATGATTAAGCTTTTACGTTTTCACCTCAATCACTAGGTGCTAGGCGAGGGCGCAACTAAACTACATGTCTCCTGACCTATTATTCACTTCTAACTTTAAAGCATACCTATTATTATTTCATTAACCTTTAACTTTAAACCATACTTGTGATTATTGGTAAGCTTTCTTACTTCTAAACTAAAATCCCAGTAAAACACAGTTAAAGTAGTGAAAGTCTATTATTTAAAAGCCTATTACTCTGAAGTGCCTGTTAATTTTACATTATTTTATTTTCAATTTACAAGGTAATTTCCTTTTTTTCATATGACCTATTCAACTGCTTTCTTAAAGAACTTCCTTGATCCTTGGTCAAAGTACATCAATTCTTATGTCTTTGTAATCTTTAACTAAATGGCTGAACACCTCAACTCATTTGTCATTTATATTAACTATGTGTTTTCCATTTTCATCATAAGTTTCTGTGTAAAGCAAAGGAGGGTCTTTTGGTTGGAGGAATATATTTTTATTACCTTCTTGTCCTCAGGGGGATACCATAAGCTACATACGGTGGTCCTTGTACTGTTGGCACAGCAATTGTTTTTCTGTAGCTAGGCTGTTGTACAGGTTGTGGCTTTAGGATGGGGTTGGGGGGCTAGTGTAAATTGTTAACCATGGGATAAAGATAAATATTTCTTGTTGTTCAGGCTTGAGGAATAACACCATTGTTTGTATCCTGAGAGATATTGAAACGTAATTCATGGCGTGTCTCAATTGTATCCTTAGTCTCATTCTGGGAATTTTCCTGCAGCCTCAGGCAATACTTCTTTTATTATTGATTGACATATGCTCTGTTATCCATATCCCAAGTATCATAAACAAAACACTTAACATTCCTAGTGGTTCCGGTTTCCAGATGGTGCCCTGCCAGCATGCCTCACGCTGTGACCCTGTCAGAAAGTGGGTGCAGGACCACCTTCACCATTTTCCCTTCCTCCCCAATCAATTAGCATATTCAACTGACTTTAAATAAGAATAGTTGATGCTCAGGAAATCAGGGTACTGGGTGCCAATCACAGGTATTGTTCAAATGCAAAGACCATACCTGTCTAGCCACTAGAAACATTAATGGGCTCCATCAAGGCTTTTTTTAATATATATATAAGAATCATGAGGCTTATCTGTGAGAACATTCCAGCCAACCCCTTTGTCCCAGAGTTCCGGGGAACTAGAAGGTGGGGAAGAATCCTGAAGGATGCAGCCATTGACTTTAGTACTTTCTCAGTGCCTGGTTAACATATATTTGGATAAATGCTCATACCATTGCTCCCCTCTCAGCCAAAAAAAAGAAAAAACAAACAAACAAACATATAAGCCCTTAGGCTAACATAGCAAAAAGGATTTTTCCCTCTATCAGGTGCTCTCCTACATTGGGAGAGTTCTTTTCTCAAATAAATCCTAGCCCATTTATTCTTCCCCTTGGTTATTGACCCTGGAATTTATTCTTCAAATTTGCTAGACAAAAACCTAGAAACAATTTGTGAAGCAAAAAATCTAATTTCATCTCAAAATCCCCCAAGCATTTCTCACATGATTTTTAAATTTTATTTATACATGGACACAATATCTTTATTTATTTTTATGTGGTGCTGAAGATGGAACCCAGTATTCACATCTGCAAGACAAGCTTTCTGCCACTGAGCCACAACCCCAGTCCTTCTCACTTGATTTTAATATTTCTGTTTCAGTAGTCATTGAGGTAGTTGAGGACTTCACACCGCCTTAGAGGTGGCACATCCTAGCTCTCTTGTTTTAAAACTGCTCTCCAACTCCTATTAAAGCCTTCAGATTGGTTTATGCAAATGCAAAGCATCAGCTAATCCCAACAGGAAAGAATGGGCATTTTCAAAATAGCATAATTCAAGGAAGCTTTATTTACAAAGGGACAATTTCCACAAGTTTGGTCAACAACATACAGTGTAATAATCTGACCAAGCTATCACCATCTTTGAGATCTATGGGATGAGGTGAGAGAATGGTTACCAGAAAATGGAAAAAATAAACAAAACTGGGTACTTGGAAAGAAGCAAAAGAATTTGGGTCAGTTAAGAACACTTCAGCTCAATGTGTCCTCTCAGGGAGGAAGCCAGTGCTAGCACTAGTGTCTGATCTCCTGCCGGGCTCTACTGGTGAACACACACTGGAAATCAAAATTCAAGAGAACCCCTTTGTTATGGTTGGGATCTGGAATGTCCCTCATATGCTGAAGGCTTCTTCCCCAGGGTAGCAATGTTCAGATGCGGGACTTTTAGAAAATGACTGGATCATGAGAGCTTACTTATTGATTAGGCTCCTGACACATTTTTTTAATTTGAAAGGACTATTGGAAAGTGGTGGAAACTGTAGGGGGTGGGACCTAGTTGAAGGGTGTGGGTCATTCTGTTGAGGACTATATCTTGTTTCTAGCCCCTTCTTCTGTTTTCTGTCTTCTATGAGGTGAACAGCTTTCCTCTACTATGCCCTTCTGTCATGACATTCTGCCATGGAGTCAGTCGGCTGTGAACTAAACCACTGAAACCATGAGCCAAAATAAATCTTTCCTCCTTTAAGTTGTTTATCTCAGGTACTTTGTCTCAGCGATAAAAATCTGACTAATACACCCATGATTTAATCTAATGTATCAGTCTTCTCGGCAGAGCAATGAATTGGAAGGGTGGAAAATGGTTCTGGAAAGGCAGTGGGGACCATCCAGTGCACAAATCACACAATGGCACTCCTGTGATTGTGCACGTTTGGACTCTCTTTTCTCCTGTTAGGCAATATTTATTTAGTTAAAATGGAACGCTAAGGCTGGGCACGGCGGTGCATGCCTATAATTCCAGCAGTTTGGGAGGCTGAGACAGGAAGATCATGAGTTCAAAGCCAGACTCAGCAACTTAGCAGGACCCTGTCTCTAAATAAAATTTAAAAAGGGCGGAAGATGTGGTTAGACCCCTAGGTCTAACCCCCTGTACCAAAACAAAAAACAAACAAAAAAAGAAAAGGAACACAAAGCACCCCTCATTGCCTCACTCTCTTTGCCTGACAGTGTGTGCCTGGTTTGCTGTGCTTTAGAATGCAAATTTTTGTGGCTCCATATTCTCCTCATATTTTTGATCAGTACTCTTCCTGTTAGCAGGTATTCTGTGTTCTTCCCCTCATCTCCTTCCAACAATCAGCTCAGCTTGTGTCTTTGGGTAACATCTCTTTGGCTATCTTTTATAAACATTCTAACTTGGCTAGTCATTTGTCCTTTATACAGTGTGAAATCTCCCTACCATTGCTTTTACCACATTGTTTCATTAATATCTACTTATGGGTTTTAAGTTCCTTGGATAAAGAAATATCTTATACATGTTTATAGTCAGAGGGCTTAGTCCAATACTTATTTGTTGAAAGAAAAAATAATAAATTAGCAATTTCTCTCTATCTCTTCTTTCTGGCTATGTGTGGTAACAGTCAAAAGAATCACTTTCAGATTTCTAACAAATGGTGTGCATCTAAGTACCTCTCAGTGGGGCTACAGCCAGCATTAATATTGAAGTGGTAAGTAATGGCCAATTTTGTTTCCTCTATAATGGAAATTGATGGAAGGAATCTTCACCATGGATAATTAGATTGATTTTAGTTATACCACTTTAATATCCAGACAGTTCTTGAAAGTGATTGTTGTAATTACAGAAAGACAAGCTGATACAGAAGGCCATTCTTTATTGTTCTCTCTTCAGTCTGGGCTCATGTTGCAGGTGAAAAGGCTTTGTTCTGTTTGCTCATCTCTGCGGATGTTCTTTAAGAGGGCTGTGTTTTCTTTTTAAACTAACATCTTATCAGTGTAGATTGAAATGTGGAAGTCTGAGGCCCCAATAAGTGCACATGGAATCAATCATCATACTAAAAAAATTTAATTTCATGTCAGTGGGGTGTATACCTTGACTGTAATGTGAGGTATCAAGTAACAAAGCAAAATTTTAGCCTGCATTTTGGAAACTTATGCTAAAATTATCTTCATAAAAAGACAGGATGATATTAGAGGGGAGACAACTTTCCCCAAATGCTCCTGTCTGTCAAGAGAGATATTTGCTAAGCATGCTCTTATTTCTCCTTACTGCTCTTTTTCCTTTTATTATCTCCACCTTTGGGGAGCAGGTGGAACATAAGTGTCTTACAGGCACTGTTAATTTGGAGCAGTTAATTGTATATATCTCAGAAAGATCTCACAATATGAGGGGATATTTGCCAGCCATTTGTGATATTTAGAATGGATAAAACTTCTCATTCATTATAATGCTCTTTCAATCAAATAAAATGCCAAGGAAATAAATGCTGGCATCAACACCATAATCAATTATTTTTTATGATTATGGTGTTCAAGATGCTATTAAAATTTTAGTTAGAAACAGAAAACTCTTATTCACCTGTCTTTTCTCTTTACCATGGCACAAAGCAATAAAAATATCATTTATGAAGAAACCCATCTCTCATTTATATTGAGCAACAAAACAAATAGGGGAAGGAAAGCAAGGAGCTCACTTAAAAATAATAAAATTGCTTCTGTGAATATAAATGAAACTAAGAGATCTCGAGCTAAGACATTGAAATATCCTTGAAGATAGAATTTGTATTCTCCATTGTTTCTGATATAATGCTTTGCATATTGTTAGTACTTAGCAATTTTTTCCCTATAGAATCTAATTAATTTCCAAGCATATATTTCTGAGATTTTAAACTATTAAAAAGAAAGTCTCAGAAAAAAACATTGTTGATCAAATTGTATCTTGACACCTGTGAAATATATTTCCTATATCAGGTGATATCTCATTATAACTAATTCTATGTGGGTTTTAGTGAATCAAAAAGAAAAACATATATGCAATTTTCTCCTCTCAAGAGCCACACATTTTACTCTGCATCAGTGAAAGGGATTAGATAATCTCCAGCATCTCTTCATTGCTGATGTTCTATAAAATTTGTTTACACAGCTTTGTTAGAGCTAATCAGGGATGAAACAGGTAATCCAGAACTCAGAAATAACATGAGCTTTTAAGGAAGTAAAATCTAATCATTAGGGGTATGGAAACTTGAGTTTAAATGATGCAATTATTTGATTCCATCCAGACTCTGTTTCTTACTAGCCTTGTGACCTTGGTACGTGTCACTTGGCCTCCTAATCCTTAATATTCTTGTCTGAATATAGGGATGGTAACACTAACTCTAGAGAAGTATCAAATGGGATGATGTAAACAAAATTCTTCTCATGGTCTGGATAGATAGTAAATACTCTACAATTTATAACTATTTCTAGTATAAGTAACTATTACTAGTATACTGTAAGGGCGATAATTTAAGTACCTTACTGAAAGCTTTCTTTTAACAAGAAATGAGACATAATCTATGTTGAAGACTCACTACTTTTACATTTCTAAAGATCTTGAAGAGTAAAAATATAATTAATGTGTCCAAAATGGGAATTTGTCAACATAGATAATGGGAAGTACAAAGAGCCAGAAGCCATTCTTTTCCAGGAAAAGGAGAAGAAGGATTCCCTGTTATCACAGACTCACCCTGTCGTTTTGACTGGCCAGTAGTGCCCACACATCACTCCCTTTAGCAGGGCTTTCCTGAATCTCAGGTTAGCTATACTTCTTCACATATCATAGCTATATTGGAGTTCAAGTCATCGAACAAATAACTCCTTTCTTCTCCACTTGTGTTCGGAATCACATGAGAATTAGATAAAAGAGACAAAATGACCACTCACATTACTAATAAATTACTATAGAAGAATGTAGCTTTTATTTGCCAGTACGTGCACTTTTGTTTTTCTTGAAATAGAAGAATGGAAATTGGAACATAAACCTGAACTGTGGAATTAAGACCAGCTATACAATTCCCAGCAGTGATATATCCTTGAGCACAGGTACTTCTCGACAGGCAGAGGAGAGCACATCCACTTACTCCAGGTGGGCAAGCAGATGAGGAAGATGAAGAAAGGAGAGGGGCAGTGAGTGCTCTGTGTTCTTGTCCTAATCTCTCCTTTAAGGAAATTTACTCCTCCTACCCAGGGGAAAAATGAGTGAAAAGACAGAGAGAAATCCAGGGTTATGCTCATGAAAATGTAGGGTAAGTGTCTTCCATATGGAAGTATTATGAGGAGGAAGTAAATACTCCTCAAATTAGGGTTCTCCAGAAAAAAGGAATCAATGGAGTGTGTGTGTGTGTGTGTGTGCGCGCGCGCGCGCGCACGCGCGTGCACACACGTGTGCAGAGAGAGAGAGAAAAAGGAGAAAGAGAAAGAATTGGCTTACATGATTTTGGAGATAGGCACATTCCAAGATTAGCAGGATTGATGGGCAAGCTGGAGACCCAAGAAAGCTGATAGTGATGCTTTACTTTTATTCCAAGTCCAAAGGATTGAGGACTAAGTTGGTGATGAGGTAATTCTACACAAAATCCAAAGATTGAGACCCTGGAAGAGTTCACGTTGCAATTCAGGTGCGAGGGTAAGGAAGAAGACAACGTCTCATATGGAAGGCTTCAGACTAGAGGAATTGTCTCCTACTCAGAGGAGGATTAAACTTTTTCTTTTATTCAGACCTTCAACTGTCTGTATGAGGCTTATCCACCTTAGGGAGGGAATACTACTTAGTCTAGCAACTTAAATGTTAATCTTATCCCAAAACTCAATTACAAAACAGCCAGAATAATATTTAGGACCATATGGCTCAGTCAATTTTAACACATAAGATTAATTATCACATCCTAGTTTATCCTAAATAATAACATTCAGCCATCACATCTTATTGTAATTATTTAATACACTACCTATTTTGATGTAAGCTTGTTAAAATGAGACACTAGTTGGATTGGTTGACTGTTACATCATTGTCACTAAGCACAATGAATGAATCTGATGAGGCACTCAATAGATATCAATACAAATGATTAAATGACTCAAGAAACACATCCTCCAGCTCAGGTATCTTGGCTGCCACAACCCTGTTATAATATTGTGTACATCAGGATGCTATAAGTAACTCCATTAGTTATGCATATTAGTATGAATTTACTTATGCAAGAAATAATTATAAATTTTTTTGTATGTTAGTTAACTCACTTATCTCTCACAATGATCCTAGAGATAGGTGTTGAAATTTTATAGCATTATTTTATAGCATTGTGAAAAACTAAGATTCAGGTGGATTAATTTTTCAAAGTCATATGCTACTAGCTTCAGAGATAATCACCCTAATTTAATACTCACCACAAACCTGGTGGCAGAGTAAGTGGGTCACAAGACAGGATAGCTGTTCACCTTGTTTTATATATATATATATATATATATATATATAAATTCACACATGGGTATGATTCTGTAGGTTTTCTGGGTGGAAATCTATATCAGAGATTCAGAGTCTTTTTTTTTTTGTAAATTGAAAAGAGAAAATTTCTGGGCAAGTAGAATGAGAACCTTCTTGTTTCCATCTTAACCAAGTTGATGCCAATTGATGGGTCCTCTCGGTGTTCAGCTGGCCTGCACTTCCCTGGTGTCATAGGTATTTCTTTCCACATTTCTGTAAGACATCAAACTCACTAAATAATTTAATTTATCTATCTGCATAAGTCTGTGTCTTCTACTAGGTGACTCCATTTATTAAAGCAAGACTGGGTCTAATTCTGCTCTAGATTATCAGTACACTGTGTTGAACCCAAGACAAGAAAGTTGGTCCATAAATTTCTCTTCAAGTGAATGAGGAATCTATTTTCTGTTGTATGGAGTGACTGTTTGGAGTTTGAGAATAGTCTCCAGAGTTAGAACATAGTTCAATTTTGTGCAAAAACATATGTGTTTTGTAGGAACAAATGTGTACCCTTGATTCTTTGCTCCAACAAAGGAACCAATTGCCACATACATAATTTATTATTTGACTTAACAATTCATAAATTACTTAATTGATTTGAATTTTGAGCATTTGTTGTACACTAAAAACATGCTATAGAGGAAACAAAGATACTTAACAGTTAGCCTAACAGTTTAGACAAGTGAATAGAGAAAACTATATATAGTTTATAATCAAGAGCTTATATAGATATGAGTATAGACCATAAATGCAAAAGTATCTTTTAGTTAAAATACTAGACAAAAGTTCCCTAGAAGGAGTTAGACTTCAGTTGTTTCTTAAAGAATTTAGTGGAATTTGATAAGTTAAAAGGAGAATAAGAACCCAAGGTACTTGGAAAACAAAGAACACAGAGGTAATGCGAGTGGGAGCATAGATCAATCTATACCAATCATTTTCATATCTTGTGGTATTCATTATCATACTTATTCATGTGATTTTCTTTTTTTACATCATTTTGGAGGGAGAAGAAATTATATTGTTTGTAAAATATTCTGTAAGCTGAGGTCTCTAGAACATTCTTTGTTTTTCTTGAAACAGAAAAGTGGGAATTAGAACATAAGGAGAACATATGTGTGTATACAAAGGAATCCTCAGTCTGAATTCTGTCGTGCACAATTACTATGTAACCTTGATTAGGCTGATTAACTTCTCTGAGCTTCAGTTTCCCTCATCTATTAAATGAAGGGAAATTTTATTATTTGTACAGAATGAAGATAAAATGATATACTGATTATGCAAAGTCTGCCGGCTGTTATACTTGTTGCCAAGCAATTGTCACTTGATGACTGATGTCTATTAATGTCATTATATTGTTTAGTAACCTTTAGCCCATTGCGTTCTGTTCCTTAGCCTATCCCAGGAAGGCAAGTTCTAATTCACACTGCTCCTGTTCTCTACTGTCCCAAGTTATTTATCTTTTTTCCCATGTTTGTCCTTTTGAGGACTTTCATCATATGCACCAAAGTTGTTTTGCTAAACCTGAAACAGAAAAGTAGGTAAACATCATCCTACCATGAATTACCCAAACAATTTCTTTCAGCTTTCAGGGAAGAAGAAGAAGGAGAAGGAGAAGGAGAAGGAGAAGGAGAAGGAGAAGGAGAAGGAGAAGGAGAAGGAGACAGCAAACAATGTTTGGCACCATAAATCTTATAGTATTTTTATTATGTGTGATAAGGAATTTGGGAAAGGGGAGCTTTTCTAAAAGATCAAGATTCAAGTGCTATAGTTATGCTGTATATTAAAGGGGAATCTTCTTAAATTTAAAAATAATAAGAATATCCAATATTAGGGAAGGTTGTTTGGAATTTCATTAAATAAGAACTTTTTAAGGCAAAAGTATCACACAAATAATTTATGTATATAAAGCATAATATATGTTCAAAGGGTACTGCTCTGCTGTGATCTAAATGTTTGTGTTCTCTTAAATAAATTTGTTGAAACCTAATTACCAATGTGATAGTATTAGGAGCTGGGCCTTGCACGGTGATTAGGTCATGAGGGTAGAGCCCTCACGAATGAGTTTAGTGCCATTATAAAAGAGGTCCCCAGGGTCTGGCATGCCCTTTTTATTATGTGAGAACACAGCAAGAAGGTACCATCTAGTGGGAATGGGCCCTCACTAGAGACTAAATCAGCTGATACCTTGGGACTTCCTAGACTTCAGAACTGTCAGAAATAAATTTCTGTTATTTATAAGTTACTCAGTTTATAGAATTTTGTTATAAGATCTTAAACAGACCAAACAGTCATATTACATTGACTTTCTTACTATTAGGACTCTGATGATGAAATTTCCTTGCAACTCAAAGGTATTATTTTAGGTTGTTAACATTATTTCCACAGTACTCCAAAAAAAGACTCACTTGTGGAATGAAAGAATAACATATTTTGCTTGATGATTTTCTTGTTTATTAATCAGGTAAAAACTGGAGACACCTACGCTTATACTGTGTATTTCTGTAATATTTTTAATGAGTAAAAAATGGAATATGTGTTCTATTTATATATTATATATGTAAATGTATTTATACATATAAAATATAATGCTATATACTATTATTGACAGAATTATTTCCCCTCAAATTTCGTATATTGGAGAGCCCAACCCCAGGATGACTGGTTTGGATATAGAACCTGTGAAGAGATCAGTAAGGTTAAATGAGGTCATGTGAGTGGGGCCTTGATCTGACAGGGTTGGTGTCCTTGTAAGAAAAGCAAGAGACCAGCGATTCTGTTCTCTCAGTGAGCACAAATAGGAAAAACTATAGGAAGACACAGCAAGAAAGTGGCCATCTGAAAGCCAGAAAGAGAGAATTCACCAGAAAACAACTCTTCTAGCACCTTGACACTTCCAGCCTTCAGAACTATGAGAAGATACGTTTAATGGTATTTTGTTATAGTAGCTAAAGCAGACTAATGTACGTATTAGAACATTTCTTTAGTATAATTTGAGTACATATCATGAATAATAAATTGCATTTTTGTATCATTCATTTTACAGCATGATTGAAAATAATGTACATTTTTAGTCCATGAAGTCTAAATGTCTTCATACTGCTGCAAGTTAAAAATAGAATTTGATATGCTACAAGAGTTAATATGCTTTATTAATTGTTCATGAAGATTCTTCATTACCATTGTGAATCCATCTAATAATAAATTAAATGTCCATTATCATAATTGCTGCATAACACAATGTTGTGTTGATGTTAATATCTAGAGCCAGGACATGACTAAAACATAGTGGATGTCTTCCTAATTGTCGATGATTATAATTATAATAACTTCAATTTGATACAACATTATCTTTTCATGAATTCATTGCATAGTATTTATATCATCTTTATTGGAGTTTAGTAATAAATATCCATGCATTACAAGCACCCATTTGTCTTAGAAAGTTGTGTCTTTGTATATTTTGTATTTTGTTTTATTTTGTTTTGGTTTTGTACCAGGAATTAAACCCAGAGGCACTTAACCACTGAGCCACATCCCCAGCCCTTTTCATTTTTTAATTTTGAAATGGAGTCTCACTAAGTTGCTTAGGGCCTTGCTAATTTGCTGGCTTTAAACTTGTGATGCTCCTGCCTCAGTCTCCTGGTCTTTGTGTTTTTGATGGTAAAGAAGCTGACAGTTTTTCTAGTAGTGTCCAGTAGGCAAATGCCAATCATTCAAGTAGCTTTTCCTCAAGTGTCTTCATTATGTGCTTTGTCCTGAAGAAGAGTAAGAATCCTGTGCTTTTAAAGAACAGCATCACAGACAATTGCCGTTAGTGGGCACAGATGTGATATTCAAATGATAATTTTTATTTAGCTTTAGGTTTATGCCATAAGCACAACCAGACCCCTAATCAAACCTTGCACTCACAGATCCTCTGGTCCCAACCCCAAAGCCCACTGAAGCTATCCTGTTTCTGAACACCCTAGAAGCCATTGGTTGATGAATTCTGAAGGGAGAGGTCCATATGACAACCCCATTTGTTCTTCAGTCTGTTTCTTTGGATTTCACCTTCCATGTTGTATGTGCCTCTGTCTCCTTCATGTACTTATGTCAAAATACCCAGAAAATTTAATTTTTCAAATGAAAATTCATATCATTTATTGTACTTCTAGGGCATAAAATGAAAGCATGATAAAACTATAGAAATTCTGCTTAGCTTTGGAATGTCAGTCCTCTGTGGTGTTTTTTTCAGGGCCATCAAATAGCGTGTAAGGATCTGAATATTAAGGAGTTACTGCTGTCCTTTGGAGAACCACGTACAATCTCCGTGTGTTTCTATAACATTTCCCTCTCTCCAGATTCAACTCTTGTCTCATTTCGGGAACGGATGGTTGCTTTCCTGGACCTATAGGCATACGGGTGAAGGAAAAGAGCTATAATGAGGCCATTATATAGGAATGTGTAAAAGGGTAATGATTAGTATGGTTCTGTTTAAACCTGTTTCAGGAGAAACTATATGAATAAAACATAATCACATAGGTTTGGAACAGCAAATATTTATAAAAAAGGACAAGAACCAGTTCTTAAACACTGATTCTCTAGAGCTGTTTATAAATAACTACAACGATGAAAAGTTGGGTTCTGAAAATTGGAGTGAAAGTTCTGACTTTACCTTGTTACTTTCCTCATGCCAGGCCCAAATTTGGCCTGACATTTTCTAAATCTCTACTTGGTATGAGTACCCTCAAACAACAGAGGATGGGCATCCACCTTGCTTATATTTTTCAACTTCCAGTCTTTTATAAAAAATAAAGGCAATAGTTAACATGAAAATTAAAATGCTGGGTATCCATCAGCCTAAAAGAAAACAAGTAGAAAAGAAAAAAAGAGAATAAAGATAGTCTCAAATTTAGTAACATGGTAATTTTCAATCCATTCCTTCCAATGCTTAAGGAAAGGGGAAATTTTTTTAAACAAATATTTTGTGGCAGGGATATGATTTTTTTCTGTCAAGTTACTTTTTCTGTCAAGAATAAGATAATAAATATTTTAGATAATGTTGTCATATGCAAATACTGAATTCTGTTGTAGTGCAAAGACAGTCATCAATAGTTTGTAAATGAATGAGTGTGGCCATGTTCTAATAAAATTTTATTTATATGATTTATTTATATAATTCATACATGAATAAGATATTATTCATCTTTTAATTTTCTAAGTCATTAAAAGATATAAAAAGCATTTTTAGCTTCCAGACTATGCAAAAATGAGGGGTAGACAGGATTTGGCCTTGTTTACCCCTATTTATAGCTTATTAAATGCAGAAGTAGAATGGCTTCTCTCGCCCATGATCTGTACAGACGAGATGAACTGGGTTTAAAAGATGTGGCTGCAATATTAAGCTAAGAAAGCTGTGAAAAAATCACACAATGGAGATATAAGTTTTTCAGATTGAGGCGGGGACAGCTCTGCGACCTTAAGGGTCAGCTTCCACACTGGAAAGAGTGCTGGAAAAGATAGCATGAGCCTAGAATCCCTTTATTTTATGGCCATGAGCAGAATCAGAGGGGGATAAGGTTTCAAGGGAATCTTGCTTTGTGATGTCTTCTGGTCAGCAGATTGATTGACATGTTGATGAGTCACACCCATCCCAGGTGCTATGTGGGATCTTAGGCAGAGCTACAGTAAGAGGCTCACCTGCATCTTGCGGTCAATCCCTTGACAGGGAGTTAGTTCATAGTGCCAGGCCTATCCCCTCAAGAGGCTAGTATGTGCAACACAATTCACACACAGCCCACGGACGGCTCAGGGTAGGCTTCTAAACACCATTGCTCTTGGTAATGGAGGTCTGAGTGGGCAATGCTTTGAGTTTATTGAAGGCATGCCTTGCTTTGGTGCAGTTGAGAATAAGCTGATAGAGTCCTTAGACACCTGCATGTGGAATCTTTGTTCTCTCACTCCAACATACAACTACTCATTTACATGGCTCACTGTTGAACTTAGAAAAGGCCATCCTCCCTGAGTACATGGAATAGCAGAAAAAATCATCTCTGGACAAAGGATTCTCTTCTACACTACTAAAAATAGAAGGGTCCTCTGAGTAGAGACACTGTGCCCCTGTTCCTGTGAGTGTGCTTCATGCCAGGATTGCAATATTCAACCAGCAAAGAGGCAAGCTTATTTCTCACTTGTTCTCTCTCTTCATACTCATGCACTTTCCTCCATTGCTCTTTTGAACTAATTTGTCCAGTTTGTTTAGAGAAAAATTTATTGCCTAAACTGAAAACACATACCTGCTTAGTTTTGAGGGCTTTGGCATAGTGGAAATGGCAAGAGGACTCTAGTGATACATAAAATGACTTTCAAATAGAACCTGTTTCAAATAACCTATACCTCAATATAGGCCTCCATTGAAATTAGAGTCTGGGTTTCACCATGAAGCAGACTACCTTCTCTGCTGAAGGCTT
The DNA here is from genome assembly GCF_045843805.1 of Urocitellus parryii. Lineage (NCBI taxonomy): Eukaryota > Metazoa > Chordata > Mammalia > Rodentia > Sciuridae > Urocitellus > Urocitellus parryii. The sequence goes on along the minus strand of NC_135540.1, from coordinate 110,651,737 downwards.
TTTCCTTGTTACTCTGCTAAGCTTAATGAGTATCAGCATTTTACCTTTTAAATTTATTGTCAGATTTTCAGTTTCCTCATATGTATTTTCATTGTTCACTTTAAAAAGGAGGTCCCCCCCCCTTTCTTATTCTGGAGAGAGCAAGGAGGAAAGTAGAAAATAAACTCATGGGTTGGGCTTACCATTTTGAGCAGTGGAATAATAATTTTAAAAACTTATTAAAATAATTACAATAAAGGTGATGTGTTAGTTGTTGCGTTTTGTTTTGTTTTGTTTTGTTTTACTGTGGCCAAAATATCTAACAAGAACAACTTAGAGGAGGCAGTATTTAGTTGGGGCTCACAGTTTCAGAGGTTCAGTATATGTTGGGGCTCACAGTTTCAGAGGTTCAGTATATGTTCAGCCAACTCTATTGCTCAGAGCCCTAGATGACAGGGGAGCATCATAGTGGATGGACATGGTAGAGGACTGCTCACCTCATGGCGGCTAGAAAGCACAAGAAGCTCAGGTCAGATACAGTCCAAGTGTCACAGGAAAGCATGGAACTGGAAAGTAATTTCTGTTCGAAGTAGTTTACATGTATTATTTTATTAAAACTTCCCCAAACTTAAGTTCTTGTGTTCAGACAAAAGAAAATTTAAGATCAGACACCAAAAGTCATGCAAGAGAACTTTATTATAGGTGAAAGAAAAGTAAAATCAAAGTGAGGCTTAAGTAGAGAGCACTTTTGAGAGAGAGAGTGAGCCATCTCCAAGCAGAAAATAACAAGACACCACTGTCTCCATGTTTACCAGGAGAACTGGTACCACCTTCTGTACTCTTTGCTCACCAGATGTTCAACAACTCCTTCACGTTGGGCAGTGGAGTTTTTTACCTTAGTTGGTCCTCTAAGGAACTGGCATGGTGGCCACCTTATTTAGGGAGGTTTCATCTACAAGTCAATCCCATGTTAAAGTGGGCACTGGGGTCAATAGCTGGTCAGAAGTTACCTTAGTGTGCCTGCACTGCTAAAGGAATCTTCCTTCCCAGACAATTGGAGACACAGCTCTAATTTCTAGCTTCACATCAACCTCAGTGGACTCTGACAAGAGTTAATCCCATTAATCCTTTTCTCTTGACATGATTTCCATCTAACTCCCTTGTTTCTATTTTTTTTTTTTTTTTTTACAAATTAACTTACTACCATTGGATTTCTTAAAATAGTTTAAAGAAAGACTCTTTAAAGAACACTTTATGGCGTTACCATGCATTTTACTGCTCTTTGCTAGCTACTACTTAACACAAGGACATTCCCCTAGTGACCTACTTCCTCTAGCCATGCCCCACCTGCCTATAGTTGCTTACCACCCAACAGTCTATTCAAATTATGAATCCTTCAAATGGATCAATCCACAGAGGAGGTTACAGCCCTCATAATTTAATCTTGGAACATTCCTGTGTTGTCTAACACATGAATTTTTCGTGGGTCAATACAATTCCAAACCATAACAGGTAGGTTGGACCACTGTGAGAAACATTGCCTTAGACCATGTGGATTTTTCTACCTTTCTATAGCCCTCTCTCACTCAGAGAATAAGGTTTAGATTCAGATGGATTCATCCTGTTAACTACACCATTTATTAGTTGTGAGAAATTGGATCACTGTTCAAAGTAATTTACATGTATTATTTTATTAAAACTTCTCCAAATAATGTAGGCCATGTTCATAATTTTTCTCAGTGGCAAAGAAATTAAAATATGAAATATTTGGCAATATCAAAAATATACTCACAATCACACTATATTGTAATCAATAGTTCATGCCATATTGACAGTGTGTAGTGACATTATTTCATTGGTATGCTGTATCAAATTTGAAATAAAGGAAGAATGCTTGGCAGACAGTGCTTGATACATGAGTTAATTATATTTATCCTTTTTTAAAAACTAGTCTTAAATTTAAAAACACAGCCTTAGCTGTTACCGTCTTCCTGCTTATTTCTTCTGTCTTTTAATTATTGGTAAACTCTCACCTGCTTCAGATTTATTCCTTTTATACTGTTTTAACTAGTATGGATTTTCTATTTCTTAATTCCCACAATAATCATAGTTCATAAAATGATTTCATTACACATTTAGTGGTATTAGCTGTTCTTTTAAAAAATGTTTTAATTTTATAAAAAATTATTGATAATACTCATATCAAATTTCTGTGTTTTTTAATAAAAAGACTTGAAAGATGATAAGGTAGAGATTACCTATTCATATATTTGTTGATGGAATATTTGATGTAGAGCTCAAGAGTTTTCTACGTTTATGCTCTAGGTGGTCTATAGAGCAGTTGGCTCTATTAACATGTGTCCTATTGTGAACTGAAAAAAAGCACGTGTATTTATATATATGTATTACTATATGTCAATATATATTTTATGCTATATATGTAATGGTAGATATTCCTCAGCTTATGTTGGAGTTATATCTTGATAAACTAATAAAATGAAAATATTGTAAGTTAAAATGCATTTAATACACCTAACCTACAGAGCATCTAGGCTTAGCAACCCAGTTCAGTTGCTTGCTTTCCTGGTTACTTGGTTGACTAGGGGTGTGGTTCATGGTATACCCAGAATGGAACAGATGATCACACTGCCTGTTAGCTCAGGAAAAGATCAAAATTGAATGCATGATTTCTACTGACTATAGAAATGATTGCCTTATTCTCAATCCAAAAAGTCAAACCATTTAAAGTAGGAATATATATATAATAGATAATATATAAAAAGCATATATAAATATTTTGTATACATGTAAGTATGTATGCTTTTGTTTATATATATACATCTATACCTACATACATATAGTATTTGTAATACTGATGTTCTGAAGGAGATAAAAGAATGAGTTCATTCATTATTGTTTTAAATATATCGGATTAAGTCTTAGGTAGCAAACACTTTGCATTATTAGTGACCATAACAGCAAAGGACTTGATTGTTTTTTTTTTTTTATTTGACTAGTTAAGAGGAAAGGTTATGTGTAAGTACTGAGAATTGAACTTAGAAGTTACAATTCAGTATTTCCCATTCATTTCCCACTTTCCTTCCCATTAATACATTCCAAATGGTATTTTTTGGAGTATCATGGGAAGAGAAAAACAAAGAGTTATAATTGCTACTTTTGAACCACTTGCCTTCTTTTTTACCACCTGGGACAATTTTGATAATTGGCTCCATTTTCCCATTATAACCAAAGAAAAAATTAATAAATAAGAAATTTTGCCAATTTGAACCTTTACTGAGAGCCATATAAAACAAAGTTTAGTAAGGAACACAGTACTAAACACTTGAAACTCAATTCCACCAAGGAGAACGATAATGCTGATTAATGAATTTCTTTCGATGTCTAATTTATACAAAAAGATCAAAGTCAATTTCCCTTATTCAGCAAAACTGGATTCATTAAAAATTCTCACCTTAATTAATGGGTCTCTCTAAAAGAACCCAAAAAAAGAAAAGACCCATAATTAAATGCTAATTTTACACACTTAAAGTTACTGTAAATTACATGCAAATAGGAAAACATCATCAGTATAGGATATTTCTCTGTGAAATTCCGGGTGCCACTATCTGAATATATTCTGTGTTGTGTTCAGGGAATCTAGTCAGGCTCTGGGAAGAGAGCAGTCATTTTAGGGGCCTGGATTTCACCATCAAGGCCAGCAGGAACCTTGGTTCATAAAAGATTGAACTAAAACAGTAGCAATGAAGAAGAAGAGGAGGAATTAGACACAAAATTGTTTACAGGTGGAAAATTGTTACCTTAGCTTTAAAGAAAAAAAAAAAAAAAAAACTTCTGGAAAAAAAAGCAATGAAGAGACCCAGCCCAGACTGCCCACACCAACTCATGCAGGACCCACGCTCACAGTAGGCGCAGGTTCACCCCTCCACTGGCAGACACCCACCAGAGCCTAGACTCTGGCCCAGGACTGCCACTTCCAACCAGCAGACTACCACAAAAGCCCAGACCACCCACACCTACCTGTGCAGGACCCAGGCTCACAGTAGGCCCGTTTCCACCCCTCCACTAGCCTAGCCTCTGGTGCAGGACCGCCCCTTCCTACCAGCAGACTACTGCAGGAGGTCAAGCCCGGTGGCCCATATCTACTCACACCAGCCTATGTGGGCGCCCAGGCTCACAGTGGGCCTGGGTCCACCCCTCCACCAGCAGGCACCTGCTGGAGCCCAGCCTCTGGCACAGGAACACCTCTTCCGACCAGCAGACTACTGCGGGAGTCCAGGCCTGGTCCACATCTGTCCACACCAACTTGCACAGGACCCAGGTTCAGGGTAGGTCTGAGTTTGCCCCCCACACACACACACACCTGGGAGCCTAAGCCTAACCCACTTCCATCTTGGGACACTGCAGTCATTGCCATAGCAATGACTTCCCCACGAAGTAGTCCCTAACTTTCTGACAACTGACAGGGCCTAGAAGCAGCTGCATCTCAGAGCAGGCATCCCAAAGGGAGAGTGAGGCCCACTCTTTCAGCCCCATCTCTGTAAGATATTGCTTCCATCTTGGGGCACCTTAACTATTATCTTGAGTTACCTCTGCTATTGCCACCACCAACCTTAGATGCAGTAGCATACATTAAGGGACACCAGCAGGGTCTGGAAGCCCAACATCAAAGTGAGGAACAGATAATCTGCATGGGTACTACAAGAATATAGGGAAGAAACTATAATATATCAGATCCCACACTGCAATAAAGAAAGACACATAGACAACATGAAAAAAACAAGGGAGGAAAGTGCCCCAAACAAACCAGGATACTATAATAACAGAACCCATAGACAGTGAAGTTGACTAAATGTCAGAGGGAGCACTTCCAAACTCATTCTATGAGGCCAATATCACCCTGATTCCAAAACCAGGCAAAAACACAGCAGAAAAAAAAAAAAAGAGAAAACTTCAGACCAATATCTCGAATGAACATGGATGCAAAAATTCTCAATAAAATTCTGGCAAATCAAGTACAAAAACATATCAAAAAGATCGTGCACCACAATCAAGTGGGATTCATCCCAGGGATGCAAGTTTGGCTCAACACACAGAAATTAATAAATGTAAGTCATCACATCAATCAACTTAAAGATAAGAATCATATAATAATCTCAAAATGCAGAAAAAGCATTTGACAAAATACAGCACCCCCTTATGTTCAAAACACTAGAAAAACTAGGGATAACAGGAACATATCTCAAAATCATAAAGGCTATCTATGCTAAGCCCCAGGCCAACATCATTCTAAATGGAGAAAACTTAAAGGCATTCCCTCTGAAAACTGGAACAAGACCGGGATGCCCTCTTTCAACACTTCTATTTTTTTTTTTTTTAGAGAGAGAGAGAGAGAGAGAATTTTTTAATATTTATTTTTTAGTTTTTGGTGGACACAACATCTTTATTTTTATTTTTATGTGGTGCTGAGGATCGAATCCAGTGCCCCGCACATGCCAGGTGAGCACACTACCGCTTGAGCCACATCCCCAGCCCCTCACCACTTCTATTTAACATAGTTCTTGAAACACTGGCCAAGGTAATTAGACAGATGGAAGAAATTAAAGGGATACACATAGGTAAAGAAGAACTCAAATTGGCACTATTTGCTGATGATATGATTCTATACCTGGAAGACCCTAAAAGTTCCACCAGAAAACTCTTAGAACTACTAAATTAATTCAGCAAAGTAGCAGGATACAAAATCAACACCCATAAATCAAAGACATTTCTGTATATCAGTGACAAATACTCAGAAAGGGAAATGAGGAAAACTACCCCATTCTCAATAGCCTAAAAAAAAAAAAAAAAAAAAAAAAAACTTTGGAATCAACTTAATGAAAGAGGTGAAAGATCTATATTATGAAAATTATAGAACCCTAAAGAAAGAAATCAAAGACCTTAGAGGATGGAAAGATCTATCTTGCTTATGGATAGCCAGAATTAATGTTATCAAAGTGATCATACTTCCAAAAGCACTATACAGATCTAATGCAATTCTGATCAAAATTCCAATGACATTCCTCATAGATACAGAAAAAGCAATCATGAAATCATCTGTAAAAATAAGAGACTCAGAAAAGCTACAGAAATCCTTAGCAGCATAGTAAAGCAGTTGGTATCACTATATCAAACCTTAAACTATACTACAGAGCAACAGTAACAACAACAGCATGGTATTGGCACCAAAACAGACTGATAGACCAATGGTACAGAATAGAGGACACAGAGACTAACCCATAAAACTACAATTATCGTATATTAGACAAAGGGGCCAAGAACATGCATTGGAGGAAAGATAGCCTCTTCAACAAATGGTGCTGGGAAAACTGGAAATCCATATGCAACAAAATTAAATTAAACCCCTGTCTCTCATCATGCACAAAACTCAACTCAAAATGGATCAAGGACTTAGGAATAAGACCAGAGACCCTGCGTCTAATAGAAGAAAAAGTAGGCCCTAATCTCCATCATGTGGAATTAGGCCCCAACTTCCTTAATAAGACTCCTGTAGTGCAAGAATTAAAATCAAGAGTCAATAAATGGGATGAAATCAAACTAAACAGTTTCTTCTCAGCAAAAGAAACAATATGTGAGATGAATAGAGAGCTTACATCTTGGGAGCAAATCTTTACCCTAATCTCTAGGATATATAAAGGGTATATAAAGAACTCAAAAAGTTAAACACCAAAAATCAAATAACCTAATCCATAAATGGGCCAAGGACCTGAACAGACACTTCTCAGAATATATTTTTCATATATTTGTTGATCGATATACAATCAATCAACAAATATATGAAAAAATGTTCATCATCACTAGCAATTAGAGAAATGAAAATCAAAACCACTCTAAGATTTCATCTCACTATAGTCAGAGTGGCAACTATTTGAAGACAAACAACAAGAAGTGTTGGCAAGGATGTGGAGAAAATGTACACTCATACATTGCTGGTGGGACTGCAAATTGGTGCTGCCAATATGGAAAGCAGTATGAAGATTTCTTGGAAAATTGGGAATGGAACCACCATTTGACCCATATATCTCACTCCTCAGTCTATACCCAAAGGACTTAAAAACAGCATACCACAGGGACACAACCACATCAAAGCTTATAGCAACACAATTCCTGATAGCTAAACTGGAACCAACCTAGATGCCCTTCAACAGATGAATGGATAAAAAAATGTGTCATATATACACACAATGGAATATTACTCAACAATAAAAGAGAATAAAATCATGGCATTTGCAGGTAAATGGATGGAGTTAGAGAAGATAATGCTAAGTGAAGTTAGAAAATCCCAAAAAACCAAATGCCGAATGTTTTCTCTGATATAAGGAGGCTGATTCATAGTGGGATAGGAAAAGGGAGCATGGGAGGAATAGAGGAGCTCTACATAGGGCAGAGAGGTTGGATGGGAAGGGAGAGGGTATGGGGTTAGAAATGATGGTGGAATGTGATGGTCATTATTATCCAAAGTACGTGTATGAAAACACGAATTGGTGTGAATACACTTTGTATACAACCAGAGATATGAAAAATTGTGTTCTATGTGTAGAAAGAATTATAATGCATTCTGCCGTCATTTATAAATAAAAAAATTTTAAAAAAATTAATGGAAGGTGTGTTCTGTACATGAGAATAAGTTAACATTAGTTAGAACGTTCACAGCAGTAGGCATAACTAAAGAAATTACTAAAAGTGATGTGAATTTTGTGTTTCTAGCTTTACACAACATCTTTACAACTTCCATGTTTATGTTGCCAATTATAGTGATTTCATAGAAAGTTCTAGAAAAGGCTTCATTTTGCCAATTTCTTACTCTGTTTCATATTTGGGCAGTGACTGTGTTCCCCTACCTAGTTACTGCTCCTACTGGGCGAATCCTCTTGCACCAATACAGATTTTTCAGAGCCAGGGTCAACAACTTTGTCCCTTTAGATAAAAAATGGTAACAACTACTAGCAACTGGACTCCCTAATGCTTCTTATCTCTCTTGGTTCCTTTAACTTTCCCCACATCTCTGAAAATAGTTTCTATATTAAATGGTCTCAATAATCACTTCTGTGTGTCCTGCAAGGATCTTGATAAAATGATCCATGTTTTTGAAGCATTGAATCACCAATTTTGCCTTGGAATTCAGGTTTTTAAAATTAACTTTGTTGGCCCTTTTTTTGGAGTTTAACCCATCTTCCTTATATATCCCTCTTGTCTTCTCTGTCCCCACCCCCCAACAAAGTTTTCTTGTCCAAACATAGTCATATTTTTTCTCCTGCAACCCTTTCTATATACTCTACACTGACACATAGCCCATCATACTGTATTGAACCATCTACATACATCCCAGATTTTGGAGTCTAGGAAAACTGACACTCAGTAATGCTTAATGAAAGAGTTAATATTGTGAAATAAATCTCCTAATAGTTGACATAATTCTGTGGCCCTGATGATGTTTCATTATAATTGTATCATTTTATGATTGTAGGACATAGTGGTTATGAACTTGGTTTTTATGTCCAGGCTATTAGCTGTGATCCTACCAAATGGTTCTCCCATTAACCCTGCCAAGGGACCATGAAGATACTTATCCTCAGTACCATGGCAACTTTAGCTCTACAATAGTGATGATAATGATAGTACTTGCTTAACAATATTAATATAATATGGGTTTAAATGAGTTAAAAATAGATGAAGTGCTTAAGACTGTGTCTGGCATATAAGAAGACTGTGTAAATACTTCCTATTAAGTTTTCCCTTTGATTTTTAGTTATTACATATGTCACTAGAAGAAAGCTAAAATACTGAACTGAAAGTAAGCAAAGAGAATATTTCAAACACACTGGAAACTGGATATAGATATATCATTAGAATTTTAACATCTCCATTAAGAGTTTTAAAAAAATAAAATTGCTAATGAGGAATTGTTGCTCAAAAGCTTAGTCTATTGTCAGGCTCACAGAACCAACAGAAGACCTTATCCTTGGGCTGGATAATAATCACAAGTCACAAAGCAACAGCCTTAAAATGACTTCTATAGACATTCAAGCTCAGGTAGCATTGTGTTGCTTATTAATTACATTTTCTTTATAGGCTAGATCTATTTCTTTTCTCTGAGTGTTTGAGAGACATCCCATTTGGGATTTTTAAATACAGATAATTGTCACTAGTCCACCAGAAATTTTTGAAAAAATTAAAAAAGGAACATGGGTGACACTTCTGGATGCTAAATCCTTTGTAATCATTGTATTTTGGCAACTGATTTTATCATGGATGATGTTTCTACTCTACTTACCAGCTGTATGACCTTGAGATGCTCACTTAACTTTCCTTTGTTCCTTTAACTGTAAAATGGGAGTAATTGGAGTATCTACAGCATTACAGAGGTTAAATGGGGTGATAACAAAAGGCTCTTTAAAAAGGACTGGCACAAGATGAATGCTCAGATTGTTAGATATTATTGAACTTCATTTAAAATAAAAATACTTTGAGATAGTTTCAGAGTAATGTATTTTTTCCAGCAAGTGTTGGCAATTTTTATTTCGGCTATATAAAAATAAAATGTTTGAATAGAAATAGAAGACTAGACAACAACAAAAACAGTAACAGTGGTTATCTTTCTAAAATAACAAAAAAAGGGGGAATTAGGAGTTTGGGGCATTTTTATTCTCATTCTGTGATTAAAAATTTTTTTATAAAGCTGAAAGTATCACTCAGTGGTGATACTTTCAGCCTTTGTGCCATGCGCAAAGTCTCTGGGTTCAATCTCTAGTCTCATGAAAAATGTTTTTTTCTGTAATGAACATATATTAATTTTATAATCAGCAAAGAAAAATCCGTGTTTTCTTTAATGCTGAAAATTTCTGTTAAATTTCTGACATTTTATAAAACATCTTTTGTTGACATTGTATTAATGATACCATCTAATAATGTCCCAATCTCTTCCTCTTGCGAAGACAGTTTATATATTTTTTTGACTTCTGAAATATTTGTTATTTCAGGAAGATTTTTCAGAGACATTTGGTGACCTCATACTTGAGATATTAGGTATTTTTGATTTGTTTGTTTTTCTTCCTCTTCAATATAAATAATTAAAATTGAAGTATGATCTGCTGAGATATCAAATTTTTTCAAGGCCTCTCCTATTGCTATTTGGAGAATGCTTGAAAACAATTTCAGTAGACAGAGTTCTCATCTTCATTTTTCCCAGTTTGTAGAGATGAACTACTTTGTTTGCTGCCATAAGTATCTGAAATGGGTCAACTGTCATTGTAAGTTTTAACAATGCACCATCAATGGTACCTTTCATGATCTTTTTTCTCAAGTCTCAAGCATATTACATCTTTAAATAACAGAAGGATGACCCCAAAATTTATCTCTGAGTTGCTGAAATTACATCAGATTTTTTTGGGGGGAGGGGCAGGAGGTGGGTGGGAGTCTTTGTTCTTCTGGGAAGATCTCCCCCTTGGCAAACCAGTTTCATACTAATTGTTAGTTTGAAAAAGAAGGAGCAACTTATCAAAGAAACATAAATTAATTATCTTCTTATTTAGATGTGATATGTTGTAGGCAAGAATAGAAGGGTACTTATCTTCCCTTTCAAGATGACTTTCAGTGTAATTTAGTTATATCCAATAGAAACAGATTCTTCCTAATGACACCTGAGAGGTTATTTTAACTGAGTATTAAGATAATAAAAGGATTAATAGCAAAGAAATTAGTTATTTCAATGTTATGTGTCATAGTTCATCAAGGCAATGAAATTTCTACTTATAATTTAGACATCTGGCATATACACATATTCAAATCTATTCCAAGTGTCTTGGATGATGTTATGAATACAGCTCCTTTTCTTTCATCAAGCTACTTTTACATCATCTTTTAATCTCCTATACAGACTTTTGGACCCTGAACTAACCAAGGTCATTTTTTGATTTCATTGTTAGAGCTGATAAACTGTTAGTGTGAAGTGTTCCATTTGTTACTGTTTAAATTTTAGCATAAGCTGTAGAATTACACCAAGCCTTTATTAGTGTTGCTGTGATTCTGTAGTATATAATTGTTAATTTGCAAAGCTCTGTCACTTACTAACTTGGCACTTGCAGGCAAGTGCATCTCCTTTAAAGTGTGTGTCCTTTAAAATGGGGCTATTAAGAGTATTAGCTTGGGCTGGGGATGTGGCTCAACTGGTAGCGCGCTCGCCTGGAGTGCGTGCGGCCCGGGTTCGATCCTCAGCACCACATACCAACAAAGATGTTGTGTCTGCCGAGAACTAAAAAATAAATATTAAAAATAAAATTCTCTTCTCTCTCTCTCTCTCTCTCTCTCTCTTTCTCTTTAAAAAAAAAAGAATAAAAAAAAAGAGTATTAGCTTATGAGGACTAAAAAATAAAAAATAACATTTGTAAATTTTTAGATCATTCTTGGCACCCAAAAGCACCATATTAATAATTGTGAAACAAAACAAAGACGAATAAGAGTATAAATCCTAAAACTTAGATTGTTGTGAAGTGACTATTAGTCAGATTTCCATTATTGTAACAAATATCTAAGATAAGAGATAGTTTGGGTGATAGTTTTAGAGATTTCAGTCCAGGATCAGTTGGTCCCAGTGCTTTTGGACTTAGAACATCTTAGTGGGGAGCACATGACCGAACAAAGCTTTTTACCTCATGTCACAAAGTGAGACCAAGATACTGAAATCTTTGTTGAGGACATGCCCCTAATAACATGACACCCCCCAATGGGCTCCACCTCTTAAGGGTACCTACCAGTAGCTGCCTTGGGCTAGAGACCAAAACTTTAACACATGAACCCTTGAGGAACATTCCAGGTCTAAAATATAGCAGTGATGATGAATCCTTCAAGGTAGGGGGTAACTTTATTCTTTTGGTTGTAATGAAACAAACTGATAAGACAACCTTGCAGGAATGTGTGCTCATGCACACAGTTAAGTTTTGTTGTGCTTAGCAAAACAAAGGGGTTCTGTGAGAAACTAGGAACTCTTTGAGCTGTGTCCTTGTTGCAGTCTTGAGAAGATAGGAGAAAAGAATGTTCTGCCAAGTTTAAAACCTATATAGATATAGATATGTGATTGCCCAGAAATTAACTAACTACAACTCAGATAATAAGAAATATGGAGCACTGTGACCATGAACAAAGTTACTCTGAGAATGTTTATCCATGCTTGATAAGATTAAGCTGCCAGAAAGATGTGTTTCATTTTTGCTGTATAAAAGAAGCAGGGAAGAAATAAAGGGGCTGCTTATTCTCTACTGGATGTGTGCGTGTGCGTGTGTCTTTCTTTATGTATGCATCTCTGCTGTGTCTTTATGCATCTCTGCTATACCAGGAATTACAGATTGTCAGCAGGTTCTGACACAGGAAGATCTCTACTGGTTGGTTGTAGGGGCATGAAAGGGATTTTAAACTGTAGAAACTCTGGGAAAGTAGACTCTGAGCTACTTGGGCATTGTCCAAGAAAGCACTTAGGAAGTGATGTAGGTGATGCTCTGAAGAAAGTAGTCCTGAGTTCTTTCAAGGCTACAAAGTCAACCCAATCCTAGGGAATATAAGAAAGTAATAAGAAACACAAAATCCTGTGGAAAATGTTCTGGAAATGCAGTAAGAAAATGCATATTATCTAGGCTGTAGTATCATGCTCCTGAGCAAGTTATTCAACTTCATTGAGTTTCACTGGCTTCATTTGCAAAATATGTACATTTTTAGTATGATTTACATTTTAGGATTATGTGAGGATTTCATGAGATTGAGAGCTCTTATACTGTGTTCACTATAAAAGTAAAATACACTAGCTGTTATTCCTATTGTTAATAAAGTCCTTGTGTTGTCATTTTATAGAACCATGGTGGTTCATTTTCTCAAATTCTTTGTGTCCTATGAAAGACCCTTAATTTTCTATTCCTCCATTACCATTCCCTGAATAAAAATAGAAAAAAATTAAACTTGTAAATTTAGCCTAAGGAGATGAAAGTATAAGTAAAATTTTGAAGAATATCTCCAAACTTTTTATCTTACTTACAGCTATAAGTAATGATGAATGTCTGAAAATTTAAAATTTTTCATACCAGGTATGGTGGAATATGCCTATAATCACAGCAGCTTGGGAGACTGAGGCAGGATGATTGCAAGTTCAAAACCAGCCTCAGCAAAAGTGAGGGGTTAAGCAACTCAGTGAGACTCTGTCTCTAAATAAAATATGAAATAGGGCTGGGGATGTAGCTCAGTGGTTGAGTGCCCCTGAGCTCAGTGCCAGGTACCCAAAATAAATAAATATTTTTTTTCATATTGCATATTGTTCCTTAGGTATAGTTTGTTCAACATGATATAAAAGTATTTTTATTTATTGTAAAAACAATCTTTCAATATTCTATGATTTATTTTTAAATTTTTAGATTATTTTCGAATAATTTATGTATCCCTCCATGTTTTATAAATTGTAAGCAATTTCTGTTGAATTGGAGTATTTTATTAGATGTAATTATGGAAAAATTAGGTAGAAAAACATAAAACAAGAGTGTCTATGGGAAAGGGTAAAGTTATTTCATCTCCTGAGAATTGTCCTTGCAAAATAGCTACCATTTTAGGAAGCTGCACCTATTGAATGTTTATGTGCGAAGGCATTACTCCAACAGCTTCAAAGATGTAACTCATTGAATTCTCCTAAAAATCATATTAAGTGCATTTGTAATTATACCCATATTATACAAAAGAAATTTAAGGTAGAGAGAGGTTTAATGGTGTGCCCAAAATTACACAGTAATTTGTGGAGGTGGCAAAACACAGAACACAAAATATAGTGTTATAGAAAGTGAGGTTGGTTTAAAAAGAAAATTAACTATGCCACAACCTAAAAATCTTATGAAAAATACAACATATATATATATATTCTATTTTTAATAGAAACATCTATAGAGCAAGACACTATGGCCTTAATTTAGAAGATAAAGAAATTGAACCTCAACTGAAATTCAATTGCCCATGGATGGTTGCAAAACAAAGTTTAAACATGATTATAACTGTGGAACAGTTACTTGGTTGCCAAATTACAAGGTGAGGGGCTAAAAGTAAACTTGTCAACTATTATCTCTTTTGGTTCAATAGTTTTCTAGCTGGATTTCATCAATATCTAAATGTTAGTAGATCTACTTCTGTAAGCTCTCCCATTATCTAACCCAATTTTTAAAAATTATTTTCAGTTTGATGTTAAAAATAAAATATTTGAACAACATACCTAGATCATCTAGGTAACCATGCAATGCTGGTAATTTCAGAGTTAATGATTGCCATTTACTTCATGTATAGTCACAATTAACTGTCATATTCCGATAGAAAACAATAATTTTGCAATTAATAATTAATTAACTCCATAAACAATTTAAATGTTATGTTTCATTTCTACCACGCAGCCTGCGCAGTGGTTTCATTAATGAGGTTCTAGGCATAAAGTTAGTTAGAAGAGATAGAAATAAAAACACAGACTCAGTTACCTTATTTCTATTGCTAGGTCCAAGACGGCTCACCTCTCTGGTTCCCTCGCCCAGCAGGGCAGCAAGGATTACTCAGGGCTAGCTGGAGAGAGAGCGAGAGCACGCCGGGAACCAGCGTTTTATTGGGGAACAAGAGATTCAGGGGAGAATTCCATCCAATGAAGGTTGAGGGGGGGCTGCACTCCAAGGTCAGGGTCAGTGATTGGGTCCCTGGGGTCAGTGGTCAGGCACAACCCCACATGGATGGGCTCTCTCATCAGGAAAGGGTCGGGAAAAACTTCGACTTTGCCAAAGTGCCTCAGGCCCTTAATGGGAGCCGCCCAATCACGTGTTAGAATGGCTTCCCACATTCATTAGAAAACCAAAACAGTTCAGCAGAGAAAAAGATGCAAGATTTGAGCCAATGAAAGAAAAAGTAGTGCAAGCTTTCTGAACTTAGAAAGCAAATGCAATAGTAGTTGATACCTTATTCATCTTAGAAAGCACAGCTTGTAAATACTTCTGAAGGAGGAGTGTAGCATGACAGAGAAGTATGTCCTAAATATTTGAAAGTGAATACTCTTTTGAAGAATACAACTTGCAGATGGGGGTTATAGTTCAGTAGTAGAGTACTGTCCTGGCAAGTGTGAGACACTGGCTTTGATCCCAGCACCACACACACACACACACACACACACACACACACACACATCTTGCCATTTTTGTAACAACAAAATCCCATATACCAAGAAAATTGCAAAAGCTCAGTTTGTTTTTTTAATTATTCAAAAGATTGGTTATACCCATATTTTTTACTTGGGTCTTAAGCTTTCAGTTATCTCCCTAACTGTGCTTAACCTACACTTAACTAATGCTTATGCTGAGTTCTGTCCTTAAAAATAAATGGTACCCTCCTAACTTCATCATCTTTTTTTACTTCCTTCACTATTGCTGAAGTTGTTTTCTCATTGTTTACTCTGATCCATTTCACATTGCCTGTTTTTACAACTTATCTGTCTTTTTTAACTGATTTACTCAGTCATAAAAAAGAATAAAATTATGGCATTTGCAGGTAAATGCCTGGAACTGGAGACCATTATGCTGAGTGAAATAAGCTAGACCCAGAAATTCAAAGGTCAAATGTTTTCTCTGATATGTGGAAGACAGTCCAAAATAAAGTGGGGCGGGGGTGGGGGGCGGATTGAGGGTAAGCGGGAGGAATTCTATCAAAACAGAAGAAAGATCAGTGGAGAAGACGAGGGAGGATTAAGGGAGAGGGAGAAGGGATGGGAAAAGAGAAAAACAGTGGAATGAATCTGCCCTAACTTTCCTATGTACATATATGAATATAGTACAGTAAATCTCACCATTATGTATATCCTCAAGACACAAATTTAAAAAAAAAAAACTGAAAATAAACAGCAGAAACACCAGTAGAGTAGAGGAAATGAACAGGGGGAGGGAGAAAGGGAAGTGTAAGGAGAAATACTGGGGACTGAATTTCAACAAATTATATCCCATGCATTTATGTCAAAATGAATCCTAATGTTCCATATAACTAATATGAACCAATAAATAAAATGCTTGAAGTGATTAAAAAAAGAGGCTTTGAAATAGGACTTTGACTTGGCCTCCTTATATGAAAGTTCTTTCGGCATCTGTTTCCACAATAGTGAATTTTCATCTATAGTCAAGATATCCTCTGGCCAGTAATTTCCCTCCACCATTAGCTTATTTAGAATTTCCAAAATGTCTTCAGCAGTCTTTGCATAAGCACTTGCAAACTCACCATGTACCTTCACATTAGGTGATGAATAGAGATTTCTGGGAGGTTTAAACCACCCAGAGCTAGTAGTAATTCAACACCACAGTTAAGTCTAGCCTTTATTTAAACGTCATGAATGACCCATTTGTTTTGTCTGTGGTGCTGATTGATATATGCTGTATATCTGATCTTCAATCCAGGGCACTAGAAGTATTTAAAGCAGGCTGTCTTTGAGTTTTTGTGAAGTTTTATTGCCTTCAACAAAGCAAACACAATTGCTTCTGTCACTTTGTTACTGTTCTTCAAGAGCAAAGCTATGGTGAAATGCAGCATGCTTGAATGTCCAACAATAACCCTCACTGATTTCCCAGTAAGGAAATATATCTTCGTATTCCTTAATCATTTCTAATTTCATTTTCAGGTCAATCACCAACATGACCTCTTACCAGCAACATTAGCAGTGCATTTTATATACTTAGGAATCACCATGGACAAAACAAGATGAATTTAAGCACAAAAGCAAATAATGCAGTCAAGAGATGTTGAAATCTGAGATGTATGAAGCTTCTGGCCACATCTTATCTGCTGTTCATCACTGACCAAAGCATTGGTATGTGGCACATGAATGTAACTCACATATGACCATACTTCATTTTATTACACTTCATTTCACTGAGCTCCCCCAATGCAGCATACTTTAAAAACTGAAAGTCTGTGGCAATCCTGCAGAAAGCAAATTTATTGCATTATTTCCCCCACAGCATTCACTCACGTTCTATCTCTGGTTGATTTTGGTAATTTGTACACTACTTACCTTTTTAAATACTATTGCCTGCTGTGATTGTCTTTGATGTTATTATTCTGAGATGGGAAATTTAATCAATGAAAATAACTTGTGTTCTGACTGCTCTGCTAATCAGCTATTCCTCTATTGCTCCCTCTCCTCAGGCTTCTCAATACCCTAAGACAATATCAAAATCAGGCCAATTTATAACTCTATCGTGCTCATGTGAAAGGAAGAGTCACATGTCTCTTACTTGAAACCTAAAGCTGTGAGTAACAACACTTAGTGAGGGAGGCATATTGAAAGCTGAGAGAGGCACAAAGCGAGGCCTCTTGTGCCAAATAGTAGCCAAGTTGTGAATGCAATAGAAAAATTATTGAAGGAAATTAAAAGGGTTATTCTAGTGGACACAGGAATGTTAAGGATGTTAAACAGCTTCACTGCTGATTAGAGAAAGTTTAATGGTCTGGATAGAAGATCAAACCATGTACAACATTCCTTAAACCAAAGACTAACTAGCAAGGCCCTAACTCTCTCCAATTCTATGTAGACTGAGAAAGGTAAGCTTTGCAGAGGAAAGGTTTGAAGCTAGAAGAGGTTGGTTCATGAGGTTTAAAGAAAAGCCCAAAGTGAAGCAGCAAGTGCTGATGAAGAAGCTGCTGCAAATGATGGAGAAGATCTAGCTAAGGTAGTCATTATAAAGAAACCTGCACTTAATTACAGGTTTCAATGTAATCAAAACGTCCTTCCATTGGAAGAAGATGCTATCTAGGACTTTCACAGCTGGAGAGGAGAAGTCAGTGCCTGGCTTCAAAGCATAAAACAACAGACTGACTATCTCATTAGAGGCTAATTCAATGGACAAATTTAAGTTGAAACCAATGCTTGCTTACCATTCTGAAAGACCTAGGGCCCTTTAGAATTATACTAACTCCACTGTCTCTGTCCTATAAAAGGAATGAAGTCTAAATGACAGTACATGGTCTGTTGAGTATTTTAAGCCTACTGTTGACACATACTACTTGGAAAAATAAAAATTCCATTCAAACTCTCGCTGCGTGTTGTCCACATATCTGGTCATCCAAGAGCTATGATGGAGATACAGAAAAAGATGAATGTTTTCGTACTTGCTAACAGAAAATACAGTCTACAGCCCATAGGTCATGGAGTAATTTTGACGTATGAAGTCTTATTATTTAAGAAGTATATTTTGTAAGGCTTTATCTGCAAAAATAATGATTTCTCTGGTGGATTGGGGTGAAGGAAATTGACCACCTTCTGGAAAAGATTCACCATTTCAGATGTCATTAAGGATATTTGTGATTAACAAAAGGAGGCCAAAATATCAATGTTAACAGGAGTTTGGAAGAAGTTGATTCAATCCTTCATGGATGATTTTGGAAATTCAAGACTTCAGTGGAGAAAGTAACTGCAGATGTGGTAGAAACAGCAAAAGAACTAGGAAAAGAAGTGATGCCTAAAGATGAGAGTAAATTTCTGCAATTTATGGGTAAGCAAAAAAAAAATGGTTTCTTGAGATGACAACTATTCCTGAGAAAGATATTGTGAACTTTGTTGAGAAGATAATACAATATTTAGAATATAACATAAACTTAGGTCATGAAGCAATGCTGGGTATTGAAAAGGTTAACTCTAATTCTGAAAGAAGTTCCACTCTGGGTAAAATGTTATCTAACATAATTGCTTGCTGGAGAAATTTTGTGTGTGTGTTTGTGTGTGTGTGTGTGTGTGTGTGTGTGTGTGTGTGTGTAAAGAAGGGTCAAGCAATGTGGTAAACTTCATTGTTGTCTTCTTATATAGAAATTTCAAGAGTCACCTCAACCTTCAGCAAACACCACTCTGATCAGTGAGCAGCCACCAATACTGACAGGAGATCCTGCAGCAGGAAAAAGTGTGACTTATGAAGTCTCCATTGAGTATTAGCATTTTTAACAATGAATTATTTTAATTATAGTGTAGACACTGCTTTAAAAACATAAAGCTATTGCATCATCAATAGACTACAGTAGGATATAAATGTAGCAGGGTTTTTTATCTTAGCTATTTTTTGTTCTAATTAGTTATATATGACAATAGAATGCATCTTGACACATCATACATAAATGGAGTATCACTCCTTTTGGATGTACATGTTGTAGAAATACACTGGTCATATAATCATATATGTACATAGGGTAATAATGTCTGATTCATTCTATTATCCTTCCTACCCCCCTGCCTTTCCCCTTTCTTCATTCCCTCTGTCTAATCCAAAGTATCTTTGTTCTTCCCTACCCCCCCCACTACCTTATTGTGAATTAGCATCCATATATCAGAGAAAACATTTGGCCTTTGTTTTTTTTAGGATTGGCTTATTTCACTTAGCAAAATATTCTCCAGCTCCACCTATTTACCTGCAAATGACATAATTTCATTCTTCTTTAAGGCTGAGTAATATTCCATTGTATATATATATACCACATTTTCTTTCCATTCATATGTTGAAAGGCATCTAGGTTGGTTTCATAGTTTGGCTATTGCGAATTGAGCTGCTATAAACATTGATGTGGCTGCATCACTGTAGTATGCTGATTTTAAGTCCTTTGAGTATAAACTGAGGTGTGGGATAGCTGAGTCAAATGGTGGTTCCATTCCAAGTTTTCTGAGGAATCTCCATACTGCGTTTCTAAAGCATAAAAAGTAAATGTAGCATTTATATTCTGGGAAACAAAAATATTTTTGTAGCTTCATTTATCATGATATGGGCTTTGCTACAGTGGTATTGAACCAAATTCTCCATATGTCTGAGGTATGCAGTACTGGATTGCATCAAAAAATGGTCAGATGAAGCAAATGTGGGGAGGCTTTAAAACTAAATATAATGAAATCTCTATAGTATTAACTCAGTTTCAACTTCCTATCCTTGAAGGTAAAGCTGTTGCCTTTTCTTCAAGTATAGGGAAAAAGTTTTTCACATCACAATTTTTATCTTCTGCTTTTAAGAAGAAGCCCAAAGGTCAAAGTAATTCTTTTGTACCTCCTTAGTCCAAGTGTTTTTGACTTAGACAATCAATATGCCAGAATAGCATATTTAACCCCTTTGGAAGCAGACACATATGGATGGCTGATAAGGAGAGTGTGGAACTGCCATGGTACAACCATGGATCAAGTTTATGATTATAGTTTCATAAATGAAAGGAATGGCCCCTACATATCCTAATTTGCTATCCATATACTTCACAAAGCTTTGGCTCATTCCCACCTCAATGGTTCATAAAATTTAAAACCTAACCTGAAGTTAGAACTAAGTATACAAACAGTTAAGCTCCATTTTTGTTCAGACTTCTTTTATGTTGCCATTCCTATTTCTGTAAACTGCTCCATAATCAGCCATAGTAAAAGATACCAAACTTTCTGGAATTTTTCCACAGTCATCAAAGTGACTTGTTATTCCTTGATCATACACCAGTACCTTGAAAATAGCATAGGACAAAATAAATGTTGAGGGGGCTCTGGGTATAGTTCAGTTGTGGAGTATTTGTAAGTATGCATAAGGCCCTGGTTTTGATCCCCAGCACTGCAAAAATAAGCAAGTAAATAAATAAATGCTGAATATGCTCTTGACTAATGAATGACTAATAAATGAGTGAAAGGACATATGGAAAACATCATCCAAAAGAATGATTAACATAAAATGATTGTCAATAAGGATTTGGATGAACTAAAAATATTAACAAGAACATTGACTATCAGACCATTTGACAAATGAGCAATGCCGGATAAGAACTGAGCCAGATGACTTTTTAAAGTGCCTTCTGTGATTTTTTGATAATAAAGTTCCATCATCACGAAGGGTATTTCCTTACTCAGAATACATTTTGTTTGTTGAATTTCTCTTTTAAAAATTAGAGAGCAAAATGTGCATAGCTGAATGCAGGGCAGGGTAAGGAGTAATGAGGTAATATAAGATCTGACACCTGCAAAGAAAGAGCTGAGCTCATTCTTGATAACCCTGCCAAAAAGACAAAGTACCTGAAGAGAAAGCGGTTAAGGATGATTGGCAAGCATTCCATTTAAAGACAGATCATATCTTATGTTCTGTGAACACCATCACATTTAGAATGGTAGTGACAGAATCTTTATCAAGATCAAACAGAGGGAGATGGAGTAAATACAATCATAGCTGAGAGATATCATGTGTTCCCCCTTTTGGATTGTTAAATTATTCTACACTGAGAGAAAAAGTGACCCAGATCTGACAGTAGGACAGAGGAGGATGGATGATGATGGCCTCAGTGTTTGCCTGATCAGCAGTGTTGACTATGGAACATACTTCTAGTT
Organism: Urocitellus parryii; assembly: GCF_045843805.1. NCBI lineage: Eukaryota > Metazoa > Chordata > Mammalia > Rodentia > Sciuridae > Urocitellus > Urocitellus parryii. Next base: position 110,630,322 of record NC_135540.1, on the reverse strand, counting down.
GAACAGAAGGATGCTGTCTTCTCTGGATGTGTCTCTTGCATACTTGTATAGGAAGTATTTCTTATGTCTGTTTAATAGCCTACTCATTGACAACCCTTTTGATAACTTCAGGTTTTGCTTACATACCCTCCCTTCTTTTCATCAGCTATTAAAAATTTACTAGGCACAAGAAAATTTCATTTAGAACTCTAAATACCTCTTACATGTGTTTCACAGTCACTGCTAACATTTTTAATGGTTGGGCATGCTCACCAAATCTTCTAAGAGAACAGGGCAGAGCAGTGAGAACAAACTGGATCTATGTCAATGAGGCCAAAAGCAATCACAATTGATCTCCTTCTTTTTACTTCTGTCTTGTCCCTAGGGTTTCAACATACAGCTGTGCAGGTTGATTTCTGCACAAAGATATCTTGTAAAAGAGATAAGTGGGAGCTGAAATCTAAGCAAGCTCCATTTCCCAAGTTATGTGTCCTAATATACGGCTGCATTCACTCAGGATACCCATCTTTGCTGGATTCTCCTGAAGGTATTCTATGGGCTCACAGCAGCTTTGCCTGTTTCTAATAGGGCATAGATAAAAACATGTGCCTAATGTTCAGCAGTGCTCTATCTCATATGAGAAGAAAGGTCCTTATGAAAAACTGCTGATGATTACCAAATCTCTCTTTCTTCATCTTAAGAAAACTTGGTATTGTTCACAATGGGAATGTGCACAGGAACCCTCCTCTCCCTCCTGCAAAGTATAGCTAGGATTGCACATGCTTCACGATTCAGACATGAGATATAATCTGAGGCTTTTCAGAAAGCTTTACCCTTTTCTGGGTACCAGATCTTCCTACTTCTGTTTATTTTCCTCTTTGTTTGCAAAGCAAGTAGCATGCTGTGATGCTTCAGCCTTTTTGTGATTATATGAAAACATGATAAAAAGACCTCCTACTAAGCAGGCACACCAGGAAGACAAAAGGATCCAGAACACTAACAGCATCATGAAGAAGATACTGCACAAATATGACCTTCCCACCTCCAGAGTGCTTGTTATGTGTAAATGTGTTTGTTAAACCACCAAGTACCTGTTACTGACATGTTAGTCTTGCCCATAGCATGGAAAAGATGTATGAGAATGCTTTTGCAAGATTTTATGTCCAAAATATTTAGTAAATATTATATTGATCTTGTTTTTAAAATTTTAGCATTAAGACCAAAGAGAACCTAGATCTTTGGTTATACCTCATAAATAAGTAAAATACATAGGTTTTAGTTAAACTGTACAGATATATTGCTGAAGACTAATTATGACACTTCTTAAAGCCTTGGTAAGTTTCCAAAGAAAGGGGAGTAGCAGTTAAAATTTAGCTGAGTGCTGCTGTTTCCTCTGTTTAATATGCTTAGGATATTGAAATTTTTTAACAGATCCTGGCACAGAGTCAGTGAATATTAAACAATGATTATGATAGAAATGTATGCATGGTTTTAAATAATTTCCAAATGAACAATTTATGCCATAGGTAAAAACAGACTGCACAAATAATAGATCCTGATGTTACATTTCCTCAAATAGGCTATTTCAGAGGCCAAAGTTTCTTACTCTTTGAAGACTGAAAAGTTTTGTTATAAATTTATGTACAGTAAGGTTAACTACAAATCTACAAAGAATACTTATTTTCATGAAATAAAACTTTTTGTATACACTATTTTAAAAGGAGATTGCTAAACAAGAGAGATAGATGAAGATGTTTGTACCCTGAAGACTAGTTATTACCTGTAGTACCTAGCAAATAGGCTTAGTGCCAGGGCTCCTCCTCAGCCTACCTCTAGGGGGCAGTGTTTTCCATTTCACAGAACTAACTTCCTGAACTGCGATTTCCCAAGCATTTAAACTTCTCTTGTCTATTGTTTTCTAAATAAGATGCCAATGGAGAAGGAAAGATAAGTAAGGCTCAGTGTTTCTCTTGGGATTTTTAATGGTTTTATGGTAAAAATACACCTATTTTTATGCAAAAGCAAGGAAAATCTAGTATTTAAAGTAGGTAAAATTACTCTGCAGTTGAAACATTTGAATAAAATCTGCTGGAAATAAAAGGAGAAACAGAAAAACAGGCTACTAGTAGAATAATTTGAGATGCGTTTTTCAGTCTTTGTTAAAAACAACTAAGCGGAATAACCCAAGAGATCATAGAAGTCTGAATAATAGATTATTTGAATGGCTCTAAAAAGAGAAAAGTTTATGCTGCATAAAGAATATACTTTTAAATATGCTTATAAAATTTTTCAAACATGACCCTGCATTAGGCTACAAAGAAAATGTCAAGTAAATCCCCAAAGTGGAAGGAAAAAGTACATTCTGATGACAGTGCAATTAATCTGCATATAAAGATATAAAAAACAAAATGCAACCACTTAAAAATGTTAAGAAAAATGTCTTACTGTAATATTTCATCTGTTAACCAATCTCTCTCCAACTCCCCTCTCTCTGTTCTTCTGAGCCTCTGGTAACCACTACTCCATTTTCAACTTCTGAAGATTAACTTATTCCTCATATGGGTGAGATCATGCAATATTTCTCTTTCTGTGACTGGCTTACCTCCACTTAATATGACCTCTAGGCTCATAAGTGTCTTGAATGACATGATTTCATTTTTATGGCTGAATTATATTTCATATTTTATATATATATATATATATATATATATATATATATATATATATAAATGTATATGTATATATATAATTTTCTTTATCCATTCATCCACTGCTGGACACCCAAGTTGATAGGAAGGTTAAGTTCTGGTACTCATTTCTTAGAAGTAAGATGACTATAGAAAACATCAACGCTGGATATATTTCAAATAGCTAGAAGAGGGGGTTTTGAATGTGTTTACAATTTTGAAAAGAAACATTTATGATGATAAATATATTACATTATTTGATCTTTGGATCAATTACTATTATTTGATCATTACACAATGTATACATGTTACAGAACATTACATTGCACCATATAAACATGAAAAATTAATGTGTCAAAAAATTGTTTAAATATCTTCTTAAAATAATACAAAGGCAAAAAATAGAAGATATTAATTTCTAAATATTTAGAAAATGACTATAAAAAGAATATTGAACATTGAATTTCTATGGGCTGTCACTAACATTCTACTAATGAGAAAAAATAGAGCCTTTGAAATTTTCATAAATGAATAAGAGGGAATAAAGATAAAAGTGTAATTTATAAGTTAGCATAAGATTGTAGAATTTTAAATTATGATTTTTCCTTTAGTTAGAACAAAATCTGGAATACTTTTACCCAGCTTTGATTACTGGGAACAAGCAAGATGAAGACTCCTGCCCATGGATACTTATTCTATGTTCTTATATTATAATAGGCCTTCCTTTAAACTAATGCGGAAAGCATGATTAATAAAAAACTTCAAAAACATAATAATTCAAAAATTTTTACATGTAAGGCTATATTTAACAATAGGTTTATATGATATAACAAGAGGAAAACTTTTTAATTTTTATTAAAGATTGATTGAATGCATGCATGCTAAGCGTATACTCTACCACTGAGCTACAACCCTAGCCCCAAGGAAAACTGTGTGTATGTGTGTGTGTGTGTGTGTGTGTGTGTGTGTGTGTGTGAATGCCCATGCCCTAAGTGCCTTCATATTATATAAGTGATAGTGCTGTATCCTCAAAATATTTTTAATAACTAGCTTTTTTACATTTAAAATATGGCTACTGTGCATTGTTTTCCTTTTGTAAAAGAATAAATAATATTTCAAAATTTAATGTAAAATTTAAAAAAATATTTTTAACAGATAAAAAAATTGTATGTATTTTTAGGGTATCATATAATGTTTTCAATATCTATTTGTTGTATAACATTCAGATCAGAATAAACCTATTTTCTCAAAAACTTATTTCTTTATGATGAGCATTCAAAATCCTTTCTTCTAGTTTTTCAAAGTTAGCAATACATTATTGTTATCTGTGGTTAATCCACTGTGTAATAGAACACCATAACTTCTTTCTCCTGTCTAACTATCACTTAGATCATTTTTAAGGCAATATTTTAATGAAAATTGACATTACTCAAAAAACCTATATATAATGTGGAATCTACTTATATCTCATCAGAGAATAAAATAAGGAAGTAAAAGAAAATATCCAAGGGGAAAAATTGAATTTGTAAATTAGAATAAAAAGGAAAATCATTGATACAGTGATTTTGAGGGAATGAAGAAAATAAAACTAGGAAGATAGGAAATGGTGTTGAATGAATATATCTGAATATTAATGAATATGAAAAGTTCAAAAGAGAAAAAAATATGATCTTACAACTAGATGCTAAAAGTCATAGATAATAACTCAATATCTACATCTGACTTTTTAAAAAGTAGAAATAAGATATTTTCTTAAAAGATTTTGAAAGGTATATTTCAAGCCTCACAGCATGTTTAAAGATGTCTCTGGGGGCACGTCTATCAAAGTGAGGAAAGAAAATGTATTTACCTAACTTTCAATATTATTTAACATTGTTCTTGAAGAACTATTCGAAGCAATTGAAATTCATATCTTGCCTCAGAATACTGTGCTTCATACAAATTCTGTCATTATTCTCAATGATGTCAACATGTTCCTCATGTACAGGGACCCTTCTCTTCACTTCACCAGATCTTTATATCACTAGAAACTGAAGCACCTGCAGATCTCAATCTTCAATACCGTACTTTCCAAATGGTCCCTCTGAGTCCTCCCATTCTCCTTGCTCAAGGGCACTCCTTACAACAATAAAGACATTGACCAAGTTGCTTTGCAAAACAATAATACCCTTAACTGATGGACTTAGAATTATTATATTGTCTTAAATTATAGTTTTGTTGTTCCTATTTTATCACTTCTTTTGCCCACCAACAAGTCATTTTTGACCCACTGATTTATTTCAATACAACAGAAACACTGAGGCTTGCAAACTTAATAAATATGAACATTAATATGTATAGCCCATGAAAACAATTTTATTATGTATAACACCCTGTTAATTTAATGTAAGCTTGTCAAGTGACCAACACAATCCTTCAGTACATGCATAAACCTTGAGAACATTAATTTCTATTAAGAACATAAAGAGATTTCTGTGAAAATCATAATCAGTCTTAGAATTCCAACTTGTAATATGTATGCTGACAAATTAATTCCATTTATTTTTCTTCTGTAAATTCTAACCCACCCATGGAACAACTAGAGGTTCAAAGAACACCCATTGTGCAATGCTTCTGTATAGACTTATGATATAGAAATACATGTACAACTTATCATTTCCTTAACATATATAAATAAATTATGTGGACATATTAAATAAACAGGAAGACAAAGAGAGATAGCTAGGTCTTTAACAATGTTCCCCAAATGATACAAGTATTTCCGAATAAAAGGATGTTGACTTTTTATGCCTACTTCCATATTGTAAACACTAATAAGCCATACTATAGAAGCAATAGATAAGTAGAAGATACTCCATGTCATTTAAAAATTTTAAATTAACATAATTTAAGGATTCTGGAATATACTTCCTGCTCATGTATTTTCCTCAGAGTCCTCAAATTTGTCTGCTAAGATTGATCTTTTTTACTAGAACCTAATTCTTCATACATCTAGGCAAAATAGTATATTAAACTTACTGTATGGTAGTATAAATTAGTTTGTAGAGCTTTTAAGTAATGGTATTTTGCAAGTTTTAATTAAAAGGACAGTAGGGGAGAGTGGTGTAAGCCAGAAAGTCATGCAGGGATGGTCCAGGTTTGAAGATGAATAACACCATGCCATCCTGGACTGGGAGAAAGAGCTTGTGTGGTGAGAGAAGAAAGAGCCCAAGGTAAATTACTCCTGGGATGGGCCCCTTACCTGCCTGCTCAGCTTGGAGATTTCTGCATTTCACATTATAATCCCAATATATAATTAGTAGATTTTCCTCCTTCTCCCACCTATAAATATGTCCAAAGTGTCTCTCATTCATTTATTTAACAAGTGTTTTTAAATATTTACTCTATCCAATGCACTAAGCTTACAATAGGGATGTACTGGTAAACAAGTAAGACAACTGAAATGCCTGAAGTGTATATCCCAAACTTGGGTTTTTAGATAATTCCAATGGGGTGTTGATATTATTCCTGAAAAAGACTGGATGAAGTATTAAAGCACAGCAGCAACTATAAAATTCAATAACATGATCAAGAGCACTTCCGTGTGTGGCACTCCAGTGCTTGCTATTTGGAGTTGGCCCCCTCTAGTTCCTCAGCACTTGACTGGAGCAACTTTTAGCAGAATATTATCCCTCACTGGTTCTTCCCTCGGGCTACAGATTTCTCCATTTTTTGTGTAGCCACCATTCCTATCTATGGGACCACTATTCTTGATGTGGCCCAGGAAGAATCCCATCCAGCACCCTCTTGGACTCTCCTTAAGTCTCCATCCCTCCCCTGGTCTCTTGCCCCATCCCTTTTCCCTTCTTAAATTCTTACCAATCAAAGCTGTATTCAGATCCACTTCTTTGTCAATAAATATAATCAAAAAGTTGCTATTAGAAAAAATTTCCAGTCCCTACCAATAGAAATTTTTTTTTCATTCAGTCCTAGTCTGAATTTTCTCTCAAATAAAGGGAAATAAATGTAATACACATTGAGTAATTTCATTTTAATACTCTAATTCAGAAATTCTTTGACAAGATCTTTAGGTTTTGCAAAATACAAATTTAAGTAATTCTAGAATAAAGTAAGCATATAAAACTCTGAAAGAAGAATGCTGCAATAAAATATTCAAAACAGCCTTACTCTTTTTGAAATAAATGCAGTTACTTTCTCCCTTTATGCACAGACAGGACATCCACAGAAGAGGCAATGGAAGAATTATCATTATTTAGACAATGCTGTTAATAAAATTAGCCTACAGTCACTGAAAACTTCTCAATCCATTACATAAAGAAATAAAACACTCAGTTTTTGGCTACCCTGCAAAGATAAATGAATCAATGGAGTTAGTGTTAAGAGGATTTAAACTTAAAAAGAGAGAAAATCTAAACTGAAAGATGAAAAATTATAAGGATACATGAACTGATTTTTGTCTGTAAATTTGCAGATAGTTAGAAAAGAGGGAAAAATGGATTCAGACACTTTTCTACAGTATCACTTAGCATAAATCTTTCTCACTGGAGACAGAGATAGTGTACAAGAGATAGTGTATAAGAGAAAAAAAATTATGTATATTTAATTAAGCTCAATGTACTGCTAAAGCATTACAAGAATCAGAGACCAAAAGCTAACGAAAGGAGATTCTTTTTTGTTTGTTTGTTTTAATTAGTTACACATGACAGTACAATGAGCTTGACATATCATACATTTGAATCAGATGGGATATAATATCTCATTTTTCTGAGTATATAGGTTGCAGAATCACATTGGTCATGCAGTCACATATATACACACAGTAATAATAATGTCTGTTTCATTCTACTATCCTTCCTATCTCCCCAACCCCTCCCTGCCCCTTCCATCACTTCTCTCTATCTAATCTAGGGTAACGCTATTCTTTACATTATCAAAGTAATTAAATTACAATAGTTCATAAAATAGAACCTAAGGTATTAGGAAAAAATGTATGGAAATAAAAGCAATGGCCATCACTCTGGTAAAACCTGATGTTTAGCTACCATAGAGAATTTCATCTTCCACAAAGTTACCCAGAGAAAATTACTTTATCTGTAAAGAGATCCACAGAAAGCTGTGAAATTCTAAAACAGCTAAGGTCATATCCCCTATGAACTAGCTACAAGAAGAGAGTAAAGAAACGGAGAACACAGAGCCTGGCAAAATACAAACTGGGATTCAGAGATTTGTTGCTTTGGGCAAACTCAGAAGTATGTAATAATTTTTGACATATCTGGCTCACTAACATTACAAAAGTACCCAGATTATAGAATTTGACCCAGTTTCTATCTCATTTCTCTCTACCATGACTACTGCAAGGAGTAAGTTCTACTTACTTTTGAAAAGACATCATATGATATCAAGAGTATATTTTGAAATTTTTAAAATCACAGTGATATTCAAAGTAGAAGAACACTTATAATTATTCAGCAATTGGTTTGTTGGTTCAGTTCCTAATCTTTCTTTTGCAATTGTACCTCTCTTTAAAATAAAAAAAAAAGTGCAACCAATAGATTTACTTATATAGAGAGAAAAAATAGAATTTAAAAATATACACATGCATTTTTGTTTAAAAAGATATCTAGGCATTATAATAAAGAGGGCTAAGATATTTGAAACATAGCTTAAAAATATACAACTACAAAAACAATACACATAGATACCTCAAGGAAGTTTAGAAAAACTTATTAATCATAAATCTCAAACTTTAGGTGACTATATAACAAAACCATTACAAACCATCTATATCAGTCTGAGTCCAGGCTTCCAATATATAAGAAATGTAATCAATACCACCAATTACTGGTGATGAGTTCTGCTTCCTCACATGTTTTGTATAGCATTAGAGAAGCACAGTGGGACAAACATATAAAGCAGGGTTTATTTAAAAGGGGGTACCATAAACTTCTCTCAGGAGGGAGAAGGGGCCATAGCTGGTATCCTGCTATCCCAAGAAGTGAGGGTGTTCTGCCTTTTTATATGTTCTAGGCTTTCTTTGTTCTCCTGATCTCTTCCCCTTATCTCTCCCCTTCCTATGTAAATGACTAGGTCCATGAGATGCTCTGTGGGACCACCAAAAGGTGGGAAACAGGTGGGTTGGAGGGACCAGGGAAGAGTGATCAGGGCAGGAAGGAGGCCCAGGGTGAATTAATTAGCAGATCCCAGTCTGCTCAGAGTGGCTTCATTAACAATTCCTTAGGATGGGTAGTATAGGCCAGGCTTTGGGAACATTAACTATGAATCCAAATGCATTCTTCTGTCATGTATAACAAATTAGAACAAATAAATTAATTCAAAAGATTCAATCATTTGGAAACATTTAGGTTTCCAATCTTTGGACCCAAACCAGTTTGGTCTGTTTTCTTAAATCTGGCCTGATTTATCTATGTACACTGACTCCCTGTTTTTTAATTAGGCTTCATAATGTCCTTTTAAAGAACGTTAACTTATTGCATTATACTACTTTGGTGCCTGCAGGCGAGAGAAAATGTATGTCAAAATCACCTTTATCCTTGAGTACTATGCCAGACATTACTAGGATCTTAAATATATTTTTCTATGAAATTGAATGCGTTTAAATTCTTCCTGGTTAGTTTAACAATCCCTGAAGCTTTATTAATTGGGAAAAGAGAGACAAGATTGAACATATGCAATGAAATGAACCATGTGGTCTTAAGACAATAAAAACAAGTAATATAAGAATAATTAAGACTAGTTATGGTTCTAGTATAAATGATCAGCCACTTCACTTTCTAAGATACACTGAGATTTGGCTAGGAATCCTCAAGGGGATCTTTCTGTCCTAGGTCTGGTCCAGATCTGCTAGTGCTATTTTTACCCCCTTTTTTTCTTAAACCACCCACTAACCTTGTTCTATTCCAAAATTGGTTCATGTCAGGCTAATTACTTCTTTTTATAAGAGCAAAAGAGTTTCTATACAGATCTCAGGGAACTGATCCAAGCTAACTTTAATGCAGAAACTTTTGCAACTGTTTTTCTATAACTCTAATATAGATTTGTAGTTTGCAAAATTTTCATGGGTACAATTCTTTTCCAATTGCAATCATTCCAAATACTAATAAACAGCTACCTGAGAATACTCAGAGATAGTTTCTTTCCTTACCTAACTGAAGAGCTTTCTGATCTTTAGGAGAAAAAATAACTCAGGTTGATAGGAACAGTAAGTTCTGGTACTTTATTGCTTAGAAGTAACTTCTAAGCTAAATAAAATTCTTCTCCCGGTACTACAATAAGTTGTTATATAGCATTATAACATCCAAATGCCTCGTTCTTATTAATGCTCCATATACTTTTATGTATTAACCACTCATACATGGAAATTTCCAATATTACATAGTGTAAAAACACCACTTAAAATGAATCATACTGTTTCTATCTATTTCTATTTCTATCTATTGAAAGTTTATGCAATATTGGATTATATTTTAAGGTAAGAGTGGATAAATTGTAGGTGGCAGCTAAGATAGGAACCAATACACATCATGATTGTGACTTCTCCAATCTTTTTCAAAACACAAAGGCTTAAAAACTTGATTTTTTTTTTACATAGATAGTAGGAGTAGCACTTAAAGTAGCAATTACTGTCCACTTCCATCACAACTATTCATTTTGATATCCACAAGTTATTGCTTCCAATGCACTTTAAGTAACAGTATATTCATGCTGTTACATTCTAAAAGGCAAATGGAAATCAAAAGGTATATGCACAAGAATATCCCAAAACAAGCAATAAAAAAAAAAAAGAAAAAAAACCTATAAGCAACTACAGGAAAAGGAAATTTAGGTTTTTAGATGTACAGAATGTTTTTTAAAAATCCACAATTAGAATAGAAAATATATATCTTTGTGAGTATGGGATAAAAGCTACTAGACAGTTTTATGTTTGTCATTTGAAATGAATTCAGAATTGTGCATCTGGTAAAAATAAATCCAATGGATTGAGTTCTCAAGCAAAGTCATGTTTAAGCACAAAGTATATTAAGAAAACACAAAATTCATAAAATAAAATTTTAGTTATTCAATAAAATTAGATTCAGAACTCTTTTACTATTATAAATATAGTTGTTTATTATAGAAAATCTGAAGATCAAAAAAAGTCACTAAATAAAATGGTTATTCTACGTGACAAAGAAAATTACATTCTGTTTTCATTTAAATTTTTTTCTATTTGCACATTTTAATATCTGAGATAATACTAAAAATTCTTAATGTATGTGGATTTTTATATTGTTACGTAAGCATTTTCAATGTCACTGGTTTATTTGCAAGGAATTGAAACCCAATTAAAAGTGGCTTAAGCAAGTAAAGGTAAATTTTGGCCTATGTGAGTAAAAAGGTTACTGAAAAGGCCAGGAGTAAGCTTGTTTGGACTCACATGCTCAAGTGAATTAATTAAAAATCCATCTTAACCCACCTCTTAGCAGTGCTTGTCACCATGTTGGCTTTATTCTCAGTTAGTTGTTCCCACAAAAGGGAAAAAAAATTCCAAGGAGCTCCAATGTTGCTTCCATCTAGAAACCCCCTTGGAAATGTTTGCCTCTTCAGCAATGCTCCCAGAGAGGAGTTACACTGGGGTCCTTTGCTAGACTCAAGGGGAATATAGCACTTACTACTCAGGCCTGAATTACCTGGAATATTTAGGAGTCACTGGCATACAGCTGAACCTAAAGCTCATGGAGCTGGATGAGATTTTACTTAGTGGGCAAGCACTAACACAGAAGAGCCCAAGGAATGAGTCATGTAAATAGATATTGAGTACAAAGCAATAATCCTATTTATCTTTTATATAAATTCCGCAATCTGTAAATTGTCAGAAAGGCCACAAAACCAAAATACCATGTATTCTAACATAACTAGAGGTTGGTATCAAGATACAATTTTAGGAGAAAGTATTTTATTATGTTAATACATCATTGGAATTCAGTACCACAGAATCCAATTAAAATAGTACTAAATGCTTTTAACAAAATTCTACATTTAAATGTAAAGAAATAATCCATTGCTCTGCACCTAATGATTGTAAGTTACTTTCTGGTTAAACAATGGAACTGGACAGCCTGCTCATCTTCAAAGTCAGGTTTAATAATATATGGGAAGCTATGATATAAGACAAACTGCCATTCAATATTAACATAAACGTTTGCATTAAGGTAAAGCTGCCACTTCTGAGGACATTCAATGTCTTTTGAAAATTTTGTGAACAAGATCAAACTGCACAAGTCTAGAATTTTAAAAGTAACGTGTGCCTTATAACAATATACAAAGAACTGGGCATGACAGAAAATAAAATATGAATAGCCTTAGTACTATGTTCAGAGCATGTTATAATGAATAATTTGCAGTATTTCCTTTGGAATTTTTAAATAATGTAAAGAAACCTACATTAAGAGATTTATACAATGAAGTATATCTAAATATCCTGATAATTAGTTTTAGAACATTGCTTGATGTATAATCTGTAAAATTGCTGGAGGTATTTTTAAATTGTGCAAAGAACTCATGGTTCAGGCTTTTTTTATTAGGTGTGTCTATTAAATAATAGCTATATAAGTATACTATGACTGTTTATATGATTAAATAATCCAAATTTGTAAGATAAAGTAAAAATTTCAGTGTGATAGAATATATCCTGAATATTCAAAGCAAACTAGTTAATAATAATCTTCATATTCCCAAAAAAGTATTGGAAGATCACTTTCACATTTATTTTATATGCATTTATTTTGCAGCACTTTTATAAAACATAATATCCTCTTACAATTATTTTAAAGCAATCTACAGTCACTAGAAAATACATCAACTGTGTCAAATTGTAATATACAAACGGATCAACTCTTTTTCTTGATTTAAAAATATATGTTCTTTCAGTCTCATTTACAATCTATTACAATAAGTTTGGACTAGAGCACTGGTATTCTAGAGATTCAATAAGCAAATTTAAGTGATTCTGCTAGAGGTAGTCTATAAGCACAGTTCAAAGTACTTTGCTCTCATAATTTTAAAAAGGAAGAGAACTTTGTTTTTCTTAGCAAAAGCAAAACCAGGAAAAAGAGAGGGATGAACTAGACAAATAAAAATTTAAAACTAAAGTATGTCAAAAAACACTGACCAAAATTAAAAAGCAAATGACAAACTGACAAAATCCAAAAGCCAGCTTGACTCCAATATTTTAGGATATTTAAAAATCAATGAGGAAAATAAGCATCCTAATAGAAAAGACAAACCAAACACCTGAGAAAAATTCACTCACATGTTTCATAAACCTGGCATAGAAGTGTATTTAATTTAATAATCAAATAAATACAAATTAGTATAGTATTAGAAAATAAGGTAATCTTCTTTATAGTTAGCTCTGTATTGAATCTTATTAAAATTTGTAGGAGTGTAGGAAAATAAGCTCTATTATATCTGGTAGTGGGAGGTTATATCCATCCATTTGGAGACTATTTGGAAATATTGTAGAATGTTAAAACATATATTAAATCTACTGGCTTAAATTCTAGAAGTTTAGTAGGCCATTCAATCCTTTAATGAATTTATTGACTATAGGTCATTCAGTCAGTCATTGGTCAATCGTAACATTTATCATATCTCCAAATTCTTATAAGGGGAAGACAAAATGAATGAGTTTTGCCCAAGTTATATGAATTAGGAGCAGATAGCCTAAAATCAACCAATTCATAGGCCAGTTAATGTTCATTGAATTAGTTTGATGGGAAAGATCTGCCCAACCAGACTAGAAATATCATTTGGTCTTGTAAGTTTTATATATCTCAAACATTCTGTCAAATGAAAAAGAAATTTTAAGCAATTAATCCTGAAATTTAGAGTTTATGGGAGAAATAGAAGAAGACATGAGATTTAGGTGGAGCCGAGGGGAGTATAGAGTTGGGGTCACAAAGGCCATAGAATGCTGATGTTTAGAGGAAGCAGTCAGAAGATACGTGAAAAGAGCATGGAAGTCAACAACATAAAGAACAGAGTACCCCTGTCAAGCTCCTGACAATTCATGAACTTCTGCTGTGGAGACTGTCAGTGCTGCCTTGGACCAAGCTCCATTTGTATGCTGGCCAGCTGCACAGTGGTTTCCATTCTTGGACTCCTATTTGATATTGGCCTCTCTAATTGCCCTAAGTGTTTCCTTGCCATACATTTTTCATTATTAAGACACCTAGAGTGAGTCTATGTTTCAACTAAAAGATCCTAACTACAACATCTCCAGAATTCTATGCAATTCATCAACATCAATGAATAAGCTAACATATTACCCTTGGAAATATCACTTTAGGAAGATCATCATGTTTACTTGGCCTTGATGGTCATTTTTACATAAGAATAGCAACAGGAAGGTCATTATATACTGTTTATTTCATGTAAACCGATACATAATTTTATTTTATATTTATTTGCAAGAATCTGATATGTAGATTGTATGTCTTGTTTCAAAAATATTTTTTAGTTGTCAGTGAATATTTATTTATTTATATATACAGTGCTGAGAATCGAACCCTGTGCCTCACACGTGCTAGCAAGTGCTCTACCACTGAGGTATTACCTCAGCCCCAGATTGTGTGTCTTTTATGGGGAGGAGCCATTTCTTTCTTTTAAGCCCTCAAACACATTAGACTATATATTTATAGCATATGTAGCTGGGCTCAGTGTCTTCTTATTCCCTCCTGTTCTATTTCCTCTGGAATTGGCAACATATACACTTTGAAATTAAGATATAAGATTTGCATATTTATATTTTCAATGGACAATATCATTATTTTAAAATAACAACCATATTTCAAAAAAGTTTTTCAAATAACATAAACACTAAGTAATTTGTTTCTACTATATCAATGGCCCTCCAGTTGCTGACATTCCGAAATTTTTACAGCATACACATATTTTATTAAGCAGTTTTAAAATATATTATTTAATATATTTTTATGTTTTATCTACACAAATTGTCTGCCGCAGTCTGGCTGGGCACAAAATCACGAGCCACTCACAGCCTTGTAGATTCAAACAGCAATTCTTTATTCCCGAACTCACACCGGCACTCTACACACGTTCTGGGGAAATCCACACGTTCTGGGCAAAATCCACGTACTCCATCAGGCTCTCTATCCCAAACACTCTCTGAATCCCGAGGCAGCAGGATACTCCCTAATCCCAGCAGGGTACACCTTAAACCTGGAACCGCCCTAAACCCAAGGAGCAGGATACTCCCTAATCCCAGCAGGATACACCCTAAACCTGGATCCGCCCTGGTCCTTGAGCAAGGTCACCTTACTCAAGCATACATGCAATGTCACTGCAAATGACCTGGTCCAAAGGCAAGCCCATTAACACAATGGAGAGTCCTTCCTCTAGGCAACATGGAGTAGGCTAACAAAGAAATTGCCATGCGTCATTCCTACTTGGCAATGGCTCTCTGCAATTGTCTATGGCCATTCATACCACATTATGCAGTTTTCACGTCCTGATACTTTATAATGATTTTGTCAATTCCTCAGGATATGACTTTGGAAAAGATGAAGCCTGTATAAATATAAATATACACATATACATATATGAACATTCTCTGTTTCCTTAGTATTCTAAGAAATTGAGCTCACATCTATGAATTAAACCAGAAGACAGTTAAAAGTGCTCATTTTAAGGAAGTGTTTACTTGACTAAATCAAGGAAACAGAAAATTAATCCTGCATAACTCAGGGCATTCTCTTCATAAAAAGCAGATAAGTATTTCAGTGTCTTCCTTGTCAGTACCACTTTAGGAACATTTATCATTTATGTTTCTCAAGCATTCCAGACTGAATGCTTGGTGTAGTTTTGTTTGATTTAAAAATTACTTGTTATTGAGGTTGACTGTTGACATATATGGGGTAAGTTGATCCCCACCTTCTTCCTCTGAAAGTAAACATGTTTTTGTCAGGTTCAACTGCTAATTCATGCAAATGCAATTTCCTTAAAATTATGAGAAATTCTTTATAAAAATGTATGCATTGATCTCCACTTTGCACTTTCTATAAGGAGTATTTTAAATCCCCACAATACCCCTAAATGTCTTCAAGATAATAAAATCATGGTTTTATCAAGAAAACAAGATTCCATTAACAAGTAAGCTAGACTATAGAACATGATAAAACTGAAAATTATCTCCTTTATGGAATTTGAGCAAAATCTGTGCTTTAAATAAAAGCTTTGGGACACATTGAAGAGTTTAATATCAATTGGCCTATTCCCTAATATTTGTAAGCTCAGAGTCTCACAGTCCATCTTAAAACAGAATAAAGCACTGAGCAGAGACATTTTAAAATTTGTAGCTATTAGTTTCACATATATGCTGAGATTGGGATTCACTGCTATCTATCTGTTTCATCTAAGACTAAAACTTTTATGAATATGTAGACTCTTGAAAGTATACTTAATAGCACTATATAATATCAATAGCTTCCTGAAGACAGGAGAATCTTCTTGATAGAGGCATCATTGATATTGACCCCAAACTGGGAGAGGCATCATTTTGTATAATCCCCAGTGAAATATTAAATTTGACTGAGTCAAATCCAACATTTGTTACAGCCAAAAAGAGACCTTGGCACCATTGAAATGAAGCTCACCAATTAAAGAAGCAGCTTTTTGTGTAAGTACTCTTCATAATTCACACAGAGATCTTGCCAACAGGGTCAGCAGGACACAGGAAATGCACTCTCTAAAAGGTGTACTGATCAATGAAGACACTTCAGTTCTCATTCAAGCTTCAGAATATTCCACCAACATTCAATTTGCAAACTCAGGGATACAGGCAGAGCTTCTGCATGAGTGTGTTATTCACAAGACACTAAACAGCATATGTGATTCAGAAAGTATCAATGCAGCCTGAAAAGCTGGGGAATACCATTATTTGCAGATCATTTTTTGAGGAAGGAAGACATCTTGGAATATTAGGAAATTTAAAGTAATGCTTATAGGCTGGAGTGTTGCTCAGTGGTAGAGCATGTGCCTAGCATGGAAGAGGCCCTGGATTTGATCCCTAGCACCACACACACACAAACACACACAGAATAGAGAAGAATGGAATGGGATGAAATGGAATGGAATGGAATAGAACAGAATAATGTGTATTTACAGTGTTTTTTATTGCTGTGAACCATAATGTTATTCAATTCCATTCAATAAATAATTATTTAACACTGTTAAAGAAAAAAATAGAGCTGGACAATAGTTAAAGTAGTAAAAGCAGATTTTACTCAGGTACTAGTGCAATGTGGGATAAGAAAACTCAGCAAAGAACTTGCCTCAATTCCTAATGCAAGAACAAGTAAGGATTTACAGCCAAGAATCAAGGTGGGGAGGGGCAGTAGATAGAAAATTTTGGAAAGGAAACAGGGTAAGAAGGAATTTGCTAAACTGTCTAGACTTGTGCGGAGAGGCTTTTCCCTCTAACATCCACTGTAGGGAGCTTGAGGGTGCAGAGAAACCCCTTCAGAGACTGTTTCAGAGAACAGCATCTGCTTTATTGCATACATTCAATACTCTGAAGCCTTGACTCAAAGGCTGAGTGCATGCAGTAGGAACCAGTGTAATCCCAACCCAAGCACTCTCACAGCTACTAGCATCTTTTGTGACTATAAAAGAGACGAGAACTTGGAAGCTTTGATAGTGGGTACGTGCAAATTTACATATAACAGTCAGGATAGGCCAGAGGTGATACATATCAGTCAAGACACCAAGAGTCCAGAAACTACCACATAGCCTGATCCCGCACCAACAGGGGGATAACTTCTTGTCAAAGGAGCTATGAAATTGCACCTGCCAGTGTCCTGACAGCACTTTGTCCAAAACATAACGTTCTGTGTTAGGACTTCCCTGTTGCACAATGAGCAAGATAAGCATTCCTGCATGTGGGTTCAAGGTTAGGTCCTGCAGCAGACTGGATTCTTGCTGAAGGCAAAACAGCAAGCAGATGTCATCTAGAGGTTGGAGGAAGGTGAGAAATTTGATATCATGTGTATTTAAATATGGAGGGTGGAAGTTTGATCAACTGAATTAGGAAGATTCTTGCTAAAACTGGGGAAAGGTTGGTGCCTCTCCAAAAAGGTAGATCAGACAGCCTCACTAAAATTTGGTTAAGGAAGGAGACTTTGCCAATACAATCCAGATACAATGTACTAAAATAGTTGTGGTAAGAAGAAGAAGAAGAAAAAGGATCTGCCTTCAAGGATCTTAGTCAAATATAAACTTAGCCAAATATAAACATTAGTTCCTAGTCAAGACTAAGACAACTATTAAATCATGGCACCCTTATTTGTTCCAAATAACAAAGGCCCTAAAGTTTATCAGAAGTATGAGGGACTTCAAACTGACCTTTCAAGGATTCCTCCCCAGACAGTCTAGGGAGTCTCTAATGAAAATGGTCCCTTTCCTGTTTGTATCTATTCATACAACCACAGGTCTCCAGCATCAAGGCTTTAACTGAAGGCTTCCAGCTGTTCTGAGGGCACAAGATCTGCCTCTAGCCACTCTTATTGTCACCACCCACTTGGAAGCGACACTGAATGTCGCTGTACTCCAAGCATGAAAGAGTCTATTTTTATGACCTCACAGCAGAGCTCAGGCTAACATTTTGTGAGATTTTAAGAAAGGTTTAATACTAGATGTAAATATTCGCAAGCCCCAACATTCAGTAGTCTGAAGTCTTGGTCCAAAGGCTAACTGCATGCAGTAGGAACCAATGTAATCCCAACCCAGGCACACTCACAGATACTAGCATCTTTTGTGAATGTAGAAGAGATGAGAACTTGGAAAGTGGACCTTCCTATGAGAAGGATGAATATGGGAGGACACCCCTGACAAGTTGTGCCAACTGTGCCAGTTTTCATGCTTAGTGGCAAAGAGAGAAAATATAGCACAGTTCTTAGATGTATGAACTCTAGAGTCACATTTGTATAATGGTATGATTGATCATTGTCACCAAGACTTGGGAGAACTGATGGTCACAATGGAATGGAGTGCTACATGATGCTTCTGTCCCTAAGTTTCTCTTCAGTGACAACCCTTTGCAGTTTGAAATCAACCACAGCAGTTATATTAACCCCACAGAAATATTCAAATGCTACAGATCAGAGGTCTTAAATCTGTTCAGGCTGCTGTAACAAAGCACCATAGAATGGGTGGCTTATAAAGAACAGGAAGGCATTTCTCACAGTTCTGAAGGCTAGGAAGACCAGATCAAGGGACCAGCAGATTTGTGTCCTGTGAGAGCCTGCTTCCATATTAATAGATGGCCATCTCTCTGAGTCCTCACACAGCAGGAGGGGTAAGGGAGCTCTCTATTTTCTTTTGTAAGATACTATTCCCATTGATGGAGACTCTGCCCTCGTTACCCTATCATTTTCCAAGGATTCATGTCCTAATGTCACCACACTAAGGGCTAGAACTCCAGTGTATGAATTTTGATATGACACAATATTCAGTATATATTATCAGAGTTCCCTTCTGCTTTTAGAGGTTGTTAAACATTTACCAGCAAATTCATTTTTTTTTAAGCTGGGCAAACTGGGGCAAACTGTCTACATATTCCTTTAATTTCTTCATCTATTGGTAATAAAAATACCCACCTCATAAGTGAAATGTTTTATAAAACACTTAGCCACCTATTGGACATAAATTATCAATAAATACACATTGTTATTATCATTACTACAATTATGAAAGTGAAAACTATTGAAGGTTACAGTGCAATGTGAAACACATAATACATAACTGATCAGAATATAGCCTGCAGAACTTGAATTTCAAACAGTACTTGGTCAGTACTTCTAAGAATACAACAGCAAGTACAATGAACAAGAGAAATGACAGTTAATGCTGGTAGCTTGCAGTTTGTGTTTTCCTTAGAATTATTCAGACACTGTGAAGCCGTTGTTGATAACATAGCCCAATTATGAGACTAGAATTTGGGGTTTAATGGGGTTGTTTTAAGGCATTTGTAAGGGATAGGGAGATCTGGGTTCTTTTTAAAATTTTTTAAATTTTTTATTTGCTCTAATTAGTTATACATGAATGCATTTTGGATCATTGTACACAAATGAACACAGCTTTTTATTTCTCTGGTAGTATATGACGTAGAGCTGCACCATACATGCAGTCATACATGTACCTGGGGTAGAGACCTGCATTCTTAAATGTGCCTGACATCAGCTAGGGTGGGGTTTGCCTTTTAATCTCCAATACTATCCTTGCATCTCTGTGTTTTTTGACATCTGTAACATGCAAAGGTTGAACTTTGTGGTTACTAGAGCCTCAGATGTGGTTAGCATTAGAACATTGGACTCTTCTCCCTATCTCAATCACATCATATACCTAACAGCTGGAATTCAGGTCCATCAGAACCAGTTGTTCAAGCACACCAAGCTCTTGTCAGCCTCTGGGACTTTCTGTGTGTTGTTCCCTCTCCCAGAAAATGCTCTTTTGCACATAAGCATCTCCACCCATCCTTCAAGTCTGTATTTGTCTGCTAAGACTGTCATAAAATTGTACACATTGAAGGGTTTCAACAACAGAAATTCATTTTCTCAGAGTTCTGGAGGCAGGATCTCCAAGATCAAGACCAGCAAGATTGGTTTCTGGTGAGGTCAGTTTTAGACTGCTCCTGCTTGCTATCTCACATGTTCGCTCATTACCCTTTGTGAACCTGCAGAGAGAGAGATGGCACATTTTGATTTTTTCCTCTTCTTATGAGGATACCAGTCATATTGGAATGGGATTCTATCAACCCTTTTGACCTCATTTACCCTTAATGATCTTGTTAAAGGCCCTGTCTCCAAATATAGTTACATTGAGTGTTAGGGCTTCATCATACGAGTCTGGAAGGACACAGTTCAGTAATTATCAGGAAACTGCTTAAAAAAAATCTTGCTTGATTAGTAAGTACTGGTACTGCCCAGCCTCTCTAAATTTGATCTCTTCTTTCTTTCTCTCACAATATTATGTCCATCTCCTTCATTATGTGAGTGCATGTATGATAACACACTGATATTAAGTGTGATGAGTGTGTGTGTATTTTAGAAGATTTATTTATTTCCTTAAAGTCTGGTTTCAGTACTGGACCAAATATCATAAGGACTATAACCAAGCCCTCAGCATTCACTATTATATGTCCAGTGATTAGCAGAGCCTGGCAAATAGTGAGCAGTGAACACATACTGTGGTTTGCTCTCTTGCTTATTTAATACATTAGCATTTTTACACAAGATGTAAAAGAAGAATGTTTCCTAACATTTGTTGAAATAATTTATGTCCTGGCAATGCTATATATATTTTCAAGCATTATTTCATTTATCCTGCACAGCAACATAAACTGTTGACATTTTGTTTTCCAGTTGGTGATGATAATTACTGTCTGCATTTGTGATTCACAGGAGTGGAATTACTGGGTCAAAAGGGATGCGCATTTTAAGGCTCTTGACACATATTGTTAAATTGATTTCCAGAGAGTTTATGGTGATTTACATTATTGCAACTGAGTGCCCACCTCACCACACCCTCCTAAGTATTAACATTCACTTTTACTTTTGCTAATTTTAGAAATGAAAACAGTATAGCATTGCTATTTTAATTTGTTAAATTTAATTTATTTGGTTACCAAAGAATGTGAAGGCAAGGTCGTCAGCTCTAGGCTGTAGTCATATCTTGTCTCTCATATTCCATATTCCCCTAGCCCTGCTTCTTAACTTCACAGGGTCACCAAGGAGCCTCCAAAAATTCATAGGTTTTTCAGCACAATGTTTCAGGAACGTCTTGAGTGTGATGAGTTTCTTAAAATTGCTTAAGGAAAAATTTTTTTGTTATTCTTAACAAATTCTCCGTATGAAACCCTCAATAAATCCTGATGGCCAACAATGTTAAGTCCAGACTCCTTGTTACAGAACCTGAGTCACCACATTTGCTGACCACCATCTCCTTAAGGGACCTAACACAGGACCTTAGAACCCAGGGGAATTGGTCAAGCAATCCCATATCTAGATGGTCAATTAGAACAAACCAAACTGGAAATAGCAGTCAGGGCTTTCTTCACTGACTATAATAACACGAACAAGGGACAAGAGCTGTCTCCTCAGTGTTCCAGTTTTCCCTTTGAACTTGGCACTGGGAACTTGTCAGATGGGTGCAATGCAGATGGCAACAATCATGCCTCTGCCTATGAGTCCCACACAAATGGCTCTGGCCTGTTTATGAATCTGGGATCTAGAAGGAGGGACTGACGAAAGAAGTAGGAATGGAAAGGTACTGAGTCAAAGCTGAGAATAGCTCCTTAGAAGCTGCCTGGGAAGTGCTGAGGTCTTCCTGGGCCAGATAAGAAGGGCACTGATACACATAGGAGCATGACTGGTCCCAGGGAGCCTGACTATAGTTCCTTCCAGAAAACTACAGTTCACCAGCTGTGCCATAAGTCTGGTGCAGGGGGGCAATTTAATGACAAGTAGAATACCCAAAAGGTAGAAAAACCTCACATTTGCCTTTTGCCAAAGCCACAAAGATTGACCACCACTACTCAGGAGAGTCTGGTCTCTTCCACTTTTCAGCTTGCCACATCTTGCATGAAAGACTTATTTAGTATCTAACCTGGAAATCTGTTGGTGGAACTTTGGTAAATATAATTCCCAGGGTTCTAGCTTTTATTTCATATATCATATATATCATACAAAAAGGGGGAAAGATTCTAAGTTGTGTCAATACATTAACAAGCACAACACATAAGACAGAGTACAGGCATGGGGAAGAGGGAATATATTTGCCAAATAGACTATATATAGTCTAAAATGTTGGAAGCAGAGTTGGGACAATGCAGAATTGAAAGTTCAGATGACTTTAAAAATGTGAACAAATAATTTACAAAATAATAGATGCTAAGAAACTTATAAAATTAAAAGTTTAATCCTATTAGTAATCAGATCAAACACACCATTTTTGGTCACTTAAAGAAAACATTTTTGGTCACTTGTAAATGCTGTCAGTATAACTTTTATATAAGCTAATCAGTATGTCAAGTACAGCAAAAACCAGTTATTTCTACTGGAATTTATCTTTCTCTCTTCTCATAGATGGTCAAAGCACATCAAGAACCTTACACTGTTATTTTCTTTAATTTCTTAATTCTAAATAAAGAGTTACAGTTGATGGTCCACAACAATCTAGATATCCACCAGTAAGGGAAAGTTAAAAATAAATTGGACTTGTCTGAAAAAGGAGAAAAATATAAATTAGATGTGGAAAATAAATCCTGTGATACAAAGTGCATTTTACAATATTAAGGGGCATTTCATAAAAGAACATGCGCTTTCTTTTTATTCTTTGTTAAACTAATTTTTTTAAATATTTATTTTTTAGTTGTAATTGGCCACAATACTTTTATTTTACTTATTTATTTTTATGTGGTGCTGAGGATCCAGGGCCTCACACGTGCAAGGAGAGTGCTGTACCCTAAGTCACAACCCCAGCCCTTAAATATTTTTTTTTAGTTGTAGATGGACACTAATTTATTTATTTTTATATGGTGCTGAGGACTGAATCCAAGCACTCTACCACTGAACCATAGTCCCAGCCCGGAAGATGCACATTCTTGCTGTTGTATACATAGAAATAAGTGGAAAGAAGAACACCAAAATGTTAGTAGCCATTCTGAATAATTATATACGAGCCTTTTTTCACCATGATTTTTGTTTGTTGTTTGCTTGCTTATAAGGTCTATAATTAATGTTTCAGTTGTATAAAAACTTAATTGCTTAGAGAATCTATTTGCTATTTTGAGTTAATTAATTTGAAACCAAACTCTTCTGTATAATAATGTGATTCTCTCACTTTCCAGCAGTTTCCCATCAGACCCAGTAAGAAATAAGAAAACCAGGAATCTGTGTGCATCGAAGGTTATATGCCACTTCACAAAGCAAGTTGGCTGAAGGCAAAGGGCTTAGGAAGTTGGGAGTCTGAGACACTGTGTCATTCTGGGAGGAAAAACGTGAGGTTCTTGAAATACCTTCCTCCATTCCCAAGAACACAGCCAAGTTAAGGGAACAATAAGAGCTTGTCAGGGGCTGGGGATGTGGCTCAAGCAGTAGCGCTCCCGCCTGGCATGCGTGTGGCCTGGGTTCAATCCTCAGCACCACGTACCAACAAAGATGTTGTGTCTGCCGAGAACTAAAAAATAAGTATTAAAAATTCTCTCTCTCTCTCTCTCTCTCTCTCTCTCTTAAAAAAAAAAAAAAAAGAGCTTGTCAGGGCAGAATGTCCCGAAAAACATTATCTTGAAGGACATCAGCTTTTTCTCATGGACACTAAGATACGTAGAAAGTTGCTTTCTTAGGTATACACCAAGTTCCTTGGAATACTAGTCATACAATGGGACAAATCAAACTAAGCTAATAATGTCACTGCTTCTGTCACCTTTTATATAAGGTAGAAAGCTCCGTTCCCAATGGTAACTGCTACAGAGCAGAGCACTGTGGAGAGGATAAGTTTTTATCCAACAGGCCACCACTAGATCACCAATGTGAGGAATGAAATTATTAATTTCTAGCAGAGCACTGGAGGAAACTGAGGTGCTACTTGCCCATTCACTTGCCACTTGACCTTCCTTGAAAGCGTTTTTCAACAAACCTTAAGCCCCACATTCCATCTCCAGATGTCTTCTGTGGTCTCATGACAACCTTTTCCTCTGCCCTACCACAACTGTGCTGTGGACAGTACAGACATCACGATATCTGGCCTGGGGAGATGTCCCAGGATGGAAGAAGAGTAGTGAAAGAAAAGGAAGAAACTGAGGAACAAAGAATCCTAGTGAGAGTTTTCTTTTAAGATGGAACAATTTTTTTAAAAACAGCAGCATCCAGAGTGTAGCCGTGGCCACAGCTACACTCTGGATGCCAAATGGAGGGCAATCAAAAGCTGCTCCAGTCACCAAAGAACTTGAGGATGGTGTACAGGACACACTTACATGGATAGGCAGTCCCTTGGGATGGTTCATACATGAGGAAAGAACAGGATACAATAAGGGTCCTGTGTTCTCAGTGGATTCAGAGGGGTACCCTGGAACAGAGTGGCAAGAACAAGGATAAAATGCCATGATCTGAGGCAAACACCAGATGTGACATGAAGAGTTGAGAAGTGCAGCCTGCCAACCTAAACTTCTCAGAATCCTCCATTTTTAACAATAACAAGAAAATTTTATTTTAAACATTTTTTATTATCATCACTCTTTAAAAATTTGTGTTCAGATATAACCAAATTTTAATGGTCCCTTTATGATTACTTAAGCTTCTGAAGGCAAAGGAGTGATGATATCAGCTAATTTATTTCCTAGCTATCATTACAGTGATTAATGACTGGCCATACATAGAAGTCTGCTTTTATTTATTTTTTTTTCTCATTAAAATCATGCTAGAAATGTTGACACCTTTTCAGGCATTTCAGGTTCAAGAATACATTTTTGTGGATGCTTGCTTCAGTGAACAGATTTCAAATTATGTGAAATTGGTTTTATGTTAAAAGCAAAACTCTCTTCTAAAATATATGTTAATTTTAAAAAATTGTTTAGAAGCTTAGAATTCCCTTTGGACAGAGTTAGCTAAGGACAGACGACAAGACAGCCTTTCCTGCCTATTGTATATTCTGAGCTAGTGCAAAGTTATTCCCTAAAGTTATGTTACTCTATCTCCAAGATGGTAAAATGGAGGAGGCAGGAGATTCAGTGATCCCTAATGAGAACAGACGTAGTTATGGTGTTGATGGAGAGGGGTCAAGAGATAAAGCTCTTCTAGTCAGAATTTTCATCCACATGCTCTCTAGGTAGATGCTATTTGTTTGAGGCAGCTTAGTTTTACAAATGGAGCCATATAACCCAGCTATACCACACCTCAGTATGTATCCAAAACCAAATTATGCACACCCATGTTTACTGCAGCATGATTCATAATAGTCAAGTTATGGAACCAGCCTAGGTATCCATCAACAGATAACTAAAGAAAATATGATACACACACACACACACACACACACACACACACACACAAATTTTATTCACCATAAAGAAGAAAAAATTCTATTATTTTCCAGAAAATGGGTGAAACTTGAGAGCATATGTTAAGTAAAATAGGCCCAACTCAGAAACTCAGGGATCATTATGTTTTTTCTCATTTGTGAAAACTAGAGAGAACAAAAGAATAAAAGAGGGGGATCTCATGAAATTAGGAGGGAGACCAGTAGAATAGAGGAAGGAGAGGAAAAAGAAAGGTAATAGAAAGTGAAATTGACCAAATTATATTATGTGCATGTAACCTCATGTCACAATGAATCCTGCTATTATGTATAATTATAATGCACCAAGTAGAATCATTCTAAAAAGATATCTTTGTCTCCTTCACTATTTATAGATCTCAGTTCTCCTCTCTGTAGCATCTAATTCCAGCAGAGTAGCTTGAACTTCCTGTATAATGGCTCAAAGCTTCAAAAGCCATGAAACCAAAATAGTTAGCTCTCTTAAAGTTTAGGTTCAGCATGGGCACAGCGTCATCTCCATTATACTATTGGTCAAACCAGTCACAAGCATTCAAGGTTCAAGAAGGGAGTATGTACACTTATGTATATAGAGGGAAGGAACTGGTGGCAGTGACCATCAGAGTCAAGAGGAGATTGGTCATAGGGATTTGAAGATAAAAAATTTCTTATCAGATTGAGGAAGAGATTGGAAATGACTTGGATAAACAGGTGATATTTTAATACTTATGTAATAATTTTGACATTAATAAGCATTAAATTTGACATCAGTCTTCTTTCACTGAGTGTCTAACATACATCATTTTCTAGACCATGAACAATATGATGGGCTAGATTGCATACTTCCATTGCCCCCAAATTCATATATTGAAGTCCTAACTCTCACAACTCAGAATGTGAAATGGAAATACAGCCATACCAAGAGTTGAGGTGGAGGCTGGTATCTACAGCACTGGGCCACTTAGCATTATGGTTTAGCTATGAGGTATGCCCTGAAAAGTTCATGTGTTGACTATATGATATTCAGTGTAGGAATATTCAGAAGTGAGTAATCAGATTATGAAAGCTATAAACTAATAAGTGGCTTAGTGCATTTGATGGAATAATACTTTGGATTACTGGATGGTAACTGTAGACAGGTAGGGTGTGGCTAGAGGAAAATTACTGGGGATGTGTCCTTTGGGATTATATATTGTCCCTGGCTCCTTATTCACTTGCTTTCTGCTTCCTGGCTGCCATGAGCTGAGCTGATGTTCAGAGGTGAAATGGTTAGATTATGAGTGCTGTAACTTAATTGTGGATCAATCCACCGATGCAGTTTAAATAGGTGGTTACTGTAGGCAGGTAAGGTAGTTAGAGGAGGTAGGTCTCTGAGGGTATGTAAGTTTTGTCCCTCATGAGCAGGGCAGTCTGCTTCCTTGTTGCCTGGTCCTGAGCTGCTTCTTTCTACCACTTATTTTGCCATGATGTTCTGCCTCATCTAAGTCAGCTGACTATGGACTAAACCTCTTAAACCATGAACTAAAATAAACTTTTCTTCCTCTAAATTGCTCTTCTCAGGTCTTTTGGTCATGGTGCTGGAAAAGCTGACTAAAACTAAAATATTTTGATTTGAGCAACAAAAAACTGACTAATTCACTTAGAAAAATTTCACAACCAAATGAATGCTAGTTCTGATGTACTATGCAGTTGTGTGCAGGATTCAGGATGTTTCTGATAAGCATTTGTAAATATTCTGGATGATTTCATTCTACTCCCAGTTAAGAGAAATATTTTTTTCAAGATGAGTTCAAGCTATATGATTGAAAAGAAGGATTAGTAAATAGAATTTATCATTATTTTAAAATAATAATCTGTGAAAATACAATGTTTAAGCAAATACTAATGGCCTTTCTAAATGGTCTACTTTATCTATGTTTATAAATAATGGGAGGTTTATTGAAAAGAGTTTATGCTAAAGGGAATTTAATTTAACTTGGGAAATCTTGCTGGAAGTGGATTTCTAATGAGATCAAGTTGGTATTAATGTGTATCATTCGTCAGGGAGTAGTTATTTACATTTCTGATTTATTGTTTTAATTAAGCAATGTTTTCTAATAGCAGCCATGACCCTAGGGCAGATAAATAGGTATAGATTGTAGGTATGAAAAGCTTTGCACCAGACTATGATTTGTTGCAGAGACACCAGCCTAGGGTCATATACAAATAGATATGAAATAAATACTTTTGTAATTATTGTTTACAAAATAGCACTGGGAATAAAATACCCTTTCTTATTGTATATGTTTTTGGAATTTGTTCCAGCAAACTCCCTGGGCAAAAGAATATTGAATATGGAAATACTATATAGGATTATGGTGTCTTTACAAATAATCACATTCTAAGCAGACCCCAGAAATCTGAAAGAATTCTACAAAATTTTATTTAATACACTTTTGACACAAGAGCAACCTTACTTGTACTTATTATACTGCCTTCTCTAGCCCCTGTTTAGTAAATGACCCCTCCAAGGAAAGTTTGAAATGGCTATTTATCTATAAGGTACACACTTTTTTATTAAATAAAAAATCCCTCAGCTTGCACATTTTGAAAGGCAAGACAGATTTGAATGCCTTTACTTTTTATTATTGTTGTTGTTTATTTATTTATTTATTTATTTATTTATTTATTTATTTATTTATTTATTTATTTATTGTGGTACTGAGGATTGGACCCAGGAGCACTTTACCATTGAGCTACATCCTCAGCTCTTTGGTTTTCCTTTTGAGACAGGGTCTCATTAAGTTATTGACACTGGCCTCAAAATTGTGATTTTTCTCCTTCACCTTCCTGAGTTCCTGGGATTACAGATGTGAGGCACCACACCTGGCTTTCTGTGATTTCAGTGGGACCTGGTCAATGGAAGGACCCTCCAAGTATTCTGGCTTTGAATGGTATTCTTTGCCACTCTTAATCTACCCTGTATTCAACTTCTGTGAAATATTTAAAATGCTCTTCCTTACACACTACTTTTTTTCTACCATGGCTTCTCTTTTGGTACAGACAGTTAAATACCATTTTCAAATTATCTTAGATTTGTTGCAGGGACAGGTAAAACCCAGGTTCTTAATCTGTCTCCAGAATTACACTTTAATTACCCCCCCCCCAAAACAAATCTCCCTAAATTACAGGCAGTTTCAAGTGCTATTTTGTGTGTTTTTGTGTATGTGTGGTTTTGTGTAATAAAAATACTTCTGCAGTGACAGTTTAGGTGATAAATGTTCTACATGTGAGTGCTACATCATATACCATGGAACATTTTTTCAGACAATGTGAAGCATGATACTTATTTTAACTCTCTCTATTATGATAACTTAATGTGAAATCCAAAGACTTGCTGATACCAAGATTACTAAATGTTTATGTTTACCTATAGCATAGGAGCTCTTATAAGCAAACCACAGAAGTTGACTCTAGTCAAGTAAAAAGAAATGTAATTTACAAGAACAATAAGTGATAGATCATAGGATCAACTTTAATGTGACGGGATATAATGTGTTTGAAAAAAGGACATAATTCATAAGAGACTAGAAAAAAACATAGTGCAGATCTTGCCAGATATAAATTGTTTGTGAGATATAAACTTCACCATACGTGCATAGCTACTACCACAGATAAAATTTGGCCTTCTTCTTCCACAAATATTTCTAACAACCCTTTTGCCTGTGTACCCCTTTATCAGGATTCCAGGTGCTGAACAAAAGAATCAATTGGCTGATCCTAATTTGTGGGCTGCTAGTGACCAGAAAGAGGTTTAGGATATATGAAATGCTTTCAGCATAGGAAAGATAGTCAGAAGCTTGGGAGCCAAATAATGAAACTTTGGCAAAGGACTTTTTTTTTCAAATTTATAAAATTGCATTATTATTTCTAGTAATGCTTAAAAAAAGTTTAGCCAACCTTGACCTTATCCTACCCATTAGTTGCGCCACCATGCCAAAATAATTGTTTTCCATTAAATATGTGTATCAATTAGTCATCACCTTTTAGCTATAATTTTATTCATGATATTATGGAACAGCAAAACTCTTCTCCTGAAATCTCATCCCAGAGGATCTATTACAGCTGTGGCAAGTTTCCATTTACTGAGTAATTACTATATGTTAGGGCAGTAGGCAAGGTAATTTATATGCAGCATCTTATTTAGTCTCCTAAGGACCTTGCAAACTCTACATCATTCACTCCATTTTCCATGTGAAGAAAATGAGATTCAGAAACTATGTAATAGTCTCAAAGTCACCAAGTTATTTATATTTCATATGCAGAGCCAGATTAGAACCTAGGATTGATTGGCTCCCTTTCTTCCTTTTTTCCATCCTTCCTTGGATCCTTCCTTCCTTCCATCTTTGTCAAAGTCTTTTTTCATAAAATTTAAACCAGGTTGCCTCGCTCATCAACAGTGAAAAAGTCCATGAATTCTACCTTCATAAAACAAAATCAATCAATCCCCCTGCCCTCAATCTTTCTCTGTTTTTAAATATTGTCACCATCATGGAGATTCCTGTGAAAGCCTAGTTGGTTTTGAAACTTTGAAAAACCAATTTCAGACTTCCATTCAGCGATGAAAACAGTATTAAAAAGATATAAACCTCTGATTGTGGCACAAAAACAAAGTAGAACCCCCTAGTGCTTTAAACAAAAGAGGAGCAGGATGTTATCAGTGTGTGGCTTTACAGTTGGCATTCCTCACTTGGAGGCAGAGCAGGTTAGAAAAGCATCTGTCATCAAATGTTACAAAGGCCATTGCCCTAGTTAAACTGTTGTGAACTGGGGCGCTTGAGTCTGAGTAATTCAGGACTTTTATTTTCAGCACATGTCCCCAATCATTCCCGTCGAAATAAAGGCCATCTCTTGACTCCAAATGTGCCATTTATCCTTCACACATAATGTGTAACTTTTATCCAACCAGTAAAGACAGAAAAGTGAAAAAATGTTACATTCTCAGATAAAAGAGATTGAAAGCATTTGAGGAAAAGAGAGACCATCTTTGCTGGGGTCTATTAAAACAAAAAGATATTTCTATTTATGTGCTCCATGAGTTTCCATTCACTTTATCATTTGTCCTATAAAACCCATTCTTCTCACCACAAATAAATTTCATAATTTTTTAAAAAAATTAATAAGGGAAATACCTCCAATCTACACAAATCTATATAATGTTCATATATTTTAGAATGGTAGAAAAGAACTATATTTTGTAAAATTTTTCTATTCAAATGCTAACTAGATCTGAATCTGCCTCATTTATTTAAACTAGAGCTCAGCAGTAGGCCCAAGAGTCATTCAGGTACCATTTTAATTCTGTATGACAATCTACATTTTTCTTCTATTTTATTATTGTTTTATTTTCCCCTAGAAGTTAAAGCCTTTTGACCCTGTATAGCATTGGCCAAGGTCAAGAAGAAGGAATAAATTTGAGTAGATTAAACAGTAGACACATTCCTAGCTGGTAGCAAGCAGTATTATAGGCTCTGGGATCAAGCTTTGCTGATCAAATTCTAGGCATTCACTGAATAATGATTATCTTCTCTGTAACTTAGTAGCCCTACTTGTTAAATGGAGAAAATGATAACGCACTGCATAAAACTGTGAGCTAATACATGTGAAGTATTTAGACAAACCCATAGTAGGTCTTCAGAAAATAGCCAAACTGTGAAAACTTAGTACCTGCATCTCCTGATGCAAGATTTCTTCCAAAATAGTCTCATAGTCACCTAGCAGCCAATCCCAGAGATGAACGATAGTTTAGCTAACTCACTTTCAATTGGAATATGTTTTTAGATAATTTCCAATTTTTCCCAGTTACATATTTGCTTTGTTTCCAGATTAACCTTAGAATCAACTTTTTAACTACTAAGAAAATACTTTTTTGGTTTTAATTGTATTAAATAGACACATTTATATGGGGAGGGAGTCTTTATGAATTCCAGTTTTATCATTTAGGGATATAATATATATGTCTCTATAGTCAAGTTTACCTAAAATATACCTCTAACTTTTTATAATTATCATATAGACCATCTATATTTCTGTTTATTAATATACATATTAATATAAATTCTTAGGTATTTAACAATTCTGTCATGAGGAATTGTTATTTTGTTACTTTTATTTTTGTTACTTTTATGGAAATACTAAGTATTTTCTTTTTTTAAAAACTTTTTTTAGTTATAGATGGACACAATATCTTTATTTATTTTTATATAGTGCTGAGGGTCAAACCCAGTGCCTCACACATGCAAGGCAGACACTCTACCACTGAGCCCCAGCCCCAGCAATATTTAGTATTTTCTTCTCATGACTTTTTATATAGATGCTATAATTTTTAAAAAATATTTTTTTAGTTATAGGTGGACACAATATCTTTATTTATTGATATTTATGTGGTGCTGATATTTGAACCCAGTGCCTCATGCATGCAAGGCAAGTGACCTACCACTGAGTTACAACCCCAGTCCCAGATGCCATAATTTTTAATTAACTGATCCAATAATGGGTTGTTAACCTATAGAAATCTAACATGTACTGCAATTCTGACCTCTTTTTCACATATTCATACCTTAGCTGCTTTTCACACTTTTGTAATTACCTTGTTTCTCTATTGTTTTGTTATCTGTTTTTCCCCCATTCTCAAAGGACCAGAGTTTCAGGTGTCTTGTTCACCATAATGACTAATATTCAATCACAGTCTTATTCATTTATTAATTTGCTCATTCATTCACACCCTAAACAAAGATTAATCTCCCGTTCTTTGTCATAAATTTTGTATAGACATGGAGTTATTGGCTTCAGATTGTTTATCTTCCAGAGGGACAGAGGGAGATAAAGAAAGAGAAAATAAAGTAAGTTTGGATAATGTAATTTCAGTAATAAATAATTACCCTAAGATATAAGGTAATAGGGGAGATTAAGCAAAGGTGGGTGGATGTACTGCTGCAAAATGAACAAGCAGTGAAGGTCTCCATGAGGAGGTGATAATATGAACAGAGACCTGAATGATGTGAAAGATCTGGATGAAGGATGTTGCAGGTAGACTGTATACTAAGGTGGATACATTTTGTCATTTGAGAAACAATAAAACTGGTGAGAAGGGGAAGGAATGGAAGGAGGGAATTTTAAGAAGATAATCATGGTCACAGCATGCAAGCAACACAAGTGTTTTTCAAATGCTAGCTAAGGAAACATTCATGTGCATATATATCATGTGAGGTCTTGTAAAAATGCAGACTCTAATTCATGAGGCCTGGGACTGGGACTGGGATTCTGAATTTCTACCAGCCTTCCAGGGAATGCTAATGCTATTGTTCTGGGGACCACTCTTTGAATACAAGTAGAGCTATACAAAGCAGGTTGAGTTTTATTTTAAATATAAATTAAAGCTGTAAAAGGATCTTGGACTTGGGATGACATAATTGAATTTACATTTTCATAGGAGCACACATACTGAGATGTAGGAAAAACTTCCTGGTGAGAAAGCCTGGAAGCAGGAAATTAGTTAGGAGATTTCTTTCCTTAGCCAACAAAAGAGAGTGGCTTAGAGTAATGTTGACCATGAAGGAGCTCATGCAACATATTTTATGCTTGAGAAGTATTTGATTAAAGAGTCAAAATACTTGATGGACTGGATGTTGACATGAAAATCAGAGTAACAGACTGACTACTAGCTTGTAGATGGAGCCACTGGTAGATTTCTGGTTCTCAAAGAAAAAGATGAGGAAATTTGAGGAGAACAGGTTGAATAGTTAGAAATCAAGGGTTTGATTCCAGATCTCACATTTTTTAGCTTATTATATTAAAACTCAAATGGAAGTATTAAGTATAAATTGGATATGTATTCAAGAGCTTAGAAGAGAGTGTTGGATGGAGATGGAAATTTTGGAGTCATTAGATTTTAAAGCTATGCAATTAAAATGAACTCAGATAACAAATGAATATTAGAGAAGAGATTTGAGGTTAAAAATGGGAGAAAGGAAAGTCAAGGAAACTGAAAAGGAGCCAACAGTAAAGTAACAGAAAAAAAAAAATCAACAGAGAACATGGCACTTCAGAAGTCAACAGAAGAAGGAAAGGCCTCAGCAAAGACACTGGGAGAGACTGGTGAAGAGGGATCCAATAGAGACCCCAAGAGCTGAAATTAAATGAGACTGAGAATTGACCATTGAATTTAGAGAAATCTCCTCTGACCTGATTTGACAAAGGTGATTTTTTTAAATTAATTTTTTTTTGAGGGAGAGAGAGAATTTTTTTAATATTTATTAGTTTTCAGTGGACACAACATCTTTATTCTATTTTTATGTGGTGCTGAGGATCGAACCCAGTGCATGCCAGGCGAGCACTCTACCTCTTGAGCCACATCCTCAGCCCCAAATTAATTTATTTTTTAAATACATGACAATGGTGGAATGCATTACACTCATTATTACTCATATACAGCACAATTTTTCATAACTCTGTATATAAAGTATGTTCTTGATGGATAAGGTAATGAACTCTTAACTAGACTTGGAGAAAGAAAGAATAGCAGGTGATAAAATAGAGGCGGAGGCAACAGATAAATCTTTCAAGGATTTTTGTGACAAAAAGGAATAGAGAAATGTGCTACATCTGGAAGTTTAAATTTTAAGGAAGGAGATATTGAAACATTTTTATGTGCTGATATGAATGATAGGTCAAGAGAAAACACTGGTTATACAAGTGCAGGGGTTGATTGTGAAGAGAAGAAGAGAGTGACCAGAGGGTCACAATGCATGTAGGTAGATACAGAGGGTGGTGGGAAGATGAAATACTTTCCTTCTGTTTCTTTTCTTTTATTTTTAAACAAAAAGATAAACAACCCACAGTGAGAAATGAGGAATAATTGTTGAAGATGTGAGCAGTAAAGAACTGATGTGATTTAGTCATCTTAGCATGAAAACAGATTTACTATGAAAATGTAGTAGTTTCAAGGAGAGTACTGAGGAGCCATTTCAGATATGATAATATAATTATCATGAAAGAAATTGGATTGCCTCTAGTAACGTTCATGTATTTAGGGAGAAAAACAGCAAGCTTACTGAGGATCCAGGCAAGGGAGAAATTAAATCAAAGACCATGGCATCTAAACCAAGTAAGAAGGAAGCGAGGGACTAAAAAAGTAGAAAGTTGACACATTATCTAAGCAGAACCAGGGAACAGTTGTTGAAGTAAGTGAACTAAAAGATCGAAGGTTTTTTCATTCTGCTAAATAAAACCCTGGATAACCTACCTCTGAACTCTCCCAAGGTGCCAAACTAACTACACAATATTCAGCCACATATGCACAGCTTGAGCAATCATGAACACTTCTCAGAAGACTTTACTATAGATTTCTTCTAAACAGTAAGCATATGATTTCATTTACTTATAATTTCTCAGAAATTATTTAGAAAACTAGTGTCCATCAGTTCAGCAATTATATCTTTTTTTTTTATTTTAAAATATTTTACAATGTTTTAATGCACCAAACTGGAAAGCAAAACATCATTCAAACCAAAAAGGCCATTAGAGCACCACCCTTAAGTGCTGTTTTGCCTCTCTGCTTATTATTCCCTCAACAGTAATAAAACAGAAATCATATCACCCAACTGAAATGCTAATACACTTCCAGAATAACCCAAACAGCAAAAAAAAAAAAAAAAAAAAAAGAGTCTTGCAAAGCCATCTCGTACATTCTTCAGAAGACTGTGAGGAGGGCGAAAAGTCCATAAAGTAAGGCACAAGGATAGGCAATGAGAAGCTGCTGTCCTTCCATGTCCAAGGCCGAAATGAAGATCTTAGAGGCTGAGAGACTACACCAGCCAATGATGATCAGGGCTGACAGGGTTCCAAAGGTGCCCCTGGAACAAAGACAAAGGACACAATTGCCTTACATTAGAAGTGAGATGTCTGGATCAGAGAGCTGCCTCTGAAATGTCCTTGTTATCATATCCAAAATTACTTTAAGTGAGGGTGATGGACCATATTGCACCTAAAAGCCTCAGTCAGTTAGAAATGTTTATGTTTCAGTAAGACTAGAATTAGGAAGAAGAAGAAGAAGAAGAGGAGGAGGAGGAGGAGGAGGAGGAGGAGGAAGAGGAGGAGGAAGAAATTGCCTGCAGTCATACACTGTCATATTCCATCCAACCCCCTGAAATTCTCTTAAGCCCTTCAAGTAGAGCCTTGTCTTATAGCTATAGATTTCCTTTCCCATATTTTCTTCAGAAATGGACACAGTTGCCTTACATTAGAAGTGAGATGACTGGATCAGAGAGGAAAGGTAAATAGAGATAAAATAGAGATCAAATCTAGCAGGGTAACCTACTCCTCCCAGGTCCACCTCCCAGGTTTTTGTCAGAGATAAAAAACCCTGACACAGCTCAAATAGAGAACCCATGGAATAGGAAAGCACATATCTGTGGGACCTCCCAGTGCCTCACCAAGTACATAGTTTATAGGTTAACATGAGGACTTTTTAGAATTTTTAATCCATCCATACTGGAAAGAATTCGTAAAATTGGTATTTTCAAAAAGTAACTGTGGAGTCAATCTGTACTTTCAGAACAAACGGACAAATAAAATAGTTTAGTGTAGCCAGCTAGAGAATAAAAAGGGAAGTAAAGGTGGTAGAGAGTAAATTTCTTTCCTCATATGTAAAATAGAATGGATTCGTGAAGCAGGAGGATCACAAGTTTGAGGCCAGCAACTTAGTGAGGCCCTAAACAACTTAGTAAAACCCTGCCTCAAAATAAAAATTAAAAAGATCTGGGGATGTAGATCAGTTGCAAAGCATCCATGGGTCCCCTTCACCCCAAATAATAATAATACAAAAAGACAGAAACAATTATTTAGGAAAATAAGACATAAGAGATAGGAACAATTTCAGGATTTAGTGTCTAGCTTTAAAGCAATGAAGTAACTTGACAATAGTTACCTGGCAAAGTGGGTGCTAGGCAAAGATCTTTTAACTCCTAGTGCATCGTTCTTTCCACCATCAAACTACACAACCTCATTTGATCCTGATTTGATTCTAAACTTGAATATTTTCAAGTTTAGAATTTTATTTTGTTTATTATTTGTGAGAATGACAGAAATACTAACGTTTAATAATTGAACAAAAGTAAAACAGGTAAAAAATTGCACAGTGCAGCTTATAATACCTTAGATTATTAATAAAACAAAAATATTAATGGCACCAAATACTATATTAATTGGTTTAATTAAAACCAATTAGAAATAATTGCTGGAGTGATATAATGTGTATGTTTCCATGATGGAAAATTTAAAATTATATATAATAATTTTAATGATATAGTGATATGCCTAAAAAGGCAATTTTAACTTAATGGTCTTAGAGGTCAGATAGTTTATTCCCATTTAATATAATTTAAAATATTTCTAAACCATCTGTTAGGATTTGGATCCCAACTGTCCCCTCCAGGCTCAATACTAAAGGTTTGGTCACCAGCCTGTGCTACTATGGGAGGCCTTGGAACCTTTAGAAGGTGAGGCCTAGTGGGGGAAATTAGGTCACTGGGGCCATGGCTTTAATGGGAATATTGGGAGCCCCTTTCTCTCTCTCTTTCTGCTTCTCAGCTGTGAGGAGGTAAGCAGCTTTGTTCTACCATGTGCTCCTTACCATGATGTTCTGACTTTCCATAACCCAAAAGGAAGGGACCCAAGCAACCTTCAACTAAAACCATGAGCCAAAATAAGTCTTTCCTTTTAATAAGTTGATTTTCTCAGACATTTCTCAGACACATCATCCTTTATACTTTCAGAATGAAAACAAAAAGTGCAAACTTTGGGTGATTTACCAAATCCAAGAGTTTTAGTTCTTTATTTTCCTCCTAATACTCTGAACCATTTAAAATGTCCTGAGGAGACATGAGACTAAATCAATCAGGGTCACTCCAAGTGAATTTTGACTGACTAAATAAAGACATAGACATAGAAAGTACCTTTTTGGGGTTAGTGACATCTGCTCAGCCACAGCTTCCACAAGGAGGGCAAGGCAGGCAAGAAATAGAAAGAGCATGCCCCAAACCCAGGTTTTATTTGGCAGAAGCCATTCAAGTGAGACAAGGGGTAGGGTTACAACAAACTAGTGGGTGTAATCCAACCCCATCAGGTGATGCCCACTCCTGGAGCTACACCTCTCTTATCCCAGCAGAGGTAAGGTCCAATTGCATTGCAATGGGTACAATACCAGTTCAGTACCTCTTTACTCAGGACTTAACGGTGTATAGGTAGCTCCTGTCTAAAGCAGCTCCCCAAAATGCCCTAAGTCTCTACTTTGCTGAAAATAATGTTAAAAACTTTGAATTTTTAAATGGTGGTCAAAATACTATTCTTTTACAAAGTGTCTGACAAAGTAGCAGTAGAACCAAACTCTGTACTATCATGTCCAGCCTATGTACTAAGCAACCCAGTAAATGGAACAACTTGCTAAAGATCACAATATGCAAAATGTGGACTTTTTTTCATGGATAAGACTCAATAAACACAAATCACATTATATGAATGCATTCAAGGTATCCATCTCCTGTTTTTTCTTCTTTTTTAAATGTTGAGTGATCAATGATAAACTAGGGGTTTGCTCTAAATTAATATTGCTTTAAATGAACATTACTTTAAGAATGAGACCATGTTAAACAAAAAGAGTACTGCTAAGGCATTCTCAACAATGTTATGACAACAATTGTTTATTATGAAAATAATTATAACTATGAACACAAAAATATTAAAGCCTTTTGTAAGTTGTTCATGCTTGCACTGGTAAATTTTTAATGTCCTATCCAATGCCATTAATAACCTAAGACTTGTCTCTCCTTTGGATATAAAAGAATGAACGAACACTAAAGGCAAATATTTATTTCCAAGTGGGTTTGGAACATGGCAGGTGACAAGAATTATGATATCACTTGCTTTCTCTCACCAAAGTGGTAGTGATAGGCAGATACACTGGAAAGTGCCCTACAGAAGCTTGTATCTATGGTATCCTTATTCATAGTTTTGAATTGCAAATATCAACTGTGTAAGTGAAGGAAGAAAACTTTAAAAATGTATTGAATGAGAATATATGCTATAAAGTTCTCCAGAATTAATATCCTCATCAGGGTTCCTGGGAATTCTGCATTGCAAGGAGACCAGCTGAGAAAGAACAGTTGCTTCCAGCCTAGAAGGCGGAGTGCCTGGGAGCTGAAGCAATTTGTCAATGTTCAGCAGGCATTTACTCTTCCAAAATCAAATAAGTGAATTTTCTGTAGTTGTTATATTACCCATGACAATAGTTCACACTGAAGAATGTGGCAACTTAGAAAGTGCCAGCTTTAAAAATCGCTTGGCTTGATTTATTTTTTAAATCATGGAAATAGGAATAACACCTGAGCCAAAACCAATTTAATTTTCTGAATCCATGTGTAGCTTTTAATAGACATGGTTTCCCCAATTCCATTGCCAAAATGATCAGAAAGAGCTTAACTTTTGCACTGGTCTGGCAAGCCTTAATGATGATTGTGCATGTGGGGTCCATCAGTGCACACAGACACTTACTGTAATGAAAAGAAGATGGCACAGCTGGACAGGATGACCATGGGGAGCAGGCAGTAACCTAGCACACTGGCCACACAGCCATATGACACCCCTGCAGAGCTCATCAAGTTCAGTAAGGCATGAATCCCAAGGCAGCCAATGGCACTCATGCCATACACGTAACCAAATTGAACTTTTCCTGCCTGAAACAAAGCGAAGAAAAAAGGATAAATGCTCAACCAACATGGAGAGAAAACCAGAATGACAACAGAGCAGAGAGGATCTGAGAGTCAGTTTAAGCTGTTCTGTATCTTTGTAGTACCATCATCAGGAGAATGGGAATTCCAGAAAAAATACTGCCTGTAGTATAAATTCTGATTCTGAAAACAAATATCATGAGTATACTTGGAGTAAGACAAGCAAAAAAGACAACAGAAATATTAAAAACTGCTAGGCATATATATATATGGCAGTGTAATATACAGACACATTTACCATAGGTTGTCTATAAAGAGAAGAGTTCACAAAACAGACTATATTTTCTCCCCATATTTGTTGAGTATCTGAATAACGAAATAAAGTGATAAAAATTCCAACTTAGTCTTGTAGATCTCTACAAAGCATATTAGTAATACTGCCATTTTAAAATTCTGTTTCAAATTCCAACACAGGTTTATATTCAGAACAGAAAGCACAGATACTATTTTCTAACTTCAAAATACTTCCCCATCAACCCTGCCTGTAAAATTACCCTCAT
Source organism: Urocitellus parryii (assembly GCF_045843805.1). Taxonomy (NCBI): domain Eukaryota; kingdom Metazoa; phylum Chordata; class Mammalia; order Rodentia; family Sciuridae; genus Urocitellus; species Urocitellus parryii. The sequence continues at coordinate 110,590,227 of NC_135540.1, read as the reverse complement.
TACAACATCATGATTCAAAATATTTAATGTTCTTCTAATTATTATACTATTTTTATATTGCCCATGCATGTTGCATTTCTAGACCACACTCACAGTTCCATCAGAAAGGATAAATGAACAAGTAATTTTAAGCCACTCATTTTCTTGGTGTTAGGCGTACAGATAAGGCCCAGGTGTTAAAGGCTTGAGGAGCAATGTATGGCACCATGGATGAGCATGGAAGGAAGTTAGGTTACTCTGGTTGTGTCCTAGAAGGGAATATTGGGACCCTGGTCCTTTCCTGTCTATCTCTTTTGTTTCCTGGCTGCCATGAAGTGCCATGAAGTGAGCAGCCTTGTCCATCAAAATTCATCCTCCATGATGTTTTGTCTTGCCACAGGCTCAAAGACAAGAAGGCCAAATGATCATGGACTGGCACCTTGGAAACAGTGAGGCAAAATAATCCTTTTCTCCTTATAAGATGAATATATCAGGTATTCAGTCACATTAATGGGAAGCTAATTAACAGAAAGGAGAAAGAACAAATAAAGCTAAATTTATGTTCAAAGCTTGAAGTTATTTCCTGTCGTTTGCTTCCTTCAACCTGAAGAAATCCCACTAAAACAATTGTGCCTTATGTCAGCAGAAATCATAAAAATGATGAGTATGTTATTATGAATCTTACATCTCAGAGATAGTGAAGAGATTTGGGTATTGATACCAAGTTAGCTTCGCTTTTACTGTACAATAGTTATACCAGCCCATAAAATGATTCCTTAATTATAGATATCTAGGGCACAGTTAACCTAGTATCAAATGGATTCTGAGTTAAATCTTACTTCAATTAATATCCAGGGGGAGATTTTGGAATATCTTTTTTGCTCTGTATATATCAGAATCAATTGTAAAGTACTGCATCTAATAGAAAACTCCAAATGGTAAAGTTTCATTAAATGATTCAAACATTATTTCATATACATGTATATGAAATATACATGTATATTATACATTTATATATATATAAATATACAAACATATATGAAATATATATGTATTTCCATAATTTCAGAACTAAAGGGCAACTTAAGAGTCACTCAAATTCCTTTTGTCTTGAAGAAAATGAAGAAATGAAGGCATAGAAATATGAAACAAAAGTTCAAGATCATAACTAGTAGCAGTTATGGGCAGACTGAATTTTCTCAATTCCCAATAAGGTTTCTTTTGACTATATTGTTTGTATTTAAAACATAAGAGAGGATATTTAAATAACTCAAATCAACATTATACATCAAGAGATATCTTAATAAGATTAATGCTATCCTTTAAGGGATGATAAAAGTAATATTTTCTACAGAAAAATAAACAGCTGTTATATTAGAAATGGATTGGAAAAGAAAGATGAGTTAATATATTAAATTGATTGTTTCTGACTATTTGATTAATTGGCATTGCCATGATTAGCAGCTTATTCCAAGATTATCAAATTACTGTGACAAAGACTGAAGACAAAATGAAAACTCTAGTTGTTAGTGTATGATTGATACAGAATATTTGTATTAGCTGTAGCAAAAAGAAAAAAATAAGATGTTATCAGTATCCTGTTGTATTATCATCACCATACTTTTGTGTTCTCAGCACTATATCATTGTATTATTATCATTATACTATTGTAGTGGATAAATATGATGTGATGGTTATTGGCAATAATACCATATAAAGACCCAGATTGCTATCAGTATTTTGATTGGTATTATAAAATTTATATATGAAAGTTAAAATTTGTTTAGTTACAAATACATCCTAGAATATTTTTGAGAATTGTAGCTACATTTAGGGAAAATTAGTTTTTTATAGGAAGTGGATAGTAATAAGAAGAATGAATCTCTATTTTAAGGGCTCTTCCTAGAATCTTTAATTTCCTATAACATTTTCCCTGCCAGTTTGTGCTTTAATGAAACTGTAATTTTCAGACAGGCTTAATCATCTTATATTTTTAATGTATTGTCATTCCCTCCTTGATATAAAATGATAGCTTTTTTTCTCATCTCTATTTTGTTCTTCCTTTTATTAATGAAACACTTTAATAAACATGATCTGGACCTTCCAAACTTAGGTTTTTCTTAACCTTTTCAATAACCTTTAATATCATTACTTCCAAATATAAATAATATGCACAAGACACATGGTAAAGTCAGGGAGAAAAATGCTTTCATAGAAGTTAGAAAACTAAAATTATAGTGAAAAGAGTTAGGTTGATTGAACAAATCATACCTTATCATTGCACCTTAATGTATTCATAGTAGCCTAATCAAAAACAAGGAGACCTGTCTCACATCTCACAGGATGTTAGAAATATTCTTAGGATATACTACAGCAAAGAAAATAATGACCAAAGGTAAATGATTTGTCCAGTGGGACAATATAAATCTAATAGGAAACAAGAACTAAACTTTAGGACTTTTATTTCTCAAATCCATGTTTTCCTTCAAATGATTCCTGATTGACAGTCTTTTCTTAGTAACAAGAAAATTTGATTTGGTAGTTCTATTTTTCTAAATTTTAAGTTTATATTTTTGTCTGTTTTCATACACTACAACAGCTTCTTTTTGTCACTATGGTTGATTAATTGAATATGCCTCTCACTTTAAAAAGTCAAAAACTAAACAATTTTTACTACATAAAGCAACATACTTTATTTCTTTTTTTAATTAACAAAGATCTTTTTCAGAACACATACTGGCAAGGATAAGCATTAAAATCTGGTGTTTATGGTTGCACAGTACCAGAAGCAGGGTGGCTCCCAGGGCTATACAAAAAAGGATAGGTCCTGTGAGATCAGTTTCATTCATAATGCTGCCATCTGCTGGCTTCATTGGGTTTAACACCGTCAAGGTTTTTTGCCATATATGATCAAAATTGATTCCAAGTTCTGCAAAAAGAAAAAAAAAAAAATATATATATATATATATATATATATATATATATATATATATATACATATACATATACACACACATACATATACATATACACACACATATACATACATACATACATTCATACACATACATACACACACATACATATACATTTATATATGTAAATATAGAGGGTAAAACAAGTTACGTTATTTAACTAAAATTAACACATTTGATTAGTTTACTCAGCCTTTTAATCTTATTGTTGTATCTTCATATTTTAAAGTTATATATAATAATCTTTAAAAACAAAATGAAAAGAGTTTTTGTTGCCCAAGTATGAGCTAAAGGAATATGTTAGAGAAAAAAAATTCCATCTAGGAAACATTTTCCTTATTTATGCAATGAAGATAAGATTAAAATACAGTTAAAATTGGGAAATAGACTTATATAGTAAAAATTAAAACTCTAGCTAACAGACCAAAAATCTAATGCATCTGTAAATATTTCCTTTCCCTGTATACAATTGCTAACATTCCTGAAATTTTGTGTTATCAACCATGGCATCATTTTTTCAAATAGCAGAACTTCATAGAGACTCAATCTAGGTCTGGGATTTTTATTCCACTTTGGCTAATGAGAAACAATTTAATGCCAAATGGATGAAACTTCACAAAGGAAAAAAGGGTAGAGGTCTTTCCAGGAAGAAAAATAATCAGTATGTTTTTATTTCTATAAAATCAATGCACTCTGAGGTAAGGTCAATATAGTTAAAGATTAACTTCTTAAGACAAGTTAATCTTTCCCCTTTGTGAGTGATAGTGTTAGAATAAAATATTCAAAATCAGTGGGGTCAATGTCCATGAGTCCAGACTCATTTAGAAATTTCTAATTCTTTTCTCCATAGTCTGTTTTCCAAGGAATTTTGACTACTATATTCCTCTCCTTCTATATAATTTTTGGAAAAAAATCTATTCATTTGAAATCTACTGAATATAGAAATAAATTTTGATACTATATCAGTTTATTTTCTCACTAGTCTTATAAACTAGGAAGTATCTTAGGAAGAAAAACAGAACATTCAAAGAAAATTATGTGGCTTCCTTTCATCATTTTAAAATTTCAATAAAGGTGAGATATATCCTAGAAAGAATCCAGGGTAAATATGTGCATTTCACCTGAAACAAACTACCATTTATTAAGTGTTTGATCCTTTCCAAGATTTACATGCATTGGTCTTATTAACATGTTAGCACCGCTGTTTTAGTCCCATTTTATGTATCAGATGGATAAGGTTTTGAGAGACTAAGCAGATTATCCAAAGAAAGAAAATCAGTTTTGCATATTCAACAATCTGAAGAGCACATGCATTTAACTGTATAGGTGTTTTTGGATGAATGTGCATCTAATCTTTATATATATATATATATATTTTTTTTTTTAAGTAGTCCAACTCTCCCTTGTAAAGGGCTAGCTTTCTAAATTCATTAGTATGTGGCATCCAACCTTCCTTACTAGGATTTGGCAATCTTGGTTAGATACTGAGTATATAGCTCAGCTGTTTCTGTTTTGGGCTTAGATTCATGACTTACCACTGAGCTACATCCCCAGCCCTCAGCTTTGTTTTTGTTTTTTATTAATAGTGGCAAGTAGCACCTAAATACCTTGCAAACCTGACATTAAGTACACAGCATACAAGAGAGACTGTGAATGTTTCTATGATGAGGGGCATGTTTTAACAATGCAGTAATATTAACAAGAGTCAGCTAGATACTGATCTGAACTGGGGTAGGAAAGACACTCTTTTTCTTGTTTCATGCACTGCTAGACACTTTGCCATCCAAAAAAAATTTTATTTGACTAGTTAAATTAATAGTGAGCAACTCATTTACATTTAAACTTCCAAGTTTTTCCCTTTATTTTCCAATGCATTTATATATTTCTTAATAAATAGACAATTTGGAAAAATATACAAATCCACCAAGCTTAAAATAAGGTTAGAATTCTAATGTAACTTTTAAAAATAGCAGAAGACTTTAAAAATTGAGAAATGATGTCATTTAACTTCATCTGAGTCTTATGAAATTTTCAAATTTTATTTTTTGTTTTGACAGTCATGCTAACTGCATTTTCAATATTTGCCATAATAAAGTAGCCTTTGATTCCAATTGCTTTTTTCCTTGAAAAGCATAGTTATTTCTGAAGAAACTGAGAGGGAAAATGATTTATGCAATATCATTACTGATTTCTACCATTTACTTGATGGCATAATTAAATTCCACACATATTTCAATATTGATTCTGAAATAGTGAATGAATGCAGAATCTACTAAATATTTTTGTAAGAAAAATATTTTGTTTACTGAATTATATCCATATAAAATTTAGCTCACAATTTTTTTTACAAGGTTTGGGAATTAGATAAGTATGTGTTAATTGTAGAAACCCTAATACAACACCTTTGTATACAAAATAAAAGATAAAAGATAAAAACCACTGTGAAATTTGAATGCAAAGTTTGTTGTTTTGCTGTCATCTAGTGGTAGTAAAATATATAACATATTCTATAAAAATAAAATATTTTCTATGCAAATTGTAGCACTACCCTTTATATATAAATATCAGGCTGTACTACAAATACCAATATCGGTATTTTTTTAGTCTGACAGTCTTAAATTGACTATTATTCTTGAAAATGCCTTTGTTAACATATTGACTGTCCATTATCAAAAAGCAAAAATCATCATTCTTACATAAACCAAATGAGTGTCTTAGATTACCTTGAGGAGTAAGTAAGCACTGGAGGAGTAAACAAACACATTTTCAAATTAACATGCTTTTATGCATGGAATGTTCATTATTATAGCTTCATAATTTTATAGGATATTTTGGTATGTGCTCAATCAAAACTAACACATGTCATTTATCACCTCATCCTAGAAAGCCTGCTTAGGGCTATTCCATGTCTTTGGACAGATGAAACTTGCAACTTTCACAGCTATCCAGTTTGAAGAACATTCTGGGCCAAAACTCTAGATAGTTCATAAATTCAAAAAATAGAATTATGTCATGTGCTCCCTTCTCTATTATGTATATGGTAGGGATGATAACAAAGAAATGTAAAAATTCATTCAGAAATGTATGGGAAGGGGAATCTAACATACTTACTATTCAAAGTTAAAAAAGACATTAGTAGAGAATATATAAAAATAAAGTCTAACAATAGAAACATTTCAGATAACTGAAAAAAAATATTTTCAATAAATTTTGTGGGAGAGAATTGGTTAACCATTAAAGAGAAAACTAATGTAAAATCCTTCACATGTTACACTAAAACAATTGTCAAATCAAAAATCTAAATACTAAGCAAAGGAATAATCCTAAATTTGAAAAATCTATAAGTGAGTATGAACATTTTCTGGAACTAGAGAAATAGAGTCTAAGCAACACAGCAATTGGAAAGAAAAGTTTCCAACAAAAGTATTCTTGATTTTAAAATATAAACATTAAAATTTCTGTTTCCCAATGATCCATGACCAAATCAGATGGCAAACACAAGTTAGGAAGAAATGTTTGAAATATATATTCCAGAAAGTAATATCTTTACTATATAAATATCTCTTAAAGAAAGAAAAAATTAAAAATTTCTAGTAAATATGACTAAAATAAAAATAAAATAGGAAGAAGTGAAAATGGTCAATAAACTTGTTTTTAAAATGTCAAAATTTTTAGGAACTAAGAAATGCAAAGTCTTCCTTTTTCCTTTCTTCCTATCAAATCAAAAGAGTTATATCACAGATTCTCCTGCACTGGTCTAATGGAAAATCCAATTTCTGAGATTTGGTTGACCTAATCATTTCAAGTTATGAATACATTTCAAGGATAAGGCTCTGTACAGGTCAAAGGATTTTCAGCACGATGCTCACCAAAGCATTACTTTTTATAAGGAACAACTTTTAAGGTATAAAACATTGTACTTTTATGCCAGAATATTAGGAAACCATTATAAATCATGTTTTCAAATAATATTTAATGACTTTTAAGAATTCATTATGGAAATACTCATGATGAAATGTAAATGAAAAGAATACAAAACTACATACCCATGGAATGATACAACTTTCACCTTTAAATACTCAAATTCATATACATACAATGAAAATAATATTTCATTTTTAAGTGTGTATATACCTACATATAAAATATATACACCATGCATAGGAAAACAGCACACAGACTGGACAGAAATACACCAAATTGTAAATGGTAATCATGTCTTGGAGTTTCAATTTGGAGTGATTTTTATATTTTCATTCATGTTTCCAAATATACTGGATACAATTAGACAACTGATAGTTTTTTTTTTTAAAGCAAAGATGTTGGTGGAGTCAACATAAAGGTTTTAGTTAATAATAACTTAAACACTATCAGTCACTCTCATTAAACTAGGTGTTTATTAATTACAGAGACAAAATACAATGAACTGGTAAAAACATAACTACCCTGAAACTTAAGTGGCTTCTAAAGAACCAGTGGATGTATTATACAATTTCTGGTATCTTTTTGAATGGTTTAAATCATTCATTTTGTTTTACAGTTTCTAGGCAGAAAAAGAAGATGGCTCATATAAAGAATTAGTATATGCAAAGGACTTGGAGTAACTAATCATAAGTATATCTTCTTAGGTCTCAAATTTAAATCCACTTGAGTTTTCACTTTTTAATACCCATGTTTCTAGTATCATACTGACATTTTAGCATGGCTGAATGTACTGAAAACAAAAATCAATGGATAGATACACCTCTGAACCCCCCGCCCCAGGGACCTCAGTTTCAAGTGTTCAGGGTTTCCTTTTCAAAAGCAGCATCATTTTCTAGAATCACATTTTTTTCTCTGCCTGGTCATACCAAGCTGAGATGAGAGGGTTCATGTAAGTCAGGGGGGAGAAGCAGGCTTGTCAACAACAAATATTAATTTAAAAACTATTCCCTTTGCTCCCAGGAAAATAGCAGAAAATAAAATATAAAGTGCTTCATTAATTGGGGCAGGAAGGGTGGTTGCTTTGGTATTAGTACTTTTGTCAAAAGCTGTCTTTGCTGAGAGGGTCAAAATTTAAGAAAGAGTGAATAAACATTAATAACTATAGCCATATCATAATAATAGCGAAAATCTACTACCAAATTTCTCTACACAAACATGCAACAGATTTTCAATGATTTCCATGTATTGGTTTGGCAGGCTCTTGTTATGCTGAAACAATTATACATAAACACTGTGCGCAGCATGCTGACAGCACACATTAAGGGCTGATTATTGCTATTATTCTTCGAGCTGTGCACACATTAATAACACTTCCTTAACTTATCTTCTAGCAAAGGAGGCTCTTCATCAAAACTGTCAATGTAAGGAGATTGTGAATAATAATCCAAGTTGGATGCTGGCTGAAAAAATTGTCCTGCATAACCTGACGGCATGAGCATCTCTGGAGGAACAAGAGGGTCAGGCTGAGGCTGCTTACTGGCTTGCTGTCTGAAAAAGGGAAAATACTGATATTTATACATGTAATGAAAGGATATCATGACAAATCAAGAGAGGACATATAAATTTTCCTTTTATGAATATTTACTTATAAGTAAAGTAGCCTACTTCAAATTTAACTTTAATTTTTAAAATCCCACAAAATAATTAACTGGCCTTAAAAAGACTTGTAGAAGAATGAGCTATACCTACCAATTTTAATTGAGCATGTACAATGTGCTGGGCACTGCCCCTTATATTTTCTGAACTAAAACTTTGTATGGTTAAAACTGTATTTGTAATCCCATCTCATAGGAAAGGAAATAGAGGCTTATGGATACAAAATGACTCTCCCAGTGTCATGCCAAAGCTTTGCAGGTGCTGAATGCACTTCGTGGAAGCTTTCTAGATGGTGCTTTGTTCCCAAGAGGATGCAATCACCAACTGTGAAGCCCTTACAAATCTGTAGAAATAACAAGTGAGAACCACAATTTTAGTAGCATAGTCAAATTCAAAGGAATAATAAATACATGAACTACCTACTATCCATAATGGAATGCGCTGTCCAGTTCTGGCCATTCCCAGAAAAATATTACTAATCAATGAATGTATCCTACAGCTTGCTTTAGTTTCTTTTTTGAAATGAGTAATTTAGTTTTGCCAGGACATCATATTTCAATTCCTTTCTGAACATGGTTTTGTTTTATTTATTTATTTATTTTTACAGCTTGTGAGGAAGTGGGAAAATATTGATCTTTGTAAATAATGTCTTACTAGAACTAGAGAAAGGAAGAAAGGAAAAGAAAGAGTGGTAAAGTTATTGGTGAATTTTGTATAGGTGTATAGCTTTTACCAGGGGATGAAGTATAAAATATTTCCCATTAACACGTTTAAGTTTTTTCACCTAAGGCCTTTTGCCTATGCTAAAGATAAGGTCCAAAAATTTGAAATTTGTGACCCACTGTGATCTGCTCATGCTAAAATATTTACAGAATGGCTTTTGAATATTTCCTTCTGACATTAATCTTAATATAAAGTATAAGAGTAACACACTTAATCTTTTATGTGTATAAACTTGATCAATAAAATAACTATTTTAGCAAATAAAGCCATAGAGATGGAGAGACATACATTTAATAATTCATGAACTCAACTGTAGCTCATTAAGGGCAAGGAACCTTTTGAACTTCCCACAGTATAGGCTGATTACTATAGTTTTCATTTAGTAATCCCCCCACCCCTCTAATAGAGTAGGTAAACTATCAAAAGTACCAGTAAAACAAATGACAAATTGATCAGTAAAATTGCCCTAGTGTATCTTTTTTAATGTATGCCTTTCTAGAAAAATAAAAAGGGCAAAGAAAGATGACCCAATGAGGTATCTAAATAAGATTCTCATTGACATACTTGCCTGGCTTCACCATGAATCATGCTCAGGCATTGCCAACTAGGTTAGAGGAAGTATAACTTCCACAGTTACTACCTGTAAAACAAGCTCTATAAATGGAGGGACTCAACATGGGTAGCTATTTTAACCCAGTGTCTCCCACAAAAGGGAAAAACATATTTTTACACATTAGAAAATACATATATGCCCATCACCAGCCAAATCCTGTCCCCTCCTCTTTCCTCTCTCCTGCTTTGCTCCCTCATCCTTCTCCAACAGCAGCTTGGTCTCTCTCATCCTTATTATAATGGGGCATAGTATTAAAATTTCTCCACCACATATTTAAGATAGTGAGCATTTAAAATTTTTTCCATTTTGAGGAAAAGTCAAAATGATTTATTTAGAAAAATTATCACATTCACATTCCATGACTGTAAAAATTAAAATTCTCTTTTTTGTTTTATAACTTCAACATTGTAAACATTGACTATAATATTTACCATTACATCTTAATGAACAAAACTGAAGTGATACCACAAGAATCACATCAACAGTTCATAGTTTTACCCCCAAACACTCTATAAATAACCCAATTATCTTTCAGGCATTTTTCCTGAAAGTGTTATGAGGAATTATGATTTTAACCACATACTATGAATCTACTTAGTCCCATGTTTTCTGGTATTATCCGTTTTACTAGGTTGTGCCAATTCAAAATGGCTACATCAGCAAGATCTTTTATATTCTTAGTGATATATGTTAAGCTTTCTATATCTTTTCACACACACACACAAAAAAAAAAACAGAATAGGACTGGAAATTTTGTATCACCTATAACATCATTCAGTGTTATTACCAATAACACTGAATGATTAACCTATTAGAAATAATATCAGATTACTACACTCACTTAAGACCTTAAAGATACATCATATCTGTACCCCACATAGCAGTGATGATTTTGTAGAGTGTACCAAAAATCATTTTGTTTTCAATTATACAGCATTTTTATTAGCACTATAAAAAGGCAGATAGTGAAACTGTGATGATTTCTAAGTCATCAAATTATTCTAGATGAAATAAATTTCTACTGAGTTAGACCAAAAGAACTGGACTATGGATTGAAGGATTTAAACATTATCTTTGTTAGTAAACATCTCCTCTTTCTGTAAATGCCACTTGAAACAACTAGAAGGTGACTATAAAGCTCCTTTAGAACAATCAGCAATATTCTTAGTCATATTTCCATTATTTTACTTCTAAGGCTGTGGAGTTAACATCTCTGCCTTTAACCATCTTCCAGTCATAGGATTTTTCCTGAACCAAGACGTGTGGCTTAGCAAACCCAACCTATGGAGTTGAAAATCCTTGTGACCGAATTGCCATTTTATAATCTCAGGAAACCACTTTACATTCTATACCTCAGTTTTTTTTTTTCATCTGTAAGATGAATATAGAACAGAAGTCACAGCATTGTTGTGAACTAAATTAGCAAAAATAAGTACAGGACTTAGAATAGTGTTGAGTACATGAGAAATGAGTAAAGTATAACTAATTAGAATAAATTAAAAAAATAGAATAGAAGAAGGGGATCAGGGGAGAGAGTGGAGGGAAAGGGGAGGTACTGGGGAATGAAACTGGTCAAATTATACTGTTTTATTGTGTACATGTATGAACATATTATAACAAATCACAAACAAACAAATAAATAAATAAATAAAAGTTTAAAAAAAACCCAAAAGTGAGTAATAAGCATTAATTAAACATTTACAAGCTCTTTGCTTCCTGAGACTTTTGGAGGCAGTTTAAATAACTTCCTTGCACCCAGGAATAGTGTGCATCTGTGATTGGGGTCCCTTCCTCAATGAAATTAACATTAGCAGAGAGCTGAGTTTGTGGCCCTTATACACTAGTTACCTTCAGCTTTTACACATTTTGGTTTCCCTAGAACACCTGAAATAACTTCCACAATATCCCACCCATCCTGTGTTTTCCTATCAGAAGAATCTCCACTATACCCATACCAGGAATTCTGTCTCTGAGCTATAAAACAATCATCATTTTTTCAATATCCCCCCTTTCACCACTCATACTCATATAAAACTTCAATTAGCTTTGAAAATCTTATCTTTACTTTACACTAACGTATTTAGGTGGTCACAATCGGGAAATATTTTTACCTGTTTCGGACTCAGTATGACTTAAAATGTATCCTCTAATGCAAATATTTTAAAAATCATCATAAGAAAGCTCAGTTATAATTTTTGTGTTTAGAGATATGTTTGTTGTGTAGTGTCACTTTTCTGTGCCTTTTCACATAATCATTAGCTACATACTTTATTAGAGGTTATGTTTTTCCCAAATTAAAAGTTTCTACTTCCATTGTGATGTTCAACTGGTTTCAGGGGTTTAATCCATGGTGTGCCTACTCCATGTTCTAGACCCAAGTGAGGCAGTGGAGGAATGCCACTTACTTCATGGTTGCTAGAAGCAGAGAGAAAGAATGGGACAGCAGGGAAGATGAACCCTTCCAGGGCATACCCCTAGTGACCAACCTCCATACTTGACCTGCCTGCAGTTATCACCCAGACCACTAGGATGGACTAACTAGGTCACTGAGAGTAGTCTAATCATTTCACTTCTGAACATTTCTGCATTAGAAACTTTGTGTTACAAACTTTCATCCAAACCATAACAGCATCTGAAACAGGCTAGGCCATTACCCCAATCAACACAATCATGAGCTGCCCTCATTTGGTTACATTAATTTCCATCTCTTTATCATCTTGACTTCTGGGAAATGTTGATATGAAAAATCAAATGAGGAAAGAAAATTGGGTCAGATGGGGTGGATGGAAAAAGCTGTGATCCATAAGTTCTTGCTTAAGGATAAAACTTTGTCTTTTGTTGTACTTAATTTTTTCAGTCTGAAAATGTAGATGGTAGTTAATACTACTCTCTTTGCTGCAAGTACATTTATGATGTTACTTTACTTTCCAAAGTGTAAGACATAAAAGGTCACCTGACTAATGCCAGACAACATAGAACAGGGATCTGAATGAGATAAAATTCCAGGTACTTCACTTTTACAGTTGTAAATATATCCCAATACATTTCCCTATCCTTAGAGCACGGTTCAGCAAGTGTGGCTAGGAAGAAGCTTGTGAAAGTAGCATCCATTTGCCTATGTGGGTAGGATGGATCAGTCAATGAAAACAGTGTTCAAATTTCCCCAAGCAGAGTTGAACAGAAGAGCTTCCCAGTGCTTCTTATATTTATTCTGTCTTTTCGTCTTTCCATTTGGAGATTTCAAGGAAATTTTTATTGCTTGTTTTAAAAAGCCTTTAAGAATCTTGGTTGTGAGGTTATTTAGCCTAGATTTTCTGGACTGGCATGGACACCACATATCCTAGTTTGCCTATAGTGGTCCAGTTTATTAGTACTCTCTCACCATTATTATTAACAGCACAATTTTATGCTAATATATCTTCATTATACAACAAATCATATGTTAACCATCATTGTGGGCCTCATCAAACAACACTGGATTTACATCCTAACCCCATTTCTTATTAGTAACCTTGAGAAAGTTTCTTAATTTCTCTGTGTGTCCAGTTTCTCATATGTAAAATGAGAATATTAGTAGTTACCTATCTTATAAGGTTATTTGAAGATACAGTGAATTAATTTATAAAGCTTATAATTGTTCCTAACAGAGAAAGTGCCTGGTAAATTTAGTTATTATGAAAGTTGAAGTATCTGACTCTTCTCCTAGTTCACTAACAGACCCATAAAACATCATTGGAAAAGAACAATATGACCAAATAAACAGTAAGTTTAAGTGACTTAAGGCTTATTAATTACTTTTTAAAACTATACTTATATAACAATTAAATTGTGTTTTTAAATGTACACTTTCCTACATATCATCATAATCATTTTTATTCCAATTCCATCAAGTTGTTGTGAGTAATGTCCTTATGTCTCAGATAAAGACAGAGAAGTCTTCCCAATGTCATGAGAACAACCAATGGTAAAGCCAGAACTTGAACCAGATGCTCTTCACTGTATATACATTATTTTGCATGAGTAAAGGCAAATACTTAATTCTTAATAATTGTTTTATTTTTAGTTCAAGTTCAAATTTTATCTCAAATAATGAATACATTGTGAAATACATTCATGATGATTCCATTATAGCATTTTTCTACTATCTGTATATTACAAATGCATATTTAATTACCCAATTCCCAAAAATAAAATCTCAAATTTTGTGAGGGAAGACGGTGGATTCCATTGTAAACCCTTATCTTTGGTTTGTAATGGTCTTAATTTCAGACACAAAGTAAAACACTTAAAAATTTATTAAGTTAGATGAAATCTGTTTTGCAAGCAGTGTCTTGAAAAAGATCAGGTAAAAGGAATAAGCACTTGCCTAGTGCTTGCATTCAGGTGCCCTCTTAAGTGCTAGTTGAAAAAAATAGAGAAGATATTAACTTGGCATGGATTCCAAGTGAAAGGGGCATTCACAGAAAATTGGATTAATTTCTCTGCCCTTTCCTGTTATTTCAATGTGGGTACTTTACTGAGATATGGTAAGGAGAAGCTTGTCTTCTCCCAAAGAAATTCTACTTGAAATCCCTTGTTATCATATGAACAATTCTCAAAATGGGTGTATATTGACTTAATATAAAATACTTACTCTCTTGATCCATAAAGATTTCCATAGGCATTAGAATCATTATAACTTTGCTCCTGATTATCAATGGTATAATTAGATTGGTAAAAGTCAGTGTCAAATTGTCCCAGGTTTGACATCCTAAAAAATAAGAGCAGTTTTTTAAAGTTCATGAATCCATAAGTTTTTGAGACACTTATATGACGATATAAAATTATGGCCAAATTCCTATCAAAAGGTATTCTTTGGAAGAGGAAATTAAGTATTGTGAAAAGAATTATGGAACTAAATGCTAGAAAGTCATTTACAAAATGTGTTACTTTTAACTACTTTTTCTGGAGTTTTAATATCTTCAAGTTGTGACTTTTGACTAAATTGACTTTTGTTGGCCTAAAAGAACTAACTTCTTCCCCAAATATCCTATTTTTAGTAGTTTAAGAGAAAAAGCTTAAAACTTGGTACACATCTGAAAAGTGTTCTCTTAAGCAGTGTCAGTTTTTCACTTAAAATACACACACACACACCAAAGTCAGAAAGTAAATAGCTGAAAATAATATTGAGACTGAGTTTGATTTTCCTAGAGACTTACAGTTTGCCAACAGCCTCTCTTTTCTCCAGAGTAAAAACAAAACTCTACAAACCTATTTCCTAGTTCTTAGATGTTGTACGTGGGCTTCTCACTGAATCAGAGGGAGAAAGGCACAATAGTAGTAATGGAATAGATTTTTTTTTCCTACATTCTCTGTACATTGTTTCTACTCACTTCTTGGAGTGAAGAGAAATGCATGACTTTGACTTAGATCTCAAGGACAGAATTACCAGATAGAAGAAAAAATGAAGAGGAGAAAGAGATTGTGGAAAAAGAAGCTGTTAGAAAGTAATAGTAACTCTAAATAAAAATTAGAGACTAGAGACTTTTTAGTTGAACAGATATGATTCTTCAACTCAACATATTAATCTTTATTTTTATTTAATAAACTTCTTGTTTTAAATAAGTAAATGTACAAGTCAAAAGCAGTTATTCATATAATTATAATCATTTATGGAATACTACCTATAATAAATTTAAAATGAAATTGCATAAGCAGCATTGACTTTAAGAGCTTCATTAATAAAAAAAAAAACAAATTCAAGTAGCAATTGTTAAATATATCAAATTTTTCAGTTCAGTAAAAATACAGAAAGGTTTTCCAAAATTAGATGCAGCAATTTATACATTGATTTAATAAATCAAGAATTTTCATTAAGAATGTGTATAAAAGTAGGTATGGATTATATGAACTAAAATCAGGACTTAGAAATAAATCTTTTAACTACTTACAATATAAATAACTTACAATTTCTTGTGTTATAACCATATCAGTCATAAAAACATGTTGTTATGAAGCATGGAAAGTAATTTCATTTGAGAAAATACTGAATTTTTACAGCATGCAAATCTTTATGTAATATACTAACTAGTGGTATTGGAGATCTTACATAACCCAGCTTCATATTTTATTTAAATGCCAAGTCTTTTAAAAGGATCAGTAATATCAGGCACATACCTCTATTTTGTATCTGGTGTCTGTATTTTATGTGGAAAGATCCTCCAACAAATGTAACTTTACTTGATAAATTTAAAGCAAATCAGTTGGTGAAAAGATGACGAACTGGCTATATATAGTTTCTAAATTTGTACTCTGACACTCTGAACAGATGCTGCAGCCAAAAAAAAAAAAAAATCCTGCCAATATCCAGTATCATATAACACTTTTTAGGGTTTACAAACACTATGAACAGCATACAGACATAAATTTGATAATGTGGAAAAGTAGATTCAGTTTCCTAGTGTGGGGTGAAGTTGTTTCTTTGAGGCAAGCTGTGGAAACCAACAGACTCAATGCTTCTTCTAAGTCTGTGATATTCAACCTAGATAAAAGTTCCTAATAATATGCAGCAAAAACCAAAATAAAAATGGGGGAGGACTTCAATTTTATCTATACCTAAAATGTTCAATTTATGTGAACAACATTCAGAAGGACTACAATGGTCTATTTTTTTCCTGATTCTTACTCTTCATCAGAGGTCAAGAAAAATACACTAATATGATTTAGTGTTTTCCATGCAAGGCATGTTCTATCCCATTTTCAAGACATCTCTAAGCACTGGAAGCTTTTCAACTCTTCCCTATAGCAGGTAGCTGCCTGAACTAGCTCTCTATATCACCGAGTCACTATCAAAAGAGGTTTCTGGTTCTGACTCAGGTAACCTGGCTAATTCTCTCAATTCCATCTGGATCTATTTTTTTTTTTTTTTTTTTTTTTTTGTACTTGATACGAACCTCATAGGTGGAGGTCAAGTACTCCGGTGGTCTTTTTATGCTAATTCTCCTTTTTAAACTTGGAACTTCTCATGTATCCAAATTCCAGTGACTGAAATTTTCTGTTCAAGGGAAGATAATTTGACATTTAGGAATTCTCAGCAGAAACCAAAGACAGAATGTCAGAGTAAATTTTTTTTTCTACATTGTTTAAAGGCATTTGGAATTTGAATTTCTTTAAACAGAGCTGCTTTTTCTAGGTCACCAGTCAAGTAACAGTGGGTCACACACCTTAACCTACCACTGAGCACCAGACTCTATTCTTGATGCTTGGTTACAAACCAAACAGACTGGCATTTAAAGATATGTATTTTAATATTGATTATACCACATCTATAACTAATAACTATGACCACTTAGGCATTGTTGTATAAACTTTAGATTTCGGTCATTATAGTTTTTGTAATACCCTTCAGAGGTATTGTCATCTCATTTACAGAAAGAGAAATAGAGATTAAATAACTTGCACAAGGCCATCAGCTAGTGGGTAAAAGAGTCAATTAGCAGGCTGAGTCCAACACTTACTTTACTACACAAAATAATTTTATAATAACCTTGTAGAATGGGTCATCAGATTGTCACAGGTGTTATGATTTAGGTGTCCCCCAAAAGCTCATCTGTGAGATGATGCAAGAAAGTTTAGAGATGAAATGATGGGTTATGAGAGCATTAACCTGATCAATGTGTCAATCCCCTGATAAGGATTAACTAAGTGTAACTGAAAGCAGGTAGGGTGTGTCTTGATGAAGTGGGTCAATGGGGACATGGGTTTGAAGCATATATTTCCTATCTGGTCAGCAGAGTGTCTCTCTTTGCTTCCTGGTGCCATGTCCCCTGAAGCTTTCCTCTGCCATACACTTCCACCATGATGCTCTTGCCTCTAGCTTCAAGGAGTGGAGTTGGCCATCTATGGACTAAGACCTCTCAAACTGTGAGCCCCCAAATAAATTATTCCTCCTCTAAAATTGTTCTTATTAGGTCTTTTGGTAATAGTAGCAAAAAAGTTGACTAAAACATTTGATGAAAGACAGAGTTTAGATGAAATTTATATATATAATATATATATATATATATATATATAATATATATATATATATATATATATATATATTCATAGTGTCATCAATTGATTATTTTATTTATTTAAGCAATTATTTTGGATTTCTGGATGACCAAAAAGACTGAATATGAATAACAAAATTCTCACCTGTATAAAGATCACCAAGTTTTACTCAGAAACACATTTTCCTTTTCTCTCCTCTCTCTAGAAATATAAAAGGTTAAGAAAGCCCTTTATTACCTAGATATTATTTATGATATTGACTAAATCCATTAGGTACCACTCAGTAAAGATGAACAAATGGCTTGGCTATATTTTCTTTAGTAATTAAGGGCAAAAAATCTTTCTCAATGCTCTGTTATATCTTTTTGTTTCAATATTACAATATTGTTACTTCATAAATCTTTGGGGTTTTATCATTATTACAATTTTTTCAAGGTATTTCAAGTCCGATTTGAATTTTATTCTTATCAGTGAGTGAAAGTGGTTATGGCAGATTGAGGAAAACAGTAAGATAGAGTACATATTTCAATATTATTGTTAGTATTCATGGGCTGTTGTTGGCCATGATGGAAAAAACATTTTTCCTACTGCAAATGCATCATCCTTATCAATAATTTTCTTCTAGATTTTGATAACAGATTGACTCTATTTCATATTCTATTTGATAAAACAACAGCTCTATTTCCTTTAAGTATGAGAAACACAACTACTTAGCTTAGAGTTTTAATTTCAAGTGTCTTGATATAAGGGTGCTCTTTCAAGGAAAACTCTCTGCTTTGTAGTCTTTATATTTTCACTCCCTGGGAAGAAGTGTACAGAGAAACAAAAATTTTCAGAGAAACAAAAATTTTAAATATAATTTAATTTTCTTTAATTAAAAAAAATCTGCTTTAAAATCTACAAAGCTAGAATGTTTTCTCACAATTTCCAGAAAAATAACCTACGAGGGTTTAGAAAGAGACAAATACACCAAAAATCTGAAAAACCAATGACTAAGAGTCAATCTGTTATCAGAATCTAGGGTAAAATTCTTGAAAAGGATGATGCATTTGTAGTAGAAAAATGATTTTTCCATCATGGCCAACAACAGCCCATTCTTATGAAAGGAAGAAAATTCCTGAGATAACATCTTTTGCTAAATAGAAGAGCAACTATCAACCCTACTGTAAGGACATGGAGTTGGGAATCAAAGCAGAAGTATTTTACCAGAAGCATTCTACCTCTGAGTTACATCCGCAGTCCTATCCTATTTTATTTTGTGACAAGATCTTGTTAAGTTGTCAAAGCTGGCCCAGTATCTGTGATCATCTTCCCTCAGAGTTTTATTCAGCTTCCCCTCCCCTCTCTCGCCGGGACCAAAACAACCTGACCAGGACAATTATAGGAGGAAAAGTTTATTTGGAGTTCAGTTCCAGAGGTCTCAGTCCATAGACAGCTGGCTCCATTGCTCTGGGCCAAGATGAAGCTGAACATCATGGTGGAAGATCGTGGTGGAGTAAAACTGGGCAGGACATGGCATCAGGAAGCAGAGAGAGCGATCTCCACTCTTCAGGGAAAAATACGTAGCCAAAGAAATGTTCCTGTTGACCTAGTTCTATTAGCCACACCCTACCTGCCTATAGTTACAACCCAGGTAATCCCTAACAAGGGATTTATGTACTGATTAGTTTGGAGCTGTCACAACCCAATCATTTAACCTCTCAGCTTTCTTGCATTGTCTCACACATGAGCTTTTTTGGGAATACCATACATTGAAACCATAATGCTCAGGCTTCAGAGTTGCTGGGATTACAGGTGAACACCAACTCTGGAATTACAGGTGAGCACAACTGCATCTGGGAAAAAGTGTTATATTCTTGTGACCCTGGCAGAAGCTTTTTTATTTTTTTAACCATATATTTTTTAGTTGTAGGCGAACATAATACCTTCCTTTATTTTATTTGTTTATTTTTATGTGGTTCTGGGGATCAAAACCAATGCCTCACACATGATAGGCAAGCTCTTTACCACAATCCAGGCCCTGGCAGAAGCTTTTGATGGGAGACTTACTTGTGAAGCAAAGCTGTTCATGTGCTGCCAACATTTCTGCAAAAACATTGTATTACATGGTGAAATGGAAGGCAAGCTACAGTGTTTCTTTTGCATAAAGCCTCCAGGGTTTTTTTTTTTTGACATTTATTTTCCTCACATTCTTAGTACGATTTATAAATGTTTATTTCTGATATTATTTATTCAGATGTGACAATTCCCTTCATGGGATTAAAAAATAAATAAGTTTTATAACTGCCAAGGAAAAATAAGCCTAAGGGAAATGATGCTCCCAGGGGTAACTCACTTTCAAGTAAATTAATACTAATGTGAGGTGTTGAATAAGTCTAAAACTAATGATATAAATTAGAGGAATTAGAAGAAGAAAAATTAAACAGCATTATATAAATAATGATTCACATAAAAAGAAAGACATGTCAGAGAAGCAAAAAAGTAAAACCTGTAAGAAGTATATGCTAAAGAGATTTAGGGGAACTTTTTTGTTTGTTTTTGTTTATTTCAGTGCTGGGGAGTGAACACAGTACCTCACACTTGCTAGGCAAGCACTATATCACTGAGTTATGCTCCCAGCCCTTAAAATAATTTTTTAATAAGACAAATGAAGCCACAAGAAAAGTAATTCCCTCAAGAAATAAAGATTCATATTCCTTGGCATTTGAGCACTTAAAATGTATTCTCCAAGACTACTTATGAGTCCTTTAATCCTAGTAATGGATATTTGTTACTACTCAACATCCAACTTGCCTTATCATTTCCTGCCAGCACTGTGTTTCCTTTGGAGAACATTGCTGACATTGTCTAAGAGCCATGTGGTTTGGATCAGAATGACTTATTCCTTAGTACCAGTAGTAGATCTAAATCCTCATCTCAGAATGCTTGTTTTCATTGGCTGTGAGAACTGATACTTTCTCCCAGAATTTGAAAAAAAAAAAAAAAAAAACTAAAAACACAACATTTCAATTGGTTAAAACATTCATTTTTTTTAAGTTTATGGTCATGCATAGTAGTTGGGTTCATCCCAAGAAAATCATATATGCATGGAAATTGATTTCAGTTCATGATTCCTCCTTCTGTCCCTCCCCCTTTTCCCTTCCATCCTCCCTCCCCTCTCCCATTCTCTTTACAGCATTTATTTTTAAGTACATCAATATAGGAATACACTAAAATATAGTTAGACAGAGCCAAGGGATTATCGGATAAAAATCACACATTGTAGTGTTCCCCAAGGTCCCCTTGCTTTTGCTCTTGTCCTTACTGAGAAACAGAGTGTGTTGATCACTCTGTCACCAGCCAGCTACATGCTTTCTCCAGCAGGCTTAAACCCAATCCCTGAACATTCCCAGGCATTGATAAAGGCCAGTTAGGTTATTGTCCAAAACACAGCAAAATAGCTCCAGTCCTGAGCTAAATCCTTAATCCCTCTTATAAACTCCAAATAAAAATACCTCTCCTTGAGAACACCTAGTCAAAGCATCCCTTCTCAATGTCCAACCAAGGATATGCTTCACTCTGCAATAAGTTTTCTAATAAATGCTTTCAAGTGATCATCCTGGAGTATAGTGTTTCTTTCTTTGGAATCTCGACTGGCCCCTATCTGGGAATAGTTTGGGGGTACTCTCTTTATGGGAATTCCATTCTTGCCACTTTGGGTGCCATTCTAGCTAAGGATTTGGCCAGAATCAAACATGTATTAAAATCCATATAAAATTAAATATATCTTTATAGCAAAAATCCATTAAAAGTTCCAATGAAGTACTAATCTTTAGTGAAATATACATGTTCCCTGACATAGCTTTCTGAAGAAAATAGATCTTTGCAGGTTTATTAGTGAAGACATTTGTTTCCAAATATATGACCATCCATTGTCTGGCATTGGTGTGGGTTTATGTAAGTTATCTGATTCATGAAAAGACTAGCTTAGTCACCAGTGTGTAATATGGTGAATGGAAAGCATTTCATTGAACTGGAGCATCAAATAGGTTTTGCACACCCCAAACATCAAAGGAAAGAATGCCAACAGAACTTTCAATCATTGCTAAATCTAAGAATCATGAGAGTCACTGAAGAATATGTGAATAATCAGCTTTGGTCTTTTAAAATATTTTTACTGATGAATTGCAATTTAATATTACAGTAACTTCAGAATGATGTATTCTTACCTCCACACAGCATGATTTGTACTATTTCATTCCTTGTACCTGCTCTTTCTCTCCTCTTCTCCCTTTCCCTAATCTCCACCCTCTATTTTACTGGTCTCCCTTCTATTTTCATGAGATCTCTCCTTTTTCTGTTTTATCTCTAGCTTACACATATAACAGAAAATATATGACTATTGACTTTCTAAATAAGGCTTATTTCTCTTAGCATGATGTATTCTAGATTTTGGTTTTGGAATAATATCTCATCAAGCTAGAAAGTGGTTGAATTAATCTTCACCTAACTGCCACAGGAGTCTCAAAAGTAGAAAACAAAACACAATTCTGCCTCTTATCTTCTAGTACTACTTACTTTTTTAGACATAGCTGATCGATGTCATGAATAGAAATCAGAGGCCAGTTGTTACATTTAACATGTGAACTAGGAGAGCCTCTTTTTTATTTTCCTATGCCTTTGTATGTTTGGTAACTGCCTCTTTGACACTCCATATCCTTTTAAAGGCAGTTTAATTTTACCTTCTAATTAAATTCAGTTCTTTTGCTGCACTATCACTGTCCCTGTGTAGGCTGTCATTGTTATCTCTTGGAACTAGTTTATTTCTTGTCACCAGGCAGCTTTTAAAATGATCTACATGAAACATAAATTTACTCCGCTGCTTCCTGCTTAAAATCTCTTTAACCTTGCAGTGGGTACAGTTACTAGCAACATGAAATCCAAGCTCCTATTCACATGGCCATCTCCTAATTCGTTTTCCAACTTCATTTCTTGCTAAACTTCTTGTAATCTAGAAGAGTCTGCTGGGCCCTGCACATGTTGTGCATTTGCTTACATAGAAACTTCCATGTGGAATACCATCCCCCATTTCATGTTCAGACTGAACATGAGACTCATCCTTTAAAACCCAAATTAGAGGTTTAAATAACTGTTCAATGAATTAATTCTGAAATTTGCAAGACAGTGTTTAAATGCCATTTTGCTATAAGCTATATGTATGAATGTGGGTAAGTTATTTAACTTGCCCAAGCTTGGAAAAATCCATGGTAGCTCACAGGCTGATGATGGGAATCATCTGAAGACTTGGTCACTTACAGTTAATGTGTATCATCTTAGCAAAGAGGATAAAATTAACATCACTAGTCAATTGACTTTAACCTAATATGCAAGTTTTTTAAAAGCAGAGTTTTCTCTGGTTAGAGACAGAGGAAGAAGTCAGAGATACAAAGCACAAAGGACATTTGATGTTCCATAATTGGCTTGAAGATGGAGAGGACTATGTATCAAGGAATATGGATAGCCTTTAGGACATGAGAGCTCCTCCCAACAGATAGCCAACAAGGAAATGGGAATCACTGTTTCCAATGGAATGGAATTCTGCCAGGGTTTTAGTTAGTTTTTTTTTCCCACTACAACAAAATACCCAAGGCAATAAACTTTGTAAAGAGAAAAGGTTTATTTAGTTCGTGGGTTGGGAGGTTCAAGTGCATGACACCTGCATCAGCTCATCTTATGGCGATGGTACATCACAATACAGTAGATAACAATGGTGGGAGTGTGTACAGGAGCAAGCAGGTCATTATATCTCAAGCCAGGAAAAAAAGAAAGAGACATGATTCCGAGTCCCTATCCCTTTCAAGGACAACCTCCTGAAGACCTGAAGGTCCATGAGTCTGTACCTACCAAAGGTTGTACCTCCTCCCAATAGCACCACCACAGGGAACAAGCCTTTAATCACAATGGACCCTTGGAGGACAAAAAATCATATTCAAACTATAGCAGCCAGCAACCCAAATGAACCTGGAAGTAGATTTAAAAAGGTCCATATCCTGGAATTCAGCCTTATGGAATACTATGCAGAGAACCCAGCTGAGCCATGCTGGACTTTTCCCTACTAATTTGTAGTATATTAGGTACTATATCCATGACAGTTCCATAACAACAGAAAACTAATATGGTGGATGTGTGGTCAGGTTATGCAGAGAGCATGTTGGGCAAGGTATATTTCTGTGGTCATCTGAAAAAGATGTACCACAAGTTTTTATTGATATTTGTGGGTTTGTAATATTTTCACTTGAACATAAATACTTTAAAAGTGGTTCCTATTAAAAATTCTTTGGACTAAGATTAATTTTAAGATAAGTTCACAAATCACTATAGATTTCAATGCAAATTCTTGGTTTGATTCATTTTTCAATTTCAGAAAGATGAGGTCCATTCAGGTTATTAACCACTATCAATATTTATAGAGAAGGTTGTTGACATTAGCTGGGCTGGAGGTCAGTTCTTCATTAATTTTATGCAATGAATTATGTCTGTTCCAAATGAAATGATAAAGTCATAATCCCCAGTACTCCAGAATGTGACTTATGTGTATATAGGACTTTTACAGAGATAACCAAGTTAAAATGAGGCCATTATGATTAGTCCTAACCCAATATTATGAACAGAGAAATTTTGGACACAGACATGCAGAGAGGAAAAGATGGTGGTAAGTGACACTGGAAACATACCATGCAATGAAGGCAGAGATTGGAGTGATGCAGCTACAAGCCAAGGAATGCCAAAGATTTCCAGCAAATCACCAACAGATAGTGGAGAGGAATGGAACAAACTCTCTCTGCCCATTCTCAGAAAGAACTAACATTGCTGAAACCTTAACTATAGACTTCCAGCCTCCAGAACAGGAAGGAAATAACAAATATCTGAAAATGTGGAAGTTTCTTTAGAATTAGGTTATAGGGAGAGACTATAAGTGTTTTTAGTTACAGAAAAGAAAATGTTTAGATTTTCCTAGAGATTGTTGGTAGAAAATTAGATGTCAAAGGAGTCTGTTGCAGGAGGGTTCAGAAAGAGGAGAGGTATAGAGAAAGTTTCTGTCATCTTAGATAATATACATTGTCAGGAAGAGAATTGTTGCAAAAATGTAAAGATGCTTCTGGTGATGTCAGGCCAAAGTGAGGAGCATGTAATTAGAAACTGGAGAAAAGATCATCAAATCAGTGCTATTAAGTGGCAGAAAATTTAGTTGAATTGTGTTCTATTGAGTGCATTGAACTTGGGTATTCAGCTGAAAATATCTGTAAGCAAATTATTGGAGGTGCAGCCTGGTTTCTTCTCCTTGATTACTGTAAGTCCTGTGAAAGAGATTAAAAAGGAATTCTGCCTCAGCATCACAAAATAGACATCCTGCCTGAATTTCCCTGCAGATTTTGGATTTAAGATACAACATCAACTCTTATCTGAATTTTCAGCCTATCAGCCTGGGCTATAAACCTTGTATTTGCTGGCTCTACTACTGTGTGAGCCACTTACTTAAAATTTTCATTTTCAATATCTGTCTATATGGATATATATATATATATATATATATATATATATATATATATATGTATCTATATCTTATATAAGAGTCCTGAATGTATGAGAACCCAGTGTAATCAAGAAATATAATACATTTACGCTTCTGCTTTAGGAACTTTACTCTAGCAATGGTGTATAAAATGGCTTGAATAATAAAGTGGCTGTTGATTATATTTCTCTGGAGAACCCAAGTATAGATGCTTAGAGGAAATTTTTGAAGAATGTAAATGTACACCCATATAATCTATTATGTTCCCTTGAGGCCTGTTACTTCCATTTCACAAAAGGATACTATGGAGTATGTTGACTTTCTCTCCTATCAAAAATTTAATTTTCTATGCTCTGACTTCAAAAAGTCACCCAACATCACAGTTTTTGTTCTCTTTTTACAGATGGCTTCCCAAACTGTAGCCCTGCACTTTTCCCCTTACTGGATATTAATGTGAATATTTAAATTTTACATTCTGTTAAATAGCAATGCTATTATCCAATCTATCAATGCTAAAAGAAAAATTCAGTTTTCCTGGACTCCTCCCTCTTTCCATATCAAATCAACCTTGTTATTTGTCTTCAAAATGTCTATTAATTTCCACTTCTCATTTTTTAAGTCATTGATTTATCCAGAATTTTGCTGTGTCTCACCTAGATTATTAAAATAGAAAATCCTTTTTTTTTCTCTTTTTCATCGCTTCATTTTCTTATTAAATAAATTTTATACAATGTCAAAGAAAGCTTCCCCAAATGGCTTCTGCACAGGATGATGTTGTAATTCTAAGGTTCTTCATAGAATGACTCTGTTTTCCATATAAAACTCAAGTTATTTTCTCCTCCTCTTCACCAAATACTTTCTATTTGTGATATAAAACAGTTGGAAAATCCCAATATATTTTCAAAGTTAAAAAAAAGAAAAACAACAGAAAATTTAAAAACCAGCTTTAAAAAAAATGAATTCTAAGTTGTAGTTTACACTGTAGACAAATGATGGCACCATTTTATGTGTGTAATAGAAGCACCAGCGATCCTTTAACACTGCACGAATATGCCTTGAGATTGTTACATGCTTTTAACAACTATAGTGATGTTATTGTAAAAACTCAATGGTATTGCTAGAGCTAGAGATGCTCCACAATACCAATAATCTTGAAACAGAAATTAGTAGTTATAAAATTGTCATCTATATGTTTTAATTTATCATTCCCTTTGTTGTGGGCTAAATTGTGTTTCCAGTGCTAAGGTGCATATGTTGAAGCCTGAGCCTGTAGTACCTCAGAATATGACTGTTTGGCGATGGCAGTCTTTGAAGAGGTAGTTAAGTTAAAATGTGGGCATTGGCATTGTCCCCAATCAAATATGACTGGTGTCCTCATAAGAAGAGGAAGTTAGGGCACAGAAACATATAGAGGAAAGACCATGTGAGGACACAGCATAAAAGTGGAGAGCTACAAGCCAAGAAAAGAGGTTTCAGAAGACACCAACTGTGCAGACACCTTCACCATGTATTTCCAGCCTCTGGAACCATGAGAAAATATACTTGTTATTTGAGCCACTCAGTTTGTGGTATTTTGTTATGACAGCCCCAGCAAAACCTAATATATACTTCATTATTGTATAAAAACATAAATAAAAAAGTTTTGCATTAATTATATAAGAATGGAATCTCCCTAATATACATCAATTATGTGGGTGAAATGGGCCATGATTTATGATTTTTAAAATTAAATGAAGCCAGGCATGATGGCACATGCCTATAATTCCAGAGGCTTGGGAGGCTAAGGCAGGGGGATCATGAATTCAAAGCCTCACCAAAAGCGAGGCACTAAGCAATTCAGTGAAATCCTGTCTCTAAATTGAATACAAAAGATAGGGCTGGAAATGTGGCACAGTGGTTGAGAGCCCTTTAGTTCAACCCACAGTATTAAAAAAAGAAAGATTAAATGAGTTCTTCAGAAATCCTTGCCTCAAAATATCACAGGGCTCAATTTTGACCATGATTCTCTGTCAACTCTTAGTCAATGTCTTCTGATTGTACCCATTTGTTTCCTTGCTCAACAGAATGGAGACTAATGGAATGGTCTAGGATGTAGGTTCTAAAGCCAAACTGCTTGGGTTCACAGTCCTGCTTTATCACTGTGTGATTATGCAGTTATTTAAAATGCCTGGGACACATTTTTCTTAGTTATCTGTGCAATGGAAATAATAAGATGCCTACACTAGAGGGCTCTGTAAGCCCTCTAAAATAGGGCTAGGAATAGAGAAAATGTGATGGTGCTCTTGTCAACCCCTCTACACAATTAGGCTCCAGTTATTTCCCTGGGGATGGGCAACTACTTATCCTTCAATGCACAGAAGATTCCCAGAAAAATAAATGTGTGCTGTTAAAAATATTTCAGAGAGATGAGCTTGATTTCTAACAATCTGGATTCAAATGTAGATTTTCCCATTTATCTATTGTATTAGTCCATTTTGTGTTGCGATAATGAAATACCTGAGGCTGAGTACTTTCTAGTTAAAAGAGGTTTACTTAACTCACAGTTCTTGAGGTATAAGAGGAGGTGCTGACAAGGGCTTTTAGTCAGGACTTTGTGGCTAGCATCACACGGCAGGAGTGCATTTAAGAAAGGTCAGGTGTAAGTAAGTAGGAGCCAGATTTGCTCTTTTACAATAATCTGTATTCATGGCAACTAACCCAGTCTTGGGATAACTACATTAATCCATTCTGAAGGTGATGCCCCATGGTCTAATCAACTCATATTAAAGATCCCATTTCAATACTGTTTTATTGAGAACAAAGCTTCCGGAAAATGAATCTTTCGAGGACACATTAAACCATATCAAAACCACAGCATCCATTACACATTTTCAAACAATTTGCTAAATTTCTCTGAGTTTCCTCAACCAGTACATTATTTGACATGGTGGTGCTCAGTATTTTTCTAATGAATCTATTTTTCTGTTGTAGGCTGGACATGTCAGCCTTGTAAGATACTGCAGTGTTGTGAGAGTAATACTTATGGAAATACCAAGTAAATGTAGGTGAGAAACAGATATGGGGTTAAAAACACTGAATCAGCCAGGCACTCTGGTTTAGGAGGCCCAGGCAGGAGGATCAGGAGTTAAAAGCCAGCCTCAGCAAAAGAGAGGCATTAAGCAATTCAGTGAGACCTTGTCTCTAAACAAAATACAAAATAGGGCTGGGAATGTATCTCATAGGTTAAGTTCTCATAGTACTACCCCCAACCCCCGCAGAAAAAAAGACACTGGATCATACAGAGAAAGAAAAAATGAGATTCAACTCAGGGTTTGATCCTTTTGATTAAAAAGGGGCAAGTGGCAAGCATTAGATTAGAATTTTAAAATATTACCACCAGTTAACAAACCCAGATGGGTTTTCCATGGACCTCCCTCACAATCTTTTATTACTTTCCACGCCATTGACTCTGCTCAAGTCCAGTTGTACCTCAGATCCCTTTAAAATGTGCAGTCATCTCTGTCCAGAGTGCATTTTGTTCACTCTGGACTGTGTTTCCCATTGCAGTAGTATGTT
Source organism: Urocitellus parryii (assembly GCF_045843805.1). NCBI lineage: Eukaryota > Metazoa > Chordata > Mammalia > Rodentia > Sciuridae > Urocitellus > Urocitellus parryii. The sequence goes on along the minus strand of NC_135540.1, from coordinate 110,561,216 downwards.
ACTATTTAAAAACCTGTGCTTATCACATTAACTGGTGTCAAGCTTCGTTTTTGACATGATAATACTCAAATCATTAAAGTCAGGGCAGCATTGACAAAATATTATGCTCGATGCATTTCAAGATAGTTATTTCTATCAACAGAATTAGTCCTGTGTCCAGAATCACTCTTTTTTTTTTTAAGTTATGGATGGACGCAATATCTTTATTTTGCTTATTTGTTTTTATGTGGTGCTGAGAAGTTAACCCAGTGCGTCACATGTGCAAGGCAAGTGCTCTGCCACTGAGCCACAACCCCAGCCCAAGAACCACTTTTAGCTCATAATAGTTTCGTGAAAAAACAGGCTGTAAGAACATTTTGATCCTAAAAGCCTTGATTTCCCTCAAATGAAGGGGAGGGGGGAGTTTTGTAAACAATATTGAAGATTTCAATAACAATGGTGAGTTTTCAAGTGAATGGTGAATGGTGAATCACAATGGTGAACACGCCTGTTATCTTTCTTATTTGCACCAAACTCTGGATACTTACAGAAAAACCCAAGAGAAATACTGGGAGACAGTCATGATATCCTGCAGGTCTTAACAGCTCTTTGTCCCCCATTCTGCCTTCTCCAAAGCCCTGTGCTCCGTGTAAGGTAAACAACTGATGAAGTGGCAACTTGAAGATAACGGAGACAGTGGGATCTTTCCCCACTTTCACTGCTTGCCAAAACTTTCCTAGATTCACCATTGCAATCAGCCTGTTTCCTCTCAGAATAGTAGTGCAATAAACGACTACTCAGGGAATACAGTTCGACTTCCAGATTTTAAAATTCTCATTATCATTCTGCCATTAGGTAGGAAGCAAGTTCCCCAAATTCGCATCTTTAGGTCCCACGACCTAAACCCCTAGGGAGGGCTGAAGAGACCCGCACGTCAGGCTCGGGACTCGGGCTTGCCGGCGCCTCAGCAGCTCCACCACTTCCCACCCGCGAGCTCTAGAGTGATCGTCCATCTGGAATTCTCGAGGCGGCTCGGGGACCTAAAAGGTCAGACTCCACGGGGCCGGGGGCCGTCGTGGGGAAGAAGAGAGACAACCGGCATTGGGCTTACTGCACACCTAAAGGCAAAGTCTACTACAGTGCCCCGGCGCCCCAGTATCAAAAAGAGGATTGGCTTTCACTCACGTGACCTCTTCCCTTCTCAGCGCAGAGACGCACTGACGTCAGGACGTCGCGAGGCGTGCGGGCGTGCACTAGAAGTGCTGTGTCCGCGCACCCGCAGGAGCGATGGGCACTTGGTGTGTGGGGTAGTACGGTGGTTCCTTGTGTTTCGGCAGCCGGGGTCCTGGCCTGGCCATCCGCCCTAGAGGCGGCGACTTGGAATAAACGAAGCCTCTAGCTATGGCGCCGTAGCCTCCCAGGGCTCTCTCTTGAGGCCTCCTCCTAGGGCATGTGGGCCCTAGCGGGCCGGAGCTGGTGGCGGGGACTGGTGCTTAAACCGCGGGCCACCGGGGCCGCGCGACCCGGGCTGTCCAGGGACCCGTCAGTCCCGACCCTTAGGGCTGCTACGAATTCCTGGACCACAGACAGCCTCTACAGCTCCGCAGAGCTCAAGGTGACGGCCTCTAAGTCTCCGGTGAGACCTTTTAAAATATTGGAGAGGGCCCCCAGCGCCCCGGCCCCCACATGTGATCTTGGAAACGTACTGGGATTCCTGGAACTGGCTGTGAGCCCATATTCCAATTCCTGCAAGGGAGGCGGGAGAGCGTGGAGCGCCTGCAGGCTGCACGCCTTTCCACTGCTGCCAGTGTGACCTTGAGCCAGTCATTTAACTTTCTCAGTTTAATTCTAAAATCCTCCAAGGAACCTGCTAATTTTTTTTTTTTTTTTTTTTTGCATTTGAGACATTTGGCTCTGCTTCTTCTTTTGTTCAATGATATACCAATTAAAGGTCCAGTGGCTATTTGCGGGGGTTGTGTAATGCAGTACAAAGAGCTGAAAATGCAAGACGAAGAGAAGTATTGACTATGTCTTAGCTTCCTTTTATTATTTCATTTTATTTCAGTCAAACAACCTGCAGTTTTGACTGTTGTAGTTAGAGAAAGTGGGATTTCAGTAACTGTAGAAACTGCACTATATGATAGCTGTGAAAAGACTAGGCAGAAAAGTGAAAGATTGAATACAAGTTATGAGTTAGTAGAAAGTAAGGTCTGTGTGATTAGTCAACTTTGGCCTATTCTAAGATCCCTGTGGGGTATGTGTGTGTGTGTATTACAATTAAAAGTTCTTAAAACTCGAATGAGGGAAACATCTACTGTGGAACTATCAGATTTAGTTTTATATTTTTACGCAATTAAGTATACTTTTGTCTCCCTTGGATTGCGGCATTTATAAATACAAAAACATTAAGGTGAATTTTATAATTTCGTGCTGTTTGTTGATTATGAAATATTGACTGGAAAAATAGAGTGCACAAAATGAATATTTTACTTGAATGCCAATTTTTAGCAGTTTCTGATGTGCTGAAGTAAAGCGTTCAAAATGTGTGTATTAGAAAGCAGGAGTTTAATTTTTAAACATTTAAAAATGTAATGATAAGCCCTGGTTTTTGTTCTCGCAATTTAAAAAAAAAAAAATTTTCTCCAGGAAATTTTCAAAGTAACAAAACTATCTAAATTAAAATGTTACAGGCTTTATTAGGAACACAGATTTTTAAATAAACCTGATTTATGATTTCATGTGTGCTAGGAGCAGAGAATTTTTTCTTTCAGCTTTTCTGAGCTCCTTTGCCTTAAGAACTTCTACTAGATAATCTGCATACTCAAGACTGTTGAGAAGTTCCAGATGTCTTGTATTCTGCATTCATGGAAATAAATTCAGTTCCTCATTGGCCCCAGAAGTGATGGAAGCATTAAGGGATTTTTATTTACCTGACTGATCGTCTTTGACTATGAAAATGTTGTGTTTGATGAGTCTTCTTGTGATATGTTGTGTTATGAGCTCAGTCATATATATCTGTAGTCAGAATAATTATATGTAAACACTATAAATACTAGAATTAAAATTGAAGAGCAAGAAAATGTTTTGAATTAGTATATTTGTTTCATATAAGGAAAATTTCATACTCCTACATGTGATTTCTTTCCCCATTCTAGGAAAAACCTGACATGTCTAAATTTCTTGTTGAAGATATTAGAAATTTTAGTATCATTGCACATGTGGATCATGGCAAAAGTACACTAGCTGACAGGCTTCTAGAACTAACAGGTATTTTCATTTTATATCATATGCTTAATCAACTGCAGTGAGTTATTGGGAATCCACTTTTACCATGTTAAATTTTATTTTTAATTTTGTGTGTAGTATTTTCTTTTAAAGTCCAGAGAAATACCAATTAAATGTTTCTGTTTGTAGGAACAATTGATAAAACAAAGAATAATAAGCAAGTTCTTGATAAATTGCAAGTGGAACGAGAAAGAGGAATCACTGTTAAAGCACAGACAGCATCTCTCTTTTACAGTTTTCAAGGAAAGCAGTACCTTTTAAATCTCATTGATACACCAGTAAGTATATTAATAACTTTGCATGTATTATGAAAAACCTTTTATTAATAACACAAACATTGTTTAATTTTTTTGAACTGAATTTTAAATATCTTTTTTTCCTCAATGTTTTTTTTTTAGTGTAACCTCTTTCAAAAGTACACTTAAATAAAGAAAAAAAAGTAAACCTGTGTTTTAACAACTTTTTATCAGTGTCAGTAGATTTGCCATAATGCCCCTTCCTGGAATAACTGTAGCTAACATTTAAAGGTATGGATATTTTTGTTTTTTAGGGCCATGTTGATTTTAGTTATGAAGTATCCAGGTCACTTTCTGCTTGCCAGGGTGTTTTACTGGTCGTTGATGCAAATGAGGTAGGATTTTTCATTTTATATAATGATATGTCTATTTGGTTGTTTCAAGATGTTTTCCTTAAAATGTATTATGGAAACAGAATTTTTCTGTTTGAATAAAGAAATAGATTGTGTTTTTCAAAATCATATGCTTTGATGCTGTTAACTTGAAGTTTTATTACATTAAGGAAGGCATTCTGTAGGATTGAATAATTTGTTAAGTTTTTAAAGCTGAGATTGAAGTATTCAAAAGATTGTATTTTTTGTTGCAGCATGAAGGTTGTCCTATTATCAGTACATCCTATGAAAACCTCCTCCACCAACTTTCGCAGTCTATGTCAGTTTTTAGTAGAGTTTAAAAATCTTTAGTTTTTAGGTGATTTTTAAGGCAATAATTTAGAAAGTGTTAGAGTGTCTTAGGGTTAAGGCAATAGTTTAGAATGTTGCCAATTTTTTTGTGTGTGGTATAAAATTCGTGAAGTACCTATATAAGAAATATACTAAAGTTTAAGCTTTTCATGTATCTCAGTTTTTCACAAAGTCTGAATTAAAAATTCAGGTTTTATTGTTGTTGTATTGTGTGACTTGATTCTGCCAAGAACAGTAAATCTCCACCTTACTTACATAGTACTAGGCTTTATAAACTGCATCACATGATTGTATTCTGTAGTAGGTTTTGAAGTCCTTGAGGATCCATTTTTCATCTCTGTGTCTCTAATACCTGGCACAATTCTTGGCACATGAAGGACCTCCAATTAATGTTTCTTGAACTGAAAGAAATTATCACAGGGAATGAGCCAGGTGTATGGAAGTGTGGGTTATCAAATTTGCTGTGTAAAAATCTCTGCTTGAGGCTCCCTGTGTTAATCTTTGTAGAATGTCTATTTTGTTTAAACTATTCCCTTACCATGAGTGATCTTTATTTTAACCCCAAACACATAAGCTAGAGAGCAAAGTAGGAAGGGCAGTATTGGTCAGCTACTTGTCATTATATTGAAATGCCTGAGATAATTAGCTTATATAGAGGTTTATTTTGGCTGTTTTGGAGGCTCCCGTCCGTCACTGATTGACCCATTACTTTGAGCCACTGACAGTGCAGCATATCATGGTAATGGTATGTTGCAAAGCAAAACCACCCACCTTGTCAGCCTGGAAGCAAAAAGAGGAGGAAGGGGTTACTATCCTACAGTTATCTTAAAGGGCATGTGCCAATGACCTAAGGGTCTCCTGTAGGCCCCATCTCCTAATAATGCAACCCTAGAGATAATACCTTTAATACATGGGCTTTTGGGGAATTCAGGGCCCAAACTTATAGCAGGCAGATATTTGGCATTTTGTTTATTATTTGGGTGATGGAAAATCTATTTTGATGAGGATGATGGTTTGAATACCATATGGTTTTGAATATAAATTTTGTGATGGTAGAATGGTCATCTCAGACTCTCATGTCTTTATATTTCCAGGGTATTCAAGCCCAAACTGTAGCAAATTTCTTTCTTGCCTTTGAAGCACAATTAACAGTAATTCCAGTTATAAACAAGGTAATTATAATAAGACAACAAAGCTATTTATTATTTTACTTTTGAAAAGTTTATTTACTGTTTAAATGTCAGGGGCAGGATTTTATATGAGGGCTATCTAGCCACTTATTCCATGTATTGGTGGGATTGACCTCTTTGAGTTGCATGGGATAGAATTACAAGTCAAACTCCTAGGCCTTTGCACAAAGCTGAGAATGGAGTTCCTCTAAATTGCATGTAGTGTGAGAAGGCCATTTCTGTAGAAATGGTATGACAAAATATATTATACAGACAAAAATATATTATACAGACTGCACATAGGAAAAGCAAAGAGGCTTATGATTATGAGAAAACAGTATAGCCCATGAAACAGTTCAGTGATAAACTGAGCTCTCTATATAAATCTCAGTTTCATATTTCATTGCATTATATTCCTTGATATTAGAGTTTAATAGAAGTAAGTCTGCCTATAGGTAAGACAGCTTTTTATCACACTTTATATTTTATTTTGAAAATCCATTCACATGGTGCTAATTGATGTGATTACTGAACTCTTCTGCACTGAACTATTTCTTTGCATGTTGTGCTGCCTGACTTGTATATTTTGTAGTCATACTTGTTAAAATTATATTATCTACATGTAAATTATTTTAATTTTTTGAAATAAAAACAGGTTAGCAGTAAGCCTTTAGCTATCTCCAAATACTGTTAATATATAATATATTTTGTTTTTATTATGCTAATGTGGTGGATTTTATTTTTAAGATAGATCTGAAGAATGCTGATCCTGATATGGTTGAAAAACAAATTGAAAAAGTATTTGATATTCCAAGTGATGAATGTATTAAGGTAAAATATCATTTTTTGAAGATGGATTTTACTTTTAAAAATCTCAGGTAAATGACTTAAGTGAATTTTATGGTATTTGAGCATCTGACATTGTACAATGTCTTTGTTATTTCATTTGATTCTCACAAGGAACCCATTTTATATTATTAGGACAAACAGGACTCATTTCTGTGTTTAAAGGAACCAAGGCTCAAAGATTTTTATCATGTTCCTTAGATCATACGTTGTAGTTAGCCAGTGTTATCAGGACAAAAACAGGCCTTTTGTTGCAGTATGACTTCTTGTATGCCATTTTACCTCTTTGGAAATACTGTCTTTGCAGACCAGGTTCCAACTAATTTCATATCTTTGAATTTTTACTTACCTTTCAAAGGATAGTTTGCTTATTAAGTAGCCACAACCATAGCTATGCTGCATGGTAGAAAAGTATGTCATTGCAGCAATATAATATTTTCCTCTTATTTGGTTTTTGAAAGAGCAAATTTCTAGTGATATTATTTTTATCCTATACACAATAGACAAATGCATACAACGGAATAAAGTAGCAATGTTTTACTTATATCTTATTTATTTTGGGGGTGGGGTATAACTGGCATGTATCCTAAATGCATAGGATAGCCTCCAAAATAAAGAATTTCTTGCCCAAAATATCAGTAGTGCTAACTTCTCTGCAAAGACAGTATTTCCAAAGGGGTAAAATGGCATACAAAAAGTCATATTGCAGTGCATTTCATTAATAACTGCAATGAAATGTCAGTAGAATGAGTTTGAAGGGGAAGAGGTAGTGTTCAGGAAATGGGTTTGGAAATCAATATATCAGAGAAAGTTCTTACACTGATGATGACAAAGGTAACTCATAGTCTTATGGTTTAAGTCTTACATTGTTTTTTCAGTGTGAGAACAATAAAAGAGTAATGGGCTTTATAGTTGCATGCCATCCACATATACTGATCATTCTTGAGATTTAGGCTGAATATGAATAATCATTTCATATTTCAGATATGAAAGCTGAATTTCAAGAAAATAGGTATTAGTGAAAGTCCTACATTTCATGCAGACATATGATTGTTACTCTGTTTTTCTTGAATATTGGGGATTAAATTCAGGAGCACTCCACTACTGAGCCACATACCCTGTGCAATTTTGTATTTAATTTAGAGACAGGGTCTGACTAAGTTGCTTAGTGCCTTCCTTTTGCTGAGGTTGGCTTTGGACTCACAATCCTTTTGCATCAGCCTTCCTAGCTACTGGGATTATAAGATGTGAGCCACCGTGCCTATCATGATTGTTACTCTTGGACTTTTTCAGTTCTTAGTCCATTACTTTCTCAACAGCATGCTAAAAATGCTCTTATAATTCAATCCTGGAACCATGGAACCTCCTAACTGTAATGAAAAAAGGTATTTGTCAGCATACAAATGTGAGTTTCCTTTTGCTATATTGAAACTAATTGATAATTATTAGAATTCTTCTGAATATAAAGCTTAAGTCATCAGAATAGAAAAATATATCCTTAATTTTAAATGCTTTTTCTTTTTTTCCTGTATATTTTTAGATTTCTGCTAAACTTGGAACAAATGTTGAAAGTGTTCTTCAAGCAGTTATTGAAAGAATACCCCCGTAAGTATTTTTTGCTGATTTTATACTGTTCACTTAATATGTAATAGTTCAAAGACCATCAGTTTGATTTTTTTTTTAAATCATGGATATGCAAATATACTTGTAGCGAATAAGAATAAACCTTTGTTTTTAGTAATATACTTAAGCATATACAGTAGAGTAAAAGGAAGAGAACAGGGGTGGTGGGGATCTCTTCTTAACAACCATGAAAGAATTTCATTGACAATTCTTTTTTGCTTTATAATGAACAAATATATTAACAAATAAATATTGCAATTTATTCAAAGTTGAATTCAATCTCACATACATATTTTACAGAAAGATTCTTTTATTTTGGCTGTTAGGTATCAACCCTTTCTCAAGAACAAGAGTACATTAAACATAATACCCAAGTTGAAAATAGGTGTTTTTATTAAGATTTTAATTTGGTATATATATTTTTACTTGTATTTAATAGCCCTAAAGTGCATCGCAAAAATCCCCTGCGAGCTTTGGTATTTGACTCTACCTTCGACCAGTATAGGGGTGTGATAGCCAATGTAGCATTATTTGATGGTGTGGTTTCCAAAGGAGATAAAATTGTGTCTGCACATAATCAAAAGACATATGAAGTTAATGAAGTCGGAGTTTTGAATCCTAATGAGAAGTCAACTCATAAATTGTAAGTAATCTGTAACAGTAGCTAAAATGTTTGTATATATTTATATTTCTGCCCCTTTCTCACCTTGGTGAGCTTACAATGATCTCCACTTTGTATCTTAAAAAAGTACCTGATTATTTAATGCAACTATACAGTGAATGCTGCAGAAGGGTCTCATGTATGAAGAATGGTAGGAACATTTATGGATATAAAATATAATCAATAGATGTTTATTCTTGACTAGTCACAACTGATTTAATGATATAGTAGATTGGGTCCTACATTGATATGTTCAGTGGAATAATTAAAAAAGAGTTAGTTTTTCCCACCCATATCCATGTTGAGAAAAATTTTTTAGACATGTAAGTTCATTACAACTAGATTTTCTAACATAAAGATAGTATAGAACTTTGCATTCTTTTCTTTAGTGTGAAATTCACAATAAAACCTTGATTAACTAAAATCCTTGGGGAGTGGGATTACAAAGGTAGTGTGCTTTAGAAAAACAGACCTGAGTTACAACTAGGGTGCCTGCTCTATGTTAGATACTGATGAGACATGACTTTAGGTACATAGTTTGAGGTTTCTTGGGTACTGTTTCTTCATCTGTAAAAAGTTAGGGTATTGTGCCAGATGTTTGCATAGACCACATTTGAAGGTTCAATATTGTATGCTTAGAAAAGCAGTACATTACTAATTACCTTGAGTCAGAAATTCTGTGTATTTTCATTTTACTTAAATAATTCTAAAATCAGCTTCTATTGTGCCAAATATATTATTGCATCTTCACTTAAGGTTCTCATATTTCATTCTACATATAAATTAGTTTACATAGGGATTTCTTTTCTAAACTAAGGTAAAACTCTTGACATCTTAGAATGCTCTTTTCCTACAACACAGATATCAGATAGTTGTCAGATTTGTTGAAAGTTCACATTTTTCTGCTTAAAATTCACTTTTTTGTTTATTAAAGAACATTTGTAACATTTTTATTAATTAATAAAATAGATGATTAATATATCATGCTTGTGTACAGTGAAACCAGTTATCCTGTGTTTATAATTTAGAAGCTGTTGTTTAATTTGTAAAAGTTGTGCAGACTTAGGAAGAAGTTTTAGGCTTCTGCAGGGGTTTTTGTGGTAATGGCTGAGACATGGTGTTTTGGTTTTTTGGTCTTTTGCAGATAAGCCCCAGAGGTTTAAAATTGATATGTAGCACTTATTTGTGGTTTGCTCAAGTTTTGTTTGGAAAGTATGTGATAGTTTCTTGGGAAAGCTGTACAACTGTAGTATGCAATTGAGATGTTAAAGCAGTATGTTTGCATATAATAATTTTATTTAGATATGCAGGACAGGTGGGCTATCTGATTGCTGGGATGAAAGATGTCACTGAAGCGCAAATAGGAGATACATTGTATTTACATAATCATCCAGTGGAGCCCTTGCCTGGGTTTAAATCAGCGAAACCAATGGTATTTGCAGGTGAGGAGCTCACAAATTCAAAGGTCAAGGGCCAAAAATTTTTCAACTAAAAGTCTGACCCTTTAGTGAAAGAAAAATCACAGAGGATAAAGACAGATTCTGGTTATTCTAAATGACTGTTAATGTCAGGATATTCTTGTCGTTTCATTTTTTATGTGTGCATGCTATTGACACATAAGTTGTTAATTTCATATATGAGATGAAGTTTTTCTGAAAGTTCATTTAGGACTCCTTAAGAAAATAAATGCATATGAAAAAAGCTGGTTTATAGGATATTATTTTCATTTCTCTAGGGAGTTCATTTTTATATCTGAAATGTTTTTTTCTAATTAGGATGTTTTTATTTCTGATTATCAGTATATTTACTGAATATTCTCCTCTTACTTAACTGGGTTTTCTTTAATGTTGTACCAGTGTAAACGTGATACAGAATACAGTGTGACTTTAAGAATATAACTTCAGAACCGTTTACTATTATGTGGTATTAAGATATTTTAGAAAAGACCAGATCAAAGATCAGTTTTCTCCCTATAGACTATCTCATTGGGAATTATGAACTTGGGTTATCCCCACATTTAAGCAGCCAGCCATTTGGATATTGGTAACTTGCAAGGTGTGGTATTCACAGTTGTGAGACAAAAGAGAATTTGATGAATCAGTACACTCCCATAGTATTTGTTAGTAAATTCCTAAAAAAAAAAAAAAATTTGTCTTTGGATTTAATAGAGAATGGACCATATAGAATTAAAAGTTCTATGTAGTTTTCATTTCCACTCTTATTTCTTCTCTAGTAATAGAGATGTAACTATATAGTAAATGTTCCGTTCAATTGTAGAACATCTTACACTTAAATAAACTCAATTTTTTTTTTCCTGTAGGCCTAAATTTCCATGGTTCCTTCTTGTTTTTCTTCCCTCATACTTCTGTAAAAGCATAAAAACACTGGAATGTGAATCCATTTTTGTATTCCTTAAAGCTAATGAATTTTGCAACCAGTTTAACTTAATATTGATAAATTTTGAGTAAACCAGTATTTTCGTCAATAGAATACACTAAAGAAATGTAAAAGCCAATTGGTTACTTTTGGACTGGAGAATACCACATATTGTTTGGTTTATAGGCAGCTTATCTTGTGATAATTAAAACTTCTTGTGTCACCAGGAATGTACCCAGTAGACCAATCTGAATATAATAACTTGAAGAGTGCTATAGAAAAATTGACTTTAAATGACTCCAGTGTGACAGTGCATCGGGATAGCAGCCTTGCTCTGGGTGCTGGCTGGAGGTAAGATTCATTCATGTAGTAGAGTTGCATTTTTGTAGGAAAGCGTAGTTTAGATGGTGTATTGCTCTTGAAATATTTCTAAAGATAAGTTTATATTAATATAGTAAAGTTAAACCTTATGTCAGCCTATTTTACACTGTGGATTCATGTTTTATGAATAAGTTTTATGAAAATTTTAGATTTGCAATGGAGGATTTGAATCTTATTTAATAAGTTATATTAGCATTTAATTATGATGTGAGTTGTGTGGACTCTTGGTCCACCCCTCCCCTGAAGTAACATGTTCATCAAAGCTAATAGAGCCCCCAGGATATAAACAATTTAAAGTATGGCTTTTTTGTCCTCAAGGTTGGGATTTCTTGGACTTTTGCATATGGAAGTTTTCAACCAAAGACTAGAGCAAGAATATAATGCTGCTGTTATTTTGACAACACCTACTGTTCCATATAAAGCTGTTCTTTCATCAGCAAAATTAATAAAGGTACTAGAATGTTTCATATTGTTTCACATCAGCATAAAAGGGAAAACTAAATTGTGTATGAAGAATGTAAGAGGAAATTCTTAGTAAGTAGCAGCTGAGTAGCTACTAATAAACTATTGATTGATTAGTGTAATAATTTATGCATTTTTTTTTCTTTATTTGGTCTCTATATTATCAAAGCTAGTCTATTACTGATAGTAAAAATTAGAATAAATAATGAAAATACTGTTCTAAATATAGGACAAAGATGAAAAATATAATTTTGGTCATAAGTAATTTATTTTATTAAAAAGTAAAGCATTCATTCTTGTGGGCATGGAAACTTTAAATTTCAAGTTAATGATGGAGACATGTTATTTTCCATCCAAACAGCAATTTATTAATTTTAAGTAACCATTAACTTTGGAATCTATATTTTCCAACAACATTAACTTAGTAAACTAATACCTTAAAAGGGTCAAATTGACACATGTACTTTTTAATAGCCTATGAAATGTAAAGTGTAGTAAGTCAATAACTGAAATATTTATTAACAATTGTTTTAGTAATGGTAAATGATTATTACTGGAGGGGTTTTGAATTTTGTTCTTCTTAATTCTCTTTAGTTATATATAATATTAGGATTCGTTTTGACACAATTAAAGCATGAAATGTAATTCAGCCTAATTCCTCCAGTATTTCCCCATTTCCCCTTTTCTTCCCCTCCACCCTCCCATTGTTCCCTTCCCTTTACTGATCTTTCTGATATTTACACACAGTGTTTTTTGTTTTCTTTTTTTAGTTATGTCTTGTGGATGTACTTGATGTTGAGAATTCACTGTGCTTATATTTATATATGAATGAAAGTTGGGTCAGATTCATTCCACTGTTCTTCTCTCATTTTGTTGTCCCTCCCTCCCACTCAGTCCCCTTCATCTAGTCTACTAATCTTTCTTCTATTTTGATAGAATTCCCCCACTTTCTTCCTTTCTCCCCCAACCCCTTTTAACCACCTTATTTTGGACTAGCTTCCTCATATCAGCAAAAACATTCAACCTTTGATTTTTTGGGTCTGACTTATTTAATTTAGCATGATATACTCTGGTTCCATCCATTTACCAGCCAATGCCATAATTTCATTCTTCTTCATGGCTGGGTAATACTGCATTGTGTATATATACTACATTTTCTTTACCCATTCATCTGTTGAAGGGCACCTAGGTTAGTTCCATAGCTTGCCTGTTGTGAATTGAGCTACTATAAACATTGATATGGCTGTCTTATAGTATATGGTGCTCTCATATATTGTGGATATTAATTAAAGAAAAAGCATGTTAAGATAATATTCTAAGCTTTAGGAATTCTTATATGTTCTTATTAGTGGCAAAAAGTTTGATAAAATAAATTCTAGAGTATGCTATAAGGTAAAAGGTTTGCTTTTTAAAGAAATGAGGTAAATATTACATTAGTATTTTTTCTTGTTGATTTTTCTAAATTTTAGGAATACAGACAAAAAGAAATCACAATCATCAACCCTGCACAATTTCCTGATAAGCCAAAAGTAACAGAATATTTGGAGCCAATTGTTTTGGGTACCATTATCACACCAGATGAATACACTGGAAAAATAATGATGCTTTGTCAGGTAGAAATGAAAAACTATTTAATACAAAAGTAGAATTTAATCCTCTGAAACAGTAGTTCCCAACCTAGGCTTTAAAAGATTTCTGTTGAGAAAATTGAGTTTAATGAGATTTTCATATATATAGCTCTGTCTATATCTATACAAGTATAAAGATGCATATGCTTTTAAATTCTATTTTCAAGTAAGAAAAACAATCAGTGTTTTTGATCATCTCGTAATTTATTGATATTTTTAGCCCAAAGGAAATAAATTTAATATGCATTCTGAACTGGCTAAAAGTATGATTCCTTTTAGCCCTTTAAGGACTTCAATATCATTTGAAAGAGGATTTGAATATCATTTGAAAGATAATTATAAAACTTCAGGGACCCTAGATTAGAAGTATTCCCCATTTTGTTTTATAGTTCTTGCCTTTTTTATTGTAATAATACCTACTCCACAAATGGGGTATAATGAAATTCATCAAATCTACATATTTGGAATATTAACACACAGTATTTGGAATATTGACACAGAGTGTAAAGTATGTCAAATGGTGACTAGAAGACCTGAATTTTATTTCTGTACCACAAACTACATTGTAATTATGATCTGTTGCTTAATTTCTCTGGACCCAATTTGTAAAAAAAAAAAAAAGAAAAAGAAAAGAAATAAAATTAGGACTTTGCCTTTTGTAGTTACATGTGATTTATTGCTCAATGTAATAATGTGTAATTTAAAAAAGATAAAACTGTTAGATAAACACAAAGGATTAAAAGCTTTGCTAGCAAGCATAATGTAATTGAAATACAAAAAGGTTCTTGTATTAAAAAATGATGCTGCTAAATTTTTACTAGGCCATTAGAGAATTATTTCTTCATTTTTTTCCATTCTTTATTATTAGGATTTGTAACTTGGTAGTTGATATCTGTATGCACCAGTTTAAGACCAGTATTTGTCTAGGTTTTACTTAAATACATTTTTTCTTTTTTTTTTTTAGGCTCGAAGAGCAGTTCAGCAAAATATGATGTTTATTGATCAAAGTAGAGTTATGCTTAAATATCTTTTCCCTTTGAATGAAATTGTGGTAGATTTTTATGACTCTTTGAAATCCCTGTCTTCTGGATATGCTAGGTAAAAATATATGGCAATCTCAAATGTTTGTTAACTTTTTGAAATACTGACAAGAATATGCCACCCACTTAGTAATTTCAACTCTTGAATATAGTTGAAAATAGAAGTCTAAGATTGGAAAGGCTTGGAATCTTGTAGTTCTAACACTGAGGTGGTGTTAAGAGAATACTTATAATTTGCTTATGACAAAAAAATTCTTTTGATCAAATTGTAACTCTACTTTTAATAGAAAAAAAACAACTTAGCACCTTCTTTATGAAAAGAATTATATTCCTTCTGTCTTTTTTAAGAATTGTACATGTTAAAAAGCTACTGTGACTTCAGCTATACTTTTGAAATGTATTTGTATGTTGCGTAATCCCAGGCACATCTATTTACACATGAAAAACAGAAGTACATATTCATTCTATTTAAAATGCTAGGGGTTCATCTGTGTTTTTGAATAAATAACTTGGTTTTCCTAGGAGTAAATGTTTTACATCATAAAAAACTGTATGTATAGGAACACAGCCAGACAAAGTAAGAGTTGAAAGTTAATATTAAATAATAAATAAGGAACTGGGTATGTAGTATTCTGGCATTCTTTTTTTGTTGGGGCAATTAAGTCTGTATTATGTCAGTATCCTTAAGGTCTTACATTACAGGATAGTGTATAGTAGAATTTAAAGGAAATATGAAACAAAATAGAGAAACAGAGTGGGAAAATAAACATTCAGATCTATAAAAAACACACAAGATATGAATTTTAAAATTAACACTGAAAGAAAAATTCCAGTGTTTCAACTTCTGTAATAACCTGGAAATTTAACTTTTTTTTTTTCAGGTGAAGAGGGTCAGCATATAGAATAACTCTTTTTACTAAAGAAGTCTTAATGTTTGATTATATAGAGAACTTAGTTTTTCTGATTTGTCATCCATTTTATTTTTCTTGTATGTCTTTTAGACAAGACTTTAAGCATGTAAGTGGTAATAAAATTTAAAATAAAATGAATTAAAGTGGCAGGTTCAAAAATTACTACAGTTAAAAGGATTATTAGAAGATATATTTGTTTTTAAACATTTTAAACAAAAGTCTATCAACTATAGTTTGCCTTTGGGTAATACTTTCTGTATTAAAAAATCTTTTAGCTTGGAAACTTAAAATACATTTCAAATTTTGAGCTACATAAAACTAAAATACTCAAACTTCTAACATTAAGGTGATTCTCATGTTCAAGATGAATGTCATTTCCACACTTAACAGAAATTCCTTATAGTTCGTAGCCTTCTATAAAGCCATCAACCTCCCATGGATTGAGATCAGGAAAAATTAGTTTCATGTTGAGTGTCAAAAATCTACTACAGGATCCAACATGGCAGCCGGCGAGGAAGCAGCGACTCCAACGTCTCCACTTTAACGGGATATGAAAGACTCATCGAAACAGCTGCAGCCTAGCTACGGAGGAACTTCTAGCATAACTTCCTTAAGAGGAGAGCTGCCGTGAACTGGTAGGTTTACTCGAAGTGACAGGTTGCCCCAGAGAAGTGGATCTTGGAAGGCCACGCGGGCACAGAGGTCTAGTCCCTCAACCATCAGCCGCTCCGGCAGGCGGCTCCCCCTGGAGGCCTAGCTCTCGCCCTGGGAGAAGCGGCCCCACCCGCCCGGTTCCTAACCAGGCAGCCACAGCTACTCGGCAATAAAGGTGCCCACGTGGCGGGTGCAGAAGTTAAGTCCTGCAGACGCCAGCCGCCATTGCAACCCTTGGGAACCCTGAGCGGCTTAGCCCGCCCCGCCCGAACCGGCGGGTGCAGAAGTTAAGTCCTGCAGACGCCAACCACCTTTGCAACCCGCGGGATCCCTGGGCGGCTTGGCCCGCCCCGCCCGAACCAGCAGTCCTCCACCATACGGGCTCCCCGGGAGGCCTAGCTCTCGCCCTGGGAAAAGCGGCCCCACCCGCCCGGTTCCTAACCAGGCAGCCACAGCTACTCGGCAATAAAGGTGCCCACGTGGCGGGTGCAGAAGTTAAATCCTGCAGACGCCAGCCACCTTTGCAACCCGCGGGAACCCTGAGCGGCTTGGCCCGCCCCGCCCGAACCGGCGGCGGGTGCAGAAGTTAAGTCCTGCAGACGCCAACCGCCTTTGCAACCCGCGGGATCCCTGAGCGGCTTGGCCCGCCCCGCCTGAACCGGCAGTCCTCCACCATACGGGCTCCCCCGGGAGGCCTAGCTCTCACCCTGGGAAAAGTGGCCCCACCCGCCCGGTTCCTAACCAGGCAGCCACAGCTACTCGGCAATAAAGGTGCCCACGTGGCGGGTGCAGAAGTTAAATCCTGCAGACGCCAGCCACCTTTGCAACCCGCGGGAACCCTGAGCGGCTTGGCCCGCCCCGCCCGAACCGGCAGTCCTCCACCATACGGGCTCCCCCGGGAGGCCTAGCTCTCGCCCAGGGAAAAGCGGCCCCACCCGCCCGGTTCCTAACCAGGCAGCCACAGCTACTCGACAATAAAGGTGCCCACGTGGCGGGTGCAGAAGTTAAGTCCTGCAGACGCCAGCCACCTTTGCAACTCGCGGGAACCCTGAGCGGCTTGGCCCGCCCCGCCCGAACCGGCGGCGGGTGCAGAAGTTAAGTCCTGCAGACGCCAACCGCCTTTGCAACCCGCGGGATCCCTGAGCGGCTTGGCCAGCCCCGCCCGAACCGGCAGTCCTCCACCATACGGGCTCCCCCGGGAGGCCTAGCTCTCGCCCAGGGAAAAGCGGCCCCACCCGCCCGGTTCCTAACCAGGCAGCCACTGCTACTCGACAATAAAGGTGCCCACGTGGCGGGTGCAGAAGTTAAGTCCTGCAGACGCCAGCCACCTTTGCAACTCGCGGGAACCCTGAGCGGCTTGGCCCGCCCCGCCCGAACCGGCGGCGGGTGCAGAAGTTAAGTCCTGCAGACGCCAACCGCCTTTGCAACCCGCGGGATCCCTGAGCGGCTTGGCCCGCCCCGCCTGAACCGGCAGTCCTCCACCATACGGGCTCCCCCGGGAGGCCTAGCTCTCACCCTGGGAAAAGTGGCCCCACCCGCCCGGTTCCTAACCAGGCAGCCACAGCTACTCGGCAATAAAGGTGCCCACGTGGCGGGTGCAGAAGTTAAATCCTGCAGACGCCAGCCACCTTTGCAACCCGCGGGAACCCTGAGCGGCTTGGCCCGCCCCGCCCGAACCGGCGGCGGGTGCAGAAGTTAAGTCCTGCAGACGCCAACCGCCTTTGCAACCCGCGGGATCCCTGAGCGGCTTGGCCCGCCCCGCCGGAACCGGCAGTCCTCCACCATACGGGCTCCCCCGGGAGGCCTAGCTCTCACCCTGGGAAAAGTGGCCCCACCCGCCCGGTTCCTAACCAGGCAGCCACAGCTACTCGGCAATAAAGGTGCCCACGTGGCGGGTGCAGAAGTTAAATCCTGCAGACGCCAGCCACCTTTGCAACCCGCGGGAACCCTGAGCGGCTTGGCCCGCCCCGCCCGAACCGGCAGTCCTCCACCATACGGGCTCCCCCGGGAGGCCTAGCTCTCGCCCAGGGAAAAGCGGCCCCACCCGCCCGGTTCCTAACCAGGCAGCCACAGCTACTCGACAATAAAGGTGCCCACGTGGCGGGTGCAGAAGTTAAGTCCTGCAGACGCCAGCCACCTTTGCAACTCGCGGGAACCCTGAGCGGCTTGGCCCGCCCCGCCCGAACCGGCGGCGGGTGCAGAAGTTAAGTCCTGCAGACGCCAACCGCCTTTGCAACCCGCGGGATCCCTGAGCGGCTTGGCCAGCCCCGCCCGAACCGGCAGTCCTCCACCATACGGGCTCCCCCGGGAGGCCTAGCTCTCGCCCAGGGAAAAGCGGCCCCACCCGCCCGGTTCCTAACCAGGCAGCCACTGCTACTCGACAATAAAGGTGCCCACGTGGCGGGTGCAGAAGTTAAGTCCTGCAGACGCCAGCCACCTTTGCAACTCGCGGGAACCCTGAGCGGCTTGGCCCGCCCCGCCCGAACCGGCGGCGGGTGCAGAAGTTAAGTCCTGCAGACGCCAACCGCCTTTGCAACCCGCGGGATCCCTGAGCGGCTTGGCCCGCCCCGCCTGAACCGGCAGTCCTCCACCATACGGGCTCCCCCGGGAGGCCTAGCTCTCACCCTGGGAAAAGTGGCCCCACCCGCCCGGTTCCTAACCAGGCAGCCACAGCTACTCGGCAATAAAGGTGCCCACGTGGCGGGTGCAGAAGTTAAATCCTGCAGACGCCAGCCACCTTTGCAACCCGCGGGAACCCTGAGCGGCTTGGCCCGCCCCGCCCGAACCGGCAGTCCTCCACCATACGGGCTCCCCCGGGAGGCCTAGCTCTCGCCCAGGGAAAAGCGGCCCCACCCGCCCGGTTCCTAACCAGGCAGCCACAGCTACTCGACAATAAAGGTGCCCACGTGGCGGGTGCAGAAGTTAAGTCCTGCAGACGCCAGCCACCTTTGCAACTCGCGGGAACCCTGAGCGGCTTGGCCCGCCCCGCCCGAACCGGCGGCGGGTGCAGAAGTTAAGTCCTGCGGACGCCAACTGCCTTTGCAACCAGCGGGATCCCTGAGCGGATTGGCCCGCCCCGCCCGAACCGGCAGCGGGTGCAGAAGTTAAGTCCTGCAGACGCCAGCCACCTTTGCAACCCGCGGGATCCCGGAGCGGCTTGGCCCGCCCCGCCTGAACCGGCAGTCCTCCGCTATCCGGGCTCCCCCGGGAGGCCCAGCTCTCGCCCTGGGAGAAGCGGCCCCACCCGCCCGGGTCCCAACCACGCGACCGCAGCTACTCGGCGATAAAGGTGCCCTCGCAGCGGGTGCAGGAGTTAAGTCCTGCTGATACCAGCCGCGTTTGCAAGCCGCCGGCACCCAGTGCGGCTTGGCCCACCCCGCCTGAACCGGCAGTCGGCCTCCACCATCCGGGCTCCCCGGGAGGCCTAGCTCTCGCTCCGGGAGCAGCCCCCTGCAAGCTAGGCGAACCTTTGACCCATCGGGAGGTTAGGCCCAGCAACCTGCGGAGTGATAGAGGTGCCCCTCGTGCCTGCTGGGTAGGCGGACCTTTGACCGACCAGCAGAGCAAACCTAGGGCCTCCCAGCGTGGTAGACGGATCACACCAATTGGAGGAGGATCACAGCCACTACATGCCCTGCAAGGGTGATTATTCAACTATACAAGAGCAATATAAATAAATAGAGGGAAAATTTCAAAACACAACAGTTTCACCAAGCAGAAAGAAACGCCAGCAGTATGAAAAGACAAGGAAAGAAAGGACCACAGGCAATGCAGGTCAACTCAACTTTAGAAGAGGTAATAGGTGCAACAGATGGAATGTCAGATAGAGAGATCAGGATATACATGCTTCAGATGATCTGGAGTCTCAAGGAAGACATGAGACAGCAAAATCAGATAATGAAAGATCACATTGACAAACAAATCCAGGAAGTAAAAGATCAATTTCACAGGGAGATAGAGGAAATAAAAAACAAACAAATAGAAATACTAGAATTGCAGGAAAAAATAAACCAACTTAAAAACTCAATTGAGAATACTACCAGCAGAGTAGATCACTTAGAAGAGAGAACATCAGACAATGAAGACAAAGTATTTCAACTGGAAAAGAACATAGACAGCTCAGCAAGTCTGCTAAGAAACCATGAACAGAACATCCAAGAAATATGGGACAATATCAAAAGACCAAATTTAAGAGTCATTGGGATACAGGAAGGCACAGAGCTCCAAACCAGAGGAATACACAGCCTATTCAATGAAATAATACAAGAAAATTTCCCAGACTTGAAGAATGAGACAGAATCCCAAATCCTAGAAGCCTACAGGACGCCAAATGTACAAAACCATAAGAGATCCACACCTAGACACATTATAGTGAAGATGTCCAACATACAGAATAAGGAAAGAATTTTAAAAGCTACAAGGGAAAGGAAGCAGATTACATTTAGGGGTAAACCAATCAGGATAACAGCTGATCTCTCAACACAGACTCTGAAAGCTAGAAGATCCTGGAATAACATATTTCAAACACTGAAAGAAAATGGGTTCCAACCAAGAATCGTGTATCCGGCAAAATTAAGCTTCAGGTTAGAAGATGAAATTAAAACCTTCCACAATAAACAAAAGTTAAAAGAATTCGCAGCTAGAAAACCATCTCTTCAAAAAATCCTTGGCAAAACATTGCAGGAAGAGGAAATGGAAAATAACATTGAAAACCAACAATGGGAGGTAGGACAGTAAAGGGGGGAAAGTAGTCAAAGAGGATAACAAATCAGGTTTAGTAACATCAACAAACAAATATGGATAGAAGTACAAACCATATCTCAATAATAACCCTAAATGTCAATGGCTTAAACTCACCAATTAAGAGACACAGGCTAGTAGAATGGATCACAAAACAAGATCCAACAATATGCTGTCTACAGGAGACGCATCTGATAGAAAAAGATATCCATAGACTGAAGGTGAAAGGTTGGGAAAAATCATACCACTCATATGGACAGCGGAAACAAGCAGGCGTGTCCATACTCATATCTAATAAAATAGATTTCAAGCCAAAGCTAATCAAAAGGGATAAAGAAGGACACTTCATACTGCTCAAGGGAACCATAAACCAACAAGACATAACAATCATAAATATATATGCCCCAAATAATGGTGCAGCGGTGTTCATCAAGCAAACTCTTCTCAAGTTCAAGAGTCTGATAGACCACCATACAATCATCATGGGAGACTTCAACACACCTCTCTCACCACTGGACAGATCTTCCAAACAAAAGTTAAACAAGGAAACTATAGAACTCAACAACACAATTAATAACCTAGACTTAATTGACATATATAGACTTTACCACCCAACATCAAGTAGTTACACTTTTTTTTCAGCAGCACATGGAACCTTCTCAAAAATAGACCATATATTATGTCACAGGGCAACTCTTAGACAATATAAAGGGGTAGAGATAATACCATGCATCTTATCTGATCATAATGGAATGAAACTGAAAATCAATGATAAAAGAAGAAAGGAAAAATCAAGCATCACTTGGAGAATGAACAACAGGTTGCTGAGTGACATATGGGTTATTGAAGACATCAAGGAGGAAATTAAAAAATTCCTAGAGTTAAATGAAAACACGGACACAACATATCGGAATCTATGGGACACATTGAAAGCAGTCCTAAGAGGAAAATTCATTGCTTGGAGTTCATTCCTCAAAAAAAGAAAAAACCAACAAATAAATGATCTCATACTTCATCTCAAAATCTTAGAAAAAGAGGAGCAAAACAACAGCAAAAGAAGTAGAAGGCAAGAAATAATCAAAATCAGAGCTGAAATTAATGAAATTGAAACAAAAGAAACAATTGAAAAAATTGACAAAACTAAAAGCTGGTTCTTTGAAAAAATTAAAAAAAAAAAAAATCTACTACAGCATGGTCATAATGAGGATGTAATGCCAAACCAAACAGCTATTTTCTCTCAAACTTAAATCCCAAGCACAGTGTCTTTTTGGAGTTCCAGATGTGTTTCCTGTAATCATATAGGAAATCCAAAAGTTTCATGTATTAATGGCTGTTTGTCAATGCAACAGCACTTATTTAAACAGGATTGTCATTGGTAATAGAAAACTAAACAGAAACTCAACTAATACATCTTGAGAATGACCCATTAATATATGGTACTGAACAGAGCCCACCAGCTGTTGGGAACATTGGGGAGGAAATGACTTTTGTCTTTAGTGATCTATTGTTCTAATCTAGTTTAACCATTTTCTTTTCCTTCACCTTCTGACATACACCTGTTGTTTTTCATCCCTTATTTCATAAAGTTTATTCCTTATTGTGGACATTTAAACTCACTGTATATGTAATATTTGTAATATTTTGCTGGCAAGCTAGATTTTGTTATAGGGGAGTGAGTAATGAAAGAAATAAGAAAAATTAATCTCCTGGGATATATGTCATTTGGACTTTTTTTTCTTGTTAGCTTTGATTATGAAGATGCAGGCTATCAGACTGCAGAACTTGTAAAAATGGATATTCTACTGAATGGAAATATTGTAGAGGAACTAGTAACTATCGTACACAAGTAAGTTGAGTAGAAACTAATCATAAAATGTGAAAATAATCACTTTTGATGCATTTTTCTTTAGTTATTAATCACTCATTTTTATTCCAACAGCTACATTTAAAAAATTTTTAATGATAACTGAAAAATGAAATTATGAACTGGCACACTGGTTAAATTATGGCAAACCCATAACCATATTTCAACTCATTAAATTATATTGTAAATTAGTATTTAGTGACAGAAAATGAGGAAGGTAAAATGTACACTATGATCTAACTACAATAAATATCAGAAGGATATATCTTAAAAATGGTAACTGGTTTTCTGTGGAAGAGAGAAGGGGCATCAAGGATGTTTTTTATTTTCTAATGTGTTTCTAAATTTTCTAAAATTAATTTTATTTTAAAAAGTTATTCATGATTCAGAGAGAGATGTTTATGATAAATAAGTTCCACTTGAACCTCCTCTTAAAAAAAGCACTGTTAAATTGATTATACAAATGCCTATAGATACATTAAACATTCTTATTTAGGATATGTAAATAGTTATATATTTTTCTGTTTCAGAGACAAAGCACACACTGTTGGCAAAACCATATGTGAACGTCTAAAGGATACTCTTCCCAGGCAGTTGTTTGAGATAGCAATTCAAGCTGCTATTGGAAGTAAAATTGTTGCAAGAGAAAGGTGAGTTGAAATTCATTTCTGTTCCCAGGCTGGTTTTAGAATTGATATACCTAGAAAACTGAAGAATATTGGAAATTTTAACTTGCTATTGGCCTAAGTTTTATTCCTACTTGTAGAAATAGTATGATAGCTGACTCCAGTTCCAGTGGTTTAAGTGGTGACTTTTACTTTGAATTACTTACATAACTTTATCAGGAATGTTTTTTACGGATATGAGTTTGAAAAAATTTCCATTTATTTCCATTGAATGACTATATTGTATTTCCTTGGAGAGGAATTTCCTTAAAGGTTTTATCTAGATAGACTCAACCAATTCAGGTAGTTTATACTTAATAGAAACTGAAACTAAAAGATAAAATAAGTATCTTTTACCTGAAGCATGTAATACCACTTCCCGAGAAGTAGGGAGGTT
Source organism: Urocitellus parryii (assembly GCF_045843805.1). Classification (NCBI taxonomy): domain Eukaryota; kingdom Metazoa; phylum Chordata; class Mammalia; order Rodentia; family Sciuridae; genus Urocitellus; species Urocitellus parryii. The sequence goes on along the minus strand of NC_135540.1, from coordinate 110,537,556 downwards.
CTAAATCAGAAAGGAATGTGAATATCATATTAGGCTTTGGACTGTAGGTTAGGAACCTCATATGTGGGTTATACTAGATGAGAGATGCCTTCATTTCTGTAGCAAACTAGTCTTTTCCACAAGATAGTAATAAGTCAGAACTGAATCAGCTGATAGGAAATATTCCTAACTGCAGGAAGTCTTATAGTACACTTCCCTTTTTTTAATGATCCTAATTACTTCTGGGGAATCAGAAATACCTCTGTAGTTATGAAAAGTTGTAAATTGCTATTTAATTCTAGCTTAACCAAAGCCAACATCTATATATAGATTTGAGATAAATTTTATGTCTATTATTGGAATGAATTTCATTTTGTAAAACTGTTTTGCTTCAGTTATTTTTGTGTTTCATGAAAACAGACTAGGCAGAATATAGTTGATAATCACAGAACATCAGGAAAATAGTAAATGATCATTCAATGATTGTGTTAAGGTTCTGCCAGCACATATGGTTTTCCCAACAGTGTATGCTTTGTCTCTGAAACAGAAAAATATGTAATTATTTACCTATCCTAAATATTTGAATGTTTAATGTGATCTGTAGTAATTTGCATAATCGCTTTTTTTTAAATTCTTGAATAATAGAGGTCTGTATCTTAATGAATATCTGTAAAAGGGAGTTTTGGGGGTTTTTTTTCAGTTATATAGAGATTTTAATACCTTTTTTCAATCATTGTGGGTATTCTGATACTATATGAAAACTAAATAAAAAAAATTCTTTGCAGGAGGACTATTTTTAAAAATTAGAGTAACCTGGAAATTTCTCATATACTACAGTAATAGATTATTAATCTGTGATATAGATAAATTCAAATTAGGATAGGTTTTATAAAAGCTCTGTACCACTGAGCCACAACCCCAGCATAAAAGCCTAAATCTTGTAATGTCTTCCTAGTTTATCTTCCTAACTATTCCACCCACATTCAATACTAATAATAATCCACTTTAATTGTTTTAAGTAGTAGCAGTATTACTAGGTTGAGCCATAAGTAATATAACTCTTACATTAAGGTCACATTAGGCTGAAGTTTGAGTAATCAAGCCTAACTACCACAGCTTGGCCTTTTTTCTTAATAAAATACTGGTTGATAATCATGTTGAATTTATTTGCTGTTTTATGCTAACTGAATGAAAATACAAGGCACTTGGGCTACTATTTATTTGCTTACAGTAGTTTTATATACATAATAGCATTATCATTAAAATATTTTATTAAGGAGAAATTGTTTAAAAGTACTTTTTAAAAGTATAGTGGAAATGTGTACTTAAACATAATTTTCTCTTTTACAGTGTGAAACCCTACAGGAAAAATGTTTTGGCAAAATGTGTATGTATCTAGTGTATATTCTATTTTGTAGTATTTCTATTTTGTGGGTTTTAAGTCAAAAGGGGTAAAAATATATTGGTTTTCATGTTGGTTTTTATAAATGTCCTTTAATCTTCAGGTTTCCTTTTTAAAGAGGTAAATTTTAGATTGATCATAGTAATTAGTTTGATTACATTCAGAAACATTTTTCCTCTTATTCATAAGACTTTCCATATATATGTATACACACACACACACTCTCTAAGGGTAGATTTGATAATTTTTTTATGGTCTAATATATGATGAAAGATTCTGAAGACCATGGCTTTTACAGTGGTAAGATTGAGAATTGAGATCCACCTCTCTTGTTTTGCCAAAGTTTTCTGTATCTCAGTGATTAACTCAATTATTATGAGAACTAAATGATTCTTTCTAAATGCTCAGTATAGTTTCTGGCACATTGTTGTCTATGTGAGTAAGACTTTCTATATTGGATTATATCTATATAATTTAAAATTACAAGCCTTGAGTTGAATTGGTAATAAGACTGATAATTCTAACATGCCATAAATAACTGTAGTACTGTTTCTGTGGGGAATCTTCATATCCATCCAAAATAACTAAACCTTTTATCATTGTTTGAAAAGATAGTTTAATGAGTGTCTGCCAGCAAGATTAGAGAGGTAACTTTGTGTATGTCTTCCTCATGGACAGTAATTTCATAAGAATGTTATGATTCTATTGTGATCTCTGTGTAACTATAGGATTATTATTTTGTGAAGTTTTTTGGACTTACAATTTTTCAAAATATTTTTCAGTATGGTGGTGATATCACCCGAAAGATGAAACTTTTGAAGAGACAAGCCGAAGGAAAAAAACGGATGAGGAAAATTGGCAACATTGAAGTTCCTAAAGATGCTTTTATAAAAGTTTTAAAAACACAAACTAATAAATAACTCATGGAAAACATAAAGAACTTCAATAAATTATAAACTGTGTAAAGAACTTCAACAAATTAAAACCTGTGTATTTTTTTCTTTATAGTAACTTACAACAATAAAATGAAAATAAATAAGTTTCCTTATTAGTTTCAGGGTTTTCAAGTTTGTTTAGTAAAGGTTAGGTCATTTAGTAAAGGTGAGGTCATAAGTGGAGCATACCTCCACAGGCTGTACAGGTTAAATGAGATAATATATTTTAAATACTCAGAAGAGTGCACAATGTGGTAAAGCATAGTGAATTTTAACTGTTATGTTTTCATGCATGTTTTTCTCTCACTGCAAGGTCCCATATTAATATTCCATGTAGTTTAAGTGAAAGAATTTCCAAAATCCACCTTAAGTGTCAAAATTTAGCTGGATCAGTTTATCTGATATGTATGATTTACTACATATGAATCACTTATTAAAGTCAAATAACATAGTGTCTAGGCATTTGCTTTATCTTTTGATGTTCATACAGTTTATGACATGTTGGTTTGTAATGAGATGGTTTATAATCTACATCTAAATTAAAATTAAAGCAGAGGCAGTCTCTTATTTCTGACATTCAGAATTCATTCATGCACTATGATAAGTGTTTGGTATTAGCAGCTGTTATGAATTACAGCTTAACAATTATTTAATTTTCATACCTAAGATCACAGAGCCAATAAACAGCTATATTAATTCAAAGTTCTTTAGTTCCACATTCATTCATTAATAATCACTGACAGCATGCAGAATGTATCATAGGAAATAAAATGATTTAGCCATTGGTTTTTGTCTTCTACTTGAATGAGGAAAATGTCTTTTCAGAATAAGACTATCAGTGATGAATTTTATATTGTTACATTTGAGATAATTATAAATTAAGATAGTGGGACTTAAAATGGCAGAATATTTGAAATGAAGAAGCAATTAATATGGTTTCAGAACAAAATGTTCTATTCTTTCATTGTTGCAAAGGAGTCACAAGTTGTACCTGGCACATAATATGCACTATGTGTCTACCATTTAATATTTGTGCTTGTTTTATATGGTCAAATTTTATTCTGTAGTCAGTCACTCTTCAAAAAAATTTTGGAAAGTGACCTAACATAAGTAAGATTTCTACAATGAGTATTAAAATGGCACCACTTATTAAGTTTGTTGTGTGTCAGCCACTGTACTGAGTTCTCTTTTATTCAGTCTGTAAAGGAGAGGGTATTGTGCACAGTCAGTTTTTGACATAGCTGGGATTCAGACAATGGTTTCTTCAAAGACTACTAAAATTTTTCTTGTGAAATGTGTTCAAAAGGCTTTAAATTCTTAAGAGAATCACATCTGAGTTAGGAAATTACAGTGGCCAGAGAGCAATTTGCTGAACAGTTAGAGGACACATACCTAAATTAGCCTCCTAACGGTGGCTGTAATGAAAAAATTCTTTTAGACCTTTAAAGCATAGAAATACCTGTGAATGGTACACAAAAACAGACAATGTTGGCCTTGTCATTATGGCATCATATGACCTAAAGTAGTTAGGGTAGTTCAAAGTAAACAATTCTTATTACCAGAACTATTAGTATAAGATACTACTGATTTACTGGATAGTTAAATATTTATAAAGCTTTTAAAAACATGATCTATAATTAAAATAAGGCAGCATTATTTTACACTAACAGTTTTATTTTTATTTCATTTTCAGTTTATTTGCTAAATATTTTAAGGAGTGTAACTACATTTCAATCGCAGAGACAAGCAGACATAAATAAGGCTTCTATAACATGGGCTTATAAAATGTGAAACATCAACAGGACAGGGAGCGTTTTGTCTTTAACTTCCAATGGAATACTGAGAAACTACAGGTAAAGGTATTGTCTATCTGTAATTGTATGATGGAAACAAAACAAAAGGAAATGTAGGCTCACAGATACTGTTAGTTGCTGGAATCTCCCAAATGCAAGTATTTATTTCACTTCTGGAAATAAAATTTAGATAAATTATTTATTATAAGTTTTATTTGAAGTAAAAATAGAAAATATATTTAATTTGCACTTATGCAAAGTTATGTCACTCTAAAATAGTTTACAGCAATTCCTTTTATATATATTTCACATTATAATTTTAGACATTTTTAATAAGGAATAAAGCTAATCATTTGTGAAGTTTAACAATAATCAGAAAATATTCTTCAAAAGAATTTCCTTAAGTGTGTACCTAGGTATAAAGCTCATAATTTTCAAGATGCTATTATTAAGGGCATGAACCCAAGTCATTAAATAAAAATAAGTATATCTGTAAAAAAGTGCTGTATAAGAAGGTAAGCAAAAGCATGCACTTAACCACTTTCCAAAAGGTTGTAAACTAAACATTTAGGCACTGTCATCTCTTCAAGTGTTCTTTGCCAACAATATATAGCAGGACTTTGTCCACAGGCGCTACCGCAGGAAAATGACTAAGGCAACCACATGCAGAAAAGCATGTGTGTAATGCACAGAAAAAGAGCATTCCAAAAGTAAAGGTTTTCCATGACAGTTGTTGATGAAAACTTGGAGTGTCTTCTTGTAATTAAATAAAAATCCATTTCACTAATCATGTCCCAAATGGTACCTGATGTTCAGAATCTTTTAAAAAACTTAATCATTCTAAAATTAAACAGGCAGATATTTCATTTCTATGCTGTTTTACAGGTGGCTATGTAGCTACTGTACTGTATAATAAAATAGCCAACCAATTTTAAAAGACTACATTTCCTAAATCCTAGTGTAAAAGAGGCATTTTAAATATGGAATGTATAACATATTAGATTTTAAAAATTACAATCTTCAAAATTTCCAATTTTATCATTGCATAGCTGATAATTCATCTAATAAAGTTTTCTTTCAAGCAGAATTTTGCTTCAATCTCCTTCAATTTCCTTCTTTCATACTGTGTAGTGGGTCCACAAGTTTATTGTGCACATGCATTAAACCTTAAAGAAAAAAAGCACAATTCTAGTTTTGTTTTAGTTAATTTTGAACTCTCATTTACTTTAGCAAGCGTTTTAGTTAATTTTGAACTCTCATTTACTTTAGCAAGCAAAAGATATAAGTATTTTTGTTCCCATTTGATACAAAAATCAAGTTTATTGAAAAACTAAAAAATGTTTCAAAATGTTAAACTACCTAGCAAATATCAATTTATAATATCGATGAAACAATGTAGATCTAGAATGTATACAGGTACTTTGGAAGTAGCCAGAAGTAGGAACAATTCTTCAGAGCATTTCTATGTCAGGATACCAAATTTGAATACAATTTGTTTATTCATACATTCTAATTACATTTAAAAGTTTTTATTGACTTTGATCTTCTGGTAGTTCTTTTACTAGACTCCAGAGAGGAGCTGAGAACTATTACAGTAGGATAGCTTTAGTCCTTCAACATATTACCATATGCATTCATCTGGCAAATTGTTTTCTACTCCATAAATATATGTGTTTATGAAAAGGGTTGATTACATATTAGCCATTACATATTGAGAAAGGTTTCCTAAACCAGTACAGAAGATGCCTATATTAAACGCTAAGTTACTGTAGAAACTGAGATTCTAAATTTAAGCAGAGTTTAAATTTCATTTTGTAATATACTTGCGAATCGTTCTTAACATATTAAAGCTTCTTGAGAAGTAGCATCTTTTAGTTATTAATGTCTAAAGGCATAAGTACTATATTTCTTTGAAAAGAAATAGTTCTAAGAAGATTGTCTTTGACAGAATCAGTTAACTGATTATTTTATACTTTGGAAATCAGAGAAATCATTTAAATTTTCTAGGTCACTGTAAACACAGAGGCTGGGGAAAAGCACTTGGAACTTGGTTTCCAAAGAAAATGGGATTTTTAGTTTGAGGAGATAGGGTAAGTAAGGAAATGTTCTTGTCAGGGAGGCTGAACAAAGCACCCTAAAATATAAATTGTGAGGGAGACCCACTTCTAGGGTATAAGCAAAGAACCCTGAGAGGAGTTCCTGTAGGGAAAAAAAAAAAAAAAAAAAACCTAGGAGAAGTCTTCAAAGGAGATTCTGAAAGGAGGAAATATCCCATTTTCTACTGCTACTGAAAGTAAAAGAAAGTTAACTTCTCAACAGCCTACTTAAAGGCTTAATCAGCACTTCAAAGGTCCAATTTCAGTAAGACAGGGAAGAATAATTTCAGTTATGTAATTTAGAAGATGAATCATTTTGTAGAGGATCATCCTGTACAGTATAATTTTCTATATTTGCTAACAACTTTGATGATGGGTAGAATACATTGTGGCTTTAAAACACAATTTAAAACATCAAGATAAACATTAAAAACCCAACTACTTTATAAAGTTTTTTTTTTAACTACACACTGAAAATAGCTTTTATACATAAGGCTGTTTTCAAACTAGAAATTAATTTCAAAATTCTATTAATTGCTTTCTAGCTAATCTTTAATAATTTACTATGAAATAAGGTAAAAACTGACAAATTTCTACATTAAGAAATTCCATAAAAAGAAATAACTGGCACTTAAGTTGTAAACAGAAATAAGTAAATTCTTGATACAAAATTATTAATAATTTGTATTTAAATGACATTTTGTATGTCATAATGTTATATGTCATAGTATCTAAATATCAATTTATTTACAAAGTAAATTTTACCTCTGTCAGGCTATAGGGGTGGCCCCTAAAAGGGACACAACAGAAAAAAAAAAATGCATCACCATGAATAATGTTATAAAATACACTAACTCAAAGATAAATAAGTTCTAATTAAAACAAAATACCAAAAAGCTTTATATGAATAAAATGCCCAAGTATTAAACTTTTCTTGTGATTAACCTGTATCTTTCAAAAGGTAGATATGAAATAAGCTTCCATTCAGTAATACTTGTTACTGTTTGGAATTTAGTTAACCTAGATCTTTTTCAGGAACTAAATAATTAGAACCTTTACTAAATAATTAGAACTCTGTTAACATTTTTTAGTGAAGACAGAAGAAAAGGTAGTATTGTAAATGGAATTTGAAGAACTATAGGCAACAACACCCAGAATAGTATCCTCCAGTTTTTTGATGGGATATAATAGTAACTCAGTGAGAACATGCCAAATACATAAAACTACATTTGAAATATGTGCACACTCTTGAGTATTTAATTAACTCTACTCTAAATCAAAATACTTAACTGCAAAGTAAGGCTTATATATGGCCCAGAATAAGATCTAAATTCTACTTTTTTGACACACACCGATATTCTGAAACCTCTTTAGAAATATATATAGCTCCAAAGTAGAAAGTACAAGGTACTCTTCAGGTAATGCAAATATCCTCTCATGAACAGTTTACACTTGAACATGTTTCAGAAGAACTTGGAATTTATATAACACTAAAACAACTAAACATACATAAATACCTCCTTCTCCTCTAGTTTAAATTATCTAACTTATGCTTATATTTTTCCTGGAAGCAATGATTATAGTGTGGGGAAAAGCACACAAATATATATTTGATTTAGATGATACTATATTCACAGTTTATTCCTCTTCTGGGAGGTAGTGTAACAGAGTGGACAAAAGCCCAATTCTAGGTATCTGATTTCAGTTACCCAGCTCTGCCCACTATAAGCTATATGACTTCAGGTAAATAACTTAATATCTCTGTTAAGCCTACTAAATCATTTGAAAATGGCAGTATATGAAAGTTCACTTTATAGCACTACCATAAGAATTAAATAAATCAATGAATATGATACATTTAGAATAATGCCTGGTCATACAAGTACTGGCTATTATTAAACTAAATATTTACTAAAATGTAAAAATAGTCTGATAAATATCAAGTTGTGATAAAATCAGACAGACTGGTACCAACAGGGTCTATTTGGGGATTACTGGTACTAGAAAATGGACACTGAAACTGGCATATGTAGAAATGTGGATTTCTGTATTAACTTCAAGAAATCTAATATGTGCAATGAAATCTGGAGGACGGTTTGGAGATATAGGGATAAAACTCCATTCAAGAACTCTTGTCTACTCACAGTTTATCAATGAGATGCTCTCTGCCAAATTACAAAGAAGCCAACATTTTGTTGTTGTTGTTGTTGTTTAATTGGATATATTTGTGGCTTGGTAAAAACAAGTAATTTAAATGACAAGAGATAGAAAAGATGAAGTATTAAATAATAAGGAAATATTTAAGTAAATCATGATTTATCCACTTAACTATCCATTAAAAATGTTTTTAAAGAGTTATTTTGTAAAATAGGAAAATGCTCACAAAACATAAGTGCAAATACAAAACAAAACTATACACACAGCATTTTCTAAATTTGTTTTAAACATGAGATTTTCAGTGTTTTGTAAATTTCAATCATTTGTATCCAACCTCAATATTTTTGCCATATTCAGACATTTTATATGAATTGCAAGTTACTGATCTCCTTTAAATCAATTATAATTTTAAATATTATTAATACTATATTTCTGAATATGAGATTCTGTATACTATAAGACATAATTATTTGATATACCACTAAAACAAAATGCTATCAGGTATACTATGATAAGACACCAATTTTAAGAAACATTCTAATTTCAGAAAGATAAATGTGTCATAGAAGCAATAAAATATGATAACTTTCTTACACCTGTATTAAACAATGATATTCATGAAATATAGCTGTGATGTGTTCTATACATTTTTTAATACCTATTGAACACAGTAACTACAGTAAAAGATTAAAAATATATATTTATTGATGTAACAGAAGTAGCATATGTACTATACACTCTGTGCTAACATTTAAAACCAATTGATTTTCAATATTGACTACATAAATATAGATACTTTATAAAGAAATACCATTTATATAGCTTGTTTATGTTTGGGTTTATATGTGGAGTTCATTCTTAGGGAATGGAGTCTCCATTTAACATAGTCAAATTGTCACTTGAAAAATCTCCTAAACTATCCATTATGTCAAGTATATGCAGGTTTTTTTATACACAGTAAGACTTACTGAACTAGACTACAGAAAAAAGCAAAAGGAAAATCATCACACAGGATTGTGGGAAATCAAACTCTATCTGCAGAGTTTATTCCATACTCTTTCAAATTCAGTGCCATTATAACTTTAATCTACAGGAATATATTTGTTTGAAATTATTAAGATTAAATGAGATAGTGGGAGACCCATCTTAACCATGAATTAGGTTCTAGGTAGAGGGTTAAGATGGAACTTGTAAATATAAAAACAAACCCAGAAAAGACAAAGATAGACTTCCTGTAGGGTTATTTAATATGGTAAATTCAGTATAAAAGTAAAATATTTTCTGAAATTTGGGATTTCAAGAGTTGGGTTTACTGAAAATACAAGTAAAGACATTTCTCTCTCTCTCTCTCTCTCTCTCTCTCACACACACACACACACACACACACACACACACACACACACACACAGAACCTACTCTGAAAGCCACTATTAGCTGAGGTGAGAATTTTTATCCATTGAAAAAACTGGCCATTGTATCAGCACAATTCCAGTTTTCAACAGGCCACAGTGTAGAATTAAACCCAGTCACATTAAATTCTGTCATCTATAACAGAACATCTCAAACATTGCTTTTTATATTCAATGCTCACCTTTAAAGTATTTCACAGTTTTAACTCTTAACTCTAAAGTAGCATCTTCATCACATACAAAAATAGTTCGGGGATGCTGCTGGAAAGCTGAAACAGTCCACATGTGATTGACTCCTTCTTCTATTGCTTTGTACAGGGCAAATGCCTTGTGTGCACCTGTTATGAGGATCATCACCTAAAAAGTGATGAATATAACTTGTTAATTAATAGTTTAATTTTGTTCCTGATGAGTAGGCAACTCTGACATGTAAGTGCATATTATTATCATGGTGGATACTGATGTGTAAAAGATACCTGGGAGGAGCAAGAAAAAGGGTATGTCTTGCAAAAGAAGAATTATGGGTCTTCAAAAAATTTACATAATTTGGAATGATACACCAAATTGTTCTACTCTAGATACTATTACAGAAAAGCAGAAAGACTCTAAAACAACAGATATTTAAAGTGTTTAAGATCATTTCATTGACCATGTATGATTATCCAAAGTTGTTTCAAACAAAAACTGAACTTAAAGAGAATTAGGGATCCACTTAAACACAGGAGTTGCCTTTTAGGCACATATGCCTGAAACTTAAAATTTAGAAAAAAACCAAGTTCATGCTCCTAAATTCCTAACTGCCTATGAAATAATTCAAAGAACATATGTAACTGTAAGTGTATATGTATGTCAAAATGAATCTTCCCTTTATCATTTTTTAGGAGCAAGTCAATCTGATTTTAAAACTTAGAATATACACATGAATATATCAATGTTATGAATCCTTACATAATTTGCCTTATAATTAAAAACATTAGATATTTGCAGTTCTAAAATATGTATAACATCATACACATTTTATACACATAAATGTGCATATTTTATAACTAGGAGGAAATGAAACACTAATAGATCAGGATATTACAACATTTCTTTTTTATCACAATTTACTATTCAGTTTTCACTGTGAAGATATATCTTGATTAAACCCAAGTCCATGAATATATTAAGATATGTATGGATTTCCACTAATTTTTTTAATTGATAAATCTTGTTCTTATGTATAGGTATACAAGCTCAACAAAAGAATTTAATGTAGCTATAAAGCATTCATCTCTTAAAACATTCATCTTTTAAAACAGTAATTAACTATGTTTGATATAATAAGATAAATAAAACATTAACTAATGAATCTGTAAATTAGTTATTCTTGCTGGGCATTAATAGCCAATGTGTTCTTTAAAGACTGATGCATATATTACGGAAGGAACTCTGTAATAATACAGGTTACTGAGAAAAAACACTGGTGATTCTTATGCATGAACTGACGTTTGAGAATCAATGATCAGGCAGATATTGCAATGATATAGCCTCATGCTACTTAAATAATAAATGTATTGCAATAACACTATTTTAAAAGGTTATGAGACGAGCAGATTTGGGTGATAGTTCACATTTAAGCAATCATTCCATCAACAAGTAGATATTTATAGCTTATAAAACTATTTTTAACCCACTGTATCCATTCCTAGTAGATATTTAAATCAAAAATGCAATTTTTAATATGTGAGGAAATTAAGGATTAAAGATTTACCTAGGAAGAAACAGGAAGCAGAAAATACATGATTTTCAGATTTTCATTTCTAAATTCTTACCCACCATACAGTCTGAAGATGGCAAGGATGCCAGAAGATGAGATACAGAAAGAGACTATTATACTCAATATATAAAATATATACAATATGTACAATACATAAAATGTAATAAAGCATAATGGTGACATGAAGTAACACTCTCTGGGGGAGTTGAGGAAAGTTTTAGAGTAGCTCCTCTAGAAAATCAAGTTTAAGAATAAATAGAAAATCTCTATATACAGGATCCTTTCAGACAGTTAAGGAGTAGTCAATAAAAAGCTAAAAGTTTGGTAAGGATGGAGCACAAGGAAATGAAAGGAAATAGCTGGACACTGGACACTGAAGTCAAAGACTTTTATGCTAAACAAAGAGGCTAGATTTGATCCTGTGATGGAATAATAGAGACTCACAATTACACAGATAAATAATAAACTGAACAATGTTTTTGATAAACTTATCCAGGAAGTAATACAGTGAATAGGATAGGTGAAGACTGGACACAAGCATGATTTAGGATGGGACTTGCAGAGAAAATAGTAGTTTCAGTAATTAGGAAATCACTGATAATCTGTGTGACTTTTGGTAAGGAAGTGAAAAGCTGATTTTAAGTTTTATTGGCTTTGCTTTAATTCGTAAGAATAACTATGCAAATAATTACAATTAATAAAATAATTCTAAAGATGTTACAATAGCTAAAAGTACTTGTGTCTTTTGGGGGGATTATCTTCATAATATATGGCATTAATTTTTAAATATAATTTAGTAAAAACAAATTTTAATCATTTTTTAAAATTTTTTGGTACTTGTAATTGAATCCAGGGGCACTTAACCACTGAGCTATATCCCCAACCCCCTTTTTGTATTTTATTAGAGACAGGATCTCACTGAGTTGCTTAGGGCCTCCTTAAGTTGCTGAGATGGACTCGAGATTCCCCTGCCTAAGCCTCTCAAGCTGCTGAGATTACAAACTTGAGTCACCGCACCTGACCCAAATTTCCTTTCCAAGTAAATTGGCTTTGAAAAATAGCCAAAAGTCAACAAAAATCATTTTTAGTGGTTCAGGTAGATAAACAATCTGTAGTGAATAGGACCAACTTTGTCCAAAATGGATTGTGAACCTAAGTATTTCATTCAAACTATTCCCAGCAGTTGCTTAATACCTATTATGTGACAGACAGTATGAGGGAGTACATATACATGCCTCATAAATTCATGCAGAGTATAAATTAGTGAAAAAACAGATATTAAATCAGTAAATATACTAAAATAATTACAAATTATGACAAGTGCTACCTAAAGGAAAATATCAGAGTGGTATGACAAAATAAGAGAAAATAATTTTGCCTATGAGTATGATGATAAAGAGAAAAACATGAAAATTAAATGGTGCAGTGTTGGCCATGCAAGGAATGGAAAAGAGCATTCTAGATATAGTGTCATTGTGAAGACCCCAAAGCAAGGAAAGAGTTTGATAATTGAGGCTATTAGCCTATGAGGTTCCTAATCTAGTTGAAATTTCTAAAATCTTGATGAAATATGAAATAACTTCCAAGGTGTGTTCAGAAGATCCTCATTATCTGAGCTGCCATGATGTGAATATATATATCAATGAATTCACTACTTGAATTTAGTTCTATATTTAAATCTTTCCACTTAACAGTAGCTAAGTGTATGTGCTATTAAAGAAAATGACACCAAAGAAAAAGGAAAAGAGAATATGAATAAATTAAACCATTAAAATTAAAGATAGAAAAAAATCAATAAATAAAAAAACTTGCTTCAAAAGAATGCTATGAAAAACATCAAAGAACTAAGATAGGTCCTAAGCAAAATGACATAGTCCTGGAATAGTTTTATAATGATAATTTCCAGTAATACTTAGAAAAAAATGCTGTTAGGTGAATGACATCATAATTTTGTTGGAAAATTTGATTCAAAGTAGGGGGAAAAATCAGTATTTGAATATTCTGTTCATTCTAAAAATTAACATAAGAATTGGGTTAAAACATATCTTAAGATGTTAAATGTTAGAAAACTTTGTTTCATTTTTCAGAAATAAAATCGTTCTAAAATGTTTTTTCTATAAATTTTCATTCACTAAAAGACATTTTTCAAATACTTATGATATTTAGATGAGAAATACCCATATTTCAATGATAATTCTATTTATATGTTCAAGTCTAAGTATAATTAAAATAGACTTTTTAATAATACTTTGTCCACTTTGAGCTATCCAGTCTGGCTACCAGAAAATAACTGATTTCTAGGCTTCCACATAATTTAACCACTAATAATCATAAACTGAATATAATTTTTTCCTGTTATCTAAAGAAAGGTAATGACAAATGAATTTTAAAAACTTAAAAATTTGACAGGGTCTACTTTTCAGAGCATGTGCATTAAATTTAGAATAGATCTAGGATTCGAAGGGTTCCTTTTCAGCTAGAAACTAACTGGTCTATCCTCTATGTATACTAAATCATCCTGAGAGCTCCACTTTATACAGTGGGCTACCACTGCATCTGTCCCAGCATCCTTTCACAATACTGTTTATTTCAATTAAAAACAAACCATGTGATTGCTTAAGATTTTAGGACCTCCATATGTCAAGAGCTTTGTAATGTTGTGAACAACCAATAAACAAAAAAAAAAAAAAAAAAAGATTTTAGGACCTCCAACTGTGAAGCAGGAATAATCAAGTGAAGCAGTACCTCAAAAAAAGGTGCTGCTAATTCTTTATAGCTCCAAAAGATAAAGTTAGTTGATTTCTAAATCTAACTATGAGACTGACAAAAAAGCTGAACACTAAAAAAAAAAAAACCACTAAAAAGAGAATGTGACCAAATATCAATCATTCTGCATGACAATTACTCCAAAATACATAAACATCAAAATAATATATAAAGAACATAGAACTCTTACTTCTCTAGCATCCATCACTGTCCCCACACCAACAGTGAGGGCCATAGTTGGCACTTTTGACAAATCTCCATCAAAATATTTAGCATTTGCCAAAATGGTATCCATTGCTAGAGTCTTTAATCTTGTCCTTGACACTAAACTGGATCCTGGCTCATTGAAAGCGATATGACCATCTGGACCAATTCCTTTAAAAAGAAATACACACATACCAAAAAAAAAAAAAAATTATTATTTTTCTCTCATTTAAATTGTCTCAAGGTTTAACATGGTTTTATGAGCAAAAATTCATAACACACTTACCTTGTCATAATTTATAGCTGAATTTCTAATACTGTATTAAAATGTGTTTCTGCATTTCATTCAACAAAATATTTCCATTTTTTTCTATAAGCATAACATTGATCTGGTATGATTCTAATAACAGCAGTAAAATTAAGTACTACCTTAATAACAATTCATAACAGTATTTTCACATACATCATCACAACATATGTGTAACAATCTTATGAGATGGCAAGATTAGGCATAACTATTTCCTTCAAGTCCTTCACTTTTTATTAAGACAGAAATCGTTGATGCTTAAGGTAAATAAGAGACTCATTTAAGATCATAATTTGGTAAATACAAACTCAAATTCAAGTCTTCTGATTCCTAACACAGTGGTTTTTTTTTAAACTGGGGATTGAACCCAGGGTGCTTAATTACTGAACCATGTCCCCAGCCCTTTTTATATTTTATTTAGAAACAGGACCTCACTGAGCTGCTTAGGGCCTAAGTTGCTGAGGCTGGCTTTGAACTTGCAATCCTCCTGCTTCAGCCTCCCAAGCCACTGGGATTACAGGTGTGCACCACCACGCCTGGCTAACCAAGTGGTCTTTATACTCACACTTTAGTCCAGAAGGGGCAATAAACTAGTAGACTCTGTGTAGTACAGTTTCCTCAATTAAAACAATGTATACATTGGACAAGATAATATTTTTATTGCAAATATAATGCAACCAAAATATCACTAATTCTGCACTGTAATCACACCAAAATATATAAGCATCAAAAAAGAAAGAAAGAAAGAAAGAAAGAAAGGAAGGAAGGAAGGAAGGAAGGAAGGAAGGAAGGAAGGAAGGAAGGAAACTATTAGGAGAGCATTTTTTTTCAAACATTTTTCACTATAATCTATGTCAATAACATTTGACACTATAATGTACACATACACACATATCACACACACACACACACACATATCTATCTAAAATATAATTAAAACAACAATAAAAAAATCACACAGAACTATTCTCAGTCTTAGTGGGAGAATTTCCCAGCCCAAATCAAGGTAAAATATGACATAGAATAACCTAGTTTTAAAGAATGATGAAGAAATAAATAAGCTGTTAAGCAAATATAGACCACCAAAGCACAAAAAATCCAGGAAATTTTAATGTGGGGACATACCTTTTTAATGTGAGGACACACATGTGATAAATATGCATATTTTTTCAACTATTAAGTAAATATTTGCATCTAAATATGTTTTAATTATAATTGTAAATTTCTAGGTTCCTAATAAAATTATTTCTTAGATATACATATACACAAATATTTATATTTACATCTATATTTACATGTGTAAAGAGGAAAGGATGGAACCAGGAGAATAAAAGCTTCAAAAGAAAAAAAAAAATGGTTAAGTGTACTAAGATCAACACTGGAGCTCTCAATGGTGATTTGGGCCATACAAAAGTGTGCAGCTAAGCTGAAGCTATGAGCATAGTTAACAGAAAAGCCTTGACACATTTGTTTACTGGACATGGGTAACTCAAAAACTGAGGTCTCTGATTACATATATTATATATGTACATATAAAATATACATATACACGCGTATATAATTTGGCTAATTACTCTTTGGTCTTTAGGTCTAAAGTGAGATATCAGCATCTATATGAAACATCTCAAAAACTCACTGTGTGGATTATATGTTTTTCCTGTGTTATTATAGTTCTGTGGGTAGTATGTAAAATTCAGGAGAATAATATATTACATATAGGAGGTACTAAATAGATAATGGCTGAATAAATGAATGGATGATTTTTATTTTTTGGCAGACTCAGTAGTTCCTCCCACTTGTTGCTCTACTTCCCTCACCACAAGGGCTTAAACAATTATCATTTCCTATGTCCCTTTTAGATAGAGATTATTGTCTAGATATAAGCACTTGCCCCAAGATAAACAAATCTATAACTGCTCTCCATATTAGAATCTTGACCTGGAATACAAAAAAAAAAAAAAAAAATCAGAAGACATCTAGAATTGAGGCACAGGATGAGAGCACTACAGAGAAAAGATTGATGAGTTCTTACTTTTGAGATCTTAAGTTCTCTGATTCTTATTTTTCCAAAGACTTATTTTTTCCAAAAACTTATTGTTTCAACTCTTCCTTCGGTTTTGAGTTGCCTCAGAATCATTCCAACTAATTCACTTCTGGTCCCATTAGTCTGTCCATATCACTGACAACCAAATAATTCACTCATATAACCAAAAAACAAAAGGTTGGAAGTTTTTCCTACTGTTTTCACTTAAAAAAAAATACTTTGAGATATTTCTTATGTTAATATATTTTATTTAGAAAATGCCACGTTTGTGTATCTTGTTACTTGGGTACGTTAAGAAGTCATGTTATACTTTACCCTCTCTTTGAACACTTTTGCCATTAGAGGAAGAATGAGAACTTTTAAGAAGATGTACTTCCTCGTTTCTCTTTTTTACCAAGATAAGAAAACTCCTGCTCTAATTCCCTGGAATAAGTAAAAGTAGACTAACATTCTTCAGCTCTTCTAAGTTCTGTTTCCAATTCAGAGGGGAGGAGGAGAAAACCCCATTCTGGCTTCAAGCCAACCTGCAATCTCTAGTCCAACTTTACCTTTAATAAAGCTGATATTTTGATCCCATTTGGCACAGTTCTTAGTGTTTTTATTAACCAAACCCTGGAACAAAAGAAGGGTAAGTGGTAAGACCCTGATATCAAGCCTCATCTTGAAAAGTCCAATGATAACAAACCTAGATCAACAAAGGAAAAGAATCAAATGAGATTCTTTCATGAATACATATCTAATAAACAGGTTATCCCAAGTAGAAGAAGAAAATTTAGTAAGCTAACCTTTCTCTTTTCATGCAGAGTAATTATAGACTTTAGATGGTATATGGACAATGTCAGACCTGGGCTTATCAGACTATAGTGAGGATGTTAATGGAGGAGACAAGGGAACTCTCTGAAAAAGTTTTTTTGTTTTTTTCCCTCTTTCTCTTTTTTCTTCTTTTTTGGAGTGGGGGAGATGACTATAGAAAGCTTAAGACAAACTGGTTTTAAAAAATCTATTTTTTTAAGTAGTCAGTGATAACTATAAAAAATTATAATTCATGCTCAATCTACTTTGAAAGGAAAACTGAGGTGCTGTAGTGAGGAAACCTTCCCAAAACATTTATCTAAAAAAACATATGAGAAATGACTTACAGCTATAGGGAATGAAAAGTGTTCTATCAAAATCTGGGATAAGTGAGCTACGGTTTTTAAAATTACACTAAGCTACGAATGCTTTCTGGAAAGAAGGCAAAGAACAAAATAGGAAGATCTTATCACATTTTTAAACTCTACTTCCTGGCACTAGATTCTTATATAAGGTCAATAAATTAACAGGGAAAATAAAATTCCACAATGAAGACATTTTTTTTCCATGTTTAATAAGCAACCTCTAACAACTAACAACCTCTAACAACTATAACTGCTTTCTTTGACCAAAGAAATAAGTGAAAACAATTCTCAATAAAAGTAAGATAAACAGGTTAGGTCAGTGATTCTACTTCAGTTTGGTGTGGAATTTAGATAATCTAAAGCGTGGATGGTTAGTATACTCCCTAAACATTCTCAAACATTTATTGTCTCTGGTGCAAATGGTAATTATATCAAAATGATCCATATGTATAAAACTGGAACATGTAAGCACTCCTTTAAGGTTTGCTTAAGTAATACTAGGAAATTTTATTTAAAACATATATAACTTTCTATTTTGAAAAACAAAATAGTTTAACTTGGATTCTTGCTCATATAAATAAACATTCTATCTACACAAGAAAATAAATGATATATTTCCTCAAAGATTTTTTGATCTTATTCAGTAACCTGTCACTAATTTAATAAAAACCTCCTCAGGAGAGAGAACTACGTCAGCAGCTGTAGTTTAGAAAAAAGAACAAGACTGAAGAAATAACTATAGAGTATCAATATATATTAAGCACTGTTTCAAATATGTTATGGTGTGATTAATTTTAACAGATTTTGGAACAGTTAATATTAATCTTATTTATAAAACAGTGAACTTCAATAAACTTACCATGGACATGCAAAGAGCAAGTGGCCAAAATAGGATGTAAATTTATATCTCACAGCAAAACCCAATTTTGCAACCCTACATCAAACATACTCAATTATTGCAATCATAAACTAACATATTTCTAATTCATGTAATTATGAGTGTTTTTCTAATAAGTAAGTTATAAAATATACATATTCAGATAGGTAATATATGTTAATTTAAGGCATTAGTATTTTAGTTGAATACTAAAAACTCTAGTGAAAATAATTTTGGCTTTAGCTTAGTTGATACACTATTCAGATGGCAACTGGCTAGATGTCTCAGATGCTTTGTACTGATAACAGAAAATCATGTTATTACAAAGGAAGACATTCCTATTTTTAGTACATTATGCATACACACATACACACACACATATAAATATATATATATATTTATATACACACATAAATTATAAGTGAAATTTGGTCAGTTTAATATTCATACACTGGAATTTATTAAAATAATTACATAGTTTAACTCATACTATCTAAAGGTTGATGATAAATAAAAAGACTTAGATCATTGTAATCTGATTTTTCTTAGTGAGATGAAACAATTTAAGTGACCTGCTACAATCTACCCATTTCTTATGCAAACTTTTAGATTCAACTCTAATTTGATAAATAGGCTGCATTGGAGTATTAAATATTAAAGATAAAGCTATCATTTAGGAAGTAAACAGGTCATTCATTTTTTATGATGTGGTAAACTATCAAACTTAAAGAGATAATTAGAAAACTATAACAGGGATTGGAACCTACCTCTCAAAATATAATTTAAGCAATTCTGAGCATTAACTATTAGAATTTTAAGATTATGTTTGATGAAAATTAAAAAATGGAAGTCAGGCTATTTCTGAGTATTATACAAAGTTAAGATTTTTTTAAATTTTAAAATACTAATTCAAGAATTAAAAAACAAATAATTAGTGGCAAAATTGTTTACATACCTCCAACAAAGAGATCAATTCCTCCAGCTTCTTTTATTTTCTTTTCAAATGCATCACATTCTGCTTGTAAATCTGCAGCGTTTCCATCAAGGATATGAGCATTGTTAGGATCTATATCAATATGCTTAAAAAAGTTATTCCACATATAAGAATGGTAGCTTTCAGGATGATTTCTTGGAAGTCCTAAATGAATTTAATAAACAAAAGTAACTATTTCCAGAAGTAAAGCTTTTTCACATTGTATTTAATTTAAAAATATTTTTAATGTGGAATGCCTGCTTGTTATAGCCCAGTATTATAACATACCCCAGGTATGTAGTAACACAATAAATTTATAATACACCCATGGAAATATTATTATCCTCATTTTATAGATGAGCAAGTAAAATAGAGGGGTAGTAGCTCACAGAGGGGGTGGAATACAAACACAGGCAGTGTAGGCCATGTGCACTTAATCACTATACATTTCTTGAACACATGAAGTTTTCAGCAGTGAAGCTAATTTACTAAATTAAATTTATTAAATTAACTAAATTTGTTAAATTAACTGTTCAACTGAAATGTTGGCCATGTTACTGCTCTATTCCTCCCGTATCTATGAAAAGTATATTGAATCATAATAATTTGTGGGACCATCACTTATGTTTCTGTTAAAAGTGTATTCCTATATTTATATTTTAACAGAATTTCTATGAATCAGAGATCTTCCCAGTTAAGCAAGATAACACTCAATACATTATTTAAAAAAAAAGCTTCACAGTTACATATGGTTTTTAATCTGAAACATATATTTTACTAATTACTTTTACATACATTAATTTATCCTCACATCACTAGTTTTAACTGTGCCTTAAGGGAAAAAAGAGAGAGAAAAAGAGACCATAAAATGTGAATGGATTGGCTCAAAGTTGCATGACTGGTAAGTGGCCAGTCATGTATTCTCCTCTTGTATTCTTGCTACTATACTGTGTTATCCACATAAAAAATACAAATTTTTATGTGAATTCCCAATCTCAACATGAAGCGGTATATTCCTATTATATTCAAGACATAAATTAAATATATATACTTTCTAAAAATATATTCATTTAATTAAAAACATAATATGTAATTCAAGAAGAGCTTACCTACATATTCATCCATGTTAAAAGTCTTCACATATTTAAAAGAAAGGTCTCCACTCTTGTGATATTCTATTAGTTTTTTATAACATCCTAAAGGTGTACTCCCTAAAATAGATAAAGATTCCATTTTCTAACATAACTTGAAAATTCATCTTAAAAAACATTTCTATATGCTTACTTCAATTCTTAACTGTATTCTGTATTTTTAATTTATTAGGGAATTATTAATCTAAATACATACCCAATTAACAAATATACATTAGCTTCTTTACAAGCTACCTTGTAAAGAGCATATTTGAATTAAAAGAAAACTAAACATCCCAGTTTTTGAAAAATGAAATAAAATAAACTCAAGTTCTAGTATAAATTGATACATAAATAGGATAAGTGTTGACCACTTAACAAAAAAGAGAACTAGTGCTAAATTTAAGTACTGCCCCTACAGTGAATTTTGAAATTGAGAGTGAGGAACTTTAGCCCTACAGCTTTTTAACTCGAGTTCCTGTTTTTCATTTCCTGTTATCTTTAGCACATATCAACTAAAATGTGTAAATGAGAATCAGAAGTGTTAAGTATTTAAAACAGAGAGAACTTCTAGGAAACGGAATCTTGGCAATGAGTGCTTGATTTTAGCTTTTTTTTTTTAACTATTTATTTTTTAGCTGTAGATAGACACAATAACTTTATTTGATTTTTATGTGGTGCTGAGTATCAAACCCAGTGCCTCACCCATGCTAGGCAAGCACTCTATCACTGAGCCACAATCCCAGCCCCTGATTTTAGTTTTTATAATGTGATTCTTTTATATGTTTTATAAAATTAATTGATATTTGGAAAGAGATTTGTTTGTTGGTGATTCATGATATGACACAATGAAGAAATAGATTTAGCCAATTGCAAATGGTCTCTTTCATTGTTTTCTAAATTTGCTCTATTTTTTTCATGTTAGATTGACAGCAATCTAAAACAACTAATCTGACCTTCCCAATTCTGATTGGAGTATTGGTTCCTAGTACAACCATCACCAGAAAGAAAATACAAAACCTACATATAAAATATATACCCAAGTATCATGTAAAAGTTTGTTAGAAATTAACAGTCTCGGGCTGGGGATGTGGCTCAAGCGGTAGCGTGCTCGCCTGGCATGCGTGCGGCCCGGGTTCGATCCTCAGCACCACATACCAACAAAGATGTTGTGTCCGCCGAGAACTAAAAAATAAATATTAAAAAAAAAAATTCTCTCTCTCTCTCTCTCTCTCTCTCCCTCTCTCCTCTCTCACTCTCTCTTTAAAAAAAAAAAAAAAAAGAAATTAACAGTCTCTGAACAACAACAACAAAAATCAAATAAAAAGAGGAAATTTGGGTGTAAAAAACTGCAAGGGGCGGGGGGACCTCTCCTAGCATGCCTGAGGCACTGGGTTCCATCTTCAGCACCACATAAAAATAAAATAAAGATACTGTGTCCACTTAAAACTAAAAAATAAATTTAAAAACCTCAAAAAACAAAAAGCTGCCAGTTATAGAAATGGCTATAAATAATAAACACCACAAAGTTTAAAAAAAAACCAGAAAAGTAATAGATTTTCTGAAAACTAAGCATATTATTTTCAACTGCAATTAATAATGTAAAAATTATGTGGTTAAACTTTATAATAATTCTTTTGCAAAGAACTATTGTTCATTGACACGAAATCTCAAAGATGGATAAATATGCTTCTCTTTTTCCTCTCTAGAAGGATTAATGAATCTTGTTTTTTCATTGTTAAGAGAATTAGAAGAGTTCCTTAAGAATATATGAATAAAAAAGTGAGAAACTGTCACAATGATAAGGACAAAAAAACACATTCATTTTCTACTTTTTAATCTAGATAAACGAATGAAAGATATGGTACAGAGGGAAATGGTTAAGGGAATTTTAATATTTTGTTTGCTATTGTTATTTAGTAACATTTAGCAAGTCCTCATTATAATTCAGATCAAATAAAGATTACCAGGATTTTTTTCTGTATGATAAGAACTGGTAATATAGGGATAACTAAGAACAAAATAACCATGACACAAGGAAAATCTTAAATAACCTAAAAGAAGTCTAATCAAAAAGATTATAGTGTTGCTAGTTGGGAAAATGATTTAAAAAAAAAAAAAAAACAGATGGCATTTTAATTAACTCTTTAAAAAAGTCTGAAATTCTGACAAAGGGAACAGCACAGTTGTGACTGAAAACAGACCAGAGACAGGGGAGGAGGCCCAAAGACATTATCTTTTGTTTTCACACATCACCTTATGTAAATCTCACAACCTTGGGAAACTGACACTATCTTTCTCATTCTGAGGATGAAAGAAATGAGTAAAAAAGAGAAGAATTTGCCAAATATCAAATGGCTGTGAAGTCAGAGATTCAAATCTAGATCTGTCTAGTTTCAAATCTCGTGGGTTCCACTATATACCATGCTAGCAACATGAATGGAAATGAAGCAAAGAAGTCAGCAAGTTTAGGCCTATTCTTTAAACTACAGGCAGTTCAATTCACCCAGTCAATTCAGTGTTTGGAAATGGTGGGAATAAGGTTGGGAGGCAGGTCAAGTTCTCTGCATGCAGACCTTGAAATGTCAAGCCCATTAATGTCACTTCAGTAAATATATATTGAAGAGCTATTCCCCAGCAATTGTGCTGGGTGGGAGAATAATTATTCTATAGCACGTTAGCTGCAATCATATATATTTATGTTCAAATTTTAAAAGCATCAGGAAGGAGAACATAATTATCATGTCAATAGTCAATGAAAATGAATAGGGGAAAACATCAATAAGAGTTATCCAGAGATACTCCCCTTGTAGGAGCATTACTAAGCAGTTATACTACCAAAATTAAAGCTAAAGTTGTAGATCTATATACATAAAAACATGTTTCGCACTGCTAGCATTTAAAATTCTGAAGTTTTTCTGTTTCCAAATTCAAATAAGTATTTACTTCTGCATGATAATTAAGACAATGTGATGGGCACAGTTAGGCTTAAAGTAACCCAGGATAACAGTAGACAAACTGATACTGTGAAGTCACATTCAATGACCACCTCACATTACAGAACTGAGGGTGCTGCTGTAAGTGTACAGTACTGTTGTGCATAATTTAAAAAAAAATCCCCCTCTGCTGTTCTCACCAAGATCTACTGCCCCAGACCAAAAAGGAAAAAGCAAAACAATAAACAAAATCAACTTGAGAAATATTAGTCATGCAAATCACCAAAGCAGAAAACATGTGTGATTAACTTTTATGTAGTTGGAATGTATAGGAGGAGGAACAGGAGAAAATTGTCTATTTGATTAAAACATTAAGAGAGCCTTGAATTTATAGAGTATTCAGTATGCAGGGGACTTGTGGGCATACTAACTTAGTTGAGCCTCCAAACAGCATTTTAAGTTATTATTATTCCTACCCTTCTTATAGATAAGGAAACAAGTGTAGTTATATAAAATAACTGCCTTGAAATAACCAAGAAGTGGTTCTGACTCTAGGTATAACACCCTTTGCAAAGTCAAAGGTTAAAAATACCAAATGAAGAGCCATAAGATCAAATGGCACACTTCCTGGTCATTTTTTAAGACAAGACTTAACAGAAAACTGAATTCAATAATTATAATTAATGTTTTGTTTATTCTGTGATAAAGAAATAGCAGTCTTATAATTTTTCAATTATAACATTCTATATTTGAAGGAAAATAAATAATAAAAGGCTAATAAGAGATGATGACAGGTGATGTAAAATTAAGAAGCAACAATACATACTTAGGTACCTCCTGTGATTAATAAGAAAGGTAAGGTATTAAGAAATTGTAATAATAGTGAAAATAATGCTCCTAAAAACAAATAACTTATAAAAATGAACACAAAAATATAATGATCAAAATTTGTTAGGAAATTCCCTACTGCATTTCCGAACAGTAGGTAAAACAGAATTTTTAAAAAATAGTAATAAAATGTAATACTAGATTATACATAATATATATACTAGATACTAGATTAGACTAGATAATAGACTATACTAGATACTAGATTATATATATATATATATAAAATACTAGATTATATATAAACTTCTGACATAAAGCCATTAGGTTCAATCAGTGTTATGGCAAGAAATGAATAGAAAAAATATTTTACTAAGAGAAACTTTACAATTTCACAATCTTAGATAAGCTGAGTATCTAAAATTTTAAAAAGTGGTTTATTACCTGTTGGTAAGCCCAGTGTAAAGTATCTGTCCTGTCCAGGTTTGAACTGAATGATGCGATTACAGATGTATTTGGCTGCCCATTCACTAGCCAAGTCATAATTATCAAGAATCACAAGCCTCATTATAGTGATACACAGCTTCCAACACAAGAAGTTCCAACCTGAGAAAAATCCATTGTAGAGCACTTTAAGTATTTTACAGACACTCAAATAGAAGTGTAATATATTGATGATTTTAAAAAGGGAATTATTAAGAAGAACATGCACATAATAAAATATAATCTATGCTTTAAAAACAGTAATTAATAATTCTAGGTTTTAAACAATGGGTCAGGTCATTTAAATAAACATATTAATGCTTATAATAATCTTGGAAAGAATAAATAAAATTCCCAGTTTTAGATAAGAAAATGGACTCCCAGGATTTGAACTCACATAGGTTGTAACAAAGCCAGAATTCAAATTAAGGCATTCTTAATATAAAAAGCACCACATACACTGTATATAGGTATAACACATACTCCTACTAAAGCAATATAAAATAATCCTAAAGAGAAACAAAGCAGTAGTCATTTGTTGATTACAAGTTAATAGTAACAATCATTACTAAGCAAATTTTAGGTTACTTGCTAAAACTCAGGGCATAACAGAATAACCAAATCTCTTTTCTGTTAAACAATGTTTAAATCCCACTCACTACTCAGAAATAATTCTCATCGCTAGGTATATATCATTGCAGATACCAATGCAAATAAATAATTTTTAAGAATGAGATAATATTAGACATGCTACTTTTAATAAAAAGCAAATAAACAGAAGAAAACAAAGTAAACTAAAGAAACTGCTGAACTGGGGGGGGATGCTTCACAAAAACCAATTTTAGGTTTTAAAAGATTAAAGAAAAATTATTATATGGATACTGAAATGAGTTATGGATTGATCTATCATGAAAATGTGGATTTTAGCATTTTTAACACTAATTCACATCTCTTGATTTATGCAGAAATGCGATTTTTATATAGCAAAGATTTATAACATGTACACAATATTCTATATTAATTCTTAGATTTTAATTCTTAGTTTTATATTTAAATGGGTCATTCATTAACACCAATCCTTTTGACATGGCTTCAGCATTACTGAGTTCTGCACCCACACACTTTTCAGAGTATTAAGTCAAATGTTTTAAATTAATAAGTCAAAAAAGATCTTATTTCAATGAATATAGTTAGAATTCTGACAAAACAATAAAAATTATGACCACCATAATCTAGAATTCTAGCATAACAAGATGTAAATAGCATTTATACTGTCAAATTCAGCCAAACAAATGGACTCATCTTCCTTTTATCAATAACCTAATATCAAAAATAATTTTATAATCACACCAAAAAAGGAAAAATAATTGCTGGCTGATATGATCATCAAAGATATATATTTACTTCTAAGAAGAATAGTCTGCAAGCTTTTAATAAAAAGAAAAAAAAAAAGCTGTAAGGAGCAGGAAGGACATTAGATCTTTTCAAGTTTCTTCTACGTCCTGGGCATACTATTTTCTTACCTTATCCAAGTTATGAAAATCTACTATATGCTAAGCACTATGCTTGGTTCAATAGACACAAAGGCCATAGAAACAATAATTCCTGAGGTTGAAATTATCATCCTTTCTTTTCAAATGAAGAAAACTGCAACTCTAAGAGATTTATTGCTAAAGTTCTTAAAGCTATTAAATAGTTTTAGACAGAGGTGGAGGTGTATGTGACTCAAAGACTGGTTCTCCAAATATGCCATATTGGTTGAGAATCACTTAAGATGTTTGTTAAAAATACAGATACTTAGGCCCCTCTTTCTAGGCAGTATTTCAACATATGTGAAATGGGAGCCTAAGAAAGCTGCAGATATATCATAGGTGATTCTTAGAATTGGGTTAAATTTGAAAAAAGAACACAATATATTTAATTGCAAAAAGATTCAAGCAAGTCTCTCAAAGCAAGGTATAAGCAAGTGTTTGTTTGTCCCCCCCTCCCCCCTCCCGTTTTGGGGGAGCACTGGGGACTGAACCCTTGAGCATCTTAACACTAAACCGCATTGACAGTCCTTTTTTTAAATTTGAGATGGGTCTACATTGCTCACGCTGGTCTTGAATTTGCAATCCTCCTGCTTCAGCTTCCCAAGTCACTGGGATTACAGGTGTGGACCACCACACCTGGCTTGTTTGTTTACTTGTAACTCTCTACAGGGCATAGACTTCACCTCCAAAAGTCCTAAACAAATCACCTCACCCGGAGGAAAGAAAGTCTTCAAAATTTTAAGATGTGCCCTTTTCGTTTTTTGCCAGTCTTCAGAGATCCAAACTGCTGGGCTTCATGGAATTCTCCAGCATTGTGACCAGAAGGCATTTAAAAAAAACAATACAGCACCAACCCTTCCAGCAGGTGCTGATTCATTTCTGATGTGCATCAGTTAGGGAACTGGCAGCTGAACACAAACCTGTGAACTTGAGAGCTGGATGGGAACTTCTATAACACTTAAGTTACACTGCTAGTTAGTGGAATGGCCAGAACAAGAATCTAGACATCTCTGTTCTAAGCTTCTCCCTACTGCACCCTGTACCTGATCTGAAAAGGTTTCTGAAGCTTGGACCAGAAAAGCAGCATGGGCGGCCTGGCCATACCGGCAGGCGCAGGATCCTGAAGAGCTGGGAGAAGCAGCGGAGAAGCCTGTGGCTTCTCCGGACCGTGAGGTCCGCAGCCCACCTCAAATGCGTGACTGGCTGGGCCCAGTCATTCCGCAAACTACAGCGAATGCAAATGAAGATGGCTGTTACGAATTTCTAAAAATGTCGGGAGAAGAGTCCTGAGAAAGGCGCGCGAGAGAAGGGGACAAGGAATTGGTGTCCCAATTCCGGAGAGGACGACCAGCCAGGTTCGAAAGGGTCTAGGCCGGGGAACCACAGGTCCCCCGCCCCGAGCCTCCAGGGACCCCAACCCGGCCCTGGTCTATCAAGGCACAAAGCTCCACAGGCTAACCGCTAGCCAGGTCCCCGCCCAAGTTCCCTCCTAGGACGGATCCCCCAACTCACCAGCGGACTCTCTGGCTTTTCCGAGGCTGGAACAGCGGGAAACAGCAGCACTCAGCAACCCGCGAGCGACCCCAGCCGGCACTGGGAGGGCGAAGCCCGAGGACCCGGATGCAGATGAGACCCAGCTAAGGGAGCGGAGTCCTGCGCATGCGCACTGCCTCCAAGCTTCTGGTTGGAAAAGCAAGTTTAGTGCGGACTAACCACTTCCTACCTGGCGGTCTTGGGTTCCTGGGGTATTCTGTAGACACTGGTTTCATTTTTTTCCCTCTCTTTCTTCTTTTGTTTCTCTTGCCTCTCAGAGATTGAACTGCATTAGATTCCTTAAATTTATAATATTTATGATATTTCCCATGCAGGACAATAATGCTCATAGATTAATTTTTAAAATAATGGGCAGTATGAATTCATCTCGCCACCCCAAGCCATTGCAAACATACTGTCACTGTCTTTTGTATCGTAAAAGCTCATCAAAGTTAAGTTTCAAGAAAGGCAAACCATAAACCATGGGAAACCCAGGAGTGTCTTAAAAAATAGGAAACAGAGGATATTAGAGTGGTGTATATGGCTTGTGCTGAATGATTCTGAACAAAGCATAAAGGAAACAGAAATCAACTTTGAGTAGATGTCACTAATCTTTGTACAGGAGAAGAAAGTTATTGTTAAGCAAGTAACAATTACTCAAAAGGACAAAAATCTCTTGTCCTCACCATGTCTCACTAAAAACCATTTATGGTTCTGTCAAAAACAATACACTGACTACTGTCTGTGAATGACAGACTCAAGATCCTATAAAAACTACAAAATTAAGGTAAATGTGAAATGTTATGTCCTCTAACTTATGATCTTAAGTTATAAGTCCAGGCTGTTTCTCTGGGTCATATACCAATCTTTGCTTATGTCCTCAAGCAGAGTGGGATGTTCCATTCCTACCGATATGACTTCAAATACCCGAGTTTTTCATTATTGTTACAGGACAAGGTTTCTTTTCACTATAGCTTTGAGCTCATTTACCATAGCAACTTTTAACATCTTCCCAGTGCTATCATTTGTCATCTAACAAATATTTATTTGCATCTATTTTGGTCAGAAAGACCTGCAAGTAATAAAAGCACTTTGGCACAGCATGATAGCATACATGTAATACCAGCTCCTCCAGAGTTGAGATAGGAGGATCACAAGTTATAGCCCAGCCTGGCCAACTTAGTAAGATCTTGTCTCAAATAGAAAAGTATTTAAAAGGGCTAGGGATTTAGCTCAGTGTAGAGCTCTTGCATAACATGAGCAGGCCCTATTTGGGTTCAATATCCAGAAACACAAGAAAAAAAAAAGTGGGAAATATTACTTATGCATAGAAAGACATTTCTGAAATATTTTCTTTCTTCATTGTTTTACTTCTTTAATTTAGAAAAATAAATTTGCCTATGCTGTAAGTACTGACTGGTTAATTTCTTCTTGATCACACTGTATCATGTCCCATAGACTCTTTTCTTAGGCTTGTGTTTCTCATCTCTTGCAACCCATCTGCCATGCTGTATGTTCCAAGAAGTCACTGCAGTCAAAAGCAAAATCTTTAATAGTAGGCAATAAATTTGTTTTGGACAACGGCAGGGACATGTAAGTTGAGTCATCATTTGTCTATCCAATACTTAGGTAAATATTAGTAAATATTTGCTTGGTAAATATTGAATGACTATTATGCCAGATGCCATCAGGAGTAAAACAGAAGTATAGGCCCTGCCATTTGGGAACTAAAAGAATGATGGGAATGCAGATATAAATCATTACTGCCTCATCACTCAGTAACTCCAAATAATGCAAAGTAGTCTCAGTCATGAGTCTTTATTTAAGACAGGTCTTTATGTGTGGAGATAACATCCATAAAAAAAAGACCCATATCTTGTCTTTCAGATAAAATCCCAAGAAATGGAAAGTTTAACAGAAATATTCCCTGAACCAAGGTTTAGTTTCAAGAGTTTGCTAGAAAAGCTTTAACAGGCTGTAATTCAGGAGAGTGGCAGAATTAGAACAGCATAGGAATAGTAGAATATAGACAGCTATATAGGTGACATGAGAGAAATATCAGAGAGCAGTAATACCTTATATCCTTGGTAGATGAGATAGGACCAGCAGTTATCTGACAAAGAACTTGAAGTTATCAGACAAAGAACTTGAAGTTATCTGAGGAGGAGCCTAAAGTGATGTTTCAGTCTGTATGCCTTATGCTAATGAAGGCCAGTAGACAAAACATGGTCATCAGATACCAGTGGGAATAAATGCTGATGACCAAGGACACACAAGTGAGATACACTGTGGTAGATGTCAGAGAGAGAACTCCGGGAAAGATGCCTCCGATCACGTAGACTTGCAGGAGCCTTCTTACCTTAACTGAAGGGAGATGCTCAGAATTGTCAGAATGTGCAACTGAAGTGACTAAAGAAACAGAAAAACAAATTAACCAAAACAAAATTGTTGTTTTCTGCATTAATAAATAAATTAATTAATAAATAAAAATGGGGCTCAGGGAACAGGGCTGAGGTGGTTTTGGTATGCATTTCCCTGAAGACTGATGATATTAAATATATTTTTCTATGATTATTGCTGTTTCTGCATCTTCTTTGGAGAATATATACAAATCCTTTGTCAATTTTTAAATTAATCTTTTTTATTGTTGGG
Organism: Urocitellus parryii; assembly: GCF_045843805.1. Lineage (NCBI taxonomy): Eukaryota > Metazoa > Chordata > Mammalia > Rodentia > Sciuridae > Urocitellus > Urocitellus parryii. Next base: position 110,506,604 of record NC_135540.1, on the reverse strand, counting down.
TTGAAAGAGTTCTTTATGTATCTTTGGTAATAGACTTTTATCAGATATATAGTTTATACACATTATCTCCCAACCTGTGGTTTGTCTTTCCACTTTCTTTAATTTGGTGAAGTACAATTTATCTACTTTTTGTTTTTTGTTGTGATGTCTAAGAAATTACTGTCCAATAGGAGGACAAGAAGATTTACACCTATGTTCCATTCTAAAATTTTTAGAACTTTTTCTCTTTAAATTTAGAACTTTGAGTTGTTTAAAGTATAGTAGGGGTCCAGCTAGCTCTTGTTTTTACATGTGGATGTTGGTTGTCATGGCACCATGCATTAAAAAGATGATTGTTCCTCATTAAATGGTATTGACACTCTTCTTGAAAATCAGTTGACCATAAACACATAAACTCTCAATTCTATTCCATTGAGTTGTATGTCTTTCTTTATGTCAATACTACACCATCTTGATTATGTTAGCTTTGTAGTAGGGCTTACGATCTGGAAATAGGAATTTTCAATGTCTTTTCTTCTTTCCAAAGATTATTTGCTTATTTTGAATTCACTTGCATTTTCATATGAGTTTTAGGATCAATGTTCATAATTTCTGAAAAAAATAAAGTCATTGGAATTCTGTAGTAATTGCACTGAGTATACATATCAATTTACAAAGTATTGGTGTCTTAATTCTACTAAGTTTACCAAACCAAGAATACCAGGTGGCTTTTATCTTACTTCTCTTTAATGTTTTAGCAGTGTTTTGCAGTTTTTAGTTTAAAAGTCATGCACATTTGCTGTTACAAATGGAATTGTTGCATTAACTTCACATTTGCATTTTTTAAAAAAAATTATTCTAGTTTGTTATGATAGCAGAATGCATTATAATTCATATTACACATATAAAGCACAATTTTTCATATCTCTGATTGTATATAAAGTATAGTCACACCATTCATGTCTTCATACATGTATTTAGGGTAATGTCGTTCATCTTATTCCACTGTCTTGTCTACCCTGATAGCCCCTCCCTTTTTCTCCCACCCCTTTTCCCTATTTAGAGTTTTTCTAATCCTCCCATGCTCCCCCTCCTAACCCCACTATGAATCAGCCTCCTTGTATCAGAGAAAATATTGGGCAGTTGGTTTGGGGGATTGGCTAACTTCACTTAGCATTACATTCTCCAACTCCAAACATCCATTTACCTGCAAATGCCATGATTTATTCTCTTTCATTGCTGAGTAATATTCCATTGTGTATATATACCACATTTTCTTTATCCATTCATCTACTGAAGGACATCTAGGTTGGTTGCTGAGAACCATAGCCAAGTAGGAATGACGCATGGCAATTTCCTTGTCAGCCTACCCAATGTTGCTTAGAGGGAGGACTCTCCATTGTGGAAATGGGCTTGCCTTGGACCCAAGTCATTTGCAGTGACATTGCATGAAAGGTGACCTTGCTCAGGGATTAGGGCAGCTCAGGGTTTAGGGTGGATCCTGCTCAATTAGGGTGGATCCAGGTTTAGGGTGGATCCTGCTGGGAATAGGGTGTATCCTGCTGCCTCAGGCGCCCACTCCTTGAGTTCTTGTTGAGTTATTGTGGGATTCAGAGGGTATTTGGGACGCAGAGCCCAGTGGAGTGTGTGTTATTTTCCCAGAACGTGCATGTAGAGTGCCGGTGAGAGTTCGGAAATAAAGAGTTGCTGTTGGAATCTACAAGGCTTTTGTGGTGGCTCAGTTATTTTGTGCCCAGCTAGACTGTGGCAGTTGGTTCCCAGTTTAGCTATTGTGAATTGTGCTGCAATAAACATTGGTGTGGTGTGTCCCTCTATTATGCTGTGTTTAAGTCCTTTGGGTATAGACAGAGGAGTGGGATAGCTGGGTCAAATGGTGGTTCCATTCCCAGTTGTTCAAGGAATCTCCATACTGATTTCTATATTATCTGCACCTTTTTGCAGTCCCACACAACAAAGCATGAGTGTGCCTTTCCCCCCCACATCCTTGCCAACAATTATCGTCATTTTTATTCTTAATAGCTGCCATTCTGACTGGAGTGAGATGAAATGTTAGAGTAGTTTTGATTTACATTTCTCTAATTGCTAGAGATGTTGAACATTATTTCATATATTTGTGGATTGATGCTATATCACCTTCTGTTAAGTGTCTGTTCAGTTCCTTGGCCCATTTATTGATTGAGTTATTTGTTTTTTTGGTGTTTAGATTTTGGACTTTTTTATATACTCTAGAGATTAGTGCTCTATCTGATATGCAAGTGATAAAAATTTGCTCCCAAGCTGTATGCTCTCTATTCACCTCACTTATTGTTTCTTTTGCTGAGAAGTTTTTTAGTTTTAATCCATCCAATTTATTAATTCTTGATTTTAATTCTTGCACTACAGGAATCTTATTAAGGAAACAGGGGCCTAATCAAATATGATGAAATTTGAGCCTACTTTTTTTTTCTATTAGATGCAGGGTCTCTGCTTTAATTCTAGGTCTATTTTAATTCCCTGATCTATTTTAAGTTGAGTTTTGTGCATGGTGAGAGATAGGGATTTAATTTCATTTTGTTGCATATGGATTTCCAGTTTTCCCAGCACAATTTATCGAAGAGGCTATCTTTTCTCCAATGCATGTTTTTTGGCACCTTTGTCTAATATAAGATAACTATAATTATATGGGTTAGTCTCTGTATTCTCTATTCTGTACCATTGGACTACCAGTCTATTTTGGTACAAATATCATGCTGTTTTTGGTTCTATTGCTCTGTAGTATAGTTTAAGTTCTGGTATAGCGATGCCGCCTGCTTCTCTCTTTCTGCTAAGGATTGCTTTAGCTATTCTGGGTCTCTTGCTTATTTCTGTGAGGAATGTCATTGGGATTTTTATTGGAATTACATTAAATATGTATAACAGATAAATCTGTATAACAGTGTTTAGTAGTACTGTCAGTTTGACAATATTAATTCTGCCTATCCAAGAACAGGGGAGATCTTTCCATCTTCTAAGGTCTTCTTTAATTTCTTTCTTTAGTGTTCTGCAGCTTTCATTGTAGAGGTCTTTTACCTCTTTTGTTAGCTTGATTCTCAAGTTTTTTTTTTTTTTTTTGAGGCTATTGTCAATGAGATAGTTTTCCTAGTTTCTTTTTCAGAGCATTTGTCACTGATATATAGGAATGCCTTTGATTTATGGGTGTTGATCTTATATCTTGATACTTTGCTGAATTCATTTACTAGTTCTACAAGTTTTCTGGTGGAATTTTTGGGGTCTTCGAGGTATAGAATCATATCGTCAGCAAATAGTGCTAATTTGAGTTCTTTTTTTTCTACCTATAGCTGTTTAATTTCTTTCATCTGTTTAAATTGCTTTGGCCAGTGTTTCAAGAACTATATTAAATATAAGTGGTGAAAGAGGGCATCCCTGTCTTGTTCCAGTTTTTAGAGGGAATGTGCCGCAGTCTGGCTGGGCACAAAATCACGAGCCACTCACACCTTGTAGATTCAAACAGCAACTCTTTATTCCCGAACTGTCACCGGCACCCTATGCGCACGTTCTGGGGAAATCCCTGCTTCCACTGGGCTCTGCATCCCAAAATACTCTGTGAATCCCGCGAGAACTCAACGGGAACTCAAGGAGCGGGTTGGGCGCCTGAGGCAGCAGGATACGCCCTATTCCCAGCAGGGCCCACCTTAAACCTGGAACCGCCCTAAACCCTAGGAGCGCCCTAAACCCTGATCCGCCCTAAACCCAGATCCGCCCTGGTCCTTGAGCAAGGTCACCTTTCATGCAATGTCACTGCAAATGACCTGGGTCATGCCATGCGTCATGCTTACTTAGCTATGGCTCTCAGCAGGAATGCTTTCAATTTTTCTCTATTCAGAATGATGTTGACCTGGGGCTTGGCATTGACAGCTTCTACAATGATCAGATATGTTCTTGTTATTCCTAGTTATTCTAGGGTTTTGAACATGAAGGAGTGCTATATTTTGTTGAATGCTTTTTCTGCATCTATTGAGATGATCATATGGTTCTTATCTTTAATTCTATTGATGTGATGAATTACATTTATTGATTTCCAAATGTTGAATCAACCTTGCATCCCTGGGATGAACCACACTTGATCATGTTGCACTATCTTTGTGATATGTTTTTGATTAGTCAGAATTTTATTGAGAATTTTTGCATCTATGTTCATTAGAGATATTGATCTGAAGTTTTCTTTCTTTGATGTGTCTTTGCCTGATTTTGGAATCAGAGTGATATTGGCCTCATAGAATGAGTTTGGAAATTCTCCCTCTTTTTCTATTTCCTGAAATAAATTGAAGAATATTTGTATTAGTTCTTCGTTAAAGGTCTTATAGAACTTGACTGTGTATACATCCTGTCCTGGGCTTTTCTTGGTTTTTAGGCTTCTGATGGCATCTTGTATTTCATGACTTGAAATTGATCTGTTTAAATTGTGTATATCATCCTGATTCAATTTGGGCAAATCATATGACTCTAGAAATTTGTCAATGCCTTCAATATTTTCTATTTTATTGGAGGACAAGTTTTCAAAATAGTTTCTAATTATCTTCTGTATTTCAGATGTGTCTGTTGTGATATTTTCTTCTTCATATTGTACTGTAGTAATTTGAGTTTTCTTTCTTTTTCTCTTTGTTAGCACAGCCAGGTGTTTATCTATTTCATTTATTTTTTCAAATAACCAACTTTTTGTTTTGTCAGTTTTTTCAATTGTTTCAATTTCACTGATTTCAGCTCTGATTTTAATTACTTTCTGTCTTCTACTGCTTTCGGTGTTGATTTGTTTTTCTTTTTCTAGGGCTTTGAGATGTAATGTTAAATCATTCATTTGTTGACTTTTTTTTTCTTTTGTGGAATGAACTCCATGCAACAAATTTTCCTTTTGAATTTGCCTTCATAGTGTCCTAGAGATTTTGATACATTGTATCTGTGTTCTCATTCACCTCTTAGAATTTTTAAATCTCCTCCTTGATGTCTTTTGCAATCCATTGTTCATTTAGTAGCATATAATTTAGACTCCAGGTGTTGGAGTAGCTTTTATTTTTTATTTTATCATTGATTTCTAATTTAATTCCATTATGATCTGATAGAATGCAGGGTAGTATCTGTACTTTTTTATATTTGCTAAGAGTTGCTTTGTGGCATAATATATGGTCTATTCTAAAGAAAGAATCCATGTGCTGCTGAGAAGAAAGTTTATTTGTTCATTGAAGGATGAAATACTCTATATATGTTAGTTAAGTCTAAGTTATTGATTGCATTATTGAGTTCTATAGTTTCTTTGTTCAGATTTTGATTGGCAGGTCTATCCAGTGGTGAAAGAGATGTGTTAAAGTCACCCAGAATTATTGTGTTGTGGTCAACTTGACTCTTGAACTTGACAAAGAGTGTGTTTGATGAATGTGGATGTTCCATTGTTTGAGGCATATAAGTTTATTATTGTTATTGTCTTGTTGATGAATGTTTCCCTTAAGCAGTATGAAATATCCTTCTCTATCCCTTTTTATTAACTTTGGCTTGAAGTCTACTTTTTTGATATGAGATGGAAACCCTTGCTTGCTTCTGAAGTGCATGTGAGTGGTATGATTTTTACCAAGCTTTCACCTTTAGTCTGTGGATGTCTTTTTCTATGAGATGAGTCTCTTGGAGGCAGCATATTGTTGGTCTTTTTTTTTTTTAATACAATCTGCCAGTCTATGTCTTTTTATTAGTGAGTTCAGGCCATTAACATTCAGGGTTATTATTGAGACATGATTTGTATTACCAGCCATTTTTATTTAGTTTTCATATTTAACTTGAGTTGGTTTCCCCATTTTATTAGTTTTTTTCTTTAGTGTAATACCTCCCTTTGCTAACTTTTATTGTTGTTTTTCAATTCCTCTTCATAGAATATTTTGCTGAGAATATTTTGTAGTGCAGGCTTTTGAGTTGTAAATTCTTTTAGTTTTTGTTTATCATGGAAGGTTTTTATTTCATCATCAAATCTAAAGCTTAATTTTGCTGGATATAAGATTCTTGGTTTGCATCTTTTTAGAGCTTGATATATGTTGTTCTAGGATCTTCTAGCTTTCAGGGTCTGGGTTGAAAAAAACCTGCACATAATATAATCGGTTTTGCCCTATATGTAATCTGATTTCTTTCATTCATGGTTTTTAATATTCTCTCCTTATTCTGTATGTTAGGCCTTTCCATTGTAATGTGCCTTGGTGTGGATCTGTTGTGATTTTGTACATTTGGCATCCTGTAAGCCTCTTGAATTTGGTTTTCCAATTCATTCTTCATGTTTGGAAAATTTTCTGATATTATTCCATTGAATAGAACATTCATTCCTTTGGTTTGGAACTTTATACCTTTCTCTATCCCAATAACTCTTAAATTTGGACTTTATGCTATCCCATATTTCTCAAATGTTCTGCTCATTTTTTTTTTTTTTTTTTTTTTACCATTTTCACTGTGTTGTCCACATTCTTTTAAGAGTATATATTTTGTCTTCATTGTTTGAGGTCCTGTCTTCCAAGTGCTCTAACCTGTTGGTGATGCTTTCAATTGAACTTTTAATTTTGTTTATTGCTTCTTTCATTTCAAGGATTTCTGTTTGTTTTTTTTCTTAGAACCTCTATCTCCCTATTGAAATAATCTTTTGCTTCCTGTATTTGTTTATGTAGATCTTTGTCAAAATGATCTTTTGCTGCACATATTTGCTCTCTTATATCATCCTTTAATTCACAGAACATTTTAATTATGTACAACCTGAACTCCTTCTCTGTAATTCCGTCTGCTGTGCTGTCCATGGATTTGAATAATGTGGTGTCTTGATTGGTTTGAGGCACTTTCTTCCCTTCTCTTTTCATGTTGCTTGTGTGTCTTCCCTTCAGGCACTGTGGATTTGAGGCATTATAGTGCCCCTGTAGGGTTCCAATACCTCTCCTTTGAGGTGAAGGGAATGTTATCAGATCCCAATATAAACAATATACATCCTAAAAACAAATATTTGCTATTAAGATATTTACAGTTTGTTTACAATGTACAAAATGTGAATTCATTTATTATCTACAATATAATCATTAGGTTTGTAAAAGGGTTTACAATTTCTGATGGTGGAGAAAAAAACAGGGGGGAGGTGTAGGATGATATGCTGAGGAGGTAGGAGGTGAAGATATAGAGTTATTATATCTTAGGAAGTGTGAAAGAGAAATCTAAAGAAGAGGTTAATAGCAGGAGAATAGAGAGGAAGTAATTTGGGGTAGACAAGTATGTTGGAAGACCATAGATTACGTAAAACAAACACACACATATATCAAGAAAAATAAAAAAAAGTTAAAATAGTAAAAAATGATGGAAAAAAAAGAAAAAGGAATGTACAACACAACTGTAAAATACAATTCAGATGTCCCAGTCCTCAAAATCCTAATTCAAGCATAGTACTTGGTTTCACATATGTTGGGGATGTAAGGGCGAGAGAATAGAGAGAAGAAGAAAAAAATCTTGAATGAAGAAAGAGGGATTGTTTTGGTTGGAGATCAGTATCCTTCTTGCTTCCCTTCTCATCCAATAGGTGGTGTTGTCTGTTGTTAGGTGCTGTTGTCTGTTATTAGCTGGTATCTCCGTCCTCAGGATTGTGAAGGTAACAAGGGTGGGAGGGTTGGTCCTGGTTGGAGGGCACCTGGAAGTGGAGTATGGGACCCTCTGATCCCCGAAGGCTGACTACACCTCAAGGATCTCTTTTTGGACTTACTCATGTGATCTGAGGGCCTGGTCTTTCTCTTTATCTCACCTGTGTGGGAGCAGGAATATCGCTCACGGAGAAGCGGTATTCTCACTACTTAAGTCCCAGGTCACAAAGTGACACAGAATGCTGCCTTCCTCTGGCCTGCCATCTTGGATCCCTCTTAACATTTGTGTTTTTATTTCATAGTGTAAAAAAATACAACCGATTTTTAAATATAGATCTCATGTCCTGTAACTTTGCTGAATTAACTTATTAGTGCTAATCATGTGTGTATACCTGTGTGCACATGCACTCATGCATATTAATTCTTTAGTGTTTTCCATATAAATTATTATGCTTCTTCAGATGGAAACAATTTTACTACCTTCCAATCTGAATGACTATTATTTCATTTTCTTGCTTATTTATTATTTATTATATTCTTCCACAGAAATGTAAGATAGAAGTGACAAGAATGGGCATCTTCATTTTGTCCTGAAAATCTCTCAGTCTTTTGCTATTAAGTGTACTGTTAACTGTATTCTTATGGGCACTTTTTGTTGGGTTGAGGAATTCTTCTTCTAAGTTTGTTGAGTGCTTTTGTTATGAAAGGGTATTGGATTTTTTAATATGTCTACGGAGATAACTATTTGGCTTTTTTTTTTAGATAACTATTTGGTTTTATTCTATAAAATAGTGTTCATGTTGATTTTCATAGTTTGAAACAACATTACATGCCTGGGAGAAATTCCATTTGGCAATGTATAATCCTTTTCATAGGCAGTTGTATTTGGTTTGCTAACGTTTTGTTGGGGATTTTTGCAGCTATACTTCTAATTGTTACTAATCTATAGTTTTCTTGGAATATCTCGCTTAGCTTTGAACCAGGGTAATACTGGCTTCTTAGAATGAATTAGGAAGAATGCTCTCCTCTTCTAAGTCAAATCTTGAGAAGAATTTATGTAAATTATTCTTAGAATTTGCCAGCGAACTATTATTTGGCTTTTTTGTGTGTAAGTTTTTTGGTGTCTAATTCAATCTTTTTATTTATTTTATATGTATTGGATTTTACAATATTTAAGTCTTCTGCATCCTTACTGACTTTATATCTACTTGTTCTATCAATTTATGAGTGGCTTGGCATTTTAAAGAGGTAAAATGAAATTGTCTGTTTATTCATGCTGTATTATCAGTGTTTGTTTTATGTCTTCCAAACCTTCTAAACTTTATTACTAGGTATATAAATATTTTGGTTTATGAGTTGACTACTTTATCATTATGAAAGAATCTTGTTTGTATCCAAAGTAATAATTTTTTCCTTTGAAATCTTCTTCATCTTATGTTAATATCACCATTCCAATTTTCTTTCAACTACTGTTCACATGGTATTTTTTTTTGTTATTTTACTTTAATCCTATTAATGTATTTGCATTAAAGTTGATTTCTTGTAAGCAGCTTATAATCATTGTCTTGGTCCATATTCTGTCACTATAACAATATACATGAGGATTGGTGTTTTAAAAGAGAAAGAGGTTGATTTAGCTTACAATTTGGGTTCTGTAAGTACAAGAGCATGATACTAGCACCTGGTCATTTCCATGGTGAGGGCCTTGTGCTGGGTCACATCATGACAATGAATCCAAATGGGGAAGCAGACATGAACAGAGGGAACGCATGTAGGAAAGAGACATAAGAGGAGGTATCAGGCTTGCTTTATAACAGCCCTCTGTTATTATGATCAATCCAGTGCCATAAGAGAAAACTCATACCTATGAGAAAAACATTAATCTTCCTGAAGGTCCCAACACCTCTCATTAGAGACTAATCCTCAACCTGAGTTTGGGTAAGTACAAGCCATATTCAATCTATAGCAGAGGGTTATTGCTTTTTATAAGTCTAATTTTTAAATAATTTATATTAAATGTGATTATTATATGGCTGAGTTAAATCTATCATCTTACTATTTGGTTTTATTTGACTTTATGTTTCCTTTTTTTCTACCTTCTCATAGATTGAATGTATTTTACAAGTCGGTCTTACCATCTTTGTCATGTCATTTTTGTTGGTTGTTATAGGATTTATAATACATATATTTATCTTATATCTACCTTCACTGATATCACATGACTTCTAATGCATCCTAAATACCTTACAATCCTATATTTCCACTTCTGTGCTGTTATCAAATTTTATTTTTATATGTGCTTTTAATTTCATGATATTTTTTCTTTACATGGTCAATTATTTTTGAAAGAAACAAGAAAAAAATATTTGCATTTCCCATGTAAATATTTCTGATGATCTTTATTTCTTTTTGTATAGTCAGTTTTTCTTTTTACATTTTTTTTCTACTTAAAGGATTTTCTTGAAGATTTCAAGTATTGTATATCTTCTGGTAATATTCTGTTTCAAAAATGAAAATGAAACACGTGCTTTACACATAAAAGCTGAAATTGTTTCTCAGGCAAAGAATTCTAAGCTCATAATTTTTTTCTTTCAGCATTTAAAATTTTTTTTCACTGCTTTCCATCTTTTATTGATTCAGAAGAGAGATCTTCTATAATGATCCTTGCCTTTGTTTCTCTGTAAAAAATGTGCATTTGAATCCCTTTTTGGTTGGTTTAAAAAAATTTTTTTTGATTAATAGTCTTAAGTAATTATGACATACCTTGGTATAGTTTTGTGTTTGAACTACCTTTTTTGCAGGTGTTTTTTCAGGTGGTTAATAGATAGCCTCAAAGCCCAAAACTTCTTTGATTTACATAATTTTCAAGAGTTACAATCTTTTCTGACATATATTGATTACCTAAGACATTAAGTACATTGTTTAAAATATTTTCCTGTAACCTTTGCCAATCATGACTAAGCTTTCACATGTTTACCTCAATCACTAGATGCTACGCTACGCAACTAGACTACATGTCTTCTGACCTATTATTGACTTTTAACTTTAAAGCATATCTATAATTATTTCATTAAACTTTAACTTTAAAGCATATCTGTGATTATTGGTAAGCTTTCTTACTTCTAATCTAAAATTCCCGCAAGACACACTTAAAATAGTGAAAGCCTATTACTTAAAAGCTTACTACTCTGAAGTACCTCTAAAATATATCTATGTTAATTTTACATTATTTTATTTTTAATCTCCAAGGTAATTTCCTTTTTTTCATATGACCGATTTGCTGCTTTCTTACAGAGTTTCTTTGATCCTTGGTCAAAGTACACCAAGTCTTATGTCTTTGTATTCTTTAATTAAAGGGCAGGCTCTCTGCCTCAACCTATTTGCCATTAATATTAACTATGTGTTTCCCATTTTTATCATAAATTCCTCTGTAAGACAAAGGACCGTCTGTTGGTGGGGGGAATGTATTTTTATTAGCCTCTTGTCCTCAAGGGGGATACCATAATCTTCCTTTAATTAAGTAAGCTACATACAGTGGTCCTTGTACTGTTGACACAGCAATTGTTTTTCTGTAACTAGGCTGTTGCACAGGTTTTGGCTTTAGAACGGGGGTCTTAGTGTAAATTGTTAACTTAGTGTAAATTGTGAGATAAATATTTCTTGTTACTTAGGCTTGAGAAATAACACTATTGTTTGTATCTTGAGAGATATTGAAACACACTTCAGGGCATGTCTTAATTGTAGCCTTAGTCTCATTCTGGGAATTTTCCTGCAATCTCAGGCAATATGTACTTTTTTTTTTATTATTATTGATTGATGTATGCCCCGTTATCCATATCATGAACAAAACACTTAACATTCTCCATGGTTTTGATTTCCAGATGGTGTGGCCCTGCTGCAGGATCCCCCACACTGTGACCCTGTCGGACAGCGGGTGCAGGAATGCCTTCACCATTCACTGATTTTCTGTTCATTTTTCTCCACTCATTTATATTATCCTCCATTCATTTTTTTAGTTTCTAGTATTGTACATTAAGTTCACTAATGTTTTATCCTGCCATGTCTAATATGCTGTTAATCCAATAACAGGGTATTTCCCATCTCAAACATTATAGTTTTCATTTCTAGAAATTTGAGTTTAGGTTTTTATATTTCTCTTTCTACTTAGCATCTTCAGTCTCTTTCCATTAGTTTCTTCTTCTTTACTTCTCTATTTAGTTATTTATTTTTATTATTTTTGTGGTGCCAGGAATTGAACTCAGGGCTTCACATGTGCTCGGCAAGCACTCTACCATTGAGCCACATTCTCAGCCTCTGTTAGCTTCATGATCATATGGAATACAGTAATAATAACTGTCTTAATGTTCCTGTCTACTAATTTTATCATTTATAATATTTCTGCTTCTCTTCCAACTAGTCAATTTTCTCCTCATTATTCTACTTATTTGCATGCCTGTTAATTTTTATTTGATATTCACATTATGAATTTTATATGTTGGGTAATGAACATTATTGTTTTCCTAAAAATATTTTTTGAGATATTTATGTGTAGTTGTAGATAGATACCTTTATTTTATTTGTTTATCTTTATGTGGTGCTGAGGATCAAACCCAGGGCTTCATACATGCTAGGCAAGCACTTTACTACTAAGTCCAGCCCCTAAAAACATTTTTGAGTTTGTTCCATGAAATTAATATTAGTTAGCCATGTTTGGTTCCTTTGGGTCTGCTTTTATGCTTTTTCACATAGGGATTTTTTTCCAGGGTTAATTTTCCCCACTAATGAAACAAGAAATTTTATATTACCATACTCTAAACTCCACCTCATGAATTATGATGTTTTCTATTCTGCTTGTGGGAAGAGGCCATATGTTAGATTCCATGTATGCTCAGACTCTGTTCCCTCTAACCCCTTCAGGTATTTCTATATTAGTCTCATATGCTTTTGATGATCAGAGCTCAGCTGAATGCTCCAGGGGACTATCCTTCAGATTTCCAGAATCTTCTCCCTTTTAACTTTCTTCTTTTGGTAATATGTTTCATAAATTTTTTCCAGTTTTTTAGTTGTCTTAGAAGGGTAAATATGAACCCATCTCAGCTGAATTTTAAGGAGACCCTCATGGTTACACAAAATACATATACAATGGTGTGAGGGGGAAGGGAAGAAAAAGAGAGAGAGAGAGAGAGATAAGTGTCACAGTAGAATGGGTAGAGAGAGGTGATGGGATGGGAGGGGTGGGGAGGGGGCATAGGGAGTGAAGCAGAATACAACTGACACTAGGATTGCTGTATGTATACCCATGGATGTATAACCAATGTGATCCTGCAATCTATACATGTGGAAAAATGAGAATTCATACCCTATTTGAATCAAATGTATGATATGTCAAGATCATTGTATTGTCTTGAGCAACTAATAAAAAAAAAAGAATGTCACTATGATTGGTGAAAAATCAATACTTTTTTTTCTACCCACTGTTGTAATTTATTTTCTCTCTGAAAAAGATGATTATGAATTTTTCAGAGTACCCATTAAACAGTCATTATCAGGAATTGATTATAGCTATTTCAAAAATAAGACCCAATTTTAAATATCTATATTAATCAAACCTAGTTCAAATATCTTAGGAAATAAGTTCAAATATTTTAGGAAATATAAATAGAAAATGTTATTTGAAAGAGTCATATAAATTACAATTTAATGGCTTTTAAAATATTTTAAATTTCATTTCATTTGAATTTTGAAATATGGAGAAATGTATTTTTTGAATAGCCTGACATAGATGACCCCAAAACTTCTCTCTCTATATATATGTATTTATACACTCTACAAATACTGTGCATATATGATCATTTTCTGTGTCCTATCATATCAAAATATTTGTAAATCTTCAGATGAGAAGTGTAAATCTTTGCAGCAACTGTGGATAAATGAATTGGCCTGAGTGAGCTCATGCCTATTGGTAAGAGACACTCAGAATATTTGTGTGTCCATGGATTTGTGTTTTAGTTTTCTTTCTTTAGAGCATGCAATACAAGCAAAAGTAAGGTCAGATTTGTTTCAGAAAAGAAATGATTTTGTACACATCATTACTAGACATTGTGTGGCAAACTGATTGTGAAAATGGCCTCAAATATACTCCACCTCTCCTCATATCCACACCCTTTCGAATGTGACTGAGCTTTCTGATAATTTATTTTGCATCACTGTTGTAGCAATTGCTAACTAGTATACATCTATTGTAATGCACTGGAGAAAGAATGATCATGTGTAGCTCCCACACCCCTATCCTCAAACATGATGAAAAACGTTCTCAGAGATGTTGGATGTATCAGCTGAGATGGGTTTTAAGCTCCTGAGCAGATAGATACCTTACCATTCATATCATTGGAGAAGCAATGTTTGCAGATCCAGTTCCATGGCTCATGACAGGCCTATACAGTGAAGACTGGCAATACAGGCTATCTAAGAGTTTGCTTAGCTTTTACTCATAATTTTAACCAGAGATTCAAATATGTAGATAGGGCAAAAGCCTTCCTTCAGGAAATGTTCATATCATTCATTTCTTAAAGAAATATACAATCCATAAGGACAAATGGGGAGAAATCGGGATATTTAGACTTTTAATGTAAGTTGGGTTTCAAGTCAGCCATCTGGTTTTAAGGAGAAACTGGGAAACTTGATTTGAAGATACATTTACGTAGAAGAATCATTGTTTTTAATTAAATGTTAGGTTTGTTTGGGGTCATTTGGCATTTGACAAAATTGGGGAAGGACCTAAGTTACTATTCATAGGATTAACCTCAACCAGCAAACCCCTGCTATAATTTGTACTTAGTTTGAATGTGTCTCCCAGGGGTTGGAAACCTTGGAAGCATAGTCCTCAATCTGGTTGTATTAAGAGGTGGTGAAACCACCTTCAAGAGTGGAATCTAGAGTGAGGTGTAGAGGTCATTGGAAGCCTTTCCTTTAGAAAAAAATAATGCTGAGATCTTATACATCAGTTCTTATAAGAGCAAGCTGATACAAAAGAGTCAGCACGTTTACTCCTTCCAATGATCCTTGAGTGTTCTTGCCTTGAGGCCCTTACCAGAGACATAACAATTGGGGCCACCCAATCTTGGACTTTCAGTTTTTCACACTGAGATAAATAAGCCTCTTTTCTTTATATATTATCCAGCCTCAAGTAAATATTTATAGCTGTGGAAACAGGTTAATATACCTCCCCCACTGCAAACACTGAAGTAGAATAAAAGCTTATAAACAGTAAGAATCAGAGGAAGTGGACAATTGATTAAACAAACGATGGAAGATTGTTTTCACACTTAGAAATGAAGGAACAATCTCCCAAAATCAAAGATGTGATGACTTCTCTTTTAAAAGGAAAGCAATAGAATTCATGTAATCAAAAGTAGAATAGATGATTATTAAATTAAGTGTTTCATTAAAATCTAATTCTGCAAAATCTGCCTACTATGGTTTACATCATCATATTTTTATTTATTATGGGGAAGTGTATTCTGGACCATGTAATAAATTACCTATTTGTAGCCATCACTATCAAGTTACTGTTCTTTTAAATTAAAACAAGAACTTTTGTTAGAAACTCACAAAACCCAGATAGCAAAGTTTAAGAAATTTATATCATCACAGAGACTTCCAGAAAATTTCTTTAGATAACAATCATAAAACTGCAGATGGAAAGAATGTATAATAAGATTCAGGAAATTTCAATTTTAATAACAGAATAAAGAAAGCACTGTCTCTTGCCTGTAATTTAATAAAGAAAGTTTTACTTGGATCATAAAATATAAAAGTATAGCCTCAGAGGCTTCTCAATGACAGCTAACACTAAGATTAAATAAGAGTTTTAGAATTAAACATCATAATGTGTTGTACTGTAGATACATTTCTGTAAATAATAGCTATAAAAATAAGTCAGTGTATTCTAAAATTTTTACCACTAGAGGCTAAGGAGAAGCTGGAGGCAAACTAAATCAATAATTTATGATTGTATTCTAAAGAAACTGTTGACAATAATTCTTTTTCAACTGATAAAACCTATTGGTACCATATAATGAAATGCTTAATCTTCATATAGAGAAGTCTTGAAATGACATTTAAACTTTCAGAATAAAAGGAAAAGCTCTCAGCAATCTTCAAAAGACAGGAATCATGTAGGTTTCATCTTCAGCTGTGACTTTAGCACCTTGAATTGAGCCTGGTGTGTAGTGTGCTCAGCGTTCAGAGCATCTCAATTTAAATTGAGAGCTGCTATGCTGCACATTGACACAAGAGGGCATGACTGAGACAGAGGATAGCCCCTGCATCTGGTACTGCATTTTCTTAGAAACTGTTTTGTTTTTTTTTTTTTTTCTCTATCCATGTTTATGGATAACAGGATTCTGGATGATCTATAAAATAGCAGTAACTGACAAAAAAGAGTATAAAGTATATTAAACTGAAGCATTAGTACAATATAAAGTTTAGTATCTGTTACATTTGCTAAAGGATTTGTAAAGAAAAACACAAAATAGAGTGGTGAAAATTTCAGGATTTTTTTCCCTTTAATAGCAGCACATGAACTGAGACTCAGTATCAGGTCATTGGGACATAAATTTTTTTTCTTCATTGGATTGTGCATTCCTTAAATTATATTTTCCTCCACTTTTATGAGTAGTGGGCAAATTCAGTGTCAAAAAATGTTTAACTTTGATAAGAAGATATATTCTTCAGAGAATAACATAGAATTAACAAACAACCGGTAGAATTGGAGAAGTGGCCTTTAATATTTTACAGTTGGAGAAAAAGTGAGAGCTTTGCAGACCATTCTAAACTCTTTTTTTTTTTAAGAGAGAGAGAGAGAGAGAGAGAGAATTTTTTAATATTTGTTTTTTAGTTTTTGGTGGACACAACATCTTTGTTTGTATGTGGTGCTGAGGATCGAACCCGGGCCGCACACATGCCAGGCGAGCGCGCTACCGCTTGAGCCACATCCCCAGCCCCATTCTATACTCTTGGTGGGTGGCTGCATTGGTTCTGCAAAGACACAAGGCATGACTTCTTCCTGACCATTGTAAATTAGGATTGTGTAGCTATTATAGACCAATCTTTCCGCAGTCTGGCTGGGCACAAAATCACGAGCCACTCAAACAGGAACAAACTTTATTTTTGAAACTCCCACCAATGGCCTCTATGATCCAGGGAAATATGCCGACCCACACACGCGGCATTCTCCCAGACACACACACCAACCGGAAATCCCTCCTCTGGAATTCCCTCCTATTGCACTTCCCCAACCAATGGGAACTCTCCAGGAGTCCCATAGCAGGCCGAGGTGGACAGCAGGGGTCTAATATCCATTTGAATGCAGATCTTAACATAATCATATCATCTCAATGGCTTGCGGTGTCACCTTTCAACCAAAAATGCCATGCATCATTACTACTTGGCTATGGCTCTTAGCACAATCTTATTCTCTTTTCTTCTACATCAATATTGTCTTCCTTTTAAAACTAACATCAGAACAACAAAATAACAATTAAGAAATTCCTCCACAACTACCTTCCTAGGTATTTTTCTTCATTGGCAATGGTCATCACATTTGTTTCTAAGATTGATGGGCACTTTCCCTCCTCTCATTTGATCTCTAGGAAGCATTTAATGCCATGGATCTCTCTTTCCACTTTAAAATATTATTCTCTCCTGCTTTCCTTCTTACCTTCACAAAATTTTAATCTCTCAAATGAGATTCTCCTTCCAAAATTTCCTCTTTGATTCTTTTCTGTCACTTTATTCATTGCCTCTGTACAACTAATTCTACTCTTTGATTTCACTTATATTGTGATGAACTTATAACTTTAGCTTAGTTCTCAACCTTGAGCGCTAAATCTCTATGAAACTGAGTCCTGCGTTTCACAGCTGGAAATTTAAATGTATTCAAAGAGATCTAATAACTGTTTACCCCAAATTCATTCCTCTTTCATCATTTAGTTCAGTGAATGCCAATACCATCTGGCCAATGGTCTAAGCCAGATGTCTAAGCTGTAATTTAGTTTTTTCTTTCCTTCTCTGCTTCCATATTGACTATTCTGAGAACTTTTATTGCTTGTTCTTCAAACAGTTGATCACAATTGTTGGACCCTATCACCCATTAGAGAGGCTAAAAGGGTCAGTTTTTGAACAGGATCAGTTCTTTCCATCCTGTTATGGATGTTGCTGTTTGTAGATGTGATGCTTGGGATCATGAAATAGAGACAACAGATACATAGATAAGTCAATGCAAAGTTTGGACAAGGGGACAGAGAAACTGTGCTGTGATTATTAATGTGACAACTTGATTAGGTTTGGAATGGCCAGATAGGTGGTATTGCATTATATTTCTGGTTGTGTTATGGTTTGGATCTATAATGACCTCCCAAAATCATGGGTTTAAAGCATGGTCCCCAATTCAGCAAGGTTTAGAGGTTGAACTTTTACACAATGATTGGATCTTGAGGGATCTGACCTCATTAGTGGACTAATCATTAACAGCTGGATGGACTTCTGAAATGTAGCCTAGTTAAAGGAAGTAGGTCTCTGTGTCATGCCCTGAGAGCCCTCTCTCCTGTTTCCTGGCTTCCATGAGCATCTTTCCACCAGCTCTTCCACCATGGTGTTATACCTTATCTCAGGCCCAAGGTAATATAACCAGCTGACCACAGACTGAAACCATAAGCCAAAATTAATATTTCCTCCTCTAAGTTGTTCTTGTCAGGTACTTTAGTCACAGAGATGAAAAACTGACTAACACAGGATGTGACTGTAGGGGTGTTTTTGGAAGTGATTAGCTTACATGATTATGGAAATTGAGAAGTCCCACAATCTTCCTCCTAGAAGCTAGAGGCCTGGGAATGCTGGTATTTTGTTCTAGTGTAACCCTGAAGTCCCGGGAACCACAGAAGCAACAATCAGCTGTGCTGAAATCCAAGGATATCAGAGGGATTTTATCTTTAAACTTCAAGTTAGAGTATGCCTCTGCCCTTCTTAAAAAAATTTCAATGTTTCTATTAATATTCAAGACAAAGTTTAACTTCCTTCAAAGCAGAACCTAGTAGCCTCCTGAATTTTTTCCTGTTGCTCAACCCTATCTGCATCAATCTTGCCTTCTCACTATGTATTTTCTGTACTAGCTACTGTGTTTAGTTTTAAATAGGTATGATTTCCATTGTTTTTGAAAAGGGATTTGTGAACCTCTTTCCTCAGTTTGTCTGCCCAGCATTTGTATCTAGATAGGATAATTTATTTATTGTTATTATTCTTAGACAGCTTTAACATAAGAATAATAATGATATGAGGAGGTAAAATTGGTTTTAGCCTCATACAGAATTCTATGATGTAACTTGGAGTTTATAAAGACCTCAGGATAAAGGACTTAGGAAGTTCAATTTTAAGTTTCCTTAATGTTTATACTATCTTTCATTTCCAGGCCCTTATGTATGCTATTATTTCTGTCTGGAGGATTATTTTTCTTTTATTCTCCCACTTCTTATCTAGTCCCTCAATATTAAGTTTGATTTTTTTTCAGGTAACATAAGATAGTAGTTAGAGGTCTTGTAGTTCCAAAGTGGCACTTTAGCTGCTAAATCAACTCACTTCTCACACTATCAAAAATTTGGTTAGTAGAGAAACAATGAACCTAAGTAAAATTGGACACTTTATTAACTACGGGACACTAGGTAGCATGAGCTTCATAACCGTATTGTTTCTACTTCTTTCTCTTTATCTTCTGGGGATGATAAAGAAGTGGGTGGTGAACACTGTACACACAATGGGTTGTGTCACTGCTGAGGAACACTGAACATAGGAAATGGTGTTATTCAAGTTTCTGTTGCTATAATAAAATACCTGAGACAATTAAACTTTTTTTAAAAGGAAAGGTTTATTGTGGCTCACAGTTTTAGAGATTTTAGTCCATAGGCAGTTGGCCCCTTTGCTTTGGGGCTTGTAGCAAGGCAGTACATCATGCAAGGGAGCATGTGGTAGAGCAAGCTGCTATACTTATGATGGTCTTCATGCTAAAAGAGAGACTGGCATCTCACAGTCCTTTTTAGGCATGCCCTAACATCGCCTACTAGGTCCCACCTCTTAAAACTTCTACTATCTCCCAATAGTGTCAGTCTGGAAGCCAGATTTAGGTCTTTGCCAGGGAAGATCTGAGCTATAGTAGAAGCCAATCTTGTAAAGAGCTGCAAGCCAATGTATCTGATTTTGCACCTGAGGGAAACATTATCTTATGTTGATCAGAGGACATATCTGTTCTCTGACACAGAGGGAGACTCTCTCTCTTGTTTTCAAGGATATTTTCCAGATAAAATGAACTTATGTTGTCTGGATTATTGGAGATAGGTTTGAACATCTTGCTGTTTCCTTTCTCCTGATTGTTCTCATAATAGTAAATCATAATGTGAGACATGGAGAAATCCAATGGAGAATTGGTTCCAAAAGTTAGTACCTGGATGGACTCAAACTAAAAAGCTTCTTCTCTCAGCAAAAGAAACAATCAATGAGGTAAATAGAGAGCCTAAATCTTGGGAGCAAATCTTTACCCCTCACGCATCAGAGCACTAAACTCTAGGGTATATAAAGAACTCAAAAAAACCGAACACCGAAAATCAGATAACCCAATCAATAAATGGGCCAAGGATCTGAATAGTCACTTATCAGAAGAGGTTATGCAATCAATTAACAAATATATGAAAAAAGTTCATCATTGCTAGCAATTACAGAAATGCAAATAAAAACTACTCTAAGATTTCATCTCACTCCAGTCAGAATGGCAGCTATTATGAAGACAAACAACAATAAGTGTTGGCAAGGGTGAGGGGAAAAAGACACACTCATACACTGCTGGTGGGACTGCAAATTGGTGTAGCCAATATTGAAAGCAATATGGAGATTCCTTAGAAAACTGGGAATGGAACCACCATTTGACCCTGCTATCCTTCTCTTTGGTCTCTACCGAAAGGACTTAAAAACAGCATACTACAAGAACACAACCACATCAAAGTTTATAGTAGCATAATTCACAATAGCTAAACAGTGGAATGAACTTAGATGCCCTTCAGTAGATGAATGGATAAAAAAATGTGGCATATATACACAATGGAATATTACTCAGCAATAAAATATAATAAAATCATGGCATTTTCAAGTAAATGGATGGAGTTGGAGAAGATAATGCTAAGTGAAGTTAGCCAATCCCCCCCAAAAACTAATGCTGAATATTTTATTTGATATAAAGAAGCTGATTCATAGTGGGATAGGGAGAGGCAGCATGGTAGGAATAGACAAATTCTAGATAGGGCAGAGGGGTGGGAGGGGAAGGGAGGGAGCATGGGGTAATTAATAATGGTTGAATGTTATGATCATTATTATCCAAAGTACATGTATGAAGACATGAATTGGTGTGAGTATACTATGTATACAACCAGAGATATGAAAAATTGATTTCTATATATGTAATAAGAATTGTAATGCATTTCGCTGTTATATATAAATAAAAAGAAATTAATTAATTAAAAAACAAAAAACAAACAAACAAAAAAAAAAAACAAAAGTTAGGACCTGGGAATCAAAGAGATCTAGAACCGAATTTATATATTAATGACTCTCAAATTTATTTCTCCAACCCAGACTCTTCCCTCAAACTCCTTTTTGATATATCTAGCTTCCTACTCCACAAGTATACTTGGATATCCAATAAGAAGATCAAACTTACTGTGTTCAAATCAAAGTTCCTGCTATTTTGCCATCAAATTTCTTCCCCTGAAGAATTAATGGCAACTTATTTTTTCTGGTCACTCAGGCTTTGAAACTTATTGTCCGTTTTGACTTCTCTCTTTCTATTATATCCCACATTCAGTCTATCTCCAAGTACTGTTGGATCTTTTTTCAAAGTCATTGAGAATCTGTAAATTTGTCTTAATTGTTATTGCACCTACACAAATTGTCTGAATTGCTGACTCTGTGTTCTAATTAGTTTCTCTGTTTTATCTCTTCTGTTTGTTACCATAATAAGCTGAAAATGATCCATTAAAACATGGCCTCCTAGGATCAAAACCTCATTTTCTTACCAGGATCAGGTGCCAAAAAACTTACTGTGATTTACAAGGTCATATATGATCTGGCTGCTCAACCGTTGCAATCTCGATTCCATCTTCTGCTCATCTTTCCTTTCTCCACTTAGATTCAGTCACACCAATCTGCCACCATGGGACCTTTTGCCTTGCTATTATTCTCCTTTAGATGCTTTCCCCTTATAAATCTGCATGTCAAATTCTATCATTACCTTTAGACAATTACTCTAATGTCCTTTTCTCTTATATATTCACTGACTAATGACAAATGCACTTGAATGTCTAATAAAATGTCAAGAGTTCTATATGAGCAGTTTATTGATTATCTTATTTAAAAATTTGGCCATCTATTTTCCTTCTGTCAGTTGTTTTATAGGTGTTTATCACTATCTACCATTCTTCTATATGCATAAATTTATCACTATTTACTGTCCCTCCCCCAGTACATATATTTCATGGTTTAGATATGAAGCATTCCTTAAAAGCTCATGTATGATACAACTCAAGAATGTTCAGAGGTGAAAGATTAGATTAAGAGAGCTGAAACCTAATCAATGAATTTATCTACTGATAATAGATTAACTGGGTGGTAACTGCAGGCAGATAGGGTGTGGCTGGAGGAAGTAGGTGACTGGGAGAATGCTTTTTGGGTTTATGTTTTGTTCCTGGTGAGCAGACCTCTTTCCCTGCTTCCTGGATGTCATGACTAAGCAGCTTTACACTGCCATACCCTTCTACCTTAATGTTTTGCTTTACCTTGGGCACAGTGCTATACAGTTGGCTTGCCTTAGACTGCAACTCTGAAACCTGAACCCAAATAAGCCTTTCTTCCTTCAAATTTTTCTTGTCAGTTCTTTTGGTCACAGCAACACAGAGCTGACTAAAACTAACTGTATAAACTTTAAATATATTATCTCATTGAATTCTTAGAATCAATCTGTGTAAGGAGTAGACTGAGTAAGCTCACTATTACATGTATTAGGAAGAAACCAAATTTTAGAAGGATTCACTGTTCAAACTGCAGTCAGTACATTGGCAAATCTTACTAGTGATTTTTTTTTATTCTGATAAAAAGATTCTCACATTTTCTAAAAGTTACTGAAATAAAAGTATTTTTTAAAAGCAGCATATCTATGAATATTAATTTGAGATCCTCTCCAATTCTGGTTGTGTTTGACTTTCATCATCTTTTAAATACATTTTGAATATCTTGATGAAATTGTGTTAAAAGTGAGGTATATCTTAATTCTCCTCATTCTCTTATACCTCATCTAGATCCTATTATGTAGGAAGGTCAAACAATGCCTAATTTTCTGAAATGGTCTGTTTTAAAAGCAAAGATCAAATCATAACATAAAGAGAAAATTGGCCTCCTTGAAATTAAAAAAAAAAATCTTGTAAAAATGATTATGTGCTAGTTGAGGGTTTTTGCTTCTAAATTGGTGTCTTACATGACATTAATTAAAATAGCTCTATAATCATGACTTCAATATTGAGTCTTTTAAAATGTCTTCTCTAGTAATTGTTTTGACAAAGAGAAAAATCATTACTCTTATCAAATTATAATGATCATCTTACCAATATAGTTAGGAATTAGTGACAGGTTATTGGAGTAGAAAAGATGACTGATAAAGAGGGCAGAGTTTCTGGGCAGCTGGGGAAAGTTAGAATAATTCTGTGAATGCATTGTTTTCTTCTTGCTTATTTCTTAAATTTTGAGACTTAAAAGAATACAAGTTTATTTTATTTTTATAGTTCCAGGAGTGTGGAATCCACACTAGTCTCAGTAGGCTGCAGTGAATGTGTTGACAGGACCACATTCCCTCCTGGAGACTGTGGGAAAGGTCCAGTTTCTTGCCTTGTACAAGTCCTGGAGTTTCCTTGGAGTTCTTTGTACATGAGCAGTTTCCAAACCTTGAAAGCCAGTGGTCTTTCTCACAATGCCATCTCTCTTGTTCTTACTCTCCTTCTTCCTTCTTCCACATTTCCAGGGCCCTGTGATTGCATTGAGCTATCTGAATAATCCAGGACAATTTCCTTGTTTTGACTTTAGCTGATGAGCAACCTTAATTTCATCAGCAATCTTAACTCCCCTTTGCCAGGTAATGAAACATACTTACAGTCCCAGAGGATTAGAATGTGGACATCTCAGTGGGACATAATTTTACCAACTACAGTGGCTAAAGCAAAGACAGAGGCCTGATATAGAATATTAATTATGATTTTATATTTAGGTCAGGAGGGTGGGGTGGGGGTATCAGTACTACAGTTTGATACTTGCTTACATCTTAGTTCCCTACTTATTTTACTTCTGATCATGCTTTTTTATGACTACTTGATCCAGGTCAAACCCATAATTGGCAATTACCTTTCTTACACAGTGCTTCAAGTGCTTATTTTGCAAATGATTTTACAGTTATCAATAATATATGCCTACTTACTGACTATGAGATTTCTCATACTTGATATTCATTTTTCATTTCTTCTGGCAGGAAAAGGACACTTTATTAATCATATTAATTTTAACTCACATATATTGCTGTCTACAATCATGGGGAAAGGACTTTGTTTAGAAGAAGATGCACAAACAAGTAACAGAAATTTGCAACGACCCCCCCCCCCTTTTTATCCTATAGAACTTTTTTTTTTTTTTTCCAAATGATATATTCTTTGGTATCTAAAACCTGTATCTGGAATAGGTTAAAATGGAACTCTTGGCTGGGGCATGGTGGCACATTCCTGTAATCGCAGTGGCTCTGGAGGCTGAGATGGGAAGATCATGTGTTCAAAGCCAGCCTCAGCAAAAGTGAGGTGCTAAGCAACTCAGTGAGACCTTGTCTCTAAACAAAATACAAAATAGGACTGGAGATGTGGCTCAGTGGCCAAGTGCCCCTGAGTTCAATCCCTAGTTTACCTCCATCTGCCACCAAAAAAAAAAAAAAAAGAGAGAGAGAGAGAACTGTTTTGTTGTTAGAGGAAGAGCTCTAAGACTTATGCCTCACTTTTCATTCCTGCCAATTCCCCCCTGAAAAAAACGTGAATTCATGTGTCTTCCCAAAATGCACCAAAGAAGTAGAAAATAAAACACATAAAAACTTAAGGAGAAGGCAGATTGGAATAAGTGACAAAATTGAGGTACAAAGTAGAGTGGAAACTCAAGAAACAGAAGTTATCATGATCTGCTGAAGCTGGTTGCTTCTGGAGCCTTGGCTTGGAGGACAAGTAAGATTTTAAAGAATTGAGGTCCTGAGGCATGGCACAGGAAGAAAGCAAAGAGGTGAGTGAAAACCAAGAGGAAATCTGACTCACTGGCACACACCTGTAATGCTAGAGGCTGGGGAGGCTGAGGCAGGAGGATCACAAATTTAAACCTAGCCACAGCAATTTAGCCAGGCCCTGAGCAACTTAGCAAGACCTTGTCTCAAAAAATAAAAAGGGTTGGGGATGTGGCTCAGTGAAAAGTGCTTGGGGTTGTTCAATCCTTGGTACAAAACAAGCAAACAAATAAACAACAACAACAACAACAAAAATAAACAAGAGGAAAAGCACAGGCTATGACAATTAAATATGAGTCGAGAGATGAAGTGGAAAAGGAGGGGAAAGCCTTGAATACAATGGTGAAAACCCAACTTAACTTTGGCCATGTGAAACTTAATGCTGATTATAGGAGTAAAGAATAAGAAGCAAGTTCAATTTGAATAGTTGAAGCCCATTTATAAAATTAGTTGGTAGTCTGAAAATCTCCTTTGCACTAAGCAGAGTTCATGCTGATGAATTCTGACAACTACTCTGACTTCCATTCTGTCACCCAGTAGTGTGTCTTCCTTGGTGATGAGGCATGCCCTCAGTCACATCCCCTCACCCCAAAGGTATATCATCTGTCACAAACCACTCTGTTCTGTTTCTGAAATAGCACACATGGAATTTTCCTATTCCTAGGAGGACCTATAACTTGATTTACGCATAGCAGAACACAGTGAATACAAAGCCTATTTATATAGTATCCTTGGCAATGTTTCATTTTGGAGAATTCCCACAAGAAGGTTGATTTGACAGATGTGAGAATGGAGTTTATATGGCTTCATACCTCAAAGGAAATCATGGCTTATTTCCACACATTCTGGCAATGTTTGTTATGAAAGTTTAATAGATTGTGCTGTTGTACCACATGCTAGATAGTTTTCAGTAATAACTTTTTCTTAAAAAAAATTGAGACTTATATTGAATATTCTACAAAAATATTGCAATTTTTTTTAGCTGCACCATTCATGTGGATTTACTTTCAGATTATTGGAAACATGCATTGAACTTCTATTCATTTTCTAGGAAAAACTAGTGTAAAGGGCTACTGGCACCATCATCTAGAAATAGCACCATTACCACCACATTTCTCACACAAGAAGCCATCATTATTGATGGCCCCCTCAAAAACATGGTGACAATTATCTATTCCTCCTTCTCTCTACACCTTTTGCAATGAGACTTTGTCATGTTTCTCATAAGAAGTAGATCTATTTCATCTTCCCTTCTGTTTGGGTGGGCCTTGTGAAAATTTACAAGAAATAAACAAGAAATACAGAAAAAAATTAAAAATATATTTTTTGTTGTTCTAAATATTTAAATTTACAACATTTATCCAAGTATCAAGGATAGGTAGTTATATTTGAAAATCTGTGACTTCAGTCCCAGCTCCGTATTATCTTTATTTGAATAAATATTTTAAGATATAATTTTATTGAGATATAACTTACATAATATTCACCTATTTAAAATGTATAGTTCAGTGGTTTCTGCTATAGTCACAGAGTTGTGCAACCTTTAGCACAACTTTAGACAATTTTAGAGCATGTATTTATCATCCCCAGTTGGAATTTTTAACCTATTAGCAATCACCCCACAGCCCTTCACCCATCCCAACCCTAGGTAACCACTAATCAATGGTGTGCCCCTACATTCTGGAAAATTCATATAAATCGAATCATACAACATTTGCTTCTTTGTGTCTGGCCTGTATTTCTTAGCATAATATCTTCTGGGGTTTTTGATATGATAGCATGTACACATACTTCATAGCTTTTTATTGGGAAGTAATATGCCATTGTATGGAAATACCACATTTTACTTATCTATTTATCAACTGATGAATATTTAGATTGTTTTCACTTTTAAGCTGTTATGGTTAGTGCTACTATGAACATTCATGTACATTTTGTGTACATGAATATGCATTCATTTCCTGGTGTATTCCTAAGTTTGGAATTTCTGAGTCATAAGGAGGTTTGTGGTTCCTTAAATTAGGGAAGAATTACCAAACTGTTTTCAAAGCTGATTAATTATTTTATATTCCCACTAGTAGTGCATAAGGGTTCTGATTTCTCCACATCCTCTCTAACAATATCTCAATAAATTTATGAACATGTACATTTCATACTTCCATGAAATTAATCTCTGTCTTCAATTTCTCATCAATTCAATATGTTTGCCATGAAACTATCATACTGATATTTCTAAAAGTTTTAAGCAGGCAGCTCTTCGGAATCATAATTTCTTCTTATTACCAATGGTAACATACACAAATCCTGGACCCACATTTCAATGTCCTGAATAACTTAGCAACACTTGACCTTTTCAACATTAATGTTTGTTTTAAACAGACCAAGATTTCTACTTCCTCACTTTTCTTGTTCTAGAAATGTCCCACTATCTCATTAGTTTGCATTACTTTGTTCATTTCTGTTTCTTCCCGCCTTCAAAATAGTCTTTCTGCTTCTGCTGATCATAAGGCACTCACTGGATACTTGCAGGCCCTTGCAGTTTTAAACATGGAACTAAGGGGTGGGGTGTAGCTCAGTGGCAGAGTGTTTGCCTGTCATGAATGAGGCCTGGACTTTATTTCCAGATCTGCTAAGAAAAAAAGAAAAATATATATAAGATGGAGCTGCTACTATCATAATGTACAGTGTCCTTGCCACCCACCCCCGTTTAAACCAAAATTAGAACAATTTCCTTAGACTCGTTTTCAACAACAACAACAAAATAAAAACATTTTTCACAATACAAATTATTGATATAATTTCTGTTATCTTCATAAAGAATGAATTGATTTATCCATCTTTTATATTCTTAAAACTCAAGGTGATTGGAATTACAGAAAGTCCCTTTTAGTTTAGTCATGGATTCTGAACAGAAAGTTATTCAAATGTTAGAATATTGATCTGGTACAATTTCTTATCCATAACAAAATACTGTGATTTCTTAATTACAGTTTTCACCTAGAATTATGGTATGGATTAAAAGTCTAAGGAAATATGATAGACATGGTAAAGTGACATTTAGTAATGGCATGACATAAAGAAGGACAAAGTGATTAGAATCCAGGGAATTAAAACCAGAAGTGATACATACTATAAGATATCTTATGGAAAAGAATCAATGCTCAGGATTTTAGTTTCGTCAAGATGTCTATTATTGTGTATCCTTTTATATTTAAAAGCAAAATACTATCCCGTTTGTATTTATTTAAAACTCTAGCATTTTCACAATTTAATGCACCTACATGTTCCTTATATCCACTTAGGGAAAGCTTGGATACTATAAGAAATAATAGGGTAATAACTTAGAAAAAATTAAAAAGCATTTTTACTCATGTTCTAGGCCGATGAGCATTCTAGGTTGGCAGACAGCTATGCTTCAGGAAGTCCTGCAGGGAACTGGTTTTCTTCTGGATGATACCCTGGAGAGTCATCCTCACTTTCTTAAGTGAAACTGAGTTTAAATGCTTCTTTCTTCTCACCTGTGAAAATGGAAGCTGAATACAAGGGCTCAATCTAAGGTTTTACAGGTTAGGCCTGGAAATCATGTGAGTGTTAACTTCTGCTGGCATGCCCTTGATTAAGGACTCCATCACCAACTTTCACCTGTCCACAAGGACCCCCTAGGAGATAAAGCCCTGGTTAGGCAGTTGTGTCAAGTGTATCTCTCACTACTGAAGAAAAAAAAAATAGATCTTGGGCAGCTAACAGTTTCCTCACATTTACTCTATATCAAAGCTCTAAGACTACTAGTGAAAAAAAAAAATGGATACAGAAGAGACTATTGCTAGCCTTGGATATGTAGCCTTGGATAAGTTCTGCCACATACCAGCCAAATTTCTTGAACATATAATCTCTACACTTTGCATTGCTACAATAGTAGAAGAAATAAGCATATTTTCTCTTGAATAACCAACTACTTACCATCTGTGAGACTGTGAGCAAAAATCCTCTACTCAATACCATTGTGACCTTGGACATGTATCTGCTATCACTCACCATCTATCTGACCTTGAACACCAAAATTTTTACCACTTATTACCTGTGTTACCTTGAACACCTTGCCTTATAATACTGATTAGCTATGTGACCTTACACTCAGGGCCTCTATCATTTAGCACCAGTGGGATCTTGTTCACATACTCTCTACCATTTACCATTTATTATAACCTTGGTTTAATAATCTCTATCATTTAACACCTATATGACCTTGGCCACAGATGGCAGAGTCTTTCAACTCTATCTCATATAATTTTAAAAGATTGCATTAGCCAATACAATGAATGAAAACAAACACAATGAGAAATACACAGTGCAGGATAATTTAAGCTGCTAATGTCATAATTGTTACTACTACTATGGTTACTGCTACTTTTGTTAAGTTAGATAAAACTGCAAAAACTTTGTAATTAATCTTTCATTAATGACATAGAGAAAGGTTTCAGGATACCAGATTACCAATATGAATTTGAGTTATTGCTAGCCATAGACATGAATAAAGATTATAGTTAATATGTTACCAAAATCAACATTTAATGTGCATATTGATACTTTATATCAATTAATATACATATGATACTTCATAGCAGTTATAGTTTCAGATTAAATGAAAGAGTAACAAATGAGTGTTGTTCTATTTGACAGTTTTATAATCCTATGACTTGCTTATTGAGTGATTTTTGTGAAGAAAGTGAAAACAACAAAATGGTATAACTTATTCTGAATATATTCTTAGAATTAAATCTACTGTTAGTACATTTCATCCACACTTTGCTATGCTAACATTCCAGGAAAACTAAGCAGCTTTAAAGATTATTTACTCAGTAAATAAATCATTTAATTCAATACAGAAGTCCAGAAACAAACAAACAAACAAAAAACCCAATTAGCAGATTAACAAGGTTTTCCAAAATCAAATGATATCAATTTTTAAATAGGCTATTTCGTGTTAATGATCTGTCCCATCACACATGCAGGACACTGCCTGGAACAGCTGAAGAGTCCTTGTGAACTATCTAGAGTAAACAAATGATTATCAAAGACAGAATTTGTTTTTTACTGTATTTTACAGATATCAACAGGAGACATTTTCAACATTCTGCTTCTCCTGATGCCGTAGTTTGCTTTTTGCTTTAAGTTAGTCACAAGTTAAGATTACTAATAGATGTCTTTCAAAGTACATTGATACCTCATTTATTTTAAGTGAGAGTTCACACTTGTTAGTGACTCCATACACTGTGTGATTTTCAGATTTAAAAATTATCTACAAATGTGCATGTGTTTTGGTATGTGTTTATATATGTAAGCATACTTAAATCCTTTCAATGATTCAAATACATTTTCACAGAGTGTAGAAAAAGTATCCTTGATACTTATAAATCAGGTGTTTGTATGTACATTAGCATTCACACATGTACGCACACATAATAATTTAGCGGTTTTATTGTTTTTGATTTATCATGTATGTGACAAAGAACTCTATTTTTTCTTTTGAAAATGTACCTGAAAAGAAAACAGATTATTATTACCAGCAATGGAGATGATAGAAATTAAAGAAATCTTACAAATCTTTTAGGAAATAGAAACTTATACTAATTTGAGATCAAACAGTCAAATTCAGCAGTGATGTGGCAGTTCGTTATGAACAGGATTGCCATGCTTTATGTAAAAATGTAAAAGTATGAATCAAAATTATTTCAATGAATATTCATGGAAAATTAATTTTTACAGGTTTATAAGTGCAAAAATATAGAGATGTTTTGTAGAATGAATAAAAGTATAAAATGGAACTGTTTACATTCAATTATGGCATTTAAAAGGATATTTTACAATAGAATATTTAAGAATTTGGGGAGTTGATATAGCTTTAGCATATTCCTCCTGGAAATGAAATAGTAATTAGAAAAGAAATAATCATTGCTTAGAGAATCTCAGTTACTACATATGATTCAGTCTTAAAACCTAGATATGTGGATTAACCTAGATATGTGGATTGTGTTCTGGATTTTGCTAAAACAGCACTAACATTAAAATGTAGTATTTAAATATATATTCAAGTTTATGTTCATACTAATAGATTTTAAATCAATTTTAAAATTAATTATCTTTTAGAATATACTGAAAGTGAAAAAGTCAGTATTTAAAATTAGAAGTGTTTAATTGCACAATATAAGACTTAGCAGATTATCAAGGTTTTCCAAAATCAAATGATATCAATTTTTAAATAGGCCAGTTCGTGTTAATGATCTGTCCCATCACACATGCAGGAAACTGCCTGGAACAGCTGAAGAGTCCTTGTGAACTATCTAGAGTAAACAAATGATTATCAAAGTCAGAATTTGCTTTTTACTGTATTTCATAGATATCAACAGGAGACATTTGTGATATCTTATTTAGAGATATCTCATGAAAATGCCCTAGAACATCATTACATTTTTTTCCTTTTCATATTTGCAATGGACTATTTACTGGACCCTAATATTTTACTATTAATCAAAACATTGTCCTGAAATTAGTAAAAACATTGTCATTTTAATTCTTTACAACCTTCGGGTACTAACAAGTTTTGCCACTGGGGGTCACTATTGTTCTATATTTTTAAAAACAGTTGCTTAAAAAGTGATGCAGGTGGGTAACTTGTAATGTTTGGCTTCTGGTTTAAAGAAACATCACTTCAGAAAAGTCTTAACCATAGACAGAGGTTCCTAGAGATTTAAATACCATCCTTGATGAGTCAAGTGATTCCACAGAACCAATGATTTTTCTACAGGTTTTCTTCAGGGATAATAAAATAGTGACTATGTTCAAAATAACCATGCATGTATTTCAGGAGGGTTAAAAAAGCTTTGCCACTTGGAGGCAGTTTATCGGCTGGATGCTCTCCTAGGATGCAGAGACCAATGGAGGAGAAAGAATTCAGTGAAATGGATGAGGCATGGCTGAGGACTCAGTAGGGAGGCCTGGGTTCGACTCTAGCTCAGTCACCCACCAGCTGGGACTCGCTTCTCCTGTGTAAAATGAAGAGGGCAGCAGCCTCCATAATTTCAACAGTCCCTTCTAATCCTATATTTCTAAGAGTTCCTGTCAATATCCATCAGATTTTAAAGTTTTCATATGAAAGGAAGTAAAACCATTTTTAAATGTTCCGTTCCATGATAGACAAATATCAAGACAACAAAAACAAAAGTCCTCTTTTTTGGTTGCATCTGACATTTGATGATTGCAGAACAAAGTGATACTTGCTAGAAGCTCTTCTTTTGTAGTGAATCAGTCACAAGCGGAGACCAACATTCTGGGAAGTTTTTCTGATGTTTTAGGCCAGGTTCATGTGCTTTTCACCAGTTTTGCCTAGAAAGTTCTTGCATACTGAGGTCCCTCCGAAATTTACTTAATTGGCACTGATTGATTCATAGAGTAAAGATGATTCCTACCCCTAAACCACTGGATTCTCTTATTTGTTCAGCCTTTAGCAGAGTAAGATTTACTCTCAGATGAATATGTTAGCCTCCATGTTTGGGGGTGGTTTGGTCTCTAGCGCCATAGTCCTAAGCCAGGTGATCTTGACCTTATGCCTCAGATCTGCCAATGATAAAAACAGCTAGTGTTGTAAATAGTGCAGGGAAGTAAAACTCCAGCAGAAAGCAAGGGTTTTAATAGTTTAAATGGGTCACAATTCAATACTGCCAGCTAACTGGAAATTAGGAGGAAAATACTTAAAAATGGGAAAAGCTCAAAATCTGCATGGAATTGCTCTCATATCTTTGGATTCACATAAACTGTGCAGGCACAGGGGACATCCAAGGAATGGAAGGGGAAAAATACAGTGTTGGCTAAAATGCTAAACTGATTTGAATTGCTGCCCACTTCAGGGGTGACAGGAAATCTTTCCAAATAAGAAGGTCATTTAATTGAAATCTCAGAACTATGACATGGGAATAATAATTATTCAATTTG
Source organism: Urocitellus parryii (assembly GCF_045843805.1). Taxonomy (NCBI): domain Eukaryota; kingdom Metazoa; phylum Chordata; class Mammalia; order Rodentia; family Sciuridae; genus Urocitellus; species Urocitellus parryii. The sequence continues at coordinate 110,473,604 of NC_135540.1, read as the reverse complement.
CACTAAACATTCATTTTAGGACTAAGGATAAGTTGAAACCCTCCCTAACAAATTATAAAATCAAACCCACGCAAGTTCAAGATCTGTAGTAAGTAACATATTTGCTAAAACAGAATCAGCAGTTCTTAGGGAAAGATTCCAGAATCCAGAATTTTATTTTGAACAATCCACAATGCATAATATGTAACCAAAAGTTACTATATATGTGTAAAAAAAAGTGGGAAAATCTAATCTATAGTCATAAGTATATTAAACGATAGAAACATTTGTTGAGATGTCTCACATGTTAGAATTAAAGACAAGACTTTAAATTGGCTCTTATACATGTGTTTAAAGAGGTAAAGAAAATGATACTAAACAGATGGAGAATCTCAGCAGACAAATGACTATTATAAACAGGAAAAAAATAGAGATTCTACATAAAAATATAATATTTTAAGTACAAATTCATGAACAGGTTTAATAGCAGATAGAAGATTGCAAAAGAAAAGGTTGGTCAGTAAACTTGAAGCCCAATCAATAGACATTATATGTTCTAAAGAGTAGAGTGAAACACAATTTTATAATATGAATAGATACTTACTGTATTGTTTGACAATATTAAACTATTAATCTATATTAAAGGGATATTCAAATAGGAAAGAAAGAAATGGAAAGGAAAACTGAAGAATATTGACTAAATTTAGCCACTTTGGTGAGGATATCAATCTACAGAACCAAAGCTAAGCAGACTCAAAAAACACAAAGAACACATCTACACCAAATAAGGCACATTATATTAAGGTTACTGAAAACCAACAGGAAAAAAAAAAAAAAACACATAAATCTTGGAAGTAGTGGAAGTAGAGAAATTTCATAAAAAGAAAAACAGTACAAGTTATAATGGATTTCTCATGCCAAATAATGGGGGGCTATGTGGGGCAAACAGTTTAGAGTTCCCTTTTTAAAAAATTGGGCCAAATCCAGAGGTCCATGGTAAATGTCTGGTTGAGGAAGAACAGGCTGTAAAGTCATCTGGAGATGGGTGCTTTTATGAGAGAGAAATAAAAAGACATGAGTACTGAAAAGAGATTAATATAAAAATAAATCTTGCAGCATCTGGAACATGTCGATGAATATCATGAAGATGATAGATCTCAATAATCTTTCACCAGGACATGTGAGGGCTGAGAAGCTGTCCCCATAACAAGGCTGGAGAGGACAAGGCATGTGTTTGGGAATGTAAATTTTTTACATTGTCAGAGTTATCAGTAATATAAACACAATATTTAACTTTTAATGCCACAGATATCCATTCTCACAAGATGCAGTTAAACTATTTAATATCATCTGATTTTGTAAAATATGTTTTTATTGGCATGGCCTCAGTGTCTAGTAAAGATTCCTTTATTCTGTTACTTAGGACTACATAATCATACTAGCAAACATTAAGCCTACCTGTGTAGGTTAGGAAGATCTGTAGGCCTTAAACTAATTAAAAACTTCTGGCTGTGGCAGTTTCTGTTCACAGTTACCAGGCATTCCTGCCTATGAATCTCTATTTTGTAGCCACCAATCTTACTTATTCTTGGGGGTTAACATAAGTGTATATCTTAAGTTACATTTAACTATTTTTTTCTTTTTAAATGCCCAGAAATGGTGATGTTTTGTGTTTAATTGTTTTTGCTAGGTGTTTAAGATGAAGCAGGTCAAACTAACTTTTGTTTCTATCTATTTTTAAGAGTCCTCTGAATTCCCACAGGGGTCACTAGTGGGGGAACTTGAGAGCAGCTTCTTAGCTCTGCTATCTGCTAGTGCCATTTGCACTAGGATGGGTCAAGGTCATGCTGACCACATGGCTTCCATTGGAAGCATTAGGGTTGTCTCCCTTCTCCAGTGACCCTCCTCTTCATAGCATGTGCACTGATTGGCTTTCCATTCTCCAGTGGTCTCACTAATCTCCTTGATTGGAAGGTTATGTGGCTCAGAGTTACAAAGTTCTTTAGAGAGGTTCCCTGTTCCCTAGATTCAGGCTGACTCAGAGGGCAAGAGCCAAATATTGGTTTTCTTGGCCCTTTTAATTTAACTTCAGTTTTTAAGTCTTCATCTTAAATAACCAGCGAGTCAGTCTCACCAGTCTTAAATTAATAGTACTGAGCTTTAACTTTAATGTCTTTAACCTTACAGTCACTTATCCCTTTTATTAATTGGGGTCTGTATTATCCCATCTGTCCTGTAGGTAATGGCTTATTATCTTAAATAAACCCAGGTTGTGTGTTTTTGAAACAATACCTCTGCAAAATATTAACAGGCAACAGTTGTGGAGTTTACAAGGAAAAAAATTGAAATTAACAAGAGTAAAAAGATGTTTAGTTTGTGGAATAGCTATCTTGAATTTTGGAATGAGTTATACATTATATCTCCTGTTTGAGATCAGAGTAGTCTTTACAACAAAAATCAATCTTTGGAATGCAACTTTAAACTACTTTGAAGTCATTCTGAGTGTAGTAAGGTAGGAGGCAGAGCCTTACTTCAGGTAAGGTGGGGCTCTTCATAAATATTCATGAATCTTAAGTAAAACATTCTAATTTTGAAGCTGATCTTCGTAAATATCATTTTACAAGTTTACACATATTGTGTCTTAAGTCTATATGACTGTTAGCTGACAATATGACATTACACTTAAAACATGAATTAAAGAAAGGCTGAGAGAGCTTTTAACCTTTTTTGTGGAAAGGTAGCAAAATGCTTTTTGTTTTATAATGTTAACCTTTAAACAGATTAGGCTCTCATTAACTTAAAAATATATTTAAATTTTACCCAGTGTAAAAAGTAACATAAAACTTTATATCTTATTGATAAAAGAGACAGTTACAGAACATTAAGTGATATAAATAAATCTTTAATAAAATTTTTTATCCTTATAAGTCTAAAATTACCATACAACTTTAATTTGGAGAATACCAGCTTGATATAATGCTCTTTTAAACCTTCTACCTTAAAAACTTGTCTACATGGAAGACATAAACAGATTTAATATACAAAGAAGAGTAATAGCAGCATAGTTACATTGATATTTTTATATTAACCTAGTTCAACTCTTAACAAAATAACATAGTATAATACCAAAAAAACAGATGTTTTTAACCACAATTGTATATATATATAAATTTGTACTTTACTTACACAGACATTCTGTATCACTTACTTACACTATCTTGTTTATTTCTATCACACAAATACTTTCTTACCCAGAAACACTTTTTCCCCCTTCTATTAAATATAGTTTTTATACCTGGAATCTTCTAATTTTTCTTTCCTATAAGTGCTTCTGCTTTTAACATGAGCTGCTGCTGAGCTGTAGGTCCATCTGCAAGAGTATTGCTTTTGACCCAGAAGCAACAGTTTAATTGAATTGAAATAGTTAGATCTTAATAAAATATTTAATAAATTATTATGAACCATAGTCATTCATTGTTCTGTAGAACACAAAACCTTTTCTTCTTTCTGAGTTTTGGTAGCTATTATTTAACCCTCCAATCATGAAGAAATGATGACTGGGAAATATTAATTACCCAGATTTAATTCATGTACCTTATTTGCATGTGTTAAAATACTGCATGATACCCCTTTGATATGTACAATTACTTTTTTTTTTTTTGATGATGCTGGGGATTGAACCCAGGAATTCATACATGCTAGGCAAGCACTCTACCAACTGAGCCATATCCCATGTACAATTATACATGTTAATAATTTTTTTTTTTAAATAGGGGAGGGTTTAGAATCTTGAATGTGGCCATTTAAAAATTAATGCTTATAGCTTTTCTTTTGAGAAATTATTTTTTATATTAAACAGAAACTAGAGATTTTGTTAGATTGTTGCAGGAAGTGCAATGATATGTGATATATGTGACTTGTGAACTTCTGTTAACATTTATGGCTCTTACTTAACACATTTTCCTTACCTCACTTGGAACCTAACATCACTGTGATATAAAGGGCTGGGGGAAGGAAGGCAATGTTTTATATCAAAAAGCTATCCTTGTGCCTTAAATTATGCCCAATAAACTGTATCCATTGTGAATTTTTGAATAAAAAATTCTCATTTCCTGTCTATCTCTGGAGAGGCCCTTTGTGTCATCCTTTAAGAAAAAGGAGACAGTAAAACACCATGTTGTTCTGTCAATTCCTAAGAACCTAGCCAAGCCAAGAGAACAGAAGGGTGTCTAGTCCAGAATAGCTAGATATATGTTATCTGGAAGGACACTGACCTTATCTCACATTCTTTATTTCACCTGGGAATTCAGGTGCAATAATATTATCTATAGAAAGTTTCTTTTGCACACACACCAGGATTGTTGCTCCCTTGGATGCTGGTCATACAAGCAAACTAAAACTAAGTAAGCTAGGGCAGATGATATCACTACTTCTGCAACCTAACATAGAAAACCCCTCTCTAGGTGGTGACAGACATGGAACTGAGGGCATTTTGGAGAGGACAGATGTCCAGCGGGCCACCACTGGACAGAATACTGTAAGGGAGAAAAGGTACTTCCTGTGAAGCACAGTGAGGGGTGGAGATGCTCTCTGTTCAACCTGTCTCCACTGTAACCATTTCTCTATAAGCCCTATGACTCATATGCTGTCTCCAAGTATTTTATTTGTTCTCTCAGCAACCTTTTTCATTGCTCTGGCACAACTGGGGTGTGGACCTGCCATCCTTCAGTTAAAATTGTCTGAAGAAAACTTTGAAAAAAATTCTTCAATACTCCCACTATCATACTGAGCCTGGGTGGGGGGAGCAAGACACAAGACACAAATTGGTTTTGCTGGAAAATATTAAGCAGTGCTTTAGAAATCTAAAGGATTGACAACAGTGAGAATTTTAAATACCTAATACTTCAGCAAGATCTCTGTTGGCACCATTAATTACCTGGATTTAAGGGTATTTTTTTCCTTTACTTGGTATATCAATGAAATAGTTTGGATGTCCCTCTCTTCCTCCTTCCTTCTTCCTTCAAACAACAACTCTTTGTTGAAAATCAGTCATTTTTGAAGACCTGAGCATATAGAAGAGAATGAAATTTTCTATTTTAAATGTAGGAATATGGATACTATATATAAAAGTTAATATATCACCATGGTATGTATTATAAAGTTGAAAAAAGCCAGGTAAAGACTATAGAGATTGTGTGTGATGGTTTTGAGGGAATTATATTTTATAGAGGTTTTTTTGGGAAGGTGATATTTGATCAATACCTAAAGATAACAAAGGAATGAGCCATGAAAACACCAGGAAGAAGATTTCAAGCAGAAGATCATGAGAGTCCTGACATAGGAATTTGCTTTGTGTGTTAAAATAGCATCTATGACGTGCTATAAACCTGGAAAGCAGTGACTGAGAGGGTTCTGGAAGCCATCAGGTCTGAGATATGTCATGGAGTTTTGGCAATGGGTTTGAGATTTTACTCTAAGTAAAATGGGAAGTGAAGATTTACAATATGCAAAAGAATCTTTTAGAGAGTTTTTTTTTGCTGAATTTTCTGAAATTACTCAAAGAATTCTATTGCCAGTTCTAGTTAATGTAAATTAACATACAAAAGTGGAAAGAATTAAACTTTTCTGCATTAAATATATATATGTGTGTATACATATTGGGGAAGAATATGATTTTTTAGAAGTAAATGATAGCATCTTAAAATCTTTGTTTTGTCTCATACCATGTGATCTTGGCCCAATTTCCCCAACATCTTTGAGTCTCAGTTTCTTTATTCCTAGCACAAACATAATAGTCTCTGATTTATAATTATGTTAACAACTAAGCCGTTTTTGTCACACAGTAAGTGTTTAAAAATAATTGTGGCTATAATAATTCCATCGGTTTGTTTTATAATATTGTTCTATAATGAACAGATTAGATTACAATCTAATTGTAATTAGAACAGATTGCATTCTGTGGAATATGGAAAACATTAATATTAACTAATATACTGAAAATTTTGATATTTCTAGGATCTAAAAAATAAATCAATTCACATAAAATTTTAATTTTGGATTGCCTAACCTGTATTCAGTTTAATCAGTAATTATTTTTGGTTCATATAGTATAAATTTGATATTACCTTATTAGTCCTTGTCTCACTCTGGCATCTTGTCAATAATAAATGTTCAATAAGTGCTTGGCATACACACACTTAAAACTTAAAATTTAAAATGGGAATTTAAAATGGTGTGGCCTCTAATAGAAACAAGGTAGTTTTTATTAATATTAAATAAAAACTCCTCAAATGGTTAGATATAGAATCACTGTATTATCTAGAAATTCCCTTCTAGTTATTTATTCAAAAAAATTAAAAATAGGGACCTTAACAGACACTTGTGTACCATTGTTCAAAGCAAGATTATTTACAATAGCCCCCAAATGGGAACAACTCAAATGTTTATCAAAAAGGAGTAAACACAATGTGATATATACATAGAATAGGATGTTATTCGGCCTTAAAAAAGAATGCAAAGTTATTTTTAAGTGGGTACATAGTGCAATATTCTGGAAATGAATACTGGTGATGGTAGCATAACAGTGTGAATTTACATAAAACCATGAAATGGTACTCTTAAAATGGTGAAACTGATAAATTTTATGTTTTGTATATTTTACTTCAGAAGTTTGTTCAGAAGTTTTAAATAGTAAAGTATCTGTAAAAGTAAATTTTAGATAGTTTCCAAATGAATACAATATCTTATTTAGTGATACATGTTGGGTTATTCCATTCTGTATTAAAATTTTATTATATATTATGGATATTCTCCTAGTTAATTTCCCAAGGATTCTGTGGTAGCCATGCAGGATTTTAGTCTGTAACATTAATTTAGTACCTCTTGCTCCAGGGATTGCTCCAGAGATGGGTAGTTGCCCAAGACTAGGACAATACATTAGAGGGTCACTCTTAATGTCAACAGAAGGGGCATAGAACTATCCTGATGACTGTGAGATTCCATTCTCCATAAAATGGAAAGTTAACAGTTCTAAGGGTATATTTAAAACCTAGTATCACAAAGCATAACCAACCTTTACAAAAACTATGTCCCAGCTAAATTCCCTGCATGTTATGAAGGATTAAAGCCTCATCTGTCCTCAGAAAAGGTGTCAGCGCTTTGGGATGTTTTTGTTAAAAAATAGCTCTAGAGCTACTGCTAAAACCATTGACAAAGAGGAGATACATGTGAAAGTATATATATAAAATCACTGTATTTTGTTTCCCTTTGTTTTATATACTAAATGCAGAATCATGCTGTGTGTATTCCTAAATTCATTTAATCTATGTTCTATAATTATATATAATATTCTATAATCCAGAACATTTGTAACAGAGAGTGCTCCCTCCTTTCCAGCCCCCTTGTTAAAGCAAAGGAGTCACCCAAAGTGAAACAGTTTCCCCCATTCTGAAACCATATCACCTTTGCTGGAGGTAGGAAAGAACAAAGTAGCTGAAATTATTTTGGTCCGTTTTTTTCCTGCTCAGTAAGTTCAGGCTTGCATCCTTTCTTCTGCCTTCTACTACTTCTATTACTTTGAGTGCCGGTCAAAAAAGAAACAGCACAAGTAAAGTAAAATAACAACAACAACAACAAAATAATATGGAGATAAATACTTGGGTCAAAGACAGTAATTTTAAAGAAATAGTGTTTAAGTTCTGGTTTGGAATTTTTCATACTACAGTACACAAAATTCATTCTAGATTAGCTGTTTTAAAGTGAAAGATTTCAAATCCAAGGAGAATTATGAAGTGGAGTTTAGGAGGTAAAATTGCTTTCTATGAATTTATGGAAAGGAAGTTATATTAGATCAGATACGAAACAGGAATCTGGTTGTTAGAAATCTTAAGATTTCAAAGCATTTGACCACTGTCCTCAGCACAAATGGCCTAATTATGGAGAAAAAAGCTGACGAAAATGGTCAGGAACTTTTCTAACTAGTGCTTTGGTGAATTAGAAAAAAAATTAAATTCAAGGGGAGATAAAGGGTTGAAACTTTTACCAAAATAAACAGAAGAGGAGTGACTGGAAATAAAACCAAGAAAAAGCATTGAGGAAACATGCAACTGTTACCGCTGTTGACAGGTGACCAGTCCTTGCTTCCCCAGTGTGGAAGAATAACACCAGAGAAGCACGCCGAGGCAAGGTCAGAGTAGAAATTAGAAGTTTATTAAAGGACAGCAGAAAAGACTTCTCCCGGAGGAAGAAGGGGACCCAAGAGGTGGAATCCTTGGAAGTGCGGTTGTTTCCCCTTTTTATAGTTCTTTCAGTGATGGAAAGTAGGTTGGAAGGCCCAAGGGGTGGGACACAGGTGGGCCAAAGAAGTAATCTGGGCTTCAAGGACTTCATTAACACTTCTTTGGGATGGGCTATCTCCAAATCTGTTGGGGGCCTGTTTATTAACATTTCTTTGGGATGGACTTTGGGCCTAGGGCTTTTCTCTTCATTAACATTCCATGAGTTGTCCTGCTTTTCCGGAAATTCATTCTCAACATGGCCTCCATTTTAGATTTTACTTGATATTAGACCCGATTTACCTAACTACACTGACTACCTAATTTTAAATCTGGCTTTACAACCAGCCATTGTTAAGGATTTTAGAAAAAGGTGGTTTCTCGTTGTTCATGGGATTTTGAGCAATAGTTGTGTGTACCTGACTTCCTGTTTCCTACAGACAAGACAGTTCTGAAACCTAATGACAAAACTAATGAATTATTTCTCTGAAGAACTGGAAACAGAAGGAGAAATGTGTGGGCAGTGAGTAGTAATTATTCTGTTTCTTCAGAAGATAGTTTAAAATTATTAACAATTATTCCTTTTAGCACTGGAGCAAATGTAAGAGTATGTGGAAAGAGTGGGCCAGGGAAGGAGATCTGAGGTTCCACTGGGAATATCCCAACAGAAACCATCCCTGGTGACTCAAGGCTGGGGTAATATCACTTCATTTGTAACCACTCTTCAATCATATTTTCATATACATGCATTTGTTATGCAAACACAATTATAATAATAGCAATGCTTCTAAAAGAAACATGTTCACTCCAAACTCCACCTCTTTAGTCATTGCTAAGTTGGTGTGTTATTTTTCCTCATTCTGTTAAGGTGTTTGTTCCAGTCATCCATGCCATTTTAAAATAGTCAGAATCACTTCATAAATGCAATTTTGTAGTTAGAGTCTTTCCACTCCAGTTTTTATGAGAATTATCTCCTCTTCCTGACAGTTTTTATATAATGTAAAAAAAAGTCTATAACTTCCTGTTTCTTTAGTGTTGAATTATTATGTTTAATCAATTTTTTTTGTAATCATAAATAGTTCTAAGAGCATGTCTAAAGTCCTTTTTAGGGAAGAATTATCTTTATAAAAAATACGTTGCAAATACCTAAGGTGCAGGTGAGGCATTGAGGCTTTATCTAAGAATAAGGCATCTGAGAAGATGGCAGAATTCCATGAAAGAGACAGAGGGGAGAAAGTATTGATGATGCCAGAAAGAAAGGAAGGAAGGAAGGAGAAGAAAGAACTGGGAGAAGGGGTCAATAATACTGATATGCTCATCATGGTTTAGCTGTTTTTCTTTTTGTATTACTTCTTTAGAAATTAAGATAAAATTTATTCCTGTTTTCTAATAAAAAGTGTCAATTTTTTTCTAAAAGAGCTTCTCATTGATACCACTACCAATATAAAATAAGAACAATCAAGTCTTCCAAATATTATTAGCCACCTCCCTATGTTACAAAATATTTAAATGCATCCCATAGAATCTATCATGGTGAACACAGATAGAGAAAAAAAGGCTGCCTGAATTGTACTGGATATAAAGAGAACCAGGAAGGTATATGCTGACTACAATTATATTTGCTATTTGCTTCAGATTTTGTAATAACTTGTGATTGTGTTATTTGCTAGATTTTTTTTTTTTTTTCTGTAGGAACCATGCCCCATTCGTTCACATAGTTACTGTGAGAGTTATCATTATTGCTATGTACTTTTATCCTTGGCCACACTCGGCAGGGCCAGAAATGACACCTTGAAATATTTGGGTTATTGAGTCCATTTATAGGTGAAAATTGGAAGCAATTTATCCCTGTTTCCAAGACTGTATTATGCAAGACACATGGGTTATTGATTGTGTGTTTTATTATGCAGACTGAAGGAAATGAAGCTTGTTTGTGTAGAGGTCACAAAAGAGTAAGATCTATAGAGAGACACAAATATGGGCAATGGAAAAACAACTTGATAGCAGTGGAGTTCATTGTTCCATGTCTTTTATGCCATTTAAATCTTGGGTTGTTTCATCATCTCTACCCTTGAGGCCTCTTGGTTAAATAATACACTTTAAATATACAATTCTGTAGTGCATTTTTCTTACTATACTGTGATCTGTTATAGAATCTCATCTCAGAAATACACTGTTTCCCAGAAGTGAACTTTGCTCCTGGTTAAATCTGCACTAATAATCTATTAATTCTACTAATCCTTTGCTCTTGGAAAAATATTATCTGAGAAATCTCAGAAACTTTCTCAAATCTGAGAAATCAGAATTTTTCAGAAAAATATTATAATTTTCTATTACTTTGTTATAATGTTCATTATTTTTTTCAGATTACTTAAGGCGAATTACTGAGCAAAATGTGAAGATTTGATTTAGTATGGAATGGCCATTTCCTATTTTCTGAATTTCATCCCTTTTGTTATTCTATCTCTGGACTTGTTGCCTCTTTTCTTTGTGTCTCTTGTGTTTCTCTGCTTTTGGTTACCTGACTGGATGTAGCCCATTTGGAAGTTAAGAGGAGATTACCTACAAAACTAAAAAGAAGCTTTCCAATATTTGGCCAGAATTAAACAATGCAACTCTAATTGGACTTTATGGTGGTTCCTAGGTACCGCAGTAAAAGTAAAAAATAAACAAACAGAAAAAAATCCCCTGACTATAGCAGCTTGGAATTATAAGTGACAAATTCCTTCCTTTCTTTTTTCCTTCTTTCTTTTTTAAAATTAATTAATTAATTTTAATTAGGTATATATGACAGCAGAATGCATTTTGATTCATTGTACACAATTGCAGCACAACATGTCATTTCAGTGATTGTACATGATGTAGTGTTACATCATACATGCAGTCATACATATACCTAGGGTAATGATGTCCATCTCATTCTACCATCTTTCCTGCCCCCATGCACCCTCTCTACCCCTCCCTCCCCTTTGCCCAATCACAGTTCCTCCATTTTTCTCATGTGTCTCCCCTCCCCATTATGGACCAGCATCCACTTATCAGAGAGAACATTTGGCCTTTGGTTTTTTTGAAATTGACTGGCTTTGCTTAGCATGATATTTCCAACTCCATCCATTTACCTACAAATGCCATACTTTTAATGCTGCGAAATATTCCATTGCATATGTATGTGTGTGTGTGTATATATATATATATATATATATATATATATATATATATATATATAATATGTGTGTGTGTGTGTGTGTGTGTGTGTGTATTTTTTCTTTATCCATTCATCTATTGAGGGGCATCTAGGTTGCTTCCACAGTTCAGTGATTGTGAATTCAGTGCTATAAACATTGATGCAGCTGCATTACTATGGTATACTGAATTTAAGTCCTTTGGGTATAGATCTTTATCATGTCAGATTAGGCCCCAACTTCCTTAAAAAGATTCCTAAAGCACAAGAAATAAAATCAAAATTAATAAATGGAATAGAATCAAACTAAAAGCTTCTTCTTAGCAAAAGAAACAATGAGGTGAACAAAAAGCCTACATTTTGGGAGCAAATTTTTGCCACACATGTCAGATAGAGTGCTAATCTCCAGGATATATAAAGAACTCAAAAAACTTAACACCAAAAAAAAAAAAAAAAAAAAAAACCCACAAACAACCCAATCAATAAATGGGCTAAAGAGCTGAACAGACATTTCTCAGAAGAAGATATACATTTGATCAACAAATATATGAAAAACTGTTAAACATCTCTAGTAATTAGAGAAATGCAAATTAAAACTCCAGGATTTTATCTCACAGCAGTCAGAATAGCAGTTATCAAAAGTATAGTTAACAATAAATGTTGGCGATAATGTAGGGGGAAAAGGCACATTCATACATTGCTGGTGGGATTGCAAATTGGCACAACCATTCTGGAAAGCAGTATGGAGATATTCCTTAGAAAACTTGGAATGGTACCACCATTTAACTCAACTATCCTTCCTTCTTTTTTTTTTGCATGTACTCCCCAACACACACAATCTATAAAGTTGTAGATAACAATCCTAGTTTTCAGAATTAACCATGTCAAGAACCACTATTGTGATCTCTGATGTTTAGTAATATCTTTGGGGACTGATTTAGTTTTCCTTCTGCATTATGAGATATGTTGCAATATCAGCATAAAAATAATATTTAGAGACCAGTAAGTTAGATCTTTTAACTACCACCAGGAAGCTAAGTGACTGATTTGCATTTATATCTTATGATATATATAGTCTAAATAATGCATAGCATGTATTTATAAAATTGGTAATTTTTCAAAAATGAGCAACTATGGGTGCAAACTATGCAGTATGAATGAAGATAACTAAATTTTTATTTACATCATTTACAATGTGAAGGAAGTAAGGAGAAAATTTTGGCTTCAAGAAACAACAGCATTTTTTTTAACTGAAATGAGGATTTCCCTTCTGTGTGTCCTCATGGAGAGGATACTATATAAATGTTTACAAAGTGTGCTTAACTACATATTGAAAATTTCTGCAGTAGTGGTTTGTGAAGTGATTAATAGAATGGAGTCTTCATACATGTTCCAAATTTTCATACCACCCTTTATAATCTGAGTGATTTTGAGGAAATCACTAAATTTTTCTTGGTTTAGTTTCCTCATTGATAAAATATGGGAAATAATGGTGTCTAATTTTAGCATTTTTTGTGAGGATTAAATAAAATTTTATACATGTGATTATTAAAATACTACTGGTCATAGAGTAAACAAAATAATAGACTATTATTATTACTGACATATATTAAAAAACCTATGTCCAAAAATGGTAAGCTAATGCCAAATTATTTTATTCTTACGGTAAGTTTTTGGGCAAGCCAAAGATTTCAGTGTTCTATGATAATTAGACTTACCCCAGGGAGATACTTTAGAGTAAATGAATGAATGGGTACTCAATCTTTGTTTCACATGGTTATCCATAAAGTAGTCTTCTTCATCAATCTGTGATAAGTATTGCTCAGTAGTAACTTTGTAGTTAAATTCTCCATCAGGTACTTGGGAATACAGCTATTTTTGAGTTATTAGTAAAGAGTAAAACTCATGGTTGATGTTGAGGTGGTAAAAATAGATTTCAAGGTGAGAAGCTTAATAAACCCATATATATAATATAAACCCTTTATCTCTGCATGAAGATGGGTTGAGATTACCTATGGGAAATATTAATATTCTTTCTAAAAGAATATCATATTATAAAATAAAATATAATGTGGTGTTTGGTTCAGTTTCACATTCAAACTTCCAAACTCTAAATCAAAAGAGCAGAGGTGCAGAAATTTTAGTTTTCAAAGCAGATGTAAATAAATGCTCACCTCAGCCATAATTAAAATCTCAGTGAAATATTCATGGAATAGTTGACCTTGAGCAATATTCCTTTCTTGTTTGTGCTCCAATGTATGCCAAAGTAACTAGATTTAACATATTGTGTAGGTTTATTTATTTAAAAGTCACTTGGAAGTTAGAGAATATATACACAAAATAATCAATATGGTTATAGAATATTTTATGGTGCAGTTTGTTTAGAAATACTCTGGTAGCTCTCTATAGAATAGATTTTGGAAGATAATGTTGAACTTAGTGTGTGATGATGATTATTATTTTTTTTTTTTGCCAACTTGACTGGGCTTAGGGATACCCAGATAACTGGTGAAACATTATTTCTAAATGTATCTTGGAGGGAGTTTCCAGAAGATATTAGCACTTAAATCTATATACTGATTAAGAATATTATTCTCACAAATGTGGTAATCATCTTCCTCCACTTAGGGCCCAAATACAAAAAGACATGATAGATAAATTTACTCTCTTTGCTTGAGATGGACCATCCACCTTCTGTTCATGGACATCCATTCTCCTGCTTCTCAGTCTTTGAGCCATAGACTAGGACTATAGTACTGGCTTTCTAAGGTCTCCAACTTGCAGACATTAGATTATGGGACATTTTAGCCTCCATGACTGTGTGAAATAATCCCTCAAATAAACTTTTTTTCTGTGTATATACATCCTTGATTGGTAAAGTTCTCTATGAAGAACTTTATTCTATAGAGATGTAGATTAGGATGCTATCGCAAGGACATAGGTGAGATGTTTATGGCTCAAGGTGAATCCTCTCAAGGACTTGTGAAAGAGAGAGAACTCATTAGATTAATCCTTAATCCTAGTGTTCATATCCCCAGGTTCAGCTAATTCCCCTCAATAACTGTGGAAAATGAAAATTAAAAGATCATCAAAGAGATCTTTTATATCTTAAGAGTAGACATGTGCTTTGACAAGGGCAATGCACATTTTAAAACAAATCACACTCAGCTTGCCAGGGAACTGACTGGAATCAGAAAGATGCATTTTCAGCAGCATAAGCCAGGTAACAGTCCCTCTGCAGTTGACACAGATAAGAATGGCCAAACTATTCTTTTTGCCAATTCTATTCTCAGAAGCCTGGAGATATAAAAGTCCACAAAACTATGAAAGGGAATGGATGATTCCTTTGAAGTCTAAGTCTTGCTGGAAAATCATATCAGTAAAAAAGAAACCATAGTTATTGAAACCACAGTCCTCCATTCCAGGGAATTGACTATCCTAGAATAAGGAAAACCATGGAATTCATATATTCATATTGACCACATGATATTATTAAGAGGTACTGCCAATGCAGAGCAGTCTTGAAAAGCAGATGAGGTAATATTCGCCAAAGTATTAATTTTAAATCCAGAAGCTATTTAAAAACTGTAAATCGTCTGAGATTTCATCTTTCAAACTAACAAGTTAGTCTGCTATAGTATCTTGGACATTAACTGGCAGGAGATATGTGACTCTAGACAAAGGATTTTATTACCCTTCATACAGCAAGAAGCATGAATTTCATATTCTATCTGATCTCCTTGCCTTATTCCCTACTGAGTTCCACAGGAGCAGTGTAGCAGTGGACCAAGATGAGTTCTGTGTACATAATTTGTTCATATCACAGGTGAGAGACTTCATGCTTAGGAAACCCCAGTCTCTCATAAAATGGCTGCAAGTAAACCTGCCCAATCTTTGCTCTGAAGAAAGACATTATTTTCACACTGACAGGAAACAAACCAGCCCTTGCCTCAGAGGAAAAGAGTATCTCCACCTTTTAATGGTTGTTTGTTAGTCATTCTTAAAAGATAATCCTGAAAAATATCTGCCAGGAATATTATTCACAAGTCACAGAGAAACAAAAGAGACCCATTGAAAATTCTGTCCAAGCTTATTTATAAAGAAAGCTATGGGCTGGGGCTGGGGCTCACTGGTAGAGCGCTTGCCTCGCATGGGTGAGGCACTGGGTTCCATAAAAATAAATAAGCACCACATAAAAATAAATAAGTAAATAAAGATTGAAAGAAAGAAAGAAAGAAAGGAAGGAAGAAAGAAATAAAAAGAAAGATTTAAAAAAGCTACATAAATGTATTCAAATATAATTTTACTGTGGTAAATTTGTCATCATTATAAAAAAATAATCACTGCCAACTTGAAGCTTTAGAAAGACATGATAATGGAAATCCTTAAAAGAAAATTCCTGTCAGATTAGGATCTTTATAATGCCTTGTGGCATAATTATATCCCATTTAATTGTGTTCACAATCTATTTTATATGTTTATATTTTGCCTATGTTGGGATCTCCCAGATTATTCAGCTGAGAACAGACAAGGGTTCTTTTTTAGGTGTTTAATGTGTTGAAACCAGCTGACTTAGTTCAATCATGCTGCTATAACAAAATCCCTGAGCCCAGGAAATTTATAAAGAATAGAAATCATTTCTCACAGCTGTGGAGGCTGGGAGTCCAGGATCAAGGTACCAGCAGGCTCAGTTTCTAGTAAGGCTCTGGATTCTGTTTCCAAGATGGTTCATTGTTGCTGCAGCCTCAGGAAGGAAGGAACCATGTGTCCTCAGAGGGCAGTGAAATGGGAGAGCAAGAGAAGCAAACTTTCTATGATGTTTCTTTAATAAAGTCCTTTATTCATTCATGAGAGCAGATTCTCATTCCTTGATCACTTCTCCAGTTGCCTCAGCTTTTAATACTCTCCTTTTGGGGATTAAGTTTTAATGTGACTTTTGTAGAAGACACTATCTTTTAAACCCATCACAAACTCAGCCAACTTTGCTTATGAGGATTCCATTCTCTCTTTTCTATTCACCTCCAATCTATTCCACTTGTTTTATCATTACATATAAATATACAGAGTAAAGGTCCTATAGGAGCAGTTGAAGGGATAACAATTGAGGGGACCATGGTGTTTTTGTGATATTGATATAATTTATGAGATTGTTGGAAATGACATACAAAAAACACAAATAACATGTCCTAGAGATTTTCCTGAATAATATGTCATATTCTTTTCACTGACCTTAGGAAAGATACTTTATTATTTGTATCTTAAATACTATTACTAAAGAATATCTTTGTAGGTTTCTTATTATGAATCTCAGTGTTATATAGTTCATAATCATAATTTATTAAAATTAATTTTGGATTTAACTTTAGCTTCATCATAACTTTTTATGTTGATTCAGGAACTGGGAGCTACATGTAGTAT
Source organism: Urocitellus parryii (assembly GCF_045843805.1). Taxonomy (NCBI): domain Eukaryota; kingdom Metazoa; phylum Chordata; class Mammalia; order Rodentia; family Sciuridae; genus Urocitellus; species Urocitellus parryii. Next base: position 110,456,753 of record NC_135540.1, on the reverse strand, counting down.
TGTTATTCTTACTATCTCCTGGTTAGCACTGCTTTATATGAACCGCAATTATCACTTTCTCTTATGTCATTTTTCTCTCTGTCTGACCTGGTTAGTCAGTCAATGCTGATGCTTTAATTTAAATTGTTGTTATGGAGAAATTAAAGTTAAATTTATTTTTTTTACTGCATAAAGAAGCAGAGTTATTGTATTAGTGAAAGGCTAACTTGAAAACTTTGGAAAGATATGATAATGGAAATCCCTAAAAGAAAATCCAATGTAAATTATTAGATGGATAAATTACTAGAGGTGGAACTGCTGTATCAAAGGGTGTGAATTATTCTAAGCCTCTTGATATGTGTTTCTGAACTAATTTACAGAGCTTATTACAATTTAAATTTCCTCCAGGTAATTTATCACATAGGATTGTGCAATAAATATTGACATTTCTATGATCTTTGTCAAAATTTTAGGTAAAAAATAGTATCTTGCTGTTTTAATGTACATTTGGTTATAAGAGGATCATTTCCCTATTTGGTTATTGATCTCTTTTCAGTCTCCTCTTATGAATTGCCTGAACTCTGCACATTGTTCAGAAAGACAGCAATTGTGATTTCTCTTATTTGCATTTTTATCTACTTTGTTTACTTTTTAAGTTTGCTTATGGTGTTTTCAAATGATTAAAAAAACAAAAAAATTAGAAATACAGAAATTTCAGTACTATCTAAATGCGTTTTTAAATGAGGAAATACTTAAGTTATTATGATATCCAAATTACTTGGTTAGAGTTTAGGATCTTAAAATCCTTTCATAACATGTAGAAAACAATGATAGCTGATTGTAGCTGTACTATAGAAAGTTGTTGCTTTTGCAGCAAGAAATGGGATTATTGTCTTCAAAAACAAATTCAAATTAGTAAATTATTCATTGTTGTCATTTAATCATCCAAGCAAACCCTAAAAATCCAAGTTACAGTACTACTATTGGTATAGAATAGTTCTGCATTTTGAATTTTCCTGTTTTCTGAAAGACAATGACTGCAGGACATACTAAAAATATTTTTTTTTCAAAAAGAATATAAGAAAGCAAATAAAATTTATTTTATAAAAAGGTTAATGAGATATTTATTTTTCAATATATATAAAAGTAAATCTCACCCAAAATGTAATTTCATACAAGAAAAAAGTGAGTTTTATACAGAGCAAATAATGCAAATATTATTAGGCTATAAAGATCCAGAACATTTCTAAACATCAACCATGGAAATTAAATTTAAGAGAGAAAGAGAAGGAAAGAGAGGGAGAAAGAGGGAGAGAGAAATCGCTAAACCTAGACAAGGAATTAAAAAAAAATCACTGAGAGTTTCTAACATTTTAATATAAGAGAAATATCTTAATAAAGATGATTTTTATAAAAAAAAGATATTTTTCTTTATTTGTATTTTTTCCTCGATCTATTGGTTGTTTCAGATTATACCATTTAATTTCACATATTTATGAATTTTCCAAATTATCCTCTATTATTCATTTATAATTTTGTTCTTTTATGGTTGGGGTATGTAATTTATGTATTTTCAAATATTTAAAATTTGTTGAGTCTTGTTCCTAGAGAATGTTCCTTGAAGGCCTTCTGACTAGCTGTTTTATCCAGTATGGAATGTGGGATATTGAAGTGTCTACAACTGTTGTTGGGTTCATAATTACCTTCAATTATATCAGTTTTTTAATTCATGTACTTTGGAACTCTGTTTTAAAGAATAAATATATTTATAATCATATTATGTTGAGCGTTTCATTTGTTAATTGAAAAATGTCTTTTCCAGTCTCTTTTTAAAACATTTTTTTGAGAGTTTATTTTGTCTGATATTTATTATCATAGCTATTACAGTTCTTTTTTGGTTATTATTTGGATAACCTACCTTTTCTGAACTTTTAACTTTCACTCTATTTTTGTCTTTCAACTACAGTGTATTTCTTGTGAGCTACATAGAGTTGAATCATGATTTTTTCCATTCTTCCTGCTAATCTCTGTCTTTTGATTGGAATGTCTAATTCATTTATATTTAATGTAATTATTCTTTTCAATATTAATTTGTTTCAGTTGTTATTTCACTAATCCTCCCTTACTGTCTTCTTTTACATTAAGTAAATATTTTAAAATTGATTGTTTTAATTTTTTTCATTGTTTATTTTGTTATATTTGAGGATTTACTTCTTTATAAATGGACTTGGAAATTAAAATTAGTGCCATAAAACCATATTATTCAAACCAATAAAAGCTTAATTTTAATAAAATATATAATCATATATATATATTTACTTATATGTTTAAATATATGTTGATACATGTCAACATATTTATGTATTGATATTTATTGATATAATTTCATTTTCTCCTTTTTTTTTTTTTTGCAAATTTTATTCTCATGTATTACAGGCCAATCAACAGTACTTTATAGTTATTGCTGTATGAAATTGTCTTTGAAATCTAATAGTAGAAAAAAGTCTCAAGTGGAAATACATTTACTCTTTTTATTTTTACCTATGTATGTAAGTATGCTTTTTTTGTCTTTGTGTATATTCAAATCACTGTTGAGTGTTCTTTTCATTTTGTCTAAAGTCTTTCCTTGTATATTTCTTGTAGTTTATTATATGGGAAAAAATATTCTCAGATTTTATTTTTCTGGAATATCTTGAATTTATGACTTTTGAAAATAGTCTTGCCTAGCATAGAAATCTTGGTTCACATTCTTTTTCTTTCAGTACTTTGAATAAGTACTCTCACTGCTTTCTGACCTGCATAGTCTCTGATAAATTAGGGTAGTGATACTAAGTATCTCTGTATATGATTATTCACTTTCATTTTTGACATTTTGATTATGATATGTCTATGTGTGGGTCTCTCTGAATATCTTCTACTTATAGCTTATTGAAATTCAAGAATGTTTACATTAAATATTTTCATGAAATTTGAGTTGTTTTTGAACATTATTCCTTCAGATATTCTTTATGTCTTTTTCTTTCTTTCTCTTCTTGAGACCTCCATAATACGTATGTGTCATACGCTTGTTCATATACCTTATTGCTCTGCAACTCTATTTACCTTTCTATTCATTTTCTTCTTGTTTCTTAGACTGGATAGCAATTGACCTTTTTCCAGCTGGCTTATTCTGCCAGCTCAAATCTTCTGTTGTGCTCCCATAGTTAAATTTGATTCCTATTATTTTACTTTTTAATTCAAGAACTTGTGTTTGCTTCCTAAATGATTTTTATCACTGCATTTGTATTTCCTATTTGATAAGATATTGTTCTCATACTTTAAGTCTTCAGACATAGTGTTTTTTAGTAGTTGGAGCACACACACATACGTAAAAATGTGCATAAAAATGCAACACCTAAACTTCTTCACCATAGTTTCTATTGACTACATTTTTTTCCTGAATATAGGCTATCCTTTTCCATTTCTTTGTGTGTCTTCTAATTTTTGTGGGAAATAGGATAATTTAAATAATGTGATATTGAAAATTTGGACATCATGATTCTTCACTCCCATATTTGTTGTTGTTGCTGTATTCAGTTAGTTTTTTATTGACTTTCTTGGAATAAATCTGTAAAATCCATATTTTTTGTTGTGTATAGCAGCCATGGAAATCTCTGTTTCATTAGCTCAGTGGTCATTTAATGGTTTTATCAGATTTCACTAAAGGTATTGAATCTGTATGTCCTCTAGTCTTTGCAGCAAGATTCTCTCTCTCTTTCTCTCTCTCTCTCTCTCTCTCTCTCTCTCTCTCTCTCTGTATGTGTGTGTGTGTGTGTGTGTGTGTATACATGTGCATTGTTTGGATTAATTGTTTTATAAGTTGAAAACTCAGCCCTAGTCTTCACTTCCTGCTTTGTAGAGACTTGTGTTCAGCCAGAGGTAAGAGATTACAGTCTTTTAAGATTGTTTCTAGTCATGCGTTGTTCTGGATGTGTGCACAGGCTTCTAGATCCTTAGTTAAATAACTTTGTAAGAATTTTTCATTCCCCGTCTTCCTTAAAGTTTTAAGACTTTTAAAAGGTTGTTATTTGACTGTTTGCTTCAGCTAGTATTGTTGCTCAGGCAGATGTGATATACAGTTATCACTGATTGTTTTTGAAAAATACCCTGGGAATAGCTCTTATGTCACTGAGTGAATGCTGACTCACATAAAACAAACTCTATGGATGGAGGTTCTCTAAGGAGATGCTACACAAGTCAAACAATGACAATTCTTTGTGTATTATTTTTGGGAGGTTTCCAGTAGTGGCTAGACTATTGATTCTTACCATCACTGTGGTTGCAAAAATTCAGTCTTCACATATAACATGCAGGAGCTGTGAAAGGGAAGGGGGAGGAAATAGGGAAAATTAAAACATCAAAGATATAGCTACCATTATCAAAATTCAGCTATTTTTCTTCAAAAAATGCTCTTTAGAGTGTTGCAACCCTTTGGCTAAGAAATATTCTGAGTTCTGAAAACGTTGATGATGACAATTTTTGCCAGTGTTCTGCATTTGTGTTAAGAGTAGACATATTTTTCAATTACTGAACTCTTGAGTGGTATTCTCTTAACTGGAATTTTTTTCTTACCACTTATTTCTCCTCACAATCTACTCTTTACAGAGAAATCTAAGTGAGTTTGTAAAACTATAAATTAAATAATATTTCTCCCCTGACTAAAACTCTTGAATAGAATTTTATAATATTAAAATAAAATATAAATTCTTAACTATGGTTGACAAAACATTTTGACTTTAAAATATTTTTGTAAAAGAGGTGAAAAAGCAGCATTCAGTCTGGGAAAAAGCATTGTGGATTGCTATGAAGTTGATATCTATTTCAAATACACAACATTTTGGGGAAGGAGAGGTGTGAGGGGCAGAGTGTTGTTTTTTGGTTAATTCATACAATGGTGCTAGAAATCTCTCATCTTTGATTATTTTGGTCCTGCTGGGCCTTTGACAACATGTTTCTTTCCTTTTGAAACCACATCTTCCTGGTTTTCGGCAGCCTATCATTCTGTAATACATTATTTTCCTCTTAACATCAGGAACCTGTTTATAGCGATTTCTGAATTTTAGTCTATTATCATAAACAAGGATTTGCATGACCCAAGTGAGTCTTCCATTAAGGAAGTGATCATTGTCCAATTTTGAGGAACACAGTCAACTGAGAACTCCTTATGCTCAGTTCCTTCAGAGTCAGGCTCAGCCATATTGTTTAATTTTCTCTAAGGCAGTGCATTCCCTTGCTCATTTGAATCTGGCTGTGGAACAAAGCAGATGTATATAAAAAAAGGTTTCAGAAATTCTGGACCATTGGGAGAAATAATGACAGGCAATTTTTGCTCTAGAGAATTTTCTCTGTTGGCCAAGGCTGTATGAGAACTGCATCATGTATTTTACTTTGTTTTCTGTACAGTCATTTTTCCTATATATTTTTCTCAGAGGAGCTGGTTCCTAGTAAACCTTCTAAATCTCCAAATTCTATCCCAGAAGTAGTCTATTTCCACATCACTTAACTTCTTACAGTTGGGATCAGGAGTATTGTGGGAAAGCAGCAGATAAGATGAGCTTAAGTTTTAAGACATTTCCTGGTGGTGAATTGGGAGCACTTCCCAAGGGAATAAAATGTATCAGAAGTTTAAGATGTATGGAGAAAATAGTAGCTATAAAGATCATGGGTTAGAATGGTTATTTCTGAATTACAATGGTAATTCTCAGAAATATAATAAAGATAGGAGGAAAAATAACAGGCAACAGAAAGCTAGGTATGAAACCAAGCAGCTCTCTGGTTGTACCCAAAGAAGCTCTCATCATTTCTACCCAGGGAGTGAAGAAAGCAGCAGACTAAGAGGGTTAACTTTGAAGATGATTAAAAACCTAACCAAAGCAAACCCGTAATGTTAAGATTAGGACTTTAATTAAGAAAACCTGGAGCCCTGAAAAATATGTCAGAGAGATCTGGGTGAATTTTCATAATGTATTTTCTCCTTGACTCCTCTGAATATAGTGAGACTGCAGATGGGTTCTGCCTCTTCCTATTAGGATTCTGTCTTCTTAAGATGATGCACAAGACAATGTATACCTTAGAATTTAGCCATTCCTTTCAGGATGATGACTAGGATACATGTAGCTAGCATATAACTGAAGGTATACATTGGGTCTGACAAGGGAAGAAAGGAACTATATCCAAGAAAAAAAATTAAAATGTCGGGGGTATCTATTGGCAGGAACTGGGGAAGTGTGCGTGGAACCAGCTTCCACATGTATTTGATCAAGGTGGTCCTTAAAAAAATTGAATTGAAAGAGTTGATTGTTTTAATTAGTGTAGGTCCTTGGTTATGGTAAGAACTTGCTACTAAGATTGTTCCTAGAAATATGGAAAAAGTCCTACTAAGACTTACAATCAGGTAATATTGGCAATAATTTATTATAAGATGACAGAGTAACATCTAAGATTAACACATACATGTTCAGAGAACACAAGAAGTCCTCATGAATACAGTTCAGGTCCCAATGGAATCCACCAATAGGAATACCAACCCTCCTCCTTCAGCTCATTTCTATGGGTATAAGGAAGGCTCTGTTTGATCAGAAGAAGGGATAGGGCAATTCCTGAGTTTGTCTTACAGATGTGTTGGTTTGGTATGTAGATGTTGGCCAAATATGGACAGCAGCTGTACTACAAGTTCTGCTTTTGTGCAGACACATACACACCCACCCATCCACCCCTGCTCCACACAGATACATATCCCCACCCACACATGCATATACACATGGAAAAAGGTAAAGGTATATGGATAGACATAACAATGAATGAAGTGTGAAGATCATTGTATTGCACATAGTGCCCATCAGTGAATATCCACCATTGAAGAGACACTAAAAAACCAGTAGATCAAATAACCTAGGCACTTGTTGTCAGCCAAGTTTTCTCCTTAACCTCCCAAGTGCTGGAAAGTAGGTTCATGGATAAAGAAGCTATTGCAGTAGATTTAAGAACTATGCCTAACCTCAAATCTTGAACTTAACTTACAATGGCTGATCTGACTACTGCAGCCCCTGAATACCCTCCCTACCTGCTAGAAATGGAGACCCTAGTAGAAACCATTCCTTGAGAAGACCAATCTGCTGCTTGGTGAGAAGTTGATATATTGGGTCCCTCTATCCTAGAATAGGTAGGCAGTGGTTTGTTCTTATAGACATGCATTGTGCGTATTGATTTTCCTTTCCTTGCCAACACAATTTTAATTAGTGCCTTATCCAAAGATTTAGAAAATGCTTTATTCACTGGCATGTGGCCCCACATAAATTGTGTCAGACTAGGTGACCCACTCTTCAGCAAGGGAAGTTTGAGAAGGAGTCTGTGTCTATAAGACCTATTGGTATATCACACACCTCATCACTTAGAAGTTGCCTGATTGAGAGAGAATTGAAACAGCCTATTGAAAATGTCATAGATGTGCTCGTTTGAAGGATATATCCTATGAAGATGAAGTATCATGCTATAAGATTCATTGCACATTAAAATAAAATGTATTTATTTATCTCTGTTAAATAAAAATTGTGCTATTTTCTATGGAAGGAATGCATGAATCCAGGAAACATGGAGCAGAAAGAATAGTATCTTACACCATCACTTTCAATGACTGACTGAAGGAATTTGTTTTCACATCTCTAGTTCTTCAGAGTTAGAAATACTGGTTTTCAAAAGGAAGAAATTTTCCATCAGAGGCACAGTAACAGCAAGATTGAATTATAAACTACCAGTGTTGTCTGGACACTTTGAGCTCTGTCCCTCCAGGAACTAGCAGGAATGAATGGGTTCTATTGGGCAATCTTTTAGAAATTTTAACTTGCAATAGGGACAGAGAAAAACAGGTGTAAAATATAATGATATACATGAGTGCCTGGTATGATGTTTTGTATCACCCAGAAATTTATACATTGAAATCCTGTTCCCAAAATGGTGTATTTGGACATGTGACCTTCGGAAGGCAATAATGTCATGGGAGTAGAGGTCCTTATAATCAGATATAAGAAACAGCATTGAGCTTGTTCCCTCTCTCTGTCTGATCTAAGCATGGTGAATATGTAACATGAAGAGAGCTGTTTGAAAACCAGGAAGCAGGTTCTCATTAGATGTCAGATTTACAGGCATCCAGTACTATGACAAATAAATATGTGTTGTTTTAGCTGCGTGACTTCAGTTATTTTTTTAATAGCAGCCCAGACTAACACAGTGACTCTTGTTTCTTTTTTGTGACTATAATCGAACCGTTATTTGAAGAGCATAGTGACAATAATTTGGGGACTTCAGATATAAGTGTTTCTTTTAAGGGAAGTTTCCAAGTGGATTTGGAAGCTGTGGAGGAGGGAATTTAGAGGGAACAGCAGAGGAGACAGACAATAAGTATCAGTTGCAATCCTAGGACTAAACTTTGCACCCCTCTCTTAATTTTTCTTCAAGAAAAGAAGCCTGCAGCAGTTCAGAAGAGGACACCTTCTGAATGTTTATGAAGAAGTAGGTATAAGGAGCACCAGGAGCAGACTATTGTTGTCATGGAGATGAAGCCTGCAGATTCTCCTTCAGTAGAGCTTGCTGCTTGGCTATAGGCCTGGAGTCAGCAACAACCTCCAGCTTCCATTTCCTTCTAGACTTTTCCTCAGTTGCCCAATCGTATTCCATAGCAGTTCACACTTTTCCAGGAAAGCCTACAACTGATGACTGAAGATGGGGCACCCGAAACCTGGCCACTTTGGCCTGACACAGAGCACTCTGGAAGCCAATGCTCTTTTTGAATTTTCCATCAGATTGGCCAAGATTTTGTCAGGCCTGCATTGCATTTAAAATTCTTCCTGGTCCAGTCTTTCTTCTTATAACATATTTCACAGACCCATGCATTTTAGTGATGCATTTTTAATCAAACTGTCTTTATAGAAAGAAAACTTGCCAAAATAAATTTTATAAAAGGTCTTGGGACTCATTTACTGAGAGCAGCAGAGTCTTCTTACTCTACATGCAATTCATCTGGGGATTGCTGGCATCTTATTCTTTCTCCCATACCAATAATCCATCATTGCCAAATTGGTTTTGGTGATAACATTCATCATTAATTTCTAGAAAAAGAGAAACTTTATCTAACAAAATAGTATTGAAAATAAAGCAATGACCCTGATTGTAATTTATTTTGCCAATTGATGTTTTCCTTTTGTGTATTCAGAAAGATGCCATTTACATCTTTCTTTCTTCTAGAGAATTACTTTCTTGGCAGGCATGTACAATGCCTTTATAAAAACCATAGGCGAAATATGGAATTGAGGCTTCTTTATTAATTTCTAGGTGGCAATCAGTTGTACTTGTGTTTATTACAATGAAGCTACTGAACTACTGCTCAGAGTCAGTTCAGTTTTGATGGAGGAGATTGATTTCTTGGCAATATTTTCAATCCTTGTACTTCATGCTGACAGCAGCTGGGTCAGAAATACACTCAGCATTGCTTTTGTGCTTGACAGTTATAGTTGTGACCATCTTAATTACCATCCTGTCTAAGAGCACAATGGGGACACTGCATGGTACTGAGAGTGATTATAGTCTTGCCTTCTGCAGAAAGATACTTTATTGGAAACCATGAGCAGTTTGTAATTAAAGAAGATGTTCCAATCATCCTTGGTAAATATATCTTCCTTCTAGCATAAAATTCTATTTCACTTCCATTTTGATTAAACATTTTGCAAGTTAGGTATATCTGGGGATGGGATTCTGGAATCTTGTTCTATGGCCTGAAACAAAATGAATAAGAAAATAACATTGCATAGTAACTTATTATAAAACTTTTAATATGTGAAAAGACATTTGTAAATGCAAAATAGTTTGTATTTTCAAATTTAAAAAATATTCTATTTAAGCATGCACAAAAAATTGCAACTCAATGAATTATGAAATACAAAATGAACAACCATGAAATCCCCATGGGGGTTAAGGACCGGAAAATCACCAACACCACAGAATTCTCTGGTTTGTCTAATACAAATCATTTAACACTGCATCATTACCCAGTAAGCACGCTTTTAAACTTTCTAATACTCTCTTTTCCTTGAATTTTTTAATTGAAGCACAAATTTCTAATCATTATACTATAGTTTTTCTGTTGTTGAACTCTATATAGATCAAATAATATAATAAAGAATTCATTTTACTGGTTTCTTTTGCTCAAAGTTATGTTTGTGTGACTTATCTGCATTATTGCATGATGCTATAGTTTGCTCACCTTTCTTGATGTGTGCTACTTGGTTGTTTGCATTTTCCCTTTTAATGTTGGTAGGTATTTGGACATTTTCCAATTTGAGGTGTTTATAAATAATACACATAATTTTATATGTCTTTTGATGCACATGTGCACATTTTTTTTGGATATATATGTAGGAGTGGAATTTCTGTTATAGTGGGTGCATATGCTCAATTCTTATAGCATGTTCCAAACTGTTCCCAAAACAGTTGTCCCAGTTTAAAATTTTACCAGCATTGTATGCTAGTTCTGCTCTCCATCTTTGCTAACACTTGGTTGTAAGTCTTAGTTTTAGATATTCCTGGGGTTTTCATGGCATCTCTTTTGACTTTTAATTTGCATTTCCCTGATCACTTCTCAGATTGAAAATAATTTTATATATTTATTGGCCAATAGAGTTCTATTTATGAAGCAACTGTTTTATAGTCTTGCTTATTTTGCTTTTGGATTAACCAGGTTTTATTCTTATAGGAGTTCTTCATATTTTCAGATGTGTGGGCAATTTTCTTCTGTATGAGGTTTGCCTTTTTCTCCCTTGGTGATATATTTTGAAAGATATAATTTTTAATTTTTACATAGTCTAGTTTTTGAATCTTTAAATTTTTCAATCCCCAGCATGACAAAAAAGAAAATAGAAAAAAAGAAAAAAGTTTTCTTTGTCTTAAAATCTTTAAATTTATTCCTTTTTTATGCTCTGTTTAAAAATATTTTTCCTATTTCAAGACCTTTCCTAAGATCTTGAAGATATTGTCTTATATTTTGAAAATAAATAGGCTTGTCTTTTACGTTTATATACATTTACACTTAGTTTGGATATATATGACATAAAGTAGGGTACATTTTTAAGATAATTTTATCCAATTATTTCAGGAAAATTTTCTTTTTTTTCCCTACATACTTTACATTAATTTCTAGTATTAATATCTTATATTAATATTATATGTTTCTAAAAATTAATAATAGGCACATATGCCTATTACTAAGTTAATATATGTACATATATACATTATCATTAAGTACAGTCCATGTTCAGCTTTTCTTTGTTTTTAGCTAATATTCATTTTTTTTTCTGTCTTCCTAGATTCCATCCAATATACCATGCTACATTTACATGTCTTGTCTCTTGAGGTTACTCTAGGCTGTGACATTTTTTCATCCTTTTCTTGCTTTTGGATGATTTTGACACTATTGTGGAGTACTGGTCAGCTATTTTATGGGGAGTGTCTCAATTTGAGCTTCACTAATTTTTTTTCTCATGTTTGGACTGGGGTTATAAATATGTGAAGGAAGACTACAGAGGTAAGATATCAATCTCATCATATCATATCAAGGGCACATTCTATGAGCATAACTTCTCATTGTTGATATTAACCTTGTTCACCTGGCAGGATAGTGTTTTCCGTTTTCTCCATTGTAAAGTTAGTGCCCACTCCCTTTTCCACATTGTGTTGTTTAGAAGGAAATCACTGTGAGCATACTTGAAGAGCGGGAATTATGCCCCATCTCTTTGAGATCACAGTATCTACATACATAATTTGAAATATTTATGCAGGGGATTTTTGTTTCTTCTTTCCTATGTATTTATTCAATTATTTACTTATAGCAGTATGAAAGCATGGATATTTATCTTTTTCCTTGTGTTGTCATACAGCACTGATTTATAAATTTTATTGTTCAAATTTGTTCCATCTCTGGCCCTTAGGAGCTCATTTGGTCAGCTCTCATGTCTGCCATAATGTAGGTTTTTTTTTTTCTTTTAATTCATGGAGTCTCTAATGAAAATGTCTTTACTCATTGAATTTGCTATAACAAAGTATGACAGAATGGGCTGTTTACAGAAAACAGAAATTTAGGTGTAGGCATGTTTGTGTCTGGTGAATGCCTGCTTCTTGGCTTATAGATGGTGACTTCTCAATGTGTCCTCATGTGGCTGAAGGGTATGGCAGATTTCTGGGGTCTCTTTGATAAGGTCACCAACCCCAGGAAGACTGTGCCTTCATGACTTTAATCTCCTTCCCCAAATGCCCCATCTCCCAAAGCCCTCAACTTAGAGGAAGGGATCTCAACATCTAGAATTTAGGTAGGACAGAGACCTTTAGTCCATAGCAGAGAACAAGAAAAATAATAACACAAGGACATAAAGAAATCCTAAAGGATGTGTCTTCATGTTCTATGGAAAGAAGAATTGAGGAAATAATGCCTTAATAGGATGTGTTCTACCTAGTTATTAAAACTAGTATCACCAAGCCCAGGACAAAGGGAAATGGACAAGAATATAGGAATTATTTTTTAATGCATAGATTGTGAAACTCTAGAACTGTCAAAACAATTTCTTTCCAATAGTTACAGTAAATAAGGAAGAAGGAGGAAAAAGAAAAGTGAAAGTTTCTATATTGACTTTAGAAGTAACAAATTTTTAGTGAGGGCTTATGAGATACTCCTAGCACTTTGCTTATGTTATATAACTGAAAAAAATAGACATCTTTCTAAAATTTTCTTTATTCAAAGGCAAGGGAATAAATTTAATAATCTCTTGTAAGGCTGCACTGTGGTTCTGTGACTCATCATAGGCCAACTGAAGAATTTTCAGGAATCAAAAAACTTTAGTTATTTTTATAGAAAAAAATCAAATTATGTCTAAATTCTATAGTCATGACCTCCTTGTTCCTCTGCTCCTCCCTTTTGTAAATGTCAGATAATAAGCAATGAAGAATAAGATGTAGAGTACAGTTTGTTCCAAATATTTTAATTGTTAAGTGTCCTTTTCTCTTCATTTACCAAGAGCACATTTATTACCTAATCTGCAGTCACCTGTAAACACAATTCAATAGAGTGGTGCCATGGACTTCTGACTCATGTGTGATGCACGATGCTTGGGGACTCCAACAGGGACCAATCTATTTTCTCTGCTGTGGCTCTGACCTTGGATTAACACCTGTATTTGGTTCAAGTAATGAGATTTTCAGGTGGAATCACACACTTGTTTTCTCTTAAGATTTAGGAGACGGCAGTGACTGCTTATGTTATTACCAGGCAAGGCAGGGATCCTTGGTTTTCAGACCTCCCATGCTTTCCCTGATAACTTAACCATTGCAGCTTCTTGCTTCCAACTTGAGCCCAGAATAATCACCTCGAAGTTCCTGGGCTCCTGAAATATATTTAAAACTTTCTGAAGGCTTTCCCAGAAAGGCTGCTTTAGCCTATATTTAAACGTAGGTGCATTTAACCTACATTTTGAGAAAGAAATATCCTCCTGCATTTTAATGATTCTTTAAATACAATTTCTATAAAGTTGACATTTTATTTTTAGCAATATGATTTGAAATATCATTTAGCAAGTCCATTCTAGTCGGTTCAACTAATTTATACATAAAAACCTATAGCATTGTTCAAAGAAATATTGACTAGAGCTGGAGGGAGCATACTGTATTAGATTTTGTGGATAATTTCAAGGTCCAGATATCTGTTAAAATTTCCAGAAATTGTCTCTGGTTAAGGTTTAAAAAACACATACACAATGAGATATAATAAAAGAGTAAAAATAGCATTGAAGAGAATTCAAATGTGTTAATATAAAACAAAAAATAATTTTATAGGTAATGGAATACTTTGTACATGATTACAGAGGTAAATTAAATTATAAAAATATGGACAGTCAACATAGAGGAAAGGAAAAAGGAATTTAGAGGCTACGGATAGAATTTAAGCTACAAGAGTCTGAGGTAGTTTGCTCTTGTCATGTAGAGGCTTTCAGTCAGCTTTGAATAGATTACAAATATACTCCATAAATTTCTCCTCTATCTTTAGAGCATCAGGATTAGGTTAGGAGTCCATTAATCAAACAACCTCTTTCCTGATCCTAAGAGCAACCTCCTTGACTTCCCCTATTTAGAATACATGGAAAACTTTGAAAAGGAATCACTTTGCAAGGACACTGTGATAAATGAAATCTGATGACCAAGAAATCCTTTTTTTGTCTGCCACTATTAAGTTGCAATGCACTTAGTCACCTAAGTGTGCTGTGAACTAGAGGATATATTGACTGTATTTCAATCTTCCCAATTATATATCTTCCCAATTAGCCCTTCATTATTAAAGCCTTCAGTCTTTAATGAAAGTTTTTGCACAACATTGACAGATTAACCTTTCTGAATCTCTAGTTTGAGCATATTCAGTCATAATCAAATGTCTTTGATGTCACCCCATTATATCTGAAAAAAACATAAAATCTATATTCTTTGTTCTGGTAATCCATGTTACTTCTCATGCCAGTTCACCTAATGTACACTGCCTCTTCAAGTCCTATCCTCTCGGGAAGGTTTTCCTTAAATTTGTTCACTTTAATGGAGCCTTTTCCTCATGAACTGTCCTGGGCTCATAATGATATTTCTCTGTTAATATGGCAGCAAACATTGACTTGGAGTATGAGGTTGCTTAATAAAGACAAGAGAAGTTTGAAAAAGCCAAATATAGACATTATTTCATATCAAAACATAAGGCTGAAAAATACCAAAAAATACAGGTGGAACCATACAGCAATAATAAAAAAAAGTTAGGGTCAACTCTGATTATCAACATTGTACAAAGTCAACTTTTCCAATTGGTAAGCAAGTTATATTACTTGTATAAAATAGTAGAAAAGCATTGTATAAAATAGTAGAAAACTGGGTCGATTTATATATCCAATATTTTGAGAATGTTTTAGATAAATTCTATCTAAAATTGAGAAATACATTTCACAAAATTTTGTTTGTGATTGAATTAATAAAAATAGAAGATACACATATATATACACACACACACACACAACACATGACAGACACAAACCAGGTGAATACAATGAAATTTTGGCAGTAGTTAACTCTGGATAATGAATTCATGAATAACTTTTGTGCCATTTGCTTATCTGTATTTTAAAAATTCTCTACAATGAACATACATTTCTTTCATATAAAGCAAAATATTCCTAATATCATTTGGTTTTCTTAGAATCAAATTTAATATTCCACTTAAAATGTAATTTCCTTGAGAAAAAAAATGATACACATTACTATGATCCAAATGTTTTTGTCTCTCCAAAATTTATGTGTTGAAATCTAAACCCCAAATGTGGTGGTGTCTAGAGGTAGGGTCTTTTGGGAAGTGTCTCAAAAAGTCCTTATAAATGAGATTCTTGCCCTTATAAAAGGTTGCGGGAACCTCTAGTTCCTTTTCAATATGAAGAACAGTCTGCCAACCCTTCTGCCTTTTGAGGACATTGCAAGAAGGCACCATCTTGGAAGCAGAGAGTGGGGTCTTACTCAACCTTGTGTGTTTTCATTGCTGTGACCAGAAGAACACCTAATAAGAACTTGGGGAAAAAGTTTATTTTGGGCACATAGTTTCAGAGGCTTAGTCATAGTCAGCTGATTCTATTTCTTTGGGCCCAAGGTGAAGGAAATCATCATAATCATCATGGTAAGGAAAGTTACTGTGTGTGTGTGTGTGTGTGTGTGTGTGTGAGAGAGAGAGAGAGAGAGAGAGAGAGAGAGAGAGAGAGAGAGAGAAGGAAGCCTGGGACATAATATAATTATATTCCCAGTGGCATAACCCTAGAGACCTACTTCCTCCAGCCATTCCCCATCGGCTCACAGTTACCACTCAGTAATCCATTCAAATTATGAATGACGATGTTACAACTCTCATCATCTAATCATTTCACCTCTGAACATTGCTACATTGCCTAACATGACTTTTTGAGGGATACTTAATATTCAAAACATAAAACATTGAATCTGTCTATTTATTGATCTTGGATTTCTCAGTCTCCAGAATTGTGATCAATGATTAGACTAAGATTAGTCAAGAATAGACTAAAATAACCTCAGCCACCATGACTCCTCAATAGTTTCAAGTATTTATTAAACAAGTCATAATTAATTAGTAGACACTGTGTTATAATCTTTGAAAGCGCTAACACTAAAAACAACTGGATTTGAAGCCTGGCTGTATACCTTATAAGCTGTGCCTTAGTTTCTTCATATGTAAAATGGAAAGTATATTAGTACATATTTCATTTGGTGGTTTTAAGGATTAAATGAGTATACAGATGTATGTCAGTGCCTGTACATGTGCGTGCATGCACTCATATGTTACATAGAACATGCATTATATGTATTACACTCAAAATTGGATTAAAAAATCCTCTAAAGAGACAAGTAATTGGCTGAATTTAGCTAACTCAAATGGTCTAGCTAGAAAAACCATTTTTGTAATTAATGTATGATACCAACTCACTATTTAATAGGTACTTGTTGGTTAAATATTTCTACTCCCTAATTCCTGCTTATCTGACTTATTCATAAACCTCTCATATTTTTGTTTTCCATTGGTGGCTATAAGTCAGTGTATGAATTATCTATTACTATTTAACTAATTAGCTTAAATCCCAGTGGATTAATTATTATTTAAAACAACAATAACTGTTTAGGATTTTCACCAGTTCTATGAGTCAGGCAATTGAAATAGCCTAACTGGGCAGTTTCTGGCTCAGGCCCTTTATGGTTTAGATGAGGTGTCCCCCACAAAGCTCATGTGTGAGATAATGCAAGAATTTTCAAAGGTGAAGTGATTAAAATATGAGAGTTAAAGCATAATCAGTGGATTAATCCACTAATATGGATTAATTGGGCACTAACTATAGACAGGTAGGGAGTGGCTGTGGGAAGTAGTGGGTCACTAGGTGCCGCAGTCTGGCTGGGCACAATTCAGGAGCCACAATTCAGGAAACTAACTTTATTTTTAGAACCACACATGCCAAACAAAACAGCTCCACAGGAAAAACCCTCAGAGCCCAACTGCCACCACTGGCTTCCCACAAGCCTCTCACCCCCACACAAGCCTCTCTCCACCTCCCACAATCCCCCTGCTCTTGAGGCCGATTCGCTGGGTTGCATGGGCGGAGCCAAAGAAGTCCCCAATGAGCAGCTCCGTGGTTTGAAAGGGCAGGGAAAGAGCCCAATGAGCATCACCGCAGAGGAGCCAATCAGCTAAATGTTGCTGGGGCCGCTGTGAGCCAATCATCAGCTGGCAGCTGGAAGTTTGCTGGGGCCCCTTCGGCTGGCTGTGGCTCTCAACAACTAAGGTTGTGACTTCGGGTTTAATATTTTGTTCCTGGTGAGCGGAGCTGTCTCTCTGCTTCCTGGTTGTCATGTTCTGAGCTGCTTCCCTCTGCAATGCACTTCTTTTGTGATGTTCTGCTTTACCTTGTTCCCAGAGTTATGGAGTTGGCCAACCATGGATTAAACCTCTGAAACTATGAGCCAAAATAAGCTTTTCCTCCTCTAAGTTGTTCTTGGCAGGTATTTCAATCATGGCAATTGGAAGATGACTAAAACATGCCTCTTATGAAATTGCAGTCAGATGTGTGCTGAGGTGGAATTATCTGAAGGCTTCACTGGCTCTGGATGAAATATTTCTAAGGCTAGCAGTTTCATACTAATGATTAAAGGGATTCACAATAAATGTTTTTTCTTCCCCACATGTGGTTTTCTATAGGGTTTTAACAAAATCCCACAATGTTGCTTATAAACAACAAAATTTATTTTTCACACCTTTAGAGGCTAGCCAAGATCAAGACTCCAGCAAATTCAAATATTTAGTGAGGGCCCATATTCTGGTTCATAAATGTTACCTTTTTGCTGTCTATTTTGGAAAAGATTCCATAAGTTGTCAAGAAGAAAATGAATTCAGCTGTTTTGGGGTGAAATATTCTGTAGATGTCTGTTAACATCCTTTTGACTTATAGTATTACTTGGTTCAGAAGTATCTTTATTAATTTTGTGTCTGGATGACCTTTCCATCGGTGATAGTGGTATATTGAAATAATTCAGTATTACTATGTTTAGAATATCAAGAAGTTGTCTTTCTTTTTTTTTTTTTTTTTTTTTTTTGTAATTAGGTGCACCAAAATTTGGGACACAAATATTTGCTATCTTTATGTCTTTATGTTGGCTTGTTCCCTTTATCAGAAAGTAGTCACCTTTTTTGACTATCATTCATTTTTGCTTGAAGTCTGCTTTGTCAAATATCAGAATAGCTACTCTTACTTGTTTTCAGACTTCATTTCTATGAAATATCAATTTCATCATTTTACTTTCAGCCTATGGGTTTTTTTTCCTCTGAGATGAGACTCTTGCAAACAGCATATAGTTAGATCTTGTTTTTAAATCCATTTTGCCAATGTATGTCTTAACTGGAGAGTCCAGACCATTTATATTAAGTGTTATCATGAACAGATCTTTGATAGTTCCTGAAATTTCGGTTTATTTTCTATATTTAATTCAGTCTTTCATTAAGTTAAATTGCTCTTCTAGAGACTTTCATTTATTAGAGAGCTCAAGGGTTTCTTTTTCAGTTCTTCTGTGTGTGACATGTCCTTAAGTATTTTTTGTAGTGCTGGCTTAGTGGTCGTGGGTTCTTTTTAGTTTATCCTTTTCTTGGAAAATTTTAATTTCTTCTTCAATTGTGAATAATAGCTTTTCTAGCAATTGTTTTCTTTCAGAACTTGAAATATATCATTCCAAGCCCTCTTTGATTTTAGGATCTGAATTGAGAAGTTAAAAGTGAGATATATTGGTTTCTTTTAAAATATGACCTGATGCTTTTCTCTTTCAACTTTTAATATTCTTTCCTTATTTTTTATGTGGTGAAACTAAAAGATATCAACTAAACATTAGGCCTTAATCTTCATCATGTCAGATTAGATCCTAACTTCCTTAATAAGACTCCTATAGCGCAAGAATTAAAATCAAGAATCAATAAATGGGATGGATTCAAACTAAGTGGTGAAACTAAAAGATACCAACTACAGCATTCTGAATATAATGTGTCTCACGGAGGTCCTCTTTTGATCTTATCTATTTGGGGTTCCACATGCATCCTGTATGCAAATATCCATTTCATTTTTAGGGTCACAAAATTTTCTGTTATTATTTTACTAAAAAGTACATTAATTAATGTCATTACCCTGTATCTCTATGTTCTATTCTATTTCAAAGACTTTAAATTTGTTTTTTTTTTCATGTTGTTCCATTATTATTGTATTATCTGATTATGGTTGTTTATTTCTTTTCCTTTATTACATATTTATTATTCACATTCACACACCCTGTTTTCAAGGCCTGAAGTTCTGTCTTCAAAGCCTGAAACTCCATTTTCTACATAATCTAGTCTGTTGGTAATACTTTCAAGTGAATTTTTGAATTTGATCCATAATTTTTCATTTCCAGGAATTCTATTTGGTTTCTTTTCAGTGTCCCTGTTTTTACTGAAATGTTCTTTCACCTTCTGTGTGTGTTCTATTAATTCATTTCTTATACCATTCAACTCATTCAACAATTTCAATCAAATTTTTAAAGACTTCTCTGAACTTTTATCTATTTCCATATTTTTGGGTTGCTTTGTTGGGGGATTGTAAATTTTAGAGAAGACTTTTTGCTTTTTTTCTGATGTTTTTCAGAGGTTGTGGACTTGCCCATCTGTTGATGAATTCTTCTTTCTCTATTGTGTGTTTGGCTTTTCATTCATATGTTATCTTTTTTATAGTTAATACTGTGTAGTTGGTATCTTTTAGTTTCACCACCTAGGCTCAGTGCAACTCAATAATTTCAACTTTCAATTATGCTTAGTTTGCAGCTGTAGAATTGCATACATTCTTGGAGATCTCTGCTATAGTATGAATTCCTTTGAGTTATTGTCTTGTGACATCTTTCTGCTTTTGCTGTACTTGTATATGTCTAGGAGTTGGTCTTGAAGTCTCCCTATAGCTGTTTCTAGTTGAGGCTTTTCTCTCCTTTATTCTATGTATAGAAATATGGTTAGAGCTCAAGTGGAGACAGCCTATGGGTAGAGTGAGTTCACTGTTACTTAAAAGTGTTGCGAGTATAGCTTAGGAACAGTATCTCTGCCTTGTGAACTTGTAGTATCCCAATCATTTTTCAGCTCTTCTTAGGAAAAGGGGAATCAAGCAGTAGCAATAATGGTGGGGATCAGTAGATAGCTTTAAAATACATCTTTATACCTACTATGACATCTATAACACAAATTTCTTCACAAAGAGGAATGGTGGGGTCAATATTTAAAATTAGCAACAACAATAGACACAAACTAGATCTAGCACTAAATAGAAAATGTCAACTATGTTCGCCATATTAATAACCACCACAACAGGAATGATTGAGGGCAAGAATTATATAAACTAAATAGTTTAAATATGGTAAAATTATAGTTCCTTAAATGAAGAGAAAATGAGCCAGGAAGATAAGAGAAAGTTTGACTCAACTCAAAGTAGGTCAAGGACCTAGGAATTAAACCAGAGACCCTGAGTCTAATAGAAGAAAAAGTAGGCCCTAATCTTCATCATGTCAGATTAGATCCCAACATCCTTAATAATATAGCTCAAGAATTAAAATGAAGAATCAATAAATGGGATGAATTCAAACTAAAAATTTTTTCTCAGCAAAAGAAATAATCAGTGAGGTTAATAGAGAGCCTACATCTTGGGAGCAAATCTTTACCCCTCACACAACATCAGATACAGCACTAAACTCTAGGGTATATAAAGAACTCAAAAAGCTAAATACTAAAAAACAAAACAAAACAAATAGCCAATTAACAAATTGGCCAAGGACCTGAATAGACACTTCTCAGAAGAGGATATACAATCAATTAACAAATATATAAAAAAATGTTCATCTTTGCTAGCAATTAGAGGAATGCAAATAAAAATTACTCTAAGATTTCATCTCACGTCTGTCAGAATGGGAGCTATTATAAAGACAAACAACAATAAGTGTTGGTGAGGATGTGGGGGAAAAGACACACACATACATTGCTGGTGGGACTGCAAATTGGTGAGGCCAATAAGGAAAGCAATATAGAGATTCCTTGGAAAACTGGGAATGGAACCACCATTTGACCCAGCTATCCCACTCCTTGGTCTATACCCACAGGACTTAAAAACAGCATGTTAAAGGGACACAGCTACATCAATGTTTATAGCAGCACAATTCACAATAGCTAAACTGTGGAACCAACTTTGATGCCCTTCAGTAGATGAATGGATAAAAAAAATGTGGCATATCGACACAATGGAATAAAAGCAATAAAAGAGAATAAAATCATGGCATTTGCAGTAAATGGATGGAGTTAGAGAAGATAATGCTAAGTGAAGTTAGCCAATCCCAAAAAAACAAATGCCAAATGTTTTCTCTGATATAAGGAGGCTGACTCATAGTGGGGTAGGGAGGGGGAGCATGGGAGGAATAGGTGAACTCTAGACAGGGCAGAGGGGTGGGAGGGGAAGAGAGGGGGTAGGGGATTAGCAATGATGGTGGAATGTGATGGACATCATTATCCGAACTACATATATGAAGATATAAATTGGTGTGAATAGGCTTTGTATACAACCAGAGATATGAAAAATTGTGCTCTATATATGTAATATGAATTGTAATGCATTTTGCTGTCATATATTAAAAAACAAATTAAAAAGATAAGAGAAAGTTTGAAATGTTTAAAAAATGAAGAGAATGAAAGCAGGAGATAGGCAGCTGGTGATGGCTATAAAGAAGGAGAAGTAAAAGCTAACTAAAAGTAATGAAACAATAAAAAGAGAAAGGAATAGGGAACAGGATAATTTAACCACTAAAGGGGGAGAATATTGAAGAAGGAGTAATAAGAGAAGCAAAAACAATGGTAAGAACAACCAAAATATTAAACCAAAACAAATTCACAAAAATTCTATCCCTTCAAAGTGAAAACAAAGCTAAATATAAGACATGTCAGAAAATGATAAAAATGAAAGACAAATTATAGATTCTCAAGATAATCAGTGTAGTGGGAACACACACATAAACACACACAATGGAAAAAGGAAAAAAGGGGGAAAAAAAAAAAAACCTCTTAATGAATAACAGAGGGATCCACTCTGCTGAGGTGGTCAAAACGGTTGGCAAGGATGAATTCTCTGCCTGGGCTATTGAGCCCTTCTTTGTGTTTCTTTTTAAGCCACCCCTTGCATCAAAGGCTGGGGTTGGTAAATCCAAACACTTTGTGATTCTCACCAAACTTCCAGCTGGTATGGCCTGGAAGCAAAGCTGTTTGTAGTAGCTCTCAGCTTCTCATCTCACAGTATAAGGTAGGATGGACAGGGAGTGCTGACAACTGGAGTTTCCCTGTGAAAGAGCAGGTTGATGACCTGCCAGTGTGGGACTGATGCAGAGTTCTGAATGGGGAGTTCCACCAGCTGATGTTTAGTTCTGACCATCCTTTGGAACTTTGTCTAGAGGCATTTCCTCCAGAGAGGTGGGTCCATGGCCCCTCTTGCTGGGCAGATAATCATCTCTACTGGGCACCTGAGGCTTAAGGACCCCCTGAAAATTCATTCTGCAAATTCCCCTTCAATTGGGAGAACTAGCCCTCCACAGGTCTCAGATATTCTACCACCATGAATGTGGGTTTTCCAAGATCAGAGCTGTAATGCAGATGGTCTTCCTGTTCAGTTTCTGGCCTCTCCCCCAAATGATAGCATGACCCAACAGAAACAAGGAAGGCAAGCCTCCCTCCCTTTTGTATCCCCAGCTTGGATCCCCCAGGCTACAATCTTTTCTGTGCCTGTTCCAGTTGTGCTAAACCAAGAACCCTCTGGATCCCATTTCAGACATTTTCTGGGACAGGCTGGCAGTGATTTCCACAAACTCCCAAGCTCCTGCTGCTGAAGTTGCCATGTGGGCACTTCCTACCTCAACTCTCCATTTTTCACTAAGAGATTTGGAGCGCTTTTCCATCATCAGCTTGCCCCAGCATCTCGATCACTTAAGATCACTCTCCCGCTGCATTCCACAGGTTCTCCTGTGCCAAATGTATTCACAGTGCTTTTCTCTCTTTCTGCCTGTGTTACCCCACCCCTCTGGGTGAACTGAGGTACTGATGCCACCAGCAGCAAAACTAGCCCTTTTCTAAAGTACTATTTCTTGTTCTGTGTACAGAGATGTTGAATTTGTGTCTCTATGATTATTTTACTCTGTAATATTGAATTTCATTGAATTGCCTTGTCACTTATCTCACTGATGAGCAATACTCCTGTTGAACCTCCCTCTTAAATCATGACCCCAGACACACTGTTCCTTCTTTAAGTTATTTATACCAGGTATTTTGGTCACAGCAATAAAAGTTGACTAATACAGAAGGTGACTAAGCCAGGGATCAGGAATTTTACTCTCACATGAAAATATGTATACAGATTTAAAAAAATGTATTTGTATGATCTAATTAGTTCCATTGGATCATCTATAAATTTCTGTTGCTGTCTCTATAAGTTTCTATTGTTAACCCTGAATCAGTCTTTTGTTGAAATGATGCTTGTTAGTTGTGTGTGATAGTCCGTGTAAATGTATTATATATCACAAGATGACCCATGGTTAATAAGATAAAGGACTGGACCAAATTTTATTAGAAGATGGAGTCTCAGTATATTACAAAGCTCATGTATACATTTCTGTTTCTTCCAAGTGTTGTTTTACAGTGTTGTTGGTCAGTTCTTTCTGATCTTTTCTGTTTTTTAGGTAAATGTATGGATGAAATATGCAACATGTATTAAATAAATAAATGAATCGGAAGCCTGTTTGTTTTTTATTTAATTTTATTTATTTTTAATTTTTCAGGAAGTTGGATCACTGACCTCAGGGAGTGAGGAGATCCTTCAGATAAATGTTGGAAGCCTTCCTTAGAGCCAAGTTCTCCTTTTTTTTTTTTTTATTAGTTTCTGCTATTATACATTTAGTACTTAAAAAAAAATACCCCTGTTACAAATCTGGACCAATTATAACTAGACTGAATCATAGAAGATTTGTCAATTTGTTTAATGTACTAAAATCATAATTTAGTTCTTTAAATGTGAAGGCCAAAAATACGTCTCAAAATCTTATGCACTATATGAACTGTCAACATTCTAATAAATATCCTCAGAAATCCAGGTCTTTGATAAATATCTCACTGTGTCATGTACTGAAAGATTCTTACATATTAGTGTATACAAAAACTTCTTTTTGCAAAAAAAAGTTTCTTTAATTTAAATCCATTTCAAATGATTCAGTGTTCCTGATTTCATTGTTATTAACCATGAACACCAACTTCTAAAATGTACTTTCTCAGCTGGAAGTATATGTTATTAGTTTTTTTTTGTCTTCAATGCTAATAGAAATAGACATTGTGTTCTAATCTTTTGCAACCTGAAAAACAAGCTTAGGGGAAGAAGGGATACAATTATGCGTGGGCAGGTAAAAGCAAGGATAATAGTTTCTGGCACATTGTTAACTGAAAGTGCATGTGTGGGTGTTCAAGACACCGTCAGCTGAGAAGCAAATGTAAGAATATTCATACAAGGTGCTTCCTAAACATTTTTCCACCAAATTAATGTGTCAGTCTTTTGTTGAAATGATTACTTTTGTGGGATAGTTCATGTAAATGCATTACATGTCACAAGATGAATCAGGCTTAATAAGATAAAAGACTGGACCAAATTTCATTTGGAGATGGAGTCTCAGTATATTACAAGCAGAAAAAACTGCTGCCTTTTACCATGTGTTTGCATTCTGAGTTTTGTTGTAGGTATGGATAGTCACTTTAAATATCTCTGTACAGGTAGGTACACAAATGAACTTTTGTAGGCAATACCAGCTTTGTTTGCACTCAGTTGGGTGCTTGGCTGTTTTATATGTGTGTAATGATGAGCTTCTGACTGATGATAAGATTTGTATGTGTGCAGGTTTGTGTAAACACACATGTCCATGCATTGCATGTTTTGAGGATTTGTATGGGCCTTGTATGTGTTTGCATTTGTGTATCTTACATGGCACTCCATGCCTGCTAATTGCTACTTCTACATGATTCTATTTCTTGTTTTGTTTCTCTTTCTTTTCACTTCAGCTCCCAAATATGGGTTCACCATTTTCAATGATGTAAGCCTATCTTAGATAACAATTTCATAATTCAGAGTTCTTTTTGTTTCCTGTTTCCCTTCATTTTAACTTGTTCTTCTGTACTTTTTTACTGTGAGTTCACAATATCCAACACACATTTTGTTTTACCTGGGGGAATAGAAGAGCAAAGAGAAATAATGATATTCCCTGGAAAGAAAAGACATATGGATGCCATCTTTGGCATAGTTATTTTGAAAGTTACAAAAAACCAACAGATTCATTTCTTCACCTGGAATTTGTCTTCTTCTCTGAGCAAGGTCCTGTTCTGGTCAATATTTAACAAGGATGATAGTGTTCAGCTCTTCACATCTTACTGGAAATTTTGCTAACAGAAGACAATCTAAAAGTTAATAAATTGTCTAATAGAAGGTGCTCACCCACAAAGATAGTTGTAGTATAGAGTACTGGACCTGGAGCCCTAGTATCTGCTTTGAAACCCCAGCCCTCCAACTACAGGCTCCTCCATACTATAGTCAAAATAATTTTTTAAAATGAAAATCTGATCATATTACATCTCCTTCTTCTTTAGTGGTTTCTGATTGTTCATAGGCCTAAGAGAATAGTCTTTTGTTTTGGTACTGGGGAATTGAACCCAGGGGCATTTAATCACTGAGCCACACCCCCAGCCTTTTTAAACATTTTATCTAGAGACAGGGTCTCACTAAATTGCTCAGTACCTCATTAAGTTTCTGAGGTTGGCTTTGAACTCATAATCCCCCTGCCTCAGCCTCTGGAGCTGCTGGGATTCCAGGGAGCACCACTGCGCCCTTTCAGAGAAGAATCTTTGACATGGCCACAATCCTGCAGGGCCCAGCTCCATCTCTCAGTGTGGATTCCTGGTGCACTTTGCTCCAGCCTACATATCTGGATATGCTGGACAATGCTCCATTCCTCAGGACCCCTGCACTTGCTTTTTTTCTCCCCAAATACCTCTCCTTTCCTTGCTTTTTAAACTTCTACGACTCCCACTGAGAACAGAGTAATTTACCTAAGTTTTGTGAAGCCATGTTTTCCTTTGGGTAACTTGTCTCCGTTTTTTAATTAAATGTTCATTTGCATGATTAACCTTGGCCACTGGACATCTTTGTTAACTCCCTGAGAGCAGGAATTTGTGTCCTTGTGTCCTACATTTGTGTCCTTGACTGTTGGTTCCTCAAGGCCTATCACAGCTTCTAGTACACATATTTTTGAAACTTTGAATGATTCAAGAAAATTATTTAACTGATTTGAAACACAGTTTTGCCACTTAGAGAATGTGGATAAGAAGTTCCTTATTAGATTAACTGAGAGAATGTGCATAAGAGTTTGCAGAATGCTATAAAATATAAGACAGTAACTACAATTATAGTAATAACTAAAAGGAATTGCTGTTGTAATTTATTAGGTCAATAGAGAAGAATTGATAGTCAAGTGGGTGCTAAGATAATGTTAAAAGAAATTATTAAATCTTCTTGGAGAAAGAAAATAATGAGAAAATTATATGTGTATTTACATATCTATATCTTCAGATAGTTTAATAGGAAAATTTTTAAAAATGAAATTTTCTTTCTTGCTCTGTTGTCACTCCAGCTGCAATGTGAAGTTGTAAACACCTTAATTTTTTCGTTTATGTTTTTAGTTAATGTGTGTTTATCACTAGCTTTCTATATTTTTTATTTCTATTTCTGGATTGATCAACTTTTGACAAATCTACTAGCTTGTTACGAAAGTTGAGTTAACTCATCACAGTAACTTCACTTTCTCCATTTCTAGTGGTCAAATTTTATACCTTTAACATTCATTTAATATCATATTTGACTTTACATAATATTCCTCTACAAATATTTCTCGATCCATGACATTCAGAGAGCCCACTGCACTCACCTTATACAAAGCAAGAAAAACATTACATATTTCTTTACTGTTCATGCTCTTGTCCTGTCCTCAATTCTATCAACCATGCCAAGTGTTTGATGTTGTCAACTTATGTTCTGTTTCACTTCTCCAAGCTTAATGCTGTCTTCTCTGTTTTCATTAGAGGTTGACTTTAAAAATTAAAAACAAATCAACTTCATAAAACTTGAGGCATTATGTAAATCTGAGGAATATTATGTACAAACAATATTAAAACATGTAAGCATCATTTCAGTCAAAGCATTGTAAGGGGATCCACTGAAAAGGGTATAGAATCCTTCATAATTAAAACTGTTGGAAACAAAAGAAAACATTCCAAGTTCTTAATATTCAAAATCATATTATATTTTAGAGTGCTCGATATGTGGCCTATGGGTTTCTTATTCAGCTTTTTGGTCTCCAAAGAGTTTATAATTCTATTCATTTTTATACTGACACCACATGGACTTACTCATATTAGTAAGATATTCAAAGTATTAATCATACCAATTGTTGAGTAGAATCCATTTTCCCCTTTAGGCATCTCTATAGATATCCCAGAGTTCTTATTTTTAATTTCATTGATTGCACAGAGACACCATTGCATGCTTCCAAAGAATCCAAATATGCTTTTCTTTCTTTATTTCTTTTTCTCTTTTCAGAAATAAAAATTCAAGTGACTTCTTCTCCTCCTCCTCCTCCTCCTCCTCTTTCTCCTCTTCCTCCTCCTCCTTCTTCTTCTAAGAATGTCTGCAAGAAGATAATTCTTCATCCGAAAATACTTCTAATTTCTCCTCAAATTTGATTGGTGTTTTTACTGGGTATATAATGCCAGGTTTAAAGTAATTTTATCTCAGAAATCCCAAAGGCATCTGTCCACTAACTTTTAGCCCTCTATTTGGTTAATGAGAAGTTTGGTGCCAGTTAGATGCTTTTCCTTGGTAATCTGGATTTATTTCCTACAGATTGTAAGCATACTTCTGTTAGTTTGGTATTGTAATTCCACTAGGATAGTCATCTAATGAAGTCATTTTTATTTGTGCTTTGGCACAAATTGGGAGTCTTTTAGTCTGGAAATTGCACTTCCAATCCTCACAAGAAATGTATATTATTAAAAATGTTTTCTTTCCCCCATTCTTAATTTCTAGAATTCCTCTTAGATACTGTCTATCACTCTTACATCAAATCTGTCTTCTTAATTGACACATAGTTTATCTTTTTGCTTTACAATTTTTCATTAATTTATAAATATATAAAATATATTTTTTACTATATCCTAAGTAAATATTGCACTCTAGGCTCTGTAAATATAACAGAAATCAGGCAAAAGTCTTAATTAAATATACTCTAATTTAGATATTCTGACCGATTTCCTCAGCTCTAGCTTGGGACAAATAATTTTATCATCATCTCTAAGTAATTTTTCTTCTAGAGAATTTTAAGTTATGTTTATCACATTCTTCATGTTAAAATGTAATTTTTTTCTTCTGTTTTTTTTCTTTATTGTGGCCTCTACTAATTCTATGGTTTCAGTAGTGCTGAGTTTGTTAATTGTATCTTTTTCTTACAAAAACTTTTAATTTCAGAGATACAAAGTAAAATTATACAGGCACATGTGTGGAGAAATTCCAACATGATTGCTGGTGACAGTGAAGAGGCTTAACTAGATAGATAATTATTGACTCTTTATTATTGTGGAGACTGAAGTTCTATGGGTGTGGCATTTTATAGGAAAGAAAAGAGGTAATTTGTTCTTGGTAGCATCTTCTCCATAGTGATGTGCTGCTTGGGAAAAACCAGTGTTAAGTCTCAATACAAACTTCACTGAAAATGTGGGTTCAAGTCTTCTTCAAACATTGCTTTGAGGACATGCTTCCTTGGGGCTGTGCGTGTAGCTCAGTGGCAGAGTCCTTGCATAGCATGCTTGTGTCCCTGGTTCAACCATTAGCATTCAGAAAATAAATAAATAAATAAATAAGATGAAGACATATACTTCCTTGTCACTTCTCTCACTGAGGATGGTGGCAAAGTTACCTCTCTACACAGCAGTAGTCCTGTTTCTCGCCTTGATGTTGTGTTCCCTGAACTCCTGGCCATCAGTTTGCTGTCTGGGCCTCCTGCTGACTGAGGTGTAAATGAATGTCAGCAAATGACTTCAAGCTTGAAGAGTAATCAGACTGGTCAAGACAAAGAATCCTAGTGATCATAAAAAGAAGTCAAGGTAATTCTCTCAAAAATATTTGATATTGACTTATCCTTCAAAATCATCTCTTATAGTTTGAGCTCTGTATTGTGTTAGCTCAGATTGGTATTTATTTTTCACCATAAAGAGGTTGTCAAACTTCTAATGATATTTAATTATTTGATCATGTTTACAGAAAATGATTAGATAGCAGCAGACTTCTTTAAACTTAAGGTGAATAAGTTCTGGAATAGAAAGGGGGAAGAAAGCACATTAAATCATGCGCTGTATTTTAAATATAATAGATTTATTTAGAAAATAGCTAAATATAAGGTGCTGTACTAGTTTTGAATAATGACACTATGGTAACTATCATTATGTTTGAACAATATCTTCTTCTTTTGGCTAGAATTTATCCATATCTAGTGAATGCAAAGTTTATAAAATTTAAATTAAATAGAAACTCTGTTATAGGAAGATTTACAGCCTAGTGTATCTAATTATCTTTCAGTAACTTTGGAAAATGCATCAACTTGTCATAAGTGGCATCAATTTAGCACCCAGAGCAAATATTAAATAATGGAGATGGTTTATTATGAAAATCCTATGAGAAACCATTTTAACTTTTACAAATATTTTTTTCAGACATACTTGAAAGAAAAATGCAACAAAGTAAATGTAAGCAGTTTTATGGCAACTTTTCCTCTTTACCACAAGAGATATGTTCCAATTATAGCCCTTTAAGTGTTGTCTTTAAAACAATGTGTTGCCATATTTTATTTGTTCCTTCATATACTCAGGGATAAAGTAACAATATCACAGTGGTAAATGCTACAGAAAATATATTGATGGAAAGAGTACTGTGATGGAAAATACAATTCACTTTTCCTATATACATAGGAATATTGGAAAACCAAACAGAAGGGGGGATTTTGTGAGATGAGAAATTTAGAAAGTGCCAACTGATGTATGACTGAAGTTTTTTCTCCACATCCTTACCAACATTTATTGTTATTTGTATTCTTGATAATTGCCATTCTGGCTGGAGTGTGATTGAATCTTAATATTTAGTTTTAATTTGCATTTTTCTAATTGCTGGAGATGTTGAGTTATTTTTGGTTTTTATTGTCCATTCATATTTCTTCTTCTGTGAGGTGCCTGTTCAGTTCCTTTGCCCATTTATGAATTGGGTCATTTGTTTGTTTGAGTGATTTTTTTGGTGTTATATTTCTTTAGTTCTTTATATATTCTGGAGATTAATGCTCTATCTGAGATGCACGTGGCAAAGATTTTCTCTCATTCTGCAGGCTTTCTTCACATTCTTGGTTGTTTCCTTTGCTATGAAGAATCTTTTTAGTTTGATACCATCCCATTTATTGATTCTTGATTTTACTTCCTGCACTTAGGAGTCTTGTTGAGGAAGTGGGTTCTAAGCCAACATGATGGAGGCTCAGAGTCTCTGGTCTAATGCCTGGATTCTTGATCCAGTTTGAGTTGACTTTTGTGTAGGGCGAGAGATCATAATTAAGTTTCATTCTATTACATATGGATGTCCAGTTTTCCCAGTACCATTTGTTGACGAGGCTATCTTTTCTCCAATGTATGTTTATGGTGCCTTTGTCTAGGATGAATTAACTGTATTTGTCTCTGTGACTTCTATTTTGTACCATTGGTCTACATGTCTATTTTGGTGCCAATACCAAGTCATTTTTATTACTATAGTCCTGTAGGAAAATTTAATGTTTGGTACTATGATGTCTCCAACTTCATTTTTCTAAGAATTGCTTTGTCTATTCTGGGCTTCTTGTTTTTCCAAATGAATTTCATGACTACCTTTTCTTGGAGATTCCTCAGGAAGCTTGGAATAGAACCACTATTTGACACAGTTGTCCCACTCCTTGGTATATACCTAAGAGAATTTAAATTACATACTATAGAGATGCAGCCACATCAGTGTTTATAGCAGCTCAGTTCATAATGGCTAAGCTATGAAACCAATGTAGATGCCCTTCAGCAGATGAATGTATTAAGAAAATGTGGTGTATATACACTGTGGAATATTACTCAGCCATAAATAATAATGGAACTAAGGCATTTACTGGTAAATGGATGGAACTGTATATTATAATGCTAAGTGAAATTAGCCAGTCTCCCCAAACCACAGACTGAATGTTCTCTCTAATATGTGGATGCTAGCGTACAATAAAGAGGTTGGGGGAGAATAGAAATTCACTGGATCAGACAAAGGGAAGGGAGGAGGATAGAAATAGGAAAGACAGTAGAATGAATCAGATATAACTTTCCTATGTTCATATATGAATACACAACCAGTGATAGTCCACATTATGTAAAACTGCAAGAATTGGAGCCTAATTAGAATAAGTTATACTCCATATATATATAACATGACAAAATACACTCTATTGTCATGTATATCTAAAAAGAACAAATAAATCTTGTGCCAATTAAATTTTATTTTAAATACCATATTTTTTTAGAGTTGGTTAACCTATCTCCATGGCGTAGTACTTCTAGAAGGTAGTATTAAATCAGAATTAGTGCTGTAGATGTGGCAGAAAGTGATTTTCTAAAGTCTTTGTTTCTCATTTATTTAATACACACATTACTTCATTGATTTTGCTCCCTAACTTATTCTTTTCACTGCTCTCCAGAGTGATTTTGAGGCATGAATTCTTTTCACAGTGTTTCAGTTATCCATGACATAGAATTTACCTACCTGTCTTACATTGTAACCTCTTCTATCTTTCTTGTTATGTTATCTTTTCATCTTTTTCACCTCCAGTCTTATTTTAAGAATAAGGACACACTTTGTGCAATTAACCCCTAAGTATCTCCTTTTTCTTAGATAGTGATATATGAATATAATTGATTTTGAGAGGTATTGGAATATGGTTTATCATTACAAAATTTTATGCTTCCCTTTAATTGTCATAAGGCCAAATTATTTTTGCGTAGATGGTCTTTACTAATTGGATACATAGATGTTTCTGTGACTCGGTGTTATTCAAGGTATATATGATGACAATGTTTAATTTTCTTTACCTTTGTCCACAATTTTAAACTATGGACTGGCTCAGTAATAACCCCTGAACAGTGGCATGTCTTGAGACATGCATACTCCAGCAAAATGACTCTGAGGGTTCCTATGATAATGACCCATGAGTCTATCTGATACCGAGGAGACAAGGATTCATTCTGAGAAGCCAAAACCCATTTTTTTTTTTACCTGAGTCCAATCCAATTGCATCTCTGAGACTCCTTCACTTTTATGAAAGAATTGCTGAATAGACAAAGTGGATTTTCTCTAGGCATACGTTCCAAATATTCCTACGTGGAAAAAGAAGAGACATTTCTATTCCTTAGAAAGCTGACATTTTATTGCAAGGATATACTCCATTCAGAACATCAAGATTCCACCACGGATGCATTAAATACTCAACATAAAATCTCCCTCTCTCTTTTTAATTTCTCTCTCTGTTTATGAGAAAGCGAGTTGATGTTTTAACAAAAGCAGTAACTTCTTTGGAGCTCTCCTTAGTACTAAGAGTCAGTATGTCACCAAAAGCTCTGTCCTCATATCTGGTGCTCATCTAAGTAATAAGAACAAGGTACTGAGAAAAAGGAAAAAGAAGTTTTATTCATTTGCCAGCAAATGAGATGGACAGAGTAGTGCTGAAAAAGCTATTGTCTCACAAGGGGGAACAAATAAATTTTACTGGGGAAATTCAGGGACTAGGCTCCTGATGTGCTGGTCAGGAGACTGGTTCCTGTCTAGATGGTGGCCTTGAGCAGTCATTGCTCAGACCTGTTGGCACCAGTTTCCAGATCTGCATGTCTTGCTGACATAGATTCCTTTTTTTTTTCTTTTTCTTTTTTGTTTGTTTGTTGTTGTTTTTGGTACCAGGGACTGAACCCAGTGGTGCTTAACCAGTGAACCACATCCACAGTCTTTTAAAATATATTTTATTTAGAGACCGAGTCTTGGTGAATTGCTCTGGGACGTGGCTAAGGCTGTCTTTGGACTTGTGATCCT
Source organism: Urocitellus parryii (assembly GCF_045843805.1). Classification (NCBI taxonomy): domain Eukaryota; kingdom Metazoa; phylum Chordata; class Mammalia; order Rodentia; family Sciuridae; genus Urocitellus; species Urocitellus parryii. The sequence continues at coordinate 110,423,334 of NC_135540.1, read as the reverse complement.
CCTGCCTCAGCCTCCCAAGCTACCGGTATTATAGGTGTGCGCCACCTTGACAGGTAGATTCCCTCATTCTTGCAGTCAGCCAGTTGAAGGGCATGATAACCCAGTCCGGAACAGGCAGAAGGTTAATCTTACTTCTCCTGCAGTTAGGGAGGGGAAGAAGGAGAAGAAGAGATAGAGGTGTGTGTGTGTGGGGAGCACCTGTCAGTTTTTAAAATAAGCTATCAGCAATTGAGTAGTGAGGTTCACACTCCAAGCACAAAAAGGACCCTTTTACAAGTACAGTCCACCTTTCCTACATCTTCTTAATACTTGAGTGTTCAGACCCACAGTGTAACTTGGCCCTGTTACAGTCATTACAATCATTAGAGTTGCTTCATATTTGACTAATGACTCTGAATTCTACTTAGCGTTCCCCAATATTATGAAGTTGAAAAAGATGTTTTAATAAACATTATTATTGTAAGTGTGCTGATTCTGGATTCTATTGAAATTTTTATTGGTTTTATCACTGACAATGTATTATCTGCTCATACCCATACGACTGCAAAGCCACTCATAATTCACTCTACCCTTCATAGAGTTTGATATCTGCAACAATAAGTAAGAGATTATGCATATAAAACTTATCATAAAAAACTTCCTTTAATTATAACTATTGAGGAAAAATAATACTCTGGGGCAATAAGTGTATCAAAATACTTTGCTATATTTCATCAGTGTGTTACAGAATTTCATATCTCTGAAATTAGTTTTCATGTTTTAGTCGATGGCATCTTAGATCTGATAAAAAAATGGTATTGTCTACCAGTCCTTTACTGGTCTCAGGCATTCTATGTCCAAAACACAATGATTGAATTGGGCCAGATATTTTAGAAATCTGCTTCCATCCATTTGTAAGAGGAGCAAATGATATAAAGAGTCTTCATTTCTGAAATGAAATGTCCCATTTTTATACAGATACTACGAATAAATTGAGAAAATTTCAAGAACAGGTATAATATAAACAATAGGATAGAAATTAGACCCTGGGTTATAAAAGTATATATTATTATTATATATATATACTTCAGTTCAGCCTGCAGAGACTTTGTTAGAATAATAGATAGCAATTAGTGGTCTCTTTTTCTGCTAATTCCAGAACCAACTTTCTCATTACATTTATATATATTTATATTATATATATAATTTATATTTTATATATATATATATATATATATATATATAAAATTTTTTTTGGCTGTGCTAGGGATCGAACCCTTTGCCATGTGCCTGCAAGGCAAGCACTCTACTAACTGAGCTACCTCCCCAGCCCAAGTGTTAATCTTTTTAAAGATCTAAACACGAAGGGATATAATGGAATGGTCAAAAAAAGGAAAAAGAAAAAAATCAACTCATGAAATCATAACCAGCAGAACATTGCTGAGCACTGGCAAGATATTTGGAAAAGTCTGAAATAACTTCCCTTCAAATGTGAAAGTTTCAGAGTGAACTGTTTTGATATTTTATAAAAAGGAGACAATAATCAACACAATGTAAATTTTACGAGTATATAACCTTAATAAGGGAGGAGACCTAGTCATAGTTTTAAACTCTCACACAAACACATTTTGTGTTATTTCATGTTGAAAGCACTAGACAATATAAAGTTAATAAAAAGGCCACTAAAAGAATGCTGTTCAAGCCCTTGGGCTCTTTTCAGTGGTGACCTTACAGTGCACTGTTGGCTGCATAAATGAGCACAGGCTCTTTGTGTTCTGCCAGCATTTTGAACTGTATAAGCTCCATTCACTGAACATTCAGTGTGCAGGATTTTGCAGACTTCACATCAGCAATGACAGTGGCTAATGGCATTGCACAGTAAATCATGCTTCACATATCACTAAACATGGCACCATTTTTTAAAAGAGAGATCTATTTTGGACTTGACAGACCTGATAAATCAAATACATGTTTCAAAGCCAAGAGTAGATTCAACACAAACCATCCAAAGCCAACAGTTGGTTCAGAGAAATTATGTAGTAAAATCGAACTGGTTTTCAAATGTCATAGGAAGGCTTATAAACCCCACTTTTTTTTTTTTGGAAATTAATAGTACAGTAACTATTTTATATACCCAATTTGGAAAGAGGATAACACCAAAAACTTAAACTGTCTATATATTCTAGTATATATATTCTAGTATCATTTATGATTTGGGGCCAAAACAAATTAATTGGGACTGCATTGCTGTTCAACTGCTTACTTAATCTAGTGCTGTTTCCCTCTCCTTCCACACAGTCTAGTAGTTATACTGCATGCCCAGCTCCTTCTCAGTGTCGGCTTCTGCAAAACCAGCTTGCAACATGGGGCATACAAAAATTATCTCTGCAAGAAAAGTGTCAGTCCCTCACTCTTCTCTGAATATGCCACAACAAATAGTTCAGCCTGCAGAGACTTTGCTTGAGTGAAAGCAATCTGTGGTCTCTGTTTCTGCTAACTCCAGAACCAGCTTTCTCATTACATTGCCAGAAAGAGTGGTTTAATCACTTCCTTGTGAAATGGAATTACTGGGAATTTACTGTTCCTTATACACTGTTTTAAAATCTTGATAGATTAGGGTAACTGTAGAAGAGAAAGACCTCCAAAGGAGGGAAATCTACATGTGCACTGGAGCAGAATAACTCCTGGGCTGGTCTACTTTTAACAGCTAATTTTGTACTCTCTAATTTTCCATCATATTTTCACTGAATTAAACAATCTTAAAACCACACACCAGAAATGTTAGGAGGCCTTTTTACTTGAGCGACCAAAAAAAAGGGAAAAATAAGAATATTATTACTCCATCCCTGATTCTTCTGCTCTTGGGTTAAAGGGAGTTGACTTTCACTGTACAGGCTTTCTACCTTTCTTCCTAGGATACATACACTGCCAATAACTGTGATATGACTTGGTTGAATAGGGTCCCTGTGCTGTACTTTGTTTTTATTCTTTGGATAAATTGAGCATGGCTGAAGTTGGCTCTCAAAGCATCTTCTAAATGTTCATGGTAGCCACCTGTTCTTTAACAGGAATTCCTACAGCAAATAGCATTTCCCCTTTCCCTCTGGTTTCCCAATTTCCAACACCTGTGTATGAGACAAAAAACTTTTGTAAATAGCTCCTTCCCTCCAAGGCTAATTATCAGATACGGAAATGAAGACTCATCTCTTACAGCTTCAATTACTTGAGAGTCCTGATTTAGAAGAATAAGGATCTAATTTATTCAATTCCTTCAACTTACTTAGTTATGCAAAATAATATTAGAAATATGACACATTCTTCTTGACAGATGCATTTCTAGGGAAAAAAACTATCACTGAACTTCAATTACATCAATGTGATCTCTAATTTTCCTTAAAGAAAAACAAGCCAATGGAAAAAAAAAAACAAGGAAATTACCATAAGACTGCTATGAGATGTCTATAAATGCTGCTATATTAATGCAGGAGTGTTCAAACATGAAATGATTGGATTGTGAAGGCTGTAACCCAATCAGTCTATCCTCGTGTGAAACTGTACACACTGGGGTGTGGCTAGAGGAGGGGGTCACTGGGTATGTGACTTGCACGAGTTCATCTTCTCTTTGATCCCTCTGCCCCTTCTCTCTCCCTGCTTTGTGGCCAACATGAGTTTATTAGCATTCCTTCACCATGCGCTTCTGCCATGAAGTTCTTCCCCACCTTGGGCCCAAAGCAATGAACTTTGCCAATCATGGACTAAACCTCTAAAACCATGGGACAAAATCAACTTTCTTTCCTCTAAGTTGTTCTCCTCAGGTATTTTTGTCACAGTGATACAAAACTGACACACATACTTTACCATTTTCTTCTAAATCTGTAGCTACATTAATCACACTAGAAAACTCAACTAAATAGCCAGTGATATAATTCATACATTGTCTCTTGACTACCCACTCTGCTTTCCAAAGAGCATGGAAAAGACACCAGTGGGGTGAACAACCATGGAATTTTATGGAGAAAGTGATTCAATTTTGATGGGAACAAATGACCCATATGTGAACCTCAGACCAAGACTCTCAGAAAACAAAATTCTTTTAGCAAATTATTATTCAATTTTTTTTTTACTCATTTTTGATGTAACTCTCTGCATTTTCCAATATTTCCTGAGGACTAACTAACTCATCGTCTCCTTGCTAGTTCCCAGGCTTTGACTTTCAGCCCCCTTTTAGGGAGAGGGTAGCAGAGTTCCCTACCCTCTTGGTATCAGGGATTTGACCCAGGGGTGCTCTACCTCTGAGCCACATTCCAGCCCTTTTTATTTTTCATTTATTTTTTTTATTTTGAGACAGGATCTTCCTAAATTGCTTAAGGTCTAGCTAATTTGCTGAGGCTGGCTTTGAACTTGTGATCCTCCTACCTCAGCTCCTGAGTTGCTGAGGTTATAGATTTGTGCCACTGTGTCCAGAAAGCGTAGCAATTTTTGCTTCTGCCTCCTTTTGCCTTCTTTTCTGATAAAACAGTCTTTTTCACTCCAAGCGTGTTACTGAAACTGGGTACATTATTTGGTATTTTGCTTGGTGGTTATATGTCTGTTTTATGGAATAAGAGTTTGATTAGCTGTATCATCATTCAAAGGGCAGCTAATCTCTCTCAGGATTTGACAGAAACATTGAAACTACTTTAAATGTTGAAAGGAAGAAGGTCCTTAGTACAGTGTGAAAGCAACTTAAAAATTATTGGAAGAGCTGGAAGAGTAAAGATCAGGAGGATACCACTAACCTTTAGGTTCTCTGGTAGTTTTCAGTGAATCGAAAATTCCTATGCTGACTCAACTAATTCAGAAAACCATCTACTGTGGGATGGCTATATTCAATGACATGACAGGTGATTCCAGGAGGACATCTGAAGGCTTTAACAAAATATCATCAGCTAAAGCCTATGTGTTGGCTAAATAGAAAGATAACAGCTTCTTGATTTCTAAGAGGCACGTATTAGTGATATCCAAACAGGAACCATGCCAGAAGGGTTTCTAGGAATAATAGTGCACAGGATTAAGCATTAATTTTTCTCTGAAGAAATTAAATAATTTGTGTATTTCTTCCCTGTGTTAGCTAAGAAACATGAAATTTTATCTAATGTTACTCAAATGGCAGCTAAACCTCAGTTAGTGGGAACATCATTAACTAGCTTCATTTTAAATAAAAATACAGTCACTTCTTGTGAAATCTTTCCAAATACTATTGACGCAGGGAGTGCCTTCGTTTGAAGACATGCTTGGATCAACAGCAAGGATGAGAGGGAAGAGTTTTCTCTAGCTCTTTAATGACATTAGCTTAAGTCACTGAGTACTCTTTAATTTGTTTTCTCTAATCCTTTCTGGTCCATCAGTCATTTTATGAATGCAAATATAAGCTGGGGTTAGAGGTTGATGTTAGATTCTGACTAACTCATCCATTTATCTCTTTCTTGCAGAGAAGGAAACTTTTGGAGGCTCCATCTGCCTCTTCTTCCTTCCTCTTTCTTTTTCTTTTTCACTATGTGATCCCACCTAAATGGTAAGCTATGCTTTGTGCTTGAGGACACTCTGGACCTAAGAAAGTAACCTATAAACAGCCAGATGAGTATAATGAGTGTAAAGTTATCTTTTCTGTTAGGTCATCGCAATTTTGTTCAGTGTGAGTAATTGTTCAGCATCGTCCCCTGAAGATGACATTTGTTTGGATTTTACTCCAGGAGGGAAGAGCAGAGGGGAAACTTCCCTACTGTTCCTCTGACTTCCTCAGCCTTTCAAACAGCAACTTCTTGCCATTCTTCTCTATTAGAAAAGTAACACAATAATCTGCTCAAGCGTGTGATACTTACCAAAGGTGTTCAATCACTGTAGTACACACAAGAAAGGAAGCATGAGATTGGTTTGACACTTTTAAAAAAATTTTTTTTAGAGATATTGCTAAATGGCCATAACTAGTACGAGGAAGTGAGATGATTAAGGATTCAATGATACAGAGACTGAAATAAGGAATGGTCAAATTGAATTTTTTTATGCAAGGAAGTACATAGATCAAACAGCTTTTATAAACTTGAAGAAATGGATACATTGATCAGATTCCAGTAGAAAACATATGGCATTCTTAAAAGAGGTAAGAGGTTAGGTAGGGCTTATATACTAATAATTAGGCAATCAGTAAAGCTTAGCATAATAAAGCTTTACTGAGAAATCAATAGCACAGTGCTGCTGCATCCTGTAGGGGAGATGGGTAGAGAGACAGAATATGAGTGAGAGGATTTTACTTTAGGAGAAGGCACTGAGCATGGAATGTAGCCTCTTTGGTAGTGGTAGGAGACTAGAGACTAAATTCCTCAAACTCATTCTCCTCCCACCCTCTGGTATCATGCCTGTGACTTATTGATTGAACTCATACATAAACCAGAGTTTGAAGGGATACTGATTGATACAGTATATAAACAAAATCTGCTAGGGCAGGGAAGAGGTTTCAGAAAAGCCGAGTATAGATTCATATGGAAAACTGAAAGTATGTGACAAAAAGGAGGAGCAAATTGGTTTGAGATTTTTTAATTGTAAAGAAGTGTAAAATTTATGTTGCTTTTTAAAAACTGGAGATAGAGAAAAGGGGTTTTAAGAGTTCAGTGGTGAAGCAGACTTGCAGAATGACAAATTCTAGAATGCAGTGAAGTGAGGAGGTGAATGAAATAAAGAGTAGTCACTGGGATTGGTCTCAAAGGTAGAGTGAAATGTTGCAGTTTGCTGCTGTGGATGGTTTTCTTCCAATGCAGAACTTTTCAGTGCTAAAACTAGGAGTGACCCAGACAAACTGCAATAGGAAACCAACCTTCTTGAAGAATTAGAGAGCACTGACAAGAATTCTATGCAATGGGAAAACATTAGTCAAGCTATAAAAATAATAAAGCACAGGGGGTATTTGTATGAGAAGTTATGTGCATTTTGGTTAGAGTATTGGGTAGATTTAATAGGAAGAGCAATCAGCGGAAAAAAAAATATTAGTAGATTGTGGAAGAACGAGAAGCTTGAACTTTCCACTATATAATCAGTGTTTTGGCTTTCTAGTACTGGTGTCAAATCTAACTGAGCATTTTTTTCAAATGGAAATGGAGATAATACACTGAAGTACGAACCCATGTATACCTTCCATATGGCAGCAGTTTTTCTTCCTGCATTATTGCTTGTCTGTGATTGTGTCATTCTTGTCAACCATTCAAACTATCTGGAGTATTTAAGTAAGATCTGTTAGCGTTATGTTTCTGTATTTCTATGGTTATAATTATCTGAGAATGTCAAATTTTAGGTAGAGCTTTTGTCCCCCATCAGCAGATGTAGTTGTGATCTGTAAAAATTATAGTTAAAATTAAATTTCTCCCCTAGTATTAAAGTTTAAAAAAAAACAGGTAGAAAATTGATATCACATAATGCCAGATGTTTACTTAAATTTGGAAAAACTAAAAAAAAAAAATTAAAAATAAAAACCTGTCATTTCAAGTAATCAAGCAAATTAAAATGAAAATGATTGTTGTATAAAATAACAATTTGCTCTATTTTAAATATAATTTAAAATTACAAGCTGATATTTTAAAGGATCTAAAATACAGCATTATGAGTTACTGTTTTAATATTTTACTGTACTAATATTGATATAGAGCAATATTTTTTTTCATGAAATTATTCAGCTAAAATATTCAAAGAATCCCTATAGGCTTCTACAAAAGTTAAGTTTTGTGAAATTAGTTTGGAAACAAGAAGGAATTTGGAGAAGTCGATGTGGGTATTTTCAGGTTGTAATGGGATGTCTCTAAGACCTTCAGGTCCTCAAAAATAGGCAAGAATAGATCTGTTTAAGTGGCCACTCATGTTCAAGCATTTTGACCAAAGTCACAACACAAGGAGCAACTGTGTGACCTTTTCTTAACCTCATTTATCTTTGGAGAAACTCAAGGGAAGAGAGGTTCTTATGTCAGATTCAGTAACACATGATGGTCACCAAGTGGAATTCCAACCTGTATTTCTGAAATAGATTATTTGGATTTAGAAGAGAAAGAGATAATCTAATTCTTTCAATTTAGATCTCCTAAAAAAGTAATCTGGAGGAAAAAAAATTTCTTTTTAATCCTATAATACCTTGTACATAGTGAACTTTCAGTGAATGTAGTTTTAGCTTTGAATGTACGTGCACATTTGCTATCTTCATGTTCATCTTTAGGCTAATCCTCATTGCACCAGGATTTCCTGAGCAAATCCATCTACATCATTGAAAAACTAAAACACAATACAATATTATCCAGCCTTAGATCTAAATAACACAGGGTCATTCTTATTTTTGGAAGTAAAATTTTTGTTTTTAGGAAGCAGATAAACTAAAGAGTTCATTAAAAATCTAATTGTAATTTTGAAAAAAAAATGGCACTCAAGTGCCATTTCCCCAATTTATTATTTTATTATGTTAATATTATCTTCAAGAGTCAATAGATTCATTAGTCTTACAGAATAGAAGACTAGTGACTGTTTAATATGTATTTATTAGTATATTTTACCACATTATATGCCCATATGCCCACTATACAATCACGAGTGCTGGAGCACTGAATAAGAACTGATGAGCAGGAGCTATAAAGAAATCTCCTCATCCTCATGGAATACCAATGTGACCATCACACCATGTAGATTCATGCTAACGTCATTAAACAACTTGTGAGATTTTGAATTGTTAACAATGTACTGACTAAAGAAAAAGCAGGCCAAAACTTGGACTGGAAGACTGAGACTAGGATTTTTTTCATGAAATTAGTCAGCTAAAATATTCAAAGAATCCCTTCACCAGGAAGCTGCTGGTGAAATTGTCCAGCAAACAAGGAGACCATGTTTTCCAAAGCCCTTCTGTAAAGTGGCTAAGATGGCTATACAAAAAATACCCCAGAGGGCACTGAGGACAAATAGATTCCATTTCCTCTCTTCTATCTCATCTCTACCATGAAGGGATTTTCCAAGGTCAAAATTTATTAAAACACAGAAGAAAAATGTTCTGTGGTGTATTCTTCCCAGGATTTTGTCTACCTACTATGGTCATATTTTGGTTAGATTTTTATTTTTGTAGCTAAAGAGACTCTAAAATATCTTATTTTGTAGTAATGAAATGTTTTTCTTTGCCCATAAAAGACTTGCCTTTTTGCCAAGTTCTTCAGTTGAAAATTCTCACGCAGTTGTGAATTACCTACAGCAAAGTCAAATTAGAAATCAACTTGCTTTTAATTTTTTTGCATTGCAAAGTAAAAGCTTTCCCATCTCCCTCTTTTCTTATCATTTCTTCAATGCCAACTGTCAAACTTTGCACCTAATATTACACAAGACATTTCTATATTAAAATGTGTGAACCAGTGTTTGCTTAGAATTTTCTGATTATTTGAGATATATATATATATATATATATATATCTAGATATATATATCTATATATATATATATATATTATCTTTGGTGCCACAGCATATAGAAAATTGTCAAAGTTGAACATATGTGGTCATTTAACCTCAATCCAGAAGCTCAACTACTTATATGTTGTTTTAAATATTATATTTTAAAATGATCATTGTTTATTTCTTTCATCAGGAAATTTAAAGGATTTCACATGAACTCCTCTCAGAGAAAGGAGTTTTTGTTGTTATTTTGATTTTAAAATAAATACCCCAAGTGTCTATATAAATGTACAGGAGAGAGAACCATGAAGAGTGCAATAGTGGAAGAAAAGTGGTCAAACTTAGAAAGGTAAGAGAAGAAAGGCAATTGTCTTGAATCATTTGACCTAGTGATACATGGATGAAGAATGGGGTTTATCCTTTCAGCTTTAGAGTTATAACTAAGGGAAATGGGAAGAAATCCAATCAAACCCACCATGGGTTTAAGAAAACTCTAGATGATCACAAATTGCAAGTATTATAGATTCTTAATATATATTGAATAGGAGCTTCAAAAATACACATGATTTGGTGGTGTCATCAAATTAAATAAGATTTCACAAAATTCATAATTTGAGGAAGGTGCAAACTTAATCCAGAAAAGCTAATACTTCCCAAATACCTTTTGAAATTCTCTTTTTATTAGAATAGCCTTTAGAACTTTAAATACCATTTTTTTCTTCCATGAGAAGAATTATTACTTACTTACAATTTTAAAAATTTATTTCTTGATTTTCAGTTTTTTCTTTATTTTTGCATACTTCAGATTTTAAATTTTTTTAAAAATTTTATTGCTTCTGTCCTCCTGTGTGATGCACATGGATTCAGAGTACTTAACAGTTCTTTGACAAAAAAATTTCAAATATCAGCTAATTTCTATGCTGGTGCTGACTTTGGCAGAAAAAATTGATGTGATGTACACCAAACAAGAATGAGAAGTCTTGCAAGAACTATAATGGAATAAATAAATATGACTATTACATATGTGTGTTATGTAGTAAGACAGCATCCTAAAAGCCAATCATGGAAGTTTTATTGAAGCAGTCCAGAGATCCCCACCCAGAAGACCCTTAGCATAATTAAACAGAAACCCCCACCATATTTGTGGCATGTAAGTTCCTCTTCTTATCAGAGAGCTTTTTGCACAGGACATTTGCTATCAGCAAAAATCTGCAGAAGGCATTTTGGTTTGTAGCTTCTTCTTTGTTTATAAATGCCAGGTTTGCAGAAACAACTTGTGAAATGCCTGTCTGTCTAGAGGATGTAACGACCTCCTAGCCCGCCCCCACCTGTACTGGCTATAAAGTTCAAGGAATTTCTATATTCATTGTTCAGAGGAAGAATTCTTAGGTGACAGCCACCTCTGAAGACCTTGCAGTCAATAAACCTGCTTCCTGGCAATTCCTCAGGTGTCCTACTTCATTATACTTCTATATCTTACTACTGATATCTATTTTCATGTTTAAATAAATAATATTCTTAATAATTCTAAAGAATAGGCAGGGGTAGAGGACACTGCTAAAAATTTTATCAAAATTAAAAAAAAAATCTTTTTCAAGTCTTTGTGGTCACAGATAATTCTTAAAATACCATTGTGAAGTCTGTAACAGATAACATAAGACCACAACCTCTTAAAATGCTGGATGCTTTTTCACATCAACATTCTTTTGCAAAGTGGCGCTTAGTGGCCTCATGAGCTGGGATACAAGAAAGCCGTGCTGCCTGGAGTAAGGATAGCAGAGAGACAGAGCCTAAGGGAAAGATCTCATAGCATGCAAAATCTGAACCAGGAGATCCTTGGCAATGAGGGAAGAGGATAAAGACATGCAGGAAGAGAGGAGTTCTACTGGAATGGATGTGAGGAAGGACCCTGACATAAGACAACTTAAATTGGGAGAGAATGATTATTATTAGTGCTACAAGACTGACTGAGGGATTTTTATATCTGGTGTTATCTCTGGTATGTTATTAAGCCTTGATAAACCTCTTTATCCTCATCTGTAGATGAGAAATAATTCTACTTCACAGTGGTGAGCATTTAGATGAAATAATACACATGAAAGCATAGTTCATGCTTTTAAGGGCTATGCATGAATTAATAAATAATATAAATGATGATGAATGTTACTTAAAGTTTTATCTGATGTCTGAATGGTATCTAAAACTGATAAAGAGAAGAATTTAAGCTAAATACAGTGTTGAATATTTGAGCACAAGAGTCAGATTCTCTTAAGAAAAAAGCTCAGCATTATTTTATTAACTACCTCTGATAGTCTTAGGGTTACATGAGCAATTTGATTCTACGGAAACCTGGAATTTGTGCAAAATTTCTGACTGGAGAGTTGAGACAGGAAAAGCAAAGAATAAGAGGTTTGTTGACAATAATTACAGCTGAATTTCAGACAGTCTCCACACCCCCACTGTTTTTCTGATTTTTCAGTCTTGCCATCCCTACTCCTACAGCTGTCTATTTAGAGGTTAAACAAATGGTAGCGGACACTGGGAAACTGGTGGACCTCAAGGACAGAAGGGAGTTGGTAATTGTTTAGTGTCTGGGGCCTTGTGAATTTTTCCCAACATATTCACCATGGTTTTCTACCAATAGTATCTACTATTTTAACTTTACTTTCTAATATACCCTCATCTGTCTTGAAAGTTAAGAAAAGATTTCCTTATTTGAGTATATATGTATTAGTCCTATTTAACACTGGTTGAAAGAGTCAAAAACCAAAAAATCAGGAAATCCATGCTCCAGAAAGCTCTTTTCTAGTCAGGATATATAATCCCATGTATTCATTTGAATGACAAGTTTCATTTTTTCATCTTCAACTAGAGACCTTTCCTACTGCATTTCTAATAAGAATTTGAAGAAACTCTCAAATCAGATTTATTTGTGGATGGCAAATTGCATATTTGTTTAGAAGAGCATGCTATTTTGGGTGCAAGCATAGCCGTTTTTATAAAAATGAATGAGAATTAATCTTCTCTCCTGAATCCTCACTATGTGATGACTCAAAATAGCTACCTGATTAGAGAGATTATTTTCCCTAAGAAACAAACGGACCTGTCCTGTTAGCTGTGAGGTGATTTTTCCCTCTCATTGAGTAGCATGACTAAGAGCAGGTGTTCTGCATCCAGAGGACATGGGTTTATTAGCTCTGGGATAAGAGTTGGTCGATTACTACTTCAGGATGGTTCATCTCTATTCTGATGGTCAGTGTCTGTGCTCTTATATTTTTTGAATGTCACCTCTGACCAGCTGTTGGCCCTTGGTTAAGTAACTTATTTCATCTATGTCTTTTTTCTCAACCGAGAGATAAAATTGGTATCTATCTCACTGGGAGAGAATTTTAAAGGTTCCTGTCACAGAAGTGCTTAATAAGTGCTACCTATCATTATTTTTCTCTCCTCCTTTCTCTTTAGGTATTATTTTGTTTCTGACTCTGGCTTTCTCTGTTCTTGAAATTTTGCTGTTGAAGAATGTAAGTGCCTATGAAAAAGGTGAGAAAGGAGACAAATTGTAGGTAGGGGTTCTAGCTAGTAGGATACTTCAATGATCTGTTCGTGAAGTAACAAGGAAGGACTTTATCAAAGGGAGTAGCCAAGAGAGTGGAGAGCAAGGGCTAATGATAAGAGAGAACATTTATTAAGCATTTGTAGTGTTCTGAGCACTGTATTAAGTAGTATCCAAAATTCATTATGTTAGATTTTTTTCTAGATATACATATCAAAAACATGAGGACACTAGCATGTGATGAGGCTAAAGAAACTGACAAATAATCAGTGACAGAGGACAGTGACAAATTTTAGTTTAGGTCTTTGGACATCCCATACCTATGTATTTCACTACCATATATTGCTTCTTTCCAGGGAATATCTAAATCAAGGCATGGGCCATGAATGAAGGAAGAAAACCCAGCCACTGTGGCTTAAGTTATTAAAAAAAAAAAAAAGACGTTAGCTGTTCTATTTTTTTTTTTTTGACTTACTGTCTCAAAATCAGAATGAAACCTTTCACTGGAATATGTCTCTCTTTTGATAGCTATGCACCAGAGGAATCTTATCAATTGCAAAACATTCCAATAGCAACAATGGAGGGCTCATTAGACTTATTTTTGTAAACAGACTCAACTGTCCCATACTATTTTAACTGTGTATATGATGGTAAATTGCAAAACTGCTCTTTAAAAATAACTCCTTTTCCATAACTCTTTCATCCTTGCTGCATCCTGGTCAGCAATAACTGAGGAAATCAAATAATGCCTTCTTACTTACGCTTTGAAGAACAAGCAATGACAGATCCCTTTTATAAATGATTCCCTTCTTTGCACAAAGTCACTCCTTAACATAATTTGCAGCAACTCTTACTATTTATTTCCGTGAATTCATACGTTAGTTAAATCATTCTTAGCAATGTAGACACAAGGGGTTGATGATAAAGTAGAATTCTAGTTGATCTCATTTTTCTTGATTGAAAATATTGGAACAAGAATCAGTTTGGGAAATAAATATGTCTAAATATATTCTATTTTATAGACATCATATAACATACTATACTCAAAGCTTTAAGAAGAACATCATAAACATGCTTGCACCTGAAGGCAAAGGCATTGCAAATACATAAAAATGCAAATTTTCATGTAACAGTTTTGTTAAGTAAGATTCACAAGTTTTGGATAAATTCAAATATTCATAAGATTCATAAAATGTCAAAATTTTGTAAGGGCATTTTCTTTCCAATTATCAGTGATTTTCAACATATGTTACTCTTTTCCCTATGGATTTGGTAATTTCTTCCCCATGCTACATATACATGACTTACCTTTAATAAGATTATCTAACATCCAGTCTTGTCTGAAATATAAATTTTATTCTATAAGTACATGCTAAAAGACAACTATATACATTCTTCTAGTTACTGCAGAAAACCAAAGAGCAAATCAATATCCTTAGTTCTGTCGAAGTCACATTCCTGTGGAGAAGACAGGTGATTAAAAAAAGAAAAAAAGCAAACTAACAAGGGGTCACGATTAAAGGGTTGTGACAAACTCTGCAGCAGGGCAGGGACAAGAGTTTTAAGGGTGCTATCACAGAGTGTAGAGATCTTTGATTAAGAAAGTCTTCCCTGAGAGGGTAACACCTATGCCCACAAAAAGAGTTAGCCTCATTTTCCAGGACTACTTCTACAAAGAAGATATTTCACAAAAGAAGCAAAAGAGAGTAGACCACTACTTAGCATTGGTACAATGATTACTGGGAAATTTCAGTTTGTCTTTAATGTCTACTTGTGTTCCTCTTTGCTAATAATACCGAAATCCATTTAAATTAAAGATATTTTTTTTCCCATGCCACTGTGCACTTGCCAAAATTATTTGATGCAGTCCTCTGAGATCTTCTTGTCTCTCTAAACAATAATTCATTGGCAAGAATTCCTGTATTTTAATAAGAAAATAACAACTTGTATTTGAAAGCTTCCTGAAGAAGTTTTGCCATGACAGGAGTCCATGTTTACTTATTTTGTTAGGGAGCTTAATGTGCTACCGTCCCACCTTGTATTCCTGTTAATTTTCCCCTTAAAATATGGCAAGTCCATTTATGGGTGACTATTACACAAAATAGACAAAATATATTATATCCTTAATGTAAGTTTGAAGCAAACATCTTGCTCCTGGGAGTGTGCTGAAGTCATAGTCTATATTCAAGTGTGAAGCTAGGAATAGCCATGTATATCTTATAATTCTGTATCTCATTGTATAGTGTAATGCTATCATTAATATTTTTATTAACCTTCCTTGTGTTTCTGTTGAACTAGGAAAAATGGGTTCAGGGTACAGATGACACATAGTTCACACTTGAAGAAATTTGCAGGTACAGTGCTAGTAGTGCATAGGACTCTCTTGGCCAAGAGAATATACTCCTTAGGTTTTTGCTCAGGGAGACTTGATTAGCCTGTGCCCACTCATATGTGAAAGGATTTTGCAGAATTATCCCAAATGGAATACTCTAAGCTTAAGAATCTGGATTTCATTCGTGTTGACAACATGAAAATTTGCTATACTCAGATGCCTCCTTGCAGAACAGCTCTGGTTTTAACTGAAGGCCTTGTCACTCACAACCACCCAGTTGAAAGAGCTAACTCTGGACTACCAAGTGAGGAGCTGCTAGGATCATGCAGGGGGTGGCTGTTTTTGCTTGACTGTCCCCTATATTACCTTGAGAGTTATGTAAAATCCCCTTCCAAAATTTGCCAGAATTTTGTATAAACTTTGTCTTCAAATTAATTTTCTCAAAAGCTTTATAACAATGGAAAGTTATTAATGAACAAAGTATTGGGAAGTAGAAGTTATAATTCTCAGTCTGTTTCAATTTCAGAACATGAGTCAAGTAATCCCTATCAGATTCATTTCCTCTCTAGTGAAATGAAGAAATAAGACATGGTGATCTCCCATCCCCTATAAATCTACAATTCTTTAACAACTTGCAGCACTGGATAAATTTACTAAAGGAAATGATTCAATTTCCATGCATCTACACACCTTGATTTTATAACTTTCCTTGAGTAATATCCTTCCTTTTTCCATATTTCTTTTACTGTATTATTCTCATCTCTTAGAAATGGTAAGGTAAGAAGGCTAGAGATAGGTATACCTTGTTTTGCATGATAGTGTCTTAAATTTACCTTACTGTGTTTTAAATCCATTGAATCCAGATGTCTTTACCATAATTGCACCTCAAAAGTTCACAACTGCCCCTAATACTTTTTCTTCTGTCTAGATAGATATAAAATTGACTGTCAGAAAAAAATTAGAAAGTCTTTTACATACAAATGCCAAATGAAACATTTTTGCAATTATCATTAGTAAAATAACCATGTAGGATCAGCTATACTTTTTCATGCTTACTCTGCCCACCCTTAGGAAACATGAACTTTTTTAAGAAATATTTTTTAGTTGTCAATGGACCTTTATTTTATTTATTTATATGTGGTGCTGAGAATCGAACCCAGTGCCTCACATGTGCTAGGCAAGTGCTCTATCACTGAGCCACAACCCCAGCCCACATGAACTTTTTAATATCACTAATAAGCAGTTAAAAATGAACTCCATTTAAATGGCAGCAATAAAGTAGTCAGGTTCATTTTTTCCTGTTATTGTCCATTTATTGTGCTTGAGTGAATCATTGAGTAGCACAAAAAGATATTTATTATTCATCAGTAAACAAATATGATGAACTAGGCATTAATAAGGTCTTTTAAGAACAAATTAGTTGATACCATAGATACTTTTTTTTCAGAAGGAGTAAGAAGTGTTGCAAATATTTTATTAAAAAATTCTCAAGTTTCTTTCTTCAATCATTATGTACTTTGTACAATATGTACTTTGCTCAGAATAAGTCAAAAATGTTTACTATTTCAAAGCTTTTGCAATTATTTTAACTTAGGAAAAATGCAAAACAATGTATATCAGCATTCTGAGCCAGAATTGAAATACATATATAAAATTCTGTTTTAAAATCATAACGTATTTTATGGCTGCACTCCATTTTAAGTACCCAAATCCATTTGGTTACCTGTTATTACATAATAAATTGTCCCCCAACTTTACCATTTAAAAAGGTAAAAATCAGTGGTGTTTGGAAGCCCCTCTAGAAGCCTCAGAGTGGGTAATTTAGGACTCAAGTGCAAGTAAGAGTAGAAATACTCACCTTAGTTTTCTGCTAGCAAATATCTATAAGCCATTACAAAAATAGTATATAAAAAACAATTTAGTTATAATCCTGAACAGATAACTGCATATCTTTCTTGTGAAGGGTTTCCCAGAGTTGACACTATTAACATTTTGGGTCACAAAATTCTCTGTTGCTGTTTTGTGCATTGCAGGATGTTCAGCAGTAGCTCAGACTTCTGCCTGCTAGAATTCCGTTGGCACCTTAAAATGTCACCACATATGATCAAATGTCTCCTGAGGGGCAAACCCTGCCACCATCCCCACCCCACCCAATTAAAAACTACTATTTTTAGGTAAAGTGATGCTTTGATTTGTTTGTTGTTGCAGCTTTCCCCTGAAAGTTGCTAATTAACAGGGGATCTGTTGTAGTACAGAATTCCCCAAGTGACCAGCAGTCTGTGTACATAGGTTATGTTCATTAATATTTGTGCTTGGGTGCCCAATGGGTAGACAATATTCTGCAGACTCCCTTTGTCCAGGTTTTCTAAGGTGTGTAGTATTATTTATGGATATTTGGACTTTAGTAAGTCCACTGGAGCCTCTACAAATGCCATTAGATTTCTACTACGTCTCTCTTCAATGATCTTTAAGCTTTCAATAACATTTTCTTCAAACTTGCCTTGTATCTGCAGCAACTCCTTTATGTCCATATGTGAGTGTGTATGTATGTATGCATGCTACAGTTGGACTCTACTTTAAGTATCGAAATCCATTTAGTTACTTATTATTACATAATAAATTGTCACAAAATTTCATGGCTTGAACAATAATAATTCTACGATCTCACACAGTAATGGTAGTTGGAATTCAGCAGGTGCTTAGCTGCATGGTTGCAGCATGGTGCCTTTCCAGGGGTAACTGTCAAGATAGCAGTCAGGTTGGCAGTCATCTGAAGCTTTTACGTAAGTGGATGATGGATTTTCAATACGGATGGCTGTTAATAGGCATCTGTAGCCCCTTGCTGGCTGTTGGCAGGAGACCTGCTGGGATTCCAGGAGATTTTCATGACACAGCATGTGGCTTCCCCTAGTGATAATGATCTAAAAGGCCATGTGATAGAAGCTGCCAAGTCTTTTAAGACTTAACCTTGGAAGTCATACTCTGCCATTTCTTCCATACTGTATTGGTTACAAACTCAAGAGTGTTTCTCTGGGTTTATTTTTCTTGTTTGGGTTTTGCTTGGTTATCACAATTTTTGCTTTTATACAGGTTTACTAATGTGATCATATGGATGGGATTTATGTTTAAAGAAACATTTTGTTGAAGCTTCAAATGACTTTTACCTAAGAGACTTGGCTTCCTTTTATTAGAAAGTTAGGGTGAGTTTCATGTGGCTTTACTTGTCAGTTTTTGTTTTTGTTGCCTGTATGTTTAGGTGTCATTCAAAAAAATAGGTAATACATTTTTTTTAAAAAAAAGAAAGAAGGGTGAGGGCTGATCAATCCAATCTAGGTATAGACTGGGTTAGGTCAGGGCTGGATTGCAGGTTAATCAAGACTCTTGTAGTTTTCTTTCCTCTGAACAATAGTCATTACTTCCCCATCCCTGAAAGATAATAAAGGTACTACGGAAAAAAACTAATTGTACCTTTAGGGCTCATGACATTTCCAAATTATTATACTAGCTCAGTATGACTGTTGAAATCATTTTTTATTTTACTTTCCCTCAGTAGAGTACCCTTGTGCAGACCAAGCTGTCCTCGCTTGCCTCTAAAATTAGCAAATGTTCCATTGAATAGGGTTGCTTTTATTTTACCTGGCAACCCTATCATAGAAGAAAATGTCCAGTATCATAATTCTCCTTCAGGGAACACAAAATATCCTTCTGATATTTCCTTACAGTTTATTGTTCTTTTCCTCTATAACTGTCTCATGCCTTGGTGTGACATAAAAAAATTTATATAATATATGTATTTATATACTTATGTATAAAATTTATATAATACATAAAGTTTTATATAATATATGTGCGTATATGTGTGTATTAATTACAGAGGGATCACAGTCTGCCATGGAATCTACTCTTATGTTGCTATTATGTTCTGTCCTGGTTGGAACTACAAGTCTCTTGAGAAAGGGGGTTATGACCTTTATAAGTCCATAGAAAGTTTTCTTGTTTGCTTATAAGGATAGCCTAACGAGTAGGTTTTCATTCTCATTAGGCCGGTTTCAGTGCTTGTGCTGGTATTATGTATGTGTTTCTTTTTTCACTCTTTTCCACTTTGGAGAAAAAAGTTTTAGATTTCTTTGTTATTTTTTATAGACTTTATCGAGAACTCTAAAGTCTATCATTGTAAGGATTTTCTTTGGGCCTTGCAGAAGTCCCCAGTGTGATGTGAAAATGATGTGCCCTGATCCTTATCTGCTCCTTATAATAACTATAATGTCAGCAACTATAAAATTATGTTGGTTGGTTGTAATGAAACCAACCTGACTGGGTATGTGGGTGGCAAGAATTGAACAGCTTTTCCAATCTGTGGATTCTGTAAGCTATGCAACATCACATTTATAAAGAAGATACTTTATTATTATTAGGTTTGCATTTGATTTTAGGATATATTTTCAAAAATTTGATTATTTTCTTGCTAGATTTATTCTTCAAGACTAAATTTGCTTTCTACAGTTCAAATGCTGAAATAGGTCTTAGAAATTAGTGGCTTGTATTTGCCATAACTTCCAACAATTTTCAGCACTTATGCTAATTAAAAGTCTACTGAGAGTTTTGGTTTGACAGTTGAGGTTAAGCAGCTGTGCTTAATTACAGAAACCAGAAACCTAGAAATCCAAATGGGCCACTAAAGGCCCCACCTTAACAATAGAGTATTGCTCATTAATGAATCACATGGAAACACGTGTGTATTCAGAGACACTCAACTGTCATTTCTTCTTTTGAGAGACTCACAGACTCAAAGAATGGAGCACATTTTAGGGATTACCTAAGAAGTGTTGTTTTTACTAGGAGCCACCTAGTTCTGCCACAGTGGGCTCAGTCAGATCCTTACTACTTGGGTCTTCTTTGTTCACCTTTGTCCTCTCCTTTACTTCTCCCGATGCCTATGATCTATTGTGCTTCACTCTGCTAAACTCCAGTCCAATCCTTTTCTGGACACCCGCAATACCTGCTTTTCCTTTCCTCTCCTGGGTCTTGTGGAAACTCATTTTAACATCATCAATCTTCCTTCCCCTCTTGAGGTTAACTGAACTCCAGACTCCAATTCTCTTGTGCTGATTTACAAGCTATAACATGCTTTAAAGCTTGGTCTTATCTTTGAACTACACTACTATTAGACTTCTCAGGTTTTTGACATCTGTTCTCTCTGTACTGAGGACCCCCTCTTCTATACACTGAGATCCAGGAGGTTAGGGATTGCTCTGTGACAGTCTACCTGAGGTATGAACACCTCTAGCAGATATCTACCACAGTGCTAGGACTATTGTTCATAGGAGACCCTCATATTTATTGACTTCACTAGTGAGTAAATCAATGAATAATTAATTTAAAAATATGTCCCATACTTGCCTCTCATATTTATCTTCTTTCGTTGAGACTGCAGAATCTTATGATCTGCCTGCCTGTCCTTTCTATGGGAGTAGATGTTTCTAAAAGTTGAAAATGACTTTCAGATGATCGTTATTCTAAATCTTTCAGTCACTCTTCATAACTTATCTTACAAATTTCTCTGGCTTTATTCTGCACCTTCTTCTCTGGAGTTATCATATCCTTCACAGAAAAAGAATGCTTACATTAAATATTACTTTTTAAAAAATTTGGAATAAAGCTATTCCTAAAACTCTTATAACAGTATATTTTAATCACTCCATATTATCATAGCTCATGCCAATTATAGTTACATATATATTCTTCTTTACTCTGTAATGTTATACATTTCTTATAGTTAGTAAAAACAGATAATATTTACACAAGAGTGGCAGGCATTATTGTGAGTGCTATGTATGTAACTTAGTCATCATAACACTCCATAAAAAATGCATTATCATAATTTTTCCACTTTCTGGAGGAGAAAACTGAGGCTAAAAGACATTAAATAGTGCCATTTACTTAGTAAGTGGCAGAGCCAAGAGTCTAAGTGACAAAGTTTGAATTTAAGTCTACCCTCTCTCATACATCAGCCTCTCAAAGTATGATCTCTTATTTCTCCATGTACCTTCAACATCTAGTTCAGTGAATGAGATATAGTGAGTACTTAATACATTTTCTTTTTAGATTGCATTATTCACATAAATATCTTTATCTTTTTTTTTTCTTTAAAAACTGAAGTTCACTTAGGCCTTTATAGAAAATCAGAACTGAAACTAAGATATTGGTTGTTCTTCTTCAAGCTTTTTCCATTTCCTCTAGAGAGTTATGGAATTACAAGGTATTAGTTTATTATCAATAATTGTATTTGACATGAAACTACTTGCAAACTTTTGATGCATTACAGTTCCATAGGCATTTTCTATAAACTGTAATTGTAATTCAAATTGCATGCATCTCCCAGTTAAATTGAAAATTGGGGTTTGGAAATTTTGTGGCAGTCTGGTCATTAATTAATTAAGTACCACAGAACAGTTTTTTTTAACCCTTCTGAGTCTAGTATGTTGTTTGTGTGAATTGGTTTAAAGTGTTCTTTAAATTTCTTCCAAATGAAATTCTCTCATCTTTTAAGTTTTTTATTCTTAACAACCTATTACTGATTTCTTTTTTTTTTAAGAGAGAGGGAGAGAGGGAGAGAGAGAGAGAGAGAGAGAATTTTAAAATATTTATTTCTTTAGTTCTCAGCGGACACAACATCTTTGTTTTGTATGCGGTTCTGAGGATCGAACCCGGGCCGCACGCATGCCAGGCGAGCGCGCTACCGCTTGAGCCACATCCCCAGCCCCTGATTTCTTAATTAAATCATTCATTTAAGAAATATCTATTGAATGCTTACTAAATATAAGAGATTGTAGATCTATCAAAATAGGAAGGCAGAAAAAAAAGCTAACATACTTCTTTGTACTACCAGGATGCATGTATTTCTTAGATTATCTCTTGATAGTCATTAAAAAACTACGGCCCACTTTTCTCATCTGCACCCCACTGAGAAATATCTATGATTTCAGATTTCTTCTGAACTTTAGAAATTTATGACTTTAATTATTTTCCAAATATGTTTATTCCTTCATTTCAGCTTGTTTTGTATGATGAGAACCGTGTTGCTAAGAATTTCGTTTTACCAATTATTGCTAACATGTATCAATAAATGTCTTAATCATATTACCATTTGGATGTCATTCGTATAAATGAATAGCTTTATACTTAAAAATGAACTTTAAATATTGTAGGAAGAATCCCAGTTCCCCAGTTTTTTTAAAGAGTGTGCCCCCTCCTGGGCAGAGTGGCTTGACCCACTGTGCTAGTCCCTTGGGAGGCTGGGTGAGGCAGGAGGATGATTTGAGTTTGAGGTCAGACTGGGCAAAACCTGTTCTGTTACTGTAGATGTGGATATAAGGCAATCCCTGTCATGCTCCTGAGTGACAGCTGTATAATTTGCCATCTCTTGAAATCCTCTGACCTCATTTATACATGTGCCATTCTTAATTCAGGGACTAATACTACTATTAAGTAGCATTATTAACTGCTATTTATTGAATATATAACTATATGACAGATGGTATTCTAAGTACTCTATAAATATTAATGCATTTAATTCTCACAAACCTGCAAGATAGGTTTATTATCATTGTAATTTTTTTTGGAAAGTATTAAGTAACTTGCCTGAGGTCATATAGCTTGTAGCAAGAAATGGAGAAGGAACTTATATTCCCATCTGACTAACTTGAGTCTAATATTAATGTTTATTCTAACTACTGAGTACTATTTTAACTCTTAATTATATATTATACCTTAACTCTCTCCATATAAATCTGGTTTCTATTACTGACTAAAGCGAAGCCTATATTCACATTGGCTTGGTGAACCTACTTTCCACCTACTAAGATATGTATAATTTTATATATGACATCTAAATGCATTTAAAATATAGTACTAGAATGTATATGTCAAAATCATTATTTCATTTTATGTCTTAGCATGTATATCTAAGTATTCATCTATGGGAAATACTGGATTTCTCAAAAGAGTTTAGAATAATTTTCCCAGAGACACTTTTCATATTCATTTTCTGTTTAGTCATAGAAAGATTAAATGCTGTCATTTATCCATGGATAATTACAGTATTAGTGTAGAAGACTTTATTATTATTTTACTTCCCTTCAAAGTTTCTACATTTACTGTTTCTATTAGCCAAAGCATAGGGAATCCTTCCAACTTGTACTTAAACTAATTTTTAAAAGAAAGCAGCATAATTTATACCTTATATTGCATAGCATTTGTGAAACTATATTTCAGTCACTGAAGCTTTGAGACAGATGTACTTAGGAGTGGTTGGCATTTGCTCATGGTCTGGATTGATTATTCAGCTCTGATTTATGACAGCCTTCCCTCTTGAAATCTCTGGATGTTTCTCTAGTGGGAACAAGGAAAATCCTACAGCTACCACATTTGCTGTGGAAATTTGAGTTTTCAGCCTTTCTTTTATATAACATGACTCCCCTATTTTCTTTTTTGGGGGGGGCGGCGATGGTAATAGCTATCAAACTCAGGAGCACTTGACCACTGAGCCACATCCTCAGCCCCATTTTGTATGTTATTTAGAGACAGGGTCTCCCTGAGTTGTTTAGTACCTCGCTTTTTTTGATGTTACCTTTGAACTTGCAATGCTCTTGCCTCAACCTCTCAAGCCACTGGGATTACAGGCATGTGCTACCATGACTGGCTCCTATTTTTTTTTAATGTAGTATCTTGTAGAATATTGTGTAGTCCCTTATCTGTCTTTTATGTTCTGTCAATAAATATGCAAATTAGAGCATATTTTCCTCATTATCTAGACCAGGATGTTGGGAGACTCTATGGAGCAGTGGTTAGAAATGGGCTTTGGAGTCAATACCTGGCCTCAAATCCTTTCTCTACCATTTCCAAATTTGGGACATGTTGATTAATATCTGCAAGTTTTTTTTTTTCAGCTGTTAAATGAAATTAGCCAAGTAAATACCATCAGTAATCAGACACTTGATGTATTTGAAGCTTTATTTTCAAAGCTTTACATTATGAAAATGTTAAATCCTCACAGAAACCTTATGGTGAGGTTCAATTGTTATCTCCATCTCACAGAAGTTAATTAAGGCACAGAGGGATTAAGTAGCTTGCTCCATGTCTCCTAGGGTTTTGGAAGGATTAACTGTTTGCAAAGCAATAAACTGAGTGCTCAACTAACAGAAAACACCAAAAGAAAAGTATTTTCTCAAGGAGTTAAGAATTTCTCTTGGCTACCTTATTGCTTAACTTTAATAATAGATAAAAAGGGTACAGGTTGTTTTCTGATTTCTACATAATTAATTGATTATGTTAAAAGTTCTGAAAACTTGAAAGGGACCAGTCATCTCATTTTATATATGAAATAGAGATCTTGCCAGGTTTAATGATTTAGCTAAGTTTCAAGGAAAATGAATGGCAGTTCAAAGATGAGAACCCACTTTTTCTAAATTAGATACTATAGGCTTATTTTCTATACTGCCATACACATTCCTTTCAGTTTGTTGTTGGTAGTTCATTTTTCAGTTAGACATATTTAAGGTCAAAGACATATGCCTGGTTTTGTCTGCTTTCCATGAAAGAGTGAAAACAAACTATTCCATCACAAAATTGCAACTTTTGACAAGGAAAAATGGTGATTTTAATATGTTTATATTGTCTCTCATAACCACAATTTTTATTTGATCAAAATAATGTAAAAATAGTTCCTTTAGATGCCTTTCTTTATTGGAAGAGTGTGGAAGACCTATTCCATTAATATTTCAAATTGTCTAACCAAGTTATATGAATTGAACTTTTTATGTAGTACTTTCTCCCTTTAGAACTTTAAGTAGGAAATATAAATATCAGATAATGACTCTCAGACAAATGGTCCCATTAAGTAGTTAATGAGGACTATATCTAGGATAAATTTTTGCAAAGATAAAAAGAATCTATAATCCATTTTTATTGGATGTGATTTGTTTAATGGGTTGGAAATGAAGATAGCAATTGTATTTCAAAACTAAAAACAACATTAACCCCAGAAATCTAGACTTGTTAGAAGGATTGCTCTTTTCCCAAGTCCAAAGTTATTACTCAAACTTTGAGCATTACAAACTGTCCCAGGAATAATGCATGTCATAGATAACATCACAACTGGTAATTGTGTGCATATAAATACCGAGAATTTTCCAATCCCAGAATCAATCTGAAAAACAATTGTATGTGTAGTGTATACTTATGGCAAAAGTTTGAAGAGAGAAACTTTAGAAAACCCCTGATAGGCCCATTTGTCAAAGCCTGAGTCCTTAGCCTTGTGCTATTGAGAAGTGGAGGATGCTTGAAGGGGTGGGTTCCAGTGGAAGGTCTTTGGGTCATTGCAGGGTGTATCTTTAACTGAAATAGTGCGACCCAGATCCTCTTCTTCTTCCCTTTCACTTTTCCTCAGGAGGAGAACAGTTGTTCTCCAACAAACCTTTTCCACCAGGATGACTCACCACAAGCCCAAAAGCAGTGGGCTCATTGCTGAAAACTTGGCCAAAATAAATTTTCTTCTTTATAAACTTATTATTTCACGTATTTGTTACAATAGTAGAAAACTAACCATAAAATCCCCAAACTGAATCCTCAGACAAGTCACACATAGTAGATTTATTCTAAACTTTCACATAAACATAAAATTAAATTTAGTGCGAACTTTTTTTTTTCTTATGCTCCTTTCTGTTCTCTGGTTGAGAATGGTCTTTCTCTTTACTATCACTTTCTCAGTATGAACAGATGTAGATAGTCACCATCTTAATCAGATTGTCAAAGGTGCCATAGGTCATGGAGATTCTAAGTGAGATTAAATGAATTTAACCAAAGTTGATTCCTATCCCACGACAAATAAAAACCAAGTTTCTTTGACTTAAATATTTTCATATTACTTATCTTTGACTCTTTTGCTTAGAAGTTAATATCTAACAATTTTGTTTAACCTAAAATATTAATTTATATTTTCTGGGCTTATAATCAAATAGATATTTGTCAAATACATGGGCAAAATGGCATCTCTTGGTGGTTGAGTTTGGTTTCTGGAGCCAGACTGGCTGAGTTTACAAATTAGATTTGTTACTTTCCACGTGACACTGGGAAAATTGTTTTCCCTTTTTTCTGCCACAGTTCCTTCTTTCCCTTGTGAAAGGATAATACATGTATGCTGCAAAATGTCATTGTGAAAATTTATGAATAAGAATGTGTATGTTGCTTAATATGGTACCTGGAACAAAATAAGAAGAGGTTTGCAATTATTATTGCTTAATTGGCATAAATTGCCATTAAGGTTGAAAACTAATTCTGTTCCTTAGCCATTTCTATTTTTTCTATATATTCCTCTTTTTTCTTATTGATTCTATTTATACATGTTTAGTACTTGCTAGCATACTTCGTCATAAGAATTCAAAACAAAGTCAAGAATGTACAATGGGTGAGACACTGTGCTAGGTGCTCTGCAAGAAAGAAAAATAAATAATATGGTCTCTTTCCTCTGTGGGTTTTAATATAGTGTGTGTTTGTGACTGGGGGGAATCCAAAACAATTATTCTGTGCAAAGTGCAATAGTAAGACTTTCCATATTTTTGCTTTTGGTATGTTGATTAGGGACAGATTAATTCAAGTTAAAATCATCTCAAAAGCTTTTCTGAAAAAGTGGTATTTGTGGCTGGATTGAATAATAGGCACAATTTTGAGAAGCAGAGATGGCTAGACAAAAGATGGATGGACAAGGGACTACTAGTGTGATCAAATAACAGGGAAAGTCCAAGTAAGACCATAGAATACCATTTTACTTTATTTTAATTTTGTTTTTGTATTGGTCATTGAATCCAGGGGTGCTTAGCCAATGAACCACATCCCAAGCCCTTTTTATTTTTTATCTTGAGACAATGTCTTGCTAAGTTTCTTAGGACCTCAGGCTCCCAAGATGCTTAGATTAAAGCTGCATGCCACCACACCCAGATTAGAATAGTCATTTAAAGATCTAATTTTTAAATAATTTCTTTGTATGTGGCACTGGTAAATATCATGGCCACTGCCCCCTTAGAGCTTTGAATTATGAGGAAAATATAAATTATACTTAAATTGACACTAGACTAATTCAGCAATTTAAAACAGTAGTGCAAAGGATCCATTGAATGATGCAGTTTCTACTTAAAGACTCAACCAACTTTATAGGATTAACACAATACACAAACACACACACACACACATAATAACAACAATCTGGTCAATATTGAATGGAAATAGTGGACTGTGGCAATTCTAAGGCATTAAAAATCTACCTGGATAACAAATGATATTTTGTTGCAGATTTGTAAGAGTATATTTGGAAAAAATCAGTGATCTTGATATATTCAAATAGGCAAAGATTTTCAACCTGAGAACTACTAATATTTTGAATTAGTTAAGTCTTTGTTGGATGAGGGTAATGTGCTTTTTATTCAAGGAAATTTCACAGCTTCCCTGGTCTCTATTCATTGGATGCCAGTAGTAGTCTTACTTCCCAGGTTTGTGACAAATAAAAATAATTTTTGCTCATTGGGTAAAACTCAACTCACCCTAGGTTGAGAACAACTGAGATAAAATATGGAATTATTCCTTTACTTCAAATCTCTTTTTACAGTTTAACCATACACTTGGAAAATATGCTGCTATTTTTTAGATCTCATTCATTTAATATAAACATGAAACTTTCTGGGAAAAAAAGTGTACGTTCCATGTGAAGTATGTTCCAAATTCAAGAGCTCTACAAACCAAGCAAAGCTCATTTTCTGAATTCATCAACCCAGCTGGTAAATGCTTTGTTTATCTGTAGCAATTTAATACTCTTGCTGTGAAAACCAAGTAGGTTACTTTATCTTAAGAGAGTTATGGAATTATCTTTTTTATAAAACTTATATTTAAGATATAGTTATCCCTCTGTCCATAGGAGTTTGGTACCAGGACCTCCCTTGATAGCAATATATCAGAATGCTCAAGTCCCTTATAAAAAATGGCACAGTACTTGCATGTAACCTATGTACATCCTCCCATATACTTTAAATCACCTCTTGATTACTCATACCTAGTATACTGCAAATTCTATGTAAATATGTGTTATGCAGTGTTGCTTAGGGCATAATGACAAGAGAATGTCTATACATGTTTAATACAGACAAAATTTTTTTTCCAAATATTTCTTTTCTGGTTGGTTGAATCTGCAGGTGCTGAACCCACAGATACAGGTTAATCTTGATTGAATAATTAAAGTTGCAAAAGTTTTATAAAGTATCTTCATCCAAATTTCCAAAATGTTAACATTTTGCTGCCTTTGGGAATGTGTTTTTTTTCCTGAACCATATGAGAGTAAGCTGCAGGCATGATGACCTTTTGCAATTAAAATTTTCAGTTTTTATATTCTGAAACAAGGGCACTCTCTTTCATAACAATAGTACAATTATAAAATTCAGGGATTTGGAACTAATTGTCTCAGAATTAATATTTAAAATGTAGGCCTGGGCTGGGGTTGTGGCTCAGTGATGGAGCACTTGCCTCACATGTGTGAGGCACTGGGTTCAATTCTTAGCACCACATACAAATAAATAAAATGAAGGTCCATCGAAAATGAAAAAAAATTAAATGTAGGACTTATTAAAGTCTTGCCAATTGTACAGTAACACCCCATCTAGGATCTGGGATCATATATTTGTTGTCATATTCCTTTAGTCTCCTTTAAAATGGAATAGTTCTTCAGTCAATCTCTCTCTCTCTCTCTCTCTCTCTCTCTCTCTCTCTCTCTCTGCTTTTGTAACTGTTATGGACTGAAGATTTTACTCCCTCCCCTGCCATCAAACATTTTTATATTGAAATATTTACCTCCAGTATGGATATATTTGGAGACAGTGCCTCTAAGGAAGTATTAAAATTAAATGCGGTCATAAGGATGGGGTCTGGGTCCAATATGATTGGTGTCTTTAGAAGAAAAGATACCAACCCCTGCCCCCATCCTCTCAGGGAGCACACAGGAAAGGCCTTGAGAAGAACTAGTCAGAGGTGGTGATATACAAGCCCAAAAGAGCTCTCTCTGAGCATGACTCTGCCAGACCTTGGTCATGGAGTACTAACCTCCAGAATAGTGAGAAAAAATGTCTAGTGTTTTGGCTGCTCAGTCTATGACATTTTCCTATTGCAGCTGAAGCTTTTTAATTCAATAACCTTGACCTTTTAAAAACACAAAAGCTGTTATAGTGTTTAACCCTCAGAGTTAATATCCATTAAATTTATGATTAGCCCAAGGCAACTGGAATTGTCCAGGCAATACATCATGGTGGATTGGTGTAAATTTCTGGCAGTGATGTGGTGAGATAATTCATATTCCAGATGTATCTAATGTCAAGGCCAACAGTCTTGCAGATACATTGGGTATTAAGATATGAGGCAAAAAAGAAGAGACCCAGTTTCAGCAAACATATAACCTTCCAGTGGGCACAAGATCTATGATAGCTCATGAACTTTGCCACAAAGACCTTCCATTTTGACATAGAAATAGCAATTTCTATTTTGGAACAATTTTCTGTCATAGAGTCATATTTTCCATAGATTTCTACACAAGGGTATTGAATAAAAGATGGCTGGCTGAGTATATAATTGCTTCTTGTGTAGTATTTCTTTACTTCAGAAATAATCCAAAAGCTACAGGGGAAGTAAGTTAGACAACCACTTTAACAAAAACATTTACACCCCCAAATAGAAGCAATGACTTGTTTCTTTTCTGGTATTTTTCTTAACCTGACTCTGAGAATGATTCCAATGAGGATTTCCATACATTATTATGATTTAATACCACAATTCAAAATTTGTTAAAATTCTGATTACCAAGACAAGTTTTGATGAAAAATTCTTATTTAAGTATTTATTACTTTAAAGCCAGCAATTTATACTTTTACATTCACAATTGAAGCTTGCTATATGATTATAAATTACCAGAGATATATAAACAGTACCCTTGTGTAGAAATAAAGAAATAAACAGTGGGCCCTATACAGAGCTTAAGCCCCAACTTCTAATATGCTCTGTCTTCATATATCATAAATTCCAGAACCCAGAGGAGAAAGATAAATAAAAAGTCCCAATGAACAACATACAGTCCCCCCCAAACAAGGACCCTCAAACTTTTGTAACCATGTCCACCCTCTGTTTTGGTCCCTGTTGGTTTTGTTCTCTGAGCCCTTGGAGACTGCAGGGCAGGGCAGGGCAGCCCTTGTTTTCTCACACAGTTCTAAGTATTATTTCAAAGTCTGAGTCTTATAAGAAAGTACTTTCTTTTGTTCTAAATGAAAAAAAAATGATCAGGATAGTTACTCAATAAATACTAATCAAGTGTTTTCTCTGAGCCCATCACTCACCATGAGTTGATTATTTAAGCATAACCAAATCAATGTGGTTTCTACTTTGATGGATCTTATAGTCTAGTGGAAAAGTGTAAATAAAAATTCTGCTGTCTACTCTTACAAAGCAGCACAATATAGTCCACATGACACAAGGGTAGGAAGAATCAACTGTAGGCATGGTTTTAAGAAGAGATGATCTTTGAGATCTGCAGGCCCTGGAGAGGTGCTTCTAGAGGCCGCAGGAAGAGCAGTTCAGGCAGAAGGAAATTCATGTTCAAAGGCCCTAGGAAGACTGAGATCTTATGTGTCGGGGAAATGGAAAATAAAGTGTGCCATTTAATTGGAAACAGAGTTCAGATTGTGTGGGACTTCTCAATTTGTATCAAGCAAAAACAGATACAAGCTGGTTTGAATTTTATAACTTCTCTAATCTTGCTTTGCTATCTTCTAGAAAGCTCAAACAAACAAACAAAAGCACAAGTAAAATGTTGGCTAAGGAAAATAAATCGTTTGCACATTTGTCTCTTGCTTTACTTAAAAATAGGCTGATTCATGTATTATTTTATAAACATGGAAAAAAATTTTTTAAGCATTTATTTATTACATGGTACTGAGGATGAACCCAGTGCCTCACATGTGCTAGGCAAGCGCTCTATCACTGAGTTACAACCCCCACCTGGAAAAATATTTAAATGATAGGCATATACTTTGGAAAGTTAAAGTGTCTGCCAAAAAGCCAACCAAAAAGTCATGTGACCACAAAACAGTGGGCCCTACACAGAGCTTAGGCCTCAACTTGTAATAATGCTCTGTCTTAATACTTTATAAACTCCAGAACCCAGAGGAGAAAGATAAATAAAAAATACCAATGAACATAGGGTTCCCCCAAAACAAGGACCCTCAAACTCTCATAACCGTGTCCACCCTCTGTTTTGGTCCCTGTTGGTTTTGTTCTCTGAGCCCTTGGAGACTGCTCTAGAGTGCAGGGCAGGGCAGGGCAGCCCTTGTTTTCTCACACAGTTCTAAGTGCTAGCTCAAGGTCCAAGTCTCAGTTAAAGGGCAGGTTGGGTGTCTGCTCCAATGTACCACCTATTCTTCTGATTTTGAAAATGATTTAAAGGATTTCAAATACTCCATTTCATCATGTGTAAAAAGCCAAGTTGACAGTTCTTTTCTAACTCACAACCAATATGTTTTTTTAAAGGCATACAATTTCACTTAAAAGTCAAGACAGAAATATGGTAAATTCTGGCAGAAAAGCAAATCTTATTTTGTAATAAAAATATACCTGCAAAAGTGTTATGGTATTTTTCTGCGTCCTTCATCAAGCATTTTTTTTTCTTAACTAAAGGGAGGTTCCCTCTCCTGAAATTTTAAACACATGCTCATCATATCTGAAGACAAGATGAGACTGATTCAAATGCAGTACTCGGTACAAAAAAACAGTTCTTCTAAAATATTAGCAAAGGCATAGTTTGAATATATTAACATAATGGGTATACATGCTTTCTATAATGAAAATGCTCTATGAAGAATTGTGTTTAAAATCAGCTTATCAGATACTATATGTCTTGGAATATGAGAGTTTGTAGTGGAGTTGGAAAAGATAAGCTTGATCATTTTATTTTTGTTTTGTTTTTCCCTAATTTATTTGCCAAATTGAGGCAACATACATAAAAGAAATATGCTTATGTTCTAAAATAATTCTTTCTCAGTTGAGTTGACATAATTTGAGCTTTAACCAATGAATATAGACAGAACAGATAAATGCCTTTGATAGGAAGGTTAACATATTGCTTGAAGGATTTTTCCTTGAGTCTCTGGCATACACTTTATTGTGAGGGGAGGGACAGAGGTTTGGCATTTTATCTTCTCCATAAGAAAAGAATTAAAAATTATGTGATTTAATTTAAAATGTTTAAAGGACTTGACTCTAATAGTTAATTCTTACTAATTTTTAGGCATTTTTGCTAAACGGGAAATAATTTGCATATTTAATGAACATTATCATCTTTAAACACTGAGTTCTTTGAACCAATAATGCACAGAGGGACAGATGTTGTTTATTTCTTCTAAGGATCCAGAAATGAAACAGCTTGAAGATGGTGTTTAAACAATCATCAGCGAGTCAGTTTTAAACATGTCTCCTTCCATGGACTCCTTTCTGCCGCAAAAGAAATGGCAAATAATTTAGTATTCCAATATTTACTAACCAACTACTGTGTGCCAGGCATGCTGTGACAAATATATCTTTGCTACATAGCACTTTCTTCATGGAGTTCATGGTCT
This sequence comes from Urocitellus parryii, assembly GCF_045843805.1. Classification (NCBI taxonomy): domain Eukaryota; kingdom Metazoa; phylum Chordata; class Mammalia; order Rodentia; family Sciuridae; genus Urocitellus; species Urocitellus parryii. Next base: position 110,390,335 of record NC_135540.1, on the reverse strand, counting down.
CATTTGGAAAAAATCTTTAAGTCAATATTTCAAGTAACTATCTTTTTTTAAAAAAAAATCAGGTTTATTATCATGATGAATTTTTCTGTTACAGATTACATTTACAAGCAGCATTCTGTTCTCCTTTGTTATGTTCTAACTGATGTATACTTTAAAGCCAATAAAGTATACATAAAGCATATAGATTTTGGTAAATGCCTACACTCACAAAGCCATCACAATCAAGATAGTGAACATTCTCTATCTCCATAGTGACCTTGCTTCTCTGTTAATTCTGCTCCCTTCCTTTCCCTATCAACCACTAGTCTGTACATTCTAGTCTGTACATGGAATTTTATATAATTCTAGTATGCATCATTTTTGTATGGTTTCTTTCAGTCAGTATAATGATTTTTAGATGTCTATTTGTTATATGTATCTATAGTTCATTTGTTTATATTGTAAAGTAGTATTCCCATGCATGTATATACTATAGTTTGTCTTTCCATTCATTGTTGAGGTACATTTGTGTTTGCAGTTTCTGATGATGATTATGAATGTGTGGGTACCATGTTTATGTGCACAGTCTTTATATAAATCTATGATCTCATGTTCCTCAGTAAATATGTAGATGTGGAGTGGCTGGTTGATGTGGCAAATATGTGTGTGTGTGTGTGTGTGTGTGTGTGTGTGGTGTATATAAGAATTTATACTTAAATATTTATAGATAATTAAGATTTCTTATTGTTTAATAAAACAGCTGTTTGCCAAAGTTGTTACCATTTTCTCTTTCTACCAGAAATATATGAAAGCTCTAGTTGCTCTGTGTTCTCACCAACACTTGATACAGACTTTTATACAGTGGACTACAATTCACATTTCCTTAATGACTAATGATGCTGAGCATTTTTTCCATGAGATTTCTTTGCCATATGTATATCTTCTTTTGCTATGTCTAATTTAAATATTTTCCTGATTTAAAAAAATTTTACTCATTATTACTGAGTTTTTAAAATTCTTTACCTACTCTGAATACAAATTCTTTGTCAGATATATGATGTGCAAAAAATTTCTTCCAGTGTTTGGCTTTCCTATTTTTTTCTCTTATTAGTGTCATATGAAGAGTAGAAATTTATGGTTCTGAACAATATTGTTTTCTATCTACAAGATTTTTGCCTAATTCAATTTCAAAAATATTTTCTTTTATGCTTTTCTTTTCTGGAAGTTTCATAATTTAGTATTTACTGTTAGGTTAGATCTGTGGTCTATTTGAGTTATTTTTTGTAGTTAGTGTAAATTGTATGTTTTAGTTTTTGTCACGTTGACCAAAATACCTGGCAAGACTAGAGGAAAAAAAAATGTTTGTTTAAGTTCATGGTTTCAGAATCATGGTTCATGGTTGCTTTGGACCCAAGATGAGTAAGAGCATCATGATGGAAGGACATGATGAAGGAACATTGCACCATTCATGGCAACCAGAAAGCAGAAAGAGAAAGAGACAGAGACAGAGGAAGGGACCATAGGGAAAAACCTTTTCAGGCCACAATCCCACAGATGCCCTTCTCAAGCCATGTTCCCTGCGTACAGTTATCACTCAGTCCTTTCAAAGTAAGATGGACTGGTTGGGTTGCATTTCTCATAATTCAATCATTTTACCTGGAACATTCCTTCATCGACGTAGGAATGTTTGAGAGACATCTCATATCCAAACTGTAACATTCTTCCGTGAACCACTAAATGCTCATGTCCATGTCAATGTACAAAAATGTATTTAGTCCAGCACCAGTAGTCCCATAGCACTATCATTTTTAGCATTGCCCAAGAGTTCAAGTCCCAAATCTTACCTGAGATTCAAGCCAGACTCTTTGCTGTGAGTCCCTGTAAGGATCAAAAGAAGTTACCTATATCTAACATGCAGTGGCACAAACATTCCTATTCCAAAAGGGTGCAATAGAGACATAGAAATAAGGGAGAGCTCAACACAAGATTGAAACTCAGCTAGACAAACAGGTCTTATAACTCCTCATATAGCATTTAGAACACATGATGGCAAGATATTCTCTCCAAAGTTCTTGGGAAGCCCCTCCCTTTGGTATTGCCGACTGCAGCAAAATGTAGCACAAAGGGGTTGTCTTTTAGCCAGGTTCTGTCCATAGCCAGCAGTTTTTTTCCAATAGCCAGTCCTTGTTACTGACATCTTTTAATTCCTGAGGTCTCCATTCAAGCTTAACTTTACTTTCACAACTTCACACATCACCATCTCAAGGGCAGCCTGTATGGATTTCAATCATACGTGCTACACTTTGCCTGACATCCCAGACCTTCCTTTGAAATCTTAACGGAAGCTTTCATAACACCCTAACTCTAGTGTCCTGCATTCTTTCAGGACCATCACCACATGGATGATTCCAAGGTCCATTGCTGTCTAAGGCAGTACTTGGGCCCCTTAGAATCAGAGGTAAAGTGGCTTCTGAATGCCCCTGAAGTTAAGCCCAGTGAAACAATTTCTTAGGCATCCCTGGGCAAGTAGAGTGCCCTCATAATCTCTTCTCAAAGGAATTTTCCATTCTATGGAACCTGCAATGGGTGTGATCTTGAAAATTCGTAAGACACCCTTAATCCATCCTTCCTATTGTTTCTATTCAAGGAGCTTGGCAGCTCTTTAGTGGCTGTAATCTTCTTAAGAATCACATCCTCCTTGGCCCCAATTTTACATGCATTTTTTTGGGGGGGCCAAACTGCAAGTTTTTCAAATTCGTTAGCTCTGCTTTTTTGCTTCCAATTCTCACAGTAAATCTGGCTAACAGCTGCCAGCAAAATCCATGCAACTAACTGAATGCTGTTCTGCTTTGAATTTTATAACCAGATTAATTTGTTCATCACCTTTAAATTCAGCCTCACATAAAATATCAGGACATGGGCAAAAATCTATCAAGTTATTTGCCAGAATATAGCATGAATGGCCTCTAGTGCAATTCCCAACAGAATCCTCATTTTCTTGTGAAACCTCATGAGCACAGTCCATGTTCTTTTCAGCATTCTGATGTTCTGAGCTCCTATCAGAATTGCCTTTAAGTTCTGTCTACAACATTCTGCGGCTTCACCAGACTGCATCTCCAAACTTTTCCAAACTTCTCTTGCAAATTATTTTCAAAATTTCTGAACCACATTACATAGTGAGGTTAATATCAACAATGACTCCACTTCTTAATACCAATGCCTGTGTTAGTCATTTTTTTTATTGCTGTAATCAAAATACCTAATAAGAATAACTTAGAGGAGGAAACGTTTTCTTTAACCCATGATTACAGATATTTAGTTCATGATTGGCCAAGTTCATTGCTCTGGACTTGAGGTGAGACAGAACTTCATGGCAGAAGTGCCCTGGTAGAGGAGTATTGATTAATTCAGGGCAAGCAGGAAGGAGAGTGAGATATAAAGATAGAGATAGCTAGCTAGCTAGGCCACAAAGAAACTCTTTCAAGGAATACCCCTAGTGACCCACCATTTCTAGACACACACTCAGACCAATCAAATTAGGATGGATTGATTAGGTTTGCATTCTCACAACCAATCATTTCACTTGCAAACATTCCTGCATTAACATGGGAGCTTTTGGGGGACATCTCCCATCCAAATTGTAGAACTATGGATTGATATTCTGTTTTCAATTTTTTTTCTTAAAAACTTTTTAAAGAAAAATTTTATTTTTTCCCCTAGTTGCTGAAAGAACTGGTATTTCTTTAGTTACCTTTTTCCCTTTTAAATAGATCAATTTTTGGATTCTGTTTTTTTTTTCATTGAGCTATTTGCCTGTTCTTATACATATAACCCACTGATTACTATAAATTCATAATAAAATGATCTCAGACAGCAAAGCACCTTAGATTTGTCCCATTAAAATTTTAAATCTTCCTAGTTCTTTGAATTTTCATATGCACTTTAGAATTTGTCATCTCAACAAAAATGCCTATCATTATTTTAACATAGATTATATTGAATATGTTGATAAAATTGGGAGAGCTGATGCCTTAACAATATCAATCATGCTGATATGAGCACTGTAGTTCCCTATTTAGCTTTTTAATTTTTCTAGATAGTGTTTTGTAGTATTTAGTGTACAAAGTGTCACAGTTTTTGTCAATTTACTCCTAGAATTTTGTAGGTTTTGATATTATAAATAGTATTATTAGATATGATAAATTAAGATATTAAATCATCTTAATTTTAAAATACTCAAAGTTAGTTTATAAAAATATAGCTTTTACATGTTGATTTTGAATCTTGCAATTCACTTAATTTCCCTAATTGTTTCTAATAGTTTTTGTATAGATTTCCTCATCTTCCCCCCTGAACACTCACTAGAATCCTTAGAATATGCTAAAGAGCAGGGATAAGAATGAACATCCATGTTATATTTCTTGATCCTCTGGAGAAGGCATCCATTTTCCATCAAATAAGACAGCTACAGATTTTTCAAAGATGCCATTTATCAGGGTGAGGATCTTCTACTATTCTCAGTTTACTGAGAGTTTTTGTTTGTTTTTACAAAAGAATTGATGCTTTATTTTGCCAAATATTTTTCTGCATCTATCTATTGAGATGATTGTGGGTTTTTTTCCTTCTTCTTCTTTTTAATATGGTGAATTACATTGATTTTCAAATATTGAGACAATCTTTCATTTCTAGAATAAACCTCACTTGTCCATAAGCATTATACTTTTTCTTTTTGGGATTTCAATTGATAAAATTTGTTAGGAATTTTGCATCAAATATATATGAGACCTACTTATTGTGCTGTAGGGTTTTTCTTTTTCACTCTGAACTGTCTGTCTGGTTTTAGTATTAGGATCATGCTGGCTCCATGAAATTAATTACATTGAGTTTTCTTTCTATTCTTGGGAAGAGATTGTGAGGTGTTGGCATTATTTCTTCTTTTGATATTTGGTAAAATGGTAAAGTCATATAGACCTACTGTTTCTTTTGTGAGACTTTGTAGAATTGCAAATTTAATTTAAAAAATAGATGTAGGAATAAAGTCTTTATGTTCACCTATGTAGTTTTAACTTCAGTTTTCCTTATTCCTTTCTGTTGACACAGGTTTTCACTTGTTATCAGTTTCCTTCAGAATTCCTTTAGTATTTCTTGTTATTAAGGGTATTTGTAACAAACTCCTTCAACTTTTATATTTGTGAAAAAAATTTTACCAATGAGTGTGTGTGAATAGCTAAAGTTATTCTTTTCTATGTAGAAGGCTCAGATCTAGGTTTTATCCTCCACTGGAGAAGCCTTCTCACTCTCCTTGTTCATTTACTCCTTTCTTCTTTCTACCTCAAGTCCACTAGGTCACTTTCATGGCTGATTGATAAAAAATTCTTGCCAGTTACCCTAGAATCACTCTAACATTAATGGACTTAGCAGAAAATTATCCAAGTTGTGGGGTCTTTGGTAACTCCCTTTATTTTTGCCAGTTTTCTTTTCCATTCTGAAACTTTGTCCTAGAACACATTCTTTAGGTAAGACTCTCCTTTATACAAGAAATATAGAAATCATTGTGTATTTGCTTGATTTCCAGGTAGTTTTCATTGCTTAGATATCTCTGTTACTCCACTATATGCAAAATTGAATCATTCTCAAAGGGAGAACATAAGCTGGGGCCTATTAGTGGTGATCATATGTAATTGTGTATGATATAAAGCAGATAAATTTCATTTCCAGAGCAGGAGAAGAGAGAAAAAGAGATGGAAGATGATCTTAAGGTTCTTTTGTAGCTTCCCAATTATAGATTTCATGCTCGTCCTTGGCTTCAGTTAAAATTCTTCCCTATACTCTCCTGAGAAACATTTGTATCTTTGTAAGAACTTTCTAAGGGAGCTGCCAGTTCCCATGAACATGGCACCAATTGGATCTTTAAATTTTTATTCTAACCTGAACAATGCTTGAGATGAAAGAAACTCCCAGGGATTGTGTCTTGGCTTCTGACTGCTCCTTAAGAGATTGCCTCTGAGAAAACACCCCCAGTCTCAACACCTTCCCTCAGGTGTGCAGATCTTGGATCTGTTCTGATGCCCTTCTGCCTCCTGCCCTTCTTCTGACCACTCCATGTATTTTTTAGATTCTGCCAACTTCCATAATTCCACATACTTCTCTCTGGCCACAATATGATGAAGTTGAAGTAAGACATTTTTGGCAACAACAATTCTATAAAGAATTTGTAAATATTTGTACATGACAATATGACTTAAAAATTCAAAGTTAAACATCTCTTATTTTATTAACATCTGTACGCCATTTTGTTTACTTTAATTCTGACAACACTAGATTATTTTTATGCACTAATTTGAAATTAGTCATTTTGTAAAAATGTGAATTAGTTGAAGTCCCTTTATGTTATAAAATTTTCACTGTAATTTCATAGGGTTCCAGCATCTGTTGGGACATCAAATAAGCATTAAAACCATCAAATAAAAAAATCATTAGAACATTCTGAAATATGTTAACTAATTTGAAATTCCTTAAATATAAGGTACTCCTTTTTTTTTCTTGTATTGGGGATTTAACTCTGGGTGTTGTTTTACCTCTGAGCTACATCCCCAGCCCTTTTTATTTTTGCTTTTAAGACATGGTCTCATTATGTTGCTTAGTGTTTGCTAAGTTGCTGAGGCTGGCTTTGAACTTAGGATCCACCTGCCTCATCCCTTTAAGTTGCTTCGATTACAGGTCTGCAACACTACCACACCTGGGCCCTTCCCCTCCCCCTTTTTTTTGTGTGTGCATCAACATGTGTATTTATATAAAATGAATATATAAACCATGACTAATTATTACATCAAAGCACTATTCAACAGTAAAAATGAGGAACTATTGCCATTTCAACAATATGGATAAAACTCACAAACCAAATATTGAACAGAAGAAGCTGAACAACAACAATTATATGACTTTTAGTCACATTTACATCAAATCCAATAACATGCAAAATTATATTATGATATTACAAATCAGAGCAATGTGACCTTTGGAGAAGGCATTTAGTAACTAGAAAGGGGCCCTTACTTAGCAGTATTAGATAATGTATTATATGTGATATTTGCATGCCAACAGTACCATCCCATCTATTTTTCTACTCTGAAGAGAAGAGTGTGGTGAACTTAAAGCATACCCAAGCTGAGTGTACACAGATTGTGGATCCGTCACCTAGTGACAAACTTTGAGAGTGGGCAAGAGACCTAACTTTCTCAATGATTCTGGTAATGCCTTCTTCACTAGATTTCTGTGAGAACTATGAAAGTTTAGAATTGAGAGCCATGAAGTCTGGCTAATAGCTTAACATTTATATGTTCTTGGACAGCTATTTAATCTCTTTGAGCTTTGGTTTCTTTTGTTTGGTATACATTGTTACTGATAGCTACAAATATAACAATGTATCCGTTGCTTTTTAATATCAATTTTTATTTCTAAATTAGAAACTATAAAGGAGGTGCCACTGTTTTGCATAGACCATTAATTTAATATTTTCTTGTTGAATGAGTTCCATACCCATTGTTTTAGAGATCTATTGATAAAGAGGAATGTCCTTAATCTGACTTCAATCTTTATAAGAATAAAAATGTAATTTTGTCTTCAATCTCCAGTCTTTTTAGAGCATTATATTTGGCAATTCAAAGTTTTGAATACTATAGTTAAAATAACAAAGAACTTTTTAAATGGCTGCATATAATTGAAAAGATGTTGGGGTCCTAATTTCTTAAGCAAATATAAAACAATGTAGCGTCACTGACATGTGTTATAAGGGATGCAAAACCCTGGTACTGAGAAAGAACCCAAGGAAAAATGACTACATTGAGCATTAACATTCATTTAAATTCTTTGCACCCAAGATCAGTTTGCTAAAGTTGACCCCTTCCTGTTACTGTTCTTTAAAAACACTAGTGTGTTTAAGTCTAAGTTTAATCTAAGCTGTTGAGACTCCCTACCTTCTAGGCAACTTTTCTGTAGAACAAGGAGGTGCTCAGAAAAACCAACCAAACAAAACCTCTCCATACCACTTTCAGTCACTTAAAGAAACATGTTATTAGCCTTATTAGCCAATGGCATCTAGGAAAAGTGATCTGATATTCATTTTAAGAACAAACTTCTTCTGGAGATGGAATGATATTTGAATGCTTTCAGCTATTTGTTCTATAATCCAGAGCTAGATAGCTGCTTACTCCCTCGGGGAAAACAACTCCACAGCAACTCATTTTACACCAAAACGATTAACTGAACTTAATTGGGCATAGCATTTAATAAAAAAAAAGAGGCTCCTCTAGGGGAAACTTTTTTTTTTTAATGTGTCAGTAACTGCATGTTATAAAAAGGCTGTGATTTTTTTTGTCTGTGTGTGCTTTAGAAACAACTTTATAAAAGACTCTGGAAACAAGCATTATTTCTACATAGTGTTTTTCAGATTTTTGACTATTAGGGAAAAAAATGTCAATTTCTTTCTATACTTTTATATGAAACTTCAATTCCTGACCAATGTTTCATCCATTTCCATGGGAATAGAATAAAGATGAATTTTCTTTTTGAAGCTTCCCATCTGAACATCTCTAAGGAGATAGATATTTCAAGCTTTACCTTCTGAAACACAAAGGTATTTTTTTTTCTTATATATGAAAAAAATGGTTCAAAACTAGACGGAGGAGGTATTCCCACAGATTGTTGTAGAATTTACTATTACTCTTTAAGAATAATATCCTGCTTGTGCTTTAAAGTATAATATATAACATTTTGCCCTAGGGGCATAATGTTCATCTTCTTTGATGCACATAAACATGTCTACCTATTTTGTTGTAGTTTTTTCAATTTATACATCATCTGTATAGCATTATACACTGTATTATATTTTAGTTTAATAATGCCTTTGAAATAACTTTAAATTTTAAAAAGACACTAAAGAAAACATAAATTCTGAGGTAAAATTAACCTTAAAAATTATATCTCTTTACTGTCAATTAAAGGAATACATGTACATGAAAAAGTATGAGAATATGCTTATTATTCATTATTTATTAATTTTTAAATTCAATTTTGAGTAGACTGGAAAATAGAAAGGTATATTTTGTTTCTATTTTTATGATAACTTTGTAGCCCATAAAATTTTAGAGATGATTTTTCAGGGAACATTGGCATAAATATTTGTAAAATTCTTACCTTAAAGTAAGAACTGAAATTTTTTTCTCAGAGGAAATGTATTTCTGTCATAGATAAGAACATTGTAAAATAATCTGTTTTAAAGGAAATAAGAAACATAGAATGTTCTTTTGCTTTGTGTTGAAAATACATCAGAGTGCCCTGAAATTGTTGAGACTTCTCAAGTCCAGCAGCCAAAAGTTCCCACTTAGCATGACTTCCCATGGTTAAAAACTAAAACATCAGCTCTGAAGTGGAGCATATATGTAATGAAAACTATCCACTCTGTTTTATCTTTAAATGTTTAGATCTGGTGAGTTCAAGTGACATTGCATTGGTTCATTTTTGGTTTCTGTAGCAAAATACCTGAAGCTTCTTTTAGAAAGAAAAAAAGATTTATATAGTTAGTTTTTGAGCCTGAAAATTCCAACAGCATGGAATCTACTTGCAAGACCCGCCCAATGCCCCACAACTTGACTGCACCACATCATGGCAGGATACTTTTATGGCAAGAAGCATGTATGTGTGAAAGAGAGGGATCACATGATAAGACTGGCAACCAGAGAGCAGGGAGAGGCCAGTCTTGCTCTTTTCTAACAACTCGTCTCTGAGAAACTAACTGGGTCAAATAAGAACTATTTTTGTCTTCCTGTGTCAGTATCCTCAACGTCCTAAACATCTCCCAACTAGTCCTTGCCTATTAGAGATTCCATCACCTTCCCCTTTATCATACAGGGGACTAAGCTTACAACACATGAAACTTTAAGAGACACAGTCAAACCATATTCAAACCATAGCAGACATGTCCACAACCAAATTTAGAAGTGTTGGGAAAGGGGCATAAATATCAAAAACCATTTTTCAATTTTCCCCCCTGATTTTGCATTAAACCACAATTATGATAATGATATTCAGGGTAAAGTTTCCTTGGTTCATGTTCCAGCTTGGCCACTTATCATTTATATGAACTTGAACAAGTTACTTAACAATTCTGCCTCAGTTTCCTCCATAAAATGGTATTTCCTTTATAGGATTGTTCTGAAGGTTAAGTGATTTAAAATCATTTTGAATAATTCCTGGGATGAAAACAGCACACTAATCTGGGTAAGAACAGTAGATATGAATAATGGTGTTCTACCTACACATGATGACAAAGCTCTACAAAAGATTTCATTTGTTCTTCTCTTATTTTCTTCCCACAAATATTCAAAATGGTTTCATTTTTAATAGCCAGACTCTGGAATCAACCCAGATTTTCTTTATGGGATGAACAGTCAAACAATCCATGGCATATACCATGAAATACTATTCAACAAGAGAAACCAAGTATTTATACATCTGCACAGCAACTTGGGTAACTCTACAGGGAGTATTCCAAGTGAAATAAGTAAGATTAAGTACTCCATTATTCCACTTCCATAATATTTTTGAAATGAAAAAAAGAAAAACTGCTAGGGGTTAGGGATGGGGTCTAGCCTGGGGTGGTGTGTGTGGCTATAAAAGGGAACACCATGGATCCTTGTGGTGGTGGAATTCTTCAGAATCTCAACTGTCATAGTGGATATACAAATCTACACAAGAGATAAAATTGTATAGAAATAAATATGAGCATGCAAGTGAGTACAAGTAAAACTAGAGAAAGCAAAATACCATATGTGGATTTGAATACACTGGCTCTGTTTTACAATATGTCATCAGTTTGCTGTACTGGCTCTGGTGAACATCACTCTTTCTGTCACTTCTTATAACTACATGTAAACTGCACCATAACTGCACAAAATCTTACATCTCCATAAGAATTTCAATTTAAAAATAGCAGGGGAAGAGGGAGCCTGCTTGAAATTTGAAAATGATATCCATAATCCACAATAAGAAGCTAAATAATGAAAATTTAAGAGAGGCCTATTATATAGAATGTAATTGTTAATTTGAATTGTCAACCTGATTAGATTCAGAGATGCCAATGATTAAGAGGCTTATGGGTGTGTCAGTGAGGGTGAGTCTAGGAATGATTGGCATGTGGAATAGCCAGCTGAAATGGAGACCCTCCCTAACTGTGGACAGCACCATCCAATAGGATGAAGGCATGGATGAAATTAAAGTTGGAAGAACAAGGAAGCAGCAGCAGATACAAACCCAATTCTTCTTGAATGGGTTCTTGATTGCTGCTGCAATGGTCTGAGGATATCAGACTCTCACTTCTTCAACTCTTCCAAAGCGGATTCTGCCAGTGATTCCCCAGAAGCCTTCAGTTTGGGACTAGGATAGTGCCATTGAACTGTCTAGTTCTTGGGATTTAGCCTCTGGGGCTGCGCAGCTACTGGTTCTTCCAGCTTACCAGGCTGCAGATGGCCATTGCAGACTATCCAGCTTCTGGTTGCCTAAGCCAGCCTAATACAGTCCCTTTTTATAATTATACTTCCTGTTGATTCTGTTCCTCTAGAGAACCCTAGAGAATACATAGAATATATATATTTAATATATTTAATTCTGTTCATATATATATGAACAGAATTAAATAACATCAGTAAGATCATAGAATTCAAAAACACATGAGAGTTCATCTCATCTGATAGCCAGTGTAAGGTGAATACTCTGTTATTCTGTGGCAAAATGAAAAATAAAGACAATAATGTGTGTGTGTGTGTGTGTGTGTGTGTGTGTGTTGTTGGCATGAGTTTGCTAAGAGGTGTGTGTTGGCAAAAAACTGTCCTTTATTTTGAGATTATTTCCTTCCTCCCTTCTGATGTTATAAATTTCTTTTACTAAAAAGCAGTCATAGTAGTTGTTTTTTTAATATCCTTACTTAAAATTAAATCAAATTAAAAATCAATAAAACTGAGTGGTTCTGAAGATACACACCCCTTTTTCTGACAACAAGGGACAGGAAAAATAAATGAAAGCAGCACTAACTAGAAAAAAATATGGCTCCTGAGTGAAATGTAAAAGGGATATGGAATATGAATAGAGAGAGACAGGAGAGCTTGGGAACAGTGGGGAGAAAAAGGAGAAAAAGCAGAAACTGGCAAAAGTGGCACAAGAAATGGGGAGAACCAAACAGAGGAAGAGATGGAAAGGTTACAAAGCATTGAGGAAAATTGCAGAGTTTCTCTTCAGTAAGACGACATGTTGGAGGGCTGTGCCACAGGAGGCTGGACTCCATGTATGTTGATTGTCCTCAACTGGAAATTTCTGATGTTCATTTGGAGGCATTGCAACATTTAAATTTGGTCTATATTCTCAACATTTAAAAGTGGTCTATATTCTTTGTCCCCAAATATTTTCTTACTTTCTTAATTTCCACATTAAATTTTGGATACCCTTTAAAAAAGATGAAGCTATGCTCAGAAATCCACAGGTATTATCTTCTGGTTGGGTTCTGGTACGTGGAACAAGGGGAAAAAAAAGTCCTGGGAGGTTTTTCACATTTCTTACTTTTACATGACTTCTCATCACTACTCTTCAAGTGATTGTTTGTATCATTATGGAGACTTCTAACGTGCAAAGCGTGTTCGTGGAATCTGCTGAAAACAATGCTGACTGAAGGGCTTGGGAATGTTTATCACAAGTTCATCTATTTTCCAGGCTTCAGGAGGAAGAGCTTGACTTTGTGTGAGTGCCATTCCCTCTGAGTGCCTGTGTGGGTTTCCTGGGGCTTCCCCTATGACCCTCCACGGTGTCATGACAGAACACATTCTTTTATATTTTCAAACCTGTGAAGAGTTGTCCTCAAGCTCTGTTTTGAGGTGGATTCTTTTATTATGAGTTTATTTGGAAGGTTGCACACTGCCTCCCGGTGGCATCTCCTCATCCAGTGCCTCCACATATTCCCTGAGTGGGACCCAAGGACTCAAGGCCGCTGGGCAAACCCAAACAAGAACATGCTGTGGAGATAGCAGGTCTCTCTTGCCTGAATTTCCAGCCTGCTCTCCCTACACGTTTGAGTTACTGGCCTCTCACCAATCCTGTGAGCCAATATCTTAAATGAATCTCTAGTTATACAAATATATGTGCATTTATCCTCTTGACACTGTTTTCTTAGAGAACCCTGATACAAGTAATATTTAACATTTTTTAATTGTGATTTTTATATCTTTAGAAATGTGATAGGGACATTGAGTGCAATTAATTTTATATTCCCCAGAACTGTGTGCCCTATGAATACTTACTGAATGAACCAATCAAAATGTGGTAACACTTTCCCCATACCTTATAATTCTCTTTATTTCATTAGTCTTCACTGATGGTTAAAAGACCTGAGGGTCAGCTTAGTTCTTCTAAATCAACATAAAGTCATTTATATGTTAATTTAAAATTCAGACTTCATCTGTATTTTGAGTGAGTAAAAGACTAGATATAAAAGCTAGGTTAAAAATGACTGGGATTGCTCTGAAAACTGAAATTGAAATATTTGAAAATGCAAGCAACCTTCTCATTTTATGTCCTAATCAAACTCCATTTATTAACATGCATGGTAATAAAAAGCATAATACTCCTAATTTATATGTATGACTGGGACCAGAATGTTTGAGTATTTAGCTGTTGCATGGTAGATATTTTGAACTGGCCACTATATTTCAGTAGGATAAGCTACTCCTATATTGATACACTTATATTTATTTTCTATTAATACATGTTCCCAACTTCAATATTTTGGGCTATTGAATACATTCAATTTTAATGTGAATATAAAAAGCAATCTTCTTCAAAGCCCAAGGATTTAAAGAAGCTGAAGATATGAGATGTCAGAAACTTAATTCTTTGAACAATCATAATCACGACTGTAAAAACCATGATACCCTCCCTCTGCACACTTTTATCATACCACCTGTATTTATTGTTCCCTGTGCCTTTTATACATATATCTTCACATGTCTGTAGAAGTAACAAGAAGAATGACTGCTTTATACAAAACTGAAAACAAAATTACACGTCATTTTCAAGTCTGAGTATCTAGGATCCTGGCCATCAAGAGTAGATGGAATTCTTATAACTTCTATCTCAGTGGCTCAGGTTTTTCAGATTGTCTTTTGTGATCCATCTTACATCATTTCTTTCATCTAATTCAGTTTTCATAAGGTAGGACCTGTGTGTGGACAAATGGTCTTCCTAGGACTAGGCATTACCATGCTTAAAGGATGCTGTGTAACAAAGTCCCATGCCTTCCCACATTTTTTTCCTCACCTAATTACTTATTCTTCAGAAGAAAACACGGCTTTTACACATACCACATGCATGTGCACACACACACATGTCCCTGGGTCTGCTGAGGACCATTGCTCTTCGGTTCTCTGGCACTTCCATTATCTTAGCTCTTAGAACACTGCACAGTTGCCGTACACACTGTCTCCCCACTGTCCTTCAGTGTTCATTAAATCATTAGTGTTCAACATACTGTAGTCACTAATAATAAAAGTAATGAATCCACAACCAGAGGTGTCACAACCTCTTTTCATTCTACATAGAGAAAAAGATTCTTTGAAGAAAGGCAGAAGTGGTTAGTTGCCCAAAGCAAATGAAGTAACATTTGCAATTTTTGAAAAGCTCAGTGGGATATTTGCCAGTTGCTAATTTCAAATGTGTTTTTTCAAGCTGTACTCCTAGTATTAACTGGAAATACAATGCATCGCTTTTCTATAATGAAAGGGTAATGGAAAAAAAAACCCCTTTTTTTCAGTATATATTTATTAAAGAAAATAAGAAATAAAAAATGAAAATATGCCATTTTGTATGATATGAATGGTGGCAATGCATTTTGCGTTGGCAAAATGTGTGTGTCATGTAATGTTTTCATTTCCAAAAGTAATCTGCCATACTATTAGGTTAATAATGAAAACTATAATAAAGTTATTATAAATAAAATAAAATAAATAAGTTTTTTAATAAATAAAATAAAATAGGTAAAATAAATAAAAATAAATATACAATTATATATGTATCTATAATACATATATATTTTGCAATCATATATGTGTCTAAGCATATATATTTTATATATTTGTATGTATATATATGTAAATTTATATGTATATATGTGTGTGTGGGTATGTATATATATATATAGTACATATTTCAAAGACTTGTTAAGAGAATTAAATATAAAGCATTTAAAAACCCACCGTTGGAGTTGATACTGTGGCTCAGTGGTAAAGCTCTCGCCTAGCATGTGTGAGGCACTGAGTTCAATCCTCAGCACCACATTAAAAAAAATAAAATAAAGGTATTGAGTTCACCTATAACTAAAAAAAATAAATATTTAATAAAATAAAATAAAATAAACCCATTGTTAATTGTGTTGACATTTTGATTATCAATGATTTGTAATTTTTTTCATTGAAGCAAATATTCTTTCTCATAAGAGTTGATATCTGAGCATCAAGATTAATGTTATAATGATAATTTATGCTTTGAGTGATAAAAGACTAAAAGTGGCATCTGTGTCAAGTCAAGCTAGAAAGATTTTATTGACTTGCAGTCGATAACCATTATCCTTCCATTGCTACTTTATCTGGAGAGGATGGCTTTCTCTCAGGACTCACTCCCGAATGGGGCTCTACTACTAGTTTCAGTCTTTTGTCAGTTTTTCCAAGTTTTGGAATCTGTACTCTGCATCTTCTGGAACTGAAAAGCTTTTTGAAAATTTCATCTAAAATTAACTTTCTGGAACATTCAGCCAATTTCATGTCTCCTGATGTATCTCTTTGCTGTCCTTCTCCAAGAACTATGAATGAACATGAGGAATTCTTAGTTTACTATTACCTCAACTGATGTCTCCATCCATCCTTCATAGCTTCCTTGCTACATATTCTTTTTCTGCTTTTTATTTCACTTAATATGGTTGATTTCTTTAAAAAATTGATCATAGGGTCACTATTAAAATGTTTCAGCAAATCTATTTGAATTCTTGGTATTCCTATCTTGTGAAATAAAAAATGAACTTTTAAAAACTGTGATCATCTCCACCTTATTTTTTTTTTCCTTTTGAGGAATAAAAAGATATTCAGAATTTCTCCTTTCTATTTTTAATTAGTCTCTCCTGCTGCAATTTGTGTATTTCTAAAACACAGCTGGACTTAATCTACTATTAACTTGTAAAATGATTTACGATTTTCAAACCTCTTTGTGCTTTCATCCTTCAAAGACCCAGTGAGATCATGGTGCTGGGGATTAATGATCCTCAATCTCTTTTTAAAAACAGAGTTAAAAAGTAGTTTAAACTATTTGAGTGAGTGGACAATGTTAAGCCTCCTAGTAAATATTACACAATAATTCAGTCTTATGTTGTCAATCTCCCGAATATATCCATTACATCATGCTACCTCCAAAGCTGGAAAGAGCTTATTTTAGAAAGTGACTTTGATCTAAAAAATGAAAATATCCAAAAATTCTCAAGTTTTAATAATTACTCTTGTCCTAGATTATTTCTCTGGATTAAAAAGAGGAAGCAGAAAAAGACCTCCCTTCTACCCTCTTGAATTTTTAAAATTTATTATCATTGGCAATGTTGAAAATAAAAAAGTAGGCCCATTTGTCCAGTGTAGTGAGGGATTAAGAAAAGAAGGAGAGAGGGAATTTAAAATAGCCTATTCACCTGATTTTGTGATTTGCCATTTTGATAGACATGGTCTGGCAGGGGTTTCCTTCAGTGTGTTTACATCTAGGGTTACTGTGCCATTTTGCCAACTGAGATGCCCCTTCCTCCTTCTTATCTTCCTCTCTACCCTTACTGGAAAAGCCATATGACCCTGACTGGTCTAATTCCCCAGGATAAGCACTCCAGAAAATAATGACTTATTTTCTTCTCAGATTTATTCCGAGAAGCAGAGCACTATTATTAGACCAACTGCTTTATATTGCTTCAGAAAACAAATTTTAGAAGAAATAGGACCTGGGCTATTTCTGTGGTTGGTTATTGATGATCAACTGCATTTTATCTTGAGGCATTTATTATTCATTTATTCTCTTGGGGCAAATGATATTTAGAATAAATCTTTTATAGTAATTTTAATTATCTAAGTAGCATATTAGTTGCATTGGCTTTGCCAATAATTACATCTCAATCCCTTTATCATGACCACAATCTTGGTTCCCTTCATTCTTCACCAAATGTAACTACAGACATATGAAGTGTTTTAATATTAAAATAACATAATAATGTAGATTTTCTATTTTTGTGATTCAAATATAAAAATTACACTAAAATGATGCATTTTGCTTTCCCCACCTCCAATAACATGACATAGATCTCTTGAGCTTAAGTCATAGAGAACTACTTCATTTCTTTTTAACCTCTGTACTATAGTTCAGAATATAGTGTACATTCTTCTATTATTAGTCATTATATTATTTTCAACTTTTTAGTATTAGAGAGAAAGGCTCAATGAGCATCCCTAAACCTGGATCCTTAAGTTCAGATCCCATGATTTTTCAAAAATGTATATCAAGAGGTAACAATGAAAGGTTATTGGGTACAATTACTCTCTTAAGTAAGAATACTTACAGCATTGCTTGTTTTTCATAATCTTGGTAACATTTGGTATGAAACTTCAAATTTTTGCCAGTTTTATGAATAAAAACTGGTTTTAGGTTCATTTTTATTTCTTTTCCCTGCGTGGGATAATCATAATAATTATCTTTAAAAATAGTGCCACACGATGAACTAAGCAAAAAGCAAATCAAATATATTAAAATTTTTCTTACTGTTATTTCATTACATCACACAGTCAGATGTCCTGTTCAGAGACTCTAAGACACTTTTTAGGGCAGAACTTTCTCTTCACATCCCAGTAGGACTGTTAATTGGTTTCTGAATCTGATTACTGATACAAATTAGATCAACAGTAAAATCACTAAGCAATTTATTCCACTTTCACAGTTTATTGCTAAGAAAAACAACGGATAAATTTCCATGAAAATGAGAAATCATACATTCTCCCAAAAGTCAAGGAAAAAAAAATCCTAAGCAGACCTAACTGACAACTTGTTAAATCTTTCCTTACAATAAGATGCTTTGGTTTGGGATTATGAAGAAGAGTCTGAGCATACTTAGGCTCTCACTGCACTTTGTACAAAGTTATCAGTGTTCACAGGATGAAAACTAGAGGTGAGCTTAGGGCCTGTCATTTCAAGCCAATGTCTGGGCTTGAACAATGTAATCGAGCTATTTTTAGCACTGGATACATCTACAACTTCAGTGGCTGTGTGGTGACAGTGATAAGGAGACCTACTGGTCCAGAGATTTAAACTTTTGAGCAAGAATGAAAAGGAAAGACCCTATCTAAAAGGTGTCAGGGAAAAAATGTCCTGAGCTCTTCATTATCCTTGGCAGTTCCAATGCAGAGAAGTGGACTGTAAATGGTATTCAGTATATAAAAATTCCACATGGATATAGCAGTAGTTATCATAGATAAAAGAAAAATATTTTACAAAAGCAAGTGATCTTCATTGAATGAATGAATGAGTATAATTATTCAATTAATAATTATTAAACCATATTAAACACCAAATTAGTAGTGAAGCATTTTTATATCATACTCCCAACCATACGATCTTGTGAATTTAATCTCTTTAATTTTTATTTACCATGTGATCTTTGGGGAATTTAATCTTTAATATTTACTTACTCATATACAAAATAGAATTAATAAAATTTTCTGGCAACTTCAAAGGACTATTATGAGAATATAAAGAAAGCACATAAATTTATTATGGGTCATTCACTAATTAATCCATTCAACAAATAGTTATCAAGTTCCAGGAATACACTAAGGTAAACATATATGATTTAACAATTAGTATAAATGCTGTGAGGAAATGTGGGTTATTATAGCAACCTGTAGCTGGGAGCCTTACCCTAGAAGGTAAAAGCAGACTAAATTAAGATAATGATAATTACACCTAGCATAGAGGGCAAGTTCAAATTCCTTTAGTGCAGGGTATAGGAGTTTAAGGGGTCAGAGGAAAACTAATGTTTCATATGGAAGAAAGAACATTTAAAATGTGTTAAGCAAAAAAAAAATATTATCTAGGAAATTCCTTGAACTTTTATGAAGTTTTGTTTTCTTTTTCGCTTCTTTTTTTAAATTTTAAATTTTTTATTCTAATTTGTTATATATGACAGCAGAATGCATTACGGTTCATATTACACATATAGAGCACAATTTTTCACATCTCTGGTTGTATATAAAGTGCATTCACACCATTAGTGTCTTCATGCATGTATTTATGGTAATGATGTCCATCTCATTCCACTGTCTTTTCTACTCCCATGTCCCCTCCCTTCCCCTCCCACCCCTTTGCCCTATCTACAGTTTATCCAACCCTTCTTTCTTAAAGTTTTATTTTCTTACAGTAAATTCCAACTTGTATAATAAAATGTATATGTGTTTTAATTCAGAATATAGATTTTAAGTCCTTCCTTTTAGGAAAAATATGGGTGAAATGAATTAATTCTTGGATAAGTTACTATGTTCCAATGAAGATATATAAAGCTTCTAGTTCCTTAATTCACTTCTTGTTTGTATTTAGCAATTTTTATGCAGATCCATACATTTGTTCAGCTTTATTAAAGTAACAACCAAACATCTATTAGCATGTCCAGTCTTAACTCAGTGACTGCTGTGCTATAGTAGCTTAGCTGCTCCTTCTTCAAAAGAAAATTGTTTTGAAGCATAATTTATAGACATATAGTCAATAACTGCTGTTTATTCTTTTAACTACTATATTGCAGTAGTCAATTTAAATACAATTCTAAATTAAAATTAATGCTTATTTTTTCTGAGTATAAAAAGTATAAAAATAGTATAAACATCATAGAACAATGATAACATATGGGAAAGTATAACATATTGAATACAAATCTTTTTTATTTGTTCTTTTTAGATATACATGTCAGTAGAGTGTATTTTGACATACATACATGGATCATACTTATTATAATTAGGATTCCATTCTTGTGGTTGTACATGATGTAGAGTTTCACTGGTGGTATATTCATATAGGAACACGGAAATGTTTTGTCAGATTCATTCCACTGTTTTTCTTATTCTCATCTCTCTTCCCTTCTCTTCATTCCCCTTTGTCTAATCCACTGAACTTCTATTCTTCCCTCCCCTCTTATTCTGTGTTAGAATTGGCATAATAGAGAGAACTTGAATACAAATCTTAATGAACCAGCACCCAGATAAAATTTTGCTAGCACTTTGATGCTTATATTTATAACCTTTTAAGTGTTTTTTTTCGTCTCTAGAATACATGTGTACTTAATATAAATATTATTGAAATATGCATAAATATAAGAATAAAATCTATAAGAAAAACAAATATGTGAATAAATATAAGGATAAAAGTATGAAACAAATATAAGAATAAAATATTATTTTGATAATATATCATGCATATTTATGCTATTAGTAAATCTTCCTTAGAACTTTCTTCTGATATTTGCATGTTTCAAAGTTTATTTAAAAATTTACCTGCTGCTGAATATTTAGGATGTTTCAAGATTTTTTTTTAGTTGTAGTTTGGCACAATACCTTTTATTTATTTATTTATCTCTCTCTCTCTCTCTCTCTCTCTATTTATTTATTTATTTTTAATGTGATGCTGAGGATCGAACCCACACCTCGAATGTGCTAAGTGAGTGCTTTACAGCTGAGCCACAGCCCCAGACCTGATGTTTCAAGATTTTACTACTTGAAATAATATTACCATGAGCATCCACTCATATAGCCATTTGTGTATATATCTGACTTGTTCCAAATGATTAATTTATATAATTATATATGCAAAATTAAAATAGCAAATATTCCTGTTGTATACTGTCAAATTGTTTGCCAGAAATAACATGCAAATTATTTCCCCCAAATAATGTTTTATTTGTGTTTACACATATTCAAAAACAGTAAGAAATCACTTATTATAATCTTCAAAATATACCTGTTGTTTAAATGGTGAACTTCTTGGATTAAAAGAAAGACTGAATTTCTTCCTGCAGTTATTTGTTTTTGATGGTATGTGTTCTTTTGAGATCTTTTCATGTCATTTTCATATTTTTCTCCTCTGCTATTCATAATAATCTTATTGATTTACATGAGTCCTGTACTGATGGAAACAGCATTTGGTGTGATATATTGACAAAAAAAATAATGTTCTCATTTGTTGATTTGTGATCTTATAAAATTGAAAAATGTAAGAAACATTTGATAAATGATGTAGCTACATTATTTAGGTAAGACAGTGTGGGCAGTAGGAATTTGGGTGAATT
Source organism: Urocitellus parryii (assembly GCF_045843805.1). NCBI lineage: Eukaryota > Metazoa > Chordata > Mammalia > Rodentia > Sciuridae > Urocitellus > Urocitellus parryii. The sequence continues at coordinate 110,368,917 of NC_135540.1, read as the reverse complement.
CTAAGTGTTTACTATTCATAAAAGTCCATATATAAGAGGAAAAAATCAGAGAAATGTAGGATGCTATCTCTGATCTAAAAGTGGTAAAAGCAATTTTAGAGGTAAATGGTGAAAGAAATTACTAAGAAAAAAATCAAGTCTTGGCCACCTTAAAAATATTCAAAAATTTAGGTTAAATATTACTCAAGAATCTATAACATGAAATGACTCATTCTATCTATCTATCTATCTATCTATCTATCTATCTATCTATCTATCTATCTATCTATTTATTTAGTACTGGGGATTGACCTCAGTGGCACTAAATCACTGAAGCCTATCCCCAGCCCTTTTTATAAATTTATGTAGAGATAGGGTCTTGTTGATTTGCTTAGGGCCTCCATAAGTTGCTACTGACTTTAAACTCGAAATCCTCCTGTTTCAGCCTTCTGAGACAATGGACCTGGTAAAATGACTCACTTTAACTATAAAGTTATTATACTGATAGATGGAGCTAAATATGAAGACATTAGCTAAATTTATTTCTACAATTCATATCTACTTTAGTTTCTAAAACATAGAACCATTTACAGTGATAGAATTTAAATGTAACTGAAATTTCATATAAAATAATGATAATCCTTTCAATATGGATTTGTTTATCTTCTGACAACTGAAGAAAAATGTTGCTTTTCTACATATGAACTAATTTTCAGAGAGCCTTCTGCCCTTTATCTGCTCATGAGCTGAAGCCCAGGTGAAAGTGCTTAAGCTGTTGCCCATACCAGCATGGATAGCCCAGGCCCTGTGACTGTTGACTGATCTCTTTTTAAGATACTTAAAGAAAAAAAAATAGATCCTAATACTATGAGTAACTGTTAACTTACTGTTAATGTTAAGTTTTGGCTAGCACCTGTACCCAATTTAATAGCCCAACAACAAACCATCTTACACTCACGTGACTCTGCTGTACCCAGCACCATGCAAAATATTTTACATAAGACATCTCAATTAATCCTGACTACAACCCATATCAATGAATTGTTAAAGAAAAGTAACTTTCCAATATAAACACAAAGAATGGAACCCTCCATTTAAGTGATTTATTATTTAACCATATTTACAATAGGTAGTGAATACCTTCATGCATTAGATGCCAGGACTTAAAAGAATAGTATGCTATGGCCCTCTGCTAAAGAAAATCAAAGTTTTCAATTAAATTTCAGTAAATATATTTCAGAATATGTAAAGATCAAAGGCAGATTTGGAAAAATTGATAAATCCTTTTTTTTTTTCCTACTCTCTTTGCCCACAATATCATTTCAAACTGGCTCTACTTAATCTCACCTGTTCTCTCCCACTGTGGACCTTCTCTCAAACAACTGTATCATCCAACCACTCTTCATTGTACCTTCTTCAAGCATGTCTTTCTGTGTCCTGTTTATTAGAACACTTCTATCTACCATTAACTGTAATATATAAACTAGTAACTAATCTTACTTTGATGTTAATAAGCAATAGCTTATAAGGCATTTCTCTCAAATAAGTGTTATATTCTTACTCAACTGTTGCACTCAAGTGTCAAAGTATTCCCAGAAACTGAGGTAGACGGATATTAGAGCAAGGTGGGGGCATAGTTAAAAAGGGCATTTAATTCCATTCAGAAGCTGGAGCTTATAAATCTACTTAGTAAACACCTTTTCCCTCATTCAACAAGTACAGTAACTCCCATGGGTAAAGCCCTCTTTAAAGTGTTAGGGATACCATGGCCAATAAGACAGTGTGGTCCTTGGGTGGCCCCCACCTGTCTGGTGCAAAGCTGTAAAGTCTTCAGTGGTGACTCAGATATAGACTATGCTCAGGAGTTTGCCGACTCAGAAGCCACAACTAAGACTCTGATGAAGCTTTCTCATAGTTTTTCAATATAGGAAGTTCATATATGGGATGGACACTTACCTCTATTTGCTCTTTTAAGAGTTCACTGAAAATGAATATCCAGCTGTGCTTTAAGAAAGTGTTCTCTGGCCACTATGTTAGAAATAAAAATCAGGGATCACAAACACAAATGCATATAAGATATAAGGACAGATAGAACGCCCCCCACCCCCAAAATCAGCAGAGTCACATGAGTATAAGATGGTTTGTTGTGGGGCTATTCAACTGAAAAATATGTACTACATGTTACTTAAAGGCTTTCAAATACAAAGTTGAAAAGCACTTTGCCAGCTAAATAAAGTATAGCTTATGACCTTGGAATTAATGTCCCTGAAATTATATATTTGTCTCTGGCAGGACTGACTGATATACAATAGATGAAGTATCTAACAATTCTACAAATTCTGGTTATATTTATGTTTCCATTGGGATGAATAGCTATAAATTGTCATAATATTATATTAATCTATGAAAATAGTTATTTCATACTATTATGTCCTGGGCTGAGTTCTAGGTTTTTGTATTGATGACAAGTTAGGTGAAAATCTTCATCTTTATGGGGTTTTCACTCCACCAAAGTGAGGAAACAAATAACAAATGATTTCTAAAAGTACCATGGAAAAGGAAAATATTAATGGTCAGTAGAAGATGCTAATTGTGGTTGTAATTTTTAATAGGAGATCAAGGATGGCATTTGAATCAATTCTTCAAAGTCAGGAGGAAGCTATCCATACAGACAGTTGGGAAGTGAGGTCCAGAATGAGAAGAGATTCACTTGGGATGTAATCTGGGATCCTGCAAGGCATGCTTTCTGGCCATAAGGAGGCCATTGTGGCTGGACTGGAGTGAGGGGTGGAGACACAGATGAAGGACTTTCTGAACCATTTTAAAGACTTTGTTTTTTTTTCTTTAATTGAAAGAATTGTTGGATTTAGAGGAAGTTATGCTTACAAAGGCAACCTCAGTTTCTGTACTGAAGATAAGCTCTATGTGAGCAAAACTGGAAATATGGAGACATGTTCAGAGGAGCTTCAAGTAGCCCAAGCAACAGAAAATAGCTGAGAAGATATTTTCCTAGGTGACATGTAGCTTTCTCACTGAATTCTTCTGGTAATCCATTGTCACAATATTTCTAGGATCTCAAGAGCGGCACAGACCAAAGTGGTAGCTAGGATTCTTAATTTCTGAGACATTTGACAAGGTGTTAATTACAGGAGTGTTAGATCATGGTGACAGGTAAGTTATTGTCTGGTGACATGTGATTTAAAGCTCCATTATTAATAGGGAGGGGGTTGTGAACATTCTAGAACTTAGGAATGAGAACTCAGGACATGTATTTTTGCCTTAGACAGATACAGGGAAGTGTTGCCCTCAGGAAAGAACCAAATTTCCTTCAGCAGGAAACTCAAGGAAATAGTAAGAGTTTGAGACTGCACGGAGAGTACTTTTGCTGATGATGAACTATGCATCTTGGAGTTTTTAGGAATTAAGTGGGGATCAGAGAAGGATATAGAGCAGGCAAGGTGAATATATCACTTAACTTCTAAACAGGGTGTTTCTGAAGTGGAAGAGAGTGCCATGAATATATACAGGGCTGTAAAGATAAACAGGAACCATTTCTGTCCTCAGTGCCTTATGAGGATTACAGTGTGAAAAATGAGGTGCCCTGGAATCTGGGGCTTCTGGAAGTGACAGCCATGCAAAGGGATAAAGGGCTTAATACGATTAGGTTTGCTCAATTCAAGGCACAGAGTAAGCAGAGTTGGACTGTGGAGGAAGAGGCCCAGTTTTGAGCTGAAACTGAGCAATGAGCAGGCACAGCTGTATTTCCAACTGTGAGAAGAGAGAAGGAATTCCAAGTAGATGAACAGCAGGCAGCAGCTAGGCCTTTTCAGGGAAGATCAAAATGAATGTGGCTGGAGTATACTGAACTAGAGAGATGAGATGGGCAGAGTAGACAACACCTGGACAGAAAGCCTCTATTCGTCCAAGTTATGCATTATCTAAACCAAGACTCTTTTAAAGTAATATGGTCCTGTTATTGATTATGCTGTGGTGAAAAGTGTAAACCTGGCTTTTCCAGGGCACACTGGATATAGGATCCTCTGAGTTTCAAAGCAAGTAAAAAAAAAGACCTCAAATTGTTGTTGCTAGAATGTTTTTATTAATTTTGTCCAGCTGGTGGCAGTATAGGACAAGACAGGATATTTTCTTGACTATCTGACCCTGTAATGACATTTTCAAGCTAAGTCGTGTATTTCCAAAACCTCCTGCAATTTATTAATTGTATTCATGGAATGCATCCATGCAATTTTTTAATTTTGTAGGCACACTTATAGAGACTAAAAAAAACCTACAACAACTACCCTAATGGGCAAAGAGACTTTAATTCAAAAATAGAGTAAACTTTTCTCAAAATGCTAGTCATATTATTTCCTTAAAAGAAAGTCTTGTTGTTTCATAATAAGATTACAACCAGGGGTATACGTTTCCAAATAAATTATGGATTAAGAGTAGACTCAATTCTTTGAGTGGTTGCTGAGTCAGACTGAAGTAAATTCAGGCCTGTCTGGAAGTCAAGACATCTAATGCCTTTTAGTTCTATATTAGAAATTTAATGTCAGACTTTCCTTAAATGTTAGCATCTAGACACTGTTATCGGTAGTGAGATGAAATAGCTTGAGAATCAGAGTCACCGAGGCCGCTTGATGAGGAGTGCAGACAGATCAATTGTCACCAAGGAAGTTCAGGAACAGCCAGGCAGACAGGTGGCTCTTTTGGCAGGAGCATGGCAGGAGAAGCATTTGGCAGCTTGCAAGAGATAAAGCTCCAGGAAATTTGTCTACGTCTGGGGAACTCAGTAGTAGAGAGGGGTCTTAATCACATGAGTGGGGCTTTTTCTTTGGCAATGGAAGAACAAGTATTTTTTAATGGCATCTCCCTAACTAGTATGTGCGGGGGTGAGGGTTATTGAAATACTGACCAGTTCCCTCTAATTATCTCTGGGAGAGTTTCAGGACAGCCAGTATGGAGTTGGATGCAGATTCTGAACAGATGGATGGAGGCTAGGACCAGACAAATGCTGACAGACCATTAGGCTATGGTACTAATAGCTTTTGCTTAAACAGCTGTAGGCCCTGCTCTGCCACATTAACCTGCAAAACCACTAGGACTCCCCTTTGTATCACAACCATAATCAGGTTTCATTTTCTTATCAGGTTCCACACAATAAAAGGACCCAACACAGTGGGTGGAATCCCATAGGTTCAACCAGGACACTTATATGACATTGGAAGTATGACCAATTGGTTCAGAAAATACCATTCTGACAGCTCTGGAGCTGAACAGGCTGGGAGCCAATAAATTTGAGTTTTAGTCCTTTACATTAATCTTGGTTTTTACTCAACTAATAGAAAATAAAGTGCTTTCCTGCAGTATACTTGGTATTATCACACACATGGAAATCTCTGGGTAAGCCTGGTAAGATGTTAAACATAAAAGCAGTTTTGATGAGACTTCATCTTCTTGCAGGATCTCCTTTTGGCTTGCCTTTTTATCTTGGCACTGCGCAGGTAGGCATGAAAATGTTCATAGCTGTGTTAAACATTGTTATTAATAGCAAATTTTTTTCCTTAATCCTTAACTGGAAACAATGTGCTGCCTTTCCAGAAACTCAGTAGTTAATTTTATCTTTCATTTACTGCCTAAGACTTTTGCCATTATCATGATTGTAATTATTATTAGCTGCAAAAATAATCAAGGTACTTAAAAATGCAAAAGGTATTTCAGAGAGGAAGAGAGAGAAAAATAGTGTGTCTCAAAGGAATTAGAGGGTACGAAGTATTTTATCTTGTGCAGACTGAGATATGTTTGTGAAATTTGTTCCATTTTTACTCTCAGGGAATAAGAAATGCTTGTTGTATGAATTTTATCTTTGGTGTGAACAAAAAAAATAGAAAGATTGGGCTGGGGATGTGGCTCAAGCGGTAGCGCGCTTGCCTGGCATGCGTGCGGCCCGGGTTCGATCCTCAGCACCACATACAAACAAAGATGTTGTGTCTGCCAAATACTAAAAAATAAATAAATAAATAAATATTAAAATTCTCTCTCTCTCACTCTCTCTTAAAAAAAAAAAAAAGAAAGATATTTAGGGTCTTTGAATATTGGCTTCAGCTTGACCTGTGATGAGAGCTTGTTATAAGTTACACAGGAATTTTAGAGAATGTTCCCTCCAATTATATAATGTGCCCATTTATTAAAAATCATACAGTACTTTTTTCTAGGAAGAGCAATTAGTGTTCAGAGAACTATCATGAAGCGAATGCTGATTCCTTTCACATCACAGAATATGATGACTAAATAGAAGAATCAATGAGTGCTGAAAGGGTTAGAGAAATGGAGGAATGCAGAGGTCAACAGAAAGAGTAAAGAAAGAATTATTTGAAGGTACTAAAGAGTATCTTTTAGTCTTTGCATATTTTAAGAGTTATTCTTCTATGTGATGGTGAAGGGAGTGATTGCATGTTAGACCATTAAGTCATGAATTGTAATTGAAAGCTGCTCACTTGAACCCTCCAGGCCCAGTAGGGACAGATGATGGGGGCACAGCAATACTTTTAATACTGAGAAAAGTGGCAACGAAAAGGTCAAAAAGGAGCTGTCCATTTGTGTCATTGCTTCACCTCAAAAAGGATGCATTTTTGTGCTAACAATGAAAATAATCATTCTACCCTTTCAAAGAAAAATTTAAAGGAATGTTCATCTAAAATAAACTGAACTGGATAAAATAAACTTAGAAATTTTATGCCCACTTCATACTGGCTTCTTCTTGTGTTAGCTTTGAAATTTGCAAATTACTAGCTACATCTCTATGAACTGCTTTCTCTTGGCATTTAGAATGTGGATAATGTGGGTGTTCGTGAAAATTTTATTTGCTTAACAGCTGGCACCAAGATTAACTGGAAAAGGCATGTTTTTGTTTAGAATAGTGGTTGCCTATTGGTTTCCCCCAGGCTTTATGCAGCCATAGCTGTTTACTTTGATCTGAATGATATATATTAAAATTAACCAATATTTTAAATTTAGAAGATTTCACACAAACTTTGAATTCCCAGATTCTCTCAAGAGACCAGATCAATGTGCCCACACGTCAAACTTTGTAACTAAATAACAGCTGTCTCTCTTCCAGCAAGCATGCCCTTTACAGTTTGCCATGGTCCAAATCAGTTCCTGTTTTCTTCCCAACACTGAGAAGGTTGTCAGCTGCCATATTTCACTGTAGTTATACTGCTTTTCTCTACATCCAGTTTACTTTAGTCATTCGTACTATCTTTTCTTGGTAAGTGCATGAATTTTTCTCCCTCTTCTATTTAGAAAAGTGTGTTTATAGAAGATGATGGGTATCTTTAGGGTAGGAGCCAAAGCAAACTGTTAAGAATTCCTGCTAGCAGATGTTTGTTGATTAAATATGGAGCCAAGTGTATCCAAAGGTAGACTGCTACAAAATTATGAGGCTTCTCAAGAAACAGGAATCTGTTGGAGATTTTTATTAATTTATTTGAAGAGGTAAAAATAATTCTTATCAAATTTTCACGATTCAAGACGGAAAATGTAATTGAAAACTGTCTCATGGGAGCCAGATTCTCAGATCTCCATGGGTTTAGATACAAGTTTTAAAAAAGAGCTTGTTTGGTAAGATAACATTCCACAATGCCCTGAACTTTCCAACATAGCTTCATAGCAACATGAATGAAAGAATGCTAAGGTACCAGTAAGAAAGAGAAGCTCACTGTGAGTTAATAGATTTATGTGATTGCCAAAATAGCTGTGTTAGTTTTAGAATGCATCAAGAGAAACTCAGCACCGTAACAGGTATGAAAAATTGATTTTATTTCACATGTCAACTCTGATTAGCGATAGGTTCTGCCTCAAATGATGGGGGAATCTGAGGCTACATATACACATGGCAGGGAAACTGGGCCATCCAGTGGTGACACTGCTATGGCTGCAAGTGGCAGGGTGGGGGGGGGACTCCCATCTTTGATGGAGAATGAGGCATATGAGAGAATTAATGCCATTTTGCTCTGAAATGTGCTTAGAGCACTTGAAAACTTTGTTGCTCCCCCCCCCCCCATTTATAAAAAAACAGTTTGAGTCCTTGTCATTCTTAAATGGCAGTAAGTGAAGGAGGGAAATAAGACCTTGGAATTAGAGACTTTTCTTTTCTTCTTTGGATTTTGAATGTGTATCAGTTACATTTGGTACTACTTTTTACTCTTTATCAGGTCTCCGACTGTATATAGCTTTTCTCTTTGTGATACATTTTTATTGTCTATAGTGCTTGGCTCTTACCTCAAATTTTCTATTCTCGGGATTTCTTTCTTTCTTTTCTTTTCTTTTTTTTTTTTTTTCTTGTATGGAGAGGAGATTCTCTATTATTGTCCTGAGTGCAGTAGTTCTCAACAGGGAGTGATTTTGATTGCCAGGGGACCTTTGGTAATGTCTGGAGACTTTTTTTTTTTTGTATTGTGACTGAGAGGTTGCTACTGGTAACTAGGGGTTGGAGGTCAGAAAGTCTGCTAAATATCCTGGAATACACAGAGGCCACTCTACACAAGCCTTATCTGCTCCCCAATATAAATAGTGCTAAGGTTGAGAAACACTGCTTCAAAGTATTGATCCTGCTTTCCGTCAGAAAGAGGCTGGTCCCAGGAGGTCTCTGTTCATCTTTCACTGGGTTCTCTCTAGTTCTGAAGCTAAGACAAGCTGGCATGAATTGTCTTCTTATTGAAATTGACTACTCTTTTGACATGTCAGAACTTCAGCTATTTAAAACTTTTCTATCTTGAGAGAGACAGTAGCCATGTAGAAAGTGGCCCCTGAACTAGACTGTCTGGTTCAAATTCTAATTCCTCTACTTATTAGTTATATAGATTAGTTTTAAATTTTTATAAAAAAGATTACCATAAATATAATAGTAACCATAATACCACTTAAAATTATGTAGAAGTAAATAAATTAATACATCTTTATCAGCATGCACATATGTGTACATAGCCAAATGGTTTATGTTAATCTTTGATTGCATCAAAAGAAGCATGATATCTTTAATAGGGATGAAAAACTGATTTCACTTCAACTGTGAGTTCGAAGTAACTGTCATTATTCTCCATCCTGAGGTTCTTTTTCCTTTAGATTAAGTAATTTCACTTATTTCAACTCTTCATCCCAGAACACAGTTTGCAGCCACTTTCACTGGGTCATTTATTTCAATTCACCTCTAGGATATCAGTGTCTTGCTGAGGAGGAAAAACCAAGATTATTCACAGGGTTTTAAGATAAACCTGTTAAAGTCACTCAATTATTAAGTCTATCTAATAAATTGTTTGTTGTTCTTTTACATGAAGGAAGAACTTACAGAGTTAAATGGCATTATATAGATTTTTGTCCTCAAGTTAGTAGAGTTTGAGAGAAACTTAACTTTGCATTAACTAGATGCAAGCATAAATTTAACATAAACACTGTGGTAAATACTGTAGAACATGTTTTTTTTCTATTAATGTGAACAAAAATCTCATTCTTCAGTATGTCCTCAGCATTTTCAAAATCACTTATGTGAATAACTGAATGTACATATATGTATATGTATGTATATATACATATATGTATATATATCCAACATATTATACTATTGAGTCAAAGCCAATATTTCCAAGTTTTTAACAGAAATATAACTCTTAAGACATCCTTCTTAACTTTTACAATTGGCTACAGAAAGTACTACTTTAATAATATTACTTGAATATATTTTGTATCATAACCAAATTTTTCTTTGTGATCAATAAAACATTATAGAGCAGATGGTAAGGATGTAGACACTGGAGTCAGCAGCCTGGATTATAGCTGCATCATCTCGAGCCAGTTATTTAACCCCTCTGTGCCTTTGTTTTTCAATATATAATATGGTGTCACTAAAGTGACTTTTAAATAGGATTTTTGTGAGGATTAAATGCATTTAAATATATAAAGCACTTAGAACATAGACAGGCACGTGATATGTACAATTTCAGAAAATTACATTCCCCATAGACTCAGAACAAAAATTATATTAACTATACAAGCATTTTCAAAAAAGAAAGAGGAAGACAATGACAAACGTTCTTTTTCTTTGTCTCAAAACACTAAGGATGAATGCAATTTATGCTCTAATATTGAAACTATGCCTGATTAACACTTCTGAAATATTCAGGACTAGATAAAACAATAATGTTGACTTAGTAAAAAAATAATTTGTGAACATTCTGCTAACCTTGAAAAGTATAAAATCAAAAAATCATTTTATTAAAATGTTTAAATTTAATTTGAAATTGGATTAACACATAACTTTGTGACCACACTTTACTCCAATACTTTTAATATCAGTAAGGCCAAGGTATTTTAGGGGACCCATGACTGAAAAATTTGTGCTTGTTCTAGCTTAGTATGTGTGTATACACTAAACAAGGAAATAATGGTTTTCTTATTTGACTTCAAGCAAAATGATGGTATATATTTCTAGTAACAGACTAAAAATAATGGACATGATTTATGAAGATTTTTCTTCTAAGCACTGGGTATTTTAAATAGTTGTTGTTCCATAAAATAATTGTTGACCTTCGACAAAAAAGTCTTTTAACTTTCAAAAGTTGTCAATGAAAAAAGTATTCTAATACATACTCTTAGTGTGATCCGTCCTTATATGCTAGGGAGAAATCTTTTAGATATCCTGTGAATAACATTCCTTAGAAGCACACCGGGAGATAGAAACTCGGTTTATTGAGGTGTGTTGTGGATATGTTCTTCAGGAAAAGTATGTAGGCAAGAAAGTAAAGGAGGACAGGGAGGAGAAGATCATGTGAGGGTGTTGTCTTAGGTTAAATGGAACTTTATTAAGATCCACTGGGAAGCCTGTGGCATAAACAGTCCCTCCAAAGTTGTTTCTGTTTGAGACAAGATGGCTGCCTTTTTGTGACTCATATCACTCAGACATTGGCTATATGTCACATTTGGAGTGGCAGAGAGGTGTGACCAACATATGGAAGACTCTCTGGGAGCAGTCTCTGGAGAGGGAGCACTCCGTTCCATTAACTTCCAGCAGTTAAGGCTCTTGGAATGTGGTTGGTGCACCACCCAGTAATGAAGCTCCTCCAAAAGAACAGGATACTCTTCGCAGGATTTTTGAACCGTCTAGAATCCTGCAGCCATATGTGTGATTAACATCAACAAAAAGTTGCCTGAATATGGCCTTCAGTGATCAAATATTGTACAAAAAGATCAAGCCAACACATGGTAAAACTGACCAAAATTTTAGAAACAGTGACACTAGGGAATGCTTTTTATCATTCTCATATTTTCTAGAGCAAAATATTTTAGAATGCTTTTGACATAACCAAAAAGAAATTATGAAAAAGAAGGTTTTCATCCTAGAGGTAATATCTCTAAGAAATGTAGGCAAAGAGTGGAATGAATGAAATGATGGCCACCAAACTCATGAATAGAAGGAATGGGACAGAGTACTATTCATCCTTTGAATATTTATTGATTTAAGGTTCCTCAAGTGGTTTTAAAGGCATACATATTTGATGGGTTTAAGGATTCCCAGAAACAGAAAAAAAACAGGTGTAACAGAGCATATTTTGAGATTACCAAAAAGTGAATTCTGAAGACTCTGAAGTGCTAATTTCTACTACCATAATGATGGAATGTAGAAAATAAATGTTCTGGGAAAAATTTGGTTTCAACTTGAAGTTATATTGCAATGTTTTTGGTTCTACATTTTCACTGTAGGAATCTAAGTGATAGTTGGCCTCCCAGTATTTTTTTTTTTTGAGGTCTGAGTATGTATATTTTTGGAAGAGCTATTTATTTTTTTCTTTACATGTTCTTTATTGGTACATTATAGCTATAGAAATGGTGGGATTCACTATGGCTGCTACTATTTTTGACCACATTATATCATATTGCCCTTAGGAATTGATTTTATTGCAAAGTAGGCTTTATTTAGATTTTTTCAAATGAGGAATATCTTCAAAATTTAGTTACAGGTAGACTGGTTCCCATAGTAGTAACGTAACAGAAATTTGGCTTTCCCCAGGAATATTGATTTCTCTATGTGGATCCTGGTGGTCAAATCACAAACCTATAGTTATGTCCTGCCTTCTTGCCTCCCATATACTTCCGGCTCTCTACAGTGCATTTCTATTTCTACATTGCCTTCAGGGTTAACCTATTAAAATACCCCATCTTGTACATAGTCTTTTATTCTTCCCATTTTCTTTGAATGAAGTGTAAACTTATCAGGATAGTCATAGCCTTCAGGATTCAGCTTTAATTAACTTCATCATTTTTATATACTTTAAAAAACATCATGGATTAGACACAAAGTCTCAATAATCCCCAGCAGTTTTGTTACATTACATACGCATATTTCCTTTAAGCTAATTTTATTGTTAGATCTGACCACTTTCGTTAAATTTCGACATATCATAGGATATCATTCATTTCATACTCACGGCTAATATGACCTCATAACACATCTGACCTAAAACCAGCCAGTGCATTATCTTGCCAGAGGGAAAGCAGTTTCATCCTGTACAGAGGAGTTAGGAGGCTTTCATGCTAGATGAATAGTGGAATCAGTAAATGAAGATTTTTTAAAAATAGAATAGGTTAGCAAGACTATCAATAAGTTTTTATGTAGCACTTATTGTATACCTTGCCTTATTGAGATGCACCCTGAATATGTTGACATCATTTAATTCTCTTAACAGCTCTATTTACACATTTTAAAGACGTTTAAATAACTTACCTGAGGTCTTGTGGCTAAGAGGTAGCTGGGATTTGAACTCAGGCAATCTGGTTAAACCAGGGCAATTAATTAAACCAGAGATATGGTAAGTGAAGCTTTTATTCCAACTTCCAGTTCCAGTTTCTATCAGACTAAGTTGTAGTTTGGTATAATCCCCTTTAGCTGAACTATTGAATATACTTTCATTTGTTTCATTCAAAATAGCTTTGATGAGACTTGCCAATTTCCATTTAAAATATTCTTAATGGAACTTCTAATTAAAATGCCATTTTCACCTCTTTTAATCAATTGAAATTGTACAAATTCTTCATGATCAACCCTAGGGCCCAATGCATATCTGTGGCTTTTCTGAATCCATTTTAAATTAAGATTGTTTTCCTCCATTTTGTTTCCTTACTTTGTATTTCTTACTTTGTTTAATGTCTTGTGATAGTCTACTTTTGATATTTTAAGTTCAGTATCTATTTTCATAATATAAGCTTTGAACTATATTAAATATCCAGTATTCAATTGCTTTTGACATACAAAAATCACAATTTAATGTGGACCAATTTAATATGTAGGAAGGAAACCAATTGATAGGGAGGTATCTTAATGATATTTAGATCCTGAATATATGATTGACAATAAGGCCTCAATACAATTAATGGAATTAGTATTTCTTAGATAAGGCATATAAAATATATAAATATACAATCGTTGTAAAAATATGACAAGTTTTTCATACTTCTGCATAATTTTCCTGAAGATAATAAAAGTTTAAAAGAATGAATTCATTATTACTTCTGTTTTCCACTTCTTGAAATTGTTTTTGTCCACTTCAAAATGAAACCCTTGAAATTGGTTTTTCAGTGCTCTTGTATATAAATATCATAATTGGTTACTTTAATTTGGTTGCATAAAATATATCACACTTGTATTTACAAAAAGTATATTTAGGGAAAAAATCTTCTCTTATGCTGTAGGTTTTCTCTTTATGCACTTAATTGTTCTTTTGCTATGCAGAAGATTTTTAATTTCATGCAATCACACTTATTGATTCTTGTTCTTATTTCTTGAAATCAAGGAGTCTTGTTAAGGAAGTGGTACCTGCACCAATATGTTGGAGTATTAAGCCTATGTTTTCTTGTAGCAGTAGCAAAGTTTCTGTTCTACTTCATAGGTCTTTAATACACGTTGACTGAGTTTTGTGCAGGGTGAAATATAGGGATCTGATTTTATTCTTTTACATAAGGATATTCAGTTTTTGCAGTACCATTTGTAAAAAGATTCTCTTTTATCTATTGTATGTTTCTGGCACCTTGTTCTAGTATCAGATGATTTTACCCATGTGGATTTGTCTCTGTGCCTGTTATTCTATTCCATTGGTCTTCATGTCTGTTTCAGTGACAATAGTATACTCTTTTTTGTTACCATAGCTCAATAGTGTATTTTGAGATCAGTTGTTGTGATGACTCCAATATCAGTCTTCTTGTTCTGGGTCTTTTATTCTTCCAAATGGATTTTAAGTCTGTTTGTTTCTAGTTCTGTGAAGAATGTCATTGATATTGTTGATTGAGGTTGCATTGTCATATTGAATCTGTATAACCCTTAAGATAGTATGTCCATTTTTACAATATTTAAGAGGGGGGTCTCATGAAAATAGAGGGAAATTAGTAAAGGAAGGGGATAAAGCAAAGGGGTTAAAGGGGAAGGAAGAGGGACAGGAAGAGGGAGGAGTGGTAGAATGAACTTGACCAAACGATGTTACATATATATGAATACATCACAGTGGATTTAAAAAATGCAGAAAAGTAGAAGAAAAACAAGTAGAGTAGAAGTAAGGGATCATGGCAGAGAGGACAGGATATAAAGAAGAATTTCTGGGAACAAAGTGGAGCAAATTATATTTATTTAAAATGAACTCCAATATTGTGTATAACTGGAATGCAACAATAAAAACAATTTTTTTAAGATTTATTTATTTATTTATTCCAATTTGTTATAGCATCAGAATGCATTTCAGGTCATAATACACAAATGGAGCACAATTTATCATTTCTCTGGTTGTACACAAAGTAGAGTCACACTGTTTGTGTCTTTATACAAGTACTTTGAATAATAATATTCATCACATTCCACCATCATTTATAACCCCATACCCCATCCTTTCCCCTCCAACACCTCTGCCCTATCTAGAGTTCATGTATTCCTCCCATGCTCCCCCTCCCTATCCCACTATGAAACAGCCACCTTATATCAAAGAAAACATTTGGCATTTGGTTTTATGGGATTGACTAACTTCACTTAGCATTATCTTCAACTCCATCCATTTACCTGCAAATGCCATGATTTTATTTTCTTCTAATGCTGAGTAATATTTCATTGTGTATATATGCCACATTTTAAAAAATATATTCATTCACTGAAGGGCATCTAAGTTGGCTCCACAGTCTAGCTATTGTGAATTGTGCTGCTTTAAACATTGATGTGGCTGTGTTCCTGTAGTGTGCTGTTTTTAGGTCCTTTGGGTATAGTCCAAGAAGAGGAATAGCTGGGTCAAATGGTGGTTCCATTCCCAATTTTCCAAGAAATCTTCATACTTCTTTCCATATTGCCTGCACCAATTTACAGTGTCACCAGCAGTGTATGAGTGTGCCTTTTCCCCCACATCCTCACCAACTCTTATTGTTGTTTGTATGCATAGTAGCTGCCATTCTGTCTGGAGTGAGATGATATCTTAAAGTTTTCTCTGATATAAGGAGGCTGATTCATAGTGGGGTAGAGAGTGGGAGCATGGGAGGAATAGATGAACTCTAGATAGGGAAGAGGTGTTGGAGGGGAAGGGAGGGGGCATGGGGTTATAAATGATGGTGAAATGTGATGGTCATCATATCCAAAGTACATGTATGAAGACACAAATTGGTGTGGACATAGTTTATATACATCCAGAAATATAAAAAATTGTTCTGTATATGTGTGATAAAAAAATAAATAAAATTTCTTGTAGCAATTAGAAAAAACGTCTATATCAGATAGTTATGGAGTACTCAAAAAGGAAGCTGTTCTTGGATCAAGATTTGAAGGATGAGCAGGAATTTGAACAGTAAAGCATATGAGATGTTGCAGAATATTATAGATAGAGGATATGCAAAGCTGTGAAGAAAGGTTTGAGAGCCACAAATAGAACCATGCAGAAAGAGCACAGGTTTGAGAGAGGTTCTGTGTCGCGACCCCTCGCCGGCAAGGGAAAAAACAACACAGGATTCTTCTTTCAGCAGTTTACTCAGGACCTTTGAATCATGATGAGAAAACAGGAACAAGAGAAGAAAGCGTGTGCGCGAGCAGTCGGTCTGCCCTAGCTTAAGTACCCAGCCTTGCCAATGAACCAGCACTATGTGGAAGAGTCTAATAGGTGCAGCGCAGCAGAAGCAGGCCAGAGCCCAGCCCACAGCCTTACAAGGAGTTGTTTACTTCTAACTCCAACCGCTAAGTCATCAGAAACAGGAAGCCAGCGCCATTTTCAGGGTGCGGTTGCCGGCTCCCAACAGTTCGGAATAAGTGATGAAAGAAATAATCAAAGAACATTTTAAGTAGAATATTAGCATTGTCATATTTGTATACTTTAAAACTAAAA
Organism: Urocitellus parryii; assembly: GCF_045843805.1. Classification (NCBI taxonomy): domain Eukaryota; kingdom Metazoa; phylum Chordata; class Mammalia; order Rodentia; family Sciuridae; genus Urocitellus; species Urocitellus parryii. Next base: position 110,352,541 of record NC_135540.1, on the reverse strand, counting down.
AAACAAACAAAAAGCATGAACAAACAACAAACAAAACAGGTATTACAGAGAATATAGAAGATGCTAAGCTAAATGGAGTTACCACTGGGCTGTGTTCCAGGTATCAAAGGCAGAGTTTGGGAGATCAGGCGGAAGATAACTCCTATGATCTGAGCAAAGACAATGAAGGATTTGCATAAAGTGTTGCCAGTTGAAATCAGTAGAAAATTAAATTCAGGCAATAAAAGGAAATATAGATGAAGAAATTGAAGATAAATCAGACACTGGGAGTCCCCCTATTTGTGTTTGCTATCAATTATATTCAAGTAATTTATTTATTAAGAATAAGCCTGTATCATTGTAACCTCAATTTAATTGTGAATGATGCTTGCAGCAAAGTCCTCTGTGAACTGAATACTTTATTCAAAGTGTGTATACATAGCCCAGAATAAATTGTTGCTTCTCTGGAGGCAGTCTTTTGAATGAAGTTTCATATAAATTAAACATCTCATGTTGATGAGCAAAACACACTTCAAATGAAAACATGCAATAATATTAATTAAACAGAAGAAAGTTGTAAATTGATGTTGGCATACATCCTCACCTTCATTTATTTTCATGGAACTGCATTATTAATGTCCCTTTTAAAATGAAGATTAAATAGCATGTTGTCATTAAAAAGCATGTGGCTAGCCTGCTGTTATTAGTTAGAGAAGGTGATTATATCAGTGTTATCAGAAGACAGGAGGATGCTTGTACTATCAGCTTCAATTTTTAAAATAATTTTTATTTTTTGTATCAGAGTCATGTGACCCTTAGAAAAAGATGCTTTATAATATACTTTAGGCCTCTCATTTAGTTGTTTAGTTGAATAAATTTTTTTTTTTGCATTGGGGGATTGAACCCCTTGGGGTGCCTTACCACTGAAGTACATCCACAGTCCTTTTTATTTTGAGACAAGCCTCACTAATTTGCTGAGGCTGGCCTCAAACTTTCTATTCCCCTGTCATAGCCTCCTTGAGTTGCTAGGATAATAGGTGTATGCCACCACAACTGGCTTAGATTGCATGTATCAAAGATAAGTGTTAAGGATAAAATCATAAATCTTACAAAAATGCAAAATATATATGTGCAATTTCAGTAAGTAATAAATTATTAAGTTTAAATTAAAAGGTTCATTACAACACCCATATGAAAGCAATCAAGGCTATGAGTACATTTACAAATAAATGGAAAACTTGTTCATATACATAAGACAGTAATCAATTGCAGTCCACTGGATGCAATTCATTTGCATTACTGCTAGTTTGCTAGAATTTACAGAGTTATAAATTAGTTCAAAGGTAATAAAAGGCACAGTTTTCATCCTTTGCACATCCTTTCCCAATATTTTTTGTCACAGGAAAATATATGATACGATAGGAATTAACATCTTAGAATTGTACACCTGTGACTGTACAGGTGTCCTCCTCCCAGCAGGCACCATGGCTTCCAAATCTCTTTTCCTTGCCAAGAGGGCTATAGTCCATATAAAGGCCAAGTCCAAGTATGAGTTGGAGAATAAACATTTATCACCTTGTCACAAACAACGTGTGAGAATTAAGTGCATGGCACTTGCTGGGTAACTGCTAATTAGTGCTGGAACAGCCACAAGAAAACATTTGTCTGCTTTCATGGAGTTTACATTCTAGAAGGGAATGCAGACAGGTGGCCAGGCAGTATTAGTGTAGTTGAGAGGTTGAGAGTTCTATGCTGGACTCAGGAGGCTTCTTAGAGGAGGAAAAGCACAGGTGAAGATCTAATGAGTGGGTACTGTGCTGGTTACTAAGACTAAGGAACTAAGGGGCACTCCCCAAAGAGGAGGTATATGATTGCTAGGCCAGAACACAGTGAAACACCGAGATGTGGAGAAGCTTAAAGGACATCATTTCACACCTCCCTTAATGCTTCATGAATTGATTCATGCTGCCAGTTTGGCATATAAGCTAATATGCGTCACTGAGAAAATCTCAAAAGCCATTTGCCATGTTTTCTTTGTCTGAAAATTTCTTTATCTTTAACAACTTCCAAATTACCATGCTTTCTATAATTTATGTTAAATTTATGGAATAAGTTAGGGAATGTAGTCCAAACATTTAGAATTTAGGAACACTTAAATTAATTTTAGTTTTCCCATACCAGCCTATCCTTCTCCTCACACGGTCTGCTCTCTTTAGTTGTTTCAAAAATCCCTTAATCTCTCTACCCCATGAATGATAACCCCTTTTCTAAGTAAAACAGCTTCCTTTTCTTCTGAGTGGGGAATCTTTTGTAACCCTCTGTGTCTTTAGGAAGGTAGCAATGTAGGGGAGTTCATTTATTCACATAACTCTGTAAAGAAACACCTGTGAGGAGACAAAGAACAGACAAAGACACAAAAAGTGCAAGCAGGCAGACAGGATGGAGCGGAGAGAGTGAAGTGGTGAAGAAGTGCAGAAGAGAAGTGTCTTCTCCTCCCTGCCTGGGAGTTTATTCACTCAAGAAAACATACCTCCCACTACCATGACTATATTCTAATTAGTGTTTCTGTATCCCAGAGTTCTAGCTGAGATAAGGTTCAGGTTAGAATAAACATGAGCCCCTATTCTCCAGGGGCATTACCATGGAGACCAGATCATGCCTGATTAGTTACCTTAGAGGGAGATGGCTGGGCATCCTAGGTCTGGGATGCAGGGTAAACTTGTGAAGGACATCCTGTGCTTTTGCAGAGGAGTTTCCCAGTAGCTACGTATCTCCTAGCAGCCAGGCATTCTGTGTCTTTGCACAGAAACTTCCTAGTCACCAAGTATGGCACAATCATGAAGTTTGTAGACCTCAATCCCAAACACAGAACTCCCACATAATTCACAAAGCAGGCTGAAAATAACCATTTCAGATTAATGTTGCAAGAGGAGTAAAAGTAATAGCTACAAATTTAACCACATAAGTAATATGAAATAATAACATTTCCCTTTTCAAAGTAGAGAGCTATGTGCCTTCAAATTCATACTCTACATTTTTAGGAAATCTCTAAGGCCATTTTCTTTTCTTGTTGTTAGTCTAGGGTTTTCAAACTAAATTCATTTTGAATGCATTCATTCATATATATATAATTTATTTGAAATTGATGATTACAAAGCCCAGGTAAATTGTAAGTGAATCAACAGATATGATGGCATCATGGAAAAGGGTGGGGGAAAAAACACCATTGCAGCATAAGACAGCAATGAATTGCTGCAATAATGTCCTCCATTCAAGAAAAGAGTAGTTATTTTCTGTACCTTCAACTTAAATAAAATATGCAATGTACTTGCCATTTTTAAAAGTCAAAATTATTAGTTTAAAAATTTAGGTAAAGGAAAAGTTAAACTTTAGTTATCTTTCTAATTACATTGTGATATCTTCTAATTTGTAACAATAATATGATTCCTGGTTTTCATAGTGTACAAAAGCTTAATAAGAATAGTGGTTACCAGATTTTGGGAAGCAGGGGAGAGGTGGATTAGGATGGAGTGGGGATGGAGTAAAGCTGGTTAACAGGTGGAGGAATGTAGCTGAATATGAGGAACAACTTCTAATACTCAGTAGGGTAGTTTTGGTAAACAGGAATTAATTGGATATTTCAAAATAGCTAGTAGAAAGAATTTTGAATGTCCCAGCCTCCTAGAGGTAATAAATGTTTGAGATAATGGGCATGCCAGTTATCTGTATCTGATTTTTATATATTGTATTCGTATATTGAAATATCACACAGAGCCCTATAAACAGGTACAATGTGTCAGTTAAAATATAAAGCAAGAAAGCTTAATAGGTTAGAAAAAATTATAGAATAGAACCATTTATGAAAAGGTAAAAGATCATTAGAAGAAATCAAGGCAGAAGATAATATTCTGGTTAAGAGAACAAAGGATGGAAATCAGGAGAAATGCCATGATGTCTAGCAACAGTCCTTATGGGGATTAGCCCACCCTTATGCAGATTTGGAAAGGGTATGTGAATGTGATTTGAAGAAGATCCAAATAAACATCCAGTGATTATGGCAAGAACTTCTAGCTCTGCTGGCTCCCGGCCACCATAGCAGATTGACTCATAAATGTGCAGGACATCTCTTCATGCTGCAAAGGTGGAATTTTCTTGAAGAGGACAAAGTAGATTTGCTGGATTCACATGGTGGTATGGACACCAAGGGAAGTGCCTGACACAAGGCATTAGGCACAGATTTAAACTAAAGGCAGGTGGTGGAGCTGTAGGCTCTGATTAGCACGAGTCTACCCTTTACATATTTTGATAAGTGACACTTTCTGTCTTCTGTTTATTAAATATAAAACAAGTATTTATGAAAAGCGTAGATCTGTAATGTTAGATCAGCAGAGCTAAGAAAAGAAAATATGCTCCCCCAACTGCTTTCTGGCTGCTTTGCTATTTATTTTTCTTTATAGCCCTCTTTATTGTCTGCCACGGTGGAGTAGGAGGAATAATGGCCTCAAAGATGTCTTCATTTCTATCCTCAGACCCTGAGAATATGTTATCTCCCATGCCAAAATGGGCTTTGCAGATGTGATTAAAAAAGATGATGGAGGAAATTGTCTTGGGTTATCCAAATCTACTATGCAACCTCTCCTTGCTGCAGACAGAAGGAGATGTGACTATGAGGAGACAGAAAGGAGAAGATTGTTGGCTTTGAATATGAAGAAGGGAAGTCATGAAGCAAGGAATATCAGAAGCTTCTAGAAGCAGGAGATGGCAAAGAAACAATCCTGGAGCATCCAGAGAGGAACATGGCTTTGTCAACTCCTAGACATTAGCTCAGTGAATCCTGCTTTGGATTTTTAACCTGTAAAAACTATAAGATAATAAACAATAGCAATAATAACTAATTTAATAGTGATGTGTATTTTTGTCATTAAATGTTTTTTACATCTCCTGAGTACATACATTATAATGTAAGCCTTGGAAGAGCATGAAATATATATTTTCTTAATTTCCCCATTGCTAGGATATTTTGAAATATAGCAGATGCTCAATAAATGTTTATTTAAGGAATGGGGAGAAACAATTTGAATATAATCTTATGAAAATCTACTCCAATAAGTAGTATTAAAACAACAAAATAAAATATTTATAATAATTAATTTGTTTTTACCTTACTTTGTTTACATTTCAAACCATTATTATATCATATTTTACAAATGTGAAAATAGTGCACAAGCAGTACAAAACATGCCCCTATTTTTATTATTTCTATTATCTAAATTAATAGTGAACTAACATTTCAAAAGCAATTTAAACATACAGAATTCAGGAAAGTACAATATCATCTCATAAAGTTAACAAACAGAAAGATTTCATGTTGTTAAGATATTTAGAGCCATTGGAACTTGGAATGGTTTCTATGGTCCAGGACTTTGGTCCTGACTTTACAAACTAGAGAAGACTATAAGCCTGCAGTTGTTTTGCTGAGAAACAACAAGATTTCTAAGGAATAACTTATATTCATATGTCCATTTGTTCATTTATTAATTTGATGATATTTTTTCATGCTTGCTATGTGCTAGTTAATAGTCTGATTTCTTGGGGATATAGCAAAGGACCAAGTAGACAAAAGCTCCATCATCATGCAAACTACTTTTTAATAGGAGAAATAGATAATAATCAAAACAAATAATAACAAATTATTATTTAATATATATCTTACATAGTATACAGTGATTAAAGTTGTGGGGAAATATCATGAGGCTAAGTAAATAGGAGAGTTTGTGCTTTTCTTTTATAAGGAGGGTGTCCAGGGAAATCTTCAATGAGTGAATGAATTAGAACAAAAGTTAAGAGTTCATTATGTGGAAAAAGTAAGAGAGTGAACTCAGACTCTGGGGGGAAGTTATTCTAAGCAGTGTAAATTAGTAAATGTATAAGTTTGACATAAGGTGAGGCTGGCATATTTGGAGGTCTATAAGACCATTTTAATAGCTTTTTTAATTACTTAATTTTATTTATTTGTCTTAATACCAAAACTTAAACCTTAGAAAAATATTGGACTCCAATGAAATCTTTAACAGACAACAGTATGGATTGAGAAAATTTTGGCTAATCTGTCAAAAAAAAAAAAACAAAAAAACTTCAGTTTTCCATTTGAATCTGTACTGTTATTTTATTACAGGTGTTTGAGTCCATTTTGGCTGCTATCACAAAAGTTCATAAAATGGGGAAGTTATGAAAAACAGAAATTTATTTCTCACAGTTCTGGAAGCTGTAAAGTCCAAGATCAAGTTGCTGGCAGATGTGCTGCCTGGTGAAGGCCTTCTTTCTCGTTCATAGATAATGGCTTTTCACTGTGTCCTCAGATCATGAAAGGTGCAAGGGGCCCTCTTGGTTATTTTTTATGAGGACATTAATACAATTCGTGAGGGCTGCCTTCATGCCTTAATCACCTTTAAGAGCCCCACCTCTTGATACGATCACATTGAGGATTAGGATTTCAACGTATGAATTTTGGGAAGATACATTCATTCATTCTACCGCATTGGGGTTTCAGGTGGCAGATCAGATTTCTTTCATATTTCTTGGTGTTGTGCTATGGTATACAGTGATTAGAGTTGTGGTGTCTTGGGAAATCTTGAATGAGTGAATAAAACTGGAACAAGTGTTAATTGGTCATTATTTGGAAAAATTAAGAGAGTGAGTAGAACTTATAACAAATAGCATCTTATAATGTGATCAACCAACCTCAAAGCCATTTCTTTCAATCTGTTTCAGAATTCCTTTGTCACAATGAAGAGACCTTTAAGATTATGTTCTGAGTGTTCTACATACAACCATAATCCTCTGAAGTCTGACATGTCAAATCTGAAAGAATTGAAATTGTCATTGGCTCAAGTCTTTAAGATAAATTAACCGGGTCAAATGGCTACACTGTGGGTCAACAGAGCATGTCGTTGTTTGCTTATTTATTTTCCGTATTTATTTATATAAATCATTGAATCATATCACCAAAAATAATAATTCAATTTTAGCACAAAATGTGAAATAAAGCAGAAGAAAAAGTTTGAGGATTTCCCACAAAAATCAATTTTTACAAGCTCTTAAAGTTTTTTATTCCTTCCTCGTAGCTCAATTCTTTGTTCCTGTCATAGCTTTTCTTTCTCCTAAGGTGCTGGCTTGGAAATCTTGGCTTTGATGAAAAATATGAAGCGTTTAAATATATCAACAAAAGGGATGCCTTCCCTGGTTCAGAGAGGACATTTTCTGAATTATTTAGCAAGTGAATAGAATACAAATCAATACCTTATAATGGAAGGTCTAACTTCAGTATGTATACATAACCATTTTTGCTTGGGAGAGTGTCTCCCTAGTTGAATGGTTCTTTGATTAGCATAGGATCATATCAAGTGTAGTTGGTATATTAAAAATTATATTTCATCCTGACCATCATTAAGAAAAATGTACTCACTTTTTCCAAGTACATTTTCCTATTCTTTCATTTGAATGATACATATTTATTCAGGATGCATTTAATCCTAGGCATCCTTTTATGGACTAAGGGTATAGTGATGAAGAAAGAAGAGGAAAATATGCCTATCCTCATGATACTTCTGTTTCAAGGTGTGAAAAAGAGCACATTGCACCAATATTTTCAAAAGTATGTTCTGATTTTTTATATAAATTCTTTTAGATCAAGTTATTGTTGTTTGGATTCTATGTGCCTGGAACAGTGTTGGACAGATAAGTATATCAAAGGTTTTTCTTTTGCCTGTCTCTTTTATAGTTGTTATGAAGAAAAATTTTCTGAATACACAATAGATTCCAATTGATGGTATTTTGGGTTGGCCAGGATTCCACACTCCACTTGTCTATGTTAGAGCATCAGCTGTGACAACACATATGTATTCACATGTCTGTGTCCTTACACTTTCTAAACCGCTCAGTTCCAGACTGCTTTTTAAGGTACATTATTTTCAAAGATATCTACCCTCATCTACTGTATTGAAAGCATCCTTCTAAAAGTGAAAAAAATAAATGACTTGGGGCATTGGTAAGATATCAAAACATAGAAGTGGATATTTTCTCACCAAGTTTTCTGGCTAATTTCTGTATTTTTAGAACATCTTTCCTCAGAACATTGGCACCTATCCTTCTGTGACCTTCCCCTGAATACCTACTCTTTTTCAAAACCCCAAATCACTCAGTATATTTTATTTTTTCACTGATTAAATGCAACCTGAGAAATAGAAATTTTCTTCAATTTTATATACATGCATATGTCTATATGTGTATATATCTATATATTATATATATATAGATAGATATGTATCCTATTCAAATGTTAGCTAACAACTTTCTCTTTCATCATAAAGATGAAAGAAGAAAGAAACTAAAATAAACTTAGATCAGATTATATTATTCTTTTCTTTATTTTTTTCCAGTATCAAAATGTGTTAAAATCAACTTTATCTAGTATGAGATAACGATATTTATTTGGGCATATCTCTGTGTCTTCTATTCTGTTCCATTAGTCTTCAATTTTATTTTTGTGCCATTAACATGCCATTTTTGTTTAGATATGAGGAAATTTTATTTCTGACAACAGAATAGATTCTGTAGTATAATAGCTCTGTAGTATAATTTAAGGTTTGGTATGGTGATATCTCCTGTATTACTTTTGTTGCTAAGGATTGTTATGGCTATTCTGGGCCTCTTATTTTTCCAAATAAATTTCAAGACTGCTTTTTCTATTTTTATAAAGAACATCATTGGAATTTTAATGGGAATTGCATTATATCTGTATAGAGCTTTTGGTATCATAGCCATTTTGAAATATTAATTCTGCCTATCCTAGAACATGGGAAAGCTATCCATTTTCTAAGGTCTTCTTCAATTTCTTTCTTTAGTGTTCTAAACTTTTCATTGTAGAGGTGTTTTACTTCCTTTGTTAGCTTGATTCCCAATATTTTATTTTATTTTTAATTTTTGAGGTTATTGTGAAATAGGATAGTTTTTCTGATTTTTCTTTCAGCTGATTTTTCTCTGGTGTATAAGAATGCAATTGATTTATGGGTGTTAATTTTATATCCTGCTACTCTGCTGAATTTGTTTATGAGTTCAAGGAGCTTTCTGGGTCTTCTAAATATAGAATCATGTCATCAGCAAATAGGGATAGTTGGAGCTTTTCTTTTCCTATTTGTATCCCTTTAATTGCTTTCTTTTGTCTAATTGCTCTGGCTAGGGTGTTAAGGACTATGTTGAGTAGGATTGAAAGAGGGTATTCCTGTCATGTTCCAGTTTTTAGAAAAAATGCTTTCACTCTTTCTACATTTAGAATGATGTTGACCTTGGATTTCATATGTATAGCTTTTACAATGTTAAGATATATTCCTATTATCCTAGTTTTTCTAGTATTTTGAACATGAATGGATGTTGACATTTGTCAAATCCTTTTTCTGCATATATTAACATAAAATGTGGCTCTTTAAGTCTATTGAGTGATGAATTATATTTACTGTTTTCCATATATTGAACCAACATTACATACTTGAAGTGAACTCCACTTAACCATAGTGTACACTATCTTTATATATGCAATTTATATGCATTTTTTGTATGAAATTTGCCAGTATTTTGTTAAGAATTTTTGCCTCTATGTTCGTCAGGGATATTGCTCTGAAGTTTTCTTTCCTTAATGTATCTGTCTGGTTTTGGTATCAGGGTGATATTAGCCTTATACAATGAGTTTGGAAGAATTTCCTCCTTTTTTATTTCATGGAATAATTTTAGGAATATTGGTGTAAATTCTTCTTTGAAAGTCTTGTAGAGTGCAGCTGAGAATCCATCTATCTGGTCCTGGAATTTTCTTTGTTGGTAGTCTTCTGATGGAATTTTCAATTTCATTGCTTGTAATCAATATGTTTAAATTTTCTATGACCTCCTGTTTCAATTTGGGTAGGTCATGTGTCTCTAGAAATTTGACAATGTCTTCATGATTTTCTATTTTATTGGAATATGGAGTTTCTACCTTGTGATTTTAAAGTATCCTTCTATCTTACCAGTACCTAATAGATTTGGTGGAGGAGCGAATGATAGCAACAATGTATGTAAACAATATATAGCAGTAGAATAGGTCCTTAGTTCCAATTTTGATATCTAGTGGCAATTGGAATAATATTTAGACATAGTAGGATCAGCAATTTCATCAGTAAAAGTAGTCACAAATTATGCATTATGTCTGGCTTAAAATCATGTTATTCCATATATATATATATGTTATTCCATGTATATATATATTTATATTCCATATATATCATGTTATTCCATGTATGTGTGTGTGTATATATATATATACACACACACACATGGTTGTTATCATGCTATTCCATAGGTCTATACAATTTTTATGTTATTATGTATAAGTTAAAAGCACACTTGACTAAAAATCTCAAGTAAATATTTGAATTAAATATGGGCAATTAAATAACCATGATTTTTGACTTATAAAAATATCAGCATTAACAATTTTTACTTACTTGTTATAATGAACTTTACATGATCTATTAATAGTCACCAAATTGCTTCAAAAGATTTAAAAGTTGCTAATAGCTGTCCAATATCAGCAGCTAAATGAACCTTATGTAGGGTCCAAAATAAAGTCTTAGAAATGTAAGCAATGAGAACTATTTAGCCATGACACTGATGTTCTGATCATTACAGGAACTTTATCTTAATTAAATTTGCACTCTAGTACCAATTCAAAACGTTATTTCTCATGCAAAACCCAATTATACAGCCAAAAGGATATTCATGCTTCAATAAATTGAAAGTCAAGTGCTGTAGTAGTAATACAAACATTTCATCCAAAACTGTTGTCACCATACTAGATTAGAGAACATTTTCTGTTGTTGTTATTATTGAAATATATAATAATCACAACAAATAGGGGAAAATAGGTTCTTTATATATTTTTTTAAATTAGAAAACTTAGAACAGTGATACTTTTATTGAATAATAAAGCAGAGTTTATTGTGTAGCAATAAAATAGTATTCAAACCAAGTAGAAATTAACTCAACATTTGAACCTCACAAAAATTATAAATGTTCGAGGTGGATATGCTAAATACCCTGATTTTATCACACACACACACACACACACACACACACATAATATATGTATTGAAACATTTTTTGTGTTTCATAAATATGTACAATTATTACATGTCAAATAAAACTAGAACAAAACATAAATTTTAAATCTAATATGAAATATATTGACATTTTATATTTTTTGTTCTATTTATCAATATCTACTTATAATATAAAACATTATTTTACCATCTCAAATTTGTATTTAGGTACTAGAAATTCCTAGAAATTCCTCTTGCTTTCATTTGAATCTTTTTTTTTAATCAAATAACCCAAGGCTCTTTGAGAAGATAAGTTGGAAAGCAATTTATTTTTATTAGTTTGATGCAGGATTAATATTAGAAAAAAAATTATACTATTTACTTCACATAATGTAAACAAAAGATCTAAAGTTATCGTCTATTATGTAGCTATCACTGATGTCTGTCAAACTTATACAACAGAGTTCTACATAGTTATTCACCAACACAGTAAGAATGAAAACTTAAAATATTAAGAATGAAGCTTAAAATATGAAGTTCAAATTCTTTTTTTAGCTTATTTATTAAGGAATACAGGAATTGAAATTGTTTTGCTGTAGTAAATTTTATTTACAAACATCTTACAATTTTGTCATGCCAGAATCTTGGGAGTTCTCATTTGTATATTTGCAATGTGAGTAGAGTTTCCAGGAAAGAAAAATAAGATTTAAGAAAAATGACACATATGATTAGCAAAAATCAGATATTTTAATGTGTCTTAAAATTTTTGATGAAATTCATTCAGCTGTTTTGGTATTTTGGCAAATTTACTTTTTTTTTTTCTTTTTCTGTCCTGAGGGTCAAACCTCTAGCCTCAGAGTCTCATGCATACTACGAAAGTTCCCTATCACTGAGCTAGCCCTAGATTGATGTTTTGAGTGTTTTTACTGTTGTTGTTGTTGTATTTTAGAATGGAATAATATAGGCTCTAATTAAATCAGAAATCTCCTTTTGACATGAAAACAATTTTTAACTTCCTTGAACCAGTTTACTAAGGTTTCTTTGTGCTCAATGTCAAATATAATTAATAATCTATACTAATATGTTGAATATCCATTGACATGACTTTTCTCAGGTGGAACATTTCCTCAGGAAAAAGTCTATTTGCTCTAAAATGGCTAGAAAAATCTAGAAATTAAAGTCAGATAAACTTTGGAAAAATAAATAAAATTATTGAATATAACTCCAAAAGCAAACTCAAGTGACTCAAAGAGTGCACTTTATGATGTCTCCATCAATTTCGAGGAATGCTATAATATTCTTCAATTCCCCAATCCACCTCAACTCTATTACCTGCTATCCAGAGATAGACATCAAATTTATTTTTTTCTTAAAAAGTACTCTGGAGTGAGGTGAAATCTTAGAGTAGTTTTGATTTGCATTTCTCTAATTGCTAGAAATGATGAACATTTTTCTACATGTTTTTTGGTTGATTGTGTTTCTATTTCTGTGAAATGTCTGTTCAGTTCCTTAGCCCATTTATTGATTGGGTTATTTGTTTTTTGGTGTTAAGTTTTTTGAGATCTTTACATATCCTGGAGGTGAGTGCTCTATCTGAGGTGCATGTAGTAAAGATTTTTTCCCATTCTGTAGGCTCTCTCTTCACGTTATTGATTGTTTTCATTCCTGAGGAGAAATGGAGAAAGTTTTCAGTTTGAACCATCCCATTTATTGATTCTTAATTTTACTTTTTGTGCTTTAGGAGTCTTGTTAAGGAAGTCAGGTCCTAAGCTGACATGATGAACATTCGGGCCTACTTTTTCTTCTATTAAGTACAGGGTCTCTTTCTAGTGTTTAGTGACAAAAGACCACTTTTTATTTTTATTTTTTTTGTTCAGGGTGAGAGAGAGAGTTTTGATTTAATTTTGCTACATAAAGATTTTCAGTTTTCCCAGAACCATTTTTGAATAGGCTATCTTTTCTTCAATGTATGTTCTTGATGCCTCTGTCTAGTATGAGATAACTGTATTTATATGTGTTTGCTTTTTGTCTTCTGTTTTGTAATACAATCAATCAACAAACATATGGAAAAATGTTCATCATTTCTAGCAATTAGAGAAATGCAAATCAAAGCTCTCTAAGATTTCATCTGACTCTATCAGAATGTCCATTATCAAGAATACGAACAACAATAAATGTTGCAAGGATATGAAGAAAAAGGTATACTCATACATTTCTGATGCGACTGCCAATTGGTGCAACCACTTTGGAAAACAGTATGAAGATTCCTCAGAAAACTTAGAATGGAACCATCATTTGACCAAGCTACCTTGCTCCTTGGTTTATACCCCAAAGACTTAAAATCAGAACACTACAATGATGCAGCCACATCAGTGATGCAGCAGCACAATTTACAACAGTGAAACTATGTAACCAACTTAGCTAGATGCCCTTCAACAGATGAATGAATAAAGAAAATGTGCTACATAAACATAATGGAATATTGCTCAGCCTTAAAGACAAATGAAATTATGGCATCTGCAGGCAAATGGATGGAACTAGAGAACATCATGGTAAGTGAAATAAGCCAATCCCCCCAAAATAAAGGCTGAATGTTTTCTTTGATAAGCCCATGCTGATCCATATTTCGGGGGGAGGAGTAGGGATGTATAAAAGTATTTTGGCTTGTGCAAGAGAGAAGTGAGGTGAGGTGTGGGACTGTGGGGATGGGAAGGACAGTAACATGAGATAGACATTATTATCCTATAGGTATGTATGATTACACAACTGGTGTGACTCTGCATATACAGCCAGAGGAAGGAGAAATTGTGTTCCACTTGTATACAATGTATCAAGATACATTCTACTGCCATCTATAACTAATTAGAACAAATTTAAAAAAATAGAAGGAAGACCTGTAAAATAGAAGAAGGGGATCAGGGAGACGGAGGGGAAGGAATTTGGTGGTACTGGGGAGTGAAATTGATCAAATTATACTCTTTTATTGTGTGCACTATGAATATATTATAACAAATCCAACTGTTATATATAATTATAATGCACCAATAAAAAGGAAAAGAAAATTAAGAAAAAAATACTTTTTGAGGATGGAATACACAAAAAATTGAAATGGAAAAATACTCTGTTTTCTAAACATTGGTGATCATAGTCCTAATGATATTCACATCAGAAGAAATAAGAATGAAAGAATAAAAGACTTGGTATTGCTGCTGACTTAATTTCTATAATGCCTTTTAGTGTCTTGATATAGGGGTCTGCATTGATATATAGATTGTTTCTCTCTGCAGGTATTGATCAGCCTTTTTTTAAATAGAGATACACAGGCTTGAGACAAGTGGTCAAATGATTTATAACCCCATGTGGACTATACAAGTACAATGGAAGGCCTTAATTCTCTAACTACTGAGTTTTCATTGTCTATTTAAATTACATTAATTGTCTCCCTGGATTTTGGAAATTTTCTGTTATTGATGTTTCTATCTTCCAGGCCTCAAAATCATGTTGTCATAGAAATAAATAAGGCAAAAATCTCAATCTTACCTTAAAGGAGTGAATTTACATAAATAAAATCCTTATCAACTTTACCAAACAACCTCTCATTTAGTTGCCTCCAAATACCTGGAATTACTGTAGAAGACCATTTGTAAATCTAACCTTCTTTCTTTCATCCTACCACCTTGCCTGCAAATTGGAGATGCAGATCCTGTGTGGATTTAAATTTAAACCTATTTAAATCTTCCTGTATTTCTTTTTGGCTGATAACAAGATATAGAATTAATGTTAATCTATTAATACTGAGAAACTTCACAGGTATTTCTAGCTATTTCTAGATTGCATATGGCATCCCAATGTTTAGACTATGGTGTTTAATTTCTTTAATCATGAAAAGTCATATATATATATATATATATATATATATATATATATATATATATATATCCCAAAGAAGCATTTTATCTGTGATTGTCCCTATCCATAGATATTAAAATATAGCATAGGGATGAAGAAGAAAAACAAGCATTTATGTTAGAATTAAAAAGAAATCCAAGTCATGGCTTTTTTTTTTTTTTTTCATTAGAAATTTCCTTGGCTTTCTTGAATTGGTTGCTGCCTACCATATTATACTTTGGTTCTGTTTGGGTGTCCTTCACATTAAATGTGTTGTAGACTTTGCTCATTGCCATTATTACACTCAATGCTCACTGTCTATACATAGATGTAAATGAAGAAAAAAAACATCAAAAAATGCTACATAGTCACTGAATTCACAATTCTCTGTCCTGTTTGGAAACCTAGCAAGCTTATATTTTCCAATCTTACTATTAGATATGGCCATATGACAGATTTTGAGCTAAAAGATATGCATACATCTCTTGCTGAACTCTTTTGGTAAATGAATGTGCTTGTCTTTACTCTCTTTCCCTCTCACTGGTTAAACAAATGGCAGGATTCCTAAATGTTAACAAGCCTGGATCCTTAAACCATGGAGTAAAATGAACCTAATCTTTCCTGGGAATACCTCTTTGGATTATTTATGGAAGTGAAAATTAAACTTCCAACATGACTGATGCACTAGATATTTTGAAGTCTATTTGTTTTAACTTACTTTCCTCTAATATAGGGATATCAAGTTGGTCAACACTACTAATTAAATAATTCATTAATATTATAACAAAAGAATAAAGCCACTAACATAGTACATGTAATATGACTACTACTATAGTCATTTTTTAAATGCTGCATTGACTTAAATGCTGAAGATATAAATGTAAAGTTCCATAACCAAGTGGAGCTGCTGATCAGATATATTTACCTTTAATTTGTAAGATTCTGAATTCTCCTCAGGCCATACTTTCTAACTCAATCCTGAGAACTGTTCTCTGAGATTATACCTGTCCTTGCAGGCCTATTCTTGACTGATCTTTCCCTATAAATTCATTTTATTTGCCAATCCTTCCTTAAATGAGGGAGGCCCTTTCCTGCTGAATTCATATAGGTACTTCCTCTCTGATATGGCAGATGCTGCTTTTGCTGCTCTAAATATGGCTTTCTCTTGGGTCTCATAATATCCTGAGTGTACACAAATTTCCTCTTCCTTTAGTGATTTATCTTTGCTATTTGCATACAATAACCAGGTTTAAGGATAATCCTCATTTGGACTTAGGTAGTATTTTTCACTTGGATCTCTCATTGAGTGATCCAGGACATGATTTCTCTGGGCATAATGTGGTCTCAATGATGGACGTTCACTTTGCAAAGAATTTTTAAGATTGTATCAGGTAGCTTCAAACTACTTTAAATCCAGGGACAATCCCATTTCCTGCCTGAGTGGGACTCTTTACTCGTTACCCATCTGACTAGGAAATGCAATGGTCATACCTGAGATCAGTGAAAGACACTTTTCAATTACTTAGCCCCACCCATATCTCCAATTTCTGTTCAATATTGAATCATGTAGCCATATTCTGAGACAAGTGGAAGCAAGAATGTAACAGAAAGAAGAGTGGACTGGAATATTACCAACTTAGTTCAATTCAGGTCCTGTATATACTGACTGAGTATATATGTGAGACTTCATTATCTTAGCTAAAGTTTAAGAAGAAAGAAATCTCCTTACGGGACTGCTGCAATTATAAGACAAATAAATATAAATATAAATAAAATTATATTTCTATAAACACTTAACAAATATTATATAAATAGGTACATGTTTTATTTATATTGTGAGAATAGGTGTCTTGTTTCCAAAGTGCCTTGTTGTCATTAGGTTATAAATTCTTTTAAACTCATGATGATGATATATAAGAACATCACAAAACATAAGTAGAAATTTAATCTCTAATTTGTATGCTATGGAATCTTTTTCTTTCTTTGTGTAATCAAATAATCATTTTGACTTTCTTTTTAAAATGATTTCTAAATAAAGAAAAACATAAAGTAAAGGGCATATGTTAGATTAGGGTCTTTGTGCCTCCAACAGCCTCTCGATGTACATAATACTGTTTTGGAAGGATCACACCGTAGATGAGCAGCAGTGCCTCCTTTCTTGGGATATGAGCTGAGACATTTTAGAGGATGACTACCAGGACCAAAAGGAGAAGCAGCTGCTATTAACTCAATCTAGCAGGAGCCATGAATAAATTACATGCCATGGAAACCTTTGTGAACTGAATTTTTGAAAGATCTAGCTTTCACTGTATGCTCCATTTCTTTTAGCTGCTGTTGCTGCTGCTTTGATTTTTCCCCTGCCTTAGTCATGATAAGGGGTTTTGCTATGATACGTTTGATTTAAAATGATAACACTGTGAAAAGCTTTTTAGATGAGGCAAAAGTAAGATATTCTATTTTCTTCAAATAGCAATAGAATCCTTATATTCTGTGTTCTAAGAAAGCACATTGTTTTAACACTGTGTACTAATTACCTAATTGGGGCCCATAGCCTGTTTCCTGACACATGAAAAACTCCTAATATATGACTTTGAGTAAATAAATTACTTACACAATATTAATTCAGATTTATTGCTTGCCTTATTTTCCGCACACACTCAAAGATAAAGAAAATTCTCTTACTGTTTTGCTTTATTGTGCTCAGAAGAAATATGAATTACATCCCTGAAAAAATAAACATAAGTGCAAAAATGAAAGGTATTACTTTTTAAACAAAAGATTTTAGGAACAGCTGGAGCAGACAGCTCTCTTTTTCAACAGTTTTAATGAGATAGAATTCTAATACCATGTACTCAACCCATTTATGGTCTATAATTCATTGTTTTTTAATGTATTCACATTTTAAATGATGCACAGTCATTGCTGCAGTCAGTTTTAGAACATTTCTATCACCTCAATAAGAAATATTGTAGCTTTTAGGTAGTATAATTATAAGCCCTAAGTCCCTGTCCCCAGCTCTAAACATCCACTAATCTACTTTCTATCTCTACGGATTTCTCTTATCTGGACTTTCTGATGAATGGAATTACATAATATGTAGACTTTTGTAACTGGCTTTTCTCACATTGTGTGAAGTTTTCAAGGTTCACTCATGTTACAGAATGTAAGTGCATTATTTCTTTTTTACAGATATTATTCAGATGTCCAGATATACTACATTTTGTTTATTAGTTTGTTGATGGAAATTTAGTCTGTTTTTGTCTTTGGCTATTGTGAATGATGCTGATGTAAGCATACATGTTCAAACAAAGCAAAGGAAAAAACGTATTGTTATCTGAAATTTTCTTTAGATATATTATCTATATTTCTAATATCTAAATGCTCTGATAGAGATCTTCATTGAAACATGTCCATTCATCTGTTAGTTTTCAGGTAGAAGCTTTGGTTTGGTTAGGACAGCTAGGAATTTCCAGTAATTAGTTAAAACTTGGTCAGCTTTATTTGAGGAAGATAAATATTTGCCTAAAATCTTAACCTTAAAAAGAACATGGAAACCTATTGATAAAAGCAAGGAATATCTATTTTGGTTGTCTGACAGTCTTCTGTCTGGACACTAGACTTTAAACAATGTTTATTATTCAGAATGGAACACAGTTCAATGAGATGCTTCAATTTCTTAATTTCCTTGTAGAGATGGTACAGTGGATTTCCTCTTTGGAAGATATCATTAGTACCCCAAGGGAGCCTGAGCTGTCACTGTACTGAAGGAGAAATTGCCACATCATGGTTAATGGTAATTGCTTAGATGCAGCAGGAAAAGTTTGGCAGAGCTTCCAGGAGGTTGAGAAACTTCAGATTACTTAGTGGTTTACAATCAAGAATTTGAGTTGATGTAAACACTTGTCAAATATGAAGATGTAAAGTCAATACAAAATGGTATTAGGGACGATTCTTGCCTGAAGTAAGCAAAGTGGAAAATTAACATCACTCTTATTGCATTTATTTATTTATTTATATTAATTTCTATCTATGGCTGATGACATTCATTTTCTATTTACCATATTAACATGAAAATTCTTTTTTCAAACTAAATTTATTCTTGAAAGTCATTTGATTCAAAATGTACTTAAAAATGTTTTGTATATGAAATAAAATCCAAAATTGGTATTGAAAATGAAATATAGGAAAGCTAGAGTATAATAATCCTTAAGCATTTATTATAGACACCCCTAAGAACTCTTTTGTCACTTTGTGCAAAACCCAACAATTCTCTTCATTCATTCATGCAAGATTTCATTACTGCTCTTTGACCTAATTTCATTTGCCATTTCTCCTTGTGGTCACTTTACTTCATATTATATACATGGGGTCATATTTCCCACCACTGGGTTATAGCTAAATATAGAAAATCATTTCTATAACTTGATTGGGTTAGTAAGATACATCTATAAGAAAGGCTAATTGCCTGGGGATATATAGCTCAGGGTTAGAGCACTTGCCCAGCATGTGTGAGGCCCTGGGTTTCATCCTTCCAGCATGGCAAAATAATAATGATGATGATGATGATGATGATGATGATGATGATGAAAGAGATGCTAAAAATCCTTAACTGCCATTTATAGAGTTGTAGAATACCAGGAAGAATCAAGAGCAATGCATGTTTTAAGTTGTCTAAAATTTGTGAGGAGAAAATGATCTGCAAATAATCTAAAGTATACAAATACACTTCCTTTGGTCTGAAATTCTGTTTAAAATAATTTGTAAATAAAGTCATTTTATATGAGTTAAGGTTTTACATAAAATGCCAGTCTAGATAACTATCAGTTGTCCATAATAGTTTCTCTACAAGGGAAAAGATGGCAGTCCAACTATGTGATGTAACAGGAGAGAGATTAAAGTTGGAAAGGGAAAATGGTAGTCTGGAAAGAAAGAAACATTTTTAGACTATATATTTTTCCCTCTTTTAAACTCTGTGTCAACCTGTTTTCCAAATTTTCTCTTTTTTCTGTTGGTATCTTCAAATTTCTTAAAAGGAGGTTTAAAGAGAGTTTAATTTAAATTAAAAACAATGTCACATACATCTTTGAGGAAGAGAGGAAGGCAGTACCAGATCAAACATAGAATGTCAGATCTTTATAATACATAAGAGGCAATTAACCAAGGTTTTCAAATTTGCATACTAGAGGAAAATAATCTCAGCCTAGATTATCATAAGAATTCAGTTTGTTTCTCTTATTCATCTGGATACCAGTTCTTGATAATATATATTGACTTGAAATTAACAGATTGTATATCCTGGGTAAATATGCTGAATGTCTTTTTCTTATGACTCATTTCCAAACAGCTTTATTTTAAAAATACAGATGCATTAAGAAAAACATTTTAGTCTGATGATGGTGTCCTACTGCACCACCACTATCCAACACTATAACAATAACAAATAGTTCTACCTCAGTGTGACACAAATCACTTTTTACATGGTACAAGCAGAGGTCAGAAACCAAAGAAAGGAGGCACCCTCCTGTTAAAGAGGAAAAGAAAGTTGGCATTTTTCAAAATATGAGTCACTAAAGTAAATGGGTTATGATTACCCTAGGAATAGACACACACACTTACATACACGCACACACATATATTCAACACTTAAGCTATCACTTTTTCTGAGAAGGAATTGATATAAGAAAATAGAACTACCACAATACAACATAAAATAGCTTCTCTTTATCACTTATTCTCCTTTTCACAGTAGTCTTCTTCTTGGAGACTGGCTTCTGTGATTACTTTGATGGCTTGCTATGTTTTGTATGGAGTGACCCAAAATATGGTCTTGCTGTCCTTTTTCTTGGGCACAGTTTCCCGAGAAATTGGGCAATTAATCTGATTTTGCCTCCCTGGGGACATTCACTAGTAGAGTAAGATCAGCAATCTTCTGTTTTATTCTCGACATCTTTGTTATTTGTACCAGAGGTGATGTGAATGATTCCATTCTACAAGAATCTACAGAGCAGTCATTGCTGTCTCAGACATACATCTCTGTTGAAGAGACAGAAACCTGAATGTTCTCTTTGGGACTATTGAAAGGCAATCATTGATTTTCTACCAGACTGAAAGGCTCTCGATGACTAAAGGTAGTACAGATATGACATTGCAATAGTGTTAAATGTTTTGCAGGAGAATTTGGGGCTTTGATTTAAAAATATTAGGTCATTTGGAAGGCCTGAAAGTTTAGTGCTAAAAGATAAATTGTATATTAACCAGCATATGCTTGAAAAGTATTTGATATCAATCATTAGACATATCAGACTATACTCTTTGTACTCTCATTCCTATGACACAGAGACACATGCAAAATGAATATACAAACACTCAGAGGAGACATTTTTCCACTTGCACAAACCAAAGTCCCCTACCCATCTACAAAATGCATTTTTGTACTCACATTGAGTCTTTTGTTGCCTGATACAGCCTTGCCACTAACACAGCCCCAGTCATAATGAATCATGCCTCTGCTTCTACAACTTACACCCTTGAGAACATCAATTCAACTCCATACTACTGCTGGGATGTCTCTCTCAGCCTTCCCAAGTTGACCTTCTAATTTCTGATTCAATATTTTTGGGGCATCTGCATGCTATCATTTGATATCTCTGATTTGTAGAGGGGAGTTATTCTACAGTCCCTTTTCACATCCAGATACATCTCTTCTTGACTGGAAATTATCTTCTGGAAAGGAAGAGAGTAAGCCAATTTGGTTAGTTCAAATTTATAACATTTGACTAGGTTACCTGGATATGGATACTTTGTGCAAGTGAGAGAAAACATCTCCTGTTTGCTCAATTCCACATATCATTGTTCAGTAGGTCAAGGAACTCAGAATGAATATCTCTTTTTTTCTCCTTCATCTATATCATTATAGGGATGCATGCCTGATGTAGTAATGGAGATGATACCATGGTGATGATAATTATCATCTTATGATACCCAATACTCATTGGCTGCTTGCTGTTAATCACTGCTTAAGGTGTTTTACACGAGTAAGCACGCTAATTACTCAGGATTTGACTATGGGGTAGATATGATTATTTCTTCCACTTCACAGATGAGAAAATGAGGCAAAAAGAAATTAAATGACTTGTTCATGAAGTTTCATTGATAAAATTAATCTCAGCCATCTTGCTTCCTCTTTATTCTTGACTTCTAACCTCCTTCACATAACTGATAAGAATGTGGAAGGAACTCAAGATTTAGATTTGAGAAAGGAGGAAATGTGAAAGTGTTGGAGGGAGCAGAAGTCTTTTGCTTTCAAGGCTAAAGCATGTGTATAAACTCAGTTTTTAGCAGAGTCTTACAATAGGTATTTTGGATAGTATTTTATTTTCATTTTGCTGATGTTCCTTGAGAATAATGCTTTTGGAAAGTTTGTGGTTGGAATTTTGAGGTGCAATGACTTAATTGATGACCAATAATTTGGTATTCTTGACCTAATATTGAGTAACTTCACCCCCATCCCCCATTGTTTCTAAAGTGCACAATATCAATGACAACTTTATAGCATAAAACTAGTTTAAATTGATCTATTTTTTGATAGTTCCCATTTACTAAAAGCAACACAAAGTTTACTTTCTTTTCCACAACCCTCAAATATGCAAACATTTTTGGAAATTTATATGGTTTAGTGACCAAAACACAGTAACTACTTGATCTACAATTTCCCAGTTTGTTGATCCAACAAAGAAGAAGAGGAGACCAAAAGTCATGTTCTAAGGGTTCAACCTAAGTTTGATGTATGTCCATCTGGGAAAGATAATGTGGATTACCATGTGAGAAAATCACTTGCAAGGAAGAAGTTTGAGAAGACAATGCTACTTTAAAATAATTAAATAAACTGGGCCTTCTAACACATTTTTAGTCTGATTATATAGTCGTTTATTTGATGTGGAGAGCAGAAAGAGGGGTGGAAAAAAGAATAGGGAAAATTCAACCTAGAAATGTAGAAACTGATGGAGAAAGTTTGTCTAAAGAATCCTTATGTAGCTGGGCACAGTGGCGCACACCTGTAATCCCAGTGGCTAAGGCAGGAGGATCACAAGTTCAAAACCAGCCTCAGCAATTTAGTGAGGCCCTAAGCAACTCAGTGGGCTCTACCTCTAAATAAAATATAAAAAAGGGATGGGGATGTGGCTCAGTGGTTAAGTGCCCCTGGGTTCAATTCACAGGAACACTTGTAGAGGCACACTATGAAGAGACACACAAAGAACAGACACAGACACCAAAAGTACAAGCAGACAGACAAGATGGAGTGGAGAGAGTAATGCGAAGTGGTGAAGAAGAAGTGCAGAAGTGAAGTGTCTGCTCCTACCTGCCTGAGAGTTTTTTCACACAAAGAACGTATACCTCCGGTTACCATGACTATATTCTAATTAGTATTTCTGTAACCCAGAGTGCTAGCTGAGATAAGGTGCAGGTTAGAATAAACATGGAGCCCCTATTCTCCAGGGGCATTACCATGGAGACCAGATCATGCCTGATTAGTTATCTTAGAGGCAGAAGGCTGGGCATCCTAGGTCTGGGAAGCACGGTAAACTTGAGAAGGATAATGCTATGGCAGCCAGACATCCCGTGCTTTTGCAGAGGAGTTTCCCAGTAGCTAGGTATCTCCTAGCAGCCAAGCATTCTGTCTTTGCACAGAAACTTTCTAATCACCAAGCATGTCACAATCATGAAGTCTGTAGACCCCAATCCTCAACACAGAATTCCTACATAGTACCCGCCCCTCCAAAAAAAAAAAAAGATTTTTTTTTTGTTTTTCGTTGGTGTTCTGGGGGCAATGAACAACAAAAAGAAAGGGAATGTACATTTATCCTTTTTTTCTATTGAACTGGCAATATGGATTTGAAACCCTAACCTTGGATAAAGTTGCATATTAGTTTGTTATTGCCAGTGCTCTAGGATATTGTAATTATAGTGTTGCCCAGAAGAAGTGGGGTCAATGGTATTTAAGAAAAGAAAGCTCAACCTAAAAAGAGATAAAGTACCTACCTTCATTATGCAGCTTTAGAAATAACTGGGGACTCTGCAGTTGACAGTATCAAAGAAGACCAGAATAGAAGAAATCATTCTTGGATGTCCTATAGTTGCTAATTAACATGAGTATCCAGGAAATAACACCACAGGATGCCTGGAGTGATTTTGATAGGTCACCCCTTTCTAGAAGTTGAAAATCCTGCCATAGCAGGTGAGTACTGGAATGGCAGAACTAGTAGATAGTGTATATGTTTGTGTGTGTGTGTGTGTGTGTGTGTGTGATTTTTCCACCCAAAATCTATTCTTTCTTTCAAACCCTGGTGTTTTATCAGCTTTTTTTTTTTTTGATGCTATGACCAGAAGGCCTAATAAGAATGATTTTGGAGGAGAAAAAACTTGTCACTCACAATTTCTAAGGTCTCCATCCATAGATGGTCAATTCCGTTCCTCATGGCCCTTAGGTGAGGCAGACCATGGCATAAATGTGAGATGGAGGAAAGCCACTCAGGACATGGCCACCAGGAAGCAGAGAAAGAGTTGGCTGTCTTCATCATGATAAAATATAAACCAGAAAGGCATACTCCTACCTGCTCCAGCCACATCCTACCTGCTTACAGTTACCACCCAACTAATCCCTATGAAGAATTAATGCACTGATATGGTTAAGGCTCTTATAACACAATGATTTCAACTCTCAACCTTACATT
This sequence comes from Urocitellus parryii, assembly GCF_045843805.1. Taxonomy (NCBI): domain Eukaryota; kingdom Metazoa; phylum Chordata; class Mammalia; order Rodentia; family Sciuridae; genus Urocitellus; species Urocitellus parryii. The sequence goes on along the minus strand of NC_135540.1, from coordinate 110,327,817 downwards.
GTGTCATATGAGCTTTGGAGGACACCTCATATCTAAACCATGACAACTAGCCTTGCTTTGCCAAGTAAAAAATAGATGACACATATTGGCAAATCATCTAAGCTTCTATTGATTTTTAAAATATTAGGGAGTCATATAACTTGTTTAATTTAATTAAGGAATTACTTCTTAGTACACTATGTATATGGTATTGTAATTGATGTCACTGACAATTGGAAAAAATCCAATGGTTTTAGGGAGAAAAGGACAAGCATATATGAAGCTGTTTTACATAATGGATGGCAAATTATTTTTTTGAAAAAATAAATATTTAGGATCGATTTCACCAGAAGGAAATAATGCAAGAGGTTGGTGATGGGTTGCAAAAGGTGGCATTAGGGATAGAGTGCTTGATGAAGAAACAAAAATACAGGATTTGGATCAGAAGAGGAAAAACTATAGCCCTGGTACACATTTTAAACTCTAGAATATAAGCTCCATAAAGTCATCTGTTTTTTTTGGTTGTTGTTGTTGTTCATCATTAGATACCTGGAACTCAGAGCAGCACCTGGCACACACCAGGTATTCAACAAATATTTGTTAAATGAGTGAATACTAAATTGTTAAAACACTTGAAACTCTTGTATTCCTCTTTGTGATGATATTTGAGATGAGCTAATTAGAGAAAAGTTTTTCTCTCTGGACTAAAACTTGGCAGTGAATATGGCTAAGGTTGACCAATTTCTGCCTCATATCAATTAAACCTTTCATGGGTTTTTACTCAAATGCAGTCATTAATGAGCAGATGCCCAGGGCAATGATAATTATGATGGTAATACATTGCCCTTACACCATTTCTCTTCTCCATGGAAACCTAAGTGCTTTACCAACAGTAATTATCATAGCACTTATGGGAGATAGGAAGTATAATTAACACCGTTTACAGAGGAAAATGGAAAAAGACTTATTAAACAACCCACCCAGAGATGTAGTAAATCCATCATTTATTATTATAAAAATGTCAGCCCTCAATCTGATTACTTGAAAATAACAAATGACCAATATCTGACAACTGTGTTAGTATTCTCCAGAGAAAGAAAACTAGTAGTGGGTATAGATGAAGCTATAGATGTAGATAGATATAGATATATTGAAAGAGATGTATTATAAGGAGTTATTATTATTAGGAATTGGCTCACATGATTATGGAAGTTGAAAAGTTGAGAGGGTTGAGAAGTTCCATAATTTTCTCTCTGAAAATTGAAGGTTTGAGAAAGCCAGTGATCTGGTTATTGTCCAATTCAGGCCCAAGGACTAGGAAAATGATGGTGTTAAGTCCAATTCAGAGTCTGAAGTCCTGAGTATCAGGACTGAGAGCAGTAGAGGATGTATGGTTCAGCCAAGCAGTGGGAGTTAATGTGAACCTCTTCTCCATTTTTGTTCTTATTTAGGCCTTTAAAGGATTGTATATGCCCATTCACCTTGGTGATTGTAATCTTTTTCCTCAGTCTACTGATTCAAATGTTACTTTCCTGATAACACCCTCATAGACTCCCAGAAATAATGTTACCAGCTACCTGGGCATCGCTAAACCCATTAAGGTGGACACATAAAATTAACCATCATAATGTTCAACCATGAATTTATTTGTCTGTCTTTTGGGAATGGTAGTGAGGTGAATAAAAGGAAATTACATCTTATACTACCAATCAATGCATTCCTGGACTCCCACCTTGAATTCTTCTACAAACCAGTGGGTGTACATAGGTTAAGGAAAATAGGCATCTCTTAAACAGTCTTCTGCCTCAGGTCCCTTGAATCATGTGAGCGTAGGAATATAATAATTATTCAGTTCTCACTTTGAAATGCTTGTTTCCATGCTTTCAAATTTTTTCTGCTTGCTCATTTATAAAATGCCCCACATTAAGATAAAATATAACATAAAATGCCAGACATTAAGATTGATCTTGATGTTTTTCAAGTGTGTCTTAAGAACAATTGAGTTATACTATTACCAAGATAAGCTTACTTTTAATTTTGATTTGCTTTTGTTTTGTATGCAGTGATGAAACTCTTCCTGAGTGTGTGTGTGTGTGTGTGTGTGTGTTTGTATGTAGGTGTTTGTGCATAAAGGTTGGTAGGAAAAGGAATGTTAGGCATTCCCCCCACACCTTTTTTACAAAAGAACAAAGCAAGTATAATTGTATCAGGATAGTTTTGAAGCAAGAGACAGAAAATGAAACTCAAGTGGATATAAACAAAAATAAATGTTTGGCCTTTCAGTCCAGGATGTTCTATTCAGTGCAAAGACTGGAAAAATCAGGACCCATCCTTGATGTGTGGTGTTTGAGTGAATCACCATTCACACCATTGCACTGGTTGTCACACTACACAGTAATCTCTACTCCCCACTTAGCCTTAGGGAATCGATCCTTTCCCCCACTGCTGCAACACGAGTGTGACACTGGCAATCACAATACTGCCACCTCTAACATTCAAACTCTAGAGTTGGATACCTGACACTGAGGGTCCATGTCTATCCTTGAGCTATAGATATATGAAGAGGAATGTCATCTTATATAAGAGGTTGTTATTGAGAGATAAATGAAGGTGAGAGTAAGGAAATGAATTAACAGAGATATCTGCAGATTTCAGGTGCTGAAATTGCTGGAGTGTCCCTGCTTTCTGTAGCCTAGGCATTGATTCCTTGACTTACCCCCATATACATCAAAAACTTTAAAAAAAATCTTCATTTTTATTTATGTATTTATTTTTTATCTGATGCTGTGGATGAAACCCAGGTCCTCACGCATTCGAGGAAGGCACTCTACTACTGAGCTACAACTCCAGCCCTCAAAAGCTCTTTTTATGTATGTTCTTAAAAATGATTTCTAGTTATTTTCCCATCACTAACAACAAAAATGTTCATTGTTAACATTCTTGTTTTATATTTTTTATTTGTTCTTGAAACCTTAATTTATTCTTGATTGTAGTAAATGAGCCCCTATCCTACTTTTCTCTCTGAATACTTGTTTTGAAAAATTATTTAGAAACAAGTTCTTTGTAATTTCTATTGTGATGTATTTACAGGCTTATAAAACAAATCACTATAACAATATAACGATTTCTTTATACCTAAATCACCTAAATGTTAAAACTTTACTGGACTCAATAACAGACCCTGACTAATTAACTGGATCACTATATGTAGCTGGATGCACCGCAAAATTTTTGTTGTGTATTTGTTTTGATTTTCTTTTTAGATTTCCCAGATCTTCTAACTGTTCTATTTTTCACTCACTCTCAATATCTTTTTCTGACAATAGATAAATAAATGTTAATTCCTGGCTGCTCAATATTTAATAAATTGGTAGACATGCAAAGCATTATGGAGCGGTGATACTGTCTGGTAGTAAAGATGATAGTGTTTCAGTAGGCAGCCTTTCTGTCATGCCACTTTGAAATGGTTTAAATTTTACTATAAAGTTGGGAAATTTAATATCCATGGTTATATAGGTAGCATGAACAGAGAAATAAATGACTTTCAATCCTAAAATACTCAAAAAAATTGAACAACTTAGTCAGTATGGGATTCAATCTCTTTTGAATACATTTTCAGTTTTTGCAGTAAATTTAGGGCAAGATGAGACACTCGGAGGTGGTGGAGAAAGGGAAGGGAACCCCTCCTCCTACTAACCCAGAAAGAAAAATAGATCATGGGAATAGATTACCATTATAACAAGGGAATCAGAAACAGTTAATTTGGAATCACTTCTATAAAATTTTAGACATATTTCTTAAAATATATGATTTTTATGGTACCATATTTTTATTTGTTTTCATTTACTTATTTTGCAGTGCTATGGATTGAACACCAAAATGCTATGTCACTAAGTTATACCCCTAGTTCTTTGAAAATTTTGAGACAGGTCTCACTACCCTGCCTAAGCTGGCCTCACACTTGTGATTTTCCTTCCCTAGCTTCCAGAGTTGCTGGGATTACAGCCATGCACCCCAGCACGGAGCTGATGTCTATTTTTTAATTATCTTTTATTCTTGTAACAAGTAACAACAGAAATCTTTGAAACAACTATGACCTTCTGTAGAGGAACAGGAAAAGAAAAGTGAAAGAGAAGAACTCCCATTGTATAGAGTATTAGCTCTGTCAGAATGAAGAACTTTGTGTCTCTAGTGCCTGAGATAAATCAGAGAAAGAAATTTTAAAGAGCTGTTTGGTCTGAGAAGCAAGCCTAGGTTTATCCTTATGGGATGCACAAGGATTTCCTGACATTGATCACTAAACAGCTTTCAAACCTGCAGAATCCTAATTCCTTATTCATGTCTGTGTTTTATCCTCATACTATTGTAGACTCTAGATCCTGAGTATTTATCTTTTGGAGAGTTTTATAAGATTTTTCATATTAGTTCTATCAACCCCAATGAGAAAGAAAAATAATGTGGTTTTATTTTTATAAGGTTGTTGTCATTACAAAAGTGAAGAGTTCTCAATACTTTTTTTAATACTGTAGGTTCTGTGAGGATTAGAATCTGTATAGGGCACTTTTATCACAGGTAGCTGATAAATATATAAATAAATGCTTAAATATACCATTTTCTGACTGTACATTACAGCAATTTATGTAACTTTTTTTCAACCCCTCGAGTCAGGAGCTCAACAAATCATATCTTTAATTTTGTGAAACGATACACAAGAGCTTAGAGAAACTTGACATCTTGACCTTTACAAATTACTGAAATAACTAATTTAGATGCGTTATTAAACCAAGTCAAGCCATATCTGTTTATGGTATACTGTGGAATTCAACTACACTTTGAAGACATAATCATCATATTGGATTATATTAGGGTGGACTATAAATTGTTAAAGCTTGGAGGTTAATTTCTTGCTCTTTCCCAATGCCGCCCTTCTACACTGGTATAGAGGAAATACATACCAAATACTATACCAAATAAGTGATCCTAAAGTTAATTCCCTCCTACCTGTAACAGTCTGCTCCTGAACTGAATAGAGAACAGCCTCTTGTAGGTTTATACTCTTCATAAAATGAAAATTCTAGCCTTGGCTTTTCACAAAGATGTCATGTTATCAATGCTAATAACATGCAGCCTGGAGAAAAATATGAATAGTTTGTAAGTGACTCTCCTTAGTTGGCCAGGGTTCAGACACAGGACCCTAAGGTTACATTAGCTTTCTGTCTACTCACCTCCAGTGTGGATGCCAGTGCCCTCATTTGGGATACCTCAATCAGAGGTTAGAGAACCTCCTGCTGCATTTTAATCCTTCTCAAATTCTAATTAAGTTGTGATCCTAATGCAAAGCAATTATGATTACTGACAGACCTATGATTAATGAAAGCCATAAAGCAATTAGCTAAAGAGTCCAAAATGTAGATAATATCACTGATGTACTGGTCCTAAGCAGAATTAACATTATCTTTGAAATGTGGACCCTTCTGCACAGATCATTGGCACGGTTGTCATGGAAACCACCTCTTTGGTCATTAAGGCAGTCTCTAGTCATCTACTCTAGGTTGAAACACTCATTGACATGTGCATCTATTTGGTCAGATAAGATGTCTTATCTCTGGCACCTTTATCATCCATGAGTATCTTGAGTCCCTTTAAATAATGAAATGCTAAATTAAAAATGAGCAACCACAGATCTGTCAGCATTTAGAGTTTTGGTTGACAGCTGTAGATAACATCACTGAGACATAATTGTGGTTAAATTACATAGGTTTTCAAGTCAACTATAAATTACTTGCAATAATGGTTTAAAGCCCTAGGATTCAAGAAATATTAGTTATTTGTTTTTCCTAAGTGGAAAAATTCTTAGAATTTTAAGTGAGATTTTTACAGATATGCTGTAATAAAACCCAAATGCTTTTAATATTGGGAAAATACACTATATTTCAAGTAAATAGTAAAATTATATGATGAAGATATAGCCACATAGAACTAGTAAAGATATTCAATTTCCCCTCAATTTATTTGTTTAAATTTTCCAACAGTTTCAGCCACTGGTAGAAATAGATGGCACCATTTCTCATGTCAAGCAAAAGGGTTCCTAATTTTGTAGGACTGTGTTTATAATTTTCAGAAGTTCAGCATTCCTGTCCTCCATTAAGTACAAGTGAACACTCCCTGCTGTAGTCATGGGGACAACTAAATATGAACCCACACATTTCAAAATGTCACCTATGTAGGGCAAAACACAGAGAAGGAAAGTTCTTAGCTTCATATCACTATAATGAAACACTAGACACAGGCAGCTTGTGAAGTAAAGAGAGTTCAATTTTGGCTCAGGTTCTGGAAGTTCAAGTCCAACACTTGGAAGCCCTATTATTGGCTTGAGTATTTGGTGAGGGTAGCACATCCTGGCAAATGAGCATGTTGGAGACAGTATTTACCTCTCAGACAGATGGCAAGGAAAAAGAGAACATACAGGTTTGACTATCACATTGCCTTAAGATACACATCCCCAATAACCTAACAACCTGTCAGTAGGTCTTACTTCTTAAAGGTCTGCAATACCTCCCAATACCACCATTCCAGGGATGAAGTCTTTATATTTGGACCATTGGGGGACGACCATCCAAACCACAGCAGAGTGGTAGTTGTGTTCTTTGTTGGGAGTCACCCTAAAAGTGTTAGCAAAGATGTCTTTGTAATTGTCATTTTCTTAGCAGATGGTTCTTATCTTTAACATTTAGTATTTAAAGGTATCAGGTGTTAGTTTCATATTAACAAAGATTGAAAGCAATTGTCAAGAGTACTACAAAAATGCCATTAAAAGAACAAAAAGAAAAGTGAAAAGTTTTGGTACCCTAAAATCAATTGACAAATGAAGAAAAATATTTAGAATCCAAAATAGCATAGTAGAGAATGGAACATATAAAGATGTGCATTTCTGTGGGATGGAAGTTGAAAAGGGATAGAGCTGTATATTACTAGAGACAAAAGATAAAAAAGTAAGACTGACGATCTGTGCTATCTTGGAAGGAATTCACAGCAACTTAGAAAAGAAAATCCCTTGGGTCAGGAAGAAATAACTTGTGATTTTGTATCAAATGAACTTAGACAATTGAAAGGTCTTTTAGATACTTGGTGAAGGAATTACTCATATTTTTTCTTTAACTTCAAAGTTCATGCAATAAAAGAAATACATTCTTTGAGTCTAGTGGATAGTAAGAAAGTATTTTCCTTTATGGAAAACATCCAGCATGTTTAACTGATTGACATTTGTTGGCTATTTGAGTATATAAGAAAACATTGTCACAAATTTAATATAATTACTATCAATATATGTGGCCATAGTCTTCATACACACCAAATAATTGATTAAAATAAACTCAAGGGAGACCAGAAAGTTGAAATACCTTAGAGACAATCCAACATCACTCCCACTTTATAGGAGAAGAAATTAATGTTGAAAGATTATTTAAAAGAGCCCATCAGTTACATATCTGAAAAAGAACTGCTTATTATAAAATTCAAATGTACATTTCAAATTAAAATCCAAACATGGCAGGCATCATGTTTCTGTAATGAAAATACAACTGTTTCTTGAAGTGTGCCTAGATGTGGTGCTGGAGCAGGAAGCTATGGATTTTGATTGCCATTATGGCAGAGTTGAGTCCTGGGAAGTATGACCTTTAACAGTGATTAGATTGTTAACTGGGATAATGCCTTTTTTGCAAGACTGTTCATTCTCAAAGGACTGAATTAGTAGCGTTGAAAGTAGGTTGTTGTAAAGTGAGGACATCCTTTGTGATTTGTATCTTCCACACAACCAACTGCCCTTCTGTGTAATGACACAAGATCCTAGCCGGATGTGGCAAACCAATCTTCTCAGCCTGAAGAAACCCTAAACTAAAATAGGTCTCTATTCTCTATAAATCACCCAGTTTCCAGCATTCTGTTATAGGCAACAGAAAATGGACTTTGACAGGTGGTGATTAAATATCACAGGCAAGTGAGACATGGACAAGCTGACTTCAAGTTTCCTTAAAAAGAAGATGTTCTATGTTTTTTCCCTGAGGAACAGAAAAATTCAGTTCTTCAAGATGAAATGGAAAACAAAGATCGTGCATGTATGTATGGGGATTCTAACTTGCAACACAGACAATGACATAGTGTTATGTATGTATTAGATGTATTAGAAATATGTATTAGAAATGATGTATTAGAAATAGTTGCGATTTCTGATAAATGTCAACATACTTCTAGTGGAAATAAAGTTGATTTTAAAGGCCTTTCTTTGCTTCATAATTCTTCAAAGCATTTAACAGAACATGTGAATACCAAAGAGGAGGCTAGACTGTGGTGAATGAATTAGAATGTATTATTGTTCTAATTATGAATGCATCCTTTAAGAGGATTATGATTGATTCTTACACCAGTAGCTTGGTTTTGGCTACAAAAATGAATTTGTCCTACTTCTGAGCAAAAATTTAAGATGTAGCATATTTTCACTCTCACCCTTTTTTTTTCTGTCACCAGCCTAGCATATCGCAGATAGGGGCTGCTCCCGAAGGCTGAGTTCTGAACCATGAAGACATGCAGAACTGTACCTTTGTCTGAATAACTCCTAAGATTTGGGGGTTTTCTATTACTGCATCAAAACTTAGCCAAACCATATACATTTATTTCTCAAAATATTTCAGTATAGAATTCTTTCTTTATAACCTCAGAAAATCTAATAGGGCAAGTTTCACTGAAAACATGGGCAAGACTGGATTCAAGCTATTAACTCTGTGCTCTCTTAAAATTAGTACCTTTAAGAAAAAGTAAATTAGTAACTGATAGTTGATCCTTAAGATGCAATAGATGTAATTATCTTTCTCATGTGTCTGAATAAATCTGCAGTGGATATATGTTATTGTTATTATACAGGGTCAACAGGATTTAAGATATTTTTTGATTGTTTTGTAACATTGCGTTGTTTTTGTTACACATGTGAAAAAAATGTGATTATTTTAAGGATTTCCAGGTTGACTTCGTTGTTACAAAACAGTAGTTTGGAAAGACAGAAAATCACAGCTCTGATTCCAGCCTTTGTCAACTTGGATCAAGGATGAAAATTTTCATTAGTAGGCTCTAACTAGGGGAGGTAAACATATATACATAGCTGGAGTAGACAAGCTCTTTGGAAAAAAGATAAAAGAAAGCAAGCCCTGAATTTTTCCTATCCTCATAGTAATACCACCATAACCAATTTTGAGCTGCCTTCCCAAAGTCATTGACTGTGGAGATGAGAAGAAATGGGAGCAACTATCAACTCTCCTCACTGTTCAAGCCAGCTTCAGTACATCACTGTTCAGAAGCCTGAATCTTTAACTGAGGTCCGGATTTCATGGTGGTGTTGTTGAGCTTGTAGTAATATAGTAAGTCTTGGTCTCTGTGGAGTATTAAATGTTGCCACATTTTTTTTTATACCACTTTTGCCAAACCAAAATGAGAAAGTTCTGACCTGCTTCATTCCTATTCAGAGTTGTTAGGAGATCCAGGGGAGGACCACAACCCAGTTTTCTAAAAAATTGACAATGCTTGCTTTGATAGCCCTTTCGTTTTGGAGCTGAATACTATATCTTCTTCCTTCAACTACTCATCTGTCTTTCTATAAACCAAACATCTGTCTCAATCTCATCTGCATCCCCTGTTCAAGAAGTGGTTCTCACTGCTGCTTATTCTACCCTGCCACTCTTTTTTCCTGGAATTTTACTGTTTCAGTGACTGATGTCTGTCCAGATCATCTTGCATCTGCCCACATGGACACTGCATCAACTTTGAGTGATCTTTTATTATCTTCAGGGATTGAGATCAGCCTGGGTCTAGCTCCAAGTCCCAGTTTAGAGAAATAACGGTTTTAAGTTAACATACTAAGTATGCTTTGGAAAAATAATGTTATTATTTTTTCACTTAAAAATACAAAGTGGTGAAAATTTCTCATTTATCCAATGTTTATATAGTTGAGTTTCTGATATATAATATTATTATGATGTAAAAACGATGTGGGTTGAAATATATTTTAGATAAATTTCTGGTTTGGTAAATAAGGAAAAAAAGATGGTAGATATAGAAATAAACAATAAAATTACTAGATTCAGGTAAAATGCTGTAAATAAGTTATTTTAAGATGATGTGGTATAACATATTTAAGTCTATTGAGTGGATATTAAAACTTTTTCCATCAAAATAGAATCATAAATAAGAGTCATATTGACTCCTCCTGTTAAGCCAAAGCAAATGTTAAAGATTCAGAGTAGCAATGCATTATAAAGTGATACTTTCAAAAGAAGTTAGAAGAAGGGTGTTACTAAAAAACTTGCAGCATCTGTAACAAACAATTAGAAAGTGTGACTTGAGTAATGAAAATGGAAAATGTGTTATTTGAACAGATGTCGCAGCTATTTGGAGAGATGTGCCCACTCACCTATGAATATGTTTATCTTCAAATGGCCAGATTGACCCTGTCTGAACATAGAGAAAATCCTTTATAAGGAGACACACACCCAAATTCAAAATAGCTTTTGCTGTGTCCTCACCAGAGTTTGCCTCATATTAAAGTGAGTCTAGAAGAACAAACCCCAAAGCCTGTAATTTATAAAGTTTTTGGAAGATTTTTAAATCCTTGAAGATTTTGTGTCTTTAAGATCATGTTACGATTCCTAAATATAATTTAATTTGGTGACAGCTCTTTAATGAAAATATTTTTGAAATACAAAATAAAGAAATTAATTCTTCAAAAGAGAAATTTAAAAAAATCTGCAATTGATTCATTTATTGCCTTTTCATTCATGTGTAGGACACATTTCTGGTTTCTTTTTTTTTATCTGTAGCTTTTATAAACTGAATGTTTTTGTTCTTGTATTTAGAGATGAAAAATGCTATTTGTTGTTACATGAGTTTATGAAACACAAATATTTCAACATGTGAAAAGTGATTTTCTTCAACTATTGAACTCCCTCCCTCCTTTCCATTAAGGTAGCTAAGATTTGGTACACATACCAAGTGGTTGTTCAACAGATATATTTATCCTTTTCTTTGTGCCATAGCAATCCAAAGACATTTGGGAATATCATATTCATTTAACCTCTTAAAACAAAATATTATAAAACAAATATGTATTAAAACTCACATCAAGAAATTTTAAATAAAGCAAAAAAAAGGAATAGATGGGGGCATCACCTTTTTAATAACAAAGTTGTTCCATTTTAATAGCAATAAGATTACAGTTCAATTTTGTTGTCAATCATACATATTCATATTTAAGAACATTTCTATTTCTAGAAGGTACAGTATATTAGTTGATAATTTGTGCAAAACTATCAAAATTCTGATTTTAAATATAATGACCCTTTTTAACAAGCCAAATCTAAAGCAGTTTTCAGGTTTTCACTGCAATTTTTTTCCCTTAATTTCCAGGGATCTTTGAATATACAAAATCTTCATTGTCCATGTCTCTGTATCTTTCTGCATCTCTTTTATGAGACTGTCTCTTAAAATATGCTATTTATGGAGTCATACAACCATAGAAGTTGTGTGAATGAATGACTTAGAAATGTTGTATTTGGGGAAAAGAAAAAATAATATATAATCAATATTTGGCAAAATATATATCATTCCTAAAGCCACATTCAAATGGATTTGTGTTCCTCAGCCCCACATACCCTCATCTTGTGCTTATAAAAATAAAATTGCACTGGAAAAAGTTAAACAGGTAAAAGAAACTTTATATTCAAGCCTACTGGAAAAGGAGAGATAGGATAAAATCAACTCCATGAATGTTTTTCAGCATTGGGTGTACCTGATGGAAAAGCACGGAGGAGGTTGATCAAAGGGATGTATCCAGCACAGTAAGTTACTCCTGAGACTGCAATTTTTGGTGCTGTGATTAGGCCATCTGTGTATGCTAGATGGCTTCCACTGAAGTCAATCCTCCACTTTGCCACAGAGACTAGGAGGTAGAGTTGCTGCTTCCTACAATGTTTACATTTCAAAGAGATGGGTTTCAGGTCACTGAGAGAAATATTCCTGGATTTTAATAATTGCTACTAGAAGATTCACTTACATTTTGAAGGACAGAGAAATAACTCCCAAATGAAAATTTTTACAAGTAAAGAAATGCTGTTATCAGGGGCCCATAGTCAGGAAGAATCTTTTTTGTCAAAAGTTTTTAGGCTGAGGAAAACTTAAAAGCTTTCATGATCAGGCCCCAAATGTAGACTTACTCTTATACAGTTCTGTTTGTGAGGCTGGGAACCTGTAGGGACCCTGTATTCCTTTGGCTATAACCAGTATCCTTTGAATCATGAAAAAATTAACACAAGAGTGAAAACTTTCTCCAGAAATGTGTTTGGGAAATTTTCTTGGCATAAGATGCTATTAAATCAAGAGAGCCAGATGTTGTAAGTAGTAAGCCTGAGTCACAGAGACCTATATTCAAAAAGATTATAAAAGCTGAAATGACTTAATAACGTCCCAAGTTTTCTCTTTTCCAAACTATGGCAGTGTGTGTGTGTGTAACAACAACAACACAATGCAAAAAGGGATTTTAAATACTGTCTTGCTTAATCAGTGGAATTCTCAAGAAATTAGCTGAGGCTACTAAACAAAGTGAAAAAAGGCATTATGCAAATTTTGAGTCTTTTGTAGTTTTACCCTAAAGGTTTTTGGCTGAGAATGGGAAAGTGTACTTTTTTTTTTCCTAAATAAGCAACTTTTTATAAATCAGATATGTATGATTATTAGTACTATTTCTTGTCAATACAAGGTCTCCTTAAAATCCTAGTAATCATAATTAACACTAATTCAGATATTTTGACTTTCCCATTACCTTTCTACTATTTATATGGATTTCACATTAACATATTTATGTCTGTTCTCCAAATCCCTATTGCTCACTACCATTATTGAGTGCACCCAAATGCCTCATTCTATTACTTTCTCCTCGCTGATGCCTGCCATCTGCTTCCTCTGTCCTTTAAGGATCACTTTCTGCTCCTCCTTAACCTGACATGGAAGAAGACCTCTGAAAAATGTATCTCAGTTTCTCACTTACCTCACCTCTTCTTGTGTTTTAGTGAAAAGAAAGTAATCTTACCTAATTTAAAGGAAATGGGCAGGTTTTGAGAAAAGGCTTTTATTAAAAAATAAAGCACAACAAATTAACTATGAGCAAGAAGCAAGGAGAGTGCTGTTCCTAGTGTTGTTATTATTTCTGTGAATGATAAACACACTTTCTAGCATTTTAAAGCTGTTTTCTCACTTTCAAATGAGGCGAAAAGAAGAAAGAAAAAGAAATAAAGAAATATAGAAGCTAAGTTATAAATTTGCACTTATTCATCCAAAATGGAACCTACAAGTGGGACTATGAAATTTTTTTTTTTTTTAGAGAGAGTGAGAGAGGAGAGAGAGAGAGAGAATTTTTAATGTTTATTTTTTAGTTCTCGGCGGACACATCTTTGTTGGTATGTGGTGCTGAGGATCGAACCTGGGCCGCACCCATGCCAGGCGAGCGCGCTATCGCTTGAGCCACATCCCCAGCCCACATGAAATTTTTTTTTACAAAAAAAAATTCATATATTGGTTCATATATTGGTTCCTAACCAGTAACTTTATAACATATTTTATTAATATCTTACCCATCTTGCCCTTATTTGATATTTATCCAAAAGGGTTTCTTAGCCACTGAATTTTTGCAGATATTATAGAAGATTACTGGATATATGATTATTTAGAAATGATTCCTGCCCTCAAGTACTTTAAACATTAGTTACTTAGTTAAGCAAAGATGGTGAGAGAACGGTAAATTGATAAAGGGAGATTAGCACTGTTAGAAGGTTAGTAAGAAAGACACAGAAACAATTTATAGCAGGAAATAGTGAACCTAGTCTTGGAGCAATTAGTCAACAGAGGCTTCCATGGGTAGATTATTCTATACTTTCACAAGCCTATGTGGGTTTCTCTGTAAAATAATTAGAAATAAAATTTCAGTAGTAATTGTGTATTTAATTTAAATATTCTCTCAATTGCTGTTCGAAGGGCTTTTACCAGTTAAGGCTATTGCTTACACTGAATACTGTTGAAGATTTTAGCTCTGATATTTTCTTTCCACAGCTTTAGTTTGAGCAAAGTTGAGCATCTCTTCACATAATTGTAAACCATGCATGTTTTGTTCTTCTTTTTCTGTGAGCTTTTATGTATCTTGCCTTTTTGAATATCTTGGAGGAACTCATTATATATTTAGAAAACCCTTCTATCTCATCTGTTATAACAGTCCCTTATTTTTACATATAGGCTTTTTTGCAACTATGGGGATGATTGTAAAGTTTTCACACTTACCAATTCTATAATGCATTTCAAATGTTTAACTATTTTTCTATTTTGTACACCACTGGTTTCAAATTACTTATATCTATCAGAGTTCTTTTATAGTTTTAAATTTAATTGCTAATTTTACTTATTTGAATTTTTATTAAATTTTTCTGATGGATTTTTTTTAATATGTCACCTGGGCCACACTGGAATCAGTATCATATTGTCCTTGTACAAGATGGATAGGTGTGGATCCTCTCTTCATCCAGCTGGATTTAGAGAAATACGATGTTCTCTTTTCATCAAAAGTTCAGGGGCTGGGGTTGTGGCTCAGTGGTAGAGTGCTCACCTCATGCTAATGCCTAGCATGAGGCCCTGGGTTCAATCCTCAGCACCACATAAAAATAAATAAATAAATAAATAAATAAAAGATATTGTGCCCAAGTACAATTAAAAATTAAATAATTTTTAAAAAAAAAAGTTCAGGGGTAAAATATCTTAATGTTAATTCTTGGGCCTTGCTTAAATGACAGCTGTCATTCTTAATTTTAAAATTTCTAGATTCTCCAGAATAAAGATTTGAGAGTTTCTACTTGTTGTCAAGCAAACCTTGGTAATTTATATCAGCCTAGAAAATGATTTCATGTCATTATTCAAATTTATTTCATAATGTTGGTTACTTTGAATAAGATTGTTTACAATTGACATATATGATTTTGTATACTTTTTAAAATTTATGCCTTTCCACTTTGTTTGCTTATTGCTCATATATTCTATTTTATTTTGCTGAGTTTTTCTCATTAAAAATTGGCTTTTTGTGTATTTATTTATTATATGTACCTTAAAAATTATGAATTCCTCTTTTCAACTTTACTAATTCTTTTGGTATTAGGCTGGTGCCTTCTGGGAAACTGAGGCAGCACAAAGGCCTTCCTTCAGTTCCTATAATCAAGTCAGAAAGATTTCTGAGTTCCTGCTCAGAATAACAGGCATGAAGAGACAGGAAAGGGGGAAAGGGTACACTCTCAAGGGAGAGTGGTTCCTTGAAGAAAGGAGAGGGACAGTGTGGCTTTCCTGACCGCTAGGTTTATTGGGGTCCCAGGGAAGTTTATAGAGTCTTGCCTAGGTCCACCTCTTGACTTTTTTTAAAAACATTTTTATTAGTTGTTGATGAAATTTTTTATTTTATTTACATGTGGTGCTGCTTTGGACTGACAAAGGATGATGTCAGACTTCAAGTCCCCATTGCCGTGACAACTCTGGGTTACTTTGGCT
Organism: Urocitellus parryii; assembly: GCF_045843805.1. Lineage (NCBI taxonomy): Eukaryota > Metazoa > Chordata > Mammalia > Rodentia > Sciuridae > Urocitellus > Urocitellus parryii. The sequence continues at coordinate 110,312,223 of NC_135540.1, read as the reverse complement.
GGTGCCCACTGGTTCTAATTGGAACATGTTCGTACAGATATGTTTTCCCCTGGTCTGTAAAAGGATGACTCCCCCTTTAGGGTAATGTGTTCATTTTATTGGAATTATTTAGGGCCTGCATTTCTCTTGCCGATAACAGGTAGTTTGCTGAGGAATGTGACATATCCTGTCCATTTAAGCCAGGCAGGGCTGCAGGTAAATTGCTTCTTGGAAAAGAATGTATGTGAGGTTAGCACAGTGAGACTATTTTATAGAACTATTCCCTTAACCTCATGTTTCCTCTTCTCATGTCTGTCTCTCCCCTATCATGTTCATTCTGTTTTTTTTTTTTCTTGGCTTATGCGGCTATATACTTTTCAAGTATTCTGTTCTATACAAAGTAAACATTGGTATACTTAGAAAATTTGTTTCAGGGTATTTATTAAAGTCTCAATAGTATGATTTTGTACATTTGGTACTTATTACAGTCAATTACTTATATAAAATTTGTTACTTCAACTTTATATTCTTAAGGAATGATGACTTATTTATGCTGGTAATATTCTTTTAAAGTATAAAGTAGCCTTAATCTACTGTTATTTAACATCAGTCAAGGCTCTAGTAATCAAGTCATGGTTCACATTTCAAACTTTTTTGAATCATTGTGCACAATATATTCCTAGGTTTTATTCTAAGAGATTATTTTCCTTTAGCATATGAATGCTTTTCCATCTTAATATGACTGAAAAGTTTATGCTTATGTTTATAATTTATTTTTCTCACACTGGCTCATTTTTATTGTGATTAAAGATTGTTTAATTTTCGTTTTATGTGAGTTTGTGTGTATTTCCTTTACATAAATGTAAAACCTTATAGTCTACATTGTTCAAGAGGTAACTTTATAACTGTCAGTAATCCTTAAAATTTTTGATCATATACTATTATTAATTTTAAAAATACAAAACACAGCCCTGATATTTGTATAAAAATTAGTATATAGTTTTCATATGTAAAATTATCAATATTCCCAGTAAGTATATAAAAATAAATTTCTCATTTATATTCCAGATACAAATAAATAATTTATCTCTATATTCTGGGAGGATCTTCTAAAATATGGACTGGGAAATAAACAATAATGGATTTCAATGTTACTGTTTTAGACACTTGGTGATTTCACATTCTAGAATAAGGTAGTATATGTAAATTCATTTACTCCGAGCTCCCCTCTATCTTCTTCAACATCTGGTTATATTATTTCTAGTCTTGTCAATGGTGACATTCATACCTTCAATGAAATTTGTATACCCTGTTTTATTCAATTTATCAGTTTTTATTGAATTTTCACTCCTTGTCCTGAACAATTAAGTAATTCGTTAAGAGTAGCTTTCTTAGCCGCTGTTCTCTCCCTAAATGATTTATTTTCAGGGTTGCTACTGTTTTTGCTGTAAAACATAACTGATGGACGTCTACCATGTTTAGCAAACTTATTTCTATGTGGCTTCTATGTATCTTGCTCTGGAAAAACCGTATTTTTTTAAAGATAGATGAAACAACATCTTTCATTCCATGTGCTCTTCTACAATAAGACCTTGCCAACCTGCCATTTATGGCCTCTTCCAAAAGAATTTGATGAACTTTAGTACATTATTCACAACCTTCTAATGCAATGAAGTGATGTGGGGCCTCCAAGGCTTGCTACCATGAAATTTCAGCTTTGTGTTGACATTAACTTTGCTAATAGCCACCATGTAAGAAATGAAATGACCAGAGTAGAAAAGGCCACATGTAAATCCAGGACATCCAGAAATCCTTAATACTTTTAGTTTGGAATCACATCCTGCCTTTTTTTCTTGCTGAACAACCTGATTACTGTTCGTATTCTTCTATTCTTTTGCAATTTCTTTGCTGACCCGTTGCGTCTATGTCTTGAGTTCTTATTTTTATAGATGTCATGTTTTCTTTCATGTCATGTTTTAGCTCAAAAAGATTAGTTACAACTTTTAGTAGTTATATATAAACTTTTTCTTGTGGGATACTCGTCTGCTTTGATTTTCTCTTCTTTTTAATATGGTAATTTTACATAGATATTTCTATCTTACTCCTTATGTTTAAATTGAGTAGTTCTTCTGGGAACAGATAATTTATTCTTCTATAAATAATGTAGGGAATGCCTGGAGAGTGGGAAGTTACCGTAGGCAGCTTGAGCTTCCTTCTGTGGTCTTGAAACTGCTTATTGATGCTCCTACCCCCCTTTTGACTTAATTTGGCTTCCTGTAAGTGGAAAGTCCCAGTGACTCAGAATTAACCTTGATGGCATTTTTCCCCCTTCTATCTCTCACTGTATACATCCATTCTTCAGATGACAAAAAATTGGCAAGTTCAGTGCTTCTTGTGGCTTAGATTTCTTTTCTTTATTTATTAGGACTTTATAGTTATATGTAGTAGTTGAGTTCATCCTGACAAATTCACACATGCATGGAAATTGATACCAGTTCATGATCTCCTCCCCTTTCCCACTCCCCTTTCCCTTTCATCCTCTCTTACCCCTCCTATTCTCCTTCTTCTGCTCCTCACTGCCATGTTTTCCTGAATCAACAGGAGCAAAGATAGGGCCACTGAACACGTGGTTTACTTTTGCAACCTAGAGGAAAGGAAAAAGGTAGTGTCCGTCCCTATGGTGGTATACAGTATACCTGGGACATTCTGTGAAATGATGCTGGGTAATTTGGGGTAATTTAATTTATACATGCACATGCATTCATGCACACAAATATATTTAAATTTTTACTGATATGTAAAGTCTAAGAATTGTACATATTAATGGCGTAAAGTGTAATGTTTTGATAACTGCATGTGCTTTGTCAGTTGAAATCAATTGAACAGAACTATTTCAGAAAACATTTGTTACTTCTTTATGGTGAATGCTTGCATAATTCTTTCTTTGAGCTTTTTAAAACTGTTTTCCATAGCAACCCTATTGTGCATAGCATACTAAAATTTCTTGCTCCTGTCCAATCTAACTGTAACTTTGTACCCATTGATTAACCATTTTTCTTATCCCTCCTTTCCCAGGCTCTAGTAGCCACCACACTACTCTCAACTTCCATGAGATCAACTTCTCTAGCATTTACATGAGTAAGATCACCTGGTTCCTCACTTTCTGTGCCTGACTTATTTTACTTAACATAATCATCTTCAGTTTCATCCATGCTGGTGCAAATGTTAGGATTTCATTTTTTTATAGATGGATAATATTCTGTTGCATATATGTACATGGTATTTTATTTATTTCATTTTTTAATTCATTCATCAGTTGATGAATTGTTCCCATTTCATCTATTGTGATTAGTACTGCAATGAGCATGAAGTTGACATGTCTCTTCACTGTATTAAATTCATTATGTTCCTTCAATATATTACATTCATTTTCTTTGGCTTTATAGCCAGTAGTAAGATCACTCAATCATATAGTAGTCTTGTTTTTAAAATTTCAAGGAACAACTATACTGTTTTCATAATGAATGCATTAGTTTACATTTCCACAAACAGTATGAAAGGGTTCCCTTTTCTCCACATTCTCACCAGCTTTATCTCTTGTCCTTTTGATAATAGCCATTGTTATTGTGGTTTCAATTTGCATTTGCACGGTGATTAGTGATGAATGATTTTTCTTATACCTGTTGACCATTTGTATATCTTCTTTTGAGAAATGTCTATTTAGGTCTATTTTTCATTTTGTAATCAGGTTTTGTTTTGCAATTGAGTTTGGAGTTTCTTAGTTTTTCTAAATATCAACTCCTTTTCCTGTAAGTAGTTTGCAAAGATGTTCCTCCATTCTATAGGTCTCATTACTCTGCTGATTGTTTCTTTTGCTTTTCAGAAGCTTTCAAATTTGATGCAATCTCATTTGTTTGTTATCATTTAGTTTCCTGATACTGTGAACAATTGCAGAAATGTTTTACACCTTTCTGTAGCCCATCTTTAAAGACACATTGTTTCAACAATCATTTATGTCTCCGTTTCAAAACTGAATTTTATCATTATGCTGTTAACTTTGTCTCACTAATTCCAAGTTCCAAGGGAAGAAAATATGGACTGTGTCTCACTGAAGGACCTCACCTACTTTAGAAAAGCCTTTTCCCTGACAGCTTGTCTGGAGCAAGACACAGGTTCTATCTATCCATCTGAATTTTACAAACTTGACTATCTTTGGCAATTATTTATACTGTTATTTGTAATTTTGTATCATTCATTGTTTCACTAAATATGTTTTACCTCTATATTTTCCTTTTTTGAGAGCTTAGGGAGAAAATCAAGTTAGAATTGTTGGAGACTCTGATCACTAAGTGGAAAACAACCTCAGGTTTTCATTTTAAAGATTTGATAGTAGAATATTAGGGTAAATGAAAAGAAAAGTGAAGACTGAAGGTAAGTCCAAAGACCTTCAATAATGAGAGGTATGAACTAATATATTAGCATTGATAGTGAAGAGAATAAAAAAAATCTGAGACACGTTAAGGTGGCAGGACAGGCAGAGTTTCATTATTTTGATGGTGGGTTGAAGAAGATAGCAGTGTCAAGCTTAATTAGTATGGTGGTGAAATACTAGGTTAATTTCTGCTATTCCCTGAATGAGGAAATAATAAGAAGAAGTGAGTTTTTTTTTTTGTAGAAGATGATGATTTTATTATTGAAAATGTTGAGCCTCACTGTCTCAGTACCATAAAAGAGTTGATTTTTATCTTGAAGGCCAGTCACCATCTGAAGATCCCAAGTGTTAGTGGCATGTGGTGAATGGGGACCAGGCAATCTACTAAAATCTACAATATACAGGATAGCACTCTGCAGAAAGAACTTTCTGGCACCAAATGCCAATGTTGTTGAGATTGAGAAATCATACTTTAAGATGGACATTATGCATATGGTTTGATATTTGCTCTGGAGTTCAAAAGAGAGACCAATGTAATAGCCACAGTTTTGAAAGAGATCTCAAGTTGATCACCAATCCCTTTATTTCTTCTGACTGGATACATAGATAGACTATATTTTTCAGCTTCTCTTCTGTTAGGTAAGCCTTTAAGATTCAGTTCTAACTAATGAATTAAAAAACAATTATGTACCAGTTCCATCTCTGGCCAATTAAAAATGACCCTTTTTGTTTTGTTATATTGTGTACATGTAAGAATATGTAACAACAAACCCCATCAATATCTACAACTATAACACACCAGTAAAAAATGTGGAAGAAATGTCCCTTTTGTGATTCTACATGTGTTTCTTCTTTCATTTGCTTTATATAGATGAGAATAATGAACCTGGAAGTCTCACAAATATGGCGGATCCACAGGACAGAATTGGCCTCATTACTAAATCAGCACTTGGAAAAGACAACTACCTCCTCATTAAGGACATTTGCTTTGGACCTCTCGTAATTGTGAAACAAACTGCTATCTTGAGAATTGGAGAACTTGTGTTTATATGAGTTGCCTGTTTTTGCATAACAAATCACCCCACAATTTGGCAGCTTAAAACAACAATTTATAATCTCACGGAGTTTCTGTGGCCCTCAGAAATCTGGGAGCAGCACAGCTAACTAACTGGTGCTGGCTTTGGATATCTCATGAAGTTGCAGTCAAGTTGTCAGCTAAGGCTGCACTTGTTTCAAGGCTAGACTAGGGCTGGAGAATCTGCTTCTAAGCTCCCTCACAGGGTTCTTGGCTGGCCTCAATTTCTCACTGGCTGTTTGCCGGTCTCTGTTCCTTGCCACATGGGCCTCTCTGTAGGCTTCCTAAATAACTTCCTTGTAGGGCAGCTAACTTCAACCAGAGCTAGAAATAGAGGGGAGAAGGAGAACAGACAAGAAGAGAAAGAGAGTGAGAGAGAGTGAGAGAAAGAAAGAGAGAACTTTGAAGATGGAAGCAGAGAAGCCATGTTTTTTAAGAACCGGCACTGAAGTGGCATAGTTGTGCCACATGCAGTTGGTCACACAGACCAAAGCTGGTGCAATGGGAGAGAGTGTTATCCAAGAATGCGATTAGCAGAATGTGAGACTCATGGAAGGTCACTAGAATTTAAACATTTTCTCCTATAGAGGTTGAATCCTCACAGTCTATGGTATTTTGCTGTTAGCCTGAGTCATATAATAAAATTATCCAGTTCTAGAGAGTCCATCCTGTGGTATACCTGGAAAAATAAGAAGAAATATAACCCAGTAGAGGTTATTGCCATGTCTTAGGACAATCTGCACCAGGAATATTCCTTGGCCAGACTATTAGGAGATTCCAGACTGCTAAGGCTAGATAGAACCCAGGAAAGCCGCCCAAGGCATCACCTAGATGAAAGGTGCTCAGATTCAGAAACAAGAAGTTCCAAACAATCATCAAGAAAAAACACAGAGGGCAGAAGAGACTCATGTTTAAAATCTGGGCTTTGATTTCCCACAAATAAAGGTTTGAATCTCAACTTCTCCAGAGCTGTGTAACTTTGAGCAAGTTAATGTACTTGATGTTAGTTGTCTCATCTCTAAAACTAGGATTTGAAATATACTTCATGAGTTTTTTTTTTAAATAAGGTATAGAGCATGTAAAATATATAGAAAATTGTCCATTACATAGTAATACTCAAGAAACATTCGATAAAGTATCTAATAATTTGAGTTTAGGGCATAAAAAGTAAATTGAACATTATAGATTCCTCTAAATTCTTCAAAAGTTCTTCTTCAGCCCCACCCTACCTCCGTACACTTACCACCAAGTTAATTCCTATCATCGGGTTAATGTACTGATTAGGTTAAACCTCCTATAACCCAATCATTTCACGTCTAAACTTTCTTTCATTGTCTCACACCTAAGCTTTTGGGGGACCTCTCATATCTAAACCATAGCAAATGTTATGGAGAAAAATAAAGGAAAATATGGAGGCCTAGGGTTTTATTTTATCAGTGAAAGTCTCACTGTTAAGTAAATGTTAATCATTTATTCAATTTATTTATAGGCTCTACAATATTTATTTGGGTCTACACTATAACAGAGATTAGAGAGTCTCTGAATAATTAGTAAAAAAAAAAACAAACCCTGCAGAAATGTTTGCAAGAGATAATTTAGTTTGGCAAAATTTTTAACATTTCTTGCAATAAGTCTACCTTTGGTAATCTTTTCAATACTATGAACACTCTCCAAGAAAATGCCTACATATACGTTTTATGGGATCCTTGGAACTCAAACCTGATTTGTGGTTGAAATTATGACTTGGCTAAAAGCTAGCAACATGGAACCATTTCTCAATTTTAAGTGAATCATACGCAGTTTTATACATAGGACAGATAAAATTGTTATGATTTTCTGTACTGTGAGAGGAACCATGATGACTGTAAAACATTTGCAAATGAAAAGCTTCTATGAGTCTGCTTTATGTTGGTAGAAGGGAAGCTGAAAGGAAAAGTGCTGTTCTTAAAATGGACTAATGCCTATTTTATAGTAGCTTTACTGACTATGCAGCAAATCCTAATTTTTACATGACTCAAGAATGAGATTATAACTGCATATTTAACAAAACTTTTTTTTGTAAAGGTGACTTTAACTTATTTCTCCTCTCTCCTTTTGTCCCTCACTTTGCTTCAATGCTTCATTTTCATATTTGTTGACTTCAAGTCATATCCAAACTGGTGTCCACAGTAGCAGGGTAATGCTGTTGTTCTCAGAGAAGCATAGACTTTCAAATCTGGAAGTGACATCACATGATCATCTAACTCATTTTCCAGTTGAATTTGAAACATGAGATAAAGTAACTCCAAGTTCATGATCTAGTTATACAATAGAATAATGGCTAATATTTAGCAATAATATGAAGCAGACCTCCTGAGACATTAAGGCATAATTGCTATCTTTAGTTAAAATGTGAAAACTCAGCCTAAAAGGAAATGCCTTTGTCCAGGATCTGAGGAGTAGTTAGTAGCTGATTTGGTATAAAGACCAGGCTTCCTGCCTCTATCAGCCATCCACAAAAGCTTGTCACTCAAATTGTCTGTCTCCAAGTTCTCTGCAATTTACACAGTTCTCCCTGCCTCCATCCTAAGCTCCCCAACCTCCTATTCTCTTCTCACTCTAAGACTTGATTTGCTAAATATTGCAGTCAGGGACAGGTGGAAGATTGTTGTGAAAAGAATAGGCAGCAACATTCTTGTTTAGCCTCTTTTTATATCTATTTTTTTCCCCACAGATTAGGGTATTTTTCTCAATTATGCATACTTATTCATTCTGCCAAAAATTCTTTTAAGACTGTTAAAGCTGTAGTCAATTTTCTCAGTTTGATGTTCCAAAGAAACCTGCTGTGTCTTTTTCATTCTATGCAAAAATAGGCATGGTGGGATCCACCAGCTGCTAAAGTCATTGAGTAGCTAAAAACTTTCTATTTGCTTTCCCCATTGTTATATTTTCATAGTTTCAGAATTTGAGCAGCATTTAATTTCTCTATGCTTTATATTTTCCTTCAGAGAACAGATACACTGGTATTTGTTTATAGATGTTAGAGAAATAATCCCAAAGAGAGAAATTATTCTTCAAATATCCATGAACACTGAATACTAAGTAGTTCTGAAACCTACTTAACAAAAACAAAGAACAAAAATAACCTCCCAAAAAACCAAATAAACAACCGAAAGAAATCTTACAAACAAAAAAGTGCCAGAAGTCTCAGAAGTATATATATAAAGCAGTTATTCTTATTTCCTGGAATAAAAAGATGTTTTTTATATATTCTCCGGAGAGAATTCTGATGATATTTACTATATTTATTCATAACTCTTGACTTGGCCTTTTCACATCTTAAAGATACCTACAAAAATATTTCCTATAGCATTTTTATAAGAGGAAGCAATCAGAATCAGTCTAAATGTTCAACAATAAAGCATTTTCTGAATGGATTATAATATGATTATCCAATAAAGTAATATAGAGTAATTAAAAGACTGATATTGATATCACTTTTAATGTAGGGGGTCACTCATTACATGTAATTAAGCCATTCAATAACAACAACAACAAAATCCATAGAAGAGTGGACACATCATCCCATAGTTTCCCAAGGGAAATGACTGGGAAAAAATTACCACCAAATCATCTTATTTTGTACAAGTGTTTCATCTGATTATGATTTTTGCCACTTTTTATATCTTTACATTTAATCTACTGATATTTGCTTAACATATTTTCGATTTGCTGGGCAGGAGGAGAAGAAAAGTAGTGAATCAGGAGGGAGACTTTCCTCCTGTAATGATGCCTGACAGTTACCAACTGATTCAGGAGTTAAGCAAGCAAATGGACAGATGAGGATTCCTGGGAATGCAAAACACGGAATTCTCTCTGAGTATAGGACAGCAATCTTTGAAAACCGTAAACTCTTAGGCTAAGATTTTCACAGTACTTCAAAAGAGAAGACTTCTGTCGACCTGGAATTAAGACTGTCTACTTTTGTTAACTTGAACTTGTGAGGCATATTTGATGATTGAGTATGTACAGATTCTTGGAAGTTAAACTTTATCTATTTTTACTTTTTCTAACCCTGAAGTGATTTTCCACTTTCCTTTTCCAAACTCCCCTGGTGCTAATTGTCAGTCTACTCATTTGGTACACTTCAAATATCCCATTTTTATGTGTGTATCACCTTTCTTCTCAACATCCTGGGAAATTCCATCAAAGAAAAGATAGCCAATCCTGTTGACTCCCCACAGAATTTATTATGGAATCCAATAAATAATAGAGCCAACATATACGACTATTAAGCCAAAAACCTTTATTTGAAGTCCAGTTGCTACTGAAACATATTTGGTACAAAGACAAGCTAAGTATTCAAGATCTCTTTAAGAAAACATATACAATCTCCCACTATTTAAGTTTTTAATCACAGACTTTTTGATTAAGATCATTTCTATACACTTAGTACTATATAAAGAAGTGGATAAAATTGAATATTTTAGAAGCACATTATAGAGGACAGAATGTGATCCTTGGAACTGGACACATATATGTTTAAATTCAAACTTCTGAATTTCTAGCTATGTGGCACTATACATGAATTATAGTCACTATCAGGAGAACAGTAGCAAATCTAAAATGTCATTAGAAGGTTTTCATGCGATAGCCTTAAAGAACTTCCTGATTCTTTATATAGTTCATATAATGATTGATTTTCATGACCTCTATTCTTGCCCTTTGATTGATGCAGTAGCCTTTCACATCATCTTTTCTCCTTTGCCTCGTGTGTTACCCCAAAATTCAAAAATTAAAATTGTATCCACCAATGCCACAGAATGTGACTGCATTTGGAGATACAATCTTTAAAAAGGTAATTAAACAAAAATGGAGTCATTTGAATGGACCCCAATCCAATCTAATTGGTGAGCTTAGAAGGAGAGAAAATCTGGACACTGTCATATCCTGAGGGAAGACAATAATGAAGGCACATGGAAAAGGCAGCAATCTGCAAGCCAGGAGAGAGGCCTCAGAAGAAATCAACACTGAAGACATCATTATCTTGGACTTGTAAGGAAACAAATTTCTGTCATTTAAGTCACCCTGTCTGAAATGTGAGCCCTGGCACATTACAACAATTTTCTACTCAAATACATGAAGACATTTTACAAATTGAGAACTCTAAATCGCATCATAAACCAACTTAGCTCCTAACTACACACACAAACACACACATACACACACACACACACACACACACACACACACACACACACACACACTCTCTCATTCAAGTCTTCCAATGGAGCCCTATCCTGCTTAGGAGTAAAATCTTAAAGTCTAAAATGCCACACTAACTATGGAATAAGACTGAAGGCTATTTCTCCCACCCCATTTTCTATCTTTCTTCCAGTGACTAGTTTGATTCTGTTCTGTTGACCTTCTTGTTCTTTCTCAAATACTTCAAATTAGGTTCCACCTCAGATTTATTTTACTTGCCTTTCCTGGAAGATTTTCTTTGTGTATTCATAAGTTCACTTGCTGGTATTGTTGTGATCTCTGCTGGAATTTCACAAACTCAGAGAGGCTTTTGTTTGTTAATCTCACCAAAAATGGGCAATCTCTTTGTACATTTTATCTTCTTGCTTGGCTTTATTTTCCTTCCTACTACATATCACTTAAAAATATCTTATGCAGATATTTTCATAAATTATTTGTGTATTTACACATTACTTATTTACACAATAATATAAATTCCATGAAAGCAAGAACACTGTTTTGCTGAGTCTTGAAACCCAGAGGCTAGAAAGTACCTTGTGAAGAGTACATGCCCTACTCAAAGAAACATTTATGTAATAATATATATAGGTATTAAGTGGTGTTTAGATATGAACATGGAAAGAATTGCTGTAAGAAATATATTCAATGGCATATAAGGAAAAAATTGTGTAAATCAGTGGGTTCTATTGCAATGAAAATAATTTAAAGTAGCAAAGCTGTGAAGCACACACATATATACACAAAATATTGCCCAATTCTAACCAATAGACCATATTGGTTTTATCACACTCATCTTGTTATATTACACTGTTATTGAAAGTATCACTAGATGGTCAATTATAGTTATTGAGGTTATAAGAACATTTTATAATTCATTTCAATTAGCCTTCCTCTTTACAATCTTATATGAGCATAAAACTTGGTTTTGATTTGAGTCTATCATTTAATAAATCAGTGACCTGGGACAAATCCTTTAATACTACTAAACCTAACTGCTTCATCTGTAAGCTATGAATAATGATTGAAGTCCTGCCTATCACAAGCAATTGTAACAAGTTTCCATTTTCATAATTAATTTTATTATCCAAAAAGCATTCTGTAATGGTCAATTCTGCAGTGTGGTCTTAGAGACACTTCAGTAAATACTGGAACCATTCTCTGTTCCCACCATTTCCATTGTTGTGCCAATCTCTTATAAATTAGCCTCAGAGTTTAATTCAAAGGAGGGACATAATTGGAATTGTTTATGGAATTGATCTAAGGATATTTCACCTAATATAATAAAATATGAATATAGTAACTATCATTAAGCAATTATCATGGAAAGTATTGTAGCTAAACAATAGTACATGGGACTTTCAAAGTTGATATAAAGCCAGGCACTGAGAGAGTCCTGCTGAGTTAAGGACCACTGACATTCCTATAGGACATCATGGATAACTGACATCCTCTGTCCAGAGAAGAGGATCATAGAGTGGCAAAGTGTACTGAGGTTGGGAGAAGGAAAGTGAGGGCTAAAAATTGCTAGACCAAATTCAAAATTTCCTCAGTAATGAACTGCTCTTTTGTCTCTATTGCTTTTTGAGAAATCATTATTTTGCATAGAGTTAACATAATTATCAAAGATTAATGGTGGATAGTGTTCAGAAAGGAAAAATAGCAGTCTCCAGGATTATATTTTATTTATGAGTGATCATTTATTTGTAACTTTTCCTTTTGTTAGACGTGTTTAAGTACAAAAATACCTTTTTAACATCATTTAAAGTTGTGAAACATAATGTGAAATTCAGGCATATGTGTGATTAATCAAAATCATGACTAAGAAATACCCTCCTCTGGAGTCATATCTCCCTAATATGATGGTGCCTTTATTCAAGAGCGTAGACTTTATTTTCTTTTCCAGTAAAACAAAACTAACACAGAACTGCACCAAACTGAATTCCATGGAGGGTGAAAGGGGAAAATTATTCTTATTCTTTTCATTTTTCCAGGCTTTGATCACCTTATCTGGAGCTTCTAGTTGAGGGATCATAATTTGCCGGCTGCAGCAAAATAACCTGGGAGTGACAAGGAACTTGTGTAGATTGATACAGCAGGAGTGGGAGCAGTTTATTGTAGGACAGGAGGGGTATATATACATTCCACACAGCTTATCTTAATTAACATAAACTAGATACAGCAGTCAACCAATAAGGAATCTCCACATTTAATGGCTCGCTGGTGTTACTTCACAAACCACTCCCTCTGCAAAATGCCAGGCACCATCTTGACTTGTTTACAGACTCTAACATTAATTATCTAAAGAAGTAGTAAAGCTTGGATGATCCATTGCAGCAGGAGAAATTGAAATTAGAACTCTATGTTGAGAAGACAAAAATGGAAAGAAAATATGAGAAGGAACTAAGCATATGAAAATCTTATATGGTGCACATATACTCTGTAGCCATATCTCTGTACTATAAACAGGAGAATATCCTGTGGAGGAATTACTCTGGCTGTTGAAATGAGAATAGAATGGAAGGGGGAGGGCTGCACAGAAGCAGGTTGATTAGTTGAGGCTATAGCAATAGACCTAACTGTACAGTAGACAGATATCATGGTTTCTGTTAGGTTGGTAGTGATGGGGGGTGAGACATGGACATAATCTGAATATGTTTTGAACTGGTGTTGAGAAAATTTGTTAACATGGATTTTCAAAGAATGAGGAGAATGAAAGATGAAACTGAAGTCTTTGGGGAAACTAACAATACTAAGGATGGGGTATGTTCACTGTGTGTGAGGGGAGATGGTGAGCAAGTAGGGAGAATAGCAGAGGGAGATGAAGAGCTTCACTTGGCATATGTTTACTGTGACATCTCTTATGCCTTCAAGTGAAGATGATAATTATGCAACTTAGTATGTGTTTGCAGTCAGGAGCAGAGGTCTCAGCTAGAGATGTAGTTATATATGAGTTATTAGGAGAAAGCATGATGTTTGGCAAAGATATGCTCAGGTTTTAGATTAACAGCAGGAAGGACATTCATGTACTTCTAAAATATGGTGTTCAGTGCCACTAATCAGAAATATTCAAGGCCATATATCTGAGCTTTGACGGCTCTGGTATTGGTTGTAAGAATTACCAGAAGTAAGAGTCAGGAGTTTGATATTTTTCTTCCTTGTGGCTTTCTCCTTCTGGACTCCAACTTTCCATTTCATTAAAACCTTCAAAATAAACAATAGCACTCAGGGGCTTATTTATTATTTTTTTAAACTTTGTATCTGATGCTTCCCTGTGAAAAATATGACTTTGTTTGGATTCGTTTGAGTGGAATTTTAAAAAACTCACACTGACCCAAGAATGTACATGCTTCATTATTGTAACTTTTGACTAAAGTCAATCATTCAAAAATAGACTATTTTCCCACCCCCAGCCTTACTGTCAAAGAAGCAGAAGCCTGTAGGTATGAAACATCACCTAGTTGATATTGAATTAATACATGTTTTCTGTTTGTGAAAGATCCTTTTGCCTCAGAAAGCATATTACTATCTGAAATTATTTGCAGATGTTAGTCGTAGATAATTACTTTCATCAATATCTTAAGAAAGTTCCTGTAAATCTATGATGATGGGAAGAAGGTATAGGAGAGCTTTCAGTGTCTGCAACTACTGTGATTGAGAAGGTAATTTTGTCTGTAGTATTGCAGAAATCCCTTATTACTACATAAACCCTCAATAGCTCTTTTAAAGATGATGCTGTCATTTTGATCTTCATCTGCATGGATCTTTGCCTATGTCTCTGTTAGCTCAAAACTCTGATAGGGAATTGAGGCATTGGTGGTGTAACAATCCTTCAGGCCCCAAGACAAACATAAGAGAGAGAAAACACATGACCAACTCCCAATAACAAAGTTATATAGCTAAATTCTTGATTTTCTTGTCCATTGTCAAGAAAAAAATGATATAATCTAAGTCTGTTTAAATTAGGACATGTTGAACTGCAAAAATTTCTATGCATGGAAATTCTTTTCCTAGACATAAAGAATGGCTGTTCCAGATCATGGATTTCTACTTTGGCCTTTCAAGAAACTTTTCATAGCACACAGATGGATAATTTTCATTTTCAGATATTTAAGAAGCTCAATTTAAAGACTGTGATTTCTAATTGCATCTAATTGTATTTGGAGTTTTGTTAAGGCTTATAAAATGTTGTGATGACCATTTTACCTACCTGTGATCACTAAAGTAATATATGCCATTCCCACATTATATGATGCCGCGTCCCCTCGCCAGCAAAGGAAACACGACACAGGATTCTTCCTTCAGCAGTTTATTCAGGCCTTTGTTTAGACATGTCTTTTAGCTTGTTTCTCTCTATACTACTACTACTACTCCTACTGCTACTCCTACTACTACTGCTACTGCTACTGCTACTACTACTCCTACTGCTACTCCTACTACTACTGCTACTGCTACTACTACTCCTACTGCTACTCCTACTACTACTACCACTCCTACGTGCCCCAGCCTTAATAAAGCAGATAAAGCCCCAATGCACAACTGCCACGTGGATCTTTCTCATAGGGTGTTTTACAGCTACGTGCCAACTCTCCCAAAATAAGGAGTTGTTTATCACAGGCCACGGCGCTTATCAGCGCCATCTTGTAATGGTGGCCACAGTACACAGAAACGGCTCACCACAATATGATATAAAGTTTAATATATTGAATGGTGTATATAGCTTTTATGATCGTACGTAACTAATATACAAACTAGGATATACATTTAAATTTGCTTTTTTGTGACATCATCTGTAGTGTGTTTGCTGAGGCTAGTACAGTAGTGAGATTTGCTGATTCTACACCAGCAAATCTCATGTGTTAAATCCCTGACATAGTTTAAGTAACACATGGATATTGTATTTTGTTTATTGTCTTATACAATTGATTCTATATTCACTTCTTAATAACAGTGCCTCAGCTCTGTTTTCCTAACCTTCTCTATCATTTCATAACATGATCTATTTATTCATGTTAACAGGTTTTGTTAACGTTCATTGTCTCTCAGGTTACACTTTGTTAAAGTAAGGTTCTCTTACGTTGATGATTATTAAGTTTTTTTAACAGTTAATTATTTCTGCATAGAGACTTAAAGAAACAGACTTCTTATCTTCTGGGTTGGCTTGTCTCACATGTGTCCCCTAGATCAATATCATCAGTATGACCTGCCCTGTGTTAGAAATGGAAGTTGCCACAGACCTGCTTTCTCTTCGATGAGACCTGGGAATCAGAGTTTTAACAAACTCTCCCTAGGTAATTGTGATACATGCTAAAACTTGAGGATCAATGTTCTATTTGGATGATTAATCAAATAAAGAGTCTAGAAATAGACATAATACATACTATAGAACTCACAAAGTCCTGATACTCTATAGATTGCTCATTGAGAAGAAAACTCATCTTAGGCACCATTAAATAAGTTCTATCAATGAATATTAAGAATGTTTCTTTGTATGGAGGTATGATTTTCAGTCTATTCCAAGACAAAGATTGTAAAGATACAACTTGAAAAAGTCTTAAACATGCTAAGAAATGATCCAATACTTAAAGAAATAAATATTATAATGAGTTGGAATTTTGCTCTCACCCAAGGATGTGTGTGTGTGTGTGTGTGAGAGAGAGAGAATGTGTGTATTTTAAAACACATGAAATACAGAAGAAATACAAATGGCTTAAAATGCCCAGTGTTTTAATATTAAACAGGAGAATATGACCAAAGTTTTAACTATGAACTAAACCCTAACCCTAATGGAAGTGATTTAAAAAAAAAAATTCCCTGTCTCTTCTGCTCTTGAATAATGGACATAACCCTTACTAGTTCTATCAATAATAGAAATAATGAGCCCTTTCATTAAAGTTCACACTTTCAAAGTCACTTAATCTAATTACCAACTCTCTCACAAAGGTTTTTCAAAATTGGTAGTATTTTTGACTTTGATTCTTGCTAGGGTTCGTTGCCCTCTGATTGCATGTTTGATCCTTAGAGAGTTACACTGACTCCTTTAGAGGGTCATTTTGTACTCCATGCCTGTAGTTAAAAAAAGGAATGTTTTTTTCCTACTGAAGAAAAACTGGGGTGGGGGAGAAGAATTGAAAGCCAAATTTCCATTTTAAGTGCTCAGAGAAGTCTTATAGCAGAGGAAGAGCAAGACCATCCAGTCAGAGGGCCACAAAAAGCAACCAAGATGCTATGCCCCTGCGCTCCCCAGTGTGGATGGCTTGCTGTCATGGTTGCATTGTCTGCTCATAATCACCTTAGGGGAGTCTGGCTGCAACCGCTCCTGCTCAATTACAGCCTCTCTTGCCATATGATCTCTCCAGGCCCCCTGGAATAATCAAAAACTTTCAATCTTACTTCACACTGTGAATAACTGAGTATCATATGGTGGTGGTAATTGGGAAAAATGACTCAAACACTTCCCAAATTTGCAAAGTATTCATTATCAGTTTCAGGATCCCTGCTCTTTAAGTGTTTTGGAATACTCTTTTAAAGCAACTATTCTCTCTGGCTATTGGGCTGTGAACAAATTTTCTATTTTTAATCTCTTTGTTGGGTCAGAACTTTGGAAAAGAAGGGAGTAGAGTGGAGGAAAGATCAAATGGACTTGAGAAAGCTTTATTAAGTGTTTACTAGGTATATTTAGAAATTAAGATATGTAATAGGAAAAATGAAGCTTATATACTTTTGGTGTTGTTGAAATTGTTTGCTACCTACATACTCACTGCATTCATTTTGAAATTTAATATTATCCTAATTATATAATCAATAGGGTGGTTAGGACTTTTGTGTATTTCCATAGAAAATGAAGTAAGAAATGGATTTAATCATTGTCAAAAAAATTCAACCATAATTAATATGCAAAAATACACTGACAATCAAGATGATTTATTATAAGATCTTGTTACCAAGGTTGTATTCAATTTTAAATTGAAATATTTCCTGAAATTTGCAGAAATCTCTTTAAGTTATAATTAATAACATTTTTGGGAGATTTAAAACATTTTGTTCTTAACATCTGGAGCTTTTTTTTTCTTTGCAACTTTTTATGACTTTTGCTGATGTAATTTTATAATCTGGAATTTCTTCATTCTGAAATTAGTGCAGGAAATATTTTTAGCTTCTAATAGGTCACAACGTTGGAAAATAATGACAGGAATTTTGTCAGTATCTGGAAACATATATGAGAGATTAAATTACATCAGAATTTTCATGTACTTAAAGATTCAGTTCAGAATCACCAGGTATGTGAATGCTTTCCTGATCTGAAAGGATACTTTGTCTTTATAGGATGTACTGCATCTGAGCCTCGAAAATTACCTTTTTTTATGGTTTGGATATGAGATATGTCTGCTCAAAAGCTCAGGAATGTTCAGAGATGAAATGATTAGATTATTATAATGGTAACCTCATTGGCTGATTAATTCATTCCTTATAGTTATAATTTGAAAATACTGGGTGGTAGCTGGAGGTAGGTGGGGCCTGGCTGTAGGATGAAGGTCACTGGGGGTGTGCCCTTGGAGATTACATTTTGCACATGGCTCACGTCTTTCTTTCTTTCTCTCTACTCTCTGGATGCCATGAGTGGAGCAACTTTCCTCTGCCATGCCCTTTCACCATTATGTTCTGCCTCACTCAGGCCCAGAAGAATGAAGCAGGCAAACCATGGACTGAGACCTCTGAAACCATGGGCCTAGGATAAAATTTTCTTCCTTGAAGTTGTTCTTGTCAGGTATTTTGATCAGAGTCACAAAAATTAACTAGCATGCTACTATTATCTATATCACCCTTGTCCTGTGAGTCATCTAGGGTAGAATCTGTATCTGAATTTTTAAAAATTTTTCCTCCTTTAACTGCAAGTAATAGTAGGCATGGCCTTTGACTCTCAAGTGAAAAGTTTTAAGAAACATGTTAGTATTCATGATCTTAAATGAACACATATAAATAGCCAATTAGACACACACTGCATAGATAGACATTGCTTGTGATGTTCAGGGTAGGATATTAAATGGTGATCATATTTTCAGAACCCTCAAATTGATGGTAATTTGGAGATGATTTATTTCAATTCTCCATGAGTCCCCAGATTTAAAAAAAAAACAAAACTAAAAACAAAACAACAGAAATCCCAGAAGCTTGGAAAGGTTAAGTGACTTTCCTTTTTTTGTAAAGTTAGTTGGTGGCATATTTTGTACCTTTATAACCTTTGAGTACATGATAAGGAAATCATAAGATGTAAATGAATATCATTAGTCAATTAAACATTATTGGATAGTTAAAACTTAATAAATTTTACATAAAACCAATGTGCTGTTCCATTTCACATCATTATTTCTTAAGTATTCCTGTTTTATACAAGTAGAATTATATTTATGCATTGGCTTTAAAATCAGAAAGCTGGTTTTGAAAACGTGACACATGAAGTGGGAGTGTGTGTGTGTGTGTGTGTGTGTGTGTGTGTGTGTTTGTGTGTGACTGTGCTTTCTGAATAGTCTCTCAGAAAATGACTAAGATATAGTTTGTAACATCATCACACAACAATCAATACAGACTATAGACTATGTAGGAAATAGTATTATGTGTATCAGAGCCACATGAGTCCAAGAAGGTGGATAAAGAGTGTCATCATTGCAAAGTTACTGCGCAGCAGGATGGCTTTTGCAAGGATATGGATGACACAGTTTTTTTCTTCTCCTGTGGACAAAGAGCTTGTCACCTTCTCAGCACATTCATTCTCCCCTGCATGGGGTTGTGCAGCTCATGCTGATTTTCAAACCTTAACCAGAAAAAAAAATCCTTTAGAAATACCTCTTATTATGATTATTTTTGAAAGAAGCTTGCAAACTGAATTTAAAGTGAGTCATAGTCAATGCTAACAGATTATTCTTCCTTTTATACTACAGATACATTTTGTCTTGGAAAAACACTAAGTACACTGAGTTTTTGTATTTCTCCTCTCAATCAATAACTGTGTATGTTCAATACTCATTAGGAAACAAATTTTCTATTAATATTTCCGACTGCAGTTTTTCAAAGAGTATTTCCAGCAGTTTTCCAAATGTAAAGGGAGTGCCTTCAATACATTTGTGCACTTACAATTTTTTTGAGGTCCAGCAAGGGGCTAGATACAGTCATTTCACTGACATATATGTGAGGCCTGGTAGGTGTTTTGTAAAGTTTGTGATGCTATGAATATTCTCTTTAAAATTTTCAAGTGATCAAAGTTTTCTTATTTTATTACTTGCAGAGTTGCCTGCCTGCCTGCTTTCCTAAGACAACTTCACATATGGTATTGTGAGCCTCCATCAGGGGCACTTAATACCATACTACTCTCTTTAAATGATATTAGCAGCTGTAGATGATCATTGCCTTGTGCATTAATTCTGCAGACATTCTAAAATCACTGCATTCTAATCATATTCCTGTTTCTTCCTGTGTTATAACAGAAATTTGTCTTCCTCAACTTTTGCTTACCCTTGAGCTACTTTTTTTTTTTTTAGGAAAAAGCAAGATAAATGCCTTTTTCCCTCCTTTATTTCTCAATTTTCACAATAATTCTTTTGTTCCCTAGCATCTTTTATATTTGATTGTTGTAGTAGGTTTTCCCACTCTCATCATGAACTGATGGTTTTAAGTACATTTATTGTGTATTCACTGTATTTATTCTCTTATTATCTCACTGCTATTCAAATGGTTCTATTTAATCCAAAGAGACTATTTAAATATATCCTTCAGAAAAACACTAGAAGTCTTCAATGGCTTTCTTACTTTCTAGAATGACTGGCTATTTCAAGCTAAGTTTGTATATCTTGATCCAGACTAAGAATTGAACATTTATTCAATAAAATCTGTTTTCCTTTTATGAGAAATTATATGTAGCAATAAAAATAGCTGCTGGCTGTGCTTATTGCTACTGAGTGGACAGTTTGTTGTGGAATTTTCATTAAATACACATTATCTATATTATCTGTCATTTATTTATATTTACTTAATAAAATGCATCATGAGTTAATATATATATTTCTATTTCAATAGGATTTTAATTTAAACTTATAAATTCTTAAATCTTATCTCCTTTTTCGTTAGACAAAGAAGTCTGCTTTCAATTGTTACAGTAATATTTTACTAGTTACTTTGTCCTACCTTATATTATGAATAGATTTCACATAGAAAGTCAATATTATCACAATTATATATAACCACCAAGACATTTTTATTTTTTCCATTATTTCAGTTTCTGATAAAATGTATATTTTACTAAGGGTATATAATCAAATTATAATATCTTAAAATTAACTGATATGATTTTTCTCTTTGTGCTTTATACCACCAATCATTTATATAAATTCACTTATTTCACATTACTTTGAGTTTTAAGGGACTAATCTTTAGATTGAATTTTGTTTAATGATTAAAATAAACATTTATATTTTTAATGTAAACTTAGAGTATTTCTAAATACTCTAAAGGATTCTAGTTTCTATATTTCCATCACATCCTTCGATTCTTTCTCCCATTATATGTAAACACTTCAGGGAAAAGTTTATGACTTATCCAGGTGGATTTTTTTTATCACTAGGAATTGGTCACATATATTGTTGTCCTTCTGTTCTTAGATACATTTGAACTTTGATTTTTAAAAAATAATATATCCTAGACATCACCACATGGTGCTATGTATAGGAATTCCTCATTTCTTTAAAGCTACATGAAACTGCACTGCGTGGGTCTACACAGTGGACTCAACTTGTTCCCTTTGTTGGATATTTAAAATATTCTCATTTTTCTCCAGTTGCTTATCAAGTGATAGAAAGAAAATTCAGTATTCAAAAATATAATCAGTGAAACCCAAAACATGGGATATACTATAAAACAAGACACCTGAATTATTCAATTACAAAAACATAAGTGTAAGGAAAAATAACACATAAAGTTAAAAGAGAATTAAGAGATATTTTGGCAATTCTCAAGTATGTTCTTTACTTAGAATTCCAATGAAATGCAACTATTACAAAAGACCTTGTGGCTTTATTATAATAATGACATTATTGTTATACATCTCAGAGAAACATGCTTAATGTTTAGTGGTGAAATGATATGTCTGGGATTTGCTTCAGAATAATCTGGGGAGGGTGGAGGTGGAATGAATGATAGATTAAGCATGATGAGTGCTAAACTGACAAGGTTGAGGCTGGGTAATGAGTTGTGGTGGTTCATTATCCTACTTTCTTGTGTTTTGCATATGTTTTAACTTACCTATAATAAAAAGTTAAAAATTCAAAGTTTTATGTTCATTGGATATCACTTTTCAGGACATCTTTTTATGATATAATAGGTTTTTAGTGATATGTATGTGGTATAATTTCTCTGTGGGATTATCTGAAAATTCATATTAAAATCATTTGCTTTTAAAATATAAGAATTTGGCTTAGTATCTCTTTTACATGCAGGAAATAGTTTAACTTCTTGATATTATAATGAAAAGAGGTCATTTAGGGTAGTTATTTGCATATAAAATGGAAAGGATAAGTTAGTGAATCAGATTATAGAAATAAAAATAAATACAAAAACTCATTGTTCATAGATGCCTTCCTCTGTAGTGATGACTTTTTCTTACTACTGAAGGACAAAAGAAATGTGTTTTGAAAGAGTCTTATGCTTATCCAAATTCTACAAGCTATATCAGGCTTTGCACTTGGATCTAGATGGACCAATTCAGCTCTAAAAGCCATATTGAAAAAAAAAAAAGACTTAGCAGAGAAGTTATATAGAAGAGAGATAACAGAGCACAAAGCAATATGAGTTAGCCATCAATGACTTCCAGAGGACATTCTCTGATACTCTGGTAGGTCGAATGAGGTACAAATATTTAAGCTTACATAATACAAATATCTGAATAGCTGAGTTGCATCATTTCAAAGGGTTTTATCATGGCATTCAGTCTATAAATATTGGGAGATGATTTCATTTATGACAATTTATCTAGAGCTTTAAGTTAGGTTTGTAGATGCAGAAGATGTTCATCTCATTCTAAACCACTTCAATTTCTCACCTCTTAAATTGAAGTGAATCCTACAAGGAGACAAAGCCTATAGGTATATAATGATGAGTGTCTTCTCATTTTGTGTGGGTGTGTATGAGGGGGAGATATAAAGTAAAAGTTAACAAACCAGTGTGTTCCAGAGGCTAAAATCATAGCTATTGAAGTTATGTGTATTAACAAAAGAGAGGATGCAGCATCTCCACACTTAACTCTCAATACTATATTCTAATATCAACAAAGTGTTAACAGATGTTTACTGGGAATATGCCATGTAGCCGGAAACTTTCTGGATGCTACAGCTGTGTACGGTGATGAACAAGAAAAACAAGGTCCTTGCTGAATTTTAATGTGATTCTAATTTTGAATATGGGATATAATGAGGTGGTGACAGATAATAAATTATAGGTGAGAATGTCTGTTAGAATAGAATGGTAGAAATGAGGGTGTGAGTGGCCATTGGAAAAATTACTTTAGGTAGAAAGTTCCAGAATGTTTCTGATGGGTTCTAGCACAATTGAAGTCTAAAGATATAAGGAGCTTCCCTCTCAAAGATGCAAGGAAAAAGACGATGAAGAAAAAGAAAGCGAGCAAAGCTCAGGAAATGAAATTCTGTTAAGAGTTTTTACACATTTTTAAATCTCTGTCTATAAATAAGGAGGCTGGAGAGAGGATAGCATCCCAGCATAAAACATCCTTTAGGATATGATCAAGAGTCTTTGTGTAATTTTCTTTCAGTCACTTGGCTCTTGGTCCAAGGTCATCACAATCTGCTATTGAAACACAAAAAGAATTAGTAGAAAACATATTATCTTCATTAACAGTCAACACAATAATCTGGATTATTATTACCTTGCCAAACACTCATCAGAAGATTTTTAATATTTTCCCAATTTTATTGGGATGCATTGTTTTTGGCCATAGTAACAGACATTTTCATTGCCATGGCATTTAGGCCTCTCCATAAACCATAGAGCAAAGGGCTCACTCACATTATTCATTACATTGTCTTCTAGAACATCATTACTTAGTTCTCATCCTTCCATCAGCACTTATCTGACCATGAAGGAAGTTGGATATAATTTAAGTCAAACATTAAGAAAATCCATACATCGTAAGTTTTAAGACATAGCCACAAAGGCCGAAATTGAATAAGCAAGGAATAATATTTAAAGTAGTTACTTTAGGGATTATGAGATCAGCAGTTTGTCTAGGTCTGGTTAATAGACATACACCTGTTTTAAAGCCTGAATATTAACTTTAGCATATTATAGTTCTGAAATATTAGCTGGCAATAATTAATGAGGCAATAAGTTGTATTTTTATAGGCTACAGGATATTTATCATTTTTTCTTTTCACTCTCATATTTAAGGAGTTAATTAGGTCTGCCAGTAATACAAATACCCTTGGAAAAATTTATTTTAATAATCTTTCCAACAATTGTCCATAAAGGTAAATGTAGTCTTAATCACTAAAGTCCAGCAAAATTGGCTGGCTTGAGTTTTTTATCTGCTGTGTAGCATAAGTTTCTGTCACTGGTGTGGTCAATTTGTTGCTCCAATATTTGGCTACCTCAGTCCTGGGAGATGATGATAACTGGCCGGTGACAAACCTCAAGTCAATGTCCAGTAGCTCAGTTTCTTTTTGGAATGTACACAACTGCTACAGGGTTTGAGTGGGGCATGCCTGTCAATCTACATTAGCAAGACAATATCCATAGGCCAATCATCTTCTGCCTAGTGTAAGCATACTGTGAGGAAACTCTATATGCTCGTAGCTGTTAGTTGTAACTGAAGGCTTTTCTAACATTTTCTCCTCTTCTATTAAATTTATTGTCAAAGGAGAACCCTGATGAGAAAAGGAAAAGGAAAGGCATAGAAAAAATGAGAACCAAGAAAGAGAAAAGCATCCAGATATGGCCCATTCCTGTAGCTGCATTTGTCTCCTGCTGTGGTGAGCAGGCAGTCACTGTTGACTAGTCTCTGTCACTAGGGTTCTGATCTGAGCTGGATGTGGGGAGCAAAGCAGCCATGGGGCAGGAGACCTCTCTCAGAAGGGGAGAAGAATTAGGCCCTTGCACCAGTGGGGGGGTGAGGTTCTTTGCCTCACCTCTGTTGGCCCCCAAATTTTCTCCTGATGGCCCCTCTGCGACTGTGCCTGTCTTAGGTTGTCCCTCCCTTGAGGAATCTTACCCGTCACTGGCTAACCAGCCATTCTCCAGGGCCAAACAGGGTGATGTGGAGTGTGCATGGCATCGCCCCCAATGTATCTGTCTCCTAGATACATAATGCCCCCGTGGCCTCCACACCAGCATTTACCCTAGGATCAGCAAACTTAGGTTTCTTCTCCATGGAGGGCTCAGCTCTCAGCACTGGGTTGGTAGGGATGCGTTCAGGAAGGAAGGAGACGGGCCGTAGACAGACAAACAGTAATATAGTGACAAAGCTGAGAGAGACAGATGAAGAGAGATCCCTCATATAGAACTGGCCCTTAATTGGTGTTACTCACATCTGGTACCATAGCTGCCATCCATACAGATGCGGGAACAATCCATTATTTCAACACTGTCTTTTTCTCAAAAGATACTTCCAGACAGTCTCTTTACCATAGAATCAATATGCAGGTATAACTGACCATTACAGTCAGGACAATTAATTTAGTTTCATGGGTGGACTTTCCAGTCCACACTGCAAGACACATTAAAGGTGGACCTGGAAAATGGGTCCATACAAGTCTTTTCATAATTTTTATTTACTTGACAAGCTCGTGAAGCTGCATGGCTATAAACTCTGTAGCTGGAAATTGACCTTTCTGGGCCAGGTTTCTCAGTCATTATCATGATGACTGGTTTAAACTCTCCTTTGATATCTGATTTAATTTACTGAATCATGTTCAGTAAGAAAGGGGGAATATGTGGGAAGCCAACCTTATGGGTGACTGAGTTACATTCCCCAGCTGGGTGCTGAGGCCCTCAGTCACAGAAATGGGTGTATCTTCCTACAGCCCCATGGGTGCAGCTATGCTCACCTGTTGCTTTGTAATATAACCCCTTGCCCTGTTTAGGATAGAATCTTCCATGGAAGTGCCTTGTGTGTCCCCTTCTCTTACTGTGCCCTTGGGTGTGGCCTACCCAGGTGTCAGTCAACCTGCTGACAGTGGACATCATGAAGATAGACTCAGCCCCCTGAAACCTGACCCCTTGCCTCATTTGAATAGCTTCTCCTCAATAAAAGGGGTCAGCGAGTGCTCTCGCTCTCTCTCTTTCTGCAGACCCTTAAGGTCAGAGGAGCCGTCACAGGGACCCCAAAGGGGAAAAAAAAAAAAAGAGTCTTTGTGTAAAATTTAAAATGCAAAGGAAATTACTGTAGAAATTTAAGACAAAAAAAGCAATCTAAGGTACATTTTTATAATTTGAGAGGGCTATTTGGTGTTTTGTGTGAAGGATGAATCAAAAAAATCCACTAAGGCCAGAGACATGCTTTCCTTTTGACAATGTCAGAGAAGATAGCAGCTTAGAGCGAATTATATATCTTCCATAAATGTTTTGAATATATAGCCAAAGGTACTTCTCAATTGATTTGTTGAGGAAATGAAGGGGATAGAGGCAATATCATGTACATCTGTTTTTTTTTTTTTTTTTTGTATTAAAACCACTGATGGAACTATTGGACAAACTAGTTGTCAAATAGAATATTCATGTTCAACATGATAGAGCAGTTTTAATTATGGAAATGGATATATACACATACACACATACACATATATACAATGTGTAGAAATACATATGTATAAGTAAGAAAATTTGGGGTTATTACTAGTTCCCTTGAAACTGGTATGGGTAATTGTTCCAGTCCAATTACATTATAATTTCTTAAAAAATTTAGGTTTCTACTATATAAGACCCTGTTCTAGATGCTCCAAATCAAATACTAGCTACATATCATTAATACTGTGAATGTGACAGATTCTGATTTAAGTTTTTTGCCTGTTAATTCATCACTTACTAACCTCAAGCCTTGCATATATGTATTATTATTACCCCATCTTAAATATGAAGGAATATCTTAAATATGAAATGCAGAAAAGTTATGTGAACTTTCCAAAGTCTACTGGCCTTAAATGGCAGAGCCAGAACTCAACCTTGGCAATTTGTCCTTCAAGCACAACATAAACTGTCTTTTACATAATAAGATTAAGAATATTGCACATTTACATAATGCTTCAAGAGATTTCTACACACATTAAGTCAGATTTTCTTATTTTATTCTCATCCTAATCCTGTTAATAGCCAGAACATCTCTCTGTGTATGTGAAATTTTATTGGCAAGCTTATGGTTTTTGATGTCCTATTCTGCAATGATTGCTACAAGTCCCAGGGATGCTTAAATTTCCTCTAACTTTATGTGAAGTTAACAAGAAATACTCTTAAGATCTTTTCTCAACTATAAGATAGACATGTCTAATGTTATTAGTTCCAGATTGATAAATAGAGATTGATGTCTAACAAGGCTGTCACAGGATAGAGCAAGTTAGCCAGAAAACAAAGCTTAAAAAATAAAGAATTTCTTAATTAAGACCAACAATCAAATTAGAAAATATATGTTAATCATAGTTACAATCATCAAAGATTCTTTTCACATTAGTAACAGGAACTCTCAAGTACTCAGCAAATTCATGTCTATGAATTTCTAGTAATTTTATTGCATTATCATGGAGGAGAAATCTCTAACATGTTTGTAAGGTCACATTAAAAGATGCAAGTAAATTAAAATCTTTTTAAAATTTTTTTTATGAGAGAGAAAGAGAGAGAGAGAGAGAGAGAGAGAGAGAGAGAGAGAGAGAGAGAGAATTTTTAAAAAAATATTTATTTTTTAGTTTTCGGCAGACACAACATCTTTGTTTGTATGTAGTGCTGAGGATCAAACCCCGGGCCGCACGCATGCCAGGCAAGCTCGCTACCACTTGAGCCACATCCCCAGCCCGAAAATCTTTATTGTATTTATTGAAGGAAAAATTCAACATTATCATGATAGAGATATCAGTATTTTCTAAATTTATGTTGTAGTTAGTCTCAATTAAGATTTTTATGGAATTCAGTAAACAGTTTTTGAAATTCATAATACTGGCAATAAAATAGTTTTTTAAAAAAGAACAAAGAGGGAAGTCTTTATCTACCAGACAACAACATACTACAAAACTATGAAAATAAAAAGTGTAGGCAATCAGTATATGACTGGACAAGTAGTTTAATGGAATAAAAAGCTCAGGAATAGATATGTGTGTATGTATATGTTGGTATGTATGTTTTAAATATAGATGTAATAATAAAAATCATTAAAATATCAAAAATAATGGGGGGGGAAGCATTTCAATAAATGTTACCTTGTCTTAACATTTATAACATCATTATAACATAAAATTACATTCTTACCTTGTACCATATAAAATTAAAACCTAGATAAATTACATTCTTACCTTGTACCATATAAAATTAAAATCTAGATAAATCTAAGATCTAAACATGAATCATCAAACAAAAGAAAATTAAGAAAGTACAAATAAAAATAAGAATGACTTTAATCTTAGCAAACTTTAAACAATAATCAAAACAATTGTGGACTTGTGTGCCGCAGTCTGGCTGGGCACAAACCAAGAGCCACTGAAGCAGGAACAAACTTTATTTTTGAACTCCACCAAAACACTTCACACACCCTCCAGGGGAATTCTACTGAATGCCACGCGGCTCATCCAGGAACCACCCACCAGAAATATCTCCTCTGGAAATCCCTCCTTCTGCACTTCCCCAACCAATGGGAACTCTCCGGGAATCCCCAGGAATCCCCATGAGAACTCCAAAGTAGGCTGAGGCAGATAGTAATGCCTCACCTGTCAACCAATACTATTGGCAAAATGCCAGGGGCCATTCCGACTCGGCTGTGGCTCTCAGCACTTGTGGGAAAGGGTGCTACTCACACAATAATGGGGAATGTAACCTGAATGTAAATTAAAATGCAATTTGGCAGTATTATTTGAAACAAAAATTGCATTGAGTTCAAGTAAGCAGATTCCCTTTTAAATATATATCCTTGACAGATAAAGCAATGGCGTGAAAGGGGAATTGCATGGTGATATTTTTATTGCAACATTAATTTCAATATCAATGAAATGAATATGACCTAAAAGTTCTTTTGCAACAAATGGCTAAATGATACTTATATACCTATGTTGGAATTCTACAAAAAGTTTAAAAATAAAGAACTACACCTGTAAGCATTTATGTCTTTATTTCTTTAAAATATTTTGAGAAAGAAAGGCAATTCATAAATACTAATTATAGATTTATATAATCTTAGTAAAAATTGAGCACAGAAAACACTTAATTTCACTATGATTTGGTATACCAAGACACAAAAAGTGTCCACTGAAAAAGGACAATTGAGGAAAATGATGTCCACAATGGTGGCATGGGGAGAATTTCCTCATGAGTTAGAAGTGATAGAAGACTCACATAAGTGACAGAGCTTATTCTAGCCTATTCTATTGACCACAGCCAAACTTCATTTCCTTTCTTCCCTTTTTCATTCTGGTACTGGGCATTGAAATCAGGGTGCTCTATCACTGATCTGCATCCCTGGCCTTTTGTATCTTAAGAGACAGGGTCTTACTAAATTGGTGAGTATGGCCTCAAATTTTCAATCCTCCTGCTTTTTCCTCCTTAGTATCTGGGATGACAGACATGTAACACTGAGCCCAGTTTGCAAATCTTCCTTTTCTGTGTTACTCCTATCTATGGACTACCAACTCCAAAAAGCTACAATGAATCAAACCCAAACTTCAAAAGCTTTGGTGGCAAGTCTTCTCAGGATTATTTCCACAGGAAGGTCCTGGAAATGCATCATTAAACCATGTTTACTTGCTACTTGTATCCATGATGGAGCAATGTGCACCATTAAGGGGGAAAAGGTGGGAGTTCCCCAAAGCAACAGGAGTTCAGCAGCTGCTGGGATAGTCCCTCAGTCACTCCCTTTACTTACAGGAATAGCTTCTCTGTTTTGACCTGAGACAAACTCACCTGTCTCCTTACTCTACTGCTAACTCTGGCTGTGCTATTTTGGGAAAAACAAACACTGAAGTATCATTTCTATGTTACAGACATTTGGACTTGAGACAGTCTAAATTCTCTGAACTGAGGCTCCTACATCCAACTGTTTTCTTTGCATCTCTTCTTGGATGTCTGAAAGATTTTTGATTCTTGATCTACAGTTTTCTATAATTCCCAGTCAACTCATCACTGCATCTTCCCATTTTATAGATGGTATCATCACCAATCACACTGTTGCTCAGAATAAATCCTTAGAGGTTATCCAATTATCCTTTAGCCTTCTTCTCACCTTGAGACCACAGTTAAATTATTCTCAAGTTCTTTGAGCTGCTTCTTAAAATTAACCTCAAATCTTGCCTTTCCTTATCCTTTCTGACATATTTATTAATCTATGAGGCCAAATGTTTATACTTTACTGAATTTAGCTTCTCTGCTTCCATTCACATTCAGTCTGACTGATCTTTTTAAATTACAGATCAAAATATGCTGTTCCCTTATTTAAATTCCTCCAACACTTTTCCTTCATATTCATGAATAATCATCTTATTGGCGCTGGCCTATTTCTTTTAACATGCCTTGACCCTCATCCTGCCTTGCTTATTCTCATAGGTTTGGTTCAGTTGAATTTCTAGCTGCTCTTCTAAGTTTCTTCTCCTTTCTGAGACTTTGCATGTGTTGCTTCCATGTGTTGTTTCGTTCTCTACGTGCTCATACCCTTCAGATCTACTCACAAGGCACTTCCTGAGTACAGCCTTCCCTAATCATTGTATTTAATGTATCTTATTCTTTTGAGCTACTCATCCACTCAGCAAACACTTGTCCAGTGTATAAAATGTACCTTGTCCACTTATCACTATGTATTTGTTCTGTTTTTTTTTTTCAGACCACTCAATTTCTAGATGTGGGTAGAATATATTATTTATTTGGTAGGTATTAGGTATCCCTTTGCATTGCAAGCTCTGTAAGGTCAAGAACCTTGGTCTATCTTATTTATTAAGTGTCTGGCACAGAGTAAGCATGAGGAAATATATTGTTAAGTAAATTAATAGGTATAATAATTAGAGAGATGTGTCCATGTAATCCATCATCAATAAGTGTCCTGCTAAAAATCAATATTTTAATTGAAAGCTTGATTATCCAGCTTTCTTGGTTGATTTTTGGCTATTTTCCAGCTTCATAAAAGTCATATAATGACCATGAGTTACTGGGATACAGGCCACATACGTTTTTTTGGAAAGAACAATTAGAAAATATCTGTAACTAGACTTGCTACATTAGTTAGGAGATTTCCTTTTTACTACTCATGAGTTCTTTCCTCCCACTTGAACTGGATTAAAGGTGCTTTAAGACACATATTTCTGTCAATTAAAGAAGTAAAAATGTTCTAACTTGTGGATACTCATCTTTTGATTATTTGATATAAAATTTCCTTAATCCAAATGCTTTGTTGAGATGGATTTATGAAGATGCTAATGAAGCTTAAGTTGCAGAATATTTCCTGTTCAACCTGTTTGAAACCTAGAGAGGGCCCAGTGGAAAATCCTCCTAAATATTTGCAAAATTACCTATCATTATAAAACACATTGTGTAACAGATTTTAATTGGTTAATACCATGATCTCTTTCCATTTCAAGTTTTCCTCTGATCTGCTTTCCTTTCTATTGGGTAAGAAAGAGATTTGTTGAATTTAGTGGGATATTAATTTAGCTAGCTTTTAGTGAGTGGTTCATTTACTGTGTTAGCCTTTCTGAACAAGAAATGACTTCTAGGAATATTTCATCTGCTCACTCTAATTACTTACCTTGAATGGAGACTGAAGGTAAAAGAAAGGTGCTATTGTGATATAAATACATATTGGGGCAACTGGCCCAGAAACTTGTGGTAGTAGGGATATGCAAATTTAATATATATATAAAATTAGAAGTTACTATGTCAAGAATTCTCCTAATTACTAGATGTTCAGAATTATTTATGGGATTTGGTCCTCATTGATAGCTAGCTGAAATGCTCTGTCCTGTCTGGGGTGTGTAAATGAAGATAAAAATTATGAATGCTTGATACTTTTTTCTTGTCTGATAGAAATAACAATAAAATTAATCATAATTACTGTTTTCATAGGACAAAAAGGCATAGAAGCACTATAAAGGAGTTATGTATTTATGTGACAACACATGATTTGCCACAGTGTATTAGATTATCTCTTGGTGTATATTAATATCTTTTATGGATTCCAGGCAACACAATACCAAAAATTTATTCACACAGAGAAATGGTGTAAGGAAAACCCAAATGTTTTAGTGATATAATTTCTTGTATTAACCAACATACCAATCGTTTACAAATAACTTGATTTTTCATATATGAGATTCAACATACACAGCAATAATTTTCGATTTCATCACAATTGCACTCACATGTACTTAAATTCAGAATAATTTTGCACACAATTTCAGAATGATTGATTTTTCCAAACTAGCTTGATAGAACCTAAAACTTTATACATGTACCCCAAGAAAAGATGGGTAGAGAAAATAGAAACATCAAACACTCTATTTCAATACAGAAACTAAAACCAATTATTTGCTAAAATTACAAAAATAATGGTAAGAATTGCCGCAGTCTGGTTGGGCACAATTCAGGAGCCACTTGTCAAAAGAAACTAACTTTATTTTTAGAACTACACATGCCAAACAAAACAGCTCTTCAGGAAAAAACCCTCAGAGCCCAACTGCCACCACCGGCTTCCCACAAGCCTCTCACCCCCACACCAGCCTCTCCACCTCCCACAATCCTCCTGCTCTTGAGGCCGATTGGCTGGGTCCCGTGGGTGGAGCCAAAGAAGTCCTCCAATGAGCAGCTCCGTGGTCTGAAAGGGCAGGGAAACAGCCCAATGAACATCACTGCAGAGGAGCCAATCAGCTAGATGTTGCTGGGGCTGCTGTGAGCCAATCATCAGCCGGCAGCTGGAAGTTTGCTGGCAGCTGGAAGTTTGCTGGGGCCCCTTTGGCTGTGGCTCTCAACACTCCCCCTCTCTGTTTAAGAATAATGAAAGTAATGGAAAAAATACAGTTGCTAAAGACTCAGATAATAAAAATTACAGTAGAATTGATTGGTAAAATTATGAGAATGAGGACACACCCAAATGGAGGGAGGGAAGGATACAGAGGAGAGAAAAGAATAGTGGCAAACAAAAACACAATCTGTATGAACAGAGAATGAAGAAGAGCAGGAGTTTTGTTTGAATGAACTGGATGACTTTGATAAGTAATAGGATCTTCAGTAAGTACTGTTGTGAGCAATAACATCAGTCACTATTTAAAAAATAAGTCATTGTTTGCTTATAATCATAGACCAAATGATATTTACAGAGAATCAAAAAGACTACATAAGGAGAAACAAGGTAGTGTGTTAACAGATTTGAAAAGTTAAGGAAATATTTTGAATTCATACCAGATCTTGTTAGCCTACTGTTATTTTAAAGGTTATTTATATTTATAAACAGATTATAGATAAGCCAGACTGATCTTGAGGATCTTTGAATATCATTAAGTTAGTAATCAAAAAAATCTATATGTACTCTGATACTAAAAGATGTAATGGAAATTCACTAGTCCAGTATCTTCGACAAGACAGAATATTCAGTTATGCTTTGAAGTACTAAAAGAGTGGCAGCAGTGGTTAAGTTTTGAAATAAAGGATGTTTAATCTTCAGAGGTCTTGATGCAAAGAGCATTTGCATGTAAGGGAAGTGCTATGATTGTGGGTGAATTTGATTAATATTTGACAAAATCATTTTTAACAAATTTCAAGTGAAAGAAATGTACTTGATTTATCCAAAAGAGTTTATGGAGCATTAAGCAAGAAAAAAAAAAAAAGAAAAACATGGACAAAAAGAAGTGATGAATCTATAAATGAAGCAGACACTGACCACTACTCTAACACTTTCGACATTAAATAAAACAAGTACTGATTAGTTAGCAATGATTCTGTACAAGAGTAAGAAAGTGAAAACCTCTGAGAAATTCCTACCTTTCTTGTCAATTGAAAATAATTTTTAAGGTTTTTAAATTTTTTTTCATTATACATGACAGTAGAATGCATTTTGACACATCATACATGCATGGAGTAATAACATCCATTCTACTTGTTGTACATGATGTGGAGTTACACTAGTTGTGTACTCATTTATGAACATAGGAAAGTTATGTCCAATTTACTCTACCGTCTTTCTCATTCCCATCCCCCTCCCTTCTGCCCACTACCTCCTGTCCAATTTGGTGAATTTCCCCTGCCCAGCCTATTGTAATAGCATCCACATATCAGAGATAATATTTGGCCTTTGATTTGGGGGGATTGGCTTATTTTGCTTAGCATGATAATCTCTAGTTTCATACATTTACCCACAAATGCCCTAATTTTATTCTTTGTGGCTCAGTAATATTTCATTGTGTATATGTACCACATTTTCCTTATACACTCATCTAATGAAGTGCACCTATGTTGATTCCATAGCTTAGCTACTTTGAATTGAGCTGC
The DNA here is from genome assembly GCF_045843805.1 of Urocitellus parryii. Taxonomy (NCBI): domain Eukaryota; kingdom Metazoa; phylum Chordata; class Mammalia; order Rodentia; family Sciuridae; genus Urocitellus; species Urocitellus parryii. Next base: position 110,277,781 of record NC_135540.1, on the reverse strand, counting down.
TGTAAATATTGATGTGGCTGCAACACTGTAGTATGCTGATTTTAAGTCCTGTGGATATAAACCAAAGAGTGGGATAACTGGGTCAAAGAGTGGTTCCATTCCAAGTTTCCTGATGAATCTCCATACTGCCTACCATAGTGGTTGCATCAATTTGTAATCCCACCAGCAATGTATGAGTGTACCTATTCTCTTACGTCCTGGCCAATATTTATTGTTACTTGTATTCTTGGTAATTACCATTCTGACTGGAGTGAGATGAAATCTCAGTGTAGTTTTAATTTGCACTTCTCTTACTTGCTAGTGATGTTGAACATTTTTTTCATATATTTGTTGGCCGATTGTATTTCTTCTTCTGTGTCTGTTCAGTTCCTTTGCCCATTTATTGACTGGGTTATTTTTTTTTTTAGTGTTAAGTTTTTTCAGTCTTTATTTATATGTCCTGGAGATTTGTGTAATGAGGTACAAGTGGCAAAGATTTTCTTCCATTCTGTAGGTTCTCTCTTCATGCTCTTGATGGTTTCCTTTGTTGTGAAGAAACTTTTTTACTTTTATACCATTCCATTTATTGATTCTTTATTTTATCCCTTGCACTTTAGGAGTCTTGTTGAGGGATTTGGTTCCTAAGCTGACATGATGAAGAGCTGGGCCTACTTTTTCTTCTAGTAGGCACAGGATCTTTGGTCTAATGCCTAGGTCCTTGATCCACTTTGAGATGAGTTTGTGCACTATGAGAGATAAGGGTCTAATTTCCTTTTATTACATATGGATTTCCACTTTTCCTAGAAATATTTGTTAAAGAGGCTATCTTTTCTCCAATGTATATTTATAGTGCTTTTTGTCTAATATGAGATAAGTGTATTCATGTGGGTTTATCACTGTTTCTTCTTTTCTGTACCATTGGTCTTTATGCCTGCTTTTGTGCCAATACCATGCTGATTTTGTTACTATAACATGGTAGTTTAATTTAAGGCATGGTATTGTGATGCTTCCTGCTTTCTGACTAAGGATTATGTTGGCTATTCTGAGCTCTTATTTTTCCAGATGAATTTCATGAATGCTTTTTTTTTTTTTTTTAATTTCTATGAAGAACATCATTGGAACCTTAATACAAATTCCATTAAATCTGTATAGTGCTTTTGGTAGTTTGGCCATTTTGACAATATTAATTCATTTTTTTTTAATTTTAAAATACATTTTTAGTTGTAGATAGACCTTTATTTTATTTATTTATATGCAGTGCTGAGAAGCAAACCCAGTGCCTTACACATGCCAGGCCAGTATGCTACTGATGAGCCACAGCCCCAGCCCTGCCAATATTAATTCTGCTTATGCATGAACATGAGTGATTTTCTATCTTCTAAGGTCCTCTTCAATTTGTTTTTTTTTTTTAGTTCTGTAGTTTTCATTGTAGATATCTTTTATCTTTTTTGTTACATTTATTCCCAAATATCTTATATTTAGGGGGGCTATTTTGAATGGGATAATTTTCTTAATTTCTCTTTCATCAACTGAAAATAATTTATTGGTGATTTTTTCCAAACAATGAAATATAGAAATATATCAAATCTCCCTTAACACATCTGTGGTCAGTCAAATACTTCATTTCAAGTTACAAGTTATGAAGACCTTTTAGATCTTTTTGAAAAAAAAAATACATGATATTATGGGCTTCTGATTTTGATATACATAAAGGTAATTTATTTTATGTATTTTCATTTATTCAGAAGAACATCAAGAAAGTTAAATACAAGTTAGTCAAAACTAAAACAAAATTGAATAATCAAGGGATGGTATAGGAATAAATACCATCAGAAACAAATTATAATAAATTACTTTGACAACAGAATCAAATTATAATAAATTGTCATGTAATGCAAAGGCAGTAATTTAATATGAGAAGAAACAGATTTTGAATAACATTAATGAATTGGCTCTTTTATATATTTAAACTCATTTATATATTTAAACAAAAGGAGTGAATACACACATTAGAAAAAGCTCACAAATTATTAATTTCTTGCTAATTAGATTGCATTAGTCACTCTATTAAAAAAAACCAAAAGTCCAGGAATATAACTCATATATTTAAAAAAATCTGATTTTTTTTCAAATATGATTACAACTGTTACCAGCAGCTGAGCCCAGAAACCTGCCGGGAACCCTGCTGGCCAGATTCTACTGCCTGACTACATAAGAAATAAAATATGTAAAAATAAAAAATTAATTTCATGCAATTTAGTCAAACTGAAGAGAAAGCAGGTAGATGGACCCCTCTCTCCTTACAATGTATAGAACCAAAAGTCAGGGGATGTCAGAACAAGTAAGTTTCAGCTTTCTTGGAGTCTGTCCTCAGCATGAGAAAGTTTTCATGGTCAGCATGAGAAAGTGCAGGAGCTTTCTGTTTAACATTCTGAATATTCTTATAAAATATCACTTGCAAAATATCACTCAGTTATTGTGAAATATCTATTGTAATATAGCACTGAGATTGCTGCTCCTGATTTCGACTTGCCCCAGTCATGCGAAGACACAGCACACAAACTAACTGTTGGCTACAGTGCAGAAATCAGTTTGGAGTTACAATCCCTGAAAGAACAAAAGCACTTGATGTGTACCACAGAAACTCCTTGGCACTCTGTCTAGAAGCACCTTCTGAACAATGACACTGGGAAGAGGATGCTAACCAGGTTAAACTGCCTCACCATGCTGAGGATGCAGTGATTAAAGGTTGAGTTTGCCTTTGTGGCTGTAGTTTGCAGGGCAGGGAATCAGAGTAGACGGCCAAATGTCTTAGGTGAAAAATCATAAAGTGAGACTTTTAAGACCTGGCAGAGAACAGCAGAGAACTGGGAGATTGGGAACCAAATGGAATTCCATTTGTTACAGATTTGGGGAATATGAAGAAGTTCCAAAAAAGTTGGAGTGGAGAAATCTCTATTTGTGCCAGATTAAACTCATATAAAACATTATTTCTGCATGTGTCTTCTTTTTTAAAAAATGATTTATTCTAATTTGTTATACATAACAACAGAATGCATTTCAATTCATAGTACACTCATAGAGCATAATTTTTATGTCTCTGGTTGTACACAAAGTAGACTTACAACATTTGTAACTTCATACTTAGGATAATGATGTCCATCTCATTCCACCATCTTTCCCACCCCTATATCCTTCCCTGTCCCTCCCTCCCCTTTGTCCTATCTAAAGTGCCTCCATTCCTCCCATGCTCCCCAACCCCCTTCCCATTATGGATCAGCATCTTCATATTAGAGAAAACATTTGGCATTTAGTTTTTGGGGATTGGCTTACTTCACTTAGCATAATATTCTCCAACTCCATCCATTTACCTGTAAATGCCATAATTTTGTCCTCTTTTAATGCTGAATAATATTCCATTGTGTATATATACTGCAGTTTGTTTATCCATTCATCTGTTGAAGGGTGCCTAGGTTGCTTCCACAGTTTAGCTATTATGAATTGTGCTGCTATAAACATTGATGTGGCCATTTCACTGTAGTATGCTTTTGTAAAGTCCTTTGGGTATAAACTGAGGAGTGGGATAGCTGTGTCAAATGGTGGTTCCATTCCAAGTTTTCCAAGGAATCCCCATAATGCTTTCCACATTGGTTGCACAAATTTACAGTTCCACCAGCAATGTATGAGTGTGCCTCTCTCCCCACATAGCTGCCATTCTGACTGGAGTGAGATGAAATCTTTAGAGTATTTGATTTGCATTTTTCTAATTGATAGCTATGTTGAACATTTTTTCACATATTTGTTGATTAATTGTATATCATCTTCTGAGAAGTGTCTGTTCATTTCCTTGTCCCATTTATTGATTGGGTTATTTGTGTGTTTTTTTTTTTTTGGTGTTATATTTTTTTTTTGAGTTCTTTTTATCTCATAAGGTTAGTACTCTATCTGATATGTTTGTGGTAAAAATTTGCTCCCACTCTGTAGGCTTTTTACCTCACTGATTTTTTTCTTTTGCTTAGAAGAAGCTTTTAAGTTTGAATCCATCCCAAAATAATATCAAGTGGTAATATTGTACACAAACAGAAGTTAAGGAAGAAAAAAATCTTACAAGCAGTCTCAGACTTTAGAAAAAACGACACACAGGGCTGGGGTAGTAGCTTACTGGTAGAGTGCTTGTCTCACATGCATAGGGCCACAGGTTTGATCCTCAGCACCACATAATCTGTATACGGGGTAAAATTGGGAGTTCATAACCCACCTGAATCAAACTGTGAAATATGATGTATTAAGAACTATGTAATGTTTTGAACGACCAACAATAAATAAAAATAAATAAATTAATTAATTAAAAAAAAATAAATAAATAAAAATAAATAATAAATGGAGCGGCAAAAAAAGTCAAGAAAAACCATGTAGGTGTACCATTCTCAAGTGATTTTTAAAAATATTTTTAGTTATAGATGGACACAATACCATTATTTTATTTATTTTTTGTGGTGCTGAGGATAGAACCCAGTGCCTCACATGTGCCAGGCATACGCTCTACCACTGAGCCCCAACCCCAGCCCTCTGAAGTGATTTTGAGATTCTTCAATTGTATTAACTGGTAAAATTTCCCTCAAAGTTTTAGGGACCAACATAAGGTTGCCAACTTTTTATTTTGCTAATTAATATAGTTTACATTATAATTTACTCTTTTTTATTTCTACACACAAAAACTAAAACATACTTTATATACAAAGATATGAAAAATTGTGCTCTATATGTGTAATAAGAATTGTAATGCATTCTGCTGTCATCTATTTAAAAAATAAAATCAATTAAATAAAAAATAAATAAAACTATTTTTCAACAAAAAAAATAAAAATAAAGAAATAAAAATAAAGATGTTGTGTCCATCTACAATTAAAAAAAGAGAAATTAAAAAAAACTGACACATAGAGGAATAAATAGATAGGAATAAATGCTGACTTCTCGTTAGGAACAATGTAATTCAAGATGATAATAAAAAATGTCATCCAAAAAATCAAAAGTAAAAAGTAGCCTGTATTCAGTTAAAATGGTCATTAGAAATAAGCATGAAATAATATTATTTTGGAAAAACAAGAGGTTGAAAAAAAATTTGCAGTTTATAATAAAGTTAAACATACTTCCCAGCTATCATCTGAAAATTCTACAGTAAGTGTGTGCCCAAGAGCATTGCAAACATTTATTCATAGACTTATCAATAATGTTTATAGCAGTTTTGTTCAAAATACACAAAAACTGGATATACCCTAAATGCCTTTCAATCAGAAAAAAACATAAATATGTTGTTTTTATATAATTACATAATACTAAGACATGCATTGACATAGAAAAAACTTAAAACCATAAGGAAGAAACAAAAAAAGTAGAAACACCCATCCCATGAAATTTTATAGCAGGTAAACCTAGCACAAGAGATCAGAAAGCAGCACGTAATTTCAGCAGATGGAGTGGAGGCTGGGAACAGCATAAAAAGAGAAATTCCTGGATGGATGGAAATATTTTGTATCTTTATAAACATGTGGTGTGGGTACATTAATATCTGCAGTTGTTATATACACTGAAATATTGCATTAAAAATCTGCACATTTCACTATTTGTCATTCTTTTTTTCATTGAAAAAACATTGCTCATGCCACAAGTCAATAACCTTCTGATTTGATTTTTGTTTTCCTTTTAATCAATAATTCCTAAGTTAAAGTTCCCACAGTCTCAGCAGATAAAATGTTTAAGCACAGTTAAATTTCATTGGCATTATCTAAAATGTTTCATACTAAAAGTTTATGACCTGAGAGTATATGTTGGTTTTGCTCTAAAGTGTTCCATTGCTTGACTTGTTGAAACACTCACCACATGTTTATTTATTTAGTTGACCATTAGGAAAATGCAATGTTCCATTTTGAGGAATAATTTAATACTCTCTGCACTCAGCAATTATCACAATTCAAAACAAACACGCTCTGTTGGCTTAATCCCCAGGTCTAATATAGTGCTGCTCCAGAAATGATTATACGGTATGTAAGCCTAATGCCCTTCCCAACGTTTTACCGCACACAGGCTTCATGAATTTGGAGACAGATTTCTGACGTCAAATGTATTTTTAGTTTTCCCAAGCAGCCCATTTCTTGAAGAACAGACAATTCTGACAATTTGGCTCAATCTATGGAAATTTCAACCTGACCCATATGGTGATATTCAGCTGCTGTGTGAAACAGGTAAAGGCAGCATTTAAAATGCCACTGGGAATTTCTCTGAGCTTTAACTACAACAGGTGTTCCAAATTTCCTTTTACTAAAATATTCTCCAAAATCACGAATTATGTAGAATTAAGTTTGTTTTTGTAAACAAAGGAACCTCTTTCCACTAAAGTGATAAATGATTATGATTATTTTCATCATATTTTTAAGACTCTACTCTTAAGTTCACTGTGATTGAGATAGAGTCTAATCAGATTCCTTCTTCTCCAAGATAAGGACATATAAGGAGTATGGAAAACATATTTCATTATCATGATGGACTGTCAAAAGTAATAGACCTCAATCACTTAATATGGTAGCAAGAATATGGTGTGGATTAGATGTGTCCACAAAGTGCACTGGTCAGGCTCAGAGGGTTTGTGTGTGTTAACCTCACAGCCAAGTACTGAGATATGTCAATTTTGTACAACTGAATTGTATTTGTCATTTTAATCAGCACAATTATCACCACTATTTCATTTAACTGGATATTTAAGTGACTGAATTAGATCAACTACTCCTGATCTGATTGCTCACTAGGATATTGATCTTCAAAGAGATAATCTGGACAACTGTGATAACAAGCCATAATAATACTTTGCCAAGTAGCTGTTAATTGATTTCTCATGAGGTTAGCATTTTTGCTCAGGAAAGAGTTGTGGGAATTTTTAAATGTCTTGTGGAAATTGACAAGTGTTTACCATTTTATGAAGTCATTGCTTCATGTAAGAAGCTAGTCAGTGAACTGAATAAACCATCTAGTTTCTGTTTCTTTATCCTTAATTTTCTCTTTTAACTGCTGCACTAGTCAAAAGAAGAAGAAGAAGAAGAAGAAGAAGAAGAAGAAGAAGAAGAAGAAGAAGAAGAAGAAGAAGAAGAAGAGGAGGAAGAAGAAGAATGGCATTTATCAGTATCCAAATGACTTCTTATGGAATTTAAATAAAATATCAAGAAAATACTACTTGCACCATTAGGTTGTCTTTACTTTTTAAACTTCTAACCTTAAGGAGGCCAGGGACAACAACAAAAATGGCAATCAGCAACATATCATATATTCAACAGGTGTGGTGGCTCACAAGGAAGATTTTATGAAAAGAAAGTATTGCTCTAGGTTTGGATATACTAACAATAAATCTTTTATTTCTTGTTGATTTCTTCCCAATTGCTGTGTATCCACCCCCCCCCCCCATACTTCCACATAGCTCTTCGTTGCTAGCTTGCGGTGTGAACCCTTGGCCCTTCTTAAATCACCCAATTGTATGTATTGTTTCTATTTCTGGATGAATCCATCTGTCATCACTGTCTGGGAATTTTGTTTGCTGAAGTAACTCCTACAGTCCTTCATTCTCTTCACCTTAGTTGCTCTTTCTGCACATGAATATGGATGCTTACTGCTGTGTCTGTATCTTCAGGCACCAAAGGGCTGTATCCCTGCTGGTGCTGAATCATGTGCGTGTCATGCTACCTGAGGGAAAGCAAGAACTGCATTCATTAATTTGTTCAGTACTTAATGAGTCCTTGTACATGCTATCAAATAATGTTTCATATAAAAAATTCTTTAATTCAGGAGGCTATTCTTCTAATTAGGAAGCACAAGACCATTCGTGTTAGCTCAGACTGTAGTTCAGAGTCACCTGTAGTTTATTTTAGTTGCCATACTGGAAAAGCATTGTTTCTTTTGAGATTGAAGAGATTTCTACAAACACCATTCTTCTTTTCCTTTTGAGTACTCGAGCAATTAAAAAGCATATAAAACCATAAGACAAATATGGGTCAAAATATAACCTTTCTTTACAGAAGAAGTAAATAGTAAGAACATGGCTTTTATTTGCAACTAAGTAGGATGTAGATAGATCTACCTATTCGGTTCAGGGTCAGAAGTTCCCTCTGTAAAATGTATGTTAAGTTGGATTCAGCAGAGCAGTGATTCTAGTGAGATACCTATGCCCAGTTGTCAAATTAAGTTAGTTGCTCCTTGTCCCTGGGGAGTGCTTTGGTAAAAGGACTGGAAATAGGACCATGAGGAAGAGAGGAACTTTCACAGAAGGAAACATGAAGGGTGCAGAAGAAACCTTTCCCCTCCAGTAGGATTTATTGTGATCATGTTTTCTCTATCCATCCATAGTACAGATTTCACTGAGCTTACCTAGTTCTTCTTTCCCAGAAATGAGTCTTTTCCTCCTCAGCCTTCCTGTGGAGTTAAATACTAGTTCTATCAATCACCCTTTGGAAATACTATGCAAGCCAAGACACAAAAGATGCAAAGTTCCCAATAATATGGACAGATAAAGCAGAAAAGTACAGGATTTCTCAAAAGAGAAACTGAGAAGAGTAAAGGGCACGACATGAACTCATAGAGACAGACAGGGGCCATCTCTTTGGTGTTGTAAGATAAAGAACTGGATTTTATTCTGCTTATAATAGGAAGCCACGGGAAGCTCATAAACAGGAAATCTAGGGATTAATTGGCTATGTTGCAAATGGATTAAAAAGAGGACACTGGCACAAGAAGGACAGATACTCTCATTACGTGGCCACATGCTGGATATTGATAGTTGCCATAACATATTCATCTGCAGTCCTTGTCCTGCTCACTTTTATTAATAAAATATCTGCATATCTGCATGCTCAGTTGAGTTGGGAAAAGAAGCTCTTACAGTAGAAAAGAGAAGTTTCTTTAAGGACACTTTGAATCACGGTGTGTGAGTAACTTCATTCTTCCCGACTGTTGAGCTGTATTTAATTCTCTTTATATATGATGTCAAAATCTTCAGATATTTTTACTTTTATTACATTAAAAATGATTCTGTCCAAAATCGGGAACAATTTCAAGCACAGGAAAGAGTTGCTATTGCTATTGGAAATAATTTTTCCAACAGTTCCCTGGAGAGCTTAGTAATCATTCATCCTGTGTATTGAATCAGCCAAATATCGTAATCATGACCATATCCTAAGGGGGTTTCAATAAGTTGAATCCAGGATAATATCCTTGACAGGGAAAATGAATATTCATCAGTTTTAAAAAGGATTAGCTATACTTTTGACTGTTTGGGGGAAAACTCAAGTCTGGATTTAAATAGCAATTTGCATTCCCCAAGGGATTTTAAAATGAAAAAAAAAATCATAATATAACAGTTAAATAAGAAAATCTACTTTTAAAATATGGTGACATTAAGGAAGCTTTTGTACCTTCTGCATTTGTTATTCTGAAAAGTTCATTTATATAGTAACACTTACTAGAAATATGATGTTCAGGAGCAAACTTTGGCTGTTGTAGGAATAGTAGGGGACACCTTGTTGGGATAGTGTCCTGTGGGTACTTGTCTCTGTCCTACCTAGGTTTCTGATTGTTGGTCTGAAATCAGCGCTAACAAAATCCGTGTGTTTAGGCATGCTGCTTAACTTCTGTAGAATTCAGTGTCTCTATCTGTGGAATGTGGTGGCTTAAGGTCAGAGGGGCGAGAGGGGAAGGGTGGGGGCATGGGGTTAGAAATGTTGGTGGAATGTGATGGACATCATTATTTAAAGTACATGTATGAAGACACGAATTGATGTGAATATACTCTGTGTACAACCAGAGATATGAAAAATTGTGCTCTCTATGTGTAAGATGAATTGTAATGCATTCTGCTCATACAGTAAAACAAAATATTTTAACAAATTTTAAATTGTGAGGGCTGCTACTCTTAAATCTAATGAAATGAGTAAATGGATGTTCCTGGCTACTAGCACTAAGTGTGTCCCTGACAACCTGTTAGAGGCTTCCCACATAATAGTTCATGAATACTCCCCAATACGCTTTAAGCATTATTATTTCCATATTATACATGGAAGAACTGAACCTCAAAGAGATTAAGTAGCTTGCCCTTACAGTGCAGCAAATAACTTCTAGATATATTTAATTTCTATATTCATACACTTTTCCTTACCAGTTTTCTACCTAAGCTCTAAAAAGCAAGGGTTAATTTTTGTGGTGGTTGTTTTTAAAGACCTATTAAAAACTTTCTTAAAAGACTATACAAACTATAAAACTTTATTTGTATATCCTTGATTATATCTTTAATATTTGAAAATGAATTTATTATTCTAATATCTCTCTCATAGGCTTCATTGTTTTATCAATTAAGCAAAAAATATGAAATTCTAAGAATGTTTAATTAAAAATACAAATAAAGGTATTAAAGGTATTCATTCCTTCATTTCTTGGACAGCAGAACTTTCAACAAAAGTACAGTGCCATGCAATAAGACAAAAGAGGTTTTTTGAAGAATTTTTAAAGAACTTCTGCTTCTCAAGGTGAATTCTAAAATAATTATCAAGACCATTTTTCAGCACAGCTCTACCATCAATCAATCTAGTTTGTATTAGTGTATGTTTCAGGGGGAAGTCTGCAATCTGCATTTTCAACAAACCATGTCATATCCATCTAACTTCAGTTCCAGAAAATTGCACAAATGTTACATTTTTAAGGAAATAATTTTATGAGTTCTTTTTAATTATACAAACATTAGGATTCATTTTGACAGAATTATAAAAGCAAGGAATATAATTTACTCTAATTCAGTCCTAGGACTTCCACTTTCCCTCCCCTTCACCCTCCCCCTATTCCCTTCCCTCTACTTTACTGATGTTTTTTCTGTTAACTTAAAGTTGTTTTTTTTTTTCCAGTTAGTGTTTTGTGGATATACATGATGGTAAGACTCACTGTAGATGTGTGTGTGTATATATATATATATATATATATATATATATATATATATATATATATACCAGATTAGATTCACTCCACTCTTCTTCCTTTATCCTATCCCTCCTCCCTCCCCCTCAATCTCCTATATCTACTCCACTGATATTTCTTCTGTATTTCCATTTTGATGGAATTCTCTCCCCCTTTTCCTTTCTTTCTCTCCCACCCCCACCCCACCCTTCTCCCTTATTTTGGATTAGCTTCTGCGTATCAGAGAAAACATATAAACTTTGACTTTTGGGGTCTGGTTTATTTCACTTAGCACGATAGTCTCCAGTTTCACCCATTTATCAACAAATGCTGTAATTTCATTCTTCTTTACAACTAATACTCTATTGTGTACATATATCATATTTTCTTTATCCTTTCATTTTTTGAATGGCACTGAGATTGATCCCATAGCTTGGCTATTGTGAATTGCATCAAGGTGGCTGGATCCCTATAGTATGTGAATTTTAGATCTTTTGGATATATACTGAGGAGTGGGATACCTAGGTCATATGTTTTGATTCCTTATAGTTTGAGGAATCTCCATAATGCTTTCCAGAATGGTCACAGTAATTTTCAGTGAAAAATGTAAGATTGTACCTTTCCCCCCCCTCCTTTTCATCACTCATTATTATTTCTATTCTTGATAATTGCAATTCTAACTGGAGTGAGATAAAATCTCAAGGTAGTTTTGATTTGCATTTCCCTAACTGCTAGAGATGTTGGACATTTTTTTTTCATATGTTTGTTGGCCACTTGTATTTCTTCTTTTCAGAAGTGTCTATTTAGCTCTTTTGACCACATATTAATTGGATTATTTTATCGTGTTAAGTTTTTTGAGTTATGTATATATTCTGGATATTAATGCCCCATCTGAGGAGCATTCTGTAGGCACTTCCCATGCTCACTCTTTATGCTTTTAATTGTTTCCTTGCTGTGCAGAAGCTTTTTTGCAGGGGAGAAGTAATGGGATTGAACTAAGGGGCACTCAAATAACGAGCCACATCCCCAGACCAATTCTGTATTTTATTTAGAGACAGGGTCTTACTGAGTTGCTTAGCACCTCGCCACTGCTGAAGCTGGCTTGAACTTATCTTAGCCTCCTGAGCCACTGGGATTACAGGCATGCGCCACCACACCAGGCTGTGCACAAGCTATTTATAAGAGACCCAGAATAATCAAAGCTATCCTGAGCAAAAAATAGCAATGCTGGTAGCATCACAATTCTAAACCTCAAATTATACTACAGAGCTATCATAACAAAACAACATGGTACTGGCACCAAAGCAGACCTGAAGACTAATGGCAACAAAGACACAGAAACTAAACTACCTAAAGTTATCTGACACTACACAAAGGTGACAAAAACATACACTGGAGGAAAGATCGTCTTTTTAATGAATAGTACTGGGAAAAGGGATTATCCACATGTACAACAATGAAACTTGACACCTATCTCTCACCTTGTGCAAATGTCAACTGAAAGTGGATCAAAGACTTAGGAATTACACCAGAAACTCTGAAACGGCTAGAAGAAAATATAGACCCAATGCTCCAACATGTCAGCACAGAATCTGCCTTCTTTAATGAGACTCCTGACCAGAAATCAATAAGTGAGACAGCATTACATGGTATATTTTGAGATTCCCAATCTGGTAAGGAAAGAAAGATTCAGGTAGGAAAAAGGAAAAAGATAATTAGAAAAAAATTTCAAATATAAAATGTCTTTGAAAAAGGCAAATCCTTTGAATGTCCCCTCAAGTATATATATATATATGAATGTCCCCTCAAGTGTGTATATATATATATATATATATATATATATATATATATATATATATACTCTATATATAGTATCCTATTATGTAATAAAAACTGCATCACTGTTGGGATGGAAGTTTGGGAGGGAGACCTTAGAAGTAAGTTGACATCAAGTCTAGGCTACATACTGTCAACATGATTTATCATTGTGGATGTTGGATGTTAAGCTTGATGTTAACCTGGCTGAGGTAGTGCTTGTTAAAGTTCTTTACAATAAAGTTGTTCTTTTTTCCTCCATTCAATATAATAGTTTGGGGGAATTTTTTTTTTTTTTTTTGCACAACACACAGTTAAATAATGGGGAATTACACCCTGCTTTTTTTTTTTTCAGTTTGAACATCTGCATAAATTGCTTGGAATTCTTTTGCATGAGAGGTTTGCCTATTTTCTCTACTTCTTTACTTACCCAGATGTTTATTTATGTTAGTAAGGCCTCAAGAATTTATGTGCCTTGAATTACTATCAAGTATTACAATTTATATTTTGTTGCTCACTCAGATTGCTCAAGCTTAGTCATAAGGAGTTTTTTCAGTTGATTCCTCTGCCTCTTTATCATCTTTAACATAGTTGGTCATTGTGTATATCTGCTTGATCACTTCCTTACCCTGGCACTGTAAGATGCTCCAGGCTCATTTTGCAGCGTCCCTGTACCAGTCTTGATTGAGCCATTCCTTCAGTGAGCCAGATTTAACACAGACTTAATATTATGCATAAGATAGGCTCCTTTTATTTTATTCCAACCCTTTCTTCTTGATGGGTGACTTTGTGATTATAATGACAAGGGAAATAATACTATCCACACACCCCTGTATCACAAGTAAACGTATTTTTGTGTTTGTGAGCTAAATGCTTGTGTGTTTTGATATGGTTGTATTGCAGAGGCAGCCAGAAAGGCAGTATTAGGCAGTAAATTTAATTAGTCAGTAAATTTAGGAAAATGACAAAGAAGTTAAATATGAAGCCCTGACTTCTTAATAGTTACAGCAAAATTCTTGTCATTTTAAAATAAATTTATTTGAAAGAATAACTTACATGTAATTATGTATAACCACTGAACTGTTTTATAAATCTATATTAAGCAGTATATTTGCAGATACCTTGTTTATATTATTAAGATTCATATAACTCTAAATGCATTCAAGGATGTGAATGTGTATCTACACTTTTAAATAACACTAATTTAACTAATAAATTTTTGCCCATTGTAACGGATAACTAAAATTTAATCTTTAATAATTTGTATTTTATTTCACATTCTAATAATTGTACATTTTCAATCTATTAAATTTTTTCATTAAAATTTTAATGAAAAAATAAGATACATCTTTCTTTTAAATTATAAGCCCACATTATGAGGGGTTATTTAGTATGGTAAACAGTCTTACAGTTTCATACAAATTATGTTGTATATACTTTATTCATTCAAGACTCAATCTTTCTTAAAAAATGTGAAAATTAAAGAATATGAAATTTCTGAAGATTTTTTGAGATAATCTAAAGTTGGAAATTGGTATAGAAAATTGAAGAAAGGGTTCAATTCAGAGAAAGGTATTTTCTAACAGAATATTTATATATTTTTTTTCTGTAGATCAAAAAACAAAATCCATACTAATAACATTAGAACTAGGTAATAAGTAAGTCTCTTTTAGCTAAAAATGTGTCATGAATTAAAGTAAATTTTGTACTAGCCAGCACAACCTGGTGAAATGAATATTCTGATTCATCATGTAAGATAAATGTCAAGAGTAAGAAGTCACCTATACTTCCCACTGAATCTTTTTTTCATTGAGATGTAATTCACATAAGTATTTCACATTTCTAAAATGTACAAATTCAGGGCTTTTAAGTATAATCACAAAGTTGTCTATCCATTGCCACTATCTAATTCCATAACATTTCATAACCCCTAAGAAACACCACACCATTAGCAGTCACCCCAAAATTCTCCCTACCCACAGCTCCTGGCAACCACACATCTGCTTTTTGACACACAATGTATTTGCCTCTTCTGGATATTTCACCTAAAGGGAATCCTATGTGGCCTTTTTGTCTAATTGTTTTTACTCAGCATAACATTTTCAAGATTAACCATGTTGTAGCATGAATCAAAACCTTTTTATTTTCTATATGTGCATATTATGCCTATATATATATGTATAGGCATAATATATATATACATATATACATATATATGTATATATATATTACCGTGCTTATCAGTTGATGAACACTTGGATTGTTTCCCTTTTTGACTTTTGAGAAAATGTTGCTATGAACATTAACATACAAATTTTGGTGTGCACATACACTTTCAATTAACTTGGGTATATGCCAAAAGGAGTGTAATTTCTGAGTAATATGGGGATATCAGGAGAATTTTTTGAAGAATTGCAAAGCTGTTTAAAGCAGATGCACTATTATTTTACATTAGGATCAGCAATACTTGAAGATCCTGATTTCTGTACATTCTCAAAAACACTTGTAATTGACCAAAAGGCATAATGAAAATTCTTTATGTTATCATACTCACTTTACAAATGAGAACATTGTCTTTGTTGTTAAGGTTAATGTTTTCTACTGAAACTGTTTCCAATAGAAGTATTCTAGAAAAATATATTTAAAAATTTATTATGATATATGTAGTATTATTTTCAAATTTTAATATGGCTAGTTGAAACTTTTCTTCACATTGTTTAACTTTGTAAGTAAACTAAGGAATATTTTTCTTCAAAAGTATTAAAATGGCTTGTATAAATTAATATAAATTCCGTACTAGTTGAATTTGAATAGATTTAACTTTTAGATTTGAATCAGATGTCCTTGGGAGATGATTCTTTTAAAGACTATCTCCCACTGCTATTCTGGAAATATTTTTCAGAGTGGGGTTCTGAGATATAAAGATAGAGAGAATTTGACTTTGTATTTCAAGAATTAGCAAAAAAAATCTCTTAGGGTTAATAATTTTAATTTAGTTTATTAGATATGAGAGATTAGAGTTTGTATCTCAAAAAATGTTATTCAAAATTGCTATAGTGATTGCATCTTTTCTAACTTATGTGGGGTTAAAACCACTTTTCATCATCATATAATGAAGCTGTGCCAAAAACTCAACTTGGATGTACTTGCACTTAACTCCTTTGTCATTTTTCCAGTACTTAGAATTTCCTTCCATTGTAAATCAGGTTCTATTATAATGATTACTGGTAGGTTTTGGAAGTAGGCAACAGTGACATTTTAAAATAAGGTTAAAAGGGACAGTTATGACTTTTATTGTTAAGGTAATCATGCCCTGATTATATTAATACTTTCTCAATCTGGTATCTATCCTTGTCCTTATCAGAAATATCTGAGAGCTGTGAAGTAAGCAAAATCTTTCAGTGGGTAAAAAAGGTTGTAAAATGTTTGCAATAAAACACACATACTTTACTTACAAACGAGCCTCACCAATCTTCGTCTGAGCTTGGTGTATTTTGTATTTATTGATTCAATAAATATCTGTTTGATGCCACTGAGGTACTAATAAATTGTGATAAACAAGTTTTTTTTTCCTCAGGTGCCAGCCAGGTCAGAGTGGTGGCTGCATAGAAGTGTGTGTTATAAAAAGTACAAAGTTTACATCCTAGATCCTTTGGAAGTGAATAATAATATATCTTCTGTCAGATATCCAGAACTCTACTTGCATGGAGGATATTTTCAAAATTACATATATGCAAAATAGGGCATATGAAACAAGCAAAAATATTTTTCATGCCTTAGAGATTTTATAATCTTGGAGATGGAGATAGAAAAAGTTTAAAAAATGTATAAACAACTAGAAGATTTGAATATAAGTGCTACAAGATAGATCTGCAGAGCTTGGAAGGCTCAAATTAAGGAATACAATATCTTAGTAATATGTAAGACTTGTTTCGAAAATTTTACTGTACATGTTACCCTGTATATCATCTCATTTAATTTTCACAAGATTTAAATCAGTGTGTGGAATTTATGATTTCTAACTCATCAGTGGGAAAGCTCTGTCTTCAAGTGTTAAATGACATGTCCCAGGGCACATTTAATGAATTTTTCTGTTTCCATTAATTACCAACACATCTTGTCATGACCTCTGGTCAAGAAGCCTGGATTCTAGTTGCTTTGACTAGTTAAATTACTTCAATAGGCAGATATCTCTTTCATTAAGTACTTGGTGATCTGGAAGTGGAGTTAGTGTAGAAAAGGCTGAATGTTTGATTCTGTTTATCAGTTTTCAAAATAATGACTTAATTTCTTAGCACCCACTAAATATGGTGAATGGATTTTGTTTCATTATAAAGTCCTGGATGTAAATGTATTGAAGTTTCAATTCATTTAAGTTATTTTTATTGTTACTTAAATTGCTTCATGTTAATCCCTGTGAGCCTATTCAAATTGGTTTCTTATGATATAATCATTTTATTGTACATTTTATTGTTTTCACCCATTTCTTTTTGTATTTATTTTATTTTTTATTTATATATGACAACTGAATGCATTGCAATTCTTATTACACATATAGAGCACAATTTTAATATCTCTGGTTGTATACAAAGTATATTCACACCAATTTGTGTCTTTATATCTGTACTTTGGATAATAATGATCATCACTTTCCACCATCACAAATAACCTCATGCCCTCTCCCTTCCCCTCCAACCCCTATGCCCTATCTAGAGTTCATCTATTCCTCCCATACTCCCTCTCCCT
Source organism: Urocitellus parryii (assembly GCF_045843805.1). NCBI lineage: Eukaryota > Metazoa > Chordata > Mammalia > Rodentia > Sciuridae > Urocitellus > Urocitellus parryii. Next base: position 110,260,261 of record NC_135540.1, on the reverse strand, counting down.
ATCCCACTATGAATCAGCCTCCTTATATCAAAGGAAACATTCAAACATTTGGCATTTGTTTTTTGGGATTGGCTAACTTTACTTAACGTTATCTTCTCTAACTCCATTTTATTTTCTTTTATTGCTAAGTAATATTCCATTATGTATATATGCCACATTTTTTTATTCATTCATCTATTGAAGGGCATCTAGGTTGTTACATAGTTTAGTTATTGTGATTTGTGCAGTTATAAACATTGATGTGGCTATGTCCCTGTAGTATGCTGTTTTTAAGTCCTTTGGGTATAGACTGAGGAAAGGGATAGTTGGGTCAAATGCTGGTTTCATTCCCAATTTCCCAAGAAATCTCCATACTGCTTTGTATATTGGCTGCACCAATTTGCAGTCCCACCAGCAATGTATGAGTGTGCCTTTTCCACCACATCCTCCTCAACACTAATTGTTGTTTGTCTTCATAATAGCTGCCATTCTGACCTATTTCTTTAAGGAAATCTGAACTGGTATAATCTAAAATAGAAATTAAGGCTACAATATTGGTATTCTATGAATACTCCTTTCCACTGGATTAGTCATTGTTTGTAAACTTTTCTATTGAACAAAGACAGAAATGTTTTTAAACTACTCTTATTTTCTCCCTTTACCCTATTTTTACTACCAATTACCATGAATAAAACAGAAACAGAAAAGTTAAGACAGCTCTGAGCCACATTTGAACTCACAAAAATGATTTGAATCTACAAAAGGTGTCCACAGTACCAGTTGCCACTGTAGTGTAGATCATTGTCTTTGGGTTGGAACAAATAAGAATGTATGTGTGTATTCCCTTGTTTAATAATTAACAATGTATTCACTTGTTTAATAATTAGGTAATTCTTTTAAGAAAAATGTCGAACCCATGATTTCTTCAAGATTGTTAATGAATCAAAGAAACCAAATGAAAGGCATATTTTAAAAAGTAAATAAATAGCATATGTATGTGATGAATGAATAATTTAATTTATGGAAAATTTCACAGGTAAATTTAGTAAAAAGAGAGTGATGTCATTTGACTGAAACAGGATATGTTTATATGAGAAGTGTGTGGACTGAAAGAATAGACTGAGTGCAGATGTGGACAATAGTGATACCAATGGTGATAATTTATTTAGGTCAGATACATACTGGGTTTCTTATCTAGATTATCTTTAATTCCAATACAATCCTATGAAGTTTATTTAATCTGCTTACTCTTGAAGAAATTAATGTTTAGTAAAGATAGTAATACACTGGAGATAATTAATTACCAGGCACTTATAAGATGAAACTTCTTAAGAAGAATTAATTTGTAGACTGTGCAGAGTCAGCTAAACATGAGATATGCAGTCTTGCTCTGTTTAACCATGATTCATATAATCTTTAATTTTGTCAGTCATTTTCCCACAAATAATTATTGAGTAGATAGATTATTCCACATCATGTCCTGTGACTTTAGCAATAAATAGAGGACACAGCCTCTTCTCCTACTGATATTATAATCCAGTGGAAATGGAAACAAGATTTTCAAAAATATAAAAATATGTGGAAGAATGTATTTATTTTGAAAAATCAAGAAAACACGAAAGAAGAAAAATAAATTTCAATAATGGCACTATTTTATAAGTCATTACTAACATTTTGGCATGTATGTCATAAGTATTTTTTTCTACACAAAAATCCATTTCTTTAAAACAATGAGATTTTATTAAATATTCTGCTATATCATTCTAATAGCCACATATTGTATTAAATAGATTTAGCTTGGTTTACTTAACTAATTATTTGGAGACATTCAGGCTATTTTCAAATTTTATGTTACAAATATTATACTAATATGAAAAATCCTCCAGATGAATACTTGCTTAGCTCATAATTTAAGAATTCTTTGAATTAAAATCTCTAGGCCAAAATATATAACCATATACATTACAAAGATATTCATGATGATTGGCAAAAATTATTTTAGACATTCTAAATCGTAGTATTCAGGGTTGTCAGTTTTCCTCATGTGAGAAATGTTTACATTTTTTAAAATGGATTTTTTTACAGCAATTTTAATTTCACAGGAAAGTTGAGCATAAGGCAGAGAGAGATATTTCATATTTACCTCCTGTTTTAGTCAGCTTTTTCACTGCTGTGACCAAAAGATGTAGTAAGAACAATTTCAGAGGAGGAAAAGTTTATTCAAAAGATCTAGTAAAAACAATTGCAGAGGTGAGGCAGAACACCATGGCAGAGGAAACCCAGGACCTCATGCCAGGAAGCAGAGAGACTTCCCTTACCACACACAAAATCTAAATCCCAAACGCATCCTCTAGCTACATCCTACCTGACTACAGTTATACCCAAACAGTCCCTATAAGTGGATTAACACATTGATTAGGTTAAGACTCATAACCCAATCATTTCATCTCTAAGCTTTCTTGCATTGTCTCACACATGAGCATTGGGAGAACACCTCATATTTAAGCATAACACCTCCTACTCCTACATATTCACAACCTCATCAGTTATCAACATCCCCACCCCTAAAGTGGTACATTTTTTTACAATTGATGAATTCAATTGATAGATCAATTATCACCCAATATCCATAGCTTACAATAGGGTTTATCCTTAATGTTATTCTTTCTATGGGTTTGGACAAATTTATCATGGATCATGCAGAATAGTTTCACTTCACTAATAAAACATGTACTCCGCCTATTCATCCCTCTCTCCACCCTTACTCCTACTGATCTTAATATTTTGTCTGTAGTTTCATCAGAATGCTGTATAATTGAAATAATTCATTATGTAGCATTTTTAGATTGGTTTCTTTCACTTAGTAATATGTATCTGTTTCCTCCAGGTTTTTAAATAATTTTATAGCTCATTTTATTTAATGCTGAAGAATAGTCTTTCGTTTAGATAAACTATAGCTGTTTTAGTCATTCAAATTAGGATTCTCCAAAGAGCTAAGATCAATAGGATATTCAGATGGAGATACAAAAACAGATACAAATATGTCAAAAGTACTGATTAGGGAAGTAATTATTTGTTCACATGATTATGGAGTCTGAGAAGTCTCACAACAAGCTGTCTGTAAGTTGAAGATCCTGGCAAGCTGGTAGCATAGCTCAGATCAAGTCTGAAATCTCAGAACCAGGGTGTAACTCTCAGTACTGAGCTGATGGACTGAGAATATGCTCTTGTAAGTTGTAGAGTCCAAAGCCTAGAGAGCCTGTAGTTCTGATGTCCAAGGATAGGAGAAGAATGTATCCCATCTCAGAAGAGAGAAAAAAAAAACCTCTTTCTGTTTTATTCAGGCCCTCAGCTGAGTGAATAATGCTGCCCACATTAATGGTGGATCTTAGCCACACAGTCCAGTCTCTGGTAGAAATACCCCCACAGAATCGGGCTCCAAATTCCTCAATAGGACACCCATAGCGCAAGAGTTAACAACTAGAATCAACAAATGGGACTTACTCAAACTAAAAAGTTTTTTCTCAGCAAAAGATACAATAAGAGAGATAAACAGGGAGCCTACATCCTGGGAACAAATCTTTACTCCACACACTTCAGATAGAGCCCTAATAACCAGAATATACAAAGAACTCAAAAAATTAGACAATAAGATAACAAATAACCCAATCAATAAATGGGCCAAGGACCTGAACAGACACTTCTCAGAGGAGGACATACAATCTATCAATAAATACATGAAAAAATGCTCACCATCGCTAGCAGTCAGAGAAATGCAAATCAAAACCACCCTAAGATACCATCTCACTCCAGTAAGATTGGCAGCCATTAGGAAGTCAAACAACAATAAATGCTGGAGAGGTTGCGGGGAAAAGGGCACTCTTGTTCATTGCTGGTGGGACTGCAAACTGGTGCAGCCAATTTGGAAAGCAGTATGGAGATTTCTTGGAAAGCTGGGAATGGAACCACCATTTGACCCAGCTATTCCCCTTCTGGGTCTATTCCCTAAAGACCTAATAAGAGCATGCTACAAGGACACTGCTACATCGATGTTCATAGCAGCTCAATTCACGATAGCAAGACTGTGGAATCAGCCTAGATGCCCTTCAATAGATGAATGGATAAAAAAAATGTGGCATTTATACACTATGGAGTATTACTCTGCATTAAAAAATGACAAAATCATAGAATTTGGAGGGAAATGGATGGCATTAGAGCAGATTATGCTAAGTGAAGCTAGTCAATCTTTAAAAAACAAATACCAAATGACTCCTTTGATATAAGGGGAGTCAACAAGGACAGGGTAGGGACGGAGAGCTTGAGAAGAAGATTTACATTTAACAGGGATGAGAGGTGGGAGGGAAAGGGAGTGAGAAGGGGAATCGCATGGAAATGGAAGGCGATCCCCAGGGTTATACAAAATGACATATAAGAGGAAAGGAGGGGTAAGACAAGATAATACAAATGGAAGAAATGATTTACAGTAGAAGGGGTAGAGAGAGAAAAGGGGAGAGGAGGGGAGGGGAGGGGAGGGGGAATAGTAGAGAATAGGACAGACAGCAGAATACATCAGACACTAGAAAGGCAATATGTCAATCAATGGAAGGGTAACTGATGTGATTCAGCAATCTGTATATGGGGTAAAATTGGGAGTTCATAACCCACTTGAACCAAACCGTGTAATATGATGTATTAAGAACTATGTAATATTTTGAGAGACCAATAAAAAAAAAAAGAAATACCCCCACAGAAACACTCAGAAATAACCCTTCCCCCTTTCTGTAGTTAATTCTTAATCTAGTTGACACTGAAAATTAATCATCTCACCATTCATCTACTAAAGGGCGATTACTTCCAAATTTTGGAAATTTCAAATAAAACAATTACAAGCATTTATATGTTGGCTTGTGTGTAGAATAAGTTTTCACCTCTTTTGATAAATACCAAGGGATGCAGCTACTGGATCAAATAGTAAGAGTATGTTCAGTTTACTAAGAAGCTCCAAACTGTTTTCTAGAGTAGTTTTAATGTTTTGAATTCCCATCAACAATAAATGAGAGTTCTTGGTGCTTCACATCTGTATTAGCATTTGGTGTTGCCACTGTTATGGACCTTGACCACTCTAATAAGTGTGTAGTGTTATTTCATTGATGTTTTAATTTGCATTTTCCTGTTGACATAAGATGTTGTGCATCTTTTTATATGCTTAGACTTTAACTGTATATGTCTTTTGGTGAAGTGTCTATTGAACTCTTTGGGTTTTTTATTTGAGTTGTTCATTTTCTCATTGTGAATTTTAAAAGTTCATTATATATTTTCCAGAACAGATTTTTTTAAAAAATATTTTTATTTTTTTTTTTAGTTATAGATGGACACAATATCTTTATTTTGTTTGCTTATTTTTATGTAGTGTTGAGGTTCGAACCCAGTGCTTCACATGTGCGAGGCAAGTGCTCTGCTGCTGAGCCACAACCCCAGCCCAGAACAGATCTTTATAAGCGATATAGTTCACAAATATTTTATTGTTGCCTGCTGCTTGTCTTTTCACTCTCTTGACAATTATTTTTGTACTGCAAATACTTTAAATTTTCATGAAGTCTGGCTCATCAATTCTTTCTTTCATGATTATAGTTTTTCTTGTATCTAAAAACTCAAAAAGTTGTCTAGCACTTGTACTATTTATTATCTAGGAGTTCTATAATTTTGAATTTTATATTTAAGTTGACAATCCATTTAGACTTAATTTTTGTCAAGAGTTCAAGTTCTGAGTTATTTATTTATTTTTTGCATGTGAAGATTTAGTTATTCTAGTATCACACATTGAAAAAAGAAACAATCTTTTCCAAATTGCATTGCCATAGATCAGTTGACTAAACATTTATGTCTATTTCCATGCACCTAACAATTTTTATCTGTTTTTCTATCAATACCATACTGTCTTGATTACTGCAGTTTTAAAGTACACCTTGAAGGTAGGTGGTATTAGTCTTCTAGCTTTCTTTTCCTTCAATATTGTGTTGGTTATTCTGGGTCTTTTGTCTTTCCATACATACATTAAACACAGTTTATCAATGACCACAAAGTAACTTTCTGGAGTTTTCATTGGGATTGTTGAACATATAAGTCAAAAATTAGGAAAAAGTACAATCTTGACAATGTTGTGTCTTCTTATGCATGATGTTGGAATGTCTCTCTTTGTGTTTAGCTCTTCTTTGAATTCTTTCATCAGAGTTTTATAGTTTTTCTCACATTGCTAGATTTTGTACATATTTTGTACATATTGCTAGTTTTATACCTTTTATACCTAAGTATTTCATTTTTTGGAAATCTTACTGTAAATGGCACTGTATTTTAAATTTCAAATTCTACTTCTTCATTGCTAGTATGTAGGACTTTAGTATATTAATCTTGTTTTCTTGACATCTGTTCCAGGAAGTTCTTTTGTTTTTGATTCTTTTGATTTTTACATAAATAATCATGTCATCTGCAGAGAAGTGCAATTTATTTCTTCCTTCTTAATTTTCATAAATTTTAATTTCTTGTCTTATGGCATTAATTAGGAATTCCAGTACAATGGGAAGAAGAGTGATCCAAGGTGGCATCCTTGCCTTTTTCTAACACTAATGGAAAATCTTCTGATTTCTCACCTTTATGTATATTAACTATAGATCTTTCAGATATACTTATGAAGTTGAGGAAATTGCCTCTATTCCTAATTTATTGAGTTTTTAAAAATCATTAATGGGTGTTGGATCTTGTCAAATGTGTTTTTCACATCTATTAATATCATGTGATTTTTCTGTTAATCTGATGGATTATAGTAATTGATTTTTAAATGTTGAATAAGCTTTGCATACCTAAGATAAGTTGTTTGGTCATGGTATGTAATTTATTTCACATAACACCTGACATGAATGAAAGTATTCACGTTATAAGGAACTGCTAGACTGTCGGCCTAGCTGCTGTCATACATTCATGACCAGATGATTTTTTAACACTATAAAATGGAAGGCAACCCCTATTGTTCTTTAATTTTAATATAGTCCTTGGCACAGATTCTTGTGCTTCTGTGATTCATCCATGTTGAAGTCCTTTTATTACACATGGACATTCCTGTTGGTCAGGACTTGCACCAAACACTAGCTTGCTCTAAAAGGTCACCCTACAAATTATTACAAAGGCTCACCCTCAGGTTAAACATCAAACAGCTCTATACCAAATATTAAGGATTTTAAAAAATTATAGGTACTCTGAAATCACTAATATTATTTTAGTGTGTTCTTTGCAGATAATAAGAAAAAAATCTAAATTAAAGCATTTTTTTGATCAAAAGAATATTGAGAAGAAAAATTATTCATTGGATATATGTAGAGTTTCTTAACTAGGATAATTCATAAAAATATTTTAAGGATAGAAACTTTAAACAGAAAAACAAGTTTTATATCCTATCAGTTATTGGTTGATTTTAGTTCACTTCTGTACTCTTCTTCTATGAAGAGATTTTTATTCCAAGTGTAGCGTTCAACAAATTCAAAATTGCACAATTGACCTCTTGAGTTCATGCTCTTGAACACCATGTCAGTGTGGACTGGAATAGTAAGTGCCTGTACTAATGCTCTTCATCTCTCCCTTAATGTGATTTAAATGCATTCTGTTTATATTGAAATAGAAATGTGTCACTCACTGTTGAGTTTATCATTCTACAGATGCAGCCTGGGTGCTATTCAATTTCAGGTGAAAACAATTCCAGCTCTTCTGGGCAAAAAGAGGGCTCTTGTAACCATGGAGACTTACCATGAGTTTGAGAGTTAACCCATATAGTCCAGACCAGAAGAAAATAGTTCTGGAAAAATCACAGAGTCAAACTTTGCATAGAGGGAAGGAATTTTGAGATAATATACATCCAAGATATAACAGATTCACATACTTTAGATTCACACATATTGGCTCAGATACCTGTGGCTTTAGGTTAACTGTAGTCAACATCAGCACAAAAGAAAAGAAAATTGAACAACTCCAGAAATATTTTGAGTGAGTCAGTTTCAAAATAAAATTGATTTATTAAAATTAAGGTTATATTGGAGCAATATCCATTACCACAAACCAATAGTTTCTTTAAACCAGTTTGACATCAGATTCTATAATCCATATGACCTTTGATTCTTCCTTCCATTCACACATGGTTCATTAAAACAAAGCAAAACAAAACAAAACAATGCTTTTGAACAAAGACCTTTCCATTTGCTATAAGAAAGTACAGGATCTTACTCTAGTAATTGTTTTCCTTTCCTTCTTATTCTTTTTGGCATTTGTTCTTTCCTCTGTATGCAGAGTTTTTTTAAAACTATGTATGTGGCTCATTTCTTCTATGTCCCCTGTCATTCTTTGTCCCACTCTCCCACAGTCTCTGCTCTGTTCACTACTTTCATTATGTACATGTTTTGTATAAATAAATATATATATATATATATATACATATGTATATATGTATATATGGATATCTATTCTTTATATGACACATTCCTACTATACTCCCAGTAAAATGTAAGCTTCCTAATGTCAAATACTTGTATGCATTACTTACAATTACATCTTTACTGCTAATAACAATGCCTAGCACGTGATAAGCATTCATAAACATTTGTTGAATGAATGGATGAATGAGTGAGTGGTGTATTGCCATTGTACTTTGACTATAACTGTAATATGTGCAATCAGGTGAAAGTAAAAATTCATCCTTTTTCCAAGAATCTTCAAACAAGGTCGTAAGAGAAAAGCAAAAATGATAGTCAAAACTATTTCACAATTACAAAATCTCTGAATTGAATAATAGGGCGAGAATGTCAACCCTCAAAGATAAGCCACTAAAAAAGTAACTATTTAAAAGATTAATTAATTATTTGATTAATTAGACTTTAATTGTGCCAAAGCCCTGGGTTCAATCCCAACCAGACCCTAAAGAAAGAAATTTTAAAAAAAGAAAGATGAAAAAGAAAAGAAAGGATCCTCTGTATCTGAACACTCTATGAAGGCCTTAGGTTAGTTATTGAGTCCCATTAATAATCTTAAATGAGAGATGGATCAATCATGTGAGGCACTCTTATAATAGATTGCTTGTAATTGAATTCCAGTGCTAACTGATACACACTTCATGAACAAATCCTCTTAATTCCACTTCCATTTTTCCACTGGACATTGTAATTATTTCTACTTTGTCTCCATGTTTCCAATTCTTCCTATCCTCGCTGTCAGATTGATTTTTCTTAATCTCTGTTCTGGTGTTGCAGTTAGTTCAAGCATCTTCAATAAATAACTCACTTTTGCCAACATAATAAAACCATCTGCCTTCATCTGACACATAATATTTTCCATAATTTTGGGAGCACAATGTTAACATACCTTTGCTTTCTCCATTTGTTTTATTTTCCTACATTGTAATCACAGCAAATCATGCATACCTTTATCTCACTTGTTAGAAAATCATATGACAGTTGCTGCCGTGTCCACACTTTGTTGTGCCCATCCTTGTAGCTGCAAATACTGTAGTGCCTTATCTACATTTCTCCTATAGTACTGTTTCTTTTTACCTAATATTCCGATTGTTAGTCTATATATCTTTTGGGAGCAGCGGTTCTATTTTTTCTTTATGAATATCCTACAGACCATTGTGCATAGTGAATTTAAAAAAAATAATTATTAAATGAATTGTTAGTAATTATTAAATGTACCTACAGATGGATACTGGCCACATTTTTTTTCTCAGCTCCTTACTTCATTTTATATACTGATTCTACCAGTGACAGATCTATTCTTATTGGGGCCATAGTAGAATATTAGATTCTATTCTCATTAATCATCTTGACTGTATTCCACTGTGATTTCTAAATAATTTTCTGCTCTATAGAGAAACTGAGTGTTCATGAAGTTTACTTTTCTTCTCTCAGTAAACAATGTCATCGTGCTGAAATGAATGTGTACTGATAGGTGCAATTTGTTTGCTTCTTTTGAAAGAAAAACAATGCAATGAAAAGAAAAGGATAAAATGGAGACATGTACATGATTTTCCAAAGACCATTATGGATTCTTGGTATCTTTCATTTCTTATCTGAAAGAAAAAATATTCTAGTGGTTGTTCCTTGAAGTAGGAAAGATATATATATATATATATATATATATATATATATATATATATATATATATTTTTAGCTTACAGAATCTTTTTGTTTCTCCACTTGCACAATTTTGTCCATTGCTGTGGTTTGGATATGAGGTATCTCGAAAAAACTCATATGTGAGACAATGCAGACATGTGTAGAGATTATGAGAGTTGAGCCTTATCAGTGGGTGACTCCGATTGGTGGATTAATCATTTCAAATGGATTACTGACTGGAAACTGTAGGCAGGTGGAGTCTGGCTGGAGACATGGGTCACTGGGGTTGTGCTCATGGGAATTATACATTTAGTCCCTAGCACCTTGCTCCCTCTCTCTGTTTCTCTGCTGCCCTGAGCTTAGCAACTTTCCTCCACCATGCCTTCTGTCATGATGTTCTGCCTCACTTTGTGTCCACAGCAGTGGAATTGGCTGACCATGGATGGAATCTCTGAAACTGTGAGCCAAATAAACTTTTTCTTCTTTAAGTTGTTCTTGTCAGGTATTTTGGTAACAGTGATGAAAAGCTAACTAACACATCCATATAATTTGCCTGCAACCTCAATACGTCTGTAACAGCTAGTACTTACATGACACATCAGAGACAATCATAAGTACTATATTTATTTGTTCTTCACAATAACCTGGTGAGGCAAGGACATGGACATTTTTATCCACATGTACCAAAGGAAAAACTAGAGCTCTGAGTGGTTGTGATTCATCTAACAGCATGTAGTGACAAAGTCTCAGGTGTTTTGATTTATAGTCCAGTGTTCTCATTTGCATTTCTACTTTTACATCAGGTACACAATAAAGGCATTCTTTTTCTTTTTATTGTATTTTTTATTGTTTTCAGGAAAAAAAATGGCCATATTACCAATTTAAATTAAACAAACATGGATATCAACCATCTCTCTCTCAGTATATATCAATAAGTAAGTAAATGTCTTTTTTCTTTTGGTTTTCTATCTTTCCTCATCATTTTCTCTCTTCGGGCACCTTTTTATTTCATGCCGATCTCTTTGGAAGTCACCCAGTAGATTTTGTTGTTTCTTCTCTTGAATCCACACCTCTGTATTTATTTCCTATGCAGCAGCCAGAGTGATCCTTTTAAATAATGTCAGGTCATGCATCTCCTCTACTTTAAAATAATTTTATGGTTTCAAGCTGTGAGAGAAAATACAGGCCATACGGTTAAGTTTGTATTTCAGGTAAATAACATGCAATATTTTATAAATTGGCACATCCTAAATAGTTCATTGTACATACTTATTATAATTATTCAGATAATTTTTAAAATATAAGAATATCAAAAATATTGCATAGGACATATTTGTACCAAAATATTCATTGTTTGTCTGAGATTAATTTTAAGTTTTCTGGTCTTGTCTTTTGCTAAATTTGAATATTCTACAGGGGTAACAATTCTCTGAGAATATAAGAAAGTCCTTACAATGGTGTATGTGGTCAGGCCTCAGGGATTTGTCCCACCTGGACTCTTACTATCCTCCTCTTGGATATGTTGGATATGCTTGCTATTTCTTGATAGACAGACACTCCCTTTGGAGGCTGTGTTCTGATTGCTTTTTCTGCAAGTAATCATATTTAATGTAGCAAATCATTCTTCTACGCATTCCTGACCCCCTTTACTCTGTTCTACTTATTTTTACGTCACATTCATCTCTTATTAACATCTATATTTATTAGCTTTTTTTCTTTTTGCTTTTAAACATTTTTAGTGTACTGAATGTATTAGAGTTTATTCTTTGTTGTCTGTTCTTCCCCACCCAAAAGAAGTAACCTCTTTTCACCATTGTGCACCGCCTGCCTAGAACAAGGTCTGGCACAGTCAAGAAATAATTGTTGAGAGAGTGACTAATAAATGTATGGATACAAAGGAGGCAAATTGAGAAATCAAATAATAATGTTTCATACATATTAGTGAGATGGTTGAAAACCAGCAATTATGGATCCAAAAGAAAAGCTCGGACATTATTCCTTGCTTGTAGCCTATTGATAGACTTATTTGTGAGAAGAGAAAATGTTCTTATGCAAGAAATAAACACAGATGACATTTTTTTCCTTAAATGTGATAAATATTATTCTATATAACCCTATTGCCTAAGTATACTTTTTTGTTGTTTTGTTGTTGTTGTCATTAAATGTTTAATTCCATTAACTTTTTGGAACTGGAGATTTTCTGTATGATTCTATTGATGTAAGTAAAATAACAAAACTGTTCAAATGAATAAAAGAGAACTTATTGATATTTCCACTGTGATCTCCTATTTAGAAGGGTCAACATTATTTATTTATTTTTTTGGAAAACATGGAAGAAGAATCTGTATTAAATGTTGCAGGTTTTGAAAGCTAATTGTGTTTATGTTCAAGTACATTTTTACCCAGTTAAATATTATCTCATTCATGTCCTATAGTATAGGTCTCAGTCCTAAAGATTAGACAAGATTCTTTTAAAAGCATGCAAAGAAAATCGAATTTTCATACTGGTGATGAGGCAAGGAGGGAAACAAAGAATAATAACATTCTGCCTTTATAGAATGAAAATAGGTTTTTATGATTCTTGGACATACTGATAGAAGGCCAATGCCTAAGTAGGGGAAACTAATTATTGTTATTATTATTATTATTATTATTGTTATTATTATTATTATTAACAATGGCTAGAACTTCCCTTATCAGTCGCTTTTTTAAATTATCAGATGCCAGAATATAGGCTTAAGTACTATGTACCTTATATTTGGAGATAGATGGAAAAGAATGGATGAGAAATGGAAGATTGTTTAGGTTAAAGAATGAATATTTTCTTCTGTCTTCTAAACTTACTGTGGAGTTATTATTTCACATTTTAGTTAAAATAGAAAGGAAATATAAAACAAAGGCCATAGGGCAATGTGACAGCAGTTGTAGCACTTGCCCTCAGAGCTCAAGGACTGATCAGGTACAACATAGTAATACACTTTCACAGGAATACTTTTACTCTTGCTGGCCCTTTCTGAACCAAGTCACAACAGGCCTGATTTAAAGAAAATGGGAAAGAAAAACAACAGTGGAAGCTGAGAAACCTAATAAGAGACTATTTTTATGTTAAAAAGGAACACAGATTATGCTTTATACATCTATTAAGGTTAATTTGTGATGATTTTTTATTTAAAAATTTTTATTAGAAGATACAATATTTAAATCGACAAGATTTAGATTCACATAGAGAAAGTGAATAACACAGGAATCTTAAATAATCTGAATGTATCTTGTATTAGTCAGCTTTTCATTCACTATAAAGAAAGCCCTGGGGTAATTAATTTATAAAGATAAAAGGTTTATTTTCGTTTATAATTCTGGAAGTTCTAGTCAAAGATGAGGTGGCCCTATGCTTTGGGATCTCTGGCAAGCTTTGCACATCGCGGTAGAAGTATGTGGCAAAGCAAGGTGGCTACATGAAGACCCGTGAAACAAAGTAAGAGAAGTAACTGTCATCCTCTTTCTTCTTTCTTTTTTATTTTTTGTTCCTTCTTTGGAACTGAGGATTGACTCCAAGGACACTTTATCACTAAGATACATTCCAATCCCTTTATTATTATTATTATTATTTTTTGAGACAGTGTCTCTCCATTTTGCCAAGATTGGCCTTGAATTTGGGATCTTGTTGCCTTAGCCTCTCAATAGCTATGAGAGGCTATGGTGCATGACAGAATCCAAGCTTTTAACATATGGGCCTTTGGTGAACATTTAACATCCAAACTATGATATATGATTTTTTTCTTGGGGTGGGAGTGGGTACTGGGGATTGAACTCAGAGGCACATCCCAACCCTTTTTGTATAATTATTTAGAGACAAGGTCTCACTGAGTTGCTTAGCATCTTGCTATTGCTGAAGCTGGCTTTGAACATGGGATCCTCCTGCCTCAGTCTCCTGAGCCACTGTTATTACAGGTATGTGCTCCCTCACCTGGCCATGATATATGATCTTGATGTGTATATGAAATCTATCACCTAGTTATATATTATCAAAATTCATCTATTCATAATATATCTCTGATTATCGTTTTTTTCTTCTCCAAGAAAATTACCTATTTTTTTAAAATATTTTTTTTAGTTGTAGTTGGACACAATACCTTTATTTTATTTATTTATTTTTGTGTGATGCTCAGGATTGAACCCAGCACTTGCAGGTGCTATGGGAGCACTATACTGCTGAGCCACAACCCCAGCCGGACCCTGTTTGTTTTTTATCAAGATAAAATCAGCTGGGTGTGGTGGTGCATGACTGTAATCCCAGAAGCCTGAGGGGCTGAGACAGGAGGATCCTGAGTGGCTTAGTGGTGACTCAGTGGTCCAGGGCCCTTGAGTTCAATCCCCAGTATCCCTCCCTCCCCAAAAAGATAAAATGAACATCACAGTTTGATAGCATCATTATATGACATGTTCTTGAATAGCAGTAACCCTCATTATTTATTAGCAACCTTTTTGAAAACATGGTTAAAACACTTTTACTTGAAAAATTCATCCCTTAATTTCATCACTAGAAAAATGAAAAACTCTTACCTAGACTTCTAAATTGACTTCTTCCTATAAATTGTTTCTTTATTATTCTGGTATCTCCTTTTTTCTTTACAATTCAAAATCCAACTAATAAAGATTTGGGCTTTAAAACACTTTAGGAACATTAAAGAAGTACTAAGTTTTCAACAAAGTAAATTTTACCATACATGAGGAATATGTTTGAATCACATCTAATTTAAAAAGAAAAAATAAAATATAATAAAAAATTTAAGGATAACTACAATGATTCTTTTAAAAGAGGAAGAGTAGAGAGAAATGGAAACATCTAATTATATTTGGTAAAAAAGTATTGATTAGTTAATTTGCAAAAATGACAAGAATTTCTTACCCACACCTGTACACAAACATACACTCAAGAATTAATTAGAATTAATAAGAATTAAACATAAGAGAAACAGAAATACTCATAGAATAAGTCAGAGTATAAACTTAAAGTACTTTAATTATCCTAGCCCATAATTTCAAAATAAGTATTTTACTCCTGGCTTTAAAGTAATGTCATTCTTCATCTGTAGTATTTTGAGCTCTGTCTATTCTAGGAATATGTTCTATCTGGAATGGCATTTTAGAATGGTTGAAAGGATATGCTATCATATTCGTAGTAGGTACTTAAATTCCATTGTTACCACATATTGGCTTCTTGACCTTGAAAAGCTACTTTATCCTTAGCTGATAATGATAAAGTAAAAACTGAGTCTTATAAAAAACTTTATCTCTGTTTTTCAGTTTGTAATATGGATGCTGATTCTTGCTTTAATTTAAGCAGTGCAATTTCATTGATAGTCACAAGATTAAAATAAAGTAGGGATATTTTATGTTATGCTTGATGTTAAGAGATTGGAAGATGGGTAAATATTCAATTCCAAACTTCTTCTTTGCCCATAAAAATACCTTTAGAACTCCAGATAATCATAAACACATTTAAGGTGGGGTCTGCTCTTAGGTGAAGCTGCCCCTGGTGATGTGTGACACTTTATCTTTCTTCTGCCTGAGATGTCCCAGGACATACAGGTGAATCACGCTCACTAGCAAGACTTAACACACCAACTCTCACCAATTTTCAAATTTTATTTAAATGTCTTCCTAAGAGATATCTAAATACCTACTGCTTTATATAAGTTGTTTGTTATTCACCTTCAATTGAAGCAAGGGCTTACTTATTCTTTGTTTCCAGAAAGCACAGGTTCTTATCATAAAATCAGAAGCTCTACGAATATCCAAGAGTATTATATCCAGGTGAATAGCTATGTTTTATAAGCAGTACACCAACAAAGGCATAAATGGAAATAAAAGCAGAAATGCTTTCTACAAACAAAGAAAAGTACGTCATATTATATTCATAGAGTGTTCTCTTTTATCATCATCTTTTATCATCCTAAATCCAAATAACATGAAATGGCAAATACATGAGCAATTTTTGCACTCTGCTTTTATGAGAAAGGGGCAAATAACGTATAAAAGTTGTTATCAATTAATCCTCATAGGATCCAGTTCATTGCCGCTGCAGATGTCATCTGATTTCATATAACTTCTGTACTTCCTTCATTGTAAAATAAGTGATATTTGAGAAGATGATCCTGTAGCACTAAAATATTTTAAGTATGAAATATTATAGAGATCCCCAAGTGTGTAGATATAGGAGATAAACTTTAATTGAAATAGCTTTGGGCACATATTAAAAACTCAATAAATGTAAAAAAAAATGAAGAGTCCTTTATTTAAGGAATTTATAATGTAATAAAAAGACTCATGAGAATACACAATATACTGTAAGTAAAACTAAGTTAAGTCCAAGGATAAAAGAATGTCTCTCTCACCCACTTACAGAGTTTACCCAATGTGAGCACAAGTCAAACTGGCTACTCTCTGTGTTTGTTGGTGCTTCTAGATGAGACCCTAATATACAGCAAAGGTTTTCTCTCTTTTCTCCAACCTATGTTATGTCTAATATTATTCTACTTACTCCTTTCCCTCTAAAACCTGTGAAATAACTTTTCCTCGTTTAATTTTTATTACTAGCCACATTATCTATTCTTGATGACTATAATTTTAAGCTAGTGATTAATTTAAGAAGCAGATTTGGTACCAGTTAACAGCTCTTATACAGATAATCTATAGATTAGACCAGTGTGAGTATGCTGTAAGGCCTTTTTAAAAATCCTTGGACACTTAATCATAAACATAATAAAATCTTGACCTTGGGCTGGGGTTGTGGCTCAGTGGTGGAGAGCTTGCTTAGCAGGCATGAGGCACTGGGTTCAATCCTCAGCACCACATAGAAACAAAATAAAATATTGTGTCCATCTAAAACTAAAAAATAAACATTTGACAACAAACAAACAACAAAGCTTGTTCTTTGCTATCCTAGTCTCCCGGTTTCCAGCTTAAATTTATCTAGTTAGTAAGACTTAATTAAAGACATTGGAAGACTATTTATCATAAAATATAAAACAGGTGCACGTTTTCTACACCATTCCTGTTCGCAAGCATTTATTCTATATCTATATAATTGATATGTTTATAATTGTACCCTTAAGGAATCTGCAACCCAGTTGGGAGACAAAAAGAATATACACCAAATGAAGACAAGACAATTACATGGGCTGCATTTTTAGCAGTGACTCAAAATGTGAGAACAATTCAAAGTGGAAAAGAGAAAATTAACTATAGTCATCCAAGAAGCCTGGACAGATAATAGGAGACTTTAGATCTCAGTTGAAGATCCTAAAAAGATCTAGAAGAATGAGAAGACTTCAAAAAAATAATAACAAAAAATATGAATCTTAGTTCAGAAATAAAAGCTTTTCAAGATTACAAGGATTACTGCTTATTGACGTACAGAATGTTTTTGATTAGTTATGCTAGACCATCATCAGTAACTGGTTTATTAGAAGTAAGAATATATGATCCCATTTAAATAATATAAAGGGCAGGGGGACAAGATGGAGGAGTAGAGAAAGAAAGCCCAGCCCAGCAGCTCCTCAACACCAGACTTATAAAGCAAGTAGACTGCTCCTCAGTGAGGTAAGTAACACTGAAACATAATGCCGAACCATTAAAAAAATCATAGCAATTTGGTAACTTGAGCATAAGAAACAATATTTTGGAAATGTGCCAAGTCCAGCCACGGGTTGAGTGGTATGGGAGTGCAGACAAAATAGGTAGCTGGTGGTTAAAGAAAAATCAACCTGGGGAAACCTGGGGTTTAGAAAGGAATTCTGATTTTAATTGACATGGAGTTGGTACGGTTAGAGTCTCAGTGAAAAGAAATCCAAAGCAGTTCCCTGGGGTGAAAGTGTTCTGTGTAGGCAGCAAGCCCACAGCAGGCAGCCCTTTTGGGCAGCCCTGTGGATCACTTTGTAGATTGTCCTCCCTGGAGCACAGCACAGAAAACCCTAGGAGAGCACAGAACAAACACACTGGCAGGTGAGGAAAACATTCCCAGGCACTGAAAACTGTCCCCTTTTAGCTTGTGCATCTATGAAAAGAGATGGGGGTCAGGAACTCATAAATTACCTGCAGCCCACACACAAAAAAAAACAACTTTCCAGAGGGTGCCTGGAATAGAGAGACTGAGATAAGAAAAAAAAAAAAAAAAAAGAAAAGAACTAATTTTACCAGCATCATTCAGCCTCTGGATCCTAGAGGAGAAAAATCCCATAACAGCTGCACCCCATTAGCGCTACAGTGACCCTCATTGCAGCCACACGAGAGCATCTACACTCTAAAGTGGATACCTGTAATTCACATCCACCCATGTTTCATCATAGTGGGTGAAGATAAAGCTAAGAAGGCTTAGACCCAATTCCCTAAGTGGAATTGTCAAGAAGCTCCAGAGATCCAGAAGCCCAGCAGAGAGAGGAAGATTTACATCAATAGGGGAAGTGGACCAAATCCCATATACCCACAGACAGAGTTCCAAAACCCACTCAAGTCCAAACCCCCCAAACTGGAAACTCCAATCCAGAACCCCACAATACCCCCACTACAGAATTACACAGTTTATTAGCACTTCCAGTTATCAACACAATACTGGGAGATTGGAAACTGAGAGGTAGTATATCCTGCTGGCAGCTAGGTGAGGAACACAAGTACAATGGGCAAAAAGACAGCCCAAAGTAAAAACTGACAATCCATCCCTGCCAAGAGATATAATCACCACATTAGAAATGGGTCCATCATTTCTCATTACGATGTCTTTTTTTTCTATTTTCGTTTTTTTCTTATTTCTTTTTTCTTCATAGTATCATATATTACTCTCTATAAATTTTATTTTTTTTTCAATTTTCAAACATTTTATCATATTGTATTATTCATAACCTTTTTATGCTGATTTTTTGTGTACATGAGTGTATATATGTGGGTATGTATGCTCACATGGCATGGATAGGTTTGAATAAATATATGTATATACATATATTTATATAGTTTTACTTATATAACTATTTACATGTGAATCTATCTCCTGCATGAATTTATTATATAGCCTAGATTAGACTTAGGTGGGGTTCAGTTTGTTTCAGTCTTATATTTGATGGCTATATCTAGGTCCTAGGATCATGTATCACCTATCTATAATGGCAAAATTTTCTTATTTCCTCCTTCTCTCTTTCTTTCTTTTTTCATTAATTTCAGTTAAATTATTCTTCCTCTTTATAGCTGACACTTGCTCCCTGTCTCCTGCCTATCCTCAGATGACTTTTTCAAACATTTCAAACTTTCTCTTGCCTTCTTACCTTATTTTCTCTTACTTAAGAAATTGTAATGCCACTGAATAATTGAAACCACATAGGTTATGTAACCCTTGACTCATTCAAGTTGTTGTGATTAATATGGTGGACAATACAGTAGACACCTGCTGTTGAAAACCTGATCTAATTGGTATTTTTTTATTCTTGGTATTTTTGTTAAGTGCTGCCCCCACGATTCCTATATAGGTGGCAATTAGTATTATAGATGTCAAAGTAGACACTGGACATTTATCTTAAGGCTGTATGTCTGTTGCTGACATTAGGGCCATTCCTGGCTTCCCCCAACTCCATCTACAAGAAGCTGAAAGAGATTGAGAAACTTCAATATCACAAAGTAGAGATTTTGGTGCTGAGAAATACTCACATCTGAACCAAGCAACAGTGAATCTCACCCAAGACACAATCCAGCCCAACTTGAGCTTTAATATTACTCCACCTCAAGGACTTGAAGAGACAAAAATCCCAAACCAACAACCAAAAATTCCTACCCAAGGAGGAACAATCAGAGAGGAGTTTCAAACCCCACCCCTTGACATGTACTCATATATCAAAAACAGAGAGAAGTTCCAGAACAAATAAGAAAATTATACACAAAAGTACATGCCTTTTAGTGAAATGGTGCTGAGAAAACTGGATAGCTATTCCTAAAAAAAAAAAAAAAAAAAAAAAAGAAAGAAAGTAAAAAGAAAGAAAGAAAGGAAAAAGAACCAGAAAAATGAAACTAGATCTCTTATCTCTTACCCTGTACATAAGCAAAATCTAAATTGATCAAAGACTTCAGAATCAGATCAGAAACTTTGCAACCGCTGTATAAAAGCATAGGGTCAATACTCCAACATATTGGTGCTGGCAGTGACTTTCTTAACAAGAATCTCAAAGACACAAGTAATAAAGCCATGAATCATAAGTGGGAAGGCATCAAACTAAAAAGCTTCTGTACAAAAAAGGAAATGGTTAAAAGCATGAAGAGAGAGCTAACAGAATTGGAGAAAATCTTTGTCAACTACTCCTCCAATAGGGGATTAATATCCAGAATACAAAAAGAACTCAAAAAGAACACCAAAAAATGAATTAATTCAATAAAATAAAAATGACCCAATCAATAAATAGTCAAAAGAACTAAACAAAAATTTTTCAAAAGAAGAAACATAAATAGCCAGCAAATATATGACAAAATGTTCACCATCTCTAGCAATCAAGGAAATACAAAATAAACTACCCTAAGATTTCATCTTACCCTAATCAGAATTTCATCGTACTCCAATCAGGCAATGATCAAGATTACCAACAATAATAAATTCTGGTAAGAATGTGGGGGAAAATGAACATTTATACATTCTTGGTGGGACTGGAGACTAGTACAATTACTCTGGAAAGCAATATGGAGATTTCTCCAGAAACTAGGGATGGAACCACCGTGTGACCCAGCTATCTCACTCCTTGGTATTTTCCCAGAAGAACTAAAATCAGCTTTCTGTAGTGATACAGCTCCCTCAATATTTATAGAAGCATAACGCACAATAACTAAATTATGGAATCAGCCCAGATGCTCAACAGAAGATGAATGGATTAAGAAATCATGGCATATATATACAATGGAGTTCTACTCAGCCTTAAAGAAAAATGAAATTATGACATTTGCTGGCAAATGGAAGGAAATTGAGAACATTATGCTAAGTGAAATAAACCAGGTCTAGAAACTTAAAAGTTGACTATTTTCACTCATATTTGGAAGCTAGAGTAAAATAAATGAAAGGGAAGAGAAGGCTAGAATATTATAAAGATATAGGTTGGATTAGTAGTGTAGAAGAAAGAGCTAGAGAAACAGAGTGGAGGATGGGATGTAGAATGAATTCTTTAAAAATCATGTTATGTGCATATGTAAATTCATACTGAGTCATGACAGGCTTGAGTCAACTTGAATAGGTCACAGGATGACCGGATAGCTGATGAACATTATTTCTGAATGAGTATATGGGGGTTTCTGGAAGAGATTGACATTTGAATTGGTAGGCTGAGTAAAGTAGATAGCCTTCCCCAATGTAGATAGGAAATTTCACCTTTATGTATAAGTAAAAAGAACCAATAAATTAATAAATAGATGAGCCAAAGGAAGTCTAGCAGAGTAGAGGAAGGAGATTAAGGACGGGAAAGAAGAACAGGAGAGGAAAAGGGGGAAGGCAAAGGGGGAGATTGAGAATTGAAATCCAATTCCATGCATGTATGATTTTGTCAGAATGAGCTCAACTGCTATAAAGCTCTAATAAAAAAAGTAAATAAATAATATTAAAGATTTAGTTAGGTCCCTCAAACAATTTATTAAAATGCATTTATGCTATATGAAAAAATGATTTAATATTAAAGCAACTAAACATTGTAACTTTATTTATAAAAACATTTCTTTTGCTAAATGGCTTTAAATAAAATTTGAGATTTTCAGAAACCAGATTTTATTTTTTGTCTGAATCCCTCATATCCACCATGTATAAATCAATTGTCATGGTGATCTATATTTTCCTATGTCCACTTTTCTATTTTCTGGAAAAGCAATTAGGAATACTAAATGCTCTAAGTTAATTTTTGTTGTTTGATATCTGGGACAGAGGTTGAATGAAGTCAGGAAAGCATAGAGGTACAAGGATCAGGACTCTTGGTTGGATGATGTGTAGGAGACTCTAATTTTACCAAGAGCAAAAGCAGTGATCAATACAGGGACTCTGTTGTGTTTGTCCTATTGATGATATTGTCCAATGAAAATATAAAGAGAGTAACAAGTACATTTAAACTTTAAAATGGTCACATTAATGATAAGCAAAAAGAAATAGGTGCTGTTATTAATAATTTAATTTTTAAAAATAGATTCAAAACATTAACATTTTGACATGTAATCAATATTAAAATTATCGAAGCTAAATGTTTTCCCACTAAAACTAAAATCTGATGATTATTTTATACTTGCAGTATGTCTCAATTTGGGTACTGAAATTTTTATAGTTGGACTGGAGTGGTAGATCTGTAGTAAAGAACTTGCTTAACGTGTATGAGGCCCTGAATTTGATCTCTAGTCCTGTTCAAAAAACCAAAATTTTTAAAAGTTTCAATGGTTAAAATATTTTTGAGTCATGTTTAATAGAAACATACTAAGGACCATTTCAATTTTTAAAATTTAAATCAAATTAAGTAAATTAAATTTAGAGCTTGAGTGGAAATATCCACAATGTGCATGCTCAATAACCACATGTTGGCAAGGGACTGTAGCATAGCTATAGGTTTAGTTCTGGCTTCACTTACATTTTACACATAAGTTTAATTAGAAAATATGTTTTAAGAGGATTTCCGAAGGCTTGCCAAGTCATAAATACAGAAGGTCTCTCTACCTTATAATGGGTTGACTTACGATTTTTCATCTTTATGTTGAAACAAAGCATACCCACATATCCATTCAGTTCTTCACTTTTGGTATGGCATTCAATAAATTAAATGAGGTATTCAATACTTTATTATGAAATATATTTTGTATTGTATGACTTTGCCTGTGAATTAATATAAGTGTTTCGAACATGTTTAAGGTAGGCTAAGCTAAGCTATAACATTTGTTATGTTAGGGATGGATTAAATGCATTTTTGACTCAATCTATTTTCAACTTATGATGGGTTATCAGGACAAAACCCTATTGTAAGTACAGGATCATCTCTCTATATATTTGTACACTACTATTTATATTTTGTCAAAATGTGGGGAGATGATGTATCTGAGCAAAATAAAACTACATTTGAACACAATTCATCAAAGAAGGATTCATAGTGAGTCATGACTGGCTTGTGTCAACTTGAATAGGTCATAGGATGACTGGATAGCTGATTGAACATTATTTCTGAATGAGTATATGGGTGTTTCTGGAAGAGACTGACATTTGAATTGATGGGCTGAGTAAAGTAGATGGCCTTCCCCAGTGTAGATAAGTATCTAATCTGCTGAGACATAAACAGAACAAACAAGAGGACAGTTGACTTTATGCTCTCTGACTGCCTGACTGGTTGAACTGGGACTCACTTCTGTGCTTCTGATTCTCAGGCCATTAGACTTGGACTGAAATCAACAATATTGACTCTCTGGGTCTCAGGTTTTGAATTACACTATCAGCCTTTCTTGATCTCCAGCCTGCAAACAGCAGATTGTGGGATTTTTCTGCCTACAGAATCATGTGAATCAAAACTTGATTAAAGTTTCATTCTGAACACACACACACACACACACACACACACACACACACACTATAAGTTTTATTTTTCTGAAGAATCCTGGTCAATATACATCTTCACTGAAGACATAAGAATTTATGGGAAATCACTCATGGCTTGTTATAGAATAACTTAATCTAATTATTTTCCTATAAAAGGAAGGAAGACTCCAAGCTGGGAATACTCATAGTATTCATGCAGCATTCTTAAAACGTTAGACCAAATAAAACACAGAGGAGACAGCTGCACATCAGAAGCTTGAGACAAAGGATAAGTCAAAATAGCAGGAGCCCGTGAAGTAGATACATGACTTAAATAGAGCAAAACTAAACTGCAAACATACACTCCAGCTTCCTGGAAATTTGAGCCTATGGCTTATCTTGTACTCTGGCTATTTTTGTGGCTTATTAAGTCAATTCAATGGATTATAATGAGATAGAGAAAATTCCGTCTGCACTGCCAGTATCTATTCAATAAATGTCCAGTGCAGACAGATGAGGTGCAAAGCCAAGATGTGCCAGGTCACCAGCTTTCCTGGGGTCTGATAGATGTTACCATGTGAACAACACTCTTGTCAGAATATACTGGGCTAAGGACAGTGACCATTTCCTGTGAATAAGACATAAAGCTTACTGATACATTTTGGAGTTAACTCCAAATACAACTCCAGAAGAGAACTTGCACTGCTAAATGTTTTGTTAATGGGTGTCAACGTGTATTTGATGAATTCGAGGGCATTTTAGCGCACACCTGCAGCAGATGGCCTGTGCTTTTCAGCTGCTCTTATGATTTAGCTACAAGTATTTTAAATCCCAGCTGTCAGCCCATAAGCACTGACCGTGAATGTTAAGATTCACATGCACATTGCTGGTGGCAAAACACACTTGCTGGGGTCATCCTGTTGTGGGAAATATGACTCAGCTGACCCGTTTGCTCTGGGTTACTTAAAGATGCCAGGAGAAATTTTAAAAAGAAGGTGACTTTATCCATTTCATGGTGCCAAGACCATAAATAGGTCTTTTCTCCTGAGACAGAAACTTTTTAGAAATGAATCAACAGAATGCTTTGGTATAGCCACTAAAGTAATACTAATTTAGATCCTTTACATTTGCATAGGGCTCTTGTCGGTCACAAAATACTTATACATCCATATCTCATGTTATCACTAAAATATCCTTGTGAAACAAACAGGGCAAAAGCATCACTACTTTTACTTTATAGTTAAAGAAATAGGCTCAGGGAGGCTAAGATGATATTAGAGCATTATGTATTCAGTGATATCCAGACACATCTGAATAAAATAATAAGGGCTTAAAGGAGATCACTGGAAAGGGAAAGAGATGAACAAAGAAATAAAAACAAAGAAATAAACAAACAAAAATGAAAAAACATAATGAGACCATTTATTTGAGGCAGAGACTGCTTGTTGCCACTGGTATCTACTCTCATTTCCTTTTTAGTGAGAGCACTTTTGATTTTAAATTGGTTCATGGTCGAGAGATGGGGGTAACTGTTTCCTGAAAAGGACGGTCTTTCTCATCTTTCATTGCACTAAGTTCTTGCAAAAGTAACATGATCAGCTTCTTGAAATTATCCTTAATAGAAATAAAATAGTCAATTAGCAAAAGTCATTCTATTTATTCCAGACATTGAATAGATTAATATAGAGAATTCAGAGCTTATCCAGCCAGTAATTGGAAAAGGGGAGAAACAAATGTCAGGGAATTACCAGTGATTTTCTTAGCTCAAAGTAAGAAACAGGGTGGTTCTTTGGAGCTTGCTGGAAGCGTCCTGAATAATATGGGGATTCTCTGAGAAGTTCCCACTTGGTTTTCTCTGTCAGCAGCAGCAAAGTGAGTAGGTCACAGAGCTCACTGGGAAGTTGCTCTGAGTCACACTCTTGAGGATCACTCTGTCATTGCCTCCAGAAGCTATGACCTTTCCTTTCTTCACCTCCAAATCTCAAATGAGGATTTCTCATTGGAAAATTCTAACCTCAAATCATTGGGAAAAGGATTCTAGGAAATATAATTCTTTAGTGTTATAAGAAACCTTATAATGGGTTTGTGAAGATGCTTACTCATCAACAGACAGCATCCCATGTTCCTCTTCCTTCGTCGACTCAGCATCCATCTGTGGCTTTAACACATTTTAAATTTCCAAATAAAGACAATAACAGTGCTGCCCTCATGGGTAACATGATGCAACTCCTCTTATATAAGCAGGTCGTGTAAAGTCCCACATGGCCTCTACCCCCCTTGAACTTCTGGTCACTGCTTTTCTAGGTCTTTTACTTTTCTTTAGGTTATACAATAAGTATTGAATTATATTTAACTACCATCAGTATATGTATAACTCAATAGAAATAGGACATGTAAAGAAAAAAAGGTTTTCATATGTGTTGACAGGGACTGAAGAGCAGAGCGAGATGAAAGAAAGGACACAGGGAATCCAAAGCTTGGTGCAGCTAAAGACATTTATTATTGGCAAGCACAGCATTTTATAGTTTACAGTGGGTTCCCAACCATGGAATGCAACCTTGAGATTAGGCAGACAAAAATACCAAAATATCTTTTTTTAAAGCAGTGCTACATTTACATTTATTTCCTTAATATTTGTTCTAGATCTATACTAACAGCTAAGCATAAACTAACAGGAACATTCCCCAAATAACTCCACCATAAGGGAAAAACCATGAAGCAAGTCCACAATCTCAAGAGGAACTATGGCAAGTCTGACCATGTCAACTGAGCATGTCCTGAGAACAGACTGCAGTTGTTGATTGCTCTGGCCTGCCAAGAGCTGGGAGGACATTAACGCCTTAACATCTGCAGCTCCAGTCCTTGAGATCTCAGAAAACTCTATCATATATGCAAGTATGTACGTAAAATGATGTAAAATATGCATAACTACTATCATTCCACAGTTTTAGGACTGTAGTTTACATTTTAGAACTTCTTTGACTATTGTTTCTTTTGTCTGTTGGCAGATATTACCTCAACTCTTCATGAGTCTTTACCTGGCAGGATCCAAACCTAACTATCCAAGTGTTTATGGCATTTGTCACCTGCATATATTGTATTACTATACCTTTTCATAACATCTTCCCCCTGAACCTAAGAGTAATAAATGGTGCTCTAGGTATTCTGGATCACAGATACACTCCTCTATTACTTCTTGTGTAGTAGAAACTTTATCCCCTCTTAATAAACAGGATTAATCTCCCCAAAGAGAATAATAACTCCCTTATTTGACTATAGATTCGAAAACAGAAAAGGTCCAAAGTGGCCTAGTGAAATTTTCAGCTCCCAGTTCAAAAGAGTTCTTATTGTATCCTCTGGGAGACAAATTCCTCTTTTAAGAACTTCAATCTCTACAACCAACAAAGTTGTAGGGAGATGAAACAACTATTTTCCTAGTCACTCATTAAAGATACTATCAGAGGAACTAATCCCATTTCAGCCTTTTGATACCGAAATTCAAGATTTCTGATTATGGGAAGTAGCAAAATATATCAGAAACTGGTTTTAGAGCTCTTAGGAGTCATCCGATGACACTGTCATTGGACTATTAATTCTCATGCAGACATTGTAGCGTTGCCTAACATTTCATTCTTTTCACTGGTTTTAATCACTTTCACTTGAACCTAATGCTAATTTAAACATCAAAACTAATTTGTTTATATTTTTAAAAATTAAATGCTCCGTGTTGTCAGGAAAACTATAAAAATCCATTTTTGAATTTCTGAACTAAAACAATATCCAGTTTTATGTAGGTTTTATCAGTGTGGTAAAGGGTAGGAGAAGGGAATTGTTACTACCATTTAAAAATTTTCAAACTAACACTACTAGTAGTGTATTTTCTTCTCTACCCCAATCAGTTTTGGAAAAAGGGATGGAGCAGCATGGATGGTTGCAAACAACAACCCCAAGAGAAAGGAATGAATACCTGAAGAGAAGCAGATGGGAAGAACATGAGAATTCTCATGTTTATTTAAATACAAATCCACACTCTCACAGAAGAGCTGGGAACATAAGCATTTATTGCTCCCTCATCAATTGTTGTCATCCTATCTGCCCATGATTTCAAAATTGTTATCTGTGTCTGAATCAATAATCCCGAACCAACCTCTTAGATTCAGTGTTTTTATCTTTTTTTCTGGACATATATAGTCTTTAGTTATATATTTGTAACGAATTTCATAGACTATCATGAAAGTATTATGACAATACTCTAGTGGGGTTTAATAATAGAGTATTGACAATGTATGCATTACTTTTATGTACTGTTATCAAAAAATATGGACACTCTGCAAACACTTCTTAATATATATTAAAATTTTAATAATATGTCCTTTTAAATAAGAGGCAGTTTATTCAACTGAAGTATTTATAAGAATGTAATTTGAAGTCAACAACTTTTGGGGGAAACTATTACTTCTTGGCAAAATGGTATTAGGGTCATGTCACCTCTAGAAAATGATGAAAGCATTGTTTTTGCCATGAACATGACCTACTAGAAAAGAGTGTTTGAATAGCTTGCTCCAAGCAAAGCTGCTATATTCAAATAACAATACTGTATAGTTATCATTGTTAGTTCTTGCCAAGCACCATGCAGTGAATTTTAGCTAATATAATCTTCAAGTTATCCATATGAGATGGGTAATATTTCTAATCTCATTTTACAAATGAGGAAACTGAAGCACCAGGGAGTTGTATAAATTAACTTCTGTTGTATAACAAATTGCTCAAAAACTTAGTGCCTTATATAACAGCCATTTATTTAGTTCTTGATTCTGTGGTTCAGCAAATTAGTTTGGGCTCATTGGAACAGTTGCTCTGTCATGGTTGGCCTCCCTTATTCTTTTGTGGATAGATAGTTCTGCTTCTGGGGTTGAGTGGATGTTGGCTGCAGTGACAGTGGTGACTGGGTCATATACCTTCATCATCCAGCAACCACCCTGAGCATGTTTATATGACTGTGCTTGTAAAGAGAATGAGTGGGCAATAGCAGAGCCTAAATTTGGAACTGGGTCAACACCAATTTTAGCACATTTCACTAGTAAAGCAAGTTACAAATATTAGTCAAAAGTAAATAGATAAATCAGTATACTTTATACTGGATGGGAGGGGATATAAATTCACATTGAAATGAAAGTCGATACTGGGAAGAAGGTGTAAGTGTGGGACTCAGACTAAAAATAAATTAATAAAGAGGGGGGCAGAGAGAATTTAAATTTATTGGGGATTCTTTAGTCTGTCCAATCCAATTGTTTGAATGACATGACCTCTGATATTGTTTGCATATGAGGTTTCCATGGAAAAACTTATGTGCTAGACAACACAGGAATTTTCAGAGGTGAAGTGATTAGATTATGAGAGTTGTAACCTCATCAATTGATTAATCCATTCGATGATTTAATAATTTGAGTGGAGTACTTGGTGGTAAATGTAGGCGGATGGAAGCTGGAGGAAGACGGGCCCAGAGCAATGGAGTAGGCTCACTGTGGACAGAATATCTGAAACCATGAGCCTAAAATAAACTTTTCCTCCTCTCAGATGTTCTTATCAGGTATTTTGGTCACAGTGACACAAAGTTAATACACCCTCCATATTAGCATTAGTCTTCTCAAGGCCTCTCTGTCCTTAAATTGTAACTGCCTTCAGGTACAGAGAGCAATATTACAGAGTAACTAAAAGTTTGTGCAAAAATATTTGAAAGTTTTTACTTGGTATGAGGTTCAAAGTGAGGGACAGAGGTCAAAGAACTTTGTTCTGAAAACTCATTATCTATAATAACTTTGAGTTAACTCTTACTCTTACTTTTTAAAAATGTATTCATCTCCATACAACAGGTTGAAAAGATGGCTCTCTGTCCTCATCTTACTCTAAAATTAGTTGTTAAACAATAATTTATTGAGTCCCTTCTGTAAGTCAGTTACTTTGCTGCAAGAATTGAAATATAAGACAAAAATGCTCCTGTTGAGAAACATACATAGATAAACTTCATGCTGTAGAATATGTATTATGATAGGACTTAAGCAAAGCAATATGAGTAGGGAAAGTTCTTATCATACTTAGAGTCAGGGTGGATGTGCTGGAGTTTGGGGGAGATTTCTTCATAAAAATGATGTATAAAAACACTTATGGTAACCAGGCAATGTTGGGTTGGAAATATCATATGGGAGGAACAGCAAATAACATAGAGATTTAGGGCACACATTTGAGGTTTATATTTCCTCCCTGACTCTTCACTGGCTTTGCCTCCTGTTGACCGTGAGTGAGTTAAGGAGCTTTCCTCCAAAAGGCCTTTTGCCATGATGTGATGTATGACTTTTGGCTTAGAATAATGGACTCGACTGACTATGGACTGAACCTTTGAAAACTTGAATTCAAAACAGACTTCCCTTCTCTAAGTTGTTCTTGACAGGTGTTTTGTTCACAGTGGTTCAAAACTAAAACAATCACGTATGTATATGTATATGTATATATATTTACCCATATGTACGAATAAGTCTATTTATGCAGAGGTAGAGTAAATGTTAACATCCATTTTATGTATTTGAAATAGTTTCTAGAATTTAAAAGCAGAAAAAAAAACCAAATAGGAATCTGGGTTTTTAATTTTCTCAAAAATATAAAAGGTCCAGAAATTCTATTCCTAAATTTAAACATTACAGCAATTCTCCATTCTAGCCTAGCAACAATTAGATAGAAATAAATGATGCTAATTTTTGTTCAACTGTTTTTTTCTAGATGGTTTATGAACTTTCCAGTCTGTTATTATTTGCTAATTTTTGCCTTACTTGCATAGTTTCTATAAATATTTGATTTTGCAAATTCTGCTTTGTGTATCATAAGAAAGAGCATTTTGGGACTGAGAATATCTATTTCTTTGGCCAGCATCTACATGGATATAACTGCAGGAGGCCAAAAAATAAAAATAAAAAAAGAAAGAAAGAAAGAAATGGCTAGCTCAATTACTTCAGTCAAAACTTTTCAATTTAGAGAAAAGTCAACAAAATTGATAGTTGGTCTAACCTGAGAAGCTGTTTGAATGGATAAGCTATTTTTGTCAAGGCAGTAAGCCTGGCAGCTCTCTATGGATGCAGCCTACATTTTTGTAGCTATAGCAGCGATTTCACTTTTGTCAATTCTTGCACATCTCTAAGAGTGATGATTTATGCTTAAAGCATGCCACGCACAGGAGGGCATTATCTCAATTTAATGTTAGGTGACATTCTTGCCACTTATTCCATTTTCAATTTCTTAGGAAAGGTAATGTCTGATCTCTTGTTCAGATGCACCATGGACTATTAAATCATCTAAGACCCTCAGTTGATGTAAAAGAAATAGATGGGGGAGGATGGAGAAAATACAGTAAGAGTTGTGAAATTCTGTGTGTCTATAGTGCACTTTGAATTCAGAATTATTTTCTTCATGTGATTAAGTCTCACAATCTCATGAGAATTCACGATTCTCACTTAGAATCTGTTATTTGGTCATAATGGCCATAACCGTTCTGGGAATGGCATGGTTTTGGGGTTGGTACTTTTGATTTTCACAAAAGGCAGTTTATTGTACTGAAGATGAACCTGTGCAATGATAGATGACTACCGAGCATCACAAAATCAGGTATGCTTACTCTTTATCATATTCGAGGAGTTTGTATTGCTAATAACAGCATCCATCAGGGAACCGGGTGCACATGATTGGTCCTTATGGGCCATGAGTTCAAAATTAATGTTCCTTATAGTCTCCAGATAAGTAGCAAAAATGCCAATCTTCCCCTTAAATTTCCACAACACTGCACTTATAACATGATGGAATCATTACCCTTAAGGATTCTGATTTTTTTAAATAAAGTATTATTTTGTCTTTTTTGTCTAAATCCTAGTTTAAATTATTTTAATAGGTAATAATATGTCCTAATGATATATTTAGTATTAAGGAAGTTAATCTCAAAGTATTACATTATAATTTTATGATACTTAGCCTAAAGAATTCTCTTCAACTGATACTAAAATATATACTTTATTTAGCTAATATTTTTATATTTATAATAACCATGTTAGTTGCTATAATGTATAAAATGTAGGAAAAATTATAAGTCCTTTTGTATCTTCCAGCATAATACCAGAGGCAAAAATTTAAAGATAATTGACACATATCAAAATTTAGAAGGTTAATGTTAAAATAATGGAGCAACATTCCACTCCCGATATATGCTGTAATTTTTTTTTTTCATGAATCGATCTTTGTCTGATGTTCTAGGTGCCTTAGGAGAGATTCTTTCTAATGCTCAATCTTGCAGATGCCATCTCTTATGTTTTTAACTTGATCGATTTCTTTCCATGCTATTTTTGGTGGTGTCCCATGACCATCTTAACACAATCCTCTTTGCCCCAGAGAGGTAGATCTTTTCTCTGTCAAAGTTAGATATTTGGAGCCTTTCTTAAAACAAAGTCTCATTTTCTGCTCCAGAATGTCTGAGATTCTTGGAAATTTTCCTACATTGAAATTGTTTTCCTCAAATTCCATAAATATATTCTTTTGTAAAATATATCTACTGTAATTGTGATCTGTATATTCTTGAAGGAGACTAAATTTCTTTGAGATGAATTATAAATTTCTCTGAAAGAATTTTGTTGACTCCATTTCACTTTTTACTGGGAAAACACACTATTTCATATCACTGTGAAGGAGCTCTCTGTATTCTTTGTCCTTCTTTATGCTAGATACTACCTGGGGTTCCAAGGGTGTAATGAGATGGTCCAAAACTCTAATTTCTATAAGAGATGATATTTAAAGTTTTCTCCAGAAATAATGTTAATAAAATAACTTGAGAGTATTTTATTTCTGATGAGGTACAAGATCACTTTCATGATTCCATTTGTGGTTGACAGATAATTTTAGAAGATTTGACCAATGGGGACACATTGCCCTTGAGCTTTAAAGGTGGGAAAACTGGGAACAGGCTGAATTTTAAGAGAAGACATGTAAATAGTATATCAGGAGAATATATCTAGATGCTAGCCTTTAGGTTGAAAGAGTATACAAAAATTGTCTTGCTAGCTCATTCTCAACTTGCCCATTATTTTGTGGCCTTTCAAACTGAAAAATTGAAATAATTCTCCCAGTTGTTGCCATTCTGTTTGTGATATCAAATAGATAATTTGTGGAGACAGGAATGTCACTAGTTTCAGTATCTAAGTAAAAGTTCTGCATGCTAATGCTTTGACATGAATAGCAAGATCAGCATTATGATTTTTTCAAATGAAAAACATTTGTGATTAACCTACAGAATGTAAAAATTGGGAAATCATCAAGTAACTTCATGAGGCGATGTTGCATTGTAATTTCATTTTCATTAGTGATGAGATTGTTGTTGAATAATGAGTGACCTTCAGGTGTAATAAGCTAGTCAAGCAAAAGCAAATTCTTGTATCAGAGATACAGCATTCATTCACTTAAAGACTGGCAATTTTCCTTCAACTCTTGAACTAAAAACAGGTAGAATGTTACTTTGCTTCACTATTGTGGATATAATATTTATATAGACATACAATTGATGATTAAGAGTGGTCATATATCCTTAGATCCAATCACCATGTTCTGAATTTTCAGTTGAAAAGACAGCTAATATTTATTGGGCATTTCCCACTGCCATGAGTTTTACCAGCAGACCAGTGAGAAAGTGGTTACCATCTATACTTTATAAACAAGAAGGCTGAAATTAAGGGAAATTGAGTACAGTGGACATGTTGAGGTTTGTTTTTGCAAGCAGCATTTCACTCCCACCTGCACTGCAAGGAATTGTTAAATGCTTGGTTATCTTTCTTCATCACAGGCGGATACAATCTTCTTATCTGTGTAACATAAAAACAATGACCGATCCACAGGAGGACCCAAAATTGTAGCATGTCCAAAAAACATTCTTTATGGAGAATTGGTAGAAACATTGTGGAAGAAAGGGTTGTCTCCTGTAAATCTGCAAATCATACAATACTGGAACTCTTTGAGGGTCTATTCTTGCTGACATATAAAGAGATGCTATGCAAGAATAAGCCAATAGAAAGTACAGCAGATTTTTTTTTATCCATTCATCTATTGAAGGGCATCTGGGTTGGTTCCACAGTCTAGCTATTGTGAATTGTGCTGCTATGAACATCGATGTGGCAGTATCCCTATAGTACGCTCTTTTAAGGTCTTCAGGGAATAGTCCGAGAAGGGCAATAGCTGGGTCAAATAGTGGTTCCATTCCCACCTTTCCCAGGAATCTCCATACTGCTTTCCAAATTGGCCACATCAATTTGCAGTCCCACCAGCAATGTACAAGTGTACCCTTTTCTCCACATCCTCGCCAGCACTTGTTGTTGTTTGACTTCATAATGGCTGCCAATCTTACTGGAGTGAGATGGTATCTTAGGGTGGTTTTGATTTGCATTTCTCTGACTGCTAGAGATGGTGAGCATTTTTTCATGTACTTGTTGATTGATTGTATGTCCTCCTCTGAGAAGTGTCTGTTCAGGTCCTTGGCCCATTTGTTGATTGGGTTATTAAAAAAAAATGTGGCATTTATACACAATGGAGTATTATGCAGCACTAAAAAATGACAAAATCATGGAATTTGCAGGGAAATGGATGGCACTAGAGCAGATTATGTTAAGTGAAGCTAGCCAATCCCTAAAAAACAAATGCCAAATGTCTTCTTTGATATAATGAGAGCAACTAAGAACAGAGCAGGGAGGAAGAGCAAGAGGAAAAGATTAACATTAAACAGAGACATGAGGTGGGAGGGAAAGGGAGAGAAAAGGGAAATTGCATGGAAATGGAGGGAGACCCTCATTGTTATACAAAATTACATATAAGAGGTTGTGAGGGGAATGGGGAAAAAAAAAAACAAGGAGAGAAATGAATTACAGTAGATGGGGTAGAGAGAGAAGATGGGAGGGGAGGGGAGGGGGATAGTAGGGGATAGGAAAGGTAGCAGAATACAACAATTACTAATAGGGCATTATGTAAAATTGTGGATGTGTAACCGACGTGACTCTGCAATCTGCATTTGGGGTAAAAATTGGGAGTTCATAACCCACTTCAATCTAATGTATGGAATATGATATGTCAAGAGCTTTGTAATGTTTTGAACAACTAATAATTAAAAAAAAGAAAAAAAATGAAGTCAGATATTCACAATAAAAAAAAGTACAGCAGAAGTGAAAGATGGGGGGCCCTGAAATGATGTCTATAATTTGAAGTTTTGTTTACCTATCCATACAATCTAGTAGAGGGAAGATAAATATGTATGGAAATGTCATAAACACTATGCAAAAATCACAAAGGACATGCCTATTTATATTCTTATCACTAAACTTTGTTCCATTTCTGTTATGGTTTGGCTATGAGGTGTCCCCCAAAAACGCATGTGTGAGACAATGCAAGAAGGTTCAGAGGAGAAATGATCAGATTGTGGGAGTCTTCATCCAATCAGTGAATTAATACCTCATGGAATTAGTTGAGTAGTAACTAGAGGCAGGTGGGGTGTGGCTGGAGGAAGTGGTTAATTGGGGGCATGGCTATGGGGTATATATTTTGTATCTGGAGCTGGAGTCTCTCTCTCTCTCTCTCTGCTTCTTGACTACTGTGATGTGAGCAGCTTTCCTCTGCCACATACTCACCATGATGTTCTGCCTCATTTTGAGCCCTGAGGAATGGAGCCGGCCTTCTCTGAATTAAGACTTCTGAAACTGTGAGCCCTCAAACTTTTCCTCCCCTACAGTTGAGCTGCTCAGATCCTTTAGTCACAGAAGCAAAAAAAAGCTGACTAAAACAATTTCACAAGTGGTACAAGGTCTAATCCCTTAAACTATTTAGGACATTTTCTAAGTAGTTGACACAATAAAAATAACTTTGGCACAGCTGGGTGCAGTATGCATGCCTATAATGTCAGCCACTTGGGAGACTGAAGAGGGAGGATTGCAAGTTTGAATCCAGTGGGACAATTTAATGAGACCCTATCTCAAAGTAAAAAATAAAAGGGGCTGGAGGTGTAGTTCAGTGATAGAGAACCCCTTGGTTCCGTTCCCTGTACCCCAAAGAATAATACTTATTACCCTGTATTTTTATTATTTTTACCATGTAATAATGTACATTATCCTATGATAATGATTATTATTAAAATATAAATTATAATTAAAAATATAAATGTAAAAACATTATTATTATCATTTTGGTTAATAAGAGGAAAATAAATCCATGTAAACATCCAAAATTAACATATGTTGAGCATATAAAATTTAGAAATCAAGGAAGGAATTCTTATGGATTGTTCTGGTTCATTTTCAGGATTGGGGAACATATTACTAATTCATAATTCATTTACTGTTCGTAGGGTGTGAATTGTGATGTTTCTTATCCTGAAAAGAAAATACCATTCGACTGCCCCTTAAGTCTTTGAGGGACATCACTTCCCCCAGCCCTGTTTTGTATTTTATTTAGAGACAGGGTCTCACTGAGTTGCTTAGCGCCTCACCATTGCTGAGGCTGGCTTTAAACTCACAATCCTACTGACTCAGCCTCTCAAGCTGCTGGGATTACAGGCATGCGCCACCACACCTGGCTACCACTTCATGTTTGACACACAAGCTGCATGCTGTAGTTGTGTGAGCAGTGGCTCAGATGTGCTGTGCCTTAAGGAGAGTAGGCATTACTTCCTGCAATAACTCCTGCAGATGGAAGATGATGCTGATGACCCTGAATCTCCTTCTTTTAAGGACGATAACAATGTTTGTTTGCTTTTCTTTGTTCTTTCTATTGTGAATGTGAGAAAGTGTTCAGAATGATCTTTAGGAAAATAGCAGTATGGCAACTGACACTGATACTAGCTACAATTTACTGAATATCTCCTACATACCTGCCCCTGGGTTAGGATATGTTATTGTTAATTCTTGCAGCCATCTATCATGGTTCAAATGATGAGGGGACTGAGGCTCAGAGATGGTCTATGTATAGAAAATAATATATAAAAACTAATGAGATGCATGTAAAAATACCTAGTGCAAACATCACACCCTCTACGTTGTCAGTGCAACTCTTCTTTCTTGATTTCCTTCCCCCCTCTCCCCTTTCTTTTCCTCCTTTTGCTTGCTTTTTTGAATCTCTAAGGCATTTTCCGCCTAGGCATCTCTTTGTTCCTTACGATGATTCAATTTGGCATCTGTGAAATTTTCAAGCTTTTTTTCAATCCTACGTTAAGACATGTCAAATATTTTGTGAATTTTAGAGCTTGAGATGCACTGAATGCTTTATATTGACCTTGTTTACTAAGTACAGGAAATTCCCAGGTATTGTAGCTGCAGTGGATCTTGCTTTCACGTCAGAATGAGCTAAAGTCTAAAAATAGATGATGTTCTATACCTGACGTTCTTCCCTAGTGCTTTTCAAACTCTGTTTTTCAGAAACAGTGATGCAGCTCAGAGGCAGAAGAAACCAGTGAGAGTAACTCCATAATTCAAAGAGGGAGGAAATTATATTAAATTCTTTTGACTTCTGACACATGTATTATCATAAATTGCTACAGGTTATAGTAACATTTTAAGGATTAAAATTGCTGAAGTTGCATATTTCAAATAGGTATTTATAGGTCTTGATTCAGTGCAAACATCACACCCTCTACATTGTCAGTGTTTATATATGTTTATATATGAATGAATGACAATTTCTTTTGGGAAACCATCTCTCAAAGTATCCTAAAGCTTTCATTGTATCAGCTAGTTCTTCCTTAGGTTATTCTTATTTATTTGTTTTCTTTTAACTATGATGACATCCTTCAATTTAAAAATAAAAAACCAGCAAAAAAATGCAACTCTGAATTTGTCTGTTTTCCACAATCCATATCTAGGTCCTGCTTACTGTATCATTAGTTGCTAATGTAAAGCAATAGCTATAAGCCACTGAACCTGGGGCCTCAGATTGATTTGATGATGTGTGCAGATTTAACTAAGAGGCTTGGGGCAGTGAGACCTCAACTAATGCGTCTCATCTCTACACTTTCAGACCTCTATGTGGCACAAATTATGTTGTACTCTAATTACCCATCTGCATGTCTGTGTTGCCTGTTTGTGCTTTAGGACAGACAGGGAAGCACTCATGCCACATACAACTAGTACTTCTACCATTCCTCAATGCTGACCATTTAACCTCCCGTATGAGCTTGGAGCTAAGAATATGATTTGTAGAGATCTATTGCTGACATAATACTTCCTTTATGCTTGGATTGCATGCCCCAAAATGTAAAATCAATTTACTTGAATGTAAGAAATAAAAGCAAAGACAGAGGGTTGTTTTAAATTGTTATTGAATAAAATATATTTCATAGAAACATGTGTCATATTCACCCTAAAGTATGTCATGATGAATGCCTAAACAGAGTGTGTTAAATTCAAGTGAATTCAGCAATCTGCTTTGCAGAAAGCTTGGAGCAGAGGCTGGAGACAAGGTAGATAT
This sequence comes from Urocitellus parryii, assembly GCF_045843805.1. Taxonomy (NCBI): domain Eukaryota; kingdom Metazoa; phylum Chordata; class Mammalia; order Rodentia; family Sciuridae; genus Urocitellus; species Urocitellus parryii. The sequence goes on along the minus strand of NC_135540.1, from coordinate 110,222,053 downwards.
AAATTTTAATCTCCTGCCTCCCTTCAAGTATTCTATATTCCTTTTTGTTCTCATTTTATCATCTCTGTGTCTTCATTATTTCCAACATCCTTTATGGTATCATATTTATTCCAGACCGCAGTCGAGGAATCTAGATTAACATTTACTGTTGTACATGGGGTCCAAGGTCACATTTTCACAGCTAAAACAGGCATATATAATCTCCCAGTTGAGGAGCTAGAGAAGCAAATAACAATGCTCTGAAGACTAATTTCTCATTTTTTAATTTCAACTAGTGGATAGCATAATGACAAGATCATGGCAATGGGTTCTAACTGAGCCAGATCCAAATCCTAGCTCTCTGAATGCCTGTTTTAAATCTTTGGGCATATAAGATTTTGTTATTAGCATTTTTTTGTATCATCCACATATTAGATTTCATTTAAACTTCATTGCAACTTTCGGAGGTTATTGTCATAATGTGCTGATTTATGCATCTACTAAGTGGCAGAGGTGGGATTGAACTCTGCATAATGTTAAAGTGCTTTCCATGCAACCTGTTATCCTCTGGAATAATTAACTGAGGTTTTTAGACAGAATGCTTATAATTAGTGTAATGCATTTTTAAAATAGATTTTATTTTTTAGAATAGTGTTAAACTTAGAGAAAATGTGAGGAGATAGTGAAGAATTTTCATATACCCAGCACTCAGTATCTTTTGAACATTTAACATTAGTTTTGTACATGTATTTTAGCTAAGGAATATTGGTTTGTTATTATTAAAGGTAATAATCCATTCAAATTTGCTTAGTTTTTAAACTAATGTCCTCTAAAAAAGGATTCTAGAATCCTCTATACTATGTCACTTTACTCTTACTTGTTATGTTTCTTAAGCTCCTTAGACTTTGACAGTTTCTCAGACTTCTTTGTTTCTGATCATTTTGATGGTTTTGAATAGTACTTCTGTAGGATTCTATTTTACTGGGATTTTCAGATATTTTTCCTCATGCTTAGACTTGGAATACGGTTTCATGGGTTTCAAGGAGGAAGATTATAAACATAAATTGACATTTTTGTCACATCACATGAACTATACATCTTGGAAGCCTGCCTGATGACTATTGGTAATAACTTGACTGAGATAGTATTTAATCCTATTTCCCCCTGTAAATTTACTCTTTTTTCTTACCTGTCCATGCTGTAGTTTCTTCAAAGAACATCAGTACAAACAACCTACAATTAGGAATTTGAGATTTATGTTCCCTCTCTCGAAGGAGAAGTATCTACATGAATTGTTTGCAATTTTTCTCCATAGGAGACTCATATCTTCTACATTTGTTAATTTATTCAGTCATTTACGTATATCAGTATGGACTCACAAATGGTAACTTTAAACTGTGTTATAATCTAATGTGATTTACGTATTTTATTGCTCATATTATTCCAGCTTTGGCCACTTGGGGCTTTCCTTTGGCTCCAGTTTCTTTCAACCTTCTCCAATAATGTTACTGGGTTTTATTTTTGTTTTCTGTTTTTGGTACTTCCTTACATTTTGGCACAATAAGGTGATACAAACTTTTCTTGTATAATTCCTTTGCCAGTCCTTGAAGCAATCATTTCTACAAGGACCTTCTAGATTCTTCTATAAGAGAATGATTTGGCTACTAGATGTGGGCAGTACTATAGTGGTGGCCTTTTCAGTTAATGGAGCAAAGAGATACTTATAAGTATTTCCATTTGCAGCCATCTGTAACATTAAGCTATACATGAATTCTTACTGATGTCTTCAACTACATACCACATGGACAATTCTAACCTCTTCCCTGTTTATTGTAAAATTTTAACATATAATGTGTGTATAATTTGTTCTAACCCCTAATGATAAAGATAACATTTATTGAAAGTGTACTATGTTTCAGATAACTTAGGACTTTATTTGAAGTTTATCACTCATGTCTCACAGATAATAAGAATGCCCTTTCAAATAAAAGACAAATATACATTAATTTTCAATATCTTGACATTTACATTTTAAAGAGAAATAAACTCAGAGGTTTATGGTAGCTTGGCTCCTGAAGTCAGTGAGCACTATGGCCTACATTCTCAGGCTTTGGTGTGTTTTCCTAACTATTCTACATACTAGCTCCCAGTGCATAACCCTCTGTTTCTCAAGATGGGGCCCACCCGGGTGTTTATGGTGACTACTGTGTTGGTATCTCAGTAGGACAGTCAAAGCTAAGGATTTCTGTTTCCAAATATGTTTAGGGAAGCCAAATATCTTTATTAACAGCACCAGAAATACATATCTACCTTTCTGAAGAAAGCAATAATTAAGTTTATCAAGAGGTTACAGAAGAGTTAATTATATTAATCCCAGAGAAGCCTCTTTTGCTTGTTTGTTTGTTTGTTTGTTTTGTTTTTTAATTTTCAGACAAATCTTCCTTCTGACAGCTGTTACAGTCTTTTGGCATGTTGAAAACGTGACTTCTGGAGTATGTGGGCTAGGGAAATTTGAAATTAATGTATCTTAGATTTATATAAGCAACTAGAAACTTCTTCTTCAAGATGTGAGTGTTAATAAATTTTTATAACAGAATGCTTGGGGCACTAGGTGTCTAGTCCATATATGAATGTGTTGGTTTTGGTTTATAGTCTGTATCCATAAATTAAAAATCTGAGTGAATTGCTGTGGGTTTTGTATGCTCAGGAAAAATGTATGTGTACAGATTGAATTGGGACAAGGATTGTTACATAACTATCACTAGCAATACTGTGCTCATGTGGTGGAAACCAAGAGTGGATGTGGTCTCATGTGCAATTCAATGGAAGTTTTTTCAACTCAACTTTGGGCATCTGAGTTTCACCATTTTTAAGGGAATCATAAACAAATGGTCAATTCAGTTGCTATTGTTTTGCTTTGACAAATCACTATCTGTCCCAAAGAACTCCCCAAAATACTCATCAAAGTTTAAGGTTGATCATCAATATATGCATAAACTCTGAGCTACAGATTCTTAATATAAACATGACAGGCAATTCTTAATCTCCAGTTAAATGCAAATCACTTTAAAGAGCACATCACAGGTAACCTTTCGTTTAACCTACATGAGAATGTTATGGCATGGGCATCATTATTACCCCCATTTTACAGGTGAGGAATGTGAAAGATGTTAAGGAACTTAGTAAGTTCAGTTTTTATATGTAGCAGAGTTGACACAAGGCAATTTGACTCTTGACTTGTAGCTCGTGTATATAAACTGGAGTAACAAGCAATTCAAAATGTGTAGTGGCTAATCTGAAGACGTTATTTTTAATCATGTTACATGTTAGCATGGGGACTGTGATCTGTGGAGGTCCACTCACATGGGCTGTACCATCTGCTGTACGAGCTTTCTTCTATCACGATGGCAGAGGAAGAGGGTGCTGGAGAGTTCTGCTTAAGCCTTTTTATACTTAGACTCTCTCTCTCTCTCTCTCTCTATATATATATATATATATATAGAGAGAGAGAGAGAGAGAGAGAGAGAGACACACACATTACTCTCATTCAACCCTGTTGGATAAATTAGTCAATGTCCCTGTAAAAATGCAGTGGCCTACCTAGAACATATATGCGAGAGTCAGAATGGTTGAAAGTTTTTTGGACCCAGTTGTGTTCTCTGGGATATGATACATTGAAACATTAACCTCTGATATGATTGCATTTGGAGACAGAACCTTGAGAGAAGTTGAGGTTAAGTGAAGTCATAAGAGGAGGCCCCTCCTAGGACCAGTACTCTAGTAAGAAGTGGAAGACATTCAAGGATGCACACACTCTGTCAATTCTGTCTCTCTCCCATGTGAATACACAGGGAGAAAATGATGAGGAAGACGGCTCTCACTAGGAACTGAATAGGCTTTCATTGTGATCAGGGACTTCCAACCTGCAGAACTGTGAGGAAGAAACAAAGGATCCATCGTATAATCCACCTACTTTGTGGTATTTTCTTATGGCAACCTAAATAGACTAATATAGATAGCTCTACTGTTTCTGTCATAGAAATATGATATGCATTTTATGTTCTGGGGGAGAATTAAGCTTGATGATATAATAAATAGAACTCCATTTTACTATCAAAATAAAGCTGATGCTTAACACTTGCAAATAATTCCAAGGCTTTCAGTTTATCTTGATAAGCACTTTGAAATTATTGCTATTCCATACTTCTACTGTTTGTTATTTTGATCTCCCCTAACATTCTCTTACAGCACATAATTTCCATTACAAGGAAAAAACTTAAAATATATAAAAAGAATAATAATAATAATAATAATAATAATATAACTGTATAATAAACTGTAATATTATATACTTGAATCCAACAGGAGAGGAATTTATACAAGGAAGCATAAATGTTTTTATAGAGACATTCACAAATATAACTGAGTATTTTAACATATCTTTGTATGATTATAGATCATGGAAATAAAATTATCCATGTGGATATTTTACATATATATCCTATGATAATTAAACGCTACTAAATTTTGAGTAATTTTTAGTTATTTACTTTTCCAAATAATATTTTCAGATGTAGCAAATATGAATTTTGTTTCAATTCAGAAATACTAAGCAATAAATCATAACATTCTTGCAGTAGGTGATTAATAGAAACATTTCAAATGTTGTTGCTTTGATTATGAACATTAAAATATTCTGTAAAAGTCAGCATAGAAATGTAAATTTATATTTGACTTTTCAAACTGTATTTATACAATTTAATTTGAAGGTGTCTTAGTACTATTTTTATTTAGTAAATGTTTTTATATAGTAAGTATTACTATGCTATTTCCTGTGCCCCTTGGTTTCCCTTTCAAGGCTAAAATGCAGCATGGTTCAATGATTATATTTAAATGCTACAATCTTCTTTCAATCCATTTGAAATTCCTTTTATTCAAGTCCCTTAAGACTCCAAAAAATTATTCAGAAAATTTGCATTTCAAATGAGAGTGTTTGGTCTTTGTATATTTGCTTAGTATGGTGTATGGGGGAATTTATAAACCTTTCTCTTCCCTACTGTGATAATCAGGAAACAGAATCAATTACACATATATAAGTACATATGCATATACACACACATATATATACACACATATATATATATGCATATTCCATATATATATATATATGCATATTCCATATACATTCCAAATATATATACACATCTATTCTGTTTCTTTGGAGAAATATGTATATATGTATATACATACATTATATAATATATATTGTATTTTCAATATACATATTGAATTCTCAATTGAATGTGTATATATATATATATATATACACACACACACACAAAGAGAGAGAGAGAGAGAGAGAGAGAAAGAGAGAGAGAGAGAGAGAGAGAAAGAAATTGGCCAAAGTGATTAAGATTATGGAGGCTGAGAGGTTCCATGATCTGCTATCTGTAAGATGAAGACCCAGGAAAATATCAGTGGTATAACTGAATTTGAAGGCCCGAGAATCAGGGCAGGTAATGATGTAAATCCATTAGGAAGGCAAGAGAAGATGAAATGAGATGTCCTAGCTCAAGCAGTGAGGCAAAAAATAAAGGGAAAATTCCTCTTCCCTACATGCTTTAGTCTACTCAGATTTCAGTGAGTTGGATGATGCCTGAGTATACCAAGAGGGAGATCTATATTATTGTCTACTTTCAAAAGCTAATGTCATCCCAAAACAACTACCAGACAAACTCAGAAGCAATATTTAAGCTTGGAATCCTGTGGTTTGCTAAGTTGACACATAAATTAACCATGTTCCAGCCATACAGTTTTTTCCTTACTATTTTAATTAACTTCACTTTTTATTTCTGCTTAAAACAAAAATGGTATGTCCTGTGTGACTCATGGGGATAAAACTCAGGAAAAAGGTGAAAATACAGATACTGCTCAATTTAAGATGGACTAATGTCTTGACAATTTCATCATAAATTGAAAATACTTCAAGTAGAAAATGCATTTAAAGCATCTAGTTTAAACATGTGCTATTATTTGGATCTCGAATGTCCCCTACAGGGCCCATATATTAAAGGCTTAGCTCCCATGGTGGCACTGTTGGGAGGTTGAGGAAACTTTGAGAGATAGAGTCTAGTGTAAGGTCTTTAAGTTACTGTGGGTATGGTCCAAAGGGGATTATGGGGCTTGGTTCATTCTTCTTTCTCTCTTTGCTCTCTAGTTCTTGGTATGTGTTTTTGTTCTTCTGTGTTCTTGCCAAGATGTGTCGCATACCACAAGCCCAAAGCAAAGGAGCCAACCAATCATTAATGGGAACCTTAAAAACTGTGAGCAAAAGTAAAGCATTTCTTTTCATAAATTGATTATCTCAAGTATTTTGTTATAGTAACAGGAAGCTAACATGATATCATAGTTTAGCAACACAGGTCACTCTCACTCTGGAGCATCCACTGTTCATCTTTGTGATTATGTGGTTGCTTGGAAGACAGATCTCACAGATGTTGTCCAGCATAATAAGAAATTATTGTACTCTCTATTGCTAGCCAAGCAAAACAAATCAAAACCCAAAGTAGAGTTTCTATTCAATGTATATTACTTTCACACTATCAAAGTCAAAAATATCAGAAGTCAAACCTCTGGAAATGAAAATTAAGATGGCTGCAGATGGGCCAAAAGGGAGAAAAAACACTCTATATGCTTCAGAGATCACATTTGGCAGGCTCCAGTTTACTTACAGGTACAAGTCCCCCAATCTTGAATTCTTTAACAAATATTCTTAAAAGAAAAGTGGATACAAGACTATAGATGGCAGTAGTTTCCAACCATCAGACTTCTGCTGACTTGCTACCTGTTCCAAAAGACTTATTGTTTGCTGATAAGTTCCTAGGGATATGAGATCCTGACAATGAACCATGTGTAGTTTAATATATGAGAGACACCCTAGTATCAATATAAGTGTGTACAAAATAACTTGTGCTAGTAACAGGGACAAGTAAAAATTGTTCCCAACAAGTTTTTCTATCTTTTTTTTTTCTTTAAAAACTTAGTCTTCCTTCCCCTTGATAGAATATTGGTTTCATTACTAATTGACCCTAGGTCTCCTGGTTAGCAAATCTGTTCTCTAGTGAGATGACAAACTGCCTTTGCTTTTGCTTTAAACTCACTCATGATTTCTTGGTTTAATACCATTTTACATCAGGGATTATCTATAATGGAAATACAATCTCAGTTAATGAAGTTTTCAAAAAGCCCTTTCCTAACAACACGTGACAAAGTGTGATTGATTCTGAACTTCTCAGACTTGATAGTTTGATATTTAATTATTGCCAAATAGCTAAAAAAATAGTATTGATGATGATGTTCTATAACGTTATGATAAATACAGCAGCAGCATCCACATAATCATGAGGGTGAACAAGTAGTACTCTACAGTGTACTGTGTGGCTAAGAAGCTCACTAGGTTTGGTGTATGCATTTTCTAAGTAGGCAATATCTAGTTTGGTCTTCATCCAGTTTGGTCTTCCATCCCCTGGGATCTGCCTCTGTTCCCCCTTTCTGTGCCATAGCACACAGCTCCAAAAAGCACTTGGAATTTTCAAAATGATTTGTGTCCTCTTGTACTCTAATGAGATAACTAATGGGTGGGAGCTTCTGAATTGCCTCAGAATGGTGGGTGATCACCAAGTGAAGCAGCCCTGAGATTAGAGAGTTGGAATGACATTATGTTACCTCATACCTCCAGTGTAAGAGGAAGCTCTGAAGGCTGAGCTAATCACCAAAGAACAATGACTTAATCACTTATGAATACCTAATGAAAACTCCATCAAAACACCAGAGGATGAGTGTTGAGAGGACTCTGGGACTACCGAACACGGGTTCAGGATTCTGTGAAGGTGGGGAGCCTGGAAAGGTCATGGAAGCCCTGTGACCCTTTCCTCCTCCCTCATCCTATGCAAACTCTTCCATCTTTCTCTAGTTATAGGGCAGTAATCTGAATCTGATAAGTATAACATTTACCTGAGTTCCTTGAGCCATTCTAGCAAATGATTGATTGCAACAGGAGTCCTGGCAAACTTTAATTTATGATCGATCAGTCAGAGCACAGGTGATTGATTACCCAGACTGAAGACTGGCGTATGACTGGGGGTAATCCTGTGGGACTTAGCCCTCAATCTCTGGGATCGATGCAAACTCCAGGTAGTACCAGAACTGATTAAAAATGTAGGGTAATCTAAACAATTGGAAAATTGATTTGCATGAAAACCCCTAACATCTGGTGTCAGAAGTTGATGAAGCCAGCCTAATTCCATTTTAAGATTGGGAGCCATCTCGTCACAAAGTCATGAAAAGTTAATTTCTGTTTTACTATAAGTTACTGCGATTTCTAAACTTGCTTGGAATGCCTGCCTGTGCCTTGAACTTACCCATGCCTGGCTTTCCCTGACCAGATAACAACCCTCTCTGAAACCTAGTGGAGTCTCATAAATTCTGGTTTTCCCTGACCAGATAACAACCCTCACTGAAACCTCATAAATTCTGGTGTTGGGATCTAAATTTACTCCCTAACTTGAAATAACCATTTAGATCATTAACCTACTATCTGCCTTTGTATTACGCTTGTCAAAATCCTGGTAAAGACACCCCGCTTTACAACTTTTGGGGCTCTAAAACTATGCTCCTAGAGAGCTGAGGTACTGTTCTCCAATCCAAAGATTTCAGGAGAGACCCTCTCTCCTGAATTACAAGTTTGAATTACAAGCTTGCTTTAATTTGACTTAAAATTGGAGTCAGTGGTCTTTTCTTTGCATCCTGGTTTAACAAAGTGTACTATTGACAATGATGTGAGTACAGAGAAAAGAGAATTCTTTCCCTCATACAATTTCATTTACTTTTATATGATAACAAATTTGAGGACATTATCATATTTTGTTGGCTAGTTGGAAACACTCTTGTAAAGTGCCTACTAAAGCCTCTTACCCATTGTGCCTTTGAGTTGTTTGTCTTTCTTTTTAATATATAGCATGTGGGAACACTTGATATTAATCCTTGGCCCACTGTAGTTTTAATAAAATTTCCATCTTTTTGGTTTGGTTTTTCACTTACACTGAGGTACATTTTGATAATCAGATATTCTTATTTATTATGAAAATGTAAGTTACTGGAAATAGTAGGGAAGACAATATAATGACCTGAAATATCCATCACCCACTTAGAAACAATAATCAATATATAACCAATTTTTTCCCTTTATACCTCTATATTTGCAACTCACCCACCAATATAAATTTTTAAATAAATCTTAGATGTCACTTGATTTTCAATGGTAAATATTATAGTGTATATCTTAATACTAGGGCTCTTTAACAAATGGTAACAATAATGCTGTTAGTATACATGTAGATGTAATAACAATTCATTAATATCTTAAAATAATTGGTATTCACGTTTTCTGATCGTCTTAATTTCTTAATTTGTTTGAAATAGGTTCATATAAGTCAATGGCATTATAATCATTTGAATGTCATTGACTTATATGAATTAATTAATAAGTTCTTCAATTAATAAGTTCTCCAGCATTTATTTTCTTTTCTGACAGTTGTTTTGTTGAAGACTTTATATTTAATTTGTAGAGTTTCCATACCACTAAATTTGAGATTTGTATTATTGTGGTATCATTTACCAAGCTCATTTCTTTTTTATCTATGCAAATTTTTTATTAGACATAGGATGGTTGTTTTATTTTATTTTACTTTTGTTTGGTCAGTGATTGGCAGCGATACTCAGGGCCTCATGCATACCTGTCAAGCACTCTACCACCCAGGGAACACATTAGATCTAGTATTTGGATACTTTAGAGTTCCTCCCTACCAAAGCAACTTTTGGCATCTTTACTTCATAGCAATTACTGTATACTTTTAGCAGCATGCACATAAAACCTGATTGTCTTTTTTATGATCTTATCAACCACTGATTTTTGCTATTATCTATTATTTCATTAGCTGCTAATAGGTAATATTTCAATTCTATCACGATTTCTTTGTTTATTAGTGGAATGGATCTATACAGAGAAACTTCTCATTAACTTTGTAGCCCTTAGGCAGAGAAATAAAGAGGAAAAGTGTTTCCTTATTTCTCTTAATATAAATATTCTCAAAGTAAGGTTTGTTGCCTCTTATCTTCTAAAGATTTTCCAAGTGGATGTTTTTATCATAATTGTCGACTCACAGGCCTAAATATATTTCATGTATCTTAATTCAAATGTCCACTTTAATCCTTGATTGATGCTCTAATTATACTATCTTTGGCCAATGGAATGTATCTAGATGTGCTCATAATTCCCTCTTAGACACAGTCCTAGTGTTCTTAGATAGATTTTTTTGTTTGTTTATTTCTTTTATATATATTCTATCCACCTCAACTAGAGTCTGACTGCTCTTAAAATTTTTTTGCCACTATTTTTAAGCAATTTAAATATTATGTGCTGTGGTATACTTTTCTTCATGTTACTTGTGTTGGGAATTTGTTCATCTCAGTTAATGGTTTCATCAAAACTTCAGTTTATTTTTACCATGGTTTCTTCATTCTTTCTCATCCTTTCTCTTCTTTCCTTAAGGAACTCTAATTACATGTATATTAGGCTACTTGAAGTTGTTCCAAAGCTCCCTGTAGTTTCAGATTGACTGTTATAAATCAAATTGATTGTTTAAGTCAATTGTTTTAAATTATTTCATTCTGTACATATTTATATTACTACTTTACCATAACTATTTTTCTTATTCTGCAACATTCTAATCTGTTGTCAATCTCTCCCAATGTATTTTTATTTTACACTTATAGTTTCTGTCTCTGGAATTGTTATTTGGATCTTTTTCATATGTTTTTCCTTCCATTTATCTCCTTGAGCACATGGAATGTAATTAAAATAATTATTTTAATATAATTATCTGCTATTCTAATTTTGCATAAGTTCTGATTGATTGATTTTTATTTTCTCCTCATTCTGGTTTGCATTTCCTGATTCATTGCATGGTTGGCAATTTTTATTAAGATGTCAGCCTGAGAATTTTGCCACATCATATAATAGATATTTACATATTTGTGTAAATCTTCATTAGCTTTACTCTGCTAATGTATTAAAGTTTGAAAACATTTTTATCCTTTTAGATTTTGCTTTTAATTTTTGTTTAGTGGGATCATAGCAATTATGTCTAGAGCCAATTATTTCCCACTACTGAGGACAAGTTCTTCTGTGTCCTCAGTCTACCAACTTTGAACAAAACATGCTTTTCTGTGAGACTGATAGAACTGGGCATTGGTTTCCTGTCCTGCATGAATGTGGATCACTGTCATTTTCTACCTAATCTCTTTGGTTTCCTCATATGCAAGCACTGGCTGTTGTTTGGGAGAAGGTTTGAAGGGCTCCCTTTGCTGATTCTGAAATTCTTTCTCCATGTAGCTCCTTCCTAGCTGGTACTCTGTTATGTGTACATGGGCTTCTCTGTTCCTCCAGTCTCAGCTTCCTCTCTTCAACTCCCTGGGATCTGCCTCTGTTCTCCTTTTCTCTGCTAAAGCCCAGAAACTCTCCTGAGGTGGTAAGAGGGGGAAATTATAAGACTCATTCTGTTTTCCCCCTTCTGTCTGTCAAGGATCATTATCTATTATTGCCTGATAACTAAGGTCTAGGGAGTCATTGTTTTATTTATTTTGTCCTTATTACAGTTGCTCACTTGGGGAAGCCGTTCCCTCTTATTCCAAAGTGGTCCAAAGTAGAAATAGTCTTTGTATTTTGTTCATGTTCATTTCACTTAAATTATTTTATATAGATTAAATATTTATTTTAAGAGACAGAATCAATTTCAGTTATTTCCACATGATTTACCAGTGTTCCCATCTTCATCTGTTGTGTAGTCTTTTCCTTTCCCCAGTGATATGCCTTGACACAAAGAATGTGAATTGATATAATAAATACAGAACATAACCATTTTCTTGTCCCAGGACCCTGAGATTCCATAGCTAAATACATATTTATGAAAAACTCATGCACATATGTGCCAAGAGACATGTACAAGGGTTTTTGTAGAAGAAATCTTTATAATATTGAAAATCCCAAATGCCCATCTATATGTGATTGAATAAATGAACTGAGGGATATTTCTAACATGGAAATTGATGTAACAGTGAAAATGAACAAACCATAGGTGTGTAAATGGTTCATTCTTAGTGTGACAATGTTGAATGCTTTAAATTGAAATTTCAGAAAATTATGTATATATTGTCATACTTTGAATGTTCAAACATAAAGATAAAACGCATACATACCCATGGATGCATACTTGTCTGTGCACAGATAATTATCCTCAAAATATAGAATAGCATTATTTTGGGTTGTTAACAGAAGGATAAGATAGAGATAAAATACATGAATCATGTGGATGCATTTAAATTATTTTAAATTTCTGGATATTGGATTTGATACTAAGTTCAAAAGTGTTCATTGGATTTTTTTTTAGAGACAGAGAGAGTTTTAATATTTATTTATTTATTTTTAATTTTCGGCGGACACAACATCTTTGTATGTGGTGCTGAGGATCGAACCCGGGCCACACGCATGCCAGGTGAGCGCGCTACCACATGAGCCACATCCTCTGCCCACCATTGGATTCTTAAAAATGTCTAAAGAAGTAAGTAGAATAAAATGGTGCATATCTGTATCTATAATTAAGTTCATCATGTTGTAATTGTATCCTCTTTATCTGAGTACCAATAAAAGTTATTCTCTAATAAAATGATTACTCAAATAATAATTTAAATTAAGTGTGATAATTGCATGAAGTAAACATTACTTAGAACAATGATACTCCTGATGGTTTATGAAGAGGGAGCAACTGACTACAAGGTATAAGTTACTCTAGACCTGGATGAGAAAACAGTACACTATTAATTAGTCAGAGGTAAAATGGTATATATCATGCTTTGTTTTCTCTAATCTCTGTATACAGACTGCTAACTATATTAACACTTGTGATGCTAATAATTTATAACATGGTATGTGGATTTAGTAAATCAGGATCAACAATTGTAATGCTTGTTTGTGTAAGCTACTTGGCGCCAAGTAAAAGTGTTAGATCCATATAATGAAAAATCAAGAATGAAATCGCTAACTACTCTCTAGTTTTATTGCTGGAGTTCCAACTCAGGGCTAGGCAAGTGTTCTTCTACCCATAAGCTATGCCCCCATTCCCTTTAGTTGTATTTTAAAACTGAAGTTTGCCCTGTGGGTAGAGGTTACGGTGATGGTGAACATAGTTACTCTAAGTAAGCCCCTGGCCATGTGAGGGAACAGAACAAGGTGTGGGGTAGAACATGCAGGAGGAAGCTTGTCAGGAGAGATAATATTACTCATAGATTTCTCAGTCAAAAGAGCTCCAATATTTTATATGTTCCCTTAATCCTCACAACCAGCTTGTAAAGCAGTTATTTTGTTTTGTTTTCAATATTCATTAAAATAAGAATGAAAGAAATTAAGTTGATGAAAACCACATGTTTGAGATCTGCCAAACTGAAGTTTGAACAGTATACTTGTCCTTAAGACGCTGACCCATAACAATTATACATATTTCAATGTCATACTGGAAATTCCAACACTGTTGTTCTGGTGCTTCTTAGAAAGAAATGGAAGAGAATAAAACACTTCATTGTTAACATCCTATGAAGTTATGGGAAAAGAATGTTTAAAATTTAAAAGATGTGTTATTTTTAAAATTTGCTATAGCTTTTCCATATCTGGAATCGTGATATTACCAATCTCACTAAACTTTTAAGTGATCGAACATATTATTGGGTCTTCTCATGGTTAACTGATTCTATATGGTTTAGGATCTGGGTTCCCCCAAATCACTTTCCCATTCTTCTTCTGTACACAGCTGGAGAACATTTCCCAAATAGCTGTGGCTACATGAGAAGTTGTCTGTGGAGTGTACAAGGACATGATGTGTACCAGGTCTGGGCCAAGGCCTTTAGGCTGTAGATATGCCTCCTCCCACTCTTTTCCTCCCATTTCCTGTTCTGAATGAAAGTGATAACATATTAGAAAAAGGCAAAAGAGCCACATAATGGCAGGCTTCCAGGGCCCTGAATTATTTCCTGAAAAAGGAAATCTGCTCATCAGGAGCACCAGCTTTGAATTATTATGGAACAGTGCATTCATATTTTCTGAGAATTATTGTACACATCAGAATTCATTGTACCAGTTTAATAGTTAATATGTTAATTAATGCTTCTCAAACCTTCTTTCTGCTGATCTAATAGAAAATATGGCAAAGAGGTCAACAGATTGATCACTGATGCCAGAGCAGGTTAATGCTTGGTATACCACTCAGGAATCAGGAAATCTTCAGTAGTTTCTCAACTTCTCTACTTGTTTATTTTCTCATGAGTAATCAGAAGGAATAATAGCACATACCTTCAGAATTGATATTCAGCTGTTACATCTTGAAAGTTCTGACAATTACGTGAATGGTGATAACACAAAAAAGTGTTTAGAATATATTAAGCATACAAAATACAGATAACATGTGATACCCCCTTTAACACTTGTTTTGATAAAATTAAAGATAAAAAAGATAATAAACACAAATGTTTTGAAGGGAGTGAAATGGGAAAATGGGAGTTAGGATTATCTTGAGCTTTTGGTTTTTAATCCTTATGATCAAGGGTAAATCTATCTCTATAAGAAGGAATGCAATGAGAATGTCCAAGAAAACCTGTTAGTTAGCTTTTCTCATAGAGTCTCAAGTAAGTTATTAATTTCATCTTTTTCTTCAAGGGCTAAACTTTTCTCCTACATTGTTCAAGAGGTTTATCTGCTTAGTCAATGAAGTGAAGGGATGAAGGTAAGAATGTTTTGACAGTTCATTCTTTCTTTCTCATTGGTTAATGGGCACCTTTAGTCAATTGTTTGCCCTCAGCTCCTATGATGGGGCTCACATTAAGCAAACATCCAGTGTTACAGGGCTCTATATGGGTGTTTGTGTCACTTGTCTAGATATATAAAGGTAGTCTCACTGCTTGGGTGGACACATCTTAGAGCTTAAATGGTTCATTTACACCGGCCAGTGATGCATTACTTCTTGCCCCTGGGCTTTTCTCCAGCTATGTTTTATTTCCCAAATATGCCCTTTCCTCCACAATCTCTTAAGATATTTTTTCCTTGCATTGCTTATGAATATCATATTCTCCATGAAGTTTTTCTAGCAGCAAAAAGGAGTAATACTTCCTTGGGTAAATATGCACAATTCTATGCTGGTACATCTCATGTGTATTAAATATAATATAAATATTTTATGTATTATATTATCTTTGTGAACACATATATGATGTTTATCTTTGACAGGTTGGATTGTTATTACTTGCGTTTTAGTATTTAGATAAATGACTCATTTTAGTAAATGTATGCTTTGTCACATTCTAAAATGTTCCTTACTGACAAATATGTTCATGGTCATTCTGTAGTATGGCAATTTTTGGACTTAACTTCCAATTTTGTGAAAATCTTTGATCTTTAAACATTTTCAGGAATAGTGACACTGCTTTATAATGGGCTCAGGCCCTTGATTTTTTTTAAATAATGTGTTCTGGATATTCATAATTTGAAGAATACCTTTCCCCAGTTAAAAGGCACGCCTTCTAGTTCAGCTGGAAGGTCATGCCGGCCACTGTTGTCAAATGTCACTTCAATGTTAAACTATGTGAATAGTGTCTGAGTTACTAATAGGTGAATGTCTTGCAAGTATAGAGATGTTCTCTTGAAGAAATATGTCATTTATACATGAAAATATGTAAGAACTGTAAGTAATATGGGATTTTGAAAACAACTTGAAGTAAATGAGTTTGTAAACTTTTAGTTGTTTGTGACAGTGTTCTCTGTGCAAGAATTAAGGTCTGATAGAAAACATTTGGAGCTAGAAATTTTTAAAAATACAAATTTTGGATCTTGATTACTATTTACCAAGCATTGAGCAAGTGATCTAGCCACTGGAGAATTTAGCCTTTTATTCTTTAAATGGGAAGGATAAGCCTGGCTTACCATAAAATTGCTTTGAAAATTAGGTAATATTTCACTAGCCTTGTAAGACTCCTTTCTTTCTAAGAGACAGATAATAAGAAAATGACCTGAAATAATCTAAAATTTCACTCTTTGGTAAAATTATTGCTAATTCACTTCTATAAAAATTTTCTTGTTTTAAGGGGAATCTATGCATATTGATAATTCTAATTCTATTAATAATTGCTTACTTACAGATGACGTTTTGCAAGGAATCAAAGTCTCCAAGTACCATATAAAATGTTTATTTAAAACAAAGCAAATCAGCTATGGACTTTTGATCAATAAATCAATATCTAGATGTTTTTAGTTTTTATTTCTGTTCCATCCTACAAGTTGGGGCTGTTTATATAAATATGAAGGAAAATGAACTTCATATTTGATGTGTCATTCTGCTGAACTTTAGAATGCTTAATACCATCTTGTATAATTTTATTTTTCATAAAAGCTTCTCAATTGCAGGATCAATCACTTTCAATCTACACGTAAATCAGTCCAGATGTTCCTCTTTATTTGCTAAAGACAGCTGCAAATTGAAATTTTTGAACCTGTGATGCATATTGTATTAATCCTTGATATGGATGGGTCCTTCAGAATAACAAACAGAGCAGAGAAAGGTGTGTCTTAGTCTCGCAAACTCGACATATTGGAAGTGCCTCTTCAGAGTGTTAAACCAAGATGAATGATGAAGAACTCAGTCTTCAGAAAATCAAACCATTTCACTTCTATTTATTGCTGAAATAAGAAAATCATTTTATTTCTAATTCTAATTTGAATCCTGGTCTGAAAGTGTAAAAAAGCACTTCAGAATTGTTATGTATTTTAGAATAAACCACAAATTGGTCTGTAAACACTTTGTTATTAGGCTAAAGAATGTGAATTATATTTATTTTGTGTATGCTACTACCCTTTTATTGTCAGTTTTCTTTAATTCATAGGCAGAATAGTTATATTTTAAATAGCTTAAAAATATAGCTGATTGG
Source organism: Urocitellus parryii (assembly GCF_045843805.1). NCBI lineage: Eukaryota > Metazoa > Chordata > Mammalia > Rodentia > Sciuridae > Urocitellus > Urocitellus parryii. Next base: position 110,204,992 of record NC_135540.1, on the reverse strand, counting down.
ACTGGGGTTGTGGCTCAGTGGTAAAGTGTATGCCTAGCATGTGTAAGGTACTAGGTTCAATCCTCAGTACCACATAAATATAAATAAATAAAATGAAGATATCATGTTCATCTACAACTAAAAAAAATACAAAAAAGAACACTGAACTTAAAAATATGTAGCTGGTATAGGATAATAATTTCACCTTCATTTCTTATTTGATTAAGAAGGTGATATTTAGTGATAGTCATTTATTTTGGTTGCTTGTTCATCTACTTTAATTATTTTCTGCATTGAAAGTAGTTATGAAGACTACTTTTGATATAGCTCACTTCTCTTTTATATAAACAATTTAAACATAAGTTGAATTTGGAAAAGATCAACCTCTATTCATTCTTACATTTATATGTTTAATGGAGAAGAAGTGTAATTATCTTGAATGTTCAAACAAATAATAGAAATTCACAAAAATAATACTCCTAAGTCTATCAGATTGTATTGAAATTCTTCTTTGTTTCTTTTCTTTCCACCCATATTGATTTGTCAAAGACATTGCTCTTAGATTGTCTTCATTGATTTAAGCAATGTTTTCAGGGAACTTAGTGAATGATGTAGTAGAACCTAGCCAATATTTGAATTATGGCTACTATTTAGAGAGCTAGAGAGGAAGCTGAGGAACATATGCATTATACAGACAGATAAAATACCTCAGAACGCGGGATCTTTTGTCATTATTTGCATATAGCTACCTGGATATGAGGATAGATATAAAAGTAAAACATGTTGATAGCATAAATCATGCATTTCAAGGTAATAAATAGGTGTCACAGAAGTTCCTCCATGAAGTTTTTTTTGAGAGTTATAACTGGTGAACATAGTTCATCTGTGGGCAATGCAGACTATACACTTCTAGGTGATTTAGGAAGAAGGAATGTACTGAGAATTTTAAGGTACAACAAATAAATCAATCTGATTAATGTGGTTCTTCTGGGAAATGGGAAAATAGTGTTATAGTAAGTAAGGCAGTAGTTTGGGAAGATAGATCTGGAGTGTTTGGATGATAGACTTGACAGAATTTACCACATTCTTCTGTCATCTGAGTTGATGCTTCTCAAGGTGGACTGCCCAGTTATTCTGATTATGATGATTTTATCCTAGAGACATTAAAACTAAAATAATCTTTTAAAAAGGTGCAAAATGTTTATCTCTAGAAATGCCACTCAGGAAGTGTAGGAGGGTAATGGCAAAATAGATGTAGCATCATTCCTCAGTTTGCTACCCCACCTCCATCCCACCTCATTAGCTGAATAAGATGCCACAGTCAAGGAAGTTGAATGGAAACTATCAAGGTAGCATTTGTGGCCATCAAAACGGAGTTAGGTTCTTTTTTTTTTTATCAGCAATTGAAAATCAATAAGAGAATCTAATAGAAGATGGTGAGTGAAGAGTTACGATCTTGTGTGCTTTTTTAAAAATATCACTCTGACTACTGTGGAAAGAGATCATTGAGGAAAGAAGTGACACATAGGTGATAGGAAGGCAGATTTTTTTTTTAAATGTGTTGTCATATTGTAAAGTAGAGATGGTGGTGGCTTTGAGTAAATATTACAAATAGAGGGAAATGGAACTGTTGGGACATGGAGAGTGACAGGAAAGAATCCAGGCTGACCTCTGGGTTTGAGGTGTGAATTACAGGAATACACAGTGGTGTTGTCAATAAAAGCTCAGTCCGTGTCCCGAAAGCCAATCCAATAATGAGGACATAGTTTTGAGAAAAAGGAAAAAGAAGTTTTATTGCTTTGCTAGCAAAGGAGAAATATAGGGAACTGTGATTTTGCCCATCAGGGGGAACAGGGGATTTTTAAAAAGTTGATTCAAAGGCTATATTCCATGTGTCCTCTGTCCACAGTTGTAATTCACTTGTTAATTTGGGAGATACTAATTTCTTTCTTTTTTTTTTTTTGAGAGAGAGAGAATTTTTTTTAATATTTATTTTTCAGTTTTCAGCGGACACAACATCTTTGTTTGTATGTGGTGCTGAGGATCGAACCCGGGCCCCACGCATGACAGGGAGCGCGCTACAGCTTGAGCCACATCCCCAGCCCCAGATACTAATTTCTTAAATTTTCTAGAGCCATCCACAAGTCTGAATTTACTTGTTTCCCTAGTTGGTATGTGCTCAAGGACAGATAACCCCTCCTAGGATGGGGAAGAAAGGTAATCTTGTTTCCTTTCAGATGAGGGAGGGGAGAGATTAGGGAGCAGGAGAGATTAGAGAAGGGGAGGAAGAGAGGAGAAAGAAACATGTCCTTTAAAAATAAATCACTGTGGCAGAGCGGCAAAGGCTATATTCAAACCATAAAGTACAGCACTTTTATAGTATCATTTATTGAGATGAGAAAAATTGTTGGGGGATTTTGTTGGCCTTTGTTTATTTCTGTAGGAGCAGATGTGGCAACCAGCTTGGTTTCAGAAATACCAAGTCCAGGAGATTTTAAGTAGGAGGTTGGATATATTAGCTCAAGATTTGCATTTGCAAGTCCTTTTCTTTGACAGATCCCAGATAAATCTATAAATAAGATAAAAGACCTAAATACAGTAGAAGGAAGATTCTAATTAATTTATGCTTTAAGATATCCCATTGTGTTTAATAAGTATATACAATATCACCTGTAAGTTAAAAAAATTGAATAATGAAAGTTAGAACTATATGTATTTATATTGTGGTCTTGCCCCATTTTTTAAAGTCTTTTGAGTACTGAAAAATTTCACTGAGATTCAATTTTCTCATGGGGCAATGGTAATCATATGCACAGTGTGACAATTAAGTAAAATTATTCATATAAATAACAGATTCCTAAATTAACATTAATTTGAGTCTAAAACAATATGCAATGTCTTCCACACAGTTTTCCTGTTTTGAATGTATATGGAGACCTGGAGTCATACCTCATTTCTGCTTGTTTATCCCATAATATTGGCCTAGACTTCTCAGTGTGTAAGTACAGATGTTTTTCATAGTTTATCTTGAATGATACTTGTCATCTATTGTTACTAATTTTGAAAAGTGGGGAATTGGGGTATTATACATGGTCTTAAGCCATGAACTCATTTTGCATATGTGACACTGTTTCTTTGATACTGAAACCAGAGATCCAGAGATGATACCAGTGTTGAAAATCAGGTCCAAGTCCCATTTCTCTGGAGTTGAAAATTGAACACCAAAAAATGCTGAGGCAAGGGAAAACAGTTTTATTTAAATGATAATGGGGGGGGGTTGAGAGAGAGAGAAGGAGAAGGAGATGGAGGGAGGGAGGGAGGGAGGGAGGGAGGGAAAGATTCCTTTGAAGAGGAGGGAGTCCAAAATTGGTGCTCAAGGGAGTACAGGTGTCCTGCCCCTTATATAGATTTCAGATTTCCTTTGTTTTCAAGCCCCCTCCTCCCATCCTGCCTACATGACCAAATGTAGAGTTATCCAAGGACAGAGAAGAAGCTGCCCAGAGGTACAGACAAGAAGGGGACTACCCAAGGGGTGCCCATTAACAACTCCCTACAGGGAGGAAAAATTCCCTGGAGATAGATAAACTCAGCAACAGGTTGTGAGGGAGTGTCCTGAGATAGTAATATTCCATTGAATTAATATTCCATTAAATCAACTTCCATTTTCCTGACCCAAACATTCCTTTCCTACACTGACTGTCCTTTGACCCCAGCCTCAATACTAGTGGAAAAAAAGTCATAATTTCTTCTTCTTTTTTTAAAAATTTTTTTTGGGGGGCGTACCAAACCAGTGATCTCAATCCTTCATTTTACAACCTCTATTGAACAGCTATTTCACTTACACATTTTTCTTATTACATAGTTTTTCTTATTTACATTTTTCTTATTTACATTTCTTATTTACATATTCTATATTTTCTCTTATTTTTAACAAACTCTGCCCACAGTTTAAGTAACAATCAAGCACATGCTTTTCCTCCTCCTGTTTTCATCTTTTGTTGTTGTTTTGTTTTGTTGAAATAGAGATGTGCACCTTTTAATCACATATTTTCTTTCTTAACCAAGACCACTTCTTTCTTTTTAGGATGGTTACACCAGAGCTTGGGAATGTGGCAATAGAGAAGAGTGTGAAGGGAGAAAACCTCAAATGTGACCTTCCTTCTGTGACAGCATTAGCACATACCTAACCAGCATACATTCCCTGAAAATCCCTCTCAGGTCTATTTTATTGTTCTGTGGGAAAGTTGTTCTAAGAATTTGGAGGCAGGCTCACAAATAGTGGATTAAGCTATCATCTGGTAGCTTTTCCTTGCAAATGGAGTTACATGCTTAATAGAAGGATGGATTTTATCTTGTGTTTGGTTTTATGTCAAACTCTATTCATTTTACATTATGTAAAATAATAAGGAAATCCACCACAATTAAAAATAGAACTATACCAATATCCAGCATTCACTGTACTGGGTATACATCCAAAAGAAATGACATTGGTTATATTGAAGACACATCTGCACTCCCATGTTTATTGTAGCACTATGATTATACACCAATAGTCAAGAATCATTTCCTATTTTTATGAAAATAATTTCATCCATTTTTTTGCCCCACTTTCGAGTATAAGAAACCTAAAAAATCAGTCACTTGATAGTGAGTCCTAGAGCTGGGCAAAATCTTATCTACAAACTTGATTCATAACACTATGTTAAACTGACAAGATTTCAGGCACTTATAAATACTTCTTAACCTATTATTATTCTGCATGAATATGAATACAGTATGTGTTCTAGGAGACAATATTTTTGTAATTGTTTACTATACAGTATTTGTAAAGAAAAACAAAATCCATTTCTTAATGCACAGAATTGAGATGCTCTCTTGACCCTTGATGGTTTTGTTTGTTTCTTAGCGTGAAACTGGAAGGAAAGAAAAAAATACAAAAGAAAAGAAAAATAACCTCTTTCATAAATTAAAAAAATCATATTTGTTAAGTCTACCTGAAGGCACAGAGGTTTCACTGGAAATGATAGCTTATAATGAGATTCAATGAAAAGACAGAACTGGGTGCAGACTCTATGTTGAATGATCTCTTCTGAATCTGAGGGGTCTGCTGTCCTTGTAAACACATTAGCACTCCTTTGATTTTGACCCCTTTTATAATTTAGCTTCAGCTTAATAATACAAAAGACCTCATCTATTTTTGTCTGTAAAGCACAGAATATTTTATATTATATGAAGGAATATCTTAATAGGGATGTCGCCACTTCAACTATACGTGTTATGGTGCAATAAGCCAGATTGCCTCTCTGAAGACTTGATCCAAGGAAATTTGAATATACTAATATTAAACCATGCCATCAGCCTACATTTCTCTAAGATTTATTAAAGATACATATATAAAGGTGGAGACATTCTCTTTTTTAGCATTTATATCATATTTTCCATAAAACAATATATACATGGTTTTCTGTTAAATGTGGAATATTTTTGGTTATTCACATTAAAAAAAAAACAAAACATTAAGTAGACATTCATTTCCCCTTTTCATATGAAGCAGTCATTTAGAATACTGTATGGTGATTCATATGATTGGTATGAGGTAGTTCTTTCCCTTTCTTAGAAGTTCCAAGGACAATTCTTTAAGCAAACATACTTCTTTCTCTAGAACATGAGAAAGGAGAGGCTTATTTTGGGCCTTATTAAAAACTAGGTTATATAGTTTAGTTTGGATATATTAATTACTTACTCCTTATTCCCATCACCTCTGAACTCCCTAGTGTCTCAGTAATTTATGAAGACCCTAAAACATTTTGCATGTTCAGAACTAACAATCTGGGTAATTTGAGAATTAATATGCTACAACCTGTGATGGAGCAGGGTCATCAGTCCATTAACTTTTCCTGTGGGATCTCTCCATTTTCATAAAAAAGATGAGAAAATTTCCAGATTTGCCTGAGAGTAAATAAGACAATTGTCAGTTATTCTCGGTGTTACCCTCCTACTGAACTAGGTGTAAAATGCTTTTGGGGAATTTTATTTCCTACTCAAAGAAGGTAGAGTGAAAGATGGTTCTTCAGACAAATGAAGGTCATTTTTATTTTCAAATTATTATTATTACTGTTGTTGTACTGAGGATTGAACCCCAGAGTGCTCTATCACTGAACTGCACCATTTTATTTTATTTTATTTTTTTAATTTGAGACAGAATCATAGGTACTACTATGCTCAGCTTTAAGGCCATTTTAAATGCCAAGACATTGCTGAGGATGTCTATAATTGTTCAAAAAGTAATAGACTTTATTATTAATGGCCTATATGTTTTGCTGGAATGAGAGGGAAGTCATTTATGTATCTTGATGAAGTTCCTGTATGCACCATTGACATGATTTTATAGAAACCCTTTTTTAAACATCCTTAATTAGCCATGCTCTTCATCTGGTTGAATTCCAGTTCAGTCCATCCCGAGTACAAATGCTGCTCTTGTGTTCTATGTACTCTTTATTTCTGCCCAGTTTCTGCTTTAATGAGTTCATTTGATCTGCTCATTCATATCCTGTTGGTCTCTAACTCGCTGCTTATTTTCTTCCCTGTGGCTGGGAAAATTTGGCTAAATAATGGGTATCTAAGCCTCATTTGGCCTTACGATTCTCTTGTACAGACTAACTTAATGATGGCTACCATTTATGAGTAACAACTTTCTTTAATCTTGTTGACTCTTCCTTATTCAATGACAAGATAAAGATTAAGCTGTATGCATTATTTTCTGTCTTACAAGAATTGTCCTAAAAATTGCCGAAGTTCTCCTATGTATAAATTAATAGCGAATTCTGGATGATCTAGAAAATCATATTGAATTATTTATATGTATATGTGTGGGAGGGTGTTTCAAAAGCATCTGCATGTTCACTTTTTGTACCTCTTTTATTATATGTATGAAGAAATTTGTTACATATGCAAATAAATATAATGTTTGTACAAATGAAATGTCTGAGATGAAATCTACTAAATAAAATAGAACTATAAATTCATGATTGGAAGCTTTTTACACAATTTCTTGAATAGTTGTTCAGTTGCTAATTACTTTTGCCTTCTTTGCTGAAAAGACTAATATTTGGGCTGAAAATGAAAAAGCAAACCTTGGTAAGAGAAGAGAGATTTCTTTAGGAAGAGGCTATGTATCACCCTACAGCAAAAGTGAGCTAGATTAAAATAATCACTAAAGGAATTTCCTTGGTAGAGAATAAGCAGCCTGATCTTGGGGAAAACATCTCTCTCTCTCTCTCTGGCTACTTTTTTTCTTATGTCTTTGACTATGCCAATTCCCAACTTAGTAGAACTACTCCTGGTTCCAATATCGTGGCTCCTATGGGTGCCATCATCTACTGAAATCAATCTCTCTGGTTCAACTACATTCCATTTAGAATGTAGTTTCCATTACAAACAGCTTTCCTTACAAACAATTCTCAGAAACTCACACAAAAGGTGGTCTTTATTTGGCACAACTATATTCTCTCTTGGGTCTGCTCACTAGCCTTTGCTGGATATAGTCATTGTATGGTTTTCTACTGGATCAGAGGCTTATCTCTGGCACTCTTGGCTTTAGTCTCAAATTTAGATTTCCATTCCAAAAATGAGATGTATAGTTCTTACTATAGATGCTCTTATGGTTCTTCCTTTTTCCTTTTTAAAATTAATATGGGTAAAGATACAGCATGTGTACATAGAAAATGTATTGATATTACAATAAGAAATAGTAAATGTTATTTTTGAGAATATTTTAACTCTAACATATTGACACAGGTTGGAGTAATGATCCATGATAAAAACTCAATATGATAAAATCTAGTGAAATGTGGAACATGTAAAATTCTGCAATGCTTTATGAAATTTTGTTTAGTTGCTTATATATATTTTTTGAGAGTATTCGTTTTAATCAACAGTGGGATATTTATAAGTTGGCAGTTGTTGGAGTTTCCAACAAGCTAATTTGAACTGTGTTTAAAATGTAAAAGTTTGGATAAGAATTTGTGTTTCTGTTCTGCTCTGCCTATGGCAGATGGCATCCAAAATTGCAAATCTTATGAATGGTTATATTAAATATCCGGTCTATCAATTAGCAACATTTTGAAATAAAGACAGGTAACATTTGAAAATCCCTGAAGTTCCCTATCATAGTCACTGTTGGGTTTATAAAGGTATAGGATGAAAAGTGATATCAATTTGTTGGAATCACCTTTCATTTTCACCAGGCAAAATTATTCATTTGTATTAAGTATCTTATAATGGGAGACTATATAGTTTTAAAGAGACAAGTTTAGGTTCATCAAGGAAATTAACTTAAGATTATTATTGCTTCCATAAAGAACAAATTTGTTGTGTTGGTTTATAGACCACTTTATAAGAAATTATACCAGGTTGTTTGTACTAGAAACTAAACTGAAGTAACTATGAGTGCAATATAAGAAATGATCTTCTTTCTTTTTTTGCAGCTGTCTCAGGACACTGTTTACTCTCTTGAGAAATACTGAGTTCCTTGAACCTGAAGAGACTCATGAATCAGAAAGGATGTGGGATTCTTGAATGTTCAAAATCCCTTCAAACCTTAGAGATGCAGTTGGTGATGGGTATCATTATCTCACAAAAGTATAATTAACTCCTTTTAAGAGACATAGAGTCCCTTTGCATTATCCCCAGACATGCAGTACCCCAATTGCCTGAAGAAATGTTTAGCAATCCACCCGGAATTACTCTCAGGGAGGCTGAGCCAAAACATTTTTATGTTTTGGGAGAGCACTAGAACTGAGAGAAATGTGGCAGAGCACATAGCTGATTTTGCCTCTGCGGCTCTGAAGAGCTTAGATCATGGCTGTCAGAACACAGCATGTTCATCATGACCATAGCAGTTCAGAGAAACAGGAAGCCTTTTACTCTGAAACTGTGAGTCAACACAAGTCTCTGGGCCAAGGCCCACAACACTAGACTAACCGTTTTATTTTTATGATTTCTATTCTTTTGTTATACAGCAACTTTGTTAAATAAAAGTTTTTGTTATCAGATCAAGGTCTCTGATGATAACAAAAGCTCCATCACTAAATCCCATTGTTCTGTTAAATAGATTCCAAGAAAATTACCTTATTGTATTAGAATGCATAAATCACACATAGACATTTTCAGATCACATTTTGAACTACACCAATTTTACTTTTTACTTCACTCTCAGCACATTTTCCTCTTGGTTGGTGAACATGGTAATTTAATAATTCAGATAAACTATTCTGCATATGTATTTAAACTAAAATATTGCATAACTACTCTCGAGTATCTGAATCTTAAAGGAATCCTCTTTGCTATGTTTTATTTTGTTTAGTGCTGACATTCAGGAGTTGATTTACACTTCATCCTCAGGAAGTGTCAAGATTACAAGATGCATTTAAATGTTTCTAAAATGGTGTCCATTTAATTATATCCTTAAACTTTTCCCAAGTTCTTTTCTGCCCTCATTTATATATGTTTGGAACACTTCTCAATTAGGATGAAAATTCCTATTTCTTTCCAATTACTGAATCATTTAATTGTCTATAGAGACTCTATTTTACTCCCTGCAACAAATTTAATTCAAAGCAAAGAGACATTATTATCAGATATCCCCCAAGATGAAAACCTTTAAAAAAAAACTGTTAACATCAAAGCATCGAAAGATAAAATGAAGAAAATCTATTGGTTCAGTAATATTTTCTTAAAACATGCTAATATGAGTGTGTGTGTGTGTGTGTGTGTGTGTATGTGTGTGTGTATAATTTTTTAAAGAGAATTTCCCAAGTCCTAGGATACCAACTGTTTCTTAAGGTGAAACAATTTTTGTCTTAGTCACACTTTGAATAATGTTTAATTGATTTAGAGGGTTCACTGGATAGAATCAGGTAAATAGTAAGAATTATTGTCCTGGAGAAAGAATGGAAATGCTTGCTAACTCCACACTCAATCCCTGTTTGAATCCCTGTGCTTTGGGGAAGAGCTATAACTAATTTAAATAGTTTTGAGGCCAAGCCAATAAGGCTTAATTACTGATAGATTATGTGGTTGTTAAATATTTCTTTTAACTTAATAGATTGTGTATCCCTTAGTAATCACTTAATAATCATTTTGCTAGACTTTTAATGCAAAAGCTCACAGTGCATATATTAAGGTTGTAGACAATTTCCACCTATTGGAAATTATATGGAAAAAAAATTCAAGATGTGCATCATTCAGAGACAGACTTGAGGTCCCTTTAAGTAGAAAAAAAAAAAAGAAGGCATACTTGAACTGCTGGAGATTATACCAACTTTATGTAGAATCAATGTCCATATCCACCCACTGAGAGGGATTAAGAAGCTGAAACTCTCCCTTCACTCCAAATGGGATGTCATTGTTCCCTTTTGTCTCATTACCACTACTGACATGGAATCCCATATTAAGAAAGATAGTGCTCTGAATTAAGAGGTTGAAAGGTTCTGAGAAATATAAATTGTATCTCAGAAGATGTGAGATCTTAATTGGGATATCTGAACATTGCTGGATATTTTCTACAACATTAAATACTCCCATTGGCACCAAATGCCATTGTAAGGAGTGATTTAGGATGAGGGGTACGAGTGGTGGATCACCAGTCCCACTGAGGTACACACTCTGGGTGGGAATCCTTATGTTTACACTGTGTTGGTAACATAACTGACTTCAGCAGTAGTTCTACATTTTTGATGCACTTTTTCTGTTAAGGTAAGAAAATGTGATTCTCGCCAGTTAAATCATATATTAGATAGTGTAAAGCTAGTGACTCTAATGAACATACAGGAAAGGGTATGATGTCACACAAGAATGAAAGCATATTTCTTACCTAAAGTCCAACCTTGGTGTTCCACATGACAAATGGTTTTCATCCAATGAATGTTCCTGGTACTCTGCCTCCTTTTATCTTGCTATTCTATCTCAATCTTGTAAATCATTGTGCTCATTTGCATCAAGCCAACAAAAAAGGGAAAAGCACAGAAAAATCACTTGGCAAAGTATTTTTATGGTCAAGATCTGGAAATAATGCACATCATTTCTACTCACATCGTTGGCTAGAACTCAAGTCCCCAGCATCCTTCAAATGCAAAGCAGGCTGGGAACTGCATTCTAGCTGTGTGCTGAGAAAGACAATGACATAGAATGTAAGAATAGCATGGATGTTGTGCCCCAACAACTCAACATCTAATGGGCAGAGGTGCAAAGTGAAAAGAAGTGAAATAGGACTAAATACAGATTCTTGTACTCCAAATTTATTGCACACAATTCCCAAGCTTATGTTTTTATATAAATAAAACAAGGTATTGCGGTTCGGGTTTGCACTCTGTACTCGAATTTATGCTCTTGTTCTGGTTTACCACCATCTCTATCTTTGCACAGATACATTTTCTAATCTCTAAAGACTTTCAGTTCTCAACTGGTAAGTGGAAATCACATAACCTGAGAGCATATTTAATGTAATGTTGATATACTATTAGAGGAAAAAAAATAAGTTTAGGCCTTAGGGAGTGTGGATAAAAGATACTATGAGTCACAGAAAAGCAATCTCTTTTTGCTGGAGAAATTTATATCACAATGTATCTATTTACCATGCAGTATAACATTTCAGCTCCTACAACTTAGACCTGAAGTTGAGAAATTGCTGTGATAGGGGAAAAATATCCACATGTACCTGCTCTACCTTATTGTTGTATTGCTTTGGGAAGTAGTTTCACCTATCTGAATTTCCTCTCTCTGTAAGATAAGAGAAGTAAATAGCAACCCTTTATTTTTTTCCTTTTGTCCATATTTCATTTATAGTCTTGCATAAATACTCCTTTTTTGAACCTATTTCTAAATAAAGGAGCTCTTAAATGGCCCTGTAAAATTGTATGGTCAATGTTGGGATTTGAAATCCTTTACAGCTTGCGTGGGGTGAAGATAAGAGGTCAAGCCTCTACTACTAATGTTGAAAATCCAGAACAATTTTGAGTATAGGTCATAGTTTTTGGGTAAACTCATGGACAATTCTTTTAAATCTAGAAAACCAGGTGTCTTTATCACATATTTATATAGACATAAATATTGCATGTCAAAAATATTTCCACTGCTTAATAATCTGTCATAAATATATGTTCTGTAACCTGGCTGCCTTTCCAAAATAAAAAGTTTCTTTTGTTATGGTACAGTAACTGCTCTCACTTCTGTCTTGCTGAGCTTCTAGTTCTGAGGTCATTAAGTAGTACTATGCTGGCAGCAAACCTTATTTTATGCACGCCAGTGGGAAGAATTGGTTCTTGATGTGGGCCAAGTAGGAGTCAGTCCTGAAGATATTTGACTCTTCTTTGAAGTCTTGCCTTAAATGACCTTTTTTTATTTGTGCTCATCTTCTTCTCCGCTCTTTCATATTAATTCTCATTCTGTGGATTTCTCTTTCTTTCTTCCTTCCACCTTTTTTTCTTTCTTTCTTTCCCTCCCATGAACTCTTTATCCTTTTTTAAAAAATTATGTTGGAAATTCCTTCTCATGCTTTGGGAAATGCAGAGTTTACTGGTACGATATGCACAACTTTCTTTATGGTTTATTCATGCAAACTGAGTCAGCAAAGTCACCCACCTCAAAACGGCACTGGCTGTGGGTACTGAATGAGGCAGAAACACTATTCACATGGCATGCAGCATGCTGGATTTTAAGTCTAAAATCATTTGGTCTTTCTCCTGGAACAGACCTTTAGAGGAAGTCTTATCTACTGCAAAGGGAAGATTGGGTTATATAAGGGTAAACAAACATTGCAAATTGCAGATATTCTGATTCTGCAATGAAATAAAAATGCCAGATCTCAGCATTATAAACTCCTAACCAGGAAATCCTAGGCATTAGGAATTTCAGGAATATAAAGAAACAAAGATATAACTATCCCTAAGCATTATACCTTATGCTATGTGTTCTGCATTAATAAAAGTAAGACTTTAATAACTTTCCATAATGTAAGTGGATGTTAATATTACTGTGCAAATAATTCTGAATAAATAATTTCAATTAATGATAAAGGGATCAGGAAAGGTTTCTGAAGTTGATGCATTAGAAAAAAATATGTATTAAGAATTTAGAAACATCAGAGTTCTAAGGAGTTTTTTAATTTTTATTTATTTATTTTTGGTGGTGCTGGGGATTTAACCCAGGGACTGTACATGCAGGCAAGCACTCTACCAACTGAACTGTATCCCCAGCCCATCTAAGGAATTTTGAGATCATTCTATTCCTTTACTTTGTTGAAGGAGAAAGAAAAGTTAAGTGAGTCTTGCTCAAGTTTACATGTGAGTCACATATATGAAGGTTTGACAGGGGTTTTTTTTGCTCTCATTACAAAGTGTTTAATATTAAATATAGCTCTAGCAGTAGAAAATTATTTTAAAGCTGACCTTACATTTTGCAAACTGAAGAACAATATATTTTTTAATAGTCACAAAAATGTACTAACTGAAAAGACAAGAAATTTATCTTTCTTCTGATAATTGAATAAGAAAAAAAGTTGAAAAAGAAAGACATATATGCTGACATAACCAAATACCTAGCTAAAATAACCCACTATAGTCGCACATAAAAACCTATGAACTAAAACTGAAAAGGAGAAGGAAGATTAACTGAATATTATCACAGTGAAAAAACAATAATATTGGCAGGTTTCTTATAATAAAAGTAAAGCCAATAAAAGAAAACAAGATGACAGAGGATTTCCACATCTCATTACTCAAAGACACAAACTCACTATGGCATTGTAGAGATGTGGAAAGATAAAATATCTTCTGAAAGAACCTAGAAGCATCTGCTCCTGTGGGTGCATAAGCACATGCATATATCAGAGGAAAATTCTTTGGATTTTGGCCACGTCCTTACAGAATGAGTTGTAATGGGCATGTTCCTGAGTACCTCTTCATCTAAACTAAATTGAGAATGAGACAAATTAAGTGAATGGTTTATTGTCCCTGAGTTGGGGAGAAATATGAAGGATGAAAAAAGATTAGACTTTCAGATTTATATACCCCAAATTCTTGGTTTCTTCTGATATGTTGATTGAAATAACCAATGTGTATGGTAAATGAAATTGTTTAAAGTTCATCATGGTATGATTATAGAATACTAATCATATGAAAGAAAAAAGTTATAAAAAGATTGTCACAGCTTGCAATTGTTTTGATTTCCAGAGAACATTTAGGAAGAATATATATGGTATTATTATAATTACAATGTATATATTGAACTTGTGTTAGTGTGTTAGACTGCTTCACTATTTTTATTTCAGTAGACATCAAAGTACATTGTTTAAACATGGATATTTTAACAAGAAAAAATCCCATATCTGCAAACTCTATAATACACACATATGAAATTAACCTGAGATTGGGCCATAGACATGAAAATGAAATGTGCTTTCAAAATGCACATTCTGTCTTATTTTATCAAAGAAGGTATACTCTCATCCATCCTGAATCTTAATATGATATGCATTACCTTAGAATGCAAAAATCTGAAGGGACATCAAACAAGTAAGCAATTCTATGTATTGAGTTCAGAAAAATCTCTTAATGGTTGCTTCTTTAGGTGTAACATTATTTCTGTTAAGGGTAAATAGGTATATTAGAAAATGTGGTATTTAAAGTCCTATTAGGTTGTTGTTAAATCAGAGATAGTGTGGGGCAATTCAAATGATGATAATTTTCACTTAATGACATGTTCTTTTCAATCTTTTGAATACTGAAAAATACCTTAATTACTCCTAAGAGCCCATTAATGAAAAGCACAAGTTGTATGGGAAGAAGTTTTGATAAGTATGATTCATTAATTAATTTGTAAAAATAATGGTGACACTCTATGTTTTAGCTAACTGTGGGTTTATCTAATCATTGGAAATCATAAGTGAGATAAGAGTTGAAATGTCATAGTTCATATCTACATTTGAATTAAAAATGATATTAAATTTTTTAAACAGAGTAAGCTTGATTAGGTGACTTAATGAAAAATTGGTCTGCTCATTGTTTGGCAAATTGGATGTACTAAATTCATACCTCCAAGGCTGTGGTATTGATATATTTGAAATGTATGAAGTGATTAAAAGTTTCCTTAGACTATGACATGGGTTATGAAGATTCACTCAAATTAATAAATATTGTGGTTTTTATAATTCCCTTATGTTTATTGACTTTAATAAAATGCCACAGTTAAAACATACATAAATTATATAAATGTGGAAGTGTTTATAAAATCTTTTTCTGTATGTATTATTTTATTTTTAAAATTGATATATTAAATCATGGTTAAAATAAAATATACATATTTCATGCATACTACTTGGTGAATTTGAATAAAAGTTTGTCCTGAGAAGCCATCACTATTATCAATGTCTTAAACACATCCATTATCTTAAACATTTCCTCTCTATTGCTTATATACTTACTTTTTTTGTGGTGATAATACTTAGAACAAAATCTACTTTTTCACCAGATTTTCAAGTTTGCAATACAGTAATGGTAACTGTAGGAACTCTGCTGCACAGTTGATCCCTCAGACTTACTTAGCTTGCAATACCGCAACTGTGCATGTATCTTTGACCAACATCTTCCTATTCCCCACCTCAGCCCCCAGAAACCAATATTTTACACTTGGATTCTATGAATTTGACTATTTTAGATTTCTTAGATAAATGGAATAATGTAGTGTTTATCTTTCTGTACATTGGGTTTATTTCAATTAGAATAATGTCTTCCAGGTTCATCCATGTTATTACAAATGGCAGGTTTTCATTCTTTTTAAGGTTGAATAATATTAGTTCATATTACTACATAAAAATACTACAAAGTTAGTGGCTTGAAATAATACCCGTCTGTTACCTCACATTTCCATGTGCCATAGTCTTGCTGGATCCCCTGCTCAGAATTTCACAAGCTACTATTAAGATTTCAACCCATCAAGGTTGAAAACTCATCTGAGGTTCATCAGTGGTCCTCTTCCAAACTCAGTAGTTGTTGGCAGAATTAATTTCCTTGTGCTTTCATGATGGCAGAGTCTGCTTTCCTGCTACCTGTAGAACAGAACCATGTTCGGCTCCTACAAATTGTGCTCTGGACCTTACCACATGGTGTACATTTCTCAAAATAAGGTAGCTTTTTTTTTTTTTTTTTTTGCTTTTCTTTTTTTTTCTTTTTTTTCTTTTTTTAGATATACATGACAGTAGAGTGTATTTTGACATGTTATACATATTCAGAGTAAAACCCAATATATAGTAAATTCCAGTTAGGATTCCATTCTTGTGTTTGTACATAATGTGGAGTTACATGGGTCATGTATTCATTTATGAGCAAAGAAAAATTATGTCCAATTAATTGACAGTAAAATGGTAGCTTACTTTTTGAAAGCTATCAGGAGAATCTCTTTCCATGAAAACACTCAGTTTTTTTCTAAATGCTTTCTTAAATTAAATAGTATAATTCAGAATTATGTCTATTTTTATTAACTCCAAATCAACATATTTGGTATCTTAATTCCATCTGTCAATGCCTTTGCCTTTTCCATTTAATATAATTTAGTAACAGGAGTGAAATCCATCATATCCACACTATTGTCACTCAAAGTGTGTACACAAGGAGATGAGAATATTAGGGCTATCTTAGAATTCTGCCTATAACATACTTCACAGAAATTGAGAAAGAAAAAATTATCTCTAATTATAATAAGCTTCCAGTTATGGATTATTTTTCCAGTCAGGTGATACCCAATAAAGAAGTTAAAGTGCAAACTAAATAATTATTAAATATAAACATTGAGGGCTGGGGATGTGGCTCAAGCAGTGGTAGCACACTCGCCTGGCATGCTTGTGGCCCCGGTTCGATCCTCAGCACCACATACAAACAAAGATGTGTCTGCCAAAAACTAACAAATAAATATTTAAAAAATCTCTCTCTCTCTCTCTCTCTCTCTCTCTCTCTCTCTATATATATATATATATATATATATATATAGTAAATATATATATATAAACATTGATGGCAGATCAACATGTGATTTTTAACATAAACTTTAGAGCCACCACTAAAACAAATCACCTTCCATTCCCATCTGTTCCCATTCTATGGTTCCACCTATATCTCTTCCCTACTTTTTGTGGATTCATAAATTTATAGATGTGTCCAATAGACTACATTTCTGTTTCTATTACAGCTGGAAACAGTCAAATGTACTACCTTTTTACCAGTGGAATGTGAGAGGAATTGGTATACATCATTATATGGTCTGGACCTAATGGTACCAAAGGCAAGTTCCCCTTCACTATTTAATTACAAAAAGCCACTCAGCTTTTTGTTGTGACAAAATATCGGTGATAAAAAATTTATTGAGATGAAAGGTTTATTTTGGGGCACATTTGCAGAACTTTTTATTAATGATCAGTTGACTCTGTTGCTTATGGCCATGTATCATGGTGAAAACACTTGGTAGAGAAAACTGCTCACCTCATGGCAGCAGGAGGTGAGAGAGAACATAAAGGGTGTGGGATTCCAACATTTTCTCGAAAGGTACACCCCCAATTACCTAACGTTCTTCCCCTAGTTTTCACCTCTTAAAGGCTCCACCACTCTCAATAGCACCACAAACTGGTGAATGAGCAAACCTTTAACATACAGGCCTTTAGGGGAAATTCAACATTCAAAATATAGACAACAGGAAATAGCTGTCACCTAGCTTTGGCTATACTTTGAGTGCAGCATTTCAGGATATGCAGAGCTACAGGATGTGAAATATTTATGTTTTCCATGACCCTGTAGAGCATGTTTACTTCACTAACATGGGTTTTTACCTAGCGAATTTTTTCATGATAGAAAAATCATCACCTGTAGCCATTATTCATTCATCTAAACTCTATCTGTATTGAGAAACAATGGATTTGGATAAATTTTCTGAGACAGGGCAATTTTTCCTCTTCATTATTTCTCACAAGAATTGGTTGTAAATGGCTCAGATTGCTTAGAAGGTATATCTATTAGAATAAACACACTAATCTCCTAGAAAACAGCAACACTCGCAGTATGGAAATATGTGATTTGGGGAGTTGGTTTATTACATTATTTTGTACTTCTTGGTAGTGACATTTTCTGAACTGCAGATACTGAAAAATTTCTATGTTTATTTGCAAGAAAGATTTCAAAGAAGTTTGGAAATATCTCCATGCATTACTGGAAAGTGAAAAATGTGGCAGAAGCTACACATTTGATGTTTCCAAGGATTCTGCTTGTGAGCAGTGTTATGGAGGCTTTAAATTTTCTTAGTTAATTACATATTTATATCTTTTCAGAACAATTTAGCAGAGCTACCACTATCCAATGGGCAGCATCAGAAGGACATGTATTTTGGACATTCCCATTATTGCATGATTCAAAAGCTGAAAGCAGGAATTGGGCTGTCTCAGTCATGGAGGAGCCATCCTAGTTGCAATGGTGATCTGTGAATCGAGAGGAAACACATACAAAGTCAGTTTGTCATTCAATGTGTGACTTTCTGAACATAGGCAATGTGGTTGCTTTGTTTGCCCATTCTCTACTGAAGCTTTAGAAGTCTTTCTTGAAAGCATAATCCTGTATCTGTATTTTTTTTCCAGCCATCCTAGTGATTCAGTGAAGCATTTTATACCCTGTAGCGAATTTCTTATTGCCTCTACCAGCTGGAGTGTGTTCTCCTCTTTGATGTGGAACATTGCCCAGTAGAAGTGGTCCCTTCCTTAACATTTTTTTTTTTTTTTTGTATCTGGGATTGAATTCAGGGATTCAGAGACACTCAATCACTGAGCCACATCCTCAGCCCTATTTTTTGTATCTTATTTAGAGGCAGAGGCTCACTGAGTTGATTAGTGCCTTTCCTTTGCTGAGGCTGGCTTGGAACTCGTGACCCTCTTACCTCCTGAGAAGCTGGGGTGTGAACTACTGTGCCCAGGCTTCCCGATCAATCTTGATTATCCATATTGTTGAAGAGAAATAGAATCACATTACTGTGTTGAATAGTGATTTTAGATGATTTCATACTTACCTTTTAATATGAGTGGATCAGGCTACTCAGTATTGATGCTCGCTTTTCTATTCATGTGAGAAATTTGGAAGTGACTTCTTAGAGTATAGTCTTAATTATGTGTGTAGCTAAGGGCAGTTGTTCTCAAATCTACTTGATGGGAGAGGAATAAACAATTTGTTCTTAAAGTTCATTGCATATTTAAAATACCTCACCACTAGAGGTTACATTATTGCCAGTTGTTAAATTCACTGGAAATTTTCAAATTTAATGACTATATAATATATATTAAATTAATAATAATATATATTAAATTAGATTATAGTTAAAATGTTTAGGTTAAATTGTCTTTTTGCCCATGGTTATTTTTTCTCTAGCCAAATCTGTTTTTCTTAAATAGCTGCTACTTTAAAAGTTTTTTTTTCAATAAAATTTGCAAAATTTCTTTAGAAGAATAGAATATCACTATCTGAGAAATAAAGGCAAATCCTGGTTTTCTTTTATTTTTAACAATGTTTGCATCCTGATCTGTATCCAAAGTCTATACTCGAGAAAATGGGCTCAGTGTAGCATAAGAAACATTTAGTTTTAATATAACAAGAACTTGTCAGAAAGTCTATTTCATCATGACACCTACCTTAATATCATGTCATGAACTCAGTACTTTAGTCCTCATGGAATAGCCAGTGTCTGAATTTTGATTATATTTCGGATGATTTGCTGAATTTTTTTTACCTTTTACCTTCAATTGTATTTCATTAAATCCTATCATGTATCTGCTGACAAGGCCCCGTGTGCTTCCCCTTTCATAGCAATCATTACTCTTGTAATCCTTTGTGTAATATCTGCACCTGTCACTAAACTCTAGGTTCTGTGAAGTTCAAACATTTTTACATCAAATTCGTGTGTGTGTGTGTTCTGGGGATTGAACCCATGGTCTTATCCACACTAAGCATGCACTCTACCACTAAACTGCAGCCTGAGATTCTGCATTCATTTTATAAGGTACCATTTAGTAGCTTCTCACATTAAATGAATGACTGGAGAGATTGTAAGAAAATACCCTGTGTTTGAACATAGTAGTAGAACAAATGCTACAGAATTTTAATACATTATCTGCAATTGAGGCAATTTTAATTCATCTCCTGTTATTTGACAAATAGTAGTGCTTATTATATGACAGGCAAAATTCTAAGTAAAATTCAATATTTACTTATTTTTATCCTCAAAAATTCTCTAAGACAAATACTTTTTAAAATCGTTTTGTTGAGGTATGATTGACATATAAACAGCCATGAATATTCAATATATACAGGTCAGTGAGTTTGGGGATGAGTAGACATCAATAAAACCGCCACTACAGTGAAGGCCATGAATGTATTTATCATCTTTTAAAGTTTCCTCCCAGCCTCTTTACTGTTACTATTTCATGTGTCAAGAACACTTCACATAGCTCTGTACTCTTAGTAGATATTAAAGTATACAACACATTAGCTATAGGCACTATACTATAAAGTAGACCTCTTATGTATCTTTTGTAATTGACACAACAAATACTTTAAATAAACAACACCACCTCATTCTCCCCACCCCAGTCTCCTGCAAGCACCATCCTGCTTTCTGCTTCTATGAGTTTGACTATTTTAGATTGTACATAGAAATGAAATCATATGGTGTTTGTCTTTATGTGCCTGACATTTCACTTAGCATAATGCCCTCTGGGCCCATCCATGTTGTTACACACTACAGGAGAGCCTTCTTTATTTAAGGCTGAATAGTAATCTGTTGTCTGTATACACTACATTTTCTTTATCCACTTTCCACTTGACATATTGGCTACTGTGGCTATTGTCTTAGCTATTGTGAATAATACCATAATGAATATAGGGGTAGAGATCGATCTTTAGATATATACCTAGATGTAGAATCGTGGGATTATATGAACATATTTGTAATGTTTTGAAGGGTTTTAATACTGTTTTTCATAATGGTTCTACTAATTTACATTCCCACCAACCATTTGTAAGGACTCTAATTTCTTCATATCCTTGACAATGATAATCATTAGTTTTTTTAAAAAATAATTGCTATCCTAACAAGTATAAAGTGATATCTCATTATGGAACACTGATGATTAGTGATGTTGAACACCTTTTACATACCTGCTGGATATTTGAATATATTTTTTAATCTCGTTTTGCATATAAGATAATTAAACAAGTAAATTTTGCTTAAGGTCACCCAGGAAGAAAGAGCCTGGGTCAAAATTGAGATCTGGTTAGTCTGAGCCCACATCTATAAGGGGAAATCTCCTGAATTTTGAGAGTCTTTAATTTTAGGACTTTGGACATCAGTACTAAAAATGGGTACCAAAAACTAAAACATATGCCATTGATCTATATTTTGTGAGCTTATGGTGAATAATTACTTTTATGGCATATTCTATGAACCTATGATGAACAAACATATCAAAGAGAACCCATATGAGAATCCATCAAAATAATAAAACCCACGTGTCAAATTCAGATCAATTATTTGGATTTTCGAATAAGCAAGCATAAAAGTAGCTAATGATGATTCAATTGGAGAAGTCCTTTTCCAGTAGGTGTACCTTCAGTCTGTTAGCTCTCCAGATTTGATGCTACTCATCCCTTTTTATTCATATTCTTTTAACTATACAGATTGAGGTGGGAGGATTCTTTAGTGGGTGCCACAACGACAGTACTGTAGATGAGCGATTATAGACTCAAGTTTTCAAAATTATTTGTACTAGGAAAGAATCCTGAAGTATTGACATTGACTGAAACACTGTCTCACAAAGCCTTGGCTCAGAAGGACAGGTTTAGGCACATCACAGATGTTTCAAAGTACATGATGTCTACCACTGTTTTTTAAATAGTGTGGCAAATCATCCATCACCTTTAAAAAGCTGTGGAAAAGTTCTTCTATTTGCTAGAGCATGAACTCAATAGAAAGCCTATTACACAGGTTACCATATTATTGTTCTCAGACATTTAGCCCAATATCTGAAACCTCAGCCTGGAAATAAAACCAAGTTTTCTTTTTGTCTTGGGTAACAGAACTCTGTCCTATCTCCTATCCTTGCCTCTGTAAGAATTCAGAAAGTGCCAACAATAGGCATTCTTTGCATAGAGAAATGGCTTTCTAGAAACTTCCTAATTGGTGTCAGTACTTTTTGCTATTATAAAATCAATCGCAATATACTGCAGCACTCTCTTTACCCGTCTCTATTTCTCACTGGGCTTTGAGGTCCTTGAGAACATAGACCCCACCATGCTTTTCTAAAGAAACTAGAATACCACCTGTACATGGTAATCATTTGACAAACATGGGTTGAAAGGTGACTAAGCAAAGGCTTATGAAGTTTATTTCCTGAATTAGTTTTTTATTTCAACTATAACATTTTAACAAACAGTGACTTTTAGAATGAAGTAAAAATTTTATTTTCTTATAGTTCAGTAGGCCATAAGTCTAATACAGACCTGACCAGCTAAAATCAAGTAGTTAATAGGACTATGTTCCTTTTGGAACTGGAGGGGAGAATCAATTTCTTTGCTCTTTCCAATTCCTAGAGACTGCCCACATTTCTTAACTTGTGGTCCCTTTTTCCATCTTGAATCCAGCAGTGAAACCTCAGTTTGACTTAGAGTTATATTCCCCTTTGATTTTCTTCATTTGTCTCTTTCTTCCACTTTTGAAATCTTCTGCAATTTCATTGATTTTATCAATCCACCTAGGATAATCTGCCTATTTTAAGATCAACTGATCAACAACTTCAATTCTATTGATACCTTAAATTTACTTTGCATTTAACATAATGTACTCACATGGTCTAGGGTTTAGGATGTGGGCATCTCTGGAGAGAGGGCCATAGTTTACCTACCACACATCCTCATCCTCATTCAAAATTTACTATCATACAAGATAGTAAAAACAGAAGGGAGTATTCAGAATATGGCTATTTAGGTACACATTTTCACTTCCAACACTTTATATGACTCAGTGGACAACCTTTGCAAACTCTAACCTTCTATATTTTTTCTTTTTGCACTGCAAAAACAGGACAGCTGAAACTCTATATCCCAAGTTCCTTTGCAGATGCACTGCAAGGAGACTTGAATTCCAACATGAGTGAAATAAGAAAATAAAAAGAGGCAAAGGTATCCATTTTTGACATTCACGTTGTGGCTAGGAATTCGTAGGTTTGCATTCACTGCTTCCATGATTTGGCAGCTTTCTATCAAAGCATTATTTACACAGTCATGGCAGAGACGAGTGAAGTGCTATGTTTACTATGATTTTTTTCTGATTTGGAAATTATGGTTTTTCTGGACTGAGAAGAATGCTTCTAAGAACCTGGTGGTTCCCTGAGAAGCTCTTCTAGTTCTTGCATACATTGGGATATTGTGTTTCATCAATTCTAAATACATCTTCCCACTAATAAGTATTATAGTCCTATAAGATTACAAAGGAGCTGAAAATTTTCTGTCACTTAGCAACATCACAGTCATCTTAACATCATAGCACAATGTATTATTCCAGTGCTGCTGGTCATGTGGAAGTATAGCATATGCAATTACATAGAGAAAATCAAACCTGATAATAAAAACACATGTCTATGTTACTGTGTCATGTATTTACTACAATATACTATTTATTATTATTTTAGCATATACTCCTCATACTTATTAAAAAAAATCTCACTTTTCTTACTGAAAAATTGTGCCCCATTATGTCTCATATGTCTTGTGTTTGACACAGCTCTTGATTTTGTAAAAGTCAGTTCAAATGATTGGCCTAACCATCTAGGTTTGTATAAATACACTCCATGATGTTCACATAACAACAAAATTGCCTAACAACACATTAATCAGAATGTATCCCCATCATTAAAGGACACATGGCTGAATATGAAGTGATAATGTGTTTACAATCAATGTTGTTAGAAATGTGAATTATTTTGAATTTCTTTCTTGGAATACCATCTACCATGATTTCTGCAATTCAGTCCTATCTTCCATAACTAGTCATTGCTTTAGTTCAAGGTCAATAGCTTTTGACATAATAAAATTGTGTATCTGACCTTTAAAATTTCACTCTAAGGCATAGACAAACTTACAGTTTTCTGTTTCTCCTTAAATGTTGTGTGTTCTGACCACCAATAACAAAAATGAGGAAAACAATGCAACTGAAACTATATTGCTGCATAGGATGTTTGGACGCTCTGAAGAAAGCAGATTTATCAAAATTAATTTATAGTCCTTAAACATTATCAACGTATCAATTCAATCCCCCGAAAAACAAATTAATTTGATTATTGGACTTTTCCAAAATTGATATTATTAAAAGCTACAATTTATTAAGTACCAGACATTTTATTGGGTTTTCTGAATCTCATTACCTTTTATCTGCTTCTTAAATATTGTGTATAAAACATCAAGATAAAGTGAGCAGGCATAATGTTGGAAAAAATTTATCTTTACTTCAAATTTCAATGTTAAAGCATCTATTCAACCTAGAAACCACAAAGTTTGATTTAAGAAAATAAATTATGACAAATTTTCATCCCTGCTCTATAAATAAAGGTGAAGTTATGATTTGCCTACGTACTTCTAAAAGTCAAACATTAAGGACAACTTGACTTTGGTGAGCTGATAAAACCCTTTAGAATTCCATTTGGATAGAAATGTTTCTAAAATGTCTTCCATGCCTCCCTGACTCTTATACTAAACTGTATGTTAAACTTTTCTTAATGATTTTCTTACGCTGTGCTTATCAAGCATTGTTACCAGGTGCAGATCTAGGTGGGATGGGATGTATTACTGATGGGGCATCTATAATCAGGTTGAATCTGAAGATTTTCTTTTGGAAAAAAAAAGAATTTTGGTGCTAGCATATTTGTTTATCTCTTTTCTCATGAAGTGGAGATGAAATTTTTCAGCTTTATGATCTCTTAAACAGAGCTCAAAAGATATTTATTTCTGTGGAAAAAAAATTGTACTTGGAAAATTGAAGGAAAAAATCATCATTGAATACAAAATCTCCTAACGATTACCACTTCTGATCAGTGTCCTTTACTTCACCTGCATGAGTTTCGTTACCATTATTTCTGAATCATTAACATCATGAATCAGAATGCACCTGGCTTTCTATCTTGTTCTACATATTTAGGGTGAATATTCTTTTTCATTGCAAATACTTACGACAACAAATTTTATTTCAGCAAAGTCATACATGGCCTTTGCCTGTATTAGATCACTTTTGTTTTTTAACCTGATACCAGGCCTCCATTTTTGCTAAGATTTACTATAAAGAGTAGTACAGATAAAAAAATTCATATTTGCATTTTTATTCTAAGAACAAGGTTGAAAGTTCTCTAATGGATTTTTTATGTGATAACATTTCACATTCAAAGATTAGAATACCATGGTTCACAAGTTGAATACATTAAATAATACTGAAATTTCTGGCAAATAATACACAACATTTATTCTTTTCAAAGATTATATCTATGTCCTTAAATGTTTCTTGGTATTCCACATACAACAGAAAACTGTTGGATTCCTACATCTGTTAGGCAATGTGGTAGAGCTGCAGAAAAGGATGATTCAGCAAAGAGCCCAAATGATGTCATGATTTCAGGACAGCATCCATTTTATTGAAAATCCTCAGGAAAGATGAAATCAATTAGTATGTGTTCTCATTTTATCTTTGATTAGTTTATTTCCTGTCGGCAAGGAGTAAGAGTGCTTAATGTGGGCATTGATGCCTGATGTTTTATTATGTTTAAATAAAATCTCAGTCTGGCTTGCCTCTGCTGACACCAAGGGAGATATGACATGCTAGTAATGTCGACAACAACATGATATACTCATTTGGCAGGCATTTCAAATCTATTTTGAAGTTAAACCATATTCAAAAATGGAAGAACCTGAGGAACCACTATATACGTGTGTGTATGTTTCTGTGTATAATTTAAAACTTACTATTTCTGTTCTTGCTCTGTCTCCGCTTAAAATACTAACATCTCCTTCTGCAAAGGCAAGAGACTCAGTCAATCACAGTAATTTTTATTATGTCTTTCTTTAATTTTTAAATTATTGGCTCCTTTTAATTATACATGACAGTAGAATCCATTTTGATAAAATTATACAAGATGGAATATCTCTTATTCTAGTTAGCATCCCATTCTAATGGATGTACATGATGATGGGATTCCCTGTGTTGTTTTCATATGGGTACATGGAAAAATTTTCTTACATTCATTCCACTGTCTTTCCTTTTGCTATCCACCCCTCCTCTCCCTCCATTCCCCATTGTCTAATATACTGAACTCCTATTCTACCCCTTAATCCCCTATGATAAAACATTTGACATTTGGCTTTTGGGAACTGGCTTATTTCACTTTGCATGACAGTCTCCAGACCCATCTATTTGCTGGCAAATGTATAAAGTCATTCTTCTTAATGGCTGAGAAATACTGCATTGTGTGTATACAACACATTGTGTTCATCCATTTACTTATTGAAGGGCACCTAGATTGGTGCCATAGCTTAGTTATTGAGAATTGAGCTGCTATAAATATTGATTCGGCTAGGTCACAGTAGTATGCTGATTTTAAATTCTTTGAATATATACCAAGGGAGTGGGATAACTGGGTCAAATTGTAGCAGACCTTTAAAAAGACCTAATACCAATCTTCTTCAAATTATTCCATTAAATAGAATAGGATGAAGCTGTTCCAAACTCTATTCTATGAAACCAATATGACCACGATGATACCAATATCAGACAAAGATTCACCAAAAAATGAAACTTTTTTTTAATAATTTAATTTTGTTTATTTATTCTGTTTATGTGGTGCTGGAGATCAAACCCAGTGCCTCAGGCATGCTAGGCAAGCACTCAACCAGTGAGCCACAACTCCAGCCCCAAGAATGAAAACTTCATACCAATGTTCTTGATGAACATCAAAGCAAAAATCCTAAAAAAATAATAGTGGCATATTGCATACAAAAAAAAAAAATTAAAAAGATTGTGTACCATGCCTAAGTGAGTTTTATCTCATCTATGTAAGGTTGGTTCAACATACAGAAATCAATAAATGTAATTTATGAAACCAATATATGTAAAGACAAGAATCTATTACTTTAATAAACCCTGTCACTTTGCTTAGGCCTTGGAAAAGAACCTGATTTCCTAGATTCATGTCACAAGATTATAATCGTGTAGTAATCAAAACAGTATTATTCAGGTATAATAATGGGCATATAGACCAATGGTGCAGAATAGAGAACCCAGCAGTATACTCACACATTTATGATGAATTGATCTTCAACAGAGGTACCTAGAACATATAATAGGAAAAAAATTGTCATTTCAATAAATGGTGTTTAGGGAAACTGGATATTCATAAGCAAAAAGTGAAACTGGACACCTGTCAAACAACATATACCAAATCAACTCAAAATACACTGAGGACTTAAGCATAATATTTGAAACTATAAAATGGGGATTTTTTTTATATCCATCTTGGAAATAATTTTTTGGCTATTACTCCCAAAGTATGGGTAACAAAAGCTACAATAGACAAGTAGACTTATATCAAAGACGCCTGTGCATAGCAAAAAAAAAAAAAATTAGCATTCAGTCAATATCTGAAATGTGTAAGGAACTCATTCAACCTCATTCAACTCAACACTAAAAATCCCAATAGTCTGATCTAAAATGGGGAAAGGAGCTAAATAGGTACTTCTCGAAAGAAAAATAAAAAGTTTAAAAATCTATCTAACACACACACACACACACACACACACACTCCCCAAATTAAACTAAACAAACCAAAAAACAATTCACACATCACAGATCCAACATACGTTAAAAAAAGTGCTCAACATCTTTATTATCAGGAAAATGCATATCAAAAGCACAATGAGAGGGCTGAGGTTGTGGCTCAGTGGTAGCACACCTGTCTGACATGTGTGAGGCACTGGGTTCGATTCTCAGCACCAGATATAAATAAATAAATTAAATATAGGCCTATCAACAACTAAAAAAAAAAAGAAGAAAAAAAAAGAAAAGAAAAAAGAAAAAAAAAACAATTATGAGGTATGACCTCATACCTTTCAAGGAAAATTGTTACTCTCCTACTCAGAAAAAGAAAACAAGTAAACAAGTGTTAACAAATATTACAAGAATGTAGTAAAAAGGGAGCTCTAGTAGACTTTTGATGGAATGCAAATCAGTGTGACCTCTATGCTTCATGGAAAAAAGAACTTCCCCCCAAATTAAAAATAAAACTAGCAAATGATTTAACAATCACACTGTGATTCAGCTTCCTTGTACTGGCTCCCAACTTGTACTGAGTTCTATGAGACAGGACATTCAGACACAAGTTAAATGAAGCATATTTATTCTATACAGATAGGCATCATAGGACAACAGAGGTCGGGAATTCATGATGAGCTGTTCCTCCAAACCTCAGCAAAGCTGCTTGGGTGAATGGAGTCTTCGCTGAAATCTCTCCACTTGCACTACAGCTGAGGGACCCTAAAAAACAGTCTTACTTGGGCATTACAATTTATTTCCTGAAGGCAACATGAACAGCTAGGACAAAGAATTGAAGAGTACCCTATTTCTAGAGACTGTAACAGAGTCCCTGCTGTTATTGCCAGCTCCAGCTTGTCAAAGGATATTGATTCCCAACATATTCTACAGTAACTTTATAAGGGGGAAAGGGTGAGAACCAGGACAGTCCAAGGTTTCCCAGAAAACTGCGCTGCACTGGCCTTTGAGTTTATATGCAAAGAAATTTTGAGAGAAAGATTATAATCCATAAAAAAGAATGTTTTCTGACATGTGTCTATTTTTGTTTCAATGTTTGAGTTGACATACTTGTCTAGCACGTATCATTCACCTGCATTATTGATCATTTTATTATTATTGTACTGTCCACTTGTACAGGAGACAGTGACTAAAGCACTTGCTAATGCCTCAAAATATTGACTGTCAACTTGTATAATTTCAGTGACATATAATAATATTTTTAATTTCTACAAGTATTGTGCCAGTGGCTAAAACTCTACTTTTCTGCCAGGCATGGTGATGCATGCCTGCAATCCCAGTGGCTCCAGAGGCTGAGGCAGGTGGATCACAAGTTCAAAGCCAGCCCTAGCAAAAGTGAGGTGCTAAACAACTTAGTGAGACTCTGTCTTTTAATAAAATACAAAATAAGGCTGGATATGTGACTTAGTGGCCAAGTGCCCCTGAGTTCAATCTCTGGTACAAAAAAAAAAATCCTCTCTTTTCTGTTGCAGATGACTCTTGAGTTATAAAAGAATATTTTTAATCAACTCTTAACTTATTCACATGGTGACATAATACTGGGAAACTGAGATCAGGATGATAATGTAATAAAAAATATTCAAGGTTGGGTATAGACAGCCAATAAGAATAAAGCATTTCCAGAAATGAGTTGCATTTTTTCTTTTTTGTTGTTTGAAAAATCTATATTATAAGCTTATTTAATTTTTTTTCCCAAGTAATTTTTCTTCTAGACCTTAAAAAGAATGTAGAGTGTAGCTTTTATATTTATATTCTTGGGAGACTTTTCCATTTCTAAATTAAATTAACATCTTTGATTTCCAGCTTCAAAGATGTATTGTATCCTCAAAAGGACATATTGTTGTTGTTGTTGTTGTTGTTGTTATTATTATTATTATTACTTTGATATGTGAAATTGACCCCATGTGTGCTTTGTCACTGAGCTATATCCCCAGTCTTTTTATTATTTATAATTTTGAGATAGGGTTGCTAAATTGTTGAGGCTGACCTTGAATTGGTGAGCATTCTACTTTAGCCTCTCTCTTTCTCTCTTTTTTTTTAAACAGGGTTTTTGTTGTTGTTGTTGTTTGTTTTACTTCTTTCAAGTTAACTAGCTAGCACATATTGATTTTACTTCTGCTTGCTTTTGTCCCTGGATGACAATGAAATTTGCTAAAAAAAGATAGTTGAATATATACATTTAGGCAAAAATGAAAATTTAAAAACAGAATGATAAGAATGCTAACAACATTTTTGAAAACTTACCCTGAGAAGTATAGTAACAACATTTTGGAGGACTTTCAATACTAAGTACTTTTATTTATTTTTTTTTGAATATCAAACATCTGATTTATTTATTTATTTTTTTAAATTTTATTTTATTTTTTTTATTGGTTGTTCACAACATTACAAAGCTCTTGACATATCATATTTCATACATTAGATTGAAGTGGGTTATGAACTCCCAATTTTACCCCAAATGTACTTTTAAATGCAATAACACTTTCAACTTTGACCAGATAAGGAATCTGCAGAAGGAATAATTTGTGACAGAGGAATGAGAACTTTGTTAACCTGCTGGTGCTCACAGAGATATTCAATGCTGTATCAGATCTGTCTAAATTCAAAGCCCAGTGTTTTAATCAGTGTTTTACACATTCCATCTCACAAAACTTGTCTTTGCTCTGAAGGAAAAATACCATTCAGATTTGTGTAAATGTTCAGTTGATAACTGTGACATCCCTTGCAAAGATTTCCTGACCTTTACTGCCACAGAATGTCAGGTTTACATTTGAGAAGGGAAACCTACAGAAAGTGGTGCCGCCTATAAAATTGGAAAACAATGTAGCTGCAAAGATTTTCACCAGGCTTCTCTAGGGAGCACTCTTAGTGCCTTGAAAAACTCTCTAAATCCTGCTATTTTTTTTTCTCATCCTCAAAATGTCTAGCTTCTAAAGGATTGAAGGAGAATGACAATTCTTTGTATTTTGCTTTTCTTTTGTACAGTTGAAGCAGAATGAATATTTTAAGGGGAGAGTGTCTTTAAAAATTATGACAGAGAATGATTTTGAAAAACCAAATCTGGTTTATAAACACATAAGATGGAACTTTACAATTGACAGAAGCTAAAATGCCACATCTCCATGATATACTACTTCCCATTGAGCACCGCCGTTCTTCTTTTCAATTCTTTGATTCATCTTTTTCTATTTTTATTTCTCACACTTGGGAGGGTTCCAGTTGCTACATGTTCTTCTCTTGTGAAATTCAACTCTTTGTGGTTAAGTAATTTAACTTTCAAGGCAGAAGTCCAGAATTAAGGAAGTTGAAGATTGTTTCCTCATCTCTAAACCATGTAGAATACTCAGTTTGCATTGTTTTAAAGCTCTTTGAATACATTTTACAACACCTTGAACAATTTGTCCAATAGTGCCTTCAATTACTTTGTGGAGATCTAAAATCTATTAACATTTACGGTTTGATCAACCAGCATTTAAAAAAAAAAGTTACAGGAACCGAGTAAATTTTTTAAAAGAAAAGAAAAGAAAGGCAATCTAGGGATGTGACTTAAAGCTCATAAGTAGACCGTGAAGTATTCACCAATAATTAGATTATCACTTTAGTGAGTAAATTTAGCACAAAAATACATTTAAAATTTACCTTCTACTTTTTTTCCTTTATAGTGAGCTGGTTTTCTATTCTTTAACTTTATTCAATTATTGCTTGTGTAGGGGGAGACAAACAAACCAAAAAAAAAAAAAAAAAGAAAGAAAATGTTTGTGCAGACAACATGATGTCCCATGTCTCTTTAAGGCTATGTAAACCAACTTCAACTTCACACTTCTGATTCCTGAAACTCCTCCCTGTACTTCCTTGTTCTCTAGATTCTTAGGACTGAATACTGTCTGCTGCATAGTAAATTATTAATAAATACATGCTGAATAATAAGTGAGAATGAATTTTTTTTTTCAGAGAACTGAGTACTGTTTTTTTTTTAAGTAAAAATGTGTTCCTGAAATATTGACAGGTTATTTTCAAAGATGCAAGGAGACACAAAGTGTTTTAATGATTGGCCCAGGGGCTGAGCCAAGTTGCCATCTAAACGTTGTTGTTGATGCTGCTGTAGTTGTTCTGTTTTGTCTTCTAAGGGATGGAAGTGAACCCAGGATCTTGTACATGCTTGGCAATTGCTCTATCAATAAGCCGTACCCCCAGCCACATCTGATTTCAGAACCCATGCTGTAACCACTAGGAAGTAATACCTGGAAATCCAAATCATTTTGAAAGTTATCTTTTATCATGTCACAACAGTTAGTGTGAAATTGAGTTGTTGGCATCCTTGGCAGTGAATTGTTGGTCTTTAAAAAATTACATTTATTTATTGAAAGATTTTGTTGTTGTTGTTCAATTTTCTCCTATATGGAGTTTGGTATATATGTCTTTTGAAATTTGACATGATGCTGAAAGATTTATAAGAAATTAGTTTCATAAGGCTACACTTTTTTTAAGTTTTGCTTAATTGAAATAATAATTATATGTAACATAGTGTTTTTGGTGGTGAAAATATTCAGTCTTTTGTTCTACCTCTTTGTGTATACATTATTGTTAACTGTAATCACTTTATTGTACACTGGGACATCAGAACTTATTCCTTGTATCTAACTATAATTATAAATCTTTTGGCAAACTTGTTCCCATCTCCTTCCTATACCTTCCCCAGACACTGGTAACAACCATTCTGCTCTCTATGTCAATGAGATCAATAATTTTAGATTCACATGAGTGGGGTCATGTGGTATTTGCCTGTACCTGACTGATTTCATTCCACATAATGTCTTCCAAGTTCATTTATGTCACCACTAATGACAGTATTTTATCTATTTCTTGGCTGAAAAGTATCCCATTCAGTGTACACACTACATTCATTCAGTGATGGACAGCTTAGTTGATTCCGGACACAACTATTGTGAATTGTGAGTGTGGAGATGTCTCTCTTACAAACTAATTTCACTTCCACCCCCAAGCAATTGGATTGCTGGACTATATGGCAGTTCTATTTCTAATGTTTTGAGAAAGATTCCTAATATTATCCATAATGGCTGTTCTAATTTGCAGTCCTACTAATGATGCATAAGGTTTCCTATTTAATTCATATCCTCACCAGAATTTATTATCTTTTTGTCTTTTTTTTTTTAAAAAAAGCCATTCAAACTGGGATTATGTGATATCTCTCTAGGTTTGATTTGCATTTCTCTGAGGGTTAAAGATGTTAAGTATTTTTTCATATGTTTTTTTTTGGCCATTTGTATGTCTTATTTTCAGAAATGTCTCTTTGGATCTTTTATTTACTTTTTATTGAATTAATAACTTTTTTGACATTGAGTTGTTGGAATTTCTCACACACTCTGGATATTAACATCCGATGCGTCATTCACATATATTTTATCCCACTTTGTATGTACATTGTTCCTTCACTTTGTTCATTGTTATCCTTTGCTTTTAAGAGTCTTTTGAGTTTGAAGTAATTTGTATTTTTGTTGCTTGTGCTTTTGAAGTCATATCCAGAAAATCTTTGCCCTGACTAATGTCATAAAGCTCTTCTTTTGACTTTTTCTGTTAGTAGTTTCATTGTTTCAGTTCAGGTGTTACCTTTAGGATTTTAGTACATTTTGAGCATTTATTTATTTATTTATTTATTTATTTATTTATTTATTTATTGTGTGTGTATGTGAGACAAGAGATTGGGTCTAATTTAGTGCTTTGGTATGTGGATATCAAGAACTGTTTATTAAACAGATTATATTTTCCCAATGTGTATTTTTAGTGCCAGTGTTGAAAATCAGTTGGCTAAAAATGTGTGGACTTTTTTCTGTTCCATTCGTTTGTGTGTCAGCTAATTACTCTGGTACTATGCTATCTGAGTTACTATAGACTCGTAGTATTTCTTTTTTGAGGGGTACTAGGGATTGAATTTGGGGGCACTCAACCATTGAGCAACATCTCCAGCCCTATTTTGTATTTGATTTAGAGACAGAATCTAAGTTGCTTAGCACCTCATTGTTGCTGAGGCTAGCTTTGAACTCATGATCCTCCTACCTCAGCCTCCCGAGCTGCTAGAATTACAGGTGTCCATCATCACACCCAGCTGACTTGCAGTGTATTTTTAAGTATATGTGATATGGCTGGCTTTGTTCTTTTTGTTCAAGATTGTTTAACTATCTGGGGTTTTAATGAGTCTACATAAATTTTACAATTGCTTTTTTTTGTTTGTTTGTTTTTAATGAAGAAGGTCCTTGCTATTTTCAATGTGTTCTTTTTGGGTATACACAACATTAGAGTGTATTGATGTATTATACGTATATGGAGAATAACTTATTCTTATTAGGATCTCTCTTGCAGTGGTACATGATGTGGAGTTTCATTTGTCATGTATTCATATATGAATATAGGAAAGTTATGTCCATCTTTACTATACTATTCCCCTTCTCTTCCCTTCATTCCCATTTGTCTAATGAACATCTATTCTTCTCTACCCTAATCCTTGTTGTGTGTTAGTATCAACCTATAAGAGAGAACATTTGGCCTTTGGTTTTGAGGGACTGACTTATTTCACTTAGCATGATAGCATCCAGCTATATCCATTTACTGGTAAATGACATAATTTCATTCTTTTTGATGGCTGAGTTATATTCCTTTGTGTATGTATACCACAGTTTGTTTATCCATTCATCTGTTGAAGGACACATAGTTTGGTTCCATAGCTTAGCTATTCTTAATTGAGCTACTCTAAACATTGATGTGGCTATTTCACTGTGGTATTCAGTAAATTAAGACCATTGGGTATTTACCAAGGAGTGGGATAATTGGGTCAAATGATGGGTCTATTCCAAGTTTTCTGAGGATTATCCACAATGCTTTCCAGAGTGGTTGCACATCAACTTGCAGTTCCACCAATAAAGTATAAATGAATCTTTTCCCCCATATCCTTGCCAACATTTATTATTATTTGTATACTTGATAATTGCCATTCTGCCTGGAGATGAAATCTCTGTAGTTTTAATTTGCATTTCTCTAATAGCTAGAGATATTGAACATTTTTTCATATATTTGTTGACCATTTGTATGCCTATTCAGTTCCTTTGCCCATTTATTAGTTGAATTTTTTAAAATTTTTAAATTTTTTTTTGGCATTGAGTTTTTTTGAGTTCTTTGTATATCCTAGAGATTAATGCTCTAAATGAGGTGCAGGTGGCAAGATGTTCTCCAATTCTGTGGGCTCTTTGATTTTTCCATATTCTTGATTGTTTCCTTTTATGTGAAAAAACTTTTTTTATTTTAATACCATCTTATTTTGATTCTTGATTTTACTTCTTGTGCTTTAGGAGTGTTGTTGAAGAAGTAAAAAAATCCCAAGCAGATGGAGAGTTGGGTCTACATTTTCTTCTAGTAGGCACAGGGTCTCTGGTCTATTGTCTGTTGATCCACTTTGAGTGGAGTTTTATGCAGGGTGAGAGATAGGGGTTAAGTTTCATGCTACTACATATGGATTCTAGTTTTCCCAGTATGAGATAACTGTACATATGTGGGTTTGTCTCTGTGTGTTCTATTCAGTTTCATTGGTCTTCATATCTGTTTGGGGGCCAATACCATGGCATTTTTGTTACTATAATTGTAGTATAATTTCAGGTCTGATATTTTGGTGCTTCCTATTTCACTCATCCTTGGTATTTTAACAGGGTTGTTTTTAATCTGTAGAACACCTGTGTATTATGGATTCCCACCCACAACCCGTGCAGATGGCTCCCCACAATGGACATTTTAAAAGTATTAAGTATTCAAATCTATAAACTCAGGATACATTCCCATTTATTTCTGCCTTCTTCAATTTCTTTAACAAACATTTCATAGCTTTCATTTTAGATATAACTTACCTCCTTGGTTAAATTTATTTCTAACTTTTTTTGTGGTTTTTGTAACGGAAAATGTTTTCTAGATATCTGTTTCAGACAGTTTGCTGTGAGTATATAGAAACAATAGAGATTTAAAATTTTGATTTCTAAACTAAAACTTTACTGAATTCATTTCATATTTAAATAGATTTCTGGTTGGAACTTACATTTTTCTATATATAAGATCATGCCATCTCTAAGCAATTTGACTTCTTCCTTTCCAAGTTGGATACCCTTATTAATTTTTCTTGCCTGATTTCTCTGTCAAACATCCAGTACTATTTTGAAGAGAAGTAATAAGTAATATCATCTTCAAGTCTTAAAAGAGAATATTTCAAATTTTTCCTATTCAGTATATTAGTTGTGAGTTTGTCATTTATGGTCTTTATCGTGTTGTGATATATGTTTTCTGTACCTAATTAATTGAGAGAATTTCTCAAAGAGATGTTGGGATTCATCAAATACTTTTTCTGCATCTATTAAATGATTGTATTTCTTCTCTTAACTCTGTTCATGTGATAGATAACATTTATTTATTTGCGTATATTATAATATCCTTAAATCCCTGGGATGACTCAAACTTGGTCATGTTCAATGATTTTTTTCAAAGTGCTGTTGGACTTGGTTTTTAGTATTTTGTTGAAATTTTTGCACTTGTGTTAAGCAGGAACATTGACATGTAGTTTTTATTTTTGTTGTTGTGTCCTTGTTTGATTTTGGTATAGGATGATATGGCTTCAGAGAATGAATTTAGGGAAACAAATCCTTTCCTATCAATTTCCTCCAATAGCTTGGGAAGAATCAGTATTAATTTTTCTTTAAATATAGAATTCAGCAATGAAGGCATTGGGTCCTGGGCTTTTCTTTGATGAGATTTTTTTTTAAACAGTGATTTAATGTCAGTCCTTGGTTTTGATTGGTTTAGATTTTTTTATTTCTTTATGATTGAATTCTCTGTAGGTTTTATGTATTCTGGTATTAAACAGTTTCTCCTTGGTTTTCCCATTTTTTGGTGTATATTTTTTCATGATACTCTCTTATGATCCATTGTATTTCTGCAATATTAGTTGTCAAGTCTACATTTTCATCTTGGGTACGATTTACTTGGTCATCTCTGTTTTCTCACTCTACCTAAGCTTATCCATTGGAATTATCTTTTCAGAAAACCAACTGTTATATTACAATTTGCTTTTTTTAGCTTCTACTTCATTTATTTCTGGTCTGTTCTTTGTTTCTTTCTTCCTGCCAATTTTCTGTTTAGTTTGTTCTTACTTTTCTAGTTCATTGAAGTGTAATGTTAGGGTATTTGAGATATTTCTAGTTTTTTTTTTATGTAGAGATTTATTTCTATGATCTTCTCTTTTAGAACTGCTTTTGCTATCTTCCACATTTTCAAATAATATTAGTTGTTGAAAGACCTTTATTTTATTTTATTTTATTTATTTTTTATGTGGTGCTGAGAATCAAACCCAATGACTCCCACATGCTAGGCAAGTGCTGTACCACTGAGTTACAACCCCAGCCCCCACATGTTTTGATGTTGTTTTTTCTATTTCCATGTCTCAAGAAATTTTTTTTATTTCCCTTCTAGTTTCTTTATTGACCCATTATATGTAGGAGCATGTGTTCAATATTCATTTGTAATGTTTTCTAATTCCTTACTGTTAGTGATTTCTAGTTTTATTCTACTGTATCTTGAAATAAATGATTGTTATGATTTTGATATTTTTTAAGAATTTCTCAAGACTTGTTTTGTGGCCTAATATATTATCTATCCTGAACAAAGTTCTATGTGCTATTGAGAAGACTGCAGCTATTAGATGAAAAGTTTTGTAAATGTATGTTAAACTTATTTGGCAGAACATGAATAAACTATGATGTTTCTTTGTTGATTTTTCTGTCTGAATGATCTGTCCATTGCTAAAAAAAAAAAGTGGAGTGTTAAAGTTCCTTATTATTATTACAGTACATTTTCCCATTTTGGTCTGTATTTATTATATTATTTAAGTTGTCCAATTTTGGTTCTACATATATTTACATTTGTTGTATTCTCTGTTGCATTTACTGCTATATAATTCTATAATGGCCTTTAAAACCACCTGATAGAAGATTGCTCTCTTCCTTATTTTATGTGTATTTGCATGGAAACTTTTTCCATTATTTCAATTTTAGTTCATGTGCATTCTTATTGGTGATGGGTCTTTTGTAGGCAATAAATACTTGGGTTTCCATATATATGTACACATATATGATATATAAGATCTATAGGATATATATATATATATAATATATATCATATAAAATACATAAATATGTGATATATAGAATATATACATGGATGTGTGCATATATATATATATTCATTCAGCTACTCTGTTCTTTTCTTTAAAAATTTTAAATTGACACTTAAAAAATACATATTAATGGAATGCCATGTAATGTTCTAATAAACATATACATGTTTAAATTAGACCAAATATATCTATCTCCTCAAACATTCATCATTTGTTTTTGGAGAAAACTTTCAAACTTCTTTCTTCTACATTTTTTGGAATACATTATCATTAACTATAGTTATTCTATTGTAAATAGCATATGAGAATTTATCTCTTCTGTCTAACAGTAATTTTGTACCCATTTCCCTGCTTCACCTTCCACACTACTCACCCTGGTCTCTGGTAGCCACCATTCCACTCTTAACTCCTACAAACACAAATTTTTATAGTTCACATGTGAATGAGAACATGTGATATTTGCCTTTTTGTGTTTGATTTATTTCACTCAACATAATACTTTCCAGCTCCATCCTTGCTATTACAAATAAGACAATTTATTCTTTTTTATGGACCAATAGGATTAATTACATAATTTATATCATATTTGTTTTCTTTACCCATTTATCTGTTCATGGAAGCAGGTTTTTTGCATTTATTGGATGTTGCATGCCCTGTAGTTTTTAATTAGACAATCTAATGCATTTATGTTCAAGGTCTCTTTATTATTTACATTTTTGTGTAGTACTAGGGATTGTACCTAGGGGTGAGTTATCACTGTGCTACATCCCCAACCCTTTTTAAATTTTTATTTTGAGACAGGTTCTCATTAAATTTCTGAGGCTGTCCTAAAACTTGTGATCTTCTGCTTCAACCTACATATATGTGTGTGTGTGTGTGTGTGTGTGTGTGTGTGTGTGTGTATCCATTCAGCCATTCTGTTCTTTTCTTTTAAAAACTGTGGCTAGAATTACAATGCCAGCTGTATCTGTGCCAAATAATATCTCTAATATTGCTCTTCTAATAATTTTCTAGTTATATTTTATTATTGCTCTAATTATATTTCCCTTAAAACCAATGAGATTGATTGAATACTTGCTTATTGGTTAGCCATTTATTTATTAATAGTGTTATTTATGTATCATATTTTATAAGGGGATTGCTCAAATTTTTTGTCCATTCTTGTTGGGTTCTTTGTGGGCTTACTGAATTGTAAGAACATTTTTTTGGTAATTTTCTTTGCAATTGAATATAGTTTATTCTGCAAATATAGAACTTAAAACTGCTAGATAATAATAGAATAACATATTTAAAATGATTGATTTTAAGTATTTTCCTGAATGCACTTTTCATTGAGAAGATTTTCCACATAGAAATGAGATGATGAATGACTTGGAAATCACCTTAATATCACCTCCAATAGATATTTCTGACACTGTATTAATTGAATAGATCATGCCTCATTTGGAGTCATATGCTAAGGCAAACAACTACTACTGAAAATTTAAATGGTTCCACTTAAAATCCTTTGACAGTCCTTAACTTTTTGAATTTGAAAGCAGTATGTTTGCCATGAAGATGCTGAGGTACTTTGCATAATATAAAATATTTTTAGCTTTTTATTTGTTTTTCAGAATTTTATAATAAAGTATGCAATACCTCCTATAAATTATCAGAGAATTAATTTTTTTTTCCTTTTTTATAACGTTGATTTTTCTGGTCCCTATTCTCAGTGTATATTAGGCCTTATTTATCTTTGACAGTCTTATTGCTTAGCGTCCCCTAAGGTGTGTTAAAAGCAAAAGGTAATACCAGTTTTTAATTATATTTCTACCACAGAGTTACTTCAATTCATTACTTTAGAATTCCACCTGGATAGAATTCTATAAATCAGTTTCTCTAGAGACTGACATGTGAGACTATTATTTTTTTCCTGTAACTGGCAATCAATTTATGTGCTACCCAAGCAAACTTAAGAGCAAACAAGAAATCTTATGTAACTTGAGCATCAACATTTGTCTTGTTTGATTCACATTCTGTCAGTGTTAAAGTTACAGGATAGGTGATAAACTGAATATTTTTATTCTTTCATTAATTTCTTCAAAAAAGCCCAAGGAATATCATAACACAAGAGATACTATTCTAAGTCTTCAAGACACAAAGAATATCAATGCAGATCACTAAAATAGGTCAGCATATACTGAAAAATAGAAATGAATAGGTTACTCATAGTTTTTAAAT
Organism: Urocitellus parryii; assembly: GCF_045843805.1. Classification (NCBI taxonomy): domain Eukaryota; kingdom Metazoa; phylum Chordata; class Mammalia; order Rodentia; family Sciuridae; genus Urocitellus; species Urocitellus parryii. The sequence goes on along the minus strand of NC_135540.1, from coordinate 110,164,632 downwards.
GGTCAGTTTATACTAAGTGCATTTGGTAGTGAGCATACATATGGATCTATATGGACCTTGTGAAGACATACTTGTTCACAGAGAGCAGCTTAACTCCTTTGCTTATTCAGGATATTATGCACTTTACTGTAAAATCAGGTACCGTCTATCCAGTTAGAAAATGAATCATGCATTTTAATTTGGAACCTTACATATCCTACAAATAAGATCAGTTGAAAATGACTGAAATGAATAATATCAATGAAAGGTTTTTCTGCAGCTTAGTAATGAATGCATTCAGTGACCATGAGAACTACATTTAGGGATTTTATCTGAATAAGTCTTCATATTTAAATTCGCATTGTATTTTCATATCTAAGTGACTTGTATAAACATTTAGTATATTGGAGAAGACAGTATCTTTTCTTGTGAAGTCTTAATTTCCTTTTTCTCAGGTTCTATAAATTCTCTCACTTATCATATGTAATTATTTGTAATATGCTGAATTTATATACCCTGCTGCTTTCTATTGTCAGAGTTTTTATTTCAAATCTTTGTTGATACACCAAACTGAAAATTCCTTTCAAATATAGAAATCATTTTTCTAATCATAAATACCCTTTCATAATATTTAATTATACACCAATTGATTATTATATGCATTTTGAGGAACTGTGATAATTTGTTTTCCAGTGTTTGAAACACAATTTGCTGTGATTGCAAATATTTTTCTTCAGTCATTTTAAAGGGATAAAGTAGGAGAAATAAATACATTTTAAAAGTCAAACGTGAAACTAGTAAGTATTGATTAAAAAGAAATAGCGTAGATATGTTCCAGTATTATTAAAGAGAGGTAGAGAGAGCTACAGAATGTAAATCTGAAGGTGAGGCTTGAATCTTTGCACCATCTCACTAAGGGTAAACCAACACGTGTTGAAAATGAGCCACTTAATTTGTGCTGGCTTTCTAAATTTCCACGAATGAAATAAAATTCTCTAACCCTATGTCTTAGGGAGGATTTGAGAATTTTGCAATCAGAATTATTAAACCATTATGGACTCATTCAAATGAATATTCTTCAATATTTTCTCATATATATTGGATTTGAGATTTCTGTGGATCAAAGATTGATCAGGGAGGTAGTTATAAGCAATTTCAAGCAATAACATTTATTATTGGGCTGGGGATGTGCCTCAAGTGGTAGAGCGCTTGCCTGGCATGCATGAGGCCTGGGTTAGATCCTCAGCACCACATACAAACAAAGATGTTGTGTCCGCCGAAAACTAAAAAATAAATATTAAAAAAATCCTCTCTCTCTTTTTCTTTCTCTCTAAAAAAATTTATTATTCCTTAAAATATTAATTTTGACTTTCATATACAAGCTTACAACTAAACAGTACATCTGAATGCCAGTGCATTCTATTATGTTGAATTTCATTAATAAAATATTTTAAAACTTGATAAAGTTTCCAAATAAATTATCAGTTGTTTTATTAAGATTTTATCCCTTTTCTCCTTTTTTATTCATTATAGCCATACATAATCACTTTGATAACATTATAAAAGTATGTATTATGATTTTCACTAATTCAATCCCCAGTGCTTCCGAATTCCCTCCTCTCCTACCTCCCCATGTTCTTTTCTTTCTAATCAATTGATCTTTCATCTATTTATAGATTTTTTTTAAAAAAATTACTACATTATGGATATACAGAAAGGTGAGATTTACAAGTGTTCATAGAAATGGTCAGATTCATTCCACCATTCCTTCATTGTTCTGTGCTTCCTCCCTCTTCCTCAACGTCTTCCTCTACTTCACTGATCTCTTCTATTTTCATGAGCCCCACAACCTCCCTTTTTTCTCTGCCAACCCCACTTTTGTTTAACTACCACATATAAGAAAAAACACTTCAACCTTTGCCTTTCTTTTTTTTGGAGGTATACTGCATATTGAACTCAGGGACACTCAACCACTGAGCCTTATTTTTTTGTATTTTTATTTAGAGACATAGTCTCACTGAGTTGCTTGTTTCAGGCTGGCTTTGAACCCATGATCTTCCTGTCTCAGCCTCCTGAGCAGCTGGGATTTTAGGCATGTGCCACCATGCCTGGTGACCCTTAACATTAGTGGTCTGGCCTATTTCACTTAATATAACGTTCTCCAGTTTCATGTATTTACCAACAAATGACATAATTTCATTCTTCTTTGTGGCTGAGAAAAACACCAATGTGTATATATACCACATTTTCATTATCCATTAATCTGGCTATAAGCTAGTTCCATAGCTTAGATACTGTGAATTGCACTGGTGCAAACACAAATGTATTGCACACCTATAGTATGCCGATTTTAGATCTTTTGGACACGTACCAAGGAGCCGGATAATTGGATTGTATGGTGGTTCTAGTTCTAGTTTTTTGAAGGAATCTCCAAACTTCTTTCCAAAGTGGTTTTACTAAATTGCAGTTCCAACAACAATGTATTAGTGTACATTTTCTCCCACATCCTCTCCCAAAGTTTTATAATTTGTATTCTTTATAATTACCATTCTGACAGGTGTGAGATGAAATCTCAGTGTAGTTTTGATTTGCATTCCCCTCATTGCTAGAAATGTTGAACTTTTTAAAAATATATTTATTGGTCATTTGCATTTTCTTTTTGAGAAATGTCTCTTTAGTTCTTTTTACTATTTACTATTTTTTGGGGGGTACTAAGTTTTCTGAGTTCTTTATTTATTCTGAATATTACTCCCTTATCTGAGAAGCAAATGGCAAAAATCTTCTCCAATTCAGTAGACTTTCTTTATGCTCTTAATTGTTTTCCTTTCTGTGCAGAAGGTTTTCAGATTGATGTCATCCATTTCCTATTCTTGTATTTTGGGAGTTTTTAAAATATATTTGATGCCTATGCCAATATGTCAGAGCATTGAGTCTACATTTTGTTCTAGCAGTTGCAGAGTTTATGGTCTAATTCCTAGGTTTTAGATCCATTTTGACTTGAGTTTTTCATATGGTGAGAGACAAGGATGAAGTTTTATACATCTACTATTAATATCTGGTTTTCTTGGCACCACTAATTTAAAAGGCTACCTTTTATTCAACATATTGTTTGGCACCTTTGTTGAGTATTAGATGACTATATGTGGATTTGTCTCTGGGTCTTCTATTCTATTCCATTGGTCTTCAGAGCTGTTCTGGTGCCAATATCATGGTGGTTTTGTTACTATAGCTCTGTAGTGTAATTTAGTGTGGTATTCTGATGCCTCCAGAATTGGTCTTTTTGCTCAGGATTGCTCTCTCCTGGCAAAATTCATCACACAATTATCAGAAGCATAGCACAGTTTTGTGTGTGACCTTAATATTGATTGATTCAAACTGGTATGAACTTTCAATATCCTTTCAAGTTCAGGGTAGAGATAATTATTTAGTTGCTTACCTAAGTTGTGTGAGATAATTTGCCTAGTATTTACTCCATTTAAAAAAATTTTGTCTATCATCAATGATATAAATTTAGATGACAGTATAATTAATGGCAAAGGATAAACAAGTTCTAAAAAATAAAAGTAGTCCCTTTTTACCACATAATTATTTCCAAACTAACTCAACTAAAATTCATGGCATTTGAAAACTGGAATTAATGATAACAATATTCAATATACATGACACTACTCATAGAGGAATAAACTTTATGGTATGATTATTTCCTTTGCCTTGGTAAATAGTAGAGCTTTTTGTTCTGTTCTTCATTGTCCTGTGGTTATGTTTGTTTTGTTTTGATTTTATTTTTGTTATGATACATTTTGTTTTTCATTTCCATCATTGATTCAACAAGTTACATATTCAGACATTAGATGATGTTTATTGCACTGAATTTCAAGTGAGTCATTGCCTCTTGGCAAGTTTATATGCCTTTGTTCTCCATTATTTTGCTAAGAAAGCTAAAGTCAAAGCCTGATGCCTTAGGACTTATGAGTATCCAAATGCTAAGCATTTAGAAGTGAGCTTGTGAAACTCTTTAATACTATGAATTAAATCTCTTTTTTGTTATTTCTCCAGTTTTTATATATGCGTTGTGAGTAGAGATGCTGTTTCACTGTTCCTTAACCTTTGCTGAAGGTCCTAAGCTTGGTTTTAAAAATCCGTGCTTCATAACCCAGCACAAGGATGAATGCCTGTAACCCCAGTGGCTTGGAGGCTGAGATAGTAGGATCAAGAGTTCAAAGCCAGCCTCAGCAAAAGCTAGGTGCTAAGCAACTCAGTGAGACCCTGTCTCTAAATAAAATACAAAATAAGACTGGGATGTGGCTCAGTGGTCTAGCACCCTGAATTCAATCCCTGGTATACCCCCCAAAATAAGAAGTACTGATTCATGATGCAAATGTATCCCCAACTCCTCAGTGTCCATCCTCTAACTTCAATATCAGGGTATATGTATATGTATTCTCCTGGGTCACTGAAAGTATATGTATTTTGATTGGACTGAATAGCATTTTGAGGCACAAGTTAGTGTCATTGCTAGAGGTAAATACATATAATGATTTGTTATATGTATTTTGGATGTTGGAGGTTATTTTGGCTGCTGTAGATGTGGAGGCACATAAAACTTCCTTTGAAAGGTAACTGGATGGTCTGCACTGGTTCCTACTGCCAGTCAGATATTGATATTGGCAACACAAGGAGTTCTAGATGGAGGCTGAGTGGTCCCTGATGTTGATGCTCAGCCCTGCAGATTCAACTGCCTGCATTGGGGTTGTGCTCCACTTGATAGTGTTCTTTCTAGTTGGAGAAATTTTAGTTTACTATGGGTTATAAAAATTTTACTGTGAACTCTTCTCATCAATATTAGCATTCTAATTAACTTCAAGGTTTTAGGTTTTTTACTTATTTTAGCCTATTTGAAACTCCAAAGCATTTGTCCAAATAATGTAACCTGCTTAAAATCCCTTCAAGCTTATATTTCTTGATATGAGAGTCAGGAAAGCATTCTGAAACAATATAACAAAATATAGGGGGTTTTCCCCTGCCTTATTTATTCATTCATTTAATGCCAATATTGACTGAGATCTTACCATGCTCCAGGCATTGTTTTGGGTACTGAGGCACAGAAATAAATGAGACAATGGTTGCCTCTACGTTGCCTCTACGTTCTTACCAAACCCATATCCATGAGGAGGAGTGAGGAGGATATTGAGAGCAAACAAACAAAAGGTATGAGAAATTAGGTATTGGAATGCAGAGAAATATAAAATAGGATGACATGAGGGTTTGATTGATAGCTACTTTAGGTTAGGTGCTTGTCATTTGCTACCCTCAAGAAATGACCAGAATGTTACAATTTGAAGGAGATTTATATGAGTCTCAGACGCAGGCATATATATTTCCTATTCTGAACAAATGAAAGGGTGTGGAAAATGAATATCAAGGAAACATTAAAAACACCTCTAAAACAATCTTAGTTCAATATTCACAACTTTGTTCCAAACACTAGCTTCTTTTGAGGGAGACTCAGTATCTTTCTAAGATATTGTTAAAAAAAATGAAATAGGGGAAATACCAGAACATCTGATATATCTTTCTTGCCTCTTTTCTTGTCCTTTACTTTCTTCTCCTTCTCTTCTTTATTCTTTTCATTTTCCTTGTGCTCTTACATCATTTCCTTCATCTCTCCCTCAGTTTTTTCTTTCCTTCCTTCCCTACCTCCTTTCTTCCTTTAAAAAAGTATATAAGTAAACTACTATACTATGTGCTCTGTAATGGTCATCAGAAATGTTGTCATGAAGAAAAAAAATGTGTCTTCTCCTCTCATAAAATCTAAATTTTACTGGGAAAAATAGACTCCATAAATACAGTTATAGGAGAAGTAATTTAAGTACAATTATTATAAAGGCTATTGTAAAAAAAAGGTGATTCAAACCAATTTTGATCAAATTTATAGTAATACCCATTGCTGTGCTTATTCTACTGAGAAAAAGAGCAGTCATTTTCACATGTAATCCAAGCTTCCTTCTGGTTTCTGATAAACAAACCAGTCAAAAAAAAAATATTAAACTACAAAAAAGAGAAAGAAGATTTATTCTAAGGCAACATTTAAGCAATATATTTCTAACTTTATTTTGTACTTAAATTATGGATGGAGCTTGTTCATAATCCAGAGTTGAGATTTTTTGAGTGTGTAATAGGGCTAGGGAAGCTGGATTTTAATCAAATTCCCCAGAGGGTCCTTGAATTTCACTTTGAGAAACCATGTGGTATGAACACAGTAGGGACAAGATGGACTCCCACCAACTAAAATTTGCTTTGGACTGTTAAGACTGATGATGTTATAGATGCACCAAGATGGCATAAAAATGCCTTAGAGAGACTTTCTGAGGATAGCAAAAATACCCAAATTATTTTAAAAATGGTTTAAGAATGCAAGGAAAGGAAATGATTCCAGATTTTTATGATGATTAGGGAGAAAATATAAGCTAAGGATTTTAACATTTTTGCTGGCACCAAACGATGAAACACTCTTTGACTATTAATGAAATATCGAAAAAAAGTGGCATGTGCTGTCTCCCAGTCTTAGCCTTAGTAAGAGGTGCTGTGTTTCCATTCACCCATCTGTGAGTTTGCAGTCTCTTCAAGTTTCTGATATAAAATGATTAATATTTAAAACACACTTGGCCCAAACTCAGAGCTTTAAGACAAAACCAGTTGAACCCAGCCTTGATCAGTAAAATTCCAGCAGACTTTGAGACTTGCAAATTGAAACAGAGCTGCTCCAGGAAAATAATTCTTTGTGAGCAGGAGAATGGTACTTATTGTATGGCTCTGAGTTTTTAGGTTATTTACTATTCACTATTATTGTGAAAATAACTGCTTGAAACACTTGAAATCTGTATGTCTATCTAATCTATCTGCTATCCATCCACCCATCCACTATACTTGCCAATTTATTTGCATATGATCTATTCCCTAACCCTAATTAACATTTTTCATCTTTAATTTTTATTTCTTTTTCATTTTTCTTCATGCAGCCACACTCTGCTTCTCATTTATATAGCAAAATATTCAAAATATGTCAATATGTCAATATTACTGTTGACATAAATCTTAAACTCATTTTGAATAAGACTCTAATTTGTTTATATAGAACCTGAGGAATGTACAGCTAAAGAATAATGTGAACCCCAAAACCAAAAGACTCTAACACAATATAAAATATTAGACCAAAACTAGAGACCACAGATTATGTTCCATATGTATTCATATTTTGTTCTCTTTATCATTTTTATTTCTTCCCACTCCATGGTAATAAAACACTTTACAAGTCCTAATATTTCTTGGAACATTAGCATCAGACTCGGTCACTTCCTCTCAATTCAACAGTTTTTATAAGCACCTTTCTCTCATCATAGAAAGAGTGTCCTCCTTTTCCTTCCTAACCTCACTTACTAGCACTAAAACATAAATTATCATGACTTTTCCAGGAAATAGGTAGAAGATACATTTTGTTACTGTGCTAATTTTTCTTGTGGGGAAACTGAAGCAGTCAGTTAGAAAATCTGATTGAAAGTAAAAGTAGATTTGATAATGCACATGGAACTTATTTACACATAATTTTCATTCAATTATGTTAAGTAAGTGGATGGATCAGTCAATATTGGGCTAAACTAAAAATTTTATCTAAATATTGAAATTTTCAATAAAGCTAAAGGATATATAAGAAATTCTAAAGACAAGTCAGGGATTACTTCAATATGGTGGATCACTCAAGATAAAACCCCAAAATTTCAGTACATTTAATATTCAGAGGCTATTAGTATGCAAGGTGACAGAGTATCCATCTTATAGCTGTGCACATATTATGAGACATAATAATAGTTGATTTTGATTCAATAAAGGAGTTAAAATATTTTAAATATAAATATTCAAATTAATAGTCATAATAACCCTATGATAGTAAGATCTACCTATAATCATTTTATAGGTGAGAAAATGGAGAATAAGAACTTTAAGTAACTTACAGTGTTTGTCAGGTCAGGCAAGATTATGCCATAATAACAAACAAGATTAAAATCCAAATATCTTAATACAAGAAATTTTATTATCTTGCTTATAAAAAAATATACTGCAGATCCTAGTAATATTGCAAGGCAGGCAACACAATTATTCTTGCTAAGGAAGATTCCAATGCCTGTGGCTTCTCAAACTTGTGGCCTCCTGAGGAATTGAGCACAAGCTTTTAAAGGCTCTCATTCAGAATAAATATATAACATGTTGCTCATATTTCATTAATCAAGGATAAACTCAAGTTCATTTCTATCTTCAAGGTGACAAGAAGCATACTCTTCTATACTGACTAGCAATATCTATCGCACTTGCTTCAGATTATCCAGATAAAAAAAACAGAACTACTAATTTTTGTGGAGCCTAATTTTAATAATTAGGGCTGCTGTCACTTCTTGACACAAATTAATCAGGAAGTCATTTTTGATTTTTACTTACAAAAACTGAGAACAAAAAATAATTTTAAAAAGGTAGAAAACTAATAAAGGCTTAAAGTAACTGATTGCTAAAGGGATTTGTAGAATAATCTGAGATTCTGGAGGCTGGGTGTTGGGTGTTGAAAAGTAACTTGAATCTCTGTTTTAACCTTTGGCATATATGAGGAACAAAAAATATGGACAAATTTAAGAAAAAGTACATACTAAAATAATTTATGTGCTAGGTTAACTTTGATTGACAAGGCTTGACTGCCTAGGTAAGAAGCATCTTTAGAGTAGGACAACGTACTCATACTAACTATGTTGTTAAAAATGTATTCTGTGTCTCAGACAAAATCCTCTGTGTATTAGATCCAGATAAACAATCTATTTAGATGCTTGGCATTCTGTCAAATTGAAAATGAAATCTCCTGAAATGTCTGTCAACAGAAAAGAACTTCTTGGTTAGGATAAAAAAGTTAATTAATGATTGATTGACCTGCTGAAATGCTAGCTGGGATATCTGATGTAGGCCACTTGGGAATGCTCATTTCACTCTTCTATAGAATGGATGCATTAGTATTCTAACTGCTTATTATATTGTCATTATAGACATGACTGGAGTTATAGCTGTCCTCTTACAGAACAACGCTGTTTAATGATATTTTTATTTTGAAAATGAAAAAGCCTTACATACTTGCAGGCACATCATAACAGAGTGTAGCTACTAGACAGGTAAAGGTCAAATGAAGCAACTTATCTAGTGTGTAACCAGATTAATTTTATTTTTAAAGAATAGCAACACATAAATTCAAAATGATTTTAGTTTTATTACTTTACTGAAATTTGTTTTTAAAGCTCTCCCTTTTATATCTTTGAGAACTGAGTGATTTAAAACATGAACAATTTAAAAACATATTGGCAAGCTACCCATAATTATAACTATTAAGTTCTGCATGAATGTCAATAAGATTGGGACAAAAAACAGTTGTCAAATTGACTTGATTGATAACAGGGCTGCAGTTAGTTTTTAAAATCAGAGTGTCCTTCTGATTTCACATGAAATGAAATGAAATAACCAAGAAATAGTTAGAAATAATCCTGAATGATATATTCTTGCATATTTTTCACAGTCAAAAGAACACAGCTATAATTGAGAAATACATTTTCTAAACTGTTTGTGGCAAATGTTGAAACTTTAAGCAACAAGTTATTAACATGATTGAAGAAAATAAAGCACAGGAAAGAGCAATTTGAGAAGAAATTCTTCACCTTCAGTGTCAGCATATATTTTATCTAGTAATTTACCAAAACTCACATGAGACAGCATTAAAAATGCTTGAAGTCATTTTGAAAAAGCTAGGCATCTGCAACGCTAAATTCTCTGAGATTAGTCACACAGATTAATTTTTAAATTAATGTCATCCTTGCAGTATTAGACTTCTTTTTCCATAAGAAAAGATAGACATATTGGTTTCTAAAAATCCATAAGTCTTCCAATTCAAGGGACATGTTTTGTCACTTATTACTTTATACAAAAATCCGTAAAAACAAGATAGAATTTCAAAATTCCTTATTAGATTTGAAGGTCAATACTAAAAGGTTAAGTTTGTAAAGTGGTTTTATATGTTTATTATATATGTAATAGAAGTTCTGCTTTGTAATTTTGGGCCATACTTCTTTTTTAAATCTATTGTTATGATGTATATTGATTATATATATTAAAGTATGCATTGTGATATATCTTTACATGCATCCAGTCTGCATTGAACATATTTGGTATTCCTGATGAAAGCAAATTTTAAAAAGTCTGCATGAAAAGGAAAAGATAATAAAATATAAAAAGTATACATTCACATACAGTTATTATTTTAAATATGATTGTGTATGCCAATGAATCATTAAAGTGCATTGATTTCCACTACATCTTTCGATAGGGACTTTTTGACAGAGTCTAAAAATTTAATAAGATATATGATAATGTTTTGTAATATCTTTTGGTAATCTATTTAATTATAAGATCAAATTATTGAATAGATAGAGGTTACATTTTTAGAACCCCAAAATGTAAGAGTAAGAAAATGCCAATCTCAGGAAAATAATTTTCTTTCATTTTCTTTTTTTGTATTGGAGCTTGAATCCAGGGGTGTTTCACCACTAAACTACATCCCCAGCCCTTTGTATTTTTTATTTTAAAATAGGGTCTTGCTAAGTTGCTGAGGCTGGTCTTGACCTTATGATTCTCTTGCTCATCCTCCCAAGTTGCTGGGATTAGAGACTTGTACCACCACACCTAGCAAACCTCTTAACATATAGCAATGATTTTACCTTAGGCATATTTCTGAGTGTACTCTATTTTTTCTTTTATGGACGTAAGAACTGACTGACATAGATAAAGCATAGGGCAGGATTCATTTGATTTATCTAGTATGAGTGGCAGACCATAAAACAATATAATAAAATGTGTGAGTATACATCAGAAGAAAACTATTATAACTCTAATTCTCGTATGTTTCCCTCTTTGATATTGGATGAATGACTCAGTGCTGTAAACCTCAAATTTTTACTGTAAAATGGATATAAAATCTTTGCTAAGATTTTCAGTTGTGCTGCAAAGAGGTGGAAACAATATATGAAAAAGCATTTTCAAAATTGAAAATCATTACAGAAATTGCTATTCAACAGAATAACTACTGGAAATACATGATTTAAAATTATCTCTTCATCATCCCTACATTCACTTGAATTTCTTGTTGGCCAACAATACAGTTTACTTTCTTTTGCCACCAACTCCTCATTTTAAACAAGGCTTTTCATTTTCTGTTTCTTATTTTAAAGCAGTTTAAAATCCCAATTTACTTCTGTACTTGAAGGTATCCCAGGGAGACAGATTAAATAAGATTATGGAACAGTGAGAAATTTACAGTGAACTGCCTTATATTCTTTAATCCTCCTTAAATAAATAATTCTCACTTGCTTTTTGCTCTGTGATCCTTTCTTATCTTTTAAAATTGGAACCTAAGAAAATAAAATAAAAATACTTTATCTACAACTACCAATGATGTCTATCACCACCACCATTTCTATGCCTGTTTATTCACTGTTGCCAAAACTAGTATGTTTTAGACACTGACATCAGTACTTTATATTTAGTATCTCAGAAGATCATCACAATGGACTTATACAGAGATTTTCTTAGTGTCCCCCTTGTGTAGTCAAAGAAACTATGGCCCAAATAGATGACATTGTTGAAATTGACTACACACTAAAACACTAAGGAGAAATCAGCATTTGAGGAAGAATTTAAGGTAAGGAAAGGGAAGAAATTAATCTGGGTGGAGATCAGCATATACTGTATGTGGAGTAGAAATTGTTGTTATGAAAATCATCCTTGTGCAGCTGCTGTGTGAGGCAGACACAAGTACATATCATAAAGCATGTATTCCAGAGGGCCCATAAAAAATAATCCTCATATGATCTTACCCACAACCAGATACAGTGGAATTGAAATAGCCAGGCAAGATAGAGGGAATTGTTCAATAAGAGGAAAAAAATTCTTTGGATAAAAAGCTGAATTTATTTTGACTTTGCAAAAATTTGGAAGACTAGCATAATCCTCTTTACCCCATCAATCATGGCACAGACATTGGTTTTTGAGTTCACACTGTACCACTACTCTACAGCTATTCCACATTCATAGTTAAATTGTTGAGTTATTCTTTTCCTCATCTATAAAATGAGGCTGATTAGAGTACCAAGACATTTAAAACTCTTATAAAATCTGATTTTGACCAATCATTTCTCCAAGCATGGCCTATAGTAACTTTTCGTGGAAGCGATAATTGTGATAATTAGTGATAACGGCCCAAACTCTGTGGATCTTCAGTTTGTTTCAGCAAACTTTTCCCTCACTCCAAAGATTAATGGTTTTTAAAATCAACATGACCATCAGTTTAATTTTTAAGATGCTCAAGTGAAGACAAAACAGTTTCCTTTCAAAATATTACAAAACCAGCTGAGAACCTGGGTCTTCTGACTTTTCTTACAATGGATCAGTGAACTAGTGCTGAGATGGAATTTGCCATTTGAAGTCTTCAGATGAAATTCCACATTTTGAATCTTTTCATGTGTCCTCAGGTGAACAGTCATAATTTGTAGATGTCCTGTGGTGGCAATATGTCACAAATTCTCCTCTCTGTAACGAGATTCAGCCAATTAAGCAGCTTTGAGTGGGAAGCTGCAGGACAGTTCCTTTGCAGGGGCAATACCTACTACCTTTATGGTTAATGATGTGCTCTTTGCCTACCCCCACATAGCTTTGGAACTATTACTTTTTGACTGATCATCTGGACCTAGAAGTCTAATTTATAAAACAAAAGCCTAAGCAATCTATTTTCCCCCTGAAATAATGATTTTCTCTGCTTAATACATTACAAGAGACCTTGCCTGGCAGGATTTAAAATCCACTGATGTACATCTGAAACTTAAAAATGAGTCTGTAAAGAATAATTGTCTTACTTAACCTCCTCAGGCTAAAGAATGCCATGCTGTGGCAAGTCAGTGGCAAGAAAAAATAACACTTCAATAGGAAAATCAGCAAGGAATTCCAAACAGCATAAGATTTTCCTGAGTCTTCAACTTATCTGTAAATTATAGCTATGATTTTCCTTACTGCCCATTATTCAGAAAAGGTCAAAAGTAAATAGTCTTCAGATGGAGTACAAGTAGATTATAATATTCTGTATAAAATACTTTTAGGAATTTTAAAACTGAAATTATTGTAAGTTCTAAACAATTCACACCTCTTGATTTTTTTTTAAATCACAATAGGATATGAAAAATATCATCACTATTAGTAAATAGGATTTATACAAATGATCTTACTTGTTTTGGTTCAAATATCACAACTTTGCAATCAATTTTATCTTTCCTCATTTGAATTTTGTACTGGATGCCTCAGGAGCTTTGCTAGCTCACCTATGTGCATGTTTCTTAAATACTAACTCAATCCTGAGGATATTGCATATGTCCATGCTGACCCTTCATTCCAATTGTTTTCAGAGTAAAGTTCTTCTGTTTTTGTATTGATCCTAATAAACTACCTCAACCACTGGTTAGTAACCAGGAGTAAAGTGTTTGACTTCACCCACATTAATCTTTTCTTAACACTCCCCTGATCCCTGACTCCTGACTCTTGACTCAACATGCAGTTTCAACACTTTCTTTACTCTAGCTTTCCCATTTCCAAAGCTAACCTGGGAAATCAGAGGTTTGAACCAATGACTCTTTTTCTTAAAAAAAAAAACCAGAGAATTTTTTATTATTATAACCAAAAAGAAAATATGTTTAATATTATTTTGAATACTCGTTTGATAACGATTACTAAAGGTAATTTTTCAACCAACTTAGAAATATATTTAATTAACAACACCCTGATATTCCAGAACACTTCACTAAAAGAAGGCCATGTTTTAAAAAGGTTCTCACATAAAAGTAGAAAAGAAATTCATTAGAACATATTCACAGAGCTCAATACACAAGAAATATGTATTGAGGACACAAGAAATATGAAAAGTATAAGGTAGAATTCATAATTCAACAGCACCTGGCTCCAATGACAGAAGTGGATAAAATAAAGGACAAAGAATTCAAAAGAATGAATGCAATATATCTAATGTTTAGTAAATTCACATCATTAGCAATTACTAATTCCCCTCAAATGTGTACTAGCTCGACAGAGACAGTTATCACCCAAGGTAAAGTCAAAGTCTAGTAATTTTCTGATTTCATGAATTTTTAAAATTTTATTTTGTTGATTCTTCTTAGTTATACATTCTTAGTTATATGTGACAGTGGAATCCATCTAGTTAAAATAATACAAGCATCGGATATACTTTATTCTAAATATGACCCCATTCTTGTAGATGGACACTGAAAAAAACTAGGGCTAGAAGGAACATACCTCAATATTTTAGATCTATATATGACAAATCCAAGGTCAATATCATTTTAAATGGAGAAACACTGAAAGAATTCCCTCTGAAAACTGAAACAAGAGAGGGATGTCCTTTTGCACCACTTCTATTTGACATAATCCTTGAAACTCAAGCCAGAGTTATTAGGTAAAAGAAAGAAGTTAAAGGGATACAAATAGGAAAAAGAAGAACTCAAATGATCTCTGATTGCTGATGACATGATTCTAAATTTAAAAGATCACAAAAACTCTACCAAAAAACTTCTAAAACTCTCAAATGAATTCAGAAAAGTAGTAGGATACAAAATCAATACCCCTAAAATATTTACTATAAATCAATTTCATTCCTACACTACAATCATGAATCAGTTGAAAGAGAAATTAGAAAAACCATTCCACTCACAATAGTCTCAAAAACAAAACAAAACAAAACAAAAAACAACTTAGGAATAAATGTAACAAAAGAGATGAAGAATCTCTATAATGAAAACTACAAAACACTAAATAAAAAAAAAATTGAGGAAGACTTTAGAAGTGGAAATACCTCCAATATACTTGGATAGGTAGAATTAATATTATTAAAAGGGTCTTCCCACCAAAAGCACTACATGCATTCAATAGAATTCCCATCAAAATCCCAATGACATTCTTCATAGAAATAGAAAAGGCAGTCATGTAATTCATCTGGAAAACTAAGAGGCCCAGAATAGCCAAAGCAATCCAAAGTGAGAAATATTCATCAGGAGACGGTGCAATACTAGACATTAAAAAATAATAATAATAATACAGAGCTATGGTAACAAAAATGGCATGATATGACACCATATTTAAATAGGCAAGAAGACAAATGGAACAGAATAGAAGACAGAGACAAACTGCAAAAATACAGTTACATCATAATAGACAAAGGTATCAAAAACACACAATGGAGAAAAGATAGCCTCTTTAACAAATTGTGCTGGGAACTGGAAATTGATGTGTAATAGAATGAAAGCTAAGGCCTCACTCTCACCTGCACAAAAATCAACTCTTTAAAGTGGATCAAAGTCCTAGGAATTATAATAGACCCTGCACCTACCAGAAGAACTTAGGCCCTACACCTCAAGATGTTGGCACAGGAACTGACTTCGAACAAGACTCCTAAAGTGTAAGAAATAAAATCAAGTATCAACAAACGGGGTGGTACCAAATTAAAAGCTTCCTCACAGCAAAAGAAACAATCATGAGCACAGTGACAACTTACATAATGGCAAAAAATCTTTACCATCTGTACCTCAGTAGAGCATTAATTTCCAGGATATATAAAGATCTCAAAAAGCTTAAGACCAAAAATGAATAAATAAATAACCCAATCCATAAATGGGCAAAAGAACTCAACAGACCCTTCTCAAAAGAAAAATATGAATGGTCAACAAATATATGAAAAAAATGTTCAAAGTCTCTAGCAATTAGAGAAAAGCAAATTAAAACTACACTTAGATTCCATCTCAGTCCAGTGAGAATGGCAACTATCAAGAATACAAGTAACAACAAATGTTGGTGAGGATGTGGGAGAAAAATATTTACTAATATATTGCAGGTGGGACTGCAAATTGGTATGTCCCCTCTGAAAAGTAGTATGGAGTTTTCTCAGAAATCTTGGAATGGAACCACCATTTGACTCAGTTATCCCACTCCTTGGATTTTAATCAAAAGGATTTAAAATTAGTATACTGCAGTGAAACAGCCATATCAATGTTTATAGCAGCACAATTCACAATAGTTAATCTATGGAACCAACCTAGATGCCCTTCAATAGATGAATGGATAAAGAAATTGTGGTATATATACACAGCCACAAAACATAGTGACTTTATGACATTTTCCAGTAAATGGATGGATCTGGAGACTATTATGCTAAGCAAAATAAGCCATGTCCCCAAAACCAAAGGTTGAATGTTTTTTCTGATATGTGGAAGCTAAACCACAATAAAGGGTGGTGGGGAGAAGAGAAGTTCAGTATATTAGACAAGTGTGAATGAAAGGAATGGATGGGGGGATAGGAATAAGGAGAAAGATAGTAAAATGAATCTAACATAATTTTTTCTATGTACATCATATGACATTACCTAAGTTAACCAATGGCTGGCCTAATTTTAAAAGATTTTGAGTTTTTCACATTTGCTTATATAATTGTTAAATATGCAAAATTATCTACTCAATCATAGTATCTTCTACTCTTATTCTAATCAATACACTATCTTTTCATAATGGCTGTAATACAAAGCTCTCCATCAGTAAGATTCTTACTATGTAACATTACTATTCTTCATAAACAGGTCTTCTAAATATAAGCATGTTCCTATCAGAGCTGTTCTAAGAAAATTGTAATCAAAGGTGGTCTATAGAATGCTTTTGAATGAGTACAGAACTCACTTGTAATAGGACCAGAATTCAGGGGTAGTAGTAAATATTAATGAAGGTTTCACTGCTATTCGTCTATGGGAATCTCTTATCATAGGGTGACAGAACCTCCTTAGCAAGAATACATCTCATTTTTTCATTAAGAGGTTTTAGAACCAATTGCAATTTTGTGATTGTGTGATTGTGTGATAGTGTGTGTGTGTGTGTGTATGTGTGTGTGAAAGAGAGAGATGAGGTTGGGCAGGAGGTTTCTTTTCTGATAAAGAATTAGCTCATATGATTTTGACTGTTGATAAGTCTGAAATCTTAGAGCAAGACGGCAGGCTGGAAACTCAGGAATTGATGCTGCATTCTTGAAGTTGAATTCCTTCTTCTCTGCAAAACTTCAGATTTTGATATTGAGGCCTTAAACTGGTTGGATGAGTCCTAGATCCAAATTATTAAAAATAACATTCTTGAAATTAACTGATTGTAGATATTAATGACATCTACAACATACATTCATAGTAAATTTAGATTAGCATAGGACTAAATAACTGGGTACTACACCCTAGCCAAGCTCATGAAAAAAAAGAAAAAGAAACACACATACACCTAGACACACACACAGAATTATTACATTCGCCTCCTTATTTTCTCTGGAAAAATTGTACAGTGGTCTCAGTTTCGAATCTGGTTGAATTTAATATTTAGTCATGATCATTTAATTATTGTCCCTTAAAATATTACCTTTGACTTTCAAAGAAATGCAATTAATGCCATCAGCAATAAGCAAACTCAAGGAACTTAATTATGATCTCTGAAGTTGCTGGCTGTGTATGCCTGTAATCCCAGTACCTTGGGAGGCTGATGCAAGAGGATCATGAGTTCAAAGCCAGCCTTGAGGCTCACTAAGCAACTCAATGAGAACCTGTGTCTAAATAAAATTAAAAAATAGGGCTGGGGATGTGGCTCATTGGTCAAGTCCCCCTGAGTTCAATCCTTATTACCTGCCCCCCCAAAAAATCTCTGAAGTTTACTTTGTTGTAATCAATAAGAAATAATATAAAACTGAAACAATAAACATGACTTGGTCAGATTCCAGTATTTTATTTGAAAAACACAAATGAGAGACACATTTAAGAAACTTCAAGTTGTTATGTAAATGCAAAGAGTTACAGGAGACCTCTAGACTGTTTTTCTGTCTTTTCATTTTGAAGTGTTTTGTTTATTTTTCCTTTTGTTCTGGCATTCTGTGAGCCAGAAACTTGAAAGTGGGCTTTTTGCCACCTCATGTAAACCTTCCAGATCCCACACAATGTGCATAAACATTCCATCTGAAAGAGAACTGTCAGTAACCAAGATTCAATATTAAAAGTAAGGTCCAAAGAATATGCTTTCAGATATATTTGGCTTTCTATCTCACATTCAGTGAAGTAGGAGAATACATAAACAGAGATCTACACTCCACTCTCAAGTAAATTAGAACTACATGAAACCTAGAAGAGTGAAATAAAACAAAAAGTTTTCAAAATCAGTTAAGTAATGCATGTTGAGGGAAGCTATAAAAATTTAGGGCTTCTAGAAAATGTTTCAAAAGCAAGCCAAGTGATAAATCTCACAGACAAATTTTTCACTGACTAATCCTTTGAAATAAGGGGTACTGTATAAGGAGTTCTATATTGTTCAATTATCACTCCTAGATGCAGATGGGAAATGTGAATTAAAACAACCTAACTACCATACAACAACTAGAAATACGTAGAAATATCCACCAGCTCAAGTTCTCACTCATAAGAGGGAGAACTAAAGTTTAAAACAAGGCTAAAATACCTGAACCAAGAAATCCTTACATGAATTCTACAAAAGTATTGTAAAATCAAAGTTCTCATGCACAGAGTGAGGATATTATCAAGAAAACACATCTCAAAAGAACAGGTGAAACTGTGACCAAATTATCTTCCCAAGAATAAAAATAACAGAGACAAAACTGATATAAAAAAAAGCTTTGTAAAAAGAGGACAACATAAGAGATGACCACACAAATAAAAATACCTTCTAAAATAAAAACTGAATTAAGAAGAGCATATTAGTATGGATATGGCCTTTTTATATGTATTTGTATATATAGATAGTAAATCTTTCTTCCTAATGTAGAGGGCAAAATTTTCCAAGAATACTTTCACAAGGATAAATTGAACTGCCACTGGTTGGGATTCATGTTTTCACATTTCTCTAGCTAAACCACTATAAAAACAAATATTGCAATGAATTGGTTCTCTGGGAAGCAGATACTTAAGAGCTAAGCAGTACATGAGCTTTATGGGGATGAGTGTGGACGGTAAACATCTGAAAAATTTAAAAGGAGGAAGAAGCAGAATTAAACTATAAAAGCTTTCAGTTAATATAGATGTTGACACCTGTGAAAGAAAAGAATACAGGAAATAGGTTTGGGTCAGGAGATCTTCTGAAAGTAATGCAGGGCTGAAAAGGTGTTGGGCGACACCATGGAGACTAGACAAAGAATGCAAGTCCACATTTGGCCAAAAAGGCTAGTGTCTATTAAGAGCCCTCTCAGTCATTATTTGGGGTTTAGCAAAAAGCACAGGACTCAATTTGAAAAGGGAGGTATACTCTGGATGAATCAAAATTTCAAGACTGTCAGCTAAGAACATGCCTTATGCTGAATGGAGTTCACTTTTGAAAGTAATTTTGAGGTAGGGCTTCCACAGTTAGTTTAGGTATGCACATGAAATTACCATTCTTTCTGATCCTTTCAGTTTTTGTGAGTAATGCCCTTGCATTAGCCTTCGTTTAACTACATTTAGCTTGGGAAAAGTGGCTATTTCTTTACCAAACCATCATTTCTAGGAAACATTTTCCTAATTTAATTAATGTTGCCTTGATTCCTAGTACACTCCTTCTACAACATGGAGATGATGATGAAATTCTGGACTTAGTAAAAAGCCTCAAGAATGCTCTAAATACACTGACAGGGGATATCTAGTATCTTCTTGGAAGACTTAGAAATGAGAAGGCTTAGACTATTCTCTAACAATTTTTGCTTTTGCCAAAATTCCAAGACATAATTCATTCTCATTTACAATCTTATTTATTTATTTACATTTTTTCTTTTTAGTTATGCATGACAGTAGAGTAGAATATGATTTGTTGATACAAACATGGAGTACATCTTTCTTATCATAATTAGGATCCCAGTCTTGTGGTTGTACATGTTGTAGAGATTCACTGAGGTATATTCATAAATGTACAAAGAAAATTTATGTCAGAATCGTTTCACTGTCTTTCCCATTCCTTTCTCTTGCCCTTCCCTTCATTCCCCTTTGTCTAATACACTGAACTTCTATTCAGGTCAACCCTTCCCCCTTTAATTGTGTGTTAGTATGCACATATCAGAGAGAATATTTGACCTCTGATTTTTTTGGGATTGGCTTATTTTGCTTAGTATAATAGTCCTCAAATCCATCAATTTTCTGGCAAATTTCATGAAGTCATTCTGTTTTATGAATGAGTAATATTCCATTGTACATATACCATAATTTCTTTATCAGTTCATCTAATGAAAGGCACCTAGCTTGATTCCATAACTTAGCTGTTGTAAAGTAAAGTGCTATAGACATTGATGTGTTTGTGTCGATGCAGTGTGCTATTTTTAAGGCCTTTGTGTATATACCAAGGAGTAGGTTAATTGGATGAAATTGTGGTTCCATTTCAAGTTTTCTGAGAAATCTCCACTGGTGTTTTCCAGAGCTGTTGGTTGCACCAATTTGCAGTCCCACCATCAATGTGTGAGTGTACCCTTTTGCCCACATCCTCACTAATATTTATTCACACATGTATTTTTGATTATTGCCATTCTGATGAGTGAGATGAAATTTCAGGAATGTTTTATTTTGTATTTCACTAATTGATAGAGATGTCGAACATTTTCTCATATGTTTGTTGACATTTGTATTTCTTCTATGAAGTGTCTGTTCAGTTCCTTTGCCCATTTATTAATTGAACTATTTTTTCCCCTTTGGTGTTAAGTTTCTTGAGATCTTTATATATCCTGGAGATTGATGCTCTGAGATGCAGGTGGCAAAATTTTCTCTAATTCTGTAGGCTCTTTCTTCATGCTTTTGATTATTTCCTTTACTGTGAAGAAGCTTTTCAATTTGATATCATCTCACTTACTGAATCTTGATTTTATTTCTTTCAATTTAGGAATCCTGTTGAGGAAGTCAGTTTATAAGCCTACATAATGAAGTTTTGTGGCTATCTTTTTTTTCTAGTAGATGTAGCATTTCTGGTCTAATGTCTTTGTCTTTGATCCACTTTGAATTGAGTTTTGTGCAGGGTGAGTGATAGGGGTTAAATATCATTCTGCTGCATATGGATTGCCAGTATTTCCAGCACCATTTGTTGAAGAAGCTATCTTTTCTCAATGTATGTTTATGGTACCAGACTAGGGATGTAGCTCAGGGGCAGAATGCTTGCCTAGCAGGTACTGAGGCACTAGATTCAAGCCCCAAAACTGGGGGGTGGTATGTTTACAATGCCATTGTCCAGCATGAGGTAACTGTATTTATGTTTGTTTTTCTCCGTGTATTTCATTCTGTTCACTGGTTTCCATATCTGTTTTTGTACCAATACCATGCTATTTTTGTTACCATTACTCTGTGGTATAATTTAAGGTCTGGTATTGTGCTACCTTCTCCTTCAATTGTCTTGCTGAGAATTGCCTTGACTATTCTGGGCCTCTTATTTTCCAAATGAATTTCATGACTGCTTTTTCTATTCGTATGAAAACATGATTGAAATTTGACAACTTGAAACTTCTATTCATGTTCTCTTAACATCTTTTCTCCATAGTCAACTTTATTTTCATGATATTATATTTTGTCTTCATTGCCTGAAACTCTATCCTCCAAGTAGTCGAGTCTTCTGGTGTTGCTTTCCAATCAGTTTTTAATTTGGCTTATTGAATCCTTCATTTTGAGATTATCTGATTGATTCTCCTTCATGATTTCTATATCCTTATTGAAGTAATACTTCACTTCTTGGATTTTCTTGTTATTTTACTCCTTACATTATCTCTTACCTCACAGATCAACTTAACTATCATTTTTTGTAAATTTCTTCTCTGATATTTCCTCCACTCTCATATCATTGGATTCTATTTATGAGGTATTTTGATTTGTTTGGGATGGTTTGTTCCCTTGCTTTTTCACATTGTTTGTAAGTCTATCCATTTATCAGTAGGAATCTGAGTTTGCCAAACTTCTACCTTATACATTAATAGTGTTCCTGAAGATTCTACTAACTAACAATTTAGGGGGAAGACAAATAATAACAACAACCAATGCAAACAATATGTAGCATTAAACTAAATACTTACTTCATATCTTGGAATATACAATGCTAATTTAAACTATAACCAGAAATGGTATGAAAGGCAATTGCCAACAGTAGTGATATTACATTAAGAAAAGGAAATGATTTTTCAAAAAAGACAAAGAGAATGCAGAAGATGTAGGATGTAATAACTGAGAGGGAGGATGAGAGAGAGAGGTACAGTTAATGGAAGAGTGAAAGAGAGAATAAAATTTAGATGTTAGTAAAAGAAAAGAGAGGAAGAGAACCAAGGGAAATAGGAGCAAAACAATATGAAACAAACAAAATAATATAAAACAAAACCAAGGTATACTGATCAAAACCCTAGTCCTCAAAAGGCAGAGTCAAGAAAATAACCACCTTCAAAAAATAAGTATATAAATGTATATGTTTAAATGTCTGTGGAACATTCAGCACACAAAAAGTAAAAAAAAAAAGATTCTTGATGAAAAATTAAGGGATTCTTTTCATTGCAATGACTAAAAATTTATCTAATATTATATTATATATTATATTGTCCTAAATATTATAATATTCTAGAATATTATATTTACCAGTATCCAATTGTTTTTCAGTTTTTCTTGAGGCATGTATTATGTGCAAGAGTAGTAGTTGGGGGCTGTCAATTTTTTCTTTTTTTGGAACTCATCCTTGTTGCCTGTTCTCATTCTTAACAGAATGTGATGGGGCAGGTTGGAGGATGTTGTCTACTGCACTCAAAGTGAGAAATCAATGTAGAGTTTTGTGAAAGTGTTTCCCAGAGGTGGAGTTCCTAAAGGTGGAGTTTGGGTCTAGCTAGACCCCTGCTGCTTTGTCAAAAGATGTTTGATGAAGCTTTTAAATCAGCACACCTCCAAAGCCCAGCTGCTTCTGGTCTGCACTGGGCATCTGTATCACTTGAATCTCCCCTGGGTTCTGTTAAAGTGACAGAGGAGATAGTCCTTTTCTCCCTCTCTGTCTTTCATAGCTTCCCATATCGCAGCCTCCTGTGCTCGGTCCCAAGCACACATTCACTCCCCACACTGCCGGATCAAGTTCTCATCATCATTAGCTAGTCCTGCCAACTGTGAGATTCAAAGCTTGAGAGGCATGCAGGATCACTCAGGTTTGAGCACCTCAAATTCCTCTGGGTGCAACATTTTCCATACCTCAATTTCACCTGACTTTCTAGTCACACTTTGGGTAATGTGGTGGGCCTCTGCCAGGTCATGTTTTCAGACCCAGCTGGAATTATGCTGGTCTGGGTGCCTGGGTTTGGACCCACACCCTCTGACCACTATAGCACACTGGAAAAGATGACAACTGACCCTGCTCTCTGTAGATCACTGGGAGATGCATAACATCCCTTTCACATGAAAGCGAAGTGCAGTCAGCTCACCCACTGGATCAGCTTGATGATGTCCCCAGTCACTGTCCTCTCTATTTCAAGACATGCCTTGGTTGCACCCAAAATGCAGGCTCTCTTATTCTATCTGTCTGACTTGCCCAGGATGGATCCACATCAGCAGCCACTAGTACTAACAGTGGGTTTTTTCTTTCATTTATGTTTTAATTTTTCATTTTATTCTATTGAACCTTCTCTGTCCCTAGGCTGTTCTGAGAACCCGGTGTTAAATCCCAGTAGGATTTCTTTTTTATTTACTGACCTCAAAGAGAAGCTGTCTGTCCTCTTTCCTGGTCCCACACTCTTGCCCATGACCCATGCAGACAAAACAAACTGGGTTTAAAAGAGCTGGCTGCAACATTAAGCTAAGAAAGCAGTGAAAAATACAGAGAATAGTTCTTAAACCGAGGGCAGGACAGCTCTGAGAACATAAGGGTCACCTTTCACACTAGAAAGAGTACACTGGAAAAAGAGAGTGTGCACCTGGAATCCCTTTATTTATAGGAAAATTAACAAAGGAGTTTCTATATAATGTTCTTCACCAAATAAGGCAGGGGGTGGGCTGACCAAGCCCCGATGGGTAATGCCTAGCTTCAGAGCTATGAGAAGGCAGACTTCTTTGCTGAGCAAAGGTGGAGGCCACCTGCTTTGAGCAGCCTAGACAGCTTGCAATGCCAGACCAACACCCTCTTGGCTCAAGGATGAGAGAGGATGATTAATATAGCTCATGGGTGGCCCCCTCACACCACACCATGGAGCAGTTTGGGAAGTAACCTTCTATACTCTGCAAACTTGACCCCCTTCCAATTCCCTTTTGAAATCTTACAATGTAAGTATGAATAGGGACAGTAAAGAAGGCAGGAGAGGAGGGATGGACAGAGATATTTGAGAATATGTTAAAGTCATAAAGAATAGGATGGTGTTAAAAAAATTCTTAAGCATTTTAAAATAATTCCTGTTAAATAAAATTTGAAACATTCATATATCAAATAAAAAATAAGGTGAGAAGTATCTTACTTTAGTGGAAAGAAATAAAAAATAAACTCAAAGTAGATTATTTTTAGATACCCAGCCCCCCCCCCCCCATGGAGACTAAAAATAGTAAAGAAGAAAAAAAGGGAAAAGATAAAATAAAGGGATGAAATAATTGAAGAGAATTTATTTAAATGAATGAAGGGCATAAATCTGCAGATGGAAAAGAGCCCTTTGGTGCTTAGCAAAATGATTTAAAAACCTACATACTGGCGATTTTAATATACATTTAGATGATTTAATCAAGAAAATAGCTTTGGATTCCTTGTTTCCTAATCTTTCAGTAATCTGACTCTTCATTGTACTTCAGGCCCAATTTCCATGTTCATAATCATTAATATCTTAATTTATAATAACTGCATTCCTCTAATAATTTAATTTTCAAGCACCCTATTCTATGACCACAACTTCTTACCTCTTCAGTCACTCCCACTTAATAACATAAACTCCTATAATGTCCAAGTTAGGCATTGACCTCATGGTGTTGGTAGTCTCCAAGATCAACTCATTTGGGGGGTAATTTTCTAGGACTTATTGGCCTCATTATATAGTTGTACTCATATCTAGGATTTATTACAGTGAATTGATACCAAAAAATCAGGAAAGGAAAGGCATATGGGCAAAAGTTTGAAGGAAAGCAGGTGCAAGTTCCCAAGATATCGTTCTTAATGAAGGCACAATAAGATATACTTAATTCTTACAGCAATTAGTTGTGTCAATGTGTTAAAATGTTTACCAGAGAAGCTCTTTGGAGATTCAGTGCCCACAGATTTTACTGAGCACCAGTCATGCAGGGACCCAAATTTTAGGTTCAGCATAAATTATCGTGCTATACACACACAGTTGAGGCACGGCAAGCCATTCTAACCAGATAATGGTGGAAATGGTTTCAAAATTCAAGCTCCCAGTAACAGGCAAAAGACCATTTTATTAAGAAGACTTTCCAATGGTGGCCTTCTTAGATCTGCTACATTAATTATCTTCTGAGCACACTAAAGCTTTTTCTTGTTCATCACCCTGTTGTTCCTGCATAGCCTGTCTTCTTGAAGTAATAGTCTGTGTCCTGTCATCATATTCACCCTTATGTGAACCCTCAACTCCCTTCCTATTCTCTGTTTAGGTGACAAGAGATGGCAAATGTGATGAAATCTAAGTTCTTTGTTATTTCTTTCAACTGTATATGATAAGGGAAATATGTAAAACCCTTATAATTAAATCTACCACCAATAGAGCTGTCCCAAAATTCTAAAATTTCTCAGTATATGAATTCACAAACTGTGGCTACTGAATCCCTAGGACAAACACCACCTGGAAACTAGTTGGAAATGTAAATTTCTAGGCTTTACTCTAGATGCACTGATCCTCCTCTTGGAGGAGGACCCAGAAATCTGTGCTTCAACAAGATGTTTGGGTGATTCTGATGCATGTCATGTCTAATTAAATTTGAGGACAATTTTTCTTGTTGATTCATCCTCAAAAATCTTTGTAAAAATTTCTTTTTTTTACTGTAGAATGCATTTTGACATATTGTACATAAATGGGGCACAGATTCTCATTCCTCTGACTGTATGTGCTGCAGAGTCACTCCAGTAGTGTAATTACACATTTATATAGGGTAATAATGTCTGTCTCATTCTACCATTATTCCTATCCCCACAGCCCCACCCCTTCCCTCACTCCTTTCTACACAAACCAAAGTTCCTTCATTCTTCCTTATCCCCTTGACCTACTGTGGATCAGCAAGATTATATATTTGTCTTCCAAGTGATTTAGTCTGTTGGTGAACCTTTCTATTGGATTTTTTACTGTTTTCTTTTTTTCTTTATTTCAAGAATTTCGGTTTGCTTTTGTGTTGAGAGCCACAGCCAAAGGGGCCCCAGCAAACTTCCAGCTGCCAGCAAACTTCCAGCTCCCAGCTGATGATTGGTTCACAGCGGCCCCAGCAACATCTAGCTGATTCGCTCCTCTGCGGTGATGTTCATTGGGCTGTTTCCCTGCCCTTCAGACTGCCAGCTGATGATTGGCTCACAGCGGCCCCAGCAACATCTAGCTGATTGGCTCCTCCACGGAGCTGCTCATTGGGGGACTTCTTTGGCTCCGCCCACACAACCCAGCCAATTGGCCTCAAGAGCAGGAGGATTGTGGGAGGTGGAGAGGCTGGTGTGGGGGTGAGAGGCTTGGGGGAAGCCAGTGGTGGCAGTTGGGCTCTGAGGGTTTTTTCCTGAGGAGCTGTTTTGTTTGGCGTTTGTAGTTCTAAAAATAAAGTTAATTTCTTTTGACAAGTGGCTCCTGAATTGTGCTCAGCCAGAATGCAGCACTTTTGCTTCAGAATCTCTATCTCTTTCTTGAAGAAATGTTTTCCTACCTTTATTTCCTCTCTTATTTCTTCATTGGAGTGATCAGTTGTTGCCTGTATTTGCTCTCTTACATCATTCTGTGTTTCACAGATCATTTTAATTATGTACATTCTGAACACCTTCTCTGACATTTATCTACTGTGCTATCAATGGATTCTATTATTTTATCATATTGGTTTGCTTTCTTCCCTTGTTTTCTCATATTTTCCATGTGTGTTACTTTCTAAAAGTGAGGATCTGAGGTATTACATTCTCTATCTTATAATCTTTTAGAGTTGAAGTGTTTCATTCTCTACCCTATAATCTTTTAGTGTCCTTGCTGGTTACAAATCCCTTGTCTTTAAGGCATCCAATGCAAACAATATGCAGCCTTAAGCTAAATAACTCCAATTTAGACAAGTACACTTTTGTCACAATAAACTAAGAAATGCTGTATTGGATTAGTATCTACAAGTAGTATCAACAAGGAGTAGGGCTGCATAAGGATCTACTGTTTCTAATTTTGGACAAAGAGGTGGGGTGTGGTGCAGGATGTGAGGTTTATGAGGTAGGAGGTGAGAACATATAGGTATTAGATCATAGGAAGAGTGAAAGAGGAATCAAGAGAAGTAGACTTGCAGGGATACCTCTGGTGTGACCAGGCCTGCAGGGACCTTGGTGATGGTCTTCCAAGCCCTGGCTGTTGTTTTGAGATGAAAGCCAGCTGGGAGAGCCTCATGTTGCAGATGGTGGTGGGGGGCAAAGGGGGAGGGGGAGGGGGGGCTGCAGTGCAGTTGCTCTCCTCCTTCTTAACACATGGGGCCAGGACCACTCTGCTTCACCTCTCATCCTGAAAAATCTTATATGTCTAATTGATGGGTCCTTTTCCTCAACTCAAATCACCAATAACACTGCTCCCATGTTAATTTTTTTAATTAAAAAAAAATTAGTTGTAGATGGACACAATACCTTTATTTATTTATGTGGTGCTGAGGATCAAACTCAGTACCTCACATATAGTGAGGCAAGTGTTGTACCACTGAGCAACAATCCCAGCCTCCCATGTTCATTTTTAGTCAATGACTTTGATTTATATTTCACTGAGGAAACTGTAGAAATTAGAAATTCTTTAAGATCACTTTAGCCCACACTTCTAGTTTATACCCATATTATCTTTGCTCTTGTAACTATAGAAAACTTGCTAAGATCCATTTGTGCACTGAATTTTATCCTCTTTTTCTTCATAGATAACTATAATTCATTCCTCCCACCCCCTCTAGCATCATTAATTTTCTCATTCCATTCAATCATTTTATTAGTATTGTCTCCAACACCACCACAACCTTGACCTCGATCTCTAGCAACCTCAAGATATCAGTTATGGACTTTACAGCAAGACACTTTTAAAAAGAAATTATGTCCTCAATGTCTATATTTCTACCCCATTTATTTTTGCCTATCTAACTAGACTTTATCTCTCTCATTTCAAACAATAGCCCCCAGGCGTGGTGGCACACATCACTAATTCCAGTGACTTGGGGTATTCAGGAAGAAGGATCTGAGTTCAAAGATAGCCACAGCAAAACAAGGCACTAAGCAACTCAGTCAGACCCTGTCTCTAAATAAAATACAAAATAGATCTGTGAGTGTGGCTCAGGGATTGAGTTCCCCTGAGTTCAATCCCTATTAACCCCCACCCCCCAAAAAGAAACAGTCCTTATAAACATACCAAGAATCTGGACCTCACTGAATGTCATAATTAATTTTAGTATTACTGTTATCTGCAAGTGTGCAAGTTGATCACCAATCTTTTTTGAAACTTTTTTGTTTGGCTTCTGGAACAGCACCCCTTCCCAATATTTTTAATTTATTGATCTCTCCTGTCTTGGTTCCTTCCCATCTACATCTCCAAACCATGCAATTTCTCAGTCTTCAGTCCTCATATCCTTTTTATTATTCTTTCTTTAGGGTTAAGCTCATTGTTTAAATTACTATTTATACAATGATGACTATAAAATTCCTATCTCATATTCAGATATCTCAGGTGCATGTCAAATTGATAACTATATCTGCGATTTGAAATAAATGTACATCTTAAAATTAACATTTTAAATAATAACAGGATTACTACTTTTTGTTCAGCCATACTGTATCTTCAATGTACTACTAAAGTTCAGAAAAAAAGCAAGTCCAGTCAAAATTTTGAATTTACTTACGAACTCTCTTTTTATCTCATATCCCTCCAATGAATTTGTTGGTTATAATTCTTTGTCTCTACCATTATCTCACTATATTAATTAATCATCATTTTTTTAAATATTTACTTATTATTTGTAGTTGGACGCAATACCTTTATTTTATTTATTTATTTTTTTGTAGTGCTGAGGATCAAACCCAGGGCCTTGCACATGCTAGGCAAACGTTCTACTGCTGAGCCACAACCCCAGCCTTAATTAATCATCATTTCTTGCCTGGGTTATTTTAATTGCCTGTTGAAAATCTGCCTCTACATTTGCTCCTTTGCAACTTTGTAGCTGCATAACTGAAAAAATGTTCTCTTTAAAATATAACAAAATATATTGTCAATTCCCTTTATTTAAAACTAAAATATTCAGTGTTTGCCTCCTCTCACTTCCTTAACTGCTTTGTGTTCCTGTGTAGTACTTATTATTCCCTAGGTTTCTACACCCAGACAAATGGTCAGATAAAAATATATCAGTCATGCAAAGATGCAGGAATTTTCCTCTGTGCAGCAAAGAGAATATGGTAGGTATTGTTCTTTAAAAAGACAAGTTTATCTTCTCTATAAAAGACAGCATGCTCTAGTCATTGAAAAAAGGAAGCAAGAAAGATGAAAATAAAGAAAAAAAGAAAACAAACAATGAAAGCCATTCCAGGAAATAATGTATTTATTTATTTATTTAATCTATTTCAATTCAGTTCTTTATTTTCAAGAAAGTAATTATGTCACTAAAGTTCTTGGTTGACAACTTGCCACCTACTCTCATGCCTGTTGTAGGTGATTAAAAATTTAAGCAACTAAAAAGGTGCGATATGGAAAAAATACAGTGAACTCTCTTGAGTCTTTTTAGTTCCATTTTAAGCAAAAATACTATTACATATTTGTCTTAAAGTTATCAATGCAACTTTTACTTTGAGATATCATCTTGTCAAATGTTTAACAAGGAGTCTGAAGAGATGGCGTGTAGAGACACTCTTAAGATTTTACTTTGGTGAGTTACTATACTGCACTTAAAAATTTTGGTGACTATATAATATTTGGACACACTAAGGGGGTGATGTGTGTGATGTTCAATTTACATACAATGCGCAAACAGTATGCACTGTTAAATTAGGATAATCAACATTTCCCTGCGAGTTTCTATTATACCAATCATTCACATAGATACAAAAGTCGAACAGAGTCAAAGTTCATAAACTTATTCACAGTCTTTTTCATAGTCCTTTATCATAGTCTTCAAGCTCTGTTTATAATAGATAATGGTCACACACACAAATATATTTGATAGGAAGAAACTCAGAGTCTGAAAAGCGTATCATAAACTGAGAACCTATCATTAGTAACTCATATTTCATTTGGTTACAAATAACTTTTCAGTGAAAAAATAATAAATTTGTTCACTATAATGTAAATATATAATCTTTTAAGTAGCAGACCTTTATAAACCCAAATACAGATAATTTCATATTTAAAGAATGATATGCTTTATTTTGACTGTAAATCAAGTCTTTTTGTCACACCACACTTTTGACAGTGGCAGCAGTGACCAACACTCTTTGCTGTACTCAATCCAGCCAATCGTTCATTTCTTCACCAGCTTCCTAGCAGAGTAATGACTGGGAAGCAAGACCATCTCTTTCTGGAGCTAATGGATGAATAAGTAATGAGAGATAATTTATAAGAACAGGAAATCAGAGATTATGAGAGAGTCGGAAAAAGAAATATGTAATACCCTTGATCAATTACAATAGGTTTGTTTTTTCTGTCACTATCAAAAATAAACCTGAAACTTTACTTTCCTAAATGCAATTTTGCAGAAAGTGTCTAGACCCTCGATGGTTGCAAGGTCAATCAGATGCTGTTAGTGAGACAATCTGAAAAGCTCATTACAAACTGGGAGTCTATCTTTAATAACTTGTATTTATTTGTTGTAAGTAACTTCTCAGTAAAAATAATAATCTTTTCTTTGATAAGTGACAGATGGTTTGAACTGGCAAATTTTCATTCAGTAAATCCATGAGAGAGAAATAATCCCTCATGCAACAAAAGGGTGATAATAAGTCAAATACTAAGATTTGGATCTAATCCCTCAGCACCTGGATTATGAATAAATATCCCTGATTTAACACTATATTTTAGAATGTTTTCTTTAAAATGTGTGTTGTGCATCTTTTAAAAGACATCTGGTTAATTTCCCCCATGCTGTGCGTAATTGCTTTTTAAAAATACCAACCTTCTCTGTGAATTAAATATATATGCACATATGTGCACGTTTGCTTTTTGTGTAAACCGACAATGGGAACACAACTACAAACTCAGGAGTTTGAATATTATTTTTATTTACATAGCAACATTGTGGAGAATATTTTCTGTCCTTTCAATTTATTTTGAAAAGGAGAAATGCCAGGAAAATAAGTCAGAAGTTCAATCTTGATTTATAAAATATTTATTTTCTCCTACCAAAATCAATGGAAGTAGTTAGACAAAATAAAAGTTTCTCTAGAAGAATTTTTAGAAACAGTCTTCTGATAGTCACTCTATCATTATGTTCCCATTTGGCTCTGAATTACAGGAAACCTTACCTCTATGACTTATGCTAATTATAGGTTAACATTTCTCTTGTAAAGAAATTCTGAAGGAGGTTATCCAGAGATGGTAATGTGAGTATACACTGCATTGACAACTTGGGATTCTCTGTCTTCCTACTATATTAATTTTAGTCTGTGGCTTGTGCTGCCATGATCATGGGATTATTGGTGTACATTTGGGAACATATTTCAACTAAATGAAGAAAACAGGAAAGCACCTAAAGAAGATAGGATCTCTGTTGAGTACTTTGCATGGCTAATTATAGCTGCAAGGAGTATTAAAAGATACGCACTTTAGATTTACTACTTTATTAGTAAAGGAAGACAAGGACATTAATTTATAAATAACTTTTAAGAATTGCAGCCAGTGTCTTTCATAGCTATTAATCAAAAGTTTATCCTTTGAATTAGAAGGGATGAGTCACTTTCAGAAGTCAACTAAGTACTGGAGTAAAATGAAATTTAATCCATAGTAAATATGGAAAATTGCTTTTTTATTCTTCCTAGTATGGCAGTAAACCATGTACTTATATTTGCTTAGATTTGTTTGTTCTTTATTCTGGATATTTGTTATAGAATCATAATTACTAAACAGCTCTTCAGAAATAAAAATAACCGCATATTTGTTTTCTCTTTCTTCCAGCAAATCAAATTGTTCAGGGCATTAGCAGACATCCAAAACATTGGTCAGCTAAATAAATGAATATTTTAATTGTAATCAAAACATCTGATAATAGTTTTCTGAGGTAGTTTTAAGGAAAATATATTTACTATATCATATGATTAAAATAATTTGGGTAATGATATTAAGAACTATATAAATAGATGAGTAATATTTTATATTTTCACTAAAATGATGTATTTGAAATCAGATTTTGGATATACTTCCACTTGTCATTTTACTCCATCTTGTTTGGCTACTCAAAATAGGCTTAATGCCATATAAATATAATAGGCATTATCCAATATTAGTTTCAACAGACAGCTCAAGATGCAACTCTGCAATCTGTTCCCATGTGACTACCCTAACAGCCTTCCCAACAACATTCCAGCTCCAATAGTGAAATGGAAGAGCAGCATTGATTAAAAAATTAGGAATAATTTTTAGCATTGCAATTCCAAAAGAGAGGTCACCAAGAGGGTTTAATGAATGAAAAAATGAGCATTTGAATACTTTTAGATGATCATGTATCTCCTGCATGACTTAATGAGACAGATTTAGGTTCAATGCTCATAAAAGCTGCATACCCCTACATTTAAATTCCTACATGAAAACCTTTCATTTTATGAATTTAGAAATAAAAAAACCATTGCCCTTGAGCTTGGTTGAATAATTAAATGAGAAGGCACTAAACTATTAATATATAGATAAATAATTTACATTTAGGACTTAATACAGAAATGCTTAAAATTAGCTGGGTGTCGTGCACACTCCTGTAATCCCAGCAGCTCAGGAGGCTGAAGCAGGGGGATCTCAAGTTGAAAGCCAGATGCTTGGTGAGGCCCTAACAACTTAGTGAGACCCTGTCTCAAAATAAAATATTTAAAAAAATGGCTGGTGATTTTGCTCAATGGTTAAGCACCACTGGGTTCAATCCCCTTATACTACTATTGCTACTACTTCTACTACAACTACTAGTAGTACTACTAGTAATTATAAAATTAAAAAAGAAAAAAGCATAAAACTGGCTTTTTAAAACTAGCATTTATTTCAGGGTACTCATATTCAATTGAAGAGGCAAAAATACCCAAAATAAAATATTGTTATAGACCTACCTAGACCTCATTGAAATATCTGATTTTATTCTGCTTTTGTATGTATATCCCTAGGATGTTGACCAATGAAAGGTGAACCTGAATTTGATTTCACATTTTTAAGTGGAAACATTTAAGAGTTATTAATGATTATCATGCTTTCTTCCTCTCCTAGTAAAAGTTAGAGTGCCTTGAAATCAAATAGCTCATCAAATCAATGAGTGAACATTGAAGAGACAGCTGCTTTGGAGAGACATCTAGACTCACAGTAGACTTTATATGACTAAGGTATAAACATTACTAAAAAGTTTCTGATTCTTTGGTAATGTTATCAGTGCAATATAATTAAGCCTACCTTACCTTGGCTAAAACTACCTAGAGCACAGTGTTACAGATCCACACAATAGCCCTCTGTGGTATATGTGTGTGTACATGAAAAGTGTATTTGTCTAGCTGCACATATCTCAATCATTTCACTTATTTTCTCCAGTTTTTGCATGAGTATACTTATATTCAACTGAACTAGGCAGAAGTGACTCAAAAGAAAAGATGTGATAAACCTTGCTAGATCTCATTAATTATTTGATTTTATTATATGAATAAAATGACTGAATTTTTTATTTTCTTAATTTTATCTTTTGACAAAAAAATCAATTTTTGTAAAATTTACCTTACCAATATTTTCTTTATACTCCCCAAATTTTATTTATACCTTATGAGAATAAAATTGTATTAAATGATTCATATGCTTTCTGATATCATATTTCAGGTATTTAATGTAATTCTAATGTTTTGTTCTTATTGTAAAGTATTCCATTAAACAATTAATGTTATAGATAAAGACTAGGTGCATATGACCTGATGGTTCTAGAAAAGATTATCTTGACTAAAAACTGTTGATTAAACATGCACTACTCATTATACGTGGTCCTCAAAATTTGGTTATGAGCATAAAATAAATTGCCCATCCCAAACCATAACAAAAATTAAATATCTGGTACTTAGCAAAAAGATGAATGTAGGTGTTTTCATTTAATCCAGGGAGTTATTATTTTTTAATCCCCTTATTTCAGAGGAGGAAAACAAGTCTAAATAGGATTTCCATATCTAAAATTTTAACAAGTTCCTCAGGTGATTCTATCATAAGTGGTTGGAGACTACATGATATAAATTATACTGCCTGAGCTGGGATTATAAATACATGCATATGATATACAATATATTTCCATGTTAAAATATTTACACCATACTAGATTCTCTAAGCTCCTGCTTGTTGGCTCAATTAATTACTGTTGGATATTACTTATTTGCATAATGATATAAACATGCATTTCCTTAATATGAAGCATTAGATGCCTGTATGATGACTCTAGTAAAGGAAACTATTTGTATATATTTAAACTATATTGCATATTCATAAAATGGGGAAATTATCTTTGATGTTGAGTTTTCTGATCTTGATCATAAATATCAAAAATCTTAAATTATTATAAAATATAATTTTTGGTCATAACTTAAATTTCTTTTAGTCTATTTTCCCTTTTTGGACGTATTCTTAGCTTTTTGATTCCTAATTAGGACTGAACTGCCCAATTATGACTATATATATATATTCTTCTTGGAACAGTCAAACTAAGTATGAATAGGCATGTTCACAAATCAGTTTCTAATTACTGATTTTTATTAAGCTTTAATTAATTTTGAGGAGCACATCTTTAATTTTTAATTTGTGATAAATTAAAACATATAATATAAAATTAAATTAAAACATATAAATTAACACATATAAAACATATAATGTGTTTTTCTCAAGAATAAACAGAAATCACTGGCATGTGTTCATATTTAATTTTATTTGAGCCATGCTTTTCCTTTGTTAATTTTTCTTGGAAAGTCTGAAGCCCCTGCAGAATAATGTATCTCTGCAGATTTTCCTTTGTTTCAGCAAAATATTTGTCCTAAAATCTTATATAGCCAAGGTCAATTACTTTAGTACTGGTCTGCTGACCATATCCAACAGCTAACCTTGATGTTAGGTTTATAATCATGATTTATAATCAGGCATAAAGATGATAATACTTTTGTGAAATCAATTGGGAGAAAATATATCTATTAGATCATTTGAATAAGGTTTATGGTTAAGATTGACAACTTTGGCTGATAATGTCTCTTGCTAATTAAAATAGAAAATCTAATTAGATAAATATAAAAGGAATAAAGAAAATGTTATATATAAACACAGGAAAGTAAAGACTAAGTTTTTTTTTTTTTTTAACTAAAGAATACCTGAAGAATACAATGAGGTCAGAATTAAGATGGAATAAAACCAAATGCCTTGAGCATTCTTGGAGAACAATTTAGAATTCCTTGTGGAAACAGTTTCTGAAGAGAAAACATAAACGTTGAGGTTCAAGTTTATCAACCAAGCTTCTGACTAGAGAAACATGGGTAAAGTACCAACAAACTGTTGCTGATTAATCGTGAAAATATTTAAGGATATTTTCCATGCTTCATGATGAACAGGGAAGTATTGTTTGTGGATGAATGTTTTCCCTGGCTTCCTTGCATGAGTAGAGACCCCAAAACAACCTCCATTTTCCCCAGAATTCTCTACTATTTGCTCCTGTATATCTCCTTCAGTTTTGTAAGCATTAGCTGAAATAAGAACTTAAGTTCAGCTAATCAGTTCTTAAGTCCTAAGACTCTTTTTCTCCAGTTCCACTCAGTTTCAAAAACTGAAGACCTTTAATGAATAGTGTTATTTTTTGCTTACTCTCTGAATGGTCCTGAATAAAGCAGAAGCTTTCTTCTCTTTCTAGGCCCATTGGTATCATAACTATTTAGGACTAAACATCTTTCTTTCCTTAGATATAATTTTCTCTTTATCTTCTGTCATATTTTTGTCATTTTATTGGTGTGGACTTCCTTTAGATGTTTAAAATCAAATTTGGTGTGTAGAAGAAAGCATATTTCATCAGCACAGAATATTTAAATTTTTTTCACTGCTGTACCTTCAGAAGATAGAGCAATTCTTCATTCATCGTCAATATTTCTGGAATGAATTGGTGAATCAACCAATGAATATCAGTATTAATCAATCCTCTGTGCTTTTACATTTGGGGGCTAAATTCTGATATTCTATATATTAATACAGATCAATGCATTCTATATATCAAGACAGACCAGTACTGTCTTTTAAACACTTAGATCTCATTTATCGCTCCCCTGAATTCCATCCAGAAATTTTTTCCAAATAGAATAAACCACACAGAAATATCCATCTAACAAAAAATTGTCTGAGTTTCTAAATTATATTGCAAATTTTAATTTCCAGATTAGAGACCCCAGGGCATCAACTAGCTAGATTAAATACAAGTTTGCCTTTTTCTTTTGATGTATATAAATTGCTGGAACATGAAATAGTGGGAAAAGGCTAGGTTTTATAATAAGACACATCAGGATTCCAATACCGACTCTGACATTGTAATTGTGTTGTGTCCATAGGCAAGTTTCTTCATTTGATTCAATAAAAAAATAATTGATTGTGTGCTCCAATTCATCAGGCATTGTAATATAGCCCAGGGTTATGAAGATGCAGTCTTTGCCCTGAGAGTGTTCGATATGTAATAGAGGAAGCAGGCACATAAACTGATGGTTAAGAAAAATGAAGTGTTTTAAGTGCAGTAATAGTGATAAACAGAGGATAGCAAAAAGATCATCAAAAGAGGAGAGCATATCACCTAGCCTTGGGAACTTCCTGTTGAAATTACATCCTGTGTGAAATCATTAGCTAAATACAGCCAAACCTAAACATATTTTGTTAGCTTCCTAGCTAGTACTGTAATGTAGTCTAAGCTCTTACCATTTTTTTAAAGAAAAAAGGTTAACTCTGGTTCTAACTTGTTGACCTATATTACATTAACATGTCATTTTCCTGGTTTAAATTTCTTCAAGGTTTTTCCACCATATTTATAATGAAAGCACCTTCCCTTACCTGGGTCTATATGGCTTTGATAGAAATAGCCTATTATTCCCGCAAGCTGAATCTTTGAGAAGACAGCTATATGACACGCCTCAGGTTCCCTTTCAAAGATGTGTGGCTTTATCAATGTGTTCTAGGGGTAGGGATTTTAACAGAAAATGACCTTGGAACGTTAGACCAGGATACAAGAAAAGACCACTGACTCCAATTAAAATCAAATTAAAGCAAGCTTATTATTTCGACTGGCTGGGTGCCTCTCCCTCCCCAAACCATGGAACATGACAGCCCCGCAGCTTTCCAGCAACCCAGCTTTATAGCCCAGAAAGTTAACAAAGGCGGGTTACAGATAACAAAACTTTGAGGAGCATAACATTTTTGCTGGCCCTGGCATCAGAATTTATGAAGGTCATTAGAGCCTCAGAGAGAGTCGTTATCTGGCCAGGGAAGGCCAAGATTTGTGAGGCCTCACTAAAGTTTCAGAGAGGGCTGCTATCTGGTCAGAGAGCCAGGCATGAGTGAGTTCAAGGCATGGGTGAGGCAGGCATTCCAAGCAGGTTCAGAATTTGCAGTAATTTATAGTAAAGCCAAAATTAGCTTTTCATGGCTTTGTGGCGAGATGGCTCCCAATTTTAAGAAAAAATCAGGTTGGGTCTATCAGGAAGTCTTGTGTTAAAGATGGGACTTTTTCTGGATCCCTCAAAGACTTTTTGGAGCAGTGACAACTCCAACCTCCCTTCCCCGCCCCCAATCGGCCCATCAGAAAAAAGAGGGGTTGGACTTTTATTATGTTATGGATATTTCAGTTCTCTCTATAAAGTCTAATTTGCATCATCTTAGCTAACACAGGACCCTATTTTTCTCTGTTAACCTCCATGCCCCATTTCCTACCCCTGTAACATTTCTTCATTCCACTTTAGTCACATTGAAATTCCTCCTGCCCCTTGAGTGTCCCAATTTTGTTCTTATTTGGAGGCTTAGTAGTTTCTGTTTCTTGCCTCGAATGCTGTTACTCAAGGTGTGTGAATAGCTTATTGTTCACTTCTTCAGATGTCTAACCCAGATTACCTACACAGGAGGCTTTCCTTGACTACATGCAAATTTTCATGTTCACAGTAAAATATTCTATGGAGAGTTTTGCATCACTATGCCAATGTTTTCATTTTCCATGGGTACAGAAACCAGAGAGAAGACTCAATACTGAGGATAGGTAGAATAATTGGGCTGGAATTTATTAACATTAAAGGAAGAAGAGTTTGGGAATTCGCTCTCCAATTTTAGACCAGAATTCTTCCCAAAGAGACCACATTGTTGTTCAGGACTGCCCTTTTACAAGGGGAAGTGTCAGTAACAAGGTATTTCTTTACATGGTTATAAATCACTGAACCTCCACATCTCTCTAGGGAAAGAGCCTTTGTGTATATTTATTAGGATGTTCTATGCATCATAACCCTAAGGTGTCAGACCTAACCTCTAGTGAAAATTTGTATTTGGAAACCCATCTCTAGGCAAGAAAAAAAAGCTTCTATTTTGGAGCTTCAGTCAAACCTGAATAAAAAGTGGAGATAAACATGAACGTGAATTTACATTTTCCAAATGAGATGTGACAGTTACCTTGTCTGCATGTGCATGTCTCTCCTTCTACCTCCCAGGTTCATCATGCATAAGCTCACCCCTTTAAACCCCAATTATAGACAGTCCACTGTTTCAGGGATTTACTATGACTATGACGTAAACATTCTTTATACGTGCATCTCTAAGCTAACTGCACTGCACTTTATTAGATTAAAATTATTTGCTGAAATATACTGTACTTTAAGATCATTGGCTGGCATTCTTCTTTTTTTCTTTCTTTCTTTCCTTTTTTTTGTAGTTATAGATGGAAAGCATGCCTTTATTTTATTTATTTATTTTCATGTAGTGCTGAGGATCAAACCCAGAGCCTCACATGTGCGAAGCAGGTGCTCTGCTTACTGCCTTACTGCCCCAGCCCCAATTTGCTGAAATTCTTAAAAACTCCTTAACTCAAATTTTTCACCTTCTACCATATTCAATTAAAATGAAAAAGGTAAAATGAAAACTCGACTTCTCCCTTAGACTACCATTTTCTTCATGGATAATTCATGTATATGTTTGTATAAGATTCATTTTTTTTTTTCGTGTGTGATTCTGGCTGCCAGTTTCCATGCTAAATTAAGCAAAGAGCTGTCCTGCTGTGCATATCTGAGTTGCAGGTGCAGAAATTCAGTGCTTAAGTAAATGTAAGGGAATTGGCGATACCCGTCGGTTATTTGAAGTGTATGTGCTTTCCTATCAGGTTTGAAATATGATGTAATGGCACTCAATTAAGAATGTAAATTTTGAGAAGCCAAGTTCAGAAAGAATTAAGATAACTCTTTCAGAAAAAATAAATCTACAAAAGTCTAATCCCACAAGGAACAAATACCCATTTTCATTTTCACTTTCCCTTTTAAATTATTTTCTTTGATGAGTATCATCTCTAAACTTGTGGATGATACCAGTCCTATTCCTCACCTCTAATCCTCATTATTTCTTAATGTGTTAAAGAGAACAATGGGCGTATTTTGGTGTGACATGAATATTCTAGAATGTAGGAAGTTTTTAGGCTGCCTAGAAATAGTACAAAAACTAGTCATTTATAGTAATAACTATAATGGTTCTGTTGATGATGACACTGATGATGAATAGAGGGCCCTTTTAGTGAGTACCCTTTTACTTGCAAGAAATATGTTCTAAGACCCCCTAGTGCAAGCCTAAAATGCAGAGAGTGTCAAACTATATCTGTATGTT
The DNA here is from genome assembly GCF_045843805.1 of Urocitellus parryii. Lineage (NCBI taxonomy): Eukaryota > Metazoa > Chordata > Mammalia > Rodentia > Sciuridae > Urocitellus > Urocitellus parryii. Next base: position 110,124,305 of record NC_135540.1, on the reverse strand, counting down.
GTGATTTTCCCTATGCATAAATATTTATGATAAAGTTTAGTTTATAAATCAGGATCAATATAAAATTGATAATAACTAGTAATAAAATATAGATTTAAAATTATACTATAATATATGTTATGTGAATGTGGTCCTCCCCTCTTTCTCTCTCAAACTATTGAACTGTAGTCACCCTTCTTATGATGATGTAATGTTGACTGAAGGCAACTGACACAGCAGACTATGGATAAGGAGGAGCTACTTATGTTAAAGATAATGTCAACAATTTATGTATTAAAATGTCTTAAATCACTCTATCAACAAAGCCAAGATGGGAGAGAACTTTAAGAAGAGTTTTATAAAATGTCAGGAGCTACAGAGTATTAAAATGAAACTAAATATTAAAAATTATTCATTGTAATTAGCAGCAAATTATAAGTGACCATGTAAAAAGAGCTCCTATGGAGGAGAGTGAAGATAAGACAGGTGCAGATATTTGAGGTTTATGGTAGGACCTATACTGTGACCCTGTGTGACTGTTGTTATTGAAATCTCAACCATTGCCTTAGAACTTCTAAGACAGTTGCTTATGTGCCTAAGTACATCCTTAGGTATTTAGTTAGCTTTCACAGTAGCCTAATTATTTGGGTTAAAAACTTATGCTATTGATTTTGCAATTCCCATTTCTCACTGGAATGTAGAGATGGTACCAGAATTCAACGCCTGTTAAACCCATAATCAGCAATTTGCATGTACTTTATAAACTTTTTGATGTCTTTTGAAGTGTCTAACTAATTATTGTTTAGTACTTCTATGTATGGGGAAGGCCCATCAAGGACACCTTCTGTATAGAAATTTTATGAATTTAAACAATCAAATTGAGAAACTCTAGATCTTTAGACATCTCCAGTTGGAGTTAAGGGCTGTCCCTTGTTAAAATTTTAAACAGTGGTAAGAATGTTGAATAGTAAGGACAGACCCTTTCAAAAGCTGGTGCTGTAAACAGCAGAGTAGAGATAAGTAACTAGAAGCATATGTAAGAATAAGTCTCATTTCAGCAGAAATAAGACTTAAGTAGGCTGATAATGTTTTTGACACATTAATTAAAGTCTTGATTACATTTTCAATATCATGAAATTAAAAGTAATACATTAAATTGAAATAACCTTGTCATTTAGCATTTCTCTTCACTTCATATGTAAAATAAGGGGTTTGTATAAAACCATCTTTTATGTTCCTTTTATTTCTTTATTTCTGAAATTCTGATCCAGTAGGCCAGCTTTTATACAGAATAGAGAATCCACATAATGATGACAATTTAAGAGTTTAACAATGATAACATTTATATTTTTGACATTATGAATGACAATGTTCTCTTAACACACATGGATGGTGTTAAACAATGCATTTATTATTTTTCTTCTGATTTCTCTTGATATAAAAATTAGGAAAAGAGTTGCTTTTTAACTTATTAATTATTTTAATTCCATGGGAGATTACTGGGCTAAAAATCACTGGATTCTTAGGTTGATGGTAGTTATGGCAAAGGTTAGAAAGTTTTTAAATACAGTTTTTTAGAACATATTTTTGGTTTCAAGTTTTTAAAAACTTCACATGGACACATTTGGATAATAGTTTGTGAGTGCCTTGTACAAATGTCAAAATTAATAATCTAGAAATCTTAAAATACTATACACAGTAGAACTATTCATGAAAATTCAACTCAGTATGCTTTTTACTGATAAGTATTTTTGCACTATGAATTGATTTAACTTAGTTAAAAAGAAGAGAGGATATCTGAATAAAGAATTTTTGATACACTTCTAAGATTAACATTCCAATTTTCTTTTGCTTGTTGTACATCTTTGAATCAGTATACTAATTTTCATGTTCATTGTTGGAGAGCAGTTCACAGGTTACTGAAGATGGATAATTCATGAACACAGTCACACAAATACACATCTGCTCCATATATATTTCTGATTTGTTTAGCCAAGAATATAGAATATAACATAGCAAGAGTGGTTGCTGCTTAATCTGTATAAGACATGATTGCTGCAAATGACTCCTGTTTATGTATGAGCCGAGCACTTCTACACCAGAGGTCTTTTATATCAGGTTCATATCCAGCAACAGTTAATGATATTCATTGATAGGCTTTCATTCCGAGTTTTTAATAAAAATAATCTATGCTGATTCTTACATATTCTCAGTGTCAGCTGAAACACATCCTTATTTAGGGAATGAATGTTGGATAATGAAGTATCCAAGGTGTCCTTGAACAATATTTCTGCCTTTTTATGCAAGTTTCTGAGCAAAGCACTTTCCCTACATGATCACAGGTAATACATGCACGCACTCTCACACGTATGCAAACAAACCTGTTTGATTTATGGATTTGTCTCTAGTGGCTGACAAAACTCTAAAAGTAGACTATTATTGCATTGAAATATAGACTTCTTAGAGGCCAGCCTTGGCATCAGTTGATTTTTATTATCTATATTAGTGTTATTAAGAATGTAGTAGATTTTTCTTTTCCTCTTTGTAGTAAAGATTCAGATCTTTGACACTAAAAATACATTTTATAAAGCTACAGTTTGCTAGTGATAAATTCGATTTAGAATTTAAATATTTTTATTCAGTTGAAAAGTTTCTTTTTTGTATTTCAAAGGAATTTGTGTGTGTGTGTGTGTGTGTGTGTGTGTGTGTGTGTGTGTGCAGTAACTTTATCGACTCCTATGAGCATTTTTACAGACACTTAACATAGGGTATACTATGAACACTATAAAATTAATACTGTAGAATATCCTGAGAGGTAAAAAAAAAGTGTTTCTTTATAAAAATTTCTTTACTACAAAAATTCAAAATTGTTCTAGTGTTTCTTTTTTATATACTATTTCATGTCATTAGTTGTTCTCATAATGAGGAATTGATATTAATTTTTTATTGTTGCTGCCTCTTTCAGGGAATGTGGTTACTGAGGATGGAACTCAGGGGCTCTTGACCACTGAGCCACATCCCCAGACCTATTCTGTATTTTATTTAGAAACAAGGTCTCAGCCTTACTTTTGCTGAGACTGGCTTTGATATAGTGATTCCCCTGTCTCAGCCTCCCTAATCACCAAGATTGTAGGCATGTGCCACTTCACCTGACTATTTCTGCTTTTTTATATAATAATATGAATACAAATTAAAGTTTTTTGTTTTTTATTTTATGTATATAATTGTGTATTCAATATAATGCATATGAGTGAAACTAAAACATATGAAGAAGTAATTGAACTATATAATTTTAATCATTTTTGTCATGTATAAACTTAGAAACTGTAGTAATGTTTATTATAAGATAATTAAATCAACTCATTTATCTACAGTCTGACAAAATAAAATGTCAAGAATACAAACAAAATAAAAAATGGCCATTGCTTTCCTTCACAATGAACTATTTCTGATTGCCTGTGATGGTAATCAGAATAGCATTCATTACCTGTGATGTGATGTGGAGCTGGCTTTCAAGTCACATATCCCAAGGCTAAGTTACAGAATGAAGAATGAGTAAGATTGCACAAAACAAAGATATGCTTGACTAAATAAAAACCATATTGTGGGCTTAAGAAAATTCAAATATGAATGACCTGATGAAACTAACTTGACACTTTTTTTTTTGTAAAATTAGGTACAGTCTGTCTCTAACTTTTTATTTTAATAGAGCATGAAGAAATTTACTTGAATTTTTCTATATAGTTTCACATTGCTTGGCCTACCAATTTAGTTTCTTGCCTAATACACATTTCTAATATCAAATAATATAGTTCTGAAATTTGCTTTAGAAATTGTCTCAATGGAGATTATGTACATGAAAGATATATAACAAACATTAGATAGTGCCCTAATACAAAATTGTTAAACAAACTTAGGTGAAAAACAAATTAATATACTTTATTAATTTCTTCTAGCTATTCCTCAAGCATTTAAGTCTTCATTGTATGTAACTCTGCATTTTAATTCAATAGCATTCTTTCTTTTGCTATCTATCACACATTAGATACTGTATGATTAACAATAAGTGAGACCTGTGCTCCCTGCCCTCCCAGATTAGTGATTAGTAGATAAAAAATTCAATCATAAATAATAATGTTATAAATTTTATCATATCAATACAACATCACCACATTTTATAGGAATAAAAACAAACATATACAATGTTTAAAGTATTATTTAAAAAGTTCTAAGAAAAGTTGCACTTATTTTTACAGGTAATATGTAATATAATAATAGGTAAAGATTTGGCTCAGATTTTGTAAAATTGAAATAAGTTTTCAAGCTTACACACTAGCAAGGAAGAAAGGACAGTCATGACAATGTGATAATGCCACACCAAAGAGCACAGGAGTAAAAACAGGTCTAAAGGAAGACAGAAGCCTGGTCAACTCATTGTTCATCATATTTTCATGACAGATATTTCAAGGGCTCAAGTGAAGGATACAAAACAATAGACACCATTATTTATTTCAGTTTCATCCATTTTTCTGTCATCCATATTTCTGAAATTAGATTATTATGGTTTCAGGATTATGAGTTCAGAATGTGGAAATTTCTTTGAGTCTGTCTATTCTTTATTGTTTATAATGAAATTCCAAATGTTGTTAATTCTATTAATGTAATTTTTTAGCTCTGTCTATTTTTGCTTTATGTATACAGCCACAATTATGGTTCATTTTCTCTTAAGTGAATACTGATGGAAGTGCTAACTCCTTAATTTGCTCATGAACCTTTATCCAATCCTTTCTCTGATGGGTTAGTTTTATTTCTCCCTCTAAATTTTCAGTACTCATCGTATCAATAGATGAGATAAAATAATACTACTATTGCTTTATTTATTTATTTATTTTTATTGGATGTTCAAAACATTACAAAGCTCTTGACATATCATATTTCATACATTAGATTCAAGTGGGTTATGGACTCCCATTTTTACCCCAAATACTGATTGCAGAATCACATCAGTTACACATCCACATTTTATTTTAGATGTCAATATTCATAAGCCTGCTTTTTTGTATTTTAACAATTGTATAAAAACTGAGAGTAAATATACATACACTATGTTTTATGTGGCAATTTATTGGAAGTTAAGGTTTTTTTACTTACTTCATAATACAATTAGATATTTATCATATTTATATGTAACTCCTTGTGCATGCATTTTATTAAATTTTTCTAAGATATCAAGGCCTGGCATTCCTTTAAAAATGCAACGAATACTGTGAATCTGTCCTTCAAATTCACCATACCAATTGAAAATCTTATAAACTCATCACTACTTAATATAAAAAAATTATTTTTCCAATCCAAAGTATAAATATTGGCAAAAGTTAAGGTCTCTGAAAATGTTACTTTAATTAGGAACTTTTTAAAGGAATAACAACAAAAAGATTTTATTAACACTTTTTTTTATGATTACTGACATAAACCAGGATGGTTAGCACCAAACTACATTATCACAATAGTTAGAACTTAAACCTAAATCTTATTTTCAAATCTTATTCCTAAAGAATAAAGATTCTTTAAAACCTAAATCTTATCATTTCAATCAGGTAATGAACAATTCTTTTAGTCCTTTTGTAATAGTATAAAGTTCAAATCCTCAATCCAAAATATGTTGTCTTTTATGATTTGAATTTTCCTATCTTTTCATACTAATGTCCTTCTCATTCCTTCTGCTGAGTACAAAGCATTATGTCACTGTGTCCCAGGTTCTTCCTGCCAGAGTTAGTGCCTGCTGCCCTTGTCCTCCCTGCCTGATTTCCTGTCTATCTGTCCTTGCCTTCTATTTCTTAAAAGGTGTAGCCTAATTCTATATCTTATGAATTTTCCAAAACACTGATTGAGATAATGGACTCTGGGCCTGAAATCCAGATCTGCAGTTTGCTTGTGGAAGTTATTTAATGACTCTGTGACTTGGATTCCTTTTGGGTAAAATAGTTGTTAATAGTTTCTCCCTCCAAGATTTTTTTTATTAGTTGCTCAAGACAATACAATGATCTTGACATATCATACATTTGATTCAAATAGTGTATGAATTCTTATTTTTCCATGTGTACAAATTGCAGGATCACATTGGTTATACATCCATGTGTATACATACAGCAATCCTAGTGTCAGTTGTATTCTGCTGCCCTCCTTATCGCCCCTCCCCTCCCCTCCCATCACCTCTCTCTACCCATTTTACCATGACACTTATCTCTCTCTCTCTTTTTTTCTTCCCTTCCCCCTCACACCCCTCCAAGTTTTTTTTAAAGGCTAAAGTATAACACCAACAAAGCACTTAGGAACAGTGCTTGTTGTCTGTAACTACCATTTATATGTAAATGGCATGGTTTCTTTACAAAATTGGTATTGCCTTGAAGTTGCACTTCGGCTTTTCTTCAATTCTTTCTTGGTCATTCACTGAAGAAACTGAGGGGAATCATTAATTACTGCTTCTGAATTAGGCAATCAGGCAGCAAGCTGAGGAGTTGAAAGTTCAGTTCTGGAGTTGTCTTGGGCTACTAAGGTATCTTGGATCCACTGTGTTAGCTTGGTAGCTATGTGACCTCATTTAGACCATTACTTATTGTTAAAATTCTGAATGATACTTTACAAGACTTCCTGAAATCATCCTTATATTTATATATCACAAGAGATTTAAATAAAGTATGCTTTCATACCATGTTTTTATGGCATATTTCTTAGATGTATATTACCTTATAATTAAATCATCATAAAAGTTTATATTCTCATAGTAAGAAATCAATTTTAGCGCTGGATACAAAATATGATTTTAATATTAGTTAAGCTTAGATATTAATTTTTAAGTTTTAAAATGCAACAACATATCTTTATATAGTTTTCTACTATCTAAAGTAATGATAGATGGTCATTCTAAATGGAGAAAAATTAAAAGCATTCCCTCCAAAAACTGGAACAAGACAAGAATACCCTCTTTCACAATTGCTATTTGGCATAGTCCTTGAAACTCTAGCTAGAACAATTAGGAAAAACAAAAAAATAAAGGTATACAAGTTAGAAAAAAAAGAACTCAAACTTTCCCTATTTGTCAATGATATGATTCTATATTTAGAAGATACAAAAATTCCACCAGAAAATTTTGGAACTCATAAATGAATTCAGCAAAGTAGCAGTATATAAAATCAACACCCATAAATCAATTGTATTCCTATACATCAATGATGAATCAACTGAAAGAGAAATTAGGAAAACTATCATATTCATAATAGCTCCAACCAAAAAAAAAAGGAATCAATCTAACAAAAGAGATGAAAGATCTCTACAATGAAAACTACAGAAACTATAGAAAGAAATTGAAGAAGACCTTAGAAGACAGAAGATCTCCCATGGTCTTGGATAGGCAGAATTAATATTGTCAAAATGGCCATACTACCAAAAGCTTTACGTAGATTTCATGCAATTCCTATTAAAATTACAATGGCACTCTTCATAGAAATAGAAAAAGCAGTCACAAAATTCCTTTGGAGCAATAAAAGGCTCAGAATAGCCAAAGTAATCCACCTCAGAGCAGATAAAGTCTTGGAAAACTCATAGGAAATAGAATTAGGTTACACCTTGTAGAAAATGGAAGGCAAGGACAGATAGACAGGAAAGCAGGCACTAACTCTGGCCAGAAGAACCTGGGACACAGTGATGTAGTCCTTTGTAATCAGCAGAAGGACTGAGAAGGGCATTAGTGTGAAAAGAAAAGTGAAACAGGAAGCATCACAATACCAGACCTTAAATTATTCTACAGAACTATAGTAATACTATAGTATACTGTTGGTATTGGCACTAAAACATACACGAAGACCAATGGTACAGAATAAAAGACAAAGACAAACCCAAATAAATACAGTTTATTGGGATGATGTTGGCCCTTTAAAAATGTTTCTTAGCTCTTTACTTTAGTTCCTACCTTTTAGGTGGAATAGGAAGATTAATGTATTTTTGAAGTTTTACATTTTCTCATGGATTTATTATTAATTACATTATTCTTTTACATCTCTAAAGATATAATTACTATATATTGATTTTTATACACAATTAAAACAATCTGAAATAGATCACCATAAGAACAATTGAGTTTAGTCACATGTTCAGAAAAATAAAATATTCATATCTCATACAGTGATGAGGAGAAATAAAATATTGCAATAATTGGTATGGAGAATTATTTTGAAGATTAAAAAATTCATATATTTTCCTAAGGTAATACTTTATATGAATTCCAAATAATTATATCAAATATGTTATTTTCTTACATATATTTTCTAGTGTTGTTTATAAAGAATCTTGCCAAATTGTTGTTCTTCACTATCTCAATTAAACTCTAGCAGCAGATTAGTCCCATTATTATTTTCTCCATTTAAAATGCATCAAATATCATTTTAAAAAATAATAAAATTGATATTAATATAGTAAAACACATATTCTGAAACAAATCCAGGCTTAATAGCAAAACACTAGAAATATCTCCATCATAATCAGCAGAAAAGATAATGATCTTAAATGCCATACTAATTTTGTCTGACTGTGTTGGAGAAAGCAATCAGAAAAGGGAAGGTAATGAGATACAAAAAGTTGCAAAGAGGAAACTATTGTCATCACTGGTTGTAAGTAATATAATTGTATATTGTTATATAAAGTATGCCTATAAACAAATATGATGTAGAATTATCTGGGAAGATTTAAAATATAACTGTCTGAAATCCACATCAGCTCAAATGAAATAAACTCGAGTAGGGTTTGTGTTATCTGGTTTTCCTTTTTTGTTGTTGATTCTGTTTTTAAATTTTCTTTCTTAAACTAATTCTGGCCATTATAGAAACACAGAAAACTGATTATCCCAGAGGAAGAGTATAAAAAAAAAAGAGAGAGGAAGATTGTTCTATCAAAAACTGTCAGCCCTCTTTTAGCATTTCATGCTACCCCATGTGTAAGATTTTAATAAATAAATGAGAGAAATGGTTTAATTCCATTTCCAGGTGACCTAGGCTAAAAAGCTTTTGTAATGTCTTTTGTTTGATGTCAGGATCAAAATTCCATCAAATTCTCAAAGTTGTATTAATTTTTTTCCTTCTTTTGGGCATAGAACCTAAATTTTGAAAAGTCTGACATTTGCATTAATATTTTAAGATATTTAAAATAAATTTAATATTTATATTTATGTTCCTTTGATTTATCAGCACTAATACCAAAATTTTAGTCAGATAAAAATGTATGTTTTTTATCCATTTAAAGGATTCCAGATAATATTGCTATGATCTCTGAAACTATAATCTCATATTCTATAATTAATTACCTACTGAAGATTCATCAGCCAGCCTATGCTATGTAAATCTTGGTTGCATTTTTTTATTTTTATACCATATTTTAAATATTTGAAATGGAGATTAGTAGTATTTTCTTTTCTGTTATCTGTAACAAATTTGTTATTTATTTTAATTTTTTTAACAAAAAATGCCTTGAATTAAAGACCTTCAAATTCTCATCAGAACAGGAATAAATTTTACTTTTTAGGACAAGCAAAGTTTTTTGAGGAAAAGTGATTTTTTTTTCAAAATAGTTTAGAAACATTTGATTAAAAAAAAACAGTTATTTCAAAAAAATCATTTTTAGACCTTAGGAATTACTTAGGAACTATTTTTGCTAAAGTGTTGAGACTTATAAAAGATTCTTGAAGAAAAAAATATGTTCTTAAAATATTCATATAAAGAAAAGTTTAAAATTGTGTTTAGATCAAGAGACAGGATTCTATTTAGATCAACTTGTAAAACTCTTTCTTTATTATGCTGATTTTTCATCTGATTAGTAGCACATTAATCAGATAAATGCATTCACACCTGGCATAACATTGAACATATCTATAGGAGAGAAATCCTCCTGGACTGAACAATTTTTTTAAATAATATACTCTCATAGTTCTGGCTGATTCTCTACATGTACAAGGTGAGGGAAAACAATTCTCTCGAGTGAAATTTTCCTCTACTGCCTTAACAATAATTCAGGGCAAAATTGCTACCTGCCTAGATTTTGAGACTTATGAGGATGATATTTACCTTGAGAATATTTCCATTTCTTCCTACTCACCAGTGGTATTGTTGACACCCACATTTAATAGTCAAAGAGAAGCGTGTGCCAGGAAGTGATGGTAGGAGTGGAAAATAAATGACTCACTTCCTCCTCTCATGTTCATTGTTTTGAATCTCCTTTCTCCTTGCAATCACCTTTCCCAAATTCTGTCACATAAACCTCTTCCAATTACCGTTTAATGGAAAATAGTTATGTATATAGAAATACCAAGGGAAAACAAGTATATGGAGCAGGTCATAATAATTGCATTCAATTAATACAATTATGATTAGTAAAGGTACATATAAAATATATCAAATACTATATTTGTTTCCAAGTGAATTTACAAAAAGAGAAACTAAAAGCACAAATGTTCCACTTGCATAGGCACTTGGAACACACATTAAGACAGAGTTAAGTGAAGGAAAAATTAGCTTGGTTAGTTTTTTTTTTTTTGTCATCTTGATTAGGCCATGATAGTAAGTTGTTTGGTAAAATCCTGTTTTATTGTTAAATTTTACTCTGTAAGCTTTCTTTCTGCATTAAAGATTAACTTAATGCCAACTTCATGCATCTTCATCCAAGATAGATATCTTATAACATTTAGAAATGATACACACACACACACATACACATACACACACTAACTTAGAACCAGGCACACACACAGAAATTTCTCAAAAATATTTACCTGTTAGTCAATAATTTTAATAATATCATATTTTTGTTAATGACTTAAATTTGATTAATTTGAGATGGTCCACACCTAAGTCCTAACTAATACTCAGTTATACCTATTCCAATTATTCAAAAATATAATTATATTTATTTTAACTGATAAGGTTTTCTTATCTATTTTTAAGTCAACTTTAAACAATGTTGAATGACTTAATTTAATTACCCCCTTTTGTTTGTTTGTGTGGCAAGAACAGTTAAAATGTACTTGCTAATCATGAATCCCAAATACACTATAATTTTAGACCCCATGTGGTATATTATATCTGTAGAAATGTCAGTTTGCTTCACTTTTTACTTCTTATATGCATCCCATAACACCATGCTGTATTTCTTAAATAAGCATAATGCAATTCTTTTAAGCTTAACAGTTAAAAAAGGCTTGATTTATTAGTGCTCTTTTAAGAAAGACAGGTAATGTATCTCTTTTAGTTGAGGAGAATACTGGTTTTTAATCAGACATACTTTGTACATACAGCTATTGATAACAGTCTTGGAGCTTGTTGAAAATTGAGGGCTTTGCCATTCATCTGTGGCTTCTGCCCCAATGAATGATGTAATGAAATTCTGGACAGAATCCCAAGGAAATTAAGGAGACTGTTGACCAAAATGTTAAGTGAAGTCATCTCTTCTAATTTACATTGCATCAGTTATTTTGAAGAAAATGTCTTTATAACCTATACTTTAAAAACATTCAAACTTCAGTCTACAGTTTATTATAAAGAGCTGCTAAAAGTCTGTTATGAGGAGTATGATTGCCTCTATTTTTTCAAGAAACCCATCTCCCTGAGCACATTAAAGGTTCCTATATTGACAGATTCATAGATTACTCTTATTGTTTGAACCTTTTTGGACATCCTTTTAGCATATTTGATGAGTATTAAATATCACTTAAAACTTTAAAAAATTCTCTACCTCTGAGTTCTTTGGCTTCTCTACTCACTCTCTTTTGATTCTGTGACCATCTCTTAAAACTGTCACTCTCTTGGGCAGAATCTCAGTTCTTAGAATAGTTCTCAGATGTAGTTAATAGTAGTGGTAGTACTAATACAGAGTGCAGAATACATATACATGCACACTTGCCCACATATACATTAATGTATATATATTTAAATATAGAATGTAAGATATTTATAATATAGTTCATTTGCATAAATTATAACATTCCAATGTATTTATATACTATATGCATATATATAAATTCTATTATACAGGATAATATATTTAATTCATACAGATTTTAATTTAACACATTCTAATATATTTACAGATTAAGAACATATCAAATATACTTCACCCAAAGGCCTAATTAATTTTTTTTAAACATAAAAAATAAGTTTACATTTTTGCTTTTTTTCAGTTATTTTAAACCATATTTAGAAAAAAAAATCCAAATTCCTTAACCTGACCTCCAGATCTGAAGTTATTTGGCCCTTGTTTAGAACCATACCTTGCATATAATCTCACTGGGTTGTCCTACTTCATCCACTATGATTTATTTCTGATCCCCCCAAATTTAAAGATTCATTTAAATATTGAGCTTATTTTTTTCTTAGGCTAGAATGTTTGCCCCAATAGAATGTTTATTGCTTGATAGACTCCTTCTTTACCTTCCAAGTTTCAGCTTGGATATCATTTCTCAGAGAATCCTTCCCTGATGATATAATTGAAATGATCTTTATATGTCATTAATATAATTTTAATCAGGAAATGCTTAAAATTCTGCAATGTTTCTTAATTGATTTCAGAATAATCCCTAAGATTAGCACAGCTAGATACTTTACGGGCTAATCAGTATTGAACTTTCCTTTTTCATACTCCCTAGTTCTTGTTAATATCTTTCTTTATTATAGTCGAACCCAAAGGTCAGAGTGACATAAATGTTTTTAGTATGAGGAGCCACTTATTTACTTGGCCAGGGACTGTCACCCACCCATAGAGACTGAAACTCTATGGGAGAACAGCCATTTCTTGGCCTGTGTGTTAGGAATTCAAGGACAAAAAACACAGCTCAGGAACTTTCCTTAGCATTATGCAAGCAAGTCAATCACAGAAGCTAAGACAGCAATTAGCACAGCAACTAAAAATCACATCTTGGGTTTGAACAGGGGTTAGACAACCGTTTCCTGAACTCTAGCAGGTGGTTAGCAGGGGCGAGAATCTAATTCAAAGTCTTGGGTCGCCAAGACCATCATATCCTGGGTTGAGTACATTTTGTGGGTAAAAAGTACAGAAAACAATATATTATAAGAAAACAGCTTTCATTTCAGTTTCTCAGAAACAGCTCTTGTAGCAGTTTTTTTATAGAAGGCAGCAAAATGGAGTCTTAGGCCTGCCTATGACAGTTCTGGCTTTATAATTGTCTTATCTCTCTTATCAAAATCTTATATTTATAAATCTATATTTTTTACTAATCTATAACCTATAAATTACACTCTTATTGATTGTATTTCTCAGTTCACACCACAACATTTTCTTATGTTTAAAAAAAAGGCTAAGAAAATTCTACATTTAGGTATCTACCAAACTGGAAAGAACACTTACATGTGTCAACAGTTTTCATAAAAATCATCACAGCAAGTGTATTATAATGGCCTATATATTGATATTGAAAAAACACAAAAAATACCCATCAACAGGATAGACAAATTATAAATTGTTATAGATTAGCTATTACTCTTCTGATATGTAAACTAACTTCAAAGGAATGTGAAAATATTTTTGGTGAAGGGAAGATACCAAAGAGTGCATACTATAAGATTATATTTAAATAAAAATAATCAAACTAACTTAGAGTAATAAAAATCAGCTGTGTCTTTCCTGGTGTAGTATAGATTGACTTGAAGGGAGAGACAGGGATATGTTCTGAGGGAATGGAAATGTTCCACATCTAGATTATGGTGCAATTCATATTGTTGTGTATATCGGCAATCCTGTGGAGTTGTGTCCTTAAAATTGATTCATTTTCAATGCAAGACATTTATTTCCATAAAACAAACAAACAAACAACAACAACAACAAAAACCCTTCTCTCCCAGACAACACAAAGATTAAAAAAAATACATGGCAATTTCAAAGTGATAGAAATGGACAATGCAATTTAGGATAATATGTATATTGCATAAAATATTGAGCATACAAGATAACCTTAAAATTTGAAGGAAAAGATAACTATTGCATTGTATGTAAAGTTAAGTGTGAGTAGTTTGTTGGTATCTTCAAATGACATTTATAATAAAACTAATTAAACTAAGAAAACCTAAGTATCAGTATATATAAGAATTAAAAATATTAATTTAAAAATTAAGCATAAAATCTGAGAAATAACTGTAATTGAAGTATCTCCAAAGGCAAAGAAATAGACACACATTCAGGCTAAATTATTAACTAAATAGGACACATGAACATTCCTAGAGATATTAGAGTCAAGCAGATCTCTATCAAACTGAAGAGCAAAACATAAAGTGGAGATACTCTCTTTATTTCTGAACTTTAATAAACCACAAATTTTAATCCCCACATATTAATGGCAAAAGTTTAAATCCAGAAATAGTGGGAGTGAGAGAACCCAAGACAACAGTAGGTCTTAATGTGAGCTTGGACCAGAATGGGGCTGTAGACTTGGAAGAATCAAGAATCAAAACCAAAAATAAGAATTCAGCAACCCAGAAACAGTAGAAACTTAATAACCATATACAGAAGGTTTGACTAATGCCTGAGAATGCAAGGATATATGTCTGACTTGAACAGCACTCCAAGGAAAATTCAAAATGAAGAATCTAACAAACTAGGATGTGTAAGCTGAGGAGGAGTGTGATGTTGCCATGAGTGTTGGATCTGAGGATGAAGAAAAAGGCAAAGCCTAAATCTTGGCCAGTAGTATTGCCTAGAGTGCTTCTGTATCCATCTGTCATTATCGTAACTCAGAATAATATCCCTTCTAATGACAGTTCAAGGAGTCTGTAAAACATGGTGTTATTAAAGTCCGTCACTTGGCTACTGTCCTACAGCCAGAGAAAGTCTTCAAAATGTATGAAAACATTTTCTATTTGAAGTATGGAGCAGGGACCAAGGACTCTCAAGCATAGGAAGCAAGAAAGAAAGTTGAAAATAGAGTGGAGAGAGGAAGGAATAAGCTCCTGAGAGGAGCTCCCAGCTCAGAGGCCACAGTGTTAGGTGAATTATTTATAGCAATAGGAAACATGTCCAAATGTGAGGACCCAGGGGCATCTGGGTGAGAAAGAAAAGAAATGTATTACTTCCACCTTTTGTAAAAGAATGACCAGAAGGAGAGATGTGTGATGTGTTATAATTGTGGTGTTCGTGGACAGCAACTGAAAGCAGAGAATTGATAGAAAGAGCAATGTGTGGTCATAAAGAGGTGGGAGAGTCCATCTTCAGGCTCAGGGCTGTGTCTGGTGCAAATGAAACAGCCTCATTCTGAGACCATTTTAGGTATCATGACTAGTTGAGGTTAAGACAAGGGAAAGAATCCAGACAGAGTAAGGCTGGTCATAGTGTTCAAGAAAACAAGTAAAAGGGCTTAGTAGGGAAAGAAGAAATGAGTAGGTGCAAATAAGATGCTTAAGGACTGATAGAAATGATCTCAGTGATTCGGGATCCGCATAAGAAACATGAGAAGGTGTGTCAGCCTCTGAAGATTTCTTATTGCCATATCTTCTTTGAATACTTTCTTCAACACTGTACTATCTTTTCACATTTAGGAGTTTTCACTTACTTTTTGTACAGTTTTTTTCCATCTGATTTAGTCGAATTTAAATTACCAAAATTTTCTATATTGGGTGGCATGTGCATTAATGTGTACGTTTGCTTGGATTCCAGTAGTCATCTACTCAGATGACTGAGTAGCTGTCTCTTAATCATTCCTTGTGAGTGAATGTGCTGAAAGCTTATGGTTAAGAGCTCAATGGAGTCTATAGTTGTTGCCATGTAAGCCAGGTATTTGCTAATATTTTCCCATCTTGAGATATATGTATCTATCTCCTAGTAAACTAGCGCAGTAAAATTTGCTACATTTTTCTGTACCACACTTTAAGAATGTCTTTTAAAAAAATCCCTGGTTATCTTTTAGTACAGAATAAAACATACAAAGAAGATTCAATAAGTGCTGCTGTATCTTCAATATGGAAATATGTCAAATAGTCATCAATTTTTCTGAATACATTTATTCATAAACATTTATTGAGTATCAATCTTGAGGGTAACAATCCAAATGTCACTCAAGACAGAAGATTGTAGTCATATCGCATATCCATTTAGCCCCAGAAGGATGCTTTCACTGTACAAAATATTTGTTGCCAGAGCTCCAGCTGAGCATTTCTTTGAAACTTGAAACTGACATATGAAATGATGAATTATGGGCCAGTGGGCCTGAGAATTTCTTTTTAATTTTTTTTTGTTCTTCATAAAATGCCTTGGGACTTTTTCTTCTTCTTTTTTCTTTTTTCTTTTGTTTTTCTCCTTTCCACTTTAATGTAGCCACTCAGTAAAGGTTGAAGAGAGATCTGATATAAAATCAATGCCCATATTTCTCATTTTATTCCAATGTCAGCTATTCCTTCCCTTAAGGGGATTACTCTCACAAGTTATTCTATTGAGATGTAGTTAATAGACCAGGGTTTCTATTTTAAGGAGTTATATAGGAATATTATATATGCTGTAAAGAAGTTTTGAAAATTTTGCCTTTTACTTTTTTAAATGAATTTACTCTTCTGCAAATATGTGCACTGCTGTTTATGGAGTGCTGTTATGTAAAGAGTTATACTCAATGCTTTTGTGGTTTATTTTTTTCAGAATTAAGTGAAGTCAAATTTGAGACAAATAAAGCAAAAATAAAAATTCATTGGCTCAAAAAATCAAATCAGTCCTGATGATAGAGGCCCCCTTAATGGGAAAGTAGACATAGACCCCATCGATGACTAGAAACTGCATTAGTAATTATCAGGCATCTGTGTCAGTCTCTTACCTTGGATCCTATTCTCATATAAGATTCTCTCAACCCATAGAAACTTACTTTTCATGACAGGATATATAGTCAATGAAATCTTTTGACTTTTATGTGTTATACTTTCCATTCTCTGGACTGAAGTTTTCTTGGTTTTAGCTCACAAATGCCTGAGATAAAACTGGTCATCTTAGTTCAGCTCAGGTGTCCACCATTAACACAAATCAGGTTTACTTTCAGTCAGGTATTGCAGAACTGAAGGCTCTTGTTCAATCATATGAATCGTAATGAAGAGTGTGTATTTACTAATTATATATGTTTTATGTAGACTACATGAAATTGTTTAAAAGGATACTTGCTATGCTTGAATGTTTATGTGTTCTTCAAAATGTGAATTTTGAAATTTAATATTCAATACAATAATACTAAGGAATGGAGTCTTTTAGGAGGTGGACTAGCTATGAGGATGCCTTTATAAAAGAGGCTTCACATAGTGGTGGTTCTCTGGCCCTTCTGCTTTCTACCATGTGATAATGTAGCAACATAGTGCTATCTTGGAAGCAAAGAGTTTCCCTCACCAGACACACCAATATTGATGATTTTGCCCTGGACTTCTCAGCCTTCAAAAGTATGAGAAATAAATTTCTGTTGTTATAAATTAGCAATGTCATGGTTTGTTGTTACAGCAGCACAAACAAACCAAAACAGTGTTTGATATACATTTTTTGGTACTATTCTCTTTCTAATGTATTAACACAGTTTTATAGTTGAGAAAAATATAGATCATAAAACCTCACATGAGACACCCAAGGATATATTACTGACAAGATAATGAAATTTCATTCAGATGACTGTCTTTAAAAGTCCATGTTTTTAACTTCTACATAAACATCTATTATTAATTTTAATTCCTTAATAAAAATTCAGCCACAGACTATGAGTCTTAGCTCTCTAAACCTATGGCAAGAATGAAAGTACTCATACAAAACAGAACATTAAGTAAAAAATAAATTAAAACAAGGAAAGTTAAGAAGCAGTATGAAAATCTGTTCTATATCCTAGACTAATTCTTTTCAATAAGCTACAATAATAATATCAGGTCACCTGCTGGTACATTTACTTGGCATGCCAAGCTTAAGAGAGACTGTAGTTGTGACTGTCTTTTAAAGTATAGAAAAAGGCAGAATGATTTCACTGCTAAACTACTTATTTTGAGTTGATTAAAATTCATACCATGAATTTTAATTGTATATCATTTTAATTTTATCAGTTTAATTTTACAGTATATCATTTCCCTGATACACAATTTGCATTGTTTGGCCACTTAAATGGTTATTTATTATTGTATTCAACAGATAAGATCTTTGTTATTGCATTTCATTCAAATTTGAAAGTGGAAAGAACATCTAGAAATGAAACAAAACATGGAGTGTGTCTGGTTGGCTGTGCTTTACTGTCCCAGAGATAGTGACTTAGTCATGGTTGTGATGACCTTGTCCATGAGGTGGAAGGTGCACTCAAAAATGCAGAGGCAATAAAAGGAAGTGCAAAGGAATGTAATCTTTATCTGGTACAGTCTACATTTTTGCAGGACTCAATTGCCCTCATGCCCTCCAATTATAACAGACTTTAGAGCTGCCATACCTGGTGTTTCCATTGTAATTAATATTCATATTCTTCCTTCTCCTCTACCCATTTTAGATTTCCCTCATGTTTACTAACATTTTTAGATGATCAGATTTATGTTATTCATATTTTTATTCTTAAGGAAGAACTCTTTTATTTATTTATTTATAACTAATCATTTTCCCCTCCTCTCATTGTATTGATGGTCTTTAACAAACATGGAAATACAGAGAGAAAAATTAATGAATTTTCTGAGTTCCAGATGTATTTATTCTCAACTTCATGTGTAGAAGCAACTCTAGCTCCTCTTCCACTCAAGCCAGTGATAATGTAAATCATTTGTGTGTGTGTGTGTGTATGTGTTCTATAGCATGAGGATCTAAAAATGAACAGAAATAGCCACACTTCTGTTCAGTGTAACTTTTGTTATGTCCTCAGGAGGAGATTTTATCTTCCTTGGAACTAGATATTCTTATTCAGAAGATGCCATGGTTTTCCAAAAGAGAAATAAAAATTCCACCAGTGAGTAAAGAATGAGGTCTGGTACAATAGTGGGAGTAACTTTTCTAATCACAGTTATTGATTCCCTGTCCAATGTCTCCTAGCAGTAAGCAATATAGTAACATGCATTTATCATTAGTTCAATCCCATATTTTGAGTTCAAGTAGAAGACATCCTATCTTAACCCAACAACAGTGTTTTTCATTCCCACTTTTGGTAACTTGACCAAATATTTAATAGTCTCTACCAAGATTATAGCAAGTAAAAAGTATCTTATCATTGGGGAAAAAACAAAATCCTGGCCATAAGCATGTGATTACTTTTTTTTTTTTAATATAGGTCCATTGGACTGAGGAGTATGTGTGGCCCTGTGCAGGTAAATAAGACCTGGGAGGATAGTGCTGGTAATGGTGCTGTAGGAAAGGGAGAAAATTTATGTCTGGAGATTTTATCAAGTTATGTAAGGGTAAACTATCATCCCTTTTTCACCTCTGATGACAGAAATAAGAAATTATCATCTGGCTGGCAAGTGATGGCTTGCTCACAAAAGGAATGGTGCCATATTTAATGGTCAGTATTTGTATCTGCTGCTGATGTATTAGATGCTTGACCTGGAGAAAACACAGAACATTTCTAATAAAGGAACATAAGCAAATTGCATTGCTAAGCCCATGCATAGCCTTCCTCTTGCCAATTTGCACATTCTGTTTGTACGACCTTTCCGTTAGCACTGGAGTGGCTGGTGAGGAAGTTGCTTGATATAACTTGTCATATCTTCCACTTTTTTTTTTCTAGAACCTACTTTGAAATACATGCTCTTTTGTTGGCCATAATGTGGAAATAAATGATACTCACACAGTAAGTTCATTTCCATAATTTCATTTCCATAATTCCATCTCAGGCTCCATTTTATCTTTCTTCTTCCAATTTTATGTCTTCTAGGAGTGTGAAGATGAGCACAGTAGTTCACCACTGCTCAGGAGTTAATCTATAGTATACTTTAGATACATTCCCCTCCATATGAACTAAGTGGCCAAGTTTTCTCATGGCTCTGTACTCTAATCATTTCCCTTTAAAGTAATGGGTTTGCCTTCCAACACCATTCTTCATGGATGATTCCAGACAGGAGTGTCATTTGACAGTTAACCATCTTTGAGTATAAATAAATAAATGAATAAATAAATAAATAAATATATGTATATTTATACTCATCTTGATTTTGTAGAAGCAACTCCAGCTCCACTCAAGTCAGTAATGCCTTCAGATTAATCAGCAATATTACCATATAATTCCCTGATTAGGTTATATTGTGTAGAACCATATTGATGCTCATGTTATCCTAGAAACAGAATCTAAGGTAAGAGTTAAGGTGTGAATACTTGATATGATGTGATTTGAAATTACATGTTACCTGGATGGCTGCTATGTCACTATGATTCAGGGAATGGCACAACAGGTCACACAACAAGTGTGTTTGCTCATTACATAGGACTTCTCAGGAGAGCCAAATGAATGGCGTTCTTTGAAGAAGTTTATGTTGGTGAGTCTGCTAGGAAATGAAAGATCCCATCCTCATCTCCTGTTTATCTTGAGCAAAGTTCATCCTAAGGGAAGCTAACTCCCTGCCCTTTCATTTTCCCTCGTGGCACCTTATATTCCTGCTTATATAATATGTTGTTTAATCAACCACCTCAAAGTACTAGAAGACTGGAAACTTTAGGCATCTTGCTGGTTGAGCTGCAGGCACAAACAGGATGGGGGACTAATTAGCCTCCTCTGGTATTTGATGGACAGGTTTACCCAGAGAAGGAACCTAAGGATAGTATAAGACTATTAGACAATATGAGGAGCCATGGAAACCTTGTATCTGAAACCACCACTCTCCTCCTTGAATTCCTGTATTTAAATCATATTTTTTTTGTAAAGTATTAACATTCTGAGTGTCTGTTTCCTTAATTGGATTGAGAGCTGCTGAGGAGAACTTTTTATTTGTTTATTTATCTTTGCATTCTTAAAGACTTGTACAGAACCTGGTACAAAATTCATTCTAAAGAAATCATACTTTTCATGAGCAATATAGCACAAAGTTCTATAAGGTTACCAACACTTAATATAGTTTCTAAAATAATCCATTTTAATCTTTGCTTTCTCAAGAAGATAATTCTCTTCAAGAATATTAAATCTATGTCCTTTTAAAAAATTGAATGGTTAAGTTATTAAATTAATGACTCCAGGATTCATCTCTGATTCATACTGAGGCCCAAGTGTGGGGCTCATAATTCTTGCCCTAACAATTCAGAGCCAAGCTCAGACAAAGCCAGAATTCTGAACAGGGCATTTATATAATAACAAGGACAAGGAATGTGATTTAAATTGAGAGTAAATTAAAATTAGCTTGATCTCATAATTATTCTCTGCAGTATCTGGAAAGGTAAGAAGGAATGGTTCATTAATATAAAAATAAAATTGGATAATCCCAACTATTCATGAACCACACTATGTCCACTGGATGCATGATAAGCCATCAAAGTCTGAATCTCTTGAACAGCTGAATTTTCCTTTCCTTCTCTTCCTCCCAGGACATCCTATCTCCACCTTCATTGTTCATATCTGACTGGATGGGATCAGAAACTTCTTATAATATAATTGGGTGTTTTATGTCAACAGAATTTTTCACTTTCCTTTTCTCATTTAATCAAATATCTGGCTTTTTAAAATGGTGTAGAGACATGAAAATAATGAGGTGAATTGGAACAGGAGGTAAATGAGAAAAATTATGTATTGCTTCACTTATCTTGATATTAAAAAAAAGTTTCAGGTAAATTGAATTCAAATAATTTTCTATCTGGCACATTCTTTTGACTGATAAGAAAATGATATAGAAACTATTAATTTTAAAATGTGTCTTAAGAAAAGGCTGTGTTTTATTCTTAAGAAATTTAAGTGCTTATCTAATGTTTCAAATTCTGAGATACAGATTTTTCTATCCAAAGTTGAAAATCATAAAATTAAGATATGGTCTTTATATCTGTAATTGGTAATGTACTCAAATCTCTGAATGCCTCTATACTAGCAAAATAAGCATTCATCACAGATCTCTCATTCTGTATTCAGACTAATGTGAGAAGCAGGTAGTCAGAATACTAAATAACTTAGATTTTTATTTTTTTAATTTGAGTTGTTAGCTGCTTCTAATTGGCTCTCTCAATTTTCCTTTAGAAACATCATTTCATAATAAAGGAAACTTAAATGGCCTGAAACCCCTTGGGATGATATTCTACTAGCTAACATTGATAAGCAAGTGTAGTCTCTCTCTGGAAACAGCTTTTTGTTTTGTTTTTAGTCATGTCATGTTTACTGCCTATTGGAATTGACATTAAATAATTTTTTTCAAAATTGTACCCTGACAACCCACATCAATGAAGTTATCTCATCCTAGACAAAAGCTCCATACATGTAAATTGGAGTAAAGCTAGTCTGTTCAATAAATGGTGCTGGGAAAACTGGAAATCCATATGTAAAAGAATGAAATTGAACCCTTTTATCTCACCCTGCACAAAACTCAACTCTAAGTGGATCAAGGACTTAGACCTGAGACCCTGCACTTACTAGAAGAAAAATATACACAACTCTCCAACATGTCAGCTTGGGAACCAACTTCCTCAACAAGACTAAAATCACAAGAAGTAAAATCAATAATCATTAAATGGGATGGCATCAAACTGAAAAGCTTCTTCACAGAAGTTCTTTCTTCTTTCTGTTTTGTGAATGCTAACCCTAAAAAAAAAGGAAGGTTGGTGAGGGGAATAACAGAAATCTATTGAATTAGACAAAGGGAGAAAGAAGGGAAGGGATCATGGAGAGGAATAGGAAAGACAGTAGAATTAATGGGTCATAACTTTTCTAGCCTTGTATTTGTTTACATTATCCAGGTAACTCCACATCATGTATAATCACAAGAGTAGGATCCTAAATAGAATAAGGTATATTCTATGTGTGTATAATCATGACAATTTGTCATGCATAACAAAAAAGAAAAACAACAACAACAAAAAAAAAACCTAAGTCCTGAGTTCAGAAAGAAGAAGAATCAGTATGTAAAATTAATAAACAAAACTTTTCTTCAGTGGAAAAAAATGTGCTCTGTAATATATTTAGGTTTTCTGTCTCCCACTATTTAAAGTAGTAGTCATATAAAACCATTCTTTATACAATAATATGTACTAATAGTTACAATAAAAAGAGAAGAAGCCAGAAGTTATTCTGAGTCAATTAGAATGAAAAAAAGATAAAAATTATGATATATCTGTACAATAGACTAAATCCATATATCAGACTTTATTTTTAAAGGAATCAGGTAAATCAGGGTACATTTTTTTACTTAGTATGTAAGGGACTGAAAAATCAAGTAGTAGTCAGCAAACTTCATTAATAAGACCCAGATTTTAAATATTTTGAGCTTTGAGGGTCACACTGTCTATATCACAACTTCTCAACCTTGCTAGGACTGTGCTAAAACAATCTCAGGCAACAGGTGAACAAGTAGATGTAGCTGTGTTCCAAGAAACTATTTGTACAAATACAAGAGTCAGGCCAGGATTTGCCCACAAATAATAGGTTATCAATTACTAATTAATAACATTCATGTAAATCACAGATTATTGCTTTTGTGAAATTTTATGTTGCCAATAACTTTTCTTATTAAAATCTTAAGAGAGATAATAAAAATCAATTTTATTTTGATGTACATTCCATAGTATTGAAGCCAGAATTAGACAGGTGGTTAGCATAGACAGGTGAATCCAGTCAGGTTGATCAAGGAGGCCAATTTTGAGTGAGTCTTGCAAGTTGGAGACTGTCCCCTAAAGCATTGAAATGTTAATTCCTTCAAAGCCCTTCCTCCACCCTTCTCAAGAACCTCCCCCTGCTCCAACCTGTTGCTAAGATAACCTGTCTCAGGAATTGCCCCTCCCTACAGGAAGCTCTAAAGTTGTTATTTAATGTGTACTTGGTTGCTCCACCTGCCCTTCCCCCTTCAGTCCACCTGTTTCCACCTTTCTGCCATCCCATGAGTCTTTTCCTAGGCCTCTTCAAATGCCTAGTCACTAGTCACATATGCAGGAAGGAAAAAGATAAAGGGAAGAGGGCAGGAGAACAAAGGAAGCCTAGGACTATAAAAAGGGCATAGCACTTCACTTCTGGGGATACCAGGGTACCAGCTATGTCCCCCTTCTCTCTCCTGGGAGAAGTCCATGTTACCCTTTTTTAAATTGTATCACTTCTTCCAAAATTTGCTGGTGATTTCTGCACCATTCATCTGATATGCAGTGTATATGGTTGCATCTCTTTGTCTTCAACTAACCATTTTAAGATGCTATGGTTTTGTAGCCAGAACCAGCCAAATCATGACAGGGAAATGAACAGGGATGAAGTTGGGGTAAAATTCAAAATAACCTTCAGTGGAATTAAAGAAGAATGACTTAACCATGGCAATTCTTGCAGTGCTATTTTTTTGGAAAGATTCTAGGTCCATTGTGGTCAAAGTAACCCAGTGAGAGTGAACAGATTGACATAAGTGAGCAAAGCATTGATGAATAAAAGCATGAAGATGTCCCAGAGGAAGTGATGCCTTAAAAATCACTTCACATTAAAGAAACTTGGAATATTTCACGACCCTGAACGTGTAAAGGATAAAATGTGAGAAGCTAATCCAAACTTGGCAAGCATTATGACAATTCCCCAAGGCATAGGAAAGATGTTCACTCTGTATCCTTCGTTACACAGCAAGACATAAGCAATGTTCAAACTGCTCTTGATCGGTATTTTTCCCAAAGATATAAAACTTTTATTTTTTCAATGTTTCTAAAGTTTTAAATTACAGTGTACCACTTACTATCTTTTAAAATCCCCTCTACATTAGTCATTGACAATATTTTTAATATTCTAATAAAAATGTGTAAATATTACAGGACACTTGTAATTTTCCCACTCATTATTAAAAAAAAAACAACAACATTGTACATTGGTACTGCACATGAGTTTGTGAAGTCTTACGGTTCCCCACTATGTGCTGAGCAGGGACTGATTACCTGAAGTAAACTTAATTAAGTATCTAATTATCTCCACAAATCATTCTTAGCCATAAGTTTGTTTCCAATGGGGAATATTTTTCAATAGAATGATATTTTTTCAAAAATTATAATAATATATGGCCTATTTTAATAATAGAGTACACAAATCCAGTTTTTAAAGGTTTAATGACCTTAATTCTATAGTAAAGAAAAACATACAATTATAAGATTATCATTAGAAATGTACCAGGTCACATATACCTCTCATTTATTCTGGTATGTAAATATACAGAGCTGCTGTTAGGAAGAAGGAGGGTTGTACTACACTGTGTGGACTGTCTCTTTTTTGCCCAGCTAGACTTTTTTCTGGTTGTGGTACTTCAACAGAGATCCCAAATATAAGAATTGCAAAGATAATTATTTATAGCCAAACATACATTTTGTTACTATTCTTATATTTTCATTCAAAAAGTTGTTTAGTGGTATATCTAATTTTTCTTTATTTCACAACAGTTTAACTTAAAAACACAAGAAATATATGGATATTTGCCACCCCTGACATATAATGAAACAAAGGCATACTGTAAATTTTGCTTTTATTACTTATGTAAGTCCTAACTTCAGTCCAAATCATATTTTTGCACTGGATTATTAAACAGGTGCCAACCATTTTCGTGATTCCAATTTCATTTCCATTTAATAAACGATGAACACTTACTATGGACAAGTATTGGGGTATACATGGTTAAAAAAGGAACATAACCCCCTTGCTCTGTTACAATTTAGAAATGATGACTGTCAGGTCGGTGGCTGTGACTTAGGACAAAGCAGCCAGCACAGGAAAGAAACATCAATTAGCAGGAGCCTGTCAATCAGCAGGGTCTCCTGACCAATCCTGGATTTCAGCCAGCTTCCCCGACCAACTGCAGCGGGACAAGGGACTCTAAAAACATCTTTTCCTTTCCCAAGCCCTTCCCTTCCTGCTGTAAGCCCCATAAAAGTCCAGTTGGGTCAAGCTCCAATGCGGTTTCTCCTCCGTCCCTTCTCCTGTCCACTCTGTCGGTCTGATGGAGTTCCGCCCAGGGGTGATATTTCAAATAAAGCTTCATTAGGTGGCCTTTTTAAATCTGCCTCCTTTGGTCCCTGCCTGCCTTGCCTGATCTCACAATGACGAGTACTTTTTATCATTTATCCCCATGGACATCATATACAAGCACATGTTATTGCAAACTACCCAACTGAAAATTATTGTAAATGCAATGAAGGGAAAACATAGGACATGATACGGCTAATTTTTTTCTATTAACCTATTCTCTGAACCCATCCTGTTAGTCTCTGATTCTTTTTTTTTTTTTTTTATTGTTGGTCGTTCAAAACATTACATAGTTCCTCATACATCATATTTCACAGTTTGATTCAAATGAGTTATGAACTCCCAATTTTATCCCGTATACAGATTGCTGTATCACATCAGTTACCCTTCCATTGATTGACATATTGCCTTTCTAGTCTCTGATTCTTGAGCAGCAATTTGGATGACCACAGTTACTCATTGTAAATCGTATCTCTTTCAGCTTTTACTAATTGGGGGCACTAAAGGGGGAAGTTGATGGTATTATGATAAGAAGTCAGTTGTTTCTGTTTACTAATCCTGTTAGAAAATTCCAGCACATCCCAGGCACCAGGAATTGTTTTTAGCAACAACAGATTCCAGTTTCCAGCTATCTTCACATTTCCAGATTTTGCCATAACAATATCTATCAGAGATTTAGAAACTAACAGGGCAATACCATTTCTTTCAGAGATCCAGGACCTCCCATATGGATATCATCCTCTAAGCTTTTAAGTACATCTTCCCACAAGGTGTGGATGCATAGATTCTGATCAGCCTGAAGCAGCCTCTTTGTCCCTACAGCTCTGGAGTGATAGCTCCTTCTTTCAGTTGCTATATTTGTACTTTCAGTTCTTCAGAAACCACATAGCAATTCCATACATTATATTCTAACCACTTAAATAGCGAATGTGATTTCTATGTCCCTAAATGATATAAGAAATTTTAGTGAGTGTACATCTCAACAGTGGAAATATGGTGAGGAAAGATTTCCCTGAGATGAGGTTTGAGTGAGTTATTTAAAGAAAACCTTCAACCCAAATCGATCACCTGATCTTTAGTTCTACTACAATTCTGTCTATTGGAATGTTTATTCTAAAGTTCTATAGGCATCTTAAAATGACCAGATTAAAAATAAAGTGAATTTTTCCACATGCAACTTAAACTCATTCCTCTCTCAGTCTTTCTTACAATAATGAATAGCATCCTTCAATTAGTAATTCAAATCAGTTACTTAGAAATTATGTTCTTGGTTCCTTTTTTGAGCTATATAGCCACTCATTAAATATATCATTTCTTTGTTTACATAACCCTAAAATCTGTTCAGTTATCTCCATCATCAATTACTACTTCTATCCCAGTGCCCACCTTGACTGCCAGATGAGCTTTCTAATCTTACTTCTTGACCATAGGCATTGTCATGAAATCACTCTTCACTTTAAATTCTTCACATGGTTAAAAGTAGAAATTAAATTGCACTATGTATTCTTACTTAAATTCTCTCAGTAAATTCTCCATTAACCTAAATATGAAATAAAAACCTGTCCTTCATAACCTAGTAACTGCTTATTTAAAAAAATCTTGGAAGCTGTATTTTATTAATTTTTACTGTGTGAATCTAGTACACTGACACAAATATGGAAGAAAACTGTTAATTTTACAGATTTGCATAATCAAAGATTTAGAATTGGTATTTTCTAGTTATCTATATTATTATTGATTAGACTTCAAAACCAATATTTCAAAAGTAAAGCATCTCATGTGTTTGTCAGTATTCTTCACCTATAATAAATGGCATCCTAGGGAAATGAAGTGTTCTGAGCACACACTTTGTGTAGCTGTACCAAACCATCTATTTTGACCCTTTGTGAGTTGGGTTCAGGAATAACTAGGTCTGAACATTTTTTAAAAAGACAGATGGAGCCCAGCTCACTAATTCCAGCAACTTGGGAGGCTGAGGCGAACAATTCAAGAGGCTAGCCTAAGCACTTTAACAAGACCCTGTCTCAAAATAAAAGATAAAAAGAACAGGGAAAGTAACTCAATGGTAAAAGCACCATTGCAAGAAAGACAAAAAAAGAAAGAAAGAAAAAATAAATAAAGACAATTGAAATAGAATTCCCCTTGTTTAAAAAGTTTACTTAGGCTAGTTATGTTTGAATCTCAGCAGTGCCACTTCCTGTATGTCAAGAATATGCAGCTACATTATGGTCCTAGTGTTATGGGGCAGACTACTCAGAAAACATACCACGTTCATTTTGTTGGAATTGGAGAGTCTTTATTTAGCTGGCTGGTGACTGCTCCCTGCAGGACCCATAATTGTCTCTGCAAGGAACAGCCTCAAGCCTGAGCATTTCAGGGTCTTCAAAGGCAAAAACCACATCCGGGTTGATATAGCTGCAAGCAAGCAGGGGTACAGAAGCTGAATTGAGCAGTTAGTGAAACAATGAAGTGAGTACATTGGTATTTCCCATGGGACTTTCCAGGTTGGCATAGCAGCAAGCAAGCAGAAGGGAAGTGGGTCAAAATGACCCTAGTTGAGTACAAGTTAGAGAATGGTTATTAACATCTCGACACTTAATCTCTGACAGGGTACATTGCTCAAGAAAAATGGGAATCAAAGAGAGAACAATTTTAAATTGTACAAGAATTGCCATTTTGTGTTGTCAAATATGCTATCTAAGCCACTATTGATAGAGGCAGAGTGTTCCCATGGGAGAAACATTTCTTACATGATATGGATCTCAGGGTAAAATGGAGTCTATTTGGTCATTGCCCATGCAGCCTGGCCCATAACACTAGGATATGCCAAAGAAAAATTTAGGCTGTATTGCCATGTTTTCTAGTATGAAAATTAGCCATAAGTACTTTTTAAAAATGCTGATTTCACTAAAATTTAGTCTTTCATTGGGTAATGCCAAAAGAGGAAGATACTAGTAGGTACAGAAATGAAGAGTTTGACAATGGGCTTGGAAAATATTCTTGACGTCATTGGAACCCACCCATGTGGAGGATCAACAAAGGCATAAGGTTAAGTACTAAAGAGATCAGACAAAGCAAATTTTCATTTGATCCAAAACTCCCTACAGATTTTCTTATGAAGGAACTATTTGACAACAAATATAGTGTGGCAATAGACATCCTCTTTAAAGAGGGATTGGTTAAGATAGGTTTTTTTTGTTGTTGTTCAGCATTAGATGAAGCAGTTGGAGATATGCTTTAACATTAATTCATAAACATAATGAAAAGCTTAACTTAGGATAAGTACCTGGATCCTTAAGAACCACAACTTAAAGATGAAAATTGTGTTCCCATCTGTTACATCATATTTACTCTCCAATATAAGTTCATGGCTCTCTCTTCTCCTCTCCTTCTCTTTCCTTGATTTATTTAGTTTTTTTTTGCTAGGTATCAATAGTTGAATTTTCTAAATGAAGCAAGATTTTATTGTAATGCAAATTAAACCTTCCTAAAACTCATACATGAAAATTCTTTAGCAAAGATATATATTCTTTAGTGTACATTTCCCTTTGTTAAAACTATTTCCATTTCTTGGGTTATATTTTTACTTTTTGTTATAATTATATTTATTGCCAAAGTAAATACTTTGACTAAGGCAAGGAAACATTAAAACACATCAAGGTACTAATTCCATAATGCTCAAAATTCAAAATAACTATTAGTAATTGCTAATATTTCACTAGGTCTAGATATATGTTAATTTTCTTCAAACTACCAAAATACAGGTTTCCCCAAAATGTGAAGATAGTAGGTATGGGATTCTCTCTTAAGTGTAATGAGAGTGATGAATTGGAGAACCCAGTGTTGTTTCCTTTCCACAGATGGCCTAGTTCAGTTGAATAAAACTTTATATTTAGATTCCTTCTGAAATCTCTTCTCCAAACATTAGTGAGGAAAAATATGGTCCTAAATACATTGGCAGTTATTTTTTGGAATCTATCTATGAGCTTCTAAAATTAAAAACTAAACTTACCTACAAGAGATACCAGTTGGTGGTGATGCTGAACAGTCACAAAAACATGAATCAAAGGACATAGCCTGAAGGTATTCTCCAATATGCATGCATATCCACTGTGCTATTGATGAAATTTACAAGGAGTAGATATAATTTTGATATGTAGTAGATACATTTTGCATGCTAATAAGTGTGAATAGAGTGCCTTTTCGATTGAAGCTTTAAGGTTTAAAACTCAACTGAAATAAAGAAAAAGAATGGCACTAACATAATTTTCAAATTCTCTCTTTCTCCCTTCTCTTGACTTGAAAATATAAAATATCTTTGTAATCAATCTTTTCTCATTTACTTATAGTGTTGATACACCTTATTAATTTATCAGTAATATTGTTACCTAAAATGGTAACAATTGATATTTATAAAATTATTGTTTATATGCATTGCATTTGAGTCAGTGAGTAGAATGGAAAAATAGTTTAATCTGCTTTGAAACATCTTCTTTCAGTGAAAGAATACAGTCATTTAAATTTGAGGGCAAGTAAACATTCTGCCATTGGTTGTTCATTTAATGAATATTGCCTAAATCTCCAAATGCATTTATTTTCTCATGTAAAGAATATGAAAAAAAAGAATATTTTTTTCTTCAAACAATTTTTGGAACTGTCATAAGATGAATGTTTCTGAAAATCATGGTAATTATTATTTTTGGTAGGGGAGTACTAGGGATCAAACTCAGAGACACTCTACCACTGAGCCACATCCCCAGCCCTATTCTGTATTTTATTCAGAGACAGGGTCTCACTGAGTTGCTTAGTGCCTCACAAATGCTGATGATAGCTTTGAACTCCCAATCTTCCTGCCTCAGCCTCCCTAACCATTGGGATTACAGGCATGAGCCATGGTATCCAGCACAATTATTATTTATAACATACTTATTTCTGAAATTATAAAAATGATTACAGAGGAGAAATTCTTATTAAGTCAAGTTGTAGAAATGTGAACTGTAGTTGAAAGATATCTTAGGCAAAGTTTTGCCCCTAAACCAACAGGAGTTGTTAATGTCAGGTGAGATAAAGTACACAAAAGACATTGAATCTCCTTCTCTTTGTTCTTATTTATTTTTTTAAATTTTAATTTGTTATATATAACAACAGAATCCATTACAATTCATATTACACATATAGAGCACAATTTTTCATATCTATAATTGTACACAAGTAGAGTCACATCCTTCATGTCTTCATACATATACTTAGGGTAATAATGACCATCACATTCCACCATCTTTCCTATCCCTATACCCCCTCTCTTCTCCTCCCTCCTCTTTTCCCCTTTGCCCTATCTAGAGTTCATTTAATCTTCCCGCCCACCCACCCCTGGCATATTGAATTAGTATCCTTAAATCAGAAAAATCATTCTTATTTTGTTTTTTGAGATTGGCTATTTTTACTTAGCATTATATTCTCCAGCACCATCCATTTACCTGCAATTGCCATGATTTTTTTCTCTTTTAATGGTAAATAATATTCCATTGTGTATATATACCACATTTTCTTTATCCATTCATCTACTTAAGGGCATCTAGGTTGCTTCTATAGTTTAGCTATTGTGAATTGTGCTACTATACACATTGATGTGGCTGTGTCCCTTTAGTGTGCTGTTTTTAGTTGTTTTGGACATAGGCTGAGGAATGGGATAGCTAGGTCAAATGGAACTTCCATTTCCAATTTTCCATATTGGTTGCACCAATTTGCAGTCCCACCAGCAATATATGACCCACTTTCCTTCTATGGATCCATATCTTAAAGGTTCTAGTACTGGCAATATATTCCCCACATCTTTGCCAACATTTATTGTTGTTTGTATTCTTAATAGCTGCCATTATGACTGGAATGAGATGAAATCTTAGAGTAATTTTGATTTGCATTTCTCTAATTGCTAGAGATGTTGAACATTTTTTTATATATGTGTTAATTGATTGTATATCTTCTTCTGAAAAGTATCTGTTCAGTTCCTTGGCCCATTTGTTAATTGGATTATTTGTATTTTTGGTGTTAAGATTTTTGAGCTCTTTATGTATTCTAGAGATTAGTGCTCTATGTGACATGCATTGGTAAGAATTTGTTCCTGATTAATAGGCTCTATATTCACTTCACTGATTGTTTCTTTTGCTGAGAAGAAGCTTTTCAGTTTGAATCCATCCCATTTATGAATTCTTGATATTAATTATTGTGCTAAAGGAGTCTTATTAAGGAAGTTGGGGCCCAATCTGTCATGATGAAGATTTGGACCTACTTTTTCTTCTAATAGATACACTGTCTCTGGTTTAATTCTTTTTTAAAAATGGGATATTAAATACATATCTTTTTTGGAAAAATAAATTGATCATTGCTATTAGATATTCCCTACTCTAGAAAACTGATATAGTTACCTTTTTCTATTTGACAGAAGTCTAAGTCTGCAGAATAAAAAAAAAAACAGGGGGAGATTTCAAAGCTCTTTTACTAGAAACTGCCATTTTCCTCCACTGTTAACAAATGGGAGTTCCTGCCTTTCTTCTACAGTCTTTTTTTCCTTCAGCTTGTAGAACTGATCTTGTCCTTAAATAGTTGTATGGTTTTGTTTCTAGAAATCTGAGCTTGGGAGCTGTAATGTGGGTAAATAATACTGCCTTTTCACTAACATCTATATGAGTCAACTTTATTAAAAATCTTCAAATATCAATGAGTTACATTATGAGGCATTAATTTCTTAATTTAAGGCACGCTGTGTGCTATAGTTTGGATCTAGAGTATCCCTCAAAGTTCCATGTGTTAAGGCTTAGTTCGTATCCTGTGCCAATTTAGAAACTTTAATATATGGATCCTAGTAGAAGGAAAGTGGGTCATCAGGACATAATCTTGCAAAGAATATTGGGACCGGAGCCCTTCCTCTGTCTCTCTATTGTTCCTAGACACCGTGATCTGAACAGCCCTTCTTCATCACACCTTCCCACCATGATATACTGTACTGTCACAGACCCAAGCAAAAGGACTAAGTGACCATAGTCTAGAAGCTTCGGAAACCATGAGTGAAAGTGAAGCTTTCCTCCTTGTAAGTTGATTATTTCAGATATTTTGTCACAGCAACATAAAGCTGAGTAAAACAGTGTGACACTTGTAAAGACTATATTTCTTACCAGATATTTTCTCCTTCCAGCGGCCTGAAAGGAGAGACCTATATAATTTTTTTATTGGTTGCTCAAAACATTACAAAGCTCTTGACATATCATATTTCATACATTTGATTCAAGTGGGTTATGAACTCCCATTTTTACCACGTGTACAGATAGCAGGATCACATTGGTTACACATCCACGTTTATACATACTGCCATACTAGTGTCTCTTGTATTCTGCTGTCCTTCCTATCCCCTACTATCCCCCCCTTCTCCCTCCCCTCCCATCTCCTCTCTCTACCCCATCTACTGTAATTCATTTCTCTCTCTCATTTTTTTCCTTTCCCATCACATCCTCTTATATGTAATTTTGTATAACAATAAGGGTCTCCTTCCATTTCCATGCAATTTCCCTTCTCTCTCCCATTCCCTCCTACCTCTCTTCCCTGTTTAATGGTAATCTTCTTCTCATTCTCTTCCTCCCTGCTCTGTTTTGAGTTGCCCTCCTTTTATCAAAGAAGACATTCAGCATTTGTTTTTTAGGGATTGGCTAGCTTCACTTAGCATAATCTGCTCTAATGCCATCCATTTCCCTGAGATGCCATGATTTTGTTATTTTTTAGTGCTGAGTAATATTCCATTGTGTATAAATGCCACATTTTTTTTATCCATTCATCTATTGAAGGGCATCTAGGTTGGTTCCACAGTCTAGGTATTGTGAATTGTGCTGCTATGAACATTGATGTAGCTATATCCCTATAGTATGGTCCTTTTAGGTCTTTGGGAATAGTCCGAGAAGGGGAATAGCTGGGTCAAATGGTGGTTCCATTCCCAGCTTTCCAAGGAATCTCCATACTGCTTTCCAGATTGACTGCACCAATTTGCAGTCCCACCAGCAATGTGCCAGTGTACCCTTTTCCCCACATTCCTGCCAGCACTTGTTGTTGTTTGACTTCATAATGGCTGCCATTCTTACTGGAGTGAGATGGTATCTTAGGGTGGTTTTAATTTGCATTTCTCTGATTGCTAGAGATGGTGAGCATTTTTTCGTGTATTTGTTGATTAATTGTATATCCTTCTCTGAGAAGTGTCTATTAAGGTCCTTGGCCCATTTGTTTATTGGATTATTTGTTTTCTTATTTTTCTTATTCTTTTTCATGTTTCCATCCTATAGCTTGTGCTGGATTTTAAACTTTCACTAGGACATGCTGTATATCACATGGGCTCAGAAACCATTGGTCAAGATGTCAAACCACCATGCCAAAACCCAGTAACATAGGACGTGTTTCCTCCACAAGAGGCATAGCAATGAGAAGAGTAAAATGAATTTCTTGCAGAAAAAGGAGAGAATAATTATGAACAAAATCTGGGAGTTTTCCTGTTATTACCACATGTTACATTAGCCCATTTCCCTGGATCTATTTCTGTCTTCTATAACACCTGCTGCAAACCATTTGAAACTTATCCAATGGGAATTATTTTGTGTGCAAGGGATTAAACAAATTTTCTACCTTCTTTCTTGAGACCATGTAGGTTTCTTCTGCTTTGTCCAAACTTCACTAGGAAAACACACACACACACACACACACACACACACAATTTTCTCTATGTAGAAGATACTTATGAATTATCATGCACATTCTTATTACTTTAGTATTTCCTAGTATCCCCATACATATCCTTATCTCTGACTGTCTTTTCCTTATAGAGTATGACTTTTCCTCAAACAAATCCAAGAGGGGGAAATGATGTTAAAATAATGGGACATTGGTACAAAGAATAGTTTAGGGATTTTAATGCTATTGGATAACATAGAGGTATAAATGTATATCATATTTGAGAGTCAATAATAGAGCAAAGATACAAGTGTTGTGGATATTGAATTGCAAAAATACAATGTAAAGTGAAAGTTGGAAGTCATGGGTGGGATTCTGAGAAGATGTCAGTGGCAGCTGCATAATATTTCAGTCTCTTCAAATCCCCATATTTAAAAAAAGGGCAAATAACATAAGAAGAAGATTAAAAAAAGAGATACAAAGAGTTTATTATAGTGGAAAATATAAAAAATACAGAATTGCCTACAATCAAAGTAAGGTTACTATGTAACATTAAAATCGATATTTCAAGAAAACTTTCTGGAAATAAAATAAAATTTAATCTGAATATATTACATACCAAAAAGTATTGGCTTAGAAAGGCCAATTCTTTTCTTGATTTCAAAAGAAAAGAAAAAATGTTTTTTACATATAATAAAACTTGATTATTATTAGAATTTAACAAGAACGAAATGGAGTAAGAAAAAAAGAAAAGGGAGTTGAATTCAATCAAAATAGAAGTGTCAGAGGAGTAGAGAAGGGGATTGAGTAGGAGAGAAGAAGGATGGGAGAAGGGAAGAATAGTGAAATTAATCTAACCTAAACTTTCTATGTAGGTATACAAATATACCACAGTGAATCTCGTCATCATGTGTATCCACAAGATACTAATTAAAAACAGAACTGTAGGTAAAATAGCAGAAAGATCAGTAGAATAGAAGGAAGAAAATATGGAGAGGGAGGAAGGAAGAAAAACGGGAAGTATTAGGACTAAATTAGACCAAATTATATTCATGGCTTTTATAATTATGTCAAAATGAAATCTTAATGTTATGTATAAGTAAAAATAACTAACAAAAATTTAAATAAAACAGTTAAGAAAAAAAAATGTGAAACAAGCATTTTTTAATTTAAATGAATGAGTTTTTATGTGTAAAGAGCTTCAAAAACTTATTATTAACAGTCAAATCTCAGTTCAGTTAATGCTGTTCTATTACCATCCTTAGATAATCAACCAGAGTGAGGTTGAAAATCAATATAACTAAACAGACAACAGCAAAAGGATAAATTTCAAACATTAATTGTATCATTATTTATTAAACTAAATGAGAAGTAAG
Source organism: Urocitellus parryii (assembly GCF_045843805.1). Taxonomy (NCBI): domain Eukaryota; kingdom Metazoa; phylum Chordata; class Mammalia; order Rodentia; family Sciuridae; genus Urocitellus; species Urocitellus parryii. Next base: position 110,088,128 of record NC_135540.1, on the reverse strand, counting down.
AGGGAGAGTATATGCTCTGGCTTTATGTTCACATAGACATATTCATAGATACTATGAAATTATTTCAATGGGAGGTGAATTGGGAGAGCATATGCAAATGAATCTTTGAAAATGCCCTTAGTGTGCACATTGGTGTTAGAATTGATATTGGCATTCTGAAAATCTGGAGTGGTGATTATGGACTGTTTCAATGTTGTTTTTTTGTTGTCCTTAAGAAGAGTCAGAGGGTTCTTCAGGAGGAATTAAGGAAATACAGATGTATTAAGGATGTTGAGATGTGATCATCCCAGATTATCTGAGTGAGCCTTAAATCTAGTGGCAAGGATATTTATGAGATACAGAGGATGAAAAGGCATCAATAAAGAGAACGACACATGAAGATGAAAGTGAATAATGGTATATTATAACCACAGTTCAAAGAAAACCCAGTACCACTACAAACTGGACCAAGCAGAAGAAGATTCTCCCCTAGAGCCTTGGAAGACAGTATGGCTCTGCAGACACTGACACTTTGACTTCAGCTGACTGCCTCCAGAATTGTGACAGAATAAATTTTGTTTTTTCTAGTCCACTTGGTTCATGGCTGTCAGTTATAGCAGCCAGAGGAAATTGAACACAGGCATCATACACTGATTTTTAAGAAAGGGTTTAATTTTTGAATCTCTTAAATGTCAGATGTAATAGCAAACGTCAGCAGGTTTTTAAAATATAAATGTAATATTCAGTATACCTGTTGATTTTTGCATCTCGAATAGTTTGCTAAATTTCTGTCTTCCTGTTGATTAAATTATAACTCTTAAAAATGTTTCATAGTACCTGAAAATATATCTTATGATCTACAATGTGCTGATTAATTCTCTTTAACACCCGTGATCGACAGTGTTCTGATAATGTAGACATTGGGTTTGGCATTATTGATAAAATAAAAACTATTTCATTTAACATCTACTTTTCTACTTTTTCCACTATTCAGCTTAGAAATATTGTGCTTTCTAAGTGTGCAATAGGTTTTTTTGCCTAGCAAGGAAATTTAGTGGTAGAAAAAGGTCACAGCAATTTTCATGGGCCACATGTTACTGGTAAAATGAAATCATCTAGCATATGGCTTTTAGAGAAGAAACACACAAGCAAACAAAATTCCTAAATGTCAGAGCAACCTCTCACATATTTCTAAAATGTACAGAGAAAGATAATCAAAATAAAGTTCAGAACATAAATCCAATTAAGAAACACATTTCTAATTGTAGACCAATCAAGGAAAAGCAAATTTGCAAGATTCCTCTTAATTAGATTTTTTGATTATGGAAAAGTTAGTCTTTTATTTTTTAACACATATAGAAAAAATATCTGCAATATACTCAGAAGATATTTTAATGTATTTATTATTAGTGCATTTGATTATCTAAGATCTATTACTAACATTTTTGGCATGGATGAATGTTTTTTCTCCATCATATGTTGTTCTTTTGACTTTATACACATTAATCAAGTGAAGTTTTTATTTTCATTTTTCCAATGCAATATGTGTGTGTGTAGAACATTAAATATGTGCATATACTTTTTGTTGCCAAATTTGCATATAAGTAGGTACAAAATAGATATAAACAGAAATAGTACAAAGGAAAAATCCAGAAAGACAATTTTATATGTAACTGCTCTTAATCAAAGAGAACTCTGAATATGTGGTTAAGAAAATAAGCAGGTAAATGGATTACTTTTGATATTTTGTTGTTCATTTGGTATCATTTTTTTCCCTTTAACACAGTTGGTGTAAAATAAGAGATTATTTCCCCATATAATTTCATATATAGATGATTTTCCCTAATAAAAATGCTGAAATGTCAGTGTCATTTTTAGGCTTGAAACTTTGGCCCACATTAAAGAAATGTGGTAACATTACTCTAAGAAAATAACTATAAAATAAAGAAATGATCCAAAGGGTGTAGATGACAAGCAGTACATAGTTTTCAGACAAAAAGACTACATATTTTGTTTTATTATTAGCTGTCTTTTGTTTAAAATGACTAATGTGTGTGTTCTGATTAAGCATTGTTTGCTCATGGCAATACAATGATCTTGACATATCATACTAGCTAATAGGAATGAGGGTCTTGGTTGTTCTGCTTTGTGTAACCAATGATTTCTGGAAAGCTTATAGGATTGGGTGTAGGCCAGTGACATTTACCTTCCACCATAGAAACAGTGAAGAAGGGTGTACTTTCTAAAATGACTACGGTGGAAAATATTCAACAGAGAAGAAGTTCCCTTGGCTTGATCAAGCAGGATCTACAAGATGATTAATTTTTTACATCCTAGAATTGAATGGTTTTGCCTGGCAATTGGCACACACCTGTAATTGTAGAGATGTAGGATGCTGAGGCAGGAGGATCTCAAGTTTGATACCAGTCTCAAGCAATTTTGGCCCTTGAAATACAAAAGGATGGGGATTTAGTTCAGTGGTAGAGTGCTGCTGGGTTCAATCCTAAAAAAAAAAAAAAAAAAAAAAAAAAAAGAATGGTTCCTTTCTCTGCTTTGCTTACTTTCCTTTTTAGTTCTAATATAACTTTCTTGGAAAATTAACAAGGAACTAAAAGTTTGCCTGTGCTTCCATAAACATCACGTTGTTTTTACATAAAGGCTTTAAATCAAGCAGAAGCATGAGTCTTTTCACAGAGTTGGGGTGAGAACCAGCAAAGTTATGAGAAAGAACAGAGCAAGCACACTACAGCAGAAACAGATTATCCTAACAAGAAAATCAGAAGTAGAAAGAAAGAAAAACCTAATTTGGATTCATCTTCACACTTAAGCGAAAATAAGGATTTATGAACTTTCCTTACCATTTTTCTTCAAATTTATTATATCGATTTGGGGCATACATTGAAGGGGTGAGGGTTAAAAATCACCACCATCCTGAAGACACAGAAACATCTATTAGTACAAGCGTTTCTGAATTCCATTACCAAAGCTACCTCATAAGTTGAATTACTCCATATTTGTCTTTTGTGACTGACTTCAGTCAGCATGATACTTAATGTTCACATTAATTTTTCTTCCCTTTAAAGTTAAATATTATTTATCAATTCATCTGTCAATAGAAACCAGATTTGCTTCCTAGTTTAGCTACTGTGAGTCATGCAATTAGAAATATTGTATTTGTGCCCCTGCTTTTAATTATTTTAATGACCATATAGTCATTTTTTTTCAAGATTTTTGAGAGACTAATACATTATTTTCTATATTGGCTACATAATTTTGCCTTTCCATCTACACGATAAAAATGCTCCAGTTTCTCAGCATCTTCATAAACACTTGTTCTTTTCTGGAATTTTTAAAAATTATTCTAGTGGGTTTAAAATGGCATCTCATTGGGTTTTGATTTGCTTTTCCTTAGTTATTAGTGATGCTGAACATCTCTTCAAATAGGTTATTGACCATTTGTATATCTTCTTTGGAGAAATGTCTATTCAAGACCATTGTCCACTTTTAAATTTGGTTGTTTATTTAGTTATTTTTGATCTATAGTATTTCCTTATATGTTATATACACTAATTTTCCCATGTGTATGATTTTTCCCTTTGATAATGATGTCTTTAGTTGTTGAGAAATTTTAATTCTAAAATTTACCTATTCTTTTGTTTTGCTGCCTGGGTTTTTGTGTTATATCTAAGAAATCACTACTAAATAAAAATTTTTCCTTTCATGTTTTCTTCTAATAATTTTATAGTTTTCACTCTTACATTTAAGTCTTTGATTCATTTTGAGTTATATAAGGGTACATAAGGAAAATCTCAAATTCCTTTCCCAATAATTGATAAAATGATAGAAAATCTGTGAGGATATAGATAGCTTAAAAAACATAATTTACCATAGTACCAAAATATTAAATACATTAGAATAATTTGACAAAAATGTCCAAAGTATGCAATCTGGGAACCAAAAATCATGGAAGAGAGAAATCAAGACAACATAAATTGAGAGATGCAGTATTCATGGGTTGGATGATTCAAATTACTAAAATGTTAATTCTCTGAATTAATTTGTAGATTCAACAGAAGCCAAAATAAAATCTCAGAAAATTGATAAGCTTATTCTAATATTCATGTGGAAAATGATGCAGAATAGCTAAATATTTGTAATATAAAAGAAAACAGGGACTTATATCCAAATGTAATAAATTCTCATAGTGCCAAAACAAAGAAATGTGTGATCTACTTAAAATTGGAAAAAATATTTGCAGTGAGATTTAACCTAAGAAAATATAGCAATAACAAATAAGCACATAAATACCATAAGTACTGAGGGAAATGCAGTTAGAACCACAATGAGATATCACTATATGTAACAACAATAAAGGCTAATCCTACCAATATATCTGAAGATATGAAGGAATTGAAATTTTCATATAAACATCTGTTGGAAATGGAAAACAGTACAGAGAAGTTGAGCAAGCACAACAATTCCTTTAAAACTTAAGACAAACACCTGTTTGTGATCTTACCATTCTACTCTAGTTTTTGCTTAAAGTAAATTAAAGTGTATAAAAATACAGAAACTTGCATATGGAAGTTTATGACTACTTCATGTACAGCAGCTAAAATAAGAAATGAATGTCCAATTGGTGAATGGATTCACAAATTAAAATATATCAATGCAGTGGAATACATTTATTAATCAAAGAATAGGACTATTGATAAATGCAATATAAAAGGACCTCAATAATTATGCTGAGTGAAAGAAGTCCATAAAATAGTATGTGATATATGATTTCATTTATAAAAATTTTTAGAAAATGACAACTAATCTACACTGACGGGAAATCTACCAGTGAATTTCAGGAAAGCCAGGCAGTAAGAGTCACAGGAAGGAAGAAGCAATCACAAAGGCACCTGTAGAAATTAGAGTGATGGATGTGCTCCCTACATTAATTGTGATCATGATTTCATGAGTATGTACATATAGCACCAGTTATCTAGTTGGACTCTTTCAGTATAAGCTGCTCATAGTGTTTATACTTTGTCAATTATATGCCAAGATAGAAAAATGAGAAGAAGGAGGAAAAAAAAATCATTGAAATTACTGATGAGGAACTCCTGAATACAAGGGAAGATTTGCTGATCATATATATATATATATATATATATATATATATATATATATATATATATATATTAGTCTCATATGTTGAGAAACTTTCTCTTTTTTGGTGAGTTCACTTTTTTAAAATTTTTTAAATTTTTATCTATGACAACAGAATGCAATTCTTATTACACATATAGAGCACCATTTTTTATATCTCTGATTGTATAGAAAGTATATTCAAACCGATTTGTGTCTTCATACATGGACTTTAGATAATAATGATATTTACCTTCCAGCATCATTTCTAACCCTATGCCCCCTCCTTTTCCCTCCAACCCCTCTGTCCTATCTAGAATTCATCTATTCCTCCTATGCTCCCTTCCCTCTCTCACTATGAATCAGCCTCCTTATATCAAAGGAAACATTTGGCATTTGGTTGTTTGGGATTGGCTAACTTCACTTGGCATTATCTTTTCTAACTCCATCCATTTACCTGCAAATGCCATGATTTTATTCTCTTTCTACTTCATTCTATTTTTTTTAAAATTGTTCTTTTTAGATATACATGACAGTAGAGTATATTTTGACATATTGTACATATATGGAATATATCTTATTTTTTATTGCCTCCAAGCTACCAGATGTTTACCTCCTATGTAGGCAACTCTTTGGATCCCTCACACTAATGCATACTTCTTCTCATTGTTATTAGATTACATAGGCTCAGTTGCATTTTAATTCATCTGCATGGAACAAGGAATACAAAAAAATGTAGAAAATATATGTCAGGGGCTTCAAGACAGATGGAAATGTTTTTTAAAAACATTCTATGAAATATTTCTGAGAGAGAAAGGTCATCATGCTAGAGGACGGTGATATTCTGGAGATTATTCAACTGACACCATGTGGAATCTGTCATACTTTAATAAAACAGACTTTTTTTTTCTGTTTGTGTCTTGACATTGGAATGGTCTGACATTTGAGATTTTATCATTGAATTTTCAAAAACGATTCTCAGTTGGAAAGTTTATCTTTTAAGATTTTATTGACCCTTTGAGACCCAATGTTGGATCTAATGACTTATTTTCTAAGAGTTGCTTCTTTCTGTTCAAACTGATTCTATCTCGGTTGGAGAAACATTTAAGTTTACTGTCAATTTTTTTCAAATATGTACCAAATAAATATAATTTTATTTTAATTATAAGCATAAATTATGCCAGTAGGCTTCTCATAAAGAGGAAACTTGAAATTGGCTCTGAGGTTTAAAATGTTGATATACGAAAGACGGTAATATTAGAATGATATATGTATTTCACAACTTTATCAAAATGTTTTTTATTGTCACTCCATAAAGTTTATGTTTCAGGAATTTGAACATTACCTTGAACATATAGTTCTTAAATAGGGAAAAAATCCTGGAGTTAAGTCTGTATGTATTTTGAGGATTACTCTACATTAATATTATTGGTAGTAACTACTAAGTGCCTACCATGTTTAAGTAAACTAACCAAAAGATCTTATGAGTATGACTTCATTTAACACTTGCAGAAGTGTGTATTTGAAACTCAAATTGAAAATTGGATGGTAATACAAGGACTTATTGCCAAAATTGTTTCAAAGATTCAAAAGTTTTATGCTGAAGTGAAATTAAACATTTCAAAAATAATTTTTAGAAGTTATGGGTGAAGTGAGTAATTTAAGAAAAATGCTGGCTGTCAGCTGAGAAAGCCAGTAATCAGCCAGACTATCTCCTTGTGATCTCTCCATATGACCTGAGTGACACAGGAAAAAGAGAGAGGAAGAAAAAGACATAGGTGAAATTGTACCCTTTATGACTTAGTCGCAAATTCACACAGCATCACTTCTGGTGGTCCCTTCATTGGCTTCTGTGGAAGAATCTGCTAACTGCTCTCCAAGTTCATAGTCTATTATTACTGGCCATCCAACTGCCCCACAGTGAAGTGTGAAAACTGTGATGGAACTATACTCCTCATAATGTAAGCAAAATGATGCACCATTTCAAGACCTATCCTCTTAAAACTTTCTAGTACCACTACTCTTTGCTCTGATAACTTCCAGGTTGCATGAAATGGTTTCAATCTTCAGAGAGACTTTGAAGTCACATGTGAATGATGATTAATGACTGCTAGCCCACCTAACAGTGTTCTGAGGAGAAGTGAAGTTCTGTCCAATTGACTATTTATTCTTGGATTTTTTTTTTTTTTCTTCAGAAGTTACCCTATCCCATGTGCTCTGCTTAGTAACTGGCAAATAGTTGATTCTAACTAAATGTTTTAGAATGAATAAAATCTTATTTAATGACAATAGGCAACATTTTTCCTGGGATTTAAAATCTATGGACATTTCCACTGTAGTTAGGAATTTGACAGATATAACATTTTGGGGGGCATTATTACTTAAAATTGTTCTGAAAGTTCTAATAAATGTTCATATTTATATATCACATGCGTGTATGTCTGAAAGTTTATTAGAACTTTCAAAATATATGTAATATATAATATTATATATATATAATATATAATATAATATATTAATGCCTTATAGAATTGCTTAGAAAATTTAATGAAATAAACAAATTAATAAAACTAAGGGCACAGACAACTCTTAAAAACAATTATTTAAAAGTCATGAAACAACCAGTAAAAAAATATAAGTGTTATGGTTTAGATGTGATGTTCCCCAAAAGCTCACATGTGAAACAATGTGAGAGGGTTCAGAACGGAAATAATTAGGTGGTGAGAGTCTTAACCCAATCACTGAATTAATCCCCCTGATAGGGATTCATTGAGTAGTAACTGAAATGGTAGGTTGTGGCTGAAGGAGGTGGGAATTGGGGGTGTGTTTTGGGGGTATATACTATATATATATGTATCTGGCTAGTGGAGTCTCTCTCTCTCTCTCTGCTCTCTGATCATCCTGTGAGCTGCTTACCTCTGCCTCACTCTTCTGCCATAATGTCCTACCTCACCTTGAGCCCTCCTACCTCACCTTGAGCCCTCCCTCCTACCTCACCTTGAGCCCTCCTACCTCACCCTAAGCCCCCAGGAATGGTGCCAGCCTCTTATGGACTGAGACTTCTGAAACTGTAAGTCCCTAAATAAAACTTTCCTAGTTGGGTCCTTTAATCATAGCAGCAAAAAAGCTGACTAAAACGATAAGTAAAAATATATTCTATTTACACTAAAAATAATATTTTAAATGCTTAAGGATAAACTTTAACAAAAGTAAAGTAAAATATAAAGAACATATATTTTGTAAATAATTGAGAGATAAAATAAAGCCTTCAGAACCTAAGACATTGTAATAAAGTCATAGATTCTTTATATTCCTGTAGGGGAAGAATGATGAGTGAAATAATGCTTATTTTCCTAAATTAATGTGTAATATAAATACAATGTCAAAAATCAATCTGAAAAACAGTTTTGAGCATACAAAATAAATTGAAAAATTAAATATAAAATGCAGCATCTATGATCTCACAATTCAGAAGAAGGAAGAAAGAGTGCAAAAAAAGTGTGGAAAGGTATCAATAAAAATTCTCGTATAGACATTTAAAATTAGTTTTATTGTTTTTTATCAAAATTCCTTATAAACAAAGAAGTAGCAATCCTATAGATGGGTACAGAGGTAAATGATATGTGCCATATGGTGTAGGAAAGAGAAATGGAAAATATAAAGGACACAGTTGCACTGAAATTCTATCCAGTCTATAGTTGCTACAAATGAAGCTAAGAGCTCTTTTCTATGGAGATATTTAGGAGACTGTATCCATTTTATAATCAAAAACACTTGAGCTTTAGCTTTGAAAGGACAATCAGAAATCTGTAAGTTTATTTTGAAAGTGTTACTCTGCCATGATAAGAGTTTTGTTCAGCTTTTCTGTCACTGTAACAGAAAGACCTGACAAGAGCAATTTTAGAGGAAGAAAAGTTTACTTGGTACTCACAGTTTCAGAGGACAAACTAAGCTTGAGGTGAGATAGAACAGGATGGCAGAAAGGTGTGGTGTAGGACATTAGTCCTGCAGGTGGCACCAGGAAGCAGGAAGAGCACTCCAGGCTCACCAGGGACAAAATATATACCGCAAAGTTACACTCCCAGTGACCTAGCTCCTTCAACTACACCCTGCCTGCCTACAGTTACCAACCAGTTAATCCCTATCCATGAATTAAGGCAATGATTAGGTTAGACTTTCTTGCATTGACTCACACATGAGCTTTTGGGAGACTCCTCATATCCAAACCATAAAAATAAGCAATATCATGGCAGTAAAGAAAATTGTAAGAAGTACAATGTCAATTCATTTAACTTAATGATACTGAACCAAGTATTTGTAATAGATTACATATTAATTCTCCAAACCTTAAAGATGATCCAATCTGTAAATCTGCATTCAAAAACTTAAAATACACTTTAAAAGAACTCTTCACATTTCTCAGAATGGCAGATTGCCACTTTGGCAGGTAAAAGAGCAAGTCAAGGTCCTACTAGGAGATGGAATAGGAAGAGAGGGGGAAAAAAATCTGCTACATAAGCTATAGCTCTGTTCATGCTGAGGAGAAATAAAAAGAAAACTGTTGTTTGATTCCTGGTAAGGTATGTTAATAACTCAATTAAGTTTATCTCTTTAAGCTGAATCTAAACTTGACTAAAGTTGTGTTGTTTTTCTTTCCAGCAGTTAAATGGTATGGTTCAGAAAATTACTGATAATTACTTTTATTCTGGAAGAAATTTATATCCACAGTATAGAACACATCTGGGAACACTGCCCTGTTTTGGTGAATGTTTATGGGACTTTATATAGCCCCTTGTGCATACAGTCCAAAGATTATGAACACAGAGCTACTATAAATGATTTCTCAGATGAGAGAAGAAATATCCATATATAAGGGTTATACATGATATATATATATATATATATATATATATATATATATATATATATATATATACCATATATAAGGGTTAAAATAGGATTCTTACAAAAATAATAGACAAACATATAAATTACACAAGTAAACATGATTGAACCATTCATAAATTGCACTAAGCATCCTAATCACCATGTAATGACTACTCTTGAAATTGAATTGGTCAAAAATAAGCAACACCATTTGTATGGTAGCTGTAGAGACAATTTTATTGTAGGTTAATTTATTTTATTTGCTGAAATAAAATCATTTCCATTGACTAAGGGTAATATATATGAAGATTCACTTTGAGACACTTTAAGTCATCACTTTTCTGGGTGCCTTGATTTTTTTCTGTCTGTCTTTATTACTTTTTCTTATCTGTATCAATCATCATCAGAGTCATACTCAGTTATTCTTCTTACCTGAAATAAAAGTTGGTGTAACAAAAACAATCTTAAAGAACAAATTTTTAAATCTATTTTTTAGACATAGTTTGGTTGCTTAATATCTTTTGGATTAAGCATCAAACTTTAATTCTCTGACCTTTCATTTCCCAATTTCCAAAATAAGAATGCTACCCATGTACCTCTCAGTATTATTATAAGGGTCCAATGGGTAAGTGTTAGGAATTTATTTGCTAATTGTAATGGGCCATAAGACTGTAACTTGTAACATCATGCTTAAAAATGAGTCCAGTCCATTTAACTTTATAACCTATGTCATGCCCTGGTTTTGCTCCTCACTTCACTGGTCTCCTAAGAGTTATGCCTGGTGTAACCTATTATTCTTGCAAGCTGTTTCTTTTTTCATCAGCTTTGAAACATTTGGTTCCAATGGCAATTGCCTGCTCCATTGGTCTACCAAAACACATGATTTCCTAGTAGCCAGTGTCCCTGTTTGAAATTCTCTTATAGTGAATCTTTAGAATGTGTTTTTTCAATCTTCCCTGCCTCCAGTGATTTTACCATAGCCCAATCTATTGGAAGTGGGCAGTTACCTTGCTGGCATTTAATGTACACACATATCCTACCTGGAGGATCTGTGCTGCAGCCTGCAGAGTTGCAATATGTTTGAGCTGAATTCATTCTATGAAACCATCCTAGCTGATCCTGGCAAGTTAATAATGCCAAGCACAGCATGGGGCATTTTCTATCTTTCTAGCTTCTTAAGGAATGGTGATGCCTAATAAATTACAAAACTCACTGTTGGACATTTAATTAATTTTTTTTGGGGGGGGATACTAGAAGTTGAATCCAGGACACTTAAGTACTGTGCCACATCGCCCTCCCTTTTGTAAAAGTTTTTAGTTTGAGACTGGGTCTCATTATGTTGCTTGGGGCCTTGCTGATTTGCTGAGGCTGGCCTTGAATTTGTGATCCTTCTTTCTCAGCCTCCCAAGTTGCTGGAATTATAGGCATGGACCACCATGAACAGATCAATTAAAAGTTTCATTGATAATTTATATAAAAGCATGGTAAATACTAGATTTCATCTTAAACCTAGAGATAGTGGAAATAATACAATTTAATTGAGCATTATGTCAGATTTACCACATTTATGTCAAAAGTCATTTTTATAAGTTTGATCTTTTATTATGTAGATTTTCTAATAAGGGCATTTAGGCCCCTAAATTTCTAGGAATGTGCCTCAAAGTGTTAACAAGAAATATATGCTGCATTTGAACTGACAGGACCTGCTTCTGAACCTGGATTTAACTACTTCATGATTATGCCTTCTAACCATTTTGGTATGAGTATCAGTAAAGGGGAATTTAAACATTGGGACAAGGACTGGAAAAGAAGTAAGACCTCAACTCTCTGTTTCTAAGACTCTGAGCCTTGTGTTTCCTGTGTGTATTTGTAAGTATAAATTACAATATTAAAATGGGCAATGTTATCTAAGGAGAATTATCTTGTACTTTTTAGGAAAGAGGACAGATTTAATCATGCTTAATAGTACAGTAATGTCACCCCTTTAGGAAACAGCAAAAACAAAAATAAGATACAAAAAAAGTATCATTTAGGGGAGTTTAACCACATGTTTAGGTGAAATTTAGAGTAAATTCTCCCTCAATTTGGTAAGAACAACTAGAACCGATATGTGACCAAATAGTTTGTTATTCAACCTAAGAGGTCAGGGTGACCTGGATTAATAACAACCTACATTTCAGTCCAAAGAGCTAGTGACCATGGATGCTTTGGAGTATGGTCTTAGAACTCTGCAATAGAGTTCTCCCAAAAGGCAAAAATTTACATGAGCAGAGCAGTCAATTACAGAAGAAATGTAAAATCTATCTGGAATGACATGTGTACCACTTAGGACTCTTAACAAAATATGGGAGATAAGACAATATGGAGTTCTCAATCTTGTATTTGTTTTCTATTTGCCCTTTTATATCTAATATTAAGTATGTATGTATCAATATTCTCCTCCAGGTTGAGAAATTAAAATTTACATATATGTAAAAGAAATAAAAGCATGCTGCTTATTCTATTTTCTTCTTTTGTATTTTATTGGAATAACTCACCCAGCATAAAGCTACCTATGATAACATTTACTTGTCGTGATTTTTAAGAACAATCTACCAGAATAGATCTAAGTGCACAATATTTCATATAAGGAATAATGGTTAGTTTCAAGGAAAATTGTTAAAATTAATAACATTACTGATGATTTGAAATGGGCTTTGACATATGTCAAATTCTCAAAGATCTCAAAAGTTATTTAGGACAAAATTTGTTCTCTTTTGGATAGGAAACTCTTGCTGTTTTGAGTTGAAAAGTATTTGGATGTTAAATTATCAATATTTTTTTATCCTACTTACTTACGTGTCTTTCATGATGCTAGGTTAAAATGTAATATCTCTAATCCATTATTATCCCAAATAATTACCAAAGTGCTACATAATAGAAAAGACACAAGCTTGTGACAGGGAGAACAATTGCTTATATTATTCTTTGAAAGGGCATTTTTTTTTCCTTAAAGTTAAATATGTGTTTCTGGTCTTTTTCAAGTAGAAGACAGAATAGGGCAACTTCTTTGTTCAGAGAATAAAAGTGGGTAATAATAACAAGAACAGTAATGCTTGACTTTCTAAATTCACAAGATAAATAATGATAATTCTTCTCAACTAACTTGCCAAGGTGACCAAGTTTATCCTATTTAAATAAGAAGAGTAAGAGTTTTGAAGCTATTACTGAATTCTGATAATTCAATCTTTTATTATGAGTATTATACAGAATGGGTTGCTGTGGGTGTATAGCATTTTTCGTGTCTCATGGAACAAGAAGATTAACATTAATTTGAAGTTCTCATATAAGTACAAAAGACAATGGGGATTTGGAGAAAGGAAAGATATTCTGGATAAATAGCTCTGGAAAGTTCATCTGGAGGAAATACCATTTAAGCAGAAACATGAAGGAAAGTATGAATTTCCCTAGTAGCTATGGACTTGTCATCTTTTAGTGCTCACATACATGGGCACTATATGAGTGGAAATTGATTTGTGAAGATATACAGCTTAACACTTGAAGACGGATTGGAATACATTACGTGAAATAAGCTAGGCCCAGAAAGTTGAGGAGCACAAAAAAATTAGAATTTAAGAGTAGAATAGTGGTCACCAGAAACATGGGAAAGTTTGGTGGTGAAAATGATGAGGAAAATGTTGATCAGTAGGTACAAAGTTATAGATAGATAGGAGCAAGAAGTTCTGTGGTGCTAATATACAGCAGGGTGAATACAGATCACAATTACATTCTATCCATTTCCAAAATTTAGAAGAAAGGATATTGAAAGTTTTCACCATAAATAAATGATAAATGTTTGATGGGCTAGATATGTTTAAACTAACTTAAATATATTATAATATGTATATATTGAAATGTTATATGATATCCCATGAATATGTATAATTTTCATGTTTTTATGTATCAGTTAAAATATATTTTAAAAATTCCTTAACATTTGTCCAGCCAGAGTTTTACATGTGTCCATTCCAATGAAGGTATAGAGTTGGACAAGTAAAAATTATAGGAATTTCTCTGAAACTTGGTAATGAAAATGCTTTTACTGTTGTGAAGTCCTAACTTAAGTGTTTGCCTCTGTGAACATGGGTGTCTAGGTTATTTCACTTCCCTTATACTACTTCCTAAGAAGGCTGCCATCATATAATCAGTCTATGACACAAAATATTGCAAAACATTAATTTTAAATCTTACCAAATTGGAATTCTGAGATACCCAATTTTTTCCACACTTGGATGAGTTCAAATATGCTCAGGGAAAATCATACATGTATATTAAATGTCATTCAAGGAAACTGCAAATTGTACCCTAGTGGATACTGAGATTAAAAAAGGAAAAGAACACATTCACCAAGTCTCCTGTATTACACCAACTACCCTTAGCCTGACAACAGTTTTAAAATAGGATGCATGACTGAAGCAATCAAAAGCATCACCCGGTTTACTCCTTGGAGTCTTTTGCTATGAATTGCAGCCTCTCTCTATTCTTGTATTGAAGCCAAACTCCCCATGTGGCAGTGTTTGGAAACAGGATCCAGGAGAAGTTAGCAATGATTAAGTGAGGTGTTAAGGGTGGGGTCTTAGTCTGATTGGGGTTGATGTCCTTATAAGAAGAGACAGAAGAATTTGATCTTTACAGATGCATACAGAAGGATCATGTGAGGACACAGCAGCCATTTGCAAGTCAAGAAGAAAGCACTTACCAGAATCCAAATCCTGACTGGAACTTGAACCTGGGTTTTCCAGCCTCCAGAGCTATGAAAACAAATTTCTGATTTTAAAGCTATTTCAAATCTGGTACTTTATTATAGCAGCCCAGCAGACCAAATATTTACTCTTCATCTTTATGAATGAATTGTGAACATTTTCAGTATAAAAATGAAATAATTTATGTCAGTATTACAAAATCATGAATTAAAAACTCCAGAAGTTTATAGAGGAAGGGTTCTCACACATCATCACCATAATCAGTCGCATAAAAAATACTGACCAGAACTTGCAGCAAGGCTACCACAACCTTACACAGAAAAGCACTTCTGCAAGAACATCAGTTCAGCAACTCTCTGTTCAAGACTGGTCTGGAATCATTCTTTTTATTAATCCTTTACGCCAGGTATTATTGTTTTAAATTATATTATGTGATCCTCGTAATTTTACTTTTATAGGCTTCTCCTTACCTCAACCTCTTTGAATATATTACTAGTTTACTATGGTACATTTATTCCCACTGCATTCAATTTTATTACCAAACAAATATAAACACTCTTTGGAGCATTTCTCTCTCTTATTGTTTTTTTTTAAATTGACATAATTCTCCTATATATCCACATGCATGATTATTGAAATGGGGCTTAGTGAAAAGCAAACTCTCGCTTTATCCATTTTCTTAATCAAAGCAATCATCTCTTACTGCTCTCTCAAAATTTCTTAATATTTACCACAAAGGAAGCCTTGGGAAGTTCCAAGGAATCTCATTTAAAATGCCCAATTAAAATTCACCCAGGGAAGAATTAGTTGATATCACAGTAAGAAGGATACAGGAGGAGACCCCATGCTCAATGGTAAATACTGTTCATTACAATTATGTAATTGAGCAAAATGGTCACAAGACACAGAACCACAGAGTACCTTCTTCCATCACATATTTCATTCATGGCTTAATTATGACTTTAATACCCATCACCATAGCATCTCTGTTCCCTCCAAGTTTCAGTTGGGGATAATTTAGTAAGCATTCTCCCTGTATTAGTCAGGGTTATCCAGAAAATAGAAACAATTAAATGTGTATATCCATAGGCATAAATTTATATTAAGGAATTGGCTCAGTTAATTATTTTATGGGGTCCAAAATCTGTAGGGTGGGTTGGCAGGTTGGAGATGAGGAGGATCAAGCTTGTTGTTCCAGTCTGAAGGTTGGAAGGCTGAAGAATTTCCTCTTGTTTGAGGACATTGGTCTTTGTGTTCTATTCATGTCTTTCATTGATTAAATGAGGGACACCCCCATTAGGGAGGGTAATCTGCCTTACCCAAAGGTCACAAATTTAAATGTTAGCCTCATCGGAAAAATACCTTCCTTGTAGACACAAAAAAGACCATCACTTTTATTTGATTATTGTACAATGTATGCATGCATTGAAACATCATTTTACAACATAAGTATATACAATTATTGGTCAATTAAAAATAAAACTTAAGGGCTGGGGTAGTGGCTCAGTGGTAGAGTGCTTGCCTAGCACGTGAGAGGCCCTGGGTTTGATCCTCATCACCACATATAAATAAATAAATAAAATAAAGGTATTATGTCCAACAAAACTAAATATAAATATTAAAAAAATAAAAACAACTAAAATGTAGTAACATTCTAAAAAATTAATCATCATGATCTCCTTTTGTAATCATCATACTTTAAACTCACATGAAAATCTTAAAAAATATTCCCTAAAACTCTTATCATCATCTATTCATATCATCTACCAGATCATCACAAAATTTCCATGTTCCTTATGGGGGATGATGGGAAAACATATTTTGGCTCTTTGGTAAATCCTTTATATATTCTATGATTTTATCAAAGGAATAACTTTAGTTTTCCGCATAAATATTTTCCTCTTGTTTTTTCTTGGTACCAGAGATTGAAACCAGGGGCAGTTAACCACCCAACCACATCCCCAGCTCTTTTTAATATTTTATTAAAGACAGGGTCACACTGAGTTGCTTAGGACTTCCCTAAATTGCTGAGGCTAGATTTGAACTCTCCATCGTCCTGCCTCAGCCTCCCAAGCTGCTGGGATTACAGGCATGATCCATTGCACCTGGCAAGATTTTCCTTTGTAAAATATATTATTCATAATGAAAGCAATTGCTCTTAGGAAACTTTAAGAGTTGAAACTGGCTGATGCCATTTTTGTACAATCCTTTCCCAAATCCAGCATCATTTGTAGATGTCTAGCTACTCTTTTTTGAATCTTTTTGTAGTCCCACCCTAAACAAGTTTACATAAGCATACATAGTTGTTCAGGTACTTGCTTCACATCATCTATCATGTTCTTTGTTACTGGCAGATAATTAGGTTTACTGCTGTATATATATACACAGCAGTATATATATATATATATATATATATATATATATATATATATATATATACAGCATATATATTGCCACAAAAATTTAAATGTCAAAAAAGTCTCTTTCAACTGTAATAATGACTGAAAGGATAGAGGCCAGCACCAGATGCAGACCCCTTTCCTGAAAGATGCCCATAGTACCTCCTATAGCTTTCAAGATCCTCTTTTCTGCTTCATTAAATCAGGTTTTGGTTTCAGATTAAAGGATAAGTTTCATTCAATACACATGAAACTACTGTTCATAAAGTCAATTCGGTGTTGAAACTATTCAATATTACAATCCACTAACTACATAGAAAAATGCTTATGTAAACCCACCCATGCTCTATCCAGCTGTGTCCCATAAATGCATGCATTCCCATTTTTTTTTGGGCAATAAGCCAATTAGAAAGAGTAATGACATTCACCAAAATATTTCAGTCAGCATTTTCTGGATATCTTTCTTCTAGCAAATACTTTCAACTTGTGTTTAGGGAGGTCCGATTGTTAGCACATTTACAAAGGACCAGTCTGGTCATTGATTCCACTCAGTGTCCTGAAATGATAATAGAAAATGCTCTGATTATTATTTTTTTTCCATTCTAACACAAAACATCATGATTGACCTCAATATTAGAGACTGGAATAGGCAAAAATGTTTACCTATGGAAATAATTTATTTTCTTCAATTCTCATCTAAGGAGTATTGAAAAATACTCACCCATAACTATTTGGAAGACATTATTTATACTTGTGAAGTTCCAATTTTAAAAGAAAAATCTTAACTTTGTAACTCAGATTTTGAATAGGATTTGTAGAAACATTTCAGTTCTAGTCTGTGGGGAGAACTGTTGATTGCTGTGAATTAGGAAAGAGGAATTGACATTATTTAATTAAGTTAACAATATTGAAAAGGAATTTGTTTATAGAACATGGAAATCAGAATTATATGCAAATTGTTTACATATTTAGAAAAAATGTGGAATAAATATAAAGTATTTCAAAGTGTTCTTAGTAATGGGGTATGTGTTAATTAGCGTAGATAATATAGATAGACAGCTATTCTAAAATATTAAGAATGAATGCTTAAAAAGCCAATTGCTCAAACTAAGTTAAGTATTAAACATATAAATTTAAATAATTAGTACATGTTTTAACTTTTTTGCAGAGCAATGTAATCCCTTGAGGGAGACTAAAAGTTGACCACACACTTGTTTAAAAGTATAAGATAATTTTAAAGTCCCAACTTAATACCTAAACATATATTATTTTTTGAGGCTTTCAGAAATTCAAAAGAGCTGTTGTCTGAATATATTGTATTTTTGTATTTGTTTATTAAATAGAATTTAAAATATCCAAGATGCACTTAAAATAATTTTTTATATTAATCACCATAATAAAAATAAAGTACATTACAAATGCTTACAATTATGATAAGTTTAACACTTAAATTATGCTACTAGTATATTAGATTTTTGGTTTGTATGCATTTCCATGAATCAAAGGAAACTCAGCACTTCTTCACAAATCAGTGTTATTTTCCTTTGAAATTAAAACAGACATTGAAGAGAGAGTCTAAAAATAATGAATAACTGAAATATAATGTTTTGTCTTTATTAATTTTACAGCTATTTAACTTCTATAACTTTTCATTAGCAAGAGTTGATAAATTCAAGGCATGCATAAAAATAGGCCAATTGAACCTAGAGCATGTTTAATTGTACATGTTCTCTGGTAGTAAGAACAGAGTAGATCAATACTACTTATGAAAAGGCACACATTTTTTTGTTTGTTTTATTCTTAGGTGACTCTTGTTGGGCCCCTAGTTAACTTAAGATGGGAACTAGTTGCCAGAGGACCCAACCCTGTGATTAGAGGGTTGGAACTTATTGCTCTACCTTCTGATCTCCAGCAAGAGCAGATGCCTGAAGATTGAGCTAAATCACGAAAGGCCAGTGACTTCATCAATCTTGCCCATGCAATGGAATCGCATTAAAACCCCCAAACAACAGGGACCTAAAAGCTTCCATGCTGGTGAACACATTTATGTGTCAGGAAGGTAGACCATTTCAACTGCACAGGTAAGAGGCTCATTATTTATCTATTTATCTATTTATTTATTTATTTTTATGGTGTTGCATTTGCAACATTCCCTACTATGCCCTTGCATAGACAGATTGTCACTGATAGTTTTATTAAAACCCAGTGCCAAACTATTGAGATTAAATGCTCTTTAATATTGAAGTACTAAAATATTATTTCCAAATGTATCTTCCCATATGAGAACAATATGAAAAAAGTCAAAGAGCTCCCTATTCTTTTCTTTTTTTTAGCATTTTAAAAATTTATTCTAATTTGTTATATATGACAGCAGAATGCATTGCAATTCATATTACACTTTTAAAGCACAATTTTTCATATCTCTGGTTGTAAACAAAGTAGAGTCACACCATTCATGTCTTCATACATGTAATTAGGTAATGATGTCCATCTCATTCCACCATTTTTCCTACTATCATGCCCCCTCCCTTTCCCTCCCATCCCTTTGCCCTATCTAGTGTTTGTCAAATCCTCCCATGTTCCCTGCTGCAAACACATTGTGAATCAGCCTACTTATATCAGAGAAAATATTTGACATTTGGTTTTTTGGGATTGGCTAACTTAGCATAATATTCTCCAACTCCATCCATTCAACTGAAAATGCCATAATTTTGTCCTCTTTTAATGCTGGATAATATTCCATTTTGTATACTTACCACATTTTCTTTATCCATTCATCTATTGAAGAGCATCTAGGTTTCTTCCACAGTTTAGCTGTTGTAAATTGTTTTGCTATAAACGTTAATGTGACTGTGTCCCTGTAGTATGCTGTTTTTAAGTCTTTTGGGTATAGACTGAGTAGTGGGATAGCTGGGTCAAATGGTGGTTCCATTCCAAGTTTTCCAAGGAATCTCCATACTGCTTTCCATATTGGCTTCACCAATTTGCAGTCCCACCAGCAATGTATAAGTGTGCCTTTCCCCCCATATGCTCACCAGCACTTATTGTTGTTTGTATTCTTAACAGCTGCCATTCTGACTGGAGTGAAATGAAATCTTAGAGTAGTTTTGATTTGCATTTCTCTAATTGCTAAAGATATTGGACATTTTTTCACTTATTTGTTGATTGATTGTATATTGTCTTCTGAGAAATGCCTGTTCGGTCCCTCAGCCCATTTATTGATTGGGTAATTTTTTTGGTGTTTAGATTTTTGAGTTTATTATATATCCTGTAGATTAGCACTCTGTCCAATGTGTGTGTAGTAAAAATTTGTTTCCAAAATGTAGAATCTCCATTTACCTCACTGATTGCTTCTTTTGCTAAGAAGAAGTTTTTAGTTTGAATCCATCCCATTAAAATCCGAATTCTTGATTTTAGTCCTTGCATTATAGGTGTCTTATTAAGGAAGTCCATGCCTAATTTGACATGATGGAGATTTGGGCCTACTTTTTCTATTAGGCACAATATCTTTGGTTTAATTCCTAGGTCTTTGATCCACTTTGAGTTGAGTTTTGTGGATAGTGAGAGATAGGGTTTTAATTTTATTTTGTTGCATATGGATTTCAAGTTTTCCCAGCACCATTTGTTAAAGAGGCTATCTTTTCTCCAATATATGTTTTTTTGCACCTTTGTCTAATATAAGATAACTGTAATTATGTGGGTTTGTCTGTGTGTCCTCTATTCTTTACTATTGGTCTACAATTCTATTTTGGTGCCAATATCATGCTATTTTTGTTAGTATTGCTCTGTAGTATAGTTTAAGGTCTCTGTAGTATAGTTTAAGGTGATGCCATCTGCTTCACTTTTCTTGCTAAGGATTGCTTTAGCTATTCTGGGTCTCTTATTTTTCCAGATAAATTTTATGCTGATTTTATTTTATTTCTATGAGGAATGTCATTGGGATTTTGATTGGAATTGCATTAAATCTGCATAGTGTATAAAGAATACCTGTGAAAAGGCAAACAAAGGACAGAAACAGGCACACATTGTAGAAGCAGTCAGACAAAGATGGCTGCTCCTCTCTGCTGCCATGTTTATTAACCACCCCCCCAAATTACATATTGCCCATTACCACGACTACATTCTAACTAGTAGTCCTTTAACCCTGAGTGCTATCTAACTGAGATAAGGTCCAGTTTAATACAAACACATGACCCCTTCCTCTAAGGAAATTACCATGGAAACAAGATAGTGCACCTGCCTAGTTATCCTAATAGCTTCGAGGGGAAACTTCTGGGCATTTCAAGCCTGGGAAACAGGGTAACTCATGAAGAACATAGCTATAGCAGCCAGGCATCGTATGCTTTTGCATAGGAGTTTCCCAGTAGCCAGGTATTCCTTGTCTTGCTCAGAAACTTTCTAGCAGCCAGGCATTCTGTGTCTTTGGACAGAAACTTCCTAGTTACCAAGCATGTCATAATCATGAAGTTAGACCCCAATCCCAAAGAGAGAACTCTTACAATAGTGCTTTTGGTAGTGTGGTCCTTTTGACAATATCAATTCTGCCTATCCAAGAACAAGGTAGATATTTCCATCTTCTAAGTTCTTCATTGATTTTTTTTCTTTAGTGTTTTGTAGTTTTCATTGTAGAAGTCTTTCACCTCTTTCATTAAGTTGATTCCTAATTTTTTAAGGCTATTGTAAAGAAGATAGTTTTCCTTGTTTACTTTTCAGAGGATTTGTCACTAGTATACAGGAATGCCTCTGATTTATGGGTGTTGATTTTATATCCTGCTACTTTGCTGAATTCATGTATTAGTTCTAGAAGTTTTCTGGTGGAATTTTGGGGGTATTCTAGATATAGAACTATATCATCAACAAATAGTGCCAATTTGAGTTCTTCTTTTCATATCTGTATCCCTTTAATTTATTTCATCTGCCTAATTGCTTAGGCCAATATTTCAAGAATTATGTTAAATAGAAGTGGTGAAAGAGAGCATCCCTGTCTTGTTCAGGATTTTAGAGGGAATGCCTTCAATTTTTCACCATTTAGAATGATGTTGGCTTAGGGCTTAGCATAGATATATTTTGTGATGTTCAGATATGTTCCTGTTATCCCTAGTTTTTCTAGTGTCTTCAATATGAAGAGAGGCTGTATTTTGTCAAATGCTTTATCTGCATCTATTGAGATGATCATAAGCTTTTTATCTTTAAGTCTATTGATGTGATGAATTAAATTTATTGATTTCTATATGTTGAACCAACCTTGTGTCCCTGGGATAAACCCCACTTGACTGTGGTGCATGATCTTTTTGATATATTTTTGTATTTTATTTGCCAGAATTTTATTGAGAATTTTGGCATCTATGTTCATTAATATTGATCTGAAGATTTTCCTTTGGTGTTTCTTTGCCTGGTTTTGGAATCAGGGTGATATTGACCTCATCGAACGAGTTTGAAAGTGCTCCCTCTTTTTGTATATACTGAAACAAATTGAAGAGTATTGGTATTAGTTTTTCTTTAATGGTATTGTAGAACTCTGATGTGTATCAATTCAGTCCTAAGCTTTTCTTGGTTGGTAGGTTTCTTATGGCATCTTCTATTTCATTGCTTGAACTTGATCTGTTTAAATTGTGTATCATTCTGATTTGATTAGTAAAAATCATATAGCTCTTGAAGTTTGTCGATGCCTTTAATATTTTATATTTTATTGGAGTACAAGTTTTCAAAATAATTTCAAATTACCTTTCATATTTCTGTAGTGTCTGGTGTGATATTTCCTTTTTCATCATGTATGTTACTAATTTGAGTTTTCTTAGTCCTTCTCTTTGTTAGCATGGCTAAAGTTTTGTCAATTTTGTTTATTTTTCTAAAGAATCAAATTTTTGTTTTGTCAATGTTTTCAATTGTTTCTTTTGTTTCAATTTCATTTATTCAGCTCTGATTTAAATTATTTCCTGTCTCCTACTGCTTTTGGTGTGTTTTTTCTTCTTTTTCTTTTTTTAAATTTTTTTGAGCTGTAATGTTAGGTCCTTTATTTATTGACTTTTTCTTCTTTTAAGGAATGAACTTCATGCAATGAACTTTCCTTTTAGTAATGCCTTCATAGTGTCCCTGAAATTTCAATATGTTTTATCAGTGTTCTCATTTACCTCTAAGAATTTTTAAATCTCCTCCTTGATAACTTTTGCAACCCATTGTTCATTCAGTAGCATATTATTTAGTCTCCAGTTGTTGGAGTAGCTTTTATTTTTTATTTTATCATTGATTTCTAATTTCTTTCCATTATTATCTCATAGAATGCAGGGTAGTATCTCTACTTTTTTGTATGTACTAAAAGTTGCTTTGTGGAATAATATATGGTCTCTTTTGGAGAAGGATCCATGTGCTGCTGAGAAGAAAGTGTATTTGCTTATTGAAGGATGTAATACTCTATATATGTCAGTTAAGAATAAGTTATTGATTGTATTATTGAGATTTATAGTTTCTTTGTTCAGCTTTTGTTTGGAAGATCTATTCAGTGGTGGAAGAGGTGCATTAAAGTCACCTAGAATTATCATATTGTGGTCTATTTGACTCTTGAACTTGAGAAGTGTTTATTTGATGCACGTAGTTGCTCCATTGTTTGGGGCATATATATATTTATTATTGTTATGTTTCGTTGGTGTATGGTTCCCTTGAGCAGTATGTAGTGTTCTTTTTTATACGGTTTGATTAACTTTAGCTTTAAGTCTACTTCGTTTGATATGAGGATGGAAACCCCTACTTGCTTCCACAGTCCATGTGAGTTGTATGATTTTTACCAACCTTAAACCTGTAGTGTTTGGATATCTTTTTCTATGAGATGAATCTCTTGGAGCATATTAAGTAGTTTCCCTTAATATTAATTAATAAGTAGATATGACACATTATAAAAAGAAATTTGAATTGTTGAATACACATTAGTCTGAAAAAAGCAAAATATATGCTATGCATTTTATGTAAAAAATCATTTAATGCAGTTTTTTCTTTTGCAATTAGTGTTTGTATGGTGTCAGGCATTTTGTCATATTTTACTCACTTTAGATAAATATTAATAACAATAATAAAAAAGGAGGAGGAGGAGAAGAGGGGGAGGAGGAGAAGGAGAAAGAAAAAAAGAAACAATAACTTTTTTGAGGATGGATGTTTCTATGTTGCTCTGACTGATCTCTGGCTGTGAGCTCAAGTGAAACTTCCACTTTAGCCTCCCTAGCAGATAGATTATAAGCACACACTATCATGCTAGGCTATTAATGAACTTTTATTAAGAAATTTTATAATGTTAGACACTATAACATATCCTTGAAAAGAATGATTTTCTTATTTCTATGAATGTCCAAAGGCATTGTTATTGGTACCCTCTCCCACATTTTTTCAGATGAGAAAATCAAGTTAAAATGTGATTAAATTGAATATAATTTCTCCTCAACTCATTTTAAATGCAATTTCAGTCACATCTACCCTAGTGAAGCAGGAATCAATTAATGGCCATCTCCTTTATCCATTGCATTATACTGGCTCTCTCTATGGTATTGAATGACAGAATGTTGATTGATTCAGTGAACACTGCTTATACTTGCAGAGCTTACCTGATGTTGATATCCACTATTTCCTAAAATAAGATCTTCCTCTGGCTTTGTTTAAGTCATTGATATATTAATTTCTCTTCACTATCTTCTTTCATCTTCCTTTATGGTGGCTACTTCTCATTCACAAAAAGATTGTTTTTTTTTCCTGAGTTTTGCCTAAGGTTTTTTTCATGTAACAGAGGAATTTGCAAACTTTGTCTTTAAACAGCCAAATGACAAATACTTAGGCTTTGTGATTCATAAGGTCTCTTGACAGCTGAATTCTGCCATTGTAGCCTGAAAGTGCTCTTAGTAGATAAATAAATGGGTGCAGCTGTTCTGATAACTGTAGAACAGTTGTCAGATTTTTGTTATCTTTTGTTATCAGACCAATACCAATACACAGCTTGATGTGTAGCGCACAATTTATTGGCATGGGGTAGGTTATGATGTGCCAAAGTGTGGTAATTTGTCGATTCTTTTTTTTAAATCTAGTATTTTGACAGGTAATTTCAAATGCTGTCATGACTTCCATTGCCATCTTCAATTAGTATTTGATATCACTATACTGAATTTCAGTTTGCATGTGACAATTTATACTTAAATTCGGCCTCTTCTCTGTGCTTTATTTAAACTTGCTGTGACCAAGTATTTATAGTTGAACATATTCTGATTTTAAGAACATTATAATTAATGAAAAGGCATAGGATCAAACACTAGTCAATAATTACATTATTATAAATTGTGACAATTAGGTCTAAAACAGGCTGATAAATGTTATTTTTGTTGTTGTTTTATTTGTCAGTATATCAATGGCAGTGAAGCTATAAGATTACATGTAACTAATGTTAAAGATGAATTAGAACACTATAAATATACTAAAGAGACTAGACAAAGAGATAAGTAAGAAAAAATAGGAGAATGAGTCATCATGATGCCAAGGAGAAAAGGTTTCATTTTTAGGAGTAATCAACTGGCCAGAGTTAATGTTTTAACATGATGTCCATTTCTGAAAAATTTGGCTCACAATAGAATAAATACACAATACACATACCCATTTAAAACATTGTAAATTTATATAAAAATCTTACATTTTATGAAAAAGCAAACAAGACTTGAATAGATAGGAACCATGTTCTCAAACAGTGTTTTAAAAAAAGAATTATAGGCCTGGATTTCCATACTTGATTTGTAATCTTTTAATTATGTTCCACAGTTATAAATATAGATAAACTATGGAATGACTCTAATATTCACAAAATTGCAAGATAATTTATTTGGATTTTCACTAAATCTACAAAATTATTTTAGGGATGAACTGCATATTAAGTACTCCTGTTCAAGAACATGATAACATGGTTGCTTTCTATTCGGATCTTGTATCAGCCTTCGTAAATGTGTAAATTTTTCTTCTTATATGAATTTATAACATTTGAAAAATGTATGTGCATTACATATTTATTTTGTTGTGAACCAGGATTCTATGATTTTATTTTAAATTGTAATACTGGTATGCTAAAATATGATTTATACTCCAGGATGTTGCCTATCTTGTATAATTTAAAAGAATGCATACTCTCCCCTAGGTGGGTACATTTCTATATACTTTTTTTCTATACTTTTTTAAATAAAACCTTTAAGAAAACGTTATTTTTCAGTTTTTATATATCCATGTGAATTTTCTTTCTAGTTTTGTCATCAAGCATTGAATGAGTCTCCAAGAATAATTATGAATTTTTCTGTTTCTTCTAATTCTTGAAATTTTGCCTTCACATATTTTAGAGCTTTGTTCTTTGATGCATTGCATATTTAGGAGTTATTGAGAGCCATGTGTGAGCTGTGTGTGCATTGTGTTGTGCATTGCAGCCAGTGAGGGGCTAGGTCTGGCACTGGGAACTTCCTGAGTCACCCCCACAGGGATAGACCACCTGATGCAGGTGAACTTACCCCTCAGCTCTCCCCAAAATCCCACACAGCACCGGAGATGGGGTGACCTGCTGTAGATGCACAGTCCCTCTGAGAAGGGTATGACCTGCCAAGATGCCAATCAACCTGTTGATTCCAAGACATCAGGAAGCAAAACTCCACCCTTGAAACCATACCCCCACCTTTGATGCACCCCTTAAATGAACCATGGGAGCCATTTTCTAGTTGTTCAGCTCCCTCTTCTGTGTGGGCTGGACCTATCAGGAACTCCTCTTTTGAAACTATCTTTTTGACTTTGTCTTTTGTTCTTTAATAATTATTCTAGACTTTAATTTCTCAGGTGGTTTACACCTTCCTTGGCAGGAAGAAGAAACTCCAAATGAGGCACTGTCCAAATTCCCATAAGGAGTAATATACATGTTCTTGATATATTAATCCTTTCATTTTAAATGAAATTCTCTTTTTATCTGGTATATTGTTTGTTCTGAATTTTACTATATTATTTAACACTAATATAGCCACTCAAATTATTTTGATTATTTTTCACATATCTTTAAATTTTTTTAAATTTTCAGCCTACCTGCATTATTACATTTATAACAATTTATAGTAAGTTTTCAATAGATAGCAAACAGTTGGATTAGGTGTGGTTTCTTGTTTGTTTGTTTGTTTGTTTTTTAACTCAGGGGAACTTGACCACTGAGCCACATCCCCAGCCCTATTTTCTATTTCTATTTATAGACAGGGTCTCAATGAGTTGCTTAGTGCCTTGCTTTTGCTGAGGCTGGCTTGAACTCTCCATCCTCCTGTCTTAGCCTCTGGAGCTACTGGGATTACAGTTGTGCACCATCATACCCAGCTTAGTCTTTTTAATCCAGTATGCAAATCTCTGTTTTTCAATAGGTTTAGACCATTTACATTTGATATAATTATTTTATTAAGGTTTAAATTTTCCATGTAAATTAATGATTTCTGTTTTTTCTGTTTACATTCCTCTATTTTCCCATTACTGCTTTTCCCTTGATTTCATGAACATTTGTAAATGTTCAGTTTTGATTTATCTGTAGTATGTTTGACCATATATAATTGTGTGGTGCTTTTTTTGGTTATTTCTAGATATTATATTAGATATACATATTTTATTGTGGTCTACTGCACTTATGATTTTATGTGTACAAGTAAGGCATAGAACTCTTCTGTTTTTATATTACACCCCTCTCATCCTGTACAACTTATAATTTTCTTAAGTATTTTTTTAATATTCAATAGAACCATATCATGCAGTGTCATGATTTTTATCTCTATCTTGAAACAAATTAGAAAACTCAAGAAGAAATGGGTCTGCACTATTTACCTATGGGTTTCAATTATTGTGTTTTTTTTTCTTACATTCTGATATCCCAAGTTTCCTTTGTTATTGGCCCCTTTTTAGAAAATCTTTTTTTTTTCCATTTCTTTAGGTCTGCTAACAAAAAGCTATCTTAGTTTCCATTTGATTTTGCCTTCATTCATAAAGATAATTTTACTGAGTATGAGATTCTCAGTTAAAAGTATTTTTCATTCCACATCTGAAAATTGTCCCATTATTTTTTCAGCCCATGATATATTATAGTGAGGAATCTGCTATAATCAGCTATAATTTCTTGTACATATGTAGTTTATTTCATATTGTTTTCAGTATGTATTTTTTTTCTATCTTCAACTTTTAGAAGTTTGACCCAAATGCATCTTAATGTGGACATCTTTGGGTTTATTAGTTTTATAATTTATTTAGCTTTTCAAATCAATTAATTTTTGTATTTTGCCTACTGCAGGAAATTTTCTATTTTCCAGTGAGGGAAATCTTTCATTCTTGTTTTTTTAAATGAATTTTTTAGCTCCTCTTTCTTTCTTCTCTCCTCTAGGGCTTTGAGGACATTAACACTAGATTATTATTATTATTATTATTATTATTATTATTATTATTATTTGTAGATCCACATGTTCATTGGAATAATAAAAAATAAATGTAAACATATAAATATATATTTACACATATCTTACATGTATGTTTATATGCACTCCTACATATAGGTATGAATCTATCTTATATAATGTATTTGTTTTTCATAATAGGTAATTTTCGTTCTTGTTTCAGATTCACTGATTCTTTATACTTTGTTATTAATTCTGTTGTTAAGCTCATCAATTTAATAGTTTATTGGAACTGTTGTATTTTTTTCTAACATTTCCACGTGGTTCTTCTGTGTATGTTACATTTTTTTCTGGAATTATTAAAAATATTTTAATGCTCTTTATAATTGCTATTGAAAAAATTTCATGATGTCTGCTTTAAAATTTATGACACATATTTTTAACATCTGTGTTCTCAGTTTTGGTGTCTGTTGATTGTCTTTTCTCTGACAGTTCGAGATTTTTCTTGTTTTTGCCATGACAAAATTTCTATATGAAGCACTAATGAAGACATTTTTAGACTAAAAACACAAATAAAATGTGATGAGAATTTGTTCCCAAGAGATGAACAAAATAAGAAATCAAGAATTAATAAAGAGAGATGACACATGATTGAAACTTGACTATAAGGGGGAAACAACACTAGAGACAGAAAATATGTGACCATATTTAAAAATATTGTGTATTATCTTTTTAAAAATTCTACAAAAGTGAATCAGTCATCAATGAAAAGCATAATATTTCCTGGCACATATAACATTAGTATAATTAAACATGTGAATATGATATAGGAAAGGCTAGGTGGGCGTAAATTGATTTCAAATATTGAAATTATTTGAAAAATTTATTTTATATAAAGTGGTACATCCTATAAGAAACAGCTTGCTCATGACAGAAGTATTTACTTTTCTTTAAAGTCAGTCATCTTTTGCCATAAATTTTGATGGTATTGGTTACATTCCAATCAAGGAAATATCTATCAATCTTTTGATCTATTTTTATCTTTCAACTCTCTTATTTCCTTATAAATGTACTGTATGGTAACTTTATCTCAATTAGTATTTTGTCTTAAATTCTATTTCTGTGGATTTTTCTGCTTGTTAGCATTTCATATATGCTAATATGTGTGCATTTGTGTGTGTGTGTGTGTGTGTGTGTAGATAGTTTCAGGACCCCTCAGCCAAATCCTTGAATGTACATGTCTCTTATATAAAGTAGAATAGTATTTACATATGATCTATGTACATTATTCTGTATACTTTAAATAATGTCTTGATTACTTATAACACCTAATCCAATTCTGAGTGGTGACTGTAGGCCACTAGGTGTGGCTGGAGGAGATGGGTCATATGGAAGGGCGTGCCTTTGGTATATCTATTTTGTGAGTTGAGCCATCTCTATCTCTCTCTGCTTCCTGGTGCCATGTTCCCAGCTGATTTACTCCACCACACTCTTTCTCCATGATGTTCTGCCTCACGTCAAGGCCTGAGGAATGGAGTCAGTTATCTATAGACTTATATCTCTAAAAGAGTGAGAGCCAAGTTCTCTAAATTTCCACCTCTATATGGTTCTTGTCATCTCTTTAGGTCGCAGATACAAAAACTGACTAAAATACCCAGTGTTAGTATAGGTGCTCCATTTCACCTTTGTGTGATATTTTGATGGAATGCCACAGTTATTATCTAAACATTTTCTGCCCAACTAATACATCTTTTTCAAGATCTTTTGGTTAAACTTTAGGCTTTTGGAGGAGCTTCTTGTTTGTTTGTTTGTGTTCACTCAAATTTTACTTCTGTTAGCTTCTCCAACATCAGTATAAGGCAAAAGTAGCAATTTGGAAATTAGTAATCATTTCATTCTTAAGGTTGTGAGGTCTCTGAAACTTTTCTTCTTACTTCAGAGTTTTATGTTCATTTTTTTATATAATGTCAAAGATTTTACTTGCAGTTTTTCATCTTATTTTAAAGCAATTAATATTTATATCTTTCTACCAACGCTAAATAGAAATGTTCTTATTGGACTTATGAAAAACTGAAAATTAAAATATTATCTTTGTCTTTCAAGTGTTTACAATTGTTAGAAATTATATATACTTTATTGTATGTGAAATATTATACAATACAATAAAGTGAAATATTATAATCATGCATGCTAGCCAATTCAAAGAAGCATATGTGCATGCCTCGTGAGTCTCTACTTGTCACATTATTATTCATAACTTCCTATCCTTCCTATGCAGATGAGAGATCATCACAATGCCCCAAATATCCACTCTCAATTTGACATATAAGGACATGAGTTTAAACCTATTTCTTATTTATGCATTAATTATAAATAAAGTAGCATATTAAAGTAGAAAGTATTCACTTTGGGGATCTATGATCAGAGAAGAAATCAAAAGATGTGGAAAAATTCAACTGAGTTTTATTGCAGTTTCCTCAATTACTAGCTCTGTGAGCTAAAAATGGCCACAGCTTTTGTATGTGTGATTACATATTTTTATTTATAAATGACAGACAATAAATATTTTATTTCCAGGTTTATTCCTTTCTTATGACAGTTTGATTTTTCAAAGAAATTACTTTTTTTTTTTGAATTGTCAATTGTACTGGAATTAAATTTTTATTTATCTTTTTAATGCCTGATTTGTGAGTGATCATTGCTTTACTGTTCCTTTCAAGGTGTTACAATTGTGCAGATAATGTGTTTAATGGGAATCCTTTGCTACAAAGATAATGGTGAAAAGAGACTTCTTTTTGAATCTATTGCTAGTTTTCAAACAATGACCTAGAGTGTGCTTGACCAAGGGGTTAAGTTTGTTCTCTTTCAGGGTGAATGTCTATAGCAATACTAGGTCCTGAAGCAATAACTAAGTGTAGATAGCTGAGAAATTACGTGACTCAGGATTCTCCCAGGAAAGCTCAACTATTAGTGGCTGATACATAGCAACCTGCAGCAGAAGCAGAAGATATGCCATTTTAGAGGAATGTTCAATATTAAAAATATGTAATTATTCTCAAAAATTGGTTTGGATCCTGACTGGTGTGAAATGAAGTCTTAGAGTAGTTTTGATTTGCATTTCTCTAATTACTATATATGTTGAACATTTTTTACATATATTTGTTGATCAATTGTATATCTTCTTCTGGAAGTGTCTGTTCAGTTCTTTGGACCATTTATTGATTGGGATATATGTCTTTTTGGTGTTAAGTTTTTTGTGTCCTTTATATATCCTATAGATTAGTGATCTATCTGATGTGCCTGTGGTAAAAATTTGTTCCCAAAATGTAAACTCTCTATTCACCTCACTGATTATTTCTTTTGCTGAGAAGAAGCTTTTCAATTTGACTTTATCCCATTTATTGATTCTTGATTTTATTACTTGCACTTTAGGAACCTTGCTAAGGCAGTTGGGGCCTAATCCTTCACGATGAAGATTTGGACCTACTTTTTCTTCTATTATGTACAGGGACTCTGGTCTAATTCCGAACCTATATGCCCTTCAATAGGTGAATGGATAAAGAAATTATGGTATATATACACAATGGAATATTACTCAACATTAAAACAGAATAAAATTATGGTATTTGCAGGTAAATGGATGGAGTTGGAGAATATCATGCTATGCAAAGTGAGCCAATCCCCCAAAACCAAAAGCTGAATGTTTTCTCTGGTAAGTGTATGCTGATCCACAATGGTGGAAGGATGTGGGTACAGAGCATGGAAATGAATGGAGGAGCTTTGGTTTCAGAAAAGGGGAGGGAGACGAGGGGAGGGGTATGGAGGTAGGAAAGATGGTGGAATGAGACAGACGACATTACCCTAGGTACACGTATGACTGCACAAATGGTGTGACTCTACTTCATGTACAACCAGAGAAGTGAAAAATTATGTTTCATTTGTGTATTATGAATGGAACTGCATTCTGGTGTCATATATAACAAATTTTAAAAATAAAATAAAATAAAATTGGTATGGATGCAATGAGAACAAGTTTGAGTCATCCTTAATGTTGGAATCTTGAAGATTAAAAACCCCTAAATTCTAAAATCATTAAAGACTAAAAGGCCCCCAAAATCTATTTCCAGCACATTATAATAAGGATATCTATTTTCAACATGACTTTTTGCTGTACATCATTACCTGAACCACTTGGTTGAATAAATGTTTGTCAGGTTTCTATTCTGTATGGACAGTCATTTGTCTCCTTTAAGTTACACTAGTTGGAAAGAATTGATTCCAGGTAACTTACACCAGAGGACCTGGTCATTTGCATAAATCATTTCAAATTCTTTGGCTGGAGAGATTTCTCTTCTCCCTCATTAATTTATTCACCTATTTCTTTATTCTTATCACTATGGCCTCAAGAATATTTTATGTTTTGCTTATAGATAAAAGGAATATATGTATGTATGCTAACCCAAGTATATGCATATATCTATAAATATTTCCACTTTTAATCATCTCTATGTATATTAAGATAGTTATGGCATCTTTAACTCTAATCCATTACCACGTGGATCATTCTACTTTTTCTCCTTGCTTATTTGTAAATTCCCACCTAAACAGCAAGAATCCTCTTATTTCTTACCATATAATCCATTTACTTAATTCTAGTCTATTTATCTCTCTCTCTCTTTCTATCATCTATCTATATATCTATCTCTATCAGTATCAGAATGATTAAACTGTACGCCAATTGAAAAATATTTCTCATTTGGAATTCACTGGCCATTTACATCATTTACATTTCCATTGCATTTAGTCTTACATATTCCAGCTTTTCCAAAGTTACTTAATTCAACATCTTTTTCATATATCCAATTCTGGTAAAGTCACTTCATGTATTCTTAGTTAAGTTAGATGTCTCATTGAATTATTTTATCACATTCTGCATTCCATTCTTAGATTCTCTCACCTATTAAATTATTTTTTTTAATATAGAGTCATTAAGTTTCATTGTACTTTAAGTATCAGTAGGCTTTAGTAAATCCATAATGGCTTATTCACAATCACAGTGATCTAAAATTTCTGCTATGACTCACATTGTCCATTTCCTCACCCTCATTCTAATCTATAAGCTACTTTTCTACGGTCACTTTAAGTATGCATTTTCAATAATGTTGTATAATTGACATGATAGTATGTGTAGCCTTTCCATAATAGATATTTAATTAGCAGTATATACACTTAATATTAATCTACATTGTGTTTTGATTGCTCATTTATTTATAGCTCAATAATAATCCATTTTATGGATGTACCAAAATTTGTTTATCCTCTTACTCATGGAAAGACACCTTAGTTGCTTCCAGTTTAAGGCTGTTATAAATAAATCTCATAAACCATTTTGTGTGTGTGTGTGTGTGTGTGTGTGTGTGTGTGTGTAGGTATTTGAGTAGGCATTAGCTTTCAATTCAGCTGGACACCAATCTCATTGCCCTACTCTGCAATTTAGCCTTTCCCAAAATTGACTAACCTGCTGACGATAGACCCAAACTGGAAAATAACATTATTGGCACTGAAAATAAGAAAAGTGACAAATTCATGTGAATACAATTTAATAATTCTTGCTAAATTTATTACTGTGGAGAACAGATAGAATTTCACTAAGTGGAAAGTAGCTGACTTCTCATAAATACATCCTCATGGTGCAGGTGGCAGTAAAGGAAAGCAGAAAAGTCCTGCTAACAATGTTTACACTGGAAGAAAGAGCAATGGCCAGAAGCCAGACAAAATCATAACAATTTGCTTATAAACCCTTTTGTGATTTGTGGAAAAAAGGAACATGGGAATATTGAATTCAGTATTTGTGACTATGTGCTTTGCAAATAAATCATTGTGATGCAAGTTATTTTTCTGATATAAATAAATACTTCTTTGAAAATATGAGGGACAGTGTAGAAGTAAAACTATAGGGAAATCACACATTGGAGTTTCTGGGCCCTATAAACTAAGTGCTTTCAGAAGATTAACACACTCTTGAAATAAAGCTACTCCAGGATATCTAAATAAATTTCAGATAACATCTAGTAAATACTGTAAAAAAGAAGTTATGAATTATAATAAATTTTAAAAATTAGCTATAAGAAAGAAAAGAAAAATTCCAAGAAATTACATGGGGACATTTAAAAATATCAGCATCAAAACAACAAAAAATCCTTTTTAATAAATGAAAAATATCAGATGAAGACATATAAGCTTAAAGAGATGTTTTTCAAATGCAAAGAAAATAATAAAATTATTTAAAGCACTAATAAGAGAGATTATTGTTGCAGAGATCAGAGAGAAAGTATACTGAATATGGTCAATTAGTATACTGGAGGGTAAAAATCATGTAGTTAAATTATTTTAGAATTGTTTAATTTCAAAAAGTAAAATTGATCCTGAAGTTCAAATGACATCTGATAACACTGGAAATCCAAGTTTAATTTTTTTAAAAAAAATTTATTAACATATATTAAATACTGCCTTAATCAGCTAGAGCTACCCTTACAAATTATCATAGACAAATGGCACAAAAAACAGAAATATAATTTCCATGTTTCTGAAGCTGGTAAGTCTAAGTTCAAGGAGCTGGTAGACTCAGTATCTGATAAATTCTCTGGTTTGTGATGGCTTCTTTCTGTATATTCCTATAGTTAAGAAAGCAAAGAGTCAAGTGTTTGTTGGTTTTTTTTTTTCCTTACTGGGCAATAATCACATCATGGGGCAACACCATGATGATTTGATATAACCACAATTATCTCTCAAGTGTTCTGTTTCCAAAGGACTTTAACATTTGAATTTTAGTTGAAACAAACATTAAATCCATGAAAAGCACTTGGGCAATGTATTGAACTAAGCTCTTCATAGTGTCTGAATAACCATATGAAGTCAGCACTTTATCAATATGGAACATTTTTTTGATTAATAGTGAATTTCACCTTTGTGTACATCTATAATGCACTAATGAAAAAATATAACTAACTGGAAGAAAAACTGGTAGAAAAAGAAAGGAAACAGGAAATGTGAGGAAGAAAGGGAAAGGGGTAAATACTGGGGACTCAATTGCAGCAAAAGATATTGCATGCTTGCAAAATTATGTTAAAATAAAGTCTAATATTTTGTATTATTATAATGCTAATAACAAAATTTTTAAAAAGTGAATCTAAGAAACAAGAGTTTAATAACTTTACAGGGTAAAATATATACCTAATTAAGTGTGAGTGGAGTTCACATCCAAGCTTTCTAGCTTCAAAATCAACCTCTCTTAATGACTACCACAAGAAATAGGCATAAACATCTTATACATGTAAAGTGAGAGGGAGAACATCTCGACTTCCCTAGTAAATCAGGCTGAAAGAGAATAACTCTGTCTGATAAAACATATACACTAAAATTTTAAGTTCTCCTAAGGAAAACACTATTTGGAATCATATAAATACACATATATAGTACATCAAGCCTTTCTGAAAAGACTATAACCAAATTTTTAGGTATAGTAGTATAAACCACGTTGCATAAAAGCAATGTGAAAAAATTTACATTAATCACAAGAATATATTCAGAAGTTTTCTAACCACTGGAAAAGTGAAAAATAGTCATTTTGTAGATGATTCTGCAGTTAAAGTAAATAACACTTTTATAAATTATAATACAGAGAATGCTATTAGGAATATTTTAGGAAATATGTTAGGAAAGTATCTGAGATCAAACTTACAAGAGGGAAACCTATATATGCTCAAGCCAAACATTTTTCTTTACTGAGAATGAAATTATGAACATTAAGAAACACATAATTATACTCAGGAGAAAGAAGGCATACAGGGAGATGAACAGAAATAAAATCAAAAAGTATTCTTAAATGATAATAGAGATAGTTGACTTTGAAAGGATAATTTTTTAAATGAATGAACATAGAAATCTTTAGCTATTTTATTAAAAAGGCAGAAAAGAAATAAAATATAGAAAATTAAGAAAAGTCAATATAACTCAACATGGAGGAAATTAACAGATTAGAAAAAGAGTTTAATAAAAAATTTTCTCTTATATTTATGTTCTCTCTCTCTCTTTCTCTCTTACATTTACCGACATTTGTTCTAGGATGGTATTGTGGTAATTTAAGTTAGATAATAATTTTTAATCTGAAAACAAGGGCCCGGTGTAACTTGATCTTTTATATTAGATGGAAAACAAAATCTTGGCATTTAAATAAACTTCCTTAATTTTTAAACATTAGCTCAAAAATGCTAAAACACTGAGCAATTCATACACAAACAAGATGGCTATTGGTCAAGCTAGAAATACACTCTGATTTTATTGAGGTATAGAGGGCAGGTGTGGTGTCACATATAGGGATTCATGGAAATATATAGGGAAGCATTCATCTGCTGAGCAAACTCCCAGGGGTAACTGGCTCTCTGTTTTCCATGCTTGGAATGCTCAGCAGTTTCTCCTAGAAGCTAGTAAGATAACTATTTCAGGTGTAGTACATAGAAATACTAAACAATAATGTAGTTATCTCACTAATGACCTAAAGTAACCTATTGATATAAATAAAGCTTGGCAGTTTGGCCTCTCTGCCATTCTGCCATCTTTCTCTCCTGCCTATGCGTCTTGTCTCTGTGTCTCTTTTGGAAGCTGAAGCAGGAAGATCATGAGTTCAAAGCAAGCCTCAGCAATTCAGTGACACCCTGTCTCTAAATAAACTACAAAAAAAAACCCAGCTGGAGATGTGCGTGGCTCACTGGTTAAGTGCCCCTGGGTTCAATCCCTGGTATAAAAAGAAAGAAAGAAAGAGAGAGAGAGAGAGAGAGAGAGAGAGAGAGAGAGAGAGAGAGAGAGAGAAAGAAAAAAAGAGAAAGAAAGATTTTTTTTAACCTGGTAATAATAAATTATTTATTTACCTGGTATATTGTATCTGTATTTTTGTAATTATTGGGAATTATTTCTTGGCCAGATGTGAGATACAAATTTTTAATATTCCATTGAAGGGATTAAAATATACTTTGAAAACTCAGCTTGTTAGAGGTAAGAGTGATAAGAACTTCTGAAATCTGAAAGTTCTAGTAAGCATATCCTCTTGAATAGAAGTGTTTCTTTTCCTCACATAGGAGTGAGCTAAGACAAGCTAAATAAGCCAAGTTAAAATTATTATAAGAACTTCTGAACTTTGAAAGACCTAGTGAGTACATTCTCCTAAATGAAACCTTATTCTGCTGTTCATAGGTATGAGGATATTAGTAAGCAGCCCAAAGTTTCTTAAATTTATTTATTTTAAAAAAAACACTCTCAGTCCAGCCGTGGTGGCTCATGCCTGTAACCCCAGCAGCTTAGGAGCCTGAGGCAGGAGGATCAGAAGTTCAAAGTCAGCCTCAGCAACAGGAAGCACTAAGCAACTCAGTAAGACCCTGTCTCTAAATAAAATAGAAAATAAATAAGGCTGGGGATATGGGTCAATAGTTAAGTGCCCCTTGGTCCAACCTCTCATACCAGAAAAAAAAAAAAAATTCTCAGAGAAATACAGGTAGTACTTACTTCATTCAGCAAATATGTATTTGTTATCCATTTTTCATGCTAATAATTAAATGTATATTGTTTTGTAAAACAGATATGATTTCCTACCTTCATGGAGCATTTTCTCATTTCTAAAGTTTGATAATGAGTGAGAAAAAGAGAAAAGGGAAAGGAAGGGAAAGGGTAAAGGAGAAGAAGGTGGGGATGAGAAGTAGAAAGGCAGGTGAAATCACAGGGGGAAGGAAGAATTTTAGTAGAAAATTAAAAATATCCGTAATATTTGAATTATGTGGCATCTTGTCAAAATTTCAAGGATGAGTTATGAAGTAAATGCATTGAAATTGATCCATTCATTAGTAAACTTATTATTTTACTATTAAATATTTTTTAAAATATTAAATAGAGTGTACCAAAAATATTTCTTTGGGAGTGTTGTAATGAGGAGGATTAGACATTCTGTCCAACCACTGTTAGGTATATGCAACAGTTTTTCATCAAAATATTTCAGTTTGAATTAACAAAAGGAAATAAACTATCATCTACATACTAGCTGTAGTTTCTCAATTTTTCAAATTTCCATATAACTTTATGTAATTTGTAGTCCATGATAAATAAGAGATTTGTCTAGTTAAATTTTTTTCTGACTATTCTTTATATCATTGGACATAGTCAGACTGAGACCTCACTCCACATCCCTGGAACACAATAGAATGCCATAGAATTGAACAATGTTAACACTAGAGGGAATTTAACAGATCATCATTTGTTGGCATTTCATAGGTGCAAAGGTTGAGATCTAAAGAAATGAAGTATTTCATAAAGAGTTTATGGCAACAAGGAGAGGTGGCCTACAAACAAAGTATCTGAGTACATTAAAGTTAGAGAAATTATTATTTATATATATATTTAAATTTCATTTGTAATTTTAACATGAATCACATCTTGTGCAATCAGTTTGGTTCATAGATAAAGTGGATTGTTTCTTCACTTCATTGCAGCAATTTCTTACAAGTTTTGGCCGATACTGTTTTTGACTTTTTATGCTCTGAGCTCTGTTGTGCCTGGTTCTCTGCTACAGATTCATGAGTAATCTCTCCTAACGATCCAAGAGAGACAATCCACAAGTCACTGTGGTGAGCTGGTCGGCTATGGAGCTGAGTCTGAGCCAACAGTGGAAGGATGGCAAGATGTTAGGAAAGTAGAAATCTTAAATGAACTTCTGGAACTCCTGTTATTTGGGGGGAAACATGATGATTCTAGCAGAACCAAGTAGTCATCACAAAGCAAAGACCAGCAATTAAAATCTTTTACTAACCAGCTCACATTTTCATTCTTTTTGTTTTTGATCAAATGGACTTTGGAGCCAGTTTCTTGAACATATTCAAATCACGATTTAGGAAAACATCTTCAGTCATATATTTGGGATTTATTCCATGTGCATTTTATGTGTTTTATTATCTCTAAATTAGATGATTTTAATCTTTAATAAAATATTTTATGGACAGATATGGTGTGTGTTAGAAATGCTGTTTATTATTTTATTTTATGAGGGGAGATTCTTATTTTAGTTGTAATACACCATGGTGGCAATGGATAAACAACACTAAAGAAAAACATTGTCTGAGCCTCTTATTCAAGAAATTGATTTTCCATAGGATCCAATTTTAAGTCCTATTCTGGAAACAAGCCAGCAGTGTTTTATAAAGAAAACACTTTCATACGTTAAGAAATCAATCTTGCAGAGAAAGGAAAGGACACAAAAGAAACATTATTTGATGCAAAGCTGAGTTTTACTACTGTGATTTAGGTCAGTGGTTTTATACAGTACGTGAGCAAACTCATCACCCTTGTCCAGTGCAATCATAGAGAGATATGGTGCTGGTATACACAAAGAGAGATGACTTGAAATTTTCCATAATGCTGTCCCTTCAAAGCCTATGAGGAAGTCATTTCTCAAGTGTTTTATATGTACATGAGATTTGATGAGACAAGTCAATTTTGTAAAAGAAATGTTTCCATAAAAGCTTTTGATCTCTCCTAGGTGTCACTGTTAAAGGGCAAACAATTCTATGATCTGCTTGTTTCTTCCATGTCTCTGTGTAATCTCTCAATTGTACTTACTAGAAAATCCTTCATAAGAGCACAAGTCTTCAGGATAGGAAAGAGGAAAGAAAATTGATTTTCTGGGATTATAGATATTAAATACATTACTTCTGAAGCCAAAGACAAGTAATTGGTAAACATTAGAGGGAAATGAACATACATTACCAAAAGGAGAATTTTTTTTTTAGGATCTAAATTAAAAAGATATTTCTTTAAAGATAGCAAAGAAACTTTCTGTAGGCAGGCTTAGGAGTAATAAGTTTCAAACAATATCTGCTCTTAAGGAATCTAATTTTCTCTGCTAATAAAGAAATAACAGTTGTGTTTGTTTTGAAATATTGGATAAGCCATAACTCTTCAAACACCATCAAAGTTTTATATTATAATAAAGTTCTAGAATCAAATGAAATATTAATTATTAACCTAGATTATTACATTGTACTTAATGATTTCAAAATTTCAGTAGTTGTTATAGGCAGAAACATAGGAATATTTATTTTCAGTTAACAAGATGAGATTTTGTGGCCAGATTCAGGAGGTTTTTACCCCATACTAATGACCACTGCCACTGTAGGCCATGACCAAACCTTTAGTTCTAATCATGAAGTACCAATGTTCATTTGCATTATGATAAAAGGCCAGATATTGCTTCATTCCTATTTCTACAGTGAGACAAATTAAAGGGGACACACTTTTTTTTTTTTTTTTTTTTTAGGAATGCTAGAGAATAATAGATTATTCTTCTAATTCTTTTTGATAAGTACTTTGTGAAATATTTAGCAAACTTAGCCTGGCGTGGTGGTGCATGCCTGTAATTCCAGCGGCTGGGAAGGCTGAGACAGGAGGATCCCTAGTTTAAAGCCAGCCTCTGCAATAGTGAGGCACTAAGCAACTCAATGAGACTTTATATCTAAATAAAATACAGAATAGGGCTAGTAATGTGGCTCAGTGGTTGAGTGCCCCTGAGTTCAATCCCTGGTACCACTAAAAAAAAAAAAAAAAAAAAAAAAAAAAAAAAAAAAAAAAAAAAAAAAAATTAGCAACTTTGGTAGTGAGTTCGGCTCTTTTTCAATAAGTACTCTCTCCTTGCAGTGATAAAGTTGTTTTACATTTCTCAACACCATGGAGTTAAAAATAATCATTTGAATTTTTTCTTAAAAATTCAAGAGTAGAAATAGCATGCATACTATTCAAGCTGAAGCAATGAGTTACCATTTCTGTTTCTTTTCTATTTT
Organism: Urocitellus parryii; assembly: GCF_045843805.1. NCBI lineage: Eukaryota > Metazoa > Chordata > Mammalia > Rodentia > Sciuridae > Urocitellus > Urocitellus parryii. The sequence continues at coordinate 110,046,702 of NC_135540.1, read as the reverse complement.
CTTTTTTTCCCTTTCTTCTCCTTGGCATGGTGACTGATGATGTTAGAAATATGGCTGTTTTTTTTTTTAATATATTCTTGCAGAATAAATAGAGCACCTTACTGTCAATATGTATGTGGAACATACATTTTTTATTGGCATCCATTAAAGTTATCTTTTCTGGGGGGCTCAAAGTTCCATGGGCTTAAGTACATTTGTATAAACACCAACACAGTAAGAACACAAAATGCTTCCATAATCTCCCCACATTCGCTCTTGCAGTCACTTTGGAGTTAAAATACTTTCCTGTGTTAACCTCCAGCCACAATCAACTATAGCAATCTTTGTTCCTATAGATCTACACTTTCCATACATTTTGTGGTGCCTTTATTCATTCAAAATGCCTTATCTGTTATAGAAAGCTTATTCCTTTCCATTATGGAGTGGTTTTCCATTATTTGAATGTACCAGTTTAGCTATTCACCTAATATAGGGAATTTTGATCATTTCCAGATTATAGTTTATTATGAATAAAGGTGATATTAACCTTGTTTATAGGCTTTCATTTGAACATGAATTTTTCTTTCACTTCTGCATATTAAAATAGTATCGCCTAGCTCTATGGTAAGTGCATATATGATTTTATAAGAAATCCCAGCAGTCTTGCAAAATAGCCCTACAATTTTGCATTTACACTGTTATGGTTTTGATATAAGGTGTCCCCCAAGAGCTCCTGTGTCAATGCAGGAATGCTCAGATCGGAAATGATTAGATTATGAGAGCTGTGACCTGATTGGTCCATCCTAGTTTGCGCTGATGGGGTATTGCTGAGGAAGTGGATTGCTTGGGGCCTGTCCTTGGGGATTATATTTTGTCCCCTAGGCTCTTTGCTCTCTCTAGGTTTCCCATTGCTATGAGTGCAGCAGTGTTCCTTCCATCCTGATGTTCTGCCTCATCTTGAATTCAGAGCAATGGAATTTACCAACTGAGGACTGAAGCCATGAACCAAAATTAATTTTCCCTTCTCTAAGTGCTTCTTATCAGGTGTTTTGTTTGCAGCAATAAAAAGCTAACATAAGTACCAACCAATGTGTGAAATATACAGTTGCTCTGAATCCTCAACAGCACTTTATACTGTTCATGAGTATGAATTTATTCTAATTTATAGATGTGCAGCAATATCTCATGATAGTTTTAATTTGCATTTTTCTAATGAACATTGATGTTGAACAACTTTCTGTATGTTTTCCATGCGTTCTTTTGATATGTTTATTTTTACATCTATTTCTTTTTATGTGTCTATTTAAAATTTTTCTCATTCTTTATTTTTTCAGGTTGTCTTCAGTACTGGGGATTGAATCCAGGATCTCCTTTCAAGCTACACATTAGCCTCTTTTTAATTTACTTTGAAGCAGGCTTTTACTAAGTTGCCCAGACTGGTTTCACTTAAAATGTTCCGGTCTCAATCTTCCAAGTACATTTAATTATAGGCATCTACTACCATGTCTGGTTTCTTTTGTTCATTTTAAAGTTGAGTTATTTACTTTCCTATCATTGAATTTGAAAATCTTCTCTATATTCTGGAAATAAATCTTTCAATAGATATATAATCATAAATATTTTCTCAGGCTACAGCTTGTCTATTCATTCCTTCTTTTACTCAACGAAACTTTTAATTCTGATGAAGTCTAATTTATCAAATTTTTTAAATGTTTGTTTTGTTTTCATATGTAAGACTTATTCTGCCTAAGACAATGTTATAAAGATTGTCTCTCATGTTTTCTTCTGAACTTTCATAGTTCTATGCCTTCTATTTGTATTTATGATTGATTCGTTTTGTTATTTTTTAGTGATCCATTATTGATTTTAAATTTTTAAATCACTTAACTGAGGTATAGTGACATATAAAATATTTATATTTAATGTATACAACTTTATAAGTTTAGTGTGCTTGGTTACATTTTTAGAAGGAGAGAAGTGCAACAGGGGTTCCTTTTATTTTTTTTGAGTCTGTAAGTCCAATGATTTCAAAACTATTTTATGCAAAAAAAAACCTCTACTGTAATTTGCTTTTGAATTATTTTCTGAAGTCATTTGACCATATTGCTGAGCTACATGCTCCTAACATTGATCTACATGTTTAAGAATTTTCCAAGAACAAATTTTATTTTACCAAATACTTTTATGTATCTTTTGATTTTCTCACATAGTATTTATTCTTATTGTGCTAAAATAATAAGTTATAGATTTAATTTTAGCTGTTCAACCAGCCCTGTGTTTTTGGAATAAATATGACTGATTTAGTTTTGTTTAATGTACTATTCTTTTTATACTTATTCATTTTGTGTAGAGGGATTTGATTTCAATAAGATGTTGTAGATTTTTGTTTCTATGCTCAAAAGGGATGCTGGCCTTTCCTTGTGCTGTCTATGTCAGGTTTTAGTATCAGGATTCTCCAGAGAAACGCAACTAAGACATTGCATTTAATTATATGGTAGTGGCTCACGTGACTCCAGAGGCCAAGAAGTCCCACAGTCTTTTGCAAGCTGGTATAAGTTAGTTCAAGTCTTAGGCCTGAAGGGAGGGTGCAATAATGGAAGTCCTGATCTGAAGCTGAAGGTTTGTGAACTAAACAGACTGTCTTAGTGCAGAAGAAGATGGATGTCCAAGAACAAAAAGAAAGTAATTTTGTACTTTTCTGCCTTTTTGTTCTATTCAGCCCTCAATGGGTTGGATGATTTCAACCTACATTGGATAAAATTGATAATTTTTACTCAGTCCGCTGATTTCATTGCCAATCTCTTCTTGAAACATCCTGGTAGACTGACTATCTGGGCATTATTTAGCTCGGTCAATTTGACATAAAATTAATAATCACACTCTTTTTTTTTCCTTAAAGATATTTATAGAACTGGAACTATTTACTATTTTAATGTTGTGTAAAATTTTCTAGTGAAAACTTCTTGGCTTTAACTTTTCTTCTTCAAATGTTTTAAAATATGAACTAAATTTTTACATAAGAATATAATGATTATATAATATTTTTGGTTGAAATTTGTTTGACAAGAATACCTTGCTCTCACTAAAATTAGATGTCACTAGAAAAATAGATTATACAGGCACTTATCTCACTGTGGCATAAGCTACAAGAAGCATAGACACCTATAGAAGAGTATCATAACCTTAGATCTGTGATCATAATGTATATAGATTCCAGGGAGAATTTATTTTGAATTTTGACAAGATTCTGTTCTGCAGGAAGGAAAATCAAGAAGAAATTGGAGCAAAATTCAGTACCTTAACCACAGGGTCTTAAGAAGAACTGAGTGTTCAATAAGGGGTTTGATATAAAAATAAAACTAAAATCAACATGGCAGGAAAGAAAAAACAGCAACTATTTACAAATTGTATGCATACTAGCTCATGTAGGAAAACTGGAAAAAAAATGAACCATGTTAAACAAAATTTAAAAACCTGAAACTCTCACAGTAAGATTGATTTATCAGGTTCCTAATGTACTCCTTCAGTCTAGATTTTGTCTATCTGTTTGAAATCAGAGAAGCTTTGAGTTTGTTGGAAAAATGATCCAGAATTTTAACTTGGTAGGGTGAGGAAAAAAGTTGGAATGATAATATTTGGGAATGAAAAAAAGCACCATTTATTTATATAATTTATTTTAAAAGCTAAGGAAACATTAATGCAATTAAGAAGAGAGGGGGGATATTGGTCAAATTATATTGTTATATTGTACGCATGTACTAGTATGTAACAATAAATCTCACCATTATGTACAAACTAGAATGCATCACAAAGAAAAAAAGAATGAAAATTTAAAAATCAATTGATCTTTAAAGAACTAAAAATTACTACTATAATTAACACTGTTAAATTAAATGAGCTAAAATATCTTATCAGTCCAACACTTTGGCCAAGATATTTTTTCTGAAACAAGTAGAAGGCTGTGACACTGAAATAAGACAGGGTTTATGAAGTTTGTTCCTACAGGGAACACTTGTCATAAACACATCATTGTAAAATATCAGGATATAAAATCCAGAAGTTTCAAAATGTCCAAGATAGAAACCCAAATAATCATACTCTAAAGAGGTAAAAAGACTAAAACTTCAAAATATACCTCAGAGGTACAACTGGATACATCAAAATAAACAAATGAAAGAGTGAGATTGGAAAAACTGTGTACATGTACAGGTTTGTTATGATAAATTACAGTATTAGGTATAATTATATGTGCCAATAAAAATATTAAGAAAAGATAAAGGTAGCACAAACAAAAGCTGATAAATGATAATTGTGTGTTTATTTTAGGGACATATGTATAAGTTGGATGGCAGAAGTAGTGTATTGTACAGTAATTCAGGTACAGAGTTGTTAAAGACACCATGTACTTTGGCTAATTTTGGTCCCCAGTAATATTATGAAATAATAAAAACCAAAGGACATTTAGAAACCTTAAGTCTTCAATAAAAGGTGATTGTGACAAACATTTCCTCTATGACCAAACTCAGTCTCCTCTGAGACATCTTTTTGACTAGGCCTTATCCTTGTCTTTGACTGTCCCAGGCCAGTTTTAGCAAAAATCCTGATTACTGAAATGAAATCAATATACATTGAGAATTCCCTAAATCTGATGACTCTTGATATTTGATATAATGTCTCATCTCTTCATCTTGTTATCTGAATACACTGTCTTGCCTTCAACAAAGACCTGGTTAAATTAGCCTAGCCAGAATTCTCCAGTGTTTAATGTCTTCTTTTTGCAGTTTTCCATCCACTGACCCCTCATTCTGTTCCTTGGCTTTGGCTTTCTTTGGAAGTGAACACTATCTTTCTCTCTTATTACAACAGTCTCAAGTATTGCAATAGTATCCGATAGTCCTCCTTATCATCTTACCAAGTGTCAAAATAATTCTTTAATACTTACCAAGTTAACATGTACATTGTGACTTCAGTATAATAAAAGCATAGAGATATACAACATTTTCTATTACTGCATTAAGGATATTTTGAAAATTGACTATCATAAGAGAAAGTAGATGAAACTTTTCTTGATCTCTAAGTATTTTAAAAGGGATAGGCAGGGTAAGACCTATTCTAGAAGTAATAGTAGATTTTATTGAGTTTTATATTTTTAAAGCTGAGCTATGAAAACAAACAAAGTATATAGGAACTTCTATTTACTTTAATATACTCAATTATTATTTGTATGACTGAGCCAATAGTCTACTTAAATTATGTAGTAGAAAGGTCTCTTTTAATAATTATGACATTTTGAGCATGGGCTTTCATCTTTTCTCTTTACACTCTCTTCCTAGAATAAGCATTGCTCTATTACTGTGCTCTTCATCTAGAACATTCATTATGGGCACCTTGTGCACACTGTAACTCAAAAAAAAAAACAAGCATAACTTCTATATTCTCTGGACAAATTAACATACACATTTAAATTTGACTTCTGTAGCACCAAATTTCAGAGAATTGTGAAAGATGAATATTTTTAATTAATATAAGCCAGTGCAATTTGACAATGATTTGTATTTGAAGAATGAAACATGACTACAAATTCTTGCTTGTCAAAAACTGGAAGTTTGAAGTGCCATTTCTGAGATTGTAAAAATAATAGTGATTGCAAATTTTAAAGGAAACATCATGATCTCACTTTTAGTCACATTAAGTTTGACATTTATATTAGACATTCAGGTTTGTGTTTGAATAGGGAGTTGGATAAACAAGTCTAGATTGAGAAGGGATGGCAGCTAGATATTAGGTTTGTAATTATCAACATATATTGGTATTTAAAAGTGTATAATCTAATGATATCTTCAAAACATTGCAGAAAGAAGAGGATTGAAAAGTTTGGAGGGAAAAAGAAAGAGCAAAGGTTGTGAATGAGTCACAATAAGATAGAATGAAAATCATATTTTCCAAAAGAGACATGGAGAAGTGTATTAAAGAGGAAAGGGCATATAAAACTACCCCCTTATAAACTTTTAAGTGTACCCTATGTTTTTAACTACAGTCACTGTGTTGTATAATGGATCTTTTGAGTTTATTCATCTTGTCTAATTGATATTTTATGTCTTTTGGCTACTACCTCCTAAATTTCCCTTTAACCAAGTTCCTGGTAACCACCATTCCACTCAGTGCTTCTGATGCTAAGTATGCTAATTAGCTTGATTTAGCCAGCCCATAATGTGTATATGTATGTGTGTGTATATATGTGCACATACAAATACATATACATCCAGATATATTGTTATACTCCATAAATATAAAAAACTTTGTCAATTAAAAATAACAAAAAAGAAAAGATAATAATCAACAATTTTAAATACTTTTGAGAGATTTTATAACATAAAGATTAGTAGTTAATTCTTTGCATTTACAATGTGAGATCCTCAGATTCATTAGAAAGACCAGTATTGGTGGAGTGATGGGTGAGTAAGCCAAATTAAGACACTCTCTTGAGATGTGAAAGGGAAAATTGGAAATGTAAATATGGATGATTCATTTGAGGAAATTGGCTGTGGAAGTGAGAATGAGAATAAGCTGAGTTGGTTGCCAAAAATGGAGAATGGAGTCAAAAGAAAATTTACTCATTTGTGGTATGTTCATTTTAAGAGGCAATAAGTATCAGCATATTTGTAAAATGATAGACCTGATATAGCAAAATGTGAAAGAAAATCATGTAGGATAAATCAGTGAGAATTGCTGGAATAATGATATTGAGTATATGTGTCAGTACAGGATTTAATGCATATGTAGAATGAGTAACGATATTATAGACCATGCATATGTCACCTAAAGTGATTGGGGGGAAAGCAGAGGAACTGGAAGAAAATTTTGAAACAGATGTATAATGGAGAATTTGAGTCTAACTTCAGTCAGTGCTCCACAGCAAGAGCTAAATTAGCAAATGAGATTGGTACTGTGGGGTTACATATAAACTCCAGATTGTAAGGCACAGGTTGCTCCAAGTGTTAAAATGGCATTGCTTTTTCTCTTCCTATGACCTCCTCCAAACATCTCAAACTATTTATTTCTGTTTTTCTCTCTCTACTCCTCTCCCTTTCTGTTGCTCTCCCTCTCATCTGTATTAGTTTCAGTAATAGGAAGCAAGAAAGAGTATGGATTCTGCATATTTATGATTTTGATATATTAATCCCATATGAACACAGATCTGTAGGTTATTACTTCTTACTGAAGAGGAGAAAAGGAGTTTTCCCAAAGAGGCCAGGGTGACAATTTCTAATAATGCAAAAGAGAGAAGCCTGGAAGAACTGTAGAAAAGAACAGATGAGCAGATCTATGCCAGACATGAAACCTCCTGAAAAATGAGGGGGAAAATGTTTTTGCTTTCAGGATGGTTGAGTAAGCCATTTATTTTTACTATTATTTTTTAGATACTAGCATACTTTGTTTACTGATACCACTCATAGATTATGATGTTGTAGTATCAGCTTCAGGGACTACATGTTGTTTAAAATGTGAAAGACAAGCTTCTGTAAAACCTCAGCATCTTTACCTATTGAGGTTGTTCTTGCTTGATAGTTGCTCTCCAGCGAAACAAAAGGAGGCAATGTCAAAAGTAATAAATACATGGATTGTTGGTGACCGTGATCTAAATAACTCCCAAATACTCCCCAAATTCTAAACTGGTACCCACAGAAAGATGATTTTTTTTTCCAAAATTGATCCTTGACGTATATTTTCTTCACAGAGCTATTTAATTTTTCTGTTAGTCATTAATATGAATATCTTATAATTCCTGGAATATTTTAAGTATGGTGTTGGATAGAAATTGTCTTTTTTAACACACAGTCTGGTTCTGAGTATATGGAATAATTTCTATAAGACAGCACATTTTAAATAAAAGAGTGGTGTTTGGGGACAGGTATTCCATTAGTCAATATTATACTTTTTGATTAGATGTTTTACAGTTTTCTCTGTGAGAAAACTATGTTTTTTTTTTAGATTATATTCACATCCTAAATATGTTGTTATCATTAGCCAGAACATTGTGACAACTAAAAATTCAAATTTACAAAGTCTATATGTAATTGGAGAACCCTAGAGCAAGGTAATCTTTAACTTGCACATCTACACATGACAAATTTATGGCATGTACACCTTGTGGCACAGACAAAAGTCACTGCTGCTATACATGACATGCACACAGCACTTCTAAAATGATCTGTAGACGGAAAGAAATGTCAGTGCCTTTTCAATCCACACGGAAAATTTAGTGCATTTTAAAATTTAGGAATCTTTATTGAGTTTTAAATTTCAATCTTCCAGTGCAAATGACAACAACAACAACAAACTTTTTTTTTTTTTTTACCAGATTTAAAGGGAAACTTTTTTTGCTTCTCAGACAGACATCAATTTGACAAGATGGTAACTTGTAGAGATAAAACTAATTTCTATTCAAAACCACATTCATGAGATGGCAAATCATTTTGAAAACCAATGAGTAAGAATTCATGTCTACTATATATGAAAGCTTATGTAAAACCAGCTGTTTGTTAAAATGCAGTAGACCCTTATCCATTCTCAGGGTAAAAAGAAGTCTTATTCCTATCTCACCCCTTCTCTGGCATAGGGCACACTTGAAGATAAATGTCAGCCATCATACTAATTTTTTGTGTATTGTCCCCTGAGGGAGGCTAAATACACCTTTCTCAAAAAGGTGCATGCCCTAATTCTTGGAACCTTTGGATATGCTAAAATGGACTTTGAAGATGTGATTGTGTTATGGACCTTGAGCTGGGAACATATGAGGATTATGGATCTGGGCCCATTTAATCACATGAGCTGTTGAAAGCAGAGGAACTTTCCAGCCTGTGATCAGAGACACATGGGACCTGGGAGAAAGGTCAGAGGAATGCACTGGAGTCAGTTTACAGGATGCAGGAGAGAGCCATAAGCCAAGCATTATGGCGGCCTCTAGAAACTGGAAAAGCATCGAAGGTCTTCAAAAAGGAAGGCAGATCACCAACTCTGCACTTTCACCTGCATGAGACCCCTGTCAGAATGCTGACCTACAGGACTAAACTTGTGCCAATTTAGCACTAAGTTCATAATGTACCTTCACAGGGAAACAGTCTAAAGGTAAATCTGCCCCTTCTTTAACATTTTTTTAACAGTAATTCAAGTATATCTTGTATTTTTAAAAAATATCACAAAAATATGCTGTGTGCACAAATTAAAAAGTTCTTATTTACATTTCAAAATACACTTTTTCTCAGGATATTTTTGAATAGAAAGTTTCTCTGAATTTTAACTTTAAATAAAATGCTACTTAGAAGACAACATAGCTATGTGGAGGGTTTTGTTTTTGAACCTCATTGGTTTTATAGACTAATATATGTTGTTTCTTATATGGAAGTCTGCAGACACTGGATATTGTGCTCATGCACCTATTTTGTGTTCACCAGTCATCAGTTGACTAGATTAAGAGTTGAATAACAAATAAATGAATGGAAGGAGGTATTAAAAAAATGAGTCATATAAGACTTGTGGTGTTGTCCTAAGTTAAAAATATCCCCCTAACTTCTTACTCATCATAACAAGACAAGAAACTGTGACTCTCCAACAAATTTCTGTTCCAGAATATTGTACTAAGCACAGAAGTTATTGATAAACATACTTTGTTTTACATTCCCTCATGGGTTTCTTTCATCAACATAGGATAATGTTGTTACTTAAATGTATTGATTTATTTTGTGAGCTTATAATTTGTGATTTTTAAAATATAAAATTTGAAGCTAGATAGTATAAAAGTTTCTGAATATAGGAACACACCTATTAGTCCATTGATAATAATGTTTATGTTTTCAATTATTAAATTTAAGATGCAATGCATTATTATGAATATAAAAGAGACACTACTAAGTTATATTGCAGAATATAAGATATTGAATTAATTATATCTCTATATATTTTCCTCATGAAAGTGATTCTAGGAAATATGATATCACATAGGATTAGAAATATTTAAAGAAAATCTGATAGGTTTGCAGCTTAACTTTATTTTCTTTACTAAATTTCTTTTCAAATTTTTTCCTGTATAAACCCCAGATATAATTATATGGTATAATTAATACTTGAATATTATATTTTATTGTTCAATTTATACTCAGTAGTTTAATAGATACTTGTCATTATCCACGTATATAATGTTTTATTCCTACTGATAGTTTTTGACGAGTTCATTCTAGTGAGTGTTAATGATTAAGCAGAATTTACTTAGAAACCTGATGGTAGAAGTTTAGATTGGTCAGTTACAAAAGCTAATATAGAATTCCACTTTTTAAAATTTCTAATCTAACACATAATATTGATGCAATCTGTATTTTTACACCTGATGCTCAAATAGAATTTGTTGAGAGATTAGTGGCAAGAGCAAATGCTTGGTATTCTGCCCTAAATGTCAATATATAGATTTCCCTAAAAAATAACAATGGATTTCATCTGTCTCTCAGGAAACTTCATGTCTACCAGTAGGGATTTATGAATTTTCAATGAAAGTCAATTAATTGGAATGCTGTATAAACTAAATATAATTAAGAAATTCAACAAGGGCTGGGAAAAATAATATATACTAAAGTTAAATATAAAAAATGTTTAGATTTCTCGAACTTGCTGCATTTAGGTCAATATTCCCCTCCATTAACCTGGAAAATAATTTTTTAAAAATTCAGAACATTTAGAAATTCAGAGTGGGGGCAAATAATAAGCATAGAGCAATGATGGGACATTATAATTAAAACTAAGGTCTGCCCAAACAAAATTCACTACATGTCTATCTGGTCTCCTTGCTATCTTTTTTTTTTTTTCTTAAGTACACGACAGTGGAATGCATTACAATTCTTATTGTAAAACACAGAATACTCATGAGATTTTAAAAATTGTAATAATGGACTGCAGAGACTCCATTTTATCCTAGCCTCTCACAAGAAGGGCATTTCCCACCAATTTCCTCTGTGCAATATTTCTTTAATTCATGCTAGTCTCTTTTAGGTCACCTACTTACCTCTTAAAAACTCTAAGCTGTTGAAACTTTTTTTTTTTTTATTTCACTCTATGCCAGAAGCCTACAGGAAGATGAAAGGCAGTACTGAAGTATAATTTCCCTCCACATCATTAAGCTGCTTTGGAAATATTCATAAAAGTGATATTTTTCATTTCTTTTTACTAATACAATACTGGAAAGGTTTTCACTTTTATAACTTATGTATGTATGCACATTTTCCCAAGTATTCTATTTACATGAAAAATATGTCATTTAATTTTTGTTTCTAATTAGTTATTCATGACTGTAGAATGCATTATGACACATTGTAAACAAATGGAGCACAATTCATCATTCCTCTGGATATACACGGTGCAGAGTCACAAGGGTAGTAATCACACATATGTATAGGGTAATAATGTGTGTCTAATTCCACCATCCTTCGTACTCCTACACCTCCACCCTCCTGTCACTCTGCTCTGCCCAATCCAAAGTTCTTCCATTCTTACCTAACCCCAGCATTGTGGATCAAATTCCATTTATCAGAGAAAACATTTAGCATTTGTTTGTGGGTTTGGCTTATTTCACTTAGCGTGATTTCTCCAGATCCATCCATTTACCAACAAATGCAATAATTCAGTCTTCATTAAGACTGAGTAATATTCCATTGTGTATATATGCCACATTTTCTTTATACATTCATTTAGGTGCATGTAGGTGCCTTTGAAGGGCATCTAGATTGGTTCCTTAGTGTAGCTATTGTGAATTGAGCTGCTATAAACATTGATGTGGCTGTGTCACTGTGGCACATTAATTTTAAATTCTTTGGGTATAAACCAAGGAGTAGGATAGCTGGGTCAAATGGTGGTTCCATTCCAAGTTTTATGAGGAATCCCCATACTGCTTTCCATAGTGGTTGCATCAATTTGCAGTCCCACCAGCAATGTATGAGTGTACCTTTTCCCCCACATCCTCTTCAACATTTATGGTTGCTTGTATTCTTGATAATTGCCATTCTGACAGTAATGAGATGAAATCTTAGAGTAGTATTGATTTGCTAGAGATATGCAGTATTGATTTGCTAGTAGAGTAGTATTGATTTGCTAGATAGAGATGATGAACTTTTTTTTCATATGTTTGTTGATCAAGTGTATAATCTTCTTCTGTGAAAAAGTTCAGTTCCTTAGACCATTTATCAAGTGAGATATTTGTAGGGTTTTTTAGTGTTAAGTTTTGTGAGCTCTTTATGTATCCTGGAAGTTGGAGCACTATCTGATATGCATGTGGTAAAGATTTTCTGTAGGCTCTTTCTTCATGGTATTGATTGTTTCCTTTGCTGAGAAGGTTTTTTTTGTTGTTGTTGTTTGAATCCATCTCATCCATTGATTCTTGATTTTACTTCTTGCACTTTAGGAGTCTTAGGGAAATGAAGTCCTAAGTTAACATGATGAAGATTTGGGCCTACTTTTTCTTTTATTAGATATAGGGCCTCTGAGATAGTGCATATATATCTTTGATATACTTTGGGCTGATTTTTGTGCAGCACAAGAAATACAGGTTTAATTTCATTTTGCTACATATGAATTTACAGTTTTCTGGCACCATTTGTTGAAAAGCTATCATTTCACCAATATGTTCATGATGTTTTTGTCTAGTTGGAGATAACCATATTTATTTGGGTTTGCATCTGTGTCTTATATTCTGTACCATTGGCCTATATTTCTATGTTGGTGCCAATACCATGCTGTCTATCACTTTATAGTATAGTTTAAGGTCTGGCATTGTGATGCCTCCTGCTTCACTCTTCTTGCTAAGGATTGCTTTGGCTTTTCTGGGTCTCTTATTTTTTCCAAATGAATTTCATGATTTCTTTTTCTATTTTTATGAAGAATGTCATTAGAATTTTAATAGGAATTGCATTAAATCTGTAAAACAATTGTGATAGTATGGCCAATTTGACAATAATAATTCTGTCCATGGGAGATATTTCCATCTTCTAAGGTTTTCTTCAATTTCTTTCTTTAGTGTTCTGTAGTTTTCATTGTAGAGATCTTTCACCTCTTTTGTTAGATTGATTCTCAAGTATTTTTTTTTGAGGCTGTTGTGAATGGAATATTTTTCCTGTTTTCTCTTGCAGTGGATTCATCACTGATGTATACAAAAGGAATTTGATTTATGAGTATTGATTTTATATCCTGCTACTTTGATGAATTCATTTATTAGTTCTAGAAGTTTTCTAGTGGTATTTATTTGATCTTTTAAATATAGGGTCATGTTGTCAGCAAATAGTGATAGCTTGAATTCTTCTTTTCCTATGTGTATCCCTTTAATTTTTTATACCTGATTTTTATGGCTAGTGTTTCAAGGATGCTATTGAACAGAAGTGGTAAAAGAGGGAATCCCTGTCTTGTTCTAGTTTTTGGAGTAAATGCTTTTAATTTTTCTCCATTTAGGATGATGTTGGCCTTGGACATAGCATAGATAGCATTTATAATGTTGAGATATGTTCCTACTATTCCTAGATTTTCTAGTGTATTAAACATGAAGAGATGCAGTACATTGTCAAATGCTTTTTCTTAGTCTATTGAGATGATTGTATGATTCTTGTCTTTAAGTCTATCAAAATGATGTCTTACATTTGTTGATTTCCATATGTTGAACCAACTTTGCATCCTTGGGATGAAACCCACTTGATCATGGTGCACTATCTTTTTAACATATTTTTGTATGTGATTTGCCAGAATTTTATTGAGTTTTTACATCTATGTTCTCAGGTATATTGGTCTGAAGTTTTCTTTCCTTGATGTGTCTTTGTCTGGTTTTGGCTAGCCTCATAGAATGAATTTGGAAGGGTTCTCTCCTTTTCTATTAAATGGCATAATTTGAGGAATCTTGATGTTAATTCTTCTTTCAAGGTCTTGTAGAACTTAGCTGAGAATATGTCTGGTCCTGAGCTTTTCTTGGTTGGTAGGCTTTTGATGGTGTCTTCTCTTTCATTACTTGAAATTGATCTGGTTAAATTGTGTATGTCCTCTTGATTCAGTTTCGGTAGGTCATAAGTCTCTAGAAATTTGTCTTTTTCTTCAAGATTTTCTATGTTAATTGGAGTATAAATTTTTGAAATAACTTTTTAAATTTTTTTCATTTGTTCTAATTCTTTGTACATGACAGTAGAATGCATTTTGACACGTCATACATAAATGGATTACAACTTCTCATTCTTCTGATTGTATATGTTGTAGAATCACACTGGTCATGTAATAAGGTAATAATGTCTCTTTTATTCTACTGTCCTTCCTATCCCCATACCCTTTCCCTCCCTTCACTCTTTTCTTCCTAATCCAAAGTAACACTATTTTTACCTAGCACCCCCCCACCACTACCCTCCAATTATTGTTAATTAGAATCCTTGTATCAAAGAAAACACTTGTCCTTTGTTTTTTGGGGATTGGCTTATTTTGCTTAGCATGATATTCTCCAGTTCCATCTGTTCACTGGCTGATGGCATTATTTCATTCTTCTTTAAAGCTGAGTAAGATTCCACTGTATATGTATTCTACATTTTCTTTATTCATTCATCTGTTGTAGGTCAACTAGGTTGTTTCCATAGTTTGGTTATTGTGAATTGACCTGCTATAAACATTGATGTGGCTGCATCTCTGTAGTTTGTTGATTTTAAATCCTTAGGGTATAAACTTAGAATTGGGATAACTGGGTTAAGTGGTGGTTTGGTGGCTCTATTACAAGTTTTCTAAAGAATTTGAAAACTGCTTTCCAGAGTGACTGCACCCATTTGCAGCCCCACTATTAATGTACGATTTTTTTTCCCACATACTTTTAACATTTATCATTGTTAGTATTCTTGATAATTGCCATTCGGACAGGAGTAATATGAAATCTACAGAATGGAAGAAAATGTTTACCACATGTACCTCAGACAGAGCACTAATTTCCAGGATATATAAAGATCTCAAAAAACTCAACATCAAAAAAACAAAAAAAAAAAAACCTCAATAAATGAGCTAAGGACCTGAATAGACACTTCACAGAAGAAGAAGTACAATAAATCAAAAATATATGAAAAAAATATTCGACATTTTCAGCAATTAGAGAATTGCAAAAATATGTGATTTTAACTCTACTTTTGGTCTCTGATAACAAGAATCATCTTTGAATTTCTGCTGTTTAGTAGAGTGTTTCATCTACTATCCATTTGATTTTAAGTACTGATAATTTTAATTACATTTATACAGAATTTCTTTGATACGGAAGAGTTGCATGTTTTATGTCTTTGTTCCCTTTTTAAATTTTTTTTCTTGTACTAGAGATTGAACTCAGGGGCACTCTACCACTGAGGAGCTACATTCCCAACCCCCCTCCCCATTTTTAATTTTTCTGAGACAGGGTCTCCCTAAGTTGCCCAGGTTGGTCTTAAACTGGCAATCTTCCTGCTTTAGCCTCATGGATCCGTGGGAGTAAAGGTATGTCCCTCTATGCTCAGCTGTTCTCTTACTTTCTAAATAGATTTGACTATATTATTTCTATGGATTTTTTTTCCCTAGTGAAAACATTGGGATCTTTACATGTCTCTTTCTGGACATAATTTTAATGCATTCCAGATGAAAACGTTCAACTTATAGAACAACATATTATTATGTACTTTGAGTAGAAATATTGTAGAAATATACTAATTAGCTCAGCACATTTTGATTTTCTACAAAAACTGGCTTAATAAAAATCTATAGAGAGACTGATTACACTTTCACAGTTTTCTCCACTAATTGTCATGAAGTAATTCGCACATTATATTTATTAATAGACTGCATTTAAGAGAAACCAGATCCAGTGAACTAAATGACCACAAAATAATTATTTTGAGATTAAAAACACCAAGGTGTTTTGACATTAAATCTACTGAAGTTTATGTGAATTTGCTTTTGAATTTTTCAATATTTTATATATATATACATATATATATTTGCATATTCAGATATGTGAACAAAATTGTTTCTTTTTATTTGACTATCTCAGAAGGCATATTGTCATATCTGATAACAGCCATTCTTCACAGTGCTGACTCTGATTTTTACTTCTTTGAATGTTCATGAATCATTTATTTGAATGTAATGGTTCATAAAATTCTAAAGACGATTGAATAATAAACCCAGAATGTGAAAAGGTCACTTAATATTTTATATGGCTCGTTTTATATGTATAACATGTATCAATGAATACATAAGTAAAATTGATTAGAACATCCCAAAATATTATTGACAGAAAAAATTTTGGTCTGATTTTTTTCTTTCTGTTTTATGTTCCTATTTTATCTGTCCTTCAGTAGGACCTAAAAGTAATTCTCCAGCTGATTACTCTTATTTCTTGAGTACTTATTTTTTTATATAACTCTCCATTACAATTGACACATAACTCCATTTGGGAATAATTTTATTTGGCAGCTAATGGACCATTATATTTGATACATTTTACTAGAAAAGTGACGTATTAGACACAGGTATTCCAGCAAGAGCCAAGAGAAGGAGAATGGGATTTGGCACTTGCTTTGACATCTTCAAGGTTGGAGATAGAGCAGGATACAGCCACTGACAAAGAAGATTTCTCCATGAAACAATTATTTTATGCATGTAATGTTAAATCCTAATTCCTCCTTCCCAAAAGAAATTTCAAAGACTCAAATTTATTTTTTTTCAGAGTTGTGTTGAAAAAGAAATTCAATCTAGATTTTCACTAAATTATTTTAACATAAAATAATATTTATTCTAGCCCAATGATTTTATTATTATTTTATTTTGCAATAAGCTTTTCATCACATTCAGGACATTACATGCTTTGTAAGAGTGTGAAGTTCTTGCATCATGACTTATTAGGTAGGACACAATTTTAATTGTAATTAGTCAAAATATTTTCAAATAGGAAGATACATTAAATATGTTCAAAGCAATACAGTATCAGAGAAAAGACTAAGAGTATAAGATATAGAATGTAGGGATCAGACTTCTTAGAGTAAAGAGTTTTAAGGTTAATATTAAAAATTATAATTTGTAAATTTGTAAATGATTTTCACTAGAAAGTCCACCCTGAAGAAAGACATGGAAGTAGATAGAGCATTGCAGAGGTTGGGTGTATCCATCACATATTTGGGTGCTTACAAATTGTAGCATTTATGTTGAAATGTTGTCAATTTTTTTAAAAATTTTGAATGAGATGATAGCAACATAGAAGGCTACAATGTGAATAAATAAGAGGAAATATCTAATTGAAAGTTTTCAAAGAATACAGAATATTGAAAGGACAGGGGACTTCTGATGTAGCATGTAGTCAGCAAGATCAATTGACAAGGGGAACTCAAGTCTGAAAGAAACCCTAATAAATACCAGAAACTTCTTATAACATTTCCAAAAAACATGTTCAGAAAAACACAATGTAGATTCTTATGAAATAATGTAGCCGTTCAGGTTTTGAATTTCATACATGATTTTTTGGTTTTTTTTATGCAAATGGATATTTACATTGTGCTGTGGCTACATGTCATATAGGTCATCCATAAGTCATGGAATATAGATAGAAGCAGAGGATTTTTTTCATTATAAAAATCTCAGTCCTAGCTTTAATTCACATTAGCTTTATTGTCTTCATTATTTAGAATATCTGTTTATGGCTTCTCACTATATTATCTTTTCCAGATTTTTAATATTTTATAATATTCCCTTATTTAATAATAAAATTGATTGGGCTTTTTAAGTTTTGCATATACACCATTCTATTAATATTAAATTTAAATTTAGTAAAGCTTATTTTACCTATATATTTGAATTGTATCTCTAATGAGATACACTTCTAGAATAGTAATGATTTAATAAAAGTGTATATACAGAAAAATATATAGTTAGATGTATTGAATGTTGCTACTAGATTGGCTTTCACAATTTATATTTTCACCAATAATTATAAAGGATTTAATTTTATCACTTCACCCATCTGATTATCTTCATTCCTTTTAAATATTTACTAATAGATGTTCTTTCATTGCTTAACTAGATAATTTTTTGATTCATACTGATTTATATTTAATGTTTTGTACTTTTTTCATTTTGTGTGTTATTTGCTTCTATATTTGTATTGACTTGCTTAGGTATTAAGAATATTAATTATTTAGGCAATATTTTGCAAACTTTAAAAAAATTATTGGTATCTAAGTTGTGCTTAGTAATGTTAGTAGTCAGTAGTGTTTATTCCCTAGTCAATATACCACTTTCTTATTTAACTATTTTTTTTCTTGTGTCTCTCTCTTCTCTAAAACTATATATTTCAATTACAAGTATATGGTTTGTATTTGAAAAAATGAGGCAAAATTATGTTTGATATTAATTTAAGATATTGTGTTATATAAATATTTCATTTATTATATTTATGCATGCATTTGTTCATGTTTCCAATTTTATATTCACTCATTAATATATCTTTGTGGTAGAATAATTATTTTTGATTATTATTGGTATGGAATGTGGTTTAGTGTTTGGAAAAGCACATTGTCATTTTAAATAATCCTAGAATCAGAAGTTTGTCTCATATATTTGCTTTTACATATTAATTTTGCAAAAATAAATGTATTTAATATTGAGGTTGCAGAAAATTGACAGAATTATACTTTCATCTTAATAAACTTATCATGTCAATTATCAAAGCATGACATTCGTCTACCATTTTCCGGTTTTTTTCTAGTCCTCATTAACTTTTACCATATTGGCACTTTTCTAACTAGGTATTTTACATATTGTTGATGTTACATATTGTATTTAATCTCATTTCATTTTAAACCAGTAATTGCTGATATGGGAGAAAACTATTTCAACCACTTCACCGTGTTATAGAGACAGAGAAGTTTTTCTGTTGCCTTCTTACATTTTTGTGCATCTTTCTGCCCATGCTAAGAACCATTCTCATTAAGAACCTCAATCTATGACTATAAATGCTCTCTTTTTAATTTTTAGCTTTTCAAAAATAGAAAAAAAATAAGTACTCCACAACTAGATGAAGATCAGCTTGCCAGGGTAGATGCAAGATACTAAGTATTTGTTTAATTCAAGACATGAAAAAAATGTTAACCATCAATATTTATGTATGTGTGGAGTATATGTTCATGGATTTCTGTGTGTGTATGTGTGCACTAATGGACATACCCAAATGAATAGATCTTCATTTACGTCTGCACTCATTGATACTTTTTCAGGGCTTCTATAAGTATTTCCTCAGAAAGGCTCAGCGAAGCACTCGATAATGTTTATCAAAAATACTGAAGAGAAACAAAGTCCTGGATCTTTTTCTCACCTATCTTAAATAATCATATACATTTGTTGGTGTAGATTGATGACAATTTTCCATTATTTATTTGAAGTGAGTCTGAATAATTACCTGTATATGTACTCAAAATGGTGATTACAAAATTAGTAGACTTTTATTTGATCTCTGTTCCTCTCTGTTTCTCTAAGTATGGATATACATATTCATATATCATATGATGTTAGTTTTTTTAAGGCAGTGTCAAGGAAGTAATGATGGAAGATGGTGTTAACATTTGGTTATTTAAGACTTTGACAACATGAGAAGCTATGAAGTTTCTAGTTCTGTAGTGATTGATAGTCCTTCTCAGGCCAGGGGTTAGTGTGCCCGTAGATGTTATCTAGCTTGTGAGAGAACATATAGTAATATAGTTTCCTGAATGTAAGACTTATTTTGTACAAAGTGTTTATCCTTAGTAACTCAGATATTAGCATAATCTGGTAATATTTTCATTGCTGTCCTGTTGAAAAACAGTATAAATATACACACACTGTGATTGAGGGCCTTAGAGAAGATTGTGGTTATCTTGAATTATGAAAGAAATTTTCCAAGTTATTTTCAGTGTTATCTTCAATGATGCTTGTCAGTAATAATGTGGATATACTTATTCATGCTGTGATAATTAGTATATGGCTAATTTTAATTACTAATTCTACTGGTTGTGCATTTGGCATTGTTTCCTGTAGCACACCATGCTGTGAAGTATGTTCATACTGAGTTAATTCCTTCCATTCACATTAACACTGAAGAAAAGCATAGGATCATGTAATTTCATATAAGAGCTTTAAAAGCAAGATGCTAAAGAAATTTGCTTTCACTTGCATAGCTCAATTAAAGATTGAAAGACTTTCTACTATTGAGTCAAATATAAAGCTAATTTCCTGAGAGAAACAGAATTCTATGAAGTTTTATTTGATATAATTGTTTCTCTCCCCTTGACTCTTATCTGTGGCATCTTTCCATCTATAAAATTAAAATATTTGAATACACATAGTCAAGAATTAATAAAAATGTACCAATGTACATACCAATTACCCAGTGAAATCTAGCAATGTATGGTATGAAAGTATCACTAAAACTAAGTCACATAATATTTACAATCATAAGAGTCAACAAAAGTATGATGGTCTTTCAATGATTATTGATTTCTAACCACAAGAAAGATATATACTTATTTACAGAAAAAAAATTTGTTTTTCTTCTCTCTATTCATCAACAGAATAGATTATTCCAACATGTAATTCATCATACATTAATCTACCTTTAATTTTGTTGTTACACTGATGAGAATGCTGGTAAAAATATGACTAAATGCACAAATCTCTTTTGTAAGATGATGAAGAATGCACTAGAAAAAATTATAAACTTAATTACATTTTAAATTGTATTTTAAATTGTATTCTGTAAACATTTGTTTCATTATAATATTTACTTGATATCTAGAATTTCATTTATTTGAAAAGCTCTTCCTAGATAAAAATATATCTTATAGAGCTAAATAGATTTTTTTTCTCCTTTAATATAGTGCATTGTATAGAAGTAATTTAATCTTATGTATTTAAAATGCTCTTGTAAGATAACATATTTTTTTCTTTTTTTTTCTTTTTTTCTGATTTCACATTTTTCTGAGAGGTCATCAGAAAAAAAGCCACAAGGATATATTACCATAAACAATTTCATGTTGTCAACTATGGGAAAAAACTATCTTTAGAATGAATGTGTTTCTACAGAATCATAAATCTTGTATTAAGCAACAAAATATTCAATATTATAAAATGAACGTATCAAATATCTCAAGGAATCCTGGTAATAAGCAGAGCTACAATTAGAGGAAGTGAGTCACATAATCCCAAGAGGTACAGAATTTGAAGAATACAAAAATCTCAGCATTCAAGATACATGTTTTAATTCAAAGTTTGTACAATTAAAATATAATGCCAAAATATCCATGAGGATAAAAATGTGAAACTTTGAAGAAAGAGAAATATTTGATCCTGTGGTTGCATGACTCAACTGCATTTTCATCCTGTCCTTGATAATATAAATATACATTTTCTGAACTTTATAAAGACAAGCATTTCAATAGAATTGGATATTTCAACTTGCAAACATTAAATAACAAAGTCATGGTATTAAAAAATTCATGATAATTTTTACTAAATCAAACCAGGACAGTGTGAGAGATTCCTATTAATTTCATATCTATAAATTCTGAAATTGGAAAAAATGAAGATTACCATGAGAAGTTTGATTTTATTATATATGTAAGGTGTATAACATGATGTTTATTATATAGAGAGAGAGAGAAAAAAAGAGAGAGAACTACACACATGTGTATACATAGATAGTGAAATAATTACTACCATCAAGCAAATTAACATATTAGTCATCTTACATAAGTATTGTGTATTTGATAAAAGTACCTTAAATCACTTTTTTCAAAAATCCTTAAAGCTATCTTATGAACTTAGACCCAGTGTTGCATATTAGATCTCTAAACTTGTTGATATTATCGTGTGACCAAGGAATCTGTCTTCTAGGTGCATAACCAAGGGACATTAGTCTTATAAAAACTAAACACAATGAAATCCAGCGAAATCCACTGATTCTTTTTTTCTGCTTTCTCTTCATTGTTCAAATAAAAAAATTAAGTTTAAATACATTATTTATTTGTTTATATTTTTTAAAATATATCTTACACTTATCATTAAATATTTTTATTGGACACAATTTATTATTCACATTGTGTGTGTGTGTGTGTGTGTGTGTGTGTGTGTGTGTGTGTGTTTTGCTGGGGATTAAACCCAGGGCCTTGTGCATGCAAGGCAAGCTCTCTACCCACTGAGCTATATCCTCAGGCCTACTTACTATTATTTATTTGGTTAACGCCTATTTTGTTCTTCCCGCAAAGAATCATATTTTTATTTTGAAGATATCTAGAAAAGTTGAGCCAATAATCAACCAATTAATCAAGAAATGTAGCCATATCATTTAAAGAGACATCCACATTTTTCTCTAAACATAGGGTAGAGGTTAGTGGGACTGCTTAATGAAACCATTTGAACAACACCATTTCCAAAAAAACATTGACTTTGTCCTATTTTTTTTTCAATCCAGTTACCAACTATTTTTGTACCATTGCACATTTGTACCTTTGAACAAAAATTCTATTGTTTAAAAATCTTTTTAGTTACTTAGAAAAAATTATATTTAAAATTATTTGAAAGCAGATATTAGCAAATTTAGGAAATAAAAGACTCAGAAATTGCTAAATACAGCAGATTTAATTTAGTAAAAAAATTACTAAAATAGATTCTCTAATGGAAATCAGAGATTGTAGAAATAACTGAAGGCAACTGGTTGCCATAGTAACAAGAAACATCCACTCTGGTGCTGATTGAAAGGAACAGATTTCAGAACTTACACAGGTCACAGAGGATGGATATCTTTTGGAATCTTTCTTTAACTTTTCTGTCTTAGTAAAAAATTGAGAGATTGAAGGTCAGCAGGCATGAAGATAATACAAATGAGAAAGTTCTTCTTGAACTTAGCTTTTATTAGCAAAGTGACTCAGAAATGAGGTAGTTTATGTGATGTGGCAAATACTTAATTAAGAATTTAAAATTGACATGGCATGGCAAATAAATTTCTGAATAGTGTCCTTAATTGAATTGGTTGTGAATGCATGAGGGGTAGCATAGCTGGTTTCTCTAAACTTAATATAAAGGACAAAACCAAGAAAAGAGGCACCAGTTCCACCTAGGGAAAAGGTTGCTAGTAGTAGGGCTGTCATTTTTTTGAAAAGGAACCAGGGAGATGACAAGAATCAAGGACGTTTAGGGCTTGGAATATAGCTCAGTGTGGAGCCAAGAACTAAGGACTTCATATTTAATTTCTGACTTTTTTTTTAATCGGTAGCTGTCCCCTCATCTCTTTATTATACATGCCAGGAACTTCACTAATCAGTAAACAAAAATAATCATTGTTACTCTTAGGAATTTCAGAACTGAAAATTAGGACTAGTTAATTAACATCAGATGTTCATCATCTGGTCACACACCAAGAACCCACCCACTGGGAGAAGGTGCCCATCAATGTGTACACACCCATTAACCAGCTAGGTAAACCTCCACTAAATCAGTTTCCTGTAAATATGAGCTTTGTCCTCCTTAGTCTTCCATCTCAGACCTATGGCTTTTCTATTAAAATTGCCTGCCTTGCCTCAATCTTATCTTTTGACTTAATGGGCTTCCCTTGTGCTGAGCAGAGGAACTAGGATCCAGTAACAAGTGGTAGAGTACTTGCCTAGTCTAGGAATCCTGGTTCGATTCCTAACACTGGGAAAAAAAGAAGAAAGGAAGGAAGGAAGGAGAAAAGAAAAGAAAAGTAAAGAGAAGAAAAGAAAAGAAAAAAAAGAAAGAAAAACCAGGCACAGTGGTGCATGCCTATAATCCCATCAGATCAGGAAGCTGAGACAGGTGGATCTCAGGTTCAAAACCAGCAGCAGCAATAGCAAGGTGCTAAGCAACTCAGTGAGATACTGTATCTAAATAAAATACAAAATAGGGTTGGGTATGTGGCTTAGTGGTCAAGTATTCCTAAATTCAATCCCCAGTATCAAAAGAAAAAAGAAAATAAAACCGAAAATAAGAAAGAAAGAAAGAAAGAAAGAAAGAAAGAAAGAAAGAAAGAAGTAGGAAAAGAAAAATTCTTTTTAGCAAAGAAGAACTAGCAAACTAAAATAATGGTGAATGCAGAATTATGAAGCTCAGTTTAGAATAATTTATAATCAGTGTTTCTAGCCTGGAATTGTTAATACCAAAAAAAATCCAGCATACACACACTCACACAGAGGAACTTTTCATTCTACAATAAAGGGTAAAGTATTAAAAAAAATTATCTCAGATTATCTTTATCTATAAATGCAATTGTTTCTACAGCTTTTGGAAACAAGTTTTTTTTCTATTCATGTTTTCTATTAAGTATGCATGTAGTAAGTTAATAAGTCTTACATTATTTTTAATTGTGTAATTTAATGGTGAAATTAATTGATTTGTGTCAAGGTCACCTCGACCTGCTTATCAGAAGAGCAACAACTAAGCTAAGAATTAGAAAATGAGTAACCATATTCTAATGACAGTAAAGACAATTTCCAGAGAACTATTACACTCTGTGGGGATGGGCTTATTTTACAGATTCATTTAGTAGGATTTCTGTTGTAAGCATGAATGCATTGAATCTGTCATAATAAAAAAATCTTTGGAAAAATTATAATTTCCCAACATTTTTACATCTTTTCTTTAATAAGAAAATCGAGAATTGTGATTTATAATGCAGTTGAATCAGGGAAAGAGGACTTTGTGCATAAGATTCTCAGATTCTTTTGCCACTACCCCACCATACCTGTTATAACCTCTGTATGGGTTTTATGGTAAGCCTCATGAAAAAAGAATCATTGGCAACCAGATTAAGGAATGGGTTCTGATTATTTCTCTATGTAAATGTCAAAGTGACTTTTAATAACTGGACATAATAAAATCAAATGATATCTTTAAATTAAAAATAATCAACAAAACAAATGAAGTGAGAAAAATTCTATGTGGAGAATACATGGGTGTGGACACAAACTTGGAGTAGGTAGATTGATTAGAAGGGAAGAAGTGGTTGTGTAAATCATGTAGTGGAAATTTTGGATAAAGTGGAGAGAGATAGGAAAGTAGACATGTTCAAAAGATATTTGGATGATAGAATTAGCAGGTTGGAGGTTTGCAATGATTTTCTGTCTATAACAAAGGAAACTGGGAGAGGAGGATGAGTGGTTTTCCAGTTTTACAAATAATTGTTCAAAATATCACAGTTCAACAAAAGCTGGGATCTGAAGTCAGAAAGAAGCTACTAGCAAGGAGGGTGCTGTAGAAATACCTGTTCTGATCTCATTGTCTCCCTATCCTCTGATATTTCCCCAAACCCAACTGAAAGTGGGCAAGAAAATTCTAATAATTTGGTCTATGGATATTAGCCTCCTCAGGTCACAGAGTAAGAGGAGAACAGTATAAAATAGATCTGGGAGAGCAACTGAAAAACGTTCACCACAACTGCTAATTTTCAAGGATGCAATACTCAATATTTTTGTACTTGTGAGGTCATTTCTTATAATCCTTCAATGACAACCTCATACCTTCTCTGAATGTAAACCAGTTTGAGAAGATTTCTTTATTCATTATGCATTAATTTTCATAATACAGTGAGTTCACTGATCATACTCTTATTTGCACTCTGAATTGCTGCAAGAACCTTTCATTTTCAAGCATATCTTGTGTTTTAAAAAAAATTTAGCTGCATAATTTCCACTTAACTTCTGTACCCATATGATATCCTTCTCTTTCAATTTCCATCACTTACTTTCTGTTCTGTCTCTTGAATATTGTTCTGTTTATATTCCTGATTAATTGCATTGTCTTTTATTTTTAAGTTATAATTGTTCTTGTATTTTTCTTTATGTCACATATAAATTGTAAATCAAATCAAAACGATTATTTCAAGAGATCATTTCTCCAAAGCCAAATTACTAGAAAACTAGGTGAGGATTTCAATATCTCATATTTAGTTGTACTTCTTTGGTGTCCTCAGAGATATAGCTAATGTCAACATATTATTACACATATTTTCTCTCTCTAGAAACTTTTATATATATATAAAAGTTTCTAGAGAGAGAAAATTATATATATATAATATATCTTCCCCAAGTAAATGATTTCTTATTTCATTATTTGGCAGATGAAAAAAGCAAAACCTGAAAATACTAAGTAAATTGCCTAAGAATATCAGCTATAAATGACAAAATAGCAATTCTAGCCACATTTACTGGTTCAATAATTGACACAGAGTTTATTTTTATAAATATTTATAGTGTGTTTACACAGACTCTTACAATCTAACTGTTAGAGATAAACATATTAGTGATTCTTCCATTTTACTATGATAAGAAAATCCCGAATTTCTAAATATCTGTAAAAATAAACAACTGCTCTTGGAAAGAAAAATAGCAGGCACATATTTACCTTATCAGTCCTTTACAAGGAAATAGTTGGACAGCAGAGAAAGATATAACAGGTCACCTCAAGGAAGGAAAGCATTTACAAGAGACCAGGGTGTGATAAGAACAGTGATATTATGAGTTGGCAACTGCTGCCATCTATCATACTGGGAATACAAATAAGGATGAAATTTGGAAAAAGATTATATGAGGGTAAAAATGGGTTTAAACTTTAAGAGCTTTCTAAAACATTTCAATAAGATTTTCTAAGAAAGCTTTTTTATTTTCTCATCAAAGGCAATTAAACAAATAATGCAGCAGCAACACAGGTAAGACAAATGCAAACAACCTGGGTCCAGCACTAGATGGCAGGCATTATTTCTGAAATCAAAGGGAAATCTCAGGAGCCTTACAAAAGTCACCAGAGCAGCTGCCTTTGAATTCTGCCAAAGAGACAGATGCTCCTGGAACATCCCTTTCCATGGCTGCCACTCAAGTCCCAGTAGGGCACTATTGTCATGCCATTCCACTTATATTTGATTATTTTACTCATTCCCATATTTTACTCAGACTATTGAAACTTTCATGGAAATTAAATGCCATGTGTTCACATTAGACTTCACCAGCAGCTCCATTCCTTGCAAAATATTCTAGTGTAAATAGGGCCTAACCCAGGTCTGAATGAAGACATCCCATCCTCAGCTATCAAAATGTGGGTTTTTTTTCCCTTTTAACTTAGCACTAATATTTAAAAGGAAAAAGGACTTAGTTTTACAGAGTTAAAACAAGTTATTTGAACAAAGTATTTAAATTATCCACAAGAAGTTTTTGCATCAATAACATTTTAAAAATATGTCATACATAGGAAGTTGTATTTATCAAGGACAAGTAAATGCATGGTTTTATCCTTTCTGTCAGTTCTTCAAATTGGAAATACTTGTTTTCTAAAACTTTGAGAAAAGCCCCAAATCACATTGCATTAATCATGGTTAATCATGGGCTAAGAAAGATTTTAACAGATGATAATTTTAGCCTACTTTTTCTAAATTGTGTTTGCAAAATCCATTCTTACTTTTTTATTGTTGATATCCTAAAGCTTCATGAATTCAAAGGAAAGGACATAATAAAAAGTAAAGCTTTCTAAGTCTATAGTTCAGGAACTAGAATTTCTCATTTGCTAAGTTATAACCAGACACATAATGTAATATAATTTTAAAAAGTCACACAAATGAAAATTGTAGGGTTAATTGATCTTTAAATTTATGCAGAATATTATGTGAATTGCATTGAAATTAATAGCCTTGAGAATGAGAAATATAACATACTGGTAAAAGTCATAGTAATTGAGCCAGACTGTATTTGTCTGCCATGTAAAAAACTGGGTTGCCTTTCACAAGTGATTTAAATTCTCTTTGTCTATCTTCATCTGCAAACTATGAATAATATTTGTTTATAAATCATAGGGCAGTGTGAGGATTAAATGAGTTCTTATTTCAAATAAATAGAACAGTGTCTAGTATGTATTAAATGTCCAATAGTTTTTCAGAGTTAATTTCAAGTTACATGCATTTCTATCTTTCATGTAAGTATTATAGAAAATGTTGGCCAAATGTTATTTTCAATCCCTTATATTAATTTCTATTGAAACTATAATTTGGTTTTTCAACTATTGAAAAAGTTCTCCTAACTTAATAGGAGAAACATAACAATATATACAGTAAAAATCATGCATTCACTAGGAGAAGGTAAAATGGATTCAGTTCCTATCTCTGCCATTCTTAAGACCTGGTCCTTCAAACTCACATACTTATTTAAAGAACAAAAGGAGGAGATATAATTAACTAATTATATCACACATCTCTTAATAAATTAAAAAATCTGAATTTTACTGTTGCATGTTAAATTCATAATAAAAATTATCTTTTTGTATTTTAAAGATATTTTAACATTTATAACAGAGATATACACATTATCATTTGATATTTTATTTGAAGATGTTCTCTTCAAAATTATATAGTTTGCTCCTGTTTTCCCACATAATATATGTACTGATTTAATTAATTATTTAAACTTAAAACTAAGAAAGTAGAAAAGCATTAAGTACTTGAACATAGATGAAAATCATTTGTGCTTATGAATAAGATAACTTGTAGATTAGAAAGATTCATTCTGGACATAAAAGTCACAAAAGTAATTTATAGCACATAGAAGATACTTAAAATTTAAATGTGAAAACTAAATGTGGATAAACTCACAGAGGGAAGAAATATATGTGATAAAGTATATCTGTCACTGATTGAGATGTTAAGGGATTTCTTAAAGAAAAAAAACAATTCTTCTAAGTAGTTGTACTTTTTATATCTATGTATCTATATCTATCTATCTATCTCTCTCTCTCTCTCTCTCTCTCTCTCTCTCTCTCTCTCTCTCTATATATATATATATATATATATATATATATATATGTATATTTATACCAGAGAATTGAACCTAGGGGTGCTGAGGCTGGCTTTGAACTTGTGATCTTCCTGCCTCAGCCTCCAGAGCCACCGCTCCATCTGACTATATTCATATCTTTAATAATCATGTATAGTTAACTTTAGATAACATGTCACAAAGATAAAATATGGCACTGCTAGACTTGTTAATGTTATCCTGTCATAATTTATTTTGAAAAGTACAGCTGATCCTATTCTTTTGTCTCTTCTTTGTGTGTGTATATGTACTACCTGAACCATACCATCCCAAAAGGTACTAACTAGTAAAAGAAAACAAAACTTTCTAATTATATAGGCATTTGTTATGCCTGGCCTCAGTGTAACACAATTTGATCTCTAGCCAGTTTTTGCTTAACAGTCTTGCTAAGCATTTCTTTTAAAACATTTTATGAGTTTATTCTTTAATTAAATTTAATTTCAGACCTCTAAAAGCAATGTCATTTCAGAGGAATTGTCATCCAAGGAAAGTACAAGTTTGTCCATCTTCATCACAAGCCTCAATCACAAGTTACTTATCATTAATGGTATTTTCATTGAGTAGAATATTGTTTATTGATCATGAACTATGTGCCATAGAACAAATATACCTGAGTCAATGTGTGAAAAACTAGTTGAAGCATCACAAACAAATTTATTTGGCTAGACTTAATGGATAAACTACAGATCTGGAAATTCGACATCAACTGGGGTTTACAGGATTATCTATTGCTCTGTAACAAATTACCCCAAAATTTACTGGCTTAAAACACATCAAACGTTTATTATCTCACAGTTTTGTTCATTTTTTTTTTTTTGGACCAGAATCTGTGAACAGTTCAGCTGTGACTCAAGGCCTCTCACAAGCCTGTAATAATTGGGACTAAGGCTTATTTTCTCTCTCACATCCAAGAATAATCATTGGGCACTAGCCAACAGCACCAATTCTGCCCTAGATGCATCTCTCCATAAATCAGCCTGCCCCTTGTCAGTGGGCTTCTCTCAGAGTGAGAAAGCAAGAGAAGGAAGAGCAAGACAGAACTGGAGTTTGTGGAGACTAAGAGCAGAAATAGCATTTCATCACTTGCTGCATTCACCGGACGTGAATAAAATGAGTCACTAAGACCAGCACATGCTCAAGGGGAAAGAATATATAGTGGCCTGCAGACAAATATGTGGAAGTTAATGGGGACTGATCAGAGGTTTTCCAATGCAAAATCACAGCAAAGGCAATGACCACTACAAATTTAATGTTTGAAATTTTGTTTCATGAACACTTTGGATTAAAAGATCATAAAGTGTTGATGAATTAATTGAATAGTATTAAAGATTTTGAATAATGTGGACTCTAGTCAATTTTATATTTTCCACAAATCTTAAGTATATAAAATGATGCCATCTTAAACTTTCCATCTCAGTCAAAAATTGGTGATTTTCCATAACTTCAGGTAATTTTTTTCCAATAATAGCATAGAAAACTTGAAATTTAATAGAAACAAGAGTCAGAAATACAGATTGCAAATAAAACAGAAATTATTATTTTGTAGCTATATTACAGAATTTTGCCTATTTGTTTTCTAACATAATTTCTTGACTACCGACTATTTTGATTTAGAAGTAAAATTATGGTATAATAAGTCAGAGGCATTAAATTGTAGTCTTTTTGTTTTCCTGAATTCAGAGAGTTGCAAAGTATTTAATACAGATTTTGTAGAACTCAGAAGAGCTAATAAATCTGTCTGTATGGGAGATAAAAGTGCATTGAAAGCTATCTAAAAGTGGTTTCAACCTGACTGCATTTGGGAGAAACATAATTTCTATGCATTACTAAAGGGAAAGATCCTTATGTCATCTTGGCCCTAATTATAATTTTATAAATGAACCTTTGAGTGCTCACAGGACTGTCAAATACATCTATATGCCACATAATGACACTTTTGTCAACAATGAACCACATATATGATAGCAATATTACAAGGTTATAATGAAACTGGAAAATTCTTGTTGCCTAGTGATGCTGTAGCTTTGGTCATGTTTTAACACAGTGCATTTCTCTTTTGATTATGATGATGATGCTGTGAACAAATCCACTGCACTGCTAGTTCTGTAAAAGTATAGCACTTACAATTATATGGAATCCATAATACTTCATAATGATAATTAACTAAGTTTCTGGTTTATACATTTTCTACACTATACTTTTTTTTGAGAGTGGAGGTACTAGGGATTGAACTCAGGGACACTCAACCACTGAGCCACATCCCAAGACATATTTTATATTTTATTTAGAGACAGGGTCTCAATGAGTTGCTTAGTGCCTCCCTGTTGCTGAGACTGACTTTAAACTCGTGATCTTCCTGCCTCAGTCTCCTGAGTCACTGGAATTATAGGCATGCTCCATAGTGCCTGGCTATACATTTTATTATTATTTCAAAATGTACTCTTCTTACTTATAAAATAAGTTAAGTGTAAAACAACTTCAGCAGTTCCTTTCTGATTACAGAAGAAGGCACTGTGATCATAGGAGACGTTCCAGTGAGCCACTGCCCATGAAGAGCTTCTAGTAGAATAAGAAGTGAGTGTGGAGGGGAAGACAGTTGCATGAATGACCCTGATTCTGTGTAGGCCAAGGCTTGTGTGGTTTATATCTTAGTGTTTAATGGAGATGTTCAGTGCATTAAAAATTTAAAACTGGAATAAAGCTTACACAATAAAGATATAAAGAAGATATTTTGTGCAGCCTCACTTTCAACTATTATTAAAAAAGGCTGAAAAGTTTAACAAATTAAAAAATTCTAAAGAAAGAAAAAATCTTAAACTTAATATACAATGTTAAGTCTGCAGTATTGAACATGAATGTCCTTGAGCTTCACCTTCACTTACCACTCACTGCTTACAATCATGCAAGTTCTGTTGTAGGTAAGTGCCCTATACAGCATTTTTATTTTTATTTATTGTATTGGGAATATAACTCAGGGGCAATTTGCTAATAAGCCACACTCCTAGCTCTTTTTAAAAATTCTTTTATTTTGAGACAGGGTCTTGCCAAATTGCTCAGGGCCTTGCTAAGTTGTTGAGGCTGGCTTGAACTGGCAATTCTTCCACCTCAGTCTCTCAATCTACTGTCATTATAGGTATGACCAACATGCCTGTCCATTTTTTATCTTTTATACTAGATTTTTACATACCTTCACTATGTTTAGATATGTTTATATACACATGTGTTTGCTATTGTGTAACAATAGCCTGCAGTAAGTATTTGGCCAAGTAGTATCATGCTGTCCAGACATGAAGCCTAGAAGCAGCACTCCAGGCATATGGAGCAGCACTCCAGGCATCTATCCTCCAGGTTTGCATAAGTGCACTCCATGATGAATCAACTGTCAATGCATTTTTCAGAACATATTCTTGTCATTAAGTGACATATACCTAAATATGAACACATGATAGTCTTTTTTTTTTCTCAGTAAGTTTCAGCTTTACCTAGTTTGTGGTACAGAAAAATAAAATGTAGTGAATTTTCCCTAAAAACAAGCAATCTTCATTTTTTAAGAATTTATGCTTTTGTGAAACTTTCTAAATCATATTCAACCTAACTTTTTAAACCATTTTTTATGTATTCAAATATTTCAATTGTGATTATTTGTAATTCATGATCTATGAAAATTTGGGTGACCAGAGGATAATATTTTTCCTGGCCATCTTGATTAAAATTGGAAAATTTCCCTGAAATGACAAAGCCTATACGAAAAGAAATTGGAGATAAGGGCTAAGACTATCTTGACACAGACTATGTCAAGCTTGATAAGTTTATTAGTTGACCAAGTGAAGATATTGAATAGGTAATTGAGTATGAGTGTGAAATTCAGGTACCATATGCAATTCACATGACCAAAATTCCACTTCATCAATGGATTTGCTAAGATCATTTTAAATATTATAGTGTGTGGAGAAGATAGGAAGAAACAAACCACTGATTAAGAAAGAACATACAGTATTATCAGAATACTGAGAAGCACCCAAGATGTCAAAATAAGGATGCACTTCAAGAATGAACAACTGCCTCAGTTACTACAGATAGTATATAGGGTAAAGACTGGAATTTGACCTTGACTATGTGATAGAAATGTCATTGACAAAGTATATTTCATTGTATCAAAGAGGCCAAAGTTCATATTGGAGTGTGCTCAACACAAAATGGAGACAACAGAAGAGACAAATGTGTCTATGAGTTTTAAAGTAAGGGGGTAAGAAAAGAATGGTTAGTTACAGTAAGATAGTTGGTTAAAACAATATCTAAATTTACAGACAATATATACTGCATTTAATAATGAAAAGAACATTTGTTTCCTTGACAAAAATATTTTTTAGTAAGGTGGTAGTCTGATGAATACCTGAATATAGTTGCTTTTTAGAAATACTTAGTGGAAGAGTGATAGTAAGCTTAGAATACTTGTGTGAAATTTTTTTATGAGTAAACCAAAGAACTATAAATAGAATAGGCAATAGCAAAAATATAAAAACCAAGGCTGGTTTTTTAAATGCTTAGCATAATATACAAATCTTGGAAAATGTAATAAGGAAGAAAGGAAAGAAAATATGAGAGATAAAAATTCAGAATTAATAATATAAATAGCTTCTGATACAGACTTATATATACATATATACATACATATTTATAAATGTATATATGTATATTATATGTATACCTATGTATATACATACTATATACATGTAATATGTACATATATATGTATGTTTATATTTGTATATATAAATCTGTGTCAGAAGATAATATATATGTATATGTATTATATACATATATATGTGTATGATAAATTTTGTCCTTATAAATTTGTAAATACATTTGAAGGGAATAAATTTATGTAAGTTTACAAATACAAAAATCATAGAAAAATAAATAAAAAATCCTGAATAAGTTATTTTTAATAACTAAAAAGTTAATTAAATCTCACCACTCTATCTAATCCTTCACCCTGTAATTCTTTTTCCTCATATATAAATTATTTGTAATCCCTTTCCTATAAGCACAGAAAACCATAGAATTTTTTTCACTCATGAGTATATATCCAAATATCTAAAATGTTCAGTTAGCTGAATCTTTGGGTATAAAAAAAGTATATCATAAATATGAACATAACACATGGAAAATAATTAAGCAGTGTGTAAAGAGAGGCAGGAACAGTTTCAGACCGCAAGACAGGCACATGAAAGTGCCAAATTAGGGAAGGACATTGGAAATTGAAGGAAGCCAAAGAAAGAAATACAGTGACTTCAAATTCTAGCTGTTTTTAAAGTCAAGAATATACTATAATAATAAAAGTATATTGGATCAGAAGAATACAAATCGAAAGGCTTATTGCTATTTTCACTACTTTTTAAAAATTTGGTAGTGTTGTAATATTTTAATCTACAATAGTAAAGTTAAAATAAAATAAAACCAATGCATTGAAACTCAAGGAAAATAATCATATTCTTTTTTTCCCCTTTTTTTTCTGGATTACATGCCTATAGAATACAAACACAAAATTATTGGAAAAGAAGACAAAGTTTTTATCATTTTGGAAGCTATTTCTCAAAAAAAAAAAAAGCCAGATTTGATACAGTCTAGAAAGAATAAGTCATACTTAACAATTTCCAGATTTCTCTGTTCTCTGCAATTTTCTGTTCATTTCTTCTATTTGAGGTTCTAGCTGCCTTCTAGTACCAGCAGCAAGAAGGATATGCTAAGTGGTACAGAAAAGTGAATTAGAGAATTTACTAGTTCAAATATAGTAGTCTAAAATGATGATCATACAGTCAAATATAGATCTTCAAAATCTTTTTATATCTCACTTGAACAAATCTTATTAAATTGACTGGTAACAAATACGGCAACCTTCAACAATATGTGAACTTGTACAAATTAGTTTTTCCAGGGGCTTGGGTGGCTGAGGCAGGAAGATCATGAGTTCAAAGCCAGCCTCAGCCACTTAGTAAGGCTCTAAACAAATCAGCGAGATTACTATTGTCTCTAAAAAAAATATATAAAAAAGGGTTGAGGATGTGACTCGGTGGTTAAGTGCCCCTGAATTCAAACCCTGCTACAAAAATAAAGAGTAAATTTCAGCTTCTTGATCAATCTAAGCTACATTTCACCTGTTCAATGGCTTTCTATGATTGCTCCTTTACTGAAAAGTGTAAGTAACCCCATTATTTCAGAAAGTGTATTGGAAAATGCTGCTATACCATGATTGGAATGTGGGAGAACATCATGTTCCTTACTAAATATCTCCTATGTGACCATAGAAATCCTTTTCCTGGATAACCTTATTTTTTGCAATATGATTTGAAAACATGTAAATAGATAAATGGAATATAACATAGAATCATTTTTAAAAAAATATTTCTGTATAGTAAAAATTAATGCATAATTAATGAGGTTTCATAATATTCACATTATATGGAAAAATAAAATTGGACCCCTACAAAGTAGACTACAAATAAATAAGAGATTCAAATAAAATTGCTAAAAATGTATGCAAAGAAAATATGGAGCAAAATATAAATCCTTATGCAATATTCAAAGCACAAAATAACAAGAGAAAAATATGTTTCTTACATCAAAGTAAGATACCTTTCCAATAAAAGATGACCTAGATAAAATTAATTCAAACACAACCAGTTAAGGAAATAAATGTGTCTTGAATTAACAACTGTTAAGTGTCAAACTTGCACATTAAATACCTGCAAACAAGTAAAAGACTTGGGTGATGCCTGGAACAGATCTGTCACATGACTCGTGTCAGCTGTGGACATGTTCCCATCAACAAGCAGAGCAAATACCCAGAAAACAGGGAGTCTCCCTATGGGACCTTGATCTTTCTCCATCTCTCCTTTTTCCATAGACTTCCTTTCTGCCTCTTCCTCAATATTCTATTACTTTCAATGATCATTGATTTCCTCTTCTCTATTTTAAGAAGTAGAGTATGGTTGAAGGGAAATTTAGGACATTGTGAGACGAGAGTCAAAGACTGAGAAAAGCAAAAATCTGACAAAAAGAGAAAAGTAACAGGAAAGTAAAAAGAAAGTGAATATTCAAATGAAACAAGAGATGTGGATACTGAGTGAATAATGTCATGTATTCTCATTGGTTCAGAATTTTGAGCTCTGAAATATTTAACATCTAGTACATAACATTTTGACTATGCATAGAATTAACTGCATGGTCATGGAGTAGATTTGTTTTTTTACTATTGAATTGATTATTCACTTGCTTTGAGGCTACATGATTTGACAATTTCAACATCATAGCATGGATGATATTAAGCAATATTACAGTTTATGTCACTTAATTTGTTGCTTATCTAGTAATTGTGATTAAATATAAAATATGTGTTTTGCACAAGTTAAACTAGATTCTGGAAGGATTACTTTATTTATTATTTATGGTTTTCTATTGAGCTTTTATTATTTTGTAAAAAAAATGCATTCTAGAATAAGGAAAAGATATGGTCCTTTTGTGATTATAGCAGTTTAACTTATATCCTAGTGAAAGTATCACTGACAAAAATATATATTAAAAATACCGAGATATAATAAATCATGATTAATAGAAAATGAGTCATTTAAAGACAGCAATTATTAAAGAAAACCAAAAATGTGGATGATAGAGAAAATTAACAATGAATTTCATGAAAGGTTCACCAAATTTTGAAATAAATCACTATTAAAGCAAAAATTTGGAATTTACCCTAGTAACATTTCAATGAAAAAATCTAATAGATCAAATGACAATTCAAATATATAGCTTATTGGAAAATCTAGAAATAACTATATATTTGAAATTTTCTCCCCTATATCTACATTTTAACATTGTTGTCACTATTATAATGTTTAAATGCAAATGCCACATAAATTAATAGGAATAATATATTAGAAATTAATTACTTGGAAATTAATTAAAATTATAATATTAATTACTTAATATTGTAACTTCAAAATAATGTACACTGTATTTAAATAATTTAATAAAATATAGACATCTCACTAATAGCCTTTTTAAACTCTATGTTGAATTGACAATATTTTTTATATATTGGGTAAAATAAAATATAATACTAAATTTAGTTTTTCTTGAGGTTTTTACTTTTGAAAACTGTAGCTAAAAAAAAGCATGTAATTGCTAACATAGCTGTCATCATATTTATATTTTGCACAGTTGATAGAAATGGGAATGTTGGGAAATGTTTTCATGTAATCTTGAAAAAAATAAAAATGAATTTCTTATGACAATTCAGACTTTAACCATACCACCAAGAAATTCACAAAGGCATACAAATAATATTTAACAACTCAATAAATTTATTACTTTTTAATATTCTATTTCTTTATTATTTATGTGTACCCTCCGGTAACTTTGACCACCTTAGATTTGAATTTTACTTCTACCATGTCTCAGCCTGCTGGGAAATTTGAGCTTTTACTTTAAGCTTATGTTTCCCGTTAGTTAATTTTTAAACAATCTCTTTGATATTACATGACCATTGGTTGAGGTTTTAGGTAATAATCAATTCATATTATTTCATTTATAATAGGAATTATTGTTATTATTTGCTATTATTCTACTGATACTAATAGAAACTTTATAATCATCCCATGATTTCGGGATATGTGGACTGGCTGGCAGGTCTTACTTATGCTCTTTTTCTTCTTTTTGTTTTTTTATGTTATAAAGGGCCCAGCAGGGAAATTGCCCCCTAGGGCATGAATGTCGAGTTATTTCACATTCATCTTCCCTTCAAAGGAAATAGAGAAACATTGTTTACTGCTTTCATCACATTGCACCCTCACTCACTGTCCATTGAGTGACCAGGTGAGCCCTGGTCTTGAGTTGCCTTTTCTGAATACAACTTCCATGAGAGCTGCTGCCTCTTGGCCATCTGTTTGGGTATCATGACTAAGACATATTTTAAAGTCTATCATGCTTTTTCTCTCTTTCTCCACATAGACATTTTTAAATCCAAAAGCCAATGCTTTCAAGTGTTTTTCTCAGAACACTCAAATCAAGAGAGCAATAGATTTAAGCTGGGCACAGTGGTGCATGCCTCTCATCCCAGCACCTAGAGAGGCTGAGGCAGGAGAATCACAAGTTCAAAGCCAGCTCAACAAACACAAGTTGCTAAGCAACTCAGTGAGACTCTGTCTCTAAATAAAATACAAAATAGGGCTGGAGATGGGGCTCTGTGGCCAAGTGCCCCTGAGTTCAATCCCTGGTACCACCTCTCCCCAAAAAGAGACCTCCCAGGAAAAAGGAATGATTGATGAATTTGATCACGGTACAACCCATCTGAGAAGGTAGGAAATTCTCTTTGTAGATGCCATAATTCGGGCAAATGTCTACTGTTTTCGGAGGAAGGGTAATAGTAAAAATTTTTGACACCTAGGAAAGGCCCAGGAAAACTTCTTGGGCCTTTACTTGTTGCACTGAAGAAAACAACAACAGCATAAACAACAAAACGAAATCAAACCAAGGTCAGCTTCTACATAGGGAAAGGTAGAGAACATTCTCCTCCCTGGAAACCACCAGAAATTAAAAAAAGAAATCAAAATCAGTTTGCTGCCACAGAGAGAAATGCCAGAGTCAATAAGACCCAATTGTACAGAACCTTACTAAGACTGGCAGCTGGACCAGAAGGATCGTCACCATTATAAATGCAGCACAGAGTGACAGGACAGCAGTCTTCTGCAGCATGGCCCAAACATGGAGACACCCTGCCTCTGAGGTGGGCCTATGTTTAAGCAACTGGAAGCTAAGGAGAAACAGGATCACAGGCACAACCCTCCTGCCACCTCAGGCTAATACTAAACACAGGGAAACAGGACTTGTTGCTGGAAACATTTGGGCCAAGAGTCTATGCAATAAACTAAATGTTTTCTCCCCTTGCTCAACATCAAATCCATTTGCTGGGATGTAAACCTAAACGTGCTAACTTTGGAAAGTAACTTGGTCATGAGACTGGAGCCCTCATGAATGGGATTGATTTTCTTCTAAAAGGGTCCTCAGAGGGCTCCCTTGCCCTCCCACCATGTGAAGACTGAGCCAGAAGACAGCAGTCTTCAAGCCAGAAATCTGGGTTCCGTGTCAATGTCTTTATTTTTGACTTCCCACCTTCCAGGAATGTGAGAAATAAATGTTTGTTTAAAAAAAACCACCTACTCTATGCTAATTTGTTCTAAGCACTCCGGAGGATCTGAAACTATATGAACAGAGGAATGGGGCTGTTTCCATCACTGGACATAAAAATTTCCCGTGAATTAATCTCCATTCACATCTCCTGGTGTTTGGCAGCAATGCGCACAGTGACTGTGAAAGACATGATGATAATGGCATGACTATCTTCCTTCACAATGGGAGGACCTCAGTGTCAGGTCATTTCTTGAAAAAGAAAATCTAATATCTTGAGAGTATCAGCTGAACTTTATGTTGAGCAGGAAATAACCTCCTTAGCACGTCCTTAATTAAGATAGAAATGTTGCTTTGAGGTGGTTCCATAGCATAACCATGAATTTTATAGGTCAGATTAGCAATCAGACAGTAGTGTCTAAGGAATTGTTAACAAGGGTTAGCATTATGCAGCCTCCTTAGGGAATGGCAATACCTCATTAAAACTTGCCTTTGATGACTAAGTTAATTGGCCATTTGCTAATTAAGTATACAGTTTTAGAAAGTGTAAGAATTAAAGTTATATTATGTGTTGGCTTTTACATTATGCTTCTAGTAAGGTACTTTATGAAAGAGGAAGTTTGCAAATAAGATTGAATTAAGAAGAGGTTTTCAAAAGTTTACAAAAATGTTGCTGCTTCTGGATACTCAACAGTTAGATTTAAGTAAAAGATTTCTCAGGAAAACAAAATAACATAACAATCTTATTTAAAGGTCAGATTAAGTTCTTCTGAACTAGGTAAGCCTATCAGTTCAGATAATCTTAAGATATTCAAAAGTGTTCAGCAAGGGGGAAAGAGAAGGAAGAGGGAAAGAACAAGTGATTTAGAGAGGAGTCAGGGACCAATGTAGAAATCAAAGCAATAAAAGCAAAATTTAGAGTTAGAAATAGGAAATAATTTTGCATGTGGTTAGGGTGTTCCTGGTTCATAGATCAGGAAATAGATCTGAAGCTCAATAAGTTTTTGAGGCATTGTCTTACCAATAAAGCAAAGTAGGCAAAGATTATCCCTGCTTATTTGAAACTCAAATCAAACCTCATCCTCCAAATTTGAACCAGTAATAAGTGTACCACAACAAACGAACAGCTGCCAAAGGAGACCAACAGCCACTTAAAAATATTTATCTTCAAGAAATAATAGAAAGCATGCAGTCCTAGAGGATAGAATCAGGAGTCTTTTGAGGTTAATGTACAGAGGAGTTATGCAGAGAACAACTAGGATCCAATCACAATCAAATGAGAGATCTTCTATTTGGGGCCCAATAGAAATATAGTATTTCTCTGGTTCAGTGACTGTTTTACATCCCTCTCCTTCCTCCCCACCTTCCTCTCTCTTCCTTCGAAGTATGCGTTAAAATGAGTGGGATGCAGAATTTCATTTGGAATCCAGAGACAGTGTAGTGTGTTGGCAGAACTCCTTCAATTGGGTGAGGCTAATCTTTTTAGTTTGAATAAGTTTCATCCACACTATGAACAATGGTCTGCTTTAAGTCTACTGTTTTAAATATCAATACCCATTTTAAAATATCTTTTAAGAAATATTTATAATACCATTCAACAAAATTTCTGGGTACTGGCCTACCCAAGTGTGTTAGTCATCTTTCTGTCACTATGACACAATACCTGAAAGAAATCAATTTAAAACATAAGAGGTTTGTTTTGGCTCATGGTTGCAGAGATTACAGTACCTGGCCACTTAATCCCATTGCTTTGGGCCCTTAGTAGGGCATCATAGTGAAAGTGCATGGGTGCAGCAAGGATGCTTACCTCATGGAAGTTGAGAGTCCTAAAAGTAGTTGGGTAAGGGAGAGGGAGAAGGGAAGAAAAAGGGGTTGAGGACAAAATATTCCCTTCAAAGGTATATCCCCAGAGACCTATTTTCTTCAAATAAGCCCCTCCTCCTGGAGTTTTGACCACATCCATTACCCATTTTAGCTGTGAATTCATCAATGAATTAATCCATCAATGAGGTTAGAACTCTCACAATCTAATTGCTTCCTAATAATTCACCTCTGAACATTGCTGCATTGGGGACCAAGTCTTAAATACAAGCTTTTGGGGTCATTTTAGATTCAAATCATAATACCAAGTTGACACATAACATCTACTATCATAAGATCAATCTCATTGATTATGTTTTTAAGTCTTTCATGTCTTCCATAATGTTTGTCTATTTGACTTACCTTCCCCTGAGAATAGTGTATGATGTCCTGCTAATAATTATTCTGTTTCTGTCTGTTTGTCCTTTTATGCCTTGTAGATTTCGCTCGGGTGAGATGGCTGCTTTATATTTGGCACATAATTGTTTAAAATCCTTTTACATTTATTGTGAATTACGATACTTGACATTTTTAAATTTTGTTTTAATCACATTTAATTCGTTGCAGATTTGAATTATGACTTGTATTTAATGAAAATCTGAGCTTCTACATTCTATCAGTTTCCTTTAATTTATTTTAATTTTCTGTGATGACAATGTTTTAGATTTTTCACTTTAGAGTTTTCACTATGCTCAGATTAGAGTTGGTGGTTTGCTTTGATTAATGGTCTACACATACTTTCCTTTTTATGGGTTAAGATATTGAGTTGTTATTAAGTTTTGTGGTACTTTGTAATATGCCCACAAATTGCAAAGGAACATTTCCTTTTATAGTTCCATATTTGTATGTTTTTTTGTTATAGACATTAATTTTCATCTTTTTTATAATGCTGTTTAACTTTTTATGGATTTCTAGTATTTCAAATAAAAATTTTACATAATTTTTAGAATTACTATATATGGGGAGAATATACTATATTTCTTCTGTCTCTTACTACTTTATTTTTATTCTATTTCCATACTGTTTTTAAATGTTTTCTATTTTTTAAACTATATAATTAATGTGTTCAATCCCCAATCCCAATTGTATTTCTAGTTGAACAAAGTGAATCTTTTCCTTAACTGT
The DNA here is from genome assembly GCF_045843805.1 of Urocitellus parryii. Classification (NCBI taxonomy): domain Eukaryota; kingdom Metazoa; phylum Chordata; class Mammalia; order Rodentia; family Sciuridae; genus Urocitellus; species Urocitellus parryii. The sequence goes on along the minus strand of NC_135540.1, from coordinate 110,004,652 downwards.
TTCTTTAGGAAAAAAAAAAAAAAAAACACTTTCAGATTAGTTTTCTGAGCTTTTCCTTTTCTATTTATTTTATTTACTATAATTTAATTATAGATAAAGATTAGATTCATTGCCACATCCGAGGTCAAGATGAATATTTTCCCATTTTTTCTTTTCAGAATTTTAGAGTTCAGCATTAACTGTAGGATTTTAAGCCATCTTGAATTCACTTTCACATGTACCATGAGGTAAGAGGACAACTTTCTTTGTCAGCAAGCAGACAGGAGTTTCCTCACTCCTATGTTGGCAAACTTGTCATTTCACCATTGAATTATAGTAGCAACTTGTCAAAATCACTTGGTCTCATTTTGAAGGATTTGTTTCTGGGTTTTTTATTCTATTCATTGGTCTCTGCATTTATGCCATACTTCACTATTATGATTTCTGTAGTTTGTTTATTTTACTGAGGATTGAACCCTGGGACACCTTACCACTGAGCTACATCCCTAGCCCTTTTTATTTTTTCATTTTGAGAAAGTGTCTTGCTAAGTTGCTTGTGGCCTTATTAAATTGCTAAGGCTGGCCTTGAAATTGTCATCCTCCTGCCTCAGCCTCCCAAGTTGGTAGTGTTATAGGTGTGTACCACCATACCTGGCAATTTTGTATTTACTTTTGAATCAGAAAACCTAAAACATACCGCTTTAATTTCCTTTTTTAAGATTGTTTTGCTATTTAGGATCCAGGAGATATCATATTAATTTTATGGTTACTTATATATTTTCTTACTTCTGAAAAAAAGTCATTGAAGTTTTGATAGGAATTGCATTGACTCTGTAAAACATTTGGGTAGCATAAATAGCTTAATGACTTTATGTTATTTTCATCACAAGTTACACTTATGTAGTATGCATATTAGTATAGGTTTATAATTATTTTATTCATATTTCTTTTAAATCTAACAAATAGAAAGCTAGAAAGCAGAGTAAAATGAAATTATAATGATATTGCATTTTATAATTGTTTATATTTTTATCTTTACCTCAGGAATTTGTATTTTCAAATGAATTGGAATTACTGTTCAATGTCCTTTCATTTCAGGTTTAAGAATTTTCACATTTCTTGCAGTGTAGGTGTAGTGGTAATTAAATCACTTAGATTTTGTTTATATTGAAATGTCTGTCTTAAATTTTCCCTCATTTTTGAAGGGCAATTTTGTATTCAAAATTAGACTTCTTGGTTGACATTTTATTTTTTCAAAAATTTCTTTCAGCAGTTTGATGTATTAACCCACTACCTCTGGCTATGAAGATTCATGTTGGGAAAACTTTTGATAATTCCATTCAGTGTCTACTGTACCATATGACTCACTTTTGTTGCTTTCAATGCACTGCCATTGTCTTTCAACAATTTCATTATTTATATCATGTCTTTGTGTTGGTGTTTTACATCTTGTCTTCCTTGGGGTTTATTAGACTTCCTGTGTTCACATAAGCATGTCTTTCTTTAAATTTGAAAAGTTATCATCTGTTATTACTTCAAATAAGCTTTCCCACCCTTTATTTCTCTCTTCTCCCTCTGAAGCCTCCTTATTGTGTATATTGGTCCATTTAATAGAGGCTTGTAAGTCTCTCAGACTCTATTAACTATTGCTCCTCCCCTTTTTTTATTTGCTCCTCAAATGCATTAATTTAAAATGACTTATTCTCAAGGTTCTTGATCATTTCCCATGCCTTTTCTAATTTGTTGAATCTCTCTAGTGAATTTTTCAACCCTGCTATAAATTAATTCTAGAATTTCTGCCGATTCTTTTTTTTTTTAATTTCTATCTTTTTGTGGCTATTTTCAGTGTGTTTATGTAAGTCTTCCTGATTTCCTTTAGATTGTTTTCTACTTTCTGTTAGTTCTTTGAGCATGTTTTAAGGCAGCCAGTTGAAATTCTTGGAGTAGTAAGTCTAATTCGATGTTAATCAGGGGTAGTTTCTTAAGATTTATTTTGTTCTTTGGGCCATTTTTTCCTTTTCTTTGTGCATATTAATTTTATAGACTATTATACATTTGAAATCAGTTATTGTGGAGTTGGTCTAGATGGTATAAAACTAATTAAGAGGGCCTGCTGTAATTATTAAGATCAGACTAGCGAGAAAGTTTAAAGATTCTCAGGTCTTTTTCAGGCATGAGTCTTTCCCTGAGGTGTGTGCTTTTTTTCGAATTCCCCCAAGTTAGTGGCTGCTTTTAATTTCCCTGCATCTCACCTCTGCTTCTTCTCAGGTCTTTAGCTGTTATATTTTCATCCTCTGCCAGCAATCTATTGTTCCTGGTTTCTTCAGAATTTTAGTGTCCTACTGGCTTTCAGTGACTGTTCTTATTGCTTCCTGTGGCTTTTCAGAGCTGAAGATCTAAGCTGTGTTTCTCTTGGATGTCTGACCTTTGAGTTAGGCAACATAGACATCAGTCTCTCCAATAGCTACATGCAGGTTAGTATGCTGCCAATTAAGTCTCTTTGTTCTGTCTCTGAGTTAAGGGAGTTAGCTGAGGACCCAGCCTCTGCTTTTTTTAAACCACATTTTTCTGGGGGAGAGTCTGGGACAAGAGAGAGTAATAATAAAACAAAAGATCCTACCATTTTGAATGTGGCAGTTTGTTCAAGTGGATATTTGGTTGTACTTCTTTGATTTGCAGAGCTCATATACAGTTATTTTTAACAATCTAGGTTTTGATTGTTTATTTGTTCTGTTGCAGAATAAGGGCCTCAACCTTCCTGATCTGCCATCCTATTAATTCATTGTCTCTACAGCTCAGGTTGTTCAAAGGTAGTGATACTAAATATAAAATCCTTGTACTTTTCTACCTTCTATTGTATATCTTGACAATATTACTTTATTACTCCTTGATTTGTATGTTACTCTATATAATATCCTCATTTTCTTTCATTGGTGCATTACTTAGTCTTTTTACCTGGATGGTTGGTTATTTCTGTTATCTTTATTTTTAAATATAATAAGCAAACGTATGACCATTCTGAGTCAAATTGACAAGATGGCAGTACATTCTTTCAAAATGCTGATGCAGGTCATCTTTACATTCTGGAGTCTTCTGCATTATAATCTTAATTTAGTTTCATTTTATTGTTGTAATTTTCATCTTCAGGGCTCTCATGATACCATAGATCTTCAACGTATTTTAAATATATTGGTTTCTCTCATTCATTTTAGCTTTTATTTCATTGGTTTTCCTTTATTCCTCAAATTCCCTTATTATACTTTAAGTACACTGATTCCCTCTTAAGAACTTCTAAATTCAGTCTTCATTTTTGGATGTTTTTGTCTCTTGCTTTAGTTATTTTTCCCTCCCTGAAGTCAGGCAACTTGATTTCAAATTGTCTTGTGAGAATGTATTTGTGCACAAATGAATCCATACCTACTACAGTTTTTTTGAGTAAGAGTTGAAGAACAACATAATTCACCAATTTAAAAGATATAATTCAGTGTTTTTTAGGATATTCACAGAATTCTGTAATCATCACCGTAATCTTAATTTAGAACATTTTTGTTACCCAAAAAGGAAAATAGTACTGGTTAGCAGTCACTTTCCATCCACTCTCTCACCCCGAGACAGCCATTAGTCTATCTTCTGCCTCTGTAGATTTGTCTATTCTGAACATTTCATATAAATGGACACATGCAACATGTTGCCTTTTGTGACTGGCCTCTTTTTTTTTTTTTAAGAGAGAGAGAGATTTTTAATATTTACTTTTTAGTTTTCGGCAGACACAACATCTTTGTTTGCATGTGGTGCTGAGGATCGAACCCGGGCCGCACGCATGCCACATCCCCAGCCCCTGTGACTGGCCTCTTTCACTTAGCATATTGTTTTTCAGATTGATTTGTGTTTCCGGCTGTTTATCTTATTTTTTTGTACGTTTCTATTCTGGGTTGTTGATTTATGATTCATGTAATTTTTATTTTTTACCCAATTCTTATTTAATGCTATTTAATTTATATTTAAGTATAGTATTGTAAACCTTTCCTCTGCCTCATAATTATTAGTTAATTTTCGTCTGCTGAAAAGCTTTGACAGCAACTTTCTACATTCTTTTAGAAGATTTGAAGTGGATGTTATGTGAATCTTTCTGTTTTTAAAGTGCCTTTAATTTTTTTAAACAATAATAATTATTTATTATATAAGATGAAGTTGAGTGGTTTGAATTTCTTACTAAGATCTTAGTTTAAGGTTACCATAGATTGTTGATACTGTTTAATTTCTCATTTCCTGTGTGTGTTGATTATTATTCAGATGCTGTGATATTATTTTATTTTTTATCTGGAGAATGTGTAGTAATATTTTATATTTAGAACAATATTTATCTCATTTAATATTTCTATAAAATGGGAGGATATTTCCTCTCATTTTTCCTCAAACTAGATTTATTGTGGCCATTGAAAAAATGGTCTTACAAACAATAATTTTATCTAGCTGCATATCATTATCCTATCATTCAATTGATTTTACTATATTAAACAAGAACATAATAATTTTGGAGTATGTTTTGGAGGTAGAGATTACTAAGGTTTGTTGATATACTTATTTTCCCTTACTTGTACAAAAGAGACTTTCCTTACTGAACTATGTGTATATTTCTTGCCATTTAAATGTGTTTGGAAGAAATGTGTCATTCTAAACTAAAACAGAAAATAAGTCATTATGGAGTTCAATTCTCTTACTCTCCACCTGCCTAAACAATAATGGAGAAAAGACTTTTTCCCTTGTAAAAGTGAAATCTCAAGATAACAGTGGCTTGAATCATTGATTTTCCATGACAGACCTTCTGTTGAGAAATACCTGAAATCATACTGACTTGGTTAAATCAAGAAACATACTTTTGTTTTGTCTAGTTACTAAGATTTTTTAAAGATGTTAGTGTAGATATTTCTAATCTGACAAATACAGTATAGATAGAGATTGGAACAACTTCCTCAGAACAAGAGCGTGTATCTAGACTTCCATATTTCATTTAAAAAACCAAAACCACCACAACAAAAAACCTTTATCTACACACTCAAATAATCATTAAATCATTAACTATCTAAATTTCTTAGTGGAAAAATAAAGGAAAGTGCTCATCTATAACATAATTAGAAAACTGAAGGCTTTTTGTGTTCTTCTGGAAGTCACATTCTTTTATACACAAACTGCCAAATAAAATAACACACTATTTAAAGTAGAAATATGCAACTTTATCTAGTATCTTTAAAGAATAGGCAGCCAGAAATCTTTATATATCAAGTTTGCTAAAATAAGATGTGCTCCAAATTGGAATTCGTGAGCAATATTTTACAAGACATTTGCAGAACTACAAATTTGTGATGCCACTAGAATATATAAAACTCTTTCATAAAAATTATACTCTTTAAACAAATATTTCAATTGAGTCTCAAAAGGTCCAAGATACTAGTGTTAATTATATTTTATTTAATTTGATATTAATTTGTTTTTCTAGTAAAATAAAGTATATCCTATAAGTTGATGTGTCTTTATTACAGTAAAATTAATTGTGGACTTCATGCTGAATTAGCAAGGTTAAAAGAGTACATGATTGTGATTGATGCTGTGCTTCGTGTGTGTGTTCACTACCAACAACATGAGCGCATATTTAGAAAGATATTTCTTCTTTTATTGAGTGATGAAATTCTGTGTGAGATTTATTCTGCCTATGGCTTGTGTCTTTGTGTTTTCAGCCTTAGTAGGGAATACTTTTTCAGTTATGTATTCAACTCATGCCTCCTTTCCTATTAGCTTCACATTATGCAAATGAAAATGCTCCTTAAAATTCTTGAACTAATCTTTGCTCATAAAATTGGTTGCTTTAAATGCTGTGCTGGTAACTTTAGCACCTGTGGTTATATGGAAATATTTTTTATAGGCTTCTGGCTTTTTCCTAAATTATATTTCCATTCAGAATCACATGTTTCCTGGGCACATTTTCATACCACACATTAATTACCTTTTCAACTGTCATTAATTATTCTCTTTTAAATGATGAACAACTTTTGTACTGGTTGAGAAACTTCAAAAAAGAATTTTTATCTTTATTTCCATATGGAGAATGTAGAGTTAGCTGAGTCAGAGCCATACTCACCAAAACCTTCTGCATTCTAGTTAACATTCTCTGTCATCATTTCACTGTTAGATTTTGCAAGATACACTATCTTATTTTTCTAGGTGACTTTCAATGAACCATGTCATTTTTAAATTTTATTTTTAAAATTTCAAGCCTAAGTAAGGTAGTTGATGTGGAATAATGAGTTGATATGACAAAGCTATACTGAAATATAAGTGTTGTTAATATTTATTTATTGGTTAAGCAGGACAATTCTAAAATACAAACTTAAATGTTCCATAAAACAATTACAAATATATGGATATCACATATTAAGAATCTGCATAAGCACATGAACACAAACATATATAAAATTTTTTAGTCTCTGCTTAATACAAAATCTACTGTTCTTAATTTCTGTGAATACCAGAAAATATAATATACTTGTCATTTAATGTAGTCTGGTAATATACAGGAAGAAAAGGATACACAATAATTATTTAAAGAAGGAATGCTTTGTACTGAAACAGAGATGGTATTACCAATTTTTAATTCATTTGCATTCTCCATTATTACAATGTTGATTTTAAAAGTAGACTATTCCATTTCAACTAATTTAGAGTCATTTGAATTTTTTTTCCTGTTTGGGTTATCTGAGTGGGTATCAGCAAACATGTGCCAATGAATCAAATCAAACCTTCTTAATGAAGGTTCTAATGTTTTCCTCTTGTGCAAAGGGATCTGTAAGTTGAGTACCTACAAGGGACTGTACTAATAATCCCATTCACTGTGAATTATAACAACAATATTTTTAAAAGTCCATGAATTTATGAACTATTGGATCCTGGATATTTTTTGTCATTTATATGAAGACTTTGTTCCTATGTTTAGGTCATCAATTTTTGACACTGTGTTATTCAACCAAATGTAGGTTATAGAATCATTTTTTTTTTGTTTTGTTTGTTTTTGGCAAAGTCACTCTCTAATCTGGACCAATGGCCCTCAAATATAAAATTGTATCAGAATAACATTGCAATATTAAATAAATTCTCACCAATTAGTTTGAATAACAACATTTGAGAAGCTTTGCTCCAATCTAAGCACTCACCATTTGTGTACCATATCTGAAATCAGAAGAAGCAGAATTAGCATATCTAAGCAGTTCAGGTTTTATTTTAATGCATATGTATTAAATGCTCTTTTTCCTTTTTCCCATGGGCCACCTGCTTTAGAGTTTCAGAGTATAATTTCTAAACAGTTTTTGGATGGTTACTTTCCCAACATGAAGAGGCTTGGATGAGGCTCAGGATCTTCATATGTAACACTGAGCCAGGTGCACACTTAATGGCTTGGGTGTTCCAATGATGGGTAAGGCAATGCAAATTTTCACTTACTCCATCAGTGCAAATTTTGAATATTTATTACTCCTGATATTTCTATTTCTTTCTTAAAGCAGATAATTTTCATTTTCCTATATCACACCATCAGACCTGATTATGTTTCCTTAATAATAAGGTAGAAGACATGCCACAAATACAATTGTTAAGAATGTGTTGAAGGCCATACCATTCATGGTGGTAAATCCATTCTCTGATTTACAAGAGCTCTTTTCCTAGTTAAGAAAGGCAAAGGGCAAGAAAATAAATGCACATTCATATATATCATCTTCTTCACATATTTTATTCTCCTCATAACTCAGTTTCTATTAACCATGGTTTGTATTTGAGTGATCTGTCCAAATTCCTGTAGTCAACAAATGATAGAACCTGGATACAATTTCAAGTATTTTCTGAAATCCAATCCCACAAACATTTTGTGACACTATGCTGCTAAGAAAAATAGAAGAAGAGATTTGAAACAGTATATAAATAATGTTATAATGTTGGACTATATTATTAGATCATTCTTTTGGTGAAAATAATGCTATACATACTTGGAATTTTTTTGAATGCTAACATTATTTGTATCTATTCTTAAAGTATATACTTATTTGATATGAAATGTTCTAAAGATCATTTTATTATTACAGTATGTTCTCGATTTCTTAGAATATTAAAATAAGAATTTGAGGAAAATATAGGGTAAGATCTGATTCAGGCAAACATTTGAAGATGAATTTGAAGGAAAAAAATTAAACCAAACTTACAAAGGATTTTCCCAGAACACTTTGTAAAATAAAATGAAGCCAGAAATTCAACACACTTTTGTTATAAAATGAAAGGTTTCTTTCAAACCTATCTACCCTCTTTTTATTAGGATAGGTATAACTGAATGTAACACAATATAATTTTGTAAAATCATAAAATGGTTATGATTAAAATAATTTGATATAGTAATTTAATGCCTGGATAAAGTATATCTTTATATTCCATTTAATTCTAATTTTTATCCAAAATCTTTCATTGAATATTGTGCTTGAGTGCATCTTCTAAGCCATCACTGATTTTGTAGGATTTTAATGTTTTTAAGTTCTTGTATTATTACTTAAGGTAATAATTCAATATCAGAAATACTGATATGTGCAAGTCTACTAAAAGCAATACTTCCATTTATTTGCAATCCATCATAGGCTAACATAATCTCCATGGTCTTAAGGCAACAATCATACATTGAAACCCATACATCATTTGCTCCATTTTCTCTCCTTGAATCATCTGAAAACTTCTCATTCTCATTTACTTCTTTCATGCCTTCTATTCTGTTCTCCTTCTCTTATTTTGCTTTTCTCAGGCTTCTCATTTCCCCAAGAACTATGCTTAAGCAGAAGGTTACTCTTCATTAGCAACATATAGGATTTCCTACAAGCAGACACAAATTGCACACTGCTCTTGCCAGCACTAATCATGTTGACACTGTCAACTGCAGTGCTGTTACAACACTTTAGTTTAGGTCACTCGAATTATAAATCCTGACAGTAGTGTGAATATTGCTTTATAGAAAATGTCTCTAAGAAGGTATTTTTTGACTTATGAAAAGGAAAAATAAATAAATGTTAACAGTAGCCTTAATGAAAGAAATGCTTTATGTACATTCTTCATCAGTATAAATTTAATTTAGAATGAATGTGAAAGCTCAGAACACTTTCATTTTAGACTAAGTGCTCTGGATTATTTTAATAATTGTCATATTTGTGCCTGATTTCCAAATTTCTTTTATTACATTTAATTATTAGAATCATCTTTAGAATACATATGTTCACTCTAGTCAAATATTATGTTCATATAGCATGCAAAGGGATCATATAGCCCATTGAGAAATTAATGGCTATGACTTCTAATTATAGATCATTTAAAAATATTTTGTATTACTGTTTAGATTTTTATATACAATTGAAAGTAACATGTTCCTTGAGGCCAACAAATATAAATATAATTCACTTCAATAAACCATAATTTATGAAAATATAATCTACATATTTTCTTAAATTAGGGATAGTTATTTATTTTTAGAGGAATGGGGGAGCTATATTCTATTTCAGGTTATATTATTACTTAACAAGTTTTTAAGGAAACCACCATATCGAATTTTCTTCTACATACTGTAGCAATTGGTAGAGTGGAGCATCTTTAAAACACTTTTGGAAGAAAAGGCCTATTACTTAAAAGCCATTTTAAAGTAGCAATAAAACTTGCTCAATGCAAATAAATTGCCCCATAAGGCTAATTTTATTCAACTGGCATTTCTTTGGCTTTTTTGTTTTAACCTTTTGTTTACAGGGTCATGCACTGCTTCTGCTTCTTATTCATCTAAAACATGTCTCTCAATTGACATATATTTGGAATGAACTGAATAGATGAGATAAAGTAGAACACAAATAAATGTTACCATCAGAATTTGCTATGCCTGTGTTTCCCCGAAGTACCTGGAACATAAACATTGTATATTCCGTAGAAGAAAAGTGGGCAGAACATTTAAAACCACTATAAATATATCATCTAACTTCTGATAAGCATCTCTTCTATTACCCATGGCTAATATGCCATGTTTTCTCCGCTTTTGTTTATAACCTCTCTAAAGACTGTACTTCTTAAGGGATGATTAGGGATGAATCTGACCTCATGTTCATTCAATTGTTATGATTCATTTCCTTACACTTATTAAATTGAGAAGCTCACTCATTGGTTGGCTGGAAATGGGCTAGAGTTTGCTTATACCAGCGGCATATACTCCTTTTGAAATTTTCCATGTGACTTTGCGTCAGTGGTGAGGGAATCTCCCCATGTTTCAAATCTCTTTCCTTCTATTGCATGTCTCATTTATGTCTTCCTGTTCGGTTTTTATAAATGTATATGACTGGGATACAAAGTGTAATTTCTCTCTCATAAGATCAATGATTAATAGCCTTAAATTCAAGACATTTCATAGCAATTAGGTTAAAATTTGAATAATCAGAGTAGAGGATCTTGGGGGAGCATCTTTTTAAATCTATTTAGCATATCCTATATCCTACAGTAAATAAATCAAGGAGTAACATACACACTAGCTACAATATAAAATAATATTGATTAAATATTATTGGATGTCCAAAATATTTAATTAACTTGAAAATGGCAATTTTTTATAAGAAATATAATACACTGTAATTGATACGATATGTGTATGCTAGAATGTTATTGGCTACTATTTCTATATGTTCATTTTCTTTGTGGCTTTTTCAGACTACCTAAAACGTCCATTGTGCATTTAATGCTTCTACATCAGTAACAAAAATTATGAATGCAAGTTTTATTTCTGACCATTTCTGATCATGCTTAACTTCCCATTATAAGCAATATTAAAACTGTAAAAATATGTTGAATAACATTTTTTTAGTCAATGGACAAAATATAGCATATGGCTGTGATATCTGACTGAAAGTAAACATATTGAGATCACCCACAGGGGATGTAGGTATAGCTCAGTAATAGAGTGCTTGCCTAGAATGTTCAAGGCCCTGGGTGCAGTCCTCAATATCACCAAAAAAAAAAAAAAAAAGCAACAAAGTTCACACAGATCTGTCTGTAGGCAGATCTTTGTGAGTCAAAGAGGGAGAATCTAAAGGAAGCACACAGATTGAGGCGACTGAGAACACAGTTTAAAGGAGAGGGAGTTTCAATTTACAAAGCAGAATATCAGGGAGAAGAAAGCTATGCAGAGATACTGCCAGGAAAATCTGTACTGTGTGCATTTGAGCCACTGGATAAATATTGATTTGCACATTCACAGGATAATACTACATGATGAGTTCAGACAAAGAATGACAAGTGAGATGTACACTGAAAATTTCCGGGAGCTCATGCATGACTGGATGTAGATGAAGGTTCAACTAAAAAATGGTGGAAATCTAAGACCTTAGTAGCACCTCACAGGGTCAGAAGTTACTAGAAAGCTAAACTATCCCTAAAGCAAAGGTTACTCTAGACTTCTCATGTTATTTTATCATGGCTACCATAGCAAAATATCATAGATTTTGTGGCTTAAATAACAGAAAATCTATTATCTTGCACCTTTAGTGGATATTAGAAGTTCAAAATAAAAAAGTCAGCAGATTTGGTTTCTTTTGAGACCTCTCTCCATGGCTTGCAAATAGCCATCTTTTCACTGTATCTTTAGATGTTCTTTTCATGAACATCCTTGGCCCTTCTCTATGTGATCAAATACCCTCTTGTTATAAGGATACTGGTCATATTGGATTAGGATTCACCTCCCAGTATCTTTTTAACTTAAATCACTTATTTAAAAACCTCTTCACCTACAATAGTAACATTCTGGGGTAGAGAGTTTTAGAGTGTCAACATATAAATTGGAGGCAGGGGGACAAACTTTAGTCATAACACCCTCCTAAAAACAAACTCTAAAATCGTAAAGTTAATCTTCCAGAAACTTATATGGACAGCAGAAGAAAATTTAATACTCTGTAAGGAATAAAATAAACTCCAGCATTGGACACTGTAACATTCCCAAGCCCTAATATTCAATTAGAATACTGGCTATGTAAAGAAATAAGAAATGTCACCTATAATAATGAGATAAGTGTTTTAAGATAAACAGAATAACAATAGCAATAGAATTATCAGACAATAACTTTAAAGAAACTATTTCAAGTATGATTTCAGGCCAAAATAACAATTTAGAAATAATGGGGCAAAAAACACAAGATATAAAAAAGAGCCAAATAAAATTTTAAAAGGTGAAAACATGCAGTGTTTGAATTGAAAAAATTGTCTGAATTTAAATAATCAATATTAAGTATACTGAAGAAAGTTAGGCAAATTTGAAGACAAAGTAGTAGAAACTAAAATGGAACATTTAAAAAATAGTCTTATTTGGTAAGAACAGAGAGTTAATATGATAGCTATTACAAAACATCTTGTGCTCAAATACACATTGAGGTCCCAGAATATGAGATCTTAAGAATAATATCAAGTGGTCACACATTCACACTTGACTCCCCAAACAAGAAGAGATAAGAAAAAAATTTAAAGCGTACAGACTCCAAAATTTCCAAATTTGATGAAAAGTAAGCCCATGGGACCAAGAAATCATAAGAACAAAACAACATAACCACAAAGCCATGCAAGGATATATTTAAATAAAATTTACAAAAAGTGATAATTATATAAAAAATATGCAAGCAGTTAGAGAAATTGATATAGTATGTACAAATGAATAAAAAGAAGAAAGCATGATTAAGTTTAAGTTTTCAAACTCCAATAGAATGCAAATGACTTTTAAATGAATGACACAGTAGGTCAAAAGCAAATGAGTATGATAGATAAATTTCCAACTGAAAATTCTATTTTGTGAAAGTATAAAAACTGAAATAGACATTTCTAAAAAAAATAAGAAAATTTATCATCTGTAGACCTGCATTACAAAATATTAAAGAAAATTCTTTGGGTAAATTAAAATTGTATAGGAAAATTCGTAGATATACTAAAAGAGTAGTACCACATATTAAATATGTCAGAAAAGCCAAATTCAAGTTTTCATGTTTAAAGTTTAAATGAGTATGGTGACACACACCTGTAATTCCAGTAACTTGGGATGCTGAGATAGGGGAATCGCAAGTTTGAGGCCAGCCTCATCAATGAAACAAGACCCTATCTCAAAATAAAAAGGGCTGAGATGTTGCTTGTGAAGATCAATGAACTCAACGTGATTGAGAGTGTCATTCAATTATTTGCATTTTTTCGTCCTGGAATTCAATCCACTTATCATAATTACTGAAACAAAAATGTGTTGAAATTTTGTATTGTACATGTAAATTTGTCTATTTCTATTTATTTTACTTCGTTGTTGTTTAATGCCTTTTCAAATTCTGGTTGAGATATTTACACACTTAAAATTCGTCTTCTCATAATTTTATCATTATGAAATATTATTTTAATACACATTCTTTCGTATTTGAACTCTACTTCTTCTAATTTTAATGGAAACCCCTATCTCTCTTATAAAAATGGATTCCATGATGTATTTATCTTCCTTTCTTTTATTATGAGCTTTCTGTGTTTTTTATTTAATATCTCTTTTTAAACATCATCTATTTGTAACTTTCTTTTTATAAACACTTTGACAGTCTCACTCTTTAGTAATGGGATTATTTGTTTTAATTTGTTATAATTTTTGCCATGTCACAATGCCATTTTACTTCATACTCTAAATTTGTCTCACCTATTCTTTATCCCTTCTTTCTTCTTATAGGTTAATTGTTGTTTTTTTTTTAATGTATTCACCTTTTGAAAAATTCTATATATATGAAATCATGTAGTATATATAGAATTTGTGTTTGGATTATTTCATTTAGCATACTGTCCTTTAGGGTCATCAATGTTGTTGCAAGTAGCAGGATCTCCTTCTCCTCCAAGGTAGAATAAAATTATCTTTTATATTCAAGTGTCCATAAACAGACACACAGAAATTCATAGTCTCTTTATTCATTCATCCTTTTATAGGCACTTTGCTTCAATGGTAATTGCAATGATGATATTTTTACAATATGAAGATTTCATTTCCTTTTTGTATAATCTTTTAAGGGGGATTGCTGAATCATATGTTAATTCTATTTTTACTTTTCTGAAATGAATATAAATTAGGATCCAACATATCAACACTTTGGAAATATAAATAAAGAAGTATACAGAGGGAAAGTTTATAGCATGAAATGTTTATTTAAAGAAGTAAAAAAGTCCAAAATAAATGCCCTAATTTTCCAATTTAAGAGATTAGGGAAAAGGTACAATTAAAACCAAAGTAAGTATCAGAAGGCAATAAATATATAGAACACTGTTATATATCTATGTATACACACACATATATTGTATACACACCAAACACACACACACACACACACACACACACACATAAAGATAAAAAAAAATATTCTTCCAGATTGAGATTAGGTAATTAAAAGTGATAATAATTGGTATTCCCATTATTATCACTTTTAATTCTACATTATACATGAGTCTTCTTTATAGCAATAATGCAGGAAAACTCATAAATATTGGGGAGGCGGGGAAGAAACTGTCTTTATTCACAGACATTATGATCATGTAAAATTCCAAGAAATATTCAAGGAAGATCCTCAACTAATTTAGGAAGATCTCAGGACATAAGATTAACACCAAAGAAATCAATAAGTTTCAAAAACATAATTTAAAAATTTAGAAGAAAAAAATAAAAATGTAATTTAAAATATAATTTATAATAGCTTATAAAATGAGAAATATTTAAATATAAATATAATAAAATAAATTTTAAGCACTGTACCCTGAAAATGACAAAAAATTTCCTTCCTAATATTTTAAAAAATATTTAGTAGTCTTCAGGAAATATTACCTGTACATGTTTTTCTATTCTTTGTTCTCCTACAGTAAATCTACACATTAAACATACTTTCAAACAAAACCTTGGTTGTTAGAGGAGGAATTCATAAGATAATTTTTGAGCTTAAAGGAAGTACCACTTTTGTGGAAGAGCTATAACATATTTTCTGAACTTGGCAAACTTCACTGACTCTAAGATTTAGAACAAAACTATGAAATCTAAACAGTGGAAATGGTAAGAGCAGTCATAGAGATCAATTTATTTTTACATCAGGATGTTAATTTGTCTATGTTCATAAAAGACATGAGTTAGGCATTAGGATACATTTTCCCCTAGATAGATACCACTTATTCCAGCAGCAATTCTTAAAAATATTGTTGAATTATACTGATACACTTCAAAATAAACTCTTGTTTATAAATATGTAAGGCAATTTCTGTACACTGTGAGCTATCTCATTGATCTATTGAATAGTGTCCATCCTATTCAAATTTAAAATGAAAAATATATATAGTAAAAGGGTATAGTGCTTGTAAAGAACAACAAGAAATAGTATTACTGAACAATGGAGTTTAGGACAACTTGTTCTAGAATAAAATAGAGAAATGAAATATCTTGAAAGATATGAAAAGAGCAAGCAAAGGAAACAAAGGAAAATTTTATAAATTGACTTATCCTAAGATCAATAGAGAGTTCAAAGATTTTCAGCAAGAGAATTAAAATATTCACATCTCCCAGTGCTGGAGAAATAGGGAGAATTTTAGACATGAGACATAGGACAGTATCATCGTCACCCTTAGCATTATTCTGAGCAGTAAGTATTCAAGGAAGATTGAGGATTTCAGAGAGCTCCCATGAATGTAGTAGTTTGTGTATAGGTTTGAGGTCAAATCCCTAAACAGAAAGCTGAAGTCTAAAGCCCTAGAATAAAACTATGAAATATTATGAATGCTGAAATTCATTATCATTCTTAAAATACCAAGCATTTCCCCCCCCCCAAAGAGCCATTTATTCACTTGATATGGTACTTGATTTTCCTTCCTAGAGAAATGAACCTGCAACTCCAACTGTTCAAGCAGAATGCTCACAATGATTAGCCCAGAGATAGATGAATGACAGAAGTAGAGTTATTTGGAACATTGAAGAAAGAAACTAAAAGTGGAGGCTATCCTTAAAGTTTTGGTGGCCATCACTGTCATAATAGAGAAATTAAATTGATTTTGATAAAGTAGTTGAGGTTTAATACTGTCAATTGAAAATATCCTAAATGAGTGTCAAAGGAAAACAAGTTCACTTGGTGTTAGAACTTAATAATATTTTAATTAACTATATAAATGCATATATAATTTCATGTAAACATTGCATGTATGACATAATTCAAAATAACATAATTTATAATAGAGAAAGTAATAAAGCTTACTAATCAGAGGTAAGGTAATTAAAATTAAAAACCATACATATATTTAGGGTCGCCATGTCCAGGAAGCATAGGGATGAGATACAACAACCTACTATAACAATTTTGTGTTACATCTTAATGGCATATAAAAGCATCTAAAGAATACAAAATCCATAAAATGTATTGTTGTACAAGTAGTTAAGAGTCTTCAGTTCAGTCTTTGTGTTGAAATCCTCTGTTAATGATAAACCAAACTCAGTTCCCCCATCACCACCAAGCAGAACAACCTTTCAAATGTGATATTTGCATTCCTTAGGAGATTATTTCAGGAGCCATGGGAATTTCCAAATTTTGTGTGTGTGTGTTTGAGAATTACTTTGAAGGCAGAAGTGCATATCACTTTATTCCAGGTGGCATATCTGAAACTCACTCATGAATTAAATATCACATGCCTATTTTGTAATGATGCATGCAGTCAGTTTACCTGGACAGTTCTTTGTTTAGTCAGAATGGACAGAAAGGAAAATGTATATCATAATTTATCAAAATTAACTGCTTTCTATTTCCCCAGAAAGCAAAATAAGGAATGCCATCCTCAATACACTGAAAAGCATATAACATAAGTCATTAAAAGTTACAAACACTATATGAATGTCAATGGATATTTAATCAATGTCAATGAGAGCTTATAAAAACTTTTTCCCTCTTTTCCTGAGACTGCATGGGACTAATAATGATTTTAGAGGTAAAGAAATACAAAGCAATTTTAAATATACCCTTTGATTTTAGATTATTTAATTGCATTTGTATGTAAATAGTAATAGGAGTATTGCATAGAAAAATAACATTTAAACTTCAATATTTTTATTTTTAAGTTTTCTTGAATTTTAATTTCAATTATTATGAAGATATCATTACACACTTAATGTTCATGTGAGTCTAATCAATCACAAATCATATATGAAAACTCAAAATGTGCTAGGTTTATGTTTGTTTAGCACTCCAACCATATCAACCATCAAAAAGTGCTGATTGTGGTAATTTTAAAGAAAATGGGGCAAATGCACACTTACTGAAAGAGGAACTTTGCATTTAATTTTGTTCCTTTCTGTAATGTTGAACCTGTTTTAGCCACATGCATATATACTATTTTGCTAGTCATTTAAAAGTTATCATATGGTGGGTTTATGAGCTGTTTCTTTTATCATAATAATGTTTGTTATATAATAAAATATTGCTTTAATCAATGAGTTAAGGGTAGATGATCTAATGTGTTCAAATTACATGGCAAACTCTCATCTAGAATGTATAATTATGAACAAAAACTTTATTTGACAGCCTTTGTAAGACATTGTGAGGATATTGAGATTAAATAGAGATCTGAAGTGTGAATCCAGAAAAGTTTTTTCTAACTTGGAAACACATTAATTTCTGTGTTGTCTTCATAGAATAACAATTCAGAAACAACTGTTTTATTTTTTTCTTTGCAATCAAACTAACTGTCCATCTTAATCCCATTAAGATGGTAATCTGCATAAATGAAGAATTTTTTAAAAATACTTCTAGGGTTCGTCTATTTTTCCCATGCTCCCCCTCCCTACCCTACTATGAGTCAGTCTCCTTATATCAGAGAAAACATTTGGCATTTGTTTTTGTGGGATTGGCTAACTTCACTATCTCTAGATAGGGTAGAGGGGTGGGAGGGAAAGGGACAGGGCAGGGGCTTTGCAAGGATGGTGGAATGTGATGGGCATCATTATCCAAAGTACATGTATGAAGACATGAATTGGTATCAACATACTTTATATACAACCAGAGATATGAAAAATTGTGCTGTATACGTGTAGTAAAAATTGTAATGCATTCTGCTGTCATTTATTTTTTTAATCAATTAAAATATTTTAAAAAATACTTCTAGGTATTTCTAAGACATATGAAAGAATTCATTAGACATTATATCATCAGCCCTTTGGTGTTTCTTTTTAATCTTTCTTATCCTTACTATGAAATCTAAAAAGACAAAAAAACAAATCAAAACATAAAAGCCATATTCTTATATTGAGAATCTGATGGCATATGAGAATTTGCAGTTGATCTAAATCTACAAGTCACTGATAAAGAAGAGGTAAACAGTGGATCTCTATACATAATGACTAATTTTGCATGATTGAGATCGTGTAATGGCTTATTAATAAGAAAGTTGCTGTTATCTGGATTCTTACATTTTCTCAAAATTAATACATTTATTCCTAACACCGAGGTGATGGTATTAGGAGATGGAATATTTTGGAAGTAATTAGACCCTAAGAGCTGGTATTCAAGTCCTTCTGAAGAGCCAGTGACACTTCTTGTCTGACAAGAAGCAAATTATATTAGAAAATATATGTTAAGAAAAACAAATACACAGAAAAAGTGAATACTCTTAATACACAGAAAATCAAACAATTATTATAAAAATTGGATAAGGTGTTTGAACAAAGCATTTCAAAACAGAATAAAGAAAACTCTTACCCAAAACTACCATACCCAGATATTTGCATAACTGAATTCTATCCAATCCTAAAAAAGCAGATAATTCCATTTCTACTCTAATTCTTCTGTAGAAATGAAAATGAGGAAAATTTTTCAAATAATTTTATATAAATATAGAATATCAATAATATTAAAACATGACAAATTTACAGAAAAAATAATTATTTGTATGATAAAAAGTACCAAATTCCTAAATTACAATATCAGTAACTGTAAAACTGTAATCAATTTATATATTAAAAGAATAACATTACTATCAAGATAAACTTATTCAATGGTTGCAAACATGTTTTAGTATGTCAGAGGAGAAAAACCATAGCATTTTATAGTTGCTAAACACGACATTTGATAAAATAAAAAAATCCTTAAATTTTTCTTACAAAGAAAAATTATAGGATTAAAAACAGAATGATGCATGATATAATGTTAAAACAAGGGAAAATATTTTCTGTATATTACATTTTTTAAATTTTGAACCTAAGTTGTTTTAAAAGATGTAATGAGGCCACACTTTATTAAGAGGAGAAATATAATCTTAGGGGAAAGTGAAGGAAATTAAGGGTGGAAAGAAGGAAGAGCAAACATAGACAGATGCAAAGTTAGACTGTCATTTACTAACAAAAGCAATATATTTATAAGTCTCAACTGCTGTCTTGGGAGGAATCATGTGAACTCTGTTTCATTTGTTCTCTTTCTTTTTTAATTATTAAATATTCTACTGATTTTAGATATTGCCTTTATTGCATCTGAAATATTTAATCTATCTTCACCCATCTCTGTATTTGTGTGTGTTCCATTCATCTATCTTTCTATTTGTATTATAATTTCATACTTTTAATCACTGTCTTAATTGTATTTGAATATGTTATGATCTAATCCACCTGTTCTGCTTTTCTTTTGAAAAACTTGCTAAGATATTTGCTTACTCATTGTTTTCACCATATGAATGTTAGCTTGGGTTTGTCTAACTCCATTTTTCAAAAGTTGATTTTTTTTAGGATAACATTCAATTTGAAACCAAATAAGGAGGACTTGAATTGTTATGACATTCTGTCATTTTGTCTGAAAGAGAATACCACAAAAAACTTGTATGAACATTTTTTACTCACAGTAGCTTAAAAATAATGATCTATTGTCATGAATCTGTAGAATTCACATTCAGTGATTTCATATGGGACTTGTCTGGTATAATTCTACTTCTCATTGAAATTGATGATGAATTGCTTGGGACCACTCAGCTCCCCATGTCTCCTATTCTCCCAAGGTGACAATATTGGCCAGTGTATGCTCCATTCATGAGCAATGACTTTAAGTACAAAAACAAGTATAATCATATATAATAACTGTCTTCTAGGTTTGTAACTGGCACACTGTATTTTCCATGTATAGAGCATTGGATAATACAAATTAAAATCAAACCAAAAGTAAAAGGGTGGGGAGTCACACTATGGCTACTTTGAGGTCACAGCAATACTGTGAATGCAGAGATAGTGATTATTGGACCCAGACATTCAACATTGCATAGTCTGCCTTCCTTGGTTCAATTATTCCTGTATTTCCCACAAGCAAAATATACTTGCCTCCATTCAAGGATCACCATGTCTCATATCAATCAAAGTTAAATGGCTTCAGACTTAAATTCTTAGTTATGGGAGTTTACATCAGGTTGAAACATGAGGTCTCTTAGTTTGAAGACATATAAACTAAAAAACAAATTCTGTGCATTATATTTATCCTATTTAACATGGTTACATAGTGAAAGAATACACCTTTCATGTGCATTCTCAATAGGAAAAGGAAGAATCAGAAACTCATAGCAGGCAGTCACTAGTTCACATAACGATTCTGAAATAACACTGGGAAAATGCTGCACAATCTCTTGGGTAGTGAATATTTCTTAATAAGACCTTCAATTCCAATTCCAGGGAGTGCCTTCCAGGTCAACTTCTTTGCAAGGCTCTTGGGTTCACTGTTTGACATGGTATTCATTTTCTGTTACCTATTAACTTCTGGATAGTACATTAAGAGGTGCCCCCTTGTTGATTGCTACCAGTATCCCCAAACTACTTTCTGTTATTAGAAATGTTTATAGCCCAGGTTTCAGAAGAAATTCTTCACATAAATTAATAATTCTTTGAGTATATGAAATTATCTGAAGCATTGTAGGATTCCAGTCCTATGATAAAAGCCACACTCACCTTTTTGTTTTGCTGACACTCCAGTCAGTGAGGGGAAACTCTATTGAGACTCCAGGGCTAAGAGGCTTGGGCTGGATGCCTCCTATCAAGGGAAAGAGGAGTTTGTTGAAGAAACTAATTTGAACTTCTTGGGGCAGAGATGTTGGTGTGGCTGCAGTCCTTGCAGTTGTTGATGGCACACGGGTGCAAGCAAGAATAGCATTTGCGGCAGATCCTAGTGTCCCAATTGTATTTTTGGATAAGCTGGCAGGGGAAAGGCTCAGTGAGGCCACCTTGAAAGCCAAGCACCAAGTGGAAGACAAAATCTCTTTGGATGTTATAGTCTCAAAGAGTGTGTGTGGCTATCCTCTGGACAGTACTGGACAGTGGGGATGTCCTCCTTGTCTTGGATTTTGGCTTTAACATTCTCAGTGGTGCCAATGGTCGCAACCTTCAAGGTGATTGTCTTTCTCATAAGAGTCTTCACAAACATCTGCATCTCTGCTTCTGCCTCTTGGCCACTGTACTGAAGAGAAAGAGCCACATTCACAACTTTTGGTGAAATATGTCTTTCTTTTTGGACTTGAAAATTCATAATGCTATGTGACTTTTAATCATATTTAGGGGCATTATCCCTCTGGAAATGTGATTTTCATTTTCCTTGATCTAGTGTCTAGACATATTATGTTCATATTATAGTGGTGATAAAGGGGCAAAAAGTCAAGTTGTTAAAGTCAGTTACTAGGACAGTCACAATGTTAATGGGCAGGGGAGAATTTTCCACTCACAAGAGGACTAGGCATTAGCTGGGCACCGTGGTGCACACCTGTAATCCCAGTGGCTCAGAGGCTGAAAGAGGAGAATGGCAAGTTCAAAGCTAACCTTAGCAAAAAGTGAGACACTAAGCAACTCAGTGAGACCTTGTCTCTAAAGAAAATACAAAATAGGGCTGGGATATGGCTTAGCTGTCAAGTGCCCCGAAGTTCAATCACTGGTGCCAAAAAAAAAAAAAAAAAAAAAAGAGGCCTTGGCAGGACAGACAGAAATAAACTGAATGCTAAAGAGTTGATGCCTATAACTACATAAACAATAAAAGACAAAAAATATTGTAACTTTCTACTTTGTCCAAATATTTTGAGTGTTTTCTGAATACTTCAAAGTTTTATTTTTAAAATGACTTTTAAAAGGCTTATCCCAACATCTTCTAATTACTTTTTGTCATTTAAAAAAATTTTTAATTAATAGCTAAAATTTTATTTATTGTATTTATTGTTGTTACTATGTTCAGATGTTTTTATTATCATGCTATTTTAACTGGAGTTTAAATAATCTATCAAGTTTTTTTCATATAAATGAAAGTTGTTGATTTCTGCTATTAATATCATTATACTTTGTATTATACTTTATACTATCTTTTATACTATATTATACTTTATACTATCTTTTATACTATATTATACTTTATACTATCTTTTATACTATCCTAAAAAGTTTTCTTTCCTTGTAGTAATTTTCAGATCATTGTATTAGGTTTTCCAACTACACCTCTTCTGTAGAGAATGTTATCTGGTGGATATTAATGTGAGAGAGATATTCTTGCACTTTATATTAACTCCCATTGGTTCAATTATGAGCTTCTTCTCTGCATCCCCTTGGGGCCAATATTTCAATTTTGTTCTTCCCATGTTCCTAGACACACAAAGTATTTCTAATATTCATGAATGCAAGTGTGATAGTCAGCTTTATGTGTCAATTTCACCGGACCAAAGGGTGCCCAGATATTCATTTCAACATTACTCAGGGTACTTTGCAAAGGTGCATCTGAATGAGATTTACCTTTCAAACCATGTAAAACAGATTTTCATTTCTAGAGTGGGCAGACTTCACTTGATTCAATAAAAGCCTTAATAAAACAAAAAGAGTAAGAGAGAATGTGCTGTGTCTTCCTATCTTTGAGCTGGAAAAAAGTGAGTTTGAGTTTTCCTCTGTCTTCAAAATTGAGCTTGCACTGAAGTTATGCTAGTGGCTCATCTTGTTTATCTGAGTGTCAACCACCAGATTATGCAACCAATTTCTTATGTAAAATTTATTTATAACTTACAGCATATAGGCTACCCTTTTGCTTATTTCATGGAGAACATAAACTAATAGACCAATTGTATTCTTGAGTCATTACTGTATCCATTCAAAATGGATTAACAGGTTTTCCGCCTTAAAAGTGATAGAATTCCTTACTATTCTTTCAGAGCTGCCCTTGCATCATGATACATTAAAGGGGAAGTTCCATTTTGCTTTGAAAAATATTCCTCTCCCAGAAATAGAGCCATCATCATGGTTTGAAGAACAGCAGAGTTATAGGACAAGAGGATGAAGGCCACCTGTTTATAGAGCTTGTCTCTCATCAGTCTCAATCTCTAATATATCCTTTCTATTACAAATAGTATACTGTTAGTTCTACCTGATCTTATGTTTCAGTGTGTCTAAGAATACCCAGGTAATAATGGACAGTTCTAGTCTAATAGACTTTTGATAGTCACCATTATTATGTTAAAATAGCATGCAAAGCAATTATCTCCAAATGATGCATAGTTCTCTGCTCCAGATGGTGAAAACCTAGGGCCTCATTATAAATATAAAATTAAGGCATCCTTGAAAATCTATGTGGGATCTTCATTTGCCACATTTACCACAGTGAAATTTACAAGATAATTTAGCCTAAATATTGTGGCTAGTCTGGAAATAGTATAGTGACTCTTCTTACTTTGAGCTCTACAAAACTGCAAGGCCAAAGTCATCCAATGTACTATTTACAAGTATTATATATGCTCCCACAAAACCATGGATGGTTATAAAGGACCGTGAACATATTTATGGTAACATTTGAACTCTGCATTAAACTACCCTTTACCTTAGAGAACATGCCCATTTATTTTTCCAAAACTAGAAACTCTAAACTATTAACTGGTGTAGCACATGCCTATATTTTTGCAAATTTCATCTTTCATCAATTAGAACACAAATTTTACCTATAAAAGATACAATTGTTGTGCATCACAGGGATGCAAGGTTGGTTCCATTTATGGAAACTGATAAATGAAATTGATAAATATCACATCAATAGAGTTATACACAAGAATCATACGATGATCTCGATAGATGCAGAAAAAGCATTTCACAAAATATAGCTTCCTTTCAGTTCAAAACATCAGAAAAATTGGGAATTCTAGAAACATGCCTCAACATTGTAAAAGCTATCTGTGTTGTAAACCCAGGGCCAACATCATTCTAAATGGAGAAAAATTGAAAGCATTCCCTCTAGAAACTGGAAAAAGGCAATGATACACTCTATCACCACTTCTATTCAACATAGCCCTGGAAATTCTAGCCAGAGCAAGTAGACAAACAAAAGAAATTAAAGGGATACTTATAGGAAAAGGATAACTCAAACTATCACTATTAGCAGATGACATGATTCTATATTTAGAAGATCTGAAAATTCCACCAGAAAACTTCTAGAACTAATAAATGAATTCAGAAAACTAACCACATATGAAATCAACACACATAAATCAAATTTGTTCCTATGCATCTGTGGTGAATCTACTGAAAGAGAAATTAGAAAAACTATCCCATTCATAACAGCCTCAAAAAACATAAATACTTGGGAATCAATCTAACAAAAGAGGTGAAAGACCTCTTTAATGAAAACTACAGAAAGCTAAAAAAAGAAATTGAAGAAAACCTCAGGAGATGGAAAGATCTCCCATGGTCTTGGATAGGCAGAATTAATACTGTCAAAATGGTCATACTATCAAAAGCATTATATAGATTTTATGCAATGCCTTTTAAAATCCCAATGACACTCCTCATTGTAGAAATAGAGAAGCCATTATGAGATTCAATGGTAAAAGTGTTAGAGACCCAGAATAGTCAAAGCAATCTTTAGCAAGAAAAGTGAAGCAGGAGGCATTAAAATACCAGACCTCAAACCATACTACTGAGCCATAGTAACAAAAATGGCATAATATTTGCACCAAAACAGACATGTACTCCAATGGTACAGAGTAAAACACACAGAGACAAACCCACAGAAATACAACTATCTTGTACTAGACAAAGGGGCCAAAAACATTCATTGGAAAAAAGATAGCATCTTACACAAATGGAGCTGGGAAAACTAGAAATCCATATATAACAAAGTGAAATCAAACCCCTATCTCTTACCGTCCACAAAACTCAACTCTTGGGGATAAAAGTCTTAGGCACTAGAATAAAGACCCTATGCCTAATAGAAGAACCAGTAGGCCCAAATCTTCAACATGTCAACTTAGGAACTGTCTTTCTTAACAAGACTCCTAAAGCTCAAGAAGTAAAATCAAGAATCAATAAATGGTATGGATTCAAACTAAAAAGCTTCTCAGCAAAGGAAACAATAACATGAAGAGAGGGCTTACAGAATGGGAGATAATCTTAACCACATGTGTCTCCCATAGAGCATTAATCTCCAGGATATATAAAGAACTAAAAAACTTAACACTATAAAAACAAATAACCCAAATTAACTAATGGACTATGGAAATTAACAGATGCTTCACAGAAGAAGAAATACAATTGATCAATAAATATATGAAAAAAATGTTCAACATCTCTATCAATTAGAGAAACACAAATCAAAACTACTCTAAAGAGTTGGCGCTGTGGCTCAATGATAGAGTACTTGCCTAGCATGTGTGAGGCCCTGTATTTGATCCACAGCAAAACATACAAATAAATTAATAAAATAAGGGTACTGGGTCCAACTATAACTAAAAAATAAAAATAATAAAAAAGGTACTCTAAGATTTCATATCACACCACTTAGAATGGCAATTATCAAGAATACAAGCAACAATAATGTTGGCAACAAAGTAGGCTCATACATTGCTGGTGGGACTGCAAATTGGTGCAACCACTATGGAAAGCAGTTTGGAGACTCCTCAGAAAACTTGGAATGGAACCACCATTTGAACACACTATTCCATTCCCCATTTTATACTGAAAGGACTTAAAATCAACATACTACAGTGATGCAGCCATATCAATATTATTAGCAGCTCAATTCACTATAGCCAAACTATGGAATCAACCTAGATGCCTTCAACAAATGAGTGGATAAATAAAATGCAGTATATATACACAATGCAATATTGCTCAGCTTTACAGAAGAATGAGATTATGGTGATTTCTTGTAAATGGATGGAGCTGAAGAATGTCATGCTAACTAAAATAAGCCAATTTCAACAAACCAAAGGCCAAATATTTTGTCTGATGTGCAGATTATAATTCACAATAAGTGGGGGGAGACTAGGGCAAAATAGAGGTACTTTGGATTAGGCAGAGGGGACTGAAGGGAGGAAAGGGGCTTGGAGGTCAGATGGATATTAGAATGAAATGGACATTGTACATACATGATTACGAGACCAGTGTGATTTTACATCATGTAAAATCAAAGGAATGAGAAACTATACTTCATTTATGTATGATGTGTCAAAATGCATTCTATTGTCATGTATAACTAATTAGAACAATTTAAAAAATACATGCCACTTTGAGGTCCAATAACCTTCATTTCATCAATAGAGGGAACTATCATGATATGTTATGAAATTTAAAAAAAAAATCAAGGTCTCCTTGAGTTATATTATAGCAAGTAGGAAAGTCAACCTTGCTTCAGAAAAAGATGATGAATGTGTATGAAAAATATTCACAAAACTTGTCTATATACTTTAGGCAAATGCAAACTGTTCCTGGTCCTCCTTCCTAGCGAATATTAGATAAATTTACGTATTTATGTTCCAGATACCAGAGGTTATGACAATCAGTTCTAGTTCCCCAAATTCCCCGTGTTAATGCAGGAATATTCAGAGGTAAAATTATTGTATTATGGGGCTGGGGTTATAGCTTAGTGGTAGAGCACTTACCTAATGTGTGAAACACTGGGTTCGATCCCAGGCACCACATAAAATAAACAAATAAAATAAAGTATTGTGTCCATCTATAACTAAAAAAATATTTTAAAAAATGATTGAATTATGAGAGCAGTAACCTAATCAGTCTACCCTACTTTGACTGGACCAACTGGGCTTCAACTGTAGGTAAGTGGGGCATGGCTGGAGGAAATGGATCACTGAGGGTGTGTTCTGGGAGCTTTTATGTTCTCTTTCCCTTCCCCGAGTATAGGCACCCTCATACACACACGCCACTTTCTCTGCTCTCTGGCCTCTATGAGCTGAGTAGTTTTCCTCCACCTCACCCTTCCCAATCTCTCCAGCCTAGATCAATGCAGTCTACTGATTGAACCACAGACAATATCAGTCAAAATAAAGTTTTCCTCCTCTCAGTACTTCTCAGGTATTTTGGTCACACTAACAAAAGGCTGACTGGGACAGTAAATGTGGAGACTAATATTTGGTTAAAGTGTATAGTAGACTACTTCATCCATCTTATATATCTGAGTTTCCTGATGGGACCACAGTGGTATATTTCATACACTGGTATACTTGAATATAATCAGAAATTACTATCAAAAAATCTTTTAGAGTGACAACTATCTACTATTCCACAAATATTGTGATGTTATTTTTAAATTTACATTGTTAGACTGGAGTGAATCAGTTTTTAAAGTTGAAACATAACCTTTACCAAAATAATGGCTCTTCTTTTGCTAATTAAGAGGTATTTTTGCCTGTCACTTTGAACGTCCATCCTGACTATATGGCTGAGAATGAAAGAAATTACTTTCAGGTGATTTGGTAATTAATGTACCCACCATAAATGCAGCTTTGGTCCCAAGTACATTTATAATTACCCTCCATAAGCCCAACTTATAATGTAGTAAGGAAGTTGACATTTAGGGCCCACTTACTTTGGTCTAGACACAATAGGTAGGACCTAATCCAACTACAAATTAATTAAACAGAGATGAAAAATATTCACAAAACTTGTCCATATACTTGGGTGGCCATGTGACTGAGGCAGGGGGAAAACATTACCTACCTTATTTCAAAGCCTTCTTTTATAACTCCCACATCTTAATCATATAAGAATAGGGAAATCATGCAACCACAAAGAGATAGGGAACCAAAATTGGGGCTTATGAACTAAACTTAAAACCAATTTCTCTATACGCACACAGGTCCAATTTTATAAATGTTTTCTTAAAATGGGAAAATGTCATGTAACAAGATTATAAATATTTAAAATAAAAAATCATATAAAACACTTAATATAAATGCTTAAGATGCAATCACAGCACAGTACTTATGCACAATTTATGCCTAATCCTTAAGGTTATAAAAGATATAAGCAAGAAAATTTATCCTGAATTATGTGTCCTAAGCAAATGTTTAAAGAGATGGATCATACCTACACAAATAGGAAAACAAAGTATTTAAAGGGACCATTCTTCCAGACAAAGTAGTGCAGGTCCGTAATCACATTGGTTTGGGAGGCTGAGACAGGAGCATTGTGAGTTCAAAGCCAGCCTCCGCAATGGTGAAGAGCTAAACAACTCAGTGAGCCCCTGTCTCTAAATAAAATAAAAAAATAAGGTTGGGGATGTGGCCCAGCAGCTGAGCGCCCCTAAATTCAATCCCTGGTACCCTCCCCCACACAAAAGGGACCATTCTAACAAGTTTTTGGTACTCATGGGTGGTTTCTGTAGAATAAGTTGAGGCACTATGATCTGGATAAGAATGCATTAAAATTCTCCAGAGAAGAAAAATATTTAGGATTTGAAATTTAGTTTTAGGTCAACTAATTGTGTGTGATGTTACTTAAAGATTTGCCAATGATTTGTCTGGATTGAATATAGTTTACTCATAGTTTGGGTAAGATGCAAAAAAAATGAATTTTTTGAAATTGAATTTTAAATTGTCCTTGAAACCTGAAATTTAGGGTTAAAATCCTAGGATTTTAGGGTTAAAATCCAAAGCAGTGACGACACTGGAGGATACTCAGGAAAGAAAGGTTTGCCATTATTTATAGAAACTGAGAGAAGGATGAAAAATAACTATATAATTCAATCATTAATGATTTGTTTAGTGTTTTTCAAATATTTAAGCCCTATCATTGTATCTAAATTGTAGAATTTGGAGTTTTTCCCTGAACAAAATTCATTGAGAACATCCATTCTAGCAATTTGGGTCATTTACAGATTAAATGCTGAATACTTTATGACTAAAGATAATAACACATTTTTTTTCAATTAGAGACCTTTGAGATGGAGAGTTTGTAAGCCAATTCACTGTCATTCAAATATCTGAAACATCACTCAAGCTTCCCAGAATTTCTGAATAAAATCAAAACTATACTACAAAGTATGTAGGCTATAAAAATTTTCAGTGACTACTTTGGAGAGATTGTCTATACTATTTTAAAAGTGTGAAAAATTAAAATGTTATAGAAGAGCAGATATATACTTAATTCAGATATAACATTGTTTTCCTGTAATTATTTATTAAAGTTACTTACTTTGTTTCAGTTGCAGAATTAAATCAAAGCAAATTAAGAAATCATATTTTCTTGTATTTTTAGAGGGTATATTTGGATAATGTATAGACATTTCCTCTTAAATACCAATTGTATAAAGCAACACTACCCTAGTTTATTTAATTTTTAAACTTAAAATCATAGAATATAGAGTTTAGTTGAAGCATTAAATCTCTTTGTTTTGTTAATTTTCTGGGTAAAGTTTTACACCAGCCAATAAAATAAGCTTGAGAGTGTTGGATAAATTGTAACCAGATGGATTCAATAGGAATGTTGTTCCAGATTAAGTAAAAATAGAAACTATTTCAGTTAGGCCAGGGTTGGAGGAAATAACTTACTGGGAAAATGTCCTTGAGGACTGTATCTTGTCCTGGGACCTTCCTCCTCCCCATTACCCCAGACCCATGCTTTACAGCTGTCTTGATCTAAGCATCTTTCCTCCTTCATGTCCTTCTCCCATGTTCTGCTGCACCTCAGGCACAGAGCAATGGAGTCAGCCAGCTGTGGACTAAAATCTGTCAAATCATAAGCCAAAATAATTTTTCCTAAGTTATTTTTCTCAGAAGTTTTAGCCAGTGATGAAAAACCAAATAATGAAAATCACAAAATAATATGTGAAACTTATTGATGAATCTGTTATGCATTTGAAGATCTTTATAGAGTTTTCTTCCAGTTGAAATGGATAATATTTATTTATTTATTTATTTTGTTACATGATTTGATTCAAGAAATTTAATTTTACTAAAAATAGTTTTGGACAGCATGCAGTTTTCATAAATATTTTATCTAAAAGCATGGAGGTAATCAGCCAAGTTGCAAAAAGGATTACTGATCTGTGTACATCAATGAATTAGGGCCAACATTGATTTAATAAATAGTGGTTGGCATCCTGTTTGCTTGTTGTTAGTTTGAAGGTTGTGTTTCAAGTCACAAGCTGCTTGTCACATCATCATGTGTGATCCATCTGGCATAGAGTCCTGATATCTTAAAATATATTTTAAATTTGGTATATAGATGGTAAATGTCGTTGTAGAAATGGGCAAGCTATGCTTTTATTTTTGACACTAATGTAGTTTAAAGAAAGATGTAATAGCTCATATTTTGGGAATTTTCCACTTGACTTGAGCTATCTGCCTACAATAATTACTCAGACTAGAAGTTTACATATTTTTAGCTATGATGCGATAATTTGAACATCTTCTAACATGGCAGGCATGCAGGACGTCATTATTCCTTTTATTGTAGGAAAATCTCAGAGGGGTAAAAATTCTGGATAAACATTTTAGAGTGGCAATATGGGTTTCTAGATAGGTTTAAAAATACCAGTGATAATCATTAGAACCAGAAAAAAAAAAACCAACTGCCTGACAAAACATATTCTAAAAGGCCGAGTCAGGTGTACTTTCTCCAAATGGCTAGGGTTCAGGGCTATTTGGATTAATATGCATTATACATATTCTGCAGATTAAGCTAAACCTCTAGGGAAATGGATGGCCAATGAACCACTTTATCTGTACTCTGCAGGTACCTTGAGTATTTTGCTACCTGCAATATAATTATAATTGTATTTCGATGTAGGCAGTGCTACTGTAGCAAAAATCATTTTCACTTCTTCCAAGAAATTCCCACAGAGAAATGGAGCATAGTGCAGTCTATTTATAAAACAATATTGTTTCTCTATATTTAAACAGTAAACTATAATTGTAATCAGAAACTGCTTATCTATCTTTCATTATAAAATGCAACTATCATTGCCTATGGTGAAGGACAGGAATAAAATTAAATGTGGACATTAGGAGAGTCCTCTTGATATTTTGTTAATGATACTGCTTTGGTGAATTTCTAAAGCAAAACCATTCATTCAGAGAGGTTTGACTTCTTAAAACAAGTTTTCATGCTTTTTATTCCACACATTGAAATAAAATGTTGAGCTGAAACAATTAGGAAGTAGAGGGAAAATAGGTCTTGGCTCAACAATTTTAGACATTTGGATGAAATTCACATACGCATGAATTTATATGAGTATATCTAATATGCATATGCAAATTTTTACATGTTTTCAAATTTGACTTTGGTAATTTGGATAATACCATTATATTTTTAAAAGTATAATTAAGAAAGCTAGCAACAGTGGCACATAGTCTATAATCCTAGTGACCAGTGACTCAGGAGACAGAAGAGGGAGAATGGCAGTTCTGGCAAATTAATGAGACCCTGTCTCAAAATTAAAAAAAAAAAGTCATTTAAGGTGTAGCTCAGTAATACAGTGTGTCTAGTTTCAATTCTAGTTCTAAACTAAATTTTTAAAACATGTATTCAGAAACTTCAATATATGACATCAGAATGGTCCCCCAAAGATGTTTATAGCAATATCCCTAAAATATAGGAATATGTTTCAGTATAAGTCAAAAAGGGTTTTGCAGTTATAATTAACAAAATTGATCTTAAGATAGAATAGTAATGCTGGGTTATCTCCCTGTCTCCCACCTAATCACATTATGTTTGAAGCAGAGAATGTTCTAAACTGAAAGCAAATGGATGAGATTGTATTCAGAGACATTTAGAGCATAAAAGGGTCTTGGTTGACTTTTATTGGATGAGGCCACATGAAAAAAGAATACAGATAGCATCTAAGGGTGAAAATGGCCTCTGGCTGACAGCTAGAGAGGAATTGGAGACTTCAGACCTACAACCACAAGCAAATGATTTCATCCAACATTATGAACAATTCCTCAGAGCAACTAGAAGGAACTACCTTGATTTCAATTTTAGGAAATAATTGATCACCCTAATTTCTGACATGTAAAATCCCTGAATTAATATATTTGAGTATTTTGATCTGCTAAGGTTGTGGAATTTTTTTTTACTAGAGCAGTAGGAAATTAATGTACTGTGTTTTGTCTTGACAGTTGAACAGAAACACAAATTTAGTTATTCTGTTTAGTTAAATAATTTATACATTATTTGCCTCTCACAGTGGTGGTTGTATAGTGTATGGAATAAGATTGAGGAAATATGGCCCAGTGGGTAAATCACCCATTATCACTACTGTTTCTCCATCTTTGTAAATTACCCACTCATAACTCCTATACTGGATCATTATATGTAGATGTATTTCCCCAACTTCTGCCATAACCATCTTCCTCAAGTTTTGGTTAAGCTCTCATCGTTTTTTCCAAATAGGTTGATGAGTGGTCTAGTTTGGATATGCGGTATCCCCCAAAAGCTCATGTGTGAGACAGCACAAAAACATTGAAGGGTTAAAAGATTAGATTGAGAGAGCTGTAACCGAATCAGTGAGTTAATACAATGTTATAGATTAGCTGAGTGGTAACAGTAGGAAGGCAGGAAGTGACTGATGAGGTGGGTCACTGGGGGCATACCTTTGGGGTTTGCATTTTGTCCCTGGTGAGTAGAGATGTCTCTGCTTCCTGGTGCATGTCCTGAGCTGCTTTCCTCTGCTATGCCCTCTGACATTATGTTCTACTTCATCTTGAACCTAGTACTATGGAGTCAGCTGACCATGGACTGGACTCTCAAATCATGAGCCAAAATAAATTTCTCCTCTTCTATGTTGATATTGTCTGGTCTTTTGGTCACAGCATCAAAAAAAAAACTGACTAGAACAAAGTCTAATCTTTCCAATGTTTCCTGCCTTCAACAACCACATTAACCACAACAAAAATAAATAAATATTAAAAAAGAAATAATGTATATATTATTAGAAAAAAAACTCTTCTATAACTTATTTTGAGGACAGTCTAGATATAAACTGGATGACTATGTAACTAGAAGTTCTTATTTTTAAACCTAGTATCCATTTTTTAAATTGGTTCTTCTTAGTTATGCATGACAGTAGAGTCCATTTTGATAAAGTTTTACAAGTATGAAATATATATTTTTTTAAATAGAACCCCATTCTTATGGGTGGGCATGATGGTGGAATTCACTTAGTTATTTTCATATGTGTACATAGGGAAATTATGTTATATTTATTCTATTTTCTTTCCTATTCCTATTCCCCTCCATTTCTTCCATTTCGTTTTGTCTAACCTACTACATTTCACTTCTTTCCCTCTTCCCCTTTATTGTGGTTTAGGGTTCCACATATTAGCAAAAACATTTAACCTTTGTTTTTTGGGGATTGCCTTATTGCACTTAGAATGATGGTGCACGGATTTATCTGTTTACTGACAAATGTCACAAAGTCATTCTTCTTTACAACTAAGTAATATCCCATTGTGTATATATACCACAGTTTCTTTATTCATTCATTTGTTGATGGACACCTAGCTTGATGCTTCTACACCTTACTTGTTGTGAATAGTGCTGCTATAAACATTACTATGGCCGTATAAATGTAGTATACTATTTTAAATCCTTTCATTATATGC
This sequence comes from Urocitellus parryii, assembly GCF_045843805.1. Classification (NCBI taxonomy): domain Eukaryota; kingdom Metazoa; phylum Chordata; class Mammalia; order Rodentia; family Sciuridae; genus Urocitellus; species Urocitellus parryii. The sequence goes on along the minus strand of NC_135540.1, from coordinate 109,970,737 downwards.
CAAGGAGTTAAATAACTGGATCAAACTGTGGTTCCATTCCTAGTTTTCAGAGGAATCTCCATACTGCTTTCCAGAGGGGTTGCATCAATTTGTAGTTCCACCAAAAATGTATTAGTGTGCCATTTCCCCCACATCCATGCCAACATTTGTTGTTACATGTATTCTTAATTTTTGTCATTCTGATCAGACTGAGCTAAAATCTTGGCAAGTTTTAATTTGCATTTCTCTAATTTCTAGAGATGTTGAACGTTTTTTCATATATTTGTTGACCATTTCTAGTTCTTCTTTTGTTTTGTTATTTTAATATTTTTAACATTGACAGTATGTATCTTAGATAAAGACTGTTACTATTAATTCTGTGTTAATTTGATTGGGTTAAGGAGTGCCCAGATAGCTCATAAAATATTATTTCTGCATATGTATATGAGGGTGTTTCTGGAAGAGGTCAGCATTTGAATCAGTAGGCTGAGTGAATAGTATGTAACTTAATGAATGTAGGCTAGCACCATTCAACCCATGGAGGGTCCAATAGACATAAAGGTAGAGATGGGGTGAATTCTGTCTTTTTTCCTGAATTGGAAAACCCTTATCCTTGGACATGAAAATCTGCTTTATTGGGCCTTTGGACTCAAAGATGTAAGAGTCCAGTTATACCTGTGGTCTCCTGCTACATGCTCAAGACATTTTACTGGAATGAGAAAAACCTCTAGATTCTCTATTCCTTGGCCTTTATATTTGATTCTTCAGCTTGCAAATGGCATACAAAGCGAATTCTCTTCTTGGCCTTCATAATAAGTTTAAATATCTTTATCTGTCTACCTAAATATCTCTATGTATCTATGTATCTATACATTCTATCGTATCCTATCCTTTAGTTCCATTTTTTCTGATGAATAATGATCAAGACAGTGTTTGGTGTTATTGATTTTTAGATTTTAAAAAATTTTTTAAACTGAGTTTTATGAATTTTTAAGGTCTTTGAAATTACCACCTTAATACTATTAGAATTAACATAATTGATAATGAATTGTATTTACTGCAGTAAAGAAATGACTTGTAGTGTTTGATGTGAACTCTTTTTAGAGATAGGCAAAATATATTTATTTAAATGCTGAATCAACCACAAATAAGAAGAAAGAAGCTAAATAACCCTATATATACATGTAAAGATTTTTTTTAAATGAATGAGTATAATGACCTTTGTTGGTTTCTTCTAACATTGGGGAATAAAATGGGGGAAAATGCTAAGCTCAGGGATTCAAATTTCACCTTGAATATACATAAATTACTAAGAGTTTACTGGTGTGCCCTGAAAGAAAACTGTATTTCCTTTATTCACAGAACTGAAACTGATGAAATTCAAGCATAAAATCTTATCCTCTTATTTCCCTATATGCAATGCAAGTTGAACTTCCATTCTGCATGTTGTGTACTACTAAAATTAAGAACATAACTGGCAGATAATGAAATCCCTCAAGTTGAGATGGGAAGGTTTGGGAAAACCCTGAGTAAGCTGGGGATGCTGAATCTCCACATTATGAATCTTCCTTGCTAATGGAAGAAGTCTCCCTAACCAGAGCAAATGCATTCTTTCTATCTCCAGTGGAATTGGTCTTCCCAACCCAAATGGAGGTAGTTTCTCCCCTTTCAAAGGTGTCAGTCCTCTCCAATCACAAGTGGAATCCATCTTTTCACATCTTTCTGAGTGGATTATCCCCACATTACCTGACCAAGCAATAATGACCTCCCTTAAGGTAACTGCAATTCATGATGATGTTGACTATCTTTAGGACCTGCTACATTGTCCCCCTTTGCTTCTAGACCTGTAATTAGACTTAAGCCCCAGAAGGCTCTTAAAGGGGAGGTACAGAATTTGACTCAGTAGAATGCGAAAAACACTTCAAAAGAACTACTTGAGTTTTTTTTTTGTTGTTGTTTTTAATTTATATAAGAAAAAATTCTGAGGAATATGTTTGGGAATGAATATTAAGTTTGTGGAAAAATGCTGGGAAAAGCACAGAGTAAGGTCAGGTCAAATGTACTGTTATGGTCCTGCTAGCAGATGTACTGCTTTAAATGGCTCATCAAGTTAGAAATGGCGTTAACAGTTAGGTTGATTGGTTAAAACGTGGATAGAAAATGACCCACTGGGCTGGGGTTGTGGCTCAGTGGTACAGCACTTGCCTAGCATGCGTGAAACACTGGGTTCAATCCCTGGCATCACATAAAAACAAATAAAATAAAGGTATTGTGTCTATCTACAACTTTTTAAAAGAAAAGAAAACAATAGAAAATGACCCACTCTAAGCAAATTAGACATGTCCAATCTCCTTTGGTTTAATGCTGAGGAAGGAATTCAAAAGCTAAAGAACATTGGAATAACGGGAGATTTGTCATTTAGGAGCTCCTCACACCAAGAGTCCAGAATATAAAACTTTCATAGTTTGACAAATACACTTGTGAGGAAAGACTAAGGATACCTGAAGATCTCAGTGATTGCTCTTTTCTGTAGATCAGATCTTATAGTAGAAACTAGAGGCACTCGATTGAAAGACTTAAATATAGTTGTGGAAATATGATAATGAGGAGACATAGACTACCAAAGCAGAACTTAACTGTCTTAGCCAAAGTAGGGGAATGTGTTAGTAAAATCCCATCACTGTAACAGGTAGGTGACATGAAACAACTTGAAAAGAGAAAAAGTTAATCTTTGCTCATGGTTTCAGCCCACGGTCACTTGGTCTTATTGCTTTTGGTCCTGTAGCAAGTCAGTACATATGCAGAAGCTCATTGCAAAAGAAACCTGTTCATTTCATGGATACAAGGAAGAAAAATAAAAGATAAGAATCAAGGGTTCTAATACCTCCTTAAAGGTCATATTTCAAACTCCTAACTTCCTTCCACTTGGCCCTATTTCCTAGAGATTCCATCATCTCCCATTAGCATCCAATGCTGGGGATCAAGCCTTCAACATACTGACCTTTCAAGGACATTCAAGAAGCAAACTTCAGCATTCTTCCCCATCTCTAAAGTTCATGTACATCCAATAATACAAGATGCATTTAGTTCACCTACAAAAGTTTCCAAGTTCTTAACTGTTCTAGCATTGGTCACAAGCCCAAGTCCAGAGTTTCCTCTGTGACTCAAGACAAATGAAACTCCTCAGAGCCACTAAAAAAATCAAAAGAATGATTTACACACTTGTAATATACAGCAGTAGGACAGGTACAGAGTAAAAATTTCTATTCCAAAAGGGAGGAATAGGGACATAAAAGGGAAAGGTGATACCAAAGCAACTGGAACACAGAAGAGAAAACATTAAATACTCTAACTCCATATCTATGGATATGCAGCCATATGATGTGAGCTTCTAACAACTTGGATAAACCTGCCCTGATGGTCTTGCTGGCTGCATCCCATATGGGCAATCATTTGAGCTTCTTTCTGCAGAGGTTCCAAATCCCTGACATCTCTAACTTCCTGGAGTTTCTGTTGCAGCTTCAGTTTCAGTCTCACAGCATCACACATTGCCCCATTGTGGACTGCTTCCAGAGCCTCTGGTACTGCCCAACACTTCTTGGTATCCCAGGATTTCCTCTAAAATCTAAATGGAAACGTTGGTCACCTCATAACTCTTGCATCATGCATACATGCAAAAACATCTCATTAATGACAATAATGCCTGCTGCCAGCACAATCTGTTCAAAACTCAGCTGCAGTGGTCTCTGAGTATCTTGATAGTTGGACATGCATGAGGAAACAAATTCCAGGGATATAATTCACTAGATGGCCCTGCATGAGTTTGGGAAGTCTGGGGCTTTTTTTAATCAAAGGAAAGTCTTTGTAATGAGTTCATGCGTTTTCACCATTGAGACTGCGATGGGTGTAGTCTTGCCTGAAAAGCTCTCAAGGCATCTTTCTCAATGTCCTGATGCAAAGTATCTGGCTTCCTTTTAACTGAGCTAATCTCTTCAGCAACTGCATCCTCCTTGGCTATAATTTTAAACATACACATCTTTTTGCCAAATTGTGCCTTTTTAAAAGTATCTGCTTTACTCTTTTTGTACCTGTAAATTTAAATATAAGATGTCCGTAATACCTATGCCACTGCTTGAATGTTGTGCCACATTGAAATTCCTTCCACCAGATAAAATATCCCTTCAATTTAATCTTAGTCTCACACAAAATATCAAGTCAGGGATCAAATGTAGGTAAGTTCTTTGACAGACATAATGCGAGTGACTTTTAGTCCCATTCCCAAGAGTTCTCATTTCCATATGAAACCTTATAATCACTGTCTTTATTGCCAATTTTTTCTATAAGCATTACTGCCTTTTGAGCTCAAAAGAGAATTGCCCATAAACTCTACTTAAAACATTCTAGGGTTTCTGCAACCTGCATCTACAAATTTTTCCAAACTCCTACAAATTCCAAAGGCTTCTGAATCACATAATATGAGCAGTTACAGAAACAACTCCACTTCCCTGAACCAACTTTCAATATTGGTCATATTTCTGTTACAAATTCCTGATATAAATTAGTTTTTAAAAAGGGAGAATTTATTTCAGCTCATTGTTGTAGAGAGTTCATTGATTGGTCTCATTGTTGTGGGGGCCTATGTGAGACAGTGCATCATGGTGCAAGCAAAAGGCAAAGGGAGATTGTTTACTTCATGGTAATCTGTAAACAAAAAGAGACAGAGTGAGAGGGACTAGGTCCCTTCCACTAATATCCCCTTCAAGGGCCTGCCCTCCATTACCTGATTTCCTTTCACTGAGCCCCACCTCCTAAATTTTCCACCACCCCTCCAAATTGTCATGGGCTAGTGACCAAGCATTCAGTACATGGTCCCTAGGAGACATTTCAGATCCAAGCTACAACAGAGTAGGTACCATAAAAGCAGCAATCATGATAATCTTATATAAGCAGATGTACACACTGGCTAGTTAATTATAGTTATTAAAAATGAAAGTGATGTAGAATCTATTTTACTTGATTTGTATAAGCAGAAAAGTAGAAGATGATATAAAGAAAAATCTTGCTGAAATAATGAAAACAGAGTAGTGGCTATTCAGCCACTTACCAGGTGAATCAATTTACAAACCTAAAACATTTTGAGAGATAGGGAGCTTGGGCCCCCTCGATGAAGCACTGTACACTATGGAGTACTGATATTGTTAATTTCTCTCTCAGCTTTTCTCAAGTGGATTTATATACTTTAATCAACATAACTGTACATTAATTTGGTATAGGACCCACTAAACCATAAAATTGGGTATGCATACCAATCCTGTCATTTAGCAGAAGAGTTATAAACATGATTACTTCCTAGCAGGCCATCAAGGTGTATAAATAAAATAATTTTCATGAAGAAGTGCTTCAAGTGCCCATGGTCATAAATCCTGACTTAGTTCCTTCAGTCTTACCTGTTGTCTTATGTGGAGGTCCCTATGATCAGCTGACAGTGGGAGAGAATACCTGGGCCTGGGCGATAAGCAGGGGCCATCTGAAAGAGGACAGCTGTAGCACTATGTTTCCTCTCCAAAACATCCCTGAAAGACAGTGGTAAAGGCATATCTTCCCACTGGGTAGAATTATATACTTTGTCATAGACCTCTCTTGGAAGGAGAAATGCCCACACATGTGATTATATACATAGTTCCACATACAGAACCTAGTATAAACTGTTTTTCCATGGCCCTCAATTGTGGGGCAAAGGGAATTATGAAAATGAGACTCCATCCACCCAAGGCAGCTTTTCTGAGACCTGGGGGGCCAGTTTTCAATGACTCCTAGTCTTTTGAAACCCTTGTTGAGCATATGTAAGTGATAAGCCTTGAATAATAGTGTGCATTTATGCACTTTCATACTAGACTTCAGAAAAGGTGATAAGCATTGCACATGGAATCTGGCTCATAGTCTCTCTCTCTCCTTGAACTAGAGTATCCATATTTTATGAACCTCAAACATCAAAGCTCTCAGTTCTTGGGTCTTGGTACTCTGATATCTACACTAGGAACCAGGGATTATCTCCCCAGCCTTTCAGGTTCTAGGTTTTTAAATTTTCAGGAGTTTAGCTTCATACTGAGAAAAATACCATCAGTTCCCTGTTTCTCAGACCTTCAAACTCTTACCCCATGGTCTTTCCTGGTTCTCTAATTCGCACATCAAATATGGTGGGACGCATCACTTTCATAGCATATGAGCCAATTCCCATAATAAATCTCTCCTATACATCTATGTATGTATGTGTATATACACATACATACATACTTGATTCTCTGTCTCTGGAGATCTTTTACCAAAACAAGGCCCATCCTTGGTGTGTAATATACACATTCCATATAATGTGGGGATTTTAGGTTCTAGAATCTGTTACTCATTTCTTTCCTCAGATGTGGTCATTTGACAATGGTCCCTTAGGATAGTACTGTACCCATGCAAAGTCTTTATTTTTTAACTTGTCCTAGAAGATGAAAAATATTATCTGTCTTACATTCAAAGATTTAATGCTTTAACTTAAGTTCAGATTTAAGTGCCACCCACAGAGGCATGTCTTTCAGAGAACAAGTGAAGAGGGAACTTGATTCATGGTGAGAAATTGTCTGACAATGTCCAGCTGAGTTAGCCTTCAGGATCTATCTCAGCTTGCCAGCCCTGGCTTTGAGCATCCTAGAAAGTCTCCCACTCAATGTCTGATAACTATAATGGCATAGGACTTGCCTTTTCTGATTGCTTCAAGATTCCACAAGAATTGCACTGTACTTTAGGGCTCTTCCTGCTCACTCCACATTTCCTTTATCTCTCCTTTCAGGCACATCAGTACTGTATCACAGTCAAAAGGCTTCTTCTGCCTAGTCTTTCTCCCTCTCCCTTTTAACTCTCACAGCCACACACAATATGTTTATTACTTACATGAACACTTTAATAACATTGGTTAAGAAAAAAAATGGTGGTGATTTATTTTCTCAAAGGCTGATAATTAGAAATAAATGTTTTAGAGGTAAAGTAGCCATTGTATCTAGCAATCTGCAACAGTACTATTAAAATTATTACAGTGAAACTTGAAAGCTTATTAGGTATGAGGTTGAAAAACATGACATCTTTAAAATGGAGAGTATCTTTCTTATAACCCCAAGTTAGCCTCTGTATTAATGAGTAACAAAACTTCTCCTTTATTTCAAATCAACAGATCACTAAATAAACTTATATTTGTTTTTTACTTTCAATTTATTAGTGTCGAGTTTTACTATTTTCTTCTTATATCAAAATGAGCCATACAGTTAGCTTATACAAACATGCCAATTAGAATTAACTGTCATGTAACATTATGCTAGCACATATCAGGCAAATTTAGTTTATGTCTTTTGTGATTATTCTTCTATACCTGTGTTAATATAATGGATGTGAATTCCAATAGACAATGTTTTAATTTGTTGAATCAGGTTACTATTAACAGATAGTGTCAAGATAGTAAAGTAGGAGATTCCACATTTTCGTAGGAACCTTGAAAATGAGGCTGGTAGTCTAATAGTATAATTAATCTCTTTCATGTTTTCAGCAATATCTATGTTACCAATGAATTCGATTTCTCTGTATAGAGTTTTTAATGTTCAGTGGTCTTGCTTGTTAAGCTTAAGATACATATTAATGGTTGCAATTCATGTAGCAGCTCAGAAGCTACATGTTACAAATGATTATGGATATATGTGATTTGGGGGGCCTGAAGAGTTAATGATGATATATCTAAAGTTCCTGATTATTATGGAATCTATACAAAAAAATAAATTTAAGAGGATAACCATTTTAAAAGGAAAAACTGGCTTTGTTTTCCTCTTTGTACTAAGAAATCAGGTAACATACCTTTCAGAAAATTTGCTGTAAAAGTACAAATAATTACAAAATTTAGTGAGAGTGTTATAATATTGCCTATTTACTTAAGTTTATATTTCATTTTTTATTTCCATGATATGGCATACTAGTTTAAAATATTATATATTTTGTCTTTAATCAAAATTGATGAAAATTATCATAATAGTTACCCATTTGTATGTAGGATGGTTTTAAAGATTTAAGAAATTGAGGTAGATAATCATTTCTCTTACAGGAGTATGTAAGAGGATTAATAAATAAAGATTTTAGTAAGAAACAACAGAGTAGCCTTCTATGAAATGATAGGTAGAAAAGAACACACAGTCACAAAGTTTGGGTATCGTATAACCACTTCAAAAATGATGTAATAAGAATTAACTAGATACTCAACTTGAAAAATAAAAGCAATGAAAAACAAAACAAACTAAAAAGACATTGTATAAATAAATACTTAAAACAAATGATTTTAAACTATTAATACTGATGAAAATCTGCTTACAACCAGATTTAATTTTGTACAATAATTATGTTTTTATTGTGTGTGTGTGTGTGTGTGTGTGTGTGTTTGCTCCTTTCAGGCATTGGAGAATAGGCAAGGCAAAATTATGATACCTGAGAGAAAGACGAGATGGATAAAGTACTGTAATCATCCTAGCTCTTCTCCTGAATGTATTTTCGGGGACATGGTGTAAGGAGAAGAATGCTTATCTCAACAAGGGAACATCACTGAGCTAAGTTGTTCGTAATGACAGTTGGGGTGCTGAGGTACATGGAAATTTAGACTAGTATTCTTGTCATGTGGAGCAATATAGAAAACAAACCCCAGAAATTAGATGACTATTAGCCTAAACATAAGAAACACGGTATTCTCAAACATAATGAAAGAACAACCAGAGTTATAAGCTGAAATATTTCCAGACCTCAATACCAGTAGAGAGATGTTCATTCTTTGACTAGAGAGAGTGGAGCATCCTCAGTGATCACTTAGAACATTAGGAGACAGTACAGATGTGTCATGGATTAGTAGTTGAAATTTACTCTCTGGAGTAAAAGCATTTCTAGATCCTTTTAACAAATCTTGAAAATAGTTCAAAAACTATTGACATACTCAGCAAATAACTCAATTCTCCATCAAAACAAAGAAACATACTCTTTAAATGAAGACATAAATCTTTCAATTACAATTCTTACATGATAAGAGCAAGAAATGTGACTCACAACCAGAAGAAAACCTTATAGAGAAATAGATTCCTAAGTGACAGAAAAGGTAGAACTACCATAAAAGATGATTTTTGAAAACATTATTATAATTTGATCAAGTATTTAAGAAATATCAAACTTCTTTTCCACACATTCTTAAAGAATTTTTGCCTGACTTCTCCAATATTAGTTTATTTAAGGGATTTAAAAAAATATTCATATAAATGTAACAAAATTGCATATACTTGCTGATAATTGATTATTTCGTAATAACACCTGAAAATATTTATATTGCATGTTTCATTAAATTTCCTTCCCATTAATGCATAATATTATACCACATAAATATTCCAAAATATGTTTATAGTGTATTGGTGTGGTCCAGTGAATTGTTTTCCATTTTGGGATTACTATAAATACATTTTATAAGCATATTTTATGTAGACAATTTAGGGCAGTAGTAGAGTGACTAAATGTGGAATGGTTTGGATATAGGATATTGTTTACTCTTTTTAGTGACCCATAGGACAACTATACATTATTGACATGACTTGAATATTCATTGCAAGATCTGCTCAAATTCTGTGAATATATTCTTTATTCAGTCAGCATTTAGTGTATAATTTTTTTTTCATTTTTAATGATGCCCAATTCTTCACATTTTATATGGTTTGTGCTTGTGTCAGGCTTACAGAAAAACAAAACAAAACCAAAATTAAAAATAACAAAACTAATCTTGCCTACCTCAAATTCATGAAGATATTTTTTGTTATCCTTAAAATATTTATGACTTTATTTTCATATATAGGTCTATGGTGTGCCTGGAATTCATATGTGTGAATGGTGTGTGGTGAGGATGAAGCTTTAGCTTTTTTAAAAAATTATTTCCACAATTGGAAAGTCCATTAGATCAAAAACATTTTGTTGAAAAGAATGTTGTCACCTCTGCATTTTAGTGGCATCTTAGTTAATCTATTGGATGAAGAATTCACATTCTGGACTCTATAGTCTGTTCCATTGGTCTCTCGGTCTGTGTGCACAAATTCCCCATTGCCTTAGTAATTAAAGCTTTGTAGAAAGTGTTTCAAGCATGCCTCTTTTGCCTTTTTCATTTCCATACCAACTTTATAGTCACTTTCTTTGTCAATTTTATAGTCAGTTTCAAAGACAAAACCTGCCTGTATTTTATTTGAGATTGCATTGAATCTAAGAGTGAATTTTACAGAATTAACAATTTAAAATTTAGTTTTGTTTGCTATCATGGTACTTGTCTGATTTAAATAAGTCATTAACATTTCTGTTGGTAACAAGTCATAGTGAAAAAGGAGTAAGAAGTTCTGGTGTGATACTGCACAGTAAGGTGTCTTAATGAGAATTAGTATTCAATAAAGCTAAAAGATAGGATTTTGAAAGTTTTACTGTAAAACGTAGAAAATGTTTGAGAAGATAGATACATTTAACCTGATTTAAACATCATAGAATATGTATATATGTTCAACTATTACCTGGTATCCCATATATGTGTATACTTTTTATGTATCAGTTAAAAACAAATTTAATCTAAATTAAAAATTTCTATCAGCCTGACAATTTAAGGAATCGATAATTTCAATGTCTGATAAATTTAGAAGTTACTTGATTCTTATTGATGCCAACACTCTTTAAAATTCAGTTTTCCAATTATTTGTTTCTATTTTATAGTAATATAACTGAGAGTTTCATTTCTGAAAATGAAGTATGATTTGAGACTTAAAGTCTAATTAGATTGTTATTACAGTCATAACTAATGAGTATGTGGATTCTGCCAGACATCCTGTCAAGTCATTGGTAGAAAAACTAGGGTCATTGAGTATATTCGATGGGAGCTAAGGAGAGGATATCGCTTGATTACGACCCCATGACTGGTTCTACCACAACTTCAACTTCTGGATCCATGGTAAGTTGTACAACACAAAAGGTTTTAAATGCTCACTCTAGTAAAGATGTACACTAGAGACTGTTGTTTTTTTTTCATTACTATTAAGTTGGTTGTGTTTATGTCTCAATGAAACTTATCAAATAAACACTAGAATTTTAAAACCTGGGTTTTGTTTGACAAGCAGATGTCCATTGTTTATAACTAAACATTTTAAAAATAGGTTAGTTATGGAATTATTCATATCATCTTTTTACTTTGGTTCATTTTTCTATACTATGTGTATAAGTGAACACTCCTTCTATGATTTTTATAATTATTGAAAAGAAAATATTGAAGAAGAGCTGAAATATGGTTAATTGCTAAGGTAGAAAAGGTAAATTTTTACTTCAAAAAACTGGGTTGTTCACAAATCTTCTCATAATTCCTAACAATGAACACTTATATTACTCACCACTATTAATTGAACTGTTTTGTCAACTTCTGTTTTCATTTTAGGAATAACAAATTTTCCCCAGACACAAGAGCATTCATCAATTTGGTATTTCTCTTCCTGCTCTCTGAGAAAAATCATGTGCCTTCTTGACCACAGAGGAAATTTGTACTTTTCATCAGTCATCTTCTCTTTTGCTTTGCTTATCCTCCACCCCTATGGATTTGTTAGCCCTAATCTTCCAACATTGAAAGAGCTTCTGAAATATAAAGCAGTCCCTGGGGAAATACTTTCCACAGCAAACTTCCTGATTCTATCTACAAGTCCTGCTCTTAGTGAGGCAGTTGTAGACAACAGAGAATTCTAGATGCGAGAAGTAGAAGAATGTGTACTTGGGACTGCTGTCTATCACTGTATCACATGCAATTTCATAGAGCTTCACTGCATCTCTTATGACCTGGGGACACAGGGACATGTTCAACAATTTTGTGGCCTTTTATTGGAAGCCACAGCTCGTCGTGTATCAGAGAACTCATGCAGATGAAAAACACTGATGCATTTTATATTAGAAAAATTTTCTGCAAAGTCAGTTCACAGGGGATAATACTGACAAAATCATATGAAAAAGAAACTCCACTGGAACTGTCTCATGTATACCAGGAAGCACATATTGCACAAAACCTTTTCAATACTTCACATATGCCAGGAGTCCATAGAAATCTGCACACCAATGTTTATAGAAGCGCAATTCACAATAGCTAAACTGTGGAATCAACCTAGATGCCCTTTAATAGAGGAATGGATTTTAAAAAGTGGCATATATACACAATGGAATATTACTTAGCAATAAAAGAGAATAAAATCATGGCATTTGCAGGTAAATGGATGGAGTTAGAGAAGATAATGCTAAATGAAGTTAACCAATCCCAAAAAGCCAAATGCTGATTGTTTTCTCTGATATAAGGAGGCTGATTCATAGTGGGTTAGGGAGGGGGAGCATGGGAGGAATAGACGAACTCTAGATAGGGCAGAGGGGAGGGAAGGGAAGGGAGAGGACATGGGGTTAGAAATGATAATGGAATGTGATGAACATTATTATCCAAAGTATATGTATGAAGACATGATTTGGTGTGAAGATCTGTGAATGTAACCACAAGAGAGGAAGCCTCAGCAGGAAGCCTCACCTTATCAGATATCAAAGGTTTTTTTCTACAATGACTATAGTTTCATTTAATGTGGAAAAATAGTTTCCTTTAGAAATTACTTTAAGGGAAATTATTTGGTGGATGTTCCAAGTTTTATGAAAAGATCGAAAATACTTAACTTTAAATGGTAATAAAAATATAAAGGTTTTTTAATGTATAAAAGATTAACTTGTGGTCATGTCAGAACAAAAAACATTTGATTTTAAAATAATTGTTATTGTGATTACTTTTTATAAAACATGATATGGTTCTTTGAGTGCAATTTCAGATTTTATTAGAACTTATTATGTTTTCACTTAGCAACCTTAATATAGCAGATAAACTAGGTCTTAATTTTCTTCTGAAGTCTGAACCCAAAATCCAGCTAATATATAAAGCACTCTCCATGGCTTCTGCAGCATCTTTTATCTAATGAATACTGTATCAAAACATTCTTTTAACTTAATGGAAACATCTATTGAAGATTTATGGCTATACAAACAAAATATTATTTATTTGAGATTACTACAATTGACAAATTAGATAATATAGTTGATGACTTTTTAAAAGACAATAATTAAAAATATGATTTGCTCATCCATTCATACTTTTTAACTGATCTGCTTAAATATTTGCAAATTTGATTTAAAATGATGATGATATGTGCTATTCTATAACTTCTCTCTCTCTGGCTTGGGCTGAAGAGCCGGCTTGTTAGAATGGCTTGTCAAATAATTCCGTTTTCTGCAACAAGTCTACACATAACTAAGTTATATTATTTAAATGGTATGATAGTCTATTCTTCCACATGATATAATATCTTTAGAGAAAGCATTTTTGTTCCATGTTGTTGCTACTAGCAACAGACATTTAAGTGAATAAACACACTACATTGTGAAGAGTAACCAACATTCTTTGGGGAAATAAAACCCAGGGAGCAGTTTGATACTTCTTTTGAAATGATGAGTTGTTTATACATCTTAATCAGCTATATGTGGCCTTGAAAGTATTATTTATTCTCTTGAAATCCTAGTGTCTGCACTTATAAAATAAAAATAATATTAGTACCAATCCCACGAAGCTTGTTTTGGTAATAAATTAGAAAATATTTTTAAAGTGTTTAGCATTGTTTAGCATATACTATATACTAAATAAATTCTAGTTGTTATTACTCCTAATATAAAATTCTACTCTTCCTATATTGAAAAAAATTGAATTTGTCATTCTCTAAGAAATCTACTTTGTTCACATCTTTTACTATTTGTATACTAAAACAAAGCAGTTTTGTTAAACTGATAGTTGAGTTGGCATGGACTAACTAAAAGAGGAAATTTTAAGACAGTATTGAAGAATGTATTTCTACACTTACTTAGAATGTATAGTATATCAATAAATATTTTTTCAATTACTAAGTAAAATATATCAATATTTATTTAGAAAAGAATTTGAAAGTTGAGCCCAACATCTGCTAAGGAACAATGAAATATAAGAAAAGAGTGTCAAATTAGAATCAGAAACTCAAATTTTATTCTTCACCTTCTACCCTTCTAATCTTTGCCATTAATTATTTAGCTCTGCCAAATTCCAAAAGTGCTTTACTTTTAGGCTCAGTTAATTTGTCTGAATAGACAAAAAGGAAATATTAGTATGAAAGATTTCTGGGGTATCTTTCAGTCTAGAATATCTATGACAAACTTTCTGATGACTAATATTCAGCTCTATGCATGTGGCATGGAAACTAGAAGACTGGTAGAGCTAGAAGGCAGGAAATATTAACAAGAGACCTACAGGAGAATATATGTGTCATTAAGTGAGAATTTGGGATTGTTATTTTATTTGAGAGTTTTCCTTTATATTGTTGAGAAGTACAATAATTCTCATAGCTTGTCAAATATCAAATTATAGTACATAATATATCCTGAGCTGATTATAATTTTATGTTTAGCATTCTTCAGTGTAGGTGGAATATTAAAAAAAATTTTAAAAAGCCAAGCTAATTAACTTCGACCATTCAATGCAGTCCTCTGGACCTAAATTTCTTCCCCAGGGAAATGGGAATAAAATTATATATCAGGAAGTGAAGGTGAAATTAACGGATACAGATGTCAGTGGGTAAACTTATTAGAACTTCAGAGATGCTAATTATAATTCTCCCTCTGAAGACTGTGAGCTTTGTCATTTCTTTTTGGAGGAGGATGTGTTACTCATCACTGTCGTGGAATTTCAGCAGCTACTCCCATGATGGGCACTCACTAAAGGCTGCAGGCTAATAGGTTTCTCTGTCTGAATTGGTAGATTTTACCTCTAGTCATGTATCCTCTAAAATTTCCATGATTCTATTTTAGTCTGTATGGAATTGTGATTGAGACTGTCAGCCAAGACTAATGAGAAGAAGGTGAAGAAATTGTATTAACTTTTAAACAGGCTCCCAACCTTTTTAGAGAGCTACTGGTGATGAGTCATCTGCTATTTCTGCATGGCTATCAAGTCTGAGTTCAGAATAGAAACTTTAGTTGTGACAAGACTCATTTATATAACATTTATATAATGCTAAAATGATATTTTAATTCATATTGTACCCTAAAAAAAATACTTCTGAGGCAAAGAGCAAAGAAGCTTAGGGAAAATGTTAATCCTGGAAAATAACTGCATACATTCACAAAATAATAAATGTGATCTTTAACAAATGCTGTCAAAGAAAGCAAAAATATAGGAGTTGATTGACTCAGAGTCTAGTCCTTGGTAAGAAACTACCTTCAGTATGAGGGATGAATTTCTATTCTGTTAGAACTTAAAAGAAAGATTTTCTTAAAACGAAGATTTTGAACCAGATATTTCCTAATATCTATCATAGCACTGAGAATACGTATGTGGAAAGGAATTTTCAATGAATTCTATTATTCTATTTCATATTCGTGACAACCTGTTTTGTCTACGTAATTTTCAGTCTTTATAGCAGAAACACATTCAAAGGAGATATATATATATATATATATATATATATATGTATATATATATATATGTGTGTGTGTGTGTGTGTGTGTGTGTGTATTTAAAGAATATATATATTTATATGTGTATATATATATATATATATATATATATATATATATATATCTTATCTAGATATAGTTCTAGATGGAATTTCAGCACCTTTTACCAAGGTGGGCACTCAGTTAAGGGCTACAAGCTAATAGAGTTGTTTGTCTGCATTGGCAGAGTTTCCCTCTAGTCAGGTAGCATGTAACACACACACACACACACACACACACATACACATTGCTGTCAATGAAACTGTTCAACCTGCATAGTGGCTGGAATTATTTTCCAGCACTCCTAAAATTCTTACACATCATCATAAATAGACTTTTATAGAAATATAAAAGGTAAACATAAATTTTTCATAAGTTCTGCGGTTGAAGTTGTTGGCTACATCTAACAGTCATATACACTAAATTTAAACCTCTGGGTCTACTTATGTTAAAGTTATATAAATGTCCTTTTCTTTTTTTTACAGACTGTAGGAATCCAGAGGCTATTCTTATATCTTTGTCATGTAACATGCTGGAATATGGAGTGACAGGCTTTAAAAATATATGAGTTTTATGTCAGGACTTAAGCCAAACTGTATTTTTTTAAAAATACATCACCGAAAGAAGAGCAAAATATATAAAATTATAAAACTACAAATTCAAAGTGTCTGACACTATCCATGTACACTCAGTGATGATGGTAAAAAATATCATAATTAGAATAATTTGAGACTAGTGCTGGGGGAAGCATCTCTGAATGGCAGTTAGGACCTGGCTCATGTCCAAACTTTAAGCTCAAAAAATTTTAGTTCTCAATTCAGCTGATGTACCATGTTTTATTATGAAAAACATTCACAATTGTGAATTGAGCTTAAGAAAGTAGCATTTATGCAATTAGTACACTTGTGAACTTCTACCTATAACACACTGTCTTCTTTTTAAATGTGGCTTCTTCACACAATGGATGCTTTTAAAAGGAGTATAGCACATCTTTTATGTTTCCTATATTCTAAAGCAAACTTTTTTGTATCCTTAGTGCAAGGACATTGTCAAGGGAAAAAAATTTTGGTCAGAAACATTCCACCAAAATAATAATAATTATATTCACTAGATTGACAAAGCAAGCAAAAGCTTAAATATAAAATAATTTCCCTTCCATCCTTGTTTGAATCCAGCTGATTATGTGTAGCACACACCTATTGTCACATGGCTAATTCCTGGCTGATCATTCTTTCCTTTGCATTCCAGAAATAATTTTCAGAGGTGGTCTCTATGTGTTTTGATTTAGAGATAACCTCACATTTGCTCCAATCAATTTGTATGTCATTGTTTTTGTCAATTTTAGTTAAGAATATATCATATGCATAAAAAGGCTCTTGCCTATTTTTATTGTTTTTCTCCTCTTTTTTTCTAATCAAGTCTAGGAGTACTCTATATTTTAATTATTAATTTCTCTGTCAGTTATGTATATTGCAAATACCTGTTCAGGGTCAATATTTTCTTCACTGCCCATATAGAATAACTATTTGCCATATTTTTATTTAATAAATAATTCCTTACCTTAAATCATGAAAATATCCTTTGTTATTTAAAACAGTAATTTTTTTCAAGATTTTTAAGTGTGATGAGATATAGGGGTATACTTTAATTATTTTCTATCTATAGATATCCAATATTCAAAACAACATGCTATTTATTTATTTAGCATTTTATCTAAAAGTTCCCCATTTTTCTTAACTATATTTTATTAACTGCTGTCACATATAAAGTGAACATGAATGGAAGGAACTGCTTCTATTGTATGTGATCTGTCTTTACCACCACCATGCTTTGTTGTTTGTTTGTTTTGAGTAATTTTGCTAATTCTCTGTCATTTTAACTGTCATTGAGTGAATTTTCAACTTAAACTTTCTGGTTTTTCCAACGTATATTTAAAGTAAATTTAAAAATAAATGTTTCATAACATAATCCCTTAATGATTAGTAGTAGCTAAATCACGACCCATCATGAGAAAGTTGTACTTTGACATAAAAATCAAAAATACGTATTTTAGAGCTTTTATTCCTTAGACAGTCATTTACCTTCAATGTTTTCCAGGTTTGCAGTCTTTACTTTTCTACCTCCTGAACCAATGCAAATACAGTCTTACAGAGGAGAATGACAAACAAATATGAAAGGATGCAGGAGGAGTGGTTTGTATGAAAAACAAATGCAATTTATGTGACTATTGACTAACACCATACTTATTGGTCTCATTTTATTATCAGAATTAGAAGTGAGGTCCATAACATTATTTTCAGCTTAACTAAATATTAAACTATTTCCTTCCTTTCCCTAAAGTCCTAAGCTCTGCTGCAGTCCAGCTGCAGCAAGATAACGGGGGGGGGGGGCGGGGGGGGCGGCGAGGGGGGGACTAGGAACTTGTGTAGATTGATACAGCAGGAGTGGGAGCCTTTTATTGTAGGACAACAGAGGTAATTATACATTCCACACAGCTTATCTTAATTAACATAAATTGGATACAGGAGTCAACCAATAAGGAATCTCCACACTTAATGGCTCGCTGGCTTTACTTCACAAACCACTCCCTCTGGCATTTTGCCAGGTGCCATCCAGACTTGTTTACAGACTCTAACAAAGCTCCTTTTTCTTAGAACATTTACTGTAGACAACATGAATATAATTCCAAATTATTTCTCTGCTCCTTCGAAATATAAATATTCTTAAATTCTTTTGCCAATTTTACAAACCAGGAATGCTTTTTTCAAGGACATTTTTTCTAGTGATACCATCGAGGAAAATATTGCCCATCCCACCTTGTCTCTAAGAGCAAGAAGAAGCCCAACTTTCATAAGCTCTAATTTGCAAATGCAGTTGATGTAATCACATTGACCAACTTGTCCTCCAATTTCTTTCATACTTTTCTATTCAACTCACCTCAGTTCTTCTGCTGTTTCTTCTTTTTCTTTGTTCTTTTCAGATATATATGTATATGTAAATATACTCTACAGTCATGTATATTATTATGACATATCATATATACATGGAGTATAACTTTGCTTTGTTTAACTCATCCATTCCAATTTTTCCTTACCACAAGATATTTAATAAGAATCAAATTAAATCAGAATCCATATTACAAACAATATTAGGAATATTATTCATTTATTTCAACTTAAGATTATTTCTAAGGAAAATAATTTGCAGTAGGTAAATATATTTAAAGATGTAAGAAAATTAAATAATGAATTTCTTTACCTGCAATTTAACATGCTGCAAAGCAATTTGTAAGGCATTCCAGATAATATTAGCTCAGTTCTGAAAGTAAGTCTCTCCAGCACCAGAAGGCTTTTTGCTAGCATATATAGCTCTAGTCTGCTATAAAATGGAGTTTAAAAATGTGCAGTTTCAACAAGGTCTCAATATGTTACTTTTATTTATAAGAAAGCTGAAACTGGCTCTTTTTAACCAAGGAGAAAATCAGAGGCATCTGCTTATCTAAGGATCCCACATTTGAAAAGGATTTAGGCAAAAGTAAAGTATTTTTCAATCAAATTATTTACATATGCATAAATACTCTGTTCAAATGTGTGGAACACAGGAGTGTGATACAAATATCTTCAAAATTTTTAAGATATAAGTGAAATACTTGTTCTTCTTCTAGCCTTACTTTCTGCTCCTATTTATCTTCATAAATCAATACTTTCTGGTGTGCTGTAAAAGTTTTAACCATTGGCTCTTAGAAGGACACAAAAACCCTAATGTTTAATGTTTGCCAATATTCTTTGTATAACTCTCCAAGCTGAATAAGGAGTTGGGAGGAGATATGCACAGTCAACTCTTATAAACTGCTATGAGCCAATTTCAGCACAATTTACTAGTTTTATTTTTAATTTGGCATTCATGAATATGAATGCCAATTTTGATGATTGCCTCCCTCCAACACTAGATAAAAGGATGTTTTTTTTGACCCCTTGCTGATTAGTAAGGACAGGTGACTAGTATTGGCAAAGGAGAGATAGCAGGGATGGCATATATCACTTTAAGTCCAGAATATTTAATTGCCCATGCAAAACCCTCCAGAGCTCTCTGCTCCCTCTGCCAAACTGGTCATGAACATCTTTTCACATAGGGTCTTTGTCATCATCTTCAGTCCTATAGTAAAAATAAATACCACTAAAGTAAAATTGGTTTACAATTATTTTTTTGTGTGTGAAAAAAAATGTTAAATCTTTGTTATGTTTCATGGTTGAAATGTCATGAAATATAAGGAGTGTTTGTTATTGCAGCATATCCTACCTATCCTGTCTGATTAAATCTATTATCACAGTCTATTTTTAAATGGCTCTTCTCATACACTTTAAAATAATAAATGAGCTTATGTCAAACACTGCAATTTGATTAAAGAAATTCCAATGTCAATGTGACATAGCCTGTTCTGTTTATCCCACCCATTCTGAATCCACTGTGCATTTTCACTTTTTGCCTTCTTGCCAAGAATGTCAGTTTGAACTAAAACTCACTGTTTGAAAGATTCCAAGAGACAGTACTCCTTACTTTCACTTGTTAAGGACTCTTATTCTTACTATGTGGCTAAGTAGTACACAGAAGAGGTAATCAAACATTTTGTTTCATATTCTATGATTAATATGTCTGACTTTTCTGTGGCACTCACCTGCACTAAATAATGTTAAAACAAATAAGGACTTTAAAGATTAATTTTTTTTATCATCCAAGAAGAAACCATGAAGCAAAAAAATATAATAATAATAATGGTAATGAATTCATTCTATTGGTATTACTGACTGATTGATGGTAAATTATTTAAATTGCTGAACAAATGACAGGTATATTCAAATGAAATCATAATCAATGAACCTAAAGTAATTTCAAGTATTATTATCATTATTATTATTACTATTATAATTATTATCAACAGTACTAGGAATTGAGTCCAGGGATGCTTTAACACTGAGTTACATACTCAGAACTTTTTACTTTATATTTTGAGGAAGAGACTCACTAAGTTTCCCAAAATGGCCTCAAACTTGTGATCCTCCTGCCTCAACATCCTGAGTCACTGGGTTTACTATTGTGTGACACCCAGCTCAAATATTATTTCTATCTGTATTAAGGGGGACTTCTGAGGACAAAAATCACTCCTCCCAATGTCCTATGCTGAGAGGTACTATGCACTGAGTCTGAAAAATGTCCAATTCAGAACTACATAGTTTTGTCACAGGAAGTGGGAGTTGCCCTGCAGTTATTGTCTTCCTGTTCTTTTCCAAGTAATGATGTTCCTGACAAACAGACTGAAGCAGAAAGAGTTAAACCAAAATGAACCCTGCTCTAGTTTTTACTTTAATTATTCATACAACTTGGATCCTGATTAATGACTGGCACTACACATGAAAAGACATATCCATTTCATGTTAACACCTATGTGTGTGCATAAAGAGAATAACAAGAATTTAACATGCACGCATACAATTCTGAGGAAAAAGGAGGGGAGAGGAAGGGGGAAATCTAAGGACAGCAGAATAAAATAGACATTATTATTGCTGTGGGTATATACGTGACTGCATGACCAATGTAATTCTGCAACCTGTACACTCAGAAAGATGAGAAATTATATCCCATCTGATTCAGGTGTATAATATGTCATTGTACTGTCATGTGTAACTAATTAAAACAAATTAAAAAGAATTCAAAGCCTGTACTATCACCAATTTCAGATGTGATAACCTGGGGATAGTTTTCAAATGATGTTTCATGATAGTAAAATGTAATATGAAACAAGTGTATACGTAAAATATCACTAATAGGCACACATTTAGGTGTTTTCTTAATTTTACAAGAAAAAGTAGAACTAAAAACATCTTTGATCCCAGGAAAGCTTCATGTTTATGACTGCATTTGTGTCTTGTAGAGGCTAACTAATAAATGTATGAACATATGTGGATATGGGAAAATGTGTACAGAATAAATGTAGGTTGCAAATAAGAACATCTAGTAATATTCCATTTTGGTTATATCCCAATAACGAGGATACAACTTTAAACTTTATAGCAAGTATGGAAATTCCCCTTAGTCAAGAAAATGGAGAAGAACATCTATATATCTTAAGACTAGAAGAAAGGAGAAACCTAAAGGCACTGAAATAGAGAAAAAGCGAAGAGGGGGAAAAGAAAAGAGCAAAACTCTTTATATTGTAAACTCTTAATATTAATTACAAGAGAAACTGTACTTTTCCTAAAAAAGTCAAGCAAAAATTAGGGAACACCATGAATCTAGGATAATCACTATGTTGGGGTGAGGCTGGAGATCACCCGGAAGAGAAACTGAGAGAAGGTATTTTCTATTACCCAAATTAAAATTGAATGCTTAAATAGGATTTGTTACATGCCTGGGGCTGGTTCTTTGTCTCCAAAGAACTTTGTAAACACAACTGTGTAATACTGGAATTCACTTCATTGACATTGCTAAGATACAAAAAGACTTAAGCTATCTGATCTATGACCCTTATGTCTGTGTCAGGAAGAGATCCTTTGAGACAGTCACCTGAAGTCAAAGTTTCTTTTGTGAATAATCTTTTGTGTAGAAAGGACTGAATTTCAAATCTGGGTTGATAGATTGCAGAGCAATGTTTAAATTTTGGAACAGAAAAACTGTGGTACATGAAACAACACCAAGTGGCAAAGGTGACCACAAGAATTGTAACAATGCTGCAGGGATATTCAAACACTTAAGCAGGTTAAGGCAAGCTTACTTAAATATCAAAGGTCTTTTACAACATCAACAAAAAGGTTATTTTAACTTCATGTAAAATAATATGGTATAATATCCCCATCCCTACATGGTGAAGTTGAAAATGGTTTACATTTATAATTTTTTTCTTTTTTAATTTTCAGATAATACACATGGATAATTTGTATAGCTTTTTTTATTTAGAAAGCTTCAGAAATTAATGCAAATGAAGGTAAAGCATAGTAGTAGCAGTAATTAGGAAATAAAGCATGTCTTTGTGCTACTAAAATTTATACATAAAGTTTTGGTTAGTTTGAAGATTGTTTTTTCTCTGGCTTAAATTCTACACATAGAGGTATAGTCTTCTTTGATTATCTGAAACATATGTTGATTTCAAATAGGTTTTGTCTTATTTTGACAAGCAATTTTCAAAATTGTTCAAGTTCAGAAGAGATATTTGTATGCTAAAATTATATCCCTTTGGAAACCAGGAAGTCATGATCATGCATTAATGGAAATGCAAGATAAATGTGTGCAAAATTTATTTAGAAAAGAATTCTAAATTTCTGAGAAAATATGAAAAAGTCTAGTTAATGGAGTTGTGTGGATTTTTCTCTGTTAATTGTCAGGTTTGTGCATATTATATATTCTCATTATAAAAATAGTACTGCATATTATTTTCTTACAATGTACATTACTTTTTTGAGAGTTTGTGAAAAAAATGGGCTTTCGGTTCTCTGGAGAAAATATCTCTTGCAAAAGAGAAATGATTCCTGGGGTAATTTAATTTGTAATTTAGTAATAATGCCTTGATCTATTAGATGAAGTGGAACACATTTTATTACACTTAAAAATTTTCTTTATCCAACCTCTGATATTTGGATGGTGTCAGAAACTTATTAGTTCTCTCATCTGACATGA
The DNA here is from genome assembly GCF_045843805.1 of Urocitellus parryii. Classification (NCBI taxonomy): domain Eukaryota; kingdom Metazoa; phylum Chordata; class Mammalia; order Rodentia; family Sciuridae; genus Urocitellus; species Urocitellus parryii. The sequence continues at coordinate 109,947,433 of NC_135540.1, read as the reverse complement.
TGAGAATTGACTAATGTACTCCTATTTAGAATTTGTGTGTATGTGTGTGCATGCACATGTGTTATAGTAGCTTCAGTTTTGAAAGTGCCGGTAATTCACCTATCTCTAGCCCTTGATTTCTAAGTTTACCTAGAAAACAATCAAAACATTTTGAAAATGATTATCTTGCTTTATAGCAAAGAGAACAGAGTTTTCTTAGGAAGTATATTTTTTAAAAAGACAGAAAGAAAATAATTTGGAGGGTTCACATACTACTTTGTGTATATCTAAGGAAAACATTGAATTTACACCACAATTGTCTGATTTCAATGCAAAACCAGGCTCAGAGCTCACTGGATTCAGTTTTTCACTAATATCATGACTTAAATAGGTCATGCCTCCCTTTATGTGTTTTTATAAGAACTGAGAAGAAATGTAAATTTTAATCCAATACTACTTAATTCAATACTTTCTCCAGATGAGTGGGCAGAGGTTCTCAGCCTGCCAAGGAAACGAAGAATAAGGTGAATGAGGATTATCTCTGCACTTGCCACTTGCTTGTAATTTTCAATATACTGGTTTAACAACCAAATCTAAAGTCAGCATGGAGCTGGACCTGAGCCCATTCAAGAAAAGAAGGTGACATGACCAGTAATACAGAGTCCAGTATCTTCTCTTTGAAATTGTTTTTCCTCTATCTGCCTCTATTAATTTACTTTTCAGAATCTGTATCGGAATAGTTGGCTGTTATTTCCGGAAAACTAGGAGGACACATACATCATGATTTTACCATGCCTTCTATTTCTCATCTCACAGAAAAGCAGCCATGTTATTCAACAGCTCTCCAATAATGACCATATAATTCAAATAATAGCATAACAATATTCTAAATGATATCATACAAGTATTAAAATATTCCCAAATTTGACCAGTATGAATTGCCCCATTATTACAATTACAGAGCTAAACTATAAAATATTCTCCTCCCATGAAAATGAAACATCAAGGAAATAGAAGTTCATAGCCTTTCTTCAGTTTCTTATTCTGCTCCTATATCATCTTATTCAAATTAATGTGCTTATTTGGGCTTCTTTTTTAAACTTTTAATTTCACCTTTTAAAAATTGTTCTAATTAGTTAAACATGACAGTAGAATGCATTTTGATATATTATATATAAATGGAGTATAACTTCTTATTCTTCTGGTTGTACTTGGTGTAGAATCATACCAGTTGTGTAATCATAAGTGCACATAGGGTAATAATGTCCGATTCATTCTACTCTTCCTCCTACACCCTTACCCACTCCCCTCCCTTCACTACCCTTTGCCTAATCCAAAGTACCTCTATTTTCCCTACCTGCCCCTTATTGTGAATTAGCATCCACACATCATCCACACATCATTTGGACCTTGTTTCCCTGGGGTTAGCTTATATTTCAGTTAGCATGATATTCTCCGGCACCATCGATTTACCAGAAAATGCCATAATTTCATTCTTCTTTAAGAGTGAGTAATAGTCAATTGTGAATATATACCACATTTTCTTTATCCATTCATCTGTTGAAAGGCACCTAGGTTGGTGCTATAACTTAGCTACTATGAGTTGAGCTGCTATAAACATTGATGTGGCTGTATCACTGTAGTATGGTGATTTTAATTCTTTTGGATATAAACCGAGGAGTGAAATAGTTGGATCAAATGGTGGTTCATTCCAAGTTTTCTGAAGAATCTCCATTCTGCTTTACTGCTTTCAGAGTGGTTGCACCAATTTGTAGTCCTACCAGAAATGTGTGAGTGTACCTCTTTCTTCACATTCTCACCAACATTTATTGTTACTTGTATTCTTGATCATTGCTATTCTGACTAGAATGAGATAAAATCTCAGTGTAGTTTTAGTTTGCATTTCTCTAGTTTCTAGAAATGTTAAGCATTTTTTCATATATTTGTTGATCAATTGTATGTCTGCTTCTGGGAAGTGTATGTTCAGTTCTGTATCCATTTATTGATTGGATGATGATGATGAGGATGAGGATGATGAGGATGATGATGATTGCTGTTAAGTTTTTTATATATCCTGGAAATTAACGCTCACCTGAGTTAAGGGTGGCAAAGATTTTCTCCTATTCTGTAGTCTCTCTTCACATATTTGATTGTTTCCTTTGCTGTGAAGAAACTTTTCAGTTTGATTCATCTTATTTATTAACTTTTTATTTTACTTCTCTATAAAAGTTTTGTTAAGGAAGTCAGTTCCTGAGCTGACATGATGAAGATTTGGGCCTACTTTTTCTTCTCTTAGGCACAAGATCTCTGTTCTAGAGCCTAAGTCCTTGATCCACTTTTTGCATTTTATGCAGGGTGAGAGATAGGGGTTTAATTACATTTTGTTACATATGGATTTCCAATTTTCCCAGCACCATTTGTTGAATAGGCTTTCTTTTTTTCCAATGTATGTTTCTTGGCACCTTTGTGTAGTATGAAATAACTGTCCCCTCTTGCTTCATTTTTCTTGCTAAAGATTGGTTTGACTATTCTGAGTCTCTTATTATTCCAAATAAATTTCAAGACTGTTTTTTCTATTTATATGATCAATATCATTGGGATTTTAATAGGACTTGCATGAAATCTGTATAATGCTTTTGATAGTATGGCCTTTTTGATAATATTAATTCTGCCTATTAAAAGCATGGGAGATCTTTCCATCTTCTAAGGTTTTCTTCAATTTCTTTCTTTAGTGTTCTGTAGTTTTAATTGTAGAGATCTTTTACCTCTTTTGTTAGATTGATTTCCAAATGTTTTTTTTTCCCTTGGAGGTTACTTTTTGATGCTATTTAATTTTTCTAGAGGTCAAATAGCTATAGATTCATATTTCAAACAAGATATTCTGAGAAGAATAGATAATTTTCTGTCTTTGAAGATTTATGATGAAATTATGTCTCTGGAAACTAGCTCCTGTTACATTGCAAGCAAATCCCATCTCCAACTCATTTTAAGGAGAATGTCAGGGTGCTTACAAGATTAGCCATTTGGAATTCTTTTAACTTAACGTAAGGAAATGTGTCTGCATGCTAAAAGACAATATCCCCTTGATAGAGATGTTCTGTAAGCATAGCATTTTAAATTAATTTTAAAATTCCCTATGAGTAGAAATTCTTATATGAGTTGCTAGCATCTGAAACAAATTTAAAGATGGGCAATTATGCTAATCAAGTAAAACAGGTATTACTTAAACTTTATTCCATCCTCTGCTATTTCAACACATTTGATCCCAGTATTTCTTTATTACAGTTTTTCTAGCAACCTAATCCAAAAATTAAGTTTGAGGTCTGCTTACTAGCATGGCTTTTATCTTCTGTTTGAAAATATTAAACTACAATTGTCCAAGTTAAATTTTATTTCTGAATCTTTCTTCTTAACAGTGTCACTTCATTGTTATAAGATCTCTATCTTCCCATTCTTAGAAATACCTCAAAACATTTCAATACTGGGTCTCAGAGGCTACTGTGCCTTTGACTAGAGAATTGTAATCAAGGCCCATGGTGGTTTTGCCTTTGCATCTGTGTCTAACTCCAATGTGTAGAAATACTTCAGATTCTCTAGACCAGCCAACAGTTAATGTTATATGTTATATTTTGGTAGCTAATGAAGATCAATGCATCCTGTTGCAAGTGCTGTTCTTTAAAATTTTTATCTTTCTCTAATTTTTGAATTTTCTAATATATATAATGAGAGAGAGAGAGAGAGAGAGAGAGAGAGAGAGAGAGAGAGAGAGAGAGAGATGGCAGACGTATTCTTTCTTATTTTTTTAAACTTTCTTTTTTTTTTCTTTTTTTCCCCCATGATCTATGGTCTGTGGGTTGTAGCTACAATATTGATTTTCTTTATCTGACCTAATTCCATTCATTGTTTTTTCTCTTAAACAAACCCATCTCCCAACTAGCTAGAAAGACAGATTGTTTTTACTTCTTAACTACTCTTTTTCTTCTTTCCACCACACCACATTTGTAGGTATAAAGTGTATCAGTTCCTTTTCATTCCTAAAATACTCCATCCATGATTTTTCAGTCCTCAGTAAGAAATATTTATGAATAGAGTGATTCCTTAATGGTCCAAATCATCCTTTAGCTATTTTCTCAATTATCTCTCTGTGTAGCCCAGTTCTACTTTCTCACCCTTCAAACTTGTACTCTCAATTTTTTAAAGTCTTGGTTCCCTTTAGTGTGAGTCCCCTTCTCTATGTTTTCCTTTAGAAGTCTAACTATATAAATGCATGTATGTGACTTCACAGCACCTTAAAAATACAATTTCAGCCTAATTTTCTTCAAACTTAGAACATACTAGGCTTCTCTTCAATTTGTGTCTACAAATGCAGTCTTCCAGTTACCCAAGTGCTGTTTTACAAAACTGTTTCTTGATTTCTCTTTGTTGTTTTAAGAAGATGCCTCTACATACTTTTAAACTTATACATTTTTTAGGGAGAGATATTCCCCCTGTCTTTCTGAGACGTTTTTTCCTCTTTTCCTTTTTGCCTTTTATGCTTTGTTCATTTTCATTTATAAGTTAAAGAGAATAGGTTTCATCTTTGCTAGTCCCATCAACAAGAGCATCAAAGAATACATCTTTTTCCCCTTCTTATTTGTCTAAGCTGGTCTTTGAGAGTTTTCCCTTTCCCCCAAGGAATTGTCTTTCCCCTTCTAATGTAATTAAAATTTGTCCTTTTATTTAGGGGGTGGGTTACCAGGGATTGAACCCAGGTGCACTTGGCCAGTGAACCACATCCCCAGCCCTATTTTGTATTTTATTTAGAGACAGGGTCTCACTGAGTTGCTTAGCGTCTTGCTTTTGCTGAGATTGGCTTTGAACTTGTTATACTCCTGGCTTAGCCTTAGGAGTTTCTGAGATAATAGGTCTGCACCAATGTGCCTAGCTTAACAAGTGTTTTTAATTTCTGGTTTAATTTTCACTACTGTTCCCATTTTGAATTCAGGAAAAGAAAATCTTTATCCTTTTAGAATGTAAGGATGAATTTGATCCTCAAAAACATACTCTTTCATTCTTATGTCTTTTTAATTACCCTTCTTTGCCTTTGCATTTCTAATAATCCCCTAAGATGTACTTCTTCAAATTAGCACAATTCTGTGTATATTTTAAAAATAGTTTTCCTTTCCACTGTCTTTATTTGTTCATAGCTAGAATTACCACACTCTGTGGTTGAAACCCCAGAAGAATTATGAAGGTTGCCTTATACATCTTTGGACTTGAGGCTAGTTTTACCATTAGTATTTCATATTTAGTCTTAGCTGTGATTGCTCACAGAGAAAACAAACAGTTTGGAGCAGAAGATTAGGTATTGTTTGTCAATGACAAATACAACCATCAGGCAAAACCTGTCTCTCCTGGGAAGCATCTTCTTTATCCCTTACAAATTACAGGGGTGAAATTACTTCTACTCCAAGATGATTTGTAGCTTTCTGCTAAAGTAATTAATGCTATAAACAGCTAAGACTGCTGCAACGACTGTGACATAAGTAGCATCCCCTTGAGTTTTGCTGTGCATATTCTGTACTCAGGTCTTTAACCACATTCACTGATCTGATTTTATGATTCAAAAACTAGACTGCAGTCCCAATGGAGATGAATTACAAAGAGGATAAAGACTCACATGTATTATATTTCTAAGAAAGATGCCTTACTATTCCCAAGACACCACTCTAACTACAGTTACTATTTACCAGACATGATGGCTGTCCACTAGGGATGCAAAACAGTAAATCACTCATCCTATGGAAGGATCACGAGAAAGTGCTTCCTGCTCTTACCACACTCTATTCATTCACTTGAATAACTGCATTGGTTCATCTTGACATTTTAGACACCTCTTCTCCAATTAAGCAAATAATAATCTATCTCCATTGTCTTACCCAAATCCTCAGGATCTCCAGTTTTTATTTTGCTTCTCAAATGTGATTTAGCGATTTCCTCCTGAAGATTTTCTGATTAATAGTCCAGGTATTAGAAGGGAAGGACTTCATCTATTCAGAAGTGCTTCAAGCCAGCTTATAAACTATTGAGAGAAGTAAAAAGACAATAAATACCATGTGATGTTACACAAAATGGTTCAGTAGGAATTTGTAAATGTTGTAGCCGCTCCTCTACTGAAGGAATGTTTAAATTGGAGAGTCATTGAAATCAACTACTTTGACATTCTGGAACCTGATTGGACATACAGCAATTAGAGATTCTTGCTAAATGGAGAGACCATGGCTATTTGAAAAGAGAGTAGTGTACATGGACCAGCCATCCATTCCCCATTCCCAGCCCACATACCCAGAATATATTAAAAAATATGTAATTAAAAACCATGAAATCCTGATATTTTACTTCTAAGTTTATAACCAGGAGAGATGAATATAAGCTCAAGCAAAGGTTCATATAATATTCAGAACATTATAAATCATAATGAACAAAAACAAAAAAACACAAATAGGAAATAATCCTAGCAACTATAAATGGATAAGCAGAATGCACCTGCACATTGACTCCTCAAAGTGTGTATCCACTCTCAGTGGATAGACCAAATATTATAAATCTGTGTAATGGCGTACTATTCAGCAACAAAAGGGAACACACTACTATGGTCTAAGACAAATAAACATAAAAAAATATTATGCTGAAAGAAATAAAGCAGATACAAAAACTTGTTACATTACTAGGAATTTCCTGGAGAGGCAAACATATAAAGACAGAAGAAGTTCGGTAACTGCCTGGGGCCAAGATTGAGAGTGAAGTATAAAAATAGACACAAACAAACATTTCGGGGTCATATAAATAATTTAAATCCTGGTGATTTTGGTTACATAGCCTTATAAACATGTTAAACACATATAATAATATTGTATATAAATAATAATTTTTAAAAACCTCTTAAAGGATAAATTTTAATACTTATTTTGCCTCTTTAGAATATATGTAATTAGTACACATATTATATGTTTTACTCCAATCTCTAATAATTCATTTGATTTTTGTAAACTGCTGACTCTATGTCAACGAGACATAAAATACTAGTGATGTAACAGTTTTTCATAATAAAGTAAGAAACATTTTAAAAAAATCCCAACAGGTGGGTTCTATTTCTACATAGAATTATATTTAAGAATCTAACATTTCAAAATAGCATCAGAAAACGTAAATGAGTTTACTGGTGCTTTTGTTTGATATACTAATCAAGATTACCATCCATGTGCATAAAAGCTATTCTTTGTGATCTTAAATATCCTAAATGTAATAAAACAGACCTGGATTTGTAAAACTATCCTTAAATTGATGATGAAGAAAAATTTTCAAATCAATTATTTTATTCACCTATACTTCAAGGTATGGTCGAAGTCAGTGGGAGAAAACATATCAATATGCTCCCACATTTTCACAGGGAAAAAGGAGATGAATCAAAGAGAGCAAGTCTATTCTTTCCCTTGAAAGGCGAGACTGACTGGAACATTGATGAGAGTCTTAGAACATTGGTATTTGTGTATCTTGCTTGTCATCACTGCACTGATGCCCTCAACTCAGTACCATAGCCCACACTCATATACTTGCTGCCAGAAAGAAATCATCTTGTTGCCAGGTTTGTGAAGCCATAATATCTACCCTCACCATCCCTTCTTCCTTATTGTTGAAGTTGAATTTTGGTGAGGGTAAGAAACTTTATTATCTGTTGCATTTATGAATTTATTGTCTTTCAGTTCCAAACTCTTTGTTTTTCTGACACACACAAACACAAATCCATTTACACAATCCCTTTAACCATCTACAGAGAGAGTACACTATTAAGCTTTCACAGTAGAGGGCACCAGAGGGATACTGCAAAAGAGAGGGCTCTTAGGTTTTTAGTAGTTGCATGTTGAGTCAGCAGTGTGTCATAGGGACCTCTGGGGAAACTCTACCTCAGCCTGTAGCCAGAGAACATGGTCTCTTGTTGGCATGGAGGCACTCGTGATACCTGCTGAGCCTCTTCACATTGTCTTGACACAAAAACTGGTAATTCAAAGGCCGTTTCCCCCACTAATATCCTGACTCCTGCATGTCCCTGATGCCTGTAAAGGTTCTCAACAAAGTACTGCTGCTTCTTGCCACATGTACTCTCCATTTCTCATGAAAAAACATACACCTGTCTGTAGGGATTCTGACCTTGGAAATATACAGGGAAGCCTTCCTCTGGTAGGCAAACTCCTGGGGGGTACATGGTACTTTGTTTCCCACCCTTAGAATGCCCTGCAGTTTCTCCTAGGAACTAGTAAGGTAACTAATACATGTGCTATGTCTAGCTGCTGTGGCAATGCCCCTAGAGTCTTATCAGCCTGGACCTTGATCTCAGGACACAGCTCCTGAGAATAAAGGAACTCTCTAATATCTAATATCTAATAAGATAACCACAAAGTTTCACTGAGCCTAAACCTGCCCACATAACAGTAACTTTATACAATGGACTTTCTTGAGACCTACACAAAGCTCCTAACATTGCACATTGCAACTTAGTATGTAACTGAGGAATAAGCTGCATAATGTTGCTAAGTCTATAACCTACCAAGTAATACAAAGAACAATATGCACTAATGATGCCAATGACCTAAAGTAACCTATTGATATCAATAAAGCTTGGCAGCTTGGCCTCTCTGCCATCTTTATTTCCTGCCACTACATCTTGTCTCTGTGTCTCCTTTTTATTTTCCTTATACCTGTCCAACTCTGGAGTGCTGCTTCCTGTACACTTTGATTTGATTCAAATGAATACATTATCTAACAGTTTATGGCTTGTTGTATAGTTTAATATTATTTTTAAGATTTTTTTATGAAAATGGACATCATTTTGTGCTACAGTTAAAATATGAGAATATTTAGATACTTGTTTTAATAAAATAGAGAAAACTCAGGAATGATACAGAAGAAAACGAAGAGTTGTTGTTCAATTGTGCTATGGGGTATTAAGGAATAGAGACACACGTTTACTGTAAATATGCATTTTTTTTTGGCTGTAAAATATAATCAACATGAGGGGCTAAGGTTGTAACTCAGTGGTGGAGCACTCATTTAGCATGTGTGAGGCACTGAGTTCTATTCTCAGCACCACATACAAATAAATGAAAATAATGTTCTATCAACAACTAAAAAAAAACATGATCAACATGAAATTCGCCATTTTAATCATTTTTAGGCATATAGTTCAATAACATTAAGTTTAAAGTATTCAATTTAATTCAACAAATATCCTGATGCTTTCCTCAATCCATTCCTTTTCGGCAATGTCTAATACATATGGAAGAAGCACAATAAAATAATTTAAGCTAAGATTCAATAAGCTTCTTGCAATATCATGTGTTTGAAAGGGAAGAATTTGTATTATCCTTCCTTGAGAAGAGCACATCTTACATCACCTCATGATAGAGGTGAAATTACCTTTCATTCAGGTGTGAGATCTTCCAGCATGCAGCAGGGGCAGATGGCCAACCTCATATCGCAAGGTTTGAAATTACACTGGAAATCACAATGTCTCGTTTTTTGACAGAAACAGCAGGAAGCAATGTTCAGTTCAGACAGAGTAGAGACCCCCTACCTATAATGGCTTAGATTGATTTTCAGAAAAGAGTCTTCTTTTTAAAAAATAATTGCCTAGTATACTTTCTGCCCAGTATCATTGCCTTCTGCATCTTCCTTTTCTTTCTTACTCTTTATCTATGTCTCTTTCCCTTTAACTTTGGAATTCATTCAAGTTGTGTTGAGATCTTAATTATCAATGCATTACTAGTTAAAATGCAATACCCTTCCAAGAAAAATATCATGACGATTGCCTGCTATAAGTATGGACACAGAAATATTATCAATTCTATGTTCTCAAAGAATATAGTCCCGTCCAAAGTGATGCACTCTTCTTGTCCTACAAGAAAATACACATTGTATACCACGCTGTCCAAAAACCAAAATTATCTCATTACTCCAGAATTAACTGCATGAAGTTCAATTTATTGCCTATCTTCTTTAAGGTGATTATATCAGAGCCAGTATACATTTCATATTTATTAACTGTCAGCTTAAAATTTAAAAAAACACAGAATCATTTGCTTATAGTAACATTCTAATTGGGACTGAAATAAATATTGAGTTACTCTGAAAAGTACTGGAAGGCACAAAAAGGTAGAACATATTTGGTGGCATTTGTCTTAAAATGCTCATGGTTTCAGGGCTCAATTATAATTCAATTGTGCTATGGGTTTTAAGGAATAGAGAGATACATTCACTGTAAATATGTATTTTTTATGATTTATGTATATTACACAAAACTTCTAAATTTTGTTTCAAACACTTAAAATTGATTATTTTGAAATATTATTAATTTTTCATATCCAATCCATGTTGACCTACATTTTTTTAAAAGTCTGGAAAAGATAAGCTCTATTAAGACAAAATGTACAAGTAATAAACTAAATCATTACAAAATTTTGATGTTTTGTACTAATGTTTTGCAGAGTTTGCCAAGATGAATAAGTTGGCCAAGGAACATGAAGCTGTGATTTGATTTTTCTCTTATTTGATACATTAGTTCTTTGGAAAATTGTGTTTCAAAAACAATGCAGACATTTTATACTGATTCTAGATCAATACTTCCTAACAATTTTTATAAACAGCCACCAACTACATTTTCATTTATTCTGATAACATTAGGATAAAAAAGACATTTTTAAAGCAGAATATGCTAAAATAATAGCAGAAAAACAAACTCATATATGTGATTTCTATTTCCAAGAATTGTTTTGTTAGGAGGGCAGACTACCCTTAACCTCAACTCTCTTCAATGCTAGATGCCCCTGTGATGTTCCACTAACAATTATCTTATCTTCTAATATGCATAACTCTAGGTCAGAACATCAGATTGAACATTATGTTACTTTTTAGATACAATAAAACAAAATATGTGAATTCTTAAAACTTGCTGCTTGACATTATAAAAGTTTATTTTCCTACTCTTGAGGAACCTTGAAATTGATGATTCTGATTCATGAAAGTTAAGCCCTTATTAAATGATTTGTTGAGTATACTCTGATGGTATTTATAATATTTTAAATTCAATTCCAGTGAAAATTGGTGAAACTTCATTTAATTTGTTATTCAATTCTTCTTTTAAATTTTGTGATTTTCTATATGAGTTGATTTTTAGTACACATTCTTTTCATTTCTGCTCATAAATGTTATTTTCTCTTATGAATAGTGACTTAGAAAAACAAAGCAAATTAAAAGATTATTTCTAATATATTTTAGTTGATATTAAAACAAATTTGTGACGCAAAATACATTTTAAGGTATATTTAAGAAATTATTTTCCCAATAGAAATATAATTATAGATATTAATGACACCATAGACATGAATGATGAATATATCATGAAGATAATTAAATTTCAAACTATTTTTATAGATATTAAGAAATAATATTTTGATACAAATATTTCAGATTTTTAGTAACATAACTATTATCATTTAAGTACAGAAATATTTGAACCAAATTCATATGCCCTTTTTTTCCCACTTTGAAACAACTCTCTTCTTAACTAATGGAGAGAATAGATGTCTTATTATATCACATGAAAATAAGGTGGGCATTTTTAATATGGTCTATATTTTGGAATTTTCTCACTATATTTTAAATATGTTTAAATACATTTTAAATAAAAGTAGGATTTCTGGATTTCTGAAATAGTGTAACTTAAACTTGTATTTTTTCCCCATAGACTTGAAGTGAGTGTGTTTTTCTTTTCTTTAATATTATTTGGTAGTAGTTATTTAATATTTGTTTTTTTTTTCCTTAAAAGTTTATTCTGATAACATAGAAAAGGCTCATTTTGATAAAAAGGAAAACACTTGTTTGTATGAGAAGCTATAACTTTGATATCTATCTATATAATCAAAATTAAAATCAATATAAGAGAAAATACATAGAAATACATTAATATAAAGACTACATGCTGACTCTATAGCCACTGTATGAAGAACAATTTTACACTTCATTTGGCAACACAGTAGCTTATCAAATTTTGACCAGCATTCAGAAGCTGCATCCTTTACACCAGGGTAATGATTGTCATGTCTGAAAACAATAAAGTGAGAGTTTTATGCTATAAAGTTGTTGGTGAGGGAGTGAAAATACTGTTTTTGTATTTCTCTACTATGGACTGACTATCTTTCCCCAAAATTCATATGTTAAGATCCTAACACACAATGCAATAGTATGGGGGGGAGGGGTTTGGGAGGTAATTAGGTCATGAGAGAGGACCATTTATGAATTAAATTAATTCCCTTTTAAGGGGATTCATGGATCAGACCTTTCTTTCTCAGTTCTGTGACAATATAAACCAGGAAGAGGGCCACTACCAGACCCCAGATCTGTCAGTGAGGCCGGAAGATGGATCCCTTATAGTCAGCCAGGGTGAGGGCCTTGGAAAAGAAAAGGGGGGAGCATCATGCCAACCTGATAGGAGACACCAGGTCTGGAGGACATCTGTGATTTACTACTCCTTGTCAGATGTAACCACTATGATTTCTTCTGAGTTAGAATACCTGTTTCTGTTTCTCAAAGCTTCAATCACAGTGGCCCTTCCTTAGTTTCCTTTGCCCCTACCCCTAGCAATGGCTGAACACAACATGGACCCCCCTACCTAAAGTGCTTCCTCTGCCCAATAGATATGTCCAACTACAAGATTGAACCTGTCTTCTTAATTATGCAAATACGGAAATGAAATCATGTACTTATGATTGGCTTATTAAGCTCAGAGCTTGAAGAGCTCTATTGGTCCATGCTGGCATCCTTTATCCCACCAATCATCTGCACTGGGATATCAGATAGGACTTAAAAAAAAAAAACACCCTAGGTAACAGACACCTTTGGCATCACTGTCTTGGGGACCATCCTCTTTGAGAGCTCTGCTTTCTTTCTATTATTCTAGTAAATCCCGTTGCTTTACCTCACCCTTGCATCCATCAATTTTATTCCTCAGATTTGTGAGACAAAGAACCCACCCATCCAGGCTCCATGTTACATCAGCACACTTTCAGTCCATGGTTGGTTTTCTCCATTACTTTTGGCCTGTGGAAAGGCAACCCATCAAGGCAGAGAAAACATGGCAAACTCTTCACCTCATGACCAGGTTGTGAAAGATAGGGAAGAAGAGACATGTGTCCAACAGTTCCCCTTGGGGGCACTCCACAGTGCCCTAAAACCTTCCACAAGGTACCCTTTCTCACAGATCTCCACCACCTTCCGAAAAAAGCACCAAACTGAAAACACATTAAACACTACTTTATCCAAGCAATGAAAGTAACTTTACCAGTGGCATGTAGATATCAAGTATGTGGATATGATATGATGATATTTTCAATTTATCTCTTGTAAATTTTCCCCAGATAAACAAAAGTCAGTCTAATCATGTGAAAGTCAATAACAAAACCCAGATCAAAGACATTCTACAGGAAATAGACCTTGCACTCAAGAACTTAAAGTCTTCTCACAGGAAAACAGGAAGAAGTTCTCATAGATCAGCTTAGCAGAGGAAACATGATGACTATTCACAGTGTAGTGAACTGGAGTAGATCCTAGAACAGAAATATCACCTTCATGGGAAAACTGACAAAATCCCAACTGTAGTTAACAGTAATGTACCAATGTTGAATTTGTAATTTTGACCATGATAGTATAAAATGTTAAAAATGTGGGAAACTGGGTAAAGAATATATTTTAATTTTTTTCTACTTTATTTTTGGACTTTTCTATAATTCTAAATATATTACAAAATAAATGTACTAAAAAAGTGAACAATTATATATCTTAAATTTTTAGTGGCAATGCTAAAAGAAGTTATTCTAAAAGTTTCTTTTTTAAAATATAGTAGGTTTATTATTTAGCAATATAGCACAATTGTTTGAGGGAAGATAAAAAGGCCTGAAAATGTCTAAAAGTGGTTTAATTTTACTTTAATTTTGAAGCATCATACACCTTGACAAAAGAAAAGTGTCATAGGACCATGAGTTAATGAGGACATAAAAGAGAATGTGCATTACTGTACTATCCATAAAATATTATGAATAAAAACTGGCATTAGTTATTAAATTTAAGTAACTGCATGTATTGAGGATCAAGATATTCCCATCTGTAGTATGTCTCCTATAGTCCAACATAGCTCCATAATGGAAAAGTACATTAATTGCACTATTTACATTTAAAGTGAATTAGAGGGACCTTAGGTGTCCATCAATGGGAAAAGAAAATAAGTTACATGTTGGGGATGCAGCCAGATGGAATAACCTAGAGACACTGAGAAAAAATTGAAGCATATTTTCTACATCACATGTATATGAAGTGATAGCAACAGAGCAAATCATACTATATTATTTCAAATATGGTACTTTTAATTAAAGTTCTCTTAGAACATAGCATTGTGTGAAGATGTAAGCAAACAATAAAGACCATAGCAAAATGCCATTTAGTTAAATTAAAAATAAATATGAAGTATTTTCAAATTAGTACTCTATTTTCCTTAAGGATACATGAAAACTTGAGAGCATTAAGTTCATGAGAATTTGAGATGGATGGAATGGGAAAGGTACCCAATGGGTGATCAAAAATTTTTAAAAAATTATATTAAGGAGAGGACATGAAATAAGCATTCAAGGTGCTTGCTATTATTATTATTATCATTATTAGTGATTAATACAACTTATTTTTCAGAGTAATTATTTGTTAATAACCTAGTAAGATTGTTTTTATGATTTCAAGAAGTATTCAGTTATATAAAAGCATGACCAATACATAATAAAGAGAGTTAACACATAGCCAGGGGTCACACTAGGAGTCAGGCACCATTTTAATGATACCTAAATGATAAAGCTATAAACTGATAATATGCTTACATATTATATATGTGTGATATACACAGTTACAGATATGTGCATAGGTATATAGTACACACACACAGTTTTACTTAGGACATTGGCACCTTACAATATTTCTTTCTTTCCTTGTTTCTTTCTTTCCTTGTTTCTTTCTTTCTTTCCTTCTTTCTTTCTTTCTTTCTTTCTTTCTTTCTTTCTTTCTTTCTTTCTTTCTTTCTTTCTTTTGATGAGGAAATTAAAAACATAGAACTTTAAGTTTCTTGCCCAAGTTCACTAAGGGTGCTATGCTGAACAACACCTCCCACAGTTGTCAACATTCTAATACATGGAATTTGTCACTATCACCAAATAGGGCAAAAGGTTGAATATTTTCTTACAGCAAAAGATGTGATTAAGAATCTTGGGACATCCTTATTATTTTGAATTTTCTGAATGCCTCCAACATAAGCACAGGGATTCTCATAAGAGAAAGTAAGAAGGGTCAGGTCTCTGGAAATGGGATCAGGGGCTGCATGGAGAAGGAGATTTTATTGTGTTGCTCTGCTTGCATTGAAGATAAAAGAACCACAAAAGAATAATATTTTTTTTTATTTTAGTTTACACATAAGAGGACATCATGCAGTTATAATTACAGCTATTATTATAAAGGCCGAGGAATGCAGATATCCTTTACAAGTCAGAAAGGCAAGGAAATATGTCCATCCTTGAGTCAACAAAAAGAAAGAGCTATGCAATCACCTTGATTTTAGCCTTATAAGACTGATTTTTTAAAACATCTGACTTCCACAAATTTTGAGAAAATGAATTGGTGATATCTTAAACAGAAAGACTAATTAAAGACTTGTTGGTGCTAACATGTTCCAGCCCTGCAAATTAATACAACCAGAAACTTTATAGAACCAGTCAGTATCAGAGCCCCCTTTCAGTTTTATCTAAAATTCTTTAGTTGCACCCTTTGTCTTAATAATTTGGAATATTTTTAGGTGACACATCATAGAATTATTTTGAATATATAGTTCACATGAAATCTGCCAAATCTCTCCAATAGTCAACTGAATTTGACCTTTGCAATAGTCAGTTGCATTTTCCAACCCCCGAAACTTTACACATTATGGCACAGAAATTCAAATTTCAGGTTGTAACATGTGCCCAAGCAACACGCCTTTGCCTTCCAGATGGAAACTTTTCTATTGCCATTTGAATATATACAATGCATGACGAATCTATAGACACTGCCCTTGAAAGAGCTGAGATAATACCTAAAATTACCTTAGTGGCATTTCAGAATCATATCTTCCAACATAGTCTTATTGAAAGAAATTCAAAGAGAACAAGCAACAGCTTACTTAAGAAGAATATCTCTGTATTGACATCATAAATCCTGGCACATATTAGAGATTAAAACATTACTTGCTGAATGAATAATATATAACTTTTAAAATTATCTTAGAGTGAAATTCATTTAGAATAACTCTTGATAAATATGCTTCATTTCCATTGTCACTTATAAATTCTTTTATTTTAGATCACATAAGAGAACATCATGCAGTTATAATTACAGCTATTATTATGAATTTGAATCATGTAATTTTTCTTATGTATCATTTGAAGCTAAAAAATCAATGTCGTTTCCCTTGAATTAGGACTAAGGCATTTACAAAAATGGAAATTAAATTAATGTTATAATATACCAATTTTCATTTAATAACTCTGGAACTGCTTTTTAAAAAAAATCATTGTCATTTGAACTAGGAATTATGACTTTCTCTGTTTTTATTCATTATAAAGTCTAAATTTATTATAAGAAATGTTATACTCTGCTTTAAATAATTCTTGCATATATAAATTGACAGAACTTTTCCTTAAATGCAGTTAAAAAAAAAAGTAGATAAAGAAAAATTCGAGCTGAAAAGAAGTGGGATGCAGCCTTGTTTGAATTTAATGAGTACCTTGTGATGAGGAAATATCTAGAGAATGCTTCTTCTGTAGACTATCCAACTGTTGCCTGGTGTCACTGATAAATGCATACCACTTCCTCACTGTACATAATTGATCAAGGTGTACTCAAGTGAGTACAAAAATCTAGTGTGGGGATAATTAAAGGTGTGAAGTCACTGCAAATCCTGCAAAGCAAGTCCTTTGGTATACAATCTTGGGAAATCCTTAGAACATGAACTGAGAAAAATTCCTCTGTTCTATCTCTAAATTTTTGACAGAAGTTATGAGATCTCACAACCCTCATATTATTTGAAATTAAATTTTTCAGATTAAGATTTTTCCAAACTTTATATTTTGTATACATACTCCAAGTCTGCCTTATTAAGCTCTTTTGAATACCATACTAATGGTCATTTTTTTCATTTCTTTGTATTTTACCAGCTAGAATTTTAGAAGAAAATATATCATAGCTTGCCATCTCTCTTCCTGCCAGATGA
This sequence comes from Urocitellus parryii, assembly GCF_045843805.1. Lineage (NCBI taxonomy): Eukaryota > Metazoa > Chordata > Mammalia > Rodentia > Sciuridae > Urocitellus > Urocitellus parryii. Next base: position 109,930,086 of record NC_135540.1, on the reverse strand, counting down.
TTTTTCTCTTTTGATGAGAGTTGCCCTCTAGACATTCACTGATGATATAGCATTTCAGAGTCTCTTTTGTGGGGGACAAAGTCCTAATTCCTTTCATCATGTTCTTTCATGGGCCGAATGGCTAGTATCTATCTCGTGGGTGATTTGGAAGTAACTAGTGGATCTTTTCATTCTGGAATATTTAGTGATCCTTAGAGCAAAGCAAATTCAAATTCATGTCTATCATTCTGATTTTAAATTAACTCTTTTTTGGCAGCTTCAGATTTTCACCTTTTCAGTTCAACAGCAGGCTAAAAGTGCGATTGTATTTACCCAGTCTTTTTATTTATTTGTTTATTTGTTTATATTAATATCAGTCCACCATAAAGCTAAAAAAAATCTTTGATTTTATGTGTTGCAGCAAGCATTTTTTAGCCAACATTTAATCACTGTAGTATAGTACTACCATACTTTAGTTTGACAAAAGCAGCAATTCCTAATTTTTATTAAACATATTGGAAATATTTACTCATTAAAATTACCTTTTAAATAATCCACCTAGGACATATCAGTTTAGTTTTCTGTTGTTATTCAGCTCATCTTTTGACGCAAAGATTTTCATAAATATTTACACCAATTTGCAACAAAGAATTTTTTTTTTTACTGTTTGAAATCACTCAGGTTTTCTTTTTCAATATCTATTGAGCTGATTTTTTCCAGGCTTTTCCTCAAATACATAGAATTCTGATATTCTCTCTTACTCCAGGCAGATGTCTGTGTTCTCTGTCCAGAGTATCTTCTGTCATCTTCAGGAAAGCAAAACCGGTGATTCTCTCACAATCTTCTCATGCTTTATCTGGCAGAGATTTCAAACAAGGTTCAGAATTTCCCCATCAATAGAGGCAATTTGTTAACCAAGATTGATTACCCCATGCTCTAAGTCATAGTCATTTTCCAATGCCACTTTTTAATACAAGAAAACTCTCTGTCAATCCTGGAGGTACTGAGGGCATCTTCCTCATACTGGCACAATGCCTACCTGAAATTATGCCAGCAAAGAAAAATCAGAGCTGAAGAGACAGATTTCTAATATTATGTGACATTCTGCATTAACCTACACCCTAAAAGGGAATATTTTACTTAATAATTTACCGGAGCCCAAAGCAGGATATCTTGATAGAGGTCATGGCTGAAATATTCTCTTCATTCTTCTTGAATGGCCAATGCCACAATTTCAACTAAGTCACTGATATTTAAGACAATCAAAGGGATATCTTTATCTTTATATTAAATCTCTATTCTGAGATTTACAGCCAAATGTAAATTTATATTCTCAACACCTATAGATTGATGTACCTCAAACCCCAAGATATCTATGATAAGAATCATGATCTTTGATTTTTTCATTCCTACTCTCTGACCCTTCCCTTATCCACCTCAAAAATAAAAACCCCATTCTATGTCTTGTCGTCGCTAGTCATTTAACAGTATTGATATCTATCTCTGTGTGCAAACAGAAATCATACTCACCATTTCTTTACCTTGAAACCCCATATGAAATAGAATACTAGTTGTTCCTAATTTTACTTTCATAATTGTTTCTGTTTCTCTTTGCTTTACTTCATCTACATGCCAAAACACAGTTTATTATAAACATTTCCTCCAAATTTAAGACAATTACTTTTATAAATATAAAGTGAAAACATATCAAATATTTTATTCAATTCACAATTTATACTGAGCAAGTTAATTAGAAGGTTAAAGCTGGTGCAGAGGTCATTTGGAGGAGCAAACTATTTACAATATTCCAGAGATGGCATTGTGAATGAGATTTGCTGAGTTAGATATAAAACTAATTTATATCCTACAAGGCCATTAAACTGTAAACTTTGGAGTTATGTTTTCTACCAAACAGAAATTTACAAGTTAGAATGGTAACTCCATGGACTCTGAGTTCTTAGGAATAAATATAAAGTTAATTTCACTATGGTACATTCCCTTAGATAATAAAATAATCTTCATGTGAATCCACCATTTTTCTTAGTTATTTATTTTTAAGATTTTTCTCAATATTTTTCCATTTTGACCACAAATAATTGTGAAGAATTATTCTCTATCATAATTACTACTTGATTTTCTCTGACTACTGTCATAGTGAAGAGTGGATATTTATAAATAACATGTTTCCTATGCTATCTGGCACCAGAAAGAAAAGAATTAGCTTTTATTTGAAAATTTCAATCACTACCATGGTGTTGGAAATCCAAAAAGTCTTCTATAATTTGATTTTATATTCTAATACTAAAAAAACAACAACCCCTAAAATTATCTTTGTGAGATTTTACATGCAAAACTTACAAATATTAGTAAAGTCTTTCTCTTTGAGGTCCTCTACATATTTCAAAAAAAGAGATCTTTCTTGCCTTCTCTTTATCTTAGTCTCTTCATCATATCAATTCTCTAGAGAAGATATTGAAAGCATTCACTTTACTTTTAGAATACAATGATAGCTTCCTAAAGGAAGGCTTGTCATTCTTTACCAAATAAACTTAGTTCTCAAATCTAAAACTCCACATTAGGTATCTGTTGCATAGTTAATACATCCTGGTAAAAGTTCGAACACATTTTTATTGAACATATACATACATAGATGTGTGTGTGTGTGTGAAAGTTTAGAATACTCAGAAAAGGCAAGAATTTTATAACCCAAGAATCACAGGATTATATGACATTCAAGTGGTTTCTTGCAGTTAAGGAAAACAAAGTCAATCTAAAATGATTGTTAGAAATCACCATGGAGAAATATAATGAGGTCCCACCTGTGTTTATTAAGAAGTGGATCATAAATAAATCCTCAAATCCTCTTCCATTAAATACTTTTCTCAATTCTTTCATTTCTGTGCAATAAATTATTATTTATCTGGATCTTGGGTCAGCAGCCTGCTTTCATGGTATTAATTGCTGTGTCCAGTGCAGCCAAACTTGCAGTTCTGGAGAATGAAGATGGGGGGATTAGAAAATAAAGACTCACACATATAGATTTTGAAGTTATATAGTTGTGATCAGGTGGAGTGCTGCTCTCTGATAGAAGAGCAGATCTAAAGAGTTAAGCCAGCAATCTTTATACAGGTCTCATTATTAGGTCAAAGACTCTGTAAGCATTATTCTTTGAACTCAGAAAGTTACAGAGCTGGAAACATCTATTCATCTTTTCTGGAGTTGCAATCCACAGTTGCAATGTACAATGTTAGGAGCTTTGTGTGGAGCTCAAGAAAATTCATTGTTTATAGTTCCCATTAAGCCGGTAGGCTCAAGAGTACCAGAGCTGGTGAAACATTGTGGTTGTCTAGCATGAAAATTCCTCTATCCTTGTGAGTTATGTGCCTGAGATCAAGGTCTAAGCTGACAAGCCTTCTGCAAAGCCTCCTCATGCAGGGTATTATCAAAGGAGCTGGGCATCTTATGCCTTTGCATAGAAATATTCCCAGGCACCAGGTGGCCACAGCCATTAGATCATCAGAGATCCTCTGTCTCAGTCACTGCTCTCCCATTCTCTGTCACCACTCTCCACAGCTCATTGCTTCTGGACTGCACACTGCCTTTGCAATCCTAAATCAGATTTTTGGAACAGATGAAACATGGTTTAATAGCTATCAGCATGAAAATCTGTAGACAAGATCAACATTTTTTGATATAGCAATAGTTGACTGCACTCTGGTACAGTACTTTTTAGTAGACTCTGAAATAATATTTTGTCAAAGAGCTACCCTACTTATTGAAACTTAGAGTAGATGCTTCAGGATCACTTAAGAGAAATTCTGAGTATTATTTGTCCAATACTAAAAAGTTTCACACCTTTACAGTAAGTATTTTCTTCATTGGTTTGAGATCACATAGTTAAATGTAAAAACCATATTTTTTTCTATTCTTGAGGAAAAAGATGCAATAGATTTAAAAGGCTTACAATAACATCTGCTTATTATCTCAGTATGTGAGAAGTCTGAGCAGGTAGGATTAAGTCTTCTGCTTAGAGTCACTTAAGGCCAAAGTCAGGTTACTGATTGGGCTGGAAGCTTATTGGGAGGCTCAGGGAAAAATCTGGCTCCTAGCTCTAAGTTTATAGACAGAATCAATTTCCTTACTGTTATAAGACTGAGGTCTCAGTTTTCTCAGTGGCTGCAGACCAAGGACTGATTTCAGCAATTACAGGCTATATTTAAGTCTACCTGCCACAATGCATCTTCCAAAGGTGTGCCAAATCTTTCTGTTTACTAAATTCTTTTTATGCTAAGATCTCTTGGACCTTTCTTTCTGCCACCTGTAAGAGAAAGTTTTCTGCTTTTAAAGGGCTTATGTGATTATGATCATCTGACCCAGATTAACTACCCAACTTAAAGACAACTGATTAGACACTTTAATTATGTCTACAAAAATCTCTTCATTAGTTTAATGTTACTTAATCACAGGGGAACACTATGGGGACAAGAACACAGGGATAATCTTAGAACTCTATCACAGAAACAAAACTGCTGAGAGACTGGATTCTTTGTTTGTTTGTTTGTTTTTTATCACATAAATAATGGATTAGAAAACTGCTCAGTAACCACCCAATTTAAATCACCAAATAGATTCTAAAATTGAATTCTCTTTCATTATGGCAACCAGTGACAAATAATCATCTGGTCAGGAACAAAGCAAAACAAAGAATCAAACCTGCACAAGAAATAGGAAAAGATATGAATATGCAGTCATGAAAATTTTAGTAAAAGAAACTACCAGAAAAGGGTATATTGCCTCAAAGGATTCATTACAGAAACTAAAAAAAAAAAAATGTCCTTGAAGTTAATGAATTCATAAGTTACACTTGTAAAACCAATAGTGAAAGGAGTCCTGCTCATTTCAATAGACTTCCAAAACTGCAGTAGTTTTCAAAATAAATAAATCATGAAAATCTAGAGTGAACTATCTCAGACTTTTACTCAATTTATTAATATATGAGGGAGACAGTATAAACACTATGCTTATAATATGGTCAAACAGCATTTTGAGGAACAGGGTATATACATTCACAAGAAGTTTAACAATAGTTTGTTTCTTAGTTTCTACATGACCATCATGTTCCCGCTCCTATTTGCTTTCCGTGATGATGCAGCCAGAATAATTTAAAATTACAAAAATTTTCAATTTACTCTGCTTGACTCTTTCATAATACTCACATTTAAAACTAACCGGTATTTTCCTTAATTTGACCTACTGTTTGATGTGGCTTTTTTTTATTATTATTTTAAGAGACTCACCTTCTCTCTTGCTAAGCACTTCAGCATCTTGGATTCTGGAATTCCCAAACACTGTTCCTATGTAATATTCCTTCTAAGAATACCGTGGTGTTTTCTTTCTGAGAGGGAACGCTTCTCTTCCTTTCCCTCTTATTCCCATTTGGTTTTCCTGATACAACCCAATTCTAATCTCCCGGGGTAGTTTTTTTTTTATTAAATTCTAAAGTATATTATTTGCTCTACATCTTTTTCATGTTTTTCTTTCTTTTGTATGGAATCCTCTGCTCAATTCTAATTACACCTACATTAATAGGCTGTCACAGACCATGTGTTTGTATCATTGTAGAATTCCTATTTTGAAGTGTTAACCTCTAATGACCCAGCATTAGGAGATGGTGCCTTTGGGAAGTAATTAGGTTTAGGTGAGCTTCCATGGATCCTCCATATTGGGCTTACTGTCTGCATAAAAAGAGATAGAGACTTACTGTGTCCTCCATGTGAGGATAGTGCAAGATGACATTTCTTTAAAGAGGTCCCTCACTAGACATTGAGTCTACCACCATCTTGATTTTGGAATGCCCAGATTTCAGAACTGAAAGAAATAAATTTCTCTAGCCAAAGTCAACAAGCATATGGAAATTTTACTGTAGCAACTTGAACTGACACATTTCATCAGTGGCATATTGGTTACAGGTATATATTATCAATGTGAAAAGAATCAGGGACTTTATATACTTAAAATTTCACACTTAATGCCATGCCTGGCACATGTGATGGACTCAGTATATATTTTGATTCATAAATAAATGCAATACTGCCCTCAATTTTTGAACACTGAATTGCCACAGTGAATAATAGAATTTTGATTTCAAAAAATCAAAATTTCATGTGCCAGAATTTTTGTGATATGAAATGACACTCAAGATTATACAAGAATCAGGATATATTATTTCATATGAATGGTATCCTAGACAATTTAAATTTAAATGTGAAATTAATAAATGTGTAATTGTTTTAATTTAATAAAATATCTTTTATCAGATTTAACTTTTTTAAATTCTCATATATTTTCTTACTTGACTTTTTTAAAAATTGAGTTTTTTTTTTCTGTATTTCCCTCGAAGAAAGATTTTATATTTCTTCTGTAAGTTACATTCATTAACTTGCAACATTCTTTATAACAAACTTACTTAAATACCAACTTATTTCATTTTCCCATTGAATCTAATATATTGATATTATATACCCATCTCTTATGTAGGTGCATACTATATATATTTAAATTTATGTGCACACATATTTATGAATATTTGTAGGTATCAATGTACAGTGATTCAAATAATATGGAAAACAGAAAGAAATAAATGCCACTTGAAATCTTATCCATAGGTTAATCACTGATAACATTTTAAAAATTTCCTTGTAGACATCTTTGTACATGCACACAATTTACAGAAATGGATTAAGATTCTCCGGAAATGAAATAATTTTTAAGAAAATGTTTTTGTTATAAAGCTTACTATAAATCAGTTAAAATCAAGTGGCAATATATAAGTTTTGATGAACAAAATGCAAAAGTAAAAACTAAAACAAAAATAGTCATTTTTTCCTGTATCTCAGTTCTTTTCCTCAAAAGTTTCTGCACTCACTTGTTTTTAGTTGTCTTCCATTCTCCTCATTTTTCTAGACCTATTAGTTTTATATAAATTGTTATTTGTTTAAATGAATGGCATGTCAGCCACTCTTGGTGTCTAAAGATGTCAATAATTTTGTTCAGGATACCTACAAAATTAAAGAAGGGAAACTATCTTCTTAAATGGTTCCATTTGTGTATTATAGTCATACATGGTGTTTGGGGTCACTTTGACATAGTCATACATGCATGGATTTGATATGTTCAATTTCAGCCCCCAGAACATTCTCTCTCCCTTTCCTTTTTACTCTCCATGTTTCCATTCCTCTACTCTTCTGTTCTTCCATTCGTTTATTTATATATTTGTTTATTTATTTATTTTTAATTGGTGCTTTGCAGTTATGCATAAAGGTGGAATTCACTGTGGGATACTTATATATGTCCATAGCATGTAAAAATTTAAATCCATTCCTCATTTCCTCTCCTTTTTTATCCCTCCTCACTCCTCAGCTTCCCTTTCTGCTCTACTGATCTTCCCTCTGTTTTATTGATATCTGTCTCTCATCCCTCCTTTATTCCTTTATTTTGTTTTAGTTTCCACATATGATAGAAAAAATTCAACATCTGTATTTCACTTAACATGATACTCTCCAGTTCCATCCATTAAACAAGTGCTGTAATTTCATTCTTCTTTACCACTGAGTAAACTCCATTGTGTGTGTGTGTGTGTGTGTGTGTGTGTGTGTCTCACATTTTAAATCCATTCATCCAGCTATGTGCACGTGGGCTGGTTTCATAATTTGGCTATTGGTAACTATCTTTATTTTTATTCATTTATATTTAAAATTTAGCATTTTAAATAGAATGTAAACAAACAACCCAGTAGACCAGCAGTGTCTGTGATTTTCTCACCAAGTGGAATAATAAAATACTTTTACAGCCATTCTGTTCATGACTAGTTATTGTGTGTGTAATAAGTCTTCTTTAAAGAATCAACAAAGAAAAATGTAATTGTTATAATTTTAATAATTTACTTAATATAGCTAGTTTTCCTCACAAGATTAAGTATTTTATTTTTTGTATTTAAAGATATTATTTTTAGAGGCCATAAGCCTCATCATTCACTGCACAAGTACTAAAAATACTTGAGGAAGTTATTGTGCCTATGTAAGATTTTTCACAGATGAATATTTGCATTTATTATTATTATTATTATTATTATTTGATTACTTTATACAAATTTAACAAATTCCTGAAGATGCTAAGTTCCAAATGTCTCAGGGATTGGAATTTGTCAAATAGTTTCCTTTTGCAAGATCTTTACTCTAAAGAGGAACTTCCACTGCCCTTTCAAAAACAACAGTCCAACAAAAACTGTATTGTCATCACTCATCCCAGTCTGTTGTGCCCTTCTACTGTTGCTATTTTATTCTCTTTAGTAACACACTCACATGTGGACAACTAGGATTCATTTACATTTATTTTAACTGTATCTTGGGAAGGAGAGATTAATGCTTTCTGTCAGTCTTCTCTTTTTCAATTTAATTAATTAGTATCCAACTGTATGTTGTAGTCATATTTCAATGCAAATGAATGAGCTACATTATCATTTTAATGACTGTGTAAAATTTCATAATGCATGTACCATCATTAACTTAACCAATCTCTATGATTTACATGTTATATATGACTTTGAAAGAGTGCCATTGTAAAAATGGTGTTATGAATAAATACTCTTGTGCACATCTTTTTATGTTTTGATTATCTCATCAAGGTAATTCCTATAAACTTAATTTCTATTGCAAGTAAGTATATATTTTTCTATATAAATTCGTATTAACTCTTCTATGTACTTCTCTATGTTCTTAAGTGAATATTTAAAACTGTCTTTAGAATCCATCTTTCTATCTATGTAAAGGAATTATTATGAGAGCACTACCATATTGGTTGTTGATTGCATGAAATAGTACTTATTAATTTTCTCATGCAGAATAAGCTTTCAATAAATATGGTAAGTATTAATACTAGAACAATATTAATTGGTAATTTAATAATTTTGTTTTAAAAGTAAGTTGTTTGCAATATATATGAAAAAAGGAGTTTTACTCAACTATAAAGAATGAAATTATGATACTTGTTGGCAAATGTATGGAACTGTAGAACATTATACTAAGTCAAATAGGCTAGCCTTAAAAAGTCAAAGACTGAATGATTCCTTTCTCTCATATGCAAAAATAAGACCAAAATAAGGAAAATAAATTAAGGTAAATCTCATGAAAATAGAATGCAGATCAATGCAGCAGAGAAAGGTGATTGATGTGAAAGGAGTAGGAAGGGTAAAAGGGAGTAACAGTAGAATGAAATTGACCAAATTATGCTTTGTATGATTAGAAATATACCACACTGGATTTACCTTTAGGTATAACTGTAATACACTAATTAAACAAAAACTATTAAAAGATAGAAAAACACTACAGTAGAGAAAGAACAGGGGAAAAGAGGAAGGAAAGGGGAAGTACTGGGATCTAAACTGTACCCAATTATATCGCACTCAATACAGATGTGCACAATTTTTAAAATATTTTTTAGTTGTCAATGGACCTTTATTTTGTTTATGAATATGCAGTGCAGAGAATCAAACCCACTGCCTCACACATGCTAGGCCCCACAACTGATTTACAACCCCAGCCCCTCTATTTATATTTTATTATTTCAAAATAAACCTCAATATTATGTACAACTATAATGAACTAATAAAAACAAAAATAAGTTTTTTATCATTTGAAAATAATATAAATATTGTTTTTATGTTGTTACTTGACTTTAAAATTTAAAATTTTTTTCTTACTTTTTGGCTTTAAGATAATTTTAAATTGTCAAATATGATTTTTGTTTGTTTTTGGTTTTGGTGCTTGGGATTCAAGTTAGGACACTTAACCATGAAGCCACAGCCCCAGACATTTTATTTTTATTGTTTTTTATTTATTTATTTTTTTTTGAGTTAGGATCTCACTAAATTGCATAAGGGCCTCGCTAACTTGCTGAAGATGGCTTTGAACTTGCAATTCTTCTGCCTCAGCCTCTTGGGTCTCTGGGATTACAGGCATGTGCCACAATGCCAGGCTTCCTTTAAGGATTTAAGGTCAATTTATTACAATTTTTCCAAGTTCAAGGTTAAAAATGGTCTTATGTGATTGATTTTATGATTTTTAAATTCTACTTTGGTATCATTATTTTTTATTATAAGGTGCAATGAATGTTAAAAGTTTATTTTAATTTTTCTTTCAATTGACATGGGCAGTTATCCAAATATCAGTTATTAAATAATTCATCTTTCATTCCATTGATTAGAAATTCAATTTCAACCAAAATTTACAGTAAATGTTTCTGCTTTCTGCATCTTATTATTGATTGAAATGTGGAGTAGAGATGATGACTTGTCTTCTCAACATCCATCACTGCCATCTAATGTTGCTAACATTATCCCAGTTATGTTCTCAGGGACAAATGTGTGAAGAAAGACCAGGGGTTGAATCATAATAAACCTAATCTTTCCATTATAATCCTACTGTTTTGTAGGGTTTAGACAAGAGGTAAGCAAGGAAGTCACTTGGTATATGACATACTGAAAAATGTTTTTTCTTGTATATTAGAGACCAAAAAGGAAGAAAAGCAAAATCACTTTGCCTAACCCTTTTAAGATTTAGTGTTGTGTAAGGACTTGCTTGTTGCCATGGGGTATGTTTTGTCATGATAAGACAAGGGCCAGAATCATTGATCCAGGATAACACATCTGAAAATGTCCACTTCCAGGTATTGTAATGAAGAAGAACATTGTCATTTAAATCAAATGCTCTATAAATTGCTGCCACATAGGTACAATTGTTTTATTTCTAAGATGGTATCATAGTATTTTAGTAGTTAAGACCTCAGTTTTTTCAATATCTGATGTGAAAATTTTTTTACTGCAAACTTATTCTTTTTCAATTTTTTTGTTCTATCTCTCATGTGAATATTTTTAAAGGGATGTAAACTGTTTCTTCTAGGTCATTAAAAAGATTTTAGAATGTGCATTAAGAGTCTGAATAAAATTACAGTGAATGTGTTCGTAAATCTACAGATAATAATAGTAGAACATATATGCTTCTTGATTAGGAATAAAATATAATTCCAAATTAATTCAAATTGGTTTTTATATGAGTTAGTAAAGATTTAAGCCAGGTGTGGTGGCACATGCCTATAATCTCAGTGACTTGTGGAGCTGAAGGAGGAAGAATACAAATTCAAAGGCAACCTTAGCTACTCAGTGAGACCTTTAGTAACTTAGGAAGACCCTGTTTCAAACTAAAAACATCAAAAGTTCTAGGACTGTAGCTCAGTGGTAAAGTGCTTATGTGTTCAATACCCAGGGCCATCTCCCCCAAAAATAAGATAATAATTTTTTTCATAAGAAAAATTGAATTTTATAATTTCAACTGATTACAGAACTTATTGTTCATATAGCTATTGTTTTATTTTCCTTTGCTTCAAAAGTGTACAATGACATGATCAATACATAGTAATTTTGTTTATTCCTTTATGAAATGGTGTCATAATATTATTATGAAATAATAATATCCTGAAACTCATATATTAATATTAAGTTATAGAAGTTATGGGTTCATGATCATATTTCTGACTTTAATAGGAATGCCTTTACTATATCAACATGAGACAATTTATTGGCTTTTATACTAACATATACATTTTAATAGTTTCAAGGATATATCAAGACATTAGAGTTGCTTTGCAGATTTTTTCATTTTTCTGAATTTAACAGTATGGATTATTATATATTGATTTTTAAATGTTAGCCTATTAGGATAGTTTTCTAATACTGAGCCATTCTTGCCTTTCCATAATTGTTAATTTTGTCACTTTTATTATTCATCTTATTGCTGATTGTATTTGCTATCTATTAATTAATATTTGCTATTTTTATAGTCTTAAATATTCTGAAATTATAGCAATCATTAAAATGCACTCATATTATTTCATTCTCAATGTTTTAATCAATTAAATAAACAAAATACCAATGTGTAATTTTTTCCTGGTTTTTATGCTATTTATTGATATTGCATGCCGTTTCAAACTCTTTAAGATGATATTTATGCAGGACTTAGAGAATACCTAGTTTTAGCAAAATTTAATTTTTAAAAAATTCTAAATAGAATTTAATTTTTAATAATAGAATTTATCTTGTAGGGAAGTTGGATGTTTACAGAAGAATAAGCAAAAAGTACAGAGTTCCATATATCCCCTCTTCCCCCTTCTTCCTTTAGCAATTTTTTGGTATTATTAACATTTTGCATTAGTCTGATACATTTGTTACAATTAATAGCACATTATTTATAATTTACTGTTGAGTGAAATGTCTATAGTTTATGTTAGAGTTCACTTTTTGCACTGTGCTGCTCTACAGTTTCACAACAAAATTGATATTATCATTTATTCATCTTTGCAGCATCATCCAGAATAGTTTTGCTATTTTAAAAATTCTCTGTGCATCATCTATCCATCCACTCCTCTCACATTGAAATACCTGCAACCACACATATTCTACCATCTCTATAATTTTGTCTTTTCTTAATTTTATGTTTTATCTGTTTTCACTTATTTATTTATTTTTGTGGTTTTAGGGATGGTACCTGCAGCATCAACACACAGGGCAAGTGCCCTACCACTGAGCTTGGATCTTCATCTCAATCCTTTAACAATCTGCTTTTGTCAGATTGAGTATTGCAGATTTAAAGCATGTATTCAAGTATGAAAAATTAAGGTTAAATGAAGAATACTAAGAACTGAATTGTGTGTATATGTCCTGTACAGTTGTGTGTGTGCCCTTAATTTTATATAGGCCTATCAGAGTAGGCCTAGAATGTTCTGCCATGTTCTGAATCAACTGTCAATGATTGAAGCCTCTGTTAGGTTTGGATAGCAAATAAAGTTTATCTCAGTCCTACCTATCTCAAAAATTTAATTTCTCAATTTTTTTTGGAAAACCTCCCAGTATCTAGCAACACACATGAATTTCAGTGCTATAGACCATATCACAGGAATATTTATCATTAGTGGAGAGATTTTAGAGGATTTGCCACCAGTAACCTTCTTTGTTCTGGTAAATAACACTTCTTGAAAACCACTGCCAAGCAGGCACTGGGCTAGATTGTAAAGAAAAAGGAGTAGAAAGTAAAAGTGAGTTTTATCCAGTCCTCCTTAAAATTTTGTTATAAGTCTTTAAAAACATATTGAGTATGTTCTATTTCACTTGGCAAAATGATCGAATCTCCATATTTTACTCTAAGATTTCCTCAGGGAGAAATTGTTAGGAACTAAATGAGATATGACCAAAAAATCTCTGAAAAGCATTGCAGAATATTTGTTTTCTGAAATCTATAACAACAACAAAAATTCACTAGAAAATTGTATTTTTACTTTAGTGAAAAATATTTTTTTTCAAATTTGCTTCATAAATAGTTTATTCATAAATAAACTATAAATTAATTTGTTCAAAAATAAACTCTATAAATTAATATTCATGAAGTTTGCAGCTTTTAAGATAAATTTCAGAAAGTTTTTTTGAGCTTAGTCATCTAATTTCTCATACTCCGTTTGCTGATGAAATTGGAGGAGATGGCTAAATTTCTGAACATTGATTAAATTGCAGAGAAAAATGTAAAGATGATGATTCTCTGACTTCCAAAAAAGTTCTCAAAACTCCATAAAACTGCCCAAATATGTGGGGTGAAATAACAATATTTTTTCATATTCCCACAATCATCATATATTGTATAAGTTGAATTATTCAATTGGTTCCTATGATCCAAAGTTTAGGACTCAAAGTGCTTTATTAAAAGTGAATTGCCAGCTGAGGTAGTGGTAGGCACCTGTAATCCCACCAGCTTGGGAGGCTGAGAGACAGGAGGATCACAAGTTCAAAGCCAGCCTCAGCAATCAGTGCAGAAATATAGGCCATATGTAGCTGCCATTCACGTTACTAGTTAACCTATCTGACTTTACACCCTCTACTCTCTTCCATACTTCTCTGTTCTGGACACTGGTCCATTTGCTGTTTGTCCGGGCATTTGAACCTAATATTTCCTGTACTTGGAATACCTTCCATTTGCAAACCTGGTACATCCTATCTCATTCCTTGGTTTAATTTCTTCTGTAACATTTTCATTATTTGCAATATGTAATTATTTGTTTACTCTGCAATTCTCTCACCAAATTAAAAAAAAAATGACTTCTATTTGGGGAGAACCTTTGGTCAACCACAGCAATTCTGAAAACATAATACTTAGTGCTAGCTTTCTGTCACCATGATGGTATACTTAATACAATTGACTCATATAGAACCTGGGACAAGGGAAAACAAAATGGGGCAGGGGTGCATAGCAGAGAAAGCATGCTCACTTCATATCATCCTGAAAGCAAAGAAAGAGAGGGCTCAGGGGATATAGAGAGAGGAAGAAGAAGGAGGAGAAAGAGAAGGAGGAGGGGAAAAAGAAGAAGAGAGGGGTAGGAGGAAGAGAAGGAGCCAGGAGTTATCTTCTTCAAGAACCCTCCAACAGTGACCCAATTTCCTCCTACTGGGCCCCTCCTCCCAAAGGCTCTTCACCTAGAAATCAAGTCTGCAATACTTGGGCCTTTGGTGAATATTCAATTTCCAAATCATAGCACCTAGTCATTCTTAGGTACTAAAAATAATTTATTCAATGAATATATGATTAAAATAATAAAAAAGGTCCAAAAACAAATCAGAATCTAGAATTACTGTAATATTATCCTCAGTTTCCATTTAGAGTCCTAAAAGTTGTTAACTCTTTCCAAATGAGTTCATATGAGGATAGATGTAGAGAAGATTAAGAAAAAATCTGTTAAGTAATGTAGATATTCCAAATAAATCCCCAAAGTCAGTTTAGCTTTCTGAAAAAATAAATAAAATTATAATTTTTACATTTTGCATCAATGTTTAAAATGATCATGTTCAAAATGAAAGAATAAGTAGATCTTCAGAATAACTCTGGGGATGTGACTATAATATACCTTTAAATTAATTCCAACTGAATTAAGGTTTGTTTGTCATATCCAGCTAGTGAAGTTCTATACCAAGTGGCTGATGCATAATGACAACACTGTGTACATAAGCTGAATAATCACTTCTATACTAAGTCACAAAATTATAAATTTAGAGGTGACATTTGAAGTTTGAAAGGTATTTCAAATTAAGAAAAGAGAGAGGTCCTTTTCTTCAGTGCAAGTTAACTAAAGGAATGCATTAGGGTCACAACTGAATAGTATTCCTCTCTTATTAAATATCTACTATATGCTACACAGTGGTAGGGATTGTGTGTCTATACGCTTTTAGAAAAATATTTTAATAAATTTATGCATACAGAATAACAATTTTAACAGAACAAAGAATATTTTTGTGTATATTTAACATTTTATTTTAATTTCAGGCAGAAAATAATTTCCCATTTTTAAGTAATTTTAATGACTACCATAATGAATAAGCATTCATTAAAAACTCAGGATATGTTTCTTTATTTTTATGCTAAACAATTGAGGTAATGATGCTTTGGAAAGCTTCCACTGAATAAAAGTTTAAAATATATTTGTAACATGAAAGGAGTCTAGGTTATTAAATATTGTGTTCTTGGGGACAAGTATAGCATTTGGATACATGAGTTTAGTAAATATTTGAATAAATGAAGCAATTATTCTGTAGGTATGAATAATTTTGGAACTCAGTTGTTTATGTATTAACTCTTGAGGGAAGAACAATATGCATTCAAAGCTAGGATGTTAACATTTGACAAGTGGCCATTTGTGGAGTATGAATAAAGAAGTGTCAAAGTGTGGCAGAACCTTGCACAGTGACTCATGCCTATAATCCCAGCAGCTCCAGAGGCTAAGGCAGAGGATCCTGAAGTCAAAGCCAGCCTCAGCAACAGTGAGGTGCTAAGCAACTCAGTGAGACCCTGTCTCTAAATAAAATGCAAAATAGGACTGGGGATGTGGCTCAGTGGTTAAGTGCCTTTGAGTTCAATCCCCAGTACTAAAAACAAACAAAAAAGGGATAAGAAAATGCCATTAACCACCAGATCATTCAGATCCAGAATTTCATTATGTCAAAGTACACCCTACTGTCATATATATCTAAAAATAACAATGACAGCAAAAAGAAACATTTAAAAAATCTATATGGTATAATCACACACCAGTCAGAATGAATGCCTTTTGTGCCACTGTTGTTCCCCACCCTGACAAATATTAATCAGGGGTTCTATGTTGTGGATGTTGAGGAGGCATGGATCCTCAGGGTGGTCAATGTACTTCAAAAAAAAAAAAAAACAGAGGAGAGAATGAAAGGAGGCAGTGGACCATTTTCACAATGAGTATGTACATACAGTGTACTTAGGTAAGATATTATTATTGAAATAGGACTTGACCTGTGTGGATGGCAAACTTTACAAACAAACTAATCCTGGATAGCAAAAGAGAGGAGAGGAGAGGGGAGGAGATAGGAGGGGAAAGGAGGAAAGGGAAGGGGAGGAGAGTGAAAAGACTTTTCATTTTTTTTTTCTCAGGCATTTGGAGAAATTTATATTCACTTATCACTCCATTTGGATCCATGTCAAAGATTGAAAACTTATGCACATGGTGGACTTTCTGATCATAAAAAGAAAGAAAGAAAAAACATATAAACTAAGCAAATGTATTTCCAAGCACTGAAGATTTAAGAATTTATAGCCTGCAGTCTTCTATATCTAAAATTTGTGTTATTTTACTCATCTTTTATGTTCTGGAAAAAAAAAGTTTATTTTTCCCAAATTGTGCACTAGGACTAAGATGAATAATCTTAATGGAAATGAACTATTTTTGGAATTGTGGCAATTCACTCTTGGTGAAATTAGTGTTTCCAACTGATTGCTTTTGTCTTCTAATACACAGGATTGCCAGCTGTTTTGTATTTTCCAGAAACAGCTTTCACATCTGTGCTTTGAGGCTGCAGTCACTGAATAATTTCTTAAATTATTTTTAAAGTGTTCATTCTAAAAGTTAATGTAAGTTTTTTTTTTTCATTTTCTTGAACACATAGTTTATATCTTTTTCTTCTTTCAGAGTCTCTTGTTCTTTTATTTCTTTTGCAAATAACAGAGTAATGGCCTGATAGCAACCTCATTATCAAAGACTTTTCTGTGTAGATGGCATTGTTTTGCATGACTCCAAATAATTGTGTGTGTGAATATATTATAAATATAATAAATTAACTACTTGCTGTTTTCATTTGAAAGTGAAAAGACTAAATGATACTTTATGTTTATAAGTGTATCAGAAAATAAAATATTTCCTTAAAATTGAATTCAGGAGAGAAAAACTTTTGTCTTATACATCAAGAGTCCAGTATGCATAATAAAATGTTCGGTGTTTTAATAATGATGTTTTACCATCATACTAAATTAACTTCAAATAAATTTATAATGCTCAAAGTGTCATGCTTTACCAATAATATTCATTTCAAATTATTCAAAATTATCATATAATAACTGATTATAAATATAATGAATCACAGTGACCTCAAGGAGAGCATACAGGTTATCAAGAGTCAGAAGATTAATTTCTAGTAAGTACTTCAACAAAATCATCTTAAAATATCATGTAGTCATGTTTTAAACTTTTGATTTTGTTAGAACCTGTTCTGCCATTATCATTGTACACTCAAGATAACAGCAGAGTCTATAAAATTTCTAATTGTATTTCTAAGAGATCTGTCTTCATATAATGAAACAAGAAAACTAACAAAGAATGTGAATTCTTGAAGAAAAAAATTAAATAATTTCCTTTTAAACAGACTCACTTTTATACTAGTTTCAGATATATCATATATTTAATTGCCACAGAAATTAACTCCTAAAAATTTATATTGGAAGTTAAACAGATTGACTTCTATTTAATATAAAAATAGATCAAGTATCTTAATTCTTCCTGTAATGGTATAAATAAATGTGCTAAGTAGATTTAAATAAGTAAATATTGTCTGATATTATAAAATGAGTCATAGTCATGGCAATTGAGCATAGTCAATATTTTCACCACCATAGCTTATATTATTATTATTATCACCTTTTTTTTCCTCTATATTGTCATTGAAATCAAGGGTCACAGAAATCTTTGATACCTTAGATAGTTATTTTTACTGGTAAATCTGAGAGATTCTTATCACTACTGTATTCATACTAGCCAGTATATTCAATTCCTCTTCAAATTTCCCATTATGCAGCCTTTGTGTAACTCCCTTGTGAATGCTGCTTGAAGCACTTCTAAGCTTTACTTTGTCTTCTTATTAGGGTTGCTTTCTACCTCTACGACTACTCCTTAGATAAATACTGTCCATTGGATACACACTGTGAGCCACAAATGCAAGCCGCATGTATAATTTTACATATTACTCACCTAAAAAAATAAAACTGATATAATTAATTTTGATAATACAGCTTATTTAATGTAACCTATGAAAACTATCATTTTAAAATGAATTAAATGTAAACATTATTGAAATATTTTATAATATATTTTCATATTAAGTGCATTTGTTTCTAACAGCAATCACACTTCAAGTACATGATAGCCACACAAGGCTAAGGCTCCCATACTATGAAGTAAAAATCTTGACTCTCACTTCTTGTTTTCCTAATTGTGTTCTCTCTTCTCTCAATATTGGCTTAAACTCAAGATTTAAAGAGAGAATCCAGTGTATTCATTTTTTATTGCTAAAGCATTTACCACATTTTAGTGAATGTTTTTAAGACAATTTACATTATGTCAAAAGGGAAAACTTGAAGTAGAAGAGTAATTTATTTTGATCATTCATCTAATGGTATAGGAGTTATTTAAGTAGGACAAAACATATTTTTTTAAAAAAATTTAGCTCAACTACTAAAACTAATCTTCAGTGTGAAAAATTATATAAGATTAGACATAATCTTTTGCATGAATTTTCAGGATAATTCTCACCATTAGTTGTAGTAATTCATGAGTTCTGATAAAATGTCAAGTGCATGATTTAAAGCAGAAACCGTCTACTAATTTTTAGCTACTTCTTTTGGAAAATCTGGAGCAACTGATATGTAAGCATAAAATATTACAATCACAATGAACTATTGGACTATGATTTAATGTTTTTGTTATTGATTGATTGATTGATTGATTGCAGCACTAGAGATTGAAACAGAGTTTCACTAGGTTACTCAGGCTGGCTTTGAACTTTCAATCTCCTGTCTCAGCCTTCTGAGTAACTGGGATTAACGCCACTCTGCCTGGATGATGATTTAATGTTTTCTTATAATTTTAAAATCACATCTATAGTTCAGCAATTCTCCTTATTTTTACATCAAATGAAGTAAAAAGGCTTTTGTCACAAAAATATGTAGAAAAAATAGTATTTGTTGCTTTATTTGATTATGGCTAAAACTAGAAAGATTAAAATATTCATTCAACAATAGAATGGATTAAGATTAACGCTATAATATAGCATTAACATACAGACAATAACAAATTATTGATTCATACATAGCACTGAATGGATCAATCTGAAAAACATGCTGAGCAAAACAAATTACACACAGATGGTTATACATTAAATTCCACTCAGGTGAATTACAAATAAAGGTGCAAAATTACCCAAAATGTTAGAAATGAGGAAACAGTTGTCTCTGGGTGATGAAATTAGTCAATTAGAAAAGCTCATAAAGGCACTTACTAGGATAATTGAATTTTCTAAAAAAATGTATTTGTGTGATATTTATTATAAGCATATATATTTCTCAAAAGTTAGTGACCTGAACACTTAAGATATGTATTGAAAATATTGAAAACATGTATAGTACATTGTTGAGAGACACTAGTTTTAAATCAAATCAAGATTTTATTTTTTACTTTGTAAAAATAATTTACTGTTATCTTGGAAAAAAATGTATGTGTCTAAATATAAAAAGTAGAAAAACATTAGAATTAGAGTAAAATTTGTGTTCAGAAACATTTTCAGGTATGCACAAACAGAGAAACTGCATATACAGACTGAAAGTCATTATCTATATTCAATGTGTCTTTTTTAGAGGCTTAGGAAACAATTATCTCTCCTTTTAGGGAAAGGTAAGACAGAATAGAAATTTGAGAAAAATATTGGGTCCAGTTGAGTTCACATGAATAGATCATATCCTAATCCTTTGTTTTAATAAGTGGTTCAAATATAATTTCTTTTTCAAAGTAATTTTCTTGAAGAAACTTAACCTTTCTCACTGAGGAAAATCAAGGGAAATGGTTTCTAAATTATTTACTATTATATTAAGCACATGATTGTTATATTTTTATCAATCTTAAAATTCTTTTTATTCATTAATTTAATTTCTATAGTAGAAACTAGAAATACATGCTTTAAGTATGTGTTTGTGTGTTTTATCCAAAGAAGTCATAAATACATACTTTTAATCTCATGAAGTCTTCTACAGCTCAGACCAAAAAAATAATGTGGCTCATAGGTATTGAAACTAACTTCATCTATTTTGAAGTAGATGTGGTTGATAAGTAGAAATTTTAAATTAATGTGGTGTTAATTTTATTATTTTTAGTGGATCAGTGTGATATATGAAAATTAAAAACCACAGAGAAACATTAAATAAGGGGTCAAAGGGAATGTGGTTAAAATAAAACAAATTTTGATCATTGACTATATATATATGACATTGCTCCTATGCACCTAGCTTTTCTTATCTATAAGAGACTTGAATTCTTCTTGTAGGGTTGTAAAATCCCTGAGATGTAAGCATTAAATACATTATCATGCTTCTTGTATACACTTCATGGGTGAAGGTTTTACCTATATTCCATCTTACTTAAAAATGAAAATATAATAAAGTGAGTTATAGACAGAAAACTGGGTACTAAGCATGGTAAAGGTAGGATGAACAAGTATATGTCAAAAGTACATCTATCCTTAGGGACCATGGCACTAAGAAGAGAGCACATTATCATCAATAATTTGGGAACTTACTCTGAGTCACTGATGTATTAAATTTCTGGACATTGATGAGAATAATGTTTTTGAGGTACACTATAAACCTGTAGTACAACTTAAACTATGAAACAATGTGTGTTATGTTTTGGTCAATTATGTGTCACAATAGTCAAGCCTACTAAATTTTGGGGATATTTCAATATCCATTTTGAGTTTCTATGTGATTTTACATTCATATATAATGATTATATTAGTGATTATAGAAACTAAACACTAGTGTAAATAAAACCATCATTACTTTGTTCTCACCTTTCTAATTGTTTTCTCCCTATCACATTTAATCTTTCTTGAGTGTGAGACAAATTCCTCAGTATCTGTAGGATTATAAAATTTGATAATATCTGATTAGTCCTTATCTTCTAATTTTCTATCTAGTGTACTTGTTTCCAGGCTTTCAAAACAGGAAATATTCCTTTCCTCATGGAAATTATAGCTATAATTTCATAGACAGATGGAAATCACTGAAGCAAATAAATACAATGATAATTTCAGATAATTTATGTTAGAAAAAAAATAGAGCAATCTGAGGCCGTTTGAGGAAGTGTTATTTGAGTTGAGGGTTGAGAATAATCCTGAAATTCAGACTTAACATCAAGGAGACAGGCTATACACTGGTAGATAGCAAAATGACTATACTTTTTGTCTATATTTTGTAAATGTTTGAGAAAGTCTCATAAAATGGACCTGAAAGCCACCTATTTTAAGACCTTGTCTTTTAACTTTAGGTACAGCTAAGGTAGCCAGAATCTTATATCAGCAATGGAATACTTTAGATTCAGGTTACTAAAAATATCAACAGTTGTTCAAAATCTTCACAACTATAAAAGCCAAATGACAAATACACAAAACTTAAACAGTTGATCATATATTCAATATGCTCTTGTCATTAAATTTGAGGTAGCCACAGTAAATATGTGCCTTAAGAACATTCATGTGAAAATTTTCAGCTATTTGAATAAATAGATCTATGCCTCACCAGGGTGCTGTCTGTAAAACTGTAGGTGAACAAACATATCTAAGGCCTCACCCATAAAAATAGGCAGTTGCAGAGTTCAACATTCTAAATCATTAACAGGTTTCCACCAAGCTTGAATATGTGCTCAGAGATGTTTACAAAACCTTTAATTTAGAGTTGACCAGGGAGGAGATCCAACATGGTGGCCGGCGAGGAAGCAGCGATTCCAACGTCTCCACTTTAACGGGATAAGAAAGACCCACCTGGACAGCTGCAGCCTACATACAGAGGAACTCCTAGCATAATTCCCTTTAGAGGAGAGCAGCCATGATCTGGTAGGTTTATTGGAAGTGACAGTTTGTCCCAGAGAAGTGGATCTTGGGCGGCCACTCGGGCACAGAGGTCTAGTCCGCAGACATTAGCCACTCCGGCAAGGGGCTCCCCCGGGAGGCCTAGCTCTCGCTTTGCGAGCAGCCACCCCACCTGTCCGGCTCCTAACCACGCGGCCACAGCTAACCGGCTCCACAGGTGGCACCGCGGCGGGTGCAGAAGTCAAGTCCCGGAGCCAGCAATCGCTTTTGCAAGCAGCGGTCACCCTGAGCGGCTTGGGCCGCCCCGCCCGAACCCGCAGGCGGCCTCCGCAATCCGGGCTCCCCCGGAAGGCATAGCGCTCGCTCTGGGAGCAGCTGCTTCTCCCTCCCGGTCCCTAACCACGCGGCCACAGCTAACCAGCTCCACAGGTGGCACCGCAGCGGGTGCAGAAGTCAAGTCCCAGAGCCAGCAATCGCTTTTGCAAGCGGCGGTCACACTGAGCGGCTTGGGCCGCCCCGCCCGAACCAGTAGTCGGCCGCCGCCAATTTCCAGCGAAATCGAGGGGCTCCAGACAGATTTCCATCGTGCAAAGTTCGACTGCGGGAGCTCCTTTTCTCCGCACGGAGGGTCGCATAGCCTGATAGGCAATCGCCCTGCGGCTG
This sequence comes from Urocitellus parryii, assembly GCF_045843805.1. NCBI lineage: Eukaryota > Metazoa > Chordata > Mammalia > Rodentia > Sciuridae > Urocitellus > Urocitellus parryii. Next base: position 109,907,147 of record NC_135540.1, on the reverse strand, counting down.
GAGTCTGTGGCGCGCACTGGGGAGCAGCAAGGTGCCGGAGCGGGGGGAGCAAAGATACCTGCGGCCCACTGGAAAGACAGGCCAGGGGGTAAATTTCAAAAACACAACAGTTGCACCAAGCAGAAAGAAACTCGGGCAGTATGAAAAGACAAGGAAAGAAAGGACTACAAGCAATGCAGGTCAACTCAACATTAGAAGAGGTAATAGCTGCAACTGATGGAATGTCAGATAGAGAGGTCAGGATATACATGCTTCAGATTATCTGGAGTCTCAAGGAAGACATGAGACAGCAAAATCAGACAATGAAAGATCACATTGACAAACAAATCCAGGAAGTAAAAGATCAATTTCACAGGGAGATAGAGGTAATAAAAAACAAACAAATAGAAATCCTAGAAATGCAGGAAACAATAAACCAACTCAAAAACTCAATTGAGAATACTACCAGCAGAGTAGATCACTTAGAAGAGAGAACATCAGACAATGAAGACAAAGTATTTCAACTGGAAAAGAACATAGACAGCTCAGCAAGTCTGCTAAGAAATCATGAGCAGAACATCCAAGAGTTATGGGACAATATCAAAAGACCAAATTTAAGAGTCATTGGGATACAGGAAGGCACAGAGCTCCAAACGAAAGGAATAAAAAGTCTATTCAGTGAAATAATACAAGAAAACTTCCCAGACTTGAAGAATGAGACAGAATCCCAAATCCTAGAAGCCTACAGGACGCCGAATGTGCAAAATCATAAGAGATCCACACCTAGACACATTATAATGAAGATGTCCAACATACAGAATAAGGAGAAAATTTTAAAAGCTGCAAGAGAAAGAAAGCAGATTACATTTAGGGGTAAACCAATCAGGATAACAGATGATCTCTCAACACAGACTCTGAAAGCTAGAAGATCCTGGAATAACATATTTCAAACACTGAAAGAAAATGGGTTCCAACCAAGAATCGTGTATCCGGCGAAATTAAGCTTCAGGATAGAAGATGAAATTAAAACCTTCCACGATAAACAAAAATTAAAAGAATTCGCAGCTAGAAAACCATCTCTTCAAAAAATCCTTGGCAAAACATTACAGGAAGAGGAAATGGAAAATAACATTGAAAACCAACTATGGGAGGTAGGACAGTAAAGGGGGGAAAGTAGTCAAAGAGGATAACAAATCAGGTTTAGTAACATTAGTAAACAAATATGGCTAGAAGAACAAACCATATCTCAATAATAACCCTAAATGTTAATGGCTTAAACTCACCAATTAAGAGACACAGGCTAGTAGAATGGATCACAAAACAAGACCCAACAATATGCTGCTTACAGGAGACGCATCTGATAGGAAAAGATATTCATAGACTGAAGGTGAAAGGTTGGGAAAAATCATACCACTCATATGGACTGAGGAAACAAACAGGAGTGTCCATACTCATATCTAATAAAATAGATTTCAAGCCAAAGTTAATCAAAAGGGATAAAGAAGGACACTTCATACTGCTCAAGGGAACCATACACCAACAAGACATAACAATCATAAATATATATGCCCCAAATAATGGTGCAGCTGTGTTCATCAAGCAAACTCTTCTCAAGTTCAAGAGTCTACTAGACCACCATACAATAATCATGGGAGACTTCAACTCACCACTCTCACCACTCGACAGATCTACCAAACAAAAGTTAAATAAGGAAACTATAGAACTCAACAACACAATTAACAACCTAGACTTAATTGACATATATAGACTATACCACCCAACATCAAGTAGTTACACTTTTTTCTCAGCAGCACATGGAACCTTCTCAAAAATAGACCATATATTATGTCACAGGGCAACTCTTAGACAATATAAAGGGGTAGAGATAATACCATGCATCTTATCTGATCATAATGGAATGAAACTGAAAATCAATGATAAAAGAAGGAAGGAAAAATCAAGCATCATTTGGAGAATGAACAATAGGTTGCTGAATGATCAATAGGTTTTAGAAGACATCAAGGAGGAAATTAAAAACTTCCTAGAGTTAAATGAAAACACAGACACAACATATCGGAATCTATGGGACACATTGAAAGCAGTTCTAAGAGGAAAATTCATTGCTTGGAGTTCATTCCTCAAAAAAAGAAAAAACCAACAAATAAATGATCTCATACTTCATCTCAAAATCCTAGAAAAAGAAGAGCAAAACAACAGCAAAAGAAGTAGAAGGCAAGAAATAATTAAAATCAGAGCTGAAATTAATGAAATTGAAACAAAAGAAACAATTGAAAAAATTGACAAAACTAAAAGTTGGTTCTTTGAAAAAATAAATAAAATTGACAGACCCTTAGCCATGCTAACAAACAGAAGAAGAGAGAGAACCCAAATTACCAGCATACGGGATGAAAAAGGCAATATCACAACAGATTCTTCAGAAATACAGAAGATAATCAGAAATTATTTTGAATCCTTATACTCCAATAAAATAGAAGATAGTGAAGGCATAGATAAATTCCTTAAGTCTTATGATCTGCCCAGATTGAGTCAGGAGGATATAGACAACCTAAACAGACCAATAACAATAGAGGAAATAGAAGAAACCATCAAAAGATTACCAACTAAGAAAAGCCCAGGACCGGATGGGTATACAGCAGAGTTTTACAAAACGTTTAAAGAGGAACTAACACCAATACTTTTCAAGCTATTTCAGGAAATAGAAAAAGAGGGAGAACTTCCAAATTCATTCTATGAGGCCAACATCACCCTGATTCCGAAACCAGACAAAGACACCTCAAAGAAAGAAAATTACAGACCAATATCTCTAATGAACCTTGATGCAAAAATCCTCAATAAAATTCTGGCGAATTGGATTCAAATACATATCAAAAAAATTATACACCATGATCAAGTAGGATTCATCCCTGGTATGCAAGGTTGGTTCAATATACGGAAATCAATAAATGTTATCCACCACATCAATAGACTTAAAAATAAGAACCATATGATCATCTCGATAGATGCAGAAAAAGCATTCGACAAAGTACAGCATCCCTTTATGTTCAAAACTCTAGAAAAATTAGGGATAACTGGAACATACCTCAACATTGTAAAAGCAATCTATGATAAGCCACAGGCCAGCATCATCCTGAATGGAGAAAAATTGAAGGCATTCCCTCTAAGATCTGGTACAAGACAGGGATGCCCTCTCTCACCACTTCTGTTCAACATAGTCCTCAAAACACTGGCCAGAGCAATTAGGCAGACGAAAGAAATTAAAGGCATAAAAATAGGAAAAGAAGAACTTAAATTATCACTATTTGCAGATGATATGATTCTATACCTAGCAGACCCAAAAGGGTCTACAAAGATGCTATTAGAGCTAATAAATGAATTCAGCAAAGTGGCAGGATATAAGATCAACACGCATAAATCAAAGGCATTCCTGTATATCAGCGACAAATCCTCTGAAACGGAAATGAGGACAACTACTCCATTCACAATATCCCCCCAAAAAATAAAATACTTGGGAATCAACCTAACAAAAGAGGTGAAAGATTTATACAATGAAAATTACAGAACCCTAAGGAAAGACATAGAAGAAGACCTTAGAAGATGGAAAAATATACCCTGCTCATGGATAGGCAGAACTAACATCATCAAAATGGCGATATTACCAAAAGTTCTCTATAAGTTCAATGCAATGCCAATCAAAATCCCAACAGCATATCTTGTAGAAATTGATAAAAGAATCATGAAATTCATATGGAATAATAAAAGACCCAGAATATCAAAAACAATACTAAGCAGGAAGTGTGAATCAGGCGGTATAGCGATACCAGACTTCAAACTATACTACAGAGCAATAGTAACAAAAACAGCATGGTACTGGTACCACAACAGGAGGGTGGACCAATGGTACAGAATAGAGGACACAGTAACCAATCCACAAAACTACAACTATCTTATTTTTGATAAAGGGGCTAAAAGCATGCAATGGAGGAAGGATAGCATCTTCAACAAATGGTGCTGGGAAAACTGGAAATCCATTTGCACCAAAATGAATCTGAATCCCTATCTCTCGCCGTGCACAAAAGTTAACTCAAAATGGATCAAGGAGCTTGATATTAAATCAGAGACATGGCATCTGATAGAAGAAAAAGTTGGTTATGATCTACACACTGTGGGATCAGGCTCCAAATTCCTCAATAGGACACCCATAGCGCTAGAGTTAACAAATAGAATCGACAAATGGGACTTACTCAAACTAAAAAGTTTTTTCTCAGCAAAAGAAACAATAAGAGAGATAAACAGGGAGCCTACATCCTGGGAACAAATCTTTACTCCACACACTTCAGATAGAGCCCTAATAACCAGAATATACAAAGAACTCAAAAAATTAGACAATAAGATAACAAATAACCCAATCAATAAATGGGCCAAGGACCTGAACAGACACTTCTCAGAGGAGGACATACAATCAATCAACAAGTACATGAAAAAATGCTCACCATTGCTAGCAGTCAGAGAAATGCAAATCAAAACTACCCTAAGATACCATCTCACTCCAGTAAGACTGGCAGCCATTAGGAAGTCAAACAACAATAAGTGCTGGAGAGGATGTGGGGAAAAGGGCACTCTTGTTCATTGCTGGTGGGACTGCAAATTGGTGCAGCCAATCTGGAAAGCAGTATGGAGATTTCTCGGAAAGCTGGGAATGGAACCACCATTTGACCCAGCTATTCCCCTTCTCGGTCTATTCCCTAAAGCCCTAACAAGAGCATGCTACAGGGACACTGCTACATCGATGTTCATAGCAGCTCAATTCACGATAGCAAGACTGTGGAACCAGCCTAGATGCCCTTCAATAGATGAATGGATAAAAAAAATGTGGCATTTATATACTATGGAGTATTATTCTGCATTAAAAAATGACAAAATCATAGAATTTGGAGGGAAATGGATGGCATTAGAGCAGATTATGCTAAGTGAAGCTAGTCAATCTTTAAAAAACAAATACCAAATGACTCCTTTGATATAAGGGGTGTAAACAAGGACAGGGTAGGGACGAAGAGCTTGAGAAGAATATTTACAGTAAACAGGGATGAGAGGTGGGAGGGAAAGGGAGTGAGAAGGGAAATTGCATGGAAATGGAAGGCGATCCTCAGGGTTATACAAAATGTCATATAAGAGGTAAGGAGGGGTAAGTCAAGAGAATACAAATGGAAGACATGATTTACAGTAGAAGGGGTAGAGAGAGAAAAGGGGAGGGTAGGGGAGGGGAGGGGAGGGGGTATAGTAGAGAATAGGACAGACAGCAGAATACATCAGACACTAGAAAGGTAATATGTCAATCAATGGAAGGGTAACTGATGTGATACAGCAATCTGTATACGGGATAAAAGCGGGAGTTCATAATCCACTTGAATCAAACCGTGTAATATGATGTATTAAGAACTATGTAATGTTATGAACGACCAATAAAAAAAAAAATAGAGTTGACCAGGTAGCACAGGTTGGCACATTTATCCATAAACCTGATATTAAAGTTTAGTATAAAAATTAAAATTTCTACTCTTATTACAGTTTAAGAAAAATAAATTATATTTTGAATTTAAGTTTGAATTAGACAAAGACTCCAGATACACCAACATGCATCACAAAATGTTCCCTGAAATACATTTTTTGTTATTCTCTTTAACTATATATAGCACCAGGATATACCCTGACATTCACAAAGACCTGGAATATAACCTGCTGTCATTCAGTCCTCAGCACTAACCTCTCCCACTCCACCTACTCATCTCTTTCAATCCATTTACATTTCACCTAATTTTTTTTTATCAGTGTCCTGTGGAAACAGCTGATTCCAGGACCCACCCTGCCACACTCATGAGTGCACATACAAATGTTCTGTCAAATTCCTTCCACTGTTCTTCCCCTTTTCTGTCCCTTCTTCCTCCCCACAATTTTCTTCATCTACTCTACTGATCTTTTCTCTATTTTGATGAAATTCCCTGTCCGTTTTTTCCACTTTCTTTCTCTTTCTATATTCTGAAACACATTTTGTAAAAACATTGGTATATGTTAATTCAGTTTTTTAAAACATGTTGTCTTTCATTTCAAAAGCCACTTATTCAATCTATAGCATTTATCATTTGTGCCAATAATATATCAGGATCTAAATTGCATTTTCAATCATAACACATTTATGAATAAATAAATTAAAACTTCACTTGTTTATTATTTATGCGAATCTTTTAAGTGCTTCAAAGTAATACCATTTTGAGGTATTCTAGTCCCACCTGGAAAAACAAGTAGTCAATAAGGTAAGAGAATTTTGATTATTGTACTTATAATATAAAATTGCAGCAATTAAAATGGAAATCTACAGCTCTCTTGAATATAACCTACTGCCCTTGAAATATTAATAGTATTGAAATTATAATTTTTTTTCCAATATGACTTTTCTTGCATTTCTGTCTGAATATCTGGGGATGTGTCTCTGTTATCTTTTCAAAATGTTGTGAAAATGCCCTGAAGAGGCAGATGTCTCTAAGGGGACTTCAGAGCTGTTTAAAAATTATGTTGGCAAGGTTTGAAGTGGACACAGTGTAATATGACATCCGCTCTTGATTATTCACAAATCCCTTCTCATTATAAGCCAGATTGCACTAAGCAATCTTTTAAAATCATCTCAGGAAAAGTTTAAAAATACATATACACAATGATGAGTTGGTGGTTACTATTGCTGCATTCTGGGAGTGAATTCCTTTATCAATTAAAATGCCCTATGTGATATAATTAAAAAGTTGTGCAGAATAATGCATAATCTGAAAAATTCCAGTTTATTCATAAGTATATTTATGCAAGTCTACTTGCATTTAAATAAGTTCTAGCAGAAATTTTCAGATATATCATTTTCATGGGTCAACCAACTTAAACATTGAGTGTCCATTCATTCATTTATTGGTCTGTCTCCATATACCAAGTGCTATAAGATATGATCTTTTCATTCCATTTCACAACACAATTCTCACTGGAGTAAGTTAGAAACTCATGTCTAACCTTTATGTTAAGAAAATAAAACCACATTTTCCCATACTTGATAAAAAGTTGAAAAACAACATGGTTAAGAGGTGATGCAGAATTCCACACATTTGACTTCCCTTTGGCTGTGCTAATGCTCCAGTCCTTAGGAGCTAAGTTTTCTGTATCTTGAACACTGATGCCTGCCTACTGGACACTAATCTGTAGTTAATTTTATTTTCTAGATGACATTCTTGGAAAGTTTCTTGAAAAGATTACAATAAATGGAGGAGTCACTGGCCTTCTAGTTTAAAGACCTTCATATTCCCTTCTAGTATTTATGAATTATTATTTATCATAAATAAACTACTTTCAATATTTTTTGAAAAATTAATACATTGCTGAAACTGTTAAAAAATATGCAGAAATTAGAAATTAAACCAAGGATAACTGCCTCTCATTTCAGACTCTAAAGTGTAGTATTGTTTAACAGACTCATCAGCAATTATTTAACTCCCTGAGGAAAAGCAGTCTTGATTCATTGACCATGTGACATTCATTTGGAATTAGAATTCTTAAAGTAACATGATGCTTTTGGATTACTTTCTGGTAGAAACAAAAATTATCTCTGTACAATATATAAGATAACCTTGAAGGTTATAGCTACATATTCTTACAACACTTACTAAACCAGCTTTGTCTGTAAATTACCAATCTAAGTAATTTCCTATTTTCAGTGTTTATATACTTGTTTCTACCAAATTCTACTATTTAAAAAAATATACCATATAATGTACTTATTAATTACCTAACTGCCATACATGTTTATTCTATATTTGTGTAAGAACCATAAGATTTTGAAAAACATACATTGACAAAACCTGTCAATCAATGTTAAAATTACTATGAGAAGAATTATTTCCTTACCATCTTTTTACATCAAGGGTTTTTGTTTTGATTTGTCTTGACTCTTTTGAAACTTACTAATTTTGTGGAAGGTATTATTATTTTGTAATCATAAAGAATTACACTCAAAATATATTCTGTGAGAACACTTTTGTATTTATAGATCATTTATATTAGAGGGTAATAATCGTTTCCTACCTTTTATTTGGAGAACTTTGTTTTTATTTTTCTTATTTTTTATTAGTATGTTATAATTATACATATTATTTAAGTTCATTTTGACATAATTAAGTATGGAAAATAATTTGTTCCAATTAATGCCCTATTACTTCCCCTTTCTCTTCCCTCCCCTTTCCTTTTCCCCCTCTTCTAATAGTCTTCCTTCCACTTATTTATAGTTTATTTTTACTTTGTGCTTAAATTTACTATGTTATATTCATTTATGTGCATAGGATACTTAGATGATTTTCATTTCACCTTTTCTCCCATTTCCTGTCCCTTCTTCCTCCACCCTCAATCCCTTTTCTCTATTCCACTGGTCTCTTTTTTTCTATTTTCATAGGACTCCCCCCTGCCCCTTTTATTCTCCTTATTTTGAGCTTGCTTCCATATATGAGAAAAAAAACAAAGGACTCTTGATTTTCTGAGTCTGGTTTGTTTAATTTAACATGATGTTCTCTATTTCCACCCATTTACTGGCAAATGCCATAATTTCCTTCTTCTTAATGGCTGAGTAAAAATCAATTGTGTGTATATAGCACACTTTCTTTATCCATTCTTCTGTTGATGGACATCTTGCCTGGTTCTATAACTTTGTTCTTATGAATTGCGCTGATACAAACTTTGATGTGGTTGTACCTCTATATTATGTTGATTTGAGTTCTTTTGGATGAATACAGAAGAGTGGGAATAGCTGAATCACATGGTGCTTCTATTCCTAGATTTTAAGGACCTTCCATACTGCTTCTCAAAGTGGTTGTATTACTGTGCAGTTTAATCAACAATGTACAAGTGTAACTTTTGCACCATATCCTCACCAGTATTTATTATTTGTATTTTTGATAACTGCCATTCTAACTTAAATGAAAAGAAATATCAATGTAGTTTTTATTTGCATTTTGCAGCTATTAGGGATGTTGAACCATGTTTTATATAATTGATGGTCATTTTTATTTCTTTTTATCAGAAGTATCCATTTAGTTCTTTTGTCATTTATTAAATGGTTTATTTGTTTTGTTTTGTTTTGATGTTAAATTTTCTATGTTCTTATATTCTGAATATTAATTGTTTATCAGAGGGTCTGATGACAAAGACCTCCCATTCACTTACCTCTTCATTCTCTTGTTTTTTTTTTCATACAATGTCTTCACTTTATTTATTTACATTTTATTTGTTCTTTTTAGATGCATGAAAGTAGAATATATTTTGACATAGTATACATACATGGAGTATAATTTATTCTACTTAGGATCCCATTTTTGCAGTGTTCATATATAAACATAGAAAATTTGTGTCCGATTCATTCTATTGTCTTTCTTATTCCCATTCCCTCTCCCTTTCCCTCATTCTTATTTGTCTAATCAAATTAATTTCTCTTCTCACCCCACCCCCTTCTTATTGTGTATGGGTATCCACATAGCAGAGAGAAAATTTGGCCTTTGGTTTTTTAGGATTGGCTTATTTCATTCAGCATGATAGTGTCCAGTCCTATCCTTTTACTAGGAAAAGTGTAATTCCATTCTTTTTTATGGATGATTAATACTCCATTGTGTATGTATACAACATTTTCTTTATTCATTCATCTATTCAAGTCAGCTAGGTTGGTTCCATAGCTTAGATATTTGTGAACTGAGCTTCTATAAACATTGATGTGACTGCATCACTATAGTATGAAGATTTTAAGTCCTGTGGGTATATTCTAAGAAGTAGGGTAATTGGGTTAAATGATGGTCATCCCAAGTTTTCTAGGGAATCTCCATACTGCTTTCCAGAGTGGTCACTTCTCTAGAACATTTTTTCTCCTGACTCATTATGTCCATAAAGACTTAGAGTGACATTTTCTGACTGGAGAAAAACAGCTAGTTATGCACACTGCCTTTCTTCCAAAGACATGTCAACCATCCACCTGCCTGTGTCAGGTTCCAATTACTGTTTAAATCTCATTCTAACACAGGCGTTTGGATTACAGCTGAATCTTAACAATAATAAAGGGTATATTCTAGCCTCCATCTGATACTTCATCTATTATCTGTTCAAAATGTTGATATGGGATTTTCTAATTACTTTGGGTGGCCCCTTTAAATTTGAAAGCATTTTCTAATTATCTTCATAAAATATCATTTACATCTGGAAAAATAAGTAGTTGACTGTTGTAGTGTTCTTGATCATTCTTGTGTCACAAGTTTCAGAATAAATGCAATAAAATTTCTTTAGGATAACAAAGTGTATGCATGAAAATCATTATTCACCTACAAGAACTAATTACTTTAAATAAAATTTCTTTTGAGATTAAAAATCCTATGAACATTAAAGACTTTTACATGAAATCATTCTTTATTTTGTACTAAATATTCACTATATGTCATTGACTCCAAGTCCCTCAAAACAGTTTCACAGAGAAAAAATTTCAAAATCATCTCACTTCTATTTAGTCTGTGATGCAGCCAGTATCTGAACAAGAAGTTTTGCTTGTTGGTTATCCAAAAGTGATTTCAACAAATGCAGGGCGTGAGGTTAAAATCAAGAGAGCCAAGGTTATTAAATTATCAGCAGGTGGAGGTTTTTCCTCCAGCATATCAATTTTTGCAGTTTCATCATAAGCCTTGAGATGACATTGTTCAAATCTCCAAATATGCCCTAATATATGACACATTTATCAGTGATATTTTATATTTTCCATTCATTTTGAGTGACAGATAACGAATACATTGACATAATAGCATGCTACATTAATTAATACAATAACAGCAAATATTATCATGGAGTATTGCTGATAAATCATTCATATCCTAAATCCACAGTCACATCTCTAAGCTAGTTTCTTTATTCTTATTCTCTCCTCCTCTGCTTCACACTCTATTTCCCTCACTAATATTTTCCAAGGATTTCACCTTCCAGTAAAGAGTAGGAACCTTACTTTATGATTCAGGCTCTGTTGTTTTAAAGAAACTTGGGGTAAAATGTGTTTTATTATCCAACTTGTCTCATACAGTACAGGAACATAATTCGCTGCCATTTATATCATGAATTCTAAAATGTCATTATTTTATGCATATACTGCAACACACTAAATATATAAATTCAATAAATATAACTTAAATTAGTTATATCTATACACTCACACACACACACCACATAAAATGATCAGTGGAATATTATAAAAATCAGTAAGTGGACTAACATTAATTTCAGGGTTATGTACACTGTATAATGGCAAACATGATAACTGATTCATATGATGTCATTTAAGAGCCTCTATGAATATTTTCCCATACCAGAGTAAATAAGAACCCGTGGTTAGCTGTCTTTTTTTGTATTTGAATTCTATGCTAAATAAGGTCAGTAATTGAGAGGGAAACTATGGCATCTCTATTCTCCACAAGCCAAATTTGCCAACTCTGTCAGACCTTCAAGACTGGCAAAGTAGATGGCAACTCTTTGGGCTGCCCAGAGAAGCCCATGGATCAATTTTTATTCCCTCCAAGGAGAAAGGCTGGTTGATGGACTTTTTCATGTGATCACTGTGGGAGAGGGTCTACTGTGTTAATGCTGGATGAGATAGATTCTAGTTATTATAGCAATCCCAGAAAAGATGACACACTGGATAAAGAAACCAACTCCTTCACTCTCCTGGGGAAAATGGAAGACAAGGAGTCTGTTCTTGATCATATCACTCTGTACCTAGGGAAGGGAATCTGAAAAAATGAGCATCTTGGCTCTCCTTGATAAATTCAATGAATTTTATTTTACATTTTCCTAGGATCCAAAAGGCTATCAATTAGCTTCTGGATTTCTCATAAGGAGAAATTATTTGTGTTGCAAAATCAGTGTGTTTGTAGAAGGCAGGAGAGTACAGGGCTTCCTGCTCTGCCATCTTGTTCACATTACTCTCCTACTCCATATGTATATGAAGCAAACATCACATAACATATAAATATAATATATATATATATATATATATATATATATATATATATATATAAGAATTTTCTAGATATCAGAAGACACACAGCTTGATGAATGTGTTTTAAACCATATTAAATTAAAACATTTTTGGTAGTCATATGTATTATTTAGGATACACTAGGGGGTACTGTAAAAATAATGTACAAATACAATGACTTTACCAGAGGAGAAGTTTAGTTTCTCTCACATGTAAGTAGTTCAAGCCCAGAAAAAAAACAGGCCTTCTGTTGTGGTCACACACTATGGAGTCCAACCTCTTCAGTATTGTTGTCATTACTAACAGTTCTTGTCTCCATGTCCAAAATGTTTGCCTTTCTTCTAATCACTAGGGAAGGGGAAAAGCAGTAAAAAAGAAAATCATACCACTTTCTTTTTATTATTATAATTTTGGTACAGAGTACTAAGCCCAGAGGTGCTTTACCACTGAATCATACTCCAACCCTTTTGATTTTTTTTCTTTTGAGATAGCATCTTAGTAAGTTGCTTAGAGCCTTGCTAAGTTGCTAGCTGTGAACCTGAGATCATTCTACCTGAGGTTCCGGAGTTGTTGGGATTACAAGCATGCCACACCACACCCAACTAAAAATCACATCTCTTTATATTTAGAACATTTCAAAATATTTGCTTGTATCATTTCTACACATATACTGAAGAAGGGATTTTGAAGTGTAGTTATTAATTGGCTGGGAATGTACTAAATTAAAATTTACATTGAAATGAAACTTTTAATTATAACTTACAAGACCTGCACCCCATACTATGTAAAAATTGGTAAAACATTTTAGATTTAAAATCAATGAATTCTATATAAAAATTTTTAGGGAAATGGTCAATAACAACACCATTGATTGGATTATATGTATACAAACCCTAAATTTTGCTAGAGTGAAAGTAGAAAAAATTATACCTATAACAATTACAATAATGATAGCAATAAAGCTTACATTACATCCATTTTAATATAGAATACAACAAAAAGAAGAGTTGATTTAGCTATAATAATACCATGTATAATAGTTTTAATGTTAAAAATAATAAGTAGATAATAGAAGAAAAAGTAGGCCCAAATCTTTATCATGTCAGATTAGGGCCTGACTTTTTTAACAAGACTCCTAAAACACAAGAAATAAAATCAAGAATCAATAAATGGAATGGATTCAAAGTAAAAAGTTTGTTTTAGTAAAGAAAGCAATCAATAATGTGAAGAAAGACTCTATAGATTTGGAGAAAATTCTTACCACATGTACCCAGATAGAGTACTAATCTCCAAACTATACAAAGAACTCAAAACATTTAAAAATAACAACAATAACAAAATAACCCCACAAATAACTCAATCAATAAGTGGGCAAAGGAAATAACACACACTTTTTAGAGGAAGATACAATCAATCAACAAATATATAAAAAAATTCAACATCTCTACAAATTGGAGAAATCTGAATCAAAACTCCTCTAAGATTTCATCTCACTCCAGTCAGAATTACAGTTATCAAGAACACAAGTAAGAATAACTGTTGGCAAGGAAAAGATACCCTCATACGTTATTGGTGGGACTGCAAATTGGTGCAACCACTATGGGAAGCAGTATCGAGATTCCTTAGAAAACTTAGAATGGAACCACCATTTGACCCAGCTATTCAACTCCTTGGTTTATACCAGAAGGAGTTAAAATCAGCATATTATACTGACACAGCTATATCAATGTTTATAGCATCTCAATTCACAATAGCTAAACTGTGGAACCAATCTAGATGTCCTTCAATAGATTAATGGTTAAAGAAACTGTGGTGCATATACACAAAGGAATACTACTTAGTTTTAAAAGAGAATAAAATCTTGGCATTTGCAGGTAAATGGATGGATCTGGATAATATCATACTAAGCAAAATAAGCCAATCTCCCAAAGCCAAAGCCCAAATGTTTTCTCTGTTAGATGGATGCTAATCCATAATGGGAGGAGGTAAGGAAAGGGAAGAATGGAGGAACTTTGGTTTGGGTGGAGGGGGATAATGGAAGGAGAAGGGACATGTGGGTGGGAAAGATGGTGGAATGAGATGGACATCATTATCCTATTTACATATATGATTGAAAAAATGGTGTGTACATTGTGTACAAGCAGGGAAATGAAAAGTTGTGCTGCATTTGTGTACAATGAATCCAAATATATTCTGCTGTCATGTATAACCAATTAGAACAAATAATAATAATAATAATAATAACTAAAATAAAGATATTTCCACACTGACAAAAGTGAAGTTACTGGAAGACTTGATTATGAATTTGTATATATATTATTACATAGAATATATGGAAATCAAAAATTAAATGAAATATGAAAGAAACTGATATATCTATCATCTTTAAATTTTAATTGGCTCAGGTGCAAATCTATGATTACCCAATTAATATGGTGGTGCTCTGTTTACAGGTGAATTCTGTACCAATGGTGGAAATTATTAGTTCATAACCTTGGGTTCCAAAGCTTATTCCCTGGAGGTAGAGAGGTTTGGTGTAAGCTCATAAGACCTAATTGGGTTGCTTTTACCCTCAGCTTTGGTATTTATCTTAAAGAAGCTTTCTCACAATAAATCTCTGATGTTTAAACCTATATAATAAATGTGCTGTGTTTGCTTGTAGTCAGTCTTCCTTCCCCAGATGCAGGCTGAACTAACAAGCCCCAGCTTTTTCTCTACATTTGTATCTGTTTCTTTTTCCTAATCCCCTCATCAGTCAGTTCAGTTACCCCTGAATAAATTGTTGTACAGGACATTGACATTTGGCCCCAGGGCATGGATATTGGACACACAGGAACTTTGATTTTTTCAAGGTGAATGGGATACTCCTAAAAAAGACATGTGTTGGGAATGAGGTTGTGGCTCAGTACTACAGCACTCACCTAGCACATGTGAGGCCCTAGGTTCGATCCTCAGCACCACATAAAAATAAATAAATAAAATAAAGTTATTGTGTCCAACTAAAAAATAAATATTTTTTTTAAATTGTTTTTTTTTTAAATGTGGTTATTAAAGGAAGCTGATGACCTCATTTATAGCTTTAAAATGTCATTAAAATCTGCAAATAGGTAACAAAGACTCTTTAGAGTCAGTGTCTCCCATAGCCCCTCCCCTTGCTCAGCCAGAGTCTTTGTCTCCTGAAAGCAGGCAGGAGACGGGGAGGATAAAGTTAAAACTCTGGCTTTAAGAGACATGTTGCAACTTTTCTGGAAAAATAAAAATTCCAAAAGGAATTGTTTTAACTATGAAAAGCCTGGACACTTGGATAAAAACTGTCAGAACCTGACTCATCATAAAAATAAATCAGGTCTGCATCTATGTTGCTGTCCCTATAAATATTGGGCTAATGATTGCAAATCACAAACAAATGTATATGGACAATTTTTACTTCCTCCAGTAAAACCTTAATGGGGTGGTGTTTCCAGAAAAAATATAAACTGTAGCACTACATTTTCAAAGAATCATACAAGATTTAAGAACACAGGAGAAAAATGGCCCTTTTGAATTCAAGGTATTTTGACTCAGATTGCTAAAAGGGGGGGGAAGTGTCATGACCCTAATTTGAACTTAGAGTGAACTCTGAGTTGAAAAGATGTTTTTCATGTCCCTTTACTAGAGTAATAACTGTTTTTTTGTTTTTCACTGCAGGAAAAAAAATTCCTATGTCTTTGAACTCATAATTTTATGATGAATTTACATTTGATCTTATGTACCTAAATAAATATTTTTCTAATCAGTTTTATTTTATCTAACTGTAGAGGTTTTTACATTGCCTTTGCTCAGAGGTGAATTTTTCTAGGGATGACAGTATTGGGTTTGATCTGGTGATCATTAGGACAACAGGCTAGCTATCTGAAATATTTTATTACAGTGTCCTCATGGCTGTTAGATTTGATGACTGCCATTTTCATCTACACAGACCTGCTCTATATTTAAGTCATAATATAAAAGTCTGATTGGCTCTATTTTAATTTCTAACAGGTTGAATCTGACTGAGTCTTCAATAAATATCTATAACATTGCCTCCTACCTATGTAACTACACTTACAAAAAATTATAAGATCTTTGTTTCTGGTATCTTTTGTGTACATGTGCACACAGGGGTCTTTTATTTTTGTGTGCATATAGTATGTGGTATGAAAATTTGCACATAGATAAATGAGTGCTCATAAATTAAAGTAAAAAATTAATACAAAATTTTTAAATATTTTTTTTATTTTTTGGGTTCCCTGGATTGAACTCAAGGGCATTCAACTACTGAGCCACATCCCTACCCCTATTTTGTATTATATTTAGAAGCAGGGTCTTACTGAGTTGCTTAGCCCCTCACCATTGCTTAGGCTGGCTATGAACTCAAGCTACTGGGATTACAGACATGCTCCACAGTGCCTGGCCCAAATGTTGTTGTTGTTGTTTTTAATTTACATGACTTAAATAGAAGTTCAGTTTAAGTTGGGTAAACAAATAAAGATAAAGATGTCTTTAAAAAATTACTAACTCATAAAATTTTCTGAGTGGTCAGCCAATTAATAAAGATTTGGTGTTTATAAGATGTCCAAAATGTAATATCCATATTCTAACAATTTTCTTCCACAGGGAACAGATGTAACCGTACTGAGAACTACATTTGTTTCATATTTTGGCTTACAGTTAAAATAATTAGATTTAATATAATGGGATTAATCTTCATAAATATGTTTGTTAAGGAAACACCTAATTAATTTACAAAGTTAAAGTGCTACAATCTCATTTACTAAATATAAAATCAAGCACATTTAAGTACAATGCATTTAAACATTAGAGATGTTTTTATAAATTGGTTAATGGAACAGGTTTGAGATTTCTTTGTTCCTGTGTCTTTGCTAAAAACAGAGTTGCTGAGAGTTAATTTCTTTAAGGTATGATTTATATGCAAATAGTCTAAGAGTTTTCAGTCTGGTACTATGAAAACAAAAGTAATTCATCTTAGTAAAGTAAAACAATTTGTCTATATTCAAAAATCTTATAAGGATTATTTCAAAATATAAATTTTAAAAGAAGACAGTAACTAGAAAAAAAGTTAAGAAGGAATTTAGGTACAAAAATATATTTTAATATAAAGAATAAAAGAATATGCTTTTTGAATGAAAAGATCCTTTGGTAAAATAAAAGGTTATAAAATGTCTAAGTAGATTACAAAAATTTGTGGAGGATAAATTTCAAAAAGTTTGTATGTGATTAAATTGGTTATATATAATTAACAAAATCAGCTAAATTTATTAAAGACTTTTTCTTCTTTAAAAAAAGAAAAAGAAAAAAAAAGTTCCTAATCTACTAGGCTCGCTTTGTGCTGAGTTTCTTGCATGGAGCCTGTTTATAGAAATAGATAAGCTTTCTTCATAGACCTCTGTTTCATTTCAGGAGGAAATTGAGCTTCTTAAATAAAGGCTGAGAGAGAAATAAAAAGCAACTGTTTCCACAGACACAAGCCAAATATTAACATACTGATATAAACCTAAAGTTTAACCCTCTATTTGTTAAAGGAATAAGGATTTCTAAAATTTTTAATCTACTCTCATCCCAACAAAATAATTTTTTTTGTGTCTCTTAAATTCTATTATTTAGAAAGAACCAGTCTTAAGAAATATGTGTTTACTCTTGTTAATTTCATTTT
The DNA here is from genome assembly GCF_045843805.1 of Urocitellus parryii. Lineage (NCBI taxonomy): Eukaryota > Metazoa > Chordata > Mammalia > Rodentia > Sciuridae > Urocitellus > Urocitellus parryii. The sequence continues at coordinate 109,889,379 of NC_135540.1, read as the reverse complement.
ATATTTTCCTTATAAATTTTACAACTGCTGTCTCTTAATGCCTTACAAGGGTAAAATTATAGGGTCATCACCTATAGGAGAAACAAGATGTAAGGCTGACTTGAAATACTTATTCAGACCCCATTTCATAATTTCATTGCTCAGCTTATTACTAATGACAAAAGTTAAGTCATATAATTGGTGAGAGCTGAGCCTTCTTTCATCGTGATGCCCTTTTTAGTTCAAGAACAACTTTGGCTTTGGAAATCCTCACAAGCTTGACAGGTGACTTTTATTAATTTTTCTGGCTAAGCAAAAAATTTTCATTAGATCATCTCCCACTGTTTAAGTACCTTTTATGGTGCTGAGCCACCCTCTAAAATTTAAAACTGATAATCATCCAGCTTATACTAGTTCCTTTTTTAAACAGTTTTGTGATAAACATTATATAGATCACCAAACAGATATTCCTTATAATCCCCAAGTCCAGGCTCTTGTAGAGTAGATTCATTTATTGCTGAAAGTACAATTACAAAAACAAAAGGGAGAGACAGAACTTCAAAATTGTTTGAATCGTGCTCTTTTTGTTTTAAATTTTTTAAGTTGTGATGCTGATGATTACAGCACTGCTGATCCACACATTGTGTCTTCTATAGTAGTTCAGTCAGGCCTAGACTGGTGGAGAAACTAACAAAGAGGACAACTGAATGGACAAGATTCAGTAATAATACGTGGCAGAGGCCATGCTTGTGTATTTCCAGAAAATACAGCTCTCCTCTCCTCTGAATATGCTGTTCACCATCACCATGGGGGATTTAATGCCTCAATTCAAATGGCTGAAGAAATTCACACGTCAGGTTGAACAAACAGATAGTTATATAGCAGGGAGGCCCTAAGTCTCCAGCCACCATGTTGTGTCTATGCTGGGTTTACTGAGATGTCAGGTAAGTACAGGTTATGGGGAAACTTACTGGACTCATTTCCCAGATGCACTTTTAATATACCCCAGCTGTATAGACTAAAGAATCCATTCCATTATTCACTAGTGATACTCAAATGTTGGATTGTTTTTCCGATAAACATATTCCATCTCCTCATTCAATTATATTTAATTATACTGGATATTGTGGGAGTTTACCTATATGTTGGTCCCACAATACATACTGCCTACAAACTTGTTTGTGTTAACAACAGCCAAATATAATGCTATCCAATAGGATTGAAAAGAAAGTTAAAAATCATTTAATGGACATTTGGCACAGAAATAATGACAGTCTAGACCTTATGGAGTTACAGCATCACATTCAGGATATTCAAGAAAGCATGAATCATCCCATGGATCCTGCATGGCTTGCTGAACAAACACTTAATGACTTTCATCATTTGATCCTGTCAGTATGTTTAAACATTCAAAATGATACATTTTTGCAATTATGCTTTTGTTACTAATTCTTTTTTGTGCTTCTTTTTTGTGCTAAGATAGCAGAATGCTAATTTAAAGTGCTCCTTTAATGGTTGACTGTTGGGGTTTAAGTGTGCAGAGTTTAGCTCCCTCAGCCTGACACTTTGCAAGAAGCTGTGGCTGTGATTTAGGTCAGCTGAAGACATGCCTCAGCTAGGAGGAGGAAAAAGTTCTCTTCCCCTTATCACAAGACACAAGCTTCTGCATGGTTTGGCCTAGAGGAAGAAGCTTCCTGCATACTGGACCTGGGAACAGTACATTCGGGGATTAGATAATGTCTACAAGGACTTTGGGAGGGTACTTATCAAATTAACAGAAACAATCTGAATTTAGTTCTGTGTACCTCCTGAGACATGATACTTGTGTAATGTAGATGAAATGTTACTGAAGAATTGCTTGCTTTGTTAGAAGAAGAATATAAAAGAAACTTACAAATAAACCTCAGCATGCAGTTGCAATTTGTGCCTTGGCTCTGCATCCCCTGTGTCCCGGTGATTTCGCGACCCTTACCCAGGGACCCAAACGCACTAGACATTCACAGTTGACTCCACCTGAGAATCAAAATTTATACTTGCATGAATCAACAGAGACATCTGTCTTAAGTCATCATGTTGATTGAAAGAAGAAAGTTAAAAAATAACAGGTACCATTATATTGTACAAGTTTTTAAGATACATAAACTATTGGTTTTAAGAATGGATACATGTGTTTGATATAGAAAGAAACAGGTGAATAATCCACAAAATTTCTTATTAATGGTCAATTATCAACAAAGATATGATAAAAAAGCAAGGAGTTTTTAAAAGTCAAGTTTTCTTTCTTAAACTGGGTAATGAATACACAGGTGTTTACTAATCATGACTTTTTAAGCTACCATTGTGTTTTATAAATTCTTAAGCATGAAATCTAAAATTTTGAAAGCAGGAAAAAAAATCATATCAAAGTATTCTGATACCTACAAATGAAAAGTGAGCCAGGCACATTTCACATGGAAAGATGGAACAAGAAATGAAAATACTACAAAGGACACTGTTTCCTCAAGTGTAGACTACTCCAGCAACTTTTGGTGAACCCTGCAATAAGAGATCCCTCTTTATTAGATTATTTCTTCCCTCACTCCATAAAAATTAGGTCTTTGCAAAATTTATATAGTGAGGAAATTATGAACATGACCCTAAAAATGCATTGAACAATAAAATTGTAAATACATAAAAAGCATATGAATATAGGAAACAATATTTTTTAAAAAATAACTGATTTTGTATATGTGAATTCACTAAATGAATTAAACACAAGATTTAAAAAAACGAGAATAATAAGGTCTGAGATCAAAAATAAGTTTGTTAAAAATCTCTCATACTCAACATTTTTTCCCATAAGTACCCTATAAATGTTGCCATAAAGTATTTTCATTTAAATTCTTCTCAAAATACTTATTTTCAATTTTTACTTTTTGATGCATATGTTATATCATTATATATTATTTGATCTCCAAATATTTGCTAACTTTCCAGAGATAATTCTATGATTTATAGTTTAACTATTTTGCACAGAGAATATGCTTTGTAGAATTTAAAACCATTGTGTTTACTGACATTTTGCTTTTTCACTAAAGTGGTTTATTTTGATGAAAAAAAATCTTCATACACTTGAGAAAGAACATTTGTCTGTCTCCTTCTATTGCTGCGTTGAACACTGTGTACATCACAAGTAGGTCAAGCTGTCGGGCAGTGTTGCTCAAGTGTTCTCCATCCTTACTGATTCAGTGTGCTTGCTCTAACAAGTACTAGAAGGAAATTAAAATATCCCACTAATATCTTGCATTTGTTTATTCCTTTTGATTCTTTCTCAGCTTTAGCTTCACATATTTTGAAGTTTCATTATTAAGTGAATAAATCATGAGGGTTATATGTCCCTTTGGTGGATTATCATCATTAATAAATGCCCTTCTTTTTTCAGAAATCTACACTTTCTGATATATCACTATAGCCACTCCATTTTCATTTTGATTAATCAAAATAAAACTGTGAGATTTATTTTACTATTTTTATTTTAAGCTATTTCTCTTTGAATAGGTGTTGCATATTGTAGGCAGCAAATAGGTGAGTCTGTTTACTTTTAATTTCATCTAACAATATCTACTTTAATTGGAATGTTTCATTATTATGATAACGGTTATGCTTTGGTCTATTTTTTTTACCTTGCAGTTGTTTTCCATTCATCTCCTGTAAGGGTCCGGTGAACGTTGGAGGAAGAGACCACCAAGAGACTGACTCATGCAATCCGCAGAAGGGGGGTTTATTGATCCAGCGAGCTGGGGCTTCATGCTCACTCAAGAAGGGAGAGCAGCCCAGAGCCCCGGGCAGGGGTTGAGCAGTGCTTAAGTACACTTTTTGGGGAGGGCGGGGACTTTACACACATTACAAAATCAAACAACAATTCTTAGACTTGATTAGTACATTCATTGGCGGGAACAGGGCGGGCTGGAGTGATAGGTCATTCCTAAGGAGGGGGTTACATTTAAACTGATTGGTTCGAGCCCTGAATGCTTACGTGCCAAGCTGCACAGGGTCCTAGGCTATTAATCAACTAAATGATCAGTAGGACATTGTCTTAACTGTCTCAGGAATTTCAGGTTCTGTGTGCAGTTCAGAAACTTTACAATACCTAGTCCCTTGCATTTTAACTCAGGCTTTGCAGCTTAGAAGCAGCTTTACCCTTTTACTCCTTTCTTTGTCAACTTTCTCTTGAATTTTGGGTGGAGGAATATTTCTTTTAGTTTAACTACATTTTATCATCCCATTTTACTTTCTGTTTTTGCTTACTAGCTATCATTCTTTGTCTGGTTAGCGATTACTTAACATTTATAACATATATCCCTCACTTATCATGATCTATCTCCAAGGGCTATCTTACCACTTCACAGATCAATACAATCCTAGCCTTTAATATCATCCTTTCATTTTTCCCTTCTAGCATTTGTGCTATTATTGTCATGTTCTTTATTCTTACATGTGTTTAAACAGTATATTTTTTTAAATTTTTCAGATAGTTAACTACCTTATAAAAATGTTTATTTTTTTAAATCTATGTACTTGTCCAAGCAGTTGTTTTTTAATGCTCTCCATTCATTTGGGTAGATTCAATTTCCATCTGGTATCATTTGTGTCTGCCTGAAGCACTAACTTTTATGCTTTCTAGAGTATAGTTCTGCTAGTGATGAATTCTTATGGCTTTGAGTATTTCAAAAGGTTTTCAATTTATCTTCATTCTTTGAACAATATTTCACTAGAGATGAAACACTGGGATGATATAATTATGTATTCAATATTTAAAGATGTTCTGGGCTGCCTTTTTATTTCCATTTTTTTCTGATAAGCAATGTTGTCAGTAATTTGATTATTCTGTTGAGCAATTTGATTATGATATGAACAGGGAGAATTGCTCATGATTCTCATGTTTGCCATTCATTGAGTTTATATTTGTGGGTTTAAGTGTTTTCATCAATTTTGTCTATATGAAATATTGGCTTTCATGACTTGTGAGTCTCTCACCTCTGACTATGTAGACTGTGAATCTGTTGTATCTAGGGGGAAATTCTGCGTTCCATGGAGTGCTTTCTAATAGGTAATAGAAAATGAACCATTTTCACCTTCCTTCAAAATTCACTAATACATAGAAAAGATAATCTCTGACTTAAGTTTTATAATTACATGGATTTTACACCTAATTAATTTATTTCGGGGCCTATATCCACTAATTTTATTTTTTCATCTGGCTCCATATGTCCACAATTTCAATACTGAATTATAAGATCATCTATCAAGAGAACCTGTACTCGTTTATGTTTGCAGTATGCTGGCAATCTCTACATTTATATCTTCTTATAGTGTTACTTTGATTTAAGAAATCTCCAGTCCAATCCAAAGCCAATATCAATGCTCATGGTAGAGTGACATAAGTTTGTGCATGAAACAAAAGAAAATGAAATTAGATCCTCTGTAAGTAAATTCTTTAAAGTCTAAGAGGAAATTTACACTTTAAAGTTAGTCATATGGAACATTGAGAAGCTCAAACAACTTAGCTTTCTTGCAGTTTATAGTAGTTAATGTTCTATCAATGAATGCCTCAAGGGCATATACATGTACATTCAATGCATTAAACCACTATTACCAATGTACTGAAAAGACTAGCATTGCATTATAAGCAGTCCAGCTAAAGTTTCATCCTTCTATGTCCCTCTAAATTTGTCTAAACAAACATGCCTTATTTTTATCTAATTATTAAATCAGGTCATTTAAGACTTCTAGTTCCAGTTACTATAGCCATGAAAACATAATGATAAAGTTGAATGTCTATGAAATTGTTACCAATATTGTTTTAATTCTTCCTGACATGCTGTAGAAGTGAGATTTTGGTATATGATAATTCTGATTCTCCAGGCAGCTGGGAAATATAAAATCATTTAACTGTATTTGTATACCCTTTCTGGAAAATAAATCAGTTTGTACATTTGTATTATTTGAAACTAGAGTGATGTTATTATTCATCTTGTCTTAGAGTCTCTGACATTTGTTCTACCATTTAAAATAAAGCTTTTAAGATAATTTTAAAACAAATTTACCATCAATTGTCTTTGTGGCAGTAACTTACATAAATGGATTTTATGGAAATTGCAGATATTTCTTTATAAAATATAAGTGACCTTTAACTTGTCATTGTTTCAGAGCACATTTCATTGTTGCTTCTAGTTCCTTTTCAATAGTGGAGAATGGTAGGTACAGAAAAGGAAGAAAAATGTCTAGGTAACAGCTATCTGAAGATGATCTTTAAATCCAATTCCTTTTTTTAACTTAGGTTATAATGGTGCTATTTTGAAAGCAAGAATTTGGAAAGTCTTGCAGTCAATACTATTTCCAATGAAGAATTTTTGTCAATTCAATTCCCACGTGTCTTTTTGAAACATACACATTATTGGTAATGCTTAAATATAATTAGTGAATAAAAAGCTCTGAGTTGTTGAAAACAAAATTAAATAGAAAACTATGGTGCACACACACTTTAAATACTATATTTAAAATATAAATTTTAGACTCTCTACATCACTCAAAATAAAATATAAGAAATAAATAATTATGTACAATCATTCAAGAATTGATCTTAATATTCTCAAGGTTGATTCCAACAAAGAAATAGAAATAATAAAGAAGAACAACTTGTGGAATATACCTATATTCACAAACAAATCTATAGGAATAACTTGTTTCTTTAAATATTTCATATTTTAAAGTTTAAAAGCATATCTTCAAACATCAGATTTCTCCATCTACATTGCCATTGTCAAATGGCTGCCATCAGGAATCAGAGATCCTTTTTTTTTTTTTTTTTTGGTACTGGGATTCAGCCCAGGGGCACTTAACCACTGAGACACATCCCAAGCCTTTATTTGTATTTTATTTAGAGACAGGGTCTCCCTGATTTGCTAAGGTCTTCACTAAGTTTCTGAGGCAGGATTTCAACTTGCAATCCTTCTGCCTCAGTCTCCTGAGCAGATGGGATTACAGGAATGCATCACTGCACCCTTATTTAAATAAACAAACTAATGTTAAGGAATGGTAATATAGTTGTTATCACTACCTGTCAAGAACAGATGGCAAGATAAAAGGACAAACTTAGAGCCTTAGGTCAATGGTGAACCAACTATGTTAGATCTCGACCTGACAGAAAAGATTTGGTTCCACATGGAACACTCATTACAAAGAAAGGGTCAAAGTACTAGGCAGGTATTGAAGCATCAGGCAATTGGCTACAAATCATGACAGAATGGGAGTCCCAGAAGAGGAATAGATCTGGCAAATGTTTGTGTCAGAATAGATTGTGTGTATCACCAGGGACAGCAGTTATCCATAAATAGTTTCCAAAGATCCTTGGGTTTCCTGACATTTAAAATTGTCAAATAGTGCTTTATGAGAAGACTACAGCTCAATGGAGACTAAGAAAATTAAAATCCAGCATTCAATTGAAATAAATAAGATGCTAACTTATTCTCTCAGATATGTAGCATAGATTGGCCTAAGTCTAGTAGAATCAACACATCCTAATTCTTGTGGTAGAGGAGCAACAAATAGTTGCTAATAAAACCCCGAATGTCTAGAAAAGGTCTATTTTTTCAATGGTTTCCTATTTTACCAACTTTTATTTCCCAGCATTATAAGAGTCATACAGAACTTCATATCTTTAATAATATTAAGCTCAGGAAAGTATAAAAACTTTCATCTATTTTTTTTCTACTTTAGTCTTTCTCTACAGTTGATTCAGATTAATGTTAACTCTGCTGGTTTCCATGGATACTCATTTACAGAGTTTAGTTGACTGGAAGGTTATGAGAATTGCAGTATTAACTTGAACAGGTAGAGCCTAGCACATTCTTATGATTAAAAAATAAGGAATCAGAAAGCTTTTCCAACCAATATCTACAATTGGTACCTACGTATACAAACAATATAGGCTCATAAAATGAGAAAATAGGCTACAGAATTCCTTTTAAAGAAATTTAGAACCATTGTAGTCAAATTATTTGGACCTGTCACTGGTTTCCTAGCAAAATGACAATAGGAATTGGCTTCTAATACTAGAAAAGTTTATTATTTAATCTTAGGGAGAATGACAGAATTGTAGATATTATGGTATTTTTTTTAAAAAACTGAGAAAAATAATGTTGTTTGATAACAAGAACACTATTTAATTCTTCTAATACAATTCTATATTATAGACTGGCTAGCAAAAAGAGTAGAAATTTATTTTCCCACAATTCTAGAGTCTAGAAAGTACAACATTAAGTTTATTACAGGGTTTGGTTTCCATTGTGCTCCCTCTTCCTGGCTTGTACATAACCACTTCTTGCTATATCATCACACTGTCAAGACATATAGAGATCTCTGGTGTCTCTTACTCTTTCATAAGTGTACCATTCTCACAACCTTTTTAACCTCAATCACCCCTTCAAAGGTTCTTTCCCCAAAACAGTCACATGGAGGTTAGAGCTTCAGCATTTGAATTTGGAGGCAACAAAATTCAGTTCAAATTAATCCCCCAATTTTTATAAGTGGATACTATTATTATGTATATTAAGTATGTGATAACACTTTGAGGCATAGAATAGATAATATGTAGTTTAACAGTTAGGATCTAGCATATTTTTGTAAAATTATTAGACTTGCATGAAAATAAATGACTTAACGGTTACTCTGAGTTATGCTATGGCAAGTATGCTTGGTGGTTGCATCCTCCCATGAAAAGGGTTTTAGTAAACAGGGGGAATCAGTCAAAAGAAATAGGAGAGTTGAGGAAACACGTTATGTTGGGTCTCCTGTTAATAAAGAATGACCAGAAAATTGTAGTCTACAGATATCTGTAAAGAGTACCCACTTGATCCCTGCTGGCCAAACTCAATGTATGATGAATAGGGTAAGTGTAACTTCCTGCAGTCAGAGTACTTCACAGAACCAAGTGGATCCTGCTTCACAATGCAAGAACTATTGTTTAGAATAAGATACCTTGTCATAGAGGATAGGTAAGGGAAAGTTATCTGGGATATTCTGGGATGGTTCCTGCGCATAATCATTCAGATGACAAGTATTTAGATGAATTAAAGATGCATAACAAAAAATCTCTAGGAAGACTTTAGTTTGTTAGAGACGAGTATTGCATGAGCTTTGGATAACTTATGTCAAGAGCTATGTGATGTTTTGAACAACCATTAAAAAAATAATGAGTAAGAGAGCAGATTATGCTAAGTAAAGTTAGCCAATCCCTAAAAAACAAAGGCTGAATGTCTTCTCTGATATAAGGGGGGTGACTCAAAATGGGGTTGGGAGGAAGAGCATGAGAAGATGATTACCACTAAATAGGGAAGAGAGGTGGGAGGGAAAAAGAGGGAGAAGGGGAATTGCAGGGAAGATGGAGGGAGACCCTCATCTTTATACAGAATACATGTATGATGATGTGAGGGGGGAAAAAAGTTGTCACATTAGTTTGGGTAGAGAGAAGTGATGGGAGGAGAGAGGAGGGGAAGGGGGGATAGGAAGGGCAGCAGAATAAAATAGACATTATTATTGCTGTATGTACATACATGACTGTATGACCAATGTGATTCTGCAACCTGTACACTCAGAAAAATGAGAAATTATACCCCATCTGATTCAAATGTACGATATGTCAAGATCATTGTACTGTAGACAAAAAAATAAATTATTGCCATGGTTGGTTAATAATGGCTAACTTAAACATAGAATAATTCTGTATTAAGAGGCTTTGTCTGAATGCCATGTGGTATTCCTGACATTCATTCAACAAATATTTATAGGTTTCCACTCTATGCAAAATGCTAAGTGTGAAATACTGAAAATATTAAAAGCCAGAGTCACCAAAGATGGTTCTTCCCATGAAGAACTTAAGAGTCTTCAGAAAAATTTATCATTAAACATGATACTTGTTGAATAACTGATACACAGTGCATTTGAAACATATATATAGAAACCACCAAAACCACCTTAAGTTTATCTTCATTGAGAAAGTGATGTCTACAAGAATACATAGCACAAATTCTAAAACTTGGACGTATATCAATAGATTTCCCAAGAAACTGAAAACAACTCTTACTTGTGCAAGTTGGGGAAAAATGAAGCTATATGAGAAGACAAAAGTAAAAGCACAACTTACTCATATTCTTAAAGTATTTTACATTTAAAAGAATAATATACACTTGTTAAAATTGAGAAATATAAAATTTCTAAGAATTATTCTAAGTTTTAGAACATGGTAGGAGAAAAAACATAAAAATAAAAAAGGAATATTTTATAATTATTTTAGTAAATTTTAATTTCCTTTTGTATTTCTTTTTTTGGAAAATTACTATGATAACAAAAGAATTATTAAAATGTATTCTACAAATATTATTTCATTTGTATAATATTTAGAATTCATATGCATGTATACAATTTGAATATATTTCTCATTACTTTCTTTGAATAAGAAGTGACAAAATATTATGAACCTTAATAATGACATGGTGCTTGAATTGCTTTCCAGGAAAACTGGACATAATTATACTCCTTCTGAAGACATGTTACAATATTGGCCATGACACAAATTCATAGAATTTAATTATTATCATTAAAACCATCATCATTATACATTTTGAATATAAAATACACTGCATTTTACTTTTCATTTATCGACTAATAGTGTGATTAAACATTTTTCATGTGTTTATATGCTCTTCATATTTTTCTTGAATCAACTATTGGATTATCTACCTTGTAAGTTTTTTAGTTAAATGTTGATTTTAAAGAGACTTTTTATTAAAATAGAAATAACTACTTAAAATGTGAAATAGAAAAAAAAAACTAACAAAATGTTAAAATAAGGAAAAATAAATATTTTATAATCATTCATTCAATTTTCTAAATAATAGGTTGAGTGAGCAACTCATTTAAGATTTTGCAGCTGCATTTTATACAAAAATTTTGAACAATCTGAAATGACCAACCCTAAATAATAATATTAAAAAATACTCAAGACATTTTCAATCATATGGGCATTTCCCTTCACTTCTCATTTTGTTCCATTTTATCACAATTTCCTGTTCTGTTTAAGGCCACTGGAACACTGAAATAAGAATAATATCTAAAATAGCACAAAAGCAGGGACTAACGTGGCACCCCAATCATATATCTTCCTGACAAAAACATAAGGGAATAGGAAAAGATATGTCAGATTACATAGAATAAAAATGCTTGAAGAAAACCAGATGACACTGACTAGATGTGATCAATAAACAAGCAAATGAACAACAGGTCTCACTTCAATTATAGTGTGAAAGTGGAGCAGAGAGAACAGGGGCAAACACCCAAAGAACAACATGGCCTTCTAAGGAAGGTTCTGATGGCGTAGATGAAATGAATTCCTTTCTTCTGAGAACTGACAGGTGGAAGAAGAATGGTGGTTACAAGGACCAGAAGATTGAAGAGGGTTTTAGTTTTTGACTTCTTTTAAACTTTATGAGCTTTCTCCTTTTTAATGAGTCTTTTGGGTTTTATGAGCCTCATTGCCTATATATTTCTTCTTCTTTGCTGATTTCTACTCATTATATAGGCCTAAGATGAATATAGATAGATAGATAGATAGATAGATATAGATCTCACATAACTACATACACACATATGTACACATATGTGTGTATATATCATTATATATATATATATATATATATATATATAAGATCATTAGTAGAATAGAGGGAAGGAAATGGCGGTAGGGAGGAAGGGAGGGAAAGAAGAAGTGCTGGAGACTGAATTTGTATAAATTACATTCCATTTTTTATAATTATGTCAAAATAAATCCTTTTGTAACATACAATAAAAAGAACCAAAAGAAAAAAATTATTTTATTGCTTTCTGGCATAAAACATGTGTCACATTTAACACATTTCCAGATTTTTAACTATGAAATAGTATGTCAAAAGTAGATGGGTAAAATGCTTATTCAAAAATATGTAGTGTCTAAGTATTTTAAAGTTGCTCATTAATTAAAGTATATACAGCAAAGCTAGAGACCATTCAGACTAATTTTATATTCAATGTGTGCTTAAAAAGAATGGTGTTCAAAAATTTTCCCAGTTTCAATTAAACTTTATTCCCTCAACCAACAGTTGTCAAAATTGAATGTGTTAAAGATACAATTGGGAATTTATAAATCCACTTCTAGAAATTTTGATTCAATAGACTTCCATGGAGGCCAGAATTTTATATTTTGAGCAAGCACTAGTATATAAGCTATTTTCTTTACATGCAAACTATTTTCTTTATAAAGATCATTTTTTGGTGAAAAATTATCTCTAACATATGGTAAGAAATGAGGCATTTTTCATGATGTATAATTAAATATTTTTCATTAAAGAACATTCAAACTCGTAGTTGTGATCAATGCATTTGGCAACTTGTAGGAAAAAACAGCTGTTAAGTTGGTCTTATCAGCAAAAATCTCTTCTACTTAGGTTTATCTACAGTAAGTTCAGTTAATTTTTTTTAATCTAAAACCAAACTAAGATGTCTAATTGACTCCCTAGGAATATGACTCCTCTTCAATGAGGTAGTGCTCCCTCACAGAGAAGAGCCCCATTGTACTGGTAGAAATAAAGGTAAGATGAGAACTTGAAATTTGATGAAGTCCAGGAGCTAGGATATGTTTAGATTTCCTGGATGCAATATCATCTGGCATTGTAAAAAATAGAGGAAATACTCACAGAAATAAATTTTTGATGATTTTGGAGGCTTTTAATTTTACCCTTTCACTTTGTTAGGGTTCCATGTGTAGAAATATTAGAGACATTCTAGTACTCAAAGTTCTGATTTTTCTCATAGATAAAGTATAATCTTGGGTATTTGATTTGGTTTCAGTTCTCACTTTTTAGGACAGCATCATTGTTATTGGGAAACAATGCATTAAAGTAAATTACATTTATGCTCAAATTGCAGCTTTTCTACTTATTGGCTTAATGGACCTTAATACCTCCACCTAAAAAATAGAAATGATAATAATTACTTTTCAGGATTACTAAGAATAATAGGGACATATGTATGTGGCACAGTAATATGTACAACACATTAATTTTATGAATATAGTAGTAGCACATTAATGTTTATTCTACAATAAAATTTAAAATAATTAAGAATTAAAAATTAAATCTTAACACAAAATATCCATTCTTTTAAACAAGAAGCACATTATTTTTTATATTTCAAAACTTATAAGCACTGTATGACTTTATAACTTTTGCACCAGGATAAGTACATGGGTATGCTATTCAAAATTGTATACTTTCATTTTCATCTGTAGTAGAGGGCTATATTTTAAAAATACCAAAACTGACACAAAATTTTATTAGTGGCAAGTTTGACAACTCCTGGTGAACATTGTACATAATGTGGTTATAAAAGTAACGTATCAATAGAACTAAAAATTATATGAAATTATGATAATTTACAAGTAGTTTGTGTCAATCAACAGTCAGAATGATATCAGCAGGGATATTGATAAGTTTAAATTTGTTGTTAAATTATAAAATACATTTGTAGTTTCTATTCTTTGAATGTTGCCATCATCAATCCACTCAAAATTTATGGGAGAAAGTCATAATCTATATTTGCACTAGTCAAGAGATATAATTCCATTAGAAAAATTTCTTTAAAACAATAGGTTAAATTGAAACATTTATTAAAATTAAAAGAAACTTGGCTGGGGATGTGGCTCAAGTGGTAGTGCGCTTGCCTGGCATTCACGGGGCGCTGAGTTCAATCCTCAGCACCACATAAAAATAAAGTAAAGATGTGTGTCCACCGAAAACTAAAAAATAAATATTAATGGAAGTTCGGAAGATGGCGGCGGGAAGTGAGTAAGCCGATCCATGCTCCACGCCGCTGCGCCCGCAGTGTATGTTGCCGCGTCTTAAAAGAAGAAGTAAAGATCATTAAAGGAGGTCTGTCGATAAAGACTCAGCACCGTGTCAAGAAAGGGGCCTGGGTGGAGTGAACCTGCCACAACTCCAGCCAAGGTGGAGAGAGTCCATCACGACTTCAGCGCGAGTAGTAAGGCTGCAGCCCCTGAGCTGCCCGGCTCCCTCGACCCCTTCTCCCTCTCCTCTCCGCCTTTTCGCTTTGCTTATCACCCGCCGTCTCTCCTCCCATGCTCACTCCCTAAATCTTGATCTCAATTTCTTTCCCCCACCCCGCCCGCTCTCTCACATGCCCAGTACCTGGCCGCGCGGGCCCCGAGGCGCTGCCTCCCCTCCCCCAGCCCGCACGCCCTCCCCAGGGGTCCTGAAGGCCACAACTGGGCGGCCATCGCCTCGCTTCCCGTGGAGCAGCTTAGAGCAGACTCTTCACCGCAGGAGTGAGCTGCCGAGTAAAATGAACAGCTGATAAGATGAGTGAGTGAGTGACAATTTAAAATCTAAGTGATCCAGCATGGCGGCGGACACGGAGAGATCAAGTCTCTAACCCCTTCAGCTGCGCAGGCATAGGGAGAAGTAAACGGTCAAAATACTGTTCGATCAGGACCAGTAGGCACTGTTGAGCTGAAGGAGATCCCGGGCAAATAGTCTGCCCTTCTCAGAACACACCAAGCCCTGATTGGCTGCATTCTAGTTCTGGTTCCCCTGCTTCTCGTGACTCAGCACTAATGATCCTGCTGAAATAACTAGTCGGCCCACCTGAACTCACAGAGGTAAAAGCCAACTGAGCACGGTAGCCAGACCCAAGGAATCAGGAGTCACATGGGACTAGCGGCACAGAACTCCTGGCTATCACTCCCACCGGTGCTGACAACAGAGGTCCCTTGCACCAACTGCCAGGGGAGTTGCTACCTGAGGGCAAAAAATTCACTGGGGGTCCTCAGGCCCAAGCCCACAAACTTAGGGTCTGAGGGAGGCAAACAGAAAGGGTGTGCCCAGGCATCCATGATAACAGGGCTCCCAGGAGCAGCAGACCTGGCGTGTAGTCAGTATTGTGGTGAGTGTCACAGGTGAGCGGGGCCTGGCTTGAGGAACCACAAGAGAAGGCCATAGACACTCAGGATTGGAGACCCGCACCGTCTGGGAAGAAGAGCTGAGGCACAGTGATTGGTTCCCACCTATCAAGAAGAGAAGCCTGGCCCAGTGGGCATAGCTCCACCTACTGGAAGAGAAGTTAATTGAGCTCTATGACTGCATTTATTATTATTATTATTTTTTAATGATTATTATTAGTATTTTTTTAATTTTCATTTTTGTTGTTGATGTTCTTTAACTTTCTTATTAATGGTTTCAAAATTTTTTTTAATTCTTTTTATTCTACTATTATTACTATTATTTTTAAACTGTAATTTCCATTTTTTTATTTTCATTATAAATTTTTTTTTGGTTTTGAATTTTTATTTTTTTGTTTTTTCTTTCTTTCTTTTCACTTTTTTTCTTTTGTCTCTTCATTTCTTTTCAATTCTCTTATTCCCCCTTTCTTGAATTCTACCTGCCAACACTCATTCTCTTTAGTGACTTCTTCCCTTCCCTTCTAATATCTCTCCTCCCAAGCATCAAATAAATTTATAAGACTAAACAGTAGCTCAGCAGTCAAACAGAACAAGAAATAACATGAGCAGAAATAAGCAAGGAAGAAAAGGAGTACAAACAATGAAGGACAGCCTAAATAGTCAGGAGGACCTAGAGTCATCAGAAAAATGGCCATATAAAGAACTCAAGGAATACCTTAGACAGATGGAAAGGAACCTTAAAGATCACATTGAAAATGAATTACATAAACAGATAAAAGAAGAAGTTAAGCATCTTTATCAGGAGATAGAGATTATAAAAAAATCAAACAATAATTCTAGAACTGAAGGAAACGATAAACCAAATTAAAAACTCAATCGAGAGTATCACTAACAGAGTGGAACAAGTAGAAGCCAGAACATCAGATAATGAAGACAAAATATATCATCTTGTAAAGAGTCTAGCCAACTCAGATAGGCTGGTAAAAAATCATGAGAAAAACATCCAAGAGATTTGGGATAGCATAAAAAAACCAAACCTACAAGTCATCGGGATAGAAGAAGGCACAGATATTCATACCAAGGGAATGAGTAACCTGCTGAATGAAATAATTACAGAAAACTTTCCAGAAATAAAAAAGGAAACAGATATACAAATTGTAGATGCATACAGGACACCGACCACACAAAATCACAGTAGACCAACGCCAAGACACATTGTTATGAAGATATCCAATATACAGAACAAAGAGAAAATATTAAAAGCTACAAGAGAAAAGAGGCAGATTACATTTAGGGGTAAACCAATAAGGTTAACAACGGATTTTTCATCACAGACGCTGAAAGCGAGAAGATCCTGGAACAACGTATTTCAAACACTGAAAGACAATGGATGCCAACCAAGAATTCTGTATCCAGCAAAATTAAGCTTCAGGTATGACAACGAAATAAAAATCTTTCATGATAAACAAAAGTTAAAAGAATTTGCAGCCAGAAAACCAGCATTGCAAAGCATCTTGAGCAAAACACTACACGAGGAAGAAATGAAAAACAATAACCAAAACCATCAGAGGGAAGTGCCTCGGTAAAGACTGAGGATGGGGGGAAAGCTAATCATGGAGAAACAAACTAAATTAGAAAAAAAAAAAAGAGATAAATAATCAAACATGGCAGGAAGTACAAACCATATATCAATAGTAACTCTAAACGTTAATGGCTTAAACTCTCCAATAAGGCGACATAGGCTGGTAACATGGATTAAAAAAACAAATCCAACAATATGCTGCCTCCAGGAGACACATCTGATTGGAAAAGACATACACAGGCTCAAGGTAAAAGGTTGGGAGAAAATATACCACGCATATGGTCCTCGTAAGCAAGCAGGGGTGGCCATCCTCATATCGAATAAAATCGACTTCAAGACTAAGTTAATCAAAAGTGATAAGGAAGGTCATTATATATATTAACTGACATATATAGAATATATCAACCATCATCAAGTGGATATACTTTTTTCTCAGCAGCACATGGATCCTTCTCAAAAAATAGACGATATATTATGCCATAGCGCAACCCTCAGTAAATATAATACCATGCATTTTATCAGATCATAATGGAATGAAACTGAAAATCAATGATAAAAGAAGGAAGGAAAAATTCTACATCACATGGACAATGAACAATACTTTACTGAATGATCAATGGGTTACAGAAGACATAAAGGAGGAAATCAAGAAATTCTTAGAGATAAGTGAAAATACAGACACAACATATCGGAATCTATGGGACACAATGAAAGCAGTTTTAAGAGGAAAATTCATCGCCTGGAGGTCATTCCTCAAAAAAAGGAAAAACCAACAAATAAATGAGCTCACACTTCATCTCAAAGCCCTAGAAAAGGAAGAGCAAAACAACAGCAAATGCAGTAGAAGGCAAGAAATAATTAAAATCAGAGTAGAAATCAACAAAATTGAAACAAAAGAAACTATTGAAAAAATTAACAAAACAAAAAGTTGGTTCTTTGAAAAAATAAATAATATCGACAGACCCTTAGCCATGCTAACGAAGAGAAGAAGAGAGAGAACTCAAATTACTAACATACGGGATGAAAAAGGCAATATCACAACAGATGCTACAGAAATACAGAATAAAATTAGAAATTATTTTGAAAACCTATATTCCAATAAAATAGAAGATAGTGAAGACATTGATAAATTTCTTAAGTCATATGATTTGCCCAGACTGAGTCAGGAGGATACACACAATTTAAACAGACCAATATCAATGGATGAAATAGAAGAAGCAATCAAAAGACTACCAACCAAGAAAAGCCCAGGACCGGATGGGTACACAGCCGAGTTTTAAAAAAACCTTTAAAGAAGAAGTAATACCAATTCTTTTCAAGTTATTTCAGGAAATAGAAAAAGAGGGAGCTCTACCAAATTCATTCTATGAGGCCAACATCACCCTGATTCCGAAACCAGAAAAAGACACCTCAAAGAAAGAAAACTACAGACCAATATCTCTGATGAACCTAGATGCAAAAATCCTCAATAAAATTCTGGCGAATCGGATACAAAGGCACATAAAAAAAATTGTGCACCATGATCAAGTAGGATTCATCCCTGGGATGCAAGGATGGTTCAATATACGGAAATCAATAAATGTTATTCACCACATCAATAGTCTTAAAGATAAGAACCATATGATCATCTCGATAGATGCAGAAAAAGCATTTGACAAAGTACAGCATCCCTTTATGTTCAAAACATTAGAAAAACTAGGGATAATAGGAACTTACCTCGACATTGTAAAAGCTATCTATGCTAAGCCTCAGGCTAGCATCATTCTGAATGGAGAAAAATTGAAGGCATTCCCTCTAAAATCTGGAACAAGACAGGGATGCCCCCTATCACCACTTCTATTCAATATAGTTCTGGAAACACTGGCCAGAGCAATTAGACAGACGAAAGAAATTAAAGGCATAAAAATAGGAAAAGAAGAACTTAAATTATCACTATTTGTGGATGATATGATTCTATACCTAGAAGACCCAAAAGGGTCTACAATGAAACTACTAGAACTAATAAATGAATTCAGCAAAGTGGCTTTTATACACCATGGAGTATTACACAGCACTAAAAAATGACAAAATCACAGAATTTGCAGGGAAATGGATGGCACTAGAGCAGATTATGCTTAGTGAAGCTAGCCAATCCCTAAAAAACAAATACCAAATGTCTTCTTTGATATAATGAGAGCAACTAAGAACAGAACAGGGAGGAAGAGCAGGAAGAAAAGATTAACATTAAACAGAGACATGAGGTGGGAGGGAAAGGGAGAAAAAAAGGGAAATTGCATGGAAACGGAGGGAGACCCTCATTGTTATACAAAATTACATACAAGAAGTTGTGAGGGGGATGGGATAACAAACATGGAGGGAAATGAATTACAGTAGATGGGGTAGAGAGAGAAGATGGGAGGGGAGGGGAGGGAGGATAGTAGAGGATAGGAAAGGTAGCAGAATACAACAGTCACTAATATGGCATCATGTAAAAATGTGGATGTGTAACCGATGTGATTCTGCAATCTGTATTTGGGGTAAAAATGGGAGTTCATAACCCACTTGATTCTAATGTATGAAATATGAGATGTCAAGAGCTTTGTAATGTTGTGAACAACCAATAAAAAATAAATAAATAAATAAATATTAAAATATTCTCTCTCTCTCTCTGTAAAAAAAAAAGAACCTGGCAGCAGCTATTAAATAATAACAAGCCTCCTTTCACAGTAATTACAGTTCAGAGAGTCACCAATTAAAAAAATATCAGTTAAGTTTAATTTGTACTTATAGTTGCCAATCCTTGCCCTTATACTGTTTCAGTTTTAACATATTATTTTTAGAAATTGAACTTTAAATTATCAACACATACAACTTAAATAGTTGTACAATGTCTAGCATTTAGTTAAAATGTTTCTCTAATACTTAATTGGGGCAATGATTAATGCAGTCATTCCTTCTTATCTTTCTGGAATTGGTTTCAGCACTCCTCTGGGATACCATAATACACAATGCTAAAGCCCCTGATATAAATTGTAATATTTGTATATAACCTACACACTTCATCCTGTACCCTTTAAATCATCCCTAGATTACTTATATGGCTAATGTAATGTAAATGCTATGCAAATTGATTGTTACACTGTATTGTTTAGGGGATAATGACAAGACACAATGTTTGTACATAGAGTGCATATTCAATTTTTAAAAGATAAGTTCTTGATTAAAGACTGATGAATCTGCAGATGGGGAACCGACAAATATGGATGATGGCCTACACTTAATTGTTGGGATATTCTATTCTTTTATTTTAGAAATTTGTGACAGTTTGTAAAAAGTTCAAATGTGTCTTCTCAAAGAAGGCAAATGTAACATAATGTGGCAGCAAAGAGAAGTACTGCTTGCTGGGTTCCCCATTCAAGGAAATACCTGAACTTAAAGTGGGAACAGGGCAATCACCCTATACTGTCACTTACTGCTTTTAGAAGCCTTTTTTTTTTCCAGTTTCAAACTGAGGACATTGGCTCCAGAAAGCACCTATCAATGACCATATGATAGTAGTGGTGGACAAGATAGGATAACAGGACCCTATTAAGATCTTGTTCAAATATAAAGACCACATCACAAGACTAACCCCTGAAACATTCTAGCCCACTTCTTTGTCCAAAAGTGTGTGTGGGGAGGTGAGGGGTATGAACATAGCCAATACCTTTGATACTTTTTCAATACCTGTTAAATAGATTTTGATCAATGGCTTTGGTATTTTTTCAATGCGTGTTTAACATAGATTTTGGTCAATGCTCATATCCCCAATCATCTAAGCCCCCAAGCAAGTACACCAAAATTGTTTTTCTTGCTATCAGGTTCCCTTCTGCATTACAGGAACTCTATATCTTCTCTTCTCACATAAATAAATCCTAACTTGGTTTACTCTAACCTTCTGTTGTTGTCAATGAATTTCATTCTTCAAATTTGGGAGACAAGATCCCAGAGGAAATTGGTGAAGCATGCAACCCGCACAAACTCCATCTTCCACCCGAAGTATGAGAATCTAGTTTCATCTCAAACTCTGGTTTCCATGGGGTTCGTAAGGCCTAACCATTTCTGCCCAACACAAGACTCCCCCATAATAGGCTATCTTTATTTAAGACCCCTGTTGGGTTACTGTGCTGTGCGAGATTGGCACAAGGGACCATGCCTTTCTCTGCCCCATCATGTTTTCTCCCTTCCCTCTTTCCACAGTTGGGTTCATATTGTAATCCTTGCCTAATGCTTCTCCCATTCCCCTTTATGCATTATAATTTATATTCTTAGTTCCCCAAATGACTCCTAGTCTCCTAACTCCCTTTCAGTGTTTGCCTCCTAGAGGACACAACTGGCAGAGAATATGTTTAAAAGCCAACTCATGTTTTGCAAGTAATTCACATGTAAGAAACTTACTGTATTTACATGTTCTAAAGAGATTATAGGTCTATAGAAAGCATGCCAATATATTGGTTAAAAAAAATTCTTAACCCTTTATTTTGGAACACAGAAATGGAAAATGCTGTTGAATACTGATTTTAAAATGTATGTTTTACGTAACCCTCACATAAAAACAAAACCAGACATCTTGTTGCATAGGAACGTGCTTCTTCTGGTTTTGTTGTGTGTCATTGACTCCTTTCTCCTTTAAAAAAATCTAATTAGAGAAATTTTGCTTTAAAAGAAGTGAAATGGGAATAACAATTACATGGATAGATTAACATAGTCCTGTTTTTTAGTATCTGATATACAACAATGTCTCTCTAAGAATAGCCTGTTTTTGCATTTAGTGTTATAATTTTGCAAATACTTTATTAAGCTCTTACTTATTCACATATGAACTTTCACACTTAGTCATCAGCTAGACAACCAAAATTTTGGTTAATACTGCACTATTTTATTTAGAAAATGAAAATGTCATATAATCAAATTATCATGATTGAAGTCTTAGGAAATTCAATGACTTGATGCATTCAATGTGTAAAATATTTTTCAGATCATTTCAAACAGCAAAAAGATTTTTATCTGTATAGCAGAAGAATTGTGCATGGTTGATGTATGCTTAGAAATGTTTTGCAGGTTGACTACAATTTCTAAGATTTACAAAATGCCACAGAATAATTTGGTTTATGATTTATCATTAGAAATTAACATATTTGGAATTACATAATATATGATTGATCAACACAGTTTAAATAATTCACTAAGAAGCTTGCTATAGTTTAGATGTTAAATGTCTCCTGAAGGTTCATGTGTTAAAAGCCCAGTCTCTTGGTTGGTGCTACTGGGAATAAAGGGATCATTAGGAGGTGGGGCCTAATGAATTGTCCTTAGGTCACTGGGGAACACTTCAGCCCCATTCTCTTTCTCTTTGCCTCCTGGCTGATAATTAGGGCAATTTTGCTTTACCACATATTCCTGCTTTGATATGTTGCTATTCAATAGGTCCAAAGCTGTAGGGCTACTCAGTTGTGAATTGAAACCTCCAAAACTATTAAATAAATAAACCTGCACTCTTTGTTTTAATATTTACTCTTGTTTTTTTCTCTTTATTTAATATATTTCTAGCACTTGTCAATCATTTCAAACAGCATTTGAAAATGTCTATTAAATTCAATCCACTCCTAATGTTGAGAGGAAGTGGGTTAAAGCTCATAGAAAAGGGTTACATATTTGCCTGAATTTTCCTCACTTCTTTTTTTATTAGTGCACTTTTATATATCTATACATAATAATGAGGTTCATTTTGACATAATGATACTCACCAGTATTTCCCTTACCCTTCCCTCCTCCCTTACCATGTTACTCTTCATTGGTTAATTGAGTTAAGAATTTGAGCAAAACAAATACTTTTAAATTTTTTTGTTAATAGTATTAAACTATATCATATTTAAATTGAGGAATTTTATAACTCACTGCAGTCCATTATATCATAAAGGAAAATTCTCAATTTTGCTACCATGATTTTTTTGTCTAGTAACAGCATCTTAGAAATGTAATGGTTTATATTCAGTAAATTTCTTTATTAATGGCAGAATATTTCATGAGATAAAATTTCTATAATATATCTTTCATTTCACAAATGTATTCTGAAATTATAGGTTACTTACCTTATTCAGACCAATTATAGGCAGACATAATTAAATAATTTTCTGTTACTTACACTGAGATTTAATTTGATGTATAATTTCTGCTGTTTCCTTTTAACCTCTAACTTTACCTCCAAATAGGATTATATTTTATATTTAATGAGAAAGACATTATCTGCCAGTTACACAAAGTTACAATGAACTACTTAGAAGAGAAACAGAAACTAGAATATAGATCTCAATTTCTAATATTGTTCTCAATGAAAGGGAAAACAGTTCATTAGCAAAATGGCTTATTCTTGGACTAGGAAGAAAAGGTACAAGGTGTTGGGCCTTAAATATTCTTGTAATGTCATAAAGTGAAGAAATGCTAGAAAAGAAATCATCAATTGAAAGAGCTCCCAATGGCCCAGGCTGAAAAATGAGCAACAAAATAAAGACGTATGAATGTAGCAAAAAATATAAAATACATATCCATATAAATAAAATGAATGAATGAATAAATAAATAAATATATACATAAATGAGAAAAGACAGGTCTTCCCTGCAGAATTCCAAATAATTTCTATAAAGGTACTAGTTAGGCCAGGCCCAGAGATGCACACCTGTAATCCCAGTGGCTCAGGAGACTGAAGCAGGAGGATTGCAAGTTCAAAGCCAGCCTCAGCAATTTTAGAGGAGCTAAGCAACTCAGTGAGACCTTGTTTCTAAATAAAGTACAAAATAGGGCTGTGGATGTGGCTCAGTGCTCAAGTGCTCCTGAGGTCAATCCTGGGTACCATACAAAAACAAACAAACAAAAAAACAATACACAAGCTAACATCAATAGTGATGTCATGCTGATAGCAGGTACACTTGATAGAACATGATAAAAACAGGCACTTTGCTTCTGTTGTTTTCCTTGTAAAACTACAATCCCAGTCACTTGAAAACAATAAACAAATAGATAAATCCGAACTAAAATATACTCTATTGATCATCATGTCTTAAAACTCTCAGGGCATTAAAAACAAGAAAAATGTGAGAAACTGTCACAGGCAAAAGAAACCTGAGAAGGCATGTAAAGTTCATGTAATTTGAGACCCTAGAACAGGAAAAAATAACCACTAGATGAAAACTGAAAAATTCTTAGTAAAATTGATATTTTAATAACAATGTACAAAGTGTTCAAAAATTGTAAGAAGTGTACCATGTAATGTAAGATATTAATAATAGGAGAAAATGGATTTACATTAGAGAACTTTCTTCTTGCCATTTTTTTGTGAATCTATAACTGTTGCAAAATTGTTGTAAAGAACTTTATTGTAGCCTATTATTTGCAGAGAGAGAGAGAAAGAGGGGGTGGGGAGGAGCAAAAGAAGAAAAGTAACCTTTTCTGTTTTACTGGGGCAATAATAAGGATACATAAATTAATGGATTCATCTGCTTAATTCAGTTACCTTGGTAAGAGGGAAAACTTTCTATCTCACTGTTGTGGCTTGGATGTGATTTTTCCCATAGAATTTCATGGGTAGAGGCTTGTTTTGCAATATGATGGTGTAGAAAGTTTTAAATGGTAGGGCCTAGTGGAATATAACTAGGTCATGGGCTCTCCACCCTTATAAGTGGATTTCTACTTTCTCTGGGAAGTAGGTGAGGTCTCCTATGACTGAGTAATTCTCATGAAGATGGGTTTTTATTCAACAAATATTCCTCATGGACTTGGTCATCTGTACACAAAGACAGTCTCCTTTGTGTTTGCCATGTGGTGACACAGCCAGAGGGCTTCTACAGGTTACCAGTGCCATGTTGTTTGGACCCTCCAGCTGCAACGATCATTGATCATTAAGTAATTACATCCCTTTACTTCTTAAATTTCTCAGCCTCAGGCTTTTTTTTTCAATAGCAATGTAAAATGGATCAAAAAAACCTCTCAAACATTTTTGAGTTTCAAATTACCCTGCCTTTCTCTGAATCACTCAAAATACTGAAGTCTTTCCTGCTTTCCAATCTTCCTTTGCCTGGAACCATCCTAGTCCCAGTTTGCATGATGGATTGTTCTTCAGAGCTCAAGTAAAAGAACACTTTCTCAGTGAAGCATCCCATAATCCACATGTGTAGATGGCTCCTGTTACTTTCTATCATGAAGCTGTGTTCTTTATTTTCATGACAACTGTCATAATTATAGATTCATGTTGATATGTATTTTGAAATATCTCACATATGTTAAACTCCTTCTCTGTGTTGTTTAACCATGTCTACATGTTGATGATAGTTTTGGTAAATATTCAGCAAAAATTGGATGAATTCATGCATAAATTATGAATCTAATAAACAGGCAAGGCAGCTGTTTGCTGTGTTTTCACTTTTTCTGGAATTAGAAGGGTAACAATCAGTAAATGGTCAAAGGAACTGAACAGACATGTCACAGACGAAAAAATATAATTGGTCAACAAACACATGAACATACATTGCTGGTGGGACTCTAAATTTGGGGAACCACTCTGGAAAGCAGTATGGAGATTCCTCAAAAAACTTGGAATGGAACCACCACACATCTTAACTCTCTGTTACTTACAAATCCTACTGATAACAAAAATGTACAAGCATTCCAATCAGCATTATACCTTGAAAAATTCCCTCTGCTTCAAAAACATTGGCATAATGAAGACCCGCATGTACACAGCAGAGATTGATAAAGATGGAGAGAAGCCAACCATATAACATCCATACATAGGTTGTTTTTTTTTTCTGTTTATCTCCAAAGAAAAATGATCTTTGAAGGTCATAAATAGAAAAGGAACACAAACTAGGAAATGGAAGCTAATATTACAAGCTTTATGGGCTCCATGGCTTGGAGCATGTACAGCAGGTTGTACCAACAGCAAGAGGCCCTAGGATCTTCCCGCAAGAAAGAGGTAGAAAGCAGAGAGGTAGAAAAAGTGCTTGGACTTCACATATAGAAAGAAACTAAGAACGTGGCTGTTTCCCAGCCTGTAGAAATATACTTTCCATAAGACAAGATGAAGACAACATATAAAATAAGTCACTCAAAACCAGCAAGTGAGTTTCCCTAATTAGACTAACCATTAACACACCCAGAAGATTGAGGATGACACTGTAGAATGATTATATACAATGTGGCTAACACAGATGGACTGAGAAAAAGAGCTTGAAATCTATAATTAAAAAATGAAGAAATAAAAAGCTGAGCAAGATAACAAAAAAGTCAATAATATGATTAGAATTTTACTCCAAAATATTTCACTTACTAAGGCAGCTCTAAATATTTAAAGAACGTATGATTAAATTAAAAATCAGTCTCTTAGATTTCAAAATGAATCTACTCCTGTTGTAATCTTCAAAGTGACCTGCTATATAATACACAGGTTAAAAGGAATATAGTACAGGGAAAAATAAAGGGAAGTAACACATACAAAAAAACTCATATTATGTGGCTAAAAACTGAGAAAAGTCAAATTTATAAATATTTGTAATATAACTTTAAAAACCTTTTAGTGAACTAATCATTCAAATAGAAGATGGACCAAAAATAATAAGATTTAATAAAAGGAAACAGGTAAAAAATAGGTAGAAAATAATCATAATTAAAGGTGAAAAAGCTATGAACTAAAATAACACTGAAAAAACTAAAAGATTGTTTTTGAAAATGAACAATAAAATTGACAAATCTCAAGTAGGATTAATTGAGAAAATATGAAGGAAGAAAATTGAAATTTATTGAAAAGTATATATACATTTAGAATAATATTTTAGAAGATAATAATATAAAAAATAAAATTTTACATAGTTTGAACAAAAACAAACCATTTTGAGCTAATCAATACATCTTAAAACTATTGAAGTGAGAGTATGCAATTTACTCTAGTAAAGTACAATGAGTTAGAACACATTTAGAGTTTTTTGTTTGTTTGCTTGTTTTTAAAGAAACTATATTGAATCTATTATGTGAAAGTGTTTTAAAATGGCCATTTATTTGAATAAAAAACCATAAAAATATTAGGAAATTTTGCTATAGTCTTCTTCTTTTACACTGTATTTGCACAGAAATAAAAAGAGAATGGTATATATAATGAACACTTCAGTTGATTGTTAATATGTTCATAATTTTCATATAATTTAAATAACTCCAAAGCTACACATTCTATACAGGAGTGTAATTCAATATTTTGTTATTTTTGTTGAATATTTTGAATTGGATTTTAATTAATTTAACTTTGTTTTATGACAGTTAAATATGTGCTTAACTTAGTTTTCAAAACAATATTAATTTTCTTAATAAAATCTAAAAACTCCAGACTCTCTTTCTAAGATTTTAGTTTCAATGCTTACAGACTTCTGTGATTATTATAGGAATTTTTCTCACCTGATCTTCTAAAACTTTTTTCCAAAAAAATTTGTGGATCCAGTCACTGATTTATGCCTTGAAAACAACAATTTAAATGGTGGTATTGTTTAGTCAAGAGCAAAGGAAAGACTATTGTTACTGAATTCCAGAAAAATAAATCAAAACCGGATCAGGAAGGCAAATACATAGTTTTATTTTTTCAAAAACATTACCTTTTAAAATGTTAAATAAAATGGCTTTTTCCATTTTGCTTTTTTTTAAAATAGAAGAATTTTTTTCCAATTTCAAATAATGACCAAATTAGTGGGGTGGATAGAAAACCATTTTAATGCAGAAAAAAATAAGGTGAAAATTCCTCAAATTTTTATTCCTAAAATATAACTGCTTACATCATTTACTTATTAGATCATTCTTGAATTGACCTATTATGCAGAATTTCTCAGTTGAAAGCCCTGGCTTTAAACAATATCTGCAGATACAATTTAATTAACTTTATTACAAATTCTTAGTAACCACCTAATCCAAATCAGTTTGTTTTGGATTTAAAAAAACTGTCTAAAATGACTTTTACCAAGGATCCATTTCACTTATTTTCAGGATTTTACATGCATGTATAAAACTTTATTATTTATAAACTGTATAGAGTTACAATAATCTATATTTCAAATTTCTACTTTAATTAATCATAAAACTGTCTAAGTCTGATAGTAGAGAAAATGATGAACTAGATCACCAAATAAAGTTTGATTTTTTAATATTTTAATTTTTAGCAGATTTTTAAAATTTTTATTTATTTATTTATTCTAATTTGTTACACATGACAGCAGAATGCATTCCTCCCATGCTCCGCACCCCCATCCCTATTATGGATCAGCATCCTAATATCAGAGAAAACATTTGGCCTTTGGTTTGTTGGGATTGGGTAATATACTCACCAACACTATTGTTGATTGTATTCTTAAAAAATGCCATTCTGACTAGAGTGAGATGAAATCTTAGAGTAGTTTTGATTTGCATTTCTCTAATTGCTAGAGACAATGAACATTTTTTCATGTATTTGTTGACCGATTGTGTATCATCTTCTGAGAAGTGTCTATCAGACTATTTTAGAACTTTACAATTATCTAGAAAATACAAATTGAGCATCTCTAATCTGAAAAATATGAAATCTGAATTACTTCAAAAATCCCAAAGTTTTGATGCTGTCATTAGGCCACAAGTAGAAAATTGTACCTCTCCTTATGTGATGAATCATTCAAAATGCAAACTTTAAGCTACACATATAAGCTGTTGTTGTCTATGAAATGTGAATCAATTTTACATTTAGAATTTGGTTCTATCACCAATATTATCTCATTATACAAATGTAATTCTTCCAAAATTTTGACAAATCTGAAAATTTCATGTTCCAGACATTTCAGATAAGGGATACTTAACCTGTAAATTCTTAAGCTATGGAATTATTAGTTTCAGTGAATCCTCCACAGCCAGTGCTCTGCTATATATTAACAGGAGATATGAAGAGCTGTGTCCTTTGAGGCCACACCCATAAACCTGCCTAAATTCCTCTCTAACTTTCCTGTCTCTATCTAATAATATTATTCCTTTTGGGCACTAGCCACTAGCCAACTCAATGAATAATATTCAAATATGTGTTCTTTTAGCCAGATTTTTCACCTTTTCCTACAAAAAGGATTTTAGTGCTCAATATTCTTCCTAATTAAGAAAATGTTTCTCTTATCACTCTCCTTTAAACCACACTAGCTAGGACTGTAAGGCGACATAAAACCTTACACAAATGTACTGAGCAATTCCAGTTGAGTTTTGTTTCCTGCTTCTTCTGCTGGTCACATTAGGCAGGAGGCCATAGGTGGAAGCTGTGGAAGAGGCAATATTGCATCAGAGATAAGTGAAATGACATTCAGAGTGACCTTTTGAGAAATACTGAGTGAGCCCTTTGGATCCACCCAGGCCCACATATATCATTTTCATATAACAATAGATAAATTCTGCATTACACTGACCTTAAGGCTTCATGTTTCTGACAGAACAAAGCTGCTGACAGACAGTTATAATTACAAAGTCACTTATCTCCTATGGTCAGGCATTTGGTCTCCACTAGGTGCATCCTGCCAGGAGATGTTTTTCAAATAATGAGTCATTTTCAGCTACAGAAAAGACCATTCTTCCAGAACCCAGAACCCTCCTTTGAGGCTCTCCAGGAACACAATATATTTAATTTCATGAATATCTTTACTATCCTGAATTTAATTTTGCAAATGGTTGGGTACATTAACCAAAACTTGGATCAGTGAGAAAACACTCTCTGATTCTCTTCCTTTTTCAAAATTGGCCTCTTTCTGAATCATTGTTAGAGATTGGGTCAGAGAAGTAGTCCCAAATGTCGTATATTCTCTCTTAAATGTAAAACAAAAATAAAATATTGAACGCTATGCCACTTGTTTGGTGTTGGAGGAGTAAGGCTCTATAATTGTTCTTTATGTCATCAGAAATTTTATCCCTGTAACCTACACTGCTGTGGCATGCCCTTGAACCCTTGAAATCTGTAGCATTTCTTTCTCACCCTTTCATATGCATGCATCTAATAAGGGCATTAGGAGTACTGGATGTTCCCTGCTTAGCAGGTCCAATTAGCATAATATTCTCAGTGTGGTGAACCATTTGAAAAGGTGTGCAATATTCACAGGATCAGGAATTTGTGGAGCTATAGTAGAATACATGAATGTTAACTTCATGGCAGATGGTGAATTTCTGTCCTTCCCAGGTGAATGTCAAATAACTTTGATCACCTTTCCTAATCAGGATTTAAAAGAACTGCACATATCAAATACCAGAAACTGTGTTGAATCATTCTGTCAAATCACTAGCTCTAGCATTGCAGCATATACTAAGGCTAATGTCGATTCACTTAGTATTAGTCTACTGCCACCTGCCACAATCTTTCTGTGTGTTGGATATTTTTGGATTGTATCTAAGACATATAAATGTCAAGTTATAGAGATCTTGAATCTTATTATGTTTATATAATGAATGCTATTTGATCTGGAAACTGGGGCAACAACTATGCATCATATCATTTTTTTTTTTTTTTTAGTTGCTTTAAGTTTACTCTGCACAATTCACGGTGTGAGGGTCTGTCAGAATTGTGGGAGGAGAGACATGAAGAATGATGCCCTTTCTAGCTTTTATCTTCCAGGACATCCCTATTCTTTTCAGTATTCATGCTATACTGACAATCCTTTTTCTTATTCTCCAAACCAGAATATCTATAGGTTTTTCCATGTACATTTGAGGATGTGGTGTTTGCTATACACACTTTACTTAAACCTAGGCTAAAAGCCATCTCTTCAGGGATTTATTTGAGAGCTCTCGATCTTCCCTCCTCCAAGCAAGTGCTTATTCATCACTAAAGTTGGCACCTTCTATCTCAGTTCAGATCTGTTGTGTTTAGCTAAGAGTCTTTCAAGCAAAGCCGCTGGCCACGTCCAGCAAATACAGTGTTCTGGAATCTGTCAGAAAAATAAGTAGCATTTGTAGATATTTGTTTTTCTACTCTCATTTTGAAAAATACACTCATTGATTATAGAATTCTGGATTGGTAGATTTCTTCTTCTTTTAATATTTTTAAGATACATGGAGACTTTGAAATAGAGAAAATGAGAAATCAGGAAGGAGATAATAAAGTGCCATGCATTATAGAAATGTTCTCATTCTAACACAAGCAACAGCTGAACATTTGTGAAGCTCTGAAGTCACCATGGCTCTTCAGAATTGTCTCATTTGAGGC
Organism: Urocitellus parryii; assembly: GCF_045843805.1. Taxonomy (NCBI): domain Eukaryota; kingdom Metazoa; phylum Chordata; class Mammalia; order Rodentia; family Sciuridae; genus Urocitellus; species Urocitellus parryii. Next base: position 109,858,527 of record NC_135540.1, on the reverse strand, counting down.
AAGCAGCCCTGGTCTCCTGCCCTCTTCTCTTGTCTAGCCTGGCCTTCTGGGAGAATTGCTTCCCTCTATGATCCTCATTAATAGATTTTATACTTCTCTTCTCATTAACAAATACCTTCTACACCATTGGCAACTAGAAAAGCCAGTTTGATCTCTTTGTCAGGACTTTATATTTGTACTTTTAAATGTCTTTTAATCGTGCTTTACAGGGAAATTCCATTGTGTTCTCAACTTAGTCACTTAGAATCAGAAGAAAAAAATCATTTTAAGAAATTTCTATACCATTTGTGAGTAGAAATAGAATTATAAAAATTGTGCAGCATAACTTTCCTAGTCATTAAATTGTCAACCATCTCAAATATTAACATGTAATGGGACACAAGGAGTAAGTAGAAAAGATAAGAAAATTAGCTTTAAGAAAAATTCTCCTCTTGCCAAAAGTTTGAAAATTTAAATTTACTCACAGCCTTCTTTGGATTTGTGTTCCTATTTTATAGAGTCATATTTCAAGTAGAATTGATAGACTGAGAATATATAAGGATTCAACAGGAAAAGGGATAGGTATCGAGAAAATTACAAAATGCCAAGAGAGCATAAAATGCAAAAATGCAAAGAATTTATTTAGCATCAGCATGAAGAATTGTGTACACATCAAACACAGCGCTATATCTAATTTTTATGACATGATGCAGTGATATTTTTAACATGAAAGTCAGACATCAGAAGAAAGTTAATATAATAAAATGTCATGTAATTTAGAAATTTTCTCATTAAAATAGAAATATAAAAATATAGTCAATTATTTTATATATTTATTTATAATGTCAAATTCATAAAGCAACTACTTTCATCTTAAATTAAAATTAATTTCAATATCAACTGAAATCTGTTTTCTGAATGGGATGAGGAATCTAGATTCAAACATATCTTTGTTCTTCCTCTAACCAGATAAGGAAATTTCTCATTTTTTCCTACAAGAATTTAAAAATCCCAGTGTAATGTTGAGAAAAAACTATTAGTGAAATCAAAATTATAATTTTTAAAAAGTAGTTTATGTTTTTCATATTTATATGTGGAAAAACAAAAGGGGAAGCTTGAGGTCAAATAGCTTTTCTCTTAAAAAATTACTTTGCCTTAATATTCTCTTTTAACCAAAGGCCTTTATGGACTTTGTCAATTGCTTTTTAAATCCACATATTACAATTATAGACTTATTATATTACATTTATATATTATAATTATAAACTTATTATATTATATGCTGTAGCATGAAGTAAAATGGAAGACTCAAATCATTTCATATCAACCATGAAAATAAGAAGTGGAAAGAACTCAATAAAGAAGAAATACTTTATCTTAAAAATATTTAAGATAATAATTATAAAAAACATATGATTATGTTTCAGAATATTTGAGTTGTTACCATGTTTTCTTCATTTTTGTATGTCCATATTATTGAGCAAATAAAGTAAATCTTTCTGTGTCTGTTTCTCATCTGTACTGCCTGACTAATATCAATTATAATTTCAACATACCTTTGTTACACAAATAGAATAACATCAAGTATATAATCACAATTGATTTTTACACAAAATTCATATGTGAATGCAGGTTTTAAACCATATGACTTTCTTACTTAGTCTAGAATATATTAGAATTTTTAATGTTTTCTTTTTCACTTGGTAAATGTTTATCCTTTCAAATATATAACTCTCTTTCACCCTCTTCTCTGGAATAAAATTTTGGTCTGTGTGTATGTGTATATATTTATCAAAAAGAAAATTCCAAAAATAGAATGTAAATTATAAACACAAAATAAGATGCTATAACTATATCTCATCACTGAGTATATGTATCAGGAAAAAAGTATTTACAAATCATATTAAATTTGACAGGTGAGTGAATAATATGTGTTTTCCACTAGACACTAAGAAAACAATAGGTTTACTTTTATATTTCAAAAGTACAAGAAGCTAATGATTTCCTTCTCACTTTCTCATTTCCATCTAACAAGTCATAAAGAAAGATAAAAATATAATTGCAAATACAGTAAGAAGGTATTGGATAAAGGGAAACAACTTAAAGAATAATTTTGACTTCCAAGTTGTACTGTTTAAGAAATACATGCTGTAAGGCTATAGCTGACATGCCACAGATAAAGATTAGATCTAAATAAATTGACTCTTGTGACTCCTCCCCTTGGGAGCTCTGCTCTGCTTTCTTTGAGTTGCTTTAATAAATTATGTTACTTTGCTCTAAACCTTGTGTCCATGGATTTCCTTCTTTGAATTTGCCAGGCAAAGAATCCAACCCTATACTCCATGCTACAATTCTAGATGCCATAAAAAGCATTTGTGATTCAGGGGAGGAAGTCAAATTTAAAAAAAAAAAAAATAGTACCCCAAATTTGATTTCAAACTTCATGGGTGATGACTTTGAGGGTTTGAGATTTCAGGAGAGGAAATATCTACAGATATGATAGCAAGCAGGATGACTAGAATTAGAAGTGGAGCCTGGAGATGTGACTGAATTGTCATTGAGATCAATCTCCAAAAGATGAGGATTCCCTTTTCTAGGACAAACTAAGGAAATGGTTTCTTGAGATGGAATATACTTCGGTAAAAAGGCTTTAAACATTGTTGAGATTTTTTTTAAAAACAAAGAATTTGGAAGATTACATACCCTTAGATAAAATGGCAGTACAAGGTTTGAGAGAATCAACTCCAATTTTTAAAGTTTTGAAGTGTAAAATGCTAACAAATAACCTTACATACTACACAAAAACTTTTCATGAAAGGAAGATACAATCAATGCACCAAATGTAAACTTCAATATCATGTTTAAAGAAGTTGCCACAGACACAGCAACCACCACTTTGCGCAGTCAGCACATGTTCACAGTGAAGCAAGAGCCCCACTCCACCAAAATAAACAAAGAAAATAACAACATGCTGAAGTTTCACATGATCATTGACATTGTTAGCAATAAAACATTCATAATCAGAATATGAATATTGTTTTAGGTGTGCTATTGAACACTTAATAAACTATAGGAAACAAAATTCACATGCAATGAACATTTATTTTTTAAAAAAAGGAAAATGTGTGACTCATTATTGTGATGTTCATTTTATTACAGTGGATTATAATTGAATCTACAAAATATCTAAAGCATACCTGTAATTATTACTAAACATTTTAGCATCATCCTTAAGTTCATGTTATGTGGAAGTCACAAAATAAATTTTTGTGTACAATAAACTTTGAAAGAAAATAAAAAGGTAGGCATTTCCAAAGAGGACTCAAAATGGGGAACAATAATGTATCAACTGTGTTACTAAACACTTGGTAAAAACAAAGGCTACTGGATATAGAAAATAAAATTTGCTGTCAAATAATCACTGCAAATTGAATATTACAGGAATATCTTTTGATCTCAAGGTGTCAATTTTCAGTGAAGTATCTTCTTTATTGAAGGACTCTGTTAACCATGATTCTGGTTGATACTTTTGTTGAGTTCACATAATGACTATAAATTTAAGCAACTCTCAGAAGACATACTAATAAGATAAAAGTGAGACACTTTTATCTTATTTAATTTTAAATAAATTTTTTAATTGATGAGGACAAGCAAACTTACTGAAATTTTCATATATATATATATATATATATATATATATATATATAAAACAATTAAAAATATTAATTATTTAGGGGGTACCAAGGATTGAACTCAGGGATACTCGACCACTGAGCCACATCTCAGCCCCTATTTTGTATTTTTTAATTTAGAGACAGGGTCTTACTGAGTTGCTGAGCACCTTACTTTTGCTGAGGCTGGCCTCAGCCTCCTGAGCAGCTGGGATTACAGGCATGCATCACTGTGCCTGGCAAGAATATCGAATTTTTAATATTAACTATAGAAATATGGGTGAAATAAATAATGAAATAAATTTTAAAATACCATATGTAAATATAAAAACAAAATATTTTCTTTTATAGAAACTCAGAGACCAGAAAGACACACAATAATTTTACATAAGGAAAAGAGGAATATAGCAAGACAGCAAAAAGTAAACTCACAATTTTAAGGACATAATTAAAATAAGTGAAATTTCTTTGTCAAAATTTGATAAACTCATCAAGAAAACAGAAATGTGATGGTAATATTTCTAAGATAAGGAAGTAATTATGATTTAGATATTAGATGTCCCCCAAAACTCATATGTGAGATAATTCAAGAAGTTTTAGAGGAGAAATGATGGGGTGGATGAGAACCTTAACCTTTGAGATGCCTTTGGGGATATATTTTGTCCTTGGTGAATCAGCTCTCTCTCTGCTTCCTGTCTACCATGTTCTGAGCTGCTTTCCTCTGCCATGATGTCTTGCTTCACTTTGGACTCAGAGCTATGGTGGACTGAGACCTCTGAAACCATAAGCCCAAAATAAATTTTTTCTCTTCTACATAGTTCTTATCAGGTATTGTTAATCACAACAGTTAAAAAGCTGACTAAAAACTCTTCTGCCCAATAATCAATAACGAAGCTAGACACAATTGGCTAAAAGCAATCATTTATAGACATCCAGCGCTGACCAGAACAAGTCAGCAAACTGAGAAGTATTTATTCACATAAAGTGCACTGAATTTTGGTAACAGTGATAAAAAAAAAAACACCGTATTTTAGCCTGAGGGTGCTTCCATTCACCCACTCATCAACAGCTTTGTAGTATATAAATTGCAAAATATGTAGTGAGAGAGGAAGCTGATGTTATTTCCATCAAAGTACAGAATTTTAATGTCCATGGGTGCTGTTCCAAACAATAGCAATATCTTTTGGAAACAAGCAGAGAAGGTCAACAGCACAGGTAGTTTGCAGCCTGACTATCAATTCAGGCAAGTAACAGAACAGCAGACCAGACAGAATTTTAACAAGGAAATAAGAGAAATATGACAAAGCAAGCTCTGATAAAATTCTACATAGCAGTTCTTGAGGCTGTGACCATGTGCAAAACTGTATACATGTTCAGGAAAGACCTGAGAGGGCTGAAGCAAGCTACATGTACTTAGATGAACCTGAAGTAATTACCTCCAGTTTCCAATACAACATCCAGATCCATTAGCAATGAGTACAACCTCACTTGTTCAAGATGTTTAAGTAAAACCTCAATCACAGTCTGAAAATATTAATAGGAAATCTAGAAATAAATAATTCATAAGTTTTAAGTTTACGTTTTGAATATTATAAAAAAATTTCTCTGCTATCCTACTCTTGCCTACCTAGAATTTGAATCATCTCTTTATCTAGGGTGTCCACATTGTATACCCTACCACGTCTAACTGTTGAGAGAAACCACATTCACATTATCTGTATTAGAGTCCATGTCCAAGTTATTCTGCATTATTATTAGTTATTGTTAATTTCATATTGTGTTTAATTTATAAATAAAATCTTATCATAGGTATTACATATAGGGACAAATAGTTTATCTAGGGTTCAGTACTCTCTGTAATCTTAGACAACCAGTGGGGGTCTTGGAACATATCCCCTACATACAAGAGGAAATTATTGTATAATTTTAAATAATGTGATCAATAATATATTTTCTCAGTCGACTTTAACAGAGATAATATAACATGAAGTATAAACAAAACCAAAGCTTCCATGATCTAAATCAGACAGAATATAGGCTACTATCAGAAGTCTATTCCAGTGGCCCTGTGTGTGTGTGTGTGTTCATACTACTCTTGCCCATCAGAAATTAATGGACAAAGGTTTATAGAGATTAATCTCTTCTGCATATTAGTACTGATATGATGGTTCTCAAAGTGCTGCATACATCAGAATTACCAAAAAGATTCCTGGCTCTCCCTTTCTAATTCTGTAAGTAATCTATCTGGCCAAAGAACACACATATAAGCTTTCAGATTTTGTGTTTGCTGCAGCTTTGAGGATAACATTCTAAAAGTCCACTAGTCCTTTTTATAGCAGAACAGTCATCCATCAATGACCTACAACTTGTTATCCATATGTCTTTCATGAAAAATATTTAGGGCCCAAGGCATAATCAAACACTAATTTCCCTCAAACCTAACTTATGTGTGCTGAATTCCATAAAATACAGGGGAAAATTATCATAAAGTCAAATAATAGATATTTAAAGATGATAAAATAGTAGAAATTACTGAGAAAATAGACAAAGAAGCTATAAGAAAAATAAAGAAGAAAGACCAACATGTAGATATAATTTTTAAATAATTAATATAAATTAAGGTAGGTATAATGCTAACATATTATGCAACATATCATAGCACATATAAATGCTTAATATACATGATTAGGGAAAAAAAGGAATCTGGAAGAAGTGCTAGATTATGAAACTTGCTGTTGAGCAAATTTAGAACTTGGAAAACAATGTTAGGTGGTATCCTCATCCCACAGAACTCTAACCACTCTAGATAAAACATAGTTATTCATTAGATTGTCTATTCATACAGAAATCTGTGAGATAACATTTTAATTTTGCCATATATTATGGCACATTTCTTGTGACTCTTTTGTATTTTTTGTTTAGATTCCTACATTCAGAAGTAATTAAAATACTTAATGACAATTTTTGCCCAGTGCTTGTATAAATATTAAATCATTTGTCTTCTACACACAAAAGCAAAGCAGGAGAGAATTATGTTAATAGATATTTTCTCATTCCTTCATTGATGTTTTCTACTAAATTTTTTGAAAACACACGCTGTATTGCATGATATATGAGTTTAGTTAAGAGACTGGTTTCTTTCTTATTTGTTGTTACATGCTTCTTTCCAGAATGTGTTATTAGAACAATAAATATTTATTTGTTGAACAGAGATATTCACAATTCACAGAAACTGTTGTTTAGGAATATTAAGAGACAGAAAAATGCAGTTACATTCACAGAGCATTTCTAAGTAATTTGGAAGTATTGTTTAGTGTATAAATCATTCTAATTTCTATGATCACAGAATAATAAAAAAAATCTAATTCCAATTATAGCAAACTAACAGCATAGCTTTCTACAGTATAATTTTTCATTGTGTCTCCATCAATTTCCTGTTTATACTTCCAAATACTTGTATACCTAATGTTTTTTGGTGGGGGACTCATTCTTTAGCAATCTATCTTAACTTATGCCCCATTGTACTGAGAACAGTAATCTGCCATGTATTTAATTACAGAATTCCTTGATTGATGTCAACTTTCAGTTCAGTTTTGAAATAAAAATAAGGAAAAATGCCTGCACATTACATTGAAGAGGTAGGTAATATTTCCCATTTGACAATGTAATGCTGATAGAGAATCAGTATCTATTGTCAGCAGCAAAATATAGAAAACATAGGAGAAACTAACCTCTCTTTTTTGTCCATTTAGTTGTCTCATTTATCTAAATGGCCTCATTTGGGCTTGCTAAAATATTCAGGTATGATTGCTTTTCTCATCAAATCATGGTACGATTTATAATTTCAAGCAAAGTTCAAAAATCATTTGTTTTTACTGTACAAAAACTTCTATGGGGTCCCATTCAAATCACTACCTGACACATTCACTGCTCAACTCCTACTTTTTGTCTAATATTTAAGGTGTATGACACAATGTTTTCTTCATTTACCAAGTGCTGCAACATTTACCACATTTACTTTTAGAACATTTCACCACACAAAAAGAAATTACATAGCCGTTACTCTGGGTTACCAGTATCACCCCTTCCCCTGACTCCAAGCCGCCACTAAGTCACTTACTTTCTATATCTGTATATTTGCCTAATCTGCACATATGAAAAAATATATTCCTCCTATTTTGAAATTATAGTTTTCTCTGACAAACATTGCACCTTTGATCTTCCCTATCAAGCATTCCAGCCTACATTAAACTCCCTTTTATTCTCTGCTTCTATAGGATCTTTTGTTTTGGATTCCATATATGAAAGAGATTATATGCTATCTGCCCTTGTGTGTAGCTAACTTCACTCAGTGTAGCATTCTCCTGGATCATCCACTTTGTTGCATAAAACAGCACATTGTCCTTTGTTATTGCTGAAAAGTATTGAATGGTATTTCATTGTGAATACATACTACATTTTCTTTGTTCATCAGATGAGGAAATTTAAGCTGATTGCATCTTGGTTAATACTACAATAAAACTTGAAATGTAAGTATCTTTTAAAACACTGACCTCATTTCTTTTGGATATGTACTCAGAAGTGGGACTGCTGGCTCATACAATATTTCTATTTTTAATAATTTTGAGAAACTTGAGTGCTGTTTTCCATAATGCTGGTCCTAATTTAGATTCCCACCAACAGTGTTTAACAGTTATCTTTCCTCTGCATCCCTGCTGATACTGACCTTTTTGTTTTTGATAATAGGCATTCTATTTGATGTAAGGTAACATCTCATTTTGGTTTAGATTATGATGATTAATGATTTTAAAGTTTTTATTATACCTGTATTTTTTAATATATAGACAGACACTGATACTTAGCATGGATATTTTTTAAATTGCAACATTTTAATAGATGATTTTGTAAAGTAAAATAGGTTTGGGCTGAGCTACATTTGAGTTTTTATATCATGTTTGAAAAAGATTTGCTTATGGTATAGAGGAGTATCACATTTAATTTTACAAATTACCACAGGAAAAGTAAATGTTTTTTTAAACCCTTAAACTATGAGTTTCCCAGTGAAAAATTTGGTCAAAAAATTTAACCATGAGAGTAATAAGCAAAAATGATATAACTTTACATCAGAATATATATATATATATATATATATATATATATATATATATATATATAAATGCTTGTTTGTTTGTTTGTTTTTGGAACCAGGACTTGAACCCCCAGGGGTACTTAATATTCAAGTCACATCCCAGCTTAATTTATGTATTTTTTAATTTATTTTCATATACCCATTGATAATTTTTATGTCTTCTTTTGAAAAGAATATAATTATTTCACTCTTTTTCTATATAGTTATATGTTTTCTAGCTATAGAATTCGAGTTTATTCTAAATTTTGGAAATTAATTCCTTATCAGATTTATAATTGGAAAATATTTTTCCCATTCTGTTAGTTGTCTCTTCATTTTGTTGATCATGTTCTCTACCATGCAGAAACTTTTAAATTGCATGTTATTTCTATTTGTCTATTTTTGATTTTGTTGCCTTAATTTTTGAAATTATATCCAAAAAATGATTACCAACAGCAATGTCACATATCTCTTCCACTGTTTACTTCTAGTAGTTTTATAGTTTGTGGTCTTATATTTAAATCTTTTATCTAGTTTTAATTTTTTATTAGTTCATTATAATTATGCATAAGGGATTCCTTGTGAATATTTGTATGTGCACATAACACAATTTTGATCAATTTCACTTCTAGATACTTCCCCTTTCCCACTCCTCCTTCTTATGTCTGATAATATTTCAGTGTTCTATTTTATTCTTATTAACATATCTAATGGTTTGTCATTTTTATCTTTATGAAAAAGAATCCCTCTTCATTGCTTTAGGCTTTTGTATTGTTTTTTGGAGTTTCTATTTCATTTATTCCTACTCTGATCTTTATTATTTTATTCATTCTACTAAATCTGGATTGAATTTGTTCCCTGATAGGCATCATAATATTGGTTGAGATTGTTTAAATTCGATTTCTAGTTTTATGCTAGAACTATACAACTATACATATTGTACTATCAACTATCTGTATTGATTTCTAGTTTTATACAATTATATATAATTGATTGGATTGTATATAGAAAAAGAAGTGTTTATTTTACCATTTGGAATGAAAGAAATATTTAGTGGAGATAATAAAGGAAAATAGGTAATGCTTGAGTTTGCTTGAAAAGAATGAATAATATGCAATCAAAATGATACCACATATTACAATATCCTAAATAATACCAGAAAGTGCATCTATAATTAAATTAATTTTATTTGTGGAGTTAGTGAAGCACTTGCTCATAAATGAAGGGCACTGATTCTCAAAGATACCAATTAATTCAACTCCACCTTATCTGTGCTTAATACTTTGCAACTTGCAATGCAATTAGACTGATCTCACAGTCTATCACTGTAGCACCAGGCCCCATAAATAGGGAAGGTTTTGTTATAATCCTAATTTATAGCAGAGAAAAATATGGAAGTTAATTGTCTTCATAAAAGTCAGTCAACTAGTGATTTTTTTTTATTAAAATAGCATTTCCAGTATATCATTCTTTCTCTGTCTCTTAGTACTACTGGGTAGACACAAAATGGATAGTTTTCATAACAATGTACCAACAGGATTTAAAACTACGAAGTTGATTTTTTTTTCCCTGTTCATACTGGGGATTGAAACCACAGGTACAAAACCATTGACTTATATCTCTAGGACTTCCTATTATTTATTTATTTTTTACTGAGTGTTTTAGTCAACTTTTTTCACTTCTGTAACTTAAGGATCAGACCAGCACAATTATAGAGGAGGAAGAGTTTATTTGAGGACCCAAAGTTTCAAAACTTAGTTCATACAAGGCTGGCTCCATTCCTTACGACTCAAGGTGTGGCTGAATATCATGAAGGAAGAGGGTGGCAGAGTGAAGCAGCTCACTTCATGGTGATCAGGAAACAGAGAGAAAGAGAGAGAGACTCCATTCTCCAGATACAATAAGATAGAGAGAGAGAGAGATCAATCTATCTGTATCTATGTATCTCTCTCTCTCTCCCTCTCTTTCTCTCTCTCTCTCTCTCTCTCTCTCTATATATATATATATATATATATATATATATATATATATTTATAAAACATGCCCCCAATTTCCACTCCAGCCACACCTTACCCCTTCAGTTACCACTCAGTTAATCCCTATCAGGGAATTAATTCACTGATTGGGTTAAGACTTTCACAACTCAATTGTTTCTCCTATGAATGTTCCTGCATTGTGTTACACATGAGCTTTTAGGGGACACCTCACATCCAAACCCTAACACTAAGTTGCCCAGTCTGACCTCAAAATTGGGATCCTCCTGCCTTAGTTCCCAGAGTTGCTGGAATTAAAGGCATTTGCCATCACACCTGGCTAGGCGTTGATTTTTTAAATATGTAATTGCAGTGTGCACAGTGGACACTCAAATACCAACTATATTGATTAGCATTCAACTATCACTTGCTATGGTTTCTTTCTTTTAAGAACAGAAAATAATAGCATTATACTAAAATTATTATTTTTATTTTGAAGTTCATATATTTATATCTGGAATATGCAATTCTGGTTTGCATTGGAATAAAATACTTTTTTACTATTTTTATATTCCAGATTCATTATAAGCATATTTGGCATCTTCATGTAGATTATCAAAAATTATCCTCTGTGGACAGGTGTATTGCCAAAGGGGGCCAATTTTCCCCATGCATTTTATTGAATATAGTCATTAAATTCCATTTTTTCATCATTTTTGAAGGCATGTTCACTTTAAAGCTTTACATGCTAAAAAGGTTAAATGGTTGTTTAAAAGCAACTACCAGTGAGAGAGAAACCAAATTTATCTAATGAAAAGAAATTATTAGATTCAATTTTGGATAAAATAAATATGAATTCTTTGAAGTTTAATCAGGTAAATTTGGAACTGGATCATTTATGATGCTTTCTATTTCTGATAAGTCAAATGGCTTTACAGTAAGGAATTTATGGTTGTTTTGCCAGAAAATTTGGGGGTAGGGCAGAGGTGGGACTAGCTGGGCCTGTGGCTCAGAAATGGCATGACAGCTTCCATTTTTTTTCTGCCTCTGGCTGGAAAGCACATTATTTTATTCTGAGGCTGCTTGCCTTCTGTGGTATGGATAGTGACCAGCTGCAGTCTAAGGGAAAATATATTCTTGCACATGTAGTAGGTAAAGGAGATGTGTCCATAGTTTGTTGTTTAAAACCAACTATTACTGAGGGAGAGACAGCACTTTCCCTACATAAAGAAGAAGTTATTAGCTTTCTTTCTTGATCAAAGAAACATGTTTAATTGTTTATTGGTTAGGAAAGTTTTCTACAACTGGGTCCACGGGTGTCTGCCATTCCAGTCACTCAAAACTTATGTACCAGCATTTAAGTTCTCTGTAATGAAACATGCACTCAGTTTTGATATTTCCCAAATACTGCTCCAATATCTTATTGTGTACTAAGGAAAGAGAAAAGAAATGATAGTGATAACTTCAAAATTTTGATTGAACTAGTACATGTAAAAACAGAGAAAGTGCTAGCTGGATTAATTTGCATCACTCAGAAATCCCCACTGAGGTAGGGGTTAATCAATCCAAGTGATGACTTTTGTAAAATAGAGAGGGATAAAGAATTCTGCAAAGAAAATTGAAGTATTCACTATTACATTGGAATGATGTAGGAAATTTTGCAACAAAACTTAGATGACCTAAGCAAGTCCATTCATTTTTTACATGTGCAATAATTTTCTTTTGTGGTTTTAGTTTTCTTTTGTGTTTTTCACAGAAGGAATAAATTGTGTCTATACTTTTACTAAGAATTAGAGGTGAAAGCTTCCCATACAGTATGTCATCATATATGAAATTTGGAAGCTAGGATTACATTGGAGATAGTCTATATGTGAAACAATTTGCTTAAATGATTTTGTATTTCAGTTTCCTCACATCTCATTTTATAAGGGGTTGCAATGTGAGAACCTACATTAACCTGAGAACAAAACTATGACCACAATTATTAACACCTTATTTTAATCCACTGTGTTAATCAGATGAAGCACATTTGAACTGGCTTAAATAGATGTAATGATGTGAATAACAATTCTCACATTAGACCTTGCAGTAATAAGAAAGGTAATGTTCTTTGGCCTTGAAAAGACATTATCTTAAGAGATCTTGTCTATTTATCTACACCTAATATAACTGATTTCTACATTTATATAACTGTGCTGGTTTTAATGAGTTTTATTGAACTTAAAAATTTACCTAAAACTTCATTTTATACATTTTTACATATTGATGCAAATTTATGAACTTGTAACACGAGTATAAAACCCCTGTGTGACCATTACAATTATTCCTTTTGAAGGAACACTTACCATGAATGACAAAGATGATATGTCATCACTTAGTTAAGCATAATTGCACATATTCTTTTCATTTCACATTGAATAGCAGTTTTGCTATTGTTTAAATATATTGAGTGTAGAAATATTCCCTATTGATAAAGGAAATATAGTTCTTATTTAATTTAAGGTCTTTCCTGATATCCCTAGTGAAAGTACCTCACAGCTATAATTCTCTATCTTTACAGCCCATAAATATTTTATTTTATTTCATATTTTCTCTATCACTATACTGAAATTTTATGTGTCTTATTTTATTTCCAGTCTAGCACAAATAAATGCTCAACAAATTCAGGTACCCATTAATAATTATTTATCCAAATACCTGAGGATTACATGTGTTCAGAATTTAAAGTAATTTTTAAATTTTACAGATGTAAAAATGAACATATAGTAAATGTTCCATCATACACCAGTAAGATTTGCAGACGTCACCTCTAAACAAACATAATAGTCTTTCTTGGATGAGACATAAAAACATTTATAAGAGTGAATATAGTAAGGAATCTAAATATCTTCAGGTCAGATTTTATTTTGCTGCAAAAATATATTACAAAACATGTTGTTTTCACAATTTGTAGTTTTATCAGTAAATTAAAGGCCAAACAAAGTAAGGGAAGATGTAAAAGAAAAAGTAATTTTAAAATTTTGCAAAAAGTTATCATGTGAAGACTTACTAAGTACAGATTACAAAATTTGTGAGTAAAAGAATCGATTGTGAGGAAGAAATCAACAATTTGGTCTTTGAAGGAAAGGACATAGGAGGACCTGTCATGTGAACACATTCAGTAAGTCGTTGCTAACTTAATACTAAAATAGTAGTCAGTAAAAGATAACAGGAATCTAGTGACGATTCTTTCCAAAACACAGGTTTTCTTTACATGTATAAATTTATTTAATCCTTATAATCATATAGCATAGATGCTGTGCTATCCATTTTATAGATGAGAATTTGAGGAAGTAATTTATTGCTCCAAGATTATAGAACTATGAAATATAGTTCCGGAATTCATGCTTTCAAATGTTATGGTATGGTACTTTGTGTATTCCTATAATTCCTGGAATATAGCAGCACTCAATAAAGATTAGTGAAATTATGATGAGGGAGTCCACGCAAAACTTAATTAGCAAGCATATTTTTTACATGATGAACTATGACAATGTCCTTAACAAAATGGATTCATAATTAAATAAACCTGGTGATCATCATGAATTGAATCCTTGTTATCTAGTCTAATTTTGAGAAAATTGACCTCTAAGAAAGTCATAATTTTCATCTACAGAGTAAGCACATTCAAGAAAACACTAATCTGTGTGTCCTTGTGAATGTAGTTTGTAGATGTGCCTAATAGGAACAGTCATTGACTCTAAGTTAAGATTTGGTTGAAGTTATCACAATCAATGAGAGCCTTTAAAAATAAAACTGATGTTATGGTTTACATGTGAGGTGTCCCCCAAATGCTTATGTGTGAGACAATGAAAGAAGCTTTTGAGGTGAAATATTTGAGTTATGAGAACCTGAACCCAATCAATGAACTAATTCCCTGATAGGGATTAACTGAGTGGTGAGTGTAGACAGATAGGGTGTGGGTGGAGAAGGGGACTTGCCTTTGGGGTATATATTTTGTACCTGGTGAGTGAAGTCTTTCTTTCTCTCTCTCTCTCTGCTTCCTAGTGTGTTTCTTGAGCTGTTTTCCTTCACAGCACCCTGCCACCATGATATTCAGCCTCACCTTAAGCCTCAAGGAATAGAGTTGGTTATCTTAAAGTTTACTTGTAAATAAACTTTTCCTCCTCTAATTGTTCTTGTCAGACCTTTTGGTCACAGTGGAAAAAACGCTGCCTAAAACCATGGAAATCTCTCAAAGAAGAAGAAATTCTCACTATGGATGGCAGTTTCAGCCCCTGTACTCTGGCCTATCCCATAAATTTTACACTTGCCTACCAAACTTTTGAAATAGTGACATAAACTTATTCTTTTAAATAAGTCCTGTGTGTGTGTGTGTGTATCTATATCATCTGCACATAAAAGTTACATATAGCTTCCATAGTTATATATTAAATAACTTCTATACTTACAAATAATTATGAAGAATATTATGAATAATTATATAAATTCTACACTTACAAATAATTATGAATATTTATGCTATTGTATTTGGCAGAAAACTGAAACAATATCAATTTCTTTTGTTTAATTGTTAATTAAATAAATATAGTACTTCTAATAGTTAGGAAGGAATGCCTATATATTTTACAAAGCCACACTAGTTTCTGCTTGTCATATCCCTGGGATATCTGAAGTATCAGGAAATTACAAAACATCTCCTAAACTTCAGAATAAATGAGTTTATAAATTGAGGAACCTAAACCCATATCTGTTACTGAAATTTTGAAATCTCCCAATTTTATTAATTTTGTGTTTATTTGGAAGAGTAGATTCTTAATTGTAAGATATGAACTGACTGAGATTGGAGGTGCTCATAATAGATCACTGTTCTGTAAACAGTTTCAATGACTCTACTTTGTGTCATCATAATTATTACCCTTGCCCCCATTCCTAGCCTGGAGATTATCAGAGGCTTCCTAGGCGGGACAGTTGCCTCACAGTTGACATGTGACTGTTTTAGGATGTGTTATTAGCCTTCCTCTTGCTCCTCTCTGATATATTGGAATTCTTCAAACGCAGATAGACATAAAGTTAAATGAAAAATGAGGTCTGCTGTTCATAGGTGGATTAGTTTCAGTCCCTTTTTGGGCTTCTCTCTAGTATAAACTCTCAAGAGTCTCACATACCCTTTCCCAGTCCCTTTCCCAGTGATTAAAATTGGCAAACAGAACAAAACAAAAACAACAAAAGAAGTCTTACACAGGACACACCTTGGAAACCAATTTGGAAGTTTGGTTTTTAATGCAGCAGTTTATATGATTTTATTGTTCTAGCCACTTTATTTTATTAAATGTATGTAGAAATATCACAAATTTACAAGGCCCTCAAAGACAGTTTTAGAGATGTTCAGCTGTGTTTTCTACTTTACAGAGAGTTCTATGAGTCTCTGGGCCCCACAAGATAACAGTTGTTTTATTATTTCATATTGATGAGTCACAATGCAGCGATCCCACTAGAAATTATCAAATTATATTGTGTAGAGAATTTTAATATACAAAATCCTACAAATGTCTTGTAATTAGTCATGACCTATAAAGTGAAAAACCTTAATTTTACACCAACTGAAGATGTGTTTTACCCTTAGATGAAAGATAAATCAGAATCAGAAGCTCAGAATAGACCTGAGACAGCTTTTTTTTTTCAGCCAATTTAATGTCACAGAAACTCTAAGTTTAGGTGAGTATAATAATCAGTTGAGATAATCATCAATAGTTCAGATGTTATATAAAATGCATAAGACTTGTGAAAAATTCCTGTATGAAATCTCCATTTGAGGACTCTATACACTCTATGAAAACATAAAATCTAATTCACTTGTTCATGTCTCATTTAATGATATGTAACAAATTTATAAGGATATAGATATTCCACATTTATTTTGAGGCTTAAACATGAAGGTATTTTGAAAACTAACATCATAGCAGTAGCTCAGTAATTAAAATGTACATTAGGGAAAAAAAATGGTCACCTCAGTATTCTGTTTTTTCCATTAAAAAACCTCAAAGACATTAAAAGAGATGTTGGGGAAGCCTTGAAAACAACTATGTAATTAAGCAATAAGAAAAATCTATCCCATTTTGTAAGTAGAAAGCAAAATTCCTTATGGAAATGTCATAAAATGCATATAAATTCAACCACTTATTTCAGTCATCTCACAAAATGTGCCCATAAACTATCAGGACCAATGAGTGAATATATTCTGTACTAAGTTAAGCTAGCCAATCCCTAAAAAACAAATGCCAAATGTCTTCTTTGATATAATGAGAGCAACTAAGAACAGAGCAGGGAGGAAGAGAAGGAGGAAAAGATTAACATTAAACAGAGACATGAGGTGGGAGGGAAAGGGGGAGAAAAGGGAAATTGCAGGGAAATGGAGGGAGACCCTCATTGTTATACAAAATTACATATAAGAGGTTGTGAGGGGAATGGGAAAATAAACAAGGAGAGAAATGAATTACAGTAGATGGGGTAGAGAGAGAAGATGGGAGGGGAGGGGAGGGGGGATAGTAGAGGATAGGAAAGGTAGCAGAATACAACAGCCACTAATATGGCATCATGTAAAAATGTGGATGTGTAACCGATGTGATTCTGCAATCTATATTTGGGGTAAAAATGGGAGTTCATAACCCACTTGAATCTAATGTATGAAATATGATATGTCAAGAGCTTTGTAATGTTTTGAACAACCAATAAAAAAATAAACAAATAGGGCTCGGGATGTGGCTCAAGTGGTAGCGTGCTCGCCTGGCATGCGTGCGGCCCGGGTTCGATTCTCAGCACCACATACAAAGATGTTGTGTCCGCCAAAAACTAAAAAAAAAAATAAAAAAATATTTAAAAAAATTCTCTCTCTCTCTTTCTCTCTCTCCCTCTCTCACTCTCTCTTTAAAAAATAAAATAAACAAATAAATAAAAAAGAATGAAAATTTAAAAAAGAATATATTTTGTACATAATAATATGGCACCCAGCATACTAATAAATACATTGGGCTGCAAATACATCGTGCCATGCAAATACTTTAAATTGTCATCAGAATGTAATGAAATCCATGATACAGCAAAATGAAATACTCATTTATAATAAAACATTATAATAAATTGTGTAATTTTCATAGTAACTATTTAAGAAATACTAACAAAAAGGGTCTATATGAAGGAATCTATTCAGCATGTCATCACATATCAAGATAGGGTAGTATACAGAGAAGTTCAAGAAGGTTCCAAAAAGTACTCATGCATGTTTTTATTATGCCAATCAATGCACTATATCAAAATTTACTTTAAACTTTTACTAGGACAGTTGTTACGATTATTGATTGTGATTTGACTCTTTTTCCCCCCTATATATAGCAGAGAAATTGAAGAAGAAAAAAGTTACAAAGAGAAAAACAACAGAAGTTAGAGTGAAACAAAAACAAACACAAGAGAAACGTTACTGTGTACACTTATTATGCCATTTATGAACCATTTTTTTGCTGTCGCTAAAAGTTATATAATTTTATTGTTTTGTACTATGGATGGAAAAATGATTCCTATTCATAAGCAGTATAAAACTTTACTGAGGTCTGTATCTATAGTCAAAACTATAATTCAAGATGGAAAATTGGTGCTCCTTCAGAAACATTAGGAAGACAATGGAAAAGTTTGGGTCAGACTCCAAAGAATGTAATGATACCTAAGTTTTCCCACTTGAGGAAGAAAGTAGGAAGCAGTGATCAAGTTGAAGTAATGATAGTCTACAACTAGTAGAAGCACAGAACTACTCAAACTGCTGAGTTTCTTAGAGAAACACCTAAATATTAGAAGCTTCATAAGCTTGACTCTATTTCTTCATCAAGAAATTCAATAATTATGTATAGTTTATAATATAGGCAATGTTTTCTTATTACAAATTCAAATTTGAACAACAAATGACTAGAAATAAAATTCTTAGATTTTTAAAATATTTTGTACCATACACATGGGGCATATGCTATCATTGAAAAGACAAATGCTAGTAAGATTCAGATTCCTAGAGTAGTATCAAGACAGCAAAGGAGGCCTGCTAGGTGAAAAGTCAGAGAGAAGAGGTGAGAAATGGTCAGTGAGCATCATCTAGCCATTTTCTTAAAGAAGGACCTTCAAAGAATACTCCTAGTCCTTGGAGAAAGGTCAGCTTCTTGGAGGGATTAGGAATCTGTGAGAGAAAAAGCACATTTATAAGTAGGTGATCCTTGTTAAAAATTTTTTTTGGTTCAATACTTCTTATTTAATAATCTACAGCAATGGACAACATAAAGGTAGTTTCTGTTAAAATCAGAGGAAGAAAAAAGGAAATATAGAAGAAGAAAAAATATATTATAAAATATAGCATTTACAAATATTATTTCTTTTAAAATACCTATATTATGAAGTTTCACATTTGCTTGATTTTATAGAAAACAATTATTTGATCTTAATAAAGACTACATTTTTAAGAAAGTAACTGTAATACGGAGGGAAGCGTGTTAGTCTTCCATTGTTGTGACAAAATGCATGAAAAAATCAACTTAATGGAGGAAAGATTTAGGCTTATGGTTTCAGAGTTATCTGACATGATCAGCTGACTCCATTGTTACGGGCCTGGATTAAAGCAGAGCATCATGGCAAGGGGCACATACATGGTAGAGCAGGTTGTTCACTTCACGGTGGATGTAAAGCAGAGACAGAGAGAGTTTCAGGGACAAGAGTCCCAATATATACCCTACAGACATCCCCCCATAACTTTTTTTCTGCAATTTAAGGGTTGGATACTTCCCAGTAGTCAAGTCAACTAGTGATAAAGCCTTTAAAACATGACCTTTTGGGAGACATTTAAGATTAAAAAAAATAACATGGAGCTAAAGGGCAATGTTATCTGGTAAAATGAATGATGTAATATCAGTGGTACAATTAGAATAGTTAGGGTATTGTAAATAGAAGTGGTTTGGTGAGGATTCAAACACAGTTAATAAATTTAAAGAATGAATATTAGTTGTAGTAGGTTTGGGGAGAATCATTATAAGAATCTGATTTTTAGATCTATAATACAATGGTTTAATTTGATGCCATCGGCAGCTGAGAGTTGTGGTGAGATTTTTTTCTTTTAAAGATGATGAAAGTGTTAGAGAATATTATTAAAGGAACTTTATTCTTATTATTCTTAGGACAGACCTGGAAGGCAACAGCTTGAAAAGAAAAAAAAAATAGAATCTTAAGAATTTAAACCCCAAAGCACCTATGTGGTTGTAAGAAGTTTCCTGAAATCATACATTGCTATAAAGTCACAGTCAACACTTCTTACATATTCATCACATTCTCATTGCTCTGGCTTGGATAATATGCTACTCAGGAACCATTAAGTGATTCAAAAGTTGGAAATGGCAAACTTCTCAAAACTTTGACCTACAGAGTCTGGCCACATCCCTCCTAGTGTCAGCAGGTGGCAGATTGTGGAGTAGGCAGTAACCCTCATTTGGTTGCAAGAGCAACAACAGAGCCTCATCATTTTTGTAATGGTAGTTGTCACTCCAGGGACAACTTCGGTGCTATGATTCAACGTGTTAGGCCATCTTATCACAAGCATACGTAGCTGTCTCTTAGGAGGAAAATCACAAGGCAGGAATAGATGATGGCTCTATAACCTAATCTTAAAGGCCAATAAAAATAAATACACTAAATTTTACCCAATCATTGTTACATTTCAAGATGAACAAGATTCCTGAAATACAGTGTCCATATTATTTCCTTGAGAAAGAACCAAATTTCAAAATGACAAAGCCAGAATGATAAGGATTCTAGTTCCCCAGTAATGCTGGTCCTGAACTGCCTATCACAGTTTTCATTAACATGAAAAATGAGGACTCTTAGTTGTCTCTACCACTTGTAATATGTATTTCTGCTACCTAAAGCTGACTCAAGTCCCATTTGGCTCAAGATTTATGATTAAAGATTATTTTAAAATCATATTTGTAAATATGCAAATTCAATATAATATGATTCTACATCAGGAAGCACAGTTTTAAATACTAAATAAAGTCTGAACTAAGAACTGGGTTTCAGAGTCCAATAGTAAATATCACCATTTATAGCAGTTTCAGAAGGTTGATGAAAAGAAAAAAAAAAAAAATGAAGGTTATTCTGTGAAAAATCCTCACAAACCCTGGCAAAATTTACAATGAAAATTTACATATTTAATTAGGAACTAAAGCAAAAAACAAGGTATCAGCAAGGATAAAGGGTTCTGGCACATACAGGAAAAGACTTGAGTTATGTTCCTGACTCCCTTTCTTCACGGCAACCTGTGAACTATAAATTACAGCAAAAATATTCCTCAGGGTGATGTGAACACCAAGAGGGATAGGCAGGTAAAAAAAAAATGGCTTTAAAGAGGGTTTCCCTGTCTTTTGATATTCTTGATACTGTTTCACATATTACTGCAAAAAAGATGAAGCCAGATGTGAGAGTAATATAGTCCAGGAAGGTATGGCAAAGGAGTTGAATCAACCACTTATTTATTGTGTAAAGCAACTGAGTTGGAATTTCAGAGACTTATGTCTGAAAACATCCTATTTTACCTGCATTTATTTAGCAGCTAAGCCACAGGAAGCTTATTTGCTACCTTATTATCTAATTACTCTGGGAATGCGGAATTCTCCCTTAGTAGCAGGTTGGGTCACACCTAGAGTGCAGGACTTTTGTCTTATTTAATATTCTTTTTCCCTATACTTAGAACAGTGTTTGAAATGTAGTAGACAATCAATATTTAATGTGTCTATGAATAAATGATACACCAAATAGCTAAAATTTAAATCATATTTATCTAGCCAGTACCAACTTCCAGTTTATTTACTCCCACTAAGACTTAACTTTTTAAAGGTATAATTTGATGTTATGCCTTTATAAATGCCAAAGAGTGAATATATATATATATATATATATATATATATATATAATATATATATATATATACAAACACATATATGTATCTATAAATGTATATATACAATAGCAAAAAATGGTTATATAAGCATAACCTCTGTATTTGTCATGTAAAACTATTATCAAATGAACAAACAAAATAGGTTTCATCTAGTACTGCCCTTATAAAACATGTTTCTTGTTGATGAGGAAACAGTAATTTTGAAATAAATAATGCTGAAAATTTTGAAATTTTTGACAAAATCTGTTGGGAGAAAAAGTAAAATAAGGAAATATTTATTGGATGACTCCTGTATACTGCTTTGAACTGTTTTATTTTTTTTTTAATGACCTCAAGCAAAACCCTTAAGAATGAACATTTTTATTTCTTTTTTCTCTCCTCTTACATTTAAGCACTCAGTAGGAACTAAGTCGCTCCTTAAAGAGCTTGCTTAGAAATCTTAGCAAAACATCCAATTTGATCACTCACAAATTTTACCTTTTCCAAAACACTACAGTATAAATATGATTTAGACAAGTTTTTATAATAAGGATTGCCTTCTTCCCAGTCTCTGTTAACATCTTTCTCATTTCTATTGAGATCTCACCAATTTGGACTTTATAATCATTATTTCTACCAGTACTTTTACATGGTTAGATGTTGTCTAAGAAGACAGAAGTTTTCCCTGTGGCTCCTTTTTTATTTCCTTAGCTTTCACCAGAATTGCCTTTTAAAAGTCCACTCACAGCCATCATGACTTTTTCAAGCAAGGATCTAAAACTCTTCCAGCATCTGCTTATTACCCAGTTCCCATTTGGCAAAAGTCATAAAACTTAACAACTCAAAGAGTGAATCTTAATGTATGAACATTAAAAAAAAAAGTTATTCAGGAATTTGAAGAATCCCAGGGTGGAATGAAAGATATGAAGATAATCTGATAGTTACAAATGTCTGAAACAACTTCAATAATGAGGATTGAGGGACATTTGCAGATTTAAGTAACTGTGGAAATGGCCCAAGTCTAAAATACAGGTAAAAAACCTATACATAAGCTCCATGCTCTGTTTGGTAAGTTGTTTCCAATGGGATATGGGCTAACAATTCTAATGCTGCTAGATGTACTGAAACTGGACAGTTATGTAAATTGATGTAAAATGGAAGAAAACAGTTTTCTCATGAGTAGATTCAACAGTTAAGAGTAATAAGGGAGCCTAGCATGACCTAAGTAGTAATGGATTACAGTAGGAGGTAACAGTAATGTACTCATGTTTAACTTAAGATCAACACAAACTATTACATATAGAAATATTTAAAGATATTTAAAGATATATAGGTTAACATACAAGTATACATTTATTTGCTGTGTCTGATCAGAAAGCCTTGAAATCAAACTCTTATATAATAAACATACCTAGCACAGTTTTTGGTGGCTACCATTCTCTATTAAAAACAAACAAACAAAAACCTTTGTTGAAATAGCTGATTTAGCACAGAGGCAGGAAATATACAAAATGAGCTCAGAATATCTAGTATACCCTGAAATCAAAAAAGTGCTAAAAACATGCAGAATGGTCTCAGGAATGATCTAGGAGAGCTGAAAATAGTCAAAGTGAGAAAAATTTGGTCAGCAACATAAGTAATATTGCATTAGTACCCAAAACATAAATTACATATGCATTCACCTATACAGATAAAATCAAATAAATAAATATGAGAGGAGGTGATATATCTCCTAAGCAAAATAATTACAGATATTTTTTAAATAACTCTTTAAAAAGTGGCACATATAATTCCCAATTCTTTTGTATGATTTATACAAAACACCTTTTTTTTTCTAAAGAGTCTAGTACTGAAATGAGATAGAATAAATATATGCTGAAAAAAACCTATATCAGCCAGGCAATCATCAACAGTGACAAGTCATGTGGATACTTTGAATATGATGTGATAATGGTAGTACTGTCCCTCTGTGGTCTTCTTACCAAAACCACATCATAAGGAAAACATTACATGATCACAATAAGACATTCCACAAAATATCTGACCAAGAATCATCAAGACTGTCAATATCATCAAAAATAGGGAAATTCTGGAAATAGTCCTAGAGATAATAGCACATAACTAATTCTCTGATTTTAAACACATGGTTGCTTCAATTAATATTGTACCCATAATATTGATTTTACTTACATGTAGCCAACTCCTTATCCATGAATTTAAAACAATTATGAAGGCTGAATTGCAATTCTAGTGGTTTATCTCATTCATTACACATCGTTTGTTAAGATTATTGTTCTCATAATCATATTTCCTGTTTCTGGAGATATAATGCTTCATCTAAGCCTATTAAATATAATAAAATTTGTATTTCTACTCGATCTTATTGTCATATCTAAAATACAGAATGAATAATGTGGGAATTATTTTAATTTCATTTTATTTTAAACAAAACATATTTGGCCAGAGGATCCTTTCCAAATTACATACATAGAATATTTATCTTTTGAACGTGCATATTGAACATTTTATCATACAGTATTATGAGGAAGGGGAGATGATATTATTGGATGAATTAAGGTTTACAGAAATCTAACAGAATATGCTGTATTAGTTTGATAGTAATGAGGTAATTAATCTCAGTCAACAACTTGACTTTCATTATTTTCCTAGTACACAGGGACAAAATGCATATTTGATTGGGTGAACTTTAAATTTCCACATGGCTGTTCAAATCTATAATTCCATGGGTTATTTAATGGTGAAGCAAGCCCTTTACTTGCACAATGCAGCAATTAGTAATACTTTGCAGTTGCCAATGGTGGAAAAACCAATGGGTTTAATATATTAGAGTTAAATATATAACAAGGCAAGTGGTGTTAGAAACTTTCACTGGTGAGGGTTGTCATTGTCATTAGATCCATTACTCAGCTCTAAGGCAGGAGGTAGGGATTTATCATAGAGAGAAATGCAAAATATTTCCCAGGAGTTCCACAGTATATTTATACTTAGCATCTCATTGTTATAACTGGTACAATTTCATTTCAAGTTACAAAGACCATTGATGAAATGATAATTCTAGCCTCTATGCTGAAGGTGGGCAAAGGAGAAATTTTACCAAGTTCATTACCTGGTAATATATTCAGAAGGCACAAAAAAGTAAATTACAATATGCATAAAAATATATATATGCCCTCTGTCAGCATCATTTTCATATTTAGTATAGATATTAAAGCAAATGTAGCTTACTTTCATATCCAATTTGCTCTAGTGTTAATGTATTTTTCTTGATATTGTTAATAATCAATTGGCAAAAATATTAACTTTATATATAAATTTTAGTGTAAATAATCAGAAGTTATATTTTTATCCTTAAGTAAAATTACTTATTAGTTTAAAAAGTTGATAATAAGATTCATAATATTCCTTTAGCCTTTATTGTGGTACCATTTATGACAAAAACAGTGTGAGTATGTGTGTAAATGTGTGCACATGTATAGTCTCACTTTATCCCATCAATAGCTCTGAAACAGAAATATCACGATACCTATTTAATATATAATGGAAGAGAGGTTTAAAATGTGAATTTAATGTCTTCAATAGCCATCCAATTTCAGGTCTGTGTGACTTAAAAGACACTGTATTAAAACACAAATACAAGTATTTTCCCCAAAATAAAGACCACAAATTATTTTAATTTGTTGTCTTCAAAGGGCTAAATTTAATTTTTGTATCAGTTATTCCCATGTGAGTAGATTTATGTCATGGGTACCAGGATAATTCCCAATTTTGACAATAATATAAAATGCATGATTGACAATGATAGAAATAAATATGTTGAAGAAAAATATGAAATCATGTCTTCCTACAAAATGGATTATTCTAGAAAAAGAAATAGTTGCAATAGAAATATTTATTTTAACTTAGAATGTGATCAATGACTGAAAAATACACTAAAGAAAATGATTGCTTCTTGTCATGTCTGAAGGCTAAATATTGTCAATGGTTCTCTTGTTTATCAAGATCTTTTTTTTTCTACTGGTATTTAAGAATAATAAAAATGTTAACAGAAAACATAGTTTCATTTCTCTTACTGAAGTTTATAATAAATAATTTTATAATTTCTCCTACAATATATACTATTGGCAACATAATAACACAGAGAATAAATTGTGAATGTACAGGTTTATGGGTACATTATGGTGCATTCAATTTCAGTAAAGACTATAGTATGTGTCAGATGCTGTAAGGCAGAGAATCTTGCCAACGGGAAAGAGAGAAGTTGTAACTATTTATCTCGACAGACCATATTTTAGTAACTGACAATTTTATAGGAACACTAAGATATAGGATTGTCACATTTTGGCAATACTCTAGAAACTCCCATTGAATGGAATATAAAGTACTATAAATAAATCATGACTAAATATTGAGCAAAGGGCTCTTCTTTGGAAACATAACACATATGGGTAAATATTTTAGTATTCACATTTTATTTCTTGACAAATGGAACTTTATAACAAAGGGAAAGTCCAAAGTTCATATGCAATAAGGGAATATTTTACATAATGAATTGGGTTCCCCATTTTTTTCTTTCCTTCAAAATGGTTATATCAAAAAGTTCAGCTTTTTGACTTGTAAGGAATCCAAACCTATTTTAGGCTGCTCACATAAAATATGTATATATCTTAGGATAATTGTACAATTATAGCTTTGAGTAGTAATAATGGGAGTAATTAGAGACAAACAAAATTTAAAATAAATAAGGACATATCAGGTCACAAGAGTGTAACAGAGAGAAATCATTTGCTAAGAAGTTGGAACATTTGCAACAAATACCACATGAGTTCCCTGGATTCTCAACTTGTCATGAGAAATACATTTTTTGTGTAAAAAATAGATTATTCCAAAGACACACATTGGTATATTGATTAAGTCAAATGACTTGCTAACTATACAAGATAAGCATTGTCAACCTTCCTAGAACCTTTTCCTAATTCTCTTAAATTTTAATATTAAAGAATCACTATACATATAATTTGAGAAGTCATAAAAGCCAATGGTATTTTTCTTGGTGGTGGACTCATCTAGTTTGTTAGTTATTAGGAGAACAAAACTCAAATGTGATGCCAAAATCTTAGATAAAACTCCAAGGCATAATTTATATCTCTTTTTTAAAAAAGAATGCCCCCCATATCTAGAATTAATAAAGAAAATAGAAATTTTCTTACAAAAGAGGACATACCACAGTCTTTTCAATAGTTAATCTTAAAAACAAAAAGGAATGCTCAAATATCCAAAAACAACTGAGATAAATACAGATTAAGCCAAGACTTACCTAGTCAGGAGGACTGAATAAGATCAACAGGTATTTTAAATCGAGCTAAAAATCAGAGAATATAGTACTGTTTTTATTGTAAATGTATATGCAGCTAAGGAGAATAAAAGGTAAAACTATCATATTAATAAGCTGATGATAAGTGAGGTCAGTAGAAGAAAAAAATTTATAGAAGGCTAATAGAAACTCTTACTCCCAGTTGAACTGCATTTGCAGATGTTGATTTTAAAGTAGTAATTACGATGTTGGTTATAAGGGTGGGAACCTAATCTAATAGAATTGATATCCTTGTAAAAGGACACACATGAGCATACCTCCCTCCAACCACTTGAACATCTGAAAAGCCACCAAAGGATACCTGAAAAACAAGTCAGGAAGAAGGTGACAAAGATTCTTTATTTTAACAACCTATAGTTGGTCTCTTAAATCTTTCCCTAGACCTGCCTATTAAAAAATACTTGTAAAATCAGTTTTTATCAAGAACCCTAGTAAATATATTTATCAAGAATCTCCCAGTATCTGATCACTTTTGAGATTTAATCAATATCTTTATCCTTCACCACCCACCAGGTGATGTCACATCACCAGGGCCTGTCTTTAAAAAGACTTGGTTTTAAGAGAGCTCATGTATAATGGCATGATTTGGTATGAACATACTTTATATACAGAGTTACCAAAAACTGTGCTGTGAATGGATAATTATGAATGTAATGCACTCCACTATTGTGATGTATGTAAGAAATAAATTTAAAAAAAGAAAAGAAAAAGACTTGGTTAGTCAGAATTCCCTTTACTCCCAATGTTTTCTCCTAGTAATTTTCTATTTAATTAATACAAGCATGCGCCTTGGTAATTAATTTCCATTTGGCCATACTGTGTTTGAAATTGACCCCAATCTGTCTCCCATGCTGCAAATTCTCATCGCAGTGATCCCCATCCTTATCATGATGGTTCTGATTAAAGTTGGTCTTATTCTTTTTTTAATGGGTATCACTGAATTTTTTTACTTATTTATATATTTATGTATTTACAGAGATCTCATCAGAAACTAACCTAGAGGGGACATTGATCTTAGACTTCTAGGCTGAGAAAATGTGAGAAAAATAACTAGTTTCATCCACCTAGATTATAGAAAAAAAATTTTATAGTAACTGAAGGAGTCTAACACACATTATATTCAAAGTCCAAGTCTTTACTTTTTTATTTATGTATGACAGTGAAATGCATTACAATTCTTATTACACATATAGAGCACAATTTTTCATATTTCTGATTCTACACAAAGTATATTCACACAAATTTGTGTCCTTATACATGTAATTTGGATAATAATGTCCATCACATTCAAGTCTTTAAGTTTGTTTCTGTGTCCTTCTCCAGTGGTGCCACAGTGCAGCCTATATGCCATTACAGACTGATTCACTCAATGTTTCTTGCACTTAGATATTTTTCTTCCTGTGTTATCAAATCAGCTATAAAATTAATAATATTTCTGATATTACTGTTTGTATCATTTATAGTATTTGTATTGTGAGGGATTTTGTTGGTTACTTTTGTTAGGCTTCTGCACTTAATCTGTGGGTACCTTGTATTACTTATTTTTCAACAAAGTCAATTGTACTCTTTATCCCAATCTTGATAGAATTAAGAGGCAGTCATTTTTCTTCCATTAATTTTCATTAGCGCAAATAGGAATTTTAGTACTATGCTAATACTATTGTTATGAAATGACATAGACATATATCAATTTTGACAACAATTAGGAACTATTTTCTTGCTATTTTTACTCCTTGTAAATGGATCTTTTATTATTTGAATGTATTAAAATGAGACAAGAAAACTAGATAAGTGATATTGGGAGCCATTTTATTCCTACATGAAAGAGGTAATTCTGTTACTTAAATATTGAAAAATATTTAATAGTTATACTTTCCTATGTAAAGATAAATTATACATCTTTTTAATTCAAAATTAAGGTGCTTTTTGCAAGGTAGAGATACTGAACCAGTTAACAGAGGTAATAAGAGAGAGATTACATAAATTATTCTGTGAAATAGAAAAGGAGGAAACCCTTCTAAACTCATTCTATGAGACTAATATCACCCTGATACCAAAACCAGACAAAGATACATCAAGGAAAAAAACTTCAGACCAATATCCCTAATGAACATAGATTTAAAAAAATCTCAATAAAATTTTGGCAAATCGCATACAAATATATCAAGTGGGTTTCATTCTAGGGGAAGGGAGAGAGGATGAGAAAGAGAATAAAACACATTGATTTTAAAAATAAGTTTCAGTGGCAGAGCAACAAGGGCTATATCCAAAGCATAAAGTGGACCACTGTTATGAGTATGCATGTATATATATATATATATATATATATATATATATATATATATATACATACATATGCATATTTGCTCCAAGCCTAAATATTTTTTCATTAAAACGGGTTTTGATTTATATATTTTCATCTATGTATTTATATTTCTTCGCATATGTACAAATAAGCTTTCCTTTCTCAAAAAGAAATGGACATACATAATTTAGTAACTAAATTATATGAAGAACTGACTATTAATTAATTCTAGAAATTCTCTTATTCTTTTTTAGTGGGAAAGTGGAATGTATTTTCTTTAAAATTTATTTGCCATTTACTTTGGGGCAGGAATTATAATAATCAATTTGTAAATATTCATTTAAACCCCCAAATATCACATGTATAGAATGTCGATTTTTACAGAAGATAAAACTGAGATAAGAGAAGTCAAATATTTTGTGCAGGATCCCAAGCTAGGATTGGAAGAAGCTGGATGTGAACACTTTTAACTGTTACAATTGGGGGAAAGCTGAATATTTATTCAATATCAGCATCCTGGAAAAATCACATGCAAAAGACGTACACAACTGTAGGGCTAGAGGTATGGTAATCCTAATTATTGGAAGTTCAAATAAGAGCTGATGTTTCAGTCTTAAGTCTGAAATCCACTAAATTGACTGGGCATGTCAACAGACTAAAAAGTCATTTTCTATGCTGCAGTCTTAAAGCAGAAACTTTCTTTGTTTGCAGGAAAGGCAGTCTTTGGTTTAAGGTCTTCAACTGATTGATGGAGACTCAGCCATATAATGAGGGTAATGTGTTCTAAAGTCTACCAATTGTATATGTGAATCATACCTAAAACATACCTTTACATGAAAATTGAGACTAATGTTTGACCAAACAAGTGCTCATTGTATCTTAACTAATTAATAGATGAAGTTGAGCATCACAGATTCCTTACTTTACTATATCCACAAACTCAAAATGGATAGTCTAAATATCTAAAAAAACTGCACAACTGTTATGTAAATACAAAGAAGAAAGTCTTTCCTCAGATTTGGCAAAGGTTTATTTGATTTGACACCCAAAGCATGGGTAACAAAATAAAATGGAGACTAACAGGATGACACAAATAAGAAAAAAAAAACTTTTGAATATCAAACAACATTATCAAGAATGTGTAAAGACATCTTACAAGATAGGAGAAAATATTTGTAAATCATGTAATTGATTAAGAATTAATGGAAAATATAAGAAATTCTTCAGACTCAACAACAAAAACACAAACACCTAATTTTAAAATATTCAAAATTGTGTGTAGACATACCTATCCAAGATAAGAAAGATAAAATTAATGGCAATAATTATGTGCATGAGAAGATGTTCATAGCTACTTGTTATTAAAGGAATACAGATCAGAGATCCAAGATGGCAGGCCACTCTGTGACCTGGGATTCAAGTAGTAATAATACTGCTTCTCTTAGAGCAATATTCCTGCTTCAATGCAGGAATCACGGCCACCATGCCTTTGCAGGGATCCAGGCCCCAGTGTCAGAGTAGGTCTCCCAACTACATGCCCACAAAGGACTACCAGGTTTTGAGAGGGACCATCAGCATTGGCATCAGCACCTAGGCAGAACTTTCAGCCATCCACCTGAGCAGAAATCCTGGAGGCCACTCCCACGTACAACACCTGGCAGCTACTCATGTGAAGGAATTCCTGCCACCACTCCCAAGTGGACCCCCATCTACCAATGTGGGGCTCCCCCAAGCCCCTCCATCTTGGGACTTTGCAGTAATGGAAACAGTCCCTTATAGTGGTATCCTGCTTGCACCTGGGAACTTCACACAGGCTCTGAAGTCAGCCAACAGCCACACATTGCATGCCACAAAGCCCGTCTCTAACTCATGGTCCAATGCCCCCACCCACCCCATCACCCCATCTCTGAAAGCAGCTGTCTCCATCTTGGGTCACCTTCATCACAATCTGTAGTGGGAGCAATTCTAAGTTTGGAACTTCAGCTGGCCAGGTACCCAGTTTCTAACTATATCCTTTCCCCAGCAGCCACTAACCCAGTATAGTGAGTGCCCAAAATAAAACAGCTCTCACAGGGGCATGTGCATTACATGCCCAAAGTGCCATACTCAAGAGCCCTGGAGAGAAAGATATCTTATTAGGAAGCAGTAAGGTAGAGGGTGAGTGTGATACAACTTAGAGACTAACAGGGAGACCAGAAACTGGGATGTCTTCAGGAGAGATAAGGAAATAAGACCAGGCACTCACATCATATGAGCGGGCCCCAAAAGAGATCCTTGAGGTGCAGACTCCTTTTGGGGACTAAAGGTGCCACATCCCACTTCCAGGTGGCCCCATCCAAGACCAACCCTCCCACCCTGGTTACCTTCACCATACTGAGGGCAGAGACACCAGATAACAACAGATGACACCACCTATTGGATCAGAAGGAAAGCAGGAAAGATACTGATCTCCAACCAAGACAATCTTCTTTCTTCCTTTGAGATTTTTTTTTCTCCTCCCTCTCTCTTCTCTGGCCCTCACATCCCCAACATATGTGAAACTGAGTACTTTGCATGAGTTAGGATTTTAAGGACTAGGACATCTGAAGTAGATTACAGTTGTGTTGTACCTTTTTTTCTTCCAATTTTTACTATTTTAACATTTTTAATTTTTCTTAATATAAATCTGTGTTTATTTTATGTTCTCTACTGTCTTCCCAATTACTTGTCTACCCAAAATTACTTTCTCTCTTTTCTCCTGCTATTAACCTCTTCTTTAGATTTCTCTTTCACAGTTCCCAAGATATAGTAACTCTATATCCTCACCTCCTACCTCCTCAGCATATCATCCTACACCTTTTGGAAAACCAAATTCAAGAGGCTTACAGGATGGCAAATGTACAAAATCACAACAGATCCACACCAAGGCACATTATAATGAACATGCCAAACATACAGAATAATGAGAGAAGATTAAAAGCCATGAGAGAAAGGAATCAGATTGCATATAGGGGGAAAACAATTAGATTGTGTGCAGATTTTTCAACACAGACTCTGAAAGCTAGAAGATCCTGGAACAATATCACATATCAAGCTCTGAAAGAAAATGAACACCAACCAAGAATCTTACATCCAGAAAATTAAGCTTTAGATTCAATGATGAAATAAAAACCTTCTACATTAAACAAAAGTTTAAAAAAAATTACAACTTGAAAGTCTACACTGCAGAACATCCTTGTGAAAATATTCCATGAAGGGAAAATAGAAAACAACAATGAAAATCAGCAAAGGGAGATATTACACGGAAGGAAAACCTAATCAAAGGAATCAAGTCAAGTTAAATACCATAGTAAACAAAGATGGCTGGGAATACAAATGATGTCTCAATAATAAACCTGAATGTTAATGGACTAATCTCACCAATCAAAAGATATAGGTAAGAAAATTGGATGAAAAAAAATAAAAATAACCACAATATTCTGCCTCCAGGAGACTCATCTCATAGGAAAAGACATTCATAGACTGAAGGTGAAAGGTTGGGAAAAAGCGTACCACTCACATGGACTGCAGAACCAAGCAGAATTTCCATACTCATATCAAATAAAGTAGACTTCAAGCTAAAGATAATCAAAAAGGATAAAGAAGGACATTTTAAACTGCAAAGGAAACCATATACCAATATATATGTCACAAACAATGGAATAACTATGTTCATCAAACAAATGTATGAAGACACAAATGATGTGAACTTTGTATATAACCAGATATATGAAAAAATAGGCTCTATATGTGTAATATAAATTGTAATGCATTCCACTGTCATATATAACAAATCAGAATTAAAAAATAAATTTATAAAAAGAATTAAAATACAAACCCAGCATGGAGGCACATGCCTGTAATCAAAGGAGATTGGGAAGATGAGGCAGGAGGATAGTGAGTTCAAAGCCATTCTCAGCAAAAGCAAGCCTCTAAGCAAGTCAGTGTCTCTAAATAAAATACAAAATAGGTCTTGGGATTGGGCCCAGTTGTCAAGTGCTCCTGAGTTCAATTCCAGTTACTCCCCATCCACCCAAAGGAGAATTGAAACACAGAATGCTCAATATTGAAATTATTGATGATATGTCATATTACAGGTAATTTATTAAGATGGAGAATATATGCATGTACATATATGACTGGGGATTATCAAAAAATACATGTGCCTACATATGTATAAATTATTAGAAAATAAAGCAACACATGGCATAATAAAAAAAAAAGAAAGAAATATAGATCAAAACCACATTGAGAGCTGGGCTTGTGGCTCAATGATAGAGCGTTTGCATGGCATGTGTGAAACACTGGGTCCAAATCTCAGCACCACATAAAATATAAATAAATAAGTTAAATAACCACAATGAGATAATACTTCATACCTACTAGAATATCTTTAAGCAAAAAAAAATAGAAAATTAATGAATGTTGATGATTAAGTGGAGAAATATGATTCCTTGTACTTGGTTGCTGGAAATGTAAAATGGGAAACCTTTGAAGAAAAGAGTATTTTCCTCAGAATTTAAACATAGTATTATTATATAACTGGGCAACTCCACTTCTAGATATGTACTAAGATAATTAGAAGCATATATCCACGCAGAAACTTTCACATGTCTATAATAGCATTAATCAAAATATCTAATTAGCGGCAACAACCCAAATGTCCATCAATATATGAATGAATAAACAAATGATGCTTTCCACAAATAATGGAATATTTTTGAGAAATAAATGGAAACAAAGTACTGATACTTCAACTTATATATACCTGAAAAATTGCCAAGTGAAAGGAGCCAGAGACATAAGGTCACACACTATATGATTCCTTTTATATATTAAATAAAAGATATATATATCTTTTATTTAATATATAATATATCTTTTATTATATATACATATATCATGTATATATGTATATATATATCTTTTATTATATATACATATATACATGATACACATATACACACAAAAGACACATATATGTATAAAAGATATATATATATATATATATGTATATATACATATATATATATATATATATATATATACACAAAAAGATATATATATACACATGAAACAGATATATATACATTCACAAACAAATTTATAACCAACAGATATTTCTTTCAGTTATGGAGCCTGGGAAATCTAAGATTAAAGATCAAAACTGTTTCAGGATCTAATGAGGCTCAGACAGATTTACTGTGTCCTAAGGTGATGAAAAGGACAAACAAGCCCCCCGAGGACTTTTTAATAAGGGCGTGGTCTGAAGGGTATGGTAGGTAAGAAATTCAACCAGTATATACAACATCTATAGGTGTGAAAGTGCCTGAATGGAAATGTCACCCCCCTTCCCCTCCTTTATAAATTCAAGTTGGGCTTTTAGAAAACTAAAGCTCTTCATAAAGAAGGCTTGGAGTGATATAAAATCAACAAACTCCACCTAGTCAATGACCTGTAAATATTTGGTGTTTCTCTTTATTCATTTATATATATATATATATATATATATATATATATATATATATATATCCATCCTTAAGAAGAATGGTAGGGATTTGTAACTCCTGGATTCTAATACTAAATTCAGATTTGTGATTAGGAGGCCAATGGTCAGCATACATTCTGGAAAGAGCCAAGTAGCCAATGTTTTCATCTTTGCAGACCATTCAGTCCCTGTTGCATTTACTGAATTCTGCTGTTAACTCTTGTCAGCAATAGAGCATGAATAGATGTTCTAATAAACTTTATTTATTGGTTCTAAAATTCGAATTTTGTATGACTTGATGTCACAAATATTTTTCTTTCCCTTTTTTATCCCAGTCACTTAAACATTTGAAACCATTCTTAACTTGTGAATAGCAAATAAAATATGAGGCAAACTGTATTTAACTCATGTGCCTGTTTTCAAATCCTTGCTCTAGAAAAAAGAAATTCAATGGAGGTTAGAACATACCTATAATTTCAATGGGAATGAAATGAAAGTGAAACAAAAACAAAAAACTCTTTTCCTAAAAACCAAACATCTTTCCAAATTTAAATAGATTTAGAATTGCTGCATGATTTTAATTTGTTTATGTCAATTAATTTTTTTGATCTCTGGAACAATAAGTGTTTTTATGGTTTTAAATGTCTGTGATATTATTGTTTAACATTTGACCTTTTGACCACAATAAAAAAATTTATAGGCCCTCTTAGGCATAATTTCATTTGAAAGTTATAAAAGAATACAGCAAATGTTAATTTTAATGTATCAAATGTTTACTAGAGTTTGAATTTATACATATTATTAATTTATAAAACTAATAAATGGCTAAGAAAATTTTGCTGATTAATAATTGCATTGATAATAACTAAGAAGTGAAATTTATTTATTTATTTTTTAATTATTATACAAATACAGCTTCAGATATTCCAGAATGTAAATAACTTTATAAAAGGAATCAAATATTTAAAGTTTAATCTCTTCAATTTGAATTTTAAGTAATATTTAACACCACTATAACATTATTATTTTTTATTTCTTATAACTTAAATTATAAAATGTAAATATAAAATTTGGAAGATGAACTTATAAAGCTTAAAGTAAACATGAATTTAGCATTCATGACGTTAATGAATACAATAATATAACAAATAAAAACATATTGTTTCCTCTGTGCGCCAAAACTACTGTGAGGGAAAAATTCATTTGACAACTTTAGCATATTTTTTATAAAATCTTTCTATTAAGCTTTATTAAAAGTGATAATTAATTTGGAATGCTTATGCTTTTATTGTTTTCACAACTAAATCAGCATTTAGAAGTAATTAATACATAAAGGAAATAAAATTAAAATCCACAGGAGTTATAATGATGAAAAAAATTAAATATTTTGTTAATAAAATCTTTATGTGGTATGTGGAATTTAGGGTAGTGTGAGAGAAAAACATATTAATAGAATAATTTCTAAGTCAGAAAAAGGCCATTTTTAGCAACTTAGGAAGCCCTAAGCAACTTAGTAATACACTGTCTCAAAAAAAAAAAAGTGTTGGGGATTCAGCTCAGTGTTTAAACCCCCACTCCTCACCTTGGGTTCAATCCCTGATGCAAAACAAAAACAAAAACAAAAACAAAAACTTCTATTGATAAAGAACTTTCCTGGCTTCCTTAATTGAAGAGCAGAAAGCCTTAGGTACAGTGTGATCAGAGTGCTATCACTAATCTTGTAGATTGGAAGATTCCTCAAAATAGGGCCTTTTATTTCTGGTTGGCTTCTCCTAGGTAGCTAACTGGATTAAACAATTGCAGTTCTGTTTTCTTTTTAACATTTCATCAACAGCAAAATAAAGCCACTATGAATCATATTTTCCTTCAACAGTACCAAAAGTCAGTATTATTGATTCAATGCAGCAATGTTCAGTAGGATAAAATTATGTTTGGCCTATACTACATTTTATGCTATGAACCTGACTCTACTCATGTCTCCAAAGGACTTTGGAAACTGTTCCAACTGGAGGAGGGCGCACGAATGCTCAAGACATATCCTGTCTACTACAGTCATCATTTCAAACATTTCCTGTGAAAACCCTAGAGGGTGAGTTCTGCTTCTGTGAGGTTATAAAATATGTACCAGCATTCAGTACAATTAAAGTTAAGCTAAGTTGTAAGGAGCCATCCTGGTTAAATGTTCTGGGAAAACTATCAAAATGCATACGATAAATCTATATGCATTTTTTGAAATTTACTTCATTTTGAATGCCTATTTTCCTCTAGAAATTATTTCTATTGATGATTTTGGGAATAATTGGTAAGAAAACTATCAAGTCAGCTAACAGAATAAACTCCCCCCTAGACATAGAAAATACTACTGTTTTGACCATTTTTCTCCTAAAGCTACTTATACAAACCAAATTACTGAGACCTTTTCTTAAAAACAACTCTATGTACTATAAAAATTGAATGAGAAAGGTAAAGCTGAAACTTGAGTTTTGAGATGAAACTAAATTATCTGCTTCTGTTGGCTGATGGGGTCTGGGCAGCTGCAAGCCTCACAAATTTCCTTCTGGGTTCTTGTTTTGCATATTGGAAGAATAAAAATCCATGAACAATAATAAAAGAAGAGAGTGAACAGAGTAGGATTTATTTAAGGAAGAAGAGATAAAACTCCCAGGGTGTACACGGGGACCTGATATTGTCACAGGGCTAGGGCCTTCTTAGAAACTGAGGTAGCATAAAGACCCTCCCCTGCAAACTCCAATTCTTGTGATGGAGTCAGAAAGATTTCAGTTATCTCCCTCAGAGTAACAGGCATTAGTTTATTAAAGGAAAGGGAAAGAGAAAAGGGGACACTCTTAACAGACTGTAACCTCTTGGAGAGTAAAGGGACAGTGTGTCTCTTCCCTTCACTCCAGTTTCATTGGGGATCCCAGAGAAGTTTCCAGAGAGTCTTTCCCAGGTCTTCTTCTTGACTTTTGATTGACAGCATCAGGATAACATCAGACCTTCAAGTCCCACTGCCATGACAACTCGAGGTCACCTTGACCCATGCTGACTGGTTCTAATTAGATTTTTAACCATACTGTTTACAGATTTTGTGGTTAAAAGGAATGAATTATCCTTATCTCCGGGATCTGGTCTGTGAAAAGGTTCACAAAGATCTCCCCATTCAGAGTAATTTGGGTTTCTCTTTTGGATATGGTTTTGGGCCAGAATTCTCTTGCAAATAAAAGCTAGCTTGCTGAGTAGAGTGACATTTTCTGTCCACTTAAGCCAGTCAGGGCTACAAGTCAATTGCTTCTTGGAAAGAAAGCACTTGGGGGTCAGCAGAGTGGGCCCATTCTATAGAATTATTCCTTTAACCTCATGTTTCCACCAATGTCATCTGAAGACT
This sequence comes from Urocitellus parryii, assembly GCF_045843805.1. Lineage (NCBI taxonomy): Eukaryota > Metazoa > Chordata > Mammalia > Rodentia > Sciuridae > Urocitellus > Urocitellus parryii. The sequence continues at coordinate 109,820,228 of NC_135540.1, read as the reverse complement.
GCAAGAAGCCTCTCCCCCCATCAAAGCCTCTGTTTTTGCCTACTTTTTAAAAGATATTCAGAGATAAGTAAAGTTCTATGCAATTCAAACCTTGAGAGATAAAAGAAATGATTATCCTCATTCTGTTTTGCTGGAACAGGGCCTTGAAAATTCTTATAAAGGTCTCCCTTCCCCATTGTAAGGCACCTTTTCTGAAGATGATTGACATCACTGAGTGATCCATTCCACCTCTGGAGCCTAGGATCATAAGAACTATTTGTGTTCTTAGCTTTAACTGGAGAGCTCAGGAAAGTATTTGTGGATGCATTCAATAGCTATCATGATGAGCCTGAATCCATTCTTTGATGTTTTCTGACAGCTTTGAAGTCACATTCCTTCCTTCCCTTCCATTCAACATCAGGGAAAGCTGATAAGAAAGTTAGAAATGCAGGTTTTCCCTCCTCAGGCTCTGGAAGGAAGTTCAAATCATGCATGTTCACGTTCAAGCCCTTGTATAATCCTCACCACAGGTCCACTCACCAACTATTGTGAAAATCCCAGTCACTCTCCTTTCCTGAATCTCAGCACTTTACTGACATGCTTGGAAAACCTGCTCTGCATCTCCAGAAGCCTCATTATATGAGTAATGAACCTGTGCATGCATGACATCATCAGCCTCAAGCAAATCTGGGGAAAAGAGGAGTCAGTTAATAAAGAGTGGGTAAAACTTTTTTATTTTTAACAGAATTTATTGGTTTCTTTGAGTATCTCTGCTCTGGCTTTGAAAGAGCTATTTAGGTTCCCCTGGTCTTCTTGTTTGGGAAATGCTTGGCTGCAGATTTTAAAATCCCTTTTTTGTTTCTTCAGCTTTTATGCCTCCTGGAAAACCAAAGGCACCCAGGCTCCTTGCACACAAATCATCAGTGAGCATTTTAGTAATAGACAGGGGAAAAGTGTAACCAATCCCACCTCCATGTATGCCTTCTCAAAGACATCATAATTGTTCTTACGGAGGTTTTTGAGCATTGACCTCTGGTCAATGATCATCAGTAGATAGCGTTTGTGTCTTTTATCCTTTCCCTGTTTCTGCATGTGTTATTCATAACTGTGGATCTTGATGGTCAAGGCAACAATTTGAGCCTCCAGGGATCTGGTGTCCTCAGGGTTTGCCATGACTGTGTTCATCAACTCTTCTTGCTTGATTCTTAGCTTCCCTTTCTGGTTGGCCATTTCCAAAAACAAGAATCTTCACAACATCATCAACTTTCTTAATTCCAAGGATGTTCTGGTATTCTTTGAGCAGTGTGGAAGAGGATGGGTCATGGTCTTGTTTGGGCTGGTGTTTGGATAGCATATCCACCAGCTGCCTGTAGGAGACTTTGAGGCAGAAGGCCTACTGGTCTGAGGGAAGCCTGGTACTCTGGCTCCCCAGAAGGCCAAAGACTAGGGCCAGGTCACTGTCTGGGTTTGAACCCATCTTTGGGCCCTCCACACAGCCATCAGCATGGTGACTTCTGACCCTCACCAGGCCGGCGCCACAGCCATTGTCCCCTTTGTGATAAGGACCTGGCCACAAGGGTGCCACCTTGATGGCTCAGTAAGAGTGGGTAAAACACTTTTATTACCTCTGCTTCTGATGTCCAAAAAGATTCCCAGTATATCAACACACATATTCAGGGCAATGTAGTTGGTAGGCAGATCAAGTTCTGGATAACTACGAATGGAGCACTGTGATACTTCAGAAATTTTCTCTGAGCTCTACAATACATTCTCTCTAGTGCAAAAACTTAGTACTATATTACTCTTAAACAAACAAAAAAATTAGTCAAATTAAATTTAATAAAGTTTAATTGAGCAGAGAAGAGTTTAGGAATTGGACAGCCCTCAGAGAAGTTTACTCTGTGATGGTCTGTCAACATTCATGGACAGAAAATGAAGTGAGGTACACAAAAACTACACTTTGCCAATCAGTTTGCCTTATTGGAAAATGGTGAGATCATTTAGCTACTGTGATAGAACTCAGCTGCTGTGATTGGCTGGGACACAACTATTCCTTAGAAAAATACACTTCCAAGTTACATTTTCAGTTTAGTGCTGTTAGGTTGCACTTCATTACAAAGGAACTCAAAGTTCAGAAGCAGCCTTAGACCTAATATAGTCTAATTTGACCATATTGTATTATATATTTACTATTATTATTGTTCTTTTTTTACATGTGACCAATTTTGATATATTTGACCTATTTGGGATATTGTCTTCTTGAGTTTAAGATCGTTTAAACTGTTCAGTTTATTTTATTTTATTTTATTTGCTTTGCTTATTTATTTATTTATTTATTTGCTACCTGTCATTCTCTCCCTCCCACAATATAGGGCTACTAAAAGGATAAGCATATACTTACTTATTTTTGCATCCAAGATTATTTTTATATTCTCAAAGATATTATGTAAGAAATGCACTGCTGATGTTTTTATGTAAAATGAGTCAGCTTGAAACAAAAATTTAACATCTTATGATAATGTATAATAAGAGATTGTGATATTAAAAAATTAGAAATAACATGATTATAATGTACCATGATGTAATTATTGGCTCTCCAGAACTGAATGTATAAAGATTTATTGAGCACATTATTACAATCACAGCCTGTACTAGGTTCTTTGGTTTGGTTTTAAATGGCTTTATCCATATATAGTTTACCTTCCATACATCAATCCAAAGTGCACAATTTAACATTAATATATTCACAAGTCTGTGAAACAATAACCACAGACTAATTCATACACTTTTATAGTAGATTTTCCTTCTGGATATTGATAGATTTTGTGTTCACTTGTATAAATTACAAAGAGTCAAACTTGACTTCCATTAAATAAATGTGGCTCTGGATAAAAGTCTTTTCTCATTTTCTGTAAGAACTATTTTTAATTTATGTGTCCTCTTCAATGTCCATACCTCTTTACTTTCAGGAGATGACTTTGGCCCCTTCTTTAAGCAAGAAAAATAAATAGGAGAAGATGATTTTCCAACTTTGTTCTATCAAATGTAGGAAACTTTCAACAATGGTACATTTTTTTTCCAGTTTTCTTTTCTGTTACAGTGGATATTTTCCCTTTGTTGTCCTTATGGTTGTAGTTCAAGGCTATATCTGGTCTTTCTGATTTTTTTTCATTCTAGTTTCTCACTTTATTTCTTCTATTTACAGTGACAACAAATTTGTACATTTCAGGTCTTTCTTAGCAACCCACTTGGAAATATTAAGGTCATTCAAAACATCTAAAACTGAATTCAAAACACAGTCTACATATACTTTGCCTGTTATTCTGTACCTATTAAATGATAACTCTCCATGCACTTTCATAGGTTACAAACCTATGGGTTCTTCATTTTAATCTTTGCCCTTGTCCAATGAATTCAAAATCCAGGATATTTTACTTCCTCCATGTGTTTTTATTTATTTGTTCCCACCATTATTTACTTTTTTATTTGTCTAGTAAATCTTATCTGGAACACTATAATAGTCATCTCTAAATGAAAATTGTTTGACTATAAAATAATTTTTTCCAATTGCATCTAGTTGTTAATTAAATATTAAAATCTAAAATCGAATCTTATCATTCCACTCTCTTGCTTGTAGGTTTACATTTTTATGTGAGATTTCTTTATAAATGAAAGAACAAAGCAATCATGATTTAAAAATAATTTAAATAATAAAATTCAAAAATTCTAGAAGTAGCTTGAATGGAGATCTAACAATATTATGAGAAGCCAGCTATTTTCCAATTTTTTGCTCTTTCTCTTTCAACAGGCTTCATTCTCCTACTTCCATAAACAGGTTGGCTTTGACAGTGCAAGCTTATATATTTTTTATATTCAACTAAGAAGACATGATAAAAATTTTCTTTCCTGGTATTTAGGCAAAAGTTTGAGCTTCAGTGGTTGTGATTGACTTATAGGGCCTTGACATAAGTCTCACTTGTGCCAAAGTTGAGGGGATGGAGTATTATGGACTGATAGAAGAGATTCTTAAATAAAAACTGGGTCAGACACCAGAATCATGAGGAACAGATTCTGGGTAGACAAAAATCTATAATTATCAGATGAAAGTTTACTGTTGTTCTCAGAAAATAAATAAATAAATAAAAGCATTCAACAGGATTCTTAAGTCTACCCATGAGCCCTTACTTCCCATTTTCTAACATGCTGGCCTCTCCTTCAGGCTTCAGAACACTACAGACATTTCCAACTATTCACTGTGTTTCTCCCTATATCTATGGCCTCTTTCTCTTTAATTTCTTACCTTAATATGATTTCCTCAGGGAAACTTTCCCTTGTTGCTTTGACTATGTAAAGACCATCTATTTGTATGTAAAACACATTCTTCCTTTTCTACATAGCATTCATACAATTTTAAAATATGTTTATTCACATTAATATTTAGTTAATGAATATCATCCTCACTAGAATTAATTTAGATAGAGCCAGAAGCTTTGTCTTTTTTTAATTATTTGTTGTCTGACTAACTCATTTGCTGGCTATATCAAGTATGTAGCACATTTTTTTTAATGAAGTCATTAGTGAATGAGTGGCTTCACAATTGTGATTTGAATTCATTTCTCTCCATCCATTAAAGCTGTTGTGTGTGTGTTAAATGCCTGTCAGTATATTCTATTCAGTATCATTAGTTCCTTGAAACTTGGGGGCAAAATAACACAATAATAATTGATTTTGAAGAGCTAACCTAAGTTACATCATGGCAATGTTCATTGCTATCTCTTTATTAGAAAAAAGACCTTCATTATTCTGTCTAGTTTCTCTGAAGTGGGTGGAGACTAGACATAAAGAAAAAGCAAAACTACTTTTGCATATTTTAGCTCAATCCAATGAACAAGGCACATCCTGGTCACTAAAACTGTTCAATATTCATTTTGGAATTATGCAAAACAAAATGATGAAAAAGCTGATTTTTATAACCAAAATTATTAGCAAGTCTATGCATAAAAATAGAAATCAGACACTAGTAGTAAAATATTCTGATTAGATACCATTTTCTTGGAAAAGGAGCAGCCAATCAGTGATTTTAAAATTAGCAATAATCAACAACTGAATCCTTTCATTTGAGGTAGACATAAAATGGTTTCTATTATTAACTCAAACTAAGAGATAGAACCAGAAAAAAAGTATTTAAAAAATACATTTTGCTTGCTGTCATGTCAAAAGAAAAGAAAAAGAACTTAAAAAATTACAGTTGACTAAAATTTCATAAGATGATTTAAAATAACATTGGAGGACTAGTTTCACATTTCTATAGAGAGTTAATAATATTTTGACTATTATATATAAGTGAAATTTGAACATATAAATGATTATTGATGTAAAAGCATACAATTCATTGAATAAATAAATAAATTTTGTAGTTGCTGAAAGTTTTATCATTTTAAGTGTGTGACTAATTTCACTTTTATACAAAAAGTTATTTAATAATATGGAAATTTCCATGTTCCATCCATATTTCCTCAGTCCACCTAAAGCCTGAAAGGTCAGATCTTATATACACCTGCTGTTACCAAATTTATCTATCTTATTCCTTCTGCTTAAAGACTTTTTGTAACTGCAGGGCTGGAATTGCTGGTAACTTTGTAGTGAAGACAGAATGATAATTTCCTTTTAGTCAGTTCAAGGCATAGTACCAGAGAATTTAACTTCCTCAAAGAAAGGAGTGTTCTAGCAGAAAATGATGCTGAGCTGTGTTTTGAAGGGAAAATTAGACTAGAGATACGTGTTTTAGAGAATGAAGGTAATGAAATGGGTCTTACAGGAACACAATATGGTCTACAGTGAGATACATGGAAAATACACACAACATTTTGAAGTTCAAAGTGTAAACTGTAGTAAAAACCAAATCCCACAGTTATGCACATCTCATCATAAAACATGTTCTCAACAGGGAATTGAATTGTATTTTGTAACACTCTAAACTGCTTAGCAGTATAGCACTAGAAGTCAGGGAATAAGATCAGAGATAGGAAAAAAACAGTTCAGGGACACTTTTTATGATTCAGAAAAAAGCTTGAAATAAAGTAGTTACAGTTAAGGTAGAGAAAGGTAGAAGCCTTTGTCAGAGGGAAATTCAGTACTAGCTTTGGATTAATTTTATCTCTGTCAAATTTACTTTCAAAATATGACACCCCAATTATTGCTTTAGGTAATTAAGTGGATGGTTGCACTTGAGCATAAGTGAAAGAGAAGAAATCTCATTATTTAATTTCAGGAGAAATTATAATTGTTTACTCAAACCCAGAAGTACATGTTGAATATGGAAAGCATTTATCTCTGCTAATAGATTCAGACATATATTTTTATAGTCACACCAGGTATAAATATTTTGAATGGTTATGTTCTGCACTGAACATGAACAAACACACATAAGAACCAAGAAATGATAACACTTATCTGCTTAATTGTGCTCTGGCTGTGGTTATTACAAGGTATTTACTCCTTATTCAATTAGGATTGAGTATACATGATATTTATTCATTTGTCTTGTCTTAAAACAATTTGAGATCAATCACAATAATAGATACACTCAGAGGCATTATCAAGTAGTAGTAAAATATAACACCACTAAAAAGGGGGAAAATGAACTGAAGAGGAAAATATATGAAAATAATTGGAATTATACATCAGTACCTCTAAGAACCCCAAAGTTTTAACTTTCTCTAGGTCAAATCATGAATGTTTTCAGGTACTTGTTCTTTTCCTGAATTGGATATTTTGCTAATGTGTACAATTTCCCATTTGCATTTGACCCATAAGAATGCTGGGAAGAATAGAGTTGAGGTCATTGCTTCAGTCACCTCACAGAACCTCTGGCTTTGAGGATTTTCTTATCAAATGTGTAAAGTGTTATGAAATAACCTCACAAGGGATGGAGAGTCTTTGTGTTCTCAAAATACTCAGTTCTGTCCCTGTAAAAGGATGTTCTCAGAGGAGATGGATTTCACTGACATTGTTAAAGATGTGATTGCTTTGGTATTTGAAAGTTATTTTCATGAGATCTTTGGGTCCTCCTCTTCAATATCTTTAATAAAAAAAATCCTCCCCTTAGGTTTCCAGTATAAAGGTGACTAAAGAGCCATACACGGAACTTCCTTTCAAGAGATATATAGATGCACTTTTAAAACCTGAGACTTTATTGCCTCATTCTCCAAAGCACAATTCCATAATGACATCAAGCAATTTGCCCAAGGTCACCTATTTGTCATAGGAAATAATGAAAATAATATTCAGTGTTCTGTGTTCCTCCAGAGCCCAAAGTTTTTACATTATACTGGGCTGCCTTGAGTTTATTGTGTGTAACATTATTTTCATGACCAGCACAAAATTAATGGGGTTAAGAAATCTTATTTGAAAATACTAACTACCATATCACCCTCTTAAACATCCTCTTAAAGATTAACATTGATTATTATTATATCAAAATCTAGCAGTTCCCTGAGGACACTGCTTGTCATATAACTCTCCCAAGGTGTATTTTATTTTTCCTGTTTATCTCTCATGTCATGAGCTATATTTGGGGTCAACATCCTCTTTCTTCATCATTTCTGCCCCAAGGTCATCCTGAAATCACAGACTGAATTCCATCATCAGTGTGTGAATGTTTTAGTCAGCCTTTTTGTTACTGTGACCTGACAAGAACAATTTTAGAGAAAGATGCACACATTGAGACTTATAATACACTGAACCTTCCACATCATCACCCTCTCCTAAACACACCTCTTCCTTTCTAGTTGCTGTTGCCAACCAGTCCTATTTTTCTCTCTCTCCTTTCATGGAATTTCTTTACCCTTTCCTAAATCTTTTGACATTCAGCTGATGGATTTGCTTTCTACTTTAAAAATAATATGAAAATGGAAATGAAATCTCTAAGGGCAATTCACCTGCCTGTTTGCACCAGTGCCTCTGTTCTGCTACTATGGGTAAAATGCCAGGACCTCTACTAGCCAATCCTTCTGCTTAGACACTAGCTCCCATTTTCCTCATTTTTGTTTAGGGTGTTAGCTCTTGCAATTCTCTCCTGAATCCCATAATGGAATTTTCAATATCTACTGAATCATTTCAATGAGTGTAAAAGTATTCTCAAAACTGTCCTCCATTCTAAAACACCTTCTAAAACTCTGTATTCCATATCCCATTCAGCTATTGCCCTATTTGTTTCCTTTAATAAAAAAAAAATCTTCTGAAACATTGGTGCATTCAGCCACTTCCTCTTCTTTGATGGATATTATTTGACTTCCAAGACTGGTTTACTATCACCTCCCTTCAGAGATTCAGTGACTGCTGCTTTCCTCAAACAGTTGAAATGCCCCAAGTCTTCATCTTGAGATCTTCCCTTACATATATTTACATTTATCACCACTGATGACAGCATGCAGACAAGACATTTGAATACCATCCATACAATGGTAATATTTGGATTTATGTGTCAAGCCCAGATCTTTACCCAAGAAGTTCAAACTCAAATGTTTAACTATTTATCAACATGGGCTTAGATATTTAGTACATGTTTTAACCACAACATAACATAAACTAAAACCATAGGCAGAGATTCTTTTTTTTGGGGGGGGGGTTTCTTTAGCTAACATATAGTTTATTATTTTCATCATTTTATTGCTAGTGTTTAATTGTCCATGATAAATAGTTTTTTGTTATCTATATATAACACAAGTAGATTTGTGTTTATATGCATATATCCATATCTCTATTTCTACATGTATATTCTACTTTTCTATATGTGTGTAGATAAAAATCCACAGTCAATGGCATAAGGACTCTTCCATTGAGGTTCATCATCTAATCTCCAGAACCTGCTAGTATGCTACATTACCTGGAAAAAAGACTTTAGTACATGTGATTAAGTTAAGGATTAGAGCTTCACAGATGATCCTGGAGCATCCAGGTGAGCCCAATGCAATTTCAGAGTTCTCATAAGAGGCAGGCAAAAGTCAGAGTGAGAGAAGAACAAATGTTGAAGAAAAGGTCAGAGAGATTCAGCCACATCCCATGAAAAGATAACAGCCTTCAAAGCCTGGAAAAAGAAAGGAAAAAGATCTACCCTAAAGTTTCTGGAAGAAGACAGATTTGCCAATACTAGAATCTATCATTTTAGCCACTTACTGCTATAAATGCTTTACAAATATGTTTTTTTTCACTGTTTATAAAGCAATATAAAAATCTTATAAGGGAAGACATATAATTATGTGCAACTTATACATGATGAAACAAAGATTCAGAAAGATAAAAGCACACAAAGGGCAAGTTCTTTCTTCTCCTTGAGTAGCCTGTGGTTTACCATAGCCCATGGTTATGTTTCCCAATAGTGTTTTCACTAGCTCTTCCAGCTGCCTTGTAGGATCTCTGTTCACACTGCTAAATGGCTGACTCCTTAAAATTATTGTTTCACTTTATATATAACCTCTGTCCTTTTTCATAAAAAATATCCACAAGTCATACTATTTTTTATTGTCCAGTTTGGCTTCCATCATTGCATCCATTACAATCTGGCATTAATTTTGAATTTTTTAATGTTTCATTTTCTTGCACTATAATTAAATAATTAATTTGTATGGAAACAGCTACCCTCTCCACATCTTTTCACTTTATTAAAATTGATACGTAGTATAAGAATACTTTGGGGGCCACCTGACTCTCAGCTTTTTTTTTTGACAAGTATTTACTTTTTATTGTATCTTTATGATAGCTCTGATGTTAAGTAATTATAAAAAAACTTATATCAGTTTATACCATGATAGATTGAATCTACCTTTCATAGTGATATTATTGAAAATACTGACTTCCATTACAAAATAGTTCTTATAGACACCTGTAACATGAAAGTGACAATTCTGTCACTCAGTAAGGCACACATGTATTTTTTTAAAGATTCATTTATCAAGAACATACTATGTAGTTTACTAGACAATGTGATTCTAACAATAATATTCAGTACCTGCAAAAAAACCATTGTTTTGTATAGTGATTGGATGGATGATATTTTAGAAGTACACAGTAGAGACAAAGAATGTTTTCAGGAAGAATTGAGTTTGAACTTGCAGCCTGGAAAAATAAATCAGGGTAAATATGCTAAAGATGAATGAGAAAATAAGAGATGAGTGTGGGAAGGAAAGTTCCTGACCAGAGAAATTACATTTTTTGAACATGATTGGAGGTTAGCAGACAGAGAGGAATTCCCAGGAGATTGATTATAAGCAGGACCATGGTTTGAGTTTTTGTCTCACAGCTTTCTTTCTTATCCTTTTCTGTGTGCAAGGAGATGTATTTTCACCAATTAAATGTTTGCTTTCTGCATTTTGTCATATTATCTTCTGTATTTATTTATTCAGTCTGTTTTGCCTTGATGTAGTGACTTATGATATGTTACAAATTTCTTTGAATTGTGGCAATAAAAGCATTAAAATTCTCTCTCTCTCTCCTCCTTTTAAAAGTGTCCTGATTCCTGGACATTCTCTATCTTCTAGATATGCATAGGATATACTGTTTTTTTTATATTTTTGTTACATTTTTTTGCATTTTATTGTTTTGTATTTTTATATATTACTCTGTATGCTTTGGGATAATGAGAAACTTGTCACCTGTTTTTTTCTCTAAAGGCTTAATCACTTTTAGTTTTTGATGACTTTTTGTGTATGTCAATCAATTTCTGTTTTCAGCTATTTTCTTCCTATTCCTAAAATAGCCCCAATTTTGTTTTGGATGTAATTATCTCTCCTGAGACTAGAGTTATCAGTCATATTATTTTAATTAATAGAACATCTTTTAATCTACCAGCATTTAAAATCATCTGTTTGTTTTTATTTTCAAGAAATTTGGCATAATATATTTGATAATGCCAATTTAAGAATTCTATTTTGATGTTGTTTTTGCATTTATGACTGTGACATATTTGGGAATTTTTCAACCCTATAGTTTTAAATATTTTTTATTCCCCATTTTGCTTCTTCTTTTTTTCTGGAACCTTGTGTATACATTTTAGAACTTCCCACTTCATTTCTTCATACAATACTCTTCTGTATTTTCTGTTATATCTTTCTCCCCATCCTTATTTGTATTTTTTTTTCTGATTTGTCTCACAGTTGATAGGTTTTTGTATTCAACTTTGTTTAATTGAATTAAAATATCTGTTGGATTCTTTATTTGAGTTAGTTCATGTAATAGGTAGAATTTCCATTTGGTTGGTTTTACGTTTATATCTATGTTTCCTAAACTAGAACATACGTAAGATAATTATTTATACCTCTTTATGGTTTCATTAAATGAACATCTATCTAATTTTACCTTTTTGTCTGTTTTCTTAAATTTTATTTTGACTCACAGTCACTTGTCTCTGTGTCTTTCTGGATACTTTGTAATTAAATGTCAGATATTATTAATGTGCAATATGAAAATGGTGTGAAAATATGACATTTATTCTTCCATAGATAATTGATGTTCGGTGTTTTGTTTTTTGTTTGTTTTGTTTTGTTTTGTTTTGTTTGTTTGTTTGTTTGTTTTGGTACCAAGGATTAAACACTAAACCACTGAGCAATATCCTCAGGCTTTTTTATTTATTTTTATTTTTGAGAAAAGACCTCACTAATTTGTTTAGGGTCTTGCTAAGTTGCTGAGGCTGGCTTTGAACTTATAGTCCTCCTGCCTTGGCCTCCTTAGCTGCTGGAATTATAGGTATATGCCACCACACCCAGCAATGTTCAGTTTTTGACACAAGACTTGAGACACTAAACATTCAAGATTATCTTAATTCAAATTTATACTTGAAATTATTCCAGACTGAAATATTGTCCCTGAAATAGCCATTGTCATCCAGCTCAGCTTTATTCTTATGTTACAGAAATTCTGTTTCAACATATGCTTAGTTCTCTTTTGATTTCTTTTTTTATGATTTTCACATTTTATTTCTTAAAAGGAATGATAAAATCAAGAGTAACTAAAGTTCATTTTTAACATGATTAGTTCAACTATATGTGCTAAATTTAAATATAATTTACAGAGTAATTGATGATGAATATCACAAAAATAAGCTTTATTCTCCACCACACATTATTTATGAGTATATAATAATTATATAGAATACTTGGTGTCATTATGGTATATGTGTACATACAAATAATATAATTAAGTAAATTCCAATCCTGAGACCTCACATTACTTTCTCTTCCTCCATCACTCAGACTTCCTTCCTCTATTCTGATCTTTCCTCTATTTTCATGAGATCCTTACATTTAAAAAAAAAAACCTTTTTCTCTCTAGCTTTTATATGTTATAATAGTCTCCAGACTTCAATGTTAGTCTTCTCTCCGACTAAAGAGTTAAAACTTTTATTTACTAAACATTTGAGGTACCTCTTTGCAAAGTGTCTTGTTATTTTTGTTGTATCTCTGACAACTTCATTAAAAAAATATGTGTGTGTGTGTGTGTGTGTGTGTGTGTGTGTGTGTGTATCTCCTGGCTTTCATAGTTTCTTCAACAGAAATCTTTTCAGAATCATCTAATCCTGTATGCCTTTTCAAATTCTTCTTTCATAACTACTTGAATACATTTTAATAAGTTTAATGAAAACAGACTACTAGATCTTATTAACTATTTCTCCAGAATCCTGAGGTTGTATGAGAAAAATATTAAATGATAGCAGCTGTAGATAAAGTCACTCATTCATTCATTCATAACAAGTTTATTGTATGCCTTAAAAATGCCAGGAAATGTGAAGAGGATTAGAGATGCAATTTAGAATAGACGTTGTATTTTTGGTCTCTGAGAAATTTATATTTTTCTGAGAGATACAAGACATCTAACATAAATTTTGTTAGATTCCAAGTTAAGAGATTTAGAATTTTACATGGAAGAGGCTGCTAGCCAAGATTTGGCTTTGTTGAAACTTTCTTCTTAGTTAAGTAACTCCCCCAAACAAATTCCAATAACAGGTAGCACATGTTAAAAAATCTTTTATTGTATAATTGAATCAGTCATATTATTATCATTCACAACCTATTTTCTTTATCTTATTTTTTTCTTTTTTTGCAGAAGCCTCTGTTGCTACTAATGTCCACTTAATATTGAATCAAATATTTCTTGCCCTTGGCTTTCTTTTGACTGTAGGTAACCAACAAGGAGTTGTTTTTTTTATATTCTTTATTCAAAAAGGGTTCATATTTGTTTAGGATTTTATCTTTTTGGTGCTGTAGTTTGTACACAGGGATGCTTTACCATTGACCTATATCCCCACCCCTTTTTATTTTTGATTCAGAGTCTCACTAAGTTCCTGGAGGCTTCAAAGTGTTGTTTAGACTGGCCTCTAACTTGCAATCTTCATATCTCAGTCTCAGGAGTCACAGAGATTACAGGTGTGAGCCACAGAGATTACAGGGCATGAGTTCTTATTTAAATAAATGATATATAAAACCATATCATTTTATTAAGCCCTTTTCAAATGGACAAAATCTTCAAAAATTTGTACTAGAAAACTGTATTGCTTAATTCATAACTTTGCTTGTTAAATTACCAAAGTGGAAATAAATGGTATTTTTAGACGAAACTTGTGAACATCTTTTCCCATGAGAAAACCTCACAGACTAAAACAATATATCACTATGGTAACTCAGCTTTCAGAAAGTTTACTGCAGGAACAGCCAGAAGAAAATATTATCATGTCAAGCCCATTACATAGCATCTAACAAAATGAAAGTTAAAGTACTTTTGATTAGGAACTGTGATTTCTAAAATGGTTTAAGTTATAGTAAATTTGCACATTTCTTTCTACATGAGGAATGAAGCATTTAATATAAACTTAGGTTGCTTTTTCACTTCTTAATGAGTTTTTGATTCCACAAGGATGAAATTGCCATACAATTTTCATTTGATGTTTTCCAGCACAATGTTTTTAGGATTTTTTCACATTTATTATGGAGATAACTCTGATTTTAGTTGTTTTTCCATAAATAGCATATGCTTAAAAATTTAAACACTTCAGTTTCAACAAAATATGGGAAATATGAACCATGTGATTTATAAATACATCAATGGCATTGAGATCTAAAGTTATATTTTTAAATATTATTTTTATTAGTTCTTTTTAATTATATATAGTATTAGAACTCATTTTGACATAGAATATTATTTGCTCTAATTTATCCTCTAGTACTTCTCCTTCCCTTCTCTTCCTCTCCTCCCATTTCCTAGTTGTGTTTAGATCAAATGAGCATCATTTCATCATGTTCAGGAAGGTATATTCTACATACTGAATAATAAATACTTTAAATAATGACATGTGTCATGATACCCAATAGAGTACTATTTGTCTCATACATATGCAATAATTTATTTTCTCTTCAGTTCAAATTTGTTAGGTGAACAAATCCTATTATTCGCACTTAAAAGCATAGGGAACTGAAATCCAGTAATGTTAAGTATCAGGGCTATAGTGATCAGTTAAACACTAAACTTAATGATAGGTCTCATCATTTCAAATATACCATGTTGTGTAACTTCAGTATTTAATCTGCCTTTTTATTTTCAGGAAACTTTTGAATAAATATATTTTTATCACATAAAAGCCTTGTCTAAGATAAAATTGCTTTTAACACATTATTCTTCAGCAATTAATTACATAGATTTTTACCCATTACTTATCTCTATAGAGAAAGTCCCTGTTGTAGAACATTAAGAACCTTCATGCACAAGATTTATTTTTCTTAATAAGATGTGTGCAGCTGCATAAAATTTTAACCATTAGAGATTTCTAAATTAATGGCTTGTAGCAGATATTAAAAACTATGTTCTTGAACACTGAAGGATCTCATAGAGGTGTTTGTTCAGAGTTCAATATCATTTTGTTGAAGAAATTAATTAACTAGAAAACATGAAGACACCAGTATCAGGCTGTATTTTGGTTTTCCAAATCTTTCTGTTACCATATTTTATACTATCCTATTCTAAATCTGTGTATGTGTGTGTTAAAGTTCAACCATCAATCAGCACGTTCAAGTCCATTCAACAACCAATCTTTTGTATAGCATTAGCTTTAAGATTAGGAATGTAATGCAAATTAATCACTTAACAATGATCAGAAAGAGCCCAGAGGTTGAACTCTTACATGAACAAGGAGTGGATGAAGGGAAGGGACATAAAGAGGTGTGGCATATTTCCCAAGGTACTATAAGGTATCATAAAATGGGTAATACAAATTATTTTTAAAACCTTGGTAAAATATTTTAATTAAGATAATATTGATGTGTAGATGGAATGAAATGTTAGTTAAAGGTAGCTGTATCAAAAAAATAAAATCAAACGAGGTGCAGTGGCTCGGATGTTGAAGCAGGAGGATCTAGAGTTTAAAGCCATCCTCAGCAATTGCAAGGCGCTAAGCAACTCAGTCAGATACTGTCTTTAAATAGAATACAAAATATGGCTGAGGATGTGCCTCAGTAGTGGGGGCCCCTGAGTTCAATTTCTGGTACCTCCTAAGGTAAATAAATAAATAAAATAAAGAATATACCAGAGCATTATCAATAACAAATAAAAATTTCAAGACAAAAAAGACTTACACAAACAATAAAATAGGTGAGTAACCTAGGAATAATAGTAATGATAGATATGGTTAGAAACAGATTGGTTGTCATATATTTAATTTAACAATATCTGGTAACTTGAAAATATTGACATACTTTAATAATTGTTTGTTCAATTTTGTACCACTAAAAATAATATTTCAAACAGTTTTGTTAAGACATTTTAAAATAAAAGGATTAGTATTTAATTTAATAACCAAACACAAAATAAAGCACTCATAAATACAATATAAGGGATAAGTAAACTATGATTTATTTACATAAGCAAACTGGATAGTTTACATGGAAGGAAAAGGTCTAAATACAACTATATATAACATCTTCTGCTGTCAAAATCCTAATGTATTCAATCATAGAATTTAATAACAGTTAAATAACGTGGCAAAGTTATTTACAGATGCATACGTGTATAATTATGTTAGCTATAGTATTTGTTGATTAATTTAAATTATAAAATTATGAATAAGAATTAAAAAAACAATCACCATGTTTAGTGATACAGATCTATTGGGGGTCCAGGGCCAGCATTTCATTAGGGGTTCTTCTTCCTGCCCAGAGGAGTGTGATCCACCCTAAAACTTAAAATCTAAATAATTAGTGAAAAACAAAACACAAATACTCAGAAATATATGTACAATAATTGAAGCCCCTGATGTATTCTATATATTTAATTTAACATGGGTTCTGGAACTAGAAAAAGAAAAGATGGCTCTGGTGATTTATTTAAAGGGGTGCATCAAAGGCAGGGATAAGGTTTCAATGTTGGAATCTTGCTTGTGATGTTTTGTAGTCAGCAAGTTGGTTGACATCTTGGCAGGTCACATCTATCTCAGGTGCTATGTGGGATCTTTGGCAGAGGTTGAGGGGAAAGTTCACCAGCATCAGGCTGTCAATCCCTATGGGGGCACCATGGGAAGTTCCCAATGCCAGACTTATCCCCTCATGAGGATACTATGCATAGCAGTCCACACACAGCCCAAGGATGGCTTGTGACACAGGCCTATAGTCCCGGAATCTCAGGAGGCTAAAGAAGGAGAATCCCAAGGTCAAAGCCAGCCAGGGCAACTAGGGTCTCAAATAAAAAATTTAAAAGGATTGGGATGCATCTTAGTAGTTCATTGATAAAATGTCTATGGATTTAATCCCCATGAAGAAGAAGAAGAAGGAGGAGGAGGAGGAGGAGGAGGAGGAAAAGGAGGAGGAAGGAAAGAGGAGGAAAAGGAGGAGGAAGAAAGGAGGGGGAGGAGAAGCAAAGAAAGTAATCAAAGTGGTCATAGTAGCTACTTACATAAAAAAAAGGTAAATGGAAATGACCAAGCAGAAAAAGTGTGGACATCACTTGCCTATATACATAAATAAACAGAAATAATATATAATTCATTTGAAATGAATATTGGCATTATTTTTTAATGTTGAACACATATATATCCTACAACTCAGCATTCCAGCACTTGATTATGTACTTCAGACAAATTCACCCATACATGCTTCAGTAGCTATGTGTAAAATGTTAACAAAATCTGTCTATAATATCAAAACAAGAAGTCATCCAAATGCTCACCTGAAAGAAGATGAAGATATTTTTGAGTCTATCAAAAATAAACTTAATTTTTGCATCCCCTAAAATTCATATGTTAAAATCCTAACCCTCTACTTGATAAAATTAGAAAGAGAGGATTTAAGGAGGTAATTGGGTTATGATGACAGTACTCACATGAATAGAAACTGTGCCCTGATAAAAGATTCAGAGTTCCATAGGTCCTTCTATCTAAGAATATATAATGAGAAGTTGGCAGTCACAGCTTGGAAGAAAGCACATCCAAATACTGATCATACTGTCATCCTGATCTTGGACTTCTAGTCCCCAGACCTAGGAGAATAAATTTCTGTTATTTATGAGTTCTTGTAGCAGCCCTTAAAAGTAAGACAGTAAATTTTCTCAATGGATTATTGCATAGACATAAAAGTAAATACATTACAACAGCCCCAAGCAACAAATGATTTTCTAAACTATAATCTTGATAAAGAAAGACATAGGCATACAAGACTATTAATGAGTTGCCATTTCTGGAAAATTCAAGTATAAGTGTGTATCAATAACACTTTATTGAGACTCCACTTGTATGTAATAAAAATATTTTATAGATGTTGATATAGTAATCAAGACAGAATTATGTCTAGTGACAACCTCTGGTAGAGGACAGGCAAGAGAGTAATGGTCTATGTGAATACCTAAGTGAACAAAGGTGATGTCATGTTTCTGGTCACTGTGTTCAATGATAGTGTCACTTTAATTCCTGGTGAATTGAGCTTTAGACTTGCATAAATATTGCATGTACCATTTTTATTCATCCCCTATGATATTAATACGACAAAGAAATGTAAATTTATCAGTTAATGAGGTTGAAATAGGTTAACATAAAATTTTGTTTCCTAAGTGTGTGGATGTTGTTGAAGTTTGTCTTTTATTCTAAATCTTTTTAAAAAATAATAAATTAATATGCTTTAAATATGTTTAAATGAGGTATATTTTGGAAAACAAATATCATTAACCTGAAATATGACAACTAATATTAAAAATATGTATGGTTATTAGTTTAGAATAGAAATTATATTTGTTCTTGTTAATATCAGAATAACACAGAAGCTATAGAGATATTTTTGCCTTCCACAAAGGAGATTTTAAAGCAATTAGGACTGCATGATAAAATAAGAATCTTAATGAAATATACAGATATGACTATGTGCCACAGTACATTTCAAAGTGATTTATATAAAGAGGCTGTAATTAGCTTTCTTTCCAAGTCCAACAGTAGATAATTTCCTGAACATTCCATGTTCTGTGCAGACACATGTACTGCTGAGCTCTCTCCTTATTTCCTGTAACTTAGTGATAAAAATCTTGTACTCTAAAGCTGTTTTTTGTGTTTAAAATAAGCTTTGACCTTTATTAATTTAGCATTTCTATACCCATTTCTTCCTTGTTAAAACAATCTGAACTAAATTTAAAGATTTCTTTTGATATAAGATAATCCGTTTTAGGTGCTTTCACAGTGGCTAGCATATAACTATTACTGAACTAAGTTTTACTAATTATTATTTTAAAATTCTCTAATATATTTTCTACCTCTTCTAGGTCTGGTCATACTATGATAAATTAATAGATTCTATCATCCTTGTAAAACTTACCTGTTAGGAAGAACACAGAAATGAATAAGAAATGAGAATACGTAAGTACTATAAAGTAGCTACAGGACATTTTAGAAACATACATAAGGTAGAAATGAAAAGTTTTATGCCTAAATTTAGACATGCAAGATGAGTAGAAAATACTTGTGGAAAAGAACAGGAGGCATGTTTCACTCAGAAGGTTTAAGTTGTGTGAATGAAAGAAAACATAATATTCAAGAAACTAAAGTTTAGAGTTTAAGTAGTATGGAGTTGTAAGTGAAAAATGTAGCTAGAAACGAATTTGGAAAAAGAAATAAGATGCTCCATCAAGAAAAATCTTGGAATCCTTTTATTTTGCAATAATCACAATATCTCTAGTGACAGGAAGCACTCTTGCATTACAAAGACTGTTAGGGTTTTTCTTGAAAATGAAATTAATAAAGCAAGTCTGCAAACAAGGTAACAGGTAAATATCTTAT
The DNA here is from genome assembly GCF_045843805.1 of Urocitellus parryii. NCBI lineage: Eukaryota > Metazoa > Chordata > Mammalia > Rodentia > Sciuridae > Urocitellus > Urocitellus parryii. Next base: position 109,800,958 of record NC_135540.1, on the reverse strand, counting down.
AATAATCCTGTGGGCAGAGATGATGATCAACACAGATCAGTGGCAAAGGAGGTGAAGAAAAGGGACTCTAATTTAGAGACAAAAAGAAGACATTATGAATAAGACTTACAGATCAACCTTGGGAGAGAGAGAGATAAAGTTAAAGATGGTGTCGAAAGCTTTGACTGCTAAAATATTTAAATTCAGAGCCATTACTTCATAAAATAGGATACTTTTGTCAAAAAAATTATTAATTTATATTAATGATACTAAAATAAACCTGAAGTAATTCTGTATATGTAAAATTAAACAAAGAATTCAACATAAAATACAATCCTGCATCTCTTAGTGATGGGGATATCATCCCAAGAATTGACTCACTAAGCTATTTTACCCTTGTGTTAGTATCATGGAGTGTACCTCCATAAGCCTAGATGTGATAGGTCAATTAATTGGTATCACTTCTTGATACAATCAAGAGATTCAGGAAACACAGATGTGTGAGACTGCTAAAGGTGTAACATAAAAACTTTTTCTAAGTAGAAGGAGTAAATCTAAAGTAGCACTAAGGAGTATAATATAGAGAATGCATAAGCCAGTAACAGTCATTTATTATTAAGTTTTCATACTGTACATAACTATATGTGTTATATTTTCACATGACTGGCAGCACAGGTTTGTTTACATCAGCATCACCACAAATATGTGAGTGATGCATTGTACTGTGACATTGAGATGCTTACAAAATCACTAGGCAGTAGGAAACCTTCAGCTTCATAATAATCATATTGGACCACTATTATATACACCATACATTATTGACCAAAATCTCTCTGTGTGGCACATAACTGTATTATCTAATATGAATTTTGATTACTTTATTTAGAAAATCTAAATTACAATATTAAGATATATTTTATATGAGCCATATATCTTATGTCTCTTCATATCAAAATAAAATTGTGAAAGCTTAAATGCAAGCTTTATTTCATTTTGTATAAAATGGTTCCCAATTTGACAAATTTTCATGTTTTTTTTATAGACATTAACTAATGTTTTTACTTCCCACATTTTCATTTTGGAAAATGTCAAATCAACAGAAAAAAAATGAAATTCTAGTAGAATAAAATCCATAGAATCTTCACCTAGAGCCATTAATTGCAAATTGTCATTTTCTTCTTTTTTTCTCTTGCTCCATATGCATATGTATGTGTGAATAAATTTATCTGGTTTCTCGAGTGCTCTTGTATATATTTTGTTCCTGAATCATTTGAATGACACTTACAGAAAAAATAGCTAAAGCTCTGAAAAAAGGCAAACAGGGTTCTGAATATTCTTTCAGTTAAGTGCTAGAATAAATTTCTCTTCTTATAGATTTTTTCCATAAATGCGTATATGAAAAGATAAGAATTCATACACATTTATGGCATGTATGGAATGTACTGATAGTAGCTATGAAGAAAAGATTAAATGCTATGCAACCTCTAACTTGGCTCCAAATAATTCCTAAGCTTGAATCCTACTAATTGAACCCTCTGCACAGAGACTGCAGCTTCTGTCTCTTGTATTCTTTCACCAACTTGCTCTGAATGAAGCAAACTACCATGTTCAAGCTGCTTTATAAAGAGCATTCCATTGTCATACGTAAATTTAAAGAAATAATTATTTTTTTTAAAAAAAAAGAGGCCCATGTAGCAAGGAAAAGTGCTCTAAGTTCAATGCCCAGTGAGGAGCTGAATCACACTAACAATGGTGAAGGTGATCCTGGAAACAGATCCCCTCCTCTGTTGCCCCCTCAGCTGAAAGCTCAGTAAAACCATATGAGTGACCTTGATCCATAGACTTAGCTGAGCTGCACCCAGTTTCTTGATCCACCAAAATTGTGCGAAAATAATTGTTTGCTTATAAACTGTAAAATTTGGTGGAATTTGTTATGTGGTATAGATGATAATATGATTTTTGGTTCCAGAATTGAGATACTTTCTTGACTTTCCTAACATAAAAATGTAGGATTGTCTCTGGAACAGATAGAGGGTAGATATTAAAAGAGTTTTTTTTTAAAAAAAAAAAAAGAGTTTTGAAGTGTGCGTATTGGAAAGACAAAATTATCTTGAGTAGATCATTCATAGAAATCTAGATTTTGAGGATGCTGCTAGTGAATGCTCAGAACAAAAGGAGAAAGAGAATTCTTTGTAGAGAGTAAAAGAAAGGGTGTCATCAATATATCCTTCAGAGATGTGGCACATGGAAAACGTGTCTAATAACCTGGCGGATATAGCTAAAAACATTTTCAGGCAAAGTGTTAAAATTCCATCTGATTATATCTTGCCACTTATAGTACAATGTGAGAGATGGAGATAAAGGACAGAAAGGACTGTTAAATAAAAAGAAATAGTCCTTGATGACTGAAAATTCTAAAGCTTTTTAGATTACAAACCATGTGAAAATTAGGAAATGTCTTCTGAAAAAATATCCAATTCAGGAAACTGCAAGTGAAATTTGGTTCAGACCATCAGAAGCTGATGTCATGACTGGAAAACCTTTCTTAAGACCTCAGGGGTGTTGAGATGGTTCCTCACAGTACTAGGCAGTCACACAAAAGTACATCCAAAGAGATTAAAGGAATGTATTACAGATCCTCACAGTCAAACTGTAAGACTGTCAAGAAGTTTAACAGCTTAGCTCACAGAGATGTATAGATGTGGCTTTTGTTTAAAAGAGTGAAACACAGTGAGATTTACAGAAAATTTGAGAGAATATTATTTGCAGAAACCCTGTTGTGTTCGTCCAAGTTCAAAATCAAAGAGGCACGGGACCTCCAAACTTCTACTCTCAGGAAGTAGACAGAAAATAGTTAGCTTCGAACTTGTCCTACACTTCCTGAAAAAGGATAAGTCAGAGTGTGGGGGGAGGATGGTTAAAAAGTATGAAAAATATTCTGGAGCTTAAAAAAATCAAGGAAACTCTGGCATTTTCCTAGCTGGATGTCAGAGTTGTTATGAACTCCTTTATGCCTTTCATTGGCTCCCTCTCCCAACCCCACAGGCCAATTGCATGTTGGATGTATAGAAACAGATGCTGCCTCATCTCTTTAATTCTGTGATTCTAAATATCAGGAGGAACTATGCCCAAGAAGCTATAGTTAAGGAAGTACACACAAAAAGCTTCATCCACTTAATTAAGGATATGAGATTCTTACTTTGAACAAATACTTAACTAGAATGAGTCTTTTGTAGACATAGGAAGTGGGTAAGGATATTTTATATATGGGAGGTAACATAAACATTGGAAAAATACTTTATTTTGTTTATATATTTACATATGGTGTTGAGGATCACACCCAGTGCTTCATTCGTGGAGGGCAAGCATTCTCTGGATGAGCCACAACCCCAGCCCTTAATGCCTCACTTCTAAAGTTACAATGTGGTGAAATCTTGGATGCCATTTCTAGAGACACCAAATTAAGCCAGGGCCAGAATCGTGACCCACAGAAACTGTTTGAAGTTGTTTGTAAGTAGGTTTTGGCCTAATTTGTTACTCAATAGAGATAACACATAAATATACAGAATGTAAATGAATGATATAAAGGTAAATCTTTAATTAAAAACATAATTAATCAGATATTAAATTGCTTTCCAAGAAGAGAGTTGAGACTTCAGATTGACAGGGGTCCCAGAATGTCAAGAAGAAACACAGGCAGGTGCACCTTTATCAAATGGGTTATTTTCATGAACTGGTCAATTAAATTTAATTAGGTATTGGAAACTTTTGCTCACAGATAAAATTTTATATATCTGATAATGTGAAATATCATTTCGAAGACAGAAAAAACACTTATATCAATTACTAGGATTTGGACTTTTTATTTACCTCGTTCTTCAAAGGAAGAATAGGAAATATGGATTACAGTAACAGAAATAAATCAGCCACATTCCAGGATGACAGCCATGCAACAAGCTTGGAAGTATTTAGTTCAGTAAGAAGAATTCATTAGTATGATGTCTTCAAAAAATAAAAGAAACTGACAGTGGAGATACTACATAACAAAATTTTACACAACAAAATCATGCTTGAAGTATAAAACAATCTGAAATGTTTCATGATTTAAAGCAAGTGATCAAGTATAAAAATGGTGCTTTCTCCAGCAGGAAAGCCAGATCTCTATTGATGAGGTTATTTAGCATAGATGATATGCTTTCATGCTCTACTCCTTTATTTCTTTTACTTTATAATAATAACTTGTGATAAAAATTTCACTATGACATATATTTGTTTTCTTAATCAAAGGCCTTTTATTGTTTTGTTTTTATATCAAATGGGTTATTTTCATGAACTTGTCAATTAAATTTCACTGTGTAGAATCTTTTACTTATATCCATTATAATATATGGTTAAAAATACATAAAATAACATTCATTTCTAACTATGAAACATAATCTTCAGAAGGATTTCATGCAGTCTTGTTATGAGGTAATGATATTTTCTTAATGTCTTCACTTTTTCCAACTTTTAATTCTGTATTTTGTTTGACAAAATTTAATGAGCTTAAAATTATATTTTACTGACTGGGCATATGCCTGTAATCCCAGAAGCTCAGGAGGCTAAGACAGGAGGATTGAGAGTTCAACTCTGCTGAGAGCCACAGCTGAGTCAGAATGGCCCCTGACATTTTGCCAATAGTATTGGTTGATAGGCGAGGCATTACTATCTGCCTCCACCGCTACTTTGGAGTTCTTGTGGGGATTCCCAGGGATTCCTGGAGAGTTCCCATTGGTTGGGGAAGTGCAGGAGGAGGGATTTCCAGAGGAGATATTTCTGGTGGCTGGTTCCTGGAAAAGCCACATGGGATTCGGGAGAATTCCCCGGGAGCAGGTGTGAAGTGTTTTGGTGGAGTTCAAAAATAAAGTTTCTTCTTGCTTCAGTGGCTCTGGTTTGTGCCCATCCAGACTGTGACATTTGGTGGCCCATATGGGGAATGCCTGAAACTCGGGAGTAAGTGAAATTGCTCGACCCTAAGGGAAGGTGACAGAATGGGTGACCATTTCAAAAAACAATGTCTTCTTGTTTTGATTTGATTTGTTTTTGTTTCAAGCTGCCTATCCCTAGAACTTTCTCAGGCAAACTGGGAAAAATGGTTGGCTCAAGGTTTGAAGTTGTTCGCCCCTGAGGAAGAGATAGAAATAGACCACAAATGCACATATCAAGAAAATAGGAAAATTGATACAACGATTTTTTTGTTCTGTTTTTGTTTCATTCTGTTTGGGTTTTGTTTTGTGTTATCTTATTGGGTTGTGTTATCTTTATAGTAGATTAGAAATTAGTAAAAAACAAACCAAAAGAGTGTTAAGTAAATTGTTAGAGGTTCAGACCATGGAGAAAGACATTTTAGATCAAGTAAAAGAGAAGGTCTCTAGCTAGTCAGATAGAGGAAGAAAATTTAAAGGAAGAAAGCTTAGAGAAGAAACAACTATTAGGGAAAAAGCTACAACAGGAGGCTGCTACTAACACGGTTCTATGACCAGAGGGTGTAATTCAACCAATAGCTCCACCTATGGAGACCGCTGAGTGGCCCTCAACCCCCATACCTGATAGATGGGATCCTGAGACAGGACCTCAAAGATTACCATGCCCTGTACTTGAGCAGGCAGGAGGGCAGTGAATTCACCGTGCTTTAGATTTCAAAACAGTGAAGCAGTTAAAGGAGGCTGTAACAACCTATGGTTCTCAAGCACCCTTCACTGTAAGCATGGTCGAATCCATTACCAACTTGGACATGACGCCAGCAGATTGGGCTAGCATGTGTAAATCTGTGCTAAATGGAGGACAATATTTGTTATGGAAGGTTGCCAATGAGGAATTTTGCATGGAGACGGCTAGGCGAAATGCAGCAGCCGGTTACCCTCAAAGAAATCTAGATATGTTGTTAGGAAAAGGACCTTATGAGGGTCAACGGCAACAAATTGAATATGCTCCTGCTATATATGCACAAATTGCTGCAGATGCAATTAGAGCATGGAAGACTTTACAAGGACATGGAGATTTACAAGGTCAATTATCTAAGGTAATACAGGGAGCTAATGAACCTTATGCTGAATTCGTAGATAGGCTTATTCAAACAGCTACCAGAGTTTTGGGGGATACAGAACAAGCAATGCCATTAATTAAACAACTGGCTTATGACCAAGCAAATCATTGGTGCAGAGAGTTCATTCGACCATGGAAACATGGAGATTTAAACACATATATTAAATTATATAGAGACATTAATGAACAAGGGCAAGTCTTGGCAGCTGCAGTACAATACGCTTTAGATGCCAGGCCAAAAACATTCTACAATTGTGAACAAACAGGACATTTTAAAAGGAATTGCCCCATAGGAGGAGGGTTTAACAAAGCTAGGTAATAAAGGAGTAGAATACCGGGTATTTGCCCAAGATGCCATAGAGAGAGACATTGGGCTAATGAATGCCATTCTCAAACCACCATAGAGGGTACTCCATTATCAAAAAACGGACAAGGACCAGGTGTTCAACCATGATATCATGGAGAAAGGCATCGGGCTCCATTGCCAAAAAACGGACAGGGGGGTCCAATGCTCCGGGGCCCACAACTACAAATATAAGGGACACTGGAGGAACCCAGAAACACAATGGAGGAACCCAGCAACACCATCAGGGTAGTGGCCAGGACACATTATCCATCAGATCTCTCATCAGACGAACCAGAGGGAGCGCAGGGTTGGACATCTGCACCTCCACCAGGGCAGTACTAACTCCAGAGATGGGAGTTCAAATCACTCCCACAGGAGTAAAAGGACCTCTTCCCCAAGGAACAGTAGGCTTATTGTTAGGATGCAGTTCTTCTACTCTAAAAGGACTTATGATAAGTCCTGGGGTAATTGATCCCAATTATGAAGGTGAAATAAAAATTATAGCTAGTTCTCCAAAGGGTATATCAGTAATTTCACCAGGAGATAGAATAGCACAGTTATTAATAATACCCAGCCAACATGATAAATTTTCCAGCAGTAGTATAGAAAGTGTTCCAGGGGATTAGGTTCCACAGGTGTAGATTGGGCTATGCTGTCTCGCCCCATGCTAAAACTAAATATTCAAGGACATGTATTTAATGGGCTACTTGAAACAGGTGCAGACCTTAACATCATATCTCGTCAAGAATGGCCAAAACATTGGCCGTTACAACAAGCCACTCAAATGCTTTGAGGCCTAGGAGTGGCAACTAATCCCCATAAAAGTGCAATGGTGTTAGATTGGAAGGATCCTGAAGGATGTAAAGGAACTATATAGCCATATGTATTGGATCATCTTCCTATAAGTATATGGGGACGAGATGTCCTAGATCAATTAGGTTTGACATTAACAAATAACATCAATCCAAATGTGCCCACTATTAGGGCTAGACAAGGTTTCAGGAAAGAGAAAAGATTAGGAGAACAAGGACAAGGTATAGCAGCACCAATTCAAATAGATCAAGGAATAAATAGACATGGATTGGGTTTTCAGAAGGGGTCACTGAGGCAATAAAAATTACTTGAAAATCAGAAAGAGCAGTATGGGTTCCTCAGTGGCCCCTGACTAAAGAAAACATACAAGCAGCCCATGACCTGGTCAAACAACAATTAGCGGAGGGACATATATAACCGTATCTCCCTATAATACTCCCATTTTTGTCATTAAAAAGAAATCTGGTAAATGGAGATTATTGCAAGATTTAAGAACCATTGATAATGAGATGGATATTATGGGACCTGCTCAATCAGGGATTCCTCAATTGTGTGCTTTGCCAAAAACCTTACATTTTAGCTATAGATATTAAAGATTGTTTATTTTTCAATTCCAATTCATCCTGAGGATAGTACACATTTTGCATTTACTATCCCTGCACTGAATCATGAAGGTCCTGATCAGAGATATGAATAAAAAGTACTCCCTCAAGGGATGGCTAACAGCCCAACTATGTGTCAAATTTATGTTAACAAAGCAATCAAGCCACTTAGAAATCAAAATCCTGAACTACAAATATTTCACTATATGGATGATGTTTTGTTAGCACACAAAGATAAAAACACATTGCTAGAATGTTATGTCACACTTACAAATTTATTAAAAAATTATAATCTAGAGATAGCAATAGATAAAGTACAATTAACTTTTCCAATTAATTATTTAGGAGTTCTATTATCCTCAACCATGGTCCATCCACCAAAAATTCAGATACAAGTAGATCAACTCAAATCACTTAACGACTTTCAAAAGTTATTAGGATACATAAATTGGATAAGGCCTTATCTAGGCATACCAGCAGGAGAGTTGGGACCTTTATTTGATATCCTAAAGGTCCATCAGATCCAAATTCACCCCGCATGTTAACGCCTGAGGCAAGAAAGGCATTAAAAATCATTGAAACATATATGGAAAATATGCATTTGGATAGAATTGATATAAGTTTGCCTTTATTATTTATTGTAATACCAACAAAAAATATTCCTACAGGAGTATTTTGGCAAGAAGGTCCATTATTGTGGATACATTTATCTTATTCTCCTAACACTATTCTTACTAGGTATCCTGAGGCTGTAGGACAATTAATACTCAAAGGAATGAAAGCAGAAAAGGGAGTGTTTGGAATTTCTCCCAATAAAATTATTACTCCATATATTAAGGATCAAATTGTTGAGTTAGCTAATGAATTAAATGCTTGGGCAATAATCATGTATAAATCTAATGTTTCATTTGATAATCACTTACCATCTAATCCTTTGTTGTCTTTTTGGTCTTCGCATCCTGTAGTTTTTCCAAAAATAACAAGAAAAACACCTATCATGAATGCTCCAAATATATTCACTGATGGGTCAAATAATGGTACAGCAGCAGTAGTTACCCCTGATCAAACTTTTACATTTTTAGTACCCAAACAATCAGCTCAAAAGGTAGAGCTTAATGCAGTTTTACAAGCTTTTGTGATGTTTAAAGATTCTGTATTTAATTTATTTTCTGATAGTCAGTATATAGTTAATGCTATAGTATCCCTTGAAGATGCTGGTAGGATTTTGCCTTCTTCTACTGTTTTCTCTTTGTTTTCCACTATATAAAGTCTAATCTGGGACAGAAAAGATCCATTCTTTATAGGACATATCAGAGCACATACTGGATTGCCTGGAGCCCTTAGTTTGGGCAACGATTTAGCAGATAAAACTACACATGACATACATATTTTCTCTACACTAGAAGAAGCAACAAATTTTCATAAAAGGTTCCATGTCAATGCTAATACTTTACAAAAGCATTTTAAAATAACTAAGGAACAAGCTATACAAATAATAAAACAATGTCAAAATTGTGTGACCTTTTTACCACAAGTTAATCTTGGAGTCAATCCTAGAGGATTGATACCTAACCATATTTGGCAGATGGACATCACACACTTGCCAGAATTTCAAAAATTAAAATATTTGCATGTTACAGTTGATATTGATACTTCTTCTGGATTTTTGATGAGCTCCCTTCATGCTGGAGAAAAAACTAAAGATATTATAGCTCATTGCTTACAAAATTTTGCCACTGTGGGCGTTCCAAAACAGTTAAAAACAGATAATGGTCCTGGCTATACCTCTACCTCGTTTAAACAATTTTGCTCATCATTTGGCATTACTCACATAACAGGAATCCCATATAATCCACAGGGACAAGGCATAGTTGAAAGAGCTCATCAAACTATTAAAATGTGCTTATTAAAGCAAAAATAGGGAATTGAAAAGGTGTATATATCCCCTATAGATAAACTTAAAATAACACTTTTTACTCTAAACTTTTTAAATTTGGATTCTTCAGGGCTTAGTGCTGCGGAAAGGCATATGTGTCCAAAATATGTACATAAGCCTAAGGTACTTTGGAAAGATATTCTAACAGGACAATGGAAAGGTCCTGACCCAGTGATTATCTGGAGTCGGGGTTCTGTTTGTGTGTTTCCACAGGGAGAACAACAGTCGATTTGGATTCCAGAGAGACTAAGCAAAGCGATTTCTACAGACCAAAAGGAAGATGATTTGACTCAAATCCATAACAGCTGATATCCAGAGCTCCAGCTTGGCTATTGTTACCTCTGCGACAGTGATTAACCAGGATGCTTTTTTCAATATCTATTTTATTATTGCCTTTTCCCACATCATAAAGTTCTATTTTATTTTTTGAGCTCATACAGACCTAGGTTAATGTGTTTCTGATCAGTTTTATTTTTTGACTGTGGAGTTTTAAACATTGCAATGGAGATTTCACCTGTGTAAAGCTACAAGGCCTTTACTATTGTCTTATGTGTTGTACGTTTGTGTGCACACTTGTGTTTGGTGTTGTATGTCTGTGTCTGCGTATGTCCATATATCATATATGAGGAGTGCTCATGAAAAAATGGATCCGAATTTTTTTATTCACGTGATTTAAATGGCTTAATTTAAATTGGGTAAATAGCTGTTGAGGATTGTTTTAATATGTGAACATATAAGGAGGTTTACAGATCTGTTTATTTACTTTCACCTTTGCTTTTCATTATATTTTATAATTCTCTTCAGGATAATGTAAATTGTTCAGAAAATTGTTTTCTTAGTACCTGTTGGAATGTTACATATTTTTTTTTTTTTTAGCATCATTGCCAGGATTCCTATCTTCATCCCAGTGCCGGTGAAGACAAAGATAAAACCAAACTACAGCTTCTTGGATAGTTATCACAACAAACTGTATAAACTGATGCATCAATGAATAATAATAACTCAACAAGTAATGTTCAATCAAGGAGTTGATTTACTTTTGGAGGAAATGGACACATTGATAGATTCCTCTGCTTTGAACTGCTTGCAGAACTTGCCTGGACTATGTATCACTTGTATACATTGTGAACTATCTGTTGGTGCAGTGAATTGTGGTAATGCTGGAGTATCTTTGCTGGTGGTGTCACCGGTGGTACAATTTTTCAAAGGAGCCGTCAATTGGCTTAGTGTTGTGGCATTTCTGTATCCTCCTCCCTTCTGCTAGTGATGGTCTAAAATTTGGGGGCCAACAGAGGTGAGGCAAAGAACCTCACTCCCCCACTGGCACCAAGGCCAAATTTGGGGGCCAACAGAGGTGAGGCAAAGAACCTCACCCCCCCACTCACACACTGGTGCAAAAGCCTATCCACAAGTATGGCTGTATGCTGGACCGGTAGTCAGTGATGGGTATGATCCAATTGCAGTGGTACCAACCTAAGACAGGAGGCAGACGCCTAGAGGTCAGCTCATCTGATGATGGGTAAGGACCATATGTTGTATTGGACAACCTAACACGCACGGTCCCTAAGCCACATTGCTTGTTGTTTAATTAAACAGAAGGGGGAGATGCTGAGAGCCACAGCCGAGTCAGAATGGCCCCTGGCATTTTGCCAACAGTATTAATTGACAGGCAAGGCATTACTGTCTGCCTAGGCGGGCCACTACTTTGGAGTTCTCGTGGGGATTCCCGGAGAGTTCCCATTGGTTGGGGAAGTGCAGGAGGAGGGATTTCTGGAGGAGATATTTCTGGCTGCTGGTTCCTGGAGGAGCCATGTGGCGGTCGGCAGATTTCCAGGGATCGTGTGTGGAGTGTGCTGGTAGAGTTCAGAAATAAAGTTTGTTCCTGCTTCAGTGGCTCGTGATTTGTGTCCAGCCAGACTGCGGCACAACTCAGCCTCAGCAAATATGAGGTGCTAAGCAACTCAGTGAGATCCTGTCTATAAATTAAATACAAAATAGTTCTGGAGATTTGCCCCTGAGTTAAACCCGTGGTACAAAAAAACATTGTATTTTATTGTGCTAACAATGACTATATCTGCAAAATTTTCAGGTAATTTTATTTTAAATTAAAAACAATTTTTCTATGTGTACTTTATATTATCATAATAATTAATTTTTTACATGTCTTAGTATTACTCTTCGAACAGGAAGTAAACATATGTTTTAATAAAAACTCCAATCAAACATGGGCATTTTAAATAATTACTCAAGACTAAAATTTACATATTATATGTGCTTGGAATTTTGCTATTTATATAACTAAATAAGTGATTTTAGCCCATATGCTTTTATTTCATGCTACTGCATTAGTATGTAAAATACTCAATATTATTGAAAATTCTCTTTTTATGATTTAACTTTCCATCTCATAATTAGGAAACTGCATAAAATAACAAATAAACATCAATGTGGTTTTAAGATACACAGGATAAGGGAATGCAAAGGGGAAAAGGGTAGTGTGGATTAAAAGAAGCAAAAAATAATATAGTTAAGTAGGCCTTGGAATGTATTTTCATTTTTGAGTATTAGCATCTGATTTTACTCATTATACTCCATGTCTCCTGCTCATTCATCAATGTTTCATTGACCTCATCCATCTCCCTCTTCTATTTCTGTCCATATAAGTTGCTTCACCATACTCAGAAAAACAAATATGCATATGAGAAGATAATTAAGAGGTGGCTCAGCACATATGTAAAGTCATACCCTATAGGTTGACAGTGATTTATTTTCTGACCCACTCAGGTCAAGAAATCTTTCTTAGCCTTTATAGTGGTCTCCCTGCATCTTGGTGGTCCCCCTAAATAGTTGATTATTTGCCTTTTTGACAATAAGAACAATTTCTTCATCCCAAGCATTTCACCACCTTATATTCTCATTTAAAAACAGAAACTGAATACCTCATTTCTATTAACCTACCCAATCAATGTGTGACCTTCTGCCTATAACCAGAAGGTCACACTAACATTTCTATCCATGGATCTATTTAATCATTTATGCATGCTTTCTTTTATATGAAATATGACAATCTATTTAAAATTTTCTACTATTTTCATTCATCTTTGAAGATCATCCAACTTGTCAGAATACTGTGATTTAATTTTTAAAATTTTTCTAAAATTTTTATATTTTAAATTTATGTCTCATTGTATGTGTATGTACACAGACAAATGGGTTGATGGAAATATTTAGAGAAATACAATGAATACTGAAACTTCTATAATAAATATTAGTCCTTCAAAGATATCACACCTCATACATATTGAATCAACTAGTGACTATGTAAGTCTGGGTTAAAACCTTGGATTTTGACTAAAGTCATGTTAGGAAAATTTATTAACCTCAATTTTGACTCCGTTTCTTCAGAAATAAAGGTTTTTTGAGAATATGAATCTACTCTTTATATCATCATCCTAATGGCTGAAGACAACAGATTCAATGTCATTTTCAAACAATATGCATCAAAATTACTATAGAATTAAAAATATACAAGAACATGTAAAAGTACATGAATTAAGGCCATTAACAATTTTACTTCACTTTAGATGTATCTGGATATATGTATCATATATTTTTAAGACTGATCATAAATTAGAACACTGTGACTTAAGAATTATTGTTGTCAATCAGAGTGGATGACTTATAATTCTTACCTATTGACATTACAAATGATATAGAAGGTAATGAGATTTACTTACTTCTATTATTATAATAGATGGTTAAAAACACATAAAATAACATTGATTTCTAACTCTGTAACATAAACTTCAGAAGGATTTCATGCAGTCTTGTTATGAGGTAATGATATTTTCTTAATGTCTGCACTTTTTCCAAGTTGTAATTCTATATTTTGTTTGAGAAGTGAATGATATGTGAAAGTAATGAGATGAAATCTTACCACAAAGAGGACATGAGCATTTAATCATAAGGAGTGGGTAAAAAATGGAAATCCTGTTTAACAGTTCTTTAGCCTCAAATTCCAGCAAAATTAAGGACAAATAATAAATTGCCTATTTTTAAATATCATCAATTCAGTGACTGTTTACTCATGTACTACTTTATCAAAACTCATTTATAATTAATAAGATCTCTGAATTTTCTTTGGATTAAGTAAAAAGGAATAGGATTTGCAAAGTAACACAAATAGCCAAGGGTCATTTAGATATTCAGATATCATTAAACTTTCCAGAGTTCATTTTGGCCTCAGGGATAAACCTGCCTTCGTAATGGAGACAACCAGTTACTATAGAATCATACCCATCACCTAGAAAATAATTGAACTAGTAGTATACTAAGAAATGAACCAAGCTGCCTAACCAAGATTAGACAAAGAGTGAGGAACAGCCCAAGTGTTATTTTTCTTTTAGTGTTGCCTAAATTACTAAATTACAAGAGTAGTACTCTGTATCTGACACATCTGTATCTGTATCAATTTTTGTCCTTGACCAAAATTTCAGGAAAATCACTTAATAAGGATATCAATATTTAATATTCCCAATTACATTCAGTTAAAAAATCTGTTTCAAAAAAATCTACTTATTTTCTTATTTGTCTGGTTGTCAATTTACTTAGATATGTACTTAATAAATTCTAGTTTGAATACATGTTTTTAAATAGCTATGAAAAGCATGGATATTGTATTTTTTTTTTGTTTCTCAGACTTCTTGTATCCTACTCTCATTCACTTGACATTAGCCACTTATTTGAACAGGTTGGTTGACAGGTTGGTTGAGACTCTATTTTAACAAGTGATTTCATGACCACAGAGGCAGGGGAAAGAAGAAAAAAAAAGAGGTATCATGAGATGATTTTATAAACTTCTACTCAAAAGTAACCCTTGAGAATTTTCACATTTCATTACCCAAAGTGTGTTATATGGCTGTGCTTGACTTCAGTAGGGTGGAAGGTACAATTTTTGTCACTAGGTAAAAGAATGACTACCCAAATCTTGTATAGCCATACAATCTATTACTCCTTATATTCTAAAGAAAGTTAAGGACAAAGGAAAAAAAATAATGAATGAAGGCACATTGGCACATTTGGTTTGCAAATTCCAGAGTTAATTGAGCAAAAATCAGGATGATTTTAGAATACACATATAGGACTAGTTAGATAACAATATTTATTTATTTACGTATTTATTTATTTTTGCAGTATTGGGAATGGAACCTGGGGCCTTGAGCATGCTAGGCAAATGCTTACCACTGAGTCAGCCTATATATCCCCAGCCCTTTTATAGTAATATTATACAAAATAAGTAAATACTTGGAAATTCTGAGAGAGAAGTTTTTATAAAAATTTATAAAGGACAAAGTCCCAGAAACGATGTGTGCACAGTCTTTTTTCCACACTTCCAAAATCAAAAGAGCTCTGAAAACCACTTAATATGAATACTCATATATTTTCTTGTATAAATAGAAATGAGCTTGATATTGACAAGTGCTGTTTAATATCCTTCTAACTCTGAATTCTAAAATATATTTTTTTTATTCAAAAGTTTTAAAAATGGTAGAGTAAGCCTCCACTGTCCCGTCTCAAAATCATGTTTAGGGTGGAGCTGAAAGAGTAACAGCCTCTTTCCTGCAGTGTTAGCTCATGAATAGAACTTGTCACCAAAGCCCCACATTTGTCTTAGTAAAAAGAGCATAGGAAATATCTGGGGTCGGAAAGCAACTCCCTATATTCCTGTGGTGGATTAAGGAAAAAAAATGGGTTAAGGTAGAATGTTTCCTGATAATAGGGAGACACTGAGAGAGCACTAATAAGGGGTATATTGGCAATGACCTACTTAGACCCCAGACGCAATCCAATGAGCAGACAGGACTCTGCCTTCCATCGTGAAGACAATAATGAAGAATATGATGAAGGTTCCTTGAGGTTTAGCAGGCAATTTGGAAAGAAAGATTAGAAAGGGTAAACCCATGAAAGGGGAGAAAACACACGAGAGTGAGCAGTTTGTACTTTGAAATGTTCACTTCACCTAAAATAAATAGTTATTGTAGTTTTAGTGTCTATTTCTCCCATCAAAGAAGTACTTTTTCCAGTTCTGAGCAAATTATGCTGAGTTAGATATAAAAACTATAAGAGAAACAAAAGTAACTAAATTATATGTTAGATTCATTCTCAATATAATTATTTCATGTTTTTTAATGAATAATGTTGTTAGCTATATTACATTACTTATTTAAAATGACCTGCTAGAATCTATTTAGTTCATTTCTAGCATTGGCAATGAACATATTTAAGAAAAAGCTCAATGCTTAAAAATGTAATGCTGCAAATATCAAAGTTTCAGTAGTACCTGTGACAAATGTCTGTAATCCCAGCTACCCAGGTGGCTGAGGTAGGAGAATCACAACTTTAGTGCCAGGCTGTGCATGTTAGGGAAACCCTGTCTTCAAAAAATAAAATAAAAAGGGCCATGAGTTCAATCCCCAGTACTACTTAAAAATATATAGTTATGCATATTTTTTTCTATATTTAATTGATACATTAATAAACCTATCTTGCCTCTCTTCTTTCTTTGGATATACTTATCATAATATAGATTAAAGATTGCCTCCCTAAAGTAATGAAAAAGTCAGAAAATTTACAACGTTCTTTTTGTTACAGAAAATGAGAGTAGGTAACCAAGATTTGAATTTACTTGCTTGAAGTGATTACTGCTGATAGATCTGTGTTCATGTGCAGACCCCAGTTGTTATGGTTTGGAAGTGAAGGGTCCCCCAAAAGCTCATGTGTGAGACAATGCAAGAATGTTTAGAAGAGAAATGATTCAGAGCCTCAACACAAAAGGTGAATTAATTCCCTCTGGGATTAACTGAGGGGTAATTGAAGTGGGTAGGGTATGGCTGGGGGAGGTGAAGCATCGGGGAATGACTTTGGGGTATATATTTTGTATCTGATGAGTAGAGTCTTGCTCTGATTTCTGATCATCATGCCAGCTGTTTCCCTCCACCATAATCTAGTCTTGTTGGTCTGCCTAACTTTGAGCCCTGAGGAATGGAGCCTGCTATCTATGGATTGAGATCTCTGAAACCATGAGCCCCCAAATAAACCTTTTCTCCTCTAAAATTGTTCTTGTTGGGTCTTTTAGTCATAGCAGCAAAAAAGCTGACAAAAACACCTGAAGTGTCAACTTTTTTCCATGAATGATTTACATCTTGGACTCTCACTGGTGCTGCAAAAACCTCACCTCCAGCCAAATGAGAATAATTTTGAACTTCAGATTTCCAGAACAGTAAGATAATACAATTGTTATTTTTTCAGGTTAATAGGTTTATGACAGTTTCTTACAATAAGAATAGGAAATTAACTCAGGTTGTTTTGCTTAAATAAACATACCAAAATTATCTTGTCAGTGGCCAGATCAATATCAAGCACAGCTACACTTTCATGGCCTGAACTAACCTACTGGAGTGTTTGCTAATTAAAACCTGTAGCTGGAACAATATCTCATTTGGGAAACTTGGAGAAGGACTTACATGTAATATTAAGATTTTTGGCAAAAATGGCTCAGGCTAGATGCTTTAAGGGGAGAATTTATGCGTGTGTTTCTACAAGTGACCTGCATTCTTAGATTGTGATCCCTTCCTTGTATCACTTCACATCTGGCTACAATCACTTTGTCTCCTACTACCATTTCAATCTCCTGTCTCTTATGTATGGACCCTTAAGACTATAACAATCCTACCAGGATAATCTCATCATTCTACCTCTTTAGTTTTACTATAGGTTCTGAGGATTCAAATATGGATATTTTGGGAGGGGTCTATTATTATTACACAAACTAATGCTGAGGTGCAATATAAGAATTTTTTTTTTTTTGGTAGCCAGGATTGAACTCAGGATTGCTTAAGCAATGAGTCACATCCCCAGCCTCTCTCCACCTTTTTTAAATTTTTGACATAGGGTCTCCCAAATTGTTTAATGCTTTGCTAGAAAATACCTTCCTTTAATTTTTTTTCAATGTAGCCATGTTTTAACTTTTTGGTCAAACAAATTTGGGTTTATATGAAACTTTTCTTGCATATATACCATGTAGATAAAGTAAATTTAGTTGACACATTTGCAATTCAAAGTTATCAACTGTCAATTGGTTATGATAATAGAAACATGGGTTGAAATGAAGATACACCAAGATAGTGTTGGTATTTTGTAAATGTTCAATAATGGTCTCTGATATTATTACTGTTACATAAAACTTAGCAGAGACATCGTGTAAAAACCGGGAAATGAGCATACATAATATGAGAAGGTAGTTCTCCAAAGATTTCAGTGGAATGTTTTATATATTCTTTAGCTGGCACTGACCTTACTATTTACAGATGATTTCAGGAGGCACAGTGGAATTCCCATTTTGGAGAAATGGTTTATTTCATGTCTTCAGTACACTGCTCCCTCCATCTGATTAGAACAATTAATTAGAAATATTTTTAGATACTTCACATTTATATATGGTGTTTTCTAAACTGAAGGAATCAATAGTGAGGATGTCAAAAGAGGAGATGATTTTATACCAATCATCAAACTCTATTTCTAATTGCATCAGTTCATGGCAGTTTTAGATTTCTTTAATTACAATTTTAAATATTAAAATGAGAAGTATGCAACACCTCCCTCCAGATCAAAATCCCATTATAATTGTAGAAGAAACTGGCATGTGATTCATAAACTGTATTGTAGCATAAAGGACAAAGTGCAAGAACTGCCAAAGAAAAAAGTCAGCTATATAGCAGTGATCACTTTCTATTCTAAAGTTATTACAATTCAAACTATAATATTTATATGGAAATAGAAAAGTTAATCCTTGGAACAGAGAGCTGGAAATAGATGCATTCATATGGGGTTTATATATTTTTAAAATTTATTTATTTACTATTTTAAAAACAGAAGTAACATTACCGACCTTTGGAGAAAGAGAGAAATAGTTATGGGATAATAGGGTTTTCTTGGGCACAGAAAAATGTATTTTTATCTTAAAACTTAAAAACAACTAATTTCAGATGAACCATAGATTTTTATGTGATATAAATTCTTTTTTTGCATAGTTAGATAAATTATGCATGTAGAACTCACTATGTTCTCCAGATAATGAAAGAATTAAAACAAGACTCAAGAAGTGATAAACTCAAAAGAAAAGATTGATAAGTGTCATAAAATTATTTGAGCTTGTTGAAAGATAACCATAAAATATAAAAGATGCAAGCTACAAATTAAGAAAACTTATTTACTATGTAAATGACAAAGATTATATTGAACTAAAAATGTAAAAAGAATTCCCTAAGTATACATAAAGTATCAAACCAAGAGAAAAAAATCAAAAGGCACAAACAGGAATTTCCCCAAAGAGACAATATTCCTGAATAAAAATACATGAAGACATGTCTAAACTCCTTAAGTAAACAGAAATATGCTAGTTAAAATTTCAGTCAGTAATTATTATTTTATGACGTTGATTTAAAATGAAAAAGTCTTGCAATGCAAAGTGTTGGTAAGAGTATGAAACCCAAACGATTGCAAATAAAGTTCTAGGATTGCAAATAAATTTCTAGTGGAAGTAAAAACAGGTGAAACTATTTTGAAATGCAATTTATGATATGGTAAATTTGAACATTTGGCTACATTATGACCAAATAGTTCGAGACCTAGTTTATACCCTATTATGACTCTTGAAAAGTGTGCCTCAGGAAATATGCACAAAATTCTTCATTGCAAGTATTCATAATAATAAAAACTTTAAGCAGATTAAGCACCATTTAACTGTATAATAGACAAATTACTATAGTAAGCTCACAAGATATCATATTGTAAGCACTGAGAATGAATAAACTACAACATAAGGAAACTTGAATAACTGTTATTAATGTTGTGTAACCTGAAAAAAAGTAAAATTGTAGGAAGTTGAAGTCATTATTCTTTATAAATAATAAAGGCACATAAAAATAATAAAAACTCAAAAACAAGCAAAACTGAGCACCAAATTGCCTAGCACTTGCAAAGATGTGGTAAGCTATTTTAAAAATACAGGAATAATAAAATAATTAATTTTTAGGTAATGTTTTTATGTGTCAAAGAAATATTAGCAAGGATAATCAGGGAGTTTTCTTCAATATTAATGAGCTAGGTAGGCATTATTGTCATAGGTATAGATTCTGTATTTCCTATAGACACTACCCACACCTAGCTATTTAACAGCAATTTTTCAATCATGTTACTCCTCTCTAAGGTCAATAATTTGTTCTCATCTTTTTCTCTTAAGTTTTCTTGTTCTCCTATTTATAGTTATTTATAATTATAGATTTGATATCCATCTGGAGGTAATTTACCTTGTACTGCAAATTCTTCTCACCTTCATATAAAAGAATTTTTTATTAAGTATACAAAAATTCTGAGCTGGTGTTGAGAATCTACTCCATTTCAACCAGCATATGTATGTCTCCAGGAGGTGTTACACTGCTATAGAATTTGTAGAACTGGAGAACAAGTTTAGGTAGAAAGGCAGGGATTTGTGGCTTTGATAGTGGTGCTAACGGTGTATTTCTATCTGGGAGTGAAATGAGTAAAATTGCCTCAGTCACCACATGCACTACATTGTGGCAACATTTATGTCCAGCTGTTAATGAAAACTATGCCATCCTTTTAATTGTCCTGGAAAATAGTTGCCTGTAAAAATACTTGGCCAGCTATGGGGGATTTGCCTAGTGGCACTCCAGAGATGGCAATCCATAGAAGTGCAAGGCCTCCTAAACTGTTAGGGATGGAATAGGTTGTTTGATTACACAGTGAACGACACTGCTCCTGGTAATGAAACATTCACACCAGGAATAAAGCACCCCATTCTCCAAATAGCTCTGAGGCAATATTATTGAGCTGTGGTATCATCCTGAGCCCTTTAGTTGGCCTTCCTGTTTCACAGGCCATAGATGATATGAAAGAAACTAAAATGAAGAGGAAGTGAGGGACATTAAGCATGAATCAGGAGGAAGATAGAGCAAAGAAAACAAAAGGGGTCTAACAAGGAAAGGAAGGAGCAATTTGCTTTCATGTGGGAAGGGCAATTTACATGGTCCAAAGAGATGAAGGAAACATGTGGAAAGCCAAACTGCTAATTCCTTATAATAGTAAAGCTGTGTGAGGATATTTAAAACTCAGAAATTCATTGATGGTGGCAGTTGTTCTGGCCTGGTTAACCAAACCTGATTGACAAAACAGCATTGAATTTTTCATTATATTGATCATGAGATATTGAATCATGAGTCTTTTCTCCTCCTATAAAGGCAGATTAAACTTTATTGGTGTGACTGGGAACTTGGAAACTGAGCTTTTTTTCTCAAGCAAAAGCAGTTGTATAGCAGTTACAAGTCTTAGGCATATTAGTCCAAGGATAATTTGCTGTTGCTGGTGCCATAGGACATGCTGCAGGGGACCCATATACTCTACTGTAATAGAAAATATCGCCTCAATGGTATGGGTTCCTAGGTCTATGGGCAAAGGGACTAGAACAAGTCACAGAATTGGAAAATATTAATAGGACTTTTCATCTCTTGGGAGAATGTGTCGAATCATTATGGTCTATAACAACCACACCTTTGTCCTACTTTTCTTAGCCACAACCATAGGAACCACTGGAATAAGAAATATGGTATTATAAATCTGGGGATGAACATAGCCAGTATTACACTCAATCATAATGATCAAGTTGCTTATGGTCTTCAGTAGTTTGACCAGAATATACTTCAATTTGGTTTCCTTTGCATATTTTGTTAAGAGTTTACTTATCTCCTGAATCTCTCCTTCCGGTATTATTTGATGTTTTGAAAACTCTCAGACAATGTAACTTCAAATATTTCTTTCACTCTAAATCTCTCCTTTTCTTCTGAGACTCCAATGACACATCAGTTACATTTTCAGCTGTAATATCTGCTGATGCACTTTAAAATATTTTTTTCTTTCTATTTCTGAACTCCACTTTGGATATTTTCTATTTATATGACTTTCAGATTACTAAATCTATAATTTGTAATAACTAATCTTCTCTGTAATTGAGAGAAGCTACCAGGTTCTCTTTCGAGCTACAACTGGCTGCATACTCTCAGCACTCTCAGGCCTGACTTAGCAGCAAAAGCTGCCCCACCCAAGACTGCATCTGTCCTAGAGAAAAAATCTATAAACAACAACTGACAGGGAAGTATAACCTCCCATCCATTTTGGCACAAAATGGGACAACTCTGACAGGCCATATTTGCTCCAGCTTTCCCTATGTGTTTGACTAATGCATCTCCAGGCCTGAATGGCAAATTTCTTTCTCACCATGCCCACTTCTGATTCTCCTTCACATGTACAGATTCCTAAAAAGTGTTTTGTGCACACTAAATTATCTCAGTATGTCCTTCTTGCAAAGCCAATCTGTGGAAGGTAATACTGGCATGTTCAAAGAAAAAAAAATCAGATTTTATTGTGGAGATGGATCACTCAGAGTCAACCTGGCAATGAAGACTGTATACAAAGTACCATATGTAACTGTGGAAGCTTCTGCAAAAACAAGATATCCAATTGTTAAAATCCCATTGCTGGTGAATTGGGAAGATACACTGGGCAATAGAGAATGCAGTAACACTTATGGTGTAGTGAGCATTTGAAACATGTAGTGTAAATATTAATTATAAACATGATACTGGATGGCATTATTAAGCATTATTACTCTGGAAAAAATAATAGAAAGTTACACTTAACAAATTTTGAAAGCCAAGCATAAAATACAGTGATCTTTCCTGGTAGATTAGAAAGAGTCATTCATTTTCTGAGACAGGAGAAGATAACAGATCTAAACACCAGAACTTCATCAAGTAATAACAATGACATAGAAGGTAAAACAAGGAATCAAATCAGTTTCTCTCTTTGGGTTAGGGCCCAGTTTGGGAACAAATGGGGCCAGGACAGTGGGATTAGTCTTCACTCTTACCCTGCAGAACTGTTGGTCTCTTTCCTATTAGAACAAGCATTCCAAACTTTAAGACACTGTATAAGCCTTTCACCAGCATGGCATTGTTTGTCCTTCTCAAAAGAAGCCCATAACTCCTCTCCCAGCCACTAAACTACAACTATGGTAAATTCATAGTGTGATTCAGCCAAGAATTTGTCAATGGGGAAGAAAGGAATTACATCTGAAAAGAGCTGAGGATTCATTCAGAATATATTTCAAGGAACTGGGAAAGTACTCGACTAAATAGATTTCAAAGATTCTTAAATGAAGGGGCAGAAGTTTGAACAGGGGATATTTAATGATTCAGCAGCATTCAATTGAATTACAATTTTAGAACCCTGGCAAAGAGTCCAGAAGGTGTTGCAAACTGACTATTTGGATAACTTGTAAAACATGAAGAGAGAAATGGCCATTGCTAAGCAAAAGTGTAGGGATGCACAGGCAGATAGTGAGGGAAGATATTAAATGGCCCAAGGAAGTGGAAAGCTGGAATAGACATACACTTTAGTTCCAGAAATCATTGCAGAAGTTATCTATTCACCAAAAGCCGTAGGGACGCACTAGTGAGAGGATTGCCAACATCATCAGTGAGTGGCTTCCCCAGTAGCCCAAGGTTGAAGATTGCAAAGGCTGTGACATATGTAGATGTTCTAATAACAGGGAAGACCCTGAAACAATAGAGAATAGGTGGTGGGGAGGGATTATTTATCTGACTAAATATTTAAAAACTAACAAATACAATATTCTACAAACATCTGCCAAAAACCCTCGACTGTGTTCAATACATTTTTCATCATATATGTATCCTAGAGCATAAAATCTAGTTGGTTCAAATAACCATCTGCCACATTTTATGATGTTTTGAGTGTCCATTATTATCCTTACCCTGGCACAATCATTCAATCATTACAAATAAAATATTCAGATTTTTTCCTCTGTGAACCTTAAAAAACTACTTATCATGGAGGTTAGGCAATACAATAAAAGGAAGAATGAAAATAGATTTCTTACTAAATACATAATGTTTGCTTACCACAATTTGAGTGCAGCCATCTGCATTTAAGTTAGATATTACTCAGAAGTATTTAATCGCTTAATAACTGAATCACTAAGTATTAATCACTAATCACTTATAATGTGTGACATAAAATCTATGTTCAAAGTGTAGAAATCAAATGAAATTATTTTCATGGTTTTGCAATTCACTATAATCCAGTTATATATATATATATATATATTTGTGTATAAAATCACACACACACACACACACACACACAGAAACTTCAAGGGGCAAAAAAAGACAATATACAAGTGATGTGTCTATCATTATCCCCTGGGTAAACTCCTTTCATCTGATTTTCTGTACTTAGAGTTTAATAAATAACTAAATTCTAGGTGTAGATACAGACGTTATAACTATAAATATTCTGTAACTTATGTGTTGACTATAACAACTCTAATGAAGAGATGAATATTGCTCTAATGAAACAGATAGCCATTTCCAACACATGGCAAACCTATTGATTTAATGTTTATTTAGAAAGAAAATTGAATTATATAGCAATGTGTTTCCCAAGTACTTTGGATCTCTGGATCAACAGTTCACATATCAAACATTTTATTTTATTTGAATATTGTTTAATAAATTTCAACTTGTTACCTTGAAAAGGTAGATCTTATTGCTTGTGATAGCATAAAAAATTCAAATTAGTTAGGGTGGTTAATTTCATATAAAAAGATGTTTGGGTAATTAACTTCTCCATACCCACATTATCATCAATCTATACTGTACAATATTCAATTATGTTTAAGAAGACTGATTCTGGCAAACTACCACCCATATTTATTATCTCACAGAACTAGATTTTAGTTTTGTATTTAAAGGAAACTTTGCTTACTGTCTCACTTCTGCATTTCAAATGTTTACATACTGCCCTACATACTAAACTTTCAATAATGACTTGATTAAGTGATCAGTGAAAACGAGTAAGCAATGATTGTGACTAAGACTAAGATCCTAATAACAAAATGAAGTAAAAGCTGCATTGGAAAACAGCACATTATGTAGAAGCATTATGAAATATTTTTTTTAAATCTATCTAATGTCCCTTAGATAGATCAAGGGGTTTAACAAAGAGGTGTCAAGAAAAAAAAAATGACCTCATGAAAGTCATCCCAAATTAAGGAGAAGATACTAAATCTTATCTATTGAACATACCATAGAGATTCTAGTTATTTAGTTTGATAATTACAGACAGAAAAATCTCTGACATGGGAAAATTTGGAAACATTTATAAATATTTTAGACTAATGTACTACTGTTATTCTATCAAGCAATTTAGCATATTTCCATCAATGCAGATATATATATATATATATATATATATATATATATATATATATATATATATAAATTTGAAAGGATAAAACAAAATGATACAGAATTTAACTCAAGCAAATGATATTATGGTTATTACTATTCCATTATATCATTGAGTACTTCCTAAAACATATAAAGTGCTGTTCTCTTCTTTTCTTTTCTTTATTTCTTTATTTTTTGATACCAGGGATTGAATCCAAGGGAGCTTCACCACTGAGCCTCCCCAGCCCCTTTTTTTTAATGTTTTATTTTGAGAGAGGGTCTCGCTAAGTTGCTTAGAGCTTCACTAATTTCCTATGGCTGACATTGAACTTGTGATTCTCCTGCTTCAGGCTCTGGAGCTGCTGGGATTACAGGCAGGAATCACCACATCTACCCAAAGTGTATTTCTTTGTAGTCACAAAAGTACCCAAGATTTAAAGAAATCAATAACTACTACATTTTAAAAATTCATATTATTTTCTGTGATGTAGATAAAAGTAGGCATATGCTGTGGGGATAAATAACCTCTGGGGATATTTGGTAAGAGAGTATAAGAATACCACATAATTAGATTTAAAAGTTATGCTTCATTTTACTTTTATTAGTGAATCAGCAGTAATGTATTATTTTCTATACTAAGAACAAAATGTTTTTTCCTAAGTTAAACCACCAGTAAGGAAAAAATTAAGTGAGGTATGAATAAAAGGATTGGCATATACATACACAGCTCATGGGCAGAGCTTGATCTGGTAGTATAAGTTTAGAAATTTGATTTCTTACAACCACTATTAATATTAAATATACTCAACTTGTATTTCATAGTAAATTAAATATTCTTTCATTTAAGCTGATAAAAAATGTACATTTTAGTTACTGTTATAATTTAGATATGTAGAATCTCCCAAAAGCTCTGTGAGAGATAATGCAAGAAACTTTATAGGTAAAATATCTGGTTTAGGAGAAAATTAACCTAATGCACTGATTGATACATTAATCCACTGATAGGGATTAACTGGGTGGTACCTATAGGCAGGTAGGTTGTGCCTGAAGGAGATGATTCACTGGGGGCTCACTGGGTGTATATATTTTGTCCCTTGTGAACAAGCTCTTTCTTTGCTTCCTGGTTACCATGTCCTGAGCTGCGTTTCTCCTGCATATCCTCCTGCCATCATGTTTATTGGGCCTTATTTGGGGCCCACAGCAACAGATCTGGATGTGTACAGAGGGAGAACATTGGAACCATGAACCCCATATAAACTTTTCCTCCTCTAAAATTGTTCTTGTCAAGTCTTGTTGGTTACAACAATGAAAAAACCTGACTAAAACAATTACAGATCAATTTTTTTTTCATTCTAAAAGCAGAAAAGAGTGAATTCTTGACAAAGAGGAAGATATATGGTTTAAAATTCTGTTCTCAAATAAAGTGACCAAAGAGCATCATAGCTTGAGTGATCTTGTAATTATAAATGTAAGTTGTGTATGTGCTAGAACAATGCTTTTTAAACTTTACCATGTTGAACTGGGGTTGGGGATCAGTGACTGAGTGCTTGTTTTGCACATGTGAGGTACTGGGTTCCATCCATCTTACCACATAAACTTTAGCAGGCATTGATAATCATTTGGAGGAAAGCTTCTTCAAATGCAAATTCCTGGGCTTACTCACAGATATTCTGATTCAATAGTCTGAAGTGAGGGCCCAGGATTTGCATTTTTCATAAATTCTCAGGAAATGATGATAATGCTGATTTGTGAATCTCATTTGAAGAAACATTGGTTTGGAAAACATTTGCTTTCAAGTAACAGAAAAAATGAGTCAAATGATTAATGTAAAAGAGAAATTTATTGCCAAATATAACTGAGAATTTTAAAGTAGAATTTACTGGGGCTGTAGCAGAATCCAGGTTGTCATATGGCATCACAGGCCTGAATCTCTCTTATGACTCCCTGCTGTTATATTTGCTTTATACTCAGTCCTGCATCATCACAAGCTCAAATTTAGCAGAAAGGGAAGCTTATGATTTTTTTCAAAAGTTCTAGCAAATATATATTTAGGGATTTAATTTATCACTCACATTTTCATAAATAATTACCAACATCAAGAAATTGCCTGCTTCTTATGACCAGACCTAAGTCTTTTGATCTGAGTAATTCCATCTCAAACATGTAAACTGAGAAAGAAGCAATGTACAGGTTCACAGAAGCATGCATGTATTTATGTGATATATTTTTGATTGATCCGTATGCCCTAACTATCTGTAAATACTATCCTGTAATATAAAAATGACAAAAGTATCCATACTTACATTCAAACTATTAGGAAGGGCAAGTAAACTAAGTAAATAAATACACTATGCTCATAGATAGTAAGGGTTACAGAGGGAAAACAGTATAAAGAAGAGGTGAAAAGATTGGTGGGGAGGGATGGGTGGCAAGAAAAAGCCTTACTGAGAAGTTGATTCTAGAATAAACTACTGAGGGAGGTAGAGTGGCTATTCTGTGCATATCCAGGAATACTGAGTTCGTGGGTAAGGAATGAATGCTTGTTGACAATTATTTTTTTTTTAATTAAAAGCATCTCCCTTTGGGAAACTAAGGACTATCTATCCAGAGCCTGAAATCCTGAAGGACAAGTACATCATGTAGAATGATCTGAATGTGGACAGAAAGGCTCCGTTCCCATCTAAAGGAAAGTCATCTGAAAAAGATTTATTGATTTTTCCATATTGTAAGTACTTTTACTTCAACTGTTCCTGGAAGGATCACTGTGACAGCATGGGTTCTCTGAAAGCAGACACTGAGAGGTGTTTGGGGTACCAGCTATTAAGAATCAATATCTGCAAAGGGAAGGGAAAGGAGGGTTGGGCACAGAAGAGAGGCAAACTATAAGACAGGCCTAGAAATGTGTGTCTACAAGCAATCTGATAAGTTCTAGAGCAAACCTCCCTATCAGAGTGTCTTGCTTTGGGAAGTCTGCATTTTATGACATAACTTATCACTCACTCACTGGATGCAGAATGTTAAGGGAGACCAATTACCTGAGATAAGGAAGCTCTTTGTAACTAAGGCTGAGCCAAAGGATCTCACAAGCAGAGGTGCTATAAGGATTACATACCCAGTTATTGGGCATGGAGACCATCCATGAAGGGAGATACGGGTAGTATATCACTACATCTGTCTTTGTATGATCTTTGGACCACCTTGATCTTGGAGAGCAGTTTCACAGGATGTTTGTGTATCATTTCTTATCCTAGATTTACTGTTGCTTTAACTTAAGGTCATTGAACTGATTCCTTGCTTGCCCTTTATTGTGATTCATGAATACATATGTGTATACATGCATGTATATATGCACATATGTGTTGGTTAGGAATCAACATATTATATATGTATAAAATATGTACACACATGTGTGTACATGTGTTGTATACACACACATGTACACAAACACACACACACATATAGATACAAAAGTAATTTTAACTGGGTACTTCTGGTTCAGTGTTACTTCCAAGGTTGCAATAAAGCTGGGGCTATGGGTTCTGAAGACTCAACTGGGACCGACTGATCCAATCTAATCTGGTTCATCTGATGGTTAACAGGAAAATGTTGTTACTCATCATGGGCTGATCATTACAACACATCATCTCACATCCTCCAGAGAAGGTAATAAGAAAGTGAGAGAATTTCATTATTGCTTTTTCTATTTCTATGAGGAATGTCATTGGGATTTTGATTGGGATTGCACTGAATCTGTTTAGTGCTTTTGGTAGTATGGTCATTTTGACAATATTAATTCTGCCTATCCAAGAACAAGGTAGATCTTTCCATCTTCTAAGATCTTCTTTAATTTCTTTCTTTAGCATGCTGTAGTTTTCTTTGTAGAGGTCTTTCACCTCTTTCATTGAGTTTATTCCCAAGCACTTTATTTTTTTTAAGGCTATTTAAATGGGGTGGTTTTCTTAGTTTCTCTTTCAGAAGATTTGTCACTGATGTACAGAAATGACTTTGACTTATGAGTGTTGATTTTATATCCAGCTACTTTGCTGAATTCATTTAGTAGTTCTAGGAGATTTCTGGTGGAATGTTTTGCATCTCTTAGATATAAAATTATATCATGTACAAATAGTGATAATTTGAGTTCTTCTTTTCCTATCCATATCCCTTTAATTTCTTTCATCTGTCTGATTTCTTTGGCTAGAGTTTCAAGAACTATGTTGAATAGAAGTGGTGAAAGAGGGTATTGTTACAGTTTTTAGAGGGAATGCTTTCAATTTTTCTCCATTTAGAATGATGTTGGCCTGGGGCTTAGCATAGATTGCTTTTACAATGTGGAGTTCTTCTAGCATTTTAAACATGAAGGGATGCTGTATTTTGTGAAATGCTTTTTCTGTGTCTATTGAGAAAATCACATAACTCTTATCTTTAAGTCTATTGATGTGATGAATTACATTGATTGATTTCTGTATGTTGAACCAAACTTGCATCACTTAGATGAACCCCACTTTATCCTGGTGCACAATCTTTTTGATATGTTTTTGTACTTGATTTGGAGAATTTTATTTAGAATTTTTGCATCTATGTTCATTAGAGATATTGGTCTGAAGTTTTCCCTTTTCTTATAACTTTATTTTATTTATTTATTTTTATGTAGTGCTGAGGATCAAACCCAGGGCCTTGCACATGCAAGGCGAGCACTCTACTGCTGAGCCATAACCCCAGGCCCTGAAGTTTTTTTTTTGTTGTTGTTGTTGTTGTTTTTTTTTTTTTTTTTGTGATGTGTTTTTTCCTGGTTTTGGAATCAGGGTGATATTGGCTTCATAGAATGTGTTTGGAAGTGTTCCCTGTTTTTCATTTCATGAAATAGTTTGAGAAGTATTGGTGTTAATTCTTCTGTAAAGGTCTTGTAGAACTCAGTTGTGTATCCATCTGGTCCTGGGCTTTTCTTGGTAGGTAGGCTTTTGCTGGTGTCCTCTGTTACCTTGCTTGAAATTTATCTATTTAAATTGTGTATATCATCCTGATTTAGTTTGGGCATATTGTATACCTCTAGAAATTTGTTGATGCCTTCAATATTTTCTCTTTTATTGGAGTACAAATTTTCAAAATAATTTCTAATTATCTTCATATCTTCTTTATTTCTGTAGTATCCATTATAATATTTCTTTTTCATCACAGATGTTAGCAATTTGAGTTATCTTTCTCCTTCTCTTTGTTAGCATGGTTAATGGTTTATTGATTTTATTTATTTTTTCTAAGAACCATCTTTTTGTTTTGTCAATTTTTTTCTATTGTTTCTTTTGATTCAATTTCATTGATTTCAGCTCTGATTTTAATTATTTCCTGTCTTCTGCTTTGGGGGTTGATTTATTCTTTGTTCTTTTTTTCCCTAGGGCTTTGAGATGTACTGTTAGGTCATTTATTTGTTGACTTTTTCTTTTTTGAAGGAATGAACTACATGCAATGAACTTTCCTCTTAGTACTGCCTTCATAGTTTCCCAGAGATTTTGATTTGTTCTATTGGTGTTCTCATTTAACTTTACTTTTTAGTCTCCTTCTTGGTATCTTTTGCAACCCATTGTTCATTCAATAGCATATTATTTAGTGTTCAGGTGTTGGAGTAGCTTTTATTTTTTATTTTATCATTGATTTCTAATTTTATTCCATTATTATCTGATAGAATGCAGGGTAGTATCTCTACTATTTTATATTTACTAAGAGTTGCTTTGTGGCATAATATATGGTCTGTTTTAGAGAACGATCCATGTGCTGTTTAGAAGAAAGTGTATTTGCTCATTGAAGAGTGAAATACACTATAAATGTGAGTTAAGTCTAAGTTATTGATTGTATTATTGAGTTACATAATTTCTTTGTTTAGCTTTTGTTTGGAAGATCTATTCAGTGGTGAAAGAGATGTGTTAAAGTCAACCAGACCTTAAACATACTACAGAGCAATAGTTTCAAAAACAGCATGGTATTGGCACCAAAATAGACCTGTAGACCAATGGTACAAAATAGAGGACACAGAGACAAACCCACATAACTACATTTATCTTATATTAGACAAAGGCTCCAAAAACATACATTGGAGAAAAGATAGCCTCTTCAACAAATGGTGCTGGGAAAGCTGGAAATCCACATGTAACAAAATGAAGTTAAACATCTATCTCTCACCATGAACAAAACTCAACTCAAAATGGATCAAAGACCTAAGAATTAAACCAGAGACCTTGTAACTAATGGAAGAAAAAGTAGGCCCAAATCTCCATCATGTTGGATTAGGCCCCAACTTCCTTAAGAAGACTCATATAATGCAAGAATTAAAACCAAGAACGAATAAAGGGGATGGATTCAAACTAAAAAGCTTCTTCTCAGCAAAAGAAATAAACAATGAGGTGAATAGAGAGCCTACAGAATAAGAGCAAATCTTTACTACAAGCACATCAGATAGAGCACTAATCTCTAGGATATATAAAGCACTCATAAACCTTAACACCAAGAAAACCAAATAGCCCAATTAATAAATGTTCCAAGGAACTGAACAGACTCTTTTCAGAAGGTCATATACAATCAACAAATATATGAAAAATAATCAACATCTGTAGCAATTAGAGAAATGCAGATCAAAACTACTCTAAGATTTCATCTCACTCCATTCAACATGACAGCTATCAAGAATACAAACAACAATAAATGTTGGTGAGGATGTGGGAAAAAGGCACACTCATACATTGCTGGTGGGGCTGCAAATTGGTACAGTCCCAGATTCCTTGGAAAACTGGGAATGCAACCACCATTTAACCCAGCTATCCCACTCCTCAGTTTATACCCAAAGGACTTAAAAACAGCATACTACAGGGACACAGCCACATCAATGTTTATAGCAGCACAATTCACAATACATAATTATGGAACCAACTCAGATGCTCTTCAGTAGAAGAATGGTACGGAAACTTTGGTATATATATTCACTATGGAACTTTAGTCAGCAATAAAAAGTGAATAAAATCATGGCATTAGCAGGTAAATGGATGGAGTTCGAGAATATAATGCTAAGTGAAATAAATCAGTCCCAAAAAAGCAAAGGTCAAACATATTCTTTGACACAAAGAATCTGACTCATAATGGTGATGGGGGGCACAGCATGGATGGAATGGAGAAACTTTAGATAGGGCAAAGGGAAGGGAGGGGAAGGGAGGGAGCAAGTGGGTAGGAATGAAGGTGGAATGAGTTAGACATCATTACCCTAGGTACATGTATGAAAACAAAAAAGGTGTGAAAATACTTTGTGTACAACCCATGACTTGAAAAATTGTATTCTATATGTGTCATATGAGATTAATTGCATTCTACCAACATATATAACAAATTATAATAAATAAATAATTTAATAAAGAAGAAAGAAATCAAGAGAAAGAATGTGATACAAACAGATGCCAGTGCCTTTTTAAATCATATTTGGAAGTGACATGCCATCACATCTACCGATTTCCTTTGGGCTCACAGACCTAGTGTGATGCAGTGTAGTAAGAGATTATTCAGGTGGGAGGGGAAACAAAAAGGGTATCATTAGGGTTATATTTGAGGTTGGTTACCACACTTCTCTAGTATCCTTTATATATCCTTTGGTCCTGATTATAGTAGAATCCATATATAATTTAGAATACTAAATGTGTCTCATCTCATGATTTTGTGGCTCCTATGGGGCTCATTTCATGATGGATAGTTAGGGTTGTATTGTCACTTGGTATTTCCTTATTTCATTATCTGTCATACTGTCTCCATCAGGAACAAGTAATATGTCAAGAACTTTATTTTTTAAAAAAGGAACATTAAATTCTCTGCAATAGATATAATGCCCTTGCTTTATAACCTGAGAACTTTGATCTTTAAATCCCCTATGGATCTTGTTTTATCTTTATAGTTCAAACTGAAAGGTCCTCCAGATGTAATGGTCCAAGAGATAGAGCTACTTATATCACAGCCTGGACTTGCTGCAAGGAAAATTCCTCTTTCGACTCCACTTGTAGCTGTTGGTTCTTTGTATCACCCATTATATGGGCCTGAACATTTTCTTTAACATGTAACATACTGTCTCCAGAGTTCACAGAGACACAATAGGAAAAACTTCTTTTTTGTGATAAGAGACAAAAACTAATTTGTCTTTTAATCTTGAGAAAATGTCTCAGCATGCTTCTGACAACTCGTCTCCTAAACCTTTTTTTGTAATGGGTTTTTCCACCATTGTATTTTAGAGAAAAACATAGACAATTTGTTGGTAGGTTTCCAGACTGAAAGGTATGTTTGCAAGCTGCATTTGGGATACTATATTTGAGGAACTACATCTGTACCCATATTAGATTTACTTGAAGAGATTCTAAAACATCAACATCAGAGCATTTGTCTGATGTTATAATGGGAGGGAACTTTTTTAGTCTATAGGAGAAGTGGGTAGGTGAATTTGCATATAGGGGAGAGCATGAATTATCTTTGGGGGTCCAGGGCAGGCCATGGTGGTCAGCCTCTAACATGACCCTCCATTTTTCCTGTCTCCTGGTTTTCACTCCTTTGGGTAGTCTTTTTTCACCCTAAGTAGGACTGATTGACATCACCACTAAGACACTGCAGAAATGATAATGTGACTTTGAAGCTAGGTCACAAAAAATATTGTGTGTTTCATTTGCCGTTTCTTGGATCTTACCATTAGAGAGGAATTGAGGCCTTATGTCAGTGAGCACATTGATGAGACATCTTGGAAGAAAGACTTCCAGCCCAGTCAAGCTCTCAGATGACAGCAGCTTTGGCCAATATCCCAACCAACTGCGACGTTTGGATAGATTCTGTGCCAGAACCTAACTAAACCACTACTGAATTCTCAATTCACAGAAACTTGGAAACAAATATTTATTGTTTTAAACTATTGTTCTTTTTTAGGCTAATTTGCTAAATCACAATAATTTACTAACACACTTAAACCTTAAACCTAGCCTACAAAGAAAATCAGTGGACTCTACCTTCAGATGGACCATTTGCCACACATTTAATTAGATAAAGAGAGATCTGGAGTTCAACGAGACTCTCTACTGGATACATCAATATATGCTGAAAAAAAGACTGTTCCAATAGATCTATTAGTATCTAATCTATTGCCCTTATAGGTGTTAATTAAATCAGAGCCAGAACTGCAATGACCATTTTGAGATCCGCGCCACCCCCCACCACAAAAACTATGACTAGAAAGGAGTTATGTAATAGTTCCTTCTTTTTTTTTTTTTTAACTGCAGAATTTCCAGGGCCTAATCTTAAACAAGTAGAATTTTGAGCCAGTATTCCTTCTTTTTCCTGTTTATTTGTTTGTCTGCCTCTCGGTTTTACCACCAGAAAAAGAAAGAGAGGAAAAAAAGCAAACAGACTTTCAAAACTAAATGGCAAGGAAGATTTGGTGTAATTTAAACTAATGTGGAAAATTTTACCCTTATTAATAAGCGCTTTGTATATTCCACTCTACATGCCTTGCAGATGTAAAGCATAAGATATCACATTGGAAAGGAAAAAAGTAGAAGATAACTGGGAAAAATAGCTGAGAAGTCAGGTACAACTGTCTTTTCCACTTGTAGTCTTCACAAACTCCAAGAATCTAAATAGGTATGGGGAAGCCTCAATGTTAAGAGAAGTTGAATGCAAACCTAGCTAGATGTTTTGTAAAAGGGGAAAAAAAGTCACAGAATTGCATTTACAACCAAATATCTAAGATGAAATAATATACTGTTTAAGATATATGAGACAGGTTAGAAAAAAATAAAGTTATTTTCGAATTTCATGTTTTGCTATGCTCTTATTACACAGTGGGGAAAAAGAACTTAAGCAATACTGGCACACAGTGAGGTTTCAAATGTACTTCCTAGCGTTGATAATTACTCATCTTCATGTATATACAATTTCAAAACAAACAAAAACCAACATCTGCTTTCTTTCACTGCCAAGGATGTAA
Source organism: Urocitellus parryii (assembly GCF_045843805.1). NCBI lineage: Eukaryota > Metazoa > Chordata > Mammalia > Rodentia > Sciuridae > Urocitellus > Urocitellus parryii. The sequence continues at coordinate 109,765,824 of NC_135540.1, read as the reverse complement.
CAGATACTAGTATAAAAATGACCACAATAAACTTGCAATATTTTATACATACCAATCCATGGCTTTCTTGTTTATGCAGGAGGAAAAGTCATTTTTTTGGTTTGGATTTATTTAGAAAGTGGGCATTAATTATTTCATGGTACAAAAAAAAAACAATTCCATTTGTAATAATATTGTTGTTCTGATATTCTGTTTATTTAATCTAGAGAGATAGTCTACCGAAAGTGTTTGTAGATACTGAGCAGTCTGACCTTAGGCCAAAATCCCCTGTGTGATCTTTTAGGACTGCCTATACACAATTATCTAGCTTTGCCTAGCAAATCTCTGTGGAGAAACTGCCTCCATATAACATATTTAGTTTATGGCCAGTGCCTTAGTGTATCTGGAAGGAATTTGAGTCAAGGACTCAGTCTACCCAGAGCCCAGTCATGCTCATGAGAATTCTTGCATTTCCAGCCCGGGTACCTCCATTCTGAGATCTTTTTAGCAGGGAAACTTAATTAAGATTCTTCCTCACTCTGAATCAGTACTTTTCAATTGCAATTTCTTCTCCTTTCTCCACCCTTTCAGGTCCACAAAAAGGAAGAAGACTTTGCTCTTGGCTTTTCAGCAGAGAGATGATTCTTCTCAACTATTCTGTGTAGGGAAGAAAGGCAAAGTTTCCCTTCTGAAGATAACTGGGATGAATGGAGAATAGATCAAATAGGCAAAAAGGTACACAGATTTACTACATAATATGGGGGAAATGATAAGGTGTAATTACTCAATAATCCAACATGATTCAGAAGCTTATATACCCTTATTCCAGAGGGTAGAGGGAGAATGAATAACGTAGACAATTTGAGGGAAAACAGTGAATGGTTTTTGAGGAATATAGTAGGCATGGGGAAGCATAGTATACCCTGGACAAAGCCCACTGGGCCCCAGAACAGACAACAGATTGTAAGTGGATCTCTTTGGAATACTGAATGGGACCTAAATAGAATACAATGAGATATGATAAGAGTTTCCAGGTGTGTTGGAAGACTTTAGTCTTTTTTCCTGTTATATAGTCTCATTACTGAAATCTCAATGAAGGTCTCAGAGGTATTGCTTTCTTCTTTGGTGGTTCAGACTTGAATCAGGAAAGGAAATGTCAAAGTAAATAAAGCCTTTTCCAGCATCTGTTGCTCTCCATGTTTCTTTATTTAAAGTTATCAGTATACCTGGGTGCCATATTTTGGGGTGACCATGACTGAATTCCTTCATGTGTATATCATCTGACCCTCTTCAGTTACCATTTTATGGGAAAATGGACATTGGGAGCTGATGCCTTTCTTTGAGGTTTCTTGTTTCCATTGTCTCAGTAAACAAATACTTGGCAATGACTTTTACTTCAATTCACAGTTCTGAATGATTGCCTAGATGCCTGGCAAATTCAACAGAGTTTTCATGAGATTCTTAGAGATGACTGTTTTCCAAACATGTTGAAGTATCTTGCTCATCTAGGACTTTGTGCCTAAAGATAAGAATGATTTAGATTAAGTCTCTCAACCATAATACAATATGCTTTTCAAGATTTTTATTGAGCAAGCCACAGACACAAAGAAGCATCTTAAGAAGCAGTAATAATAAAGGGATCTATTTCATTCAGTGTGAATATGTACAAAGCACAACACCCTTCACATTCTTTATTCTATCCAAGCAATAAAACTGACCTATGAGGTAATAGCTATTATCACTCTCATTATATATACATACATTATACATTTAAAAAATGAGTCAAAGAGTGATTAAGAAATTTTAACAATATATGTAACCAATATAATTTCAGGCTCTGAAGTTTGATTTCTTAATGATTCTGTTCTCTTCTAGGAAAGGTGAAATTAATTAAAACTTTCTTGGGGTCCTTAGGAAATTATACATGTTATAAGATATAACTTAGCCAAGATTAATTTTTGTCCTATAATATGCTTTAGCAAATAGGGCATAATAAACACTTATCTATGTTCAAGCGTCCCTTACAGCTTTTGCTTTCTTAATTATCACCCACTCAACTACTGTTGATCTTATGAGCAGTTTTCTGCCATACCTAATCATTGACTTCCACTTCCCCTTACATTTTGCTTAGTGCCAACATGTTCTCTAAGGGAGCCAATCACTCTCATGCTTATTAAATCTGACAATTTCTTTCTCCAATATCAGATGGTATTGTGCACCTAAAGATATTAATTATCTTCAAAATCATAGAGTACCATCTCCATTCCCACATTTTTATTATAGTCACAGCTGAGTACTGGAAATCGCCAACTAGTAGCAATGTGTTGTAAATAATCACTTACTGAAACACAGTACATTTTTTGCTCTATCTCATGATATTGCTGTTTCTCAATAATTTACAAAATTATAAATACAATATACACATGACAAATATAAGTCATCAGTAACTGTGAAAAGTAGATGTATCTTGGTTTAATGTTTAAAGCTTGTCTTGTGGTGTTCTACAGTCAGAGGTGCTAATCCTGACTCCAGCCCTGAAGAGCTGCATGATTTGGGGAAAGGTATTTTTTACCTTTCAGTCCCTTCACTTTTAAAAGGGGATTAGTCTCACTTTGTAGTTATTTGGAAAACAAACAAACAAACAAAACAAAAAAAATATATAGGTAATGTATCAAAAGTGCTTAGCTCACTGCTTGGCACCTAATAATATAAAGGATAAATAATTTTTGACAGCTAGACTTTTGTAAGACTGTTTATCTGAACTTTATCCTCTTAAATATATGAGACAGGCCTGCTACAAAATGCAGTCTCTTCCCCATTCTAATGTTGTGAAGAAAGGCGTACACATCTCCATATCTGATGTTTTTGCTGAGAACTCATATATAGTATTTTGTACATCATTATTATTGAAAATAATGATCATTACCTTATTGAATAACTACAACAATTCACTTTCACTTAATGCTATGGTTTAGACCTGGACTGCTTCCCAAAGTCTCTGCGTCCCTGATGTAGCAATGCCTAGAGGTGGGACTTCTAGAAAGTGATTGAATCATTAGGATGCTGACCTGAGCTGTAGATTAATCTGCTGATGGCTGAATACACCACTAGGGGTTGGGATCTAATTGTAAGAAGTAGGTCACTGGGAATGGGCTATGGTGGAGTTTATTTTATTCCTTGCTCCTCCCTTTTCTCTTTCCCTCTCTCTCCCCCATACCTTCATCTCTCCTTTCTTGACTGTCATGAGCTGGGCAATTTCCCTCCACCATACCTTTCTTCCATGATGTTCTGCATTACCACAGGCCCAAAGCAATGGAAATGGCCAAGCACAGACTGTAATCTCTGAAAAGATGAGTCAGAATAAACCTTTCCTCCTTCCTCCTCTATGTTGTCAGTGTCAGTATTTTTGTCACAGTGACATTGACTAACACACTTAACAAATTCTAAATATTTTCAACATCTCCTTCAAATGGCCATTTCAGTTTTTTTTCTTATTCTTTGTTATTTCCTACCAATGTAACCTAGAGGCAAATCATTTTATATTAGCTTTTCATAAAGGAAAGAGATATTCTTCAGGATAGCCACTATTTCTTTTAAGTCTGTTTTACTTACTTATTGTGGATGGCTACTGAATACCTAATTAAATTTTAATAATTTATTTAACTTTTATGTCACATACCTGGTATTATTTGACTATATTGGTAAGGTGAGGCAATTTATTATAGGTTTATTTCATGTAAAAACCCTTCATAGCAAATCATTTTATGTAGTATAAGCTCATTCATATATATGTGCATATGTGTGTATATAAATTCATAATTATATAAAATATAATTTTAAATAAAATTAAAATTTTATTTAAACTAAATAAACTAAAATGTTAAAAGCTAAGCAGCATGGACACAAGATTGTAAGTTATCATGAATGACTTTGTAAATATGTGTATACATTTATGTTTTTAATATCTAACACTCAATCTAATATAAAATATTAAAATCCAGATTACTTTTTGAGAAAATGGTAATTCCATTTTAATGAAAAGACAGCAGAACAATTAGACTTATGGAATTTCAGTCTCATGAAGTGATAATTCAGTTTACATGTCAGGTCAACTGCCAAAATTTGTAATGTTTTCTAACTCAGGTTTTTTTAATCATATTTTATCGTGTGATAGGTATAAAAATTGAAGTATGATACAGAGTTTAAAAATATCCTGAGGTTTTCTCCAATGAGACTGTGATTTTTCTCTCATTATTTTCTTCTTCATAAAAAAATGAAAGAAAGAGAGCTATAAATTAGTAACTTTTACTATTTAGGCTACACATAGTTGTGGAAAAGGCAAAGTTATACTTGTTATTTGAAAACTACTTCTACAAATTATTGTATGGAACCATAACCTTTAGAGTAGCTTGAGTTATTTAGTACCTTGCAAATGTATTCCTTGTGGTATATAAACTGAGAATTATTCATTCAAAATCTTGGTGAATAAGTTAAAAACAAAATAAAGCATTTTTTAAAAGACATCAAACAATTAGCATGTATTTTCTGGTTTTACTATATGATTTTAATGAGTATAAAAATAATTTTAAAAATAAAGGTATTTACCATACCTTTTGTAGTTAACTTAAATTCTTAATTCAATGTAGAGATATAGAATAACATGTTGGATCAGAATACTAAATCTTTGTTCTAGTATCTAAGTCTTTTATGCACTTTGAGTTGATTTTTATGCAGGGTGAGAGACGAGGTTTAATTTCATTTTGCTATATATGGATTTCCAGTTTTCCCAGCACCATTTGTAGGCCCAAATATTCAACATGGTAGATTATAATCTGACTTCCTGAGCAAGACTCTAAAGTGAAAGAAGTAAAATCAAACACCCCAATCAATAAATGGGCTAAGGAGCTGAACAAACATTCTCAGAAGAAGGTATACAATCGATCAACAAATATATGAAAAAAATGTTCAACATTTTCCTTCAAATCAAAACTACACTAAGATTTCATCTCACAGCAATCATAATTGCAGTTATCAAGAATACAAATGACAGTAAGTGTTGTTGATGATGTGGGGGAAAAGACACACTCATATGTTGCTGGTGGGACTGCATATTGGTGCAACCAATCTGGAAAGCAGCATGAAGATACCTCAGGAAACTTGGAATGGATCCAACATTTGACCAGCTATCCCACTCCTTGGTTTATACCCAAAGGACTTAAAATCAGCATGCAATAGTTATGGAGCCACATCAATTATTTATAGTGGCTTAATTCACAATAGCTAAACTATGGAACCAACCTAGATGTCCTTCAACAGATGATGGATAAAGAAAATGTGCTACGTATACACAATGGAATATTACTCAGCCTTAAGAAGAATGAAATTATGGCATTTGCCTGCAAATGGATGGAATAAAGAATATCATGCTAAGTGAAATAAGCCAATTCCCCAAAACCAAAAGTTGAATACTTTCCTGGGGCAGGAAGATAGGAAAAAATGAAGGAACTTTGGTTTGTGAATAGGGATGGGTTTGTGGTGATGGGAAGGATGGTAGAATGAAACAGACATTATTACCTTATATACATGTATGATTACACTACTGGAGTGACTTTGCACCATGTACACCCAGAGTAATGAGAAGTTGTGTTCCATTGTAAACAATGAACAATATGAAGTATAACACTTGTTTATTATGTGGCGGTGAGCACATAAATAGGAAAAAATAGGAAATCAACTATTTCCTATTTTTTGCTTGTTTGTTTTATTGAACAAAGTATGTAATTATTTCATGTTATTTTATATATATCTTTTGCTGATTCTGGTAGAATAGGGTTGATCATCTACAAACCTGATGTTCATTTGAGTGGAAAACTTGAGCTCAACTACTACAAGGCTCATTAATGTTGGCACCCACACTGTGCTTGCTCATATTCCCTCCCTGAGGAGCCTTCATTTCCAGATTTCCTCAGTTCATTTCCTTTTACTGTATATTTTATCTTTTCCTGACTTTTTTAGCCTCTATGATGCGTGTCTATTTCTATGGGTCCTGGAGCAGAAGGATCATTTCTGTATGCATTTTGTGTGTCATAACCCTGATCCACTGAGGCCATTCTCTACTGTACTGAAGAGTCATATTGGAAGTAAAATACAAACAAATGAAAAATGAATATTATCCTTCTCTGTACTTCCTAACATCCCCTAGCAAAATGTTAATTTTCCTCAAGGAATAACGAATGTCCATGAAAGAGTAGAAAAGAGAAAAATTGACATAAACTGAGATTGAAAAGTTCAACAATTAATATTTCAAAATAATACTTGATATAATATGACATATCTTTCATTATGCCTATTTCACAAACTTTTCTAGATCAGAAACCCATGTAGCACAAGTAGCCCAGGTCTGACTGGCTCTGTGAAGACACAGAAGTAGCTGGATTCCATGAGTAAAGTCAATTCCATTTCTTAATTTTAGATATTTAACTCTATGCTATTTTTTTCTATTTGGAATTTAAGACATCTGCAGACCTTTAAAAAAATAAAACTGAGCCCTAAATGCATACGTTATAGCTTCCCTAAACTCTAATAACATTGTGATTCAAAGACAAGGGATATCTCCGTCAAATTAAATGATTGCTAAAGATTAGTGAGAAAGCCATGGCATGAAGCTCTCCTCTCCTGCATTTGCCATCAGCCAAAAGCTTTAATTAGCAGGGCATTTTGGCAACTTTCTTCTGCATTCTGCTTTTCTCTGTGGTGTCTGATTGGCTTGTGCTGTCATGCTCAGCTGACAGTGAAATGGTCATTATGTCCACAGACCCTAAGCCCCTACTTCTTCCACTTGGGATTTCCTCTGCCCCTAATTTACTCATCATTTGTCTTTCCTTTTGTTCTCTCTGTCTTTCTCTCCTTACTCCCTCCCCACTACCTCTTAATCTAAGAAAACAATGGCTATGCCCAGTCAAAAAGTCTGGAAGGCAGGCTCTCCAAACAACAGATAGGAAAATGTATAGTAAAGCAACATTGTGTGTAGGCATTTATAATTCATTAAAGAAGGGTTATTTTATAGTTAGGAACAGAATAGGGGAATTTAGCGTGTATGAGCACATTGTAGCAATAATCTAAAAAATAAGATAAACAACAGTAAACACACTTATCATTTTCTAATTAAAGCCAACCTTTCACATTAATGTCCTACATAAAGGACAATGGTTATTTTATAGAATTTTCCTTTCAATCAATATTAATGAGATAAGTATACATAAACTAAATTACACACATTTTAGATGGAAAGCTTAACAAATGTACACATATGGATCATGATCATCTCAATCAAGATAATAAAGTTTTTCTTGTTTCTCTGTAGTCGATGTCACCCACCCCCCTGTCCCTGGTAACTATTACCCTTATTTCTTCACTATAGATTAGGTTTGCCTGGTCTAGATATCCATGTAAGTAGAACTATACAGTATCACCCCTCATTTCTGTCTCCTTTCAGTCAGTATAACATGTGTGATATTCATTCAAGTTGTGCATATAAGTAAAATTTATTCCCTCTTATTGTTGAGCAGTTTTCCTTTGTATGAATTTACCACAAAGAGTTTATTACATTCACATATTGATGGAATTAGAGTTGTTTTCAATTTTAGGATATAATGAGTTAGGGTTGTTTTATATATTCAGGTACAAGACTTTTTGTGGACTTATTTTTACAAATCTCTTAGAGACTTTTGGCAGTGAAATGGCCTGAATATATGGTAATTCCTAGATATTTTAATGAATTTCCAAGCTGTTTCCAAAGCAATTGTCCTATTTTCACACTGTTCAATCAGCATTACAGGACAGACCAAATTTCTCCATGTTCTGACCAATAGGGCACCAGTCATGTCAGATTAAGAGTCCACCCTACTCTAACGTGATGCCATCTTAACTAATTAAAACCACAATAATTTGATTTGCATATATGATTACATTCTGAGGTACAGGAAATTAGGACTTAAATATATCTTTTTTTAGAGTGACACAATTCAACCCACAATAGGCACCATTCATTTTTCCCCTTTTCTCTGTTATATAAAAATAATTTTAATTGCAAATAAATCATATTTGTATTCTGTACAATAAACCATTTCTCAAAATAACACTGAGAGCTACTTTAGATTTATCAAATAAAAAAATTAGGGTTATATCCAATTATAAGAATGTAATTGAGGTAGGTATGAACACATTTAATAATTGCCTTCCTACCCATGCTTTGATTCAATGCTTTTCCTTTATTGTAAGGCCAAATCCTCTAAAAAAATCATATATGTCCCATTATTTACCTTCAGTATTAGAAAGGAACTTTACATGGTTTTCATAACTAATGTCAAAATTTACTTCGAAAACCATTATTTAGCAATATAGAAATATTATTTTTCCTAAAACAAGGTTGCCAGAAATGTTTATAATCTTCTAATCTGATGAGAATATGCTTCAAGGCACTTAGACAAATAAAAAATTGACATACAAATCATTACTCTGAGACAATAAATGAGTGCTGCTGCCCCTTTTACATGAGTTCAATGATGAAATCTCATCTCTCTTCACTCTCAAGTGATATGTAAATAGAATGTCATTTGACTGCAAAGATGCTGTTAAGTGATTTTGCTCAATATTTTATAACATGATGTTCAAACATTCTAATTTTCTTATCAGGACTGATTATGTAATAATTTTTATTTCCTTAAAATATTCTGCTTCCTTATGCCAAATATCCCATAATTCAACCACCATGTATTTCCTATAAGGTTAAATACAGAAATCAATATAAGTAAGATTCTTTTTAACAACACACTGTACTTAGAAATGCCACCCTGATTCTTCTGAGTACTATGAATAGTGTTTGTTGTCAACCTAACCTTATTATATAGCAGTGAAAAGATGATTTGTCTCAATCAGAATGCAGAGCTTACTTCTATTTTCCTCAACTATCTGTGTAGCATCAAAACAAATCATCTAATTTTATTTCCTTAAATGTCAATTAGGAACATGACATCAATAGTGTCTTTAATTTCATAATGTGCTTATAGTCTCTGACTATATGTTCTTTAATTGCTCTGATATAAGTTAATATGGAATTAGAATCATCCTACTATAATTTTGTATTTGTTTCCATTTTTGACCACAGCTTTTTAAGCTGAACTACTAACAACAGCTGTTGTTTATGTCTTTGAAGAGGTAGGAGATTAGAAGAAAGAGTCAAGAAAGTCCCCTGGTAGAGTCCTGATGTTTATGAAATATGAGCCTCTTCTATTTGAGTCTCAAAGAAAATCACAGCTACAATGATATGTTAGAAGACTAGGAGTGTCAGAATCCTATAATGAGTGAATTTTTAAAACTAGTATATTAAGGTAATTAATTTATTATGTCAAAATAAGTTTATATTTTAATTGAAATTGTCAAGACCTAATATCTGGAATCATACTGGCTGGGTAAAATCCCAAATCCCCTACTTATAGACAGTGTGACTTTTGTATTTCATTAAATACTTAACTCTTTGTGTAAGTCAGTCTTCTGAACTGTAATTATCAAGTAATGACATTAAGCTCCTTTACATGTACATTTCTATGAATTTAGACAAGCATTTAAGTTTCATAATTTCTATTTCAATGAAGATGTAGATTATTTCCTTCAACTTGCTTTTTTTTGTACCAGGGATTGACCCCAGGTATATATAATAACATCCCAAGCCCATTACACTTTTTTAATTTTTAGATAGAATCTCACTAAATTTCTTAGGGCCTCAGTAAGTTGATAAGCTTGGCTTTAAACTTGCAATTCTCAATTCTCGCATGCGTGCGGCCCGGGTTCGATCCTCAGCACCACATACAAAACAAAGATGTTGTGTCTGCCAGAAACTAAAAAAGTAAACATTAAAAAAAAAAAAAAAAAACTTGCAATCCTCCTGCCTCAGCCTTCTGAGCCACTAAGATTACAGGTATGTGCAACCCCACAAATTTAACTAGAGAAAATTCCCATTAATTTAAGAAAAGTGATCAACAAATCATATCATGACAAAAATAAAATCAGTGGAGGCCTGGGAATAGGCTATGGTGGTAGTAGAGGAGTGTTTGGTTTGCATAAGAGAATAGAGAACTTTTATGCATGAGGGCTATGTTTATTGTCTTAATTCTGGTGGTTGTTTCATAAATATATTCATATGTCAAAAATAAGCAAATCATATGTTTAAAAATATGTGGCCTTTTTATAAATAAATTGTACCTCACTGTAATTATACTTCCAATCATATTGATATCTGAGACCCAAAGCACAATCATGTTCTTCCTGTAAGGTTATGCAAAGAACAGTTTAATGGAGTCCTCTACAAAAATGATATTTAGTACATCTATTGGCTCCATAAGCTCACTAATTGGTCGTCTTTCCAGTCAAGGGATGTATAATAAGAAGGAAAGAAAGTACTTGGTACTTCACAGAAATCTCTCTTTGGTTCATTTAATTGTGAAAATAAGAAATTTTGTTGTCACATAGTTCAAGTAAAATCCTGTAAAATTCCTTTATTTTTTTAGCCAAGAAAGCTAACTTAAAAACTAATAAAATAATAAAACTCTGGTGTGTGTCAGGGGAGGGACTGACAAGACTAATGACACCTATTAATACAGTTTGGACCTGGAATGCCCCCAAAGGCCCATACGCAGAAAGACTTGGTTGCCAGCTTGTGGCACTACTAGAGGTACTCGAACTTTTCGGCTATGGCGCCTAATGGGAGGAAGTTAGGTCATTGGGGATGTGTCTCCTAAGGAAATATTGCAACCCCTGCCCCTTCTTCTCTCTTTCTTTTTGCCTCCCAGGTACCATCAGACATGAGCAGTTTCTGCTGCCACACACTTCTTGCCTTGACACAAGACCAAAGGCAACAGAGCCCAGTGATCAAGGACTAAAACCTCTGCAACCATGAGCCAATAGAAAGCTTTCCTCTTTAGAAATTATCTCAAGTGTTTTGTTCCCATGAAGAAAAGGTGACTAAGACATCTTTGAGATGTCAAGGATGGGGATAAAGCTGTACTGATTCATAATCTATTGCATTTACCAGTCTGGTCCCTTAAAATCCAAGATAAATTGGAAGATGGTGATGGACTCTGCCACACTTAATGCAAAGATCTCTTGTAAAGCATTAGATGCACTGTATTGTCTCCCATCTCTAGTAGTAGAGAGACTCAGAAACAGTTCATATTCACATGATATTTATTTATCATCTGTCCTGAGATTATATTAACTCTACTACCCTCTGCCAGAGTTTCAGTCAAAAGAACATGAACTACTTGGTTTTCCATGCAAAAGCATAGAAGTCAATTTTCTCAATAATATAATGTAATTTGCAGCAGATGAAAAAGAAAAGTAGATTGTTACCTCTACAAAAAAATCAAAGGCATATAATATTAATGAAGATTTTAATATTTAATGTTTTAGAGTCTATGCAGAAGTCTTACTCTAAACTCAAGGATAAATTATTTTATCTCACCGCTCCATGTAACTTGGAAGAACATATAATACCTAATAGTCGTCTTTAAGCTTTGGACCTGCATGCCACATACAGAAAGACTGCTCCATCTCCTTTATTCAATGGCATGGAAAGATTCTTACTCTTTGTAGACATCAGATCAGAAAAAAGTGCTATGCATTGGTAGCTCCAACCTCTGGCTGTAATCAATTCTGACTCTTGGATCATGAACCCTGACAAGCACTATAATATTATAGGCTTATACAGAGGGAAAAGTGTCCTATGGACTTATGTGTAAATTCAATAAGAGAACAATGATGTAGATTATTAAGGTGTTTGGATTAACATGTCATTTGTTTCTTAAAATTATATATTATTAAATAATAGAAATAAAACCTGTCCAGGGCAACTAAGGCACTGTTAGAGATGGAGTCCCTTACCATGGATACAAATTAACTGTGTGACCCAAATTATCTCTCATCCACTTGATTCTGTCAGATCCAATAAATCATAAGTTAGAATGAACCCAAGGGCAACACATTATAAAAACAGAAATGGTACATCCAAGATCATGGATGAGCAGAGTCAGAGGCTACAGAAAACAATGAAGAGGATGACTAAGATTTTTATGCCATCTTCCACTTTGGCTATCATTCTTTAGTATGAAAAGTCCCTTGGGATCACCTGATGAAATAGGAAAAGTCTAAGTTCTTTCAGAAATTAGTGACTCATTATGTTGGGATAAACAGAAAAACACATCATAGTTCCATTTAGGTGTCTTGTTGAAAGACAAAGATGAGTGGAAGATCAATAGAAAAATATCTATGCAAACATTTTGATCATTCACTTTGGATAAAGGTGGTGAAAGTTATTGTCATGGATAGAAGTGAAGAGATTGGCTAGTAAGTCAACTGTGCATAAAGTGCCTAGAAGACTGAAAGGAGGTGGAGTATAGAAGTATGTTGGGAGACCTACTAGTGGGAATGAAGTATGTGTTGTGCATTGAGCCCCACAATAGTACATGCACCATGGAAGAAACACAAAACAACAAATCAGGAAAAAAATAGCTTTGTCAACTCAATATCAAGCTTCTGTCATTGATCTCCCCAGTCTTGGTATAGTGGTTTCACAAAGCTATGGTAGCAAAGAAGGAGGTCATGCAAAATTCTGACAGTACAGGCTCTTATCACAGTAGGATCTAGGTACTATCCTTGCTGAATGTCCTACATACAGGAAACAAAGGTCAATTTTAAACCATCCATAAGAAAGATAGATTGTTACTTTTGACATTATTATTGGATTGGTTATCTTCTGCCTTACAAGGAACAGCATTTTTTTTCTGATAATAATTGTCTCTCTCTCTCTCTCTCTCTCTCTCTCTCTCTCTCTCTCTCTCTCTCTTCTCTTAGATCTTAGGGAGCACCCTTTGTAGAGAATTACAGTGAGTTCAATAGCTGCATATGGGATCGATACAGTAACACAATGTGTTTATACTTTACAAGAAACATGTCACAATAGGATATTCAGCAGGCAAAATATTAGCTATTATGTATCCTTACATGGCAAAGAATTTTGCAAAATGATATAAAATTAACTATCTTGAGAGGAGGAAGGGTATCCTATGTTACCAGATGAGTCCAATCCAATCATAAGTATCTATTAAAAAATAAAAGAACAGCATAGAAGAGAAGCATAAAAGTGAAAACCCAGACCAGTGGTAGCATGAGAAAGACACAGCTCTTATGACTGATATTATAAGATGACAACAATCTAAGAAAAATAGTTAGCTTTGAGAAGCTGAAAATGTAAGGGTATGAATTCCCTTGTAGTGACTCCAGAGAGGAATTCAGCCTTATTAAAACCTTGATTTTTTATCTCAGCGAGTCCCATTTGAGGCTTGTGACCTTTTGAACTGAAAGAAAATAAATTTGTGTCATTTTAAACAGTCAAGTGTGTGGTGATTTGTTACAGCAACACTAGAAAAGTAATTCAGGAAGATAACCTGCACATTTGCTTTTACCTTTTTATTTCTTCTTATCCCCATAAGAAAAAAATAAATAAATAAATAAATGACACACAGTTTTCACCTTTCTTGTCCTTTTCCTTTCATTTATATAGGATATTACTTTGTCATTTGAGAAAAGCAGATTCCTGACATCAGGAAAAAACAGTTGTAGGGTCTAAAGGCTATAAATTGGTTTAAAATCCAATTGTGTAAAACAATAATTGCATCCATTTAGCCAATAAATATGATTGAGCAAATACTCAGTGCTACCATTTCATTACTAACAGAGAATATCCAATATATGATATGTAAGAGTCCTTTTCTTTTATAAATTCAGACTCAATGGGAAGAAGGAAGAGGGAAGGAAATGAACAATTAAAGAGATGATTTTCAACAACCATCAGATTGCTAACAGAAGTATTACTAAAGTTCTGTGGAGGATATACATAGAGATTTTGTCCAGGACATTCTTTTAAAGAAAATGGATACACACCAGCTCTCCCTTTTATTATATCCTTTTAAAACTCATTGAAAAGTGGAGTAAAGCCTATTTATAGAGAATCAAATTGATTCACATAATACAAGGAAAAGAAACATCTCTCAATAGACATTTCATCTACTCTCAATAGAAATACTAAGATTAAAAGAGATGAAACATGATGAGAGGGCCCTTTCTCATTCTAATCACACAAATAAATCAGTGCACTGCTGATGAGTTCATTAATTTTGATTAAATCTGGAACTATGAAGACATTTGAATTAATTCAGTAATCACCATCAAGAAGCAACGCTTTAAAGTGCAATATTGAGTAGTCTCTCTGTAATTCTCACTTGGATACAGTCCTAGGGTAAGGTCTATGAAAATCTTCAAATCAGCTGGAGTGGAACAAATAATTGTACCCAGGAATGAGGTGACAACCTGTCCCCAAAATGAGGATAGCAAGAAGGTCAGCCTAAGCTTTGACAGGATCAGTGATTTCTGATGAAGGTTAAGAGGGGGTTTATTGGCAGCAATAGAGGGAAGTACTTCAAGCTGTGAGGGACATTTTGAGAGGCCTCAGCCACACTCAACATGTAAAAATAAGGAGCTTTGGAATTTTAAGAAGAGAGATATCTTAGGTGATATTAAAGCCAACTGAACTCTATGATTGTTTATAGAATTATGGTTAGGAGTCCTTTTCATACTTAGATGCTTATTTCTTTTAGGGAAATTTAATTAGTCATTGAGTAAAAATTATCAAGAACCAGTAATAGAAAAAACAGTCATTTCTCATCAAATTTAATGAGATAAATAAAAATTGCATTTTCAAGTAATATGGTTTTGCCATCATCACATTGGAATTTATTTTAGTTAACTTTTTCACTGCTGTGTCCAAAAGACCTGGCAAGAAATAATTTTAGAAGAGGAAAAGTTGATTTGAGGCCTCACAGTTTCAGAGATCTAAGTTCATGAAAATCCAGCTCTATTCCTAAGGGCTTGAGATGAACATCATGGTGGAAGACTGTGACAGAGGAAAGCAGCTGATAAAATGGCACCAGGAAACACTGAAAGTTCTGCTCAGCAAGGACAAAGTATAAACCTCCAAGGCATGTCCCAAGAACCCACCTCCTCAGCTACACTCCACTCTCTATAGTTGCCAATAATTTAATCCCAATCAGAGGATTAATACACTGATTATATTAAAGCTCTTATAACCCATTTATTTCTTTTCTAAACCCTCTTACATTTTCTGACACATGAGCTTTGAGGGGACACTTCATATATAAACCATAAAAGAATTTAAGAGGCCTAATACTCTAGGTGTGGCAGAGTCAGAATCACATGACCCCTCATGACAGGACTTTATACAAAAAAATAAAAAAAACATTCTTGTTTCACTTTTAACTCATGAATTATCATAACAGAAAATACAATAATATTTTCCTATTGAATAGTTGAATGTTTTCCAAAGAGTGATTGTTTAAAAACAGCACATAAAAGTTATTATTACTTTAATAATAATAATCTTTATAAGAAAAAAACAGAAGTTTTAATTAAATATGTCACTAAAAACTGTATATATCAATGCAAGGGCTTAATTGATTTAGTCATTCTAATATGTGATGACTCATAAGTAGGTTGAGATGAAGTTAACCAGGCTATCTACACACACTTCAAAATGATTGGTCTCTTTGAAAACTTGTTTTCAGGGCAGAATAAAAAGTAACATCGATAGGAGGCTGAAATGGGAGGATTGCAAATTCAAGGCAGCCTCAGTAATCCCTAAGCAACTTTGCGAGACCCTGTCTCAAAATAAAAAATAAAAAGAGCTAGGGATGTATTGCAGTAGGGACTAGGGAGACAGTTCAATGATAGAGTATTTTCCTAGCATGTCTGAAGCCCTGAGTTCAATCCTCAGCACTACAAGATAGAAACAAAGTCAGTGCACCAGACCAGTAGCAGTAAGAGAGAAATCCTTTTTGTCATCTTCATTCTGGGAAATAAGGATGTTGATTATATTGTTCAGCAGAGATCTCTGTGAGCAGGGCACTATTGATAAGTAAAATAAAATATTTTAAGTAAAGTCAAGTCCATTTTTAGAGACAACCCAAACTCTAAATTTAACTTTCACACACAGGGGGCTATTCTGCAGTGAAACAATGTTCGTATCACTTATAATGATTAACTAATAAGATTCTGCTATCCAGTTCTTCAAACAAATGCACCCCATCAGCCAAGCAGGCAAGCAACTGAATAATCTTTTGTGTGTGTGTGTGTGTGTGTGACACTATATATATATATATATATATATATATATATATATATATATATATATATAATCAGGATCCTTCTATGTTTTCTATACTGTTATTGTATTCTTTTCTGAACTGAAATTGTGGGTGTCTGTTGGAATTCATGAATGACAAATCCGGAGATTATTTGCCTACAGTTTGTCTCAATCAATTTTATGGAAGGATGCGCTCCTCCATGAATTGCAAACTATTTCTTACAGTTCATTAACCCATGCATATTTTTCTTTTCTTTTCTTTTCTTTTTTTGTTGGGTTAATACACTCTTTTAGTTCAACACGTTTCCCTATTTTGCCAGTGAGATATCCCTTTGCTAAGCAATGGAGTGCACTTTATTTTTTTTTCCACTTTGAGGAACATTCCTTTCATTATTTGAGTCCATTTTGAAAATCAGCCCCCCACTGTGAACCATCTTAATACCTCCTTGGTAAGAGTCAATTTCCTCTTATCAGTAATTGCTAGGAGTTCATAATCTAGCAACATCCCATGCTCTATCTTTCTTTTACAAAAGAAGGGAAGTACTTACTTTATTCAGTGGGTAGAAAAAAAATGTTAACTGCTATTTTTACATAAACACTGACATATTATTTTACAACTTTTAAAATCTGAATTATTCTGACTTTTGAGAAGAATGGGGAATACAACTACTGTTAAATAGCTATAGCAGTTTTATAATTTTAAAAATTTATATGTTAATTTTTTCTTCAAAATAAATTTGCATTCATTTTGTTGAATTATCATAGGTTTACTTTATCAAAGTCAAAATACACATTAATGATAATTATGATCTTATTTTTTAAAGACACTCTAATAAATCTTAAAATGGTAAGGAGGACTTTATTCAAATTGTTGCAATTGATGTCAATAGAGGAGGGAAATTAGACACAACTTTGAATACAACAAGGACAAAGAAGGACATGTAGTCAAAGAGCAGTTTGGGGACATCAGGGATCTGTCAATTGAAAATGATTAAAGGAGGGATCAAAAGGGAAAATTCTTGCCAAACCAACCTGATAAAATTCTTGCCAGGATGATCACATGCCAACTATAGGGTGGTAGAGAATGAGAAATTCACAGGTCAAGGTCAAGGGTAAGAATTCATTCTAAACTCTCTTATCAGGATTCTTGGTAAAACTACACTCTGGAAGAATGGACAAGGAAGCTCAAAGTTGAGGCCTAGTTGAGAGGAGACGTAAAAAAAGCCTGACTTAATTTTGGTAAGGAGAGTTAACACTGAGATATTTTAATTTTTTTCCCATTTTTATCAGGCATATTATTATTTTTTTTCTGTTCATGTTGCTCAAGTAAAATATTGAAATAGTGAGGGGTGACTTCTCATTAACTCACACACATGTCATACAGGAACAAGAGGAGAACTGACTTTCGATCTAGTTATTAAATAAATCACTAATCATTGAACATTTGTACTATTTGAATACATTGAGTATATTTATTGAATACTTGATGCTGCATACTCAAATTCATTGTTCTCGTCTTTCCTGTTCTTGGAAAGAGATTTCTTCAAGCATCACGTGTTTTTTCCCCTTAATTTTTTTCGATCTTTTAGGAATCAAAACATATATTTTATATACATAGGTATATAAAACATATGTACACATAGTGTATACATGTTATTTGTCTACTTATTTTCCTTCCTACCCACTCTAAATTTCTTTCCTTCTCTTCTTTTTCTTTTTTTTTTTTCTTGTTGCTACTGAACTCAGGGTATATTTGAGCCTATTCCCCAAATCCTTGTTTGAGACAGGGACTTGTAAGTTGCTGAGACTGGCCTTGAACTTGGGATTCTCCTCTTAGCCTGTCAAGTCCCTGGGATTACAGGTTGTGCCACTGTGCCCACCTTGTGTATCCTCTGGACGGTGTTGATTTTGTTACATTCACTTTTACAATTCTAGCACTTAGAACTGTGCATCGAACTATGTGGTAGAGATAGCATTTAACACCTGTTTGTTGATCATTAATTACGTAGCTTAGCTGTCTTATTTTCTCCAGGGTAACTGCTGAGAACTCAATGTCCTTATTTATTCTACTTGTGCTTCTCTTGCCCAGGACTTCAGCACTATGTTCAGAGACCTTGCTCAGTACTTTTTTAATACCTCATAAGTGGGGAATCTTCAACTTTGAAACTGCTAATAAGTTTATAGAAATAATATAAACTCTAGAGTAACCATATCTGATGGTTATGGTATTTAATCTAGTTTATATCATTTACTAAAAAATACTTAATGGGAAATAAGTATACTTAATGTCCTAACACTTGCTAGGGACACCACTTGTGATCAATGATTCAGAGCCATGCCTCATCTCAATTTAAGAAACTAATAATACAAGGATTACCTGGAATATAGATTCATATGTACCACTAGGAGGCTTAAAGAACACAATAAAGAAAACAATATTCATTAGTAATGGGTAAAATAAGAAAAAAGTGTCAGTCTTTCATGCAAAAATTCTGCATATACTAGAAAGCTTTGTGATTTCTTCTTTAGCTACTAAAACTAACACAGAGAATAGTAATGTTTTCATAGAATTATGATAATCATTTTGAAGGCTTTCTGAAGACTCAAATATATGGGTCGTTATTTATTCATTAACAACAGACATGTCTTAGGCAGCATGAAGAATAGGACATGTGTGAAGATAATCCATCCATGTATTATCTATTTATACAGAAATTATTTCTTCTTTTCCAACACCAGATAACAGGTCTGAACAAGTAGAAGATAATTACATATATGCTAAATGATCTGTCACTCATATTTTTCCTAAAAAATTAACAGTACATTTTTGTAGTAATTAGAAAGGAAAATAAAACTTTACACATCTTTGGAACTCAAAATACTTGCTGATCAAATCTATATTTAAAAATTCTAACAGTAGCCTGGCATGGTGGCGAACACCTGTAATCCCAGAGGCTTGGGAGGGTGAGGCAGGAGGATTGTGAATTCAAACCCAGCCTCAGCAATTTAGTGAGGCCCTAAGCAATTCAGTGAGACACTGTCTCTAAGTAAAATACATAACAGGGCTGGGGAAGTGGCTCAGTGGTTGAGTGGCCCCGAGTCAAATCATTGGTACCAAAAAAAAGAAAAAGAAAAGAAAAGAAAGAAAGAAAGAAAGAAAGAAAGAAAGAAAGAAAGAAAGAAAGAAAGAAAGAAAGAAAGAATTCTAAAGGTAAAGAGCCAAGCCAGGCATGGTGGTACATGCCAGTTAATCACAGCTACTGGGGAGACAGAGGAAGGAGAAACACAAGTTCAAGGCCAGCCTCAGCATAACAAAACCCTGTATCAAATAAATAAATAGAAAATAAAGAATCTTATTCATTTTAAAAAGTTGAATTTTCCATTTGTCCATGTAAATTATTAATTCTTCTTCTCTTTTCCGTAAGTAAAATAAAATATGATAATTTGTTTGACATTATATGAAATCCCATCTCTTGGAAGTCTACTGTTAGGGAAAATAATATAAATATTTTATTATTTCCATTTTATTAGTGACAATTATTTAAAAATAATATAGACTCGTTGTTACAGGGAAAACTACAAATATGCATAAAATAACTCATTAATTTTTGTCTTGCACATTATTTTCATAAAATGGAACATTATATTTAGAGAACAAATTCACAGAAGTATAGTTAAAATATTAAATGTTTCATTTTTACATTGGCGTATTGCTCACAAAAGCATAGCATATAAATTAGATAGTTAAATCTATTAAAATGTTTCTTTTCTTCCTAATAATATTAGAGTGTTGCTATATTACTTTTAATAATAGTATTAGAAATGCATCATATATACTTTCATTCTTCCTTAATCTGGTTAAAAAAATGGATTGAACTGAAAATCATTGCATTTACTTATTGGTAACTAAAATTTAAATTTGAAAATGTTTTTCTAGATTACCAGTCTTTGTTTATAAACCATATGAATATATTTAAAAGGTTTTTTTCAGTACTGAGGATTGAATCCAAGGGCAGTCAAACCACTCAGCTACATCCATAGCTTTTTTTTCGATTTTTGTTTTGAGACAAAGTCTCACTGACCTTGAACTTGTGATCCTTGTGCCTCAGACTCCTGTGTTGCTGGGATTACAAGTGTATATTAGTGGGCCAGGCAAGTGAGTTTATTTGTAAAGAATCTTCTGGATTTATTTCTATAAAATCACATATATATCAAGATAAATAAAAGACTTTCAAATCTTTTTTTTCTAATTTTCTTATAGCTTTACCTTTAAAATTGTAATTTATCTGAAAGTTGTAAGCATTGTGCATTATACCTTACATGCTATATAATTATCATGGCAAAATTCTCAATAACCATCCAGAACCCAAACACTTGAGTTGTGCTGTAGTAACTTGAATCATACCACTGGCTTTCAGATGATATCAGTCTTTCATGGTATCATCTGATATTCATTGGGAAAGAAATATATACAATAATTCCTGCCACATCCTATTTTCACTTATAATTTTTCCACTAGGTGTTGAGTGAGTTTGGGAGAAATATTGTAAAATGTAATATCTCCAATTACAATTGCTATATACATAGTAGATAAAGTCAACACAACCTCTGCCTGTAATAAGTAGATAATTGTCAGGCAATTGCTTTTTTTCCCTTTATTTTTGTCATCATCATCTTTACTCTAAGTAAAAAAAGAACTTTCCAAAGCAGGTAAGGACATGAGTACTTCTTCATTACCTAGCTAAAAGGACAAACGGAATCACCTGCTTTCTGACATCTTAAAGTCAAGGAGATATTCATCAATTTAAGAGTCAATGGAACATCACACTTGTCTTCTTCATTGATAAAAGTATTCAGGAAGAGGAAATAGAAAAGGATGATATTACACAGTAATACATACTTATCAAAAGATGGGAGATAATCATAAAATAAGGGGGGAGAACAACAGAGTGAGGAAGGGAATAGAGAGGAAGGAAGGAGAGTTGAGCTTGGGGAAGTACTGAGGATTGAATCCAGGGGCACCACTATAGGGACATCAACTACTATTCCTTGTGCTGTGTTCATGTAGGAATATACCACAATGAATCACATATATGGTCACATATCACATATATTAATATAAATATATTCATAAATGTATTATAAAGCAATAATTGAAATAATAATGAGAATAATAATAGAAATAATAAGAATAGAAGGGAGATCAATAGAGTAAAAGGAGCAGATGAGGGGAGAGAAAAGGGGAAGGCAAAAGAAGTTACTGGGGAATGAGATTGATCAAATTATTCCATGTACATATATGAATATGACATAATTAATCCAACTATTATGTATAATTATAATGAATCAATTAAAATTTAGAAAGGAAAAAAATTAAAGTAAAAAAAATTGGAGATAATTACTTTGAAAATTCTGGAGTTTCAACTCTCTAAGAGGTCTCAAGAGGTAAAGAGGCCTGATGTTTTGCAGGAAACCTGTACATGGTAAAAACATGTGGATGATTCATTAATGGCTTTCATCACAGTAAAATATACACAAAATTCTATATTTGAGAGAAAACACTTACTCCATCTGATTGTGGTTCTCTGTTTCATTTTCTGAGATAAAGTTAAGTTTTCCATCTTCACCTAAGACTGAGAGAACTTTGTATCATATATCTGGCTATAGTCCAAGCAATTCTGTAATTTCTACCTTATAACTTGATAGAACAAATCCAAAAGTGTTTATGGAAAATAAAAAAAGTTACATGGAGTCTCTATAAAATTAGAATAGAAATTTGGAGCAAGTTGTTATATTTTTCCTTAGATAACTTTTCATTTTTTAGAAATAGCTCCTAGGTGGTGAATTGGTCCTTGTACCCTAAATTGTTGAACAGATTTGCATCTACTATTCAATCATTAACCTTGTTCTATCACATACCTCCCTCCCTTAATCTTCAGCCAAAGATTAATTAATGAGGATTTGTTTATGAGTATGTAACTGAGGAATAACATCAAAATAACCAGATCTGCTTTATAGATGAATTCCTGTCATGCACTTATAACAATTAGAAATGGACTTTGGATGACTGAAACATTATCGTTCAAATGAAGAGTATTCCTTAAAGATAGATAATGAAGAGAAATTCCTGACAATGAATGGGAATTGAAAGAGTGTATTTGGTTTTCTAGTTTGCTCCTGTGATTGATTTCCCTGTCTGGGGAAAGCCACTGTGAAAATAACAGAAAATGTGAAGGATGGTCCATTGCCTTCCACCACTATAGGGACATCAACTGCTATTCCTTGTGTGCCTATCTTACTTGCTACTAGGCAGAGCTCTTCTTTTAAGAATAAGTGAAAGTAGAAACATTCAGTCTGAGTCATCTTTACAATCTAATGTAGTGTGGAAGAAAATGGGACTGAACCAAGCAATACATTCTGAACAAGCAGCATTTGTGTCAGATGCTGATTTTTAAAGTATGACAGCCTCATTAATTTTTTTGAAAGAAGAACAATTACACCAAACAAAGCTAATAAAAATTTATACAAGTATGATTAATTGATGATTTCTTATTGATTAAGTGACTACTATATATTATAATTAAATTTTTTTTGATTCAGTACCAAAAGTATACATTTTTGACAAAAACATTCACATTCATGTTTAAACAAGACCATCTTAGATAAAGATGAGACAGTTGACCAATTGAGATTGATATATGCTATATTTTATAATTAGAATTTTTTCCAATGTATTATATTATGTTTTCACAAGTTTAATTGCACATTCTTGGACAAAATTTGTATTTATTTTTATTGCTTATGTGATTAAGTGGCCTTCTCTGGGAAATACTAAAATACAATGGTGTTTTCTGAAAAATTAAGTAATACTTCCTTTTATTGCAGATTTCCTAAAGTCTATCATTCCTAGAACTTTGGTTGTTAGGTGTTATATCTTCCTGGCACACCAAAGGAAGTTTAGATATAGAAAGCCACAGTCCTGGGTTCCAATTATTTCTTTTTGGTTAACAATAACAACAACAGAAACTTACTTGAGCTTCAGAATGAATATTTAGAATACTTTTAAGTGTAAGTAGAAACATTCATTAGATACAAAATGGATACTTTCCATTGGTTTGGAAAAATCAATCTTTTGTGAAAGATTTTGTAAGACTTATCCACCAGTAAATACCACACAGAAACATGCTATTGAAATGATCTCAAAACTGACTTATTTTGTACTTGAAATCTTTTTCCCCTTTTGTTTACTCCTGTATATTTTAAAATGTTCATGTATTCTCTATATTAATAATCTCACTTGGACATACATACCTATTTTTGTCTAATCTGGCTTATCATATTTTAAACCTACATAATCTAATTTCTAATTATCCTTTCATTATTTTAGTCTGGCTTCTAATCTCAACATTCCACTAGATCTTGAAATTTTTAACTTATTTATTTTAGCAGCTTGGGAGACTGAGGTCGGGGGATTGTGATTTCAAAGCCAGCCTCAGAAATGGCAAGGTGCTAAGCAACTCAGTGAGATCCTGTCTCTAAATAAAATACAAAATAAGTCTAGGGGTGTGGCTCAATGGTTGAGTGCCCTTGAGTTCAATCCCTGGTACACCCCCACCCAATTTTTTATTTATTACAGACAATCTTCAACATATGCAATAATGGAATGAACAGTATAAACCACCAACCAAGTCTTTATCATCTAGCTTGAGCAGATCTCATAACCACACTTATTTAATGTATGCCCTGAGCCACATATTCATAAGTGAGCTAATAAATAAGAGAGTTGAAGTACAAATGAAGTAAGAATCATTGACTGGAAAGAAGGCTAACTCATCTTCAAAAATTAATGGAAGCAGGAAAGAGATGAAGACATTAGAAGTTCTTAGGTGAAGTAAATGCAATGTAACTATCATTGGTGACCTTGATCATTCCAAGAGTAGTGTTGAGTAGTATTGGTGGGTGTCCTCTCAGGATACCAAAGAAGATAATATCCTTAAGGATTGTGGAAAAGGCTTATACTAAATGCTAAAGATCAGCCATTTATAAAGCATTAAAAAGCATTTTGAAAAGCACAGATATTCAAACTGGAGTTTGATAGTATATAGTTTGACTTAAGTTTCATGAGTATAGTTTTCTGTTCATTTCAAAAAAAGATCTTGACATCTAAGAGAAGAATCTAGAGAGCCATGTGATGGAACATGCTTGAAACTAGGTGCTTGGTGCATTTGCAACTGAATCATTTTATTGCTGGTATTAAGAGCATGAAAATAGTTGTTTTTAAATACGGTGCTTGGAATTCCATCCCCCTATCGAACAGGTATGCCACTTGACTGTCATATAGGGCTTCATCTCTACCTTATGTTCTATACAGAATATTCATCATAATTTGAATTTCATGATCTATAAGTAGAACAAAAAGCCAACTATCTGCTAATTTTAATCTGACTCTAATTTAGCCAAGTTTCTTTAACCAAGTCTTATTTATATAAATAAGTTACCTGGAAAAAATATTTTTAGATAATGAAACCAGTTTTCTTCTAATCTGTGTCTTTCAGACATCCAATCTTAACTGCAATACGAGAACTCTGCCTAGATTTTTCTATATTACACAGTTCCATCTAAGCACAATGTTCTATCTGCTTAAATCTTCCTAGTCACCTAATTTTAGAGTCATTGTCTCTATGCATCGCCTGCATTTCAAGAACTCAGTTCTTCCCATGTATTCACAGGGTCACCTTGCATCTTTTGCTACACCACTATTCCACACTTTTTCAAAAAACCCTTAATGATGTGACACAGACATTGTTCAGTTAGAACAGAGGAAGGTGAAAATGCTGGTGTGGGGTTCTGGGGTTGCCCTGGCAATATCAGGCATTCACAATTTTGTTGCTTGCAACTTGGCTGATAATGGAATACAGAGGGAGACTCAGGGCGACAAGGGTATGAGATAAAAGAGAAGACAGCTTTTTGCAGACTGATATGGAATCATCCAATATTTTAATTACTGGTGTCACTGCATTAGCACTGCTTAACTGAGTACACTTCTTTTCAATTACTATTTTCTTTCTCTGTATCTAACTTTTAAAACTGGTTTCTTCCTTTTATTGAAAAGTATTGTTTAGTATAAGAATTCTAAGCAGTATCTTTATATCATAGGATAACAAACCATGATGCACTGTACTTTTAAACCCCTTCCTTAGGGTGCATGCGTGTGTGCGTGTGTGTTTGTGTGTGTGTTTGTGTGTGTGTGTGTCTTACATATACAACATATACCATGCTAAACCAATTAGCATATTATATAGGAGGTATTGTAAGTCTGGGAATGGAAGTGATGGGGGATTAAGAAGTATTTTATAGCCTAAAGAGCTGAGTAAATTTATAGGATAGGCTGAGAAGACCTTAAAGAACAAAAAAAAATTAATGAAGGTCTGATGAATGCTTTGCATGGGAAATGAAGAGTTTGGGAGTGGTCATAAAGTTGATCATGCATTCTATTCATAGACACCAATTTGAAGAACTGGTTGAAACCAAAACAGCATTTCATAGAACTGCAGGTAATATGCTTGGAAATTACAATTGGGATCAACTTCTATATAGCTTTCAATAGCAAATCAAGAGATTTAGTTTAATTTCTCATTTTATTCCCAAACTTTGCAATTTAAAACTCATTCTGAAAATTGTGAAGTGCTTTGTAAATGGTAGTGCAATTGATTTGGCAATGCTACCTGGAATTGTTAGAGGCTGGCAGACAATCATTAAAATAATCCAGCTTTATTAATTCATCAGGCAGAAGAGAACATTATAATTGTGATTCTATCAGGGATAACAAGATTTCATAGATGACTCCTAATTGCTATGACAGAATTAAGGATAGAATAGGTTGGATGCTTCAGGATCCTCATGGATCTTATGCCTCATCTCTGCGGATGTTAATAACTTATTTCATAGAAATAAGAGAAAATATTAGCAAAGAGAATCTGAACACCGTCTTTTTAACCCAATTATGACATGTAAATATAAATGATGCTTATCTAGTAAATAATCATTACTATTAAACAATGATTTTCATTATGATAATAATGGTAAAATAAAAATTAAAATTCTTTTAACACTTACTAATATGAGCTATGCACTGTCCTAAGGGTTTAATTATACATTGTAACAAATTAATTTTTACTATTCTAAGTGGAAGATAATGAGTTCTTATACCAGTAAAGAGACAGAGGTTCACAGCATTTGCGTTAACTATCTGCTATTGCATAAGGTGTGAGACATAAGCAATATATGACTAAAACAATATCAATACAAATCCTGCATGAGAAAAAAATACAGATTCTCTTTTTGATAATCTTATAAATTATATTATTAAAAGTAGGCAAAAGAATATGATAAGTTATTGTTGTGGCCATTTATACATAGGGAGTTAACTCACAGTAACAAACTTCCTTCCACGTATTTTGTTATTGATGGTCTTAGCATTATTTCACACTTAGATACTACTACCAAATGTCGGGGAGGGGGGGCAGAGAAAGAACAACAAAATGAAGCAAAAATCCTGGTATGCATAGCTCTCTACATTTAGATACAAGTGTTTCAGGTTTCCAAGACAAAACTAAGAAGTAAATAAAAATATTGTTAATATTCCCATGTTTTATTCAAATCAAGCACTGTAATATTTAAATGTAGCCATAGGGTTTCCTAGATAAAATAGGAATTATAATATTAAATATTTCAATAGAAATATTCATGTCATATTAAATTTAACATTTAGCCATCTTATAATAGTCACTATTAATTACTATAGTATTGAATAAATTAAACATTTTAAATATTAAGACAAAATATGCTTTATATTCTGTGTATTATATTGATCACACATTTTTCTTCAGAAAACTTTTATATCAGTCTTTCTTATAATATAAAACAAGACAAAAATGGGCAAGCAATTACTTTAGAATAATATTAAAAATATGACTAATTTATTTCACTGTTTTCTTACTCATTCTTACATTATATTTAACTTTTAATGTTATGAAGACAATGCAGGTCAGACCTTGTACTTACTGTAACATTCTGACATTTATTTTTTCAATATGTAAGAAAACTTCCTCATTGTGAAAAAACTCAGAATCCCTTGGACCCTGTGGCTAATGTTTAAATAGATATCCATTTTGATGATCATGATCTTCATAATTTTATACATGTTTTATCCATTTCTTTGTGAAAATAAATAATGATGTCAAGTATATGAACATTTATAAACATAAATCTTTGCAAACATGAATCTGTACATCTACATTTATTTTCCTTGTTTTATGCACATAATTCTTTAATAAAATAGCATTTAAATTAATTACATTTTTAAAAAATCAATTACCTTAAAAATAAATAATATTTTACCTTCTTTTTTGTTTCATTTTGGATTAGTTGAACGTTTTATATTTGTTTTATCTTCATTGACTCATTAGCTATACATATTTGTTCTAATAGTTTAGTAATTGCTTCAGGACTTACAATGTGTTTTTTACTATCTAACTTTAAATAACATATACACACAGTATAATAATCTTATAAAATTGTAGTTGCATACAGTTCTTCAAATTCTTTATGAAATTATTATTTAAATGTGATAAACTTCACTCTTTATTATTTGAATTTTTACTTTAAACAATAAATTGCTTTTGCTGAATTTCAGGAGAAAAATGACCTCGTGTGGATCCATATATCTAACATTTATGCATTTCTTTATTTTTATAAAATAAAATTATTAATTTATATCATTTTCTTTCTCCCACAAGAAATTTATTTAATATTTCCCTCATGGGAGTTGGTTAAATTCTTTCATTTTACATTTTCAGGAAATAGCTTTTTTTTGGTCATAATTTTAGATTTATATTTTTACTTAGTACAAAAATTTATGTGGATAGTTTCTATTTCAGCACTTTAAAGTTAGCATTCCATTGTCTGTTAGACTATAGGGTTTCAACAAAACATGTGCTCTTATTCTTATTTTTTTCCTCTATATTAATTGTTTTTTGTTTTTCCTTTCAAATTGCTTTCAAGATTTTCTCTCCACCAATGTTGCCCAGCAACTTAATTATGATCTGACTGTGTAAATATCTTTGTTTTTATGTGTGTACTTCTTATAGCTTCAAAAATCTATATGAGAGGCTGGTGTTGTAGCTCAGTGGTTGAGCACTTGTCTTGCATGCATGAGGCACTGGGTTCAATCCTCAGCACCACATAAACAAATAACTAAATCAATTAAATAAAGATATTTTAAAAAATCTGTGGGATACTCTTTTCTATCACTGTAGAAATGAGGTCACTGGGTATTTCCCTATAGGTCATTGATAATGTTTCCTTCACTTTCCCCCATTTCTCTTCAGTGCCTCCTTTTGGATAGTTTCAAATTCTAGATCTTTAATGTCAATGATGCTCTTTTATATCATGTCTAATCTGATGTTAATCATGTATTTTTTGTTTCATATATCAGACTTTAAATTCCAGGAAGATCCATTTGAATTTTTGTTTTATTTTTAATATCTGTATTAGAGATATTATTATATTTATGCTTTCCATATATGCTTATATGTATTTATAAGTTAATAATAGCTTTGTAAAAATCATTTTCATCATTTAAAATTTCCCTTCACATGATTTTTTTATTATGTATTGATGCTATTTCTGCAAACTTGAAAACTGTTTTTAGCAGATATTGGACATTGTTGAGTTTATAATGATCATTACCAGAGTTTTAATATTCTTTCTAATGATATTACACTTGTTCTGTGGTAGTTACATTATTTTGGATCAGTTTGATTCTCTTAAGTTTTGCTTTTAAGCTGTATTGTGGCATATCCAGAGGAATGTATTTGAACATAAGAAATATGATATCTCTACTCTTGAAGAGTGACTCCTGTAGTGCTCTGCCCAAAGTCTGATGTAATATAAAGTCTCTCTATTCTGATTCATAGGAACTCCAACTCCTCCCATCTATGTGTGCCTTACAGAAATAGTTTGGCCTGCTGGGTTCTAGTGGTTTCTGTGGATTCTATGGAGTATTTCTCAATGCATGAAAAGATCAGGACCAAATCAATGAAAAAGAGACTCCTATGCAGACTTAGCATTGCTCTGTTCCTAGTTTCCTCTTTTCAGGAGTCTACTCCATACATTCTTGTTACCTTTGACTTATTGAACTGCAGCCCACAGTTGAAAGGCTGTTTTCATTACAGTTATCTCACAGTGTGGTCTGAAATCCATCTTCAGACAATAAATTATGACAATAGTAGGAATCAAGTTATTTGTTTCTGTTTTCTCAGGGATCACAGTATTGTAATGTCTATAGTACAGTGTATGAATACAATGTCTGTCAATATAATACATATTCTCATTCTCTCTTTTATGTTTCTTTTTCAGTTGTTAATGACATAAAGACAATTACCTTAGGAGTTAAAAAGGAGTCTGGAGATAGGACAGAATTACTCTGATACCAAAAACAAAGAAGACATAACAAAAGATCATTCTGTATGAACACACCTAGCAAAACCTTAACAAAATATTAGCAAACTAAATCCAGCAATACATAAAGAGGACTCATGATATTGAGGATTTTTATCCCAGAAATGCAGGATGCCGAATCAATACTGAAAAACAAATTAATAACATTTACCACATTGTGGATTATACAAAAGAAAAAAAGGGATAATCATAATAGATACAAAAAGTGCAGGAGGAGGGATTTCTGGGAAAGATATTTCTGGCTGGGGGTTCCTGGAGGAGCTGGGTGGTGTTCGGGAGAATTCCCCTGGAGCGTGGGTGAAGTGTTTTCTTGCAGTTCAAAAATAAAGTTTGTTCCTGCTTCAGAGGCTAGTGATTTGTGTCCAGCCAGACTGCGGCGAATGAATGAATGGATTCTATTCCAGTTTCCAAATAGAGTCCTCTTCTTTCTAGAACCACATCTGGTACCAAAATCTCTATCATTCAGTGTTGTCTGTAGATAGATCTCCTGTTGGTTCTATTCTCTATAAAATTACAAAAAAAAGGTGATTTATTAAATCAGCTTATAGGATCAGAAGCTGGCCACAATGGCCAGCTGTAGGCTGGAGAGTTGGAGCTTCAGAAGGACCAACAATGCAGCCCCAGTCCGGTTCTGAAGGCCCATAAACTCCCTACAATGCCTGTAGTCAGAGTTCACTTTATAAATAGAGTGAAGGAGCTGGAGTCTAATATCCTAAAGGATTGCAACAGCAAGTGAAGAACCTGCTCCAGAAAAATTGAGCTTGCACCTATCTACATGGACAACCTTGTTTTGCCACCTTTTTAATTCCAATCAAGCCCTCAAACTGTTGAACTACCACCGGCATTTAGGATGCATCTTGCCCTCAGTTTGCTGTCCCACATGCCAATCACTTCTGTAAATATCCCCATTCAGGTCAACACATTCAGAATTGTCTTGATATTTCTTAACTCAATCAAGATGACAATCCAATTAATCACCACAATCTTCTATTGTTAGGTTGGACTTTATTTTTATGTTAAATTCTGTTTGCTTTTTTTTTAATTTTTAATATCATGTTTCTCCTACTAACTGATCTTTGGTCCTATTCCTTTTAAAATTGCTTCTAATTTTTCTGTATTCAAGGATAATAGGGAAGCTGAAGTGATTTGTAGATTAGTTCTAAATCACTTAATTCTCAATGATCTGAGGAGTAAAAGAAATTAATTTTAACTGAGGACAGACCATTAGTTTCCTTTCCTAACAATACAGGTGAGCGTCTCTAATCCAGAAATCTAAAACTACATATTTTAAATACTTACATAACATCACAAATATGATGGCTCTGTGTAGACAAACTTTCTTTCATTCAAAGAACTATGAAAAGTACTTTACAGAGCTCCCTTCAGTTTATGCCTATAAGATGTATGTGAAGCATAAATGAATTTAGATTTTTAGATTCAGATTTTGTCACCAAGACTCCTTATTATATAGTTGCAAATATTCTAAAATTTTAAATTAAAATCTCTAATTTGAAGTAGTCCTGGTATCAAACATTTTAAAAAAGCAAATTCAACCTGAAATAGATATCTTGTCTTATTCTCAGAAAATAAACTGCTGAGTGTAAGCTTACCCCAAATTTCCCCAATTTATCTTAATCTTTAAATCTTTCTTCATAAATATATGCCTTTTATAAGGATTCTCCAGGATGTTTTAGAAGATTATCTTTTTAAAAAAGTTTATACATGAGGTATTTTGTTGTAAATGATCATACCCTTTCAATTTAAAAAGTAAAATCATTATGTATGCTTCTATTTTACTAAAAATACTAAAAAATTCTAAAAATTCTTTCTTGGATATAGTGCCCTTATAGTGAGGTTGTTTTATCTTGTAAGAATGTTGGAATATTTCTCTTTGATTAGTTCCTAGTTCCGTGATGTTATTATGGTCCACCCCTAACAAATGTTAAATATTGCCTAATGTATTTCATAATGACTCTTCCTACCTAAAGTAATAATAATAATAATAATAATAAAATAATGATTTTTTCTCCGTAGACTTCTGATTGGTGATTTTGAATATCTAATGCAAAATATATCATATATGAAATATGATTTTGAATATCTAATGCAAAATATATCATATATATGAAAAGTGTTAGTGAAGATAAAAACTAATAAAGTACATTTTAACAATGAGCTATGTATTCACAAGATGACAAAGTTGAGCTTACTTAACATAAACACATTAGTTAAGAATACTTGTCCTCTCAGTCAGTGGTTGGAGATTCCAAACCCTTCAGTGACATTTTATTTAACACAGAATAAATTTAAGTAATGTCTTATCGGGATTTTCTTCTTAGCCTCTCACTCACAAAATCTCTGTCCTTCAAAGAGCTCAAAGTGCTCAGAGAATTGAATGTAAACTTTCTGGAAGGTACACATAGAAAGAATTCTGTGGATGAAATATGTCAGTGCTCCTTTCCTTTATGATGGCCTGTCTCTTTTTACATCCAAATAATTGATGGTCATGTCACACACATACAATTTTCCCCTTTAATTTTTATTTGTAAGAAAATAGCTTTTTTTTCCTATGAAAAGGTTATTTTAATGTGGTAGACATGAAATTGTTCTGACACAATTCTATTCACTATTTTAAAATTATAAAAGGAGGACAGATCACAGCTTTACTCCACTGTGCTCTCCAGTGGATACATTTCAGTTTTATTTTTTCATCTGACACATTTTAAATCTATTTGCTTACACATGAAGCAAGAAAACAGCTAATAGGCAAAGTCTTTCTAACTCCATTTACAGAACTTTCCACATTCACTAACCACATATTCCCTCTTCAGGAAAATATCCAAACATAAACCTTGGCTATAAGTTTACCATAGCCAGTACAAAAGTAAAGGGGGAATCTAAATGTAAGATATTTCTATAAAGAAATAAAAAACTTTGGGGAAACAAATATTTCATAGGATTTGGTTATAAATGAATTTCCGCATTGTCACTGGGGATCATTTTTTCATGTGCAAATAGGCAATTTCTTTTGGAAATTAATTTATATAAAATCCAAAGAAGGTTTCTTACTTCCATTTCTTATAATAATTACAGGAAGTCAGTCATGTACGGTGATTCTACGAAGACTTCTGTTCATATTAAGAAATGTACCTTAATTAAAGAATAAGATTAATTAAAGAATAATAATGATATAGTATATAATATTTCTTTGCCCCACTTACAGAGGGTTCTCTCTATACCTCTTTCCTTTAAGCTTGTTTTATGTCACAGAGAGCAGACAACTTGAGTTTATATTTTCTGACGAATTTTTTAAATGGTTTTCCCCCTTTGATAAGTCATGATAGAATTATCTGCTCCGTAAAGAAGAGAAGTGTGTAGTAGATTTGACATTTTTATATAACTGTTAAAAATTTGTGGAGAGGTAGAAAAACATGAGTTACAACTTTATACTGAAATATGAAACATATGTGTTTTTTTTCTGGGTTCAGATATTGGCAAGTAATCAGTAGCAGTTTTTCCTCTTTTGAAATTCCAATTAAAATGTTTATGAAGACTGAGAAAAATGTGAATAAAAATTGCTATGACACAAGTGCTTAAAATAGATATCAAATAAGCATGGCAAATGGTAAGCAGTATTGTGATTTTAAAATACATTATAGTATTTAAGATAAAAATGTGATATCTGAAACAAAACTTATTTTATGTCAATAAATATCACAATCTGGAGTGAAGATATAATGGTCCTGGGCTTTTTTGGCACTGAAAAGCACTGTAGTAGTCTTTGTCACACCGCTAGCAATCTTTGTTTGATCAAGTACATAAAAAAAAAAATTGAAGCCTTGCTTTGAAGGATTCATATAAAAATCTGAATAGAAAAAAAGCAGACATGCCTTATCTATTATTTTCAAATAGTTATAGAGTAACATGTTAGATTTGTGTTATCCTGGCAGGGATGGAGTATAGAGGGAGATGAAGATAGAGTTCCTCAAATATTTGAACGACTTCATTAGAGGCTTTAATTAGAACATACAACAATTCAGCAGGTAAATTGACATATGAGGAACATTCATACTAAACTACACAGAATGAAGGTTGAAGGGAAATCAAAAAGATTCTATTGCAGGAGTGCTTCAGTGCATGGTGAATGCTGATACTGAGTTACAGAAGATCTGAAAAAATACTCTAAAGGCTTCAGTGAAGGATTGTCATGGACTGCATGAGAATAAAGGTAAAACCTGATATGCCAATGTAAAGCTTAAATGTAATTTCTATTCCTTTTCCCATCTTTTCTGTGATGGACAATATAATTGAATCTAGTTTATTATGATCTTCTCCAACCAAACTCAAGGCTGATTCACTTCCATATCCATCTTCCCTCAGAGTGTGAAATTTCTATATCTAGTGGCATTTTTTCCTTTTATAAATTGTACAGGGATGAGAAGTTAATCAGCCAGGGGATATTCTATGCTGCAGTTCATTTGCTGCTATAAAATCTCATTACTGGCATTACAACTTGCTGTAGGTTCTTTCCACTAATTATTCTGAAGATAATTGTTCAAAAAGACCCAGGTCCTTTAGAAAAATGTCATGAGTTTAGTATCTGAGGAAACAAAATAATTCTCAAAACACACAATCATATACCAACTTCACATTTCAAACTTTAAGGGACTTTTCCCTAAAATGATCACATCATTTGATCCTCCCCTTGCCAGTGCATGAAGCTTTTGATTGATGGGACCAAACCTTGCAAGTACTATTATGATCTGACTCTCTGATTATAGCCATTCTAATGGGTGTGAGGTGGTATCCCATTGTGGTTCTGATTTTCCTCTTCCTTATAACTAATGATGTAAATCATATCTCCATGTTCTTCATGTTCATTTGTATATCTTTTTTGGAGAAATATTATTTAGATCCTTTGCCTATTTTCAATTTGGTTACTCATTCTCTTTTTCTTTCTGAGTTTTAAGAGTTCCTTTTACATTCTACATTCAAATTTCATTAGATATGTGCATATATTCTTTTCAAGCTTTGGATTTTTTTTCCATTTTTTTCCATATTATACAATAAGAT
Organism: Urocitellus parryii; assembly: GCF_045843805.1. NCBI lineage: Eukaryota > Metazoa > Chordata > Mammalia > Rodentia > Sciuridae > Urocitellus > Urocitellus parryii. The sequence goes on along the minus strand of NC_135540.1, from coordinate 109,730,981 downwards.
TTTGTCTTTGTCTTTGTTATAAACAAATTATAATAAGAAAGTGTATACACTTATGGCATACACTCATGTAGATAACCCAGGTAACCAACAATGACTCCTTGCCACATAACACATAGATGAAATCAGGTTATTCCATCTTCAATATAATTATTTGGATTTTTAAAATACAGCAACTTTATCTGGTGACAATTTACATAGCATACAATTCACCCTTTTAAAGTAAAGAACTTAATAGTGCACATTAAATATATATAAAAAGTGATGCTATGATTCATATGCAGTTTGGAAATATTGAATTAAACTAGTTAGCTCATGCATCAATTCAACTATTAATTATTTACTCCTCTAACTAAAATTTTATACCCTTTGACCAACATCTCTTCATTCTCCCTACAACATACCTAGCCTCTGGTAAACACCATTGTAATTTCTGCTCAAATGAGTATGTTTAAGTTTATTCTTTCTTGATCATGGACTTTGAAGTATTCTGCTCTTAGCTATATACCTAATTGTCTTGAAATTGTGTTCACATAAAACTTGTGCATGAGTATCTATAGTGACATCATTCCTAATACCAAAAATTTGGAATCAACCCAAACATTTATCAACTGATGAACAAATAAACAAAATATGGCATACTTACAGTGAAATATTATAAATGAACCATTCACATGTGCAGCAACACAGATGAAAACAAAAAATTATACAGTATGTGATTCCATTAAATGTAATATCCAGAAAAGGTGAATGTACAGAGACCGAAATTAGACAGTTTGCTGATTTGGGCTAAGAAGTTGAGAAAGAAGAAAGAATGTTAGCTGAAAGACAAGTGATTTCATTCTGAATTTATGAAAATGGTATAAAATTAACTGTGGTAATAATTGCGTAAGTGTGTGAATATGCCAAAAATCATTGAAATGTGCACTTTAGAGGGGTAAACTGTATGATATATGAATTGTATTCAAATAAACTTGTTCTGTATATTTTTAAAATCCCCATTATTGGGCCTGGGGTTGTGGCTCAGTGGTAGAGCATTTGCCTCACATGTGTGAGGCACTGGGTTCAATTCTCAGCATCACATATAAATAAATAAATAAATAGATAAATAAATAAATAAATGCCCATCAGCAACTAAAACAATATTTTTAAAAATCCACAAACCTCACATCATTTTTTTTAAAAAAGGAAAAAAAAAACTAGAATATGTAACAGGGCTTCCTTTGCAATTTGACTTTTCCCACATCAGTCAAATATAATATTCCTGTTGACAGTCTTTCTGATTTCCCGAATTTACACAAATAAATTTACTTACACATTTGTCCATTATTATTTAATTCCACCTATTTTTAATAATCCTGGTGTAGGAGAATTTAAAAAGAGAAAGATAAATTCTACCACACAAGTATAAATACATAATAACTTCAAGAGAGTGGTATTTAGCCCATCCATTAAAAAATGGTTTCAACAAATGGATCTACATCCAGGTGAATCACATAAACAGAGGTACAAATGTGTAGACTTGCAATATATTCTTGGTGATAAATAATTAGAAAAGAGTATATAGAAGATAAGATTTATCTTACTGGGTTGTAAGAAGAAGATTTTAAAATATAAATTTTTGTGGTAAGTTTGTAGAAAACCTTAGAGATATGGCCACAAAATTTGACATCTTGTCAATGAGTAGCCATTGAGTCCTCAGTACTGAAAAAAAAATACATTGTTGGCAATTGATATCTGAAAATCAAAGTAATATTTATGTATTTTAGCAAGGATATACATAGGCTGATTAGGATAATTGTTCAAACATTTGCCTAAAATATGGGAGCAGATAATTAAGTAATTAAGAAAGCAAACTTAACTCCATTATCTCTCATAAGCACCTTATCCTCTGAAAACACAAGGGCATTGACAAACAGAATGTTTGTATTTCTTGGTAAGGAATATCATACAAAGACTTAAAAATTGAATGTGATCGTTTAGATGTAGAAAAGTAGAAAGAGAATAACTGTTAAAAGTGGAATGGTAATAAAGTTGAGCAAGGACACAGATTTGAAAATGCAATGTGACTCTTCTTAGAGAAAGCTACTGTACCATCCACTTTATTTTTCCATTTGGTTCAGAGAAATTATAATGTGAATTATAAACTTTACAAACACTTGATTGAACATGACCCTAATTTTTTCCTATAATACTTGAAGAATTAAAGGATTAGAATACTTTAAAATGGAATTTGGGAAATAAGAAAATTCTAATCCTATAATTAATATACTAAAAAATGTTTAATTGGGGTATCATCTCATTATTCATATTTTGGTATTAGATTCCTTTTTTCAAAATTCATGCCTAAAAAGGTAATCCTAAATATAATTGGAATAAGATTGCATTTATTAGAGCTTGACAAAGAACTATCCTTTTGGGAATGTTCAGAGTTTTTCCTTTGTTTTATTCATTTTGCTTGACTTTGATTTTTACAGTTACTGAAATTGAACATTTAGATATTAAGTACAAAAGCCCAATTATTTTTAATTAGGTCTATAAATAACTTCTAAAATAAACACACAGGAACACAATTAATTGATCTAGACAAAGTCATTGATTTTAGAGTATATTACTTTGTTCATTTGGACTGCTATAACACAATAGGATACACTGAGTAGCTTCAAACATCAAAAATTTATTTCTTACAGTTCTGGACAGTACAAGATCAAGGTGCTGGCAAATTCAGTGCCTGACTAGGGCCTGCTTCTGCTGCCCATAGAGGTTACTTTGCATTGTGGAACATTCTCTCTGGGTTGTCTTTTGCAATGGCACTAATCTTAGTCAGAAGGCTTTGCCTTCATTATCTGATACCTCCAAAGGTGCCCCCCCAAAATACCACCTCTTCATGTTACCACCTTACTGGTTAGTTTTAAACTTATAATTTTGGAGGGATGGACACAAATATCCTAACCATAATATATTCAATGAAGATGTAGATATTTACAAATATGCCAGAAAAAAAATGTTTAGATATTGGGAAGCCAAAAGACATTTTTAAAAAGAAAACATAGTTCACTCTTTAACCAGCCCTCAGTATTTCACTGTCATTACTTTTAATCCTTCCATATTATTAATTATATATAAATATTTCATACCATTATAATTATGTATGTGTGCATGTGTGTTTTTGTATGGGCAAGGTTTATGCTAAACATTTCTCAAGGAATCCATTATTTTATGAAGATTGTTCTTTTCCTGATTTCATATTTATCTCCTTTTTAAAATATTATTAGAATTTAGGTTACTCATTTGTTGACACAATTATTATCATAAATCAGCATTATGTTTTACCCATTAATATTTTAATGTCTGGGAATATTTTATCCTATCACTTCTCTTGTTTTTGTTTTTTTCTTTTTTAATTGGTTCTTTTAAGTTATACATAACAATAGAATATACTATGACATAATTATAAAATCACGGAATATAATTTGTTATAGTTCAGTATTTCTCCTTCCCCTCTCATCCTTTCACCCCCTGTTCCCTTCCCTCTTCTTCTAATCTTTCTGTTGTTTACTTATAGTTTTGGTTGATTTTTATAGTGTCTTATGGATGTAAATGATGGTGAGATTCACTGTGGTATATTTATATATGCACATAGGAAAGTTAATCAGATTCATTCCACTCACTTTCCCTATCCCATCTCTCATTCCTTTCTTTAATTGTTCTTTGTCTTTTCTGATCTTATTTCTATTCTTTTTGTTTGTTTGGTTGCCTCCTCCTCATTTTGGATTAGCTTCCACATATCAGAGAAAATATTCTATCTTTGACTTTTGGGGACTGGATCATTTCACTTAGAGTGATAGTTTCCAGATCCATCCATTTACTAATAAGTGTCATAAAGTCATTCTCGTAATGGCTGGGTAATACTACATTGTCTATATATACACCACATTTTCTTTATCCATTCATCTGTTGGGGCACTTGATTGGATCCATAGTTCAGCTATTGTGAACTGTGTTGCTATAAGCATGGATGTGGCTGGGCCACTGTAATATGTTGATTTTAAGTCCTTTGGATATATACTGAGGAGGGGGATAGCTGGGTCATATGGTGATTTTATTCCTAGTTTTCTGAGGAATCTCCATAGTGCTTTCCAGATTGGTTGTACTAATTTGCAATCTCATCAACAGTGTTTGAGTGTACACTTTTCCTCATATCCTCAACATTTACTGTTACTTGTATTCTTAATAAATGCCATTCTGACTGAACTGAAATGAAATCCCAGTGTATTTTCTTTGAATTTTTCTGATTGCTAAAGATGTTGATCGTTTTTTCATGTATTTGTTATCCATTCATATTTCTTATTTCAAGAGGTGTTTGTTTAGTTTCTTTACCAAATTATCCATTATTATTTATTTTTTTGTAGTTTTTTGAGCTCTTTTTATATCCTTTTTATATACCATATCTAAAGAATCAGTGGGAAAGATTTTCTCCCATTCTGTAGGTTTTCTCTTCATGGTCTTGATTCCTTTGCTGTCAGAAACTTTTTAATTTAATTTAAAATTTTTAATTTTTAATTTAATTCCTTGAAAAGTGTCATTGCATTTATTGACTTTTAATTTTACTTCTTGTGCTTTAGGAGTTTTCTTTGGATATTTCATAAAAATTACGTTGGATGGAATCAGCTACTTTACAATATATTGCAAACTTCCACCATTGCTGAAGCGTGTTTGTTTAATGTTTTCACTAATAAAAACTCTTTAAGACTATCTTTAGACAAAACAATGCATTTTTAATAGTTAAATTTTGTTAGCCCCAAATATGTTTTAGATACCATAATAAGTTGTTTTCAGTTCTTTATATATTTATGACACAGAATAAGCACAGTAAGCAGGTTCTTTTGTAATACTCATCAGACAAGAAAGATAAAGTTCAAAGACATTGAGGAACTTGCCCAATGACACAGCAGTCCAAATGGAGCTAGAGTTCAAACAGGGTATGTAACTCCTGGCTCTGCACTTCTTTTTTTTGGGGGGTGGGGGGTGGGGGGGGAGTGGGGGGTGGGAGGGGCATGGTGGTACCAGGGATTGAACTCTGGGGCACTCCACCACTGAACCACATCCCTACCCCTATTTTGTGTTTTATTAGAGACAGGATCTCACTGAGTTGTGTAGCAACTCACTAAATTGCTGAGGCTGGCTTTGAATTAGCGATCCTCCTGCCTCCCCATCCTGAGCCACTGGGATTACAGGCATTGGTTCTGCACTTCTAAATCACCAAATTGCACTCCAAATTGCATATAAAATGTAGAAAATATGATCTGAAAAGTATTTACAGTCTGTCAAAATGGCACATATATTTAAATCTGCTAAACATATTTGAATATACTGTGTCTTTTGAGGAAATAACATCAGTGTGCCTACCTACATAAAGGTCAAATAAAGAATTCAAATAACTATAGATAGAAACTTGGCACACTTGGAGTTGCTCGAAGCCTACAAAGAAAATGATAGTAGTCACTATTTGCAACTCGGTTTATCATTATCAGTTATGTGGAGCTGTCTCTTCAGGAAAGCCACACGCCAATGTATAGCAGATATTGTGCCTCCTGAGAAGAAATCCTCACTGAATTCCAACTTTGCTGTTCAGCTGAATTATAAATGTGAAAAATTCATGGTGACATTATTAGCTACAATGTGAATTATCTTCTATGATGTTATTAGTGGGAAACAAAAAGTGAGCAAACCAGAAGAATATAGCAGAAGGAGAGTGATACGGCTGTTGAATTCTCATTGGTATTTACATATCAGATGTTGGTATTAGACATTTTTTGTCAGAATCTGCCCAATTTGATTTTTTTAATAGTGATCTATAATTTCTTCCCCTATTGAAACCAATAGTGCTAACAATGTATTCAAGTCTAGTTTTTATTTTTTATATCTTCCCAGTCTTTTATTTATTCTTTCTTTCTGTCATTTTCTTTCTTCCTTCCTCCCATCCTTTCTTTCTTCCTTCCTTCCTTTCTTTCTTTCTTTCTTTCTTTCTTTCTTTCTTTCTTTCTTTCTTTCTTTCTTTCTTTCTTTCTTTTTCCTGTACTTGACTCTACTCTTAGATAACTAATCTCTCCACTATCATCAACATTGTTCATCCCTGGACTTCTAACTTTATAGCCTTGTTTGGCCTTGAGGCATAGATTTGTCACAGTTACATAAAGAAGGTTAAAAAAAATTCCCTCTTCCTATCTTGGTTTCAGTGGCTGGTATCCTGCAAATTACGCTGACAATAGACAGCTTAACAAGAGAAAAATAAATAGAAGTTTGTTAACCGGTGCATCAAGCATATATATACTGGAGTATTCAGTGATGAACAACTGGAAGGACTGGTTAGAATTTGGGTTTAAATAGCATCTCAACCAAGATCAATGTTTTTTAGAGAAATTGCAAGAATAAGGTAAGGAATTTCAGCTTCTAGCCTGTGCAAATTATGGGAAGGTAAATCTACAGGTAAACTAATTACACATGCATTTGTAAGATTTATTTATGTAGGCTCTTTCTGATTGCTGGCTGGTCTCTGATAATGCAGTTATAATCACCTTCCGGGTGTGGGAAAGGATGTGGAGGAGGGGAGATAACTTCATAAGGGTATTAATATTTTGTTTTCAGTTAGATGAGAGGAAAGCAGAAAAATTTGATTCCTGCCTCTATTTATGTATTTCTCAATTGCTTTCATCTCAAAGTAATCATGCCAGCAGAACATATTTTGAGGTGGCTCTGAACACCTTCAGTATGCTTACCCAGGTCAAAACATATTGACTGACAGTGGTGGTCAAACAGTTCCCCAAAGAAAATTGCCAGACAGGAATCTGGAGATAGAAGAGGCAAAAAAAAAAAAAAATGCATACCTTTTGTTTTTTCTTTATTTTTCTCTTCTACAATGTTTCTCATACAGTTTTTCAAATGATAGTACTAATCATTTTTTTATTTTTCATTTTTTTTATCTTTCATTCAAGCATTATTTCTCCTATTCTTAAGTAGGAATCTGACAACCATCACATCCTGACCTCCAGTGCACATTCCAACGTCATTTTCGGCAGACCCTTGCTCTGTATCCCACAATGACACACAGGAATCACTTGTGCACTCCAGAGCTGTTTACTACCTTGCTCTTTCCACCCATTACATCTTATTCCCCTCCCATGCCTCTGAACTACAAAAAATTTATTCCTCACGCCTCTGCATTCCAGGGCAGAAGGCCAGGAAAGCACTCTGAAATCACCCATTTAGAGACTTCTTCGCTTCCTTGCTGTCATTAATGAGTGTATAACCATAATACAAAAGAAGAAAAAATCTTCAACAAATCAGTGCAAAATATTTTCCTTTTATTAGAATTATCTGGACCATAATCACATAGTCTTATCTTTCAGTTTCTTTTCTTCTATTAGCTTTTAGACCCAGTCTGTTCTTAGTCCCTTTATTTTGCATGTGTCAGTGATCTCTTCTAGGAGCCTCTCTTATTACATTAGTCTAGCATCTACCCAGGTCAGAACATTGATTTTATCTCTGCTGTGAGATGAGGATGCTTTTCCAGAATTTTAAATCTATATTTCAATATTGTAGGCATTAATTAATAATTTTTAAAATCTCTGAATTAAATCTTGAGGTTGAATGCAGATAAGTCATTAATATTTTCAAGTCTCTGAACTAAATGGTTAGTGAGATGGAAAAATATTGTATTGCTTAAAGAAAATGAAGTCTTTATCCTTAAGGTAGCATCTTCTTATCTTCATACCACTTAAATGACAAAATAATGAGTAAACTCTAGACAAAAGGCATTAGCAACTGTTTATAATTGATATCTGAATGACATACACTATTCCCAAAATTAAACCAAGGATATTGTCTATATTTTATTAATGATTATATCTGTATTATTTTGCATTTGTAAAAGTGGAAGACATTTTTATAATATAATCACATATAATGATGTTATCTATTGTAAAGATGTTTTTCTTACAACAATTCTTATAATTTTTTAGGTTAATTTTCGTTGAATATAATTCTATACTAACAAAAACACATAAGCTCTGTTGATAAAAATTCTCCTTTTTTCTTTCCCTCTTCCCTATCTAGAAATAATCTTCCTCCCATACTGTCCCTCCCTAAAGGAGGGGGGAAGGGACTAGCAAGGATGGTGGAATGTGATGGTGATCATTATACAAAATACATGTATGAAGATTTGAATTTGGTGTCAACATACCTTATATACAAACAGAGATATGAAAAATTGTGGTATATATGTGTATTAAGAATTGTAATGCAAAAAAAAGAGTACATGTATGATGGCATAATTTGGAGTGAACATATTTGATATACAGTTACAAAAAATTTGAAAAATTGTGCTGTATATGGGTAATAATTAGTGTAATGCATTCCACTACTGTCATATATTTAAAGAAAATTCTCCTTATGTCAAAATTTATGATTATGTGAGTAGTTTCATTTGTTTGGATTTTAATTGTATTTTTCAATATTCAATTTATAAATATTAATTTTGAAATCAAAATAGTCATTGCAATGTAATTAATACATATGCATATCATCTTTTGTTTTTATTTATTTTGCCGCAGCACTGGAGATTGAACCAAGGAGTGAGTGCTCTACCACTCCACTACATCTCAAGAGTGTTTTATATTTTATTTTGAGACAGAAACTCACTAAGTTGCTGAGGTTGGGCTCAAACTTGTGATCCTCCTACCTCAGCCTCCCAAGGCACCACACCCAGCCTAATAAATATTTAACAACTGATACATTATCATGTGTTTGTACATGATAATGTACAATCTCTTTTGTAGCAACCCTGAAGTTAATTTATTTATCCCAATCACTGAAATATAAATTTTAAAATCAGTTCTAATTCTTATATCCACATTCTTTTTTATTTTATTTTATTTTATTTATTTTTTTATTAGTTGCTCATGACAATACAATGATCTTGACATATCATACATTTGATTCAAATGGGGTATGAATTCTCATTTTTCCACGTGTACAGATTGCAGGATCACATTGGATATCCACATTCTTTACCACACAGGAAGTGTTTGAGATCAAGTCTGAATATTTCTGATGAAATTGAAATGAGATCAGTGAAAGTATTTATTAAAATTTATAAAACAGGATAGTGTCAATGGTTGGAATAGGGATTATATCTGTATTTTATGGGCTGCATCTCAATCATAAAAATTGGTCAGAGAAGACTATAGTTTAGAAGGTAGTCATTTTAAATATCACTTATTCTTTGATACTTCAATTTATCTTGAAATACCAGTGGATATAAATTAGACCAAATGTGAAAAGTATAGCATAGTTTAAAATAAAATGAGTTTGAAAATCCATAGCCACTCAGATTTCAAATCTCCTTCTTGTTCTATCCCTGTCTCTCAGATATATTTTATCACTACATTAACACACACACACACACACACACACACACACACACACACACTTACACAAAAAAGGTAATCTAGCTAGTGTACTTTTAAGTGAATTCACAAGTTCTCTTTTCAAGTTCTTTTCCTGCGTTTGCTACTGGATTTAATAAATCAGTGGCTGCATAGCATTGTACTGACAATAGTGAAGATAATTATACCCCCGGCAATTATGACAATATTAACAAAGATGATTTTTGTGATAAAAGTAAAATCTAAAAAACATTTTGTTTTAGGTAAAAATAATATGTGGATTTGATTCCTACACTAACTCCCTTCTCTTTAATAATCTTTGATTATCTTTCAAATAATACTATTATAACAAAAACAGTTGCATATACCTCAATACAACATCTCTCCTTGCCATATTGCACATATATATATATATATATATATATATATATATAATTAGAACATGAAATGCTTCTTCACAGCACTGCAGATAATTAAAATATTAACTGGTTTTTAAAATATTTTACTGACTGTGAAATCATTTTATTGAATTACCAAAGGATTTATATACAGGGAATAAAATTATATATTTCATAGAACAGCTATATTTTAGAAACAAAAATATTATGAAGTAATTCTATTTTAGTATTTATTTACACCCACTTATATCACGGACAGGTTTAGGAAACTGATTTTTGAAACAATTACAAGACCATTTAATAAGTAATTGTTTTCTGCTTTATTCAACATCCAGCAAAATTAATAACATGTTTCTAATTAACTCCACATAAACTCATTATTTCTTGTTGCTTTAAGTTACTTAAAATATATGTATTTTGATCAGTAACCTCTATTTTTGTTGGAAAGTAAGTAACATGGGAGTTGAAAAGTTTACCTTACAAATGGAAGATTATAACTGGACCTTTAACCTAAAAGGAATTTACATTTCTATTCAGGAAGAATATTTACTTATATCCTAAATTATTTTAATTCAAGATAAGGTATTTGTTAAATCATTTATCGTTTTATTTAGATATATTTGTTTATCAAAATATCAAGTACTATAATACAAAATAATCAGCAAAATAAGAAAAAAAGACAAATTTCTCTAACTTTGTCTTTCCTTTTGTTATTTTTATCTATTTATAAAAATAAAAAATTGTTAAAAATTGAATTATTGAAAAAGATTATAATATAAGTCTGATAGCATATTTTTAATGTACATACCAAATTATTTAGGTGAGGCTGAATTATTTTAAAAGTAATGTCAAAACATGAAATCACAGATCGTCCTAAGCCTGAGTTAAAACTTAGAACAGAACAGTCACACGTTTGTGTTAATACAATGGTGATTATTACCTTGGGGTCTATTATATTTTCTTGTTATAGAGACTTTTCTGATAGTATATTTTAGCCATCTCACCCTCTTCTCAAACTGGATGCCAGATAGGCATACAGCTACTTGGTCTATTACCATTTTCAAAATTGATTTTATGGCTGATTCAGAGAGGTCTTGTCAATTACTAAACATGATTGTTATATAACAAGTAACCATATCCTCAATCATATATACTTTGCTGTTGTCTTGAGCACAAAATTGAAGCTCAAGAATGATTTTAGTATTACAATATAAAGTGAGATTTATGAAAATCTCTGTCCTTGTTTATTCTGTGAAAATGACTTCAAAAAAATGTAGAAAAGTCAGCACGAAAATAAAGATGTAGCTTAAAAAAACATTTCTAGAACTCCTCAAGACTAGAAGTGTCTCCTAAATATATTTTATTTAATTATTTTTCTTGATAACCCAAAATTATAAAATAGGAAGTAGAAATTGAACATAATAAAAGCTTTTATTTCTAGAGAAGTAAAGATTTTCTTGCACTTGAATGGTGATTCAGCTGAGTAGATATTCACAAGTGCTGATATTCAGCTAGTACACTCAAGTATATTACCTGATATTAAATGGTTGAGACATTTTCATCTAGGTTATTACTAAGGAGGCATTTCCCGAAGATTTTCAGAAGACCTTTGTTTGTCTCATATTCTTGTCTTTCTCTTGGGATTGAAATGTCATAAGTCAAGAGGGAATGCCTGTCTTTGGAGAGGACTTCAAGACTCTAAGTATCACCTCTGTGTCTCTTTGTCTTGGTTTAAGCCTAAGCATTATAGATCCCTGTTATTTGTGTTTAAAAATTAAAATATTTGGAAGTGATGTGCTTGACTATTTTTTATTAAGTTTATTATTTAAAACACTTATAAGAAACACAAAATAAAATAACATCATCTTTAAGGAGCAGGAGAAATACCAAAAAAAGTCAAGATAAATAGACCTGATATCCCAAGAAAAGATCAGAGGAGTAAACCCTAAATTTTATATACCTTTTCCCCTTCCAGATAATTTTTGAAGTAGCACCTGAGAGGTTGAGATGTTAAACAGAAAGTTAGGAATAAATCTTCATAAGGTCAATAGAAATTTTGGGACCATTTATAGAACTGAATCAGAGTATATTAAATTTGAAGACTGAAAAGAGGACAATCTCTAGTGAACACATGAAATTTCAGTTTTTTTTAAAAAAGCATTACTAGATTTTAGGAATTAGAATGATTCAAAAACATGCCAGTTCTCTCAGAGGGTTGATATAGCTTTAGGTCATCTTAACCTTAGATTGTAGTTACAAGTTCTCTCTGAGAAATGATCTCTTGCCAAAAGCAAAAGGAAATCTTCCTCATGAGAATATGATATACAGCATCAAGTACTATAATTTTTCATTCATAATTATGTCATTTAACCAAAAGTAAGCTAAGCATATTAAAATGAATAACTGAGATTAAAAGAATGTAGGTATGTTTATGCAAATAATCATAAAAACAAAGATACATATATAGCAAATATTATATAAGAGCAAGCTTGTGTAACTATACTAAACTGTAGCTATGAAAGGCAATTTTATAATAAGACAAATATCAATTAATCATAAACTCTTTTATTCTATAATTTTTTGAATATTCTCAAAATATGTACAGGAAAAATTTCAAGAATGATAAAAAATGAAGAATAGACATGTATAGTTATATTGTGAAATTTTAAAACATTATTACAAGTTACAAGGAAAATAATTAGGCATAATATTTCTAAAGAATTGAAGATATTTGCATAACATGATTATCAAAATAGATCAAATTGCCAAATATTAAGCTTGGCAACAAAATTTTAGAATACAACTTTTTTTTTTCAAATTGCACACATACATAAAATAAAAATGACTCAGAAACTGGAACATATAGCAAACTTCAACAAATTTCAAAGGATTTTAAAAGGACTCTGCAAAAATAATACAAAAATAAGTTTATAGGAAATTATCAAATATATGAAAATTATTTAATGTAATTATATTTAACACGTAGGTTTTAAAGAAGAAAACAGGAGCTAGGTGTGGTGGCGCACACCTGTAATCCCAGCAGTTCAGGAGGCTAAGGAAGGAGGATCACAAGTTCAAAGCCAGCCTCAGCAAAAGCAAGGTGCTAAGCAACTCAGTGAGACTCTGTCTCTAAATAAAATACAGAATAGGGCTGGGATGTGGTCAATGGTCCAGTGCCCTTGAGTTCAATCCCCATTACCCAAAAAGAAAATAGGAAACATTTTTTTAATTGAAAGACAATGAAAATGCATATTATATATAAGACAGTGCTTACAGGAATAATTGAAAATTTCTATGTATGTTTTTTTTAAAAAGATGAGTTGAAAATGAATGAGCTTAACAACCACTTAAAGAAGATAAGAAAAGTCAGGAAATTAAATAAAAAGGAAGTAGTACTGAGTGTGTTTGTTTGTTTGTTTGTTTGTTTAGATTCTAAGATCATGATAAAGCACCCAATAAGCAAACTGCATCACCCAAGGGCTAACAAAAGAAGGAAACTTTTAATACAGCAGTGTCTGAAGACACAAGAGGAAGAAGTAATTATTTGAGCATAGAGAGGGTAGCTGTAATGAGAGAGTTCCTCAACAGAAGCCTTGGCCTACCATAAACAAAACCGCCTGTGCCCATCCTGTAGGATGGGATTCACGTAAAGATCGGCCCTGACCTCCCTTCCCTCTGACATTATTGGTTGAGATAATTGGACTGAATCTGAAAATTTTTGAGATATGGGGTTAATAATTCAACAAAGAAATTTCTTCCAAGTTTTCCTTCCTGATAGGTATGATTATTTTGTTGCTTGAGATGAAATATGAATATGCCTCTGATTTTTTTCACTTAGTACAGAAGAAATCATATTTTGGGGAGTGGTCAGCAAACTAGATCCCATAGGTCAAATCCAGCCTATTGATCAAATCTGGCCCACTTTCTGTTTATCTAAGTAAAGTTTTATTGAAACACAGGCTTTCTTATTCACTTTAATGTTTGGTCCAAAACACCCAATGGTTACAATGGATAAATTGGAGCAGAGATTTTCTGTAAGCCTAAGATATTTTCCATCTGTCCTTGTCTGGGAAAAAAAAAAAAGAAGTTTGATAAGCCCTGAATTAGTAAATATGCCGTTCTACATTAGAAATAATTTGTCTTGACAGTTTTGATTGTATTTTTATTTGAGTTTTTTTTTTCTCTTTGTATTTCACAATATGTTACTTGGAAATTGGTAGGAATTGCTTCAGTGGGTTGTCATGGTTGTGCTGCAGACAGTTATAGTCTTCCACCTGACTTTGCTTCAATTGTGGTGATTCAGTTTATTCATATCTCAGGAAGACACAGTTAACAAAGGTAGTATCTGAAATGGTTTGAAGTCCTACCTCTCTGAGTGGAAACAAACAGTTTAGGAATAGCTTACTAGACCTTACATTGACATTCTTAAAACCAGAATAAGGTGGGTGCAATGGCACATGCCTGTAATCCCAGTAGCTCTGGAGACTGAGGCAGAAGGATTCCAAGTTCAAAGACAACTTCAGCAATAAGATGCTTTTTCAAAATATAAAAAGGGATAGGGATGTGGCCCAGTGGATAAGCCCCCTTGAGTCCAATCCCCAGCGCACACACACACATACACACACACACACAAAAAAAAAACCAAACAAACAAAAAAACAGAATCAGAAATTCTACACAGTCTTTTACACTTTGTTTACAGTTGTGAATATATATAAACATGGAATTTTTAATATCCGATTTAAAATTGTAGACTATCATAAAACAGTCAAAATGAGGTAATAAGAATAAAGTTCATTATATGTTAGGAAAGAACATTTTGTCTTTTTTTGTTTGCTTTGTTTTTGGTATATCAATATTAGGAAAAATCAGGGAAAAATTAAAGGATTGATAATGCTAGTGAAACAACCATGACAAGGAAAAAATGAACCTCATCAAATAATAAAGTTAAAATGACTGCATAGAGGTAAAAAGAATACCAAAAATTCTTTAAAATCTTAAGCTATTTGATACATCCTAGAAATTATAAGTGAAGCTTATAAAAAATACATTCAGAACATATAATGAAAACCAAAAAAGAACAGTGAAGATATTTTATTGTGAGCATTGGATAAGAAGGTCACTATCAAGTCCTCTTTTTATGAAGATAATTGCAGCAAAAATAATATGAGAAAAGAGTGAAGAGACCGAGATTGTGATGAAAAAAATTATTTGCATAATGATTGCTAAGTCTCTACCTTCACATAAAAAAACCTTATCATTTAACTATAATGAAGGACAGTACAAAAATATCAATTTGGTCAGTGTTTAAATTACAGTTTCATGTAAAAAAATTCTCTTATCATAAACCATTATTTGCTAAGAAGATTTTAAAGACATTTGACTTTTCAAATGCTAAATCAGTTGATGTATTAGAGTGGGAAATAAATGATACCGAAAAGTGACATTCAGTAATCATCTGTTTCTTAAAAGAAAATCCCTTTTGAAGTGTATTCGTGTGTGATTCATTCAGTGATACTTCTAACAATAAGACAAAGAAATCAAATGTCTTATGGTAGGTGTCTGGTTGAATTAACCACAAAATCTCCCCAGTAGGTATTTCTGTGTTGGCATTTATAGAAATTACTTGTTTTTCTCAATGTGCTAACATGGGAAGGTATCCTAAATACTTTGTTCAATTAGTCTAGTAAGTGATAGACTGTTTTCAGGGTAACATTCATTTAAATAAAATGTTTCAGAAGGTAGGTAGATGAGAGACATGATGATGATTATGATAATGATGAAACATGATAGATATATACAGATAAAGTTATAGTGGTGATAGGAAAGATCTGAATCAAGAGATACTGATGCTTTATTACACATAGAAAGGAGAAATCTACAGAATTTGTTCAAACATTGTTAGTGGTTTTCACCTGGGAATTATGTTAAATAGGAAGTGGGTATTGTTGACAATATTAACTTTTATATATTTCTGTGCAGTCTTCCTTTTTTATAATATATTCAAATTTTCTAATAAAAATATTGAAAAGTGAAATTAAAAAGCTTTGAAATTTCTGGTAGTACTTTTACAAGTAATAACGGTTAACACAATTAATGCTGATTTAAGAAAATATAGATAATTTTCAGAATTCACTTTTTTCTTCACTTACAAAGCACAACAATTTCATGGAAATAAATACTATCATGAGAGTTAAGTGGAATGAATTTTTTTAATTGGATTCTCAAAATATCAATATCAGAACATTCTGGAATATTTATTAAAATTTCAGATACTGGGACCCACTCACAACCTAATAAAGCAGAATATGATCTCTGTAATTTATAATTTTAATAAGTAATATTCAACTATTGCTTATGAGGAAAAAGTATGGAGAAATAGCTAAGAAATTATACCCCATATACAACTCCATATACAAATATGGAGTTGTTTCTTAAAGTAATACTTGTGCTTTAGTCAAAGATACAAGTATTAGACATTGCTATGTTGCATTAGTTATGTTTGTTGCATTACAATAAACGATCCATATCCTTGTGGTTTTCACCAGTGAAGATTCATTTCTTGATCAAGCAACAGGTAGGCTTTGGGTCAGCTATAGCTCTACTGTAGGCTGTAGCTTTGGTTTCATATTTCCTCCTACAGAACCAGGCTGAAGGTGAAGCCAGTCTTTGGATATGCCCTTGAAGAGGCAGAGGGGGAAAATATAATCTAGCCAAAAGAATTTAAAGTTCAGTTAGGGACTGAACCATTGACATGGTTATACACATTGCATTAGCAAAAGAAAATTCTGTGTCCTAGCTCAACATTAGGGCAAAGAAATGCAGCATTGTAATATGCAAAGGGCAAGGACATATCTCTTCAGATCCTATAAATCTTTTGCATTTTCAAAGGACAAGGACACAAAATTATCCTAAGTGACAGCAATGAGTTGTGAACAATAACAAGATCTTAGGAAATCATTGAAGAGAAATAACATGAAATCTATTTTCTTGAAAATAAACTTTCTACATAAAATTGACCATCTATATCATCACACCACAAGATTTAGATTACATGATTTCAAATTACATGAAAATTTTTAACATTTTATTTCTTTCTAAGCTGTTATCCCTGTTTCCCTTCTTCTCTTCTTTCAAAAAGCAAGAATCTGTGACTGTTGATTTAATACAAATGCATTAGGTTTTATGAATCTGAAAAATTTGCTATTTTAATATCTAAGCGCATGCCAACCACTATATACATGGGTATATTCTTCATGATCTTAGGCTCAATAAGTGAAGCTAACACTTAGGAGTTCGAACCATTGTATCAACTTATTCTCTGGGGACCTTAGTCCAATTATATTATGTGCCTATGTCTGAATAATGCAGGGATGATTACATAACCCTATCAGTTGTTGTAAGGTTTAAATGAGCTAATATGACTGATTTCTTACAATGAGACATCACTGTAGACAATGACAATGTGTAAGCTTTTATTACCATCACACAAGAGAAGAAACCTTTGTTTAGGAAAGTCATGTAACTACCTGTGAAAGATCTGGGCTCTAAGTTAAGATCTAATTGTCAAGATCATTGTACTGTCATGTGTAACTAATTAAAAAAAGATAACAGATGCTTATGGCTTAAGCCACTTTGATTTGGATCTTCTGTTACTTGCACTATACAGCATAGGAAGAGAAAGAAGCATTTAATGAAGTCACCAAGATTAATTAAAAAAAAAAAAGATCTATCTCCAAAGCCTTGGTGATTTTCTCCATGCCTTGTTCTGTTACAGTTATTGGATCCATCAAAGTGTGCTCATTTATTTAACAGAGATATTTATGTAAATATATGCCCATCTAGAAATCTATGTGCAAAAGTGTTGAGACTCTGAATCCCTTTCTGTGTTTTCTTGAAACAACATGTTTTGAATGACTTTCAGGTCTGATTCTAATGTGCATAGTTGAAGTAAACTAAACTTAAAATACACATTTAAATGCAAATGGAACAAAATGGACTCATAATTGACTATGATAATGGATATATAAATGAATCTTACAAACCAAAAAAAATGTATAAAACTATATTTCTGAAAAAATATCAAAAATACGAGTTAAAATATAAAAAGCAACATTTTCTTTATTTGTAAAACATGTTTGTACTTTTATATCTGAGAACATCAAACGAGTTCCTAAATTGGAAAAACTAAATTCTATTAAATCTATACTAGTCATATTTCTAAACAAAATTCAATAACATAGGATATACTAATTTTTACAAAAAAATCAATGCAAGCTTATATATATATATATATATGTACATATATATATATATATACATAATCTTTGAAAGCTTACATATGAACATGTAATTTTGGATGATTTGAAATTATTAAAATATTTAATTTTGAGCCATTTATGTTTCTCTTGGATGTCCTTTCATTTCGGAAATTTAGGTACACTTTCCTTCATCCCACTAATATTTATGCCTACACTATGATCCTTCTCTTATAAAAATCACACGTATATAAAGGAGGTTTTTGTTCCATGTAACAATGACTGTATCTAAGCTATCATTTCTGACCCTAAACAATCATTTGCACTGACACCTTCATCTCTCAAAACACATACATTTTAGTAGCAAAAATAGTATTTGAATTTTACCATTTGCCTTTTGAAATCCTGACCCTTTTCACATTTAAAGAAAAGTGTATATATGAAATAATATTTTTTCTCCCGTGTTTCTACACTATCTTAAAATCAGAAAGGCCAGATGCATTGCATGATTTTCAACAGACATAAAAATGAGAGGACAATAAATTCATAGGGTCCAAGTACTTGCATGTCATAATTGTCAAACCTGTTACATTTCTGATTATTTTGCCCCACTTCACCAAGTAGCATCTCACCAGTTCACTTGACCCTGTATTATTCAATGTCAGTTTTTGACATATGGTCCCAGGTCTTGTAAACATTTTCCAGAAAAGTAAGTATTCTCAATACGTGTTTTCTGCTTAATTTATCAACATACCCTGTTTCTATGGTTACCTAGATTCCAAAGCAATCTTTGTGAGTATGAAATTTTTTAGAAAATACTTGTAGATATATACTGGTATGTGTTGGAAAATTTTGACTCACTACCCACTACCTGGTAGAAGGAATGATAAAAAGTATTACTGAGACCAAAATAAAGATACTTTTTCTAGATGACTAGGTTTTCTTTATGTTTAGGTAGATGATTTGCAACATTATTACAGACATAGGTTTTTATCAAATATTTATGCAAAATACCTCACTCTGAATGAAAGACAGTTCAAGAGTTTGAAGGATTGGCTTTACAAAGAAATCAAATCATATATTTTGGATAGGAAACTCACTCATGATTGAAATTACAATTGTACTTATTTGTCTCCTTGTTAACTTTAGTTTGATATAGCAGTTGGGAAAATATTTTAGAGTGACTCATATTGCTTTTTTCAAAAGCTGTATAACCATTTTATGGGAACTAACTTTCAGTCAGAGCACATATAAAATAAAGTATTTGGTATTAATTTATTTCTTAAGTCTGGATGGTACCTAATTATATGCTATGATAGATAATTGGACTCTTTGTTGGGTAAATCTGCCAGTATACAATAGCATTAGTAGGGGCTGGGGATATAGCTCAGTTGGTAGAGTGCTTGCCTCCCATGCACAAGGCCCTGGGTTCAATCCCCAGCACCACAAAAAAATAAACAAACAACAGCATTACCTTTTCATAAAATACCTGTCTTCTATCATTTGCACCTTGAGCCCAGACATGTAAAAATCACTTGGAATATAGAAAGGAGATAAAATTACACTATTTTGGTAAATTGATAACCCAGGTGGGAAGTTATTTCTGGGGCAATTCAGTAGCATCCGTTGTAGATCTTCAGGAACTCTGCATTGAATCACTTTCAGTCTTCTAATCCAACAAGTTTGTTTTCCCCAAGAGTAAACATTAATAGGCTTCTTTAATAAAATCTTTACTTTTATGGGTATGCAATGATATTCTCTGTAGAGATAACATAGATTAATACTAAATTTTCCAATTAATATCTGTGTGTTGCATACTCATCTCATTATGCAGATTAGACTGAGGAACAAACACTCTTAATGTTCAGAGAGGAAAGCTTCATAAGGCATAACAGCATGGGATCTGGCTGTTTGAAGAAAACCGTGTGATTATTTTAAAGTAGCGTTGGGTTTTGGCTTTCAGACAGCAGGTGGCCTTTCATAGTGTTCCACTTCAGTTATTTTCAATGTCCCCAAATGAATAATTTTCAAAGTGCTTTTAGACATCAGATTGGCAACCAGTAAGATTTTACTTCACAGAATTCTTCTTAAATTCCACCTCTTATCAAGTGTGGGAGGAGTTTGACATTTCACTTTCAGAAGGCCTTGTAAGAACTATTCTTCCTTAAAATTTTTCATCTTTGTATCATCCACATAAAATTCAGTTGGTGACTATATCATGAATTGTCTACTGGAAATAATTTCATTGCTTTTTATTCTTTCTTCTCTGCCAGATTGACCACTGATATTTGGGATTGTGGCTACTATGAAAGACAAAGCACTAAGGCATGATCTATGATAATGTGAAATAACATCCACAGCTAACCATGAATGGACATGTAGCATGACCACAAAAAGTAAAAACTTTTGTGGTTTTAAGTCACTGAAATTTTAGGCAGTTTTATTACTGCGGGATAAACTACCCTCACTAATATAATACTGTAATTTTTAAGAAATAGTTAGGCAATCATATTCTTCTAAGCAGAGAATCCAAAAAAAGGATATATATATACATAAATATTAAGTTTCAAATAAGTACTTGTAGAATTAATAAAATAATTCATTCACACATGTGTATTTACATAGTTCATCAGTGGTACCTTCATTCTAAGCTTTCAGTTTGGCTGTATTAAAGGATGCTCAGATAGATTGTAAAGCATTATTTCTTGCTATGACTGGGAAGATATTTCTGGAAGAGAATGGCATTTGAATCAGTGAAGTAAGTAAATAAGATCTTCCCTCACCCAGTGTGGGTGGGTACCAACTATCAGCTGAGATAAGAGGAAAGACAACCTCTCTCTCTTTCCATTTCTCCTTAGGGTAGAACATATTTCTTTCCTTGACCTTGAACACCAGACCTCTAGGTTCTCTTGGCTTTAGACTCTAGGACTTGAACCAGCATCCCTGGAGCTCTCAGTCCTTCAGCCTTGGACTGGGAGTTATAGCAGAGATACTTCTCTGGTTCTGGAGCCTTTGGCTTTGGCCACACTACCAATTTCCCTGGTTTCTAGTTTGCAGACAGGTTGTCATGTGAAAGATTAGCTTCTGTAATCACATGAGCCAACATCTCTAATAAATTCCCCCATCCATATAGCTATCTATATCCTATTGGTTCTGCCTCTATGGAGATCCCTAGTATACCATATCACCCTCTGGTTCTTCCATGATGTAAGTATGATAGTTATAAGGAAAGTACCTGTTGGATGAATGAAAGAGTAATTCAGTAAATATCAATAGACAAATTCCATTTTAAGGTAGTGTGTCTATTAATAATTGAAAATTTGCTCAAATTTAGACTTGAAAATAGTTTTATCATATTCAATTTTATAAAATTTCATTATATTAATTTAGACTTATATAAGCTCTAAAGAAGATTTTTTTTCAAAACCACTTACTTGTCTGAAGACAAAGGATTACTTCTTGCTATGACTGGGATGACATTTCTGGAAGAGATAGGTATTGGAATCTCTCCAAAGGGAGATCTCTGAAGATCAAGAGCATTGTTCCTGATTCTTTAAAATCTTCCCGCAAAAGAAGACACTACATTCATCTGTTGTGATTTTAATGATATGCTCTAAACAGCATTGGTGTTTATTTTATTCAACAGGCACTTAATTTGTAGGTTTCAAAAATGTTGCATTTTGATACATTTGATTTCTGAAGTACATGATTACTATTTCATTATAAATCAGAACTTACAGACTCCACAGTTCTGTTTTTAAACTTTTGCTTTACTAGGGAATGAACCTAGGGGTCCTTTTTCACTAAGATACATCTCCATCCAGTCCTTTTAATTTTTTCTTTGAGACAGATTTTCACTAAGTTACTGAGGCTGGCCTGCAGGAATTTGTGATCCTCCTGCCTCAGCCTCCTGAGTAGATGAAATTACAGGCATGTAATTCACACTCCTTTTTGAAAAAGTCTTTCATTTCCATTAAACTCTTAAATTTGAGCTGTTAATATCATGATGAAGTTGAAAGGAAATTATCTGATTTTAATAGTTTTTAAATGGAAATAATTTAATCCAATTTCTATTTAAAGTCAATGACTTGGTAATGTATTCTTTAATAATTTCAATGACACAACCTATTGGCCCAAGATTTAAAATTTTTCTTCTCTTAAAAACAGTTTCATCTCACTTCAACATAGCCTATATTGTAATTCCCATGGAGCACTCCCTTTCAAGGTACCAAGTAAAGATCACCCTAGAAGAAATGATGTCTTTGGTATACAATATGAAACATTGAATTTCCATTTTCCTCTTTCATTTCTGATGCATTTGGAAAGAGCAGTTTAGTGAAATTTTGGATGCTTACACAATTCCTGAGCTGGTATTTAATAAACAGAGCCATGTGTGTTCATTCAATCTTTTCTACATCAGAGTTCTTTCATTCATACCAGAAAATTCCAATTTAACAAGTTAGTGGCAGGCTTTATCTGCCATAAGTGATTCATAAGTGATTGTTATCCTAATAGTGATCACATGGAAATTAATTTGAATGTACATAATGAGGTAAGTACTGAAGTGTGTAATTTTATTCAACAGTGATCTGTTAAGTCTTTATATGAAATATTCAATTTAATTCTATAATAATCCCAGTTTATTTTAATTATTGCATACCAATTTAGTCATGTGCTCTTGTTTCTTTCTTGGGTTCTCTAAAAAAATAACAAGATCATGGTAACAGAAATATCAAATCTATTTATATTTCCATTAATGTACTCCAGTTGTATATAATATTGGGGTTCATTTGAACAAAATCATATATGCATGGAATATAGCTTGCTCCTTTATAGATCCCAATTTTTCCCCTTTCCCTCCTTTCTGCTTCCTCTACGATACTGATCTTCTATTTAAAGACTTTTTTAAATTAGTGCTTTATAGACAAACATAAAAGTGAAATTCACTGAGGTATATTCATATATGTACATAGCATAATTTGGTCAATTTCATTGCACCATTCCTCTTTTCCCATCCCCAACTCCCCATCAGTTCCTTCACTCTGCTCAACTTGATCCCCCTTCTAGTCTCAGAAAGTG
This sequence comes from Urocitellus parryii, assembly GCF_045843805.1. Taxonomy (NCBI): domain Eukaryota; kingdom Metazoa; phylum Chordata; class Mammalia; order Rodentia; family Sciuridae; genus Urocitellus; species Urocitellus parryii. The sequence goes on along the minus strand of NC_135540.1, from coordinate 109,707,805 downwards.
TGATAAATATACACACTGAAGTTTTACTCAATCAAAAAGAAAAATGAAATAATCGAATATGCCAATAAATGGGTGGAAATGGAGAATTTGCTAAGTGAAACAAGCAAGACTCAGAAAGTCAAGTGTTAAATGTTTTTTTAAAAATAAGGGGAAAACAAGGAGGGAGGGAAATCCCATGAAAATAGATATCTCAAGTTTTAAGAGTGCATCAATACACATGTGCTTTTATATCTCTAATCATCATTGAGTTTCACATATTTTTGTATTAAAGAATAAAGAAAAAATGTTCATGTCTAAGTAGATAGCACTCAATCCTTTCTCTTCTTTTAATAATTATTCTTATTGCTAAGAATGAAAATATGAGCTCTGTGTCAGCATATCATAGCATTGTTTGTATCAGATACAGCATATTATTAAAATTCTGTTACTCCTATTACTGGTGTCAAAAAACATATCTAAAATATGAACTTAAGAAATATTTTAGTGGTTACATTTTAAAAAGTAATATTACTTTCTTTTTATATCAAACATCTCTACAATAACATTGCTCTGTATATGAAAAGAAAACATTATACTTAATTAATTGATAATGATAAAGGCATCAACTATAATGAGTGTTGTTTTTTCAAATGTCAGTGAAGTTCCAGAGACAGGGAAATTCTGCTTTATAGACCACTTCAGAAAACACTTTCTCTCTTCACACTTAGAGCTCAAAGATATCAGTAAATTTAATTCTCCAAACTTAGAAGCAAACTGTGTTAGATATTATAGTATTTTTTGAAGGTGGCTTTCATGTTCATGTGTAACTCAAAACTATAAGTTAATCTTAACCTTGCACTGCACACCTCTGATATTTTCTGATAAGTACAGAATAAATGAAATTGTTCCCTAAACCATCTATTCTGATATCCATGTGTGAAAATACGACCATGCTTTATTAACCTGGGTTTTTTTCATGGGCATGATGCTTAAATAGTTTTCAGATTTTCAAAAGAGAGCATGCTGAGAAAAGAACAGTTGGAGTAACTTACTAGTATAAGCTCTTGAATCATAATTAATGACATTGATTTTCAAATGATATGTACATTTCCAAGAATTTAAGCACTTATTCTATAATTTACTGGTTATTTTAACTTTTTCACCTTAAATTTTAAGATGTATAGGAAAATATTCTTAATCTTTGTTAAATTTTAGTGACTCAGTCCTGTCAGGTAATACAGAATAGAGCTTTCCCATACTGTTATATACTGTCCAAAATTTCATGACAATCACACATACATGGACACTTCTGTGTTGCTGTCCACATTTTAATGTGTACAAATTGCTTTTATCTTGTCGTTCTTTCTCTTGATCTTGAAAATCATTCCATATAGATCTTTATAATGGCCTAACTCATTTTAATAATATATTTTATTCTACTGCATACATGTAAACTATCAATCCTTTAATCATAAATATATATGTATATATATATATACATATATATTTATTTATTTATTCTAATTTTTGTTCTATTACAACCAATGAACAAATGTCATTGCATAAAGGGTATTTCATACATATGCAATTGTCTGATAAATTCTTATACTTCAGTAACAAACAAAATATCATCCAAAGTTGAGTGACTTGCTTCCCCCGTTACAATGTCTGAAAATTCGTGTGTTCTTCATTATGTCCAATATAATGGTATGCAATATTTAATACTGCTGCTCATATAAGAAAATGTACATTGCAATTTTAAACCTATGAATGAGATCCAATATATTTCCATAGAAAAGTATATTTCTCTTTTTGCCAGCTCTCTAACTGTATCCCTTGCTTATTTTTCAAGTTGGTTTTGAGATACAGTTATTCATGTTCTAAAAGCAATATCTTAGAGTACTTAATTTCATTCTTTCAGTGTAGCAAAAAATTAAAGACATCTGAAAATCTATCTGAATGCAGAATATTCTTAATTTTTTTTCAATTTCATTATATAAATTTTCAAATGTATAAAGAAGCATAGTATAATAGAAAATAGTATAATAGAACCTTAGATTCAGTGATTATTTATATTTTGCCATTTTTCTTGTTTCAACTCTTTCTAGAAAAATAAACATTGCACCCCCCACTTCCACTCCACAGAATTGTGTGTGTGTGTGTGTGTGTCAGCTTGGTTTTGTAGAGTTTTTTTTTTTGTTTGTTTGTTTTTTTGCTTATTTTCTAATGGAAAATATGGGCATCATTTCATTCCACCTTAAATACATTAATATGCCTAATAAAGATGTTTAAATAAACTACCATCCCATCAACAATAACTTTTAATATTATCTGATATCCCTGCTAACCTTTCCCAGTTGTTTCAAAGATCCCTTTTTAACATTTACTTATTCAAATTGAATCTCAAAAGTACTTCCATCATATGTTTTTGGAATGCAACTTACTTCTCTTTTTGATCCTCATTTTATTATTAATGCTACTTCAATTTTGGGAGTAAGCAAATGTAAATATCCTTTAACAATTTAGATTGGACTGATTAGTTCCTACATAATAATTAAAGGATACACTAAATACCACATTAATTAGTTTAGACATCTTCACATAAGGCTCAATTTGTCCTCATTTCTTCCTTCTCAATTTGGAGGGATAAAAATAAAAGCCATACTTTCTTCAATATTAAAAATGTATAACTAAATATTAATTATCAAAAACCAAAAGAACAAACCCCAAATATTAGATATAAATTTATCAGTAGATAAACATAACCTTATAGTCAAAAATAATGTGAAAGTCAAAAATATAAAAGTGATAGATCTAATTTTTATGAATGTAAATACAGAATTTTATAAAAATGCAATTCCCTTTTCCATTTCCTTTTCTATTTAGACTTTTAACCCCACAAAGAATTTGATGTTGAGCTTGAAAACACACTAATAGACAAAATGATTTTAAGAAGAAAAAAAAGAGAAGGAAAGATATTTGCTCATATACATAGCAAAATAAAATAGTAATCATATAAAACTTTGCTTTTGGTAAGTAGAATGATAATATAAACCTACATTGTAGACACTCACCTGAATATAGCAATAAGGAAATGACTAATAAACTATTTTGGAAAATTTTCTACTTATGATAAAAATCTAAAAATTAGAGCCCTAGAAACTAACAAAGCTTGCATTCTTGACTTGTCATTCGTATGTAAATTAAAAATAACATATACAAACTATAAAATTTATGCAACAATTTGTATATGAAAGATCTGAAAATGCTATTTTCCTATGGGCATATATTTGCAAATAAATCTTAGGAAGGGAAAGCAAAAGCTAACATTATTACTACTTAGAAGGCATAGTGTTTTTGAGGGTAGGGTACATATTCTGGAAAGACTGTTCTCATCTAATAAAATTCTTATTTTTGACACTATTAAAATAAGCAAATGAATGAAACATTATATAAAGAGGGATATCTGGATGTCATTAGGTGGGAAGATTTCTCAATTAAGGCACATGAAACTGAAACAAGAAAAATGAATTTAGAAGAAAAGGTTCTTCAGGAATGAATAAATGATTTTAGTGGAAGTTGGTGGTTTTGTTAGTTAAAAATCTCTAGACATTTAAATAAAATTATTCACATATATCTCCTTAATTAATAGCACTAAGGAATATTTACATGACTTCTTACTTTGGCTACCTCTTCCAAACCCTACCTCAAACATTGGTTGAGTTCTATCAATTTTCACTTATATCAACATGAACATTGACAACTGAAGAACCACAACATAAAGTTCTCATAAAGCACTACATTCTCACAGGACTTGTTCCAAACCTGTTCTATGAGACATATGCTGCTGTGCATTGCTTTTAAATAAATTATGTTTTATGAAGCAACATTTTTTTTGAAAAAAGAAAAAAAGAGACAATTTTTCCAAGACTCAGGAACTCAATTTCATGTACAATGGACCAGAACACTTCACAATCTGCCAACAGTAATAATTATATGATCAGGAAAACTATAATCATTATTAGCTATACCAACTTCTTAACAGCATCTCAGGTAATGAAGAACAACCATAGGACATCAGCACAATGAGGCTCATTTTTCAATGGAGCAGTGAAGCAGGAAGCATTGCATATTACCAATTCTTAGAAAGAGGAAACAGTGGACACAAGTGCATGGACAATCATCTGTCTTATGAGTGACAGTGATAGAAGAAGCTGGGAGATCTTTAATATTTTCTGGAGTTGGAGAAATGAGCTTATCCATTCTCCCTGTAATTTTAAGTATTTCACTGATATCCCTCATCAATTCCAGGATACCATGCTAAACATCCCTGGTCCACTTTTCTGTTTAATTCCTCAGTTCTTTCCCTTCATTCCATAAGTTCAGTAGCCTGTCACAGGCCTTCTTAGCTTTATATTATGGATTCTTAAATGACAGTGTGAGTGCTATTTTTTCAAGAGCAATAAGCTTAATATATTAGAATCTTAGAATTTCAGGAACACCAAAACCCTAGAGTGCTGTGGTGATCCGCATCTTTTCAAATGATTCTTCCTAGATAGCTAGGGTTTCAAAAAGTACACTGTTCAGCAATATAAAAGATAGATTACGGGCAAGCCTATGAAGCCTCCTACTACCAACAAAAGTATACACACTTTTCTTTATCAAGAGCATCTCTATGTTTATGTTTCATTACTATCCTGTAGATAAAACCATCTCTTTCATCTAGTGATTCCTTCACTCTGTGTTAGTATTAATAATGTGAATTACATTGAATCTGGGCTCATTAGCAGAATATATTCAATTCTCTATATTAAGTATTTCATTTGACTTCAATAATACTTATCAAGTAGTTTATTATATTCAATTTTTTAAAAAATAGAAAATTACGACTCAGTAATATCGATTAACTTATTAGTAGCAGGATTTTCATTTCATTTAACTTCCTGTTCATGTGAGATAATTTTTATTTTTAAATGTTATTAACAATAATAAATTATGTAGAAAATGACAGCGAATAGTCTACAAAGGTAATTGCCTTATTTTATTACTTATAATGTAAATCTCACTATGCATGATGCTATAAAACTTACTGAAAATGAAATCTAAGGCTAATGATGTTTAAAATTATGATACAATTAAAGTTGTCAATAACTGAATGGCTGAGAGAATCAAGAAAGAGTGAGGAGGGGAAGGCAGTGTGATCTCTTCCAAAATAAATAAAAATAATTATTTTGGAAAAAATTAGTTTCGCTGAGGAGGCTCTCTTTCCCTCCACAAGCTTCCTTTTTCATTTTTTCTCTGTATTGTTGGTATGGGTAAAAAAACATAAAAAGATATACTTTCTTTGAAGAATTTCATGTATACAAGACAGTACTGTTAAATATAGATACTGTTCTGTACAGTAGATCTCTAAGACCTATTCATTTGGTAAGAATGAAACTCTGTACACTTTGATGAATACCTTTTGGGTTTACCTTCCTCCCAGCAAGAAACTTTTATTCTAATTTTTTTCTGTTGTGCATGGCTAAGGGAGATCCCTGTAGTATAGGATTATTCCCAGTTCCATGTGTATATATGTAAAAAATTGTCTTTCCATAGAAATTACCAAATAAATGTTAAGGTCTAACTGTACTACCTGTTTTTATGTCTTCAAATCATCATGATAGATTTAACAAGCATTATTTCCTATCTAGAAATAGTTTTTCAAATTGTCAAGCAATTAGCTTGCTTAAGGGAGAAATCTAAATCTTTTTTATTTATTCTACACTCTGCCATTTAAGGATATGATGCATACTGATCTATAGTTCCCCTGGATCTATATTCAGTCTTTCATTTAAAAAGATTTAACTTAGTCCAGACCAATTTCATATATAATTGTTAAAATTTTTACAAGTTCGAATGAGAAGTTACCACCCCTTTTCATGTTGATTTCTCTTTAGCTTTCTTACCAAGAAAGAACAAATATTACCAAGGATATTAAGAGATGAGCATGTCAGTGAGTAGAAATAGTTCCCTGGCATCTCACTAGGTCCTCAAGGAGGTAAAGCAGAAACCAACTGAATACGTAGGCTACATCCATATTCACAAGTCTTGGAGATCTCTCTCCAGGTGTGTGTGGTGATGCAATAGTAACTTACTTCCAAATTCTCTTTCTACTATAGAATTTACAGGGTTTTGACAATTTAGAAAAATGTTCAGAAATTCCTGGTGAATCTTTCATAGTATTATGTTAAAGTAAAATCTACATTCATGGAACTAACAAAAATCTGAGTTAGTTGTCAAATCAACCACATTTGCTCACTGTAGTAACCATTAAATTATTTAAGATGGTGTAGACTTTCCCAACCTGCTCCTTTCTCTCAGTGCTATGAATTCAAGTTTCCTCCAAACTGCAAACTATTTGCAGTTTGATAGTTGCATTTTTTTTTAAATCACCAAATAATATTTGACTTAATGATTATACCACAATTTATCCATTCACTGATTGAAGGACATCTTGATTATTTCCTGTTTGGGTAATTATAAATAAAATTGTCAAAAACATTAATGATATGTTTGTTGTTATTGTTGTTGTTTATGTGGATATATATTTTCAACTCATTTGAAAGACATATATGAGTACAAATGATGGATCTTATAGTAGTATTATGTTCAGCTTTGTAAGAAATTACCAAACTGTCTTTTAGGGTAGCCACCTCATTTTACATTCACTGCAGGAATGAGTAAGAGTGGTTCCACACCTCTGCCAGAATGTTGAGTAGCTTTTCATATGCTAGTGTGCCATTTATATATCTTCATAGATAAGGTGTTCGTTCACATCTTTTACCCAGTCTTTATTGAATTATTTGTTTTACTATTCTTGAGTATTAAGAGATATTTTTGTATATTATAATTCCAAGTCCTTTATCAGAATGTGTTTTTGCCAATAAATCTCCCAATCTGTAGTTTGTTTTCTCATTCTCATATCAAATTAATTCACACAGCAAAAAGCTATCAATTTTAACAAAATACACTTTCTTTCATCCATCATACTTTTGATGTTTTAACCATAACTCATCACTAAATACAAGGATATATATATAGATTTGTTCTCTTTTCTCCTCGAATTTTCATAGTTTCACCTTTAGGTCTATGTAAAAGCTGTAGTAGCATCTGTCTAGATGATGATGATGAGGAGGAGGCTGATGACGACAACAACAACAACTTTGACATAGTGATCATCATATATTCTAGCATCATCTTTGACAATGTTATCCTTTATCCTTTGGTTACCTTTTCTCCTTTATCAAAAAGCAGTTTTTACAATTTGCAGGTCTATTTGTGGACTCTCTGTTCTGTTCCATTGTCACTCATGTCTCTTTTGTCACTGACAGAATGTTTTCTTGATTGCTGTGGTTTTATGGTAAATCTTAAAGTCAGAGACTATCTTTCACTTTTATTTCTTTTTTCTTTTCTTTATTTCCCAGTATTCTGCTTGCTATTCTGGTGCTGTTTTTTTTTTTTTAATACTTCTGTAGAAATTTAAAAACAGTGTTCTGATAAACACACAAAAGAAACTTTTATTGCAATTTTGATTTGGATTGCTTTCAATCTGTAGATAATTTTGGAAAAAAATTTGAATATGATTTACTATAGAAAATAATAAAATTCTGTATATTAATTTTGTATTTAATGATGTGCTATAATTTCTTACTAATTACAATAGCATTTTTAAATAATTCTTTGGAATTTTCCATATAAGCATGTACTCTATGAAGAAAAGATCCTTTTATTTCTTTCTTTTCAAACTATATATTCTCTCTTGATTTTTCTTGTCATTTGTACTAGCTAGGATTTATGGAACAATGTGATTAAATGAGGAGAACCATAAGAGGATCCATCAGAGCCTTGTTTCTGGTTTTAGTAGGACAGCATCCACATTTTCACCCTTAAGTGCGATGTTAGCTTTTGCTAACTCATAAATTTTCATTATCACATGTGTAAGGTTTTCTCCTTTCCTGTTTCATGAGACTTTTTATAATGAATGGATTCGGTATGATTTCAAATATTACTTAGGTAGCAACTAATATGATCATGTAATTTTTCTTCTTTAACCTATTAATGAAGTGAATTATATTAATTGATATTTAAATGTTGAACTAGCTTTATATATCTGAAGTGAATCCCACTTGGTCATACTGTGTAAATATTACAGACATTTTGGAGTTTAATTTGCTGATTTTTGTGAATTTTTCATCTATATTCATGAGAAATATTTGTTTGTAGTTCACTTGTCTTACAATGTGTTAATGTAGTTTGGGGCAGTAGGGTATCACAGGCTTCATTAGGAAGAGTTTGAAAGAACATGTAAAAAATGATATAGTTTCCTTCTTACGTGTTTGACAGAATTTACTAGAAAGTCAATTTGCTCCTTATGTTTTCTTTTGTTTAAACACATTTTTAATTCAGCTTTTACAATGGATACAAGTCTTTCAGACTGTCTAAATATCTTGTATGAGTTTCAGTAGCTTTTGTCTTTTAAGAAATCAGTCTGGGACTGGGATTGTGGCTCAGTGGTGGAGTGCTCCCCTAGCATGGGTGGGACCCGGGTTCGATCCTCAGTACCACATAAAAATAAAGACATTGTGTTGTGTCCACCTACACTTAAAATTTAAAAAAAAAATTAAAAATAAAGTACTTACCATAAAGCAATATAATTTATTGTTTTTAAAAAAGAAATCAGTCTGTTTCAAGTTATCAAATTTGTAGGCATAAAGTGGTCTGTGGAAATTCTTCATTATTCTTATAAAATCAATAGCATTGATTGGGGAAGCCTTCTCTCATTTCTTTCACTTTTTCTCCTTTTTTTTTTCAGTATTGAGGAATGTACCAAGGGCCTCTTCTGTGCTAAACTAAGCCAGCATTATACCTCTGAGTCCCATCCCCAGCCCTTTTTAACTTTATTTTAGACAGAGTTTCACTAAGTTGCTGAGACTGGCCTTGAAATTGTGATTTCTTGCCTCATTTCCCCAAGTAGCTAGGATTATGAGCATGCACCACTGCCCTTGGCCTTATTATTTCTTTTATTCTTCTTTCTTTAGTCTTATATTGCACTTTTTACTCTAAGTTTCCTAAATGGACTCTTAGAATATTAATTTTAGATCTTTCTCCATGTCCAACTTATGTATTCAAAATTTCCCTCGAAGAACTACACTTGAAACTTTCAAATTTGATTTGTATTTTCATTTTCATTATATTCAAAATATGTATATTGTTAAATTTCTAATGATGCTCCTTTGGTTTGAGTGTGATTTAGAAGTGTGTTGTTTAATCATGTATTTAGGGGTTTTCCAGCTTTATTCCAATACATCATGATTTTCTGGCTTAATTTCATTAAAGGGTGAGAGCATCTTATGTATAATATATTCCTTTAAATTTTTTAATGTGTGTTTTATGTTCCATGTGGTTCTTTCTTAGGGAATATTGCATATGAATTTAAGAATGTCTACTTTGCTTGCCCATACTAATCTATAAATGCCAAATCAATTCATTTGTGTGATGGTACTCACATTCAGGTCAACTTTATCTTTACCAACTTTTGGCATACTTTATGTACCAAAAGATAAGAGAAGCATTAGTATCTTCAAGTATGCTCTTTTCTATTTATTTTTACCATTCTATTAGTATTTGCTCACATATTTTGATGCCCTATGTTTGAATGTGTACTTGCTGAAGATGGTTATGTCTTCGGGGGAATCAATCCATTTCCTTTTTATACTCCCCCTCATTATCTGTGATAATTTTCTTGTTCTGAAGTACTTTGATTGATGTTAATGTAGGTATGCCAACTTAATTTTTTTCAGTGTTAAAACAACATATCTTTTCCCGTCCATTTACTTTTAGCATATATATGGCACTCTATTTAAAGTGAATTTCTTGAAGATATCATTTATTTTTGTCTCATTTTTGTAAGCAATGTGCAACCTCTATCTTATAATTAGTGTATTTATACCATGCATATTTAAAATTATTATTAAATTAAAATTATTAAATAATAATAATGTTAAAAGTGAATTTATACTTGCAATGTTTATAACTATTTTATTTATCACAATTGTAAACTTTTTCTTCTCTTGCTTTTCCATTTTCTGTGGTTTTACTTTAGCATTTCATTTATTAGATCAGTTAAGGATATAGAATCTATGTATATTTTACTTAATTCTTTCTCTGATGTTATTTATCTAAATTTATACACACACTTTCAGATTTTTTATATCTTTTTTCTTTTTTACTGCAGAACCACTTTCAAATTTTCTTGCAAGATCAGTTTATTGGTGATTAATTCCTTCAGCCTTTGCTTGTCTGAGAAAATATTTAACTCTCCATCACTTGTTGATATGTAGTATCACTAAGTATAGAAAAATCCATTGTATTATTTTTTAAAACTTTTGATTATACTTTCACTTTAATTATTTTAATAATTTGTTTATTCTGGAAAATGTTAAATTATCATGTTGTAGAAGGGACAAGTAATAAAATAGCTTATTTTAAAGTTGCTTCAGAAATTGCGTGTCTAATCTTCAATGTCTCCTCATCCATTTTGTAAATCTTTTTAACATTTGTGTGACCCAAGACCACTATTGCCTAGAAATCTTTAGGCTTTTTCCCTTAATTTCATATTTCAAAAGACTAGATAGAATACATTAAATCTGAAAAAATATTGAAGACATCAAGTAAAGTAGTTGTTAATATAGGAACAGTTTGATAGCATATTAATTCACTTGTTTATTATTTATTTATTGATAATCTAACTAAATAAGAAACTGTTCAGTCATAGGATCTAGTGATGGGCCTCATATATTAAATATGTGAAATTTAGCAACTCTAGTCTTCTATTAATTATCTGTTAGTTTCTGGATGATTGTCACAGGAAAATAACTATTCGCCAGAATGAATAATGTAGACTATAATAGGCATATAATGTTATCAACAAAAAATGTAGAGTGAGATATTGAGAAAGTTGAAGAGCATCTTATAAAATATAAATGCAAAATACATGTAAATGTTTGGGGAAGAAAAAGAACATGATAAACATGATAACAGGCTGTTATGGGATACTCATCCTGGAGTCTAGACAGTTAGAACAGAAGCAGGATGGGAAGCCAAGAGACCAGGAATAGATAAGGCTTTCATTAGGAGGACTTGAATAAGGCTAATGAAAAAAGAAGGAGATCAAATGGGAGATCTAAAGAAAAGTGGGCAAACAAGGTAGATTTTGTTCTTAGATGAGAGTGATGGGGAAGAGTAATTTACAAGCCCATGGTGATAGGAGAGTTATGCTAACATATGGAAATCTGGAAGTAGTATAAATTTGAATGAAGAATAAAGAGCAACTATTTGCTTCAGAATGAGCTCTGTGTGCTTCTTCACAAAAATATGCAAACCTACTAAAACTGTTTACTTTGAATTTACTTTATTTTTAATTTAATTATGAATCATTTGGAAAACAGATTTTATATAAAATTTTTTCATGAGCTGACAAATCTATCAACATGGCTGGGAGGCTGGAGATGCAGCTCAGTGGCCAAGTACTTACCAAGCATACATGAGACCCCGGGTTCAATTCCCAGCACTAGAAAAGCAAACAAACAAATATATAAACATGCTAGCAGGGAAATTTTACAGATAAGATCCAATACAAAGTGGAAGAGGTTGAAAGGAATCTTCTTAAAAAACTGTATAATTAAAAATCATAACTTAATCATCAAACTAGATCAAGGTTTAAATATTAACTAAGTGAAAAGTATACAAAAATAAGGCACCAATTATAATAGAGGAAATCATGGCTTTTGAGCTTCTCTTTATATTTTTGCAGAGATGAACCTACTCTCAGCATATATTTACATGTTAACAGCTAATACAATGCTTGAGTGAACACATTGCCTACTTGTAAAAACAGAAAACAACTTAGTGATTAATGTGGGAAATTAATAACATGAAATGACAATAATTCCCATTTTCTGAATCAGTGCTCCTTCATATTGTATTTTAGAAAACCACTACAAAATATCATTTTTAATTCTTGATAAGAAGATGAAGATAGAGGTTAAAAGGATTAGGGGCAAGAAATTAGCTTTCAGTTAAAACCCTTTAACAGATCTATAATCCTTGCTTCCACAATAACTGTGTCCTAAAGCCGTTTATTTTTTACACATTAAGGTTATACAAGAAAGAAAAACGCATGTGAATCCTTATTTTAGTAAATGATTAAAAATATTAATTAGCTTACTCACAATTCAGTGTTCCTGAAAAGATTGGAAATATGATTAAGTCAATCTTTCCATTAGCTTACTTAATCAAAAATGGTATTTTTCTGGGCTGGGGTTGTGGCTCAGTGGTAGCGCGCTCACCTAGCTTGCAGAGGCACTGGGTTCAATCCTCAGCACCACATAAAAACAAAAAAAAAGTGTCCACCTAAAACTAAAGATACATAAATAAACATATATTTTTAAATGGTATTTTTCCTTCCCTGCACTCAAATTTGATACCATTAGCTAATTGTTTCACATTACTGTTCTAAAAGTTGTTAATATGTTCCGCATCAGTCAATTGAGTGTTTGTTTTTATTGATATGAAATATGTCACTAAATCACAAGAATATAGAATATATTTCATACATGTTAGGGGACTTTTTAGATCTCTACAGAACTTAATCAGGTTTGAGAAATCCTTAATCTGGATACAATTGATAATTATTTTCGAACTATTCATCAATAGACCATTTTAGCCTACTAGTTATTCTAATTATAGATTATGAGTACTACTATAGATGATTAGCTATTCTCAGCCCAACAGTCTGACAAGTATGTTTGTGTAAAGGTGGTTTCAAGTCTGATGTAACATCCCAGCACAAGTTTATGAATGAAGAACACTGGGAAGATTCCTGTGTTTTAAGGTCTGCTTCTTGGTATTCCAACTATTGCAGTTTTGCCTCCAATAGAGTCCTCGGAAATGTTTGTATACACTCTAAAGAATAGAAAAATCTGTAGTAGTATATATATCTTTTTATCCAAAGTGCAATTTTATTACTATTTTTAGATTTTAACTGCTTTGACAAACTCAGAGATCTTAGTTAATTCCTAATCATCCTGGGAGCTAACACAGACAGATTTTTGGATACTGCATGAACATTGCGATATATCCCAATATCCCAGAAATCATTATGGCGATTTTCTTGGTCTACTGTAATTTTTGAAAGATAACTCAGACTTAGCATCCTCAAAATTTATCTTCTGATTTTTGTTACAAATTTTTTAATCATCAGCCCTTTCCAAGTCAGTTAATCAAAACTGTACATTTTTTTAATTCAAATTAAAACCCATTTCAACAAACATTTATTGCATTAAATATCCAATAATTAACAAAATGCTTCCTAACTGCAGTCCAATGGTTCTACAAATAATGTTAATATACAGTGTGCAAGTACAAAACAATGAGGGATTTCATGCCAGACAATAACAGGAAGCAGTGGTTTTGGTTATGAGTTTAGAAGTTTAATACAGGTTTTATAAGTGAGCCTTTACATATATGCTATATTGAAAAGAGCTCTTTCAAGTTGAATTTAAAAAGCATATTCTGAAAAATCTATCATGGGTAAAGTTTTGGTTTAGGTGTTAAAGTTTTTATAAAAATGAGCATAGTCTGATCTTCCAACTCAAGTAAAGAAGAAATAGATGATTTCCTAGTGAATTAAAAAAAAAAGGAGAGAATGCTATAGAACATTGGAACTAAAGAAAAACAACCTGATATTCTTTAAAATTAATGTTATACAATATGAAAAAGAGTGGACAAAGAACATGTAAGACATGATGAAACCCCAAAATTTGGGAAATGTCAGGTGGGACAAAATCATGAACATATGAAAAAAAAATGGGCACCAATGTCAAAGGTACAATTTCTCCAGCTCTTTCAGTCACAGAAGGTATTGGTATCTGATTAATGTCTGCAAAAAGATGAATACAGTCCTTGATGGTTTCTCTCTACCTTTAGAATCAAGTCATGGTCAGTATGCACACATACATTTGCTGTTCTTCATACATGAGGAAAGTTTGTAAAAATTGTATTTTGAATGTGACTGGATTAAAGGGATCTACTTCACTAAGAAGGGAAAATTACACGGTCGTTTGTAACCCTATAGCCAATCTGCTTTACTAGTAATGAAATTGGATACCCATCTGTCTATGTTTTATATTTCTAGATCAATTGTACATTCTGGAGAGGATGATAAAACATTTTATTGTTGAAACCTAAAAAGTACACATATATAATTTTAAAACGCCCACTACTGAGTAAGGCCAGTTGACTGTAGCTTATATATAACAACCTACAGTGTATTAGGAAAGAATTAAGAGAGAGGAGCTAGAAGTTTCCAAATATAAAGAAATAGTAAGATGGAAATGCTAAGTACTCTGATTTGATCATTACAATTGGTGAACATGTATTTAAATATCACACTGTGCTCCACAAACATAGAATTATTATGTGTCAGTTAAAAAGAAAATTTTAAAAGAATATACATGTATACTTACTTGCAAGGATATATGTGTGTGCATATATATCCCACAAATAAAACAATAAAACAATGTAATTAGTATAAAGTAGTGGAAATCAGATTGTAAGTGGGAAAGAGGTAAATGAATGATGAAAAACTGTGCTGATTACATAAAATATTTTGAGTAATTTTTTGTCTAAAAAAACAAAAATGATTTGACTATTATTTTAGAAATAGTAACAAATAATGAATATTTTCTTTTCCATATTTATTTCATTGTAAATAGAATTTGCAATTCAGACAGATGTCGATTATGAAAAGATGATTCAAGAGGAAAAAATAACTAATTACATTAAAAATATAAAGTAAAAATCAAAACATGATAAAAATTTAATTTTGGATCATAAGAGAGTGTTTTTATAGAAAAGAAGTAATGTAATTTTATAAAAAGTAGTTATCTTAGATAAACAAAAGATACCTGAGGAAGGCCACTTCAAACTCTGTAATTATCTTTACAGGGGAGGATGAATTCCCAGTACATACTCTGGGAGAAGGGAGGTGGGGAGGGACACTTACACAGTGTATAAATTGCCCTGATGAGTGCAACTGAGAAATTAATAAATCAAATTCTAGTCACAAAAGCAACACTAGGACTGTGGTAAAATAATATAAACTTAGAGGATCTAATTTTGAAAATATCTTGAGGCCAAATGCAGTGGGAAATATCTTTGTCTTTATTGTGCAAGAATCTCTTCTTATTTTTATTTCTACATAGTTATTTGATTAAGAATCACACAAGTCTGCACATATATATCTGTATGTATATATATATATATATATATATATATATATATATATATCATTCAATACAAAATAGTAATGCTCTTCTTAGTGTGTTGACCTTATTTACAAGAAATTAAACACCTGCTGATATTTATAAAATGATGTAGAATTGTCCTGCTGTTTTATACAATGGGCAAGTACTAAATAAATTCAGGGAGATTTCTGTTTTCCTCAATGAAAAGAAAGGGGCAAGAAGCCTCCATGTCATATATAGACAGGAAAAAGCTCACACTTAGAATCATGCCTTGCTCCATGAATAAAATTTAAGTTGATGCTAATTTCATTTTATATAGCCATCATAATACATGAAATAATGTGATTATTAATGTTAAAATATTTCTCAAAAAGCTTTCATATACAATGTTTACTTTTTAATAGATGTCAGCTACAAATGATTTTTCTCACAGTTTTGCTAGGCTTTTATAATATGATAACTTATTTCTAAAGATATAACTGTGATATAATCATTTATAAAAATTATGCTATTATAATGAACTATGCTTATCTTCTCTCTATTATAACAATGAAATTCTTATAAGCAGCAAAATAAGAAAATTTTAAAAGAGAATTCTCACTTTATACAGTTAATATCCAAATATATTCTATAATATAGATAAGGAAGACAAAAGACATCATTATCAATGTTTGTCTCAGAAAATAAAATCTTAAAAATATGTTAAAAACTCATACATCTGGCAGCACCAGGTCTTCTTTATTTTCCATTATGCAGTATTTCTTCTGAAAATATCATTTAACTTTAAGTTACACAAAACCTTTGATATTTTTAGGTTTCTACAAAAGTAAAGGCTTGAAAATTATCAAAGAAAATATAATAGACTTGCTAAGTCTGAGAGTGATTTCAAGTCTGCTTGAATAAGATAAAGCATTAAATTTTAAACATGTTTTTCTCTTCTTGTTTCCAGAATATGAAAGAAAACAGGTCATTATATTTTTCGAAGTGCTATAAAATATATAATTAGATATCGAGTTGGCCAGATAGAATCTCTTAGTGCTTTGAACTTCACTTGGTGTACCAAGAATTAGAATGGTTTTTCATTATTTATTCAATTGTGCTTTTCTTCTATGCATTTTTAATCATCACAGTCAAATAGGAAAATAATCACTTAAAGCAATTATTCTGGGTCAAACATCATGCTAGAGATTTAAAGATCAGGGCACTCTGAATTCTTCTTCATATGGCTGTGCTTAGAAAATTTCATCAGCTGTGCATGTGTTATATGACTATTCAAAAATGATGAAAAATATATTTGTTTAATGAGATCCATCATTTGCATTTTATGGAATGTGCCAAGATATAGAGCAGATGAGAAAGAATTACTACTCTGTTTCCATCTAGTACATTTTAGCCCATGCCCATCATCTTCCATTTTAATTTGTTCAGTTTCTACAAGAGGTGTTGAACATGATATCTCATGAAGAGGAATAGTTAAACATTTATACATGTATATAAGTAGTACCCCTAATCTTCAATTTTATGTTATGCAAATTTAGTTGCCATAATTAAGCATGGCCTGAAAATATTAAATTAAAAATTCCAGGAATTAACAATTGTTAACTTTTAAATTGTGCACAGTTCTGGGTAGCATAAAGAAATCTCATACTATCCCACTCTGCCTCACCTAGGATGTAAACCATCCCCTTATCCAGTAAATCTACTCTGTATACATTACCTATCCATAAATAATTTAGCAGCCATCTTTGATAGCAGATTAACTGTCATAGGAACAGTGTTAATAGTCAAGTAACATTATTCAAAGTATTCAAACTACAAAAGTACTGTCAACAAAAATGTGAACATTTATCATAGGCAAAAACAGAATATGTTGGGATTGATAATATCCAAAATCCCAAGTATCCACTGGTGACTTTAAAACATAACCTTTGTGTATAAGAGAAGTACTGTCCTCTTTATTTGCCTGTTTGACATCCTGTTCATTCAGAACAGAAAGAGGGATAATCTGGTTTATTGACCTTTAGTCTGACTCATAATTTATATTTTACATATTTACTCATAATAAAACCATTATTTCAAGAAATATTCAGTCAATCTTTTGGGTCATTACAATGACAAAAAAATAGGATGATTTCTCTGGAAAATCTCAGCTCTCACTGGTAATTTACTTAAAAAATTACATAAATGATGAGACCTTTGTACAGAAAATATGTGATAAATTGTTCATTGTACTCCAGGCTCAATGAAGATGGTTCAAAATTTCTCAGTAAATATCTTCAGCAGTGAACAGAGCAGAAAAGCTGGGATGTTTTGTTTGATTATATGATGATGTCTGTCTTATTAGAAAATATGTGGCCAGGTGTAGTGGCATATGCCTATAATCCCAGTTACTGTCAAGACTGATGCAGGAGGATCACAAGTTCAAGGCCAGTCTCAGCAACTAAGTGAGGCCCTAAACAACTTAAATTAAAAATTAAAAATGCTGGGGATGTGGCTCAGTAATTGAGTGCTCCTGAGCTCAATCCTTGGTACTAATAAAAGCACATGTGCGAGTGCACACGCACACGCGAGTGCGCACACATACACACACAATGGGCATTTCTCTTTTAACCACAAGTGAAGAACATGGAGAACTTTACTAACTGAATTATTTTTATATTCTGCACAGTCAAAACAAATTAACATAAACTAAGTGGCTCAAAGACAAATTTATCATTTCATAGTTTTAGACAATTTTTGTATATAATTAAAAAGATAAGTGAGTATAATGTGGAGTATTAATTTTGAAATTTTCACAATGAGTAATAATATGGAATTATAAGACAAAGGTTGTTCATAAAAAAGGTAAGACATTTTCTGTCATACCTTCCTTTTATCTGCCAGTAATGTAAGATATTTCAATAAGTAGGCATGTTATAATTACAGGAAAGTTTTATGATACAGGTCTCAGAAATCATGAAATGTTACATGTGTTTCACTCCAATACAGGGGAAAAATAAAATAAAAACAATACTCTGATTTTACCAAAATTTAGAAAGGATAAAATAGATGCAAAGTAAAATCACACAAAAACACATTTTTAAAAAATGGAAAACAAAAACTAAATTCAAAACTACCAGTAATTTCCATACCTGAGAATAAGCTTAGCTGTTAAAAGATGAGACTGAGAATGAATTAAAAATAACATCAGTGATAGAATGAATGAGGTCCCAAGAGTGCAAAAATAAATAAATAAAATAAAATAGATCTCAATATAAGCCAAAACTAGAAAAGATAAAACATTAAGGAAAGGAAAAATAATTACCAAGAAATAACAACAATACAAAAAAAAAAAAAAAAACACTATCCTAATGCTAAATCAGCCAAATTAGAATTAAAAGTAGAAAAGTATTTAATGATACAGATAAGCACGTTGTTTCCTCAAACTACTAATAGAAAACAGATATAAAGAAACTACATATCTATTCATACAACAACCAAAATACTTTATAATCTATAAAGAAATAAGCCAGAACTATGGAAAAACTTTTAAAAAAGTCTGGAAAATTTTGCATGTAACAGATTAAGAGAGGAAATAGTTCGGATTAAGGAAGTTACAACAATCTAAATTTAATCTAAATAATTGATGAGTTTTACTATGGGGTCAGATATTTTGCCAAACTGCAACACGCTTCAAGTCTGAATCCAGGCCATGTATACATCAGTGTTGTGGAGTTAGTGAAAATTACAAAACAATAAAATATGTGTGTGTGTGTGTGTGTGTGTGTGTGTGTCTATCTGTCTGTATATTTGGAGTATCTTGGTTATTAAAAAAGGAGTGACTAGTCTAAAGGCAGAAATCACACACAATATTGTGTTATTAAGGAAAGGCACTCTTCTTTAGTAATTAAAATTGAATAAGAGCCCCGTAAATTTGAATTTAAAATCTCAAAAAGCTTCTGCACAGCAAAGGAAACAAAAGCATGAAGAGAGAGCCTACAGAATGAAAGAAGTTCTTCACCACCTGCTCACCTCAGATAGGGCATTAATATCTTGAACATAAAAAGAACCAAAAAGAAAAAGTTAACACACATACACACACACACAAAAAAAAAATTCAATGAATGGGCAAAAGAACTAAACAAACATTTCTGAAAAGAAGAAATACAAATGGCCAACAAATATATGAAAAATGTTCAACTTCTCTAGCAATCCAGGAAATGCAAATAAAGTCTATATTGAGCTTTCATCTCCCTACAGTCAAAATAGTGATTTTTAAGAATACAAATAATAGTAAGTTGCTGTGACCCTCTCATGTCTCTCAGCTGTGCCCATTAATTAAGGGAATATGAGACATGGGGCAATGGGAATTAAAGAAAGGACAAAAAGACACATGTAGGCTGAAAAAGCTGCAGCCAGGTGGATGGCCATACCCTGGGGAGGCTTGACTGACTCCAGAGCTGGCTCAGCAATTTTATTATATAGGTTTCATCAAAAGATATTTGTGGGAAAGTTTCAGCCAAGCTGGCAATCTGAGGCACACAAGACTGGCAAGACATTAGGGTCATGTTGTTCACAAGCCTTAACTGATAGATCAATGCACCTTCGCACATAGCCACCGGGGCATCTTGACCTGCACCTTAGCACAGGCAGCTCCCAATGTAAAGTGTAGCCATGAGAGTCAGACAAGCCATGGTTTAGATCCCTGCTCTCCACAGTAAGTGCTGGTAAGGATATGGGGGAAAGATACAATGTTGGCCAGACTGAAAATTAGTTCATCCCCTCTGGAAAGCAGTATGGAGATTCCTCAAAAAACTAGGTACAGAACCACCATATGACTCAGCTATCCCACTTCTCAGTATATATCCCAAAGATCTAAAATCAACAAACCGGAGGGAAACAACCACGTCAATATTTTTTATAGCAGCCACAATTCACAAGAGCCAAGATATGGGACCAATCTAGGTGCCCTTCAACAGATGAATATATATATATATATATATATATATATATATATATATATATATATTATACATGTATATGTATAATAACACACACACACACATATATATATATATGAACATTATTCATCCATAAAAACAAAAATGAATATTACTCATTCATAAAAATGAATGGAATTATAGCATGTGCCAGTAAGTGCCTAGAACTGGAGACTATTATGATAAATGAAATGATCCTCACCCAAAAAGTCAAAGGCTGAACTTTTCTCTGATATGTAGAAGCTTGTCTTAAATAAGTGAGAGGGACAGAGAGAAAGAGAGAGAATGGAGGGGGTGAATTCTATCAAAATAGAAGAAAGATCAATAGCTCAGTGGAGGAGGTGAAGAGGTTTAAGCTCGAGAGAAGAGGGACAGGATAAGGGAAGAAGAGTGGAATTCTTAATACTAAGTACATATATGAATACGCCACAGAGTGAATCTCACTATCATGTACAGCCACAAGACAGTAATTAGGGAAAAAAAAACTAAACTAAATAAATAGTATAAATAGACTAGAAGGAAAGGAATAGTGCAGTATGGGAGGGGAAAGAAAGGGAAAGTACTGGGACTGAACTGGACCAAATTATACTCCCTGCTTTTATAATAATATCATACAAAGTTATGCATAACTAAAAAGAATCAATAAGAAAAAAACAAAGGTCTCTCAACTCATCTTACTGTCACTTGAGGTATGCCTACTACGGGAGGATTAGCAGTTTATCAGGGTTTGCTGAAAGTCTTCACATTATTTTGCCAAACTAAGGGAAAGAATTGGTCCAAATCGACTTAACCATCTCTGCAATTTCATATTAGGTGGATAGGTAAAGGCTGGTTTTAATTTTTAGACTGCTGAGTCCTGATTCTTGATCTCAACCTTGATGAAATAACACAAAGGTATGTAAATTATTGTTATTATTTTATTTGTACTAGGGATTTAACTGAGGAGTGTTTTAGCATTGAGTCAAATCTCTAGCCCCTTTCTTTCTTTCTTTTTTAATTTTGAGACAGAGACATACTAAATTGCCTAGGGCCTCATGAAGTTGGCAGGCTGGCCCTGAACCAGTAATCCTCCTGTTTCAGCCTCCCAAGTCCCAGCAGTTACAGGCATATCCCACCACAACCAGCTAAATGAATATCTTTACTTAATGGGGACATATGGAAACAGTATATGTTTGAAGACACTGGGAAGGGGGAGACATTAGAAGCCTGAATAATCTTGTTTTCAATCTCTTTTCCTCACTCAGTTATTAATAGGATAGCTAAATCCTTGTTCTTTTGCAGTTAGAAGTAACCACTCTTATTTTAGAAGTAACAATTCTTGTTAGGTGATGCAAAAGAATTTCTGTGGGAGAAAACATTTTTTTTTTCTTGTTTAAAAATTTTTTAAATGAAAGGAGTAATTCCAGTACTTTCTGAGATATTATCTCTGAATGCAACATGAATCTTGGTGCTGTGACAGTCATCTGGCAGCCAGAAGTCAACAAGCCCAGGGAATGGCCTAGAGAAGCTTTCAGCACTGAGGACTTCCAGATTCTTTGTTGTGTTAGAAAATAATTTATTTTTTAATAAATTATTCTGTCTTAAGGAATAAATGCCACCTTTTATACCACTTGTCTGACTTATTCTACTTCTCATCCATTTCCTCCAAATTTTTTTCTAAGACATTTCAAGTTCTCTTACCATTTAGATCTCAAACTCCACTCCCTATTAAATCTTATGTGCAAAAACCATCACTTAGAATTCATCTTCCGGGGTTACTTAAGCTCTTATTGAGTTATAAAAGCTATGATATAGAATAGTATAGAAAATCAGTTTGGGTGTCTGAGACCCATATTCATATAAAATCCAATCTTATTTGTACATGGATGATACCATAAAGCTTGAAGGTAAGGTTAAAAATGACTAATTTAGACAAAGTACCATAAGTTCAAATAGCTTTCTCCACCTAGGCTAATTGCTTATGTTCATTTTCTATATCTTATGAATAGGTAGATGTGCATATAGTTGTAGTCAAACCCAAAACAAATACAATAAACAGTGTATGTTGATCTCCTATTAATTTCCTGAAGAGTTAGCATCATGTTAAATGCCTATTCATACCAATAACATTTTAGCAGTCTAAGTACTCAAACATAATTTGGTGTATAGAATTTTGGGTATTAAAAATATCAATTTAAATGCTAATCAGTGATTTCCTACAAATTACAATTGTATTTCAATCATCTCTATATTCAACATTGTATCTTATATTTAAAATTCTAGTGAAAATATTCTCATTTAGAAGGTCCAACCCAAACAATCACTCTTTTAGTTGATAATAGAATTGAAAACAATACCAAAAATATTCTTGCTAACAGACTTTGAGATATAATCAGATGGTCTAATGGAGTTTGTGTGGGTGCTCTGTCTCCCAATATGGGATTGAAGAACCCTATGTATGACTACAAGTCTACATTTCTTATAGGCTTCACACATTTCTCCTGTAAAATATGCTGTAGAAAGTTGTATAAGTACTTTAATTTGTTCCTTGATTCTTTACTTGTAAACATAATTTTCTTGATTCCCTTGACCCACTTCTAAATTTGCTCAACAGAGAACTGATCTGATGCCTTAGTAATTTAGAATTTAATGCATATGAACTACCCAAATAAAAATGATTTTATTTCTCTTACCTTGCCTCAAGGTAACATGATTATAAAATTTTCACTTTCCTGCTGTCCTTGAATAATAACATCATTATCCATAACTACTTAGTCTGCTGTCTAAAAGAACAGAGAATGAGTAATTTGGTAAGTCTATAAAGCATTACATTAATGGCACATTTTTCAAATGCAAAGTTAAACATGGCAGTATTAGTAAAATATAGAGGCACTCCAAGTTTTTATTCTTTTTAAAGATTATATTTCCAAAGTTCCTGTTCAGCAAGAATTCATCTGTCTGTTATTATTGTATTCATTTCTTTAGTTAATATTGAATAATACTTCTTGTATTTTTATATTTGCCTGGTTTACTTGAAAGTATATATGTTCATGAATGAAAAAAAATATGTAATCTATAGCAATTCTACTGAAGACAAAGACCTATGATAAATGTCTTAAAAAATTAATACTTGTCTATACAGCATTTGATTAGACAGATTTCTTTTCAAACAAGCATTTCCTGGACTATACTACATAGCAATATAGTAATACTAGATCATAACTACAAAGTAATGACTGAGTTTCTATCCACTGTGAATATCAACTAATTTTTCTTTTCCTTTAGAAGATACAAAATATTGAATGATTTAAAATATTGAATGATTTGAGAAATAAATATTATCTTCAGAAGATATCTTGTTTTATGAGTGTTTTGACATATTCATTAAAAATTGGGCTTCTGTGTGTAATGAATAAGAAAACTCAGTTAAACTATTCACAGAGGCTTGCACACCCCAGTTTATAATCATCTAAGATGCTCTTGCCTTGTGAATTTACTCTTTATTTTTCTAGTATTAACACAGTAGGTTTCAATATTGTTATGAATATTCTCATGTGTTTTTAGATCAAAAGAAAAGTTTAGATAGGTAGAAAAACTGTCTTCCTAATCTTCTTGTATCTTGGGAGTGTCATCATTTTTCTTAAAGCTTTCTTTTTTCTAATTTTTAATTTGTTTTTATTAACATGACAGTTGTATATATTAATAAGATCCAGTGAGATATTTCAAAACATGCGTTGCCATGATCAAATCAAGGTAATTAACATTTCTATGTCCTAATCATTTATTTATGTTTAGATCCTTTGTGCTCTCTTCTTCTAGATCTCCATAAAATATGTACTAGATTCTTGTGAACTACTGACATTCCACTATGCTGTGGAACATCAAACTTTACTTCTTTTCTTTTCTTTTCTTTTCTTTTTTTTGCAGGTTGGGGGGCCATGGATTGAACATGCAGGGGGGTCTGAGCCACATCCTTAGCCCATTTTTTTTTTTTAATCTAAAGACATAGTCTCCCTGAGTTGCTTAGGTCCCTGCTAAATTGCTGAGCCTGACTTTAAACTCATGATCCTCCTACCTCAGCCTTCCTAGCCGATGGGATTACACGTGTGTGCCACTGCACTCAGCCTCAAAATTTGCTTCTGATTGTGTTTTAATACCTATTATCCAATTTCCCTTTATCCTCTCTCTCCACTCTCATAGTTATTAAAACTTTCTTAAAGTGAATTTTCCTAAGTGCCTTCATCCCAGGTCAGATACTTAACACTTATTCTTACCTCATTCAAACTCTAAATAATCCTGAAAGAGTAAGTAATATTTCTATCTGCTTATAGGAAACCAAGCCCTACAGGGTATATTCAGTTTTCACAAATGCAATACTAGTAAGAGGCAGGAGTTGAAACAAGTTTTATCTTAGTTACACACCTGTACTCTTCACTATTATACTATGCCAGCTCATTAAATGAACAGCTCAATTCTAATCAATTCTGTTCCATTAGAACTATAATAATCTAGGGTTAGGAAAGCGGCTCAGTTCTAAAGTGCTTGGATAGTAGGATAGTATGCAAACAAACCTGAATTTGATCCTCAGCATCTCAGGGGAAAAAAAAGAATTTTAATAATCTAAAATTTGATATAAATTAAATTTCTACACAAACTAAATAGAGATAAAAGGTAATATTTAATATGTTTGTGGTATAATAACATCTAATGCTTTCCAAATAAGTCAAATCCAAAATTGAGCTCCATTTTTTTCTTTATCATTTCTTATGCCAGCTTCCTGTGAAGCATTAAAAGTTTATATGATAAACCTTTTTTCTTGGCCAGTTAGAACAATCAATGGAATTTCTAGTTTTTATCAGAAAAAAGAAAGACTTCCAGAAAAAAAATAGAAAAATAAGAATATAGGCTAAAAAGGCTCATGTTCTAATCCTGAGCACCTTCACTGTTACCTTATATGGTAAAAGAGACTATGCCAATGTGAATAAATTAAGGATTTTAAGATTTGGAGATTATGCTGTCTTATTTCTGGTAGGTGTGATAAAAATCACAAGAGCTCTTGTAGGAGGTAGGAGAAGAGCAGAGTGGCAGTAGAAATAATAGAAGCAAGTGGTTGAAACCATGTGAGAAAGGGATCACCTAATAGAAGCAAGTGGTTGAAACCATGTGAGAAAGGGATCACCAGTCAAGGATCGTAAGGCACAGCATTTTCTGCTCTAGAGCCTACATAAGAAACCAGCCTTGGCCACCATGCCTTGGCTTCATTCCAGAAAAGCTAATTTTGGATTTCTGCCTTCTACAACTAAAAGAGAAAATAAATTCATGTTGTGTTAAAACACCAAGTGTGTTACCACTTATAAGAAGAATATTGTGCAAATGAATAGAGTCATGTACTGCGTAACAATATTTTGATCAACCACAGACTATATATCATAGAGCATAGCTGCACAGTGGGCTATAGGATTTAGGTTTATAAAAGGTACAGTCTACATTGCTTATACCACAGCAAAATCAACTAATGATCACCTCTCAGAATGTATCTCTATCATTAAATAAGGCATAATTGTATATGCTTTTTTTTCTTTTGCAAGAATCTTTGCTTTTACAATGCCCAGATTTTGAATCATATAAATCTATTATTGCCACCTTAGGAAATTATAACAAGAATAAGAGAAGAAGGAAAAAAAGGGACTCGGGATGTAGCTTAGTAGTTCAGTGTTTGTGTTGCATGCACAAGGCCTTATGTTAGATCCTCAGCACAAGGTCGGGGCAGGGGAGAGAAAGATCAAGAGAGAGGGAGAGAAAGAGAGAGAGAAAATGGGGATGGGTGGGGAGGGAGGGAAGAGACTCTCAAGACAACTTCTAAATCCAAGAACTATGCTGAGATACCACTAAAGAACTAGTTCATGAACTTTCTGGCTATTGACCACAGGGACTGCATTGTAAACAGCAGTCTATGTGTAAAAATTTTTTGAATTCTATTTTGAGTTATGTATTCCATTATAGGAAGAGAGATGATAAAGCCTATTTTATGTTAAAAAAAAAATGTTCATGCTCTTCGTTGATGGAGTGGTTTCTATGGAAACACACTTCAAACCTAATATAAGAAGAAAGAGCAAATATTTCCAAATAGCAAATTAAAATGATTTCCTATGGTATTTAAAATGGATTAAAATTCAAATGTCAATTTTAGCACATGAAATAGTTAAATAAAATTTGTTCTGTAATGAGTCTTACTTTAGATCAATGGGTCTATAATGGGGAGCACAAAGTACTGCCATCAAAATAGTGTATAATATGGAGGTCGGTTATTCAACATCAGTTTAGGATATATTTTTATTAGATTTTACTATTTTTCTTTTTATTTATTTTAACTGGCACATTATAGTTATAAATAAAAGGGGAAATTATTAATATGAATCCATTCTTGATATGTTAATACATATACATGATGTAGTTTGGTTAATTTCATTGTAGACTTCACTAATTTTCTTGAATATTAATGCTAGTTTTTGGTCTACTATATCCTTACCTTAATTTTCTTCTTCTTTTTTTTTTTTTTTTTTTTTTTTTGGTGGGAGGGATGCCAAGGATTGAACTCTGGGGCACTCAACCACTGAGCCACATCCCCAGGCCTATCTTGAATTTTATTTAGAGACAGGATCTCACTGAATTGTTTAACACCTCACTTTTGTTGAGGCTGCCTTTGAACTCCAATCTTCCAAACTCAGCCCACTGTGCCCAGCACAAAGTATATTTTGATGTTAATATGCAAGTGTGTCAAAACTTTATTAGGGCCTGGAGTTGTGGTTCAATGGTAGTGCTCTTTGCCTAACATGTATAAGGCACTGGGTTCAATTATCAGTACTGCATACATATATAAAAACAAAAAATAAATAAGTAGATAAATAAATAAATAAAATTAAGATACATCAGTAATGAAAAAAGATATATATATATCTTTTTTTCTAGCAATCTCTCCCTCTGTCTTGCCACCCCCCTTTATTAGTACCATGAATTGCATACTAAAAGGCAGAATGTTCTGGCATTAAAAACATCTTGAATGTTTTATTTTGAATATTTGAGAAAATATTTCATATCTTTTACTCAAAATACTCTCCTACCCACACTTACCATTGCTCCTCAAAATTTTTGTAACTCTACCATCAGGGCAAGGGTTACTTTAATGCATGTTCCTTTAAAGCACTGGATTTACTGATATCACTGTAGAATAGGTAAATGTGGTATAGCATGGCAATAGAAAATGGTCCTTTGTTGAAACATAAGGATAAACTTTCTGCACCCCAGTGCATTGTTCCCATCATTGGAATAACTTAATTAAAAGCTTGCTAAGCTCTTTATCTCTGATAATCTGTATAACATTATTCAACCTCTTTTCTATTTTAGAATGGGAAAAAAAATTTGATCTAAAGACGGTCTGGAATGATTTTATCTTAATCTATTTTAGTAATTTATTTTTCTCATTTTAATCCTTCACATAGGAGTTAATGCCAGGATTTTACAACAGCTTGATTTATCTAGGGTGTTACTCCATGGCTATGCATAGATCATCATCAGTGCAGCTATCTTTTATTGTATTTAATTATGTGCCAGACATTTGGCTCCTGGCTTTACATGCATATCTCACCAGCAGGTAAATATTTTTCTAATCTTCTCTCACAAATGAGAAGATGGAGCGTGAGAGATTTCTTAGCATGTTCATGGTTACATGATTAGTAAGTAAGAGGCAGGCTTCCACCAGAGACCTGTTGGATGACAGTATGCTTTATTTAGCTGCCAATCTCCATACTTTGCAGTTTATATTATTTCCTGGAATAGAAAAAAAAGGAAGTTAAAGTGAAAGCTGAGACCCTGGGAAAGGGTAAAGAGAAGGCCTAGACATAAAGGGATGGCACACTTGAAACATTTCCTGAGAGAGAGAGAAAAAGGGAGGGGGGTGGCAAGAGGGAGAGAGAGATTGCTAGAACAGGATGTAGCAACCTGTTCTCAGTGGAGATTCACTGAGAAACCAAGTCTATTTGGCATTCTTTAACATTTTGTTCTTAAACCCACAAGCACTTAAGCAACAGTAGTTTTAAAATTTCCTTATTTTAAGACACTTTTCTAGGGCCACTTCATATGTTAATAGCACCTGAGAATCAATGATTAATTGGGAAGAACATTACACAGGCTGTTTTTAAAGGTTCAAGAGGAGAAATCTAAAACTGTTCTTTATTATTTTGAATTGCTTTGTGTTTCTAATTGTAGACCAATTGTTTTGGAAATACAATTTATTATCTTTAACGTATTTTGTCTACACGATGGCATTAGATAACATTCATTGGATAACATTTCACCAAATATTTTATAATATTTTCAGTAACTTATTTTATACACAATTGATTTGATTAATATTTATTCATGAAATTTGAAGCAAAATAATTATAATGAATAAAAATAAATGTCAAAATGCACACATGCACACAAATCGATATTTCTTGCTTAAATTGTGAAAGAAAATGATTCATACAAGTAGGTTATCTAATTTCTCTGTTTTATAACACTAACATGTACAGATTTTATAAATTTTGTAAATATGTTGAGATATAGTAAATAATTTCACTGTTCCTAAATATTGTATTGTTAATATGCCAGAAAAGAATGTTTCCTAACCCATCTAGCACCAGATGTGACAGAGACCATAAGTAAAGTATAACTAAAATTTATAGTGATCCCAAATACCAGATGCATAAACTAAAAACTTTAATACAAAATTTATCAAATATATTTAACTATACTAAAATATGAGATTTTTCTTTTTCCAAAACTGTTAAATTTATTATTTGATCTCAAATTCTCTTAAATCTGGTTGAAAGAAAAAAGACTTCTCTGCATCATTCCCACACAACAACCAAAGACCATGAACAGTTTCCTCAAGAATTCAAAACATAAAGCCCAGATTTTAGTGTCTTATTCCAGAGGATCTGGGCTTTGGCCCTGTTGCAATTGAAGCTGATCCAATTACTAAGGATGTGTGGGACCCGTACCACTGTTGAGAGCCCAAGGACACTGTGCTACCATTCAGATCTCTGGAAAGGAAGGCTCTTCACGCTTTTAAAAGGATGCATTCAGATAACCAGTCACTTATCCAAAGGTAGGAGCTGTGAATAAGCCAAAATCTGTTCATTTCGTGATATATTCTGGATCTGGCTGGAAATGAAAGCATTAGGAAAACTGCTACCATGTTGCCACTGATAAAAAAATAATGCCAGAGAGGTAACATTTTTGAGGCTTATAAACATTACCAGGAAAATTGAAGTGCTGCTTTTAAACTCTCAACTTCCCTTTCCTGGTTTGAGTATCAATTTTAAAGAACTCATTGCTGTTATCTGAAACCATTTTGCTTTCCAACTGTCTAGATCACCTTATATTTTTATTAAGAAAACTTGAGCTGGGGAATAAAGTATAAATCATATCATTCACCTTTACCCTTCATATAAAAAGTCATAAAAAGTTCCTTCAGAATGAAAATTGCTTGGTTTTTTAAAATAATAGTTTTGTTCTTATCCATGCCTACAGCTGCTTTGTTAAGTAATATTTTAATTAAATTTATGGTAAATTATGTTTATAAAGATATTAATTTCATATGGCATGAGTACATACTAAGTTATTTTATGTTAATTTTGAATAACTAGATAAGTAAAACATTCTTACCAAAAGGAATGTATTTTTAAAAGATGTTTGTATATGCTGAGAAGAACTTTGAATTCATTTTGATTAGAGGAAATTGCTTACTCTCTAAAGGTTGAAAGACATTCAAAATTTCCACTTTAGTGGTTTCCTGTGACATCAGTGTTACATCTATGCAAAAATTTGTTTCCTTAGTAACAGAAATCTAAGTATTCATTTCTAAAAACTAATAGGAAAAAAAGAGATTTGTTTAAAATTAAATACCATAGTTTAATATATTATATCCATGTAGAACATAGTGATGAATTAAAATAATTTTAAATTCTCCACAAAGAGAACGCAAACTATTATCTTCCATCAATAGTGATTCAAAATCTTATGTTGAAGCACAAAATGCAATGGATTCCTTCCCATCCATAGTGAATGTGAAACAACAGGTATATTATTACTGAAATTCTTGACTGATTATATGCATTCTTGAACTAGGGAGTTATTTTACCATTCTTGAACTATATATCTCCTTAGTAAAATAAATATCATTAGTTACCATGGGTCTTACGTTCTGACAGTATACTTCCTTATGATTTATACCTCTCAAGTTGATTGATGAAGATTTGACCAGACTATATTTCCATGATGGTGGAGTATATCCCATTAACCTATAGAACAAATTAGATGATCACAGTTATATGCTGCCAATGTGAAGAGGCAGAGTAAGTTATCCTTTCTGTCTATACTTTGGTATTCACTTATGTGTTTTGTTGATAATGATGGGGAAGTTATAGGCTCATGAAAGGAAACAATGTGCCTGCTGTATTTACTCCATCCAGGAAAATGTTGACACAATCTATTTGAACCAAACCAGTTCAGATAAATATTTAAGTTCCCAATAAGGATGCCTGGAATTTTATTTGTGGTAGACATACTGAAATTCTGGACAGTTCCTAAGGGCTCTTTTCCCTTTGCGTTGTATCCTGATAAAAGACAAATGAAGCCATTTGTCTATATTTTTCATGCTGATTATGTTCCTGGGCTTTATTACTATGGTTAATCTTCTGTGTTTTTAAATTTTTCATAAAATATCTAACTAGGGCCCCCTTGTATGTGTGATAATACCTTTTTAGATAGCAGCTGTTCCTTTAGGTCTTGGCCTCTATAGTAAGAACAAGCAACCACACCCACAAGACTCCATCTAACTTATAAAAAACAGAAACACCAAAGAAAAATTGAAATGCAGGTCATACAAGAGAAGCATTATTTTGAAAGTCATGCATAGTCTCATCTAAAGTAAGTGTGGGAAACCAAGCAATCCAGGATTTAAGTCATAAATACAATATAGGAGCAAAATCTAACTGGTAAAGATCCTGTGAGTTTTTGTTACTTTCCCATAAAGGTGGGCGCTACTTCAAATAAACAGCAGGAAGGATACTTAATTCATTAGGCTGTCATATGCATCAGTTGTATTCATGCTTAATTATCATAATGGCTAGCACTTTAGAACCAATTCATGTTAGCTGTCATTATTTTTGTTATAATCACATTAATTTAATGATAATCATCACGATTATAAAGCACTAACCTAAACAAAACATGCTTTAACTCTGTCAATTGGCAGACAGTGGATTTGATGGAAACCAAGAAATCCTTAGTCTCAAAAAGTCTATTACAATTCATATGTAACAGAATGAAGTCATTCTGACATTTGATATTGAAGTCATTGTTCCCTGGGTCATGTATTTATTTGTCTTATTTCTGAAGTCTACTATATACAAGATAACATTGTTAAACTCTATCTCAGTAGGTCTTCCTCTAAATGAGTGGGGAAAAATATAAACTAAAAGTATTGCCTAACTTATACCATCAAATACTCACTAGTTTGACAAAGATGACAATAACATTGAATGTTCTAAATCAAGAATAAAGAGAAAGTTATGTGTGGAAAAGATTTTCATTTATTAAAAGGCTCAAAGACATTATGCCCCTGAAGAAAACAAAAATCACCATCTAGAAAGACTGGCACTAAGCCAGAGAGAGCTACACAGACTGAGATTCATTTTCCTCCACGTAGGAAATTTTTTTTTCTTTTAGACACTATGATTCACTTAGAAAATAGGAAGCATAGCTTCCACTTCAGAGAAAATACCTGAAATTTTACAGTCAGACACTCTCCCATATTTAATCTCCCAAATGTGGCCTAGGGAGACATATCTGCCAGATATTTTTCAGGATGTCTTTCAAAAGTAGCACAATGCCAACCGTAGCAGCAGTCACAGGACTCTGCCTGTGCTTAGAGGAATACTAAGATCTCTAAAATGTTTCATTTACAAGGATTTATTTTATTGCTCAACAGGAATATATTTCCTAAAGGTAGGAAAGATATCCTGTAATTTCTTGGAATCACATCAAAATCTAAAATATGCAAGCTAGTTATGTTGACTATTACTACAAAATGTAAAGGCAAATCAATATATTGAAACTTATGTTATTGGAAAGCAAAACTTCCCAATGTTTTAGAACTATAGATACAATTCAATATGGCTTGACTAGACAAATTGTTTGGATTAAAGTAAATATTAATGAGGGTAGAGCATGATAAAAAAAAAATTTAAGCCTGTATGAGTGACTTTAAAAATTAAAATTTCAAGAATCTTTCATTTGATTCAATGGCGTTTCATAATTGATGTTAGCTTCACCTTTGAAGTTGTTCAGGACTTTGATTTAGTTGTGTTACATATGATAGAGCAGCTGAAAGGAATTGACCTAAAATTTGAGCCGGAAGAGATTCCAATGTGATAGAAAAACTCAGGAATGATGCAGCATGTAGAGAAGAAGTAACAGAAACCTTATCAAGATCTGATACTTTAGCACACAGCATTCAAGTGCCTATATGTAGAAGCATACTTGTAACCAATCAAGTTTCTGGGCCTTATAAAATCACATTTATTACCAAATCCAATATAAACATAGCCTTTTTGATAACAATAATGTGAAAAACTTTTTCCCAAGCTTAAAAGATTTACTCATAGCTCTAAATCCCACTTTAAAACTTAGAAATAGAGGTTCTGCTGAAATCAACTAATTCAGAGTCAGACTTTTATCACTTAATCCAGCAGTTGGGGGTAGGGTATACCAGCTGAAGATACATCCACCAAAGAGTGAAGTTGTCAAATGTGAAGATATCATCATGGTGCAATGTAAAGCAACTGAGGCTTCAAATATGCCCTAGACCAAGCATGTAAACTGGAAATGTTAGCAAACAAACAAAAGACAATTTTGCAAACCTCTGCTATGGGCTACAGCAAATACAAAAATAGTTGAAATCAGCTTTTGATATGATTTTTCTTTTTAGAGCTATGAGTAAAAGACGTGAAGAACCATGTGACATTTTTCATTCTTATACCAGAAAGAAAAAAAGTGTTACCTACAAAGGCTTACAGACTACCAGGCTAACTACAGGATTAGCCTTCTGATAGAACACTTCTGATCTTCTGATCAGAACACCTTCTGATAACTTGGGAGGATCACTGGTTTGAATTTCTAAATGAAGAATAATACAATTCTCAGTTTTTGAAGAAAAAAAGACATTGCCAAAACACACAAAATTCATGCAAAGATTGGTCCATATTCAAGACAATTCCTGAGTCAATCTGTACCACAAAAATAGATGCATTTCTCTAAAAGTGATAGATAACAAAAGAGAAGATAACCCATACGTGTCTACACTCATTTTTTTCAAATATATAATACATATACATACACATACATCCCTAGGGAAATTTATTTTGTAAAAAGATTGTTATTTTAAGAATTTTTTGGAAAAAGTGACTTCTTAATATTCTAAAGACATTTTAGAAGCTACTTGAGTTGTACAATCATATCTAAATTCAAAATGAAGCAATTGATGAAAATAAAAAAGGTATAAAGTGGTTTGACCCACAGATAAATTGTTATGATGTCCTTGGGAAAATCCTTCTATAAAAGCTAAAACCTAGTAATAGTTTTAGGTTATAATCAAATCAATTATGCTTACAGTTTGAAAAATGGAGGATACAAACTATTATAATATCATGGAAATAAATAGCAAGTAATAATATTACATCTGTAAACTACAAGTAAAAGAATGATGGCAGTAGTAGTATAGATTTTGATTTTCAGCCAAATAGAATTCAGAAATATATTAAAAGAATTGTGTACCATGACTAAATGGGACTTCTTCCAAGAATGCAAGTCAGGTTCAATTTTTGAAAAATCAGTCAACATAATCCATCATATTAAGAACCTAAGGAAGGAAAATCACATGATATATCAATGACTGCAGACAACATATTTGCAAAATTCAATATTATGGGACAAAAATTCTCATAAGAATGACACAATAAAGGAAATCTACTGAGAGTCTATAGCTAACTTTATATTTAATTATGAAAAATTGAATGCTTCTCCACTGCTATTTTCATAAAGCAAGAATGTCCAATCTAACCACTCTAACTAAATATGTACTGGAAGCTATATCCAATGAAATAGCCAATGTGGAGAATGAGAGAAACAGAATATGGATTTGATATAAAAATAAAACTGTTATTTGTAGATGATATTATTTCCCACAAAGATTCTACATAAATATTACCAAAACTAATAAATGATTTCATCAAGGTCATAGGATACAAAATACACAAAAATAATTTCTTTTTGTAGTCATAATAAAAACTGGACACTAACATTAAAACACATTGCCATTCACACTTGCTAAAAAGAAAAACAAAAACTGTGGAATACCCAAATGTAAATCTAACAGATTTTGCCTAAGACTTGTATAATGAAAACTACCAAACACTGAAGATAGAAAGGACAGAGGTAAATGTGGGGAGAAACCATACCCATGGATGGGAAGACTCACCAAAGTCAAGATCGTCATTCCTCTAAACTGATATTCAAGTTTAATGCAATTCTTGCTAAACTATCAAAAAGATTTGTAAGTTGGGGCTGGGGATGTGGCTCAAGTGGTAGCGCGCTCGCCTGGCATGTGTGCGGCCCGGCTTCCATCCTCAGCACCACATACCAACAAAGATGTTGTGTCCGCCGAACGCTAAAAAAAAAATAAATATTAAAAAAAAATCTCTCTCTCTCTCTCTCTCTCTCTCTCTCTCTCTTTAAAAAAAAAAGATTTGTAAGTGTAGAAAACATTGTTCTATAATTTGATATGGACAATAAAAAAAAGTTAAAAAGAGCTTGAAAAAGAAGAAAATGTCATTGACAGCTCATTCTATCTAATTTCAAGCCATTATATATGGGAAGTAATTAAGACGATGTGGTATTGGAGAAGGCAAAGACACAGACCAATAGGACAGGATAAAGAACCCATAAACAGACCAAATATGCATTTTGATTTCTTTTAAACAGGAAAATTGGAAAGACAGTACTGAGAGCTCCTATTTACCATACCTCTTGTTCCCCTATTATTAGTATCTTATATATTATGTGGCATTTGTCACAATTAATGAATCAATATTGGTGAATTATTATTAAGTATAGCTCAAAATTTATCAGATTTCCTTTACTTTTTTCTCTTCCAGGATCTAATCAAGGATATTATATTACCTCTAAAATTATGTCTCCTTAGGCTCCTATTGGCTGAGACAGATTTCATGAGACTTGACTATTTTCTTGCTGTATCTAGAGTTCTCACTTTGTTTTTGAGTTTCAATCCTTTGTCTCTCATATGCATCAGAAATGATCTTTAGCTTCTTAAACTTTTTTTATTTAATGCCTCCCAATTCTTGGGAATTTTCTAGATACAATTTTGGAACAACCATTATATAAATATTTTGCTTGCTGGTATTACAAATCCAGTAGTCCTCCTCCTCTTCCTCCTCCTCTTCCTCCTCCTCTTCCTCCTCCTCTTCCTCCTCCTCCTCCTCCTCCTCCTCCTCCTCTTCCTCCTCCTCCTGTTTCTTTTCCTCCTCTTTTTCCTCCTTCTTTTTCTCCTCCTCCTCTTCATCCTCCTCTTTCTCCTCCTCCTCCACTCCTTCTGGTGTACCTGGGTTATATCAAAAGACCTGTTTTCAGCTTCAGTATGTTTTCCTTCTTAATTGATCTAGTCTATTGTTGAAGTTCTCAACTACATTTTTGTTGACTATATTCTTCAACTCCAAGATTTCTATTTGACTCTTGGCTATAATTTTATTTTTTTAATTCAGATCATGTGTGTTTTCATAAGTTTTTGAGTATCTATCTGTAATCTTCTTCAACTCTCTACGACTGTACTTAAGATCTTTGCTTTGAATTACTTTTGTGGCATTTTGTAGATTTTCTTCTCTTTGAAATCTATTACTAGGAAAATTATTATAATCCTTTGAAAGCATCAAAGATTGCTTTTTTCATGTTTCTTCTATCCTTGCATTGATTTTTGTATATCACCGTTTCCTCTACCAATTTTAGAGGGTGATTTTTACAGTGAAAGACATTCTCCTTGAGATGTGTTTTAGGAAGCAGGTTGCTTAGGATAAGTTAGCTTTGTTTCTGGGTGAGCTCAGTGTTTTAGTCTCTAGGTATCTTCAGCTATAACGAACATCAGTGATTTCTGTGATTGTGGCCGTGGTCTAGGTTGCAGGGGTTTGTGAGGCTAGTCTGCCTGTGGTCTACCCAAGGTTGGGTAGATTTGCTGGAAATTCTGGACACAGTGAACTGGGCTCAGGGCACAGATAGCTATGTGCATGCAGTGAAGGTATTGTGTTATTACACTGTTTGGCCCCAAGTGGGTGTGCTTTCAATATGCCGTTATGCAGAACTAACATGGGTGAGAGGAGAGCACAGACTACTAGTCACCTTCTAGAGTAACATAATACAAACTACCTGGATGTTCCCCAGCCTCTGAGGGCTGCAGGATTCTTAGAAAGAGTTTAGGTGTGCGTGGTGTTCCTGATGTTAACGGGGGACTCCCTCTTACCTTTTCTACATTGTGGAATGTCCTGTATGGTTCTGAGCTGATCCCAAATGGGAAGATAGGGCAGTAGACACAAAGCGCTCCTTTCCCTTCTTTATACAGCCATCTTGAATCTCTATATTCCTCATCATCTCTGCTACATTTCCACTGCTCTATTGCACTCACCCTGAAATTCTCTAGCTGTACAGTCATTGTTTTTTTTTCTTTGTCTCAATCCCCCCCCTTTTTTTCCCTGTAAGAGAGAAAGCAAAAGAAGAACCTGCCCTCCACCCTTGCCAGAAGTCTTTGGACCTCCATCTTTGCCTATTTATAACCTCTCCCTCCAGCAGTGGGAACGTTTCACAATTACAGGCCATCCACTTAAAACCTGATTCTTTATAGAAAATAGGAACAGAAGTATCAGACTAGTTCATCAATAATTCTAAGGGAAACAATCTGGTTAACTAAACTATTTAGTTTGTGTCCACTTTCTTTGACCTTTGGTATTACAAATGCCACTCGATTTCAAAGTTACCTATGCCAGCAATATCCTCCCACTTCCTTCTAAGTCTATTTCATATATTCCTTAATACATTCCATTTATTATAAATCATTCTGCTTTTATTTTATTATTTTTGTATCAGAGATTTAAAATATACATATATATATAAATAATACATAGTTTTACATATAAATATATATAAAACATATATTTTAGAAGTAGGTTCTCCCTAAATTTCTCAGGGCCTCACTAATTGCCAAGGCTGGCTTTGAACTTGCAATCCAACTACTTCCACCTCCAGAGCCACTAGGATTACAGTTGTGGGCCTGACTTGTTCTGCATTCTATCCTGTAACTCCAGACATACTTTATTTTCTTATCCAACAAATTTCTTTTTTTATATACAGATTACATGTTCAGGAAAATATCTATTTATGTCCCCTAAAATAACTTCGTTCAGTAGTTCTTAGAGGAGGGTCGATTGAGACCCAATGCCCTCAGTTTTTTTGTCTGAAAAAGTTTACATCTTGCCTTTACTTTTAAAGGAAGATGTCTCAAGATACTGGAATCCAGCTTAGAGGGTTTTTTTTTTTCTCTTAGCATTTCAATTATTTTATTTTACTCATTTCTTGAAAGCATGGCTTCTGGATTTAAAAAAATAAGATTGGTTTTGGATTTGCTTATCTCCAGATTTCAGGATAATGATTCCTATGAGGAATCCAAGAAAAATCTAATTTTCCATCTGTTCAGTCTTTCATTGCCATAATGACAGAATGACAACTTCTATGCTTTTTACATGAATGGCTGAAACAATAATTCTTGCTCAACTGACTATGACAAAGACAAAAAGCAATTCAAGGGAGAAGAGAATGCATTTCAACCAATGGTGCCATAACAAGTCAATATTCATAGGCAACATGAACCTTGTTGGGAGTCTGAGGCAGGAGGATCACAAGTTAGAGGCTAGCCTCAGCAACTTAGTGAGACCCTGTCACAAAATTAAAAAATAAAAGAGAGCTGGCAATGTAGCTGAGTAATAGAGTACCACTGAGTCCAATTTCTAAGAAAGAATTAAGGAAGGAAGCAAGGGAGGGAAGAAGGGAGCGAAATGTAAAGGAAGGAATCTTGATTTTCTTCTCACAACTAAGACAAAAATTAACTCAAAATGAGTCATGGGATTATATAAAAAAGACAAAGCTATGAATTTTTGAAACAAAAAGAACAGGGAAAAATACTCATTATCTACAGCAAGACAAGAATTATTGACACCAACATATGAATTATTAAAAGAAAAAAATCTGTAAATTTTTATCAAAATTTAAAACTTATGCTTCTTATTAGGAGAAAGATAAGAAAAGATGACTAGTGGAATTTGCTACCAGTTTTCCATCATATGATGAGTTTTATGTAGCTTAAAAAGAAATTTCAAGCCACATCAATTAAAAATGTAAATAATCCATCTAGAATATGGCTAGAAGCCATAAAAATATTTTACTTCAGAAAATATACATATATTAAATAAGCAATGTAAAGATGCTCAATATCATATCCACTGGGGAAATGCAAATCAAATCCAAAATAGCATTTTTTGTGTACTGTTAGAATGGCTAAAGTAAAATGATGACAACAATAAATGCTTCTGAAGACCACAGAAAAGTGGACCACTCATACATTGCTAGTGGTAATAAAAATGTGGCACAGCTTCTCTAAAATATTATGAAAGTTTCTTAAAAAGCAAAATTTGGACTTTCCATGAAAACTATTAATTGAACTTCTAGACTTTTATTTCAGAAAAATAAAAGCTTATATGTGTAAAAAGAAAAAAACACACAAAGGTTTACATCTGTTTTATTCATAATAGCCCAAAGTAAAAACAATTCAGTCATCCTCAGTCTTCAAGAGATAAATGGCTAAACTGTGGTGCATCCATACCATGAAGTACTACTCAGAAATGAAAAGGAACAAACTATTGATAGATACACAATCTGTATATATCATGTATTTATTAGAAAATTGTGCTGCGTGAAATAAAAAGGCATTATCAAAAGATTACATACTCTATGAGTCCACTGAGAAAACATTATTAAAATGACAAAACTGTAGATAACAGTGGTTGAAGAAGGCTGAGGATGGTTAAGGACTATTGGGGACCTGGTGTGTTATAAAGTGGCAACATAAGGAATTTGTGTGATAATAGAAAAGCTCTGTATCTTTCCTGCCTTAATGTCAATATTTTGATTTTAATATTTTACTTCATTTTTGCAAGATGTTTTACAGGGGAAAATGGATGAAGTGTGCACTCTATTATATTTACAACTTTAAATAAACTTATAATTATCTCAAAATTAAAAAGTTTTCATACATGTTAATAAAGTCACTTTTAATATCTATAAGTTATTTGTGAAATGACTAAAATATTTTAAAAATTAAAAATTCACTATATCTGGGTGGTAAGAAGCAAGGAGTTTTTTAATCTGGCATATGGGAGATAAAATGAAACTAACATTTAATCTGAAGTAAGCCTAAAGTGTTTTTATTTCATGACCTATATCTCTACAATTTGAAAAGGTTATCTAGAGAAGCATTTTGACTTTCTCTGATGTCCTTGATTCAAACTGTTACATTTTGCTTGTTCAGACTTTTTTTTTAACAAATGGGAGGCATTGTTACTATTTCTTAGGACAGCAATTGAAGCCTATGGAATGACGTACTTTTCTCAATAATAGTCTATAATAAAGAAGATAATGTGCGGTATTATAAATTATGTATAATGATTTCCACTATCCATGACTGACAAGAGTGTTATTTGAATATTGCTTTTTAGAATATTAAATTACTTATTTGTCATGTATTTGTTACCCAGAGGCACATATAAATCAGAATTTCTTTACATAAGTAAAGTTATGCTAATACTCTTTAGAGTACATGGGCTATAATATTCCCTAGTCATTAAATTGCCTTTAGGCTTCAGGTCAATCATCTCTCATGGAAAATTGTCTTGTGATTTACAGGAAGCATCACATCTGGTTTTTTGCCTAAAGCCCGAGGAGAAGTGGCTTTATTAAATAACAAAGTACAGAAAATTTCTCAGTGCTGTGCTGCCGATAATCTGAGGCTATTTTTCATTTTTTATTCAATAGTAAATTTGCTATAGTGTTAATATGAATGTGTGATCATATATGTTGTTTTCTTTGCTGTTTCTGGACATTTTAAGTCATAGGGTTTTAATACTTCAAAATTGATCCAGATATCAAAATTTAGTCCAAACCTTTATTTGTTAACAAGGGAAGCTGAGAGTCAGATTTTACATAAAGTGCCCAAACCCTCAGGTTACTCAGAATAGAATCAGAGGAGAAAGAAAACTACATGGAGAAAAAAGGATGCATTTTATATTATTAATGATGTATTACAGAAATTTTCATTCCACAAAAGTAAATATTAAATCAAAATCTTGTTGCTCATAATTATATCATCAATTTAGATTTAACTTCATTTGGAAAGATTTCCTGGAAACTCATAAAAGTATATTTGATTCTGATGAGATTATGTGAGGCACTCATCAGGAAATTTAGAAAGCAAAACCTATTTTTTTTAAAGAGCTGTTTTGCTCACCTTTGTAATCTTTATCAGACAAGTCCTTGAGGGAGATTCTGGAAACTACTGATCTGTATTATTAAGCAATAAAAGAGCATATTAAAAGCCAGCCTTAATAAAGGCAACGAACATGCATCCCATGGAGATGAAGCTTATGATAATTTTGTTAACATACACTTTGATAACTAGAAAGTCAAAGCATGGTCCATTTACTTTTAGTGACCTATCCAAGGACTAGAGTAGGACTCAGCAATGTATCAAAAGTGTGCAAACCAGTTGCAGAACCTTTATTCTTCTTGTGTTTATCAGCCTGTAGAAGACTGGATAGAATATGAGGGGGCTGCAGTTGAGATGGCATTGTAAGAGGTGTACCCTTCAAAGAGATATCTCCATGTGCACTTAAAACTAGAAAGTCATTTGCATTATTAATCTTCAGTTTTAATTTAAGCACCATTCTATGATATAATGTCATTAGTATGTCATTTGTTATTTAACAAATGATTTTCTATCATACATGAGAATTGTTTAAACCCAGAAAATTACGCAAATGCATTTTGTATCCAGAGCACATAAAATAAAGACTGGTTTAAAGGAAAAGATCCTTGTTATTATCCAAATAAATTAAAATTTAAAGAAGTTAAAAGAAACAAGTGTTTTATACAGTAGATTGAATAAGTTTTGTTCAATTAATGTTTTCATTTAAAAATTAATGCATAGTATGATAATATTTTGCCAACAGAAAATGTTCTTGTTGGGATATTCAACTAAGAAAGGGTAACATTGAAATATGGAACACAGTGGGTATATTAAATATGTGTCCTAGTGTACTTTCTAGAGTTTCATGCACTAGTAGTAGGGACAAGAATGTCCAAGCCACACTGTAGCTTAGTGGTAGAGCACTTGCCTGACATGCGTGAGGCACTGAGCTCGATCCTCAGCACCACATAAAAATAAACAAATAAAATAAACGCATTTTGTACATCTATAACAACCAAAAAAAATTTTTTTAAAAAAACAGTGTCCATGCCACAGACATTAAGGACTATTGCAGAGAATGGAGTCTAAACATTCTTCATTAAACAGTGTTATTTTCATTTAGCCTTCCACTAATTCATAATTTGTTGAGTATTCACATACTCAATTCAGTATTGTGCAACATACTGAATGTACAATAATTAATTTACATAGTTTTCGCTCTGCAAAATGCAATTTGTGGTTCTAGAGCTTTGAAAAACTATAGCAGATAAGCAGTAAAGTAAATGTCATGGTCAAAAAAAAAAAAAGAATAGCTTGATAGAAAGGCAAGGTTGTCATACAACCCAAAATTTCTAGAGCAAGGATACTTGGCACTAGAACTAAGTTTATGAGTAAAGGGACAATGTCCTAAACAGAATTAGATTTATATACAAAGTTCATGAAAATAAGGACATGGCAGAGGTCAGGTGAAAATTATTAGAAATTCAGAAATACTCATATACTATGTGCATTATACCACATATTTTTAAGCACAAATATGTTGGAAATAGAAAATTAACCGATAAATTACAGATGATGTTGATGGTGAAAAATATAATAGATAATAAAGATGATTGACAGTCATTTACTCTGTTCTACATGTGAGGAAATGAAGTTCAGAGAAATTTAAAATCAGTTCTAAAGCTCCTATGAAAAACATCAGTTTTTGGAAACCAGTATGGAGATTCTTCAGAAAACTAGGAATGAAACCACTATTTGACCCAGCTATCCCACTCCTCAGTTTATACCCAAAGGACATAAAATCAGCATACTACAGTAATGCAGCCAAGTCAATGTTTATAGCAGCTCAATTCACAGTAATTAAACTGTGGAACCAACCTAGGTGTCCCTCAAAAAATGAATGCATAAAGAAAATGGTGTATATATACTCAATGGAAATCAGTATGGAGGTTCTTCAAAAGAGTAGGCATGGAACCACCATATGATTTAGCTATATCACTCCTCGGTATGTATCCTGAAGAATTAAAGTCAGCATACTACAGTAATACATGCATACCCATGTTTTTAGCAGCACAATTCACAATAGCCAAGCTATGGAACCAAATTAAGTATCCATCAAAAAATGAATGGATAAAAAAATGAGGTATATGTATACAATGGAGTTTTATTCAGTCATAAAAGAAAAATAAAATTAGTCATTTGCAGGAAAATGGATGGAACTAGAAAACATTATCTTAAGCAAAATAAGCAAAACTCAGAAGGTTAAAGGTCCTTTGTTTTCTCTCATATGTGGAAATGAGAGAAGAAATAGATAAGAAAGATGGAGAGGGATCTCATGAAAATCAAAGGGAGATCAGTAGGGAAAAGGGACCAAGGAGTGGGAAGTGAGGAAAGAGGGGGGAAAGCGCTGACAAGTGATATTGGCCAAATTATAATGTTATATTGTGTATTATGTGCATGTATGAATATATCACAGAAAATCTCATCAGTTTGCAACTATAATACATTAATTAAAAATGTAGGAATAAAATAAAATAAAATATTCAAAAAGATAATGTAGTAAACAACAGAAAGACTTAGGTTCAGTGCAATCTTGATTAAAAGTAATGCTTGTAGAATTTATCTCAAAAAGATGGGAATTTGAAATAGAGATTTAAAAATGAAATAATTTTTTTAAAAAACAAGCCTATATCTACTTGAAATGCAAAAGCAGAAAATGATGAAAATGGAAGAGGCAATGGAAATGAAATAAGAAATTTTGTGATTAAGTGCAAAGTAAAAGTTGTCTAATAAATGAAAACAATGGATAAAGATAAATGAATTCACATGTAATTGTAATAAAGCTGAAATGTGTCAAAGACGCAGAAAGATTGCCAAGATATCTAAGAATAAAGATTTCGAAGAATTGAAAAAAAAAAGTAATCAACTTTTCAATGACTAGAATAAAAGCAAGAGAGCATTTAAATGACCTATAAAACTGAGAGTAAATACATTTCCACATAGAATTGTGGAAACACATTCAAAAACAAGCACAAAATGGAGATAATTTTTAAGAGAAAGCAAACAATAATCAAGTCCTCATTGAAAGAAACTTTGAAGGAAAGACTTCAGGAAAATTAAAAGTATGT
The DNA here is from genome assembly GCF_045843805.1 of Urocitellus parryii. Lineage (NCBI taxonomy): Eukaryota > Metazoa > Chordata > Mammalia > Rodentia > Sciuridae > Urocitellus > Urocitellus parryii. The sequence goes on along the minus strand of NC_135540.1, from coordinate 109,663,713 downwards.
GCAGAAAATCTAATACATAAACAAGGAATACTAGTATAGGTTAAAAAAAGAATTTACAAAACAAAAATGTTTAATTAATGAAGTTAGAAAGAAAAGATTGCATTTAAAATTTAGAACACATCAAGTTATCAAGGAGATTTGAAGTTAATATATAATAAATACCTGGATTTTTTTTCTTTTTTTTATTGTTTGTTCAAAACATTACAAAGCTCTTGACATATCATATTTAATACACTAGATTCAAGTGGGTTATGAACTCCCATTTTTACCCCAAATACAGATTGCAGAATCACATCGGTTACACATCCACAATTTTATATAATGCCCTATTAGTAACTGCTGTATTCTGCTACCTTTCCTATCCTCTACTACCCCCACTCCCTTCCCCTCCCATCTTCTCTCTCTACCCCATCTACTGTAATTCATTTCTCTCCTTGTTTATTTTCCCATTCCCCTCACAACCTCTTATATATAATTTTGTATAGCAATGAGAGTCTCCCTCCATTTCCATGTAATTTCCCTTTTCTCTCCCTTTCCCTCCCACCTCATGTTTCTGTTTAATGTCAATCTTTTCTTCCTGCTCTTCCTCCCTGCTCTGTTCTTAGTTGCTCTCATTATATCAAAGAAGACATTTGGCATTTGTTTTTTAGGGATTGGCTAGCTTCACTAAGCATAATCTGCTCTAGTGCCATCCATTTCCCTGCAAATTCCATGATTTTGTCATTTTTTAGTGCTGCGAAATACTCCATGGTGTATAAATGCCACATTTTTTTATCCATTCATCTATTGAAGGGCATCTGGGTTGGTTCCACAGTCTAGCTATTGTGAATTGTGCTGCTATGAACATCGATGTGGCAGTATCCCTGTAGTACACTCTTTTAAGGTCTTCAGGGAATAGTCTGAGAAGGGCAATAGCTGGGTCAAATGGTGGTTCCATTCCCAGCTTTCCCAGGAATCTCCATACTGCTTTCCATATTGGCCACACCAATTTGCAGTCCCACCAGCAAAGTACAAGAGTACCCTTTTCCCCACATCCGCGCCAGCACTTTTTGTTGTTTGAATTCATAATGGCTGCCAATCTTACTGGAGTGAGATGGTATCTTAGGATGGTTTTGATTTGCATTTCTCTGACTGCTAGAGATGGTGAGCATTTTTTCATGTACTTGTTGATTGATTGTATGTCCTCCTCTGAGAAGCGTCTGTTCAGGTCCTTGGCCCATTTGTTGATTGGGTTATTTGTTATCTTATTGTCTAATTTTTTGAGTTCTTTGTATTCTCTGGATATTAGGGCTCTATCTGAAGTGTGAGGAGTAAAAATTTGTTCCCAGGATGTAGGCTCCCTATTTACCTCTCTTATTGTTGCATATGGGTTTCCAGTTTTCCCAACACCATTTGTTGAAGATGCTATCCTTCCTCCATTGCATGCTTTTAGCCCCTTTATCAAAAATAAGATAGTTGTAGTTTTGTGGATTGGTTACTGTGTCCTCTATTCTGTACCATTGGTCCACCCGCCTGTTTTGGTACCAGTACCATGCTGTTTTTGTTACTATTGCTCTGTAGTATAGTTTGAAGTCTGGTATCGCTATACCGCCTGATTCACACTTCCTGCTTAGTATTGTTTTTGCTATTCTGGGTCTTTTATTATTCCATATGAATTTCATGATTCTTTTATCAATTTCTACAAGATATGCTGTTGGGATTTTGATTGGCATTGCATTGAACTTATATAGGACTTTTGGTAATATCGCCATTTTGATGATGTTAGTTCTGCCTATCCATGAACAGGGTATATTTTTCCATCTTCTAAGATCTTCTTCTACTTCTCTCTTTAGGGTTCTGTAGTTTTCATTGTATAAATCTTTCACCTCTTTTGTTAGGTTGATTCCCAAGTATTTTTTTTTTTTTGACGATATTGTGAATGGAGTGTTTTTCTTCATTTCCGTTTCAGAAGTTTTGTCGCTGATATACAGAAATGCCTTTGATTTATGCGTGTTGATTTTATATCCTGCCACTTACTTTGCTGAATTCATTTATTAGTTCTAGTAGTTTTTTTGTAGACCCTTTTGGGTCTTATAGGTATAGAATCATGTCATCCACAAATAGTGATAATTTAAGTTCTTATTTTCCTATTTTTATGCCTTTAATTTCTTTAGTCTGTCTAATTGCTCTGGCCAGTGTTTTGAGAACTATATTGAATGGAAGTGGTGATAGAGGGCATCCCTGTCTTGTTCCAGATTTTAGAGGGAATGCCTTCAATTTTTCTCCATTCAGAATGATGCTAGCCTGAGGCTTAGCATAGATAGCTTTTACAATGTTGACATAAGTTCCGGTTATCCCTACTTTTTCTAATGTTTTGAACATAAAGGGATGCTGTACTTTGTCAAATGCTTTTTCTGCCTCTATCGAGATGATCATATGGTTCTTATCTTTAAGTCTACTGATGTGGTGAATAACATTTATTGATTTCCGTATATTGAACCAGCCTTGCATCCCAGGGATGAATCCCATTTGATCATGGTGCACAATTTTTTTGATGTGCCTTTGTATCCGATTCGCTAGAATTTTATTGAGGATTTTTGCATCTAGGTTCATCAGAGATATTGGTCTGTAGTTTTCTTTCTTTGAGGTGTCTTTGTCTGGTTTCAGAATTAGGGTGATGTTGGCCTCATCGAATGAATTTGTAAGAACTCCCTCTTTTTCAATTTCCTGAAATAACTTGAAAAGTATTGGTATTAATTCTTCTTTAAAGGTTTTGTAAAACTCCTCTGTATACCCATCCGCTCCTGGGCTTTTCTTGGTTGGTAGTCTTTTAATTGCTTCTTCTATTTCATCCATTGATATTGGTCTGTTCAAATTGTGTGTATCCTCCTGACTCAGTCTGGGCAAATCATATGACTTAAGAAATTTATCGATGTCTTCAGTATCTTCTATTTTATTGGAATATAGGTTTTCAAAATAATTTATAATTGTCATCTGTATTTCTGTAGCATCTGTTGTGATATTGCCTTTTTCATCCCGTATGTTAATAATTTGAGTTCTCTCTCTTCTTCTCTTCATAAGCATGGCTAAGGGTCTGTCTATCTTATTTATTTTTTCAAAGACCCAACTTTTAGTTTTGTTAATTTTTCAATAGTTTCTTTTGTTTCTTTGATTTCCACTCTGATTTTAATTATTTCTTGCCTTCTGCTACATTTGCTGTTATTTTGCTCTTCCTTTTCTAGGGCTTTGAGATGAAATGTGAGCTCATTTATTTGTTGGTTTTTCCTTTTTTTGAGGAATGACCTCCAGGCGATGAATTTCACTCTTAAAACTGCTTTTATTGTGTCCCATAGATTCTGATATGTTGTGTCTGTATTTTCATTTATCTCTAAGAATTTTTTGATTTCCTCCTTTATGTCTTCTGTAACCCATTGATCATTCCTTAGCATATTGTTCATTTTCCATGTGATGTGGGATTTTTCCTTTCTTTTATCATTGATTTCCAGTTTCATTCCATTATGATCAGATAAAATGCATGGTATTATCTCCACCACTTTATATTTACTGAGGGTTGCCCTATGGCATAATAAATGGTCTATTTTTGAGAAGGATCCATGTGCTGCTGAGAAAAAAGTATATCCACTTGATGATGGTTGATATATTCTATATATGTCAGTTAAGTCTAGGTTATTGATTGTGATATTGAGATCTATAGTTTCTTTATTCAACTTTTGTTTGGAGGATCTGTCCAATGGTGAGAGAGGTGTGTTGAAGTCACCCATAATTATTGTGTTATGGTCTATTTGATACTTGAACTTGAGGAGAATTTGTTTTATGAACGTCGCAGCACCATTGTTTGGTGCATAAATATTGATACTTGTTATGTCTTGTTGGTGAATGGTTCCTTTTAACAGTATATAATGTCCTTCCTTATCCCTTTTGATTAAGTTAGTCTTGAAGTCGATTTTATTCGATATGAGGATGGGCACCCCTGCTTGATTATGAGGACCCTGTGCGTGGTATATTTTTTCCCAACCTTTCACCTTCAGCCTGTGTATGTCTTTTCCAATCAGATGTGTCTCCTGGAGGCAGCATATTGTTGGATTTGTTTTTTTAATCCGTGTTACCATCCTATATCGCTTTATTGGAGAGTTTAAGCCATTAACGTTTAGAGTTACTATTGATATATGGTTTGTACTTCCTGCCATGTTTAATTATTTATCTTTTTTTTTTCTAATTTAGTTTGTTTCTCCATGATTAGCTTTCCCTCTGCCCTCTGTCTTTTCCAAGGCACTTCCCACTGATGGTTTTGGTTATTGTTCATCATTTCTTCCTCCTGTAGTGTTTTGCTCAAGACGCTTTGCAGTGCTGGTTTTCTGGCTGCAAATTCTTTTAGTTTTTGTTTATCATGAAAGATTTTTATTTCGTTGTCGTAGCTGAAGCTTAATTTTGCTGGATACAGAATTCTTGGTTCTCATCCATTATCTTTCAGTGTTTGAAATACGTTGTTCCAGGATCTTCTTACTTTCAGTGTATGTGATGAAAAATCCGTTGTTAACCTTATTCGTTTACCCCTGAATGTAATCTGCCTCCTTTCTCTTGTAGCTTTTAATATTTTCTCTTTGTTTTGTATACTGGATATCTTCACAACAATGTGTCTTGGCGTTGGTCTATTATGATTTTGTGTGCTCGGTGTCCTGTATGCATCTACAATTTGTATATCCGTTTCCTTTTTTATTTCTGGAAAGTTTTCTATAATTATCTCATTCAGCAGGTTACTCATTCCCTTGGTTTGAATCTCTATACCTTCCTCTATCCCAATGACTCTTAAATTTAGTTTTTTTTATGTTATCCCATTTCTCTTGGATGTTTTTCTCGTGATTTTTAACCAGGCTTTCTGAATTGGCTAGACTCTTTTCAAGATGATATATTTTGTCTTCATTATCTTAAGTTCTGGCTTCTACTTGTTCCACTCTGTTAGTGATACTCTAATTTGAATTTTTAATTTGCTTTATAGTTTCTTTCATTTCTAGTATTATTGTTTGATTTTTTTATAATCTCTATCTCCTGATAAAGATGCTTAACTTCTTCTTTTATCTGTTTATGTAATTCATTTTCAATGTATTCTTTCACTGTTTGAATTTGCTGTCTCGTGTCCTCTTTAAGGTTCCATTCCATCTGTCTAAGGTATTCCTTGAGTTTCTTATATGACCATTTTTCTGATGACTCTAGGTCCTCCTGAATATTTAGGCTGTCCTGCATTGTTTGTACTCCTTTTCTTCCTTGCTTTTTCATGCTGCTCATGTTACTTCTTGTTATGTTTGACTGATGAGTTACTGTTTACTCCTATAAATTTATTTGATGCTTGGGAGGAAAGGTATTAGAAGGGAAGGGAAGAAGTCACTAAAGAGAATGAGAGTAAGCAGGTAGAATTAAGGAAGGGGGAATAAGAGAATTGAAAATAAATAAAAAGACAAAAGAAAAAAATAGAAAAGAAAAAAGAAAATTTTTTTTGAAAAAATAATAATAAAAAAATTAAAATTAAAATTAAAAAAATAAAATAAAATAATTTAAAAAAATTTTAAAAATTTAAAAAAAAATTAAAAAAACAACAAAAAAATGAAAATGAAAAAAACAAAAAACAAAAACCCCCAAATTAAAAAAAAATAATAATAAATGCAGCCTTAGAGTTTGATTAACTTCTCTTCCAGTATGTGGAGCTGTGCCCACTGGGCCAAGCTTCTCCTCTCAATAGGCGGGAACCAATCACTGTGCAGAAGCTCTTCCTCCCAGACTGGGCGGGTCTCCAATCCTGAGTGGGTAGGGCCTTCTCTTGTGTCTAGTCGCTTCCCCACTTTTCCTCAAGCCAGGCCCCGCTCACCGGTGACGCTCACCACAATACTGGCTACATGCCAGGTCTGCTGCTCCTGGGAGCTCTGTTTTCATGAACGCCTTGGCACACTCTCCCTGTTTGCCTCCCTCAGACCCTAAGTTTGTAGAGCTTGGGGATGAGAACCCCCAGCGAATTTGCTTGCCCTCCGGTAGCCACGCCCCCGGTAGCTGGTGCTAGGGACCTCAGTTGTCAGCACTGGTGGGAGCGGTAGCCGGGAGTTCCACGCCACGAGTCCCTTGCCCCTCCTGATTCCCTTGGTCTGGCTATTGCGCTCACGGGAGAGCTGGGAGGGGCCCTTACGGGAGAGCTGGGAGGGGCCCTTAAGGTGTCCCCCGCTGTGTGGAGAGGGATGGCTAGGGGATTACACACCTGTCGCCACTGGTTTCAATGAATTTATCTCCTCCACCACGTTTTGGTGACGTCAGTTCTCTGCCATGGTGGTATCCCATGCAAATGGTGACAGTTCGTTCCCTTTGCCGGGTGACCAATGCAATGGGTGGGTCCTGACTATCTCTCCCAAGCCCCGTTTCAATCCTGTGGCCACTGCCTATGAAGGCTCGGTTGGCATTTACCTCTGTAGGATCAGAAGGGCTGACTAGTTGTTTCGGCGGGATAGTTAGTGCTGAGTCACAGTGGTTTGGCTGTGAGAAGCAGGAGAACGGGAGCTTGAATGCAGCCAATCAGGGCTCGGTGTGTGTTCTGAGAGGCCCAGACTGTTCGCCCCAGATCCACGTCAGCTCAGCATTGCCTAGTGATCCTGAGCAAACAGCATTTAGACAATTTACGACTCCCTATGCCCGCACAGCTGAAGAGGTCAGAGACTTGATCTCTCTACAGCCGCTGCCATGTTGGATCTCCAGTACCGGGAATTTTTGAGAGAAGACTAAATATATTAATTAACTCCTGAATTTACGATAAAAATTGTTTCAATAACTATAAAAAAAGCAAAATGTTTAAATTCCTAAATCAAAGGGACAAAATATAAAAAAGGGATAAAATCTTCCCAATGATTCAAATAAAAGCCATTAAAGATAAAAAAAACACTATAAATAACAAAAATTAAAAGTAAAAAGTAAAACCATGAAACATAAGCCAAATAAGTATGTGATTAAAATCAATATTACTGCAACAATGTTTCCATTACAAGGATAAAAATGAACACAACATATTTTTTTAAAATCAAGTATATTTTAATTAAAAATATTTAACTAAAGAGTAAGAAAACAAAGTTTGGGTGCAAAAGATAGGGGAAAATATTATTTAATGCAAAGGTTAAAAAATAGAAAACTGCCACACATAACCAAAAAAGAATTTATATCTTGAAAACACAAAACAGTACTTTAGTAGAGTCCATAAATAAAGGAGAGCGAACAAAATTTTAAATTACCCAAATATACTTGCAGGAATTTCACAGAACAATCACAAATGGCTGAAATACATATGCTCAGAGAAGGAAAGGTAGTCACTCATTGAGGTTGACACTCTGGATTCTGATGTAATACAGCTGGGCTTGGGTATTGGCTCCACCAATTTCATGCTATGCGTGCAAGATTGGAAAATACTTTGTTCTATTTGTTTTTTTAAAGTGTAGATAATACTACCATTCACAGGACAGTAATAAAATTGATGAAATTAGTTTATGCAAAACACACAAAAAGGAACTTGGTTACATCAGAGTTCAGCAAATATATATTATTATTGTCATTATTATTTATGAGACTCGCACTTATTAAAGCAATGTGAAGTAAACTAGAATGTGATTCCATTTCATATTGAACTGATTAGCAAATTTTAAATATAAATATGCAGCAATACATTTAACAAATTGTATGAGATTGAAAATTGGCACAACCCCTTTTGAATGACCACAAATAAAACCAATAAATTTAATTAAACTAAACATCAATGACAATATCAGAAATAAAATCTTTCTTCCCCATACATTTAAAAACAATAATCTAATAAAAGATAAATACAAATTGAAGCTGCAGACTTTTAGAAGTCAAAGATAACATTAAAGCATTGTTTCAGAATTCATTAAATAATGTTAAAGGGCTCATTTGAAGATTCATAGTTTCAAATGCCTAACTCAACAAAAATTAATAGTGATCATCCACATGCCAATGACTTCTAAATTTATTTCTCTTATGTAAACCCTCTATATGACCTAGAGACCTGTAATATCCAGTCGCCTACTTGGCACATGTACATCTGTCAATAATGAGTCTTCACTCTTGTTATTGCTCTCAGGTTACCATAACCCCCCTTCCAACACAAGTTCCTCCTGCAGGTTTGCCATCTCACATGGTATACTTAGGTAACGTTTCTTTCAGGTATTCAGGTTTTGAATCCTTTCCCTCATACTCTGTATCCATCAGCCATCTCAGTTGTCTCTGCTTTGAAAACACATCTGAAATTTGATGGCTTCTCAATACCACTGCTATTTGTCCTCCTGGCATATGTTTGCCATAGTTTATATCTGGAGTGTGCCCCAAAGACTCACATGATAAAATCTCAGTTGTCCTCCTAATATGTAGGTGTTGGAACTTTTAGAAAATGGAGCCTAGTGGAAGGAAATCAGATCATTGATGGTGTTCCTTGAAGGTGATATGAGGACCCTGACCTCTCTCTCTCTCTTTGCTTCCTGGCCACCATGAGGTGAGTATCCTTGCTCTAGCATCTACTCCCTGCTATACTCTTCTCCCCTTATCACACATAGGCCCCAAAGGGCCTGACAATTCTGAAACCATGAGCCAAAATAAAACTTTCCTTCTTTCAAGTCAATTTTCTAGGTATTTTGTCATAATGATAGAAATTTGATTAAAACAGGGGGCTGGGGATGTAGTTCAGTTGGTGGAGTGCTTGCCTAGCATGCACAAGTCCCCTGGTTTAATCCCCAGCACGAAGAAGAAGAAGAAGAAGAAGAAGAAGAAGAAGAAGAAGAAGAAGAAGAAGAGAGGAGGAGGAGGAGGAGGAGGAGGAGGAAGAAGAAATTTGATTAGAACAGCAGTGATAACATATTTTGTCTGGAATTTTGCATAACCTCCTCATGGGTCTTCTTGCTTCTTCAGTGGCTTAAGTCCCTTTCTGTAGTCTTAATACAGGGACAGCATGATCTTGTTACAATGTAGAATTGATGGTAGCTCTCCTCTGCTCTAAACCCTCCAATGGCTTCCAAGGAAAGGCCAAATTCCTTATCAGGCTTCACATGGTTACTCTCACCTGGCAGAGCTGACATTTTCTGGCCCTCTCCACCTCACTCACTGTCTTTCAGCATGCCTGTCTTTGTGATCTCCGGGTGACTCTGGGGAACTTGCGTTGTCCATTGTTTCTTGCTCAGCATGGTTAATTCATTCACTTTCTTCAATTCTTTAACCAACACTCACATTTTCAGTGAGGACATCCATCACACCCTAACTAAATGCATTAAAGCCCCGATTTTATCGCACAGTTCCCTGATGAATTTTCTCTCTAGCATTAATCTTTAAGTATTTTTTTATATATATTTGACTCATCATCTTTGCTCAATAAGGATCTCCACTGCCAGAATGTGGTCAGGAGATTTTTGACAATTCTCTTTCCTGATGGATCTCTATTTGTCTCAACTATTTCTTCTAGGTTTTCAATTTTTTTTTTTTACTTTCTTTGTAAATATGTTCAGAATTTAAGAGTGTACCTCAAAATATGTTCAATTATGATGTGTTGATCAAAAAAATTATAAATGATTAAAGAAATAGAAATGCTGACTATCTTGGGCTGGGATTATAACTCAGTGGTAAAGTGCTTATCTAGCATGAGTAAAGCATTGGGTCTGCTCCTCAGGACCACAAAAATATAAATAAATAAAATAAAGTTATTTAAAAAAAAAGAAATGCTATCTTGTTTTGATCATTAGACAATGTATGTATGTATTGAATTACCATATTGTAGCCCCAAAATATGTACAAATCAAATAATTAATTACAAAATATATGAACATTTTGTCCCAGAAAATTTAAAAACAATATCACTTTTAAAAAAAATTATTTGTAGTCCACTGTTTTCTTCTGTATTGTATTGATTATGAAATTTATGGACAGCCTCACACAATATTCTGTTTACTTTTAGATTTTTATTATAGTAAATTCTCTTTCTACTATAGACATTGGAAATAAGTAACGCATGGAATGTAATAGCTACTCAAAATATATGTGTTGAGGTGCTGGGGAGGTGGCTCAAGCGGTAGCGTGCTCGCCTGGCATGCGTGCGGCCCGGGTTCGATCCTCCAGCACCACATACAAACAAAGATGTTGTGTCCGCCAATAACTAAAAAATAAATAAATATTTAAAAAAAAAATATATGTGTTGAGTGAGTAAATGGATGAATTACATGTATATATAAATCTCAAAAAAGTGAATGTAAACAATTTATATTTCAGAGATCACCATGAATATTACTTAAGTACAAAGAAATATAGTAATAATGAACACAAATCATAGATGTAACTACCTGTCAGAATGGCCAAAGGAACATAAATGCAAACCTACAGGACTTTAAAGATATTAATAATAAACTTTATTTGATATATATAAATAAAAAAAAAATATATATATATATATATATATATATATAAAGCCACATAAGAAGCAACAAAGCATTTTAATGCCATAAAGTAAATCCACTCAGTTATTTGATGAATGATACCCTTTTTAGATTAATTTCATCCTCAGAAATTCATAAAATAAGAAAGCACAGAGCTATATTTTCCAAAATAGAAAACTTAAGTTGTATAAAACATTAAAATATCAAGTTTAAGTAATGACAAATTTATAATGCTCCATAATAGTACAAGGAGTTTAAGAAGCTGGTTTATATTAATATCTATGAGAACTTATTTTCTTTATACAAATCATAACTAAACAGATTTCAAGAAAAACAATTGATGGTGTGATTTATGCAAATTACTTGATGTAGTTTTAATTAAGTTGCTTCAGCAATTTAAACAGTTAATTTGATTAGCTCAAAATGTTTTCCTTTACTTGGAATTATGAAAACTTTAAATCAGTTCCCCATTGAAAAATTACATTAGTGATTGGTAAAACACCATGAGCTATCTTTTCATTTTTAGGGAAATTCATTTTTAGTGTGTTTTAGATGCTAGTCTATCCTGTATTATGTTACAGTTTGAATCCTCAATGTCCCTAAAAGGCTTGGTAACCAATGCAGCAACATTCAGATGTGGGCTTTGGGGAAGAGATTAAATCATGAGGCCTTGATCTCATCAGTGCATTAATAATCTGAAGGTATTATTGGAGGTGGGATCTACTAGAATTGGAGTAATGGGTCCTTTGGTTCATGCCCTTGGAGACTATATCTTGTGTACAGCCCTTCCCTTTTGTTCAATGTGTTGAATATTAAAGTAGAATCCACCAAACATATTGAAATATACAGTTTTCATTGTCAATGTGATAAGAACATTAATTGGAAATGTGAGGGGATCAGCAAGGTTCTGATCAGTAGTTCCCAATCCACAAATTGTCACTTTTGTCCTTCAGGTGCGTGAAATAAAGACTGAAAGAGTAGGTTCCTTTCAGCTTTATGAGTAAGTAACCTGATCCCTAAAAGAGATTTTAAAGTAAGTTCAGAATCCTTGTTTCATAAATGGATTTTTATCAACTGCTTTAATACAAATTAATTGCCATTTTCATATTTTCTATTTGTTTCTTTTTTTTTATAATTTTTTAATGGCAGGGGCAATGCCACTAACTTTCTCCCTTTAAGATTCATCATGAGCTCATTCTCTATCTTGCCAATTCTCTGAACATACCATATCTAATATCTTCACAACAGAATTTTTACAAATCAAGTAAAAATGGAAAAATAAGTACATTGATAAGAAATAAGTCAGTAGAGAAGAAAAATTCTGTATTGGAAAAGTCCTGATGGGTGGTCTGAGGACACAACTTTAGCAGGTCATTGACTCTCTGATTCTTCCTAGAAGCCATCATCTCTGAAATACACAAACTAAAACAAAGCAGAGAAAAACTGTCTGATTGTTCCTTACCAATACTAAAAGATTTATGTTTTAAAAGGTAAATGGAGTATATTGATTAAGTCATTAGGCATCTACTCTACCAGCTAATAACCATGCTTCTTGAGCTTATTCAAAACAACATTTTGAAATGTCATGAAAGTCATTTAGCTAATTTCAAATTATATTTTTCAAATCATCCTGGCCATACATCTGCTAAGAGTTTTAACCTAAGCTCTAATTGACCCATAAAGAAGTAATTCTGTACATAATTATTTTGCTTTTGTTGTTGTTGTTCAATTTCTTCTAGGGGATGATTATAAATTGTACATGATACAACATAACATGAATAATAAAATTTCCATGCCATAATGTTTGACAAATTGCAAAGCATAGCATTCTGTTGTCAATATATATACATATATATATATACATATATATACACACACACATACACACATATATATTGCTTTTGATTATTTAATTGTCTCATTTTATTAAAACAGTTTTTCTCCCTAACCCTCCACTCTAAGAAAGTACCTGTAGTTGAGTTGACCAGTTATAGATGTGTGTATAAACAGAGTGCTATTAATAATATGGCACATATGTATATGTATGTAAATATGCATGTATATATATATATAATATACTATATATAATATATATAATATATATATATATATTATATACATAAACACATATATTTGAAAAAGGAATGGAATGCTTTGCAAACTGTCAAAGGTTATGGAGCAAAATCTTCTGTTATCTATGTGTTCTTGCATGTGTTGTCACTCACATACATACATAATCAATTGAACTCAATTACAGGTACTATTTTGGTTGGGGGATAAGAGAGAGACAACAGATTAATTATACAGACACCTAAGTAAGAGCAAGGAAGCAACAGCTACAAACAAACTTAGGAGACCAAACATGCATAGTTTCAGCAGCTGGTGTGTGATTGTAGTACACTGTTGAAATGGCTATAATTACCCATTATTATTCTCTAGAAATGTGACTTTGCAGGTCCTTCAATAAAGAGTCAGAGTATATTTTCGAACACTTGGTTCTAGTCTGACTTTGTAGTATGTGTTGTCAAGCAAAATGAAAGGAAACAGAAGATGTGCAGTCTGAGCATGGGCATCAAATGGACTAGAACACTTTTGGTCATTCTCTGGGAAATCTGATGCTTATATGTGAAAGAATCTGAAATTTTGGGTAGAGAATAAAAGACTAAATGAAGAAGATATAAGGGGCCTCCTAGAAGGGGAGAATCCCAATGTTATGGATTAGAGATGAGGTGTCCCCAAATAACCCATGTGTGAGATAATGCCAAGAAGGTTTAGAGATGAATGATTGTATTATAAGAGCTTTAACCTCACCTCCTCAAAGCATTAATTCTCTGATAAAGGTTAACATGGTGGTAATTGCAGGCGGAAAGGGTTTGGCTGGAGAAAGTGAGTCCATGGGGGCCTGCCTTTAGGTCTTGTATTTTTTCCTTCTTAAGCAGAGTGCTCTCTCTCTCTCTGCTTCCTGGTGCCATATTTTGAGCTGCTCTCCCCCTCTACATTCTTCTGGCTCCGTTCTGGTCCAGAGCAATGGAATAGGCCATCTATTGACCAAGACCTCTGAAAGTGTGAGCCTCCAAATACACTTTTCAGCTCTAAAATTGTTCTTGTCAGGACTTTTGGTTACAATAGTGAAAAATCTGACTGAAACAACCAGAAAGCAGAGCTGTCTAGTTATGCTAAGCTGATCACAATACTTGTGTAACCAAAATCAGAACTCAACTGATCATAGTCAAATAACTATCCCCCCAAATCATAACCTAAATATAAAGGTACTGAATTCAGGAATATAAGCTTTGGGGTGGTTTGTTGTGAGATATTTAGGTAATTGACAGGAAACACAGGTAATTGTGGAGCGACTGTTATTTATCTATCCCAATAATTATAAACAGTTTACACTTTAGTATGAGAACTCTGGTATTTAGTGGGTATCCTTCCCTCAAAACAAAAGACTTATGTTTCCCAGACTCCATTTCATCTAAAAGGTAACCATTCCCAGTATCAATAAGATATAACAGGGAAAATGTTAAGATATCCTTGTGAAATCTCCTTTAAAAGAAATATTTAAACCATTTGTTTCTAAACGGCTGTCTTTCTCAGAATATGATTTTGATTATTGGAATTCCAAAAGTCATCTGGACCATGAAATATACTGATGATGATACCCATGTGTTGAGAATAATGGAGTGAAAAAAAAAAGATGGATACATTTCTTATTTTATATAGAATCCATCATACATGCCAATAGAATCAGTTTCAGCCTTCTTTGCATAAAAATAAGTAAATTTGTAATATCAATAAGTCACTATTATAAAGTTTCTTATGTATATAACTCCAATCCTACTACATTAACAAACATTTTTACCCAGAAAATATAGGTAATACTTGAAAAGCAATAATTAAAAGACTAACAGTGCAATGAAAGTATGTTGGCAAAGATACTTTTGGCAATATGAAGATATAAAGGCAGTGTATAGAAAATAAAAAATCAAATGGTTAATATTTATTTCAGGTAAATAAAGAAATAAAGGAAAGGTTGTACTTATTACATTGCTAAATATTTTAGATCTGATAATCTGAAATGTTGGTGGGACTATAGATCAAGCAGCATCCTTCGAGACTTCCTAAGGAATTATAGGACTACTTTGCTTAGCAATTTAACTATATGTAATGGAATTGAAAACATTCATTAGCTTTAGAGACTGCAAGTCCATTTGTAGCACTACACACCTATTAAATATCTTTGCAAATCTAGCATCAAACTCTTCGTTTTCTAAATAGAATATGATTATCCAACCAAAGAAAGCAGAATTCCCTAGGATGGTTTCAAAGCTGGGGAAGAGAAGACACATAATAATCCTAGAGGAACTTGTGGTACCAGAAAGTAAAGAAAATTATTTTGAAAATAAGATAGGCAGAGGGTGTACTACTTTAAAATTAAAAGAAAAAATTGAAACACAAAAAGTCACCTACAATAACTCCAAATAACAATCAGTAAAATTTAAATAGTAAAAATAAACCATAATAATAGACTATAACTCATGCAACAAAATGTCCAATATCTACGAGTCCATACTAATATAAATAAATAATTGGATAAAATAGAGGGAAGAAGGAAGCCTAGCCTGTCCACTTAGAAGAACTACAGTTAATAAGTACAGAAGTGATGAGGTAAATGGAAAATCATTATTAAGAAATCACACTAATAATTGTAAAAATCCACTGCCATATGCTAAAATTAGTGGTTGGAAGTTTGAGAAAAATAGAATACTTACATTCTAGAAATATTTCTTCTAAGACATTTATTCCAGATGAATCCTGGAACATTAATGTTGAACAACTTGGCAGACACCACTTCAACAAGAATTCAAGATAATATCACCACTGACACAAATTGACACCATAATAAACTTCCTAATCTAAGGCACATAACAAGGGCAGAACTCTTCAGTGGTGTTCTTGCCAAAAATGCAAAGTCTCAATTTAATCATGAGTAAACACCATAAAAAATCCCAACTGTGGAACATCATTCTACTCAATAAGTAGCCAATAATCTAAGCAAGTTTCAAGGTCATGAAAGATAAGGGAACTGTGAGGTATTGTCACAGATTAGAAATGAATGAAATATCGTTACAGTTGGATGTGAGGTGTCCCCCAATAAATCACATGTGAGACAGTGAAAGAAGGTTAAGAGGGGAAATGATTGGGTTGTGAGAGTCTTACCCCAATCCATGATTTAATCCCCTGAAAGGGATTGAGTGGCAAGTGAAGTGATAGGGTATGGCTGGGAGAGGCGGGAACTGGGGTGTGGCTTTGGAAATATATTTGAATCTGGAGAATGGAGTCTCTCTCTTGGCTTCTGATGACCTTGATATGGCTGCTTCCCTCTGCCTCCTCTCCCACCATGATGTTGAGCTTCACCTCAACTTCAAAGAATGGAGCCGGCGGCCTTCTATGGACCAAGACCTCTGAAACCATGAACCCTCTAATAAATTATTTATCCTCTACAGTTTTTCTGGTCAGATCTGTTAGTCAGAACAGCAAAAAAAGCTGACTAGAAAAGATAGGAAAATTAAATGCAATAAGGGATCCTGGACTGTGTCTTGGCAAAGATAAAGTCCTTCAGTGGAAAGATTGTGGAAATTTGAAGGGCTTCCCTGTTTTGTTAATATGGTGCAGATGTTAATTATTTGGTTTTGATCATTTTACTGTGGTTAGGAAAGACACCCTTACTGTGGTTAGGCAAGGCACTCAAATCTGAGCGAGATACAAAGAATTACTTTTTACAATTTTTGTAAATTTCCTAAAATTATGAAATTACTTCAAGTAAAAAGCTTAAAATTATTCTTCAAAATAATAGCAAAAATATGAGGGTTTCATTTTCTTTGTTTTGTTTTATTGAATTAGTGGTTGCTGTCACAAACAACTTATACAGCCATCTGTGGGAAACTGGTTATAGTGTAACATATTTATACAATGAAGTGCAGTAGTTATACTGAATTAACTTAGGTACACATATTAAATTTCTAAATAAGAATTGAATTCTTATTTGGCTAAATTTTTAGATAGTGTTATATTATTTAGTTAAAGGTTGAAATACACAAAAATTGTATGTGAGTGGATTCACACACACAAAGTAATCGTACATGACATGAAGATGAAATACAAACACCAACTTTATGTTTAAATAATGAGATCATGAAAAGGACAGAGAAGTTTCCACTGTTTTTTTTTTTTTTTTTTTTTTGTACTAAGTGGATGCTTAACCACTAAACCACATCCCCAGCCTTTTATTTTATTTATTTATTTTTTTTAGACAAAACTCTCTCTAAGTTGCTTAGGGCTTCATTAAATTGATTAGGCTGTCATTGAACTTGTAATCCTCCTGCCTCAGCCTCCCAAGCCACTGGGATTACAGGCATGTACCACTATACACACCTCAACACTATTTTTAAATACCTATTTTGACATGAAAGCCCTAAGCAAACATTTCAAAATGTTAAGATCTGCTGAAAGTTGAATGTAGGGTGCAAAGATATTATTGTTTTTATTATTATTACACTTTTTAAAAAGTCATAAGAATAAAAAAATACAATTTAGAAAAGTTCAAAGTGAAAAAAACACGGAATAAAACAATAGTAATCTCTAGCATAACTGTGATGGGGGCCTGAATTAACCTTATGGAGTAGAGAGTACAAAGGCATCATGTTTGTGTAAGTTTTTTCTGAAGCATTAATACAAATTGTTCTGGGATTTCACATTTAAGAGTCTATGACTATGCTGATACAGCTTTTGGAAGAGCAAAAGGTAAAACATGTACAAAATTGAGCCCAGTGAAAACAGAAGTGTCTATCAGAATTGGACTTCATGGAAAGTATGAATGGGTATGAAGAGAGAAAAAAATTAATGTTTCAGTTATTTGTATACAAACAAAAAGAAAAAATTAGAAGCACACAAATGCAAAAGCAAAGAAATAGGCAGGTGAACTTGAATCCAAATTGAAGTAGCCTTAAAGGGAAGAAATTCTCAGGTAAGAAGGAAAAGTGTGGCAAAGATTTGAGAAGGAACCAGAAAGGTCATGAAGGAAAGATGAGAATAAAAAAAAAAAAAAAAAACAACTGTGCTTGAGTATTATTTATGTTAAATATTTGTTTCCTCTTTATCAAAGTTCACTTAGTGAACAGGTGCCTGAAAAAATAAAATATGGTTAAAAGAAAAAAAAAAGATTTAAATAAGTTTAAAGACTTGCGTTCATTGATAGGAAGACATATTATAATTAAGAAGGATATTCTTCCCAAATTTATCGCTATGTTCAAAACAATCCCAGCAGATTTGTATCTATCTTACTAAAGAAAATAACAAGTTAATTCTGAAAATTTTGTGGAAATACAGGATATCCAGAATACCTAAAAAGTATATGCAAAGAAAAGAGAATACTTGATGACTCACATTTCACATTTTAAAAACCTATGACAAAGTCATAGTAATCGAGAAATCATAGTACTGGTGGAAGAACAAATATAAAGATCAATATAACAGGATTGAGAGTCCAGAAACAAATCCTTCCATTTATTGTCTTTTTAAAAAATTTTTTTTGACTAAGCACAAGAAAATTCAGCAGTGCAGAGGGGGAGTCTTTTCAACAAATGATGCTGAGACAACTAATTATCTATATACAAAAAAGAAAAAAAAGAAACACTACATACAAAATTAAATTTGAAATTAACTATAAACCAAAATATGTCAACTAAAACTATAAAATTTGTAGAAGGAAAAGGAGTAAAGTTTTGTGACTTTGTGTTAGGCAATCTTAGGTGTGACTCTTCTATTAGTTTTCTGTCAACAATGATAAAATACCTAAGAAAATAAACTTAAAGGAGAAAATATTTATTTTGTTTCTTACCTTCAGAGGTCTTGGTTTATGGTCATCTGGCACCATTGCTGTGAGCCTATGACAGAACATCAGGGCAGAAGGGCATGGTGGAGCAAAGTTACTTATCTCCTGGAGGCCAGGAAGCAAAGAAAGAGAGCAGAGAAAGGGACCAAAGACAAGGGACCAAAACATATACCCATCAACAACATTCCTCCAGTGACCTTCTTCCTCCAACTATATACCTTTCCTCCTAAAAGAAAGGTGTATATATATATATACCTTTTCTCCTATCCCTTAATAATATCACCAAATGTGCAAAGCATGAGCCTTTGAAGGATGTTCCAGATCCAAACTCAATACTACCAAAACAGTTTACAAAAAGGAAAATGAGAAAGGAAGAGAGAAAGAAAAGATTTATTGTGGTACATCAAAATCAAACTAATTCTTCATGGGATGCCATTAAGAATGTATACAGAAAGTCTGTTGAATGGGAAAACATATTTGAAAATAATAATAATAAAGTTGAACCCAGGATATATAAAGACCTCATACAACTCAACAATATAATGGAGAATAATCCATTTAAAATGGGCAAGGTATTTAAATTTATAATTTTCAAAAGAAGATATTTTAAAATAGCCTTTAGGCATACCCAAAGATATTCACCATAATTAGCCAATAGGTATTTCCAAGTCAAAACCAAATTAAGCAATAATTTCACACTCATATAACTAAAACATAAATAAAATAGGTTAAGATAGCAAACACTTGTAGAAACCACAAGTATCATACATTGCTGTTAATTACAAAATGGCAAATCCTCTTTCCAAATTCTAAATATAGGATTGCTATGTGAGCCGAAATCCTACTCATAGTTGAATGCTCAACAAAAGTAAAAACATGAAACCATACAAAAATTAGATAAGAATGTTCATAGAAGCACTCTTCATAATAGTTAAAAAATGAAAACAACTCAAAGGTCCATGGACCTTAACAATTGTTAGTATTGAGGGTCATAAAACTCTGTGAACATTAATATTAACATATTGCATACATTAGAAAGTTTATAATTCATCTCAATAAAGGTGTTATACTATTTTTTTAAATGTCCTACAAATTGAAAATTAAAAAGATCCTAACACAGGTTATATTTCTTCTAAAAGTCAACATCAACATTTTAATAGTTTCTTGATTCTAGTTAATCTATATAAAATTTGATAGGATTAATATTTTTTCTAGCCTTTATCTAGTAGGCAATTACAAAAGCCATTATCTTGAGTAGAAAGAAAATACGAAGGCCAGTATTCACATCATCCCCATTACTATATACCAAGACACTGTTATAATTTAAGAGTGACCTAAATAAATGACAAAATTTGTGAATATGCATAATCAAATCTAAAAATTATACTATTTGCAAGAGTTACATCTTTTACTTCAAAATTCTGATGATTTCAAGGAGATACTTGAAATTCACTAAATAATGAATGAAAGATTATATGTGAAAAAACATGCTTTGGGTAATATCAACAATAAAGAACAATAAAAACAAATGGCAGCCAAAATATTACAAAAATGAACAAAAATATAAATTATATTTTCCCTTAGATTCCTAAGAAGAAATGTAAAGATTTTTTGGATGTTTTATTCTGGTAAGGTACTTGATGCTGAACGAATATAAATTTTCTACAAACTAATACAAAAATGTAATGTAATTGCAATCGAAATCCCAGAGACACATTTTTAAGTATTATATGAATAATTCTTAATGACTCTGAAAAACTCTTAAATTTGAATTTTAATTTCAGACCTCATGAATATGTAACATGAGGAGCACTCTCTAAAAGATCTTTGAAATGATATGTTGGTTGTGTTTTTGATTCCCTTGCCCTCAGGAGACATTACCACTTTCCCCTGCCATATAGTCTGCTCCAAATATTTTTTGTAGATAACTGCTATGGTTTGGATATAACAGATTGTCCCCCAAAAGTTTATGTGTTAGAGTTTTGGTTCCCAGTGTATTAGTGGGTGATGAGTGGAAACTCTGAGATAGTGCATTTGGAAGGTATTTAGGTCAATGCAGGGCACTCTCTTGAGAAGGAATTACAGTGCTTCTCATGCAGCCACTTGGCTCTTCTCACAAAGGGGTTATTATAAAAATTTGAGTGGCCTCATCCAGCCTTCTTGCTTCATGTCTGGTTATATGATCGCTTGCCACAATGCTATTCCAATCATTACTATCTGCCATGGTGTGATGTAGTGAGAAGGCTTGGAACACTGCTGAATCCACACATACTCGATATCCTTGAGCCTCAGGTACTGCAAGGTAACTAAAGTCTCTTCATAAATTGCCTGCTTTCGGTGTTTGTTATGGTAACAAGAAATCTTTCTAAAAATACATGGAGGAAGAAATGTTTTTTTTTTTCATCTCAACTTTCCAGTAAAAAGTGGGGAGCCTCTGTTGTTTCCTCTTCTGGTGAAGAAAGAGGTAAGAATTAAAACTATAAAGTAATTAATTCATTTCACTCAGTCATGTTCCTGTCTTCTCTAAATTATATATGAATAGTACTGTTTCCTAGGTCAGCTATTCTACAGTCTATATTTTTCCTCCATTTGTAGTCCCCATACATGTTTTCTAACACCTTCATGCAGCATCTAATAAGTAATTTTTCTTCCTGCTGAAAGAAATGGCATCAATTATTTCTGTGTCTGCTAAAGAACCCATATTTCCCACATGTTTAAATAAAGCTAATAATTTTCATATCCTAGAGCAGAACAGTTTCTTAATTATTCTTCTGCATGTCCAGCATCACACACAGTACTGGAATCTATCATGGGTTATTGTGAGATCCAGTTGATTTCTTATGTATTTTCTGCTTTTCCAGAAAACTTCACAAATTTTCTTCATATTCTAGTCTTTTAATTATTTTCCATTTGAAAAAAATAGGATTTTTTAGCAAGCTTCATAATTTGCCATGTCCAACACCTACAATTTTTTTCTTGATCCTGCCATCTTGTCTAGATATTACCACTTTAAGATCCCTGTTATCTAAGACAATTTAATGTTAATTTTCTTTTTCTGCTTAACTAACTACCACAAAATTAGCAGCTTACAACAACATCCATACACTATCCTGGATCAGGGAAAGACCTAACTGGATCTTCCACTCAGGGTCTCACAAAGCTACAGTAAAAGTGTCCACCAGGGACACTGATATCTATTTGAGAATAGCAATCTTCACCCAAACTCATATAACTGTTGGCAGAATTAATTTCCTTGCACCTATGCAATTGATGTTGACTTGCTGTTTACACATCAGCAGGAAAATCTCTTTGAGTTCAGAGAAGGCTGAATCTTTATTCAAAGTGCTAGCCTGACTAATTTGGCCCACCCACAATATTTATCCTTCTGATTAACTCAAAATCAACTGAATAGGGCTTACTATCTGCAGTTTTGCCATTTAGAATAATCATAGAATAAGCATTACTGTTATTTACTGGTTCTACCCACATTCAAGGGGTGGTGATCATATAAACGATGGATCACTGGGAGATATGAGGCATCTTAATATTGATCTATAGATGCTATATAGTGTCAGTAAATATCCCATCTTTTTATTGAAATTGAAAATTAGTTTCTTAAATAAGGAAATTCAAAGTACCTATAATAGCAATTCTAACTTTAAAAAGAAGAAACTATTTCACTTCTATACTTATTTTTAAATAACACCATGTTGTTGTAAGTTGATTTATTGGCAAGTAAATTACTGACACAGAAAAAAGTGATTAGAAATATAGCCACATATAAATGGTTAATTAATTTTGACAAAAATATCATGTAAATTAATGCAGAATAAGAAATCTTTGAAGAAATATGAGAAATTGAAAACACTAAATATTGACTTCTACCTTACTCTATACATAAAAATACTAATTTATGATGGCCACAGAACTAAATGTATAGATCAAATATAGCACTACCTGAAGAAAATATAGAAGAACCTATTTATTACCGTGTAGTTGACAAGATTTCCTAGACATAAAACAGAAAGCAAAAAAAAATGATAAATTAGATTTCATAAAATTAAAAAACATTATCATCAAAAAACACTTTAAGGGGAAATGAAAATTCAAGACACATACTGGGAAAATGATTTATAACACAAGTATTTGACAAAGCACTTGCAGTTTAAAATCCTGCAGAATGTGTTTTTAAAAATTCATTTTAATAAGACAAACAACTCAATAAATTCTACAGAAGACAGAAACTTCACAAAAAAGACGTACTTAATGGTTACATTTATAAAAATGATCAGCATTATTAATCATATAGTCTTACAATTAAAAAAAACAAACATAATATCAAAGTCACCGATCAGCAATAATTGCAAGTAAAAGCAACAAGAAAAGCTGGCAAAGATGTTGGATAAGCCAAAATCATCTCATAGTGCTGGTGGAAGTGCAAAATAGCAAATCACCTTGGAAATTAGTTTAATCATCTATTTATTATGATTTTATTCTTTTCTGCAATAATTTCATTTCTACATATTTGCACAAGAGAAGTGGACACACAGTTTTACAAAAATAAATATATAATAATATGTATAGTATCTTTCTTTACAATAACTTTTTATAATTTGGTTTGCAAACAACACAAACAAAAGCAACAGGTAAAGAAATATTAGATTATTCTATATTCCTAGAATAGAATGTCACCTAGCAATTTTAAAAAGAATATAGTAATGGTATATACAATAAAACAAATTAATCTAATATTATTATGCTGAGGGAAAAAAGCCAGATACAAAAGAAAATCTGTCATATGACTTATTAAAGTGAATTTAAGAATATGCAAAACTAAGCTATGGTGATAGAAAAAAATAATTTCTTATCTTTGGGGCCAGAATTGCCTGAAAGCAAATTTGGTGAGTATGTTGAGGTCATTACTATGTTCTATACCATTTTCGAATGACCTACACCCATGTATGTGTTTGTCCAACTCACTTGTATAGTTAATACCTGTACTCTTTTTCACACCTGTATTTGCACTGAAAGAGAGAGAGAGAGAGATTTGCCTGGCCATTGCTTTTATTGCTTTATAGGTATGTGGTATCTGGAGCTGCAGCATTCCTTTCACTACCATGAAGAATGAGCTAGAACTCTGAGAAGAGCTCAGACAAATACATAAATTAATAAAAGAAGCATGAATCTTTCTGGACATCATTTCATTAACTTACTTAACCAAACTCAAAACTCAAGAACTACATGACACTTACTATGTCACATAATACATTTCTTCATAGTACAAGTCAGTTTGAGTTGGGGTTTTATCCTTTAAGCCTGAAAGCATACTGACACACATTGGAAGAAATTACAGAATATATGTCTACATTTATTCTATATTTATATATTATATATATGTAAATTTAGTGCTTCAAAAATGTACCCACTGCAGTCATAATCATAAAATGATCTACATTAAAAGAAAATTATAAAAGGTTTCAGTTTCATCTTATGGCCTAGCTTTCAGTGTGGTTGAGATTTGGAAAATATGCTGTTTATTTATTTATTTATTTTTGCCTGTATATAATACAATAAAAATACAATTAGAAAAATAAAAATTGGTGTTTTTAAGTAGTTATAAAGGTTCTTCTCATCTTGAATAACACCTATGAACAATCATTCTGATGTAGAATATCTGGGGAACTGTAAACTCAAAAGGGAACATTATGAAAACTCTCCAGAATGTCTGCTTTTTATAGATATAGAGCATACTAGATTTTGTCTCCTGATACCTTTGACATGGTTTGAAAAGCTAGGGAATTATAAAGAAGGCACCATCTGTTTTCCCTTTTGTTGTTGTTGTTGTGTTTTTGCCTTTTAAATGTACTTGTGAAAGTATTTGGAGACAAAATGTACTCCCTAAAAAAAGAAAAATATGTAGAAGAAAAAATATACCTCTAGCCAAAGTGTCAGAGGAAACATTTCTCTAAAGTAGTGCAAAGAGCAAATGATTTAGCATAAAACTATTAAGGTTTGGTACTCTTGCACTTAGAAGGGGGTTCCAATGGCTAAGACAATTAAAATATGTGATCCTGATTTCTTATACTGCAAAATGCACAAAACATTTTAAAACAATCCAATGTAAAATGTTTAATGTAAGCAGAATTTTAAATGCCACTTTGCATTGTGTTTCATATACCTTGATTCAAAATATTGCGACTTTTTGATATAAACAAAATGATTAAATGAGTTAAGTAACTAGAAACCAGATGGTGCTGTAAGGCAAACTGACCCATTATTTTTTCAAAATGCACAAAGCATGCTTGTTTTCTATGAATAGCATCTCCTCTTACAACTTTACCTGTGATTACTTAAGGATAGGAATTAACAAAAGGAAAAAATGTGCCCATCTCTATAGTTATGGCCAAAGTTTAATAAGTTAGCTAGTCTTTTTGTAATTCCATACCTATTATTTATGTTAGATATGTTTTCCTCTTAGGAATTCAGCACTAGATGTTTCCACTTACCACCTATGAAAACTGCAATCCCACCTCTCACTCAGACCACTAATTCTCCATACACTTTTCAAGCTCCACAAGAGGAAAGAGTTTTTTTCTGTTTTTATTCACTGAATTTCCCTAAAACACCTAGAATAGCACCTGACACCATTCTTCAGTAAATGCTTTTGAATGTTGAATAAATAAACAACTTTCTTGATAAGCAGATAGAGTATTAAAATATATGTTTCTGTTTTGCAGGTATGTATAAATTATGGTATATCTCTATACACACACACACAAACACACATACATACATACTTACATACACACACAAAGAAGGAAAGTAATAATGGTGAGCGTATATTAATATAGATATTAAGTAATAAAATATTGTGTACAAAACTAGGATGTTGCAACATAAAATGCCATAACTCCTTGTTTGCATATTTGTATATACATGCATTAATGTATATTTAAGAAGCAAGAGTGTACACAGGTTTTGATAGCTGAACTCAGGTGAAGAAGGCACTTGGAGACCAGAGACATAAGGCAGTGATTTGGAATTCAGTTCCTGTAATGATGTCTGTCCTAATTACTTACACATACCCTTCACCAATCTAGGACTCCTAGTATTTAGCAGAATGCCCAGCAAGAGAAGTGTCCTTCAACAGAATGATCTAATACATGAATGTTTCTTATAAAAATTAAGACAGTAAGTGTAGATGATCCTTGTTGTCCTTTCCAGTTTTTAATATTATGTTTTCTTCCAAAACTAGTTTATTCTGTAATGGAAACATGCCACTATGTTAGTACTTTGTGGAGTTTATTACATTGAAAATAAAGTATGATCACGTTCTTGCAGGAAATAAAATGGTTCATGTTAGGCCCAAAGACTACCTTTTAAGAAAGGCAAGGTTCTATGATGAGTACAATAAGGCTTTGGTACCTGAGAAACCTAGGTTAAAAAATTATCTGTATCACTTATTAACAATGTGAGGCTCAGTTCCCTCATTTGTAAATGACCTAATTAGGAACTATACCAAAAAGGATTGTTGTGAAAATTAAATGAGGTAAAGCATCCATGATACATACAAAATAAATGTTATATTCCCTCTCCCCTATTTTATATTTCTAATTTCTTTTCATAAGATTATTTCTTTGTTTAGACAATTGATGTCTAATGCTTCTTATTGAAAATGAGCTACCTCTATTGAAAACCTGAAACATGTTCCTAAATTACTGATAGCACATTCATGATAATTAACTATAAAATAAAGCAAGGCTCAATCAGTTTTAACAATATGTCCTGGGCTGTTTGAAACACGGAATCATTATCCTTCTCTGGATGTCTTTTTACATAATTGTCCTATTTGTTTGAACTAACACATTCACACAAAAAGACATGTCTGCTCATGTATTGATTCAAACCAATTTATTTCTGATGTACAACAAACTGGAAGTAACAATAGACATTTTTCTTAAGTGTTAACAATATAGTTCTTAATTAATGAGCAATAATTTACTGATTTTGTCATTGTGTTTGAACTAAAGAAACTGCCAATAGCATTTTACACAGTCGGGAGTCTATTTGCATGTTCATTGGAAACCTACTGAATTCAGTATAATTCTATTTGTCAGGGCTTTATTTATTTATTTTTTCTCTTTGCCTCATATATTGAATGATGCTGTGAACTGGAGACTCATCTCTCCACAGAATCAGGTGTTAAGAACTAATCACTAAGGTAGCAGTTATCAAGAGGTGGGAGATTTGGGGGTAATTGAATTATAAGGATGGAGTCCTCATGAAATGTGTTTAATACTCTTATAAAAGGAATACTAGAGACCCATAATGTTTTCTTCCACCTTTTCAGACACAAAGGAATGCACAATCTGATCAGGAAGTGGATTCTCACCAGATACCAAATCTGCCACTCACTGAATTTTAGACTTCACAGACCCCATAACTGTGAAGAACAAATTTCTGCTGTTGTAAATCATCGAGTTTATGGTAATCTATTTTGGTTGTCTAAATGGACTAAGATAAATAGTTATTTACTTTTGTATCTATTGTACCAAATTTGACAGTTGATACGTCTTAATATTCTATGTACTTCTAAAATCACCACCCTACAACTTATGTCTGGGTACACTAAAATGACAATGAAAAGAATGAGATAATTTAAAAAATGTTCTTTCATAAGGAGACAGCAAGGCTATATGATTTTAAATTGATAATTTTATATTTTATCATTCTTTATAAGTATAAGGAAGTATATACAATAAGAAGTGCATGGATGTGAAGCTTACATAGCACTTACGTAATTTACTCCTGACACCTGAAGTCAACAACATCATTGTTCCATTATCCAGGTAAGAAAACAGACTGTCAAGGTAATTAGGTAACAATGTAGATTATGTGTGTTTTAAAGCATAAAGTTAGGACTAGGGCTCAAGCCTTAATTCCACATTTTATGTTTAAATCACTCAATGTTCTCTTAACTGTGTTCATCTCAGGAGAATTTAAACAACTATACTACATTGACTTTCATATGTAATTTTCTTCTATTGGGGAAAAAAATCAAAGGAGATTATGGAAGCTATTGAATTGTTATCATCATATGTTAAAACAAGAAAAAGGTCCAAGGCATAATAATGCTGTCCAAAGTAAGTAAGAATATAACAGAAAACTCCACTTGCTAATAAAGCAAAATTCAGCATTTTATATGATTGATTTTGGAGGAGAAATCTATAAGTGCAAAGATTGAGCTGTCCAATACTTCAATATCAGTTTTCTACAGTTTACTATACTCTCACAAATGATTAACTACTGCTGGATTGAAAAATACAAATTCTTAGGAGTATACTTCCCTTTAAACTCCTAGGACAAGAATATAAAGAGACTTACTTTCGGTTCAGCATGCAGACATAGTTATATTCTTTCTCTAGTGTTCACAACTTCCCAGGTTTGAGAGTCCCAACTTGACCAGTTTGCCATGCACAACTTCTCTCTATTGGTCTAATTTGAACCAAATATGAGTCTCAGACACTATGTGATGTTCAAGGACTCCTAAAAGATAGATAGTGGGAGCAGGCCAGTAGCATGAGCCAGACCAGGTCAGTGGATCTGATGACCTTCTCACTAGGAACATCTCAATATGGATACCCTTCTCAGGGATTGAGGGATTCTTATCTTTTTGTTATACCTATACTCAGTTAGAGTCAGTTACCAAGTATTTATTTTATAAGAGGACTTCAAGCTCTTTTTTTTAAGGTAAAGCTTTAAGATTTAGAAAGAGTTCATCTGTTTTAAAGTGGCCTTGTCTGGTGGAAATTCCTCTGCTAGGTTGCATCATACTGCTGAGAGACATGTAGTATCAGCCTGTAAGACGCTTAAGTGAGCTTTATGGCTGTCATTAATCTTACTGTCATGATACATCTCTTAGAGTACACTATGCTTGTGAAATGCTCTTAGGCGACTCACTAAACTCTCTAGGTCTCATGTTATCTTCTTCTTCTTCTTCAAAAAAAGTATATCTTTAAGGTTTCTGTTAAAAACAAAAGAAAGTGTCTGATAATTAAAGAAGAAAAATATGGGGTGCTTATAAAATCCACTGGATGACCTCTAATTGTACTTTCAAGAACAAATCAAGCCCCAGAACCTCACTGCTTCTCCCACTAAGTGGAAAACTTATATGGAGCCATGTAAACTATGGCAGCAGGAAGCTTCACCCACGCAACCAAGTGATGATGTGTACCATTAAAATAGATGGCTTGCACCTTGCTTTCTTTCTCATGTAATTTAGTGCCAAATTCCATTCATATGCAAATGCATTCAAGTTGGAAAAGTCTCAAAAATTCTAGAAAATTGATTACAAGGGTATCATATACTTGAAAATTGTTAAAAGAAGGAATTTTAAGTATTCTTACTACAAAAACATTGATAAGTCTATGAGGTTAGTAGATAAGTTATAGATAAGTTAGTAGATGAATCTAGGGTTAGTAACCTGCACTTGGCCATCCCATAATGTATGTAGTTTTTGAAATATCATTTTTGAAAAAAATATACAATATTTATATTTGTTAATTAAAAACAAATTACAAATTTAACTTTAAAAAATAAATACATGAACCAAGGAAAAGCCTTTCAGAAAATTATAGCTGAAATGTTGTTTCTGCTACATTCATGTGAACTCAGGCAAGTTTCTTGACTGTTTTCAATAAGGATATCCACACTCATCCCAACTATACATTATCAGAATCAGTGAAAGTTGAACATTAATTACAATGTCAATAACAATAGTTTTTTTTTATTCTTCTTGTTTCTCTTACATTTCAACAATCAAGACTCCTCCACAAATATTTTAATATTTTATCAAAGACAAGAGCACTTTATTTCCATTCTGAAGCCTGCCTAAAGTTTTTCCTGACTATTCCATCTTCCTTTTCAGAGATACGGCTGTTTTGATGGTTTCCCTGCAGCACAAATTCTCATTATTCAGGTAAGATCCTGACCTTGAAGCAAAGAACTATTGATATTGTTATCTCTTTAATAGGGCATCTAAAGTAACTGGAATGCGCTCAAGCATTGTGCTAGTAGTGATAATGCCAATAACAAGAGGACTATGGTTAGCTATTACTAATTACCACTATTTGGTGCTTGTTCGTTTGTTGTACTTTTCATGGATTATCTCATTCAAGTCATACAGCAATCCCATGGAGTAGCACTATTTTTATCCTATGAGGAAACTTAACTAACATCATAGAATAACCAAAGGGCAATGCCATGATTTGAAATTGTCTTGAACACCAGAGACCATGTTCTCAAGCAATAAGCTACATGGTATCTTATGTTAAAATATTTACACAAATATGATTTAAAAATGCCTCATTATTTCCCACTTCACCCGTGATAAGTTCCCTTCTGATAATATTCAGATTCCTGAACCTCAAATCTGACTTACTGAATCAAAATCTATACAAGTAGAACCTGAGAATATCTATCCTGGAAATTCTTATTCACAGATAAATTTGTGAAACAATTCTTTACATTTGAAGTCTGAAAGAGCAGTAAGCATTACATTTGATCAAAAGTCTCAATTCCCTACTTGAAGTTATTTCCTTATTAAGAGAAGAATGAAAATTGTATGCCTTGGACAAAAATGGATTTGCTGCAAACCTTGAAACATGATCACTAGAATTTCACTGGAGCACCGCAGAGTGGCACTTTGGAAGACAGCAGAGGCATCCTCATTATGTGAATGTTTTCTAAGCCCACAGGCAGAAGTAGGCAGCTTGTATACTTTAGGGGCCTTTCATACCAAAGTTAACTTATGAATAAAGATGAAAATCAGTTTTAAAACAGTTCAACATTTCTTTATAGATATAAAAGCAAATGCAATTACATGCAAAAAAAACAAAGTTACTCAAGTTGAATATATATAATGGGAGACCAAATCCCTGGATTTCTCCTAAAAATATTTTTTAAGGGAGTATTTGAATATTTTAGTCAATATATTTCTATATTTTCTCACTTTCCCCTCAGGGTCTTCCTTGGAAACAGAATATGATTTCTATTTCTTGTCCTAGTCAAAATGTGCCACCAAACATGTTAGTCAGACTGGACCTGAAAGAAAAAGGTGGATTTATAGCAGTTTTGTTTTGTTGTAGATGTTATTATCATGGGAAGATTCTAAGG
Organism: Urocitellus parryii; assembly: GCF_045843805.1. Classification (NCBI taxonomy): domain Eukaryota; kingdom Metazoa; phylum Chordata; class Mammalia; order Rodentia; family Sciuridae; genus Urocitellus; species Urocitellus parryii. The sequence continues at coordinate 109,633,191 of NC_135540.1, read as the reverse complement.
GCATTTTGACAATTAAGTCAAATCTTTTTATAATGTTATATAATAAATCCAAGTTTAGTTCCTTTGTGGATAGTAAGAAGGGAGTCAATGAATGTGTGAGATCTTATAAGGGTGAATGAGCTACTCATAGTTTAGGAATTATAGGGTGGAAAAAGTGACTATGTCTACCAGTACATTTCAAGAATTCTGTCTACAAAAAAGAAAGGAAGAATAGATAATACCTAGCATCAAACCCAAAATATATACTAGACAAAGTGAAGACTTGAATGCACTTTCAAATGAAGACATAAGACAGAGATCTGTTTCCTCTTTGTTGTTAAGCTGATTTTATTTCAGGGCTGCAAAGTTCAATAAAGAGATTAAATTTTTTAAATGAGCTCTTATTTTTTTATGGTAAATTAATGGGTGGAGAATTTTCAAAAGTACAGGGTCTGCCTTACAAAAAACGATAATAATACAAGGAGCAAAGAAGCTGTGATCGTCTTTCTCTTGATGGTACTGTAACTACTTTCTAGTTTTTCCCTACCACAGTTATTTTCTCACAGTTATGTCATAATTCATAGTCCTCCAAAGTTATTCATGCACATCATAATTGATCATCTGTAACACCTTTGGGAAAGTGGTAGCCACGATTCTTTCAAATGTCAGCAGAATATTTCCCTTTTGGGTCTCTGCCCTGTTGTGTCACAGCCAAAGGGGCCAATACCAGAGGCTGGGTAGATGGGACCACCCAATTTTGGACTTTCAACCTTTCAAACTGATCTATGTAACTCTGTTTGCTTTATAAAAGGAGTCTGATGTCAGGCTTCAGTGTGTTCCGCTGGGATAGTGTCAAGAGCTCTCCTAATGCCTTCTTCTAGCTCTAGAGGACTCAGAGTTTCAGGACTCTGGCTGAGTGTGTTTCCTGGAAGTTTCTCTGGGGTTCCTTAACAATTCCATAATCACTGGTAGTGTCATTTAGGGTTTTCTCAAGCTATCTGAGTTGCTCATGTGCCTGTAATTAATGCTCCACGAGGGCACCATCCAGTGAGATTATTAGAAGGCAGTTAACAGGCAGTACTATGGGACCCATAAGCAGGAAGGGCACTAGGAAGCGAATCAAATGAGCAACTCCCTAAACAGCAGGAAGAACGGCTGTCTCCGTTGTCTAAACAGGACTGATGCACCTTGGCTGTCTAGAATGCAAGCACTGTTCTTCTGACAGCACCGCTGACAGCAGCAGATGGGGGTGAGAATTTCTGATCCTGGTTTACCATTCCCTGGAGCAGCCGGTGCACTCTTTCTTCTACCCATCTGAGGAAAGGGATCATGGCAATATCTGTTCTTTTCACTTAAAAGATTGTTTTTAAAGAACTTTATGACTTAACCTTCAGGGAGAATAGATTCTTCAAGGGAAATTTATCACACAAGAAAAATAAAATGAAAGATATTTTTTGTTGTTGGTTTGTTTGAAAACCTCCTACTATTTATTTTTCACTGACTCCCTTCCCTATTCCAAAATCATGTTTCAAGTGTTTTCTAGGTCCCATTCCAAAAGCATTGTTCTCAGCAGGGATAAATTTATAAGGACCCAAAAGTTTTACTCAGCCCTGTGGTACAAAGATATATCTTCTTTCTTTAAAGAAGCTATAATTTTAAAACAAAATAAAGTAAAAATGATGTGAATAAAAAAATCTTAGTCATTGGGACATTGGAAATTTTTTTGCAACAGAGAATAAACTCCACACAGTGTACATGGTACAAATTCAGGAATTGACAAGAACCATTTTTTATAAATGGCAGACCCTGACCTTTGCTGCATTATCATTCTGTAAAATATAGTCTGACCTGTGCACTCTACAGTTTGCAACATGTTACAGTGATCACAGTTTCTTAAATCATTCAATTTAACTGTCAACTCATAAACTTTTTAATTATTTTAAAATATTTAATTAGTAAATATTCTATATTCTCCAGCTGTACAATGTCATGATTTGATATACATAAACATATATACACACATTGCTTAATTATTAACACTAATTATCATGATCTCTTTAACCAATATTTTATACACTGTGGGCATATCAGATAGTATGCTAGGTGCTGAGGATACAAATACAAAATAAAGTCTAGACCTCTTTTCAATCATCTCACAAATTAAAAGGTGATCTCTTAAGCTATTTTTATTTTTCCACATTAAAAATTATGAAGATATCAAGCAGATCACCTTGAAATATTTAAAAGGTATCTAGGAAGAAGTCCCCATTATACTTCTACTTTGCAGAATCATAGGTTTTATGGCTTCTTGCCACCATGAAATCATAATTAATTATGAGTACTAAAAGAAGATACTAAAATATTTAACATACATTTGTTTTTCATATTTCCTAGTACATTATTCAATTAGGGGGTCCTAATTGAATCCTCAGAGAAGATTAGGTTGGACATAGTATTGACACTAAAAAATAATGTCCAAATTTAACAATAACCTAGGATGAGCCCTTGAGGTTTATTTCTGAAGCAGTATTTAAAAAACATTCCTTGTGATCATATGGAAAAAATGTCTGAAAAACTCTGAAAGAATGGCATACAAAACTTATTTACTCCATATAAAATGGGATAAAAAGAGAATAGACAGAAAGCAAAAAGTTTGCTCAAGTCAGAGACATGGTTGTTTGTTTGAGGAGGAAGAGAGCAAGGAGATTATTCAAATTTGGAGGGGCCTACAGAAATGCAATCAGCAAGATAAGTCTGTTCAACTTCTTTACCCAGAGCTGGGAAAATGGCCAACACCTGTCAAATACCAACCACTGCTCAAGTGAACATTAGCTGAGCACACTAGATTCCTTCCTACTCTATCCCAGAATGTTTCTTTCTTTCCACCTTTCTCTTATCTGTAGTCTGAAAGTAATCCCCATGTGTAGCTTGATAAGCTCTTCAGTTTCTTGCAACTTATTTATGTGAACAATCTTTCCTTTAAAGAACAGGATATTCTTGTGTATGCTAAAACAAAGAATGGAACCTTAGGCATCCCGAGTTAGAATTCCTGTTTGAGATCAACTCATATTTACAGTCTCATCTAATCTGCTAGAGATTTCCTCTGTCATCACTTCTGCAAATATTTACAAGCTACATAAAAATCTGAATGTTTTGCAGTCATGTTCCTTTAAGAATAAATCCCGAGAATAGTATTCTTTACTATCTTCCTTTCTATGGATTGCTTTACAAATAAGAGATTGGGTTTCTGAAAAGTTAGTAGAATTGATTAGCTTTTAAAACTCTGTAGGATACTGCCATTCTTATTTAAATTCAAAGAGTTCCAGTCTTAGAAGTGCTAGAAGGACTTACTACCCTGATTCTCACATTACACATGACTTTGCATGACCTTGCATATCAGTAGCACTGGTTCAATGTTGATTGTCCTATGATCACAAAACAGAAGCAAATCTGCCCAAATGTCAGGAAGGTTTGGGACTTGTGCTTATCAATATCTGAAACACATTGATTGAGGGTGTGGTTTATTTGTGCACAATGGGCTTAGGTTGAAGAAAAGACAAATGTATGAACTTGTCATACCCTCCTCTCAGAAATCAGATTGCAATTACATTCTTGCATAATCTATTGTGTGTTTGGGGACTGCCAAATGTTCATTTTCTTCCTATATCAATTTATTGTTTTAACTGTACTCAAATTAGTGGGATATTCACAATAGTTGCAAATAAAGAAGCAATGAAACCTTTTACCTTTGATATACCTAGCCTAGTTATCTCATTAGATTAGAAGCCAGCTTGTCACAAGTTATGAAGGATTCATTTCTGTTTTCTGTAAAAATATCAGGATGTCTGTATGGCCCAGCCATTAGTTGATGTTGTAAAGCTGATTGGAATGCCTGCCCGTGCCCTGAACTCACCCAGGTCCGGTTTTCCCTGACCAGATAACAACCCTTTCCTAAACCTTAGTGACGCCTCATAAATTCTGGCCTTCCCTGGCCGGACAAGGACCCTCTCTGAGTCTCTAAGATCTCCATAAATTCTGATGCCGGGGCCAGCAAAATGTAAACTTGTGTTATGCTCTTCAGAATGTTATCTGTAACCCCCCCTTTGTGTAACTTTTTGGGCTATAAAACTGGGCCACAAAGAAGCCTCGGGGCTGTCCTTGGCTCCCACGATTTGAGGGGCAAGGCAGCCCGGCCGGTCGGAATAATAAGCTTGCTTTGATTTAATTGGAGTCAGTGGTCTTTTCTTGCGTCCTGGTCTAACATTTTGGAGTTCCCCAGCGAGATGACCCTGCCCGGCCAGACCACAAGAGCAGACTGCTGGAAATTCTGAAGCCGGCCTTCGCTCCAGGGCTCCGGGCTGGAGAGCCACTCTAGGGGGTGCGCAACTTGAGACGTTCCAAGGCCTCGGAGTGAGCCTTCGTCCCCGGAGCACTGCAGTGAACTGCCGCACTAAACTATCAGCAAGCACCTGGGGGAGGAGGCCTCCATAGGTAAGTGGCGCCTTTATAACATCTGGTATCCGGTTAAGGGAGATCTCTTCTGATGACAGAGAGGTGGCCTGGCGAGGCTCACATATACTCCTGTCCGGACAGTAACGAGAAATCGTTCTGTCTTCTGTTCTGTTCTGTAGGGAATTCCTCTGGAAGGGTAGAGAGGTGCCGACGGGCACGCACGCGCTCCTACCCCGGAGCTTTGGCAAGACGTTGCATTGCTCTTCTGTTTTTCTGTTTCGGTGCCGGGTTTCTGTTTTCTTGTGTTTTGTTCTGTGTTCTATATGTTTTTTGTTTGTTTGTTTTTGTGTGTTTCGTTGTGTGATTTCTGTGGTAAAAACTTTAGGATATTGGACGTGAAAATGGGTAATAAAGCAAGGAAGCCTGACCCCCTTTGGACTGTGTTTTAAGGAACTGCGATGAACTTTACCCTCCCCCCAGAACTTTTTGAGAACTGACTACTGAAATGTTAGGAGATGGAGTGTGCTTGGGGTGGAATCCTGTAAGTAAAAGGAGGGACTGAGGGACTCCCAGCAGCTGCCGAAGCCCTGTTGCTTCGGGGATTCCCTCCTTCCTTCCCTGTACTGTAAGGATTATGCCACCTCTGTCTTCTTGAAAAGAGAAAAAGAAAAAGGAGACACTTAATGCAGTAAAGTCGCCATGGAGACCCTTGATTTTATATTTCAGGTTGCCCCTCTGTGAAAACATCTGGTCCCCTTGTGGGGACATCTATGGTGCCACTGGTGTAGGAGATTTTTCTCTTATCTGCTCTGTTTTAAAGGTTTCTGTCTGTCAGCCATAGTCTGGAGCTCCCCTCTGTCTGTCCTGTGTCTTTGTTTCTGACCCTTTAAGACATGTGCAATAGTGTGTTGATATTATAAATTGTTTCTTGGGAATGATCTTGGCTGAATATGTGTCTAAAAGATGATGTTTTATTGTAACAATCTGGTATCTGAATGGGTTTTTGATGCATTGCACAATGCTGCAGTTAAAAGTTGGGTTTAGGTAATTGTTTAGTTTATGATTTCAGATAATTCATGCCAGAGAACTTAAATACTTAAGATGAAAAACTAAAGAACTCTACTTCCAAGTTGGCAAGTAACTTCCTAATCATTCAGTCTTTTTTTTTCACCAATTTTGAATTGGGTAGCCTGGGAAAATGTTACTGTGTGTACCAGTGCATTAATTTGGACAAGGATAGTAAATCATAGTATGGTATCTGTTGACAAAACAAGATGTAAAGATATAAAATTTTGTGAATTGTATCTTAAACTTGTATCATAATTTTCAACATTCGAACCTGAAAATTATGACTTATAGTTAAAATGCCTTAGGCCTGAGGTGTCTGCGCAGAATAGCAGTTTTTCCCTGCTCCTTCCAGACCTCAGCCAGGACTTATGTTGAAATGCAAATGAAAGAAGCCTGCAAGCTCAGTAGGAGACTGATCTGAGACCTAAGGAAAAAAAAAGTAAATTGTATGGTATTTACTAATTACTGGCCAGTCATTTTTACTAGGACTCTTGTTTTTTTTCCTTAGATTCTGTATTTTTTTGAGCTCATGATTTTGACTCTACAGACCTAGGTTAATGTTTTTCTGATCAGTCCTATCTTTGACCAACTGTGGAGTTTTTGAAACATTGCAATGGAGATTTCACCTGCGAAAAGTTACTAAGGCCTTTACTATTGTTATGTGTGCACACTTGTGTTATGTGTTATATGTCTATATATATACATATGTCCATATATCATATATATGATATACAAATTAACATATATAAGGAGCGCTCATAAAAACAAATTAAAAAAGTGGATCCAAAGATCTTTAATTCATGTGATTTAAATGGTTCAATTTAAATTGGATAAACAGATAAAAATAAATGTCTTTAAAATTTAAGCTTACAGGTTTTTCTAGGTGTTCAAAAACTCATAAAATATTAATGTCTATAAAATGTCTAATATGCCTTGGTTCTAGGACTTTTCCTTCAACAAAAAAATGGTTTACACTGTTCAATATATTTGTCTAATATTTTGATAAAATAAGTAAAGTAAATTTGATATGGGATTACTTATTCATGAGTACTTTTGTTAGATATCTGATTGATTTACTAAGGTCTGTATAAGATTGTACTAAAGTCTGTATAAGATTGTAAAAATCAGTCATGTGTTAAAGAGACAAAAATTTGTTAAAACATAAGTTTACCAATAACATTGTGTTTATTAAGTTTTATTTTTTTCCTAGAGCAAGCAACCATAAAAATTAAACAACTGGTTAAATAAGAACTGTTATTTTAGGGCATTGTACTGCCATTTCTTTAAAAGCTAAACTTGGTTAATGTAGAAACATCAATGTAATTGTGATGCTATTAATGTGCTCATATTTTCCAGGTATACAAGTCTGTAAGGTAGAAACTTTGAAAGAGCATTATATCAAGCTGGTGTTCAGAAGTTGTATGGTAAAAAATATATTGGGGATTTATTTACCTGTTATCAATAAGATATGTAAAGTTTTGTTACTTCTTACATTGGGGAACAATTTAAATGTATTCTTAAGTTAATGAGAGCCTAATCTATGTAAAGGTTAAAAACTTTCAGCCTTTCTTTAATTCATGTTTTAAATGTGATATCATATGGTGTTAGCTAATATTCATGTGACCTCAAACAATTTATGTAAACTTTGTAAAATGATAATTAAAAATACAAAGATCAGCTTTAGAACTAAAACACTTAAGATTTATAAAGAGCCCTGCCTTACCTGAGATGAGGCTCTGTGTCCCATCTTACTACATGTGAGAATGACTATGAAAACAGTAGGCCAGATTTTAGTTCATTTAAATTTATGTTCAAAAGTTTGTTTTTTTGTTGTTTTTTTTTTCTGTCAAGATTACTAGGATCTCAAACAGGGGATATAATGTATAACTCAGCCAAAAATTCAGGGTAGCTGTTACACAAACTGTTTTTACTCTTGTTAATTTTATTTTGTAATTTCCTTATAAGTGATCTAAAGATTCCCTGTTAGTGTTTTACAGAAGTGTTGCTTTAAGAACACAACGTGGGTTAGTTTGAGATAATAAACCATCACCTACAAGACAGATAGGATAATACAGATCCCAATTAATAAAAAGATGAATAATTATAAAGTTATAGACATTAAAGCCCAGTACTCTTAATATAAGGCTGTTAAAATTTATTTGCTGGATGTTTAAGATTAAGTCTTTAAATTAAAGTTAAATTAAAAGGGCCAGAAAAACCAATATTTGGCCCTTGCCCTCTGAGTCAGTCTGAATTCAGGGAACAGGGGACTTCTCTAAAGAGCTTTGCAACTCTGGGCCACATAACCTCCCGATCAGGGAGACTAATGAGACCACTGGAGAACAGAAGCCAATCAGTGCATTTGCTATGAAGAGGAGAGTCATCAGAGAAGGGAGACATCCCTGATGCTTCCGAGGGAAGCCACATGGTCAAGCAAGACCTAGACCCATCCTAGCACAAATGGCACTAGCAGAACTGAGAAGTTTCCCCAGGAATGACTCCCATAAAAGCTCAGCTGACTGTTAACAATAGATAGAAACAAAAGTCAGTTTGACTGCTTCATCTTAAACACTTAGCAAAGACATTAAAACCAAAATACAGCCATTCCTGGGCATTTTAAATAATAATAATGATGATGATAATAATAATAATAATGATAATAATAATTAATAATAATAATAATTTAAGGTATACACTTTATGTTAGCCTCCCAAAATAAGTAAGACTGGAGGATACAAAGAAGGATTCTCAGACAGAAATGCCTGATAACTATAAAAAGAGACTATCAAGAGGAGCTGCCAGAGACAGAAGTTTTTTTGTTTAAGGCCTACAGATATTCCTAACCTACACAGGTAGGCTTCGTGTTTGCTAGTATGATTATCCAGCCCTTAGTAACAGAATTAAAGGTTTCTCTATTAGACACAGAGCTCATACTAGTAAAAGAATTTTGCAAGATCAGATGACATTAAATTATTAAACTGTGTCTTATGGGGAAGGACATCTGTAATACTAAAAGTTAAATGTTATGCTTATAGTCCTGATAACTGGGAAGGTTAAAGCCTGGTCAGGGAACTTCTACACAGTGACACGTTCCAGCTGCTGCAACATTACTCAGTACTCATGGTTTTTGTTTCTCTCATAGAAGCACCCATCCCCAGATGTGACTTTACAACCTGTTCCTCCCCAACCAGACTTCAAACCGAACCGACTTCTAAAAGGCAACTTGTGTCCCTCACACCGTGCCCCCTCACGTCACCCTCTCTCAGCTCACAAGAAGCCAAAATGAGTGACGCCTCTCTTCTTACAACAATGGAGCCAAAAATAAACAGACTACCAATATAAGTAATTAATTAAGTCAGGTAAAATCAGGGAGACCGGTTTTGGGTGAGTTCTAAAAATTTGGAGACTGTTACCTGAAGGATTAAAATTCCCTCAGTGCTCTTCCCCTACCCTATCAAAGATTTGAAAGGGACACATCAGAAAAGGGGGGAATGATATACCTAGCCTAGTTATCTCATTAGATTAGAAGCCAGCTTGTCACAAGTTATGAAGGATTCATTTCTGTTTTCTGTAAAAATATCAGGATGTCTGTATGGCCCAGCCATTAGTTGATGTTGTAAAGCTGATTGGAATGCCTGCCCGTGCCCTGAACTCACCCAGGTCCGGTTTTCCCTGACCAGATAACAACCCTTTCCTAAACCTTAGTGACGCCTCATAAATTCTGGCCCTCCCTGGCCAGACAAGGACCCTCTCTGAGTCTCTAAGATCTCCATAAATTCTGATGCCGGGGCCAGCAAAATGTAAACTTGTGTTATGCTCTTCAGAATGTTGTTATCTGTAACCCCCCCTTTGTGTAACTTTTTGGGCTATAAAACTGGGCCACAAAGAAGCCTCGGGGCTGTCCTTGGCTCCCACGATTTGAGGGGCAAGGCAGCCCGGCCGGTCGGAATAATAAGCTTGCTTTAATTTGATTTTAATTGGAGTCAGTGGTCTTTTCTTGCGTCCTGGTCTAACACCTTATGAGATCATTAATATTCTGCTTAACCAAAGGGCTAAGCAAAAACATGTAAAGTGTGATACCCATCCTTTCTATGAAAATCAAATAGGTACTGAATATTAGAAGTTTATTTCTGTAAATAGATTTCATAAGATTTAATAAAAACTCTCAAAAAGCATAAAAAGTTATAATTCAAATAACTTACAATTAGATTTTAATTTTATGAGTTACCACACATATTTTGCCTTTAAATCTTAATACATAATTTTAAATATCTAAAAGAAAAATTGCCTTTTGGAGAAAATAAAGATGATAATAATCCTTGTTTTTACTTTAATTTTAAAGTTGGATAAAAATGTTGAATCTGAGTATCTTTTTTCAAAAAATTTACATATTGTATATTAATGTTTTATAACATTATTGTTGAGAGAAAACAGATCATGTGCAAATCATGATTATAACAACAAAAATATTTGCTGAAAACAAGTTTAAAAATTTATGAAATGAATATATAACATCATTTCTGAATTATTATGTTTTTATTTCTAATACAAATATCATTGGTTCATCAACAAATGATGGTTCTGGCATACTAATGACTAAATTTACTTGTCTTTGATCTTTTGCAACCTTTCAGTCACACAAAAGACAATAAATATAACACATTTAATGTAAAAGACTTTTGCCTTTGTTTTGTAAATAATTCTATGTTTTTTTTTGTTTTTTTTTGTTTTTTTATCATCTGTTTGTTTTCTTGCCATAGAATGAGTTGTCTTTGCAGATGTGACCTGAGCAATTCAGAAAGTCCCCATGTTTGGTACGTGATGCTTGATTTGATGGTCTACTGACACCATACAGACCTTCTTGATAATTTGGTCTCTGAACTTGTATTTGGTAAATGAAGTCTGACAAGATAATGGAGCCAGAGTGTGAGCCACAGAGATCACCTATTGTTTTAGTGAGTTTTTTTTTTTTGTTGTTTTATTTTGTGTTGTTTTGTTTTTTGCTGCTGTGACTAAAAGACTTGACCAGAACAATTATAAAGGAAGAAAAGTTTATTTTCGGGCTCACAGTTTCAGAAGTCTCAGTCCACATATGCAGCAGGCTCCATTCCTCCAGACTTGAGGTCAAGCATGGCAAAAGAGTGTGGTGGAGGGAAGTTTCTCACATGATGACCAGAAAGACTCTACTATCCAGATACAAAATATCTACCCCAGGGGCATGCCCCCAATGACCCATTTCCTCCAGCCACACCCTACCCACCTTCAGTTGCCACTCAATCCTATCAGTAAACCAATCATTTCTCCTTTTAACCTTTATTGTCTCACACATGAGCTTTTGGAGACACCTCACATACAAACCATAATACCTAGGTTGCAATGTGCTTATCTGGAGTCAATTTGCAGCACTGAGGGACCCCAAAGCAACTGGCTACCATTGGCGGTGGTAACAAGAGCCATAGCAGGAGAAGAAGCTGCACAGCTCCAAGAAGGAGAGGAGGGTCTTTGCATGGAAGCAGCATGAGAAGCCACAGAATCGATCATGGTGGGAGGCCAGCTGGTCTTTCTTTCCCCACGCCCATCCCTGGTTTATCTGTACAAATACTTATTCCCCACTTGAGTGTTAGGTCAGAAATTGCGGGTCCTCAGTCAATAAATTTTGTTAGTAAGATACTAAAAACTGAAACCCTACACATGTAAGTTGCCCTAAGATGTATCAGGCAGTTATTTGAATTCTTCAAATCAATTAGAATCTCTGACCTTAAAAAAAAATGCTACAATATTTAAAAGCAAATATCCCCAGGCTTAAAAATCAGAAATCACATTTGATAGAAAAAAGCACTACTTTCAAATAAACTTTTGGATAAACCAGTTACTGACAAGGAAGACAATTTTTAAATCATTTTTCTTATGATGAAAAATGTACCAGTAAATATGCAAATAGGCAGTTTGAATTGTATTCAGATTATAAAGTCAATTTGAGTCCTTGTGTGACATCCGTAAGTTATAGAAAGGAAACCTTTGATGCCATTGTAGAGAGCTGAAAGTTCAGACCTGAGCAAAACCTAGAGGATTTAGAAAAATCACTCAAGGGGCAAAAATATTTTCTGAGAATAGTCAGTTCTAGATGTACTAAAATTTATATTTCAAAATAATTTTTCAGAAATGTATCTCAATGTTGGCACCATATAAATAATATTCTTAACAGTTTTGGTAATATTGGCATCAGCAGAAAAATTCTTTCCAAAATAAAATTTATTTGATTTAATGTGTATCAATAGCAATCAATGTTGTTGTTAATTTATCTGGTAAAATGAAATTGCCAAAATTACAAATTCTGATGATGTAACCAATGAATCTTTAGAAAAACAAGTCATACAAATTTTATCATCCTTAAAAATAGCACATTAATAAATACTATTCTTCATTTTGTTGAATAAGATTATGACACTAAATACAGACTTATGATTTTTGTTCTGCATGGACCACTTTTACTCCATTATATTTTGTAAGTATTATATTATGTTTAAAGTAAAAAGTTGTATATTTTTATACCTTCAAGAACAGTTTTTCTTTCTGCTTTTTGAATAAAGAGAACTGTATTTTTATTTTGCTCTGCTCTCTCAAATTTATGTAGCTGGCCAAGAACAGAACACCCACATATGAGGAACAAGTTTGCCCAAAGAACTTAAGATTAAGGTTAGAATTTGACTTTGGAAGAACCATATGCTTTTCTGCCTCAGTTTTACTGCATTAAAAGAGTAGGTTTCAATATGACATTTCACAGTATTTACTAATAGGGGATTTTAAAATATGGTATATGTGTAAGTACTTTGTAAATGCTTTGGGGGTAGGTATCCCTCATGTACAATTGTTTGACTTATGATTTTTTAACTATGTGATTTTAGAAAAGCAATATACATTTAATAGAAACCATACTTTGAATTTTGCATTTTGACCTGTTCATGGGCTAGTAACATGTAGTAAAATACTCAAGTATCAGCAGCAGTAAGCTGTAGCTTCCAGTCAGCCACATGGTCATGTGTGTGAAGGACCCATACTCCATGGTGCTAATGTATGATGTCAGGGAGGTTAGGTATGTTAAATGCATTTTAGAGTATGGCACTTTCAATTCATAGAATGATTGTATCATCAAAAGGTGAAAGTAATGTATTGATGGACAGCTCTCACCAATGCACCAAAATAATTCACCAATCATATAAAGCTAATTTGTTTCCTACTGCCACAGTGCCATAGAGAAGACCACAAGCTTGTTAAAGTCTAAAAAGGAGGTTAGGGCAGATTACTAGAGGGTGTTGGTGTCTGGAGTTCCATGATTTAAGGTGGGACTTTCCTTATGGAACTTCAATTAGAACTCAGGAAATTCATGACAGCACAGGGTTGCTTGTCAAAGGAAGGCAGGATTTGAGTGTTAACTATAAATAGTTGTTTGATAACCAGACAGCTTGCTTAGGTGATCTATTGTCTTGAGAAGAGGCTGATATAGCAAACCATTATTCAGAAGAATTAACTTTTAGCAAATTCCTGAAGTATTCAGTGGAATTATTTACTATGTCCTATAGTTTTATCCCCCAATGAGCATTTTCTGGAACAAACATCTTCACAAGACAAGTCTTCATTCTTATTCCTGACAGTAAAGCAATAAAGATATAGGATAACTTTCTAAGTGTAATTTCAGTTTTGCAGTGCATAATACACATTGTTATTAGCATAATATTTTTGTGACATTTCTAACCATCATCTAACCAATATTCTGAAATGGAATTATGGAGGACTTATCATGTCACCGAGCTCATCGCATTGGGCAAGTTGTTTCCACATACCCATAGTCCTTGTGTGAGTCTTATGATCCCAACATGGGGGTGAGGCTATGCCTTGTGAATTGAAAACACGTGGGTGGGTTTAACTAGCCACCTGGAGACTGGGGCTTACATGCAATAGACAAGTGTTCTTAAAATTCTAGCAAGTTAATAAATATTCATTTAATCCCATATTAGCATAATTTCCTATTCATATCTAAAATACCAATTTCAAACTTGTAAATACAAGAAATAATAAGATTTAAATTCCCAGGACCTCAAAACTCAGATATCTAGATCTAAAGTAATGTAAATGAAGCCTTTGAATCTGTCACATTGTAGAGCAAAAACATCAGCTTGTTCTCTCTCTTCATTGTGTGATATCTAAGCTCCACATTTAAGATATTTATGATGCAAATGCTAGTAGGCAAAGTGCAACTGAAATCAATACGATTTTGCTTCGTATTCTTTCAACAGACACCATCTGTACAATATTCTTTGGAATGATGTTTAACCGAACTATAGAAAGTAATGACTGCTCAAATATAAATGACATTTTTTATTTTAACTGAAAAGAAACCCTAACACACCAAAGAAGTGTCAGTTGTATCATTTCTGAAGAAAGTACTAAGTATTTAAAGCAGCAAAAGCCTGAAGATTCTCACTCGCCTATGTAAGCTTATGTGAAGAGTGACCCACTATGGTTTTATAATAAAAAGCTGTCAGTTTCAGGGGCCCCAAAATGTTCCACATGGAATTGGAAGTGTTTAAGGCAGTTTTCCATATCATTTTTTAATTGTACCATCAAGCATCTTTCCAGCTTTATTGAGACTAACCTTGCCACTCAGGATATACTAGGATTCTCATTTATGTTTTTGAAGTCTAAGCAAATGAAACCAAGCAACCAAGTCTTTGACCAGAACACCAACTGTACTCCTATTTGGGGTTTATTTCATGAAATCATAGAAAAGTACAGCTTAGGTTTGTGCCTTGAATTCAAAACAATAATCACACATGCTTTATATACAGTTTGTACTGAAGTAGGAGAGGGGGAAAAGAGAGAGAGAGAGAGAGAGAGAGAGAGAGAGAGAGAGAGAGAGAGAGAGAGATCAATAGCTCTGAAGAAATACTACACAGGATGACAGAGTCCTATAGAAAAAAAACTTCTAGTAGAGATACTTCAAGATCTGAATGGGCTCAATCAGGAAGTGTATTTGTCCTATGCCATTGCATCCCAGAAGTATATAACTTTCTTTTAGATTTTTACAGGGCCTCACAACAGTTGCCTTGAGTCTCAGAAAAGATTTTGAACTTGACCTTTTGAGCAATTTTGAAATAGTTAAGACTTCAGGAACCTTGGAGATTCACTGAGAGTGTTTTGCATTATGAGATGGACCTGAGCTTTTGGAGATTAAGGGTGGAATACTAGAGCTTGGATCTTAAACGTGCCCAAAAGACCCATGCAGGAATTGGAGGAACATGTAAGAGGCCTAATGGAAGGAAGCTAGGTCAATGGGAACATAAGCTTGAATGGGAGAGAGGAAACTCAGCTTCTTCCTCATCCTCTTTTGTTTCCTGCCTGCCATGACATGACCACTTGCTATGTCACATTCTCTGAGCTATGTTATGGGGCCTTGACACAGACCCAAAAGCAATGGGCCAAGTGACTACAGACTGAAACCTCCAAAACTGTGAGCCAGAATGAACTTTCCCTCTTTTTTAAATTGATAATCTCAAGTGTTTTCTTACAGTAATGAAAAGTGGATTAATACAGAGTTACTGTAGTCAGTCCTCCAGAATCAGTCATTAGCAACAGATTCTCTTGACAAGAGGATGGAGTAGCACATCCCTCAAACCATCACAATCACACCCAGTTTCTCATATGAGCCCCTTATTTCAGTTATTTCCCAATTACTCTCTACTTTTATGTTGTAAAAAAAAAAAATCCCCTAATCACCGAGTTAGGACAGAAATAATTGACTGAGCATGTAATTTCTGTGTGTGTTCAAAATATGTCAGGAATGTCATGAGTGACCTGTATATTTTCCTTGGCCACATTTGTCCTTTGTCATCCTTCTTTGCTGCCCCACTAGCTCTCACATAATTTGTACTCACCAAGTGATAGTAAGGATCCAATTGAATGATTCCTAGGATGTGTGCAGTGATGAACACTGGCAGAAATCATTTCCCCATGGCTTGGCTTTAAAATTTAGTGGGGAAAAGCATAAGAAACAGTAAATGAAATGTGGGAATTGGAAGCCTATAAGGGAAACATCCCTATTTGCCTTGCAGAAGTCTAAGGTCTCATGTACATTTTAAAATATACTCATTCATGATTGAATAGCAAAAAACTGGGTTTCTACAGATTCACAGCTTGTTAAGTCTTGACTTTTTTAATAGCAAGGATGTCAAAGGGGGGAGTTTAAGGATGCTGGCAAGTGTATTAGATAAAAGCTGGTGGGTTGGTTTGCATTATATTTAAGATAGACATGCTAGAGATAAAAGGAGTTGACATATTTAAGTGCTTTGCCATTTCCAGCCCTATAACTAATATAAAATGTTATAGCAAGTTCATTGGGTTTGAGTGAACTTTCTTAAAAATTGGAGCCCATCTCTGAGCTGCCTTACATTTGCACATTGCTGTCACATCAGGAATTACTTCTCTGTGTTCATGAGAACTTGAATTTCATCTTGCCATTTGAAATTCTAGTTGCTTTCTAAGTGTCTCAATTCAATGAACATGAGTGAGCAACTTGAATTGCTTTAGCTTTTTAATGCATTTACCTTTTAGACCAATGAATAAGAAAATGTACAATTCTTTGAATATGTCTTCAAGTGAGTGTTGTAGATGATGGCCAAGGCACACGGTCTTAGCATATACGTAAGAATGAAAGTAGACAATAAAGGAATTGATTGATTGATCAATAACACATCTATTACTGGTTTCCTTGTGTATGCAAGGCGATAAATATTGCATTTCTGGTTTTATCTACTGGTCATTATCATTTTGCTTGGATTTCAACACCTTTAAACTGAAGCAGGGAACTAATATAGTTATTAGTATTTAGAATTGTCCTTTAAAAAGGTACATGCTATAGTTTCTAAAGACTACAAGAAAATGAAATCCTATGAATGTACAAAATAAGTCATTTTAAAAGATAACACTAGTAACTTTATATTAGGGATATAAAGTTTTTATATACAATTGTCCCTCAGTATTTATGGTGTATTGGTTCCAGGAACACCCCCGAATACCAAAATTCTCTTATACAAAATGACATGATAATTGTATGTAACCCATGCACATTCTTCTGTATACTTTAAACCATCTCTAGGTAATTGACAATGCCTAATACAATTTAAACAGTAATACAAATAGTTGGTATAATGTATTTTTAGGGAATAATGGCAAGAAAAGCAGTCAGTATATGTTCAGTATTATTTTTTCCCAAGTATTTTTTGATCATCAGTTGTCTGATCCCCAGATGTGAAGAGTCAACTCTGCATTGTTTCCTCCTTTCCTGTATCCTATCTCTCGGTTCTTCCCTCTCCTCCTTCCTATATTAATCATTTCTTTCTTTATTGGCTGTGTATTTATGCTTGAAACAGAAATTATGATGATGAACACTTTCACTTTTTCACCTCCACCATCCACAAATGCTTTGGTTTAAGAAAGACAAATGTTTTATGATTTGAATAACTCTTAAAAAATGAGTTTAAACTTGTGTTCTTAAAGGAATTGCTGTATTTGCAGCAGAAAAGTTGGGATTGGGGCCTGGAACTTTTTTGGATGTTCTTTTTCTATCAGTTTACCAATCTGTAACATAAAGACACCTCCATGAAACCTCTCTATGTCTCTGAGTAAATCATTTCGAAATCATAAAGTTAAAGTATTTACATTATTGCCTATGCATATTTATCATTCATGTGTATTAAATAAAAATAACTAAATGCTGAATTATTGATGCACTATTAATTCATAAATCAGATTAACTCTGGAAAACCAGAAAGTTTAATTTGAATGTAAAAGGAAAGGCCTGTAACCTCATGTGGTCATTTCTATGACTACAAAACAAATTAACACAAACTTTATGGCATAAAATAACACAAATTTATTTATTATTTTATATTTTATGCATCAGGAAATCTGGACATGGCTTAGCTAAATCATCTGCTTAGGGTTCCACAGGCTACAATTAAAATTTCAGCTGGGACTATGAATTCATCTGAGGTCCTTAGTATGTTTTCTGTTGCTAATAACTTAATATCACAGACTGAGTAATTTAATACAGATATAGACTATTTAGCTCACAGTTCTGGCGGCTGGGATATCCAAGACCTTTGCACAGACATCTGATGAACGTTGTATTACAGCATGGCAAAAAACATCACATGGCATGCTAGGGATCCTTTCCTCTTCTTATATAGCCACTAACACAATCATGGGGACCAATCCTGTGACCTCAACTTATCCTATTCACCTCCTGAAGTCCCACTTTTTAATGCTGTTACAGTGACAATTAATCTCTGCATTAGTTTTGAACAGGACAAATATTCAAACTGTAGCAGTTCTTTATCCTATTACATCACCAAACACTTGTTGGCAAAATTCAGTTGTTTTTTTTTTTGTTGTTGTTGTTTGTTTGTTTTTGTTTTTGTTTTTGTAAAAATAGGGTCCTTGGCTCCCAGAGGTCTCCTTAGTCTTTTTATGTGGTAGTCTCCATAGGCAGTTCACCATGGCACCTTGCTTCTTCAGGACCCTAGGGTAGTCTCTTACTCCAATCTGATAACAAAAAATTTTTATGTAACATTAGGTGATCCTGGGAATAGTACGTATTTTCCATACTATAACATAGTCAAAAGAGTGACATTCCACCCTCTCCTTTGTTATGTTCTGATAGCTAGAAGCAAGCTTCTCTACCAAGATCAGACACCACAGGAACATTTGAGAGTGTTATTTTCCATACCAGGTCTACAAGCTGAGATAGTATGGACCTCCAGAATGTATTTAGTAATCTCCAAGAACCAGAACAGAATTAATTTCCTTTATAACCCTTGTCTAAAATTTATCTTGAAGTTTTCCACTTTTGTTTGTATACTGCTTTTTCATATATGAAATAATTTCCCTGTCTTTTTCCAATCTGAATATTCTTACCAATTCTGTAGTGGAGAAATAGTTCTTTTACTCTCATTTTTCTTAAACAAGTTTTTTAGTTGTAGATGAACACACAATATCTCTGTTTATTAATTTATTTTTTATGTGGTGCTGAGGCTCAAACCCAGTGCCTCACATGTGCAAGGCAAGCGTTCCACCACTGAGATACAGCCCCAACCCCTTACTCTCATTTTACCTTAGGATTCTACAACTCTCTGGACAGGAAACTCATTATATAACCATGTCGTTCCCAGAACAGGAAAATTCGGCTAGATATCCACAAATACCCAGAGAATTAGAAGTATTTTTAGCTGATGTATTCTGATAGGAAAACTTGGGAGTCACTATAATTCTTCTCTTCCATCTCTGGAACTAATATAAGGATTTTCCTTGGTTGGCATATTTGGTATACTAATTCAGATATTGATATTCTAGAAGATATCTAATGAAACCTCTCTGGTTAGTATTCATTTTTAAGACCTCGTCACCAAATCCATGATAAAATTCTCATAAACCCTTAGTCAGTTTGAATCTTAAGACCCAGACTGGGATAAACCCCAATAAACCATAAACCCCAGTCCTAATTCAGCAGCCAAATAGTTGCGAGAAAAGTGGAGGTCAACAAGACAATGACAGAAGAAAGAGAAAGGGCCACCCATGCCTCTGACCTTAAATTTCAGTGACTCTAGTTTCCAGTAAGACAGAAAACTGATCATTATTGAATATGACCAATTGGATTAAATGTCTTTGAAAATTAAAAATTTAGGAGTGCAAGAGATGGCTAGTAAAAACACTAGAGAGACTCTTTCCCCTTTCTAACATAAAAGATTTTTTTATTGCAACAATGCAATAACAAATGTGTCAAAATATATAAACCACTACAATTACTTTAAAATATAGGAAAAAAATTCATGCTTTTAAGTAAGGCTAATAATACAAATTCAAATTAAGTTTATCAAAAGATGGTTGAAGTTCTACAATGCTAATTAGTGTGCATTTGTGAATATCTATGTGAAATAACTTATTTATATAATCTATTTACTTAGTAACCATATCAATAACTCATTAAATATCAACATGCAAGATAATCTGAGAGTTAGAGTTGAGGAATAGTTAGCAATGCAAGAGTTTTACTTGGTTGGTCATGTGTATGAGGCAGGAAAAAAGTAAGATTGGACAAAGAAAGTGTCAAACTGCAATGAAATTACAACAGTCTTCAGTAAGCCACAGGCAATTATGGATCAAAAACTTCCTGCAGAAGAGTTCTACATTGAAGAAAATTGCCTCATTTTAGTGTATCACCAGGCTCAATAAAATTAGCTAGGGGCTTCCCAAGATGAATGTGGCTGTAGTTTACAAGCTGAGGTGATCCTAAGAGTGTTGAGGAGTTGGAAGCTGTCAATCTATAATGCTCCATATCACCGGACAAAGACTTCCTCATAACAAGAGATTCAAATTATGCATCTCCATTACTGCCACACTGATATTTTAAGGAAGTCAAATGACAAAATTCTAACAATGACATTTACATGAATAGGTTCAATCAGTCTTTTAAGCAAACTTAACTGTGCATGTGCGCGCACGTGTGTGTGTGTGTGTGTGTGTGTGTGTGTGTTTTCCTTTTCTCTTCTTAACCTAGCAGCAAAAACAACCAGCTATTATTCCTAAAGTTTGAGAGAATTTGTAGTTTCCTTATTTTTACATTCTACTCTGCAGAATGAATATAAAAATATTGACTGGCAGAATTGTCCACAAATGCCTTCCATATTCATCTCAGACCAGAAAAATATCTCCAAGTATGATGATGCTTATCTTCTTGTTTTGTGAAAGCATGTCATTGTGACCCCACTTATACAGAGGAACTGGTAGGGACCAGAAAGGTGAAAGGGACACATAATACCTGGGATGGCACATATTATGTCAGAAATGCCACCAAGGCAGGGATCTTCCTGGATATCTACCCAGACTCCTACAAACTTTTAAGTCAGTTCTATGATTACAAATAAGATATTTGTTACATTCTAGGTTTAGTTCAGGACAGATCCATATTGCATTGGTTTCTGGACTGAAGAAGATGGATGAGTTTTTTCTTCAATCTTGCCCTTCCTTTTCAGACTTTCATTTGTAATGACCTATGAGTCATCCTGGCATGGCCCAGAGGTCAAATAGAAATACCAAGTATAAAACGCAATTATTTAAGAGAACTAGGCCATATTTTATGAGAGTTTTATAAGAATTTGACTTTGATTTTTAACAAGATCCCCACGTACAGAATATAAATCAAACAGTGTTCTTTACATTTACTATATTCAGTACCTATTTATCATGAGCATAGCAGTCTGAATGTCTGCTGCTATCTATAATGATACAGATATAAACATGGGTCAGTGAGATTGAAGAAAATAATTAAGGTGGGAAAGAGATGATCATTTGATAACCTCCTGAGTAACCCGTATATTCTTGTGAAACTTAATTTATAAAAACAGATGGGAAGTCAAATTTTTCCTGTGGGTCATAATTTTTCAACTCTTGTTGGAGAGCAGCATTATATACTTTTGGAAACATGAAAGCCATGCATCTAAATTTCCAGACTTCTATATGATGCCCCTACACCCTCCTTATCCATATACTTACTTTATCTAAATGCTAACATGGCTATGACAAAACAATGCCTAAATATAATTTTTTTAGCTCCTAAAACACTTTGTAAAAGCAGAGTTTACTGGTTGCAGAGACTTCAATGAATTAGAGCTATTTATTTCTGGCTTTGATTAATCTTTCACTGTACTGATCCCCACTTTCCAAGTGTTGCCAGCCCTGAAGAGAACAGGAGGATTTCTATGATAATTGAGTATGTATACACTTTCTTATACACCAGGAGGAAAGGAATAGGCATTCAAATAAGGCTAGATATCAAAAGGTCCATCCAATTGAAATTGCTGTGGCATAAAATAATTTATGCTTGCTCATCAGTAATTCTGAAATACAAGGGAAAGTATACCATAGAATTTCATATGTATTATAACAGGTCCTTAAAGATAATGGTGGCTTGGGAAAAATATAGCATGTTATGGCTTTAGGTACATAACATGTATATGTATATATACATATATATATATATATACATACATATATATATATATATATATATATATATATGGATTGCAGATTATTATCAACATGTCCCTCATTTAGATCTTATTCAATGTGTGGTAGCTATTAAATTAGTTTTATTTTTATTTTATTTTATTTTATTATTGAAATTACTAAGTAAACTAACTGCACCAACTCACAATTATCTATACTTTTACATCAGAATAAAAGAATTCCTTTTCATAATGTACAAAATTCATGCTGATTTTGGAAATGTATATAAAATAGGCAAGTTCCATGTCCAATTAATGTCATTTGTGATTTATCCTCAACAATAAATATATTAATAGAAAAGGCAGAATCAATACATTCCAACTACTGTGAAACAATTAACTTTCTGTTCTAGACATTATGGTTGGTAAGGGTGGGTTAAATTTTAAACCATGGTATCTATTGGCACTACTCTTACATTTATTTTTTAAAAGATATTTTTATTAGTTATTGATGGGCTTTTATTTATTTATATGTGGTGCTGAGACTTGAACCCAGTGCCTCACACATGCTAGGCAAGTGTTATCCTGAGTTTACAATTAAAGACACTGAGCTTAGTTGATGCAGGTGTTTGGCTGATGCCTACAAAGTAAATGTCCATGTCATAATTCAATCCCAAATTTGCTGAGTGTCAGAATTCTTCATTAACTTTCTGTTTTGTTTTTTGTTTTGTTCTTGTTGTTCGTTCCTCCATGTCATTTTGGGTCACATAGACATGGAAGGAAAAGTCACCCTGCCATGTTTAAGTTTTTGAAGCAGTTTATCTATGTGCTTGCCACTGGCTAGAGGGGTATCCTCTATCAGCTATTCATTAGCAGAGGGGTGCTCCGGCACAAAGGAATTGCGCTCATTTATCTTCTTCTCAGACTTCTCATGTTCCTTAGGCTATGCACTAAATAACCAATCACATGCATGTATATTGTCTCACAGAATTCTGATTTTTTAAAACATCTCAGCAATAAGTTATTGAACCAAATGTGCGTGGTCTTAATTGAGTGTTTTGTATAAACTTTGAAACAATCGCCAAGTGAGTCCAAAGAAATAAGTACAAAGTAATAACAAGAGCAAAAAAAAAAAAAAAAGAAAAATCATCTATATTCAAGTAAGTGATCATGTAGATCAAAAACTATAGCAACACTATAAAACTATAGAAATATGTCCTGTGATATATGAATATGACAAGACAATTTAAGAGTGATATTGATCACACTTATTTTCCCTTACACTCCTTTGGAGCAATGTTTAATGCATATATTCATACTGACTATGGAATTATGTCCCTGACTCTGACAAACTCTCCTCCCTATATATGGAGATTATCTGAGCCCTCATTTATCACTATGTACCAAACAGAATCTGGAGTCCCACAGGTGATGGAAGTAAATCACCTGAGCAGTGTGCATAGGCATTGTGAGCATTCTTAGGTAAGCAGTGCAGTCCTTTCCCTTGCCTCTCTCTAGTCAGGAAATGAAGTGAGCAGAGAAAGTAACAGAATGAATTTCAAATTCACTTAACCAATATATTCTGACAATAGGTTTTTAAATATTAGATCAAATTATTTAGGATTCCTATGAAACTCATTTCCTTTTGAGAAATCTCAGGGCCAGATGTTCCTATCCGGAATACATTTGAGAAATATATGCCAAGATACAAAATATCGGGTTAAGGCCTTTAATCCATTTTGGATATATAGACTCTTTACTCATAATACTTAATAAGACAAATATGGTACATTTAAATTACCATTTTCCAATCTTGTTTCAACTTTTTTATTCAGTTTTATCTATCAGCTTTGTACCCAAACCTAGGTAAAAATTTTGTATATGCATGTGTTCCAGGGCAAACAAATTAAGTCATCTGCAGTTTTCTTACATCTCTTTTGAAACAAGGTACAACATAAATAAATATATTAATTAAAAACAGAAAATTTTCCTTTGATCAATTTGTTTCATTTTAACTGGTTGTAGTAATGCCTTTGCATGGAGAGTTTTCATACAAATGAAAAACAGACTGAAAACATGTTATACTTATTGATTTATAACTACTTTGAACTGTGGGTATATTGTCCATGACACATTTTAATAGCATTGCAGAGTATATCAAATTTAATAGAAAAAAAATAAACTTCAGAAGAAACTTGGAAACATGACTGATTCAAACATTTATCAATGTAACCGGGTAAACTTTGGTTTTCTGTATCTCCAATAGGAAATGTGGTTTCACTAACCAAATTAATATAATCTTTTCACTAGTAAGTCACCAGTGAAGCAAAGGATAAAGAGATAAGAAGAAAACTCTGAATTAAAATCTCTTAACTTTAAAAGATTTTTTTTTAATTTATAAGAGCTGATTTTAATCTTTTCTGTAACCACTCCAATTTGATACACTAGACAAACATAATTAACATGAAAAAAAAGGCTTGATCCGGAGAGAAAAATACACAGAGGGTAGATTCTAAACAGAAATCATACAAAGTTACTTTTAGAACCTCTGGATGGTAAATCATGCAAGTTGCAGAAGCCAAGAGGAATTATTATTGGCAGGCATCTTCCTTTGACCCACAGTATAATTTTGACACTAAGGAAACATGAGTTAAGAAATGAAAAATTCTACTACAATCAACCTTCCAAATGGGAAAAGTGATCTCTTATTTATTTATTTACTCTACTTCTGATAAAGTACTACTCTGCAGAAAGATAGCCTATATGAATCCTAGGTTCTGTGGCATTAATGAAGTGTAGAAGGGGAAGAGGGTATTTAGGTTACTGTAAAGATATAGAAACATTAATCATTGTTAATTCCCATGTCAACTAAGCCACCAATATTCAAGACATAATGTAGCTTTCATTATTTGAGGATCAGTCTTTTAATTTTTTTACTTTTTGTTGTTGTTGTTTCAATGCTTTCACTTGGGAATAATGAGAAACATAATTCAGATCCCCAACATTTTATGAATGTCTACATGAATTTATCCACAAAACAAAAGCACTAAAAAATAAATAAATAAAGTCATTATCCCAGAGCAACCTATAAAACCTCTTGAACAAGTCGATGCATTGCTTAAATTAATGTTACCTCATTAGACCAAGAAATCATCCCCTTTACTTACTTAACAAAACACTGAACAGAAATTTTCAATGTGTAACTGACAGCAAAAGAAAAATGATAGTAATGAAAATGATCTGGTATATCTCTGCTGTGGTCATTTTAACCGTTCAATATTATTTTACTATGAGTGAATTCCTTATTCTGATAATCATAGGGATAAGAACAAGAGCTTTGGGCTGGGGATGTGGCTCATGCGGTAGCGCGCTCGCCTGGCATGCGTGCGGCCCGGGTTCGATCCTCAGCACCACATACAAACAAAGATGTTGTGTCTGCCGATAACTAAAAATAAATAAATAAATATTTAAAAATTCTCTCTCTCTCTCTCTCTCTCTCTCTCTCTCTCTCCCTCTCTCACTCTCTCTTAAAAAAAAAAAAGAAATATGTTCCTTTCTTTAAAAAAAAAAAAAGAACAAGAGCTTCCATTTATTGAGTTTTAAATCTTAACCAGATAACACATTATAATATGAATGTGAGGAAGAAAAGATAGAAGGGAGGGATGAAGGAAGAAAGAAAGGGAGGGAGATGCAATAAAATGTGCATCAAGAGCAGCTGTTCAAACCCATTCTTGTTTATATTCACACAGTTCCAGATACAAAAATGTTGTGTTCTTGTATTGGACCAGGCAATCTCACCTTCTCCTAAAGCAATGGAATCAAAGAATAGGGTAAGGAAGATAAATTATGGTTCCTGGGTCAAATCTGACCCAGGGCCTGGGCCTATTTATGTATGTGTGGTCCTCAAAGTTATTTTTCTTGTTGTTGTTTTTTTTGTTTTGCTTTTAATATTTTGTCAATACAACTAAAACAAAGAATATACAAGAGACTATGTGTGGCAAACAAAGCCTAGAATATTTGCTATAATAAATTGCCATATACTGATGGCTTAAAACAACAAAAATTTATTCTTTCATAGTTCTGCAGTCCACAACTTTGCAGTCAAGGTATCAGTAGTGTTTGCTATTTCTGGAAACACTGAGGATGGCCTTCCAGCTTCTGGTGATCAGTAGCAATCCTTGGTGTTCCTGGCTAAGAGAAGTGGTTCTCCCAAAGCTTCCTCCTTTTCCATATGGATTCTTCCCAGTCTCTGTCCATTTCCCTTCTAATGAGGACACCACTCATTGGAATTCAATTTCCCCTAATCTTTTGTGACAACTTCTCAAAGTTATGTCTTCAAAGACCCTATTTCCAGGTAAGTCACACTTTACATTTCCAAGTATACAAGAAATTTAGAACTACTATTCATCTCAGTACAGACATTTTAAATTGTGAATTTCTTCTATGTTTGAGAAGGTAGCCATTACACTCCACCGTCAGCCTAAAGAAAATCAGAATAATGATTTGCACCCTGGCTTTTCCATCAATGACTCTGCAGTATATAGCACTTACCTTACCCAATACTTCCTTAGAGAGCCGAACCCCAACTACTGAGTGTAAAGTAGCTATATATAGTCACTGTCACATCTCTTGAGAATGTAAGATGTCTAATTGCTTAATTATTTACTGCAGTAATTATTAGAATCATATTCCTGGCAAGAAAATAGACATATAGGTTTGAGTACAATAGAAGAAGTCTAGCCAAATGCCCAGAATTTAATGCATCCTTATTTATTGTGCTTTTTCATTCTAATGAGAGGAAAATTTCTCATAAAGCCATTATAATACTTACTTTTAAAAACCCTCCTAATAATGTTGGTTCCCATGGGGTAATTGAAAATATAATGAAAAATCAAGCAACGTGATTTTAAAAAATAAGGAAATAATGTCTTTTTTTTTCTATACTAAGCAATGAGTATTATCTAATATATCTCAATTAATCATCTGCAATTATACAAATCCTCTAAAAGGAAGGAAGTTATGAATAAAACATGACTTGAGAGAATCATTTTCACAAGGGACTTATTTAGACACTGGATAAAACAAACAGTATCTTGAAAGGTTGGGGATTAGATAGACTATAAATAATAAGCACATTTAAATAAGAATACCACAGAAGCACATTAATATGTGCTTGTAAATCACCAATTTTTAAAAGATAATTTGAGTAAATGCCAAGTAATTTTCTATTCATATCTTTGAAATGTGAAACTTTTAGCATATTCCCATCACAGCCTAAAATACCAAATGTGTTCTTTAAACACCATGGGGAGCTTCTAGTGTTCTTGATTTTCATAGATTCCCAGTGTGAGTCTTTCATAAATGGACTCTCGGTTTCCAGAACCAGAAGTAGTTATATAGATAGTATATAAATTATAAAGAATGGACTTATATTTCCTCTTAAAAATAAAGAAGGAGTCCGCATGCATCTCTTTTTCTTTGAGCATCTACTTTATATAACTTGTAATTGTAAGCTATTTCTTCTTCTCTTTGGAATGTAAATAGTTTTTTGAAATTTAAGTGTATTGCCAAATTTAAGCCCCAAAATGTCATCAAAGGACCTGAGAACGATGTCTTGACAATGCAGTCTTTCAAACAAATAGTACCCTTTTTGACCAATTTCTATGGGAGAGTGGGATTCCAACTTCAGCTGACGCATAACTCAAAAACTATCTAATGCCATAAAGTAATGAGTTTATTTTTTCCTTTGGATAAAAAAGTTGATGATAAACTCAAATACCAGGATGAACTATAAGTGACAAATGGTTTTGTCAAGTTCTCTACTTGAGGATTATTGACTATATTAAGAACATAGATTAATAGATTTTATTTGCTTGACTCTATAAAAGGGTAAGATTTTGTACTTTTTGTTCTCTTGGTGAATTGCCTATGATGCACATCACATTCTGGTTTAATTTTATTCATTAATCATTTTTTTTCCTCTTCAACTTTTGTGTGGAGGTTTTCTGGGTTAGAAGGAAATTTTGTTTCTAAGTACATTTCCCACTAATGATAACATACTAAGTAATCTATACACTGTCTGAGTTAGCAGCCCATTAAATAGCTCTTTCAAGCTCTCACATATCATTTATATTAACAGTTTCACTCTTTAAATGGTATTTTTCAAAAATGTAGGAGTATAATTAAATATTGATTCTCTTTTAAAAGTGTGATCTTTGTCATTCTGTAAAAATAAAACATTAAATTGATAATATAAACAGCTTAGGATTTTGTGTTTATTATTTTAGAAACAAAATATATTTTCATGTTTTTAAATTATATTTGAATTTACTTTTTTAAAATTAATCAAAGTTGTCTGCTAGATATGTATATTTTAGAACTACAAACTTTGTTAACTGCTTAATACATTTCTCTTTAGTAGTTGTCACTATGATCATCAAACACTAAAGTTAACATGTAACCAATCATTCTGTTCGCAAATATCCCAGTAATCAAAAGATTGTAAGCCAAACAAAAAGAGAAAGTATGATACTTATGACACTTTTGATACTGAAATATTTTCCTGTCTATAATTCAAATGAAAAGAATTAGCATTTACCTTGCATTAGAAGATTGCCAGGTCTATCTCCAGGTATCAGTAAAATCACAATCACTGCAAGGCTATCATTTCCTTGAAAAATAACTAGCAAGGAGAGTGATAGTATGCTACAATCATCAGTTTCTCTCACCCCCACAGACTTTCTATTTCACTACCAGTTTGAGTAATTTCAAAATGGTAGAATTATTAGAAAATATGTTTTGGATTAATCCTATAGATGCTTAGAGTTGGAGCTATTATTTCATTTTAATTTATATTTATTTTATTTTTTATTTTAATTTTAATTTGTAAATTTTTTTCATTTTAATTTATATTTATTTCATTTTAGTTTATTATTAATGAATCAATAAAATTTATATTAAATCTCAGTTCTGATATTGACTATGTTAGCTAGGACATGTTTCTTAATTTCTCCTGTCTCCTTACCAGTAGAAGGAGCATAATAGTTATTTTAAAGTGTGTGTTAAATGCATACCTATAATCCCAGCAACTTAGGAGACTGAGGGAGCATACAAACTCAAAGGCCAGCCTGGGCGAGAGAGAGAGAGAGAGAGAGAGAGAGAGAGAGAGAGAGAGAGAGAGAGAGAGATTGATTATCTCAAAGAAAAAAAGAAGAAAAGAATTAATGTAGCTCATTGGTAGAGCATTACTGATTCAGTCTCCAGTTCTGGGTAAAAATATCAATTTTATATAGTTACTGTCAAAATATGATACTATGATTCATTTTAAGTCTTAAACATGTAATAATTATTGACATATGTAGATTTCTTGCAAGCAATATGTGATATTTATCATTACTTCACTTTGAAGGAAATGGGTTTAATGAGTAATATCCTGTCACCTGTTGATTTCTTCTTACATAAAATGCTCACATGGAAGGACTTTAGTTCTGTATCCAGAATACAAGTGATTACAAAAACCACTGGTGTTATCAATATAGAAAGAAAATTCAAGAAACTTTTCTAACTAAGTTTTACTTTAACTTCTAGATAAAGCCTGTTTATTTCAGTGTAAATTTTGTACTTACTAGTATATTTTTCAAGAAATAGTTAATAGCAAATTTTTCCTTATCTTCATCTATTGAATATTGCAATCACCGTTGTCCACTCAAATACCAAATATTGATTGCAAGTAAAATACAAAATGCCTCCCAATGAGTCATGATGTTGTTTTGGACCCTGCCATGCAGTCTCTCCTAAACTAAATGTAAGCAAGCTCTATCTACCAAATAGTATATTGTGTAAGTGAATTCTAAGACAAGGTCACAAGAAGTCTTATGGTTTATTTTTCAGTATCTTAGAAAGTTTACAGGGCAAGCTTCTAAGAAGCTGTACTCAACTGCCATGTTGTGAGGAATCCAAAGCTAGTCATATGAAGAGGCAATATGGAAAGGAAAAGGTGCCAGCCAATTCCCAACTATTCCCTCCATTCCAGCTTGGGTTCCAGGGCATGTGATAAAGAAGCCATCTGGACAACTGGTTCAGTTAAACCCTCAAATGACTCCAGCACCAGGCTGGGGTTTAAAACTACTTGTGACCAGCAATGAAAACTAGTGAGCACAGGTGAGCCCAATCAGCCCATGGAGTCATAAGCAATAGTAACATCTTTTATTACCCACTGCTTTTTGAGGCACTTTGTTGCATAGCAATGCATATAGAAATCATTTTTACACTTAGTTGGAAAAAAACAGAAAAAATAAGTATAAATTAAAATGAAATATTACGGCCAACAGTATATTTTACTTAGAATTTTATCTATTTTATTTTATTATTTATGTATACTTTGGCCTGATTTTACAAAACACTTGAAAATTTGGCAAAATATGACATTTTTGTTGTTGTTGTTGTTGTTTTTAATCTGTACATAAGCCAAACATCCTGCCTAAGAATTTGGATTTTGTGACCACATTTCTGGTTGAAAATATCCTCCCAAATTCATATGTTGAAACCTTATTACTTAGTACCCCACAATGTTACTGTATTTAGAAATAGAGCCTTTGAAGGTGTGATTGAGTTACAATGAGGCCTTTGGGTCAGGATCGAATCTAATCCAACTGCTATCATTAAAAGAGAGCAAATTTGAACACACTAAAAAAACAGCAAGGAAAGAAAGATCAGGTAAGGATATAAGCAGGAGGTTTTTTATCTATAATCAATACAGAGAAAAGGAACATAAGAAATCAACCTTGCTGACACCTGGGTTTTGAACTGTGAGAAAATAAATGTCTGCTGTTCAAGCCACCCAGTCATGGTATTTTGGTATGGCAGCCCTGGCAAATTAATATACACATGAAACAAAATACAGATCAAGAGTATTTCCACAGTGGATGTAAATGTATGCAGCTGGCCATACTACTCAGGGTTGATCAAGAGTATTTCCACAGTGGATGTAAATGTATGCAGCTGGCCATACTACTCAGGGTTGACTGTATCAATCTACAGGTAAACCCATGTAGCAGATTTTCCTTGCTTTCAGTGGCTCATGCTTAAAGCTTTACATTAGTTCTACAAAGACTTTGAAATATTTTCAATAAATCCATCTACTTCCCTTTTTGAAGTTCATTTAATTTGGTTTTCTAGCTTATAACTAAGAACGCTAACTGTGAATGATCTTTGGTTGAAAACTGTTATATAGCTGGATCACAGAAAACCCTATAAATACAACAGCTCTCCATAGAATGATTGTGCATACCTTATAGCAGAAAGCACACCCAGTCCCCAAAGTCCACTAACTGAAGAATAAAAACATCATACTTAGTAATAATATAGGCAAATGAAATTTTATTTGAGATATTTACAGAGTGCTACAACTATCTAAAAGTAATTAGTGTTATAAAACAATAATATGTATTATTATGTTATATAAGAAAAGTTGGTGAATGTCAAAGAATGGTTCTTTAAAACACATAAACTATAGGAGAAGTCTTCACCATTTCATTGCTTTAGGAGTATACTAATGCATTATGGCATTTAAAGAGGTTACTTTTAGAGAAAGACAAATTCTTGTTTGAATTCTGACTTCACTATACAATATCTTTAGTAAGTTATTTTTCCTGTCTACAAAATGAGGATAATGCCTTTTAGATAGTATTATTCTAAAGATTAGAGAGAAAGTATATGTCAAATCTTAGGGGTTACAACACAACCCCAATTTTCTCATTTTAAAACCCATATCTTCCTTTCAGAGGTGAGGGGCTGGAACATGGCTAATGCTTAAATGTGTCAAGAAAATCAAACTTGGTCTCTTCATTTTTTTTTTTTGTTCCTGTTTTTGTTTTTATGGTGGTGCTGGGAATCAAACCAAGAGCCTGTCAAGTGCTCTACTGCTGAGCTACACCCCCAGACCTCCTTTTCTTAATGTAGAAAATTTCTATATTAAACAGATTCTTCAAAGCAAATGTTTAGTCAAATCAGAATTAACACCTCAACAGGGATATTTCTGTCCTCTCATCTGATGACCTTTCTTTCATTTCCTTTCCTACAAAGATTCTTGAGTGTAGTTAAGCTCTTAGGTGACCTCATGGAAGAAGGGTTAGGTCAATTGATTCTTATGCTGGCCCTTGTGCCAGTTGGTCTTCTGTTCTCAAAAAATGTGTATTCTCCTATGTGGTCCTTGCACACATTCACTGTTGCTGATCTTGCTGCTAGTTTTTCTTTGCAGGAACTTCAGAAGAGGTTGTGTCTCCTCATGTCATTGGCCCTATGCCAGCACAACAGTCACTAATACTCCATTGTTTCCGTCATCCTATTCCTGGCCTGGCTGCCATCTGTATGGTATTGACCTCCATTCATCACAGCCATTCCACAGCAGGCTGGCTGGCTCTGCAACCTGTTGTATCTGGTTCCTGCAGCAACAGCAACAGAGGAACCTCTATACCTTGCGTGCCACAAGGACCTAATGGGTAATGTTGGAAGCTAAGAGGTGGTTGAGGCTAACTGAGAGCTGCTTCACCATAGGATGCAGCATGCAGCCCCATCTCCTCCACAGAGCCCACAGCAAAATGAAGTGGTCTACACTTCCTGAATTCAAACATCGTTAACTCAAAAATGATTTATAACTCATTTCTGCTTTTGACTCCTTGCCACTCTTAAATTATCTATGTTAATTCTACCATTCTTCTTGAAATTCAACTCCAAAGATGGAATAGGGGGAAGAAGCAAGGAATCTCACTGCATGCCTTGCCCTCTCCTGTCTACAGTTTGTCTTGTTTCTCTCAAAGTTTTCCAAATGCACTGTCTTTTCTGTCAGTGGGTGGGAATTCACTTCTGTCTCACCCCTAGTCCTTTCCTCATTTAGGCTTATATAATTCTTGGTGGGGGCTTACTTATGACCTAAAAATGAGAATGCCTTTGAAATTTGAATATTCTCTCTACAGAAAACATGCCAAGTTATTCTCTTGCTTTATATACATATGCACACACACACTGTAATTTCTGTAAATTAATACCTGATCCTGTAAGTAAACATTATCTTCCCTGTGATTTCCTACTAGGACAATTCTAGTTGCCCTTGAAGCATTGGATGCCTTTGGTTAAATAGAAGAAAGAGTATTACAAGGAAGAACAGAAGACAGGAAAAGCATGTTAGGGAATTATTTAAATGTCATTCTGTTTAATGTGTAACAGAGATATTTATAATTGAAACTATATCTCAATTTATTTTTCTATTCAATCACTGAACACTTATCTTCTGAGTGACTAACATGTACAGTTGCGAGGTAGAAACTAAGGAAATAACAGGGAACAAAATGAAAATGGCCTCTGCCCATGGATAAGACAATCATGTAACAAGTACTTGCAAGTGCAACAAGGAGAAAAGAAGGAGTGTGTAGGGTTTAGTGGAACATAAAGAGGAAGTGTTCAACTGGACTGAGTTGTCAAGGCTCAGAATGTAAAGAAAGCAAATGAAGGATTCTATATGTATAGTGTAAAGGTTAATTAGAATTGTCAATTTGATTGGATTAAGAGGTGCTGGTTATGTAAATGAGGGTGTGTCTAGGAATAATTGGCATGTGGGATAGTTAATTGAAGTGAAGACTCTCCCTAAGCATGGGTAGCACCATCCAATAGGATGTTGACTTGGATGAAATAAAAGTTGGAAGAACAAGGAAGCAGCAGCAGATGTTAGCTTCATTCTTTTTGATCAGGTTCTTGATTGCTGCTGTGATCACCTAAGGTTATTGGACTCTTGCTTTCTCAGTCTTCCAAAGTGGACTCTTCTAGTGATTCTCCAGGGAGTGTCCAGAAGCCTT
Source organism: Urocitellus parryii (assembly GCF_045843805.1). Classification (NCBI taxonomy): domain Eukaryota; kingdom Metazoa; phylum Chordata; class Mammalia; order Rodentia; family Sciuridae; genus Urocitellus; species Urocitellus parryii. The sequence continues at coordinate 109,599,785 of NC_135540.1, read as the reverse complement.
AGGTTTCAGACTAGGGTAGCGCCATTGATCCCACTTGTTCTGAGGCCTCAGTTTATTGAACTGTGCAGTTATTGGTTTATACATCTCTCCAGCCTGCAGACAGCCATTATGGACTATCCAGTTTCTGGTTGCCTAAACCAACCTAATAAATCCCCTTTTGATAATTATACTTCCTGTTGATTCCATGCCTCTAGAAAATCCTAACTAATACATATAGATTGTTTTGGACTTCCTATGGATATATGTGTGTAATTACACATTCACATACATGAGTGCAAATACATACATATCTGTCTGTATTTCTATTTGAACATAAATGATTTTCTTATAATAAAAGTAATAATTTGCTGTCCAAAGCTTTTCTCCTTATATACTCTCATTAAAAAAAAAAAAAGAAGATACTTGTCTTCTTAAATTGCTAGTTCATTTTTTTTCCTCCTGAGTGACTTCTATTCTTTTAAAGACTCAGGTAGACCTACCTGACATTTAAATATATAAGCATAAATTAATGATTAACTAATTGGGCATTTTTTATGATTTTAAACATTTTAATGAATTCATCTTATTGACAAAACAATTATAAATATGATGTCAAACACACATTATCCCTAGAAGTAGAAAGTCTTTTTTAGTAAGTAAAAGGCATTTCTTTACCTGAAATAAAATTCAGAATAAACCGGGAATGGTGGCACAGGCTTGTAATTCCAGCAGTTTGGGAGGCTGAGGCAGGAGGATTATGAGTTCAAAGTCAAAGCCAGCCTCAGCAACACCGAGGCACTAAGCTAAGCAACTCAGTGAGACCCTGTTTCTAAAATAAATAAATAAAAAAAAATAGGGCTGGGGAAGTAGTGAAGTCTTGAGGTGAATAAACATATTTTGAGTGCCCCCAGAGTTCAATCCCCAGTACCCAAAAGAAAAAAAAAATAAAAGACAAAAACAAATTTCAGAATAAAATATAATTCTCTTAATTCAGCAGATTAGAAATAAAGAACATAAACTAATTAAGGAGTGACTCCCTTAAGTTGAACTGGATACATGTTAAAATGGGTTGGCCACATTTGTGTGGTAAATGTCTATATTTGCATTTTTATTAACACTGTCATTTAGAGTGACAATAATTAGCCTTTATCCATTAAGGAAAACTTGATTTATAGATTTATAGCCCATCAACTCTGTGATTCCAGATGCTTAGACCAAAAAAATATGCTTGCATGGCAACAGTGTTCTCCAAGGTCAAAGAAAAGCTAGGAAATGAGAGGGCCAACTAATCTCTTATTGCTAAGAACAAAAATACACTTGTGCTCAAAATTGTCCTTTGCCTAACACCATGCAAATGGAACAAACATGCAATGATGACATAGATTATAAACGCATAGTCCAGCATGTTCCATCACCTCTGCTTGACAGAGAATGTGGCAGTGTGACAAATAATATCAAAGGACAGAAATAATTTTATGCGTCGTTGGCTTGATTATAGGATTCTGTGTCCTGAAGGTGTCTTATCCTGTTGCTGCTGTGTGAATGTGTTCCCCAAAGTTCATGTATTGGAAAATTCAATTCCAGGGGAGCAGTGCTGAGAAGCAGCACTATTAACAGTTGATTAGGTCATCATCGGGCTCTGACCTTGTGAATGGAATAAAGTGGTTATTATGGGAATATGTCTGTTATCACGGGAGTGGCTTGTTATAAAAGTGAGTTTGGGCCTTCCTTGCTCTCTCCTTGTGCTCTTCTTTCCTACCAACTTCTGACATGTCCTCATGCAGCAGAAAAACCCTTATCGGACGCTATTCCCTCAATAGGGATTTTTTTTTTTTGCCTCCAGGGACATTATCCAAATAAATTTCTGTTAATTATAAATTACACAATCTTTGGTATTCTGTTATTGAAGCACAAGTTGCTATAACAAGTACCTGAAATGTGGAAGCAACTTTGGAATTGAATAATGGGTAGAGGCTGGGAGAATTTGGTGGAGCAAAAATCCCTTGGCTGCCATGACCAGTGTGTTTAGTGGGAAATCAGATTAAAAAACAAGAAATGTAGGAGAAGTTTGGAATATCTTAGAGATTACTTAAGTAGTCATGTTCAGAATACTGATAGAAATATGTACAGTAAAAGCTATTTTAATGAGGTCTCAGAATTAAATCAGCAGCAAATTTTGGGATGGGGGTAACAATCTTCTTTTTTATACAGTGGCAAAGAACTTAGCAGAATCGTGTCTGTGTTTTATAGGAGGTAAAACTTAAGTATGAAAACTGGAATGTCTGTCACAAGAAATACTAATCATCAAAGTGTTGAAGTAGCCACATATAGCTTCCTTTGGCCTCTTACAGTAAAACAAAAGAAGAGAAAAATGATTAAATATGGAATTTATAATTAAATATAAAGCAGAATAGGAAGATTTGGGAAATTCACAGCTTTTTCAAGTAAAAAAAATAAAGATTCTTTAGAAAACTAAGACACAGGCATATACCAGTGAACATCTGCTAGAATGATCGGTATTAATACAAGGGTGTCAGGTGCTATTCGTCGGACAATGGGAGGATGACCCAAATGCATTCAGAGATCTCCATAGAAAGTCAGGACTTCAAAAACAAGGTTTCCAGGTAGGCACTCTCAGCACCCCAGCATCCGTTGCTCTGGGCTGCCTCAAATCTCTGCTTCCCACCTTCTGGAACAGTATTTCTTGGCAGCCACTACTATGGATCCAGAAAGTCTAAATACTATTCTTGCTAACACACCTAAAAGTACCATATTGTATGCATTCTCATGCAGAGAATTCATACAATATGGGTCCTAATTGGCCTTCATCCAAATTCCAAAGGATGTACTGGACAGCATGGAGGCCCATTTAGAAACCTGTATCAGGAGCAGGGCTACCACAGAGAGTTTCCACTAGGGAAATGATGGTGGAGCCATGGAAATAAGACCACCTGCAAGTGGTCAGAGCTGTAGAGATATCAGTGTGCAATGCCAGCTTGGTAGAGTTACCAACATGAAATTCCAGCCTGTGAAAACTGCAGTGTAGATTAAGCCCAGAAAAGGCATAAGGGCAGGGATGTCTGAGACCTTGGGGACCCAACTGCTCCATTATATCTAGAAAGTGGCACATTCAGTGAATGAATGGAGCTCTAAGGTTTAATGTTGTGTTTTGGACTTACTTGGGAGAAATTACCCTCTTTTTTATTGCCTTATCCTCACTTTCAGAATGGACAGTCTATCTCTGACCTGTCACACCATTATATTGTGGAAGTAAGTAACTTATTTTGACTTCACAAGCTCAGAGCTGGAGAGAAATTGCCTCAGACGGAATGGTGCCTTAAGTCCCACTAGCATGTGAGGTAGATAAGACTTCGGACTGAGTTGGTGCTAGAACGAGTTCAGACTTCATGGGCTATTTGGATTGGAGTGGATGTGCTTTGCCTATGAGAAAGACACAAATTTAGCTATAAACAGAACACTACTGTTTGAATGTGACCTCCATGGTTCACTTGTTGGAAACTTAATCCCTAAAGAAACAGTTTTGAGCAAGGTGTGGTGGTACACACCTGTAATCCCAGTGATTTAGGAGACTCAGACAGGAGGATCTGGAGTTTATAGTCAGCCTTAGCAAAAGTGAGGTGCTAAGCAACTCATTGAGACCCTGTCTCAAAATAAAATACAAAATAGGGTTTGGGATGTGGCTCAGTGGTTGAGTGCCCCTGAATTCAATCCTCAGTACCCCCCTCTAAAAAATAGAAAGAAAGAAAGAAAGAAAGAAAGAAAGAAAGAAAGAAAGAAAGAAAGAAAGAAAGAAAAAGAAAGAAAGACTTTTGGGAGGTAGGGCCTTTAAACAGTGATAATGTCATTGTCATGAGGCTGAGTTTATTATAGTAAGGGTGAAAACCTTCTTTCTCTCATACACATAGTCTCTTGCCCATGTGATGCTTTCCAACAGAGTTCTGACACCACACTATTACCCAGATGCTGGCTCTTTGATCTTGGACTTACCAACCCCCACAACCATAAGCTAAATAATTTTCTGTTCATGATAAAATACCCAGTCAGCGGAATTCTGTTAAAGCAACATGAATCAGGTTAAGACACTCTCTAATACACAGAAGAATTTCTGGTTTAACTTTGTTATAATTTTTTAAATATATAGGGCTTTGGGGATATTAAAAACAGGTCTATCAAGTTGGAATATATATGCATTTCTCTAGAAGGACAAAGTTTCAGCTGCTACTTACTGAGGGTTTATGTAAATGCCAAAATTTATACCGTGCATACTGTATTCATTATCTTATTGAAACATCACAAAACTCAGGATGTATTAACCATACCTTCCTAAAGAAGAGAGTGCATTTTGAAAGATTATGAAAATTTCTAAGCATTACAAAGTTAATAAGTAGTAGAAGTGGGGCTGGGGATGTGGCTCAAGCGGTAGCGCGCTCGCCTGGCATGCGTGCGGCCCGGGTTCGATCCTCAGCACCACATACCAACAAAGATGTTGTGTCCGCCAAGAACTAAGAAATAAAATATTAAAAATTCTCTCTCTCTCTCTCTCTCTCTCTCCTCTCTCACTCTCTCTTAAAAAAAAAATAAGTAGTAGAAGCTATCTGATTTTTAATCCTAAACATTTTACTATTCCCACACACACTTTTATTATTGAGGCCCGCATTTATTTGAAATGAAGTTTGCGTTTTTTCAGATAACTTTTATGTTCACCATCAGGTATGGTTTGAATGTGTCCTCCAAAGATCATGTGTTGGAAATTAATAACTCAAATTCATAAGTTACTCTTGGAAGGTCGAGTGTTTGGGAGAGAATCAGAGTTAGGTAAAGTTATGAAGGTGATGTCCCCAGAATAGGGTTAGTAGCTTCATGAGAGGAAGAAATACCCAAGCATCTACACTCCCCTTCTTTCCATGTGTTACTTTCTACCATGTCAGGATGCTACAAGGAAGCCCTCATCAGATGCTGGCACCTTGATATTGGACTTCCCAGCCTCCATAACTATGAGAAATAAATTTCATCTCCTTATAAACTACCCAGTCTGTGAAATTTGGATATAGCAACACGAAACAAGCTAAAACACCTGCTTATAAAATTTCCAGCAAAATTAAATGAGTTGGAGAATAGATATTTTGTGCCTATTCTAGATAGATAAGAAACTTAAGGATCAAAAAAAAAATGAACATGGATTACCTAAGATTATACAGTTTATGAAGTGGAAGATGCTAGAAATAAATGCTGGACTTACAATACAAAACTTTGTGATCCTCATTCTGTTTTACTTATTTCATACATACCCTCTTTGGTGAGAAGACAGAGAGAGCTCCCTCAATACACAGGCGGTCCTGAGGCAGAGGTCGAGATTCTCAGTGAGGAGACTTGAGATTTCATGCTCTATGAATAGATTGAAAGCAAAGTCATAACTGCAACCATATATAAGCAAGAGGAGAAAATCACAGCTTTTTAACACCCCAACTCCCTATCTAAAGATCTCCTTCAGTAGTTTCCTCCTATTTATAATTCAATTTCTGTACATGAGCAGAATGTTGGAGGTTTTCTCAAATTTCTGTGATGTAAACATTACCTGGGGCCAAAATCATTAACATCATTATAGATAAGAATGTCACAGATTATCTTTTCTTTTTTCTAGAATAGCCTCTTGATTATTCCAAATATCTTATAACATATTTGATGCTCTTACGTGTTGATTAAAAATAAAGGAGTATTTTGAAGGAATTATAAAAGATAACAATATTGTGTTAGAACTATCTATAAAGAGCAGTTTTTTGTTTGCTGTTCCTGAGCCAGAGGGAGAATTTACTGAGAGTTTATCTTTCTTTTTTTAAGAGATAGGTACAACATTAAGAGGGGTGACCTGGTCACTTAACCTAAACAAAAAGGATCTTTGAGTTTGAGGTCACATTGATAGCAGCATTCAACAAGTACTCACATGCATTTGCTGGCTCTAAGTGCAGATTGCTGAATGACTGAGCAATGGATAGCAAAATTGGTGACAGGGCTGCAGCCAGGCTGAAGGATAAATTTAAGTGAACCAAATCCATCTTCTTGGACCCATTTTCAGGTGTCAAGGCACAGAAGCTTCATATTCACGGTGATCACTCAAAGACATTGTTTACTGAGGATTCCCAGAGATTGAGGGGCATAAAACTCTATCCACTCTAGCACAGGATTTCCTTTTTGCTCACACTTCTAGAAGGAGCCCTTTGAATAAATAAACCTGGAGCAGGAATTAAAATGGAAAGGGAAGATGCTTCTGCTTAGGGGAACATGCTCTCACTTTTTTTACCTGGATATATTTGTTTCAAGAAGGAAAGTTAATGGGGAGGAAGCAGAATGTTGGAGGAAGCAGAAAACATAAACATCAATTTAATGTTTTCTGAACTGAGCCTTGGCCTCATCTTTTAAGAAGCTGTAAAGGGAATAAGGAGCATCTATCAAGCTTGGATTGGTGGAAAGCCAACATCAAAGAGGGATTAAGGCTAATAAATATGCAGATGTCATGTACATGTTATGTGGGTTGATAAAGAACTGATGAGGTCTCTAGTAAGGAATCCTAAATCATATTGTTATATTCCAAGAAAGTTTTCAAGGGCATAGCAAATGTCTATTATCTTTTTTAAAAAATGAGGTAAACTACCCATTCTCCTTAGCAGAGTGATATTAATGATAATAATAATAATAGAACAATTAAAGTCCTCTTACTGTGCTCTTTCATCTCTCCACTTCTAGACAAATAACTATTGTCTGTGAATAGCTGCTTCATATCCACAGTCTAAGAAATCACAGAGATATATTGTGGCTTTGCCCTGCTTATATTCAATTATACTTCAGTGACTGAGCATAAAGTATGCATCCTTGACTGAACTTTCCTTCTTAGCACTGTTTAAACTTATCAAAATGTAAATGAATAAAATACCCAAACTAGCAAATTTTCTTTTGACCTTGTTTATGAAGTGCTAGCGATTTTGATGAATTTGTAAAGCTACACATATTTATTACTTAAAGACTTGGACAACAAGATAAAATTTCTTGACTAATAAGAGTTGTTGTTATTGTTTTGTTTACATTGGAGCCATTTTGCATTTATGAGAAACTCTTTAAAAATATAACTGAAACTTGCCTTAACAAGCGTACAAACTATTTGGCTAAAATATTTGATTTGATTTTGGGTCAATATAGCTTTGTTGGTCTATGTTACTTTTTAAAAAAGTAAAAATTAATTTAATTTTACCCAAGCCTGATATTCATATCATGTATTTAAACAATTTGATTTTAAATTATTTAACAAATTCACTGGCCGTGTAATAAACCCATTGTTCATTATCAGAATGCCATAAACTCTAATGTCTTTAATGAAATCCATTTGTTTTTGTTTTAGAAATGTTTTATTAGCACTTCATTTTTAAGTTCTGTAAATAACCTGGTATAATATATTCAAAATTCTTATTAATGTTCTGATGGTGATTGTACATGCATGCATATAAAAATAAATATTTAGTGTTATTTAAACACATTTTTAAGTCTTCAAAATAGATAGGTTTAGTCTGGGGGAAAATAATCAAAGAATTTAACGTGATTTTGCTTTACAGTTTAGGAGTTTTAAATGTCCTCACAATATCACTTTGTTGGAGTTGTAATCCAGAGGCCATCAAAACATAGATCTCTGTTTATACATGGACAATTTAAGTATACACTGTCTGTGTCTATAGCAAAGAGGACTTTAAGCTAGCATGAATGCTGGAAATTTATAAGAATTGGATGTATATGTGATCAGAGTTATTGACTTTTAAAGAGGAAAGGAATGTCCTCACTGTATCAACTGCAAATCAGTGATGTTACTAAGAGAAGGCGTCTTGAAGCCAGATGGCCTGCTATGAATCCTGCCTGCCTTTTCAGCTCAATTGTTTCTTTGACTTTGTAAAGTACGTTTAACCTTTCTATGATTATTTCCTTTTATAAAAAGACAATACTTAACTCCTATGATTATTATGAAAATTAAATCAACTAATCATTGTGAAACTCTTAGATAATTGCAAAGCATATGTTAGGTTAAATCTAGTGAAATTATCATTTTCGTAAGTGAAAAAAGATTGACTATCAGCAAATTTAAACACCCTAATCTCAAATTTGTATGATGATCTACCTAGCTAACTATTATTATTTATTTAAGATTCAAGAACACTTATCAACCTGTCTCAGAGACTTATCTAATATGTTACCCGTTCCTGTATATGTCTAAAATCAGTTCCATATTTCTCTTTTTGTTACAATAGTATAGGGTATATTTATCTCTATCAAAAGTTTATCATGTGTATTGTTTTTGTTTTTCAATCTTGAAACACTTTTTTTCAAAACTGTGCTTTTTATTTCTTAAGCCCCAGCACTTACCACTGATTTCATTGTGTTAACGTATCAAAATCAGATTATATTAGAAGTGGGCGATGTTAGTGTAGAAGTTTTCCCATAGAGACATATGGTTCATGCCCACCTGAGAGCCTACCTCAAAATGAGCCCGCAGCTGAGTCACAAACTTTTCAAAGCACACCAAGGAGCTGACTATCAAGCTGCTTGCAATGCAGGGACACGGCAGAGGCCAGCCCAGGCATCTACACTGAACACAAAGAAAGGAGCAATAAAAAGGAAATTGATCCTGATCTCAGACCTGTCTGCACAACAATTCTCCAGAATGAATTTGCTGTTTCCGAAAAGTAATTTCCCAGGTATGAAATTATGGCTACAGGAGTAATAGGAGATTTTCATGCAAGTAGAGAGAGTTTGTGATTTTTATACAGATCTATTGTTATACTGTGAAAGGCAAACACAGCAATCCCTTCTAATCTTTAATACAGAGGACATTCTATTTTTTTAAAAAAAGGACAATATGAAAACACAAGAATCAAGTTAGAGAGAGAGGGAGGGACAAATGGGGGAAAAGAGAAAAAAAGACAATATGTATAGAAAGTTAGCAAAAGAAAAAATGAAATTTTTAACCAGATCTGCATTAAACTTACCAGGAATTAAAATGTACTCTTGTGGAGAGCAAATGGATTTAGAATAAAAAAGAACTTGTTCTGAATCTTGCCTTGGTTATTTATTGCCAGTCTTTTATAGAAAGTTACTTTCCTCTCTATGCATCCCTTTCTTCACCTGTTAAAATTGGGATCATAACTAGAATGTCTACCTCTCAGAGCTGTGAAGAGTCACAAAGTAATATGTAAAAATTTCATATATAATATCTGGACAGCAGTAAAAGTTAAATAAATGTTTATTAATGTATGAAAGAGGAAGTCCAAGTTCAAAACGTTATACATTATTTATATTTATTTTAAAAATTGAGTAATCATGGAAAAGAACATTTTCATAACTATTATCCATAAGAGATTTAAAAGTAGGTTTTCACATACTAACAAATATTATTTTAATGTATTTCATTATGCAATTATAATCCTTATTTTAGAGATGCGAACATCAAATAATTTAAGTTGAAATTTGGCAAATGTGGTGTGGAAATTCATTTATATGTATATAAGACCATCAATAGAAGCTTAAATAAAAAAGACTTTTATTTCTCTCTAACATAATTAGTAAGAGGCCCAAAGTGATACAAAAGCTCCATGGTGTTGGAGCTTCGATTTTTGGATCCTCCTATCCATGGGTGTTGTCTTAATTCTCCCATTGGTTGGAATAAACTGTTTTACATTAACAAACTGATTCTCACATCCCAGATGATTAATGTAAGAAAAGTTTATTTTCTACACATTACATAGCATATCATCAGCAAAGGGCTTGACTGCCCCAAATCACTCAGGAACGTGGGGGTGATGGAGACTCTGCCACCTTATAGGCTCATGGAATGGAATCTGAAGTTTCCTGGTCCCTCTTTCAGAGGAAGAGAGGAGTTCAGATTGACATATGACCTTTTCATGTTCAGCTAGGAAGTGATTCAGGTTATGTCTACTAACAGTAGTCATTTGGCTTATTTAAACACATGGGCCTGAGATATATTACAAATATATAGAATATTTGGTGAGTATTTCTATTTCTTCTACAGCATAAATTTCCTAAAATAGCTTGCCAATCTAGCTTCATTTCAGCCCAAGTAAGAGGAACAGAGAGAAGTATAGGGTGTTCTTCAATCCCTTAGAGGTAACTTGTAGAAGGTGTGTACAGACTTCTAGTTACAGCCCATCAGGCAAACTTAGTGAGATTACACCTACCTGCAAAGACTAGAGAATGTGATCTTCATTCTGATAGTCACATGTCTTGCTAATTAAGGTTCTATTATGAAAGAGAGGGAGTAAGAATGGATGTCAAAAGATAGATTGTAGCCTCAGCCAAAAAATTTATTAACAAAATTATAATGTGAGTTTGTTTACACTTAGGAAATACTGCATTTCTGGATTCTAATGTCAATCAAAATTTATTTTTTAATTTTTTTTTATTGGTTGTTCAAAACATTACAAAGCTCATGACATATCATCTTTCATACATTTGATTCAAGTGGGTTATAAACTCCCATTTTTACCCCAAATACAAGTTGCAGAATCACATCGGTTACACATCCACATTTTTACATAATACCATATTAGTGACTGTTGTATTCTGCAACCTTTCCTATCCCCTACTATCCCCCGTCCCCTTCCCTCTCATCTTTCCTCTCTACCCCATCTGCTGTTGTTTAATTCTCTCCCTTGTTTTATTTTTCCCCCTTTCCCCTCACCATCTCTTATATGTAATTTTGTGTAACAATGAGGGTCTCCTTCCATTTCCATACAGTTTCCCTTCTCTCTCCCTTTCTCTCCCCCCATTCGTCTCTGTTTAATGTTAATCTTTTCCTCATGCTCTTCCTCCCTGTTCTGTTCTTAGTTGCTCTCTTTATATCAAAGAAGACACTTCGCATTTGTTTTTTAAGGATTGGCTAGCTTCACTTAGCATAATCTGCTCTAATGCCATCCATTTCCCTGCAAAATCCATGATTTTGTCGTTTTTTAGTGCTGCATAATACTCCATTGTGTATAAATGCCACATTTTTTTATCCATTCATCTATTGAAGGGCATCTAGGTTGATTCCAGAGTCTAGCTATTGTGAATTGTGCTGCTATGATCATTGATGTGTCACTATCCCTATAGTATGCTCTTTTAAGGTCCTCAGGGAATAGTCCAAGAAGGGCGATAGCTAGGTCAAATGGTGGTTCCATTCCCAGCTTTCCCAGGAATCTCCATACTGCTTTCCATATTGGCCACACCAATTTGCAGTCCCACCAGCAATGTACAAGAGTACCCTTTCCCCCACATCCTCGCCAGCACTTATTGTTGTTTGACTTCATAATAACTGCCAATCTTACTGGAGTGAGATGGTATCTTAGGGTGGTTTTGATTTGCATTTCTCTGACTGCTAGAGATGGTGAGCATTTTTTCATGTACTTATTGATTGATTGTATGTCCTCCTCTGAGAAGTGTCTGTTCGGGTCCTTGGCCCATTTGTTGATAGGGTTATTTGTTATTGTTTAATTTTTTGAGTTCTTTGTATATTCTGGATATTAGGGCTCTATCTGAAGTGTGAGGAGTAAAAATTTGTTCCCAGGATGTAGGTTCCCTATTTACCTCTCTTATTGTTTCTCTTGCTGAGAAAAAAACTTTTTAGTTTAAGTAAGTCCCATTTGTTTATTCTAGTTATTAACTCTTGTGCTATGGGTGTCCTATTAAGGAATTTGGAGCTCCACCCCACAATATGTAGATCGGAGCCAACTTTTTCTTCTATCAGGCGCAGAGTCTCTGATTTGATATCAAGCTCTTTGATCCATTTTGAATTAACTTTTGTGCATGGTGAGAGAAAGGGGTTCAGCTTCATTTTGTTGCATATGGATTTCCAGTTTTCCCAGCACCATTTGTTGAAGATGCTATCCTTTCTCTATTGCATGCTTTTAGCCCCTTTATCAAATATAAGAAAGTTTTAATTTTGTGGATTGGTTTCTGTGTCCTCTGTTCTGTACCATTGGTCCACCTGCCTGTTTTGGTACCAGTACCATGATGTTTTTGTGTCAATCAAAATTTAACATTCAAAACAATCTGGAAGCACTTCCTGTTGTGTCACCAAAATGTTTCTTTTCAAATTAATAGTTAGTATAACTAGATCTATTGAAATATCATCTTTTCTTCTACTCAAAAGGAATTTTTTTCTGAATCAGGCAATCTGGATGCTTCTAGTTACAAAAAAAAAAAAAAATCTTATGGGATTTTAGAGACCTGAAGTTGAATACAATAAAAGAAAGAACACACATATGTGGTTCATGCTTAGTCTTTGCAGTTTCACAAAGGAAAACAAGTTATCCATTAAAATGATTCAGCTGAGTTTTGGTGATTTCTTCTTTGTCTAAGGAGGAAATCTTTTGAAGAATACGTGTTTGACAGTTCCAAGAACTAATGTTCCAGTTCTGTACTTATATCAAAATCAATTTAAGGGAAAAGGTTGTTAGCTTTTTTCCTTCTTCTCAAAGTTATTTTTAAAAAAATGACAAGACAACCATTATTAAAAAGTCCTATGCCCATTTGAAATTCACCCTAAGATATTTTTTAAAATCATTATTATGGGCCACCTATGGATTGCATAAAAGCTAATTGGTAGAAATTATGCCATTATATTGACCCTCACAAAAGAAAGAGTATTTCAGGCAGTATTACCTGCAGTGAATCCACCTGCCTATCAGAGTTACTCTGCACTGTTACAGATAACCACCTTGAAGACTGATTTGCATTTACTGGCTTCCTTCAGCGAACACCACCTGACTTAAGAATGCATAGATTAGAATGTGTGCTAGTTAACAGAAATGTTAGACAACACACAGAAATGGAGAATTATTAGCTCATGTGTTGGCCCCAGCTCTTGAAGCTCAGTGGGTTTGCTCAGACATCATTAATTTTTTTCTCTATGTTTGTGATGAGCCTCCAAACAGATTCAATGATATTATCTTCATTCTGGTAGGATTAAGCTTCAAAAGAAGATCTTTTGAGCCCTGATGGCACCTCGTGATGAGATCCATGTCCCAATGGTCATCTACTGGCTTGCCAGCCATACCATCAGGCTGGGGCTAGTGATCTGCCACGGTGTTCACTGACTTGAATTGCCAACAGTTCATCTCACATCTTTAGCTAAACAAGTTGCCTTCTGTCATGGGTTTTCTCATTAATCTGAAATGCAAAACATCACTGGACCTTTAGGAGGCTACCTTTGCTTATTGGAGATCAGGTTTCTGAAAAGGTATTCAGTAAGATTAAATTAAAATACCTAGAAATCTGGGTGTAAGTAGCTCTTTGGAGTGAAGTTGGCCAGTTGGAGAGAGGAAAAAGAGACTTTCTGCACACAGTGATTGCCACAGAAAATATCTCTCATGCTAGAAAATTCACTGTGCTTGTTATGTGATTGCAGCCAGCTCAGAAATGCATACCCTTATGTGGGCTTTCTCACCTTCCTCATTTTGGTTTCTCTTGCCTTCCTTTTTCTGAGATTTCACTCACCTTTAAAATATTACCACTAATCCATCTCCTATTACTTATATTTTATATTATACATAGTTTTTTATATTTTAAATTTTTATTAATAATTCATAATTGGATTCTCTAAATTTTGATCATGGCCAGGTGTGGTGGCACATGCCAGTAATCCCTGCAGCTCGGGAGGTGGAGGCAGGAGGATTGCGAGTTCAAAGCCAGCCTCAGCAACTTGGCGAGGCACGAAGCAACTCAGTGAGATCCTGTCTCTAATAAATTACAAAATAGGTCTGGGGATGTGGCTCAGTGGTCAAGTGCCCCTGAGTTCAATCCCTGGTACCAAAATAAATAAATAAATAAATAAATAAATAAATAAATAAATAAATAAATAAAATTTGATCATGACCTAAATATTTTTAGTGAAGAACAAGTATATTTCTCCTTATTCCATTATTCCTCTGTCCTTTCTTCTTTCTCCCTATGCTAATTTTCAATTACTATGATAAAATATGTGAGACAATCAACTTGAAATAAGGGAAGGTTTATTTTGGCCCACAACTTCAGAGGTATCAATCCATAGTTGTTCAATAAATTGAACAACTTGTTTCTTTGGCCCGTGACAGCACAGCTACACCCTGGTGATAGTATGCAGTAGGGTAGCCCTGTTTACCTTATGGCAGCTAAGATACAGAGCAAGAAAGGCCCATCTTTTTATCCCTTCCCCCAAGGGAAAGACTCCAGTGAACTATCTCCCACTGTCCCCACCCTGCAAAAGTGCCACCAACTGCCAACCGAAACAAATCCTCAAAACCTCTGGGAGACATTCAAGAAAATAGCCAGTGACTCAGGAGGCTGAGGCAGGAGGATTTGAGTTCAAAGCCAGGCTCAGCTAAAGCTAGTGCTAAGCAACTCAGTCTCTAAATAAAATACAACATAGGGCTGGGGATGTGGCTCAGTGATTGAGTATCCCTGAGTTCAATCCCCAGTACTCATCCCCCCAAAAAATAAAACTGAGAGAGAGAGAGAGAGAGAGAGAGAGAGAGAGAGAGAGAATATAATAAATATTTATAGTCAATTCTGTGGAATTAGCAAGATAAGAATTTTACATATGTTTAAGGCACTTACAAGATATGTTAATTTTCTCCTTAAATACACTCAAGTTAACATTTATTATCATAACTCTATAAAGACAAGCATCTGAAAACCCACTTAAGAGTTTCCTGTCAAATTGTAGGATATGGCTCAGAACAACATTGGGAATGTTGGTCTTGGTAGATGTGACAATTTTTAATAATTATGTAATTATTACATTAATCTGAATGGAGATCCTTTCTTTGAACCATAGGATTTTAGCAGTAAATGGTATATAAAATTTAATTTTAGAGACCTCAGCCTTCATTTGGTCCTAACTTTATAATGTAAGACAAATATGTCTCTCAGAGATATGGAGTAACTTTAAAAGACACATAGCTGCCCAAGTTCAGTGATTCAAAATTAAGATCCAGGTCTTCTGAATCAAAGTTCAAAGTCCTCAAGTCACTTGTGGCCATTTGCTACATACCTTTCTTTAAAGCTATCTCTCTACCTTGACAGTTTGAAATAAAACCTACAAGGGGAATTTTTTTTTAAAATATACAATTAAAATACCTGAGGAACTGAACACTAGCCTTTGATTTTTTAACAAGATTTTCAGGGAAGAAGCCCATAAAGTCTTTTAACTGCATACTTGCAACAGAGAAGAAGACTGTGGATTCTAAATTATTTAAGCTCAGGAGACATGGCTTTAAACCATAAAGAATGAAATTGTTGGCAGTGCTCGAGATTTTCTGACCTATGTTCCTCTGAAATATTTAGATATTCTTTTTAATCCATCCTTATGCTCTGAATGATGGATGGCTTTGAGAAATCCTGTCATGTGTTAATAATGAATCACAGCAATTAGGAGAACATAACAAATTTGTGGCTGCCTGTGCATTTTCTCTTGTCATGATGAGAGTGTGCAATATTGGCTTTCTTCATGATATTTTATTTTGTTTACTTATTTTCTTTTTCTATTTAAAATTCAATTTTATTTATCCTTAAAATTTGAAATTTAAATCATAGTAATGATGTGAAAAACAGAAAAATAAGAAAAAAGAATTAAATAATGCTCATACCTCACTCTCTAAAAGTAGCTAATACTAAAATTTTGGAGTTTTCTTTTTCCAAACATTTTTCTAGTCACATATATTATTCATTTTTATAAATTCATATACATTATACATACTATTTTTGTATTCTTTTCTTTCTTTTAAAATTTACAGGGAACCTCTTTCCAAGTCTAACTTTTCTTCCATTCATGTTAAGGGTTATATTATTTTGTCCTATTAATGGATGGACACTTGATCATTATGTAATATCCCTCTTTATCACCAATAATATTCCTTGTTCTGAATTCTACTTTGTCTAATAACATAGCCTTTGAAGCTTATGGTATTTTGCATAGTATATCTTTCTCATCATTTTACTTTTAATGTCTGTCATTACATTTTGAATTAGTTTCTAGACAGGAAATTGTTAATTTGTCGACAAATTAACAATCAATACCTTATAATTGAAATATACATTATTGATATATAATGTAATGTTTTAATTTATTTTGGTGGTATTAGGAAATATACCCAGTAGCACTCTACCACTAAGTTGTATTTCTAGCCATTTTTATTTTTAATTTTGAGACAACATCTCATTAAATTACCCAGGTTTGTCTCAAACTATGTGATCTGCCTTATTCATTCTCCCAAGTAAGTGGGATTACAGGCACACACCACTATGTCAAGCTTGCAATAATTCATTGGTATTTTTGTTTTCTGGTATGTTCTTTTATCTTCAATATGTTTATCAAAGAAATTCTTTTTCTCCTAAAAACATCATAATTCATTAGAAAAGATTGTTTATAATGTAAAATAAGGCAAATTATATATATGTGTATATATGAGGAATAGACAGTGTCACATTTAAATTTGCTTCAGTTTTCTAGTATATTTATTACTAGGAATCAGAGGAATTTCCGATATGTCAGTTTCATTTGGTTAAGCCCCTCGAGACACACCCTTGTGTGAATAAAGTGGTCTCCTAAACTCCCTTCTTAAGCAATGATCCCCTATTAATTATAGAAGCACTTTAAAATATTGTCTTATTTTGAATAAAATTTCATAAATTTAACAGATATAGCTAAAAGTTTAAAATTTATAAAAAACAAATATTTTTATAAAAAATAAATTTTGTATCCATGAAAAAGCACAAAATTACAAAGATAATATAATATATTTACTTCATGGCCTGTCTATTCTTAGGAAATTTAAGGACTTAACTACTTATTGGGCAATAATGAGGTCGCAGACATTATGACAAGTATAACTCAAAGATAACCTGGTGCAACACAGTAAAAGGACAATCTGTTATTAAGTATATATACATATATACACAAACTGTTATCTATAAAACTGCAGATAAAATAACAAAGACATATATTCCATTAATCATCAGAGCAATGCTGTCATCACCTTTCTCATATTCTCCAGAAAAGTCCACTCATACAAACATGAGAGTGAGAGTAATAAAGGCAATTCATACATTATTATTAATAATAACATATAAATATAGATTTAAACTCATGGGACCCATGAAACCATATTAGTGATTCCATGGCATCTATGGAACACATTTTGATAACTACTGCCTTAGTGTTTCATTTTTGCTGTTTCACAGTTACATGTCATTAAAAAATCAATCCTTTATTACCATGTTTTATACTTTCTTAGCTGAAATATCTGACAGAATTATGCTTGATTGACATGAGCTTAACTGTTGCCTCAAAAGAATATGGTAAAGGGCTGTTCCCTTTCACACTTCTTAGAATAAAAATATTATTAGGTTGGTTTGGATTTGGATCATGCAAAGTTTCTCTGTGCATGCTTTTCAAAAGCTTAACCTCCAAACTTTGCTTCATTTGTTTTTTTATCACAGATCACATGAGTGATTCAAAATGGCAGAATCTGTTCTGAGAAAAATGATATTTGGACCCAAGGGGGAGACAAGGTAACTCAACTCTACAACTTCATTTAATTTAGCTCATTTTTATAAGCACCAGAGTATTAGTTTTTGATTTGGCAATATTAATACCAACTTAAATCCATATAGATATTCTGAATCAGATGTGCTAGCATGTTCAAGACTTTTATAATTTTCAAAACTTTGAATGCTAGGATTATTGATTATAATATTTGCCCACTGTTATATTTTTATTATTAATAACAATTATGCATATTGACTCCTAGAAAAAAATGAATTAAAATATTCATTAAAAGCTAATGTTTTATTCAATTATGTCATACAAATAAATCAACTAGTTGCTTAGATAAAACTAGCTCTCTACACTTTTTGATATCACATAAGGACAACTTCCCAGTAAGTGGCATAAATTAATATAGTGAACATTTCTTAGCATTCACTAAAAGCCTATCACACATTTTTCTTGACTCTGTGTATTGCATTAAGAACTTCTCCAGAAATATGATGAAGAGAAATAGTTTACTTTTTGTTATGTGAGCTTCTAACATACTAAATATAAGAGATAATTTTGGTGAAAAATAATTCCTATAAAAGGAATCTATGTATCAAGTGTGAATAAATAGTTTCAGCTTTAGCAACAATGATAATTGCCAATGTTAAAATTTTACTAAGTGGCTAAGAGTTTGGACATTTATTGATGCACATGTATCTCAGACAAGCTAGTGGTATAAATACCATCTTAATACTTAATGTACTGATAAGGCAATTCAGTCCTAGAAAATCTGTTTCACCCCAAAGACTAGGTTACTAAAATTTGTCAGGACTTGGATACAATTCTAGAACCCATATAACATCAGAAACCTCTCTATTTCAATGTGGTTCTTCTAATTAATAACAGCATCTCTTTCAGTGAGGAGATACTATCATTTGAATTATTCATGTTACCAACTACTTTCTCAACATTTATAAATTAATAGTGTAATTCTTAAAGTGATGTGTATTTAGTTAATTTATTGAAAAATAACTAAAATCATTTGTACTACACAATTGTATTAAATTTACCGTGTAGATTTGCTGCCAAGATTGGATTTTTTATCATCCCACAAATAATATTTCACAGAATCTTTTTTCCTTTGTTGGAAAACATTTATTCCAATAGCTACAGAAGGCAGTTAGGTGTCCCCTAGGTTTAAATTTGAGAATATTTAATGGTTTAACAATGTTCTTCATTGCTGAGAAAAAGAAGACTTGGTGCCTTTTATTTCATCTTCAATGAAAAATGAATCTTAATTTTTTTCTATTAATTGGCAATTGTTCTTTACTTGAATTTGAGCCAACCTGGCATAAGTAGAATTTTTTTGTTTGTTTGTTTTGGCTTTTGTAGTTGAGAAGGTCAGAGGTTGGGTTGCCTTCAGGCAAGACTGATGTACAGGCAGGGATGATATCTTAGTTATCTGTTTTCTCCCCACCATTTGGCTCAACTTGACTTCTTCAGGCTTTCTCTCTGCACTCCGACAGACAGGGAACACTAGCTGTGGGCAATCAAGATTTTTTATTGTCATCTTCAGTTCCCTAAAGGAAGGGCAATGTTCTTTCCTTTAGGATTCTTAGGGAAATCTTATTGACTTTTAGTTAAACTAATTATTAATTCTAAACATAAATTTATGGCAGAAGAATGTGAGTCCTCAGTGGGTTTAGGACCAGTCCTCCTGCCCCACCTCTGTCTCAGAGCAGTTGCCCAAGAGGAGAATTCTAAGAGAAGGATACCTGCATAAGTGATTAAGACAGTATTTCTAGGAGAAGCGAGAAAGGAGGACTGGGGAAGAAAGGAAACCAAGGAAAGGTGGTGTTTTCAGCAGACTGAAGAAAAAGTTGTCCCCAACCTTTCCCTACAGACAAATCATTATTCCTACACTTCTAAATTATTGGCCAAAGAGAAACGTAAACTCCAGACCCACCGGCAAGAAGGCAGAGTCTCCCCAGGGGTCTAAGGACTATCTCTTGAGGACCATTCAGTCTTGGATACAAGCCAGTGGAAACAAATGCACACAGAAGCTGAACAGGGAGCGCAGAGAAAGACAGTGCTGGAGCTTTTGGACAATGCACTCCCAGTGCTAGCTATAAACCTTAAATCTGAGGGGTAGCTAGTGATCTCATCCAAATGAAAACCAGAGTGCATTTTATCAGAATCTGGATGAACTTAGCATTGTGTAGAACAAATTTTTCCAAAATAATTTAGAAAATGAGTCAAAATACTTTTCAGTAAAATATTGGCTAATTGATTGACATAGAGTCAGCTTAAACACCTACAGATCATGGTATCTGAAAAAGGGTAATACTAGAACAAATTCCCTTTTGATACTGAGGTACAGAAAAATAGAAATCTTGGTTGCTTAATTTTAAATGGTAGTATTAGTGAATTAAGTATCTGTTGTGCAGTGGAATGAACATAAGATTTAAAAGGAAGTTCTTTCACTAAAAGTATAAATTTGGACAAATTAATTAACCTTTCTCAGGCTCCTTTCCCTTGCATGCAAAGTGAGAATTAAAGTAAAACCTTTTTCTCTAGTTGTGGTGAAGATCAGATAAGATAATGAATACAGAAAAGGCTTTCTAACTGTATAAAAATGTTTGGAATGTTAATAGACCTACATTTCTTATTAGTGTGTGAATTTCTGAGGGCCAGGACCTTCTCCACCTTAACTCTTCCCAGTGTTTAGCCTAATACCTACACTTAATTTACACTCCTTGGAGATTTAAGAAGGAAAAACACATTTAGCAGTCAAGATTTTTTTTTTTTTTTGCTTTGGCAGTTATATGCTTATGTTATGATTGTTTAAAACGAAATTTTAACTTTGACAGAAATATAAAAAACATTTAAGATTTTGTGAGGCAGTACTATGTCCTTTATATGAGCAGAAACAAAGGTTAAGAGGCAAAATGATGTTGTGCCCTCTTTCATATTTTTAAATTTTTTGCTTTATTGAGAGGGGATTAAGGAGACACAAATTACAAAATCGCAAAATAGTGCAACAGTGGTCCACTTTTTGAACATAGCACTTGCTGCATATGTTAAAAGGGACATATTTTTCTTTTCCTCTTCTTCTTCTCCCCCTCCCTAACCTGGGGACTGGGAACAAGATTACCTTTGAGTTATCCATTCTCCACAAGAAAGAGATGTCACCAGAAGAAGTAGGAAGTGACTATTGCCCAAATTAACAAGTGAATTTCAGCACATCAATGGGGCATGCCTGGGACCCCCTGCCAGGGAATACCTGGAATGCAGCCTTTGTATAGCTTCTTTAAAAGCCCTGTTTTCCCAGATGGGCAGAATCACAGTCTCTGGAACAGGAATCCCTATGTTTCTCCTTTGCTAACAAAGCAATAAAACTTCTTTTACCTTTTTTTCTCAAAACGCTGTCCTCCTTTTTGGATTGGGCTGGGAACAAGAACTGAGTTTTCAGTTAACAGTAATTGGCTTACCATTGTCCTCGATTTCTTCAGAAAGCAAAGTTTGTATGTGTCTGGAAGGAAACAAATTATTAGCACTTTTCAAAACTTAAAATGTTATCGAAATTTTCTTTAGTAGAGGTAGAAAATACTGGGTAGTGGGAAAGACAGAGAGAGATAATTTTAAATAAAAGACTCTAGAATACATAGATGCTAATTTTCCAGGCTTCTAAGACAGGCTACATGGAAATATTATTTCAGCTTGTGTTTCAATGTCCTTATCTATAAGAGGGCATAATAATAATATTGTGTTTATATATTATGGTCAGAAATAATTGTCTCAATATATTAGAAATATTTTATCAATTCCTATGCCATGTTTTACCCTAATGTTTATTATTAATCTAAAATTAGAAATATATAAGACACTCAGAACACTGTAGAATATCTTTGAGCACTAACTACTAAATAGATTAGCACCTGTAAGTGCAAAAGTAAAAATAAGAAATTATCCATACTGCATCTGATACAATCAATCCCTGTCAAAATATCCACACCATTCAGTGATAGAAAAACTAAGATCCTACTTCTCAACAATGTGTTCAGTATTTAACAAGATGCTGGTTCAGTTCTCTTTATGTCACCTGCTCCCTTTAGAGATTATAAACAAACTTTGCTGCAAGCTTGGCATGTGCAGAATGCCCAGCCATAACTGTTACATGACCTTCTTGAGATGATGGTAGTGGGCCCTCTTCCATCTCTCTGCAAGCTTAGTGCATATGGACATAATGTTCAGATCATCACGCCAAGAGTGGACCCCATTATCAGGACAAAGATCAGATGAAACATGTGCAGAAATCCTGAATTGTGTTCAATAACCACCACTGCACCTGCAAAGACAACACTCAAGCCTAGAGATTCTAAAACCATGTCTTTAAAAGGCCAGTCCAGGAACCTTGGCCCATGTCTGTTTCTCTTGCTCTGGAGCATAAGCCCTCTGAAACCTCATTCATTTGTTACTGTTGGCCTCTTAGTGATTTCCAACTCAAAGTGAGCAAAAGAATCCTAGATTGATCAACAACAATCCTTCACAGATTAAAAAACAAAACAAAACAAACACCTGAAATTTGTATGAGACTACAAAAGAAACCAAATAGCCAATAAAAACTTGATACTTGATCAAAAAGAACAAACCTGGAGACACTATGTTACCTGATTTCAAAATACATTACAAAGATATAATAATTAAAGCAGCATGGTGATAACACAAAACAGGTATCAGCTCTTAGAATAGAACGGAGTCCATACATGAATTGGTGTGTGTTATGAATATTTTTGTCACCTTGACAAAATACTTGTGTTAAATACCTTAAAAGAGTATGATTTGTTTTGGTTCATATTTTCAGAGGTTTCAGTCCACAGTCACTTGACCTCTACGGGCCTGGGTGAGGAATAACATCATAGTAGGGAGCATATGGCAGTTTAGACTGCTTAGCTCACGTCGGCCAGCCATTAGAGAGCTGAGAGAGGCAGGGAGAAGCAGCTATGGATGAAATATACCTTCAAACTCAGGCTGTTGGTGACCAACCTACCCCAACTATGCCCTTCCTACCAATGGTGCCACCAGGGAGGGACAAAAACTTTAACACATGAGCCTTTAAGGTTCATTTCAGATCCAAACTATAACACCTTGCAACTTTGGATAATTGATAGAAGAATCAAGTCCGACTTTATTAAATACTTAAATATGAGACCTATTAGTTTTATACTAATAGAAGAAAAGAGGGAAAAGTTCCATGACATCAGTCTGAATAGTAATTCCCAAGGTATGATTTCCAAAAGCAAATATATACCAAGGGAATTGCATCAAGCTAAAAAAGCTTGTGCGTAGCAAACAATCAGCAGAGACAAAACACAACCATTAGGAGAAAATATTTGCAAACTTTATATCAGCTAAAGAGATCACATCCGAAATATATAAGAAACTCTGATCAATAAAAAGAAAATAAATAATCATATTAAAATCTGGGCAAAAGACCTAATACACATTTCTTAAAAGAAGATATACAAATGTCCGACAGATTTGTGAAAAAATATTTAACATCACTAATCATCAAAGGAATGCAAATCAAGACCAAAATGAGAGGGCTGGGGATGTGGCTCATGTGGTAGCATGCTCGCCTGGCATGTGTGCGGCCCAGGTTCGATCCTCAGCACCACACACAAACAAAGATGTTGTGTCCGCAGAAAAACTAAAAAATAAATATTAAAAAAATTCTCTCTCTCTCTCTCACTCTCTCTTAAAAAAAAAAAAAGACCAAAATGAGATACCACCTCACTTCTATAGAGTGGCTATTTTATCAAAAAGACTATAAATAATAAGCATTTGTGAGGATATGGAGAAAGGAGAACCCTGACACTGTTCGAAGAATTTAAATTGGTGTGGCCATTATGGAAAACTGTATGGAGTGTCCTCAAAATATGAAAAAAATGCAACCATCCTATGGTCTACCAGTTCTTTTTTGCTGGGGCGTGTCAGGGATTGAACTCAGTGGCAGTGGACCACTGAGTCACATCCCCAGCCTTATTTTGTATTTTATTTAGAGTCAGGGTCTCACTGAGTTGCTTAGTGCCTTGCTTTTGCTGAGCCTGGCTTTGAACTCGAGATCCTCCTGCCTCAGCCTCCTGAGCCACTAGGATTACAGTGGAGCAGCATCATGTCCAGTTTATGTATGATTCGCCAGTTCTGATAGAAATAAAATCAATATGCTGAAAAGACTACTGTGCTTCCATGCTCATTGCAGCACTATTCACATTAGCCAATAAAAGGCAACAATCCAAATATCCATCAATTGATAAATGTGATGCGTATATACGATGGGATACTATTTACACATAAAAAAGGATGAAATGCTGTCATTTGCAACAATGTGGATGAGATCATGATGATAAATGAAAGGAAATGTTAATTCAACTAAGTTATCATGCACAGAAAGACAATAACTGCATGACCTTACTTATGTGTAGAATTTTTAAAAGTCAAATTCACAGAGATGGAGAATAGAATGCTTGCCAGAGGCTGATGGGAGGAGGGCAGATGTTGGTCCACAAGAAGATGTTGGTCAAAGGGTACGAACTTTAGACTAGAAAAGAGTGATAAGATCTGATGATCTACTATACAGGTGATTCTACTTAATATATTGTGTATCTCCATATGCTAGAAGAGTGAATCTTACAGAACTCAACACAAAGAAATAATATGTAGGTGAAATGTTATATATGATAATTAGTAAATTTGATCATTCCACAAAGTATACATATATTGAAGCATCACATGATATCTCATATGTACTTGAGACATAATAATATATTTATATTGTATTTATTTTGTGTCAAATAAAAATAATCTTGTTGATTGATATTAAGTAAAAATAAAGGAATGAAATTTTCCCCATTACTTTTCTTAGAGCATTTTATTTAAAACAATTGTAATGCTTTTTCCATTTCTTTGTAATATATGTAAATATTTTTTTAAAGCTAAGTATGTCCTTTTTTAGCTTCATGACCTAGGATGATTTTCTTAAGCACCTGGGAACTATCTTATTAGAATGAAAATACCCAGCCTCTGTGGGAAAGTGGGCACTTAACTTCAACTGCTTCTAAGTTATAAAACTGCCATTTTATAATGACATGAAAATTTACTTTTCCTTTGGATAAGGTCAATTAACTATTACAGATGATCACTCCAATTACCAGGTGAATTTAAGGTGAACTTTCTACCAAAGATACTATCAAGTCCTCTTACTTGAGGTCTAGTTATCATCCATGTTAAGAACTCTCACATTAATGTGTTGCCCTGCTTCAGTGTATAAAATTGTGTGATTCCATTTTGCACAGAGCAGCTTGCTTGTGATGTGCATCACTTTCTGGTTTAATGCTTATTCAGTAATAAAACTGATTTCTTTCTCTGCTATGTTTATGGAGAGGTTTTCTGGGTTGGCAAAAGAGTGTGTTCAATTATATTTTGCCAACACATCTTTCTTTTTATATGTGGGTCAAGAAATACTTGAGCATTTATATTTATCAAGAGGAATCATGACATCTGGCAAAGAAGTTTTGATTACTTCTTTACTCATGCTTTCATAGTTTTTTTTTTCTTTTCCACTTACAAAGCCCTAGTCACTGACAAGGGTATGATTTCAATAAAGTATTTTTCTGAAAAAAGTGTTGGCAGAGAACTAAATCTATCATTTGTTCTTTTGATAAAAAAATTAAATGCAGATGATATGGGGCCCACTGCATCATATTTGCCTAAAGAAGTATTTTTTTTTTCTGATTTAGGGTTAAATCTATGTGCGTGGACAGAACTACCACTGAGCTACACTCCCAGCCACACCTAAGTAATATTTGATATTTTATTGTCAAATCTTCTGTTTGGCCATCATTAAAATGAGGAAAACAATGCCCACTTCTTTGCATTGCTGTGTAGAGAGCACTTTCTGATGTAATCTGTCATTCTACTAACAGTATATTGAGTTTGCTGTTGTTACTCATTTTGTTCCAGTGTTGCTAATCTGTGTTTATTAAAATTTCATCAGATCTCTTGCTTTCAATAAAGACATCTGCTAGCAATTTGCTTGTGAACGTGACTAGACTAAGTCACAGAAAAACTGTCAATTTAAAAATAAATAAATAAAAATGAGTTTAAGTAGTTTTAAAAAGAAATGACATTGATATTTAGAATTACCAAGAAACTAAGTCAGGCCAATAAGAAAAAAAATTAAACTTATTAGAAAAATAGACCAATAATATGAATAGCCAGTTTGTAGAAAAAAGAATCTCAATGTATAAAACTATGTGGAGAAGAGGATATAAGTACCCTCACAAGGAATTAGAAAAGGTCAAATAAAAAATACAGTGATATTTCCTCAGTCATGTTGTCAAACGTTATTAGATAAACATCAAGTGTTGAGTTTCACATGACAAAATATTAACTTGTATGGGTTCCCCTTCATGGAAATGAAAAGAGATAATTTTAATAGGGCATAGTAAAATTAAATGTGTATATCTACATGACCCAGTGAGTCTCCTTCCTATCCAAACATACTCCTGAACTCAAAAGAGAATCTTACAGAATGTTCACTGTAGAGTTGAAAGAAAAAATCAGAAACCATCTAGGTGTGAACAAGTTTCACTGTGCACTGGTTACCATGTCAGCCCAGCACATCTGAGCTGGGTTATTATCTCAGCCAAGTTTGCTGAGATAGAAAACACACACACACACACACACACACACACACACACACACACACACACACTACAAAGAAGTAAAAACTCTTCAAGTTTCATTACTTACAGATAGTACAGATAGGTAGTAAGGACCAACAGAATCCTAAGGTTCAGGTTGAACCAATCACCCAAGGATCAGAAAAGCTGTCCAGAATGAATGGAATCTTGTGTACATGTCCCCATTAAAATAGTCAAGGGGACTCTGGAAAGCAAACTGCCTTGTGTTTATCACCTGAGAGCAACATGACACTTTGGTCTAGAATATTGAAAGATATTATGTCCTAGGAGGGGCAGGAACAGAGTGTGGGCTGTTCCAGCCAGTCCTTACTTACCACATAATTGTACATTTTCAGTACATTCTACAGCTACAAGCAAGAAAGGAAGGAGAACTTGGTCTTTAGAGGCCACTAGGAGGACTGTCCTGAACAAGGTGTCTTTAACTAGAAGAGTTAAATAAAATATTGTGAATATAGTGTATGGAATGATCTGCTGCAGAAGCAATCCAAAACAGTGAACAGCATTTATAAGCTAAAGTGGATGGATCTTAAAAATACAATATAAAGTGAAAAAATTAGATGTAATAATTAGATGTAAAATTAGATGTAAAAATAATACAACACAACATAGCATAAGCAGCAATATACAGCTTAAGGCCTTCAGACTCTGGAGTCGTATTTTCTGGGTGTGACCTCCTGCTAGCTATTAATATTAACCAAATCATACAACTTACCACTCCTTTCATCAGATTCCAAATCTTCAAGTATAGAAAGTAAGAGGATCTCCACCATAATATTTTTGCAATGGCTAAATGAGATAACAGATAAATTTCAAAAAGCGCCTGGTACATGTTAGCAGCTGAATTATTCTTAGAAATTTTAAATATTTATTTTTATTTAAATATATATTTGAAACATGTACATGCATCCAACAATACTGTGTACTTTTTAAAAGATGCAGATAGTTCCCTAATGACATATGAAAGTGATACTAATGAAGGTGGGATGGGTATAAGTATAAATTAAGCAGGAGACTAAATGAAATAAAATATAATCTAAGAAAGAAGACTTCTAAACCCTGATGATGATATTAAAACCATCAAATGAATTGGATTCTCAAACCACTCTCTGCTTCCCACTCATCTAATACCCATACTGATTTCTGATTGGGTATCTGTATGTGAAGATGATAGACTGTCCTTGCAAACATGTTTTCTCAAGACTTTTTTTGAATTATAAAATATTAGCAATCCCAACAGCATTATGCTTGTTATTAAAATAGCACACATTCCAGTGAACAATTTTAAGTCTTAATGTATAAATATAATTTGTGACCTTTTTATTCAAACAAGTGTGTTCATTGTCCCCAGTATCCATACAAGATAATACTTGCAGATTTGTCCCAGTAAAAAATAGTTCAACAATGCCATAACAGTAAACTGTTATTTTGTACTGTGTAAAAGTTGTCAATATTAATAGCCTCTTTTTATATTTGAACTTTTAGTATATTTGTTGAAATCTCAAAAAATATTTTATCAATTTCTTCACTGCATAAATGTAACTTAGTAATTAGGTTTATCTCATATAATGTGTCAATTTTAATATGTAATTATATGGTTCAAATAACAGTTATATACTAATAGCAATCATGCAAATAACTATGGATGTTCCCAGACTTATTGTGGGGCTACTTCCTGATAAATCTATCATAAATTTGAAATACCATAAGTCAAAACTGGATCTAGCACACCCAACCTAAAGAACAACATAGTTTAGCAACACAGAATGCTATAGAGCATCAGCTGTTCATCCTCATGATCACATAGCAACTGGAAACTGTGGCATGTGGTCCAGCATCTCCAAAAACTATTCTACTGCCTAAGAAAAGATCAAATTTTGAAATTCACACTACAATTTGTATTCAATGCATGTAATTTTTGCATCATAATGAAGTTAAAATTACAAGTTGAGTGTTGTAAGGTAGAGTACATCTATAAAGAAGTTGTAATAATATTTGTTGAAATATTGAACTTTAGGATCCATCGAAACTGCTCTGGGCACATCTCAATTTTTTTCATAAGGGAGAATAAACTTGCCATTAAGTATTACTATGAGATTTAAATTGGGTACATGCTAATGTGAACCAGGTTCTCTGTGCACTGGTTATTAACTTCACTGGGTGACAGAATAGACAAGCACTCAACAAGTTACATGAAGTACATTTATTACCTGCAGATAGGCAGCAAGGGATTCATTATAAGCCAGTCCTCCAAAGCCCAGAAAAGCTGCTCAGGGTGAATAGAATCTCATTTCTGTGTGTCCCACTAAACTCCAATTGAGGGACGATGAAAAGCAGACCATCCTAGGTTTTATACCCCAGGGCCATGTGATGAAGGACATCATGCTTCTAAGGGTGGCTAGGAACAGAGCACAGGCTGTTCTGGCTAGTTCCCCCTTATCTCAAGATGCTGCATTCCCTACACTTTCTACAAATATTCTCGAGAACTTTAAATGAGAAAGATGAGAAAACTGGGTGAGACAAAGGCCACTTGGAGAACTACTCTGGAGTTTAAGTGCTTGACATGTGTTATAGATTACTTAATATTTACTAAGGTGCCAAATCATATATAAGACAAAATATTAAGCATAGCTCTATATTAAAATATGACAACAAAAGTTTAATTTGATGGTAATTGTATTCAAAAGGATTACTTTTTGTTGTTTTGTTTTCTTTAAGAAATGGAGGAGAATGTTTCTTGGTGGTTTTTCTTGATGTTAGCAGTCGACAGTCCTCTAGGTCTGCAAAAGCATTAATTGGAGCTTTGGGATTGACATTTCAGTACAAGATCTTCTCCTGACACCTCCTAGGGTAAACATCATCACTGTTCAAAAATCTTAATGACCATCACATCATCCTGCAAAAGAAAATAAATGAAATGACACACTATTTTTTTTCTTGTTGAGTTGTTTCATGCCATTTACCTTCGTATTCAAAACCAAGGTCAGAATTTTCTCTAATCAATATAAATTTTTGTCTTTTTTTCCTTCTTAATTGGTAGCTAGAAGTAATATCTTTCATGCAACATTTTTCCTAGAGCCTTTGTTTCATGTAAAAAAAATTCAGGACAAAGGCTTATTTTTATGTACCTACTTGCTTATTGTGTGTATAAATTATTTTTCCATATTATCTAATAAATCATATTGTTTGAAGTTTGCATAGTATATGTTATCTAAAGATTGCAAATAATTTCTAAGGGAACTCAGAGGAAGTCAGAGAATCTCTATGAAATAGTATACCAAATATTTGTGAATAATGACATTTCAAAAAATACATAGTTGACATTTGTGAATTCCATTTTTGAAAGAATAAAAGTCAAATGCAATTTCAACAGGTCAACAACTAGTTTTCTATTACTGAAGCCAGATCTGTATATTGAATTGGAGTACATAGAAAATTGTTTATTTGTATCCCCAACATATGATGAAATATCCTTGCCTTTCTATTGTCATCTAAAATATAACAGACATCTGAATTGTTATCAATTATATAAGGCATCTGGGACCAACAGGGACAAATCAGAATGGGAGCTGAAATATATTTTGCCTTATATTGTTATGTTAAAAACTCTGAATTGTTGGAACCACATAGTTTAATTCTTAAAAAACAATTAACAGTGTTCTGAACAATTTTAAGAATAGTAGGTTACACATTGTAAAACCCAGTAATTTTTTCAGCTAATCACATTTAATGTTTAATTTGGATATTAAGGAAGAGCATGATATATAGCCAAAGAATATGGCTCTGACACAAGGTACCTGGAATAGAATTCTGACACTATTACTGCAAATAATTTAATCTCCCTGTACAATAGCTTCCTTGAATTTAAAGAAAGTGGGTGAGTGTGAGGCTCGAGTATGATAATACTGAAAAAGTACATGGAAGAGTTATAATATGAAATAAGCATCCAAAATAATTCTAAATATCAAAAGTCAGTATGAAGAACAAAGTAGGATAAATATTTAGAATAAATATTATGTTATTTGGTTATAATAATTTTTCATAAATCTATTTGAAATACTTAAAATGGATCTATGAAAAATATATAAATAATTAATTCAAAAAGGAGAAAAATACCCTATTTAAGGACAATAGTAAACTAACTTGGTAACATAAGCAAAGTGTACTGCAAAAAGTGAAAAAATGTTTTACTTTTTCAAAGTAGTTAAGATATGGGAAAATATAAGAACGCATATACAGAGAGTTTACAATTAAAATAATATTCTTTTATAATTAATAATGTAAATTTATAATAGCCATTATAGAAATAATTTGAAAATATGTATCATGAGAGGAAAATATTTTTATTACTTGACATAAGAACAGAATTGTATAAATTTGTTTTTAGGTCAAAAAATGTTTTAGGCAAAAGAATAGTATGCATAATTATATTTTTAGAAACTATACTAATATATCTAACAGCAACTTTTGTATTTTTAATGTCAGTTATTAAAACATTTGTGAAATACATTATAACGTGAACCATACATATAATGAATTATTAATCTAAAAAAGAATACAGTACAGACTATGTAATATTATCATAACAATGTAAAACAAACAAGTAAAAATGCATCTAAACAAATGGCTGAGAGAAATAAACTGAAATGTAATTATAATTAAATGTTCTTTGCAGATAAAAAATTATATTATTTATATCTTTCTAAATGTTTCATAATCTAAATATTGAGCAGATTATTTATAAAATTTGAAGTAAAACTAGTTCAGAAAAAATAAGTAGTAAACATTACTGAAAAGAGTATTTAAAATAAAATTGATTAAATGCTTTAGGAAAAATCCAGTTCTTATTTTAACTCTGCCTACCTTTCTAATAATATATCATGCCACAGTTTAAAAAATACATGTAATCATTTTCATATGATGATAATGGAGCCTGTAGACTTTTACTTAATCAAAATTAAACATTTTAATTTAAATGTTACTCACTTGTTTATTATTCAACCCATTTTATTGAGTTGGAAGTTGAAATTCAGAATGAAAGTATAATTAGCTCCAGATACTTCAGCTGATATATGATAAAACTGGAACATTGGTACTCTGATGTTAAACATACATTTCTTGCTTTGTATATGCAAAATAACTTCTCTTTCTCCTTTTTTTTTTTTGCAACAATCAGAGGAATATTCATAGCTTAAAGAAAAAACAGCCATCCCAATTTTGTTATTTATCCAATAGGCATTAATTAAACTTTTAACATACATCAGGATCAGGCTGTAGAATAAATACTGACTTGAAAATGGAAATGACACAACTTGGTATGGTTTGAAAGTGCCCCAGGCTCAGTGTTAAAGGCTTACTCACCTGATGGCACTCTTGAAAGATGGTGAAACTTTAAGGATTGGGGCCTAGTAGGATGAAGCTATGTCACTGGGAAATTGTCCCAGAGAGGGATATGAGACCCCAGTCCCATTCTCTCTCCCCAACCCCTTTTCCCTCTTCTTGGCTTCCTGGCCACCATGAGGTGAGCAGATTTGTTCCACCACAGGGGTTCCACACCTTGATGTTTTTGTCTCACCATAGGCCCAAAGCAACAGATCCAAACCATCAGCCAAAATAAACCTTTCTTCCTATTAAGTTCATTTTTTTCAGGTATTTTGTTACAGTAAAAAGAAACTTGAACTACATTAAAAAAAAATAGAAGTGGGGTTGTTGCCATGACTACATCTAATGATGTGATTCAAAATCTTTGAAATCGGTTTCCTGGAAGAGCTTGGAAAAGTTTGAATAGGCAGGTTGGAAAAAAGCCTGGAATATACAAGTAGAGGTTTAATGGGTTATTCTGTTGGGGGCTCAGAGTCCAGAATGCTGATAGAAACACAGAAAGTAAAGGCCAGCCACATGAAGTTTCAGAAGGAAATAATGACAGTCTTGGGAACTGGAATAGAGACCACTCATGTTACATTTTGGCAAAGAACTCATCAATATTTTGTCCATATCCTGGGACTTTGTTTAGTAGGAATTTAAGGGTTATGACTAGCTTATCAGGAGGAAGAAATTTCAAGACAAGTATTAGTGGCTGCTCTTAGCCAAATTTACTGTGAGGATCAGGAACATAATTCGAAGCAAAAAAAGATTTGAAAAACTTGCAGTTTGGCCAGAAAGTGAGCAGTATTTAAAGTTGCTGTCAAAGAGGGTGCAGAGAAAACAAACAAACAAAAATTCAAAAGTAGCCAAGTGCTTTATACAGACAATAGGAAAAAATACCTTGAGAACATCTCAGGAATCAAAAAAAAAAAAAAAAAAAACCCATCCAGGTATAGAAATACAATTTTTTTTTTCATATATTTTCCTTTGAAAAAGGATCTTCAGGGCACCCTGAAGACTGTGTATCCTACTGAATTGTTTCCCTGTGATTCATTTCCCTTGTTTCCCAGTCAATGCCTTCAAGGTTGTTGGAGCCATGGCCTGACCAGGGCCTTGGTAAAGCCACTGCAGCAGCAGACTTTGATATATTCCCCATGATGCTGGTTTTGTAGTCATATAGAATGCAAGATTTACGGTTCAAACAGGCTTCCATTGAGGCTTCATAGGAGGTCCTTGGCGGCCAGGTAGAATATGGCAGGATCAAAGCATCAGCAAGCAGCCCCATACGGTGATGCATGAAACTGTGCAAGTGAAGCTAACATTACAGTGGACACTCCAGGAAGTTAGAGATGCCCCAGAAAAGCTATAGAAAGTGAACAGTCAGTGGAAATGAGTGGCCATGTGTGTTACAGCCAGCAAGGCATTAGGGGTGGGTTGTCTAGCATTTTGGAATTTATATTATGCCACCTTGTGTCCTGGATGCTGGACATAAAGCTGTAGGAATTTCAGGGATTTAGTCTTGTCTTAGTCTGATCCCTCCTTTCTGGCTTGCTAGTCCTTCCTTTTGGAATGGAAATGTTTAATCTGAGGAATAATACTGTCTTGAAAGTATACAACTTGTTCTTCAATTTTTTTTTTTTTTTTTTTTTTTTTTACAGAGATTCACAACAGAGTTTGCCTTGAGTCTCAGAGGAAACTTTGGACTTGGACTTGGATTTTCGAACAATGCTGGAACAGTTCAGAATTTGGGGCTCTCAAGAGAATAAACTACATACATTTTACATTATGAGAAGTGAGACTTTGGAAGGCAGATACAAATTGTTATGGTTCAGAAACGTCCCCCAGATGTTCATGTGTTAAAATCTTAAACTCCTACTACTGGCCCTTTTGAGAGATAGTGGAACCTTTAGGATGTACGACTTACTGGAAAGAAATTATGTTATTGGTGGCTT
The DNA here is from genome assembly GCF_045843805.1 of Urocitellus parryii. Classification (NCBI taxonomy): domain Eukaryota; kingdom Metazoa; phylum Chordata; class Mammalia; order Rodentia; family Sciuridae; genus Urocitellus; species Urocitellus parryii. Next base: position 109,566,162 of record NC_135540.1, on the reverse strand, counting down.
GTCCTTGAAGGGGATATGGGACCTTGGCCTCATCTTTCCTTCCTCACTCTCTCAGCTTCTTGGCTAACATAAGTTGAGCAGCTTTGCTCCACCACAGGCTCCCCAACATGATGTTCTATCTCTCCACATGCTTAAAAGCAATAGATCCAAATAATCATAGGCAGAAACCATGAACCAAAATACATTTTTCTCCTTTAGGTTGATCCTTCAAGAAATTCTGTCACAATTACAGAAAGTTGACTAATATACAACAATGAATTCATGAAGTTTGAAGTTATTAGGATGAAAGTTTGAAGTCACTATATGAACAAACTAAGAAAATATATTTGGAAGGTATGTGCCAAACACATGTAATAAAGGTCATCTAGAAAGTATGTGCAGAGTTACAATCAAAAGGTAGCCAAAGCACAAGAAATTTAACCTAGGGAGCCAGGGGAAGGCTTCATGGAGGGGGTAACCTAGGAATACCATTTTAATGAATTAAGAAGGTAGAGGAAGAATGTCACAGATCAGGTTGCACTTTAGAGGAGCAGCAGATAATCCTATAAACTGGAACCACAGTGTGCTCAATATAGAGTAAATGCGGCTGGGAAATGAATTTGAAATATTTTAGATGATTCAAATAAGATTAAAATATATGGAGTAGAGGAAAAGACCATCAAACTAAAAAAAGGGGAAATCAGTTTCCAGTTTTCATTATATTTGATCAGCTAATATTGTTAGCTCATTGTGTGCTGAATTCTGTGCTAGTTACAGTTTCCAGCAAATAGAAAGAACAGATAAAAACCTCATAGCAATAGGGCTCAAAGTCAAGTGGGTAAACATAAATTTTAAAAAAGTATAATACATAATTTTAATGGCTAAAGAATATTTTGTGGAGATTGCAGTGAACTAAGGCACTATGCAGGAGGTATGAGTGACATTTGAGTTCTGACCTATAGTTTTCAGTAGTTAGATTTAAGGTGAAGGTGATAGCCCATGTGGAGAAAGGGATATCTGCAGTTTTAAGGCCCAGAGGCACACATGAACAAGGTGGTAAGGGAATCCATATAGGTAGAAAAATAGGAGAGATAAGGGAGTTCAAGCTGGACAATCAGAAGTAACCAGATAACTCAGCCTTGTAGTGGAGAATAAGAGTTATTTTAAGGGGAAAGGAAGTCACATAAAGATTTTATACCATGAAGACTGGATTTCAGCCTGATTCCTCATTTATCAGCATGGAGAGTGGATTAAAGTAGACAAGTCCAAAGGCAATGATACCAATTTGCTAGGTGTTGTAGTAAACAAGGAAAGAGATGTGGAACCATCAAGTCACTAGGGTCATTTGCAATAGAGAAATCAATTTCAGTTAACTCTCTGAGCTTCCCTTTGGTCTTCAGGCAAATAAAAATGTTGACTAGATGAACTCAAGCTACCTTTCTGATGGAAAAAAAAAATTGACCCCAGAGTGTTTAGTTGGTAGAGTACACTGAAAAGAGCATCCCATCCTTAGGAAGAAATTTCAAAGAGCAATGCAATAAAAATTTGATTTAACACATAGCAAGAGAGTCCAGGATGCATGAATTTGAAAGAGAAAGATAAAAAGCAGCCACAAGAGAAAGAAAGGAAAGCTAATAAACTGAAACGTCTGTCTGCTGGGAACTGCTTCACACAGGCTCATTTCTGAGGATTCCTAGGGGAAGGGAAGAAACTAGAAGAGTGTGAAATTTTCATCAGAAAGCTCCAAACCACATGAAAACTGCCTCCTTCTAAGTTTATGCACAAATTTCATACCAAAGGGATTTCATTCATATTTGTGCAATGCTTTCCCCTTTGCCTAGTAACCTTTCATCAAAGCCAAAAGGGAGACCTATTACATGTCTAGAGGATTCTTTCCTCAAGGTCAATTTTTCAGCTCCTTTGCTCTGATGTGTACAGTTTAACAAGGAGTGAAGATATATGTGTAGTTGTTTGACTCTCTTGTGTTGATGCATGAAAATTAGAGCAAAGATTTTTTTTTAATAGCAAATGAAAGAATATCCAGTGTTTTACTCAGCTTTCTTGTTGCTATGACCAAAATGTCTTCATAAGAACAATGTAGAGGAGGAAAAATTGATTTGGGTTTCCCAGTTTCATAGGTCTCAGTTCATAGATGACCAACTCCATTGTTCTGGGCTTGCAGCAGAACATCATGGTGGAAGGGCATGGCAGAGGAAATCAGCTCAGGGCATAGACACTAGGAAGCAGAGAGGTCTCTGTCCACCAAGGAGAAAATATAAGCCCCCAAATCATACCTGAGTGACCTACTTCTTGGCCACATCCTTCCTGCCTACAATTATGCCCATTTCATCCATATCAGTTAATATGCACTTATTACATCAAGGTTCTCATAACCCTATCATTTTACCTCTGAACTCCAAACCTCTGAACTTCCTTCCATTGTTTCACCTGAGCTTTTAGGGGACACCTCATATCGAAACCATAACATCCAGGGTCATTCAATTTTTAGTGGTAATGGAGAACTAATTTGATAAAACTCCCCATCTAGCCTTCTTATTATTGTTATGGGCCAGGCTATATGGGCAATGACCATACAGACTCCATTTTACCCTGAGGCTCCATCACATGTAAGAATTGCTTCTCCCATGGGAAAGCCCCACCTCTGTACCCATTCATAGTTACCTAGCATAGCATACTTGGCAACACAAAATGGAAATTCTTATACAATGTAGAATTGTTCTCTATTTTGTTCCCATTTTTCTCGGGCAATGTACCCTATCAGAGATTGATTGTCTAGATGTTAGTAACCATATTCTAACTTGTACTCAACTAGGGTCATTTTGAACCATTTCCCTTCTGCTTGCTTACTGCTATGCCAACCTGGAAAGTCCTGTGGGAAATACCAATGTACCCATTGCATTGTTTCACTAACTGTCCCATTCAGCTTCTGTATATACCCTTGTGTGCTTGCAACTATGTCAACCCAAATGTAGTTTTTGCTTTTAAGTACCCTAAAATGTTGAAGCTCCAGGCTGTTTTCTTCAGAGACAATTGGTCCTGTATGAAGCATTCCCAGCCAGTCGTAATAAAGACTCTTCAATTTGGGCAAAACTGGGACTTGGAGTGATTTCTGAGCTACATGACTCACAACAATTATGGTATTCTATTCCCCCAATTCTATCTGCTTACATTTGTGTTCTTTCCTCCCCAGGGGTCATCACTACACTTTATTTTTACAAGGTTAAAATTTCTTCATTCTAGTGATCCTTGGGGCTAGACATCCCCTGACTTGGGCACACCAATTTTCCTTCTGCCCTTATACACAGTATAGTTATGATTAGATATCTAGGAATCATACCCTTGAAGGCTTTTGGGAAAGCAAATAATCCAACATCTTTATGTTGCTTTCCCTGCCTTCTCTTCCTGAACTTGAGAATAGAAAAGGGATGCCAATACCAATAATCATAATATTGAAAGAGTCTCTTTTATTATATTTACAGCTCTATTACTGTGAATGCATCACCTTTGCCACCATTCTGAAGTCCATGCACAAAAATTGTATACTATTTCTGTGGAAATTTTCTAATTTACGTATTGGACTTTTCCTGAAATTTAGAATACGCTCTGGTCTCATCATCACAGAATTTTAACCTGTGTAGTTAAGGTGAAATTATTTATAAAATTATCATTTTTATAAGTATTGTCATTATTTGTGTCCCTATAATTCTTTATTATTTATTTTTCCGTGGCTCCTCTAACATTACTACTCCTATGTCATTTCATTCCAAACTTCATTTGATACAATAACTCATCTTGATGTCAGAGATCCAGATTTCATTTTTGTATTGCAAATATCTAACACTATATTTTGCAAAAGAAACAAACAAATAAAGGCTGTGTGTATAACTGCAGGTTGAATACATACTTTGTTTTTTGTTTGTTTATTTTTAATTTTTTTGTAGTTAGAGATGGACAGAATGCCTTTATTTTATTTGTTTATTTTTGTATGGTGCTGAGGATCAAACCTAGTGCCTCATGCATGCTTGGCAAGTGCTCTGCCACCGAGCTACAGCCCCAGCCTGACATACTTTGTTTTTAAACTAAAGAGATAGTGTCACCTCTATGAAAGACAAATTTAAATAAGCATGCATTGGTATGCTATATCAAATAAATTGCCTTTAAGATATTTTAATTGTAGAAATTTTGTTGCTTAATGAAGGTTGAAAAAAATTGGAATGATTTATGCAACTTTCAAAGTATTCCAAATTTCATTATATAAAAGCAACAGATTGATAAAGCAACAAAAGGGGCTAGATAATTAAAGTCATGTAACCTCTTATTTAATGATAGAATAGTCTTAACAACATTAGCTAGAATTCATCTCTCATACCCAACAAGAGAAATAATATATCTGTCTAGGTTATACAAAGAATTTGTGTGAGTTTTCATTTGTGTAAGACATAGTGAGCATGGCCTTTAGCAACAATTATGTATACTAACTTCAATCTCTACGTCTTCAACTACTTCATATTCATTAAAATTTGAAATAAAATTTTCACACATCAGAAAGAGGTATAGTGGAAGCAAGTCTAGGTATCTTCCTAGGTTTGTCACATTGTAATTCCAAGACCTTATACACCAAATCGTTATTGTTACATAAAGCAAAAGAAATGCTTTGAGACTCAGGAGGCAACAATTTGTTTCCTGGATTTGGTTTTAAAATGAAAGACCTTATAAAAATAATTATTCAGTCAGTGACTAAGACTGCCTAATACTAATATGAATACAATCTACATTCTGTAAACTGGAGTCAGAAAAGAGCCTTATTAGCACACTATCCTCCTTTGGATCTTTCCAGAAAAACTGTTCCTTAGATGTTTCTTTTTGTCAAAGCAGCATGAAATCCTGCTGTCCAGTTTGCAATGTGAAAAATTGATGTTCCCTTAAGTTTTACACTTCCAGAGCATATCTCTGCAAACATTATCTAAAAATCATTTCTCAGAATGCATTCTGTGGAACACTAGGTTTGCCCCGTTGTACAGGAGAAATAGTTTAGAGACCAAATATTTTAGAGGATCTGGGTAAACAACTTCTTTCCTGTTAAACCTCTTTCTAATTTAAAAATGCTACTCAACATTGTCTATCTTTAAAGGAGAGATACAGAATGCAACATTTTCCAAATTTACTGACTAGAAAATCTTTCTCAACAATAAAACATCTCTTAGGAATAGTGCTCTGTTAAAAATCACTTAGAACAATCTGATCCATGCCAATGGGAATGGAATCAAAAAAAAATGACAAGTTATTAGGTGAGAAAAATTATGAGTTCAAAAGTTAAAGTTTCTCTTTTACAGAAAAAATTCCAATGGTACAATTACTACTTTACACTGATAAATTGAATGCATCTCCGTGTTTTAAGATTTGTCCTTTCTCCATTCTGTATATTTATCTACCTATTCTCCCTTTCTCCATTCTGTATGTTTATCTACCTATTCTCCCTTACTTCTATTAACATGACTGATTCAATAATCTCCTCAGTCCTATAATGCACACAGCAAAAATTCCTACTTCAGTACTTTAAAAAGATGTAGAAGCAAAACAAAACCAGTTATAAATGACCACACCTCACAACTGTGTTGGATTCTATTTTTATTATAATTTTGTGGTATTGTATTGAACACAGGGGCACTTTACCACTGAGCTACATCCCTCATCCTGTTTATTATTCATTTTTTTTTTTTTTGAGAGACAGGGTCTCACTAACTTGTGATCCTCCTGCCTCAGCCTCCCATGTTGCTGGCATTAGAGGACCTGGTTTATAAGTTGGGTTTCAACCCAGTTACCCATTAAAAGCACAGCAGGAATACTTGAAAAAAAGGTGATTAAAGGGAAAATACAATATAATTGTAGAATATTTTACTGTTTCAAAAATTATATAATCACTCAAAAATAAGTAGCCATATCTAAATGGCACAAGAACCATTTTGATAAATATCTTAATGTCCAACCTGAGAAACTAAATCTTACAATAAATAAGAATATTTATGATCTATAACACATTGAAGGTAAAAAAGTTCATGAGTCTTATATTGTGAGGATGAATTTTATATGTCAACTAGACATGGCCACAGAGTTCCCAGGGTCAAACACAATTTGGAGTGGGTTGGGAAGTGAATGTGATTGTTTCTTGATGAGATACATTTGAATCTATAGATTGAGTAAATCTGATTGCTCTCCCTAATGTAGGTAAGCTTTAGCCAAGCACCTGACAATCTGAATGGAACAAAGAGTGGAACCTCCCACAAATAAGAGGGACCTGCTCTCTTCTGACCACTTGAACTCAATTTTTCTTTTTCTATTTTTCTTTTTTTCCTGGTCTTCAAGTTTTGTTCTTCTTGGGTGTTAGGCCAGTTTACATTTGGATTGGTATTCATAATATTGGCTTTCCTGGTTCTCAGGACTTAGAACTCTGAAATAATTCATGTCAGCAATAAAAATCAAGCAAATAAGGAAATAAAGGAAGATTTTTACTCACAGTAGAATTTCAACTAATAATTACAAAAAAAGAGAGAGAAAATGATAGATTCAGAAAAATTACCATTCTACCACCATTGTAGTAAGAATAAATTCAATCAAGAATACTACAGAGTTGTGTTTTTTTTTATATTAACCAATATGATACCTTAATTCATTGAATGAGAAACTGTGAATGATAATAGCATTACAGAGCTCACACAAATATAAAGAATAAGAATGTGATCTAACTATCTTATGTGCATTTATGAATATACCATAGTGAATCTCATCTTTTGTATATACACAAGGCACTAATTAAAAACAAAACTCTAAGTAAATAACAGAAAGATCAATAGAGAAGAGGGAAGAGAACAGTGGGAGGAAGGAGGGGAAGGGAAGGGGATATACTGGGGACTGAATTAGAATAATTATATTTTACAATTATTTCAAAATGAAACATATTATCATGTGTAACTGAAAAGACCCAATTAAAAATATTTTTATAGAAGAATTCTGTAGAATATCTGGCAGCAATGCTGATTTTTGTCTACTAAAACTATTCAGGATTTCATAATGTGACTTTTAACCAAATATTTAAATTAGATGTCTTATTCTCCACCAATGTCTCTAATCTTCAGAGTCATTAACTCTTTTTTTGATGAATTCTAATATACCAATGTTCTATTCCAATTTTCCCTTTTGTATCATTTCCATCAACTGTGCTAGTATCAAAGTATAAAAGTGACTATTGATCTACACATTCCATGATTTCTAACATTTCTTTAATTGTTTGGTTAGATATATCATGTTTAACCACCTTATATATAGTGCTATTATAATCATTTTAATTATTTAAAAATAATTATATATGATAAGTGGGTAAAAATCAATTTGGAAATCTATAAAAAACAATAGGAATCTTAATTGCCTACCAGCACTTTTCTGAATTTATCAATATTCTTCAAGTTGAACATGTTTTATAATGCTGACTAATAGGATCATGCAATTTTTTTCATTGTAAGGTCATCATAATATTTTAGCAGAATTCTTCTTCATAAGAACAAATGACATTATAATTCCACAATTAAGAGGTTTATTTTTTAATATCTCTTCTTTTCTTTTTTTAATTTCTCAGAAGATATAAGTATGCATTATAAGCCCACAAGAAAATTTTGAGATTTAAAAACTAAATATTGTAATGGAAAAAGCCAAATTCATTTGCAATTTTTTGAAATGTATATCTCACATATATACATTTATATTATATGTATATATCTTATACTTTTATATATAAATTTTGAATGATGTTATTAAAACCTTAGAGTAGTCAGGTTTCCTGTCATAACAAGCATTTATTTCATCAATACTTAAAGATCTAATCTGAGGTAACTCTCAATGCTGCAGATACAAACTGACACATTTCAAAGAATAAAAAAGAATATTCTTCATGGATTTAACTGAATCAAATTATAATTGCTAAATCATTCCTTGATTTATCAAACTCACTTTTCTTCTCTGAAATAAGAATGTCAAACATCAGTGCATTTAAAATTGATTCTCTGTAACTAGAACATGTACTTTAGGAAACATCTACCTAGAGAACTTCATTTTCTTCTTGTAGATTATAGTAACAAGCATTATGTGATGTAGTTGTCAGAACTTGTCCCTGCTTTAAAAAGTCTTGTGTTGGAGAAGAACAGTAAAACTGATTAGTGAAGGAATTGCTAACATTTTCTGATATATCTATATATCCCCAAAGTCAACTGAATATGAATTTAGTCCTTCTTTGAAAAACAGTGCAAGCAGTTCTGTTATTCATGATAAAACAATTATAGCAAATATTGTATGTTTAATTCCTTGAAATTTGAGTACATTCACCGTATAGACAACACAAATGTAAGAAAATTTTGCCAGTTATCTTGGTAAGGTATTGTAAAAACAAATAAGTCTTCTACATTACCTCAAAGCAATTTTTTGAAAGGAAGAAATAGAAATCATATTATCAAACATAACTATTGTATAATCAGAAACTGCTTTCTGAATTTAAAACTCACAATCACAGGAAACTCATTTCCAAACAATCATCTTCTTCTATACGGAACATAAAATATGGATTAACTTTAAATAACACTGTCATATAAGGATAGTTTACCTGAGATTGCATTATTGCTTAATCACAATTAAGACTAGATAAATCAAGTCCTGAAAAGGCTAAATCAAGGATTTTTTCTTTAATTTACTTTTGATAAACCTAGATCCTGTTATAAAAGGAATAAAATGAAAGTTTTCTACATACATTCATGAATGAATGAATGGTTGAATGAATAAAGATGCTTGAGGAGTTTATTTCACTTTAACAAAACATCTCATAAATTAGTTTTGTCTCTATAATAATTACTTTCACACAACATTTTTATTTGTTCCGTATATTGACTTGATAAGAATATTATACTTTATCTTAAAGTGATATTTGAATATTTTCAAAAACAGAGAATGCTAAGTACAAGGCCTGGCCTATTTATATGTGGTATGTTTGAGCAAATTCCCCAAAACCAGTGCAACCGAGATAAGAAGAATAAGGATAGGAGTGGAAGTGAATGAGGACTGGAGGCAGGGGGAGACCAGTTCCTGCAATTTTGCAGGAGATTTTAAGAATTTTGGATTTTTACCTGAAAGAGATTAGGAAGCCATTAAAATGTTTCAATCAGAGGATTGGAATGAGGTGATTTACATGTATTCCACAAGGATCTCTCTGAATGTGACCTGGAGATTAGAATAGAAGGGAAATCTAAGAGTCCATTTAATACCAAAAAGACATAGAAGCCTGTTACCATGAAGAGAGTTTGGGATGTGCTAAGAAGATATAAACTTGATACATATTTAGGTAGATTCAACAAGACTTCCTGATTGATTATGAAGTTTCCCTCAAAAGTAGAATTCAAGGACAACTCTGAGTTGTTTATCCTGAACAATTAACTTGAAGAATAAAGTTGTCTTCCATTCATACGAAGAAGGCAAAAGGAGGAACATGTCTGAGGAGAAGAAAATCAAAAGTTTGGTGAAGGTTTATTTTTTAATTAATTAAATTTAGTTTTTCAGTGCTGAATGCTAAACCCTGGGCCTCATGCATGCTAGATAAACACTGAGATACATCCAATCCCTTTTTATTTTATTTTGAGACAGGATCTCTCTAAGATGCCTAGGCTGGCCTTAAACTTGCAATACTCCTGCCTCAGCCTCCCTCATAGCAGGGATTACAGGTGTGGGCCACTGCACCTGGCTGGTGAAAATTCATGATACCCATTGGCTAACCAATTAATGATGTTAAGTTGGAGACTAGATGTGGAGTTCACAAAGGAGATAGGCGTCTTTGGCATTCATATAGCACTCACCAGATGAAATCACCTAAGACAAGAGTGAATTAGCAGAGAAAAGAATCTAAGGACTGAGATCCAAATACCAAACCCTATGCTCTAGAAATGTAATAAAAGTTTTTATTCTATTCACCAGACCTATCAGTTTCCATACAGCTGGGTATTTGCAGTTGTTATGAAATGCCATTCATTTTGTTTTTTTTAAGGAAAATACAATATATTTTGGATGCACAGAAAGAAAATAACTTATAAAATTAATCTGGCTACTAGTTAAAATTTATGTTGGATTTTTTTTTTTTTTTTTTATTGCCTGACTTCACGCAGTAGCAAAGCCTTTATCTGGAAGGCCTTGCATAAGGGAATTGAAAAACTCAGGCCATTCTCACTGGTCACGTTCTTTCCAATATCTGCAGACCTAGTCCCAAAGCCTTCATAAATAAATCTTACTAAGTGAGAAGAAGTCAGGTGCCTGTGCTTAGACTTCTGTCTTAGTCCATTTTCTGCTGTTATAACCGAATACCTAAGATTGAGTAATTTGCTTCATATACTTTTGGAGATTGAGAGATTGAATAGCAAGGTGCCAGCATCTCATGAGGGCCTGCCTGCCATGTCATGGCATGATGGGAGGCCTCACGTAGCAAGAACAATCTGTAAAACTAGGCTGCTCTTGCCTTTTCTTCTGATAAAGTAACTAATCCCATCATGGGCTCCCTACCCTATGAACTCATCAAACACTAATTATTTCCAAAGGCCCCACCTGCAAATGCCACCAACATACAAATTTTGGGATCGAGTTTCTAACACATGGCCTACTGGGGACACATTCAAACCATGGTAGTCTCCTTAGGAGTCAATAAAGCACAATCCTTAAAGGCACTTTCTTCTACTCTTACTCAGATCGCATTGCTTTTCTACTCCTGACCCCTAACCATTGTCCCTCCCCTCTAACCCCTCAGTTTGTAAAATTTCTGAAGCCTTTTGTTCCAGGTTCCTTCAGTGATAAGAAGATCTCCACATTTATGGTCATACACCAATGTGTCATTCCATGTGCTAAAATGGAAAAGGGAGTAGATGATGTCTTTTCCATTTAAGACTAGTGTTTTTACTACCATGGTAAATATTAAAATCCTTGACTCTCCTTTTTTGGCTTATTACATTAATCACCTATTCCAACACCTGGCAGCTCAGTTGAACTGACAATGTAAATTGTCCTTTTACATATTTTATCAGAACAAATTCATTATGTTTTATACAAACCTTGTATAATTTTAATTTAGACTGAAGAATTGTCCTACATTTGACAGGTATTAGGATTATGATTTCTCTTCTCTCTCTCTCTCTCTCTCTCTCTCTCTCTCTCTCTCTCTCTCATTCTCCCTCTTCTCCTTTCTCACCTTTTCTGTCTCTTTTTGCAATGTTGAGGATCAAACCCACATCATCATTTATGTCAGGCAAGCACTCCACCACTGAGCTTTGTCCCCAGCCCAGGTAACTGACTATATATTGTTTACTACTGTCCAATCTTGCAGTATTAGCTTCATTACAATGTCAAATTTGTTAATAAATCATCTGAATATTTCCATTTTACCATGTGACAGGAAGTAGATGAAGTAGATGGTGCCTGGGGAGTCTAATGCCTTCCCACCATGCAGTACCTTCATTGTGTTTGCCCCTTTGTAAAATTCTTACCTAGTTTCACCACCATAGATATTCTTTTATCTAAAGAGCATTTGTTCTTGTGATTCAAGTCCATCCTCTCACAAGAACTGTCTCCCTTAAAACCACTTCCTCCTTCCTCATATCCCACAGGCCTAGATTATCTGCAATGGTCAAAGTGAGAGCTCACCAACCCAAGAAGAATGCTACTGTGGCAAGAACATGGGATCAAATAAATATTTGGTCTTAATATACTGCTTCTTTAACTTTCAGAGAATAATTAACCGTTGTTTTATTAACTGTGAGTAATGGTTAAGTGGAATTCTCAACTTGATTGGCTTAAGAGATTTCAAAGATTGATGGTTCTAAGTGGATCAATAAGGTTGTGTCTAGGAATAATTGGCACATGAGATAGTGAACTGAAGTGGAGAACATCCTTAAATGTGGGCAACACCATTCAATAGGTTGGAGACTCGGATAGAATGAAAGTTGGAAGAACAAGGAAGCAGCAACAGATGCAAGCTCAGTCTTCTTGTATGGGTTCTAGATTGTTGCTGTGGTATCTGAGGACATCAGACTTTCACTCCTTCACTCCTCCAAAGCAGACTCTGACAGTGATTCTCCAGAGAGTTTCCAGAAGTCTTTGGTCTTGGACAGGGGTAGCATTATTGACTCCTTTTGTTCTGAGGCTTCAGCATCTTGGACTGTGCAGTTAGTCCCTCCAGCTCTCCAGCCTATGGACGACAACTATTGATACTTTTTGATTATCTCTTAGCATTATGAAGATCAAATGAAATGTTTCCCTGAAGTGCCTAGCAAACATTAAGACATATAGAAAACCCAAGTGGATATTATACTTCAGATAAACTCTTGCATGTTAGCCCAAAGAAGGAAATGAAGGCTCCCTGCAAACCTCCTGTCCTTATTAGGAGATATCTGAGTGTTTACTAGACCCTTTCTAAAAATGAAATCTCGTCTCCATTGCTGAGTCCAAAGGAATGGCATAGAGAACAGGAAGGGGTAGGAGACATCTTTAGTTGGGGAGGAGCTACATCATTATAATTTACTGAACTATTGTGACAGTCAAGTGTAAAAATGCACTATTAAATTACAAAAATTTTAAAAATACATTCAAAGCAGAGATGGTAGTAGTAGTCATTAATTTTGTTTATTAGGTGTGTTCAAATCTCTAAAGTTAATCTTTCCACCATTGGTATAGTGAAAATAAACATTAGAATTTTGGCCATTCCATGAATCTGAGTTCCTTAGTAGCTATAATGCACATGGATCCCAGGCAATGAAAGTGAGAAATAAACTCCTGCTGTCCCAAGTTTGGGGACTGCTTGTTGGCATTGCATAGCTTAGTCTATCCATGTTAATACAATGTTTATACCATTTTATAAATGAGAATACTTTATATCAGATAAAATGGGTTACCTGATAATGGGCATGTAGCTTTTATGTAATAAATAGCTGCTTTGTACTTAGCTAACTGTAATTAACTCAGTGTGACCAGCCTCCATCAACATCTGATGGCTGATTTAACACCCTCCTCATGTAGGAACTTACTCAGAGAGAGCTTCTGACAAGGGCAAGAACATTTCCCAGAAAAGCTGACAGTGAAGAGATAAACTAAGATAAAGAGAAGGAAAAACAGATTTGAAAAAGTAATTATTTATTAGTCTGTTAAATGAAACTAATAAACATTAGCCAGTTCTCCCTTTTTGCAAGATCCAAATTCATTAATTTATGCAGTAATGAATACTGACATATTCCAGAAACTCTTCTGTGGAAAATTATGATAAGAAGCTCACACATGGTTCCTGCCCTTAGGACTTGACAGGATTCAAAATTAATAAAATATGTATGGGGATATTTCATAAATCCTAAAACGGCATCCTTGCATAACACAATAATACTTTAAAAATAAAGGTATGTCTGTTGTGAAGATATCTGTAAGAGAAGATAATAATAGCATGAATGGGGAAGAAAGAAAATAAGTAGAAGGGAAAGAATGAAATAAGATAAATTAAATATATATTATGTGCCATGTTAAAATCTTAGGAGAAAGTTGGTATGGGGAAAATATTAGTATATGTTAGTTTTCTGTCTGGAAAACTGATAATTTTAATAAGAAAATTATATAGCAGCACAGGAGTTATAAGCAGAAAGCATGGAATACTACTGACCAAGATAATTAAAATTATTTGGTTTGACTCACTTGTAACTATTCATGTTATCATCTTTTTTTTCACTATGCATTTAAACAGTATTTTTTGTCATGAAATATTTATAAGAGTAAAACTTTATGACTTATTTCTCTAGGGGGCCCATTGTTCATCATAGACACTAATTCATGATAAACCACACTGAATTCTTGCTGCAAATATCTAAAAATATCAGCTATTTTAAAATAAAAACTTTATTAGCGTTTGGAATCTTATATTTACATCTTAATATATTAAGGGATGTTTAAAAATAAACATCTAGATTATGATGACATAATGAATTAAATATTAACTGAGTTCACCTATAACAAATTATGAATAATTACTTTTTAGGTATACATTTCTATGCAGAATCTTATAAAAATGTGTTTACTATATTAGCAGACTTTAACTCTGACTTCTTTTCCACATTTTTACCTGGGTTTGGAATATCATAACCTGTATGTATTAGTGCTTCAAAAATTAAAATGAAACCAACAAAGCTCATCAAGGTATCTCTAAAGTTGTGCATAAACATCCTCCAGATAACTTGAATTTAAATACGTATTATTTTTATTTACTTTCTCTGTCCTTCTTCTTCCATCTATTAAATTACATATGATAGAAATTCATGCCCACCTCTTTTTCATTTCCACTTTCATTTCAACTCTATTTCCAATGGTTGTGATAGTCCCCTCTTTCTTTTTCTAGTCTCCTAACAAACAAACTTTCCGACATTCTATCAATGTGTTTCATGTTACATAGGTTATAGATTCACTTTGCAGAATATATTACAGATTAAGAATATGAGGAAGATTCCATTAACTAATTTATACATGGCCGTTAAGATCTGAGATTCAAGTTCACGGCATATATTTTTCCAGTCACCTGTTCCAGACACTGTATAAACTGTACAGTTCATGCCTTATAGTCCATGCCTGTGTGTTAAAAGGTAGCTGTTTAGAAATCAGAAAAGGAAAAAAAAAAACTAAGTTGGACAAAAGAATGATTTACATGACGATTTGCAACTTTAGGGAAACCTAATTGGATGGAGAGGAATTCTTAGTAGATGACATTGGTCTTCAGTGCTCCATTATTGAAAGGTTCAGCTTCTCTCCTGCCAGCTTCTCTCTCCTTCTCATCTTGTATGTACCTTAAATGAATAAATAACTTTGGCTGTAGTTTCTACTCAGTCTTATTTTATGTGTGTATATAGATTATTTTTTCACAGGACATTTATGGAGTCCTATATGCACGTCTGATCTTGTAAGTGCTGGGGATACAATGGATAAATTGCATGGTCTCTGTCATTATGGATATCACAATCCAACAAGTACTCTAAAATAATGTCCCATTTAAATGTAAGATAATTTTTATAGTGTAACAGGTGAAAGACTCTAGTGGGAAAAATCTAGTTTAAGTTTCAGATAATAGATTAAGACATTTTTTTCTGGGGAAATTGTGAAGCTTAGATGAAAAGTAAAAGTTCTCAATTTTACTAACCTGAGTTCTTCTCAAAACTAAACACTGTGGGAGATGATCCCCCATATCCAGACTTTTTTTTAATTAAAAAAAACCCTTTATTTTGTTTATTTATTTTTATGTGGTGCTGAGTATCAAACCCAGTGTCTTACATGTGCTAAACAAATGCTCTATCACTGAGCCACAACACTAGCCCACATCCATTCTTTTTTTTTTATTGTTGTTGTTCAAAACATTACATAGTTCTTGATATATCATATTTCACACTTTGATTCAAGTGGGTTATGAACTCCCATTTTTACCCCGTATATAGATTGCAGAATCACATCGGTTACACTTCCATTGATTTACATATTGCCATACTTGTGTCTGTTGTATTCTGCTGCCTTTCCTATCCTCTACTATCTCCCCTCCCCTCCCCTCCCCTCCCCTCTTCTCTCTCTACCCCCTCTACTGTAATTCATTTCTCCCCCTTGTATTATTTTTTCCTTTCCCCTCACTTCCTCTTGTATGTAATTTTGTATAACCCTGAGGGTCTCCTTCCATTTCCATGCAATTTCCCTTCGCTCTCCCTTTCCCTCCCACCTCTCATCCTTCTTTAATGTTAATCTTCTTCTCATTCATGCTCTTCGTCCCTGTCCCTACTCTGTTCTTAGTTACTCTCCTTATATCAAAGAAGACATTTGGCATTTGTGTTTTAGGGATTGGCTAGCTTCACTTAGCATAATCTGCTCTAATGCCATCCATTTCCCTCCAAATTCTATGATTTTGTCATTTTTTAGTGCAGAGTAATACTCCATTGTGTATAAATGCCACATTTTCTTTTTATCCATTCGTCTATTGAAGGGCATCTAGGTTGGTTCCACAGTCTTGCTATTGTGAATTGTGCTGCTATGAACAAATGACAAAGAGAATTATTTTAAAAATTAAGAACTGCCAGTCATGGTGGCACACGCCTGTCATCCCAGCAACTAGGAAGTCTGCAGAAGGAGCACAGCAAGTTTTAGTTCAGCCCAGACAACTTAGTGAGATCTGTCTCAATACATAAATAAATAAATAAAAATAATTTTAAAAATAAAAAGCAAATACTTTTACTGCCATGAGTGATTGGAGCTTAATTTTTCTGGGGCCTTTAAAAAAAATATATGGAATATCTCTTGTAATTCTCCATACCTATTGAAAAATAGATAATTTTATGTGTTTTCTTTAATTCACAGTCTTGAAATTGAGAATTAAACTGCCAAGATATTTTTTTACACACAAGAAATATTACCCTAGATTGTAAATCCTGTGATATAATGAATCAGAAAATCATTTCTAGTTCCTACCCACTTGCATTTGGCGAAGTCCAAGGAGTGACAAGAGTTATTCTTGACACCTTTAATGTTAATTATAGTACAGGGGATTTCTGCATTCTTTTTACCAACTATATAATAGAAAAATGTACTCCACATGAATAATGTGACTCTACATTATGTACAACCAGAGATATAAAAAATTGTGCCATATATGTGTAATATAAATTGAACTGCATTTTTCTGTCATGTAAAATTGTGTAAGATCATAAATTTTATTTCATGTGAACTTTATGAAAATAAAAGTATTTTTAAGAAAAACAAAACAAACAAACAAAAAAGAAAAATGTACTCCAAAACATTCTTATCCAGTCTTCTCTAAAGGCAGAGAGGTTCTACCAATAAACAACAATTTGCGCTATTTGCATACTGTATAGTCAAAGAAGGGACTTGAATGGTCTGTCACTGAAAGTAAGGAGAAGGCAAAAATCAATGCTACAGAATTTGAGAAGTGATGAGCAAATGGTATGAGCTGTTAGCATTTAGTTCGTGAACCTGGCTGAATTCCGTGTGTGGAGGTCTTGGTAATGCACACCTCAACAGTAGAGCATGGTAGGATCCTAGTACAGCACTATTATTGAGAGGTTCCAGATTACTTTAACAGGTGATGTAAGGATGGTTCACTGACCTTATTAAATCATTCTTGGAACTGTGCTGCAGTCTAAGAATCTTCCTACCCGCTTCTTCCTTCTCCATTTTCTTCACAGATATTAGACACTCATCATGGTCTGTCTTCTCTGGCTCTGTTCCCTTCATCCTTCTCTGGCAGTACCCCTAAAACATCTCTCCCCTGCCTATTCCCATGTTGGCTTCTACTTCTTGAAGAACCCAAGTATCACACCATATGTTTTCTCCTGCACCTGGAATATGCACCAAGAAATGAGTTTCTTTAAAGATGAACTTTCAGTATTTACTTCAAATAAGTCACACTTAAAAATGAATTATAATAGGGCTGGGACTGTAGCTCAGTGGCAGAGTGCTTGTCTCACATGGGTGAAGCTCTGGGTTCAATCTTCAGTTCCACATAAAAATCAAGTAAAATAAAGGAACTTTGTCCATCTACAACTACAAAATAAATTTTAAAAAATATGGATATAATATTCCTACAGTTTGGAGTGCAGTAATAGAAATGAAAAAATATCAGCCTCCTTTTGATGAGTTTATCTTGCTACTCTCAAAAACATTAATTGTATCTGAAATTGTTTGAACATTCTTAATTCTGAAAGTTAAGTCTCATTATCTTCAAGCATTTCTACACTAATTCTTGATACTAATGGATCATGCTGTGTGTGTGGAAGAAGTCCCTGAAACAGAAATGAGTAACAGATGTTTTTTCAGGTATTGGAAAGATTCTTGATTCAGATTTTCAAAATGAGGTTCAAGTACTTGTAGTGTATCCAATTGTGCAGAAACTGGTAAATGAGAACTGAATGGCATATTTAATGTGATTGAATAGAATAGAGAGCTCTGTTTGTCTCTAACTAAACTTATTTATTGGGTTTCTATGAAAATACTAGGGGTGATAGATGTGAAATGATTACTATTAGTGAAAGTATGAATATTGTTGTTAGTAGTCAGGGTTTCATGAAACAGTCAAGCAGAAAACATGATAAAACATGAAAATAGTGTATCCTTGGGTAAACAACCATTGAATTCAGTAGAACTTTTAGTGGAGATAGTTCATATTCAAAATAATTGAATATTTGAAATAATCACTGGAAAAGTCATGGAGATAAAAAGAGAAAATCTGAGTTGAAATTTTTTGTTTGTTTATAGTGGCTTATAATAATTAAGAGACATTGCCTAAGAAATCATATTTAGACTCCAATCAATTGGGATAGGAATTGAAACCATGGTGAGATTCTTCAAGTACTTTGTGATTATTACAGAAGTGTTATTTCCATTTTTGCTGCTTAATAGAAAATTTGGAGTTTGTTAAAATTGCTTGTTACTTTTATGACTTTTTAAGACATTATTTCATTAAAAGCTGTTCTCATCAATTCTGAGAGAAATGTAGTTTCAGTTTGTTACTATCTTAATGTAATTTTGAAATGATAGTATGTTTGAGTTTTGGGGTATTTTGTAATTTGGAAATAAAATATGGTTCTAAAACAATATGATTTATAAATTAATACATTATGTTTATATTACTATTTGACATTGAGATATTTCTAATGTGTCTGTTAATGTTTGCTACTTTGTTTGGCTTTTAATAGAGTTAGTCACATTTTCCTTATAATTTCCATATGAAGTTATGTAAGAAGAAAGCTTACACACATATACTAAAACATATGCATGGACTCTCACACACACTGTATTTAATTTAGGGTGATTATTCAATGAAAGTAAATAGTATAGAACAAAGAACATGGATTTTGCCACTAGGCCAATCCAAGTTCAATTCTTACTCTGACATTTAACAACATCATGACCTGAGCAGATATCTCTAGTACCAGAACTTTCAGTACCTAATTTTAGAACAACTATTTCACAGGAGAACTTACAGAATTAATGCAATAATGTAATGAAATAATGTAACAAGAATCCACACTCTTTAAGCCTATGTTGACAAAGATATTCTTCCCTGACCTGGCTCCATTTTCCATCTTTGCCCCATTGCCATTCAGGAATTTTTCACATAGTAGAATTAAAGCTCCAATAAAAACAGTTCATAAGCTTTAAAACTGGCTGTGAAAAAAAAATGTGTTGCATGAAATTTTCTTGTGAGAAAGAAAATTAAAGAGGGAGATGGTATAAGTTTAGATATTCAACTTGGAATTAATTTTTATAAATTACAGGAAAAAAATTGTTAAAACTCCCACTTGGAATTGTTTTTTATAAGTTACAGAAAATAATATTTGTTAAAACATGTTCTTTCATTACTTTACCTGATTTGAAACTTTTTCAATAATGGTAAAATTGCCTGAAAGAAATAATTAATAAATTGTTTTTGAACTATTATTGAAGTGAAATATTAAAAGTATATTTATATATGAACACATTTATTACTGTAACATTTCCTCTAAGTCCTTGAGCTAAGAATATTATTTTAAATCTTCATATGTATGAGATATCATATTAAATATTCAGCCTGTGCCAATGAAAATCTAGCCCCACAAAAAATGCTCTGTGAAGCTATATCTTTGTGATTTCTGTGAGGCACTGCTAATCACAAAACTCTTCGAATGTCATTTTAGAAGCTCATAGTAATACGTAGCCAGTGATATTCTCTGTCAGCCATGAAAGCATCTTTGCTGAATTTTATTTGCTAGAATTTCATATAAGAACATATTGTCTATGCACATTAATGCAACAAGGCTATATTTTTCTTAGTTCTCCTTTTTTCATATTTTAAATAAATTTTCTATGAGAGGCACATTGAATGATTTTTTAAAAAGTTTATGTCAGTTTTACTCCTTGAAATATTGAAATAATTGACTATTAAATTTCTCTTTTCTCTAGTGTCTTTGTTCCTTGATTCACATTGTCATTATAACTTATGTTTTTGGTTTTTTTTAACATCTCTTATTGCTTTTTAATAGATTTCTTAAGGTGGAATGAGGGGATTGATAGGATTCATGTACAGCAACTTGAGTAGAGGATGCATGCCCTGTCACCATCACGTGGATAAAACACAGTCCCCAAGGTCCTGCTGTCAGGAAAATATGAGCAGCACTCATCTGCCACTCAGTGAGGACCCAGTACAAATGTCACACACCACCATGCATGCTCATATCAATCTCAAATATTCCACATTGCCTTGTTAAAAGTACTGTGTAATTGTGAAAGCATTCTCTGATGTCTCAAGTTTTTATTTGATGTTTTATCTTTTTTACAAAAAAAAAAAAGATAAAACAACTTTGCTTGAATTAGATGTACTTTTTAAACTTTTTATTGTTTTGCTGGTAACTTTTCCGTTTTACTCTTAAGACTTGCCTGTCAATAGAGATTAAAACACGCAAATGCTATCCCACTTTCTTACACAGTCACTCAACATTCTACTGGTGACATCATAAGTGACAACAGAGCACACCTGCTGGTATCCTGCCCTTTGATTCAATTCTGATACTATCTACCTGGAGATAGTGCCAGATCTCACAGATAAATGGTTCACTCCCAACAAACTGCCTGCTTTTCAGATATCCATTGTGAATAGTAAGTTATAAGCTATTCTGCTGGCCTAATGGTTATAAATCAGGGATCTCACAACCCCTTTTTAAGATCCCAATAATTTGCTAGAACACCTTGTGGAACTCAGAAAAATACTTTCCTTTATGATTATTAATTTATTAATATAGGATATAAAAGGATAAAGATAAACCAGATAAGGAGGTACACAGACCTGCTTTAACTATACTGGACAACACTTATGTTAGCCTACAAGTGGATAAAATCATCTCACACACAAAGCCAAATTTATATTAAAAGATTAAACACCTAGAATAATTTATTGAATACCATCCTGAAAAAAAAATTAAATGGTTACTTTTTATCTAAAAATATTTATTTTTATTTTAAAATAAAAACCTTCATCACATTGTAATGTGCAAATGTTGTGAAGGTATTATTTTTAAATAATGATAAATATTTTAAAATTTATTTTAATCTTTTAAAAATTTATTTTTAAAAATAAATATTCAGTTCAACTATTCTAAGTTGGCTACTGTCTGTTCAGGATAAAGATAATTCTAAGCATAAATAACAGCTTATGCCAACATTCTTAGCTGTGAATACCTTAGGTCTTTGAATTGGCAGTAGATCAACTTCTAGAAGATGTTAGCAGGGCCAAATATTACAGGAATTTCTAGGAAGTAAGCAATTGATTTAACTGATATTAAAAACAAAAGCAAAAAATATTTCAAACTGCTTTGTGAATAAATGATGGCAAGGAGAAGGATGGAAGGGGAAAAATTTATTGTTGAGCAGTTCAGGAGAAACAATGCAGATGGTATTCCCTAGTTTGGAGCAATAGATCTAGAGAGAAATGAAGTGGGACAATAGAAACAAACACATCATCAGGGGGCAGGCATGCCGGTGTGTATTTTTTTCAAGATCTTGAAATAAATATTTCTTTAAATGTCTATAGTTAGGATCCTTAATTTTCAGTATGCTGCCAGATCCATCAAACCACCAATGTGAACTAGGAAGCTCCAGAACTTATATATTTATATAACTTTATATATTGGCCTAATGATTATTTAAATTAAGGGATCAATGTATATTCATCCCTTAATTGAGCCTGAACTTATTGAGCATAATGGGAGGAATAGTATAATATAAATGTAGACTATAATATCATTACTATTACTAAAGAATCCTGCTCACCATCACTTAGGGTGCCTTAACTTCTAAAGCAGAGAAGCTGTATTGCCTAATAAAGTACCCCAAACTTATTGCATTAAACATCTACAGGAAGAAGCTCAATGTTTGTAGATCAAGAATTCAGAGGTGGCACAGTGGGATAGTGGATCTTGATTTCACCATATCTAGAATATTAGAAGGCAAGGGGAAGCTCAGTGTTGGGGGCAGGCGTTTTCTGGGCATATCTTTGATCACAAGTTTAGTATTGAGCATGTCTATCAAGTGGGACCTTCAAAGGCCTAATGTCTAAAACAACTACACATTATCTCTCCATGTGGTCTCTCTGCATGGACTGTTTTGGGCTTCCTTATAGCACGTTGGCTAGATGTAAGACCACTAACATAAGAAAAACATGCAAAGGCTGTGTTATATTTGATGACTTCACTTTGAACACTTGGTACATTGCTTCCAACAGAGTCACAATCATATTTGGATTATCAAGAAATAATTTAGGTCTGCTCTGTTAATGGGAGGAAGGTCAAAGTCATATTGTAAGAACATATGCTTTGGGAAATATCCTTGCAATCATTTCTGGATATTGCAATCTGCCTCATATCCACTTCAGTATATAATGAAGTCTGAGGGCTGGGGCTGTAGCTCAGTAGTAGAGTGCCTGCCTTCCCAGGTAAAGCACTGTGTTCGATCCTCAACACCACATAAAAATAAATAAATAAAGATATTGCGTCCATCTACAACTAAAAAAAAAATATTTTAAAACAATGAACTCTGAAAATATTATAGAAGCATCTTCATTTTACATGTGTAACATTTTAGTTTAAATGCTATTTTAATTCTCTTCTTGATAGTTTAAGAAATTCAGGTCATGGTTGAAAACTATGCCATTTAAAAACCATTAAGAAACATGGATATTTTAGAATACCAGAAAAAGCATTTTAGCTTCTTATTAGCTTTGCCTATGATTAATCACAAAATGAGCCAGCTTTACACTAGGAAGTCAGCATTGCTCAATAAACTAATCAATGAACTAAGCCTTGAACATATGGTAAGCATTCTACTCCCCACAAGATATTTTAAGCTTCATCAAAATAGTTCAAAGCAAATGCGTATCCAAGTTTTTGACACAACAGGGAAATCAGTAGCAGAAATGATTTTTTTCCAATTCCTCAGGAAGTTCTCACAATATATTTGCACACATTCTTGGATGCTTGCTTTCCTAACAGTTCAATAAATTTATCAGAATTTACTGAAATTGGCTCTGAGAAACAAAGGAAACATGTAGTGCAAAGAACTCTTCATGATCATATATTTATTGACAAAGTTCAACGGGGTGATAAAAATATTGGATTATGGCCTACATGTAGCTCATTGCCAATGCATTTTTCTAACATGTGCTCAGCATGATAGAATATGAAAGAGAAAGGTCATGAGAGGTATATTCAAGTAGGCATGCCTCTCTGTTAATAATAATTTGTGGCAGGCAAGTCTCTGTGCTAAGTATCCCCACTGTTTACTTACTTTAATCTTGCAATAAATCTGTACAGTGTTTTAAGCAAATAAGATTTTTTTTTTCACCTGGTAGTTCTATTTTTATTTTTTTGAGGAATCTCCATACTGTTTTCCATACTGACTGTACTAGTTTACATTACCATTTTTCACAATGACTATACTAGTTTACAGCGAAAACAGGTCCCCTTTCTCTAATTATTTGCTTACATTTGTTATCTTTTATTTTTTAGTTAATACAAGCCTGGGCAGGCTTGAATGGCCTGGAGCCTGGGGTTGTGGGTACCACTGGCCTGGTGCTAAGTAGACTTGGAGCCTGAGTCCAAGATGGGCTGTGAGTCTATGGCTGCAGGGGTAGGCCTGGAGTCTGGGTCTTGGGGTAGCCTGGGGTTAGAACAAATCTTCATAAGTGGAAGTCCTGTGGTCAGTACCAAAATTGAGTGCTGAATTCCCATGCACAAGGTATCTCTCCACGCTGTGAAACTTAGGCTTGGGAGTAGAATGACAAGGGCAATGCATTTTTTCTTATTTCTGTGCTTCACCCAGGTACTGTAATCTCCCATCTGGATTCCTTTGCTCTTGTGAAGCTGCAAATAAGATTTTTTCATTGTATTTTTTTTTAATGGATAAAGGCAAGAAATCCTGGGATAAACCCTCTAAGGCTTATATGGCAATTCAGCAGTAGTGTAAATGATCCATATTCATTTTATGCATCCACTTTTGTACCTCCAGGACTTTTGTCTGAATTCCAGCAATGAAGAAAGAGAAGGCCAAAAGCTGACAGATCTCAGAAATGATTTTATATATCATCCTAGTTTATTCCTTAAGAAAAATAACAAATCTTGATGAAAACATCTCCCAGCTACTTTCTTACATGTTTTTAATGAGAGCGGATCTTATGGCCACCTTTAAATTATTCAAAAGTTTAGGAGACAACTATTCTTTTTGCCTTTACTTCCATAGCAAAGAAAGACTAGAGGGCTGTGAAGGCCCATGATGACAATACTTGGCAGTGTCTGCTGCACATCCTGTGTAAACAGTGCCGTATTGTCATCTATGCTTTACAGTTGATATGAGTGCAACTTGGACAACTAAATCATTTATCTAGAGCTACATGCACAGTTGCTAAAAGAGCTGGGGTGGAAGCTGAGCTTCAGAGACACATTTTTCAATTGCTACAAATGCTGCTTTGTACTACTATCCCAGGTCATTATTTCAAGAAATCTCCCTTTCTTAAGCCTGGTATCACAAAGACTTTAGGAGAAGATGCTTCCAACCAGGACACCTGTAATATGCTAAAGGTTTCCATAAAAGTTATTTTTATTAAGTAATCTGAAGGATATATTAGTTTCAATATTTACAGGGGAAAAAACAAGACTTAGAAATTTAAATAATGTGTTCATGGTCATATATAAGGGAGAGTTATTGTTTTGATTCTTCTTAATTTCTAAGTTCCTTTCTTTTTTGCTTTACAACAAGGATTGTGATTTATATAACTATAGTGACTATTCCTATTGCACACACATGTACATACGCCTATGAACTGTAGTAAAACATGTAAAGTGCCTTTATCATCTTAAACATTGGCTGTAAGCACAGATGCATAACTTTTTCAATGAGAAAAACATAATTTCTATACCCACTGAACAACTCATCATTTTCTACTCTTTCGAGCTCCTGGAAACCACCATTCTACTTTCTGTTTTTATGAGTTTGACTACTTTAGATTCATCATAAAAGTGGAATTATATAGTATTTGTCTTTTGGGGACTGACTTGTTTTACTTAGTATGTTGCCCTCAAAGTGCATCCATAACATATCCATAGCATGTGCCAGGATTTCTTTCTTTTTTAAAGTGCAATAATGGTAAATTGTATGTATCTATCACATTTTACTTATTCATTCATTCTTACTGAACACTTGGGTTGCTTCCAATTAGATACTGTGAATAATTCTGTGATGAAATTAGGGGTCAAGTATTCAAATATCTTTTGGAAATTCTGCCCCCCACACACACATTCTGTTTTCGATTGAATCATTGTATAAGTAACTTTAATTAATAAAATAATTTAAAACATTAAGTCTGTGGACATCATTTGGAGGTTTCCTGTTTTTGGTTTTTTCTTTCCCCTTCATTCTTGTGATCATTAGCCTGTGACTTTTGGTTTTTCAGCCTTGTGAATTAAGGTAGATAATCTTGTTTCTCTGGTTTGCCAACCCTTATTTGAGTCTTCTGTTTTCAATCCCATGCTGGACGAGCACGTTTTGCTGCCCCTCTCCGCTAATGTTAGTGACTACAACAAGATATATTCATAGTAATGCTTTTGGACTTATGCTGGGAAAGCAGAGCCTGGATCTATGGAGAGACAATTTTTGCAGAGCGCTCACCAGGGCAGGGATTAATCCCACTTGTACGACTCGACTCACTTCTTCTGGACTTTGGACAAGTATATCAACCACTCTGTGCCCCAGTTCCTTCTGTGTAAACTGAGGATGATAATGGTAGCAATTTCTTAGGGATATTGTAAGGATTAAATTAGTTATTATAATTGAAGTTCTCATGACAATACCCAGTAAATAGTACACACTATCACTACTTTTTCTTATAATCATATTTTGTATTCCCTGTTCATTTCTTTCTTCTCAGAATCCATTACCTCTCATAAGTTCTTTTAGAAAAGCATGTGTTTTCCCCATGCTTTTGTTTAATTTGTTTCATGTGTCATCTTCAAATTCTTCTTTACATTACCTGTCAAAAGCGGTCTGAATTAAAAATCAAACCATGGTTTACTCGTGTAGTATTAAAGATACTTATTTTCAGGACCTGAGAATACTGTCATTTCATTTTTGATACTTGAATACCAGAAGAAAAAGTTGGCCCAACTCTCCATTGTGACAGCTTAGGAACCAAATTCCTCAACAAGACTCCGAAAGCACAAGAAGTAAAATCAAGAATCAATAAATGAATGGTGTGAAACTAAAAAGCTCCTTTACAGCAAAAGAAACAATCAAAAACTGAAGAGACAGCCTACAGGATGGGAGAAAAATCTTTGCCACCTGCACCTCAGAGTATTAATCTCCAAGATATATGAAGAACTCAAAAAACTTAATACTAAAAAAACAGTAGCTCAACCAATTAATGGGAAAAGGAACTGAAAAGGCACTTCACAGTAGAACACCATACAAATGGCTAACAAATATATGAAAAAAATGTTCAACATCTCTAGGAATTACAGAAATGCAAATGACACAATTTAAATGTTCTATTGTTCTCCTTGTGGGGTCATGAATGAAAATCACATCAAAAACTCCTTTGGGTTAGACTTTTCCTGTGTTCCTGTGTTCCTCACTCATGTTCAAGGAGACAAAGGAAGGGAGGACAGGAAGGATTATGCCACAGGCATAATATGAAGATGGTTCTAATTCCCTTATAATAGATCCTAAGCCTAGGTTTACATTATAAACACAAGGTATGAGCAAAATTTTGATCTTAATATATGTCACAATGTGTAGGTTACCTAGCTCTCTGGTTCACAGTTTTTTTTGTTAAGTGGAATATGCCCGATTTTGTTCCTTCGTATTCCAGAGACTATGCAAATGTTCACCTGAAATCATTAATATAGAAAAGCTTATATTTAAGAACAATACGCTAATGTTACTAATTAATATTAATGTAAGGAGAGGATTTCAAATTTTACATTTTTGTTATGATAGACATGTTTTTAAAAGACAAAGTAAAAAATAAAATTTGAGCATAATGATTGGAATTTAAAAATTAAAAATTCAAATGTGAGTATTAATGTAAGAAAATTTTAGTAGTGCCTTGAATTTATATTCAGATATTTGATTTACAGTGGATGAAGGGTATATCATGACTGAAATAATCTATTGTATAATGTTAACTCAAAGAAGGTTGCATACTTTATTCCATGTGTGCAATTTTTAACAAATTATTCTTTGTGATTATTTGAAATGTAAATTTTAATAATTGAAATGCACATACTGAAATGGAGAAAGAAAGCACATGAGTAATGGGCAAGGTAAATTAAATATTTATTCCAATGGAATTATTCATAAAAGGCTGCTTGGGTTATAGTGTTCTGAAAAATGTTGTTAAATGCAAGATTATAGACACAAACAATTTTAATGAGGAAATCTGCTATCACAAGGGAGACAATTTTTTAAATTATTTGAATATTTACATTTACCACTTATCTTTTAAAGAATTTTAGTGGTAAATAATCTTGTGTTTATCTTTAGACTGACCTACTTTATCTACTTTAAATAACATTGAAATAATACTAAAAAAAACAGTATTTTCTTAACAGGAAAGATTTACAATTTTTCATACATTTTTAAAAAGAAGACACAGTTTTGATTACTATATTTTTGAAAGAAATTAAGAGTATGAAGTTCAGTAGAGAGCAGTTAATTCTGTTATGTCACATGAAACTCTTCAAGCAAGACCTTTTTCTTTCAAAGTTAAAATATAAAAAGAAAATGCATATGTTTAAATATGGTCCTTTTAGTTAGCATAGTAAAGTTTTTCTGAAACAGACATTCTCCAAATTCTTCCTGTAATGTGTCAGAGTGTCAATATTAAGGCATTACAGTTCATGTGATTCTGTTGCACATATTGAGCTATGTCACAGCATAAAAGCAGCCATAGTCAATATGTTAATGCTGGGTGTGTCCATGTCCCAATAACCATTGATGTGACCATAGTTTGTCCATCCCTTTTCTAAAAACCCAATACTTTATATTTTGATTGGATATTAGGTGTCCTTTTTAAAAAAGTATTTTTTAATTTATAGATGGACACTAGTTTTTATTTATTTATTTTGATGTGGTGCTACAGATCAAACACAGTGCCTCATACTTGTGAGGCAAGGGCTCTGCCATTGAGTCACAATCCAGCCCATCAGGAGTCCTTTTAAAAGGACTTTTAGAATATGTTAAAGCTGAAATAAAAATCCACTTTGGAAAGAATAAGTAAAGGCTATTAATAAATCATATAGTAGAGTAAATTTTTGCTTTAAATGGAATGGAGTGTGTGGTTTTTCAGTTCCCAACTTCCCATTTGTGAAAGAATTGCATATCTACTGTTGAAATGAATATGAGCAATCACTTTGCCATTCAAGTAATTTTTTATAACTGAAAGATAAGGCTCCTTATAGCTAGACACACCTAAATTTGATTTTAGCTTACAGATATATGAGCTTGGAGAATGTACATGTTATACTGAACCTCAATTTTCCTATTTGCTAAGCAGAGTTCCTTTCTTTGAAGACTAAATAATTAACATCTAATTCATTTAAGGTTGCAGAAACAAGCAGGTACTCAAGAAATAGTAAGTCATTTCCCTCATTCTACACCTTTTTATACAAATAGTATATCTGCTACTTTGGACCTTAACAAAGGACCACCAACTTTTTCTTTAATACTGTACTTTGGAGTCAGGGAAGAGAGAAGTGGGAAGATTTAAAAAATATTTTTAAAAAAATTTTAAAAAGATAAATTATTTTCCTGATTTTCTGGCTTTCAATTTTCCTTCAGTAACTTTTTTCTTAAGTGAAAACAGACATTCTCATATCATGAGTTATTTGCAATGTTCTGAGTGCTTTTCCTAATATATATTATTCTCATCAATTTACCTGAGTAAGATTACTGGACAGTTCAGATTAGGAGGAAGTCACAAATTGCTGGAATAATCTAGAAATTTATGGTTTGAGCAGTGAAAATGTAAGTATTAGTTATATTTGGCTAGCATCTTATGGTTCAATTTCTTTTTAAAACTCTCTATCAAGGAAAAATTTTAATTAATTCATTAATTCAAAAACTGTGAAATAACATTGATCAGAAATTAACTTCAGTGCTAAAGTCATGGTCACACACTCTGAAACAATTCAGGGAGATATCTATATGAAAACAGGACACATTTTAAGAGAAGGTAACATGTAACTTTTTATTTCACAGCAAGTTACTAAGTTTAGTTTGTACTTAGGATCATGAATGTACAGAACACTTGGAAAAATCGAAATATTTTTGCCACACACTTACAAATGCTTCTCAAAATCATGAAGCAGAAATAAAGCAAAAGCAGTTTTCATCACAAGCTGTAAAACTTTATTATATGAAGTGACTACATACACTTAATGGATGCAAATAGCCATTATTACAGCAATTTATTGAGACTGAAAAAATTTCCATTTCGGCCAATAGTGTCCTAAAAGTCTGTCCATTATCCCTTTCTGCTTGACTACATTCCAGATATCACAGTATTTACTGCTCAGAGTCAAAAGGTCCAGGGACATTTCATTGTCCAACAATAAATATTCATTTGTTTATTAAGTCAGATGTTTCAGAAATTGTTTGTGGATCAGAAATCAACTTCCTGGATTTGTATGGCACTAGAGTGGCTTTTTTCTATTTATGCTTCTCATTTCTTCCTTTCTTTGCCTATATATATATACATGTACATGTATATGTACATATATATATATATATATATATATATATATAATATGTGTATGTGTGTGTCTCAGCTAGAAAGACAGAATAGACTACTTGAAGAGAAAATCCTTTCAATAAGGGTCAGATTTAATTAAAATAGTAATCTGGACAGATCACCTATGATTTACACTTCAGGAAAAAACACAGATCCTTAAAAAAAATAATCACGGGATTAACAGCAAACAAGATGGTAACACAAGCGGAATTTCTTTGTAGTGTTTTAGTGTCTATTTACACACAGACAAGTATTAAAGAAAGGATCCCCCAAACACATGCCAGGTCTTATAGTTAATGTTGCTTATGAATCAATGCTTAAAGTCTGCCACTTTTCTTTCTTAATCAAGGTGATCTCTCCCCCATCCACTGAAAACTTCTGTAATTGAGAACTGATCTTTATCCCTCAGCTTCTACACTTCTAAAATCTATTAGCTTCCTTATTTTTCTTATTCTCAAGATCATGCACCAATAAGATGAAAGTTCTCCAATTTAATAATGGGTCTTTTCGTATTCAAGTATCTCTGTGCACTCTTGATGAATGTTTAATATCTGGTCTCCTGAAGTTTGTATTCTTGCTTCTCCACCATAGAAAAAGGCCTGTATTTCCAGCCTTACCTTTAAGGGTCTCTATATTAGATAATTAAGGTGAAATTTTCATTTGTTTCTATGATTTTGCTTCTTTATGCAAGCTATATTCTCACCTGGAAGTTGTGATCTCTGTTTTCCTCACCTATTTCCATCTATAAACATATATCCATGAAATCTTCCCAATATTATTCTCCTTTTCTTGAATTATGTAAGTAATCCTCTTATCTATTTGATTGTCTGTTTCTTGAGAGTGCATCTTTTACATTTTCTATTAAAAAGAATATTACTTTGCATATAGAAAGTGCTGCATAAATATTTAAATTAGGTTACTTCACTTCCAAAATACAAACACAAAAAAAGCAGAGACAACCTTATGTTTACAAGAGCAACGTGGTCAATGGTGTTTGAAAAGTCCATTTGGAATGTCTTTAATAAAGACTTGTTAATGGTTTTTGCAGCTTCATTGTGGCACGATAAGGCCTCCCTAGCAGTAAGAGGCAAAGAATGGCTAACAGACAATACCAATTAGAGCTGACCTTCATACAATAAGATACTAAGTAGCTGAATAAATTTAATGATTAAAAAAATACTTGGTCAGAGATAATATTTATAATATGTGTAATGGGACAAATTCTAAATCATTAAAGCATCAATTGGGTCTCTTTGATCCTGGTGCTGAGACCAATGAAATGGTTGTGGATGTGGCTTCTTTCTCCAACAAAGTTTACAAGACTGAGAATAAGCACTTATATAGAATTTGGATCATTGTAATGCATATATTTATTCTTTCGCTGTGTTTATTCAAATACTAGGTGTTAGTTTCAATTTTACTCAAACGAATCATATGCTTTTCTATTATAGAGTCAAAGTATAGAATGCATTTAGTCTTAATATATTGACTTGATACACAATTTCACCTTTTTATTTGTGGGCCCCATGGTGTGAGAATACTACCAGTCATTCTTTTTGATCTTGAGACATTGTCAAGAAAGCAGTCCTCAGGTTGGGGTTGTGGCTCAGTGGTAGAGCTCTTGCTTAGAACATGTGAGGCACTGGGTTTGATTCTCAGCACGCTATATAAATGAATAAATAAAAAATAACTGTCCATCAATAACTAAAAAAATAAAAATAAAAAGCAGTCCTCAATTTTGTCCTTGTCCTTAAGGAAAGATGTGGCTTGTTTTATGACTACATAGATATCTGAATATGGGAACACACTAAAGGTGAAAAGCCCAGATGGTCACCTCTTTATTTACACATAATTACTGGGCTTTGATTCAGAATTGATCAGCTTTAAAAACATAATGAAATCTATCTTTACCTTAAAATAAAATGCATTCAAAGAATTGTCTGATTTTTTTGCTTACATCAAAACTTTATATTTAGTGAGACTTCTGGGGAAAATATTCCCTTTCCCTACTGAATTCTCAGAAATATAATTATCTATTAAAACAACAACAACAACAGCAACAACTCAACATTGCAGTAATTGATTGCAAGTGAGCCTAATTTTGTCCATGCAGTTCAAGGATTCATAAAATGTTGCCATGTTATTGTAAATCTAAATGGAAAAACAATGTGCTAATCTCATTTCTCTCTCAGAAGTTTTGCATCCTGGACATATATTTAGAGGATACATCTACATGAATTAACATTTTTTTTAAAAATGATTCTACTAAATCCTTCTGCTTCAGTTATCTTTCTCATCTGTTATATCCACTGTTTTGGTATGAGTGTTAAAAACTTTTTTTTTTCCATCCAGGGTACACAAGTCCCAGTAAATTTAGACATAACTCACCTAGAAAAAGAGGAAGCTTTTTAAAACATATTTCCCAAAATGGTAAAATTAATACTTTAAAGAAGAAAGGAAGAAGGATTACATTGCCTCCCATTTGAAAATAAGTTCTTTTTGATTTCTTGTAAAAAGTGTCTAAATGTACTTTGACCTTTTCATGCTAATTTTTAGAAATAATCAGTTTGTATACCTCTCTTTCTGATCTGAATATTTAAATAAAAACTGCTCAAAATAATAGCAGCTTTGAAAACAATGGGCTTATTTTTATGGTATATACAAGAAATATAAATAGAAAATCATCTTTTATATTTTCATCAGTTTTGTTTTCACTTTTAAATACTGTCAACATTTGAAGTCTAGTTAATAAAACACCAATGAGAAAATCCAGGCTGTTTATATCAAGCATTTTATATATTTTAAAATGTAGTCATGCTCACATACAATTGAAAGAGCCCCAAAGTCAAAACTGCCCCATGATAATGAGCAGGCTATAGCTTAAAACATGTGAACTAGCCATAAAAAATTTAATGAAGTACTTTATTTCTTCATGGATACTTTATTTTTCATTTATCCAGAAATGAATGTGCAAGTTAGAATATCCACCAGTACTCGATGTTATAAACCTGAATGCATGAATAATCTACAAATGAATATATACACAGCCAAAGTTTAATTGGCTTTCCATTTTTTAAAAAAAGGCAGTCTCAGTGGATATTTGTCATTACTGTTCAATTCCTGCTTCTTTTCTCAGGGGTTTGTAAGCAAAGGAAAAAAAATCAGATTTAGCCAGGTAAAAAATCCTGTATGTTCCAAAAACAAGTATAACCATGCCAGAACCCACTCTCACTGACCAAGTAGGAGAGGAAACTCACATTAAGATCTCAACTGTCAAATATGAAGGTGACATCGAAACTTTATATTTAGTGAGACTTCTGGGGAAAATATTTCCTTTGATTTTCTACTCTTTTAAGGACTCAATCATAAAACTCTTCACTCTAATCTTGCTCTTGGCAATGGGAACACTTTTTAAAGTTTATCTTCTGGCTGACTGTGGTGTTTCTCCAGGATCTGGTTTTGGTGAATGAATATGGAGCTTGTATAAGAAATTGATATGCTAAATGACTTACTGGAATATAATCATTGAAGCTTAACTTTAATTCCCTTCTTAACTAGAGACAGTTGGCAAGTATTGATAGTCTTTACATATAGTAAGACTTTATCGGCACTTTTCCTACTGTTTTCTGTAGAAATTTAAAGAGCTCCCACACTCAAGTTCATTCAGGATGCCTCTGAAAAGCTCCACTTTTAAAATGATTTTGAGGCTTGCCCCATTTTCTAGAAAAGAGAACAGAACCATTTATAATGTAGTTGTGAAACTGGACCAGAATCCGGGAGGTGGAAGAGGCAATATGTGACACAGGCCTTAAACTGTTTCCCAGATACGTACGGTCTAATAAATGTTAATACTACGTATTTAAGATCATACCCTCAATATGACTTGAAATCTAATTTTCTAAATAACTTTTAACCATTAAGAATACATGTAACCTCTCTTCCCTAATGCTTGTTAACTGAGGGACTGTAACACTCTTCTAGCACCCAAAGAAAACAATTATCTTTTCCTTTTGCATTGAATTGTAATATGAGCAGATCTTAGCATTTCAGTGTTAACATCTTCATGCTTCATAAATATTATTAGGCAGAAAATAAAATGGATAAGTGTAACATTTTTCCTGAAATTTTTTCACCTTGCTTATGAAAAAACTGATGCGACTATGTCCATCTAATTTTATAGATCCTCAGACTAAATGTAGCCAGAGTTTTGTTTAATATTGAATCAGGAAATGGACTGGATTAAATGACAGATACATACTGGCTATTTCATAAGTTACCTGTAATTGCCAACTAGCTTTTGATTTAATTATTTCAGATTGTATTCATAGATAATGATAACATTTTTCACTCCAAAAATTTATGCAACTACAAGTTGTCAATTCACAACAAATAACTTTAAAAAATTAGTAAAACAGTGTCTTCTGGGGAATGAAAAATCTTGGAAATAAATTCAAAGAAATTATAAATTTGTTTTAACAAACTGCATCCCAAACAGTGTAGATAAATAAAAATCAAGAAAAAAAATCAAGTAAGCAATGTTTCTAGACAAAATAGTTATTAAACATTAGGCATTAGTCTCCCAATACAATGATAGTTATATTTAAACAAAATACATACTAAATTTATTTCATCTTTAAAATATGTATCACATAACTTATGAAGCTTTCAAAATCCTAACAAGATTTAATACTAATAAATTAATAATATATATAATAATATTTTAACATACTGGATCTGACAACTAATGAGTTTTCTGTAAATTTATGTAAATGAATTTAAAAGTAGTTTTATTTACCTATGAAGGCCTTAAAATAGTTATAATACTATTCAGATTTTAACCATTGGATTCTCCCCATTTTAAGTTTGACCCTCTTATTACTGAAGTACAACATATTACATCAGATTTAGCCAGATGTTTTATGATTTTTTGTTTAGGAATGGAATTTATAAGTAAAGATAACCAACCCAGTAAACCAGATTGAATAGTGCGAAAGCTGTTGGGAAAAATATTCGCGAGTAGGAGTCAATTTTCGCAATGCGTATGTGGATCCTTCCTTCCCTCCAAGATCCTGTTCTGCAGTCTTCAAAGCAGCAGAAGAAGCTGGCACAATCTTTACCCTCCAAACACTGATACCCATAATCATCTTCTCCTTGCGGCAGAGAAATGCTATTCATTGGAATCAGAGTGGATCCAGCATGGAGACCAGGGGATAGCTGACAAAATAATAAATTAGTTTTTGAGACAAAAAAAAAAAAAAGAATAAAGAAAGATCAATTTGTGCCTCAAGAAAAACTGTGGGAGACTGATAAGCAATAGAAGTAATCATGATTTTCAAAAATTAAATATTTTCAATTTTAATGTAGTTTTAGATAACAATTTACATCACAACATGTGAATTTCCTTACTTTCCAGAGATTATGTACAATACAAATAACCTTAAAAGTATAATGTATTTTAAAATTTTAGAAAGTTGGTCCACCAAAATACTGTCAACATGAATTGAATACTAAAATTAGAATGAATCCTATATTTCTATTGTATGTTACACTAAAACATTTTCAATGCAATTTTTCTTTGCCATATCATGTGTTATTTATTTTTATAATAATAAAAGTAAATAACAAAGAAGGTCTTCCAAAAATGCAAAAGGCATAAGAAGTTGTGAATAGCAGAAAAAAATTGAGAAATTGTAGTGAACAAGTGCAAAGCATCATATTTTGAAGTGATGAACACAAGCTAAAAACATAGATTTGGGAATGGTGTTCAAAACCTACTCATTCCACCACTCTACTTATCATCATAGTTGGAATTATTAGCACCTAATTTTTATGATAGCTGTGGTAAGTAAATTTCATAACTTATTGTAGAATGATCAGTGCTCCATCTTGCCTGGTAATAATAGTGACCACTATTATCAGGATTACTTGGGAGACATATCAAATTAACATTTTATGATTGCCAGTATCCAAATAATACTTAGAATTATTTTTAAAGTGTCATAAATCAGGAAATGTCAGAATACTATAGAGCATTAAGGCAAGCCCTTTAGAGTCAGACATAGACTGAAATTCTAGCCTGGTTGACAGAATTGTATAAACTTGAATTTCTCTCTAGCCTCAGCACCCAACAAAATATGTGAAACATAGCAAGTGTTCAAGTAGATAATAATTATTGTTTCTGTTACTGTCCTTTTCACCATTGACCCCTGACAAGGATATATTACAATCAAATATAGAATACATGATAAAACAGAAAAGTAATAAGCAATAATAACAAAACTCCTAAACTTAATCAAAAGAGTTCCTAGAAAAAAACAAATTAATAAGCTATCAATAAAAAGGCATGTAAAATACACATGAAGACAGTGGTTTCAGTTATTCATCCTTCAGATCTTCTGCCTGTTTCAAGGGTAATCTAATTTGTGAATCTAACAAATTATTATAATCGGTAGTTTTATTATTTCAACACAATGTCATTTTATAATTTTTAACTTGATCTTAATTCTTTCTAATGTAAATGTTTATCAAAATTATTTTCAGTTTATTTTGGTATGGTGATGCACACCTATAATCTCAGCAGCTCAGGAGGTTGAGACAGGAGGATTTCGAGTTCAAAGCCAACGTCAGCAACTATAACTATAGCCATAACTATAGGAGGTAGAATATGGACACAGGAAGAAGGTGAGGTGCTAATCAACTCAGTGAGATCCTGTCTCTAAATAAAATACAAAATAGGGCTGGGAATGTGGCTCAGTGTTCAAGTGCCCCTGAGTTCAATCCAGAGTACAAAAAGAAAAAACCCACAAATTATTTTCAGTTTGAACTTTGAAAAAGATAACTCCTAAAGTAATACAAATTAAATACTTTATAGAAAAGGATTTACAAATTTAAAAAAGAGAATTCCTTAAATGTGGACCTATAGTTAAAGCCATTCTACTTTGAAAAAGAAACAGAATTCAAGCCAGTATATATTAAAAGTTCACTATATGCAGAATAAAGCAAACTATTGCATTTAGTGATACTTAAAAAATTTGAAAACATACAAGTCACAATATCCATATTTGAATCAAAATATTCAGCTTAAGGATAAGAATCAATGGCCTAAACACAAATAAATTCATGACTACAGCTGGCTGGACACATTGTAAAAAACAGAGGTGGTTTTTATGTAATGTTAATGACAGCTCTTTTGAGAGCTGGGGCACTTGGGGTACTTGAGTAGACTCTTTGTGGAGCACTAAAATTATATAAACAGTGAAACTAACTGATATTCATTTCTTTGTCACTTAATATTAAGTAGCATATTTTCATATGCTAATCAGTGAAAACTGATTAAAATACATTTCTTAAGCTGACACTTTTAAGGTTTATATGATTGAAGGCACATTTCACATATGCCTATGTCACTCAGCATTGTCATATATAGAAATATGGTGTCAGAAGATATCAGTAGTGTGTGGGAGGGATGATCAAGGATGAAAGTGCACAAAAATGGAGAAAAACTGCAAACAATTTAGTTTAAGAATGAACTAATCTTTGGTGGTCACTGTCATGGAGATTCTCTTGTAATGACACTTGGACAATTTTCTTGTTTCTTGCTGTTCCCTCCTTCCCTCCCTCTAGAAAACCAAATTGATAAATTGAAAGAGACTGAAGTTCAATGAACGATGAAAGTGAACAGAAGTAGACTCTATCTAGGTGAAAAAAATACCAATGATCTGACACAGTATCAATAAAATAAAATACTGCTGACACACAGACTTCTGGCTTGGAAACCACTGAAAGATTAATGGGAAGAATATATACATTCCCAACCGCACTTTCTGAAGTACAACTATACTACCATGGCTGCCCTCCAAAACAACATAAAAATAAAAGTAAAAATAAAAGTAAATCAGCCAAAGTGATACAAAAATAAACAACATACTGGAACAAGATATTCTTTTACTATGATGAAAGCTCAAAGGATATCCCATGTTTTATTATTTTCACAAAGTCCCTAAGATTTGAGTCAAACATAATTTTCAGAAATTCATCCCATTCCCACTACCAAAAATACATACATCAAGTGCTATTTTAATAATATATTATATCTAATAATATACTGAAATATGTAAAATAACATTTTAAGCACCAAGACATACTAATGTGAAATATTAATAACTAGATAAATCATTTAAAGTATAAGTTATATTTGCTTGGTGTTCTGGTTTAGATATGAGGTGTTCCCCCAAAAGCTCATGTGTGAGACATGAGGTGACTTTACAGGGGTGAAATGGTTTCATTATGAGAGGAGAAAACTAACCAGTGGATTAAATCCCTGATGAACAAACTGAACAATAACTATAGCAAGTAGAATATGGACACAGCAAGAAGGTTATTGGGGGTGTGACTTGGGGGTTTATATTATTGTTCCTGGGGAGCAGAGCTCTCTCTCTCTGCTTCCTAGCTGTCAAGCCCTCGGCTGCCTCCTATCCTATACACTTCCACTACTATGTTCTGCCTCACCTCAGGCTCAGCTATGAAGCAGACCCACCAGGGAATGAAATGTGGAAAAAGTAAACCACAATAAATTATTTTCCTCCTCTAAATTGTTTTTGTCAGGTATTTTGGTAACAGTGATGCAAAAGTTAACTAAAACATAAAGGTATGTATTTATTTAATTAGTATTTATACCATATGCTAACAACATGCACGCTATTCAATTAGTAATATAAATAGCAAATATTATTAGATGAATTTGTTAATGTTATGAAATACTAATATTTCTCATTAATTCCCTTTTTAAAGCACTATGCATGAGAATGTCAACCTAAGCACTGGTTTTCTCTACCTCTCTTTTATAAATTTTATTTAAGTATCTGCCAGAATGTTAAAAAAATTTATGAAATCCACATCAATACTCAAAACAGGAGGTGGATTTTGGTGAAAAGAAATAAAAAATATATCTAGAGAAAAGGCATCTCAGAAATGCCAAGGAAATGGAAGTGTGCATGTGGAAGATGTTCTTTCCCATCAAAACACTAGAGATGCTCCTCATAAGGGAGAAAAAATGGGATGCTAAATAAGATGAAAACATCTTATTAGCTAAATGCCTCCATTTCCTGATCAGTCACACTGTTTTGAACCATAGCCCTTGTACTGTGCATGCCCAGAAGTCAGATGCTAACAAGTGGTGGTTTGCTCATTGTGGGCACTCCATAACTTCTTAGAGTATAAAATAATAACCTTCCACCACCTTGAGGAATTTAGAACTCCTATGGAAGTGTTGGAATGTTCTAGTAATGCCCTCATTGTCCTAATATTTATCATTTAGAGAGTATGGGTGTATATTTGTATGCTCCCAAACACATAAGAAAATAAAATCTGACAACTAAGAACTTGACACTTAGATAATGCATTTGCAGGGTCTATTGGAGAATAATTATCAAGGACTTTTGAGATAAACCAACAATGCAAAAGGAAAAAAGTGACATGGTACAGTTAGAAGTACTGACTAATAATTCACTAAATAAGAATAATAATTCTTGTAATTAGTTCACTCAGAAGTACTTGAGCTGATAAATCCATTTAAGAAGAAGCAAAGGGAGAACAGCTAGAAAATAAGACCTCTAAGAAATTCAACATGCTTGGGTAAGTTTTAAAAACATTAAAAAAATCAAAATAAAATCTTGAGAAAATTTATCATCCTATATAAAAAAAAAGGATTAAAAAAAAGGGATTAAAAAAATATGGAATGCACGGTTAACCCAGGAAGCTTAAAAATATCTAACAATAGTTTTTAGAGGAGAAAATAGAAACCTCTTGGAACAAAGACTCAAAAAAAAATCACAAAAATAGTAGAGGTTCTATTAAGTATTGAAGTAAACAAAAATACTGATATTTAAAAAATATTTTAGGACTCGGAAGATGGCGGCGAATGGAGTTCATCACCCCCGTGTACCGTGTCACTGCGTGGGTGGGTGAATGACGAGTTAGAACGGCCAAAAGCTATCTTGTTAGGAATTTCCAGCAAAATTGGGGTGCACGGAAACCTAGAAGAAGGATTTCCATCTCCCGAGGATCGGTTACTGGGGCTCAATCGGGAGTGATTTGTCCACCCAGAGATTCAAGCTGCTTATTCAGCGGCTTGCCCTGCTGTTAGACACTGCAGCGCACGCCAGGAAATGGCATCCATAGAAACGGTGAGCTAGCAACACAGAGAAACGGCGCTGCTGATTCTGTGGGCTCCTGTTAGCTGTGCCCTCACTGTGCTCAGTGCTGAATTCTGGGTTTGAGACAGGGGAAGGAAGCCTTCCAGTTCTGTCCTCCACACAGGTCAGACCACCAAGGAAGCCAACGGCCACCATCTTGGAGAGCTGAAGTCACCATCGCCAGTTTTTAACTGATCACAGCTCATTCAGCAATAGAACAGGTGTGTGACATTTAGACCATAACCCCTACAGCAGGGAAATCACATAAAATCTCTCCCCTGCTTTCAGGGGGTGTGATTAACAGAGTGAGCATGAGTAGAGGCGTGGGGGAAAGGTAAAGGCACCTGACCCCCAACTCCTCCCTCCCACCAGCAGCGAAAATGAAATCAGTTTCCCAGCTCTAGGAGGAGGGGCTAGCGGAAGGAGTCAAAACAATAAGGTGCTGGTTCCCAAAAGCCGTGCTCCACGTCCAGGAAACTGCAGGCAAAGAGTGTAGTTTGAACTGCCGAGAGGTATCACACTGGGAAAGGCCTGGCTGACAGGAGAAGCCAGGGGACTAGAAACCAGGAATAAACCTAAGCTAACAGGTTTTGAGAGACACGGGGGATGGGGTGGGGGGGAGGGGGTGGCCTCACACGGATTGTTTCCTACAGCCAGAGGGCAAAATCTTGGCCCGGAAGGCAAAGCATCACCTACTGGAAGCGAAGAAAATAAAAGCCTAACAGTGTCCCTTTTTTCTTTTAATTTTTTTTTAATTTTTAATTTTATTTTTTTTCTCTTCTACAATTATACTATTATTTTTTTAAATGTAATTTTTATTTTACTGCATTTTATTATTATGTTTTTATTATCATTTCCTTTTCTATTCTTTTTCTTTCCTCTCTGCCTCTCTCTTTCTTGGTTTGCTTCCTTACCTTTTCCCCATCTTTCCTCTTAAGCATGACCACCCAGATTACGTACAACTTACTAAATGCAAATAGATGAATACTATGAATCAGTCCATAGTCCGCCTAAGCCCTTAACTACCCCCAAGTACTCCTGTCTATTCTCTTGTTAATATCCGCCTGCATTTGAGCAACCCCCCAAAGAAGCTAACATATACTAACCTCCATACTGTCAAAGCGCCCCACCTCAACATAAAATCCTAAGTTCAAACCTCAATTCTATACATGCCATCAAATTCTGTAGGCCTCTAATGAAACTAAGGAATTTACCTTAATTCACAATTAAATCCAACATCTCTAAACATTGTCTCCCAACACAAAGGAGAGATATTGGAACTATAAAAACCAAAACAAATTTAAAGAAGAAAACAGAAACACAGCAGTCAAACAGAGTTGGAAAGCAATGTGAGCACTATGAAAAAACAAGGGAAAAAAGGATTACAAACAATGCAGGACACCTTAAATTCACAGGAGAACATAGAGGCTTCAGAAAAATGGACAGAGAAAGAACTCAAGGCATACCTAACTCAGATGGAACTGAATCTTAGAGAAGACATTAGACAGCAAGTCCAAACAATGAAAGTATACTTTGAAAACGAATTAAATAGGCAAATTCAAATGGCAAAGAACGAACTATACCAGGAGATAGAGATTTAAAAAAAAAATCAAACAGTAATCCTAGAAATGCAGGAAACCATAAACCAAATTAAAAACTCAAATGAGAATATTACAAATAGACTAGAATAAATAGAAGTCAGAACATCAGATAATGAAGACAAAGTGTATCAACTTGAAAAGAGTATAGTCAACACAGAAAGGATGCTAAGAAATCACCATCAATCTATCCAAGAGATATGGGATGTTATTAAAAAACCAAACTTGAGAGTCATTGGGATAGAAGAAGGTATAGAGGTTCAAACCAAAGGAATGAACAATCTATTGAATGAAATAATCCTAGAAAACTTCCCAGATATGAAAGATGGAATGGATTGCCAAATCCTGGAAGCCTACAGGACCCCAAACATACAAAACCGTAATAGACCAACTCCAAGACACATAATTATGAAGATATCCAACATACAGAACAAACAGAGAATATTAAAAGCTAGGAGAGAAAGAAGGCAGATTACATTCAGGGGTAAAACAATTAGGTTAAGGGCTGATTTTTCATCACAGACGTTGAAAGCAAGAAGATCCTGGAACAACGTATTTCAAACGCTGAAAAATAATGGATTCCAACCAAGAACACTGTATCCACCAAATTAAGCTTCAGATTTGACAATGAAATTAAAATATTTCATGATAAACAAAAGTTAAAAGAATTCGCAGCCAGAAAACCAGCACTGCAAGGCATTTTGAGCAAAACACTACAAGAAGAGGATGAAAAACAGCACCCAAAACTAACATTGGGAGGTAACTCAGTAAAGGGAAGAACAAAAAATATAACCAAAAAGGAAAAACGAGCCATATTAAAATAAATAAATGAATAAGCATGACTGGAAGTACAAACAATATATCAATAGTAACCTTAAACGTTAATGGCTTAAATTCACCAATCAAGAGACAAAGGCTAGTAACCTGGATTAAAACAACAAATCCAACAATATGCTGCCTTGAGGAGACTCATATGATAGGAAAAGATATTCATAGACTGAAGGTGAAAGGTTGGGAAAAATCATACCACTCATATGGACTGCGGAAACAAGCAGGAGTGGCCATACTCATATCGAATAAAATCAACTTCAAACCTAAGTTAATCAAAAGGGATAAAGAAGGCCACCATATACTGTTAAAAGGAACCATCCACCAACAAGACATAACAATTATCAATATGTGTGCACCAAACAATTGTGCTGCAACGTTCATAAAACAAACTCTCCTTAAGTTCAAGAGTCAAATAGACCACAATACAATAATTATCAGTGAGTTCAACACACCACTCTCTCCAATGGACAGATCCACCAGACAAAAACTGAATAAAGAAACTATAGAACTCAATACCACAATCAATAACCTAGACTTAACCGACATATATAGAATATATCAACCATCATCAAGTGGATACACATTCTTCTCAGCAGCACATGGATCCTTCTCAAAGATAGACCATATATTATGCCATAGGGCAACTCTTAGTAAATATAAAGGTGTAGAGATAATACCATGCATCTTATCTGATCATAATGGAATGAAACTGGAAATCAATGATAAAAGAAGGAAGGAAAAATCCTGCATCACCTGGAAAATGAACAATATGTTACTGAATAATCAATGGATTACAGAAGACATAAAGGAGGAAATCAAAAAATTCTTAGAGATAAATGAAAATACAGACACAACATATCGGAATCTATGGGACACAATGAAAGCAGTTTTAAGAGGGAAATTCATTGCCTAGAGTTCATTCCTCAATAAAAGAAAAAACCAACAAATAAATGAACTCACACTTCATCTCAAAACCCTAGAAAAGGAAGAGCAAAACAACAGCAGATGTAGTAGAAGGCAAGGAATAATTAAAATCAGAGCGGAAATCAATGAAATTGAAACAAAAAAAAAAACATTGAAAAAAATTGATAAAACTAAAAGTTGGCTCTTCGAAAAAATATTTAAGATTGACAGACCCGTAGCCATGCTAACGAAGAGAAGAAGAGAGAGAACTCAAATTACCAACATACGGGATGAAAAAGGCAATATTACAATGGACACTACAGAAATACAGAAGATAATTAGAAATTATTTTGAAACCCTATATTCCAATAAAATAGAAGATAGTGAAGATATTGATAAATTTCTTAAGTCATATGATTTGCCCAGATTGAGTGAGGAAGATACACTCAATTTAAACAGACCAATAACAAAGGAGGAAATAGAAGAAGCCATCAAAAGACTACCAACCAAGAAAAGCCCTGGACCGGATGGATATACAGCGGAGTTTTACAAACCTTCAAAGAAGAATTAATACCAATACTTTTCAAGTTATTTCAAGAAATAAAAAAAGAAGGAGATCTTCCAAATTCATTCTATGAGGCCAACATCACCCTGATCCTGAAACCAGACAAAGACACTTCAAAGAAAGAAAACTACAGACCAATATCTCTAGTGAACATAGATGCAAAATTCCTCAATAAAATCCTGATGAATCGAATACAAAAGCACATCAAAAAAATAGTGCACCATGATCAAGTAGGACTCATCCCTGGGATGCAAGGCTGGTTCAATATACAGAAATCAATAA
The DNA here is from genome assembly GCF_045843805.1 of Urocitellus parryii. Classification (NCBI taxonomy): domain Eukaryota; kingdom Metazoa; phylum Chordata; class Mammalia; order Rodentia; family Sciuridae; genus Urocitellus; species Urocitellus parryii. The sequence goes on along the minus strand of NC_135540.1, from coordinate 109,521,888 downwards.
ATGTTATTCACCACATCAATAGACTTAAAGATAAGAACCACATGATCATCTCTATAGATGCAGAAAAAGCATTCGACAAAGTACAACATCCCTTTATGTTCAAAATACTAGAAAAACTAGGGATAACAGGATGTTATCTCAACATCATAAAAGCTATATATGCTAAGCCTCAGGCTAGCATTATTCTGAATGAAGAAAAACTGAAGACATTCCCTCTAAAATCTGGGACAAGACAGGGATGCCCTCTATCACTACTTCTATTCAATATAGTTCTCGAAACACTGGCCAGAGCAATTAGACGAAAGAAATTAAAGGCATAAAAATAGGAAAAGAAGAACTTAAATTATCACTATTTGCGGATGATATGATCCTATATCTAACAGACCCAAAAAGGGTCTACAAAGAAACTACTAGAGTTAATAAATGAATTCAGCAAAGTGGCAGGATATAAAATCAACACACATAAATCAAAGGCATTCCTGTATATCAGCGACAAATCTTCTGAAATGGAAAAGAGGACAACCACTCCATTCACAATATCCTCAAAAAAAAAAAAAAAACTTGGGAATCAACCTAACAAAAGAGGTGAAAGATTTATACAATGAAAACTACAGAACCCTAAAGAAAGAAATAGAAGAATACTTTATAAGATGGAAAAATATACCCTGTTCATGGATAGGAAGAACTAACATCATCAAAATGGTGATATTACCAAAAGTTCTCTATAGGTTTAATGCAATGCCAATCAAAATCCCAAAGGCATTTCTTGTAGAAATAGATAAAGCAATTATGAATTTCACATGGAAAAGCAAAAGACCCAGTGTAGCAAAAGCAATTCTAAGCAGGAAGTGTGAATCAGGCAGTATAGCGATACCAGATTTCGAACTATACTACAGAGCAATAGTAACAAAAACAGCATGGTACTGGTACCAAAACAGGCAGGTGGACCAATGGTACAGAATAGAGGACAAAGAGACCAATCCACAAAATTAGAACTTTCTTATTTTTGATAAAGGGGCTAAAAGCATGCAATGGAGAAAGGATAGTATCTTCAACAAATGATGCTGGGAAAACTGGAAATCCATATGCAACAAAATGAAACTGAATCCCTTTCTCTCACCATGCACAAAAGTTAACTCAAAATGGATCAAAGAGCTTGATATCAAATCAGAGACTCTGCACCTCATAGAAGAAAAAGTTGGTTCTGATCTACATATTTTTGGGGTGGGCTCCAAATTCCTTAATAGGACACCCATAGCACAAGAGTTAATAACTAGAATCAACAAATGGGATGTACTTAAACTAAAAAGTTTTTTCTCAGCAAGAGAAACAATAAGAGAGGTAAATAGGGAGCCTACATCCTGGGAACAAATTTTTACTCCTCACACTTCAGATAGAGCCCTAATATCCAGAATATACAAAGAACTCAAAAAATTAAACAATAAGATAACAAATAACCCTATCAACAAATGGGCCAAGGACCCGAACAGACACTTCTCAGAGGAGGACATACAATCAATCAATAAGTACATGAAAAAATGCTCACCATCTCTAGCAGACAAAGAAATGCAAATCAAAATCACCCTAAGGTACCATCTCACTCCAGTAAGATTGGCAGCCATTATGAAGTCAAACAACAACAAGTGCTGGCGAGGATGTGGAGAAAAGGGTACTCTTATACATTGCTGGTGGGATTGCAAATTGGTGCGGACAATTTGGAAAGCAGTATGGAGATTCCTGGGAAAGCTGGGAATGGAACCACCATTTGACCCAGCTATTGCCCTTCTCGGACTATTCCCTGAAGACCTTAAAAGAGCATACTACAGGGATACTGCCACATCGATGTTCATAGCAGCACAATTCACAATAGCTAGACTGTGGAACCAACCCAGATGCCCTTCAATAGATGAATGGATAAAAATAATGTGGCATTTATACACAATGGAGTATTACGCAGCACTAAAAAATGACAAATCATGGAATTTGCAGGGCAATGGATGGCATTAGAGCAGATTATGCTAAGTGAAGCTAGCCAATCCCTAAAAAACAAATGCCAAATGTCTTCTTTGATATAATAAGAGCAACTAAGAACAGCGCAGGGAGGAAGAGCAGGAGGAAAAGACTAACATTAAACAGAGACATGAGGTGGGAGGGAAAGGGAGAGAAAAGGGAAATTGCATGGAAATGGAAGGAGACCCTCATTGTTACACAAAATTACATATAAGAGGTTGTGAGGGGAATGGGAAAATAAACAAGGAGAGAAATGAATTGCAGTAGATGGGGTAGAGAGAGAAGATGGGAGGGGAGGGGAGGGGGGATAATAGAGGATAGGAAAGGTAGCAGAATACAACAGTCACTAATATGGTATCATGTAAAACCGTGGATGTGTAACCGATGTGATTCTGCAATCTGTAATTGGGGTAAAAATGGGAGTTCATAACCCACTTGAATCTAATGTATGAAATATGATATGTCAAGAGCTTTGTAATGTTTTGAACAACCAATAAAAAAATAAAAAATAAATAAAAAATTTTTTACACTATGTCAAACATAACGGGAAATGCTAAGAAAAAGGTTTACTTACAAATAATAATCAGATTGGCAGTAGAATTAGTCACAAACATCAATTTAAAGCTTAAAATTAAAAATTAATATAGTAATTATGAATTATAAAATACTGAGAGAGAGAATAAGGAAACAGTAGTAGAGCTAATTACTCTTTGATAGTTTTTTTATGTTTGATACCTTGAGTTTTGGTACATCAAGTATTAAAAGCACAAGGATAGTAATCATCAGAAGAATGTGAAAACAGGGTCCATTCTGAGTTCAGACCAAGGTTGCTAGACAAAGGATTTTATTCCTAATTTTATAGTATTGTTCCATTTATCCATCTGCTTCAACCATGTACTCATGTTGGTATTAGTTTCAAAATTGTTGTTTTTCTCAATAAATTTTCCTCAATGATTATTCTGATTTCTTTCAGCTGTAATAGTCTATGGTGCTTTAAGTAGGAAGGAAAACATGAAAGGATCTTATGTGAAAGCCAAATGGAAAAAAAAAAAAAAGCCATTGGTAGTATCTAGACACCTGCAGAGGAGCTTCACAAGACCACTGTCACAACTGACATGAAATGGTGATTCTGTCTGTTGAAAACATTCCACCATCCACTGACGTTTTACAATTCCTTAAGCAATAATTTTGCTGTATTTCACATTTTACCAATATCACATAATCCCTCCTGGGAGCTTTGCCGAATGCCATTTCAGGAAAAAAAAAATCTATGAAATTTGTAAAATTATCGATTGATGCATTTTTTTTTTGCGATTCTAATGCATACTCTGAAAGGTAGATAAATGTTTGTTCATATAGATATGCATCAACTAAAGAAGAATATCTCTTCTTTGCAGAGGAGTTTGTGAGGTGGGGCTGGAGAGGAAAATCTCTCTTTATCTCCATCCTAATTCTATTCTGGCTCTCAATAGTATATTACTATTGTAACGGTCCCCAAATTTATTTTCCTGACTCATTTGCCATACAAGAATATACTATGTTACTTCGAATTTGTTTTTTCAAAAACATATGTAAATATACCATCCTGCTAAAAAAAAAAATGTGTAAGACTTACCAGTGCTGATAAAACAAAATCTACCTGCTTAGTATTGAACTGGGGACTAAACAATCTGGCCATAAACTATTTTTTTTAACTTTAGCATGGGTTAATTTATGTTCTGTTTATGTTCTGTTTTTCATTTTCTACACCAGCACTGTCCTATGATAGAAAAATCCCATATCTACTTTGACCAAGACAGCAGTCACCACATATGTGACTACTGAGAACTTGAAACATGCCTAGTGCCACTAAGATACTGAATATTAAAATTTTACTTTAATTAACTTGAGTCAACCTAGCCATATATAGCTAGTAAGTACTCTATGAGCCATCACAGCTTAGAACATGAATGTCTACCTTTTATTCTCATTTGTAAGTTACACTCAGTTCATATGCTTCTGTCTTCAATGTGATCCCTAATTGGTTCTTCTGAAAACTCTTATTTTTCAAATAATTGCTTCAGTGATGTCATATGTTCTCTGAAATTTTCTCTACCAAATATCCTTTGAAAGAATTGGTTTGCATGCTTTGGGGATGAATTATTTACACTTGAAATTAAAGGAAGCCTTCCTACTGCACTGTGACCCACATTGACATAAGCCACTTTTCAATGCTGTGTGCCTGGTAAATCAATGATTCACAGACCACATTACACGGTATCTCAAGACTGCCTTGGATGTTAGGTATTGGCTACATAGGCCAAGCTTTCAGCATCTCTTTCAACAAACAGCTCCTCAAAAATATATATGATTCCCTATATCTTATTTATACTCATTGTGAGAAAACAATTCTGCTTCTGAAAACGTATGAGAAACTACCCATCTCACCATTAACTCTCTAATAATAGCTTGTTCTTTATTTTGGATTTTTATGTTATGCCATTATATATATTTCACTTTATCATCTTATTTTGAATTTCTAGTCTATTTTTCCACAACAAGATTTAAAGATGCCCAAACGCAGAGAACATATTTTTTAAAATTTATTTATTTAATAATGTAAATTCTTTAGATTGGACCCAGGCACACTTTACTACTAGGCTACCTCCCTATTTTTATTTCATATTTTTAGACAAGGTCTCACTAAGTTCCTGAGAGTCTCACTGAGTTGCTGAGACTGGCCTCATACTTGCAATCTTCCTGCCTCAGTCTAGCAAGTTGTTAAGATTACAATTGTGTGCCACCACATCTAGCTTCAGAGAACACATTCTTTTTGTCTACAAATTGCTCTGTCCATGCCCGAGGAAATAAATTTCTATCATTTTACATCTTAATAAAGTTGAGACCCTAAAGATATTTTTTACTCTCAAATGGGCATATTAAATTCCTGGCAGAGATATGACAATATACCTAAATCACATTTTTAATGAGTGGCAATAAAGAAAAAATAAACATATATTGAATGGTAATGGGAACCAAATCAAATGTCATTAATATGCACAATACAAAAGGAAGATGAAAAATATAGAGAAATAAGAGAAAAAGAAGCAAGGAAGGACAAATTAAAGAAAGATTAAAAAATAAATGAAAACGAGAATGACAAAAGAAAAAGGAAGGAAGGAAGAAAGAAAGAACGTTAATACTGAGAATAAAATAGAAAACATGTTTATTAATTCATGTTTTTCTTAAAGGTTTCACTAGATCTAAAATTTTGATGTGTTCAACTATAATCTCTACCTAAAGAAAATAAATCAGGGCTTTATATGATGCTTAGTTAAGCAGTTGAAGAGATGTCAAGAAGGGTATTTCAGTTCCACTTAATAACTCACAAGTTGACCTTAGAGTGACTCAGGCACATGACGTTAGTGGACTGACCATTGCTTCAAATATTGGAGAAAAGAACAAGGGGAAGTTCTGGATTTCAAACTATTCAGAATTTTGATTCTATTAAATAAAATGAAAGAGAAAGAGGCAGGTAAAAAGGGGTAGCCAAAGCACAAATGGGTGTAAGGATAAGACGCTATAGGACCTCTGAGTCCAGGGCACTTTTAATTTTCCTACTTCAAAGAGAAGAAACATGTGGCTTCCACAAAACCCTTAAATAGGATATTTAAGACAAAAGCAAACAGAGCTGTCTATTTTTTGTTTTAATGTAAATATATTTTTATTTGTTCTTTTGAGATATACATGATACCAAACACAGCCACATCAATATCTATAGCAGCTGAATTCACAATAGCTAAGCTATGGAACCAACCTGGGTGCCCTTCAATATATGAACTAATACTGAAAATGTTGTAAATATAAACAAAGGGATATTATCCAGACATAAAGAATGAAATTATGACATTTGCGGGTAAACGAAATGGGACTAGAGACTATCATGCTAACTGAAATAAGCCAATTCCAAAGAATCAAGGCAGTCTATTCTTTATAAAGTACATTTTAATTTACCTGATTAGGAAGACCATATGGCTAAACACTGGACCAGGCAGGAAAACAAATTTGATTACTGATCGTGGCCTTTCAAAGCACAATTTAGAACTGAAAGAGCTCATTAAGCACATAACTGAACAAAGAAAGAAAGACTAAAGAATTTAAGTTTGGATGACTGAAAAAAAAATTTTGTCACATAGGTAGTCAATTATGTCAACTGAAATGTTAACATTTGTCATCATTTAGTGGTTCAGAGCTGTCATTTAATTATTATTTGTGGTTTTTCCACCTTTACTATTTTTGCATCCTGGATTAAATTTTAAATACTTGATAGACTTTTTTCCTTAAATTACTATAGTAGAAGAGGATCTGGTAGACTTTAATACATATTTTGTGAGCTTATGTTTGAATAACACCATAATTTTAATATTTTTCTTCCAATATTTCAGCTCTTTTGAGTATTTGTGCCATCTAGAACTGTGGTTGAGTACATGATCTGCAGTCAAACTGATCAACTGTTACCCTACAATACCCACTTTTCAGTTTTATGTCATTAGGTAATAGAATAATAGAACTTGTTATATATATTCTTAGAGTGATATTAGAAAATACATTCAAAATTATACATCATCTGTCTTTTAACATTAGTTATTTTTATTCTAAACATTTTCAATCAAAATTTCCAGAACTAAAATTTTGAAAGTAGCAAACATACTTTAAAAAATCTAGCAAAGATGCTTGGCTTTAATTAAAGGAATGTAGTAGAAAACATTCATTTTTATTTATCTAAAAATAAGTGAAATAACCCAATCCCAAAGAACCAAATTTTCTGGTTTCTCTGATATGTAGATGCTAATTCACAATAAGGGGAGGTGCTAGGGAAGAATAGAGGTACTCTGGATTAGACAGAGGGGAGTGAAGGGAGGAGAGGGGATATGGGAGTAGGAATGATAGTGGAATGGATCAGACCTTATTACCCTATGTACATGTATGATTACATGATCAGTGTAACTTTACATCATGTTTGACCAAAAGAATGAAAAGTTATACTCCAAGTATGTATGATATATTCAAAATGCATTCTATCTTCTAAGGTCTTCTTAAATTACTTTTTTTTTTATTGTTTTGTAGTTTTCATTGTAGAGGTCTTTCACCTCTTTTGTTAGATTGATTCCCAAGTATTCCATTTATTTATTTTGAGACTATTGTGAATCATACATTGCTGTGAGACTGGAAGTTGGAGCAACCACTATGGAAAGCAGTATAAAGATTTCTCAGAAAACTTGGAATGCAATCACCATTTGACCTAGCTATCCCACTCTTTGGTTTATACCCAAAGGACTTAAAATCAGCATAGTACAGTGTTGCAACCACGTCAATGTTTATAGCAGCTCACTTCACAATAGCTAAACTATGAGACCATCCTAGGTGTCCTTCAATAGAGGAATGGATAAAGAAAATGTGGTGTGTGTGTGTGTGTGTGTGTGTGTGTGTGTGTATTCATATTCAATGGAATATTATTCAGCTTTAAATAAGAATGAAATTATGACATTTGCTGGTAAGTGGATGGAGTTTGAGACTATCATGCTAAGCGAAATAAGCCACTCCCAGAAAAACTAAGGCCGAATGTTTTCTCTAATATGCAGATGCTAATTCATAACAAGGGGGGCAGTGCTAGGGAAGAATAGAGTTACTTTAAATTAGGTAAAGGGGAGTGAAGGGAGGGAGGGGATATAGGGATAGAAAGGACAGTAGAATGAAACAGACATTATTCCCTTATGAACACATATGACCACATGACTGGTGTGATTCTACATCACATGTAAAATTAGAAAAATGAGAAATCATATTCCATTGATGTATGGTACAACAAAGTGCATAAATGCATTCTATTTGTCATGTATAACTAATTAGAACAAATTTTAAAAAATGCATTCTATGTCATGTAGAACTAATTAGGATGAATAAAAAATAGCACTGAATATTAAAGCTGACATTCTTGCTCTCTGATGTATTCATTCAGGAACATCACTATGTCCCATGTATAAGCTAAAGTCATGTAACATGAGAGAGTCACAGGATCATTGTACAACATAAATATTCAAATTTGTACTGCCAACAACATGTTTTGCTTTTATGTTGTGGGAATCAGAAAACAAAATATAACAGGGCTTGCTTATTGGAATACAAATTGAAAAGTAAATTATAATTTAAGGGACTAGGGTTGTGGCTCAGCAGTAGAGTACTTGCCTCACATGTGTGAGACCCTGGGTTCGATCCTCAGCACCACGTAAGAATAAATAAGTGAAATAAAGGTATTGTGTTCAACAACAACTAAAAAAATAAATATTTAAAAATTTAAATGTAGGGCAAAAATTCATTTAAAAAATGAGTGAAAAATGAGAAGGAGAAAAAAAATCACTGAATCCTGAAACTAACTCCATGCCTCACACTATATATAACACGGCAGACTTTTAAGCTCACATCTATCATATCTGGTGTATACAGTTATAATTTATTTGAGTATTTTGGAACAAATCTTTTTAAAAAATATTTACTAAAATTAACAATGATTATCTTTGTTTTTCATTCTGGAGAAATAAATGTCTACCTTTTTGAGTTCCCTAACAATAAGGGAAATACAAAGAAAGAGTTACAAGTTTGAGCTCTCATACCAAAACAGACCTGTGTTTGAGTCTTAGATCTCTCACTTACTATGCTGTCCTTCTGCAAATCACTGAACTTATTCTTTAATTCTTGCTCTGAGAATAAATGAAATCATGCATATAGAATGCTCTGAAGAGTGCCTGAAACACTCAGTGTTAGATATAAATGTCAGATCAATAATTGTCATTATAAGAGGAAATTATGGTCAATTATCCAATACTTAAGTATATTAGGATCAGTAAAATAAATTTTAATATATAAACTGATACAATATAAGTTAAGGTAGATATGCTAAGAAAGGGGGACTAAGGGAGTATAAACATGTAACAATTTGAATTTTTTAGAATTCCAAATTCTAACACAAAAATAGAATCGAAGACAAATCTTAAAAATTGTTTTAGGTGCAAAAAGCATACCACTTGTGGAAGATTTTACAGTATTAGAAATTACTCTGCATGGGAGATCCAATAGGAATACTGAGGAAATATAGATACAAAAATTGGCAGGTAATGTTGGGCTCTCCATTTTTATCTTTCTACATACATATCTTTTGTCACAGTGCCTCAAACACTCCCTAGCACCATAAATACCACATAAGTATTTGAAACAGCATCTCCATGTCAGCTGGCTTTTATGAAAAAATCTTTTGTGACATACCGAGGCCTTGCTTTTTAGCTTCCTGTCTCTAGTAGTCTTTGCTTTTTTGTTGCTAGTAAAATAGTGCAAGGTTCCATATTCCATCAAGGCTGCAAAAACAAAAATGAAACACACAGAAACAAAGAGATCCATCGCAGTCACGTAAGAAACCTTAGGTAAAGACTTCCTGGCAATTGTACTCAGGGTTGTCATAGTCAAAACGGTAGTGATACCTATAGAGAGAGGGGGATAAATAGATTAAAAATAATTTAACACACCACTTTACTTTTCCATCTGATCTGGCAATATTTTGAGCTTAAATAAACAATGGAAACAAAAGAATATGATTACCAGGGATTTACAGAAAGAATTACTGGTAACCATGGCTACGCTATGTTCCATGCGCTTTTTGTGTCTGTGAATTTTAGTCATTTAAATTACTGTGGGCTGCAAATTAATGCCTGATACCCATCCTTCTCTTTCTCCATAGTAATAAAATACCAATTTTTAAACTAGTATGTTGTTGCCTGGAAGAACAACTTTATTTGCCACCTTCTCAGCAACAGGGTGTAACCACAGGCTAATACCTAGCCAAGGAGACCCGAGTCAATGAAAGCAGTCTAAAAAACGGTTTTAATGAACTGGGAAAGGCCTTTCTTTCTCTCTCCCTCTGGAACTGTTCTGCCAGAATGCAATGGATGGAGAGCCTGTCATCATCTTAGACCAGCAAATGATCCTTGGAATTCAGATCACCCATAACTTAGAAGAAAGCTAACAGCCTGAATTCCTCCTACTGCAGTGTGCCATATCACCTTGCACTGCCTACGACTGGACTTGCACAGGAGAAACAAATACCATTCTACCTAATTGGAGAACAGCTATTAAAGGTTACCTGCTATATGTGGTTAAAATGAATCCAAATGAACATAGAGCCTTCTTATTTGATAAATTGACTTCAACCTACTTTTTAACCTCAGAGTTTAATTATCCAGGCATAATTATATAAAGTGAATACTTCAGAAGGACGAGGTAAAGATTTACATTTTTAGGCACTCACATGTGGAATAGGAATAAGTGCAAGAGCCCTACCCTACTGTCTCAGGGCGTTGTCTTTGGACATAACTGCATCTCTTTACCCATTGGCTTTCTTGTGGGTCCTGCCATTAATCTTAGGTCCTGTTATGGTTTACATATGAAGTGTCTTCCAAAAGCTCCTGTGCTAATCACTGAATGTCTGGAGGTGAAATCACTGGATTGTGGGAACTGCAGCCTGATCAGCTCATCCTAGTTTGAATGGGCTGAGTGGGAATTGTAGGCAGATGGTTTATGACTGGAGGAGGCTGGTCACTAGGAGGAAGCCCTCAGAGGGTACATATTCCCTATGGCCCCTTCTTTCTCTTTGCTTCCTGGATGCTATAAATGCTGCCCCACCAGGTCCTTCCACCATCATGTCCTGCCTCACCTTGGTCACCTAAATCACAGATGCACTTGCTAGGTCTCTCTTTGCCTAAACTGCTACAATTTCCCTTCTTTAGCACACTATATATGGCTCTATGGTTGGCACTGTTTACCCTTCAAAGTACTACATATAATGCTAAATGCTTCTTAATTTGGCCAATATTTATAGAATGACAACATTCATGATAATAAAACAATAAAGCTGTAGCAACAGCCTCTTTGTTATGGTGAAGGCAGTAACTACCATTTTCCATCATGTTGCCGTGTAAGAATTCCTGTGACATGTTCATCTTTCTAGTTTTAACAGTTCTTAGTATTGGAACAGAAAATGTCACAAGTGCATTGGAAGCAAATACAGAATTAATCCCTGACCCACCTATTATCTTTGTAATCATAAGGAAATTTTCTTACTCCTATGCCTCTCACCTAAAAAACTAGCACAGTAGTACCTTGCTTGATACCTATAATCAATATATAAGAAGTAATTAATTTACTTATTCTTAAAATGGATACTTAGGTTACTGATTTTAAATCTTTATTCATTTCTAATATTAGTATTTAAAACTATAATTTCTAATCTAAGTAGTGTGTCAGCCTCATACTTCATTAATCACGGTTCTAATGCCACTTTTATAGATTTATATAGACACCACATTGCATGATAGCAAACATTATGTCCACCTATATCCCACCTGAATTTATGCTATGTTCTATTAAAATTCAGTTTGAAATATTGTCTAACTTCCCTTTGTTCCTTACTGGACCCAAAGGTTACCTAAAAGTTCATTCTTTTTAAAATTTTAAAACTTTGAGGACATTGTTAGTTACATTATGTTTATTAACTTTTAATTTACTTCCATTTTTGTTCAAAAATATGCTCAGGAAAACTTGAATCTTTTGAATTGTGTTGAAATCTTGGTTAATGTTCCATATGCATTGGAAAATATATTATGTACTGAAGTTAGTTGCTGTGTTTAGTAAATATAAATCAGTTCATGCAGTTGGTGATCTCATTAAGATCTTCTACATCTTGAATGATTTTTTTTTCTTCACTAATTGAGAAGGGGACCTTAAAATGTCCAATTACAATTGCAAAGTTGTCCATTTCTCTCATTATTCCTGAGAATTTTTACTTCAATTATTTTGAAACCAAAACTGTATTCTAAAGGATTTGTATATGGTAATGCTAAATACTTTCAATGAATGCAAGTAACCTTTTTTCTTCAACTTCCACACTTCTTTTTGTTGGGGGTGGTGAGTAGTAAATTACAAAGACCCCATAATCAAACAAAAGATTTCTCTGTCCCATCTCTATTTAAAAGCCAAGAGTCGATGTGTGCATGTATTTTATTATCAATGATTATATTAAATTTTACTTTAATAAAACACTATTACATTTCTGTTTAATAAAGCAAGGAAAACCACAGTACAACTTAGCTTTCAGAAATGTGTTTCTCTAATTTAGCAATTAATATGACAGTGATTAAATTGAGAAGACCATGATGGATTTCCTATTAAAGTACCTCCGAACTTATGCTAATAAAAAATGTTTGGAATATTAACAGGACAAGAAGAAACCAATTCAGATATCATTGTTATTTTCTCCATGGATTCCTCTGGTCAAGAGCCTATGATAATCTCCCATCAAGTGTGGAAAAAAATCCAAGTTCCAAAAGTGGCTCACAAAGACTTAAATGATCCAAGCACTGTCCACTCTCCAATCTCATCTTCTGACACTATTCAGTCAGTTCTAGCCACACCTGTCATCTTTCTGAACATCAAGCTTACCCTGACAGGTTCTTCCTGCCTTGATTATTCTTCTACCAAATATCGATCAAGTACTTCACCATTAGGTCACTACTCAAATGCCACCTCCACAGAGAACTCTCTGGACACCACATCATGGTATAGCAAACATGTCCACCCACATGTCTTGTAATTTTCACAGAAAACATTTCATAAATGTTAAAATGCAATGTTGAATAAATTTCTTCAATAAATTGTCCCTCAACAAGATGTAAACATACGTATGAACGCTTATAAAATTAATTACAACTTCATAGGGCTCAGAATTATAGGAAGTATACTTTAATTTGATCTAGCTATGCCTATTTTGACAAATGCTAGTATTAAAAATATATGAATTTATGTAAAATCATAAAATTGGATCTGCTGTTTTATGACACCATAGCATATGATTTTTTAAATACAAATTCAATAGTAGAAACAATCCATTCAAATTCTCTTTGGAAAAACAATATGAAAATAAAACCAAATATACTATGTTAACTTATAATTGTAATAGTATATAAAGAAACTATAATAATGAAAGTGCTTTAAAACAAAATAATTTGAAATAATAGAAAGAAATAACACTTATGAATAAGTACTTAGAGTCTCAAAGAAAAGGCATTTCTAGAGCTACATGTTTCAGGTTTTATTGCTGCCACTTTTATGTGAATTGCAGTTCACTATTTATTAAATGGAGTTATTTGCCAGTTATCAGAGAATTCACATGAAAACTCTTTACCATTAAAATAGCAATTGTCTCAAATGTCTTTATGTTTTTAATACATAATTATCAGTGGATAACTATTCACATACAGTTAAGATTCATATTTTAGACTGATCTTGAAAATAAATCAATAAATTTTCTTTGTGTAGGAATACATGAATATAGATCATCACTTTCATTTAAAAAATATATGGTAGTTAGACCCTGATTTCCTCAAATGATTTGGAGCTGCAATAGATTACTATAAGAAGAGAAAAAAATCCATTTTATCCAGTATGAATTACAAATTACTCTTTAAACAGCAAACTTCAAATATTCACAGATTAATTGCACATTTTATATATTGCATAAGCTAGGGAGTTTCTTGATCCTTCCAGGTACCTGCCATGTGGAACATCTGACTATTCATTTGAAACATTTGAGGAAGGAGTTTTATATACATGCTGATTATTAGTGGTAAAATAAAACTGATCAAAGTCATTGAAAATATTTACCAAAATGAGATTTAGATATTTATTTAGAGATTTTCATTTATTAATTCTTATTGTGAACTATATTTCCTTTGACTTCCTTCAGCATGAAAAATAAGGAATTTTCTAAAGTTCAAGTTATTTACTTTCTTTTCTACTTGTCCTTTATACAGTTCTTTCAAATGGTATTTCAATAGAATTTCAGTACATTTTCCCCTTGATTATGGTCTAGAGGAATATTTCTAGTATTTTCTCCTGTAGACTTTTATTAGAATATTTTTGAAAACCCTCTGATAATATAGCATAATATTATATACCATACCCAGTGATGTTCTTGCAGGTACTGCATCTTTATTGATCCAAAAAGACACCCAAGAAAGAACAACTGTAAGAATGCATGGAATGTAGGTCTGGATAGTGAAATATCCCATTCGTCTGCTCAGGTCAAAAAAAATTGTCATGATAATATAATCGCCTGGAAGAAAAATACATGTTTTACTTTGGCTAGAAAATGCATAAAAATATATATTTCAATTCATATAGTTAAATGCCAATGCCATTCTCTACTAGTATCATTCACCAATTTGTGTTTTCTCCTTACCAGAGATTGTGTGAGAGATTTCAGTTGTGTTCCGTAACCCTACAAATGCAAACTGATATAATCTCCAGTATTTAGGATCAGCCACTTCCACAGAGGGTTTTTTCCACTTATATTCAATTTCATTTTTAGGATATCCATCTGGAAGGAAAATTGAAATAAAAAATATATAGATAAGCAAGTTCCAAAGCTGCTAACATTGCAATACCAACATTATCCAAAAACCAACTCTTGGAGATTCTTCCCTTGTGTGTTATTATAAGATATACCAAATATAGGAAAAAACTGAATGAAATATGCATGTTCAAAGCATAATCATATTTAACAGTTATTTCACCCTATATATTAATATCACAGCCAACTTATATTTTAGTCCTTGGAATTTGGGAGTGGGGACACTTCTTCAGTGATCTAAAGTATATAACATTTTATATCTCAGATTTATGTAAAGATTTTATTATATTAGAATTCACCCCACAAGACTGTCAAAACGAAAGCACGGAATTTCCATGTTTTGAAATGTCCCTAGGTCACAATTGCCTGCAAACTTATCCTTTTGACTTCAACTTTTTATTTGATTTTTTTTTTTTTTTGGTGGACAAACATTACTTCCTATTTTTGATTGCTCATCTGTGTTTGGAAATATTGTAATACTATGAAGTTTCTAATTGTTTCAGCACAAGGAGTGCTGTACCATATTTCAAAATCAGAATTCACAAATATTCTAATATTTCCAAAACAGTATATTATTTTGCAGGATCTCCTATTGGTAATACAATAAATTTGCTTTCATCTCTGCTGACCTATTTAAGAATGTTTTCCTTTTTTGCTCTCAAGGGCTGTGGTTACAGTGCTTTTCCATAGTTCCTATTCATTATAATCACAGAGGTAATTGAGTGAAAAGTGATAACATATAGGAATGTGGGTATAAATAAACGTGGTTGTGTAGATACTTAACCTCTCTCTCAAGACATTGACTTTAAATTGGGGCTAGAGTAAAATCTTTTACAAATCTTTGTTGTGAAATATTAGAGGTAGAGGCTAAATTTTCTACTGAGCCTGTACAGAATACCTGACAAAGGAAGTTAGGATGATTGTATTGTGTCATTGACACCCAATTGCATTTACAGGGATGGATTATTCATTTCCAGTAATGGCAAGCAAAGTCAAAGCACATCACAAGATTTTAAGAATGTCAAATAGGGGAAAGTGCATTAAATGCTACGTCATCCAATATTTACATGTCAACTCTTCCTTGATAATTCCTATTTATCAAGTCTTTTGCCCTGATTTAGCTGTCTTTATACATTGAGATATAAGATCATTAATATAATAAAATAAAATTTATGAAGATAATCCAATAAAATCTTTAATAAAGGGCAACAGAGATATTTAGAATTTACTAAGTAAGAGGTGGGGAAATACTTATGAGTAAAAACCTGTATCACAATATACTAAGAATAGGTTCTAGAATACATTCTGAACCGTGAAAAAAAAATCCAATTGTGAAGGAAGTAAAATAGCATTAAATGATTTGTGGATATAGGCAATAGCATTTTTAAAAGTCATATATATTGTCTAATTATTTTTTAGATCAGAATTTTCCTAAGAATATATGAGAATACAAATATTTTTGTAAACATAAAATAAAATTAATATTGCAATAAAAATATTATAACTGTTTTTTGGAATAAAATTTAAGTTCAATTTAGTTAGTTCTAACCACTCTTGTGTTACATTTTTTACCTTTAATTAAAAAAAGCTCATCTCCAACTCATTAAAGTCTTTTCAAATATTTACTTTCATGTAGTAAATACCCTTCACCCAAGCAATTTTTGAAACATTTTAAAATCCAAGGCTATAAATTTAGATGCTGCCTCCAGCAAAATGAATATACTTTGAATCAATTTTTCTTTACTCTGTAAAAATATGTGAAAACAAACCTATCTTAAGTATTCCCTTATTTATTCAAGCTAAGAAAAATAGACTTGAATACACTGAAAGTTGTAAAGATGATTTAATAAATGATTTAATAAAACGTACGTATTATACATTCACTACCTATTTATTGTTTTTTAGTTTAAAAGCAAGGAATTCATGTACTATTTGTAATTCTTTTATCTAAGAGAGTTGAATATAATCCACTCTTCTAAAAACTGTCTTTTTTTTCTCATTTTGCTTTACATTTTTTAAAGAAATGAGATTTGAGACTAAACTGTATGAAATTATCAAGTATTTTCTGACTTACAGCTTGAAAATTCCAGTGGACAAGAATGTTCATCCATAGGAAAGTTATGAAGCTGAAGGTAACATTCTGCATTAATTGTCAATCTATATTTAGATGAAAAGATAATATTAAATAAAGACAATTTTCCATCATTAGACTCTCTTGTCTAATTTTAAAACATGATTTTAGACCACAATAATGAAGTATGTAGGATTAGAATGTAATAATCATTTTAAAATCTCAAAGTCTTAAATGATATTATAACATTCGTAGTTAAATATGAAAATTCTAACATTCTCTTTTCCAGCCAATCAGATCACTTCTGTATATATTTTAATAAAATCTTGGTACTTAAAAAGTCATACTTCACCATACTTGTATAATTATATTAAAACAGATTCAACCTCATGTATTACCAAAAAGAACCAATACAAAAATAATAATGGCTAAAAAATTTATAGTTCAGGATCTTCACCGATACACATGCACATATACAGGCATACATACACCAGATTAACAAATTGTACATAGTTAAGTGTTATGATGTTTTTCATCTTAATATATCAGGAATATTTTCCCATTAAGAATGTTTTGTTTTGTTTTGTTTTGTTTGTGGTGCTGGGGACTGAATCCAGGGCCTTGTGCATTCAAGCCAAGCACTCTACCAACTGAGTTATATCCTCAGCCCCAAGAATGATTTTTAATAAGTAGATATCTTCAAGGAAATGAACTAAATATATTTGAACCTTGCACAGCAAACTTATATGTCAATCATTTCTTGAGAAATTTCTAGTACTTTCTTAAGAATGTTTTATTAATTGAAGTTGTTTGAAATTTAGATTATACAATTTTATAGCAAAATAGGATGCTAGAGAAAAATCTCAGTGATTTGCATTACAGGTTACTTTTCACATAATAGTAACCCTGAGATTAAATACTGCCAAAACATTTCGCCATTTTAGATTTTAGCAGAAGAAAAAGAGCTACACATTTTCTAAATTTGTAAGTTGGAAGAAGGAGAAAATGCAGACACTAATTAAATATTAGTTTTGAAAATAAATTAGAGCAACTACAAATTTTTCAAACAATATTACCTGAGAGTATATAGAACTCGTCCATCATTCCAAATCCGCAGCAGGCGATTCGGAGTTGTTATCCAGTGTGCATCTGATTTTCTTGAATTTCTGAAAAAAGTGTCAGGAATCCAAATTTTTCCAACCATATTACTGTTAAGCATGAGCACTTTCATGGTACTGTTGAACTTCAAACGGCTGTCAAACCAGGTTTGGGCAAAAATTATATCAATTGTGTACTCCTAAGGGATAAAAAGAACAATAATAACATATTAGTAAAGCCACCATTTTAGATTTTTTTTCAAAAGTTTAAATTTTCAGATTATAAAGTTCCTGCTAATTAATAGCACTTAAGCTCAATATTTTTAGAGAAAAAAACCAGCCATTTTCTTAACTTTTCCTTTAATTGTGTATGTGGATTATATAAACTAAAAGTCAAGACTTCTGGCAATTTCTACTGCCTGGTATTGTTTTATTTCCTTCTATTTTATACCTGTTATTCAAAGTTTCATCATATGTATGATGTAGCCATTAAAGTTAAAAATAAACTCACAAATTTGCTTTAAAAAATAAATTTATCTTTTCAGCAATGTTACTAATTTGTGGTATTTGTATAATGATTACATCACAAAAAATCACAATTAAGTACAAATTTAAGAGGAAAATAGCTACTAAATTATCTAGAAGGCTTATTCTAAAAAGCTAATTTCCTAATTAAGTTTTTAGTCTGAAAAATTAACTCCAATTATTTAGGTCCACTGGTTTCAAATGTTTTCAAGTTACCACATATAAGTCTTTGAGCAATTATAACACATGAAACACTATGTTAAGAGTTTTCCTTGTCTTATGCATGTCACTAAATCTTTCTCAATACCTAGGAAATTTGCACTACTATCATCTTTATTTTTCAGTAACATTTGCTGATTAAAATAAAGGCAGATTAATTCTACCCACATCACAGGGTTAATAATTGGCTGATAGAGAAACTGAGCCATTGCAAGACTGAATTCCAAGCTCAACTCCATACCACATACATGCTATGGTGCTTCAAAAGTGAGGCTGATGATTCCAAGACTAGACAGACTGGGCATAATCAGCAAGTAACTATAAATAAAAAGTCACTCAGTTATTAGAGAACAGGAGGAGGTAACTAGGTATTATTTACCTTTGTATCCTAAATGTCTGCTATATTATAAGCACTAAAAGTTACTCAAAATAATTAATGAATAAGTATGAAGTAATAGTGCTATGAAGATAGGGAATTAAAAAGATGTGTATGTGTCTGTGTGTTCATAACTTAGAAATTAAGAGAACAAAAAATAAACTGAAGAATATAAGCTATTACATGAGTTACTTGTGGGAGAGCCTAGTTACCTGACCTTGACAGGATATTTACAAACAGTGGCCAATTTGTGAAATATTTAATATAACAAATGGAAGTAATTGGGAGTTTGATTAATGAATGAAAACATTTTTTAAAAGTGTCAGGAAGACTAATATGTGAGGGCTAAAACTTAACTTATGAATATGTAACTTGGAATTTGCTTAACTGAAATATAGAGATAAATTGAGAGGGAAACTGTATTTCATCTATTTTAAGTGAGCAATGTTGCAATTTGGAAAGCAAATATATATTGAAATCGAACAACAGCCCACATATTACATAATTAAATGTGATATGTTATTTATTATGGTATTATATATATTAATATGTAATAATTTATATGTATAATGTAAGTAACTGTATTATAAGTATATGAACTATTATGTATGATTTTTTTCATATAATGATGTAATGTGCAATTATTCAATATATTTAGCATCTATTGCATGCTGATTATTGTTTTGTGTGGATGTAAAGACATGAAGTCTCTGCACAAAATTAAATTTTCATTGTGACCCTCTCATCACATTTTATTGGTTGTCATGTGATAATTAAAACTTTGACTTTTTTTAATGTCAGTGTGGCACAGAATCCAACTGTGCTGAAAGTATTTTTGTAACCATGTAAGCTTTGTGATTTCCATTGCCACAATTTTGCTAATATACTGTTTGTAACTTGAGTGGAGACATAAACATATGACATAATACATGCTAATGAAGCATATTTATCCAGGAGATGCTTAATTATCTTAGTAATATTAATGTAGCAGTATATAATGTGTGCAGTCATTCGGTATGGCTAATGGATCACTATATACAGTATCACTGGTGTAACTAATGTTATCAATAATTCCTATTGTGGCCCCCTTCTCAGGTTTGATGTCATTTAAATTTTTTTTAGTCAATCATGATTTATTCAGGTAGCCACTTCATCTGAAAGAAATGATTAACTCTTCAGAGTCTAACAGCGAAACCATGCTAATGACATGACTTTTGTTTTAGTGGTAAATGTGAATAGAAAGAAGCCTCATTGTTATGGTTTAGATATGAGGTGTCCCCCCCCCCCCAGAGCTCATGTGTGAGACCATGCAATAAAATGTAGAGGTGAGATGATCTGGTTTTGAGAGCCTTAACCTTATCAGTGCATTAATTCTCTAATAGGTATTAATTGGGCAGTGACTTTATACAGGTAGGGTATGGTTGGAAGAAGTGGGTTTCTGGGGACATGTTTTTGGAGTTTATATGTTTTCCATGGTGAGGGGAGTTCTCTCTGATTCTTTTTTGGGGGGATGAGGGGGCACGTACTAGGGATTGAACTCAGGGGCACTCAACCACTGAGCCACATCCTCAGACCTATTTTGTATTGTATTTAGAGACAGAGTCTTGTTGAGTTGCCAAGTGCCTCACCATTGCTGAGGATGACCCTCCTGCCTCAGTCCCCCAAGCCTCTGGGATTACAGACTTGCACACACCCAGCTCGCTCTGATTCTTGATTGTCATGTCCTGAGCTGTTTTTCTCTGTCACACTGTTGAGCTATGGTATTCTGCCTTACTTCCAGCCACAGCAAGAGAGCCTGCCATCTACAGACACAGAGCTCTGAAACTGTGAACCCCAAAGAAATGTTTCCTCTCCTAAAACTGTGCTTGTCGGATCTTTTAATCACAGCAGAGAAAAAGCTGTCTAAAATATTAATTCTATTGAATATCCTGGAAAGAACAATTAGTTAATGGTATTTGGCAGAATTGTGTCATATTTTTGGATGGGATGAAACAGCAGAAACCGCTTGAGACACCTGTCAGGATTATGATTTGGCCACTACCCAACATTGTGTGATAGAGAGAACCTCATTTTACTTGGTAGGTATATTTAACTGAAGTTTTCCTGACTAACAGAACATTTAATGTGGTTTCTGAAAACTGATTTGTCTAGAGGTAGAACTTCACTAGCAGTTGTGGATACTGCTTAGAAGCTATTAAATTTATGTATTTGTGTTTATGTATGTATGCATGCATGCATGCATGTATGTATATTATGCTGGGGATCTATCCTGGGGCCTGCACATACTAGGTAAGCATTCTTTCACTTGGTTATTTTTCCATCCCAGGACTTTCTTCAGAACATCGACTTCTAAAAGTAGTCATCACTGTTGGAAAGGTTATAACTTCCAAGGAGTCAAGTTTTCCTTAGCAATGCATCTTGAAGAAAAGTGAAGTTTTCAGCCCACTGTTATTTCTTCAATGTAAGATTAAAGAGTGAAAGATGCAAAGCATATGTCTTGATAATCCATCTTTCCTAAAGCCTCGAAGAGGCTAATACACCCAAGCCCTTTTAACTTGCTAATCCTGAATAAATGCCTTATTGAGATAAGAAGGTCAATCAAGTCTGAACTCTTTTGTAAGTAATCAAAAAATCCAACTTCATTTAATCATTTGTGTTAAGGGGAATTTTCAGAAAATGATCAAACTATGTTCTCGTGTATTATTTTCCTTTTTTGAGGTTATAATCATCTACATAACAAATAAGAAGAGGAAATATGAAATGGGACTTTTATTCACTCAGAACAAGTACAAGATCTCCTAGGGTAAATGTTTTGAAATAAGGAATAGTGCATTTAAAACTTGAGATCCAATGCACTTTATATGCTTTGCTTATCTCCTTGCAAGTTAACTGACAAAATAGCATTAGTGAAAAAAATGTGAGAAATGGGTCATCCTGATCTCTAAGTTAACCAATTCAAACTATAAGATTGATCAATGTATGGTGTCATTTTATTAATACATTGTCAGCTTTGCAACTATGCACTACATCTCACATTTTAAAAATATTAGTTAACTCAATATTATAGTCTTTTTAGTAATGGGAGAAACTTCATACAAAATACAAGATTTGCTTAGCCAACTAACATAGATGCATACTTTCATCATAAAGTTTGATGGACCCTGATCTGATTTTTCCACTTTGCATTAATCTCTCCCTAAACTGTCTAATCACATGGTAAAGTTAGAATGGTAGGCTAAATTATGGTTAGCAGGAAATGAGATATTAAAGCTAGAGACATGTAGAGAGAATGTAGCTAATCCACAGTACAAGGAATTTTACAAATGTCTATAAATATCATCTCTATTTTTCTCAAGTTAAAAAAAAAGCCATGAACCCTGAATTCAGCTAATAAAGTGTTGTGTTTTTGTTTCTGGTGTTCCAATTACTTCTACATTGTACTTGTCTTATATGGATAACAATAGGACCTCTTGATATGAATTTATACATTAAAAATTGGGAATCCATAAAACTTAAGAAAGGTATATATAAAATGAAATCAAAGTAGAGATTATTTTTAGTTATGGGAAATTAAGACAGATTTCATGATACAAATTATACTTAGGCTGGGGATATGGCTCAGTGGTAGAGCACTTGCCTAGCATGTGCAAGGACCTGAGTTTGATCCTCAGCACGACAAAAAAATAAATATATAAAATAAAGGTATTGTGTCCAACTAGAGCTAAAAAATAAATATTAAAAAAAGAAAATAGTATTTGACCAGAACCTTGAAGGACATAGGAACATTCAGATACATACTAGGATTAATTAATAAACGGAGAGGGACAAACAGTACAATACAGGGCATAGCTGAGTGGTAGTGCATATCTATAATTCCAGCGGCTGGGGAGGCTGAGGCAGGAATTTCCTAGGCTCAAAGCTAGTCTCAGCAATTTAGCAAACTGTGAGCAACTAGTGAAACCCTGTTTCAAAATAAACAATTAAAGAAAAACAAGGGGATGTGCCTCAGTGGTTAAGGACCCCTATGTTCAATCCCTGGTACCAAAGGGGAAAAAAAGAATGAAAAAAAGAAAGAAAAAAAAAGAACAAAAAATGCAAGGCATAATGGGGAAACTGAAGAATGCAAACCATATGAAAAATGTAGTTCATCCTTTTTTGTATGTCAAGAAATGTGCATTCCACAAATACACAGGATATTCAACGTCTGGAAGAGTTTTTGTCCACTTTATCTACAATTACCAATTTCTAGTAATTGACCTGAAAACAGATATTGTTTGAACCCGTGTACTACTGAAATGAGGATTATAAACTGAAAGTTCTAAAACCTTATGTGTTACTTTCCTTCATCATATTTTGTCATAATTTTTTTTACAGGATATATATTCTACAATATTCCATGTATAATTTCAAAGGGAACACATCAAACAGTATAATCACAGAACAAGTAAGCTCTACAAAAAATAGAGGGAAATAATAAATGAACTTCACATCAATTAGAAATTTACAACATAATGGAGAAGCTTAGCTTCCTGATATATAAAATAAGTACTCTGCAATCTGCAGTGGGAACTACCTTTAGAAATTTATATTAGCCAACCTTCTCCAGAGAAACTTCACCAATAAGATAGAGGGACAGATGGAAGAGAGAGTAGCTAGGTCTATTTTAAAGAATTGGCTCACATAACACGACGGAGGCTGGCAAGTCCAAATATCTTTCTTCCTCTTAGGATGTCAGTATTTTAAGCCTTCATCTGATTGAATGAAAAATGTTAATCACATATAAAAAATACCTTAACAGAAAAATCTAGGTTGGTGTTTGACCAAATATCTGAGTACCAGAGTTACCAAGGTAACACTTAAAAAGTAACCATCACAGATCTAAAACAGCAGTAATGGACATTCATGGATTCATAAGGCCTTAATAAAAACTACCATGTGTTTCATTTCTATAAAAGAAAAATAAAACAATTAAGCAAAAGCATGAAATTCACTTTGAGTCTACTACTTTTACTAAATTAGAAATGTTTTCATAAGACTTTAATTAAATTCAAATGTACATTTGGTAATCTTTCATTTAAGCAGATAAAGCTAAAAGTAATTTTCCTCACAGCATTCTCATTTGCTTTCTAGAGTCGATCAAATTGTGTTTGCAAAATGATTACATTTTCAAGTTCTATCTTCTCATGCTATTCTGAATTTTCCCACTCTGATATAAGGAAATAACTTTCCAAGGTCATACAGCAAGTAAGAAATTTTGATCACATATCCCACAACTTCAACCTCTTCACTATAATGCACATTATCCACATGAGACATAAATTTGTAATCTAGAGAGATAAAATTCATATTTTCCCAATTACTAGTTCTGGTTACTTATTTTATACTGTCCTCTCTTTTATCATATTTTTATTATAATGATATTTGTATCCCTGTTATCATTGTGGAATATCTGAATGAATGAGTATGCTTAATCTGCTTGTAGCAAACTTCCTAAGTACAAAATATAGTATAACAGTATTCTGGTTTGGCTATGAAGTGTCCCCCCAAAGCTCCTGTGTTGATGCAGGACTATTCAGAGCTGAAATAATCAGATTGTGTGAGATGCCACCTAATCCATCCTGTCCTCCCAGGTTGAATGGACTAATTGAGTGGTAACTGTAGGAAGGTGGGGAATGGCTGAAAAGGGTGGGTCACTGGGGGTGTGCCCTGGAAAGACTCATTCTTCCTGCACTCAGTTACCCCTCTCCTCTCTCTCTGCTTCCTGGCTGATACAAGGGGAGCAACTTCAGTTGTCTTTCTCTGCCACTCAACCCCACTTCCATGACATTTTGCCTCACCTTGGGCCCAGAATAATGAGTTGGTTGTCTGTGAATTGAGACCTTGGAAAGCCTGAACCCCAAATAAACTTTCCTCCTCTAAGTTGTTTTTTCAGGTATTTTGACACAGTGACACAAAACTGACTAAAACAGACAGCAAATACATACATGAATAGAAACTACCTTGCTTACTAGACTGCCCCCAATTAAAAGCACAGTAAAGGATTTTCTGCAGTGGATACTTGATATTTTGGTGAAGACTCTTCTTCCTGAAAAAGCCACATCACCAGTTGGAAATTGTGATTTGCATTCACATGTGCAACATCTGTGATAGTTTGATTCAGTGGTAGATAACAGCATCAATTGCTCTATATTCTATAGAAAATGTTCCCATAATTGTACTTAGTCAACATACATTCACTGCTGTCTGAAATCGACTTTCTAAGCAAAAGAGAACCCTATATTTGAAATGATACATTTAGAAGTAACCAACATAGCTCATGTTATCAATTATTTATATTATTTCCAGTTTATGGATTTCTTACCACTCTCCATATTCTCAAGGCAGAAAATGAAGAATTTTCCAACACTTCCAGTAGGTTGCCATCAGGAGGGACTGTTGGCATGGGTGTTAGAAGGCTTCCCTTCCTTTGTTTACCTCAGTCTTATAGTTTGGATCCCATTATGCATATCACAATGCTGGGTGTTTCTACTAAAAATGCCGAGGCTTTTCATAATTTATACATTATATAATAAATAATACATGATGTATTTCTATAACTATTTTTTCACAACTTCCATTGTAATATCCAAAGTCAAGACATTCAAATGAGCTATCTCTCCTATTTTAATTAAACTTCGGAACAACCAATATTGTCTCAAATTCATTGCCAATCTAAGATTTAAAACTTAGGCAAGTTATTTAAAATCTTTGTTGTTACAGATTTTTAAAAAAACACATTGAATTAAGGATTAGGCATTGCCTTTTAATTATGTGCATACTTTTAAATAACTTTTAGATAAGCAATGAGACAATGGCTGAGTGTATCAAATGTGTGTGCAGTAGTGAGAAGTTGTGTGCAGTGCAAAGATTAGGGGTTAAATGGAATGAGCAAACCACATCCCAGTTCTGAGTTAGTCATTTAGCCATTTGCTAAAATATAGTGCCGACCATGTCAGTCACCCTGGTAGAATGTGGGAACCAGGCAATCACCACTATGGTCTTTCCCAGTCTGATTCATTATGGAAACATTATAAAATGTTGGAAATTATTTTGCTAAAAATGTTCTAACTATAAGTGGGGTTTAAAGCCAAGATGAATTCAGTGTTTCCCAGTGATGCTTCCTCACTAAAATAGTTCCCATCTGTATGTATCAGTGTCACATTCAATTAATCCTGCCTAATTCCCTCCTAGTTTGGAGTGAAAGATGGTTTAAAATAGTGGCTGCCAGGCATGGCACAGTGGCACATGCCTATA
Organism: Urocitellus parryii; assembly: GCF_045843805.1. Classification (NCBI taxonomy): domain Eukaryota; kingdom Metazoa; phylum Chordata; class Mammalia; order Rodentia; family Sciuridae; genus Urocitellus; species Urocitellus parryii. The sequence continues at coordinate 109,495,804 of NC_135540.1, read as the reverse complement.
ATTCCAATTTGGAAAGCAGAGGAAGGAGGATCAGAAGTTGGAGGCCAATCTCAGAAATTTAGGTCCTAAGCAATATAGAAAGACCATGCCTCAAAAAAACAAGAAAAAAAATAGCAGCTGACAAGCTTAATTAATTAAATTTCTTCATAGGCAGATTCATTAACTTGCCCCCAGATTACTAAACCAAAATCTACAGTAGAGCTGTCTGAGAATTTGAATTTTTCTTTTAAAGAACAACTTACCTTTTTCTTATCTATAATTTGGGATTATTAAGATTTGAAACTTTGTCTTAAGTTTCCATCAATTTCTCAGTGATTTTATATGTACTAGATTCCTTACAAAGAAGAAATAAATTAATAAAAAGTGAGAAATAGAAAAGAAGGAGGAGGAAGTGGAGAAAGAAGGAAAGAATAGTAAAGAAAGAAATTGAGTCAATTAAAACTCAATTCTAAGTAATTGAAATCTAGTTGCATAATTTTCAGACTTTAAATTAATTTTATACTTAATATTCATAAATGGTCACTATTCTTCAAATTGAATCATGAGGGCTACCTTGTTTTTCATATACCAGCTCTCCATATTAACTGCTATATGAGAATGTTTGTGTACATACAATTAAGAGTACATTTGGTTTCCAACATTCAACTAATATATGAACCTGTAAGTAATTTCAGATTATAATCTCCTAGGGCAAAATATTAGCTGCCTGAAGGTATCTAAGGCCATGCCACTACTCCTTTTTCCCAGATGTGTATTATTTTTGCTGTGTTTTATATTATTAACAAAGTGATAACTTGTCACTCTCCTCCTATAAATAAATTTTATATTAAGAAAAGAAAAAAAACAGGTTATATAATAACTGAGTTCAGTATTGAAAGTCCTTGATAATTATCAAATAGTTTAAGTAATTCAATTTTAATCACAGGGGTTAAAAAATAAGGAATCATAGTATATATTTCAATCAACTATAACACTTGACATGAAGTAGGGGCTTGGAGGAGTAAAGTTGAAAGCAAGGCTAAAAGCAGGCTTTAATTTACCTGTATGAAAAAATCATAAACTGAAATAAATAAGGCTTGTATTCTGCCAGCACTTTCCCCCTGAAATGTAGCCAGAGGCCAGAATTACCATGCTGTGCAGAACTCTTCTATATGTACATGTACTAAGACATAGGACTTTAGATTGTAACTATATTGGGACTCCATCTTGAAAAATGTTACTAGAAAATAATTCAAAATAGACAAACATCATCCTAGGTTTCAGGAATGTGTACTTTATCCTAAGGAAATAATTATGGGTGGCCAAAAGAATTTAATAAACAATACTCATAATCAAAACAAATTAAAAACAACCAAATGTTAAGTAATAGATTATTAAATACATTATGGTACAAATACAACCTCTAATATTATGTAGGATATATGCTTAACTCAAAAAGTAATTAAGTGAAATGATACCCATAGTACAATAAATAGAAAGATGCAATGTTTTAAAACCATATGTATGTTATTGAAACATTTGGTAAAGCTATATACATAAAATTAGTTAAAACTGTAGTAACAATAGTAGCCACTATATACTCTAGGATAAGTTAACTTTTTTCTTTACCTAAATGTAATTTCTATTTTCTTATATTGCATGTGTTTTTTTATTTTTAATTGTTTCATATTATATATATATATATATATATATATATATAAATTATTGGGTTTATTTAGACATAATTATACAAGCAGGGAATATAATTTACTGCAATTTGGTTCCCAGTACTTCCCCTTTTCCTCCTCACATCTCTCCTGGTGTTTTCTTCTATTTATTTATAGTTTTCTTTTAATTAGTGTATTACAAGTATACATAAAGATGAATTCACAAGGTATATTCATACATGTTTGATCAGATTCATTCCACCATTCTTCCCTTTTCCTATCCCTTCTCCTTTCCTCTCACTTTCCTTTCTCTACTCCATAGATCCTCTCTTCTATTTTCATTGGATTCAAGAAAAACACTTTTTTTTCTGAAATTCTGTTTTAGAAAATACAGCATTTCAGGGTATCATAGCACACGTCTGTAATCCCAGTGAATCAGAAGCCTGATGAAAGGAGGATTGCAAATTTGAGGACAATCTTAGCCATTTAGTGAGACCCTAAGCAACCTAGTGGGACTCTCTCAAAATGCAAAATAAAAAGAGCTGGGAATGTAGCTAAATGGTTACATGCCCTTGGGTTCAAACCCCAGTACCTAAATTAATTAATTAATTAACTAAAAAGAAAATACAGCATTAAGTCATCATTTATAATTTAAAATCTATATTGAATTACACACAGACACTTTCTTGGCCTTTCCCTTTTATATACTCTAATTTTTTTTCTCATCTTCCTTGATAGACTTTATGCTTATCTCAAAGAAGGAGGCCTTATCTTTTTTAACTTAAAACCAACACACCAATTGCCACATATGAAGGGTAAATAAATATGACAACATCATGAAATAAAAATAAATGTTTGAATGTAATTTAAACAAAATGTAATTTAAACAAATGTAATTTAAAAATTATTTTTTTTAATTTTTGAATATATAGAGTTCAATTTATATATTCACAGGGTATATCTATTTTCTTATTTTTTTTGGGGGGGGGGGGTTACCAGGTATTGAACTTGGTAGCATTGACCACTGAGCCACATTCCCAGTCCTGTTTTGTATTTTATTTAGAGACTGAGACTCACTGAGTTCCTTAGTGCCTCACTTTTGCTGAGACTGGCTTTGAACTCTCTATCCTCCTGCCTCAGCCTCCCCAGCCACTAGGATTACAGGCATGTACCACCATGCCTGGCTTAATTTAATTTTTTAATGTTCCTTATTTTTTAAAATTTTATCTCTGTTACTGTTGACTCAAATTTCATGTTGTTTTAAAATAAGAACTGTCACAAGCAATAGATTTTACATCATCAAGTGACAAAAGAAGAATTAACACTTAGAAATAAGAAATTAAAATTATTAAAATATACAAACTAAGAAAATAAACATAAAATGGTAAAGGACAAGTGCATTTCTTCAATTTTTGCAATTCATCTCTTCCAAGAAGGCTTAAATCTTTCTCTTTTGCTGCAGATGTAGGTCAATTATTTAGATATATATAAAAAAATTTTGTTTCTGTGGAGCTCTTGCTGTTCTTAATTCCTCAAGTTAATGTACTTGGCAGGGAGTGACTATTGCTTATTAATATACTAAAAGGAATAAAAATTTTTCTTTGATATAGAAAAGCTATGCCTAAGGCTTTGTCTCCTTAAATCTAGAAGCAAAACAGAGAGAGCTCTGGAGGAAGAGAGGTAGGGAATGAAGAAAGAACCTAGAGTGAAAGAGTGGAGAGAGACAGTGATAGATCAACCTATGAAATATTAGAGCCAGTTGTCTGAACCAAGATGGAGAAATGTGGCACTTGCAATGAAAAATAATATAAAGAAAAATTTCCCTCTGCACCCGTATCTTTCTCAATATATTTAGAATGTTTAAACAAAAGTTGCATGTCTGGGTTTATTATCAAAATGAGACAGGTAAAGAACAACAAAATACAAATACTTGAATGTTAGTATAGCTTCTTTAACTTTACCCCCCCCCCCCACACACAACCCAAATTAATTTTTGCTGTTTGGCCATTCTATTTAAATGAATGCAAAACAAAAAAAAATTATTACTGAGAAAAATCCTTTATTACCATTCAATAATGAATAATGTTTATGAGTTTTGTAGCTCTACATATACTTATTTTTGCCTTTCACAGGGAGCAATTGTATTTCCTTTAAAAGAAGTCTGAAAGGGGTTATTTTTGTTAGATATTTATATTGTGGCCAGTATAAACTTACTTCATTTATTTACTAAATTTACTCAATTGTTTTTGTACTCCTAGTCCTTTGTCACTCCTTTTGGTAGGGAGTTATTTTAGCCCAGCTGGTACCCCATATCTTTTTAAATTATCCTCTTCATAGCTGGTGTCCCTTTGTTCCTCAGTCCTATTTGTCTCTCTTACAAAGACCAATTAGAATTTCTAGCAGGAAGAGTCTATCCAGCTTCAGAAGCAAATTCTAGGACTATATGACATGTCACTTTTATAATTAGAATGGCAAGTATTAAGCTCTTCATATATGAACTGTTATCATTTTTCACCAATTTTTATAATCTGTTTCTCTCTTGTTTCTCATTTTCAAAGTTCCTGTGTTAGTCACCTCTTCAAACTGGTAGTCCAATATAGTTATAAGGGTTACCAGTCCCTATGAGTTAAACCCATGTCCAAATCATATCTCTACTTTTCCATTATAGCTATGTTTGTACTTACTAATCTTGTGCTGTAAACTATTTTAGATAACTGTAATATCATCTAGAACTTCCTAGAGCTCATTCTTCTTGACTTGTCTTGAAGAATCATTATAACCTTGAATGTAGTACTTGCTAATAAGAAGTTAAGTTGCTAAGACATGTACTCAAAATACTAGAACATTCCTCTAAACTTGTAAAGCTAAGAGATTAAAAGATGCTTTAATTCTAGTCTAATTTAATACTATTAACTCTCTCTCGCCTTCAGTTCTACTTGATTATTTTTTTCTACTTGTGTGTAAGATATATTTAATTGGAACATAAAGTTGAACTCCCTGAGTCACTCCATTGTTTCAGTAAATGCTTTTTCTTTTTGACTGTGAATTCTTAAAAAGAGAATTAAAGAAATGATCGACTCATTGACGATTCATTCATCATTTAAGATGTAATTATTGAATATATTTTTGATAGAGACAGCGAGATTGAAAATATCAATGTAACCCTGGAAACAGAAGAGAAAAACAAATCTTATTGTAGAATGATGTTTTAGGTTTATCAGTAATTTAAAAAAATGTTATTTTATGTAGCCAAGCTTCAAAAGAAACATCCACCTTGCAACAAAGGAAATTTTGGCTAACTTAAAAAAAAGAAAACAGTTAGCCAATATATTAATTTTGTTCCTTCCAGCCACTCAAATTGTATGAGTAGTTAAGAAGAGAAACTAAAAAAAAAATTACTACTTTTCTGCTTGCTTAATTATGCTCAAGTTTCCTTGCTTGATTACACTCACATTCAAAGCAATTTTGTTCATTTTATGAAAAGTGAATTCTAATTTTCCTGCATTGTTTAGTTAAAATAGTCTACTATGTGAGCTTCTTATTAATTCCTTCTATGACAATGCTTTTCTTTAATAAACACTATAACTGTTCCATAGAGTTTTCGCTAACTTGTTTTACTATCACTATTTTCAATAGCAATTTCATTTAATTAGCTTTTTAAAAAAGTATCACTGTCCAAGGTTACAAGTGTGTAATTTGCCCTACTGGAAAAACAAAACCTATATTAGCATGAATCTTTTATAGAGGAAGATTATCATAGAAGCCTCTGGGTACCCATTCATGTCAAAGAGTTTCCAGATTACTGATAGAGCTTTGAATCTTATGTCTCTTTATTTTAATGACTACAGCTGTTATTTAATGAATTTTGGAAAGTTGAAAACAAAACCTCACAACAACAACAAAAAAATACCTATTTCAGGAAAATGCAGAGTTTATCACGTGCTCAATAGGCTTATCTTCTCCAGGTATTGGTTACCTAGAAACGGAATATTTTAGGATTCAAAAGAAAAATTAACATTTAAATAATGTATTACCTTAGGAAACTCTTCTTTGCATGATGTTAAAAATTTAACATTATTACACACAGGTACATAACATGTTTTCTCTTTATAAAAATCAACAGATTGTATAGGAATTTGGGGCATAGCTCACATTAAAATCTCATTGAAACTTTCTATTCCCTTTCTTTCTTGTTGGCACTATTGTACCTTCATTTTCTTGCCAAATCTGTTGTTTCATTTACTACCTCAGCTCTCACATCCTTAAAAGGATGAGTTCCTAAAGTCTGCTATTCATCCCCCCTGCCTTTTTTTTTTTTTTTTTCGTCCTCTTTCCTTTCTGTTAAGTTTCTTTCCCCTTTCTTGCAGAGGTTTAGCAAATTTCTTACAAAGATTGGCTTCAGCCCCATATTTCCATGGTGTGAGCTCCTAATTTAAGAGCAACTTCTGGGCCAGACTATCAGGGCATCCCTCCATCCTCTCAGAATCAATCTATCCACAGCCAGTTCTTATTCATTTACATTGTGGTGACAAAGATGTCAGTTACGCCATGGCTCGCATGCTGTCACTACAGAAATCAGCGCAAACAGCTGTGAAAGTGAATGCCAGTTATGGACGTGAGCATCATATTTACGAGGAGAAAAACGGAGTGTGGCTATCATACTAGAGGAATAAGGGAACACAGGCAGTGTTTAGCATATTAGGATGGTTCCCCAGGTATAAAGTGATTAAGGCCTGCAATAAAAATATAATTTTGACTCTAGTAATAAGTGAATAAATTAAGTGAGGAAGAACATCAGCAAAATGTCAGAGAATTATCTTTGATGTCAGATCATTTTCTTTGAGCTGAACTGAGTTACCTCCAAAATTCACATGCTGAAGCCCTCATATCTAGTATCTCCAAATGCAACTATAATTGGAGATAGAACCTTTTAAGAAATGATTATTTTAAAATGAGGCCCTTAGGGCGGTTCCTAATCCAATTTGACTTGTAGTAAGAACTGAAAATTTGATACAAAGAGATACCAGGGATGAACAATCCCAGAAGATAAGCCATGTGAGGATGCAATAAGATGACCATTTACAAACAGAGAGAAAGGCCTAAGAAGAAACCAGGCCAGCCATCACTCTGAGCTGTTGCTTCAATGTCACATTTTTTGCTACTTTGTTAAGGCAACCCTAGCAGACTAATAATACCCATAGAAAAATCAAAGGAGATGAACAGTACAACACATTGAGTCCATTACATAGGACCCTGTAGTTTAAATCACAGAAAGGGCGTAATAGGAATTAAAGCAGAACATTGCAGTCTATTTTTAATAATTTCTGTTGTTAATATTAAATTAGTCCTTCAAATAGTATCACAAATAATAATAAAACTCTATGTATAAAAAATAAATAGCACACTACATTGTTTCCTTCTTAAATGTCCCTCTCTATATTTTCTTATTCTCTCATGCCCCATATTCTTAAGAGTGTTTTTCTAAGTTTTAACAAAATACATGATAATTTTACATAGTTATGAGCTACAGTGTGATGATTTGATACTTATATATAATTTATAACGATCAAATCAAGATGCTTAGGAATTCCATCTCCTGAAACATTTATAATTCTCTTGTACTGGGAACATTTAAACTCTTCTAGTTCCTCATGAAACATAATAAATTGTTGTAAACTATAGTCATCCCATGCTGCAAAGCACTAGAACTTATTCCTCCTGTCTACCCCTGTACTCAAACCAGTTTCTGATTACATAACTGTCCTAGCAGGACCCATCTGTATCTTCAGTGCTCAGGGCACTAAGATTCAATAATGGGACCAGTTCTGAGGATGGAGGATGATGTTCAATTCAACTGGTTTCTTTTCCCTACCTTCACCATATGTCATGGTTGATTTAAATGGTCAACTTGATTGGATAAAGAGATGCTGAAGAGGCTTCTGGGTGTGTCAGTGAGAGTGTGTCTAGGAATGATTGGCATGTGGGAGAGTGAATTGAAGTGAAGACCCTCCCTAAGAGGGGGAAGCACCATCCAATAACCTTGGAGGCTTGGATGAGAATGAAAGTTGAAAGAACAGGGAAGCTGCAGCAGATGCAAGCTAGATGCTTCTTGAATGGGGTCTTGATTGTTGCTGCAATTGCCTGAGGATGTCAGACTCTCACTCCTTCAATCTTCCAAAGTGGACTCTGCCAGTGATTCTCCAGGGAATCTCCAGAAGCCTTCAGTCTTGGACTAGGATAGCAACATTGATCCCTCTGGTTCTGAGGCTTCAGCATCTTGGACTGTGCTGCTACTGTTTCCTCCAGCTCTCCAGCCTACAGATGGCCATTGCGGACTACCAGCTTCTGGTTGTGTGAGCCAATCTAATAAATTCCCTTTTTATTATCATACTTCCTGTTGATTCTGTTCCTCTAGAGAACCATGACTAATACACCATTTTAACAAATTTCATCTAACAGAGATAAACACCACCTAATTGTTAATGCCAGTAGGCCTCATTTAATCTATTTCTCATTTAATTTAAGGTACATGGGCAATTCATTACTATTCCTCTATTTGTTGTTCTTTTCAACCCCTTAGAGAATAATATGTCTTCTTTTCTTGGTTCTTCTACCCCTCTGACTTACCAGATTATGCCCCCTTTCTGAACTTTCTTCCACCTGTATTTTACACACATTGATCTTATCATACAGTCTGATCCTCAAACCAGTGCTTTTCTTAATCTAACTATCCCCTTGGATTTTCCCACATATTCTTGTAGTTTTAAGATAAATGTATGCCTCTTGCCCCCTTTTCCTTCCTGATCTATGCCAATATACAGTTCTAGCATCTTCCCAGAAAAGCAGGCTTATAATACAAATCTCTGCTGGACAACTCCTCCTGAATGTGCCTGTTGCATTTGGGGCACATAGGCATGTATCTTTTAATACATGTATCTTAAATGAAGCCACTACCATCTGCAAAATTATTCAGCTTAATACCTTGCAGTGAGCCCATGTACAACCACTGAGTCATAAAACCTGAAAAATTCATCTAATATTCTTAAATGTGGTATTATTTGCTTTTGCTCAATTGCTACTCTTGAAAGTCTTGGAGATCTATTGCCCAGACTAATGCAACAACCCCTTAACTGGTTTCTCTAATTCTTATCTTGGTCTTTTACATTCATCTTCTGTACTGTTATAAGTAAGATAATGAAAATATCAATCTGACCACGACATACCTCTGTTGAAAGCTTCTGGACATTCTTACCCCAAAAGATACAAGCACATAAAAACATAACACAATGCATGCACTTCCTATTATGATGGCTTAAAAGATCATACTAAAGAAGGACCTTAAATATTTCTTCAGCCTGAGTTAACACTAAATTTGTGGAAGTTCTCCTGATCTTTTGAGGCTGTTTCATTTCTCTGACTTTGGGCACTCTGCTTTCTCTGTCATGAAGTCCTTCTCCATCTCAGACTAACTGCTTTCCTGTAAGGGCTTTTGATTTTCTTTTCCCAGATTTCTTCAGAGACACATTCTTGATGGATCAGGTGACATTCATATGTGCCATAGAATAGTCTTACCAAATTCAGTATATTGGAATAACATGCTAGTTTTTAGATAAGGGGTATTTTATTTCAAATTCTCTATACCTACCATGGAGTATTTGTACATGGTAATCTGAATTCATTCTGTATCAGTTATCAGAAATTATGTATTCATTGTATTATGAAGGCATATATTTTGGATTTCTATATTTTAAAATGAATTACTTACCATATTTATGGGGTCAACTGGTCCAATGCTGTTTACATAAACATCAGTTTCTATTACTGTGGGCCTCACTGCAAAACATCAATAAAGAGAATATTATCAGAAATTATCTTAAAGAAATCATAGTTTTAAATCAATCTTAATAACTCGTTTTTATTATTTCAATCATAAAATATTCCTCATGATGAAATGTAGACACATTCTCTATTTCAAAAACATAAAATTTTTCAGTTGAAAACTTAATGATTTATCTAAAAAAGTATGTTTTAACTAAAAAATTCCCCTATGAAAATATTTAAATATAAAATATCTAAACCAATAACCTAAGATAAAGTTTCTAGTGTAAAACATAATTATATATTTAGAGCTACCTAAGATAAGAAAGCTAATTCACTAAAATATTTGCTAAATAATTAACTTGGAGAATTTTGAATTAGGAGGTATGCTAGAACCTAAATAGTATATAACTCTCCTTATTGCCTAAATGTTTAACAAACTTGCTCACAGAGAGGTGAAAAAAACGCACTAATTTGTAGTTTTTGCTGATTTCAAAGTTGCAAATACTCCCTCAATGCCTGATTAAAAATATCAATATGAAATCATGGAATTCAGAGCTAGAATAATATATGATTACATGTTTATTGTGAACCAGCAAGAACCAGTTCTAGCACACACTGGAATTTGTAATATAGCTATTAGGATTAAAGGACATAATGTCTGTAAAGAAATCACCTCCAGGTCTAACTCATATGATCTTAATAAATATTTATGCATACCCCCTTCCTCCCTCCCTTATTAGCAACATTCTTTTAGATTGGTGATAGCAAATTCCAAGGTTCCAATGTAAGACACCTATTTACTTAATTCTCAGTTATTGTACAGGCATTCCTATTGACCTTATCTATTGTGCATTGTATGTAACCATTAGTATTTTTCCACTTAGTCTTTAAAAGGTACATTCAATACGTTTATATTATATCAAAATGTGTGCAACTCTTCAGCTTTGTGAACATTTACCAAATGATGTAATTAACAAATATCCATAGCAGTGCCTTATTTGATGGTGCTCTAGACTTCTTGATCCCTTTTGGGATTTCCTTCAATGAGATTTTTGGGTTCTGTTTTGGTTTACATGTGAGGTGTCCTCCAAAGATTCATGTGTGAGACAATGCAAGAAAGTTCAGAGATGAAATGATTGAGTTATGAAACTCTAAACCTAATCAGTGCATTAATCCATTGAAATGGATTAACTGAGTAGTAATAATAGGTAGAATGTGGTTGGAAGAGGGGTAAGTCACTGGGGGCCTGCATTTGGGGTATATGTCTTGTCTCTGGTGAGCAGAGTGCTCTCTCTCTCTCTCTCTCTCTCTCTCTCTCTCTCTCTCTCTCTCTCTCTCTCTCTCTCCTTTCTTGTTGCCACATCTAGAACTGTCTTCCTCTGCCATGCCCTTTGGTCTTGATGTTCTGCCCCACCTTGAGCACAGAGCAATGCAGTTAACCATCTATCCACTGAGACCTCTGAAACCATGAGCCCCAAATAAACATTTCTTCCTTTACATTGCTCTTTTTAGGTCTTTTATTCACAGTACTGAAAAAGCTGACTAAAACAGATTGCTTTAATGAAATTTACCTGAGTAATGGTGATTTATACCCATATATTTTTCTGTTTGCTATGAAAAACATTTTCACATAATTTCTATTACTTCCTTGAGGATCACCACCCAATAAGATACCAAGGATTCATTTTCTAATTCAGAAAATGCTTGTTAAGGAAGGATATAAAGCATTTACAAGGTGAACCACAAGAAGACAAGCATTTCAAGAAGATAATCTGTCACATATTTCACAAAGAATTTTATAAAGAGAAAGGTAAATGAGATAAAGCAAAAAAAAAATTACCTTGGAGGTTCAAATTTTCTGGTATTACAGCAGAGTTTTAATTACATTTGTTCAATTCCCCTTGCTGAATTGTCTGTATTCCCTTTTTGGTCTAGTATTTATCACTCATAATTCAGAGGTTGCAAATGACCTGGCAGGATATATCTCCACCTTTAATACATGGCCCAATCTGCCTGTCTGAATGTTTCTGCAGCCCTATTCTCTCTATTGGTTATTTTCCAATCTGGCACAGTTTCTAAGCTACCAAAGCTCCATGGTAAAAAGACATTTTGCAAAATAGTACTTACATGGCTTTAAAACAATATTTATTTTTACCCCTTGCAATAAAAAAAAAACACTTCTTTTAAGAAAACATACATTACATAATGACTTTTTTTCCCTCAGACAAAAAAAAAAACTTACATGTTATACATATTTTATTAACTAGAAATGTGTTTTTAAAAATCTTTTTAAAAACAGTTTCAGTATGTGAAACTAAGCTTTCATACTTTTACACTAAATGAAAAGGTAACTCACCCTGCTAGTCAACCCTTAGATGATGTAAATAAAAGGATTTTATAATTTAACTTAGGTTGATGATATTTTCTGAGATGAGTTGTTTTAATTGTTTGCCACTTTTTTTCTGACAAGTTATACATTGTGGCCAATTAATATCTGTAATTAAGCTAATTTCAGCTACTGGTTTTTCCAAAAGCCAATTAAAAATACTAAAATAGGTATTTTAATTTCGATTACATAAAGCAATTATAACTGATGTAAGCGCATACCATTCTTACATAGACTTTTTTTCAAGTATACTGATGAATCAACAATATTAAGTTCCTGATTTTATTGCTCAATACTCAGGGCTGAATACTGTTTACATTGAGAAATAAATGATTCTTGAGGAAATTTTTAGTTAAAGGATGTATTTGTCATATTTACAGTGCAGAAAGTTTGGTAGGAGAGTTACCCTACTTCCTGGATATCAAAATCTCCCAGCCAACTATAGGATGAAGCTATATATATCAGAAAACCCTTAATTCTGGCCTTAATATATGAGCTACTTAGCAATGGGGATATAATCAACATGAAGCAACTGCACCTGAGCTGGGACAGTAAGTTCAAGGTCGAACACTGCTATCAATAAAGAAGACACTCAATTAGCAATCATTAAATAAATATATGTTTGCAAAGTATGAATTATGTTGTTATTTTGTAACCTATTTTGTAATTTTATGCTGCTGGCCTTTGATCTATGTTTTAATCTGCATGCCCAAAAGTTGAGGAAGAATAAAGTTGAAAGTAAAACAAAATATCCCAGATTAATTTTGAAACTATTGCTGGTGATTTTATGTGACAAAATATATAATTAAGAGAAAACTAAAAGAAATTTGTAACTGTTCCTTAATAATGAGTCGTTTTCACTTTGATTGACTAAGGGTATGAATAATACTGTGGGTAAAACTAAAATTAAAGCTTCTTAAAAGGTGAGAAGATACCTTTTCTCAGTACTATGATTTTTTTTTTTTAGTATAAAGTTTGTTCAACTGCAGGATCTTCATGATGTTCAAAAAGGAAAAACACAATATTTTAATTCAAAACTTGAAAAACGCAACTGAAAAGGAATTGTCATTTTAGGACTATTTAATGATGTCTTGAAAGTAGACACAGACTATGTTTAATTCATCAATACACACTAAGATCAAAGATCTTTCTTTGCAGTAGTGTAACAATGAGTCAGAAACCCATGTACTGCTACAGCAAATTACATTTTTTAATATATAGAAGGCAGATAGAGATGACATTAGATCATTTTTGTAAAACCTCTTTCTGTGCTGTGATTTAAGTACTTTGCTTTAAGAACACCAGCAGAATGTAAGTAGATAAACTCCCAGAGGGAGTGAGTAGATAGAAATAATAGAGTCACAGTAACTTGAGCATCCACAGAATAGGAAGAGAAAGAAAAACTTTAATATATTAAAGAAGAAAACAGTGAGACCAATAAAATTTCCATATTTGGTTAGTCCGTAACTAAGGCACAACTGAGGACAACCAATCCTTCATGAGGATAATTAGTTTATCAATAAGAAAATATAAACCAAAATACAATATTTTATTTTTTTTCCTCAATCAATTTAAGCATGTTTTCTTAGTCACCCTTCTACAACCTTTTAAAGAAATTTCCAGCCAGTTATATAGCTTTTTGGTAATGTTTACTTATTAAAATAAGTAAGGTCAATTAAAATTTCTAATCATAAGGAACAGTTTTACAGTTTTTATTTCTTATCATCCAAGAATAGTCATTAAAAATAAGTAAATAAATAGCTCCACTAATCTAGATATTATAGATATTATAGTTACTCCTTCAATGTATGTTATTTCATTTAACTGATATATTGACAGAGATTAATTAATATCTTTCAGTTCTTAAAACGTCTCAGTCTGATTTAGTTATCAGAATTATATTGAGTGAATTATACTGGCTTGGTGAAATGAGTTGGGAATCTCTATTTTTCCATTTACTAAAAGTTATTTTATTAAGATTTATATTACTTCTTTCTTACATATCTGATAAAATTCACTACTGGAGAGAAAAAAAAATGACTATTTCTGACCTGGATCCTTAGCCTTGAAATACATTATTGGGACAAGTGAAAATTGAACATGAGTATTCAATGGTAGTAAATATATCAATATCATCTTTCTGGTTTTGATGGTTGTACCACACTTATATGAGGTTAAAATAATCAAATTTAAAATAGAAATCAATAACAATAAAATCTATCTTGAAAATTCCCCCAAATATTTATAAATCAAGCAATATTTAAAAATAATCGATGAAGCAGAAAGAAATTTAAGGAAATTTTTTTTCACAAAATATGAAAGAATGAAAGACAATTTATGAGTTAGTGAAATTGACCAAAAAATTCAAAAACATTAAAATAAATCTTTATTTGCTTAAAGAAAAACCTGTGTTTATTAAGGAGATTGAATTTATAACCAAACATCTTCCAACAAAGAAAATCCAGAACAACATCACAGTTTACAATCATCTCCCTAGAATGAGAGAAAAACTGGATAAGAGCTGGAAGGAAACAATAAGGAATTTAGTTCAACATTCAACATGCAACTTCCCCTGAGGGTTTTTGCTAATTCCTGCAGTGTTCATGTGTATGATGTGATGCTGACAAACCAAATATAAACGGTGTCTAAGCATTTACAATAATGTGGAGGAAATTCAACTGTTTCAGGGATACTGGACAATCAAGGTGTGAGGTTTCTGGTACCAACCTTAAACTCGCAGTTGAGACAACTCAAATGACTATTCCTTAGGAAAAAGAGAAATAAAAAGAGTATGTTCTCCAGTCACAATGGAATTAAATTAAGTATCATTGATAAAATAAAACTAAATAAAATCCCAGTTATCAAAACTAAGGAATATTTATATGACTAATCCATGTTCCCAAGAAGACATTACAAAGGAATAAAATGTGAATGGTTAAAGCAGTGCTTAAGGAAATTCATATAAGTTTCCTAAATACCATCTCCAAATATTCTTCCAAAACCACACAGAACAACAAAAAAATGGAAAAATAAAAGTGCACAAAAGTTATATCCTCAGCATGGCTTGAAGACAGAAGACCCAAATTTCCAAAAGACTATCTATAAAAAAGTAAAAAGGGGCTGGAGATATAGCACAGTTAATAAAGTGCTTGCCTTGAATGCACAAGGCCTGGGATTCAATCCCCAGCACTACCAAAAATAAAAAATTAAAAAGTGAAAAAAAGAAAAACAAATTGTGGCAAGAACTCTCTCTACATTACAATTTTTTCATCAACACTGCAGACTGGAATAAAGTGTGCAAAAGAGAGAAAAAAGGAGTCAGCAATAGGCCTGTGACAGATCTAAAAGGATCACTAAAGAGAAGAAGCATATTGTCAATTTGAAAACATTTAAAAAATGTGTTCCAAGACCAGAACAAGAACTAACAGAAAAGAAGTATATAAATGTGTGTGCTATGAAAGAATAGTCTTCAAAACAAAATGTTTCAATATGATGTTGACTATGAGTTTGCTACATACACCTGTTATTATATTGAGGTATGTCCTTCTATACCTAATTTGTTCAGAAGTTTTATCATGAAGGGATGTTGAATTATATGGAATGCTTTTTCTGTATCTATGGAGATGATCATGTGACTTTTCAGTCTTGATCTTATTTGTGTTACATACTACTTTTATTGATTTTGCATATATCAGATTATCCTCACATCCCTGGAATGAAACCAACTTAATGATGGTATGTGATCTTTTCAATGTGTTGTTGAATATGCAACATTTTGTTGGTGATTTTTGTATCTGTGCTGATTAGGGATATCGATCTACAGATTTTTTTTTAATGTTTTGTCCTTTTCAGGGTTTGGTAACAGTTAATGTTGGCCTTGTAGGGTGGGTTTGGAAGAGTTTCCTCCCTTTCACTTCTATGAATTATTTGGAGAGAATTATATTAGTTTTTCATTAAAAGTTTGAAAAAAATCAGTGGTAAAGACATCTAGTCTGAGTTTTTTTGTTGTTGTTAGGAGACTTTTTATTACTTATTCATTTTCTTTGATTGTTATTAATCTATTTGGGTATGTTTATATCTAATTCATTCGATTTCAGTAGGTCCTATTCATCCAGGAATTTCTCCATTTCTTCTATATTTTCCAAATTAGGGCATATAATTTTTCCAAACAATCTCTAATGATTTCTCAAATTCTTCTTGTTGAAATGATGTCTCATTTTTCATCTCTAATTTTATTTATTTGAGTCTTCTCTCTATTTTTGGTTGGTCTAGATAATGATTCATCTTTTTTTTTTTTTCCAGTGCTGGGCATCAAACTCAGGACCTTGGACATGCCTGGAAAATGCTCTACCAATGAGCCATATCTTCACACCCAACTTTGTTTATCTTTTTAAACAACTAACTTATTATTTCATTGATGCTTTTTATTGATCTTTTATTCTTGATTTCATTTATTTCTGCTTTGCTCTTTATTATTACTTCTATTTTGGGGGAGAGTTCACTTATTCTTGCTTTTCTAAGGTATTGAGCTACATTCATTAGGTTATTTATTTGAAATCTTCTATTATTTGATGCTGGCACTAGTTGCTCTAAATTTTCCTCTTGGTGTTGTTTTTTGTGTATCCTACAGGTTTTGGTATGCAGAAAATTGATGAAACTGGAAAGTATCATGTTAAGCACAAAACACTATGTAAAAGTAGAAAAGAGATTACTAGAGTCTAATCCTAGGTTTTAGAGGGCCAGCAGAAGGGGGAAGAGATGAAAGTGGCAGTAGAGACAGAAAGAGTGATGGACATGATCAATGCACATGTATTCACATATGAAAATATTACAGCAAATCCCACCAATATATACAATTGATACATTAATATTTATAACAATTTTTTTCTGAGCAAAGAGAAATATAAAAAAAAATCCACTTTAGAAATTGTACTGTAATGGGAAAAAGAAATAGAGGTGGATTTTATGCTCCTGCACAAACATAATATGCACCTATCAGAGAACACACACCACCATACCAACATATCCATTTAAAGGATCCAGGCTTTCTTATTATGGCATAAGAGCATGAATCAACTAATAATCTGACAAAACACCTATGAATCACAAAATAAATGATAAAACTATTATTGCAAAGTAAGAAAACAAGATCCAATACAAATCAAGCATGGAAAAAAATCCCCCAAACACTTTTCTTGTCAGCATCCTATAGAAAACTGTTCTAAATGGTTAAATTTATTTAAACATGCACTTAGGGACAGAAAAAAAAATGACTTCAAATCAATTTTAGAAAGCAACAAAGAAGAATACACTTTCCTGACCCCTTAAACAAAAATGCAGAAATGAATAGAGAATTGATTAAATGTGGTAAAGAAAGAAATGGAAGAAAAAGATAAAATTACAAGATGACTGACAATCAATACACACACAAAAAAATGTAGTAATAGGCAGGAAAAAACTAGTGCACATAGATGTGAAAAACATAAGTCAGAAGACCAGAGAACATATGGTGTAAACACAAGTAAATCAGAGTGTGATTAAATAGTTTTTAGTTAAATCCATGAAGAAAACCAATATAATAGCTTGCAACTAATATTAAACCCTGAAATGCAAAGTAAATCAATAAGTCAATAAGTAAATATTTCCTAAACTAGAAAGAAATCCTGAAATTACATTATGAAAAGAATTAGAAATTTGGAAAAAAAGATTACCCAAGTTAAACAACTTGAGACATATAACTATAAAACTACTCAGTTTAAATAAAAAAAAAAATGCCAAAGGTAACAGGGCTAAGCAACTGGATGGATATGAGACTTCTCAAAAATAACTCAACAAAGTAAGTCACCAGTGAACTAACATATTGAAAAGAAACTCAGTGATAAAAATCATGAATCAAGAGTTTTGTATCCTGCCAATCTGTCCTTCAAGGATCAAGTTCACAGAAAAATAATTTTCAACATATAAAAACGTGAAAAATCTACTCAAGGAAGAAATGACTGAAAAAACTTCAGGAAAAAAAAGACTATTGATGAAAATTTTTAACTTGTTGATGCAGATTAAAGACTAAAAGATTAGCACAACGGTGTAAATCTAATTTGCAAATATGTATTATGAGAGAGAATAAAAAATTATGCAACAGAACTCACTGTAATAAATATTACCAGTTGGCACTAAAAATACCCATTTGTATATATATGCTATTATTATGGATTGAATCTGGGATGTCCTCTCAAAGACTGATGTGTTGAACACTTGATCACCAATGCAGCAAACTTCAAAGGTGGGGCTTTTGGGAAGTGATTAGATCATGAAGGCTATGACCATATCAGTAGATCAATCCACTGATAGATTAGTAATTTTATGTCATTTTTGGTAAGTGTTCAAACCTTCAGAAGGTGGGCATAGTTGAGGAAATAGGTCACTGGGGGTACTCTCTGGAAGGGTATCATTTGTCTCCATCTCTTTTCTTTGTCTTTTTCTTCCCAGTTACCATGATTTAAGAAGCTTTCTACCACACCCTTCCACCATGTTCTGCCTCATGTCAGGCAAAGTAATGGAACCAGCTGACCATGAACTGCAACTTCTGAAAGAACCAAAATAAACATGTCTTCCTTTAAGTTGCTTTTGTCAGGTGTTTTGGTCACAGCAACAAAAGGAACAGAGTATAATAATATATTTTGAATACTTAGGGAATTAATAATTAACAATAAAAAGTAAGCACTAGAATATAAAATGAACATTGATCAATCAATAGTCCTTGATATATGGACAAGAAAACATTACTTGCAGTGAAAATAAAAATTTAATACTTAGGAATAAGTTTAAGAAATGTAAGAATCTGTGTGAAAAAATCTTTTAAACACTGCTGTAAAACACAAAGTAAATACGAAGAGATGGAGATGGTCTTGGTTCTTATATTAGACCACTGAATGCCATAAAGATTTCTGTCATTCCAAAGTCAATTTTTCAAAATATAATAAAATCCAAATAAAGATACCACTTTATTATGAGGAACTAAGCTTGTTGGCAATAAAGTTGGTTTATAAAAATATAAAAGGATAGACAGAATAAAACTGAAAAAGTAAATAAACCATTGAATTTCTATCATTAACAAAGTATGGTAGCACAAATAACTCAGTAAATATCAAATAATACAGGCTAAGATTGACTTTTTAATAAATGATGCTGAGTCAATAGAACAGTCATTTAGAAAGGATAAAATTAGATTTAGATTTCACACTGAGCACAGTTATAGACTCCAAATAGTTGATGGAACAAAAAATAAAAGCATGCAAACACTAGAAAGGAAATGGATGAATTCTTCTTTTACTTTAGTATAGTATAGAAAAGATTGACAAGTCTGAATATATAATAAGAAGAAATAAACAAAAATCTTCTATAAACAAAAACAAAGGACAACTGAAAAACTGATGGAAAATATTTGCATAATATATCACAAAATAAGGGCAAGCAATACTGAATTAGTTTTCTAGGGCTATGGTTGAGAATTATCAAAAATTGGTAGCTTAAAACTACACTGATTTGTTATTTCATAGTTCTGGACACCAAACCAAAAATCAAGGTTTGCAATCCCTCTGGAAACTTTTGGGGAGAATCTATTCCAATTTCTGGTAGTTGTAGTAATCCTCATTTCTCTGCAGACTACTTTTATGTCTCTTTTTCCTCCTCTACATGTCTGTCTTTGTGCATGTGTTTCCTACCTTTATGTATTCTATCCTATAAAGATTCTTGTAGTTG
Source organism: Urocitellus parryii (assembly GCF_045843805.1). Lineage (NCBI taxonomy): Eukaryota > Metazoa > Chordata > Mammalia > Rodentia > Sciuridae > Urocitellus > Urocitellus parryii. The sequence goes on along the minus strand of NC_135540.1, from coordinate 109,476,193 downwards.
GATTTAGGACCCTCTAGGTAATTCCAAAAGATTTCCTAATCTCAAAGTCTTTAATTCCATTTTATCTGCAAAGATCATCCTTCCAACTAAAGCTACATGCACAGGTTTTGGGGATTAGGACATGAACATCTTTTATGGAGCACACTGCATTCCATTTGTGTGTGTGTGTGTGTGTGTGTGTGTGTGTGTGTGTATGTGTGTGTGTGAATAAAAACTCAAATATCCATTGAAAAATAGGAAATAAAAGTGAACATAAAATTTCCAACAGTGATATTAAATTGGAATTCAAACATAGAGCATTCTCTCTCACTTACAATTAGAGAAAACACAAATTAAAACAGCAATGAGAAACCACTTCTCAGCTATTAGGATTGCCCAAACTGAAGGTTAAGATAATATGTCCTGATGTTGGGACTGCTAGGAAACAGGCATCCTCATATATTACAGATAGAAATTAAAAATGGCATATGTCTTTGGGAGAATAATTTGTCAACTGATCTGAGAAAAACTAAATATGAATATATATTTTCACGTTTCCAATGTCTAGGAATTCACCATGAATTAAGTGTCCAACAATATTAAAACTTATATACACACATTCTTGGTATTTGCAAGCTATTGGACACAATCATTCACAGAAGAATGTTTGAATAAATCATAATTCCATATGGGATTACAATGCATATACTAAGAAAATAAAGATCTAAGTAAACACCAGAAGAGCTCAAAATAATAGAGTGACTTTCATGTAAGCTAATGGGTATATAAGAAAATATAACTGTATTTACTTGTTTGTGCAAATGAATACAGAGAGTGCAAACTAATGACCTTAGTTTAGTTAGCTCATTATAGAAATAGAAACAAGGTAGAAGGTAAGTTAGGACAGAGACATTGCACAAATTATATATTCACTTATGATTCTGACTATAAAAACCATGATAATTCCCCATGCATACAAAAATAAATTAAAATAACCACAATGTGGGATGAGCTGAAAATTAAATATCACCAGTAACACTCGGATCAAACTGTGTTAAAAATGAAGAACATAATAACACTGGAAGGAAGGTTGAAGGAAGACTAACCTGATTAAATTTGGGGAACAGTATACTGACTATATTCTATAAAACAAAAGATAAAAACAATTGTACATAAATATTTTATTCATTAGTTAACTTGTTTTCATAAATATGTATGATATAAAGGGATATATGAAGTTCTAAAACTACATTATGTATTTACTAGAATTGAGCAAATAGGATACATGAGAGTCAAGTTCTCATGCTGAAAAGGGGAGTTACAAATATGGAAATGATAAAGGCTGGAATGAATCCTGTGGTGTGAAATGGAATCAGAGCTACCAGTTCAAATTCATGATTCATAGTATACATTCAAAGAAAAGAGAAACAGAGATGCCTCTTAGTGTGTAGAGCACATTTTATCACACAATTCTGTCCACTGAGAGGGTCACAAAGCAATGACATCAGTTTTAATGAGTGAAATAAACTCTTAGATCTTGAATTCCAAACATCATTCTTAAAAGGTGGTAGGGTTGGGGGAAGTCTAAGTATTCTAGGAGAAATAGTGAGCTATATTGATGGGTCAAGATAAATCTGGAGGGTCTGATGTACTGAAAGACAGCAGGAGCTTAGCAAATAATAGGATGTGTGCGAGGACCTAGGAACTAAATATTAGGAGGCTCCAGAGGCTAAATCTCTAATAACATATAACCACATAAATAGATTAATGGTGTATAAATTACAAAATAAGTGTTCATGAGTTTGTAATGATGCAAATAAGTAAATGGAACAGAAAGTACAGTTCTTCCTTCTGGTAGAAGTACAATTAATACAATGATGGCAAACAACACAGTAATAAATGTCACATATAAGAAACACTGGTGAACACTCAAGCAGTGGCCAAGAGTACACTGAGAAACATTTGCACCACAGTTTCTCCTCTAAACATATTTAAAAATCAAAGAGGTGAAAATAAGTATTTCCAGTAGAGAAATACAAAAGAAGCCATAAACACATAATCAAATTAACGTCACAAGGAGTAAAAAATATATTTACACATGGATTTCCTGCAGTAACACACTGAAAGGGGAGAATATCACTGTGGTATTTTTGTTAAAATGCCTAACCTCATCCTCATAATAAAAACATCAGAAAAACTCAAATTCAGAGCCACTCAACTGGCCAGTACTCTTTGAAATTATTATAGTCATTAAAAAAAACAGAAAAATTAAAGTTCATGTACAGATACTACATTACTCAGTGTAAAATTTATTTTCAAATAAAATGATTTAAGCAATCTAGTGGAACAGAAAATTAAATGAAAAGAGATTCGAATAATAAACCAGACATTATAAAACAATGAAACTTAAGATAATTGTTTAACACAGGAAATTGAAAAAGTCTAAATTTGTTTCTGTGAAAAATACTAATAAAATTAGAAAAAAAATCAAGATTAATTCACAATTGATGGAACAGATTACTAATAACAAATAACAAAGAAAAAAAACTCAACATAAGATTAAATATGTCCTTAAAATAATGTAACTATTCAATACTAGTAAATTTGAAAATTTTAGGTTAAATTTCTTATAAAGTTTAACTTGTTGAACCTGAAAAAAGAAAAATATTAAGCTCACACATTTTATATATATTTAAAATAATGAACTGTTAAAAATCTTCCCCCCAAATCCCTCTAAGCCAACATGACTAATTTTCAATACCAAAAAAACAAGAACAAACAAACAAAGAAACCCACGACCAAACCAGAATTGGCACAAAACCAGAATTCTTTTAAATATTTAAGGAAGAAATAGTATCCATCTTAGATAAACTCAGAGATAAAAAGGAGGAAACACTCACTAGTAATATCATATTCCTCAGGAGCATACAGAATTTCAAAGCAAAATATTACCAAATTGAACCTATTGATAAATTTTAAAAGTTACTATATCAGAATCAAACGTCATTTACAAAAGGAATTAAAATTTTAAAAAATTGAAAAATTATTTCATGAACAGTAAATAGAAATAAAAAGCAAAATATGGCCAATATGATTACTTCAATCCTTGCACAGAAAGTATTTGAAACATGAGGGTTGGGGATGTCTAACAAAATAAGAACAGAAGGTAATCACCAGAGGATGGTTTAAAAAAGAAGCTCAGAGCAAACATCATACTGACTAGTAAAATATGAATTTCTTTCTCTGATATAAGAAATAAAAATATTCAACCTTCTACTTTAATCTTACTCAGAACAGTATGGTATGAAAATGTATGATTTTTGAAATAAAGAAGGAAAACATTCACTACTTGCAAAAATAGTCACTATTTTCTACCTTACAAAAAGTTCAGTGGATGCGCTAGGCAATGTAGCACAGGCCTATAATCTCAGCAACCCTGGAGGTTTGAAGCCTGAAGCAGAGGTTCACAAGTTCAAGGCTAGCCTGGGAAACTTAGCAAGAGCCTATCTCAAAATAAAATTTTAAAAAGAGCTGGGTTGTAAATCAGAAGAAGAACACTTCTAGGTTCAATTCCCAATTGAAAAAACAAAATCCAGAGGAACCCAATAATAAGTAATTAAAATTAATAAATTTAGCAAGGCTTGAGATCAGAGTAAATATGAAAATAGTCTACTCTGTTGGTACATACTAAAAACTAAATATTAGAATATACCTTTTTTAAAGAACCCGTTCATTCTTGAATCAACCTCCAACTATATACAATTAAATATAACAAAAATGCTAACACTATTAATGAGAAAATAATTTAGAAAATTAAATCTATAAATAGAAAAAAAATAGAATGTTCAGGAATTTGGCATGGCAAAAGTTCAATATGGTAACGATTCCAATTTTTATTTTGTTGACTACAAATTTAATCCAATTCAAGAAAATCTTTGTTCATTTATGTTTGTCTATCTTAAACCATTATAGAGGAAAACTTACAAGTTAATTATGTTATAAAATTTTTACAAAATCACAATGAAATGAGAGTAATAACTAGTTAGTCTCTTGAATAACTAGTTGACTACTTCCAGTTAAGGTGTCCTCAAGACAAGGTTAATCAAAAGGGCATGGAATCTGGGTGTGGTGGCACATTCTTGTAATTCCAGGAACTCAACAGGCCCTGTGTCAACATAAAACTTAAAAAGGTTTGGGGTAATAGCTCAGTGGCAAAGCACTCTGGGGTTCAATTGTCAGTACCAACAAAACAAGAACAAACAAACAAAGAAACCCACAACAAAAACAGAATTGGCATAAAACCAGAATTCTCAATTATTTTCAAACATTGACTCTTTTATGAAATACTGCTCAGTATTTCAGAAAGTTTTATCATAACTGTGAAGTAGCACTTTTAAGATAGTAGTTATAAAATAATTATGTTGTAACTGTTTGTCTTTTGTCTTACCCCAGACTGTAAACTTCTGAACAGTGACTATTTCAACCAATAACCTTCAAACTCAACATGGCCTCTGACATACAGGAGATACTCAAAAGAATATGAGATAAATATTTGAAATGGCATCAGTGAAGATATTTTTCATACTCATCAAAATCCCTGAAAGAAAACTCAAACTTACCTCCTATGTCTGGACGAAGTTTATTGTCATAGCCCTGAAGCAATGAGTTGAGAATCTGTGTGATATCTCCTTCATGAATTTTTGGTGCCAAGACCCATGTTTTGTTCACTGTTAAATCTTCATCATCTTCATCATCTGCTTTATCAACACTAAATAATTAAAAAAAATTGGGGTGATAGAAATTTTAATCAAAAAGTTTATATAAAGAATAGTTTAAGATTATTTTAATTGCATAAAGAAATAGTAAGAGGGGAAAGAACATTACAGAAATGTTGCTTCCAGTAAGACTAGTGCCTTTATCTTATGAGGTATCTGATATAAAAATATTTGAAAATTAAGAATTTGGTGCCAAAAATATAATGTGCAATATTGATTTCAATGTTAAAGTGAATCTTTACTCTCGCATTGCTATTAAAATTCACAAAAACTACAGGCTAAAAATATGAATGGTGTCCCCTAGATTTGTGTAGTACCCTTAGACTACCAAACCCTAAAACAAAAAGTAAAAATTAGTGGAAAGGTCATAATAGCCTAGTAGAATATATAAAAATGCATTTATATAAAAGAATAAGGGGGCCGGGTGCGGTGGCCTGTAATCCCAACAACTCAGGAGGCTGAGGCAGGAGGATCATGAGTTCAAAGCCAGCCTCAGCAAAAGTAAGGTTCTAAGCAACTCAGTGAGATCCTGTCTCCAAATAAAATATAAAATAGGACTGGGATGTGGTTTACTGGTTGAATGCTTCTGAGTTCAATCCCTGGTACACACACACACATACACACACATACACACACACATACACACACACACACATACACACACACACACACACATATTAAGGAAAGATGCAGGAAGAAATATTTGAAGGAAAAAAAAAGTATAAGCATTATACACTCTCATGTTCCTGTTCTTTCAGTTTAAATGGGGAAAAAAAACCAGAATATCTTATTCCAAGAATTTTGTCAAAGATTACATGATCATCAAATCACGAGTGAATGACTCATCCTCTGCACATATTCTTTTAAAGGACAGGAAGAATATATTTATCAAGTAATAAGATTAGAAGAAAGGACCAAGAGATCCAATTACCCCCTGCCTTTATTTTGTATATGAGAAAACTGAAGATGAAAGGACAAATCTAAAACTGAGAAAAAAAAAAAAAAACAGATTCCCCAGCTAATAGTCCCTGCCGCACCTGTGTACTTATCAAGTGTAAAGATTCAGCTTAATTCCAACTTGTGGTACAAATACGCAGTAATGTAGATATTTATCTAGGAGTCATCAAATGTAATAATTTTTTTATTACACTTGAGTAACCTTGCCCTTATTTAAGAAATATTATCCTAGACTTAGAATATACCCTCTTTTAGTAAATCTCTAGTGTTCCAGTGAAAAGGGCCCAAAAGACTAAATGTGAACATTGGGAGAATCAAATAAATTTGTATTCCACTAGGTTGTTTACATATATTTCATGAATATATTCAAGAATATTCCAGTAGTAGATATCCAACCCTTTTCTTAATGTGTTTAGTTGGTCTTCTACACTATCCATTCAGATCTCTTCTGATTTAGACCTACACATCTTAGGAAATGCAGCCCCATCTCCTTTGATCCTTACTAGGTATTGCAATGGTTTGGATCTTAAAGGTTTATGTGTTAAGGTTTGGTCCTCAGCCTGTGGCACTAGCTGCAGGTGGTGGAAAATTTAAAAGGTACGGCCTGGTGGGAGAATATTTAGGATACTGGAAACATGCCCTTGAAGGGAATGGTGGGATTCCATTGCCTTCTTCTTCTCTCTTTGCTTCCAGGATGCCACGGTGCAAGTAGCTTGCTGCCATGCCACTAGTCCAAAAGTAATGAGGTCAGCTGACCCTGGGCTGAAACTTCCCACACTGTGAGCCCAGTCAACCTTTTCTGTGTGTAAGCTGATTACCTCAGATATTTGTTAAGTTTGAAAAGCTGTCTAACCCAGGTATTAACAAAGTAATGAAAACATAATTTTAAAGAATTTACTCTCATTTCATCTTTGCAATAATTCTATAATTAGTATCAACAGATAAGGGTATGTCTTATTTTGCTCCATGTCAGTCCTCTCATTCCTGTCCGGGAATTATACTTCTCACTTTTCACACCACTAACTTCTAACTTGGTCATATTACCTATACTGCTCTTTTCTGCAGGATTATACATCCCTGACCTGTTGAATTCAGCTGTGTACTGGGATAAACTTTGGCTTCCGGAAAATAAGTGACACATGTCACTACCAAGCAGAAGGTTTAGTGTTATTGTAGTTGATGGTGTCTCTTTTGTCTTTCTGCCAAAAGACCAATAGTGCTGAAAGTTTACTCAATTATTTTACTTTTAGAGTGAGGGTGACATGAACAGGACCACAGGTGAATCACAGTGGACATATAGCCTGAGTGAGAAATAAATATTGATGGTTATAAGCCTCTGAGGCTTGAGACTTGTTTGTTACCACAGCTTAACAGCTTCTCTTATGGTCCCTTGTATTTTCATTTAGTGATTGAGAAAACCAAACAACAGACGTTAACTAACACATACCTCTATTCAACTACACCAAAATTTCATCAGTTCCCCCCACCAATGCCACATGAATTGAACAGATAACCTTGGTAAAACCTCTCCTAAGATATAATTCCAGTAAAGAGGATGTACATATTATCCAAACAAGGAAAGCTACCTGGTACCCCCTGAGGCTAACTATCAAGGGTATGTGCCTTTCATATGATTACATTTCACAGCTTTACAGATAAGGAAACAATCTATGAGAAATTATTCAACTTGAACAAAGAAAGTAACATTGCTAATATAGCAGGTCTCATACTCTGAAATCTGCCATACACAATGACAATGGAATACTATTTATTTTGTTTTTGTTGTTGTTGTTCTACTCAGTTGTACATGATAGCAGAATGCATTTCAATTCATCCTACACAAATGGAGGGCAATATTTCAATTCTCTGGTTGTACACAGTATAGAGACTCACGATTCACACAATCATGCATATACTAGGGTAATGGTGTCCATCTCATCCCACCATCTTTTCTAACCCCCCAAATCGTCCCCACTCTCCCCTTTGCCCAGTCCAAAATTCCTCCATTTTTCCCATGTCCCTCCCATCATAAATCAGCATCCACTAATCAGAGAAAACATTCAGCCTTTACTTTTTTGGGAATTGTCTTGCTTCACTTAGCATAATATTCTCCAATTCCATCCATTTATCTGCAAATGCTATAATTTTATTCTCTTTTAATGCTGAGTAATATTCCATTGTATATATATACCACAGTTTCTTTATACATTCCTCTGTTGATAGGCATCTAAGTTGGTACCACAGTGTAGCTATTGTGAATTCAGCTATTTCAATATGAGGAATATTTATAAATGATCCTGAAGACATTGACCTCACTCTTCTAAGGATGCACTAACTGTTACAAACAGAATAAAGATCAACTTTTATTTCATATTTAGTTAAGACTTTCTTAAGTTTTCTCTTACAGGAATTATTTTGATATATTTAGCTTGGTGAAGTATATCTTCTTCAAAAATTTCACATTATTTTTCCTACATAAAACAGTCAATGTATGTATGTATGTATGTACAAATAAAACAGTAAATATATTTATATATATGCATATATTTATACATATATATTTATAGTATATTAAACAAAAACAGTGAAAATCTGAACTATTAAGAATCTCTGGTGGTGTGTTTTCTTAACTAGTTAGCTTTTTTGGCAATAACCCAAATTTTAGGTTTCCCTTCAGCCCTGAATCATATTATAGAATGAAATATCTAATAGATATAGGGAGGTCATGGAATTTATAAAAAGTTGATTTTTTTTCTTGAAACAACATTATATTAAAATAAAAATTTCAAGGGAAAAATTTTTTTCTATTTTGTACAGTAGCAATATAACAAACCATAAGCTCATAGTGATTTATATTCTCCTTTCCTAGATAGCACAGACGTAATGAAAACTATTACTAATAATATCACAAAGCCATATTTTCTCATTTTTGCCAATAACAGAAAAAAATTTTATCAATTAATTTGTCCACAATTTTCCTGTAAGCTATCAAAATTAACTTCAGAATACTTAATTGCTTTATTATTATTATTATTATTATTATTATTGATATAGTACTTTTAATTTTTTTCTGAAGTTATAGATGGATAGATGCCTTTATTTTATTTGTTTATTTTTATGTGATGCTGAAGATTGAACCCAGTGCCTCACACATGTTAGGCAAGTGCTCTGCCACTGAACTACAATCCCAGCCTAGTACTTTTAAATTTTAAAACAGTTGTTATAGCACACCTGATACCTTGATCTCTGTTACAGGGCTGGGAAGTTTTTATAACTTTTACAAATTTTGTATAACTATTCATTTGGATAATTATTTGTTTCATAAATATGATTTTCAACTTATTTTAAATAAATTAGTATTATTTCTACTTAAATGGAAATACTTTTAGAATCTTGATAATGCAAATTTAAAAATTGTTTCCTATATTGATTGATGTCTTCACTGTTATGAGCAATTGTGTGTCTATAATATACCATTAGTTACCTACTATGTTTTAAGAACTGTGTTCATTATTTTTACACATTATAATATTTAATCCACAATAATTTCATGAAATAAATATTTATGTACTTATATTTTAATACCTTTATTTCATTTGTTTATTTTTATCTGATGCCTGGGATGGAACCTAGTGCCTCACACATGCCAGGCAAGCACTCTACCACTGATCCACAACCCTGGCCCTTATACTTATTTTACAGATAAAAAAAATAACAATCTTCAGGGCACACAGTTATTTAATGATACAATCAAGATTTAAAACAAGATTGTTTTAATTTGAAGACATATTTCTCTTCCCTTTGAAGTTTCACTGCATCATCTCATGTTATCTTTATTGAAAAATACAGGGGGTTGGGTTTTGTATTTCCTAATTCAAAAGAACACAGAAATTGTTATGGTATGTAATTGGGAATTACTTGGATTGTGTGTGGCTAGAATGCTTAGTCTCTCAGCCCTTATGTTCTGGGAAGCTAAATAATCCTCTCAATGAATCACACTTCTGATGAAGATGACTTTCTAATGTGCTCAGTCTCTGACCCAGTGTTTTAATTCACTTGTGGAGGAATTACCATGTATTAAAAATGCATGAAGTGCTGGGAATACAAAGGCAAATAACACTATATTCCTAACTTAGATGATCATATTTTCTAATAAAGGAAAATATTACTCAAATAATAGAGAAAACATTACATACAATAATGCTTATAACAGTTTAATGTGATAGCACAATTTTAAAACAATAAGAGTATGGTTTCAACAAATGACACACTCACATAATAGAATGTATCCATCCATTCAATTGATGGTAAAAGTCTCTAAAAACATGAAATTATGTTCACAATTCAATATTGCATGAAAATAACAAAAATAATCTCTTTCCTTCATCTATGTAAAATAATTTAAAATGCTTGATGTGAAAACACTATAATGTACACACTTAATATTCTACATGAGTGGCATTATGAAAAATTTATTTTTTTCTGTATGTTAATAGTAGCCAACAATTTTCCTGGATACATTTTATAATATAAATACACAAAAAAGAGTTAATTTGTCAGGAATGCCCACCTTAAAATGAATTGCTGCTTTTTGTATACCAGAAAGTGCTCTGAAATAAATATCTAATCATACAAAATAAATAATTAAATAGAGACTTTAATGGAGAGAGGCAGGGCATTATTCTCTGTCAAGAAAATTATCATGGCAGTCCTGAAAATTTGCCATTCAGTTCTCTGGACTGGGAACATTAGCTGCCCTGCCAGCCTGGCTGCCAGGGCTCAGGATTGGCAGTCTGTGCAGACCCAAGCTGCCCCAGGCTGCTTTCAGGCAATAACTGAATGTGGAGGGAGCAGTAGGGCAGATCCATTCCTGCCTCAATAAGGGTTTCTCTAAAAGGATACTTGCCTTGGAGGAACCCCACTGGCCTGGCAAGACTTTCTTAGAAGCTCGCTGCACTCTGAGACTCTTTTGACCCAAACTCCTTCTCCACCCTCTACTTTCATAGATGTCAGACATGCATATTACCAAAACTTCTCTTCTCTCAAGCCTACTCACAATTCTTCCTCCTATGATTCCTAGACAATTTTTAAAAAATTTCTCTTGCATGTCTAATTTCATATTGGCATCAGCTTCTTAAAGGTCTCTGCTTGTACATTCTGCAATTATAACTTGCAACTACTTATTAAAGAGAGTTTTGAGTCATATAAATTGTTTACTTATTTTACTCTAAAACTGTATATATATATATATATATATATATATATATATATATATATATATATATATTCAGATGATATAAGAAACTATTGCATGTGAAAGTTGTTTTTTTGGGGGGGTGTGGTTGTTGGTACCAGGGATGCTAAACCACTGAGCCACTTCCACAACCTTTGTCTTTTTATTTGTTTGTTTGTTTATTTACTGAGACAGGGTCTCCCTAAATTTATTAGGCCCTTGCTAAGTTGCTGAGGCTGACCTTGAACTTACACTCCTCCTGCCTCAGCCTCTGGGATGAGCCACTGGGATGTAAAAAGTGCTTTAATGACTGTTTTAACTTTTATGTAACAAATAAGAGTTTTTTAATTAATAGCTAAGAGACGATTTAAGTAAAGACAAAACAAGAAGAGGACTAAGCCATACATACATGAATAGAAACCATCTTTTCCACTAGAGGGAATATATGTCTAAAGCAGGTCAATCAATTCATATAGAACATTTTTCATGAAAAGATAAATATTCACTGAAGTTTGGCCCAATCAGTCCTAATTTACAACTGATGTCCTGGAATAGTTTTTAATAGTACCTTCTCACCACAAAATGACCTACTTTGAATGAAAAATTATGCAGTCACCCTGTATATAGTTCATATAAAAGTAACTACAAACATTATGTTTCTGACACTTGAGGGAGCCTCTTCCATTAATCTGGTAATAAAGCAGTGATGAAACCAAGAGTAGCTTAATGAATTGCCTAAGGAATATGACTAAAGCCTGAAGGAATATTGATAAAAATTTTTCCTTCATAGTTTGAGCAAACATCTTATAATTGCAAGTTAAATGCACTGGAGGATGATTTATATATTTCTTTGAAAAAAGAAACAATTGCTGCTCCTTTTACTAAGTAGATACATTGTTTTTAAAAAGGATTGAGAAAAATATAATAAATGCTTTGTGATTTTTACTCACATTTTGACATTTTTATATTAATTGATTCTTAAATCATCATGGTGAAAAATTCTTCCATGCTATTAAAAAGAAAATATCAAATTTATTTTTTACATTATTATTCTTTGAAGTTACCCTAGTTTTATTCTCTAAAACATCTATTAATAAATATTAACAACAAGTTAATCAGTTAACTCAGTACTGACATACTAGCTAAATACACTTGAATAGGAATCTGAGGTTTGCCATTTTACACTTAGAAAATGAATAAATATAGACACAGAAATCATGATTACCACTATCACTCTTATATTAATACCATCGAAAACAATTAGTTAACTAGGACATTTTGCTTGTACTGTCATTTTAATATTAATAGACAATTAACTAGAATGCTTTGTTTTCATCATTAAGGTTTGTTACTCACTTGAGTAAAATCACACATAAGAGGTTATACTGGGGGAAAAAGTATGTATACAATCTCAAATTTGATGTTTTCTATAGGCTTTAAATTGTTAACCCTCCCATTAAACATCTTTAGGAACATACACTGTTCTAAGTGCTCACATAATTAGAAAGTGTTGTGTACTACTGCTTACATCAAAAAAGAAAAAAAATGGAGACTGGAATTCTGAAAAGATAAATGATTTCATTAAGATCTCACAACTACTTAATGACAAAATAAATTCCAAATAATTATCATATCACATATAAAATGAGTATAATTAAGTAATTCAGGTGTATCAATGATCATACTTATGAGGTCCTTTACTAGTTACTTAGAAGAATATCTTCTAGTTAAATGTGATGGTAGGTTGTGGCAGAAAGAGGTTACTATGCAATATTTTAGGAACTCCAAAACAGTAGATTATGCAATAATCAACTATTTATGAACCCAACACCCAGTTCAAAGAGTAAAACCTCTCTTTCCAATGATTATAACTGTTGTAATGAATGCAGTATAGTATTATAGTAAATTTAATCATTAGTATGAATAGCTAATTATTATATTTTTGATTTACATATGGATCCCTAAATGACACAATTATACAAATAACTAGTAAATTATTAAAGTATAGTCACATAATTCATTTTTCCTATTTAATGGCTGTGAAATAGTGCCTAACTTTTATTTCATCATATTTTCTTGATTGTTAGTAAAATAGAATATAGATAATATTCTGTGAGTACAATAGAATAATGCTAATTTGTATGTATTGGTCATTGGACCTTATGAAATTTATATTCCAGTTAGTTTTTTAAAAAATTTCATTAAATTTTATTCAACTTCATTTGAAAAATATTTAGTAGGTGATTATTGTGTACCAAGAATCTTCCTGAATATTGAGGAAACAAAAGTGAATAAAACAATCCCCAGACATAGAATATAGATAGAAGATAGAAAGCACATAGATAGAAGATGGAAGCTTAAATTTTGTATTAATAATAATCTTTTAATGATAGTGTGATAACATGTGATAAGTCTATAAATATCTTTGAGACAGTTTTATCATTCAACTTTTAGAGCTTAGAGCTTTGTGAATCCTTTGATGGTGAACAAATATTAGAAAGCTTTTGTAACAGGTAATTTAGGACTTCATTCTGAAAATGGTAGACATGCTATCATTCCTTTCTCAGAAATCAACCAAAAGTAGCAAAGAGAGAAGAAATAAAGTCCTAACCACCATTAATGATAAACCAGAAAAATGCTAAAATCCAAATCATAAAATTAAAGAGATGGCTGTGGATATCTGAGGGAGCCAGAAGAATGGTCCTTTCTGAAGTTAGGGGCATACTTTTAAAGCAAATTAAAAAAAAAAAAGATGCATGTTCTGCAGATGTGGGCCTTTTCTAAAACTGGCTTGCTAAAAACAAATCAAAGTGAAATGAAAGCCTAGGTCAATTTGCTGAGACTGAAGGAAGAATAACACAGAATAATACATCTATATATGTGTTGGTGTTTTTTTGAAGGAGAATAGAGTTTCTGCATTTCAGAGAGTCCTATGGCTCTCTATCTTGGCTGCCTGAACATTATAGTGATGTGGAAAGTTTGGGAGTATGTGATAATTAATAAACAAAGTGAAATGTTTTTAAAAAGGCAATTGTTAACTTAAGAGAATATTTTAAATTTAAAAACTTAACTTCCTACATTACACAAACTTATACCTCTGACTATATGGATATAGCCATAATTAATGTAAACATCAAATATGGCTTGATCAGTATCATATTGTCTATCTTCAGACAGACATCTCTGGTTTCAGAAAGTATTGTTGAAAATACCTCCAAGTTAATCTTATATGATCATTAAAAACGAAACCAATAGATAAAATCATGTTCTGAGCAAAAGAAGGGCCAAAATTATTTTCTTCTCCAGGTTCCAGTTCCCTTGTCACAAATGGCTAGTTTTATAGACACTTATGTGTATAATTTCCTATTTTGCTTTAATTTGAATTCATCTAAAAACAACCCACATGGATGTGCCCTGTTGGTAACCCAGGGATCTATATCTCAGGCTAAGTTGTTTAGAATAAGGTAGACATATTACCCCTCTAAGTGAGGCAGTCATTCACTTCTGCCCTTGGAGAATTTTATCCAATGATTGCAGAAATTGCTAGTTTGTAGTGCAGTTCAGTTAAAGGCTTAGCCCAAGAAGGAAAATACAGGGATTTCTGCTACCTGGACCTCAGGACTTTCCTGTTCTCAATTTTTCTGATGTTTGGTTGATCAATTCTTCACTGGAGCTCAGGTGATACCCTGTAGTCTGTCATTCATGTATTTGTTTAGTTAGCTTGCTTAAGCACAGTTTTTTTTTTTAATATATAAAACCACATTTAAAAAATATTTAATTGATTTTAGGATAAAAAGAATCTTCTACTACAAAAGATCTTGATAAACAGAGTTTAAAAAGAGGGAGATATATGTTCTTTGCTTCGTTTTATATTGATAGGGAAGAGGCAAGATGACCAGGAGAAAGAATATGCCTCCTATTCTCCATTTACTGTCTAAATTTAACATATGGTAGGGTAGCCAGTGGTAAAGCTTATTACATGCAGTGTTCCTTAGCAGAAAGTACCCTTGTCTACCAACAAACAACATTTTAAAGTAGTAGGTTTTATTAACTGAAAATATAGTCTAGCAAGAACACTTTTGCTACTTTCAATTTACATAAAAGCTCATAAAGTCATAGCTGAAAACTGAAAGAACACTTGGTCTTAGTACGCTCAACTGAATTAAGCTCAGGATGGCCAATATTTTTAATGCAGTAATTATTAGGTATCTGAATTTATTTTGTTACACCACATACCTCCTTTCCTTATTATCTGAACTTGGAAACATTTTTAACTAAGATTTTGTAAGTCAAATAAAATAATTAGACATCATTTTAAACAATCATTTTCCAAGTTTGTTATGAGGCTGAATATGAAAATGATGACAGAGGAAGAATGATGGTACAGGATCACCTGGTTCATCTTTTCAGTTCTAGGGTAGCCACCATGATGTCATTATTTTGAATAATTTTGCAACCATCCACTGCTGCCCTTTGCATTCTTTAATATAGTTTCCTTTTCACTTTTCATTAATTATAAATTCATTATAGCTCATTATTTCTCAGCTAAATTTTAAATATTCTTTACAAAGTAGTATGAATAAAAGGATTGTGATGTTCTCCTAATAATACATAACAATATGTATAATGCAAAATGTTTTAAACTGATTGCAAAAGTTACTATTTAGTAGTTCAATGCAATGATTCTAAATTTCACACACACATTCACACACACAAAAAGACAAATGCACACATACACCCTCTCATTGTCAGTTATTTCTTATCTTCCTATTCTTTTCTTCCATCTTTCCTTCCTTCCTCCCCTACTTCTTCTTTTTTTTCTTTCTCTCTTTGACTCTTCTGCTCTGTATCTCATATAAACAATTATGACTGTGATCCCAAATTGTAGAGTTTGGGACCATTGAGTAGAAATGACAGTTTCACTAGCATTTTTTTTTGAAATATCAGTAACTCTAACCTATTTTGTATTGTCTAGATATACTGTAATCTTATTAGTTTGTTTTCAAAAACTACAAAAATATCATGTTTTACAAACTTTCCAATTGGGCAATATTTCTACTAGAGGCTTTGACCTTCAAAATGACTTGTAATCATGATCATTATTTTCTTAATTGAACTGTCATTGGAATCTATTGTACAAGTAGTGATATAATTCAATTTTAATAAGAAATACCAAAAAGAAAATGAAAATTTAATTCCATATTTGGTAAAATATTAATGTATGGTAGAAAAATATTGATGGTAGGAAAGATAAGACTCTAAACAACATAATGGAAATCCAATAGGTTTCCTAGTGCCTTCTGAGCATTCATGAAATATTTAAACATCTATCAGAAGTAGCATTAGAAAAGTTTTGTTTTGATTCCATTTGAAATACTTGGGGAAGATACTTAGTGGAAGATGATGATAAGCATGGAATGAAAAAAAATGCTCAGAATTATATAATACAGGGGAAACTTAGCTGACAGGGAGAAATTAGTTTATAGTTTCTTCATATATGACTCCTAAGCTAGGAAACCAAGTTGGTCCTCCTTTGTTCAACTGAATTAAGCTCAGGATAGCCAATATTTTAAATTTAATGATTATTCAGAATATGAACTATTTGTAAATTAATTTCTTATACAAAGAAACAAATAATATATCCTATCAGGGTTAAGTCAATTTTTAAAATTTTCCGCTCTGTCAATGTACAGTAAGATTTCATTAGTTTAGATATATTACTAAATCATCTGTGAAGATGATGTTTGGCTAAATCTATTGAACTGGAAAACAATTTTGTCTAGTTCAACTTGCTTAATGTGGTCCAGGCATGCATTCATCAAGTAGGAGCTAAATGTGGAATTTCTGACCTTGCTCATACTAAAATTTGTTTAAAATGAAAGAAATTCACTCTTTCACAATAACCTTAAAAAGTAAGCATTTTCCTAGCATTCTCAACATATTGTGTTAGTTCTCATCATGATCCATGAGTATGGGAATTTTTCTCTCTCTTTTTCTTTTTCTGATGCAATGTCAGTACTTAGAAAAATGTCTGGCACAAAATGAGCACACAACTGTTTGTTGCATGAATGAGTAAATAAACAAGTATCCTATAAATTTTATAAATGAAGATAACTGAGTTTCTGAGAGGTTTAAGTAACTTGCCCAAATTCTTACTTCTAGTTCATTGGCACAGGTAGTATAAACTAAGAATATTGATCATATTGCCTCTTAGTTAACTATTTATTTATTTATGAACCCTATAAGCTCTAAGCAACTTTAAGAAAGAGCCTAGGGCATTCAATATGACATCACTGGCATCTGGCACAAAGTCCAACACAATCTAAAGGTCTAATAATTATTTAAAAAATTACAATATAGGTGAATGGATGGAAAGGATGTGAGAACTCAGGGTAAAATTCAGGTGAATTTAAAACATTTTCAATTATATCTATTGGGCATATTAGGAGAATTATGATAGCTAATCTTACATATTTTTTAAATTTCTAATAATAGTACTAATCCATTTTAAGGTATAGAAATCTATTATAGGATCAAAGTTACTAGTTGATTTATAAATAAACAGTTAAATTATTCATCAAGTTGTATGGAAATGCTGATTAATTCAGAAGAGATCAAAATAATGTTCCTAACTCACATAGTATAATTAAGAACAAACTATAATAGAGTGTAAAACAATTACAGAAGATGTTGAAAATGCTTTTTTGACCTTTGGAGTGAGGGGACCATTAGTGGTAATCGGTAACCAACTTAGGAACAGAAAAAAAAATTAAAAGAATTCATGAATGGCATAGATCACTTTATTCAATGCTAGAGACAAAACATCAGCTGACATATATTTACAATATAGCTAATATACAATAATTCAGAGGGCAAAAAGCAAAAAAAA
This sequence comes from Urocitellus parryii, assembly GCF_045843805.1. Taxonomy (NCBI): domain Eukaryota; kingdom Metazoa; phylum Chordata; class Mammalia; order Rodentia; family Sciuridae; genus Urocitellus; species Urocitellus parryii. Next base: position 109,458,360 of record NC_135540.1, on the reverse strand, counting down.
ATATTAAATTTTGCTAACACTGCAAGAGAAAGTAAATTTAAAATGTAAAATTTTAGCGATATGGACAAAATATTAATAAATTCATTACATCAAGTAGTGATAATAATATGAATAAATGGCATATGTTATAACCATCAACAGAATGTGAAATTGGCATTATGATAAATAATTTGACAATATTGATACATATATTGAAATAAAAGGCATGGATAGACACACATGAAATGGTTAAAATAGACAAAATGCAAGTGAGATAATTTATTATGGAATGATTTCATAAATTATACCTCTAAAATGCAGAATGCTGCACTATCATTAAAAACAAGATAAAATAGGTTTACTGATCTAGAAAGGTAGATAGGTACCTATAATTTTATTACAGAATGTTTCATTGGTTTCAAAAAGGATTTGGTGCAATTCCTAAGCCTATTGGAACATAGTTTATCAATTTGCACACAAGAATATAAAATTCTAATCATTAATAAGAAGGGAGAGTGTAATAACAGAGTAGTTTTTAAATTAGTAGATACAGTAGCATATATTCAGATTGTAAAAAAGAATTTTGAAATGTTTTCTAAATGTTTTTGGTTATACAGTTGAAACTTTTGTAGTGTAATGATTGATCCTTAGGATAACAACAAATACTACTAATAAAACAATGTTCTTTGCCAATCTTTGAACTTTTGTTTTTGTTTTATTTACTTTGTTTGGCAGGTCAACTGTGCTATTTAAAATAGAGTGTAGAAAACTACAAACCATATATTCCATGACTAGTCTTCAGAGATGTGGTAAATATCCAGAGATAATAAATGTTCTTTTGGAACGACTTCTATGTGGATATTTTTTGAAAGAAGAGAAAGAAAACAATATCATTATAGTATATTTTTAAAATCCTCTGTTTCCTGTTTTTTTCTTTTTTTTTCTTTTCTTTTTTTAGTTTGTATCCATAAAGCCTACTAGCACATAGATTAGATTAAGAAATGATTCAACCTTTCATGACATTCACATTTTGTAAATCTCTGATGCATTTATTCATCGGATAAATGTTTTAAATCTGGTAAAATTTTGCAAAATGAAATCATCATATTGAGACTTTAAGTTATAAAATATATAACAAGACCTTAAAAGTGAAAAAGATGGAAATTAATACCTCTGAATATAGAAGCATATGTATTTTTTCTTCTCTCAGAATCTTAAAATCAGACTGAAACATAAGATAGTCTTGGATCATCCACTTTAAAAAGAAGAAAATAAAAATAAGGACAAAAGAAACAACCAAACTTTTCTTCTAATCTATTTGAATTATGAATTTAAGGTTTTAAGAAAATAATTTGTAAATAAATGCCAAAAGAAAACATATATTCATAAGCCATATTTACCTAATAAAAAATAGATTATAGAATACAGAGATATGAGTAGCACTGAAATCCAATCCAGCCAATATGGCTACTACTTTGCTAATCAGAAGACCAAATTATGTAATAGGTACTCCTTACTCAAAACATTGTGAAATATGCTGGAAAATAATTTTATACTGGAATATAGATATATAATTTGTATACTGGCATATACATTAAGGATGACTGAGAGGTGAATGTGTTTCTGTACTCAGGCAATTCACATATTGTATAATTATAAGGGATAGTCCTAGAAATCTACTCAAAGATTAACTTGGAGATCAGAATCTTCCATTCTAGAGTTTGTTTGATTGTTTGTTTGTTTTTGCTATTCTGGGTATCATACACAGGGTCTTACATGGTCTAGGCAAGTGCTTTACCACTGGGCTACATGCACAAATCCCATTCTAGTAGTCTTAATGTTATCTGGGGAACCAAATCACACTAACATTAAAATGTTTGTATTAAACCAAATATATCCTGATAATAGATTTTCTGATCTTCCCACTCTATCCATAGGTTGAAGAGCAGGAACTATCTAGTTAAATTGCATATCTCTATGGCTTAGCACAGTCTCCATTACTTTGTCATTTGATGCTTATCCAAAAATAAAGAGAAATATTAAATTTTAGAGTACATGTTTTCTGGGAGAAAAGGATTCCCACAGTTCAGAATTTCACTATTACACTAAATTATATAGCCTTTAGTAGGATGTCACTATTTTAATGCCACAGAATAGATGACCAGAGAACAAAGCTTTCAAAAAACTACCAAACTCTGAAACCAGACCAGGGGTCACAGTTATATTACCTGTCTCTCTACACCCTTCACTAACATTGACCTGAACTTGTGCATATGACAACTGACAGCATACAATCTTTGTTTCCAGAGTTGCATTGATGGCAGCCTCCTTAGTATTCTCACAGCACCTCATCTAGAATTCTCAGTAGCACTTACATTTCACCTCTTCTTATTTCTATTAATAAGTCATCTCAACCTAAACTACCAGAATTAAGTTCACCAGAAACAAGGCCTCAGATTTCTCTGTCCTGTGCATCTTACATAAGTCTTATATATATCCTCTTCGTACTACAGAAACACAAAGGGCAAGGACTTTATCTTGCTTAACATTTTATCTGCAGGTCCTAAGAACCTTATTACATAAAAACTGCTGGGTAAATAGTTGCTGAATAAATGGCAAATTTTAAATGTATGTTTACAGAATGCATTTGCAGTTAAGGCTATTTTCTGAAACACAAGACTTGATTTTCCAAACTATTTTAATACTGAGACAATTCAATTCTCAGATGTTTAAAAATAGAAAGAAAATCATAAATTTATCTGCCTCCTACAGAGTAGAAGAAACCGCTAACAGGCTTCTGTTTGAATAAACCTAGTGATTAGGCATCCATTATCTTGTTAAAGGACCTCTATGTGGCATGAAAATCTGCCTTCAAGTAACATTCACTGCTTGGTTATGGTATGACTGTACAAATATGCATAATAAATTCAACTGTGATTTTATGTAACATCCTTTAAAGTAGCCATTCCTCAACAAAACTTACTTACACAAAAAAAATTCTTGATTTTAATTCTTTATACTATAATCTTATTTTATTGATCCAACTTTTTTTTCTTAAAATAATTTTTCTAGCAATGTACATGATATCCAAGAAAGTAAACGTATATGTAGAGTAGATTTTTCTACCTACTCTGCCTCTATCAATGAAAGGATAATTACATTATCTTTCCTTCCTTTTCCAGTCCTTCCCAGAATGGCTCTCCTCTCCCTTACCCTTCTCTCCTATTTCTCTTCTTTTCTGTTTCCTTCTCTTCCTTTTCCTTCCCCTTCATCCACAGTCAGCCTACTTGCTTTGATTTATATTGTATTTGTGATCTTAGTGGTTTGACCTTTAAAAATTCAGGCTTTGGACATCGAATACTTGTATTTGAGATTTGAATCCAACACTTATCACCAAAATGAGTATTAAGTTTTCAAAAAAATCTCTGCCTGTTTTTCCATGTGTAAAATGGGCAAGTAACAGTATCTGGACTTTATTCTCCCTTCCTGTTTAACTGGAAATTTGATTAAATGTCATAATCTAGGCTGGATATTTGTCGTAAGAATTTGGGAGACATTTTCCCGATAGTCTTCTAGTACAGCTGATGAGAAATCTTATGGCTCTTCAATTCTCTTTTCTTAGCCATGATTTGTTCTCAGCATCTTCTAGCCTCAAGAATTTAAATCCTCGAGCTATGTCTACATATTTTGACTAAAAGTTGTTTTCTTTTGATTAAAACCATACATCTAGATCTTAGCAGATAGATAGGCGCCCTATGGGTAGTGCTCCTGTGCACTCTTTTCGCTGTAAGCTTAGCATATTGCACTAGGTTCCACACACAGCAGGTATTCAATAAACATTTGTTGAATACATGAATGAGTGATCTCTCCCAAACTTAAGGGTATTAAATTGCACACAAGGATTTAAGGATTTCATTCTACTGGACTTAAAATCACTTTAACAAAGATCAATACTACTGTGAGTTTACACAATATATGCTATTCTGCCTTTTTCAGATAAAGCAGTAAGTGATAGGCTCTTTGCACAAATTTTCTATTTGGTCTTGAAATAATCGGGAAATATAGATGACTCTCTGCCTCAAGACTTGTCTGAGATTATTCCAATAGGAAATGGTAAAGCTGAAACTAGAATTTAAATTTGATGGTAAAATCCAGACTTTCCACTTGGGGCCTGCTCTACTCCATTTGAGTCCATTCCTCCTCTTGCCTCCTAGCAGTCATTGACTATAAAAAATCACATTTTCTCAATATCTCAAAAGCCACTTTTAAACTTTGTATCCTTCCTTGTCTACCCTCTTTGGGCCTCCATCTTCATTCTTGTCTCCCAAGGCAATTTTAATCACATTTAAGAAACTATAAAATATTATATTAATCTATTTAGTATTTGAATGAAATGTCAAGCATTTCCTTTTATTACTTAGTCAAATGTACATTTTATAGTATAGAATGGAATGAACTTCAAGAAAGGTATTTCTTGTTTGGATAATTTAAAAGACTTTATAAACAAGGGACTTGTCAATTATGACATTTGTATTTTATTTTCAAAATTATGTTGTCTCACAGTTCTGTAAATATGTAATTATCATGGAGCAGCGTCTTCTTCTCAAGTTTTCTTGGTTATATTTAGTATGTTAGAAATTTAAACCAAAAATTTAGACATCTAAAGAAAAATCTTTCATTCACTACCACCCCCACAGAAATATTGTTAAAGTATATTTTAAAAGCAATTATATTTGAATATTTTCATCTGGGAAGTTGAATCCTACACTGTATGATTATTGATTCATGGAAAATTTTTATATAAAAACAAGTATTTTCCTTGAGATTGTCTCAAAATATAACTTGTTGATCAAAGTTGATCACAGCTTACATTTTCGAACACATAAAACCTCAAGGCGCTTTTTAAACTCTTTTTGAAAACCTGCTTATAGCTAGATTTTTTTTCAACATTACAAAGAAATCAAAGAAAGCTGAGTAAATTTAAACCAACTTGAACAGAAACCATAGGGTCTCCTGGTGAATGTAACACAGGATCCATGACTACAGGTTTTAGCTATAAAAGAAGGATCAGTGTTCATAGTTTACCAATATAAAAATCAATATAATGTTTCTCCTTTATGTTTTTAATGAAAAGTAATAAAGAGAGAAAGTATTAATGGAACGTTTTAATGAAGGTGTTAATGAAAACTATTAAGGAGAGATGGTTTTGCATCTGATTAGATATAAGAAACAATAAGGACTGGAGATGTGGTTCAGTGGTAGAATGCTTGCCTAGCAGGCAGAAGTCTCTGGATTTTACCTCCAGCACCACCACACAAGAAAGCAGAAAAAAAAAAAAAAAAGTCAGCTAGGCATGGTGGTGTCTGACCATAATCACAGCTACTTGGGAGGTTAAGGCAGGAGGATCCCAAGTTTGAGGTTAGCCTAGGCAAATTAGTGAGATATTGTCTTGAAATTAAACAAAAAAACAAGGACTGGGAATGTGGTTTAGTAATAGAGTGCTTGTCTTGCATGCACATGCAGGAGAATCTGGGTTTGATCCCTCAAAACACAACAACAAAGGTTAGCCAAGCACAGTGATGCTCCCCTGTAATCTCAGCTACTTGGGAGACTGAGACTAGAGGATCCAAAGTTTAAGATTAGCCTGGGAACCTTAGAGAAATCCAGTCTCAAAATTCAAAAAGCAAACAAAAGGGGTTGGGGATGCACCTCAGTGGTAGAGCCCCCAAGTACCACACACAAATTAGAAAACAGTAGCTTCCAATTTGGCAAATTCAAAAATAGATGATTTGAGATGATTGTGAAGATTCATTTATTTTTTCTATGACATAAAAATACTTACAAACAAAACTACCTGTGGTCAGTTTTGGAAATATCCCTCAGAACAAGAAAGAAAAAGGTAAATATGATTGTATGTGGTTAATGCATGTTAACATCAAGTATCTCCAAGTATTAAAAGCATGAAAAGTTCAGCATAACTTTAGCTACTTTAAAAATGGAAAGCATAAACTTTCATGAGGCTCTAAGAGCTAATTATAACAACAGATTTGTTTTTTAATGTATATTCGTTGAATGGAATAATGCAGTTTATCTCTAGTATTATGATAAAATGAATTGTTTATCAATCAAACTGTGTAACAGCCACTCACGCACATGGTAAAAAAGTATATGGGACTCACATTTACAAATTTCCCTTTTGAGAACTACTAAGATAAACCAGTGAAGCAGCCCTTGAGTCATTTGATGTTTCAGTTCAAATCTTACATGCATTGAATGCCAACACTGGAAACATAAATGCCTACTGTTATCCCTCATTTCTTAAACAACTGAGTCCAGACAGGTTATAGATGCTTGACACACATCATTATGTATTCAGACTGCTAAGCCCGTGCCTTGTCCACTACACCACTGAGTTCTTTAACTCTGAGAAACTGGAGTTTAGGAGCCAGTTGCAATTATTTTAACATAAATATCCTTAAGAACAAAGTATACTATTTAAAGGATTACTTGAATGGAAAACATGATTTTTTCCTAAGTGATTTGCCTGTTAGATTGAAAGAGAAAGTTGTCCTTAGAACAACAGAAAGAGTATACAGGTTGTTACTTCAGAAAACCACTAGGTAAATTTGCCTTTACTTTTGTAATACTATGAAGATGTGTGTTCTATTTGAATAGCTTCTATAAAATTTTGTAATATAGTCAAAGAAATAAGTCATCATGATGCAACATATATAAGGAATGATTCATTGATGAACATGTTTGTTATATAGAACATTTGACAGTCTAAGAGAAATGTATATATAAACTGAAACTGTGAAATCAGGAAAATACCAAATGACAAAAAAAATTTTCCGGTAAAGCTGATATTACTTATACTTTAATCCAATCTCGATTTTCTGAAAGAAAATGTATTTGTTCTATCTGCTTGCAATGGCAAAAGCAAATACTCCAGCTATATACTAAAATTATAATAATAATTCATTTTAGTGATGCTACAGTTTTAAAGACATGTTTCTATCTTCATAGTTCCTTAGTCAAGTTCTAAGAGGAATTATATAATACAATAATATAACTTTAAATATATACACTTATTTAAAATAAGTTACATGATCTTAGTGTTGTGGACCAGACATGTATAGTGCCTATGTTTTTTAATGAATACATTTTAATTCTTTTCACCCTCTATTCTTTCAAATGATCCATATATGACATCTGAGCATTTCATTTCCTTACCAGAATAATTTCAAAGTTTCATTGAAAGCTATTGCCGCCTAATCTTGTTCCTCTTAGGCTGGAGCCTTGTGATTGGTAATGTCATGCACACATACAGCCAAGATACTCATATCACCTTACATTTTGTAATTGCTAGTGGACAGCCAACTAAAATAAAACCCACTCAACTCTGGTTTCAATAAAATATACAGGGTCATTTCTGACTTGAAATTTACACATTTTCAACCTTGATAGAGATTTAAGCCAGATTTATAATCTTATAAAACATTGGTTTATTCCAGAAAGTTACCAAATAATAAGGAAGAAAAACAGTATTAGTATACTGGAAAGAAATGAACAAACAAACCATGCATGCTGTTAAGAAGTTTGTGAGATAGCTCTGTCTTTAAAATGCAGAATCATCCAGAAAGTTCATCAATGGCATTCATTCACTAAATTTAATAGCAAAGTCATTTCTACTCTTCCACACCCCTTCGCAGTAACTGAACCTTTACTAGTTTGTACTCTGCTTGAAGTAAAAAAAAAAAAAAAAGCAGCAACTGAACTAATCTCAGTGCTTCAGAAATAAGCTAATTTCATGCTGAGAGTGAGCAGATACAATCAGAAGATAAAATGATGGTAAATATTACACATGTTCCCCCAGGAAATGCAATTTCTTTAGAATGATTTCTTTTAAAGAAAGAGAAATACAGGGAAAGAGTTAGATGTCAAAAAAAATAGTTTTAAGTTTTGAATTTACTTACCAGTTTCCCAAATGCAGGGTCAATAATAAGAACATCAACCTCACCCCTCTACTTTGACTCCACAGAAGAAAAGGGGAGAAGAAAAAAGCTTTCCAAGAACCCATCGGGATCTCTTTTTCTGTTAACACTGCCCAATCTCCGAACCAGGACTTTGCCTCCCACCTCAGCAGCAGCCCAGTGAGTAGGAGCTGGGAGAGTGTGGAATGGCAATACACCTCCTAACCAGGTAGGATGCGACTCCCAGCGGAACTCAGCCGGGAAGCCAATCAAATCCCGAGGATGCTGGCATAAATTATCTTAAAAAGAGTTGGACCAATCAGTGGCCCAAAGGGGCGGAGCTTCCCCTACTAGAAACCGAGCCCAGTAGGGAAAAGGGCTCCGTTTTTCTAAAAGAAAATAAACCTCTACTTCCTCCCAGCCGCAGAGAAACGTTTGAGTGGCCTTGACAGACCTCCTCCCTAAGGAAAGACTGCCTCCCTCTCCCCCGCCGCCCAGTCCCCAGCCTTCCCTCCTGTGGGTTTCAAAGAAAATGCCTCTTTCCCTCTCCTGGGTTTGGCTTCTGAATCTGTTTTCCCAGAGAGATCAGGGGGAATCAGGCAGCGCCTGTCCCTCCCACCCCCCACCCCCGGGCTAGGGAGAATTCTGTTCATTTTGGTTAATTATCATTTGTTTATTTTGAAGGTGGGGCGTTGCCTCCTTTTTGCACACCTCCTACCTGACCCAGCGCTCTGCACAAAAGAGCTCTCGGGAGATGCTGAATCTGTAATTGAATGAATGAGTGAGAGGGCTTGTCACATTCTGGGTGACAATGTTTCCTCTCCCCTCCGGGCCACAGGATTTACAGTCAGCTCCTCCCGCCAGGCACCAAAGGATGACACTAATGGCAGGCAAGAAACTATCTCATTTCAAAAACAAAAACAAAACTCTGATTGTGGAAAGGTTCCTTTAGCCTCAGGAGGGTGGTCCTCGTTCTCCACATCCCTCCCAGTTGCGGTGGCGTTTATTGAGCTCCGGTGTGTGGTACCTAACTTCAGAGGATCGGCTCTGAGTTCCCAGCAGAGCCGCGGAGTTGCCACGGCAACCAGAAAGCCTTTGGCAGCTGGAACCACTGTACAGGCAAAGACGGTGGTGGTGGTGGTGGTGGTGGAGAAGCAGGCTCTGTGCCCAGCCATCTTCTGCTTTTACGCCTTGCTAAATCCCTGCTTCCCACGGAAGTCGCCTGAGGTTGGGGTCTTTGGCTGCCTCATTAATCACTCCACAACCACCTGGAATTGGCCAGATTCATGGCTGAACTGAAATTGACCACCTAGTTACTTGAGAATATTTATCTCCCAGCAAACAGTTCAAGCCAGAAGTAACAGTGTTTGTGCATAGCGGTAAGGGAACTGTTGCTACCCTCACTGAAATCACTTAAAGGAATTGGATGGGGATAACAAGGTTAGGGATTTTTCTTGCCTGGAATAAACAGATGTTTTACAGAGCTACACTTCTCTTTCCTCTCTTGTTCATCATCCTTTTACTTTTCTGAAAGATGCCCGTTGAACCTCCTTGTTTCTGTTCTCCCATTTCACGTTAATTAAGCAGCATCTTTCTCTTCCATAAAGCATGTTAATCAAAGCAGCACATATCAGATTACTTACATAACAATAAAGGTCCATTTTAATAGACTATGAGAAATAAATTTAGGCAATTTAGATGAAATGTAATGCAAATATAAACCCTGGGTTTTGGGTTTTTCTTTTCTTTCCTTTTTCCTATTTCAATTAAAAATGTACTCTGGATAATTATTTAAATGTTTCATTGGATGCACACACTAATTCACTGATCTGATTAGCCACTCAGTAGGAATTAATTCACTTGAAGTACATTGTGAATAACAAATATTTGTCTAGTTACCCCTTGCATTTTCCTAAAATTAGGAAGGGTTTGGCACATATTGATGGGAATATAATACTAACTAATGTTTTGAAACAGTTGTTGATAGTCTTCCCATCAATAACTCTTAATGAGGTTTTGCTCTTAACTCTTCTCATATGTAACTGGAAGGTGCAGAGGACAGTTAAAAGAAATTAATGAAAAAGAAAGGTGAAGGAGATATCCTTGGGTAGTAACAAAGTGCCTGCTTATTCTAATAAAGATAAGGAACTGGAAAAAGGAAACTTCCCTATATTTTCCAAAAATCTTTATGTTTTTCTAACTTTGTGCTGAAATATTCTTCAATATTTTTATTTACATACATTTACTTGATTTTTTTTTAGTTCTATGTTCATCTGATATATATTTTTCCTTCTTATATGTCTTCCCAGAAATGGATCCTATTCTGCTGTCGCAGTTAAATTATTTTTTCCTGGAAACTGTGTAAAAGGGATCTAATCTCTCTGGAACCTGATAAAAGCAATGATAGTTTATATATAAGCCATATCTTGATTCCAGCAGTCTATCCCCTTTGATTTGATAAACCAACTGTATTTGTGGGGTGGAATGGAATAGGAAATGGAGAACCTATGTACAGTAAATTCTGAATAAAGTAAATAAGGTACATTATATTTATTAAGCAAACCAGGGTTTCACAGGAGCACACATCTAGGAAAACATATCAGGTATCTTACAGGATTCTAGGTTAGAACTACAAAAGTGGCTAAGAAGGTAAGGAACCGGAGAAAGTTCTCTGACTTCCATTGTGGGAGTAGTTTTCACCTGGAGACCATTTGACTCCATGGGATTTTGACAGTGTCTGGAAGGACTTTCAGTTGCCACACTTGTGGGTTGGGTTAGCTATGATATCTAGTGAATATAGGCAAGGGTTGTGGATATAACCTTAAATTCGCAGAAAAGTCCTCCCATGACGTAGAATTACAGAGTCAAACTGACAATATTGCCACCACCAAGAAGCTCTCTGACGTGAGTGAAGGGGTTAGGTAGGCAGATTCCACAGCAGGCGACTATTTTTTGTACTATTATTGAAGTCACCTTTCTTTTCCCTCTTCCTTTGGATGGCTGGAGCTTTCTGATTATTAAATGGTTCTGTATCTAGTTATAATGACTATCAATTCACAGTGCACACCAATTTTCTTTTTCTCAAAGTTGCTCAGAAATCAATTTAGAATATAATACTTGGAATTCATACTACATTTGACTCAGTTATCCCATTCCTCTGCATATACTCGAAGGATTCAAACTCATTCTGCCACAGTGAAATAGTCACTTCAATCTTTATAGCGGCTCAGTTGACAATAGCTAAGCTATGGAAGCAACCTAGGGGCCCTTCAACAGATGAATGGATAAAGAAAGTACGGTATATATACACAATGGAATATTATTCATCCACGAAAGAATGACTTTATGACTTTTGTCAGTAAATGGATGGATCTGAAGACTATTATGCTAAGCAAAATAAGCCAGTCCCCAAAACCCAAAGGTGGAATATTCTCTGTGACATGTGAATACTTACACACAACAAGGAGCAGGGGAAGAACACAAGTTCGGCACAAAGGGAAATGAAGGGAAGGGAGGGGGTTCAGGATTAGGAGAGACAGTGTAATACATCTTACATAACTTTACTATGAACACATATGAATACACCCACAGTGATTCTTCACATCCTGTACAACCCAAAGACTGGGATCTAATTAGAATGATATACTCCATGCTTATATAAATTTGTCAAAATATACTCTATTGCTATGTATTACTAAAAAGAAAAATTTGTTAAAAGTTTAGAGTCATTGTTTTCTAAGAAGTCTTTATTAATTGAACACTATATACTAGTCTGTTACATGTATGGCATGTAATAATAGTTACCATTTTTTGAGGGCTAATTATGTATCATCAGGTATAGTGCTTAACTACCCTAGATTATGGTACATGTAGTGGTCTCTCCTAAAACAATTGCTTCATATTTGTTTCATAGACAAAAATCATATTTTAAGAAATTAACTGTTTTCCTACCAAAACACCAATTCTGTTTTCAAATTTTATAGGTGAAGGATTGATAGTTTTTATCAAATATGATACCCCACTTAGTGCTTATCAAATATGATAACACATCATGCACATTATTATGTACGTATTTGATTAATACTTCTTTTCCCTAGAATTTAGCCTCATGAACACATCACTTTATATTTTTTTCCATTTCATTTTTACTGTGAACCTTTTGTCCAAAGAAATGACTTATATGAAACAGGCATTCAGTATATATCTGTATAATGAATAAGAATTCAATGCACAATTAAATGAATATGCAAATGAGTGATTTTAATCCTTTTCTATACTTCTGGAGCTATATAGGGATCTCTATTCCTCATCTTAGGTCTCAAGTACCCATCGCTAAGTAGGTAAATTCCAGATCTTGCTTCGTGATTTATTCTTTCCCATCACATCACAAGGATTATTTTTCTGACTTATACATATCCATGAGTAAAATTAACAAACAAGCTACTTCAGTTTATGCAGTTTATTAGTAAAGTAAAACAGAGATGAGGGTCAACATATAGAGATTTCAAAAGATTGAAGTTGTCTACCCCTTCTTCTCCTCAACTGTCAATCTTCTTAATACTGTGCCTGATCTCTAGAAAATAACCAAGATGAGTCCAGAAGATGGTTCTTGATGTAAGGTAGCAATGGATCTATAGCTTCTGACTCACTAACCACCAGAAGCAAAAAGAAAAAAAAAAAAACTAGAAGGCCCTAAGAAGCTGCAGATCCACTGCTGCTTAATATCAAAAGCCAAATTCTGGACTCCTATTAGCTGTACTTTGGAGGTTGGGGAAAGTTCTATAATTATCATTGTACTTTATGAATTTGAACTTCTGTCACTATTCATCTCCATTTATTTCCCCTCTCTACTGGTTTTCTGACAAACACACACATATGCTTTTATGTCTAACATTAAAATATGTTCTGTTAACTTCCTTGACCTCCCTGTTTTCTATGCCTTTAGTTTCACCTTCCTTAATAGCCATCCTTCTCTGATTCTTTATCTCTCATTCATTCTTCAAACTCTCTGCTCTGGTGTTTTCCACCATTAATGCTGCCATGCTGCTAAATCCAGTAGAGGCTTTCGATTCTTATCTTGTGAGATCCCTCAACTGCAGTTGTTCCAGTTGACCATCCCCTTTGTTAAATGCTCCTGTATATTTTGATTAACCTTTAGCAAATTTTTCAAACTTTTTTTTATGTCTTTATCCTATCTTTTTAAACTCAATATTTTGTTTTCCTCATACATAAGTTCAAGTTATTTTCTTTTATATCACACTGTCACCTTTGGCATCCCTATCTAGTCCCAAATCAATACATACCATTGTAAAAGCTTAAGCATATCTGCTCAAATGATAGTGGTATACAAGAAATGTCTCTGGGGCTTCAGGAAATTTATATCAGTCAGTTCATCAAACCAGAGACCTCAACATTATATTCCTCAACATACATATTCTCTACTCTATCACCAAGTATTTTCAATATTTCCAAATATTATCTTTGATCTGTCCAGTGTGAATGGATTATAGGACCCATGGATTCATGAATAAGATAGGCTGTGTTCAAATCCAAGATCTTCTATTTACTGTGTAATGATAGAAAGCTCACTTCTCTTTTTAATACCTTAATGCCCATATGGTTTCTGGGAAAACTGAATCATTTAGCATATATAAAATACTTAGAATAGTGCCTGACACATACTAAAGGCTAATCTTTTTTAAAAAAATATTTACTTTTTAGTTGTAGTTGGACACGATACCTTTATTTTATTTATTTATTTTATTTTTCTGTAGTGCTGAGGATCAAATCCAGGGCCTCGCACATACTAGGCGAGCATTCTACCACTGAGCCACAACCCAGCCACTAAATGCTAATCTTAACTATTAGTATTATGTAAATCGCCTTCTTTCTAACTCTACTGCCCATTAATCTTATGTTGACTGCTTGGTATAGCTTACTAGGTGGCCCCCAAAAGCTCATGTGTGAGACAATGAAAGAAAGTTTAGAGATGTAATGATTGGGGTATAAAAGGTTTAACCTAATCAGTGCATTAATCCCCTGATAGGGATTAATTTGGTAGTAACTCTTGGCAGAAAGGGTGTGGCTGGAAGAGGTGGGTGTACCTGTGGTCATGCCTTTGCGGTTTTTATTTTGTCCTGGTGAGGAAAAAAAAATTCTCTCTCTCTTTCTCTCTCTCTCTCTCTCTCTCTCTCTCTCTCTCTCTGTCCCTCCCTCCCAGCCTCCATCCCTCACCTTCCTTAGCAACTTTTCTGGACCACACTCCTCCACCATGGTATGCTGCCTTGCTTCAGGTCCCAAGGAATGGAGTCAATCTGCCATAGACTGAAACCTCTGAAACTGTGACCCCCCCCTAATAAAATTTTCCTCCTCTTATTGTTCTTGTCAGGTCTCTGGTCACCACAGTGAGAAGGCTGACTAAACCACTGCTACAATCACTTTGCATTTCCAAAGTTGTCTCTTAGTTATTCTTTTCATAACTGTGAGAATGGCCTTTTACCAAACGAAAAGCTAAAACATTGTTCTGCTTAAATCACTCAATGACATCCTACTGCACTTAGAACAAAAGGAAATAGCACTTTCATGATTTTTAAACCTTCCCCCTTACTCCCTCCTGCTTCATCCTTACAGCTCTCTCTTCTCAAGGTGTTCCAGGCAGGATGCCTTCCATTAACTTCTCCACCATCATGCCCCCTCTTTATTTATGGATTTGCAGATAGTTCCTCTGTACCCGAAAGAGCCACCTCAATTCTCATCCTTTATTGGGTGATCTTCTTGTCTGCTTTTCAGTCTCATCTTAACTGGCACTTCTCACAGAAGCCTTGTTTCCCAATTGAAATGAACTGCCCAGTTACAACATTTAATAGCACTCAGCACATCTCCTTCCTGACACTTGTTCTGTTTTATAATTCATTGATTTAATCATTTTAATAAGTACTCAGAGAACATCTGGGCTTCAAGCACTCTTCTACATACCAAAGATAGGAAAATAAACAACAAAAAAGGCCTTCTATCAGACTTTTTATAACATAAATTTGGTTTTTGCTCCTAAAATATTTTTATAATCATCGGTTGCTTTCTTCTCTAGGGGTGTGTGTGATATCTCTTCTCTTCTTTCTCTCTCTCTCTCTCTCTCTCTCTCTCTCTCTCCTGAAGATGTTGCCTTCCTTTCTTTCTTTTTCCATATTCACTCCAATGGCAGACAAAGTGTTCCTCATAGGAATTTGTTAATGGGTAAATGAAAGAAGGAATAAATCACAATATATCTACACTACTATCTCTATACTTTGAACATTATATTTCATTCTCTTTTTGGGGGGGCGGAGGGGAGGTGATACTAGGAGTTGAACTCAGGGACACTTTGCCACTGAACCACACCCCCAGCAGTATTTTGTATTTTACTTAGAGACAGGGTCTCACTGAGTTGCTTAGCGCCTCACTTTTGCTAACACTGGCTTTGAACTCATGATCTTCCTGCCTCAGCTTCCCAAGCCACTGGGATTACAGGCGTGTTGTTTGTTCTTTTTAGATATACATGACATCAGAGTGTATTTTGACATATTATACAAACATAGAGTATAACTTATTCACATTAGGATCCCATTCTTGTGGTTTTATGTAATGTGGAGTTTCACTGGCTGTGTATTCATGTATAAATATAGCAAAATTATGCCTGATTCATTCTACTGTCTTTCCTCACCCCATCCCCTCTCCCTTCCCTTCATTTCCCTTTGTCTAATCCGATGAACTTCTGTACTTACATTCCCTCCCACCTTATTGTGTGTTAGCACCCACATATCAGAGAGAACATTCGTGCTTTAGTTTTTTGGGACTGGATTATTTCACTTAGCATGACATTTTCTAATTTCATCCATTTACTGGCAAATGCCATAATTTCATTCTTAATGGCAGACAAAGTGTTCCTCATAGGCATTTGTTAATGAGTAAATGAAATATTCCATTGTGTATATATACCACATTTTCTTTGTCCATTCATCTGTTGAAGGGCACCTAGGTTAATTCCATAGCTTTTCTATTATGAATTGAGCTGCTATAAATATTGATGTGGCTATGTCAACATAGTATGCTCATTTTAAGTCCGTTGGGCATATGCCAAGAAGTGAGATAACTGGGTCAAATGATAGTTGCATTCCAATTTTTCTGAGGAGTCTTCATACTGTTTTCCAGAGTGGTTGCACCAATTTGTAGTCCCACCAGCAATGTCTGAGTGTACCTTTCTCCTTCCTATAATTGAAATATATTCTTTGCAAATGGAAAGAATTTTATTTATTTTTTTCTTTTTTGATATCAGGGATTGAACTCACAGGCCCTCAACCACTGAGCCACATCCCCAGCCCTATTCTGTATTTTATTTAGAGACAGGGTCTCACTGAAATGCTTATCATCTCACATTTGCTGAGGCTGAACTCACCATCCTCCTGACTCAGCTTCCTGAGCTTCTGGGATTACAAACTTGTGCCATG
This sequence comes from Urocitellus parryii, assembly GCF_045843805.1. Classification (NCBI taxonomy): domain Eukaryota; kingdom Metazoa; phylum Chordata; class Mammalia; order Rodentia; family Sciuridae; genus Urocitellus; species Urocitellus parryii. The sequence continues at coordinate 109,441,925 of NC_135540.1, read as the reverse complement.
GCACCCAACTGGAAAGAGTTTTAGTATGAAATTTGCAGAGTTGCTGTAACATAGTGAGATAAGGTATATAAAATGTGCACTATGCAATATGCCTATATAATTAAATGATATAATTGTTATACTTGGAAACAGAAGTAGATTTTAGTAATATAAACTTATATCCTTACTGCATGATTTTTTTTCCTGATTTTGGCAATTATATCACTCTGAATCTCACATTTCTCAGTTTCAGAAGGAAAATGATAATTATTGACACTTACTCTTTTTATTGGTTATTTTTAGTTATACATGACTATAGAATTCATTTTCATGTAATTATACAAGGATGGAATATAACTTATTCTAATTAGGACTCCATTCTAATGGTGGAATTCACTATGATATACTCATATATGTACATTGGAAAATTACTTAGGAGTCTTTCCACTGTCTTTTCTTTTTCTATCTCCCCCTTTTCCTTCATTTCCCTTATCAAAATGTTTTAGTATAAATGTCAAACAAAATAACTTTAGCCTAACACTTTGTAGACTAGTAAGTGATGTAGAAATATTATATATTGATATTATTTTCAATAATGTTGATGATCCATACAAAATAACAGCAGTTAAAGAAGACATGATACAGAAATCCAATTATCAAGAGCTAACACTTAGTAATTTTCTGAGGTCCCACAGTACATAAGGACCAGAGGTAAGATTTGAACCTAGAGCCTTAGGTTTCAGAGCCCATGTTTTGAATTGCTATGTGACAGTGTCCTTTGAGTCGCATATGAATTTGATTTATTTCCGCCAACACCAACTTTTCCTTCTCAGGTTAACTAACACAGTTATTTCTGTGACTACCTACCAGGGTATCATCATCATGAAAAGCTTTCATATTTCACTCTAAAGAGCTATCCCATAAAAATGTCAAAAGTGGGAAAGAATTTTTGAAGAATGACCCTTAAGCAACCATGTTTCACAGGTATATAGCACTGTTCCAGATACGAGACACTTACAGGAAAGAGGTCCAGCACGTGAAGATTTATTGTAGCATGACATTTAATGAAAACCCTCAAGGTTTTGATGGAACTTTATTATATCAATTACTCACTCACCTCATATATAGCCTAATATATTTTATTTTTAAAATGCCGTGCTAGCAGAACCGCCTTTGAAATAGTAGCCCCCAGGGCATCTTTGAATGGGTCATATCCAATACCTAACTCCCTACTCATCCAGTTTATAGCACATAATTTGTCTACTTACATGACTGACTAGCAGCTAAAGAATAATATAATTTCCTAGAGCCATTAGATTTCAAAAGGAGGGAAAGAGAGAACCTCCTTCTATTTGCATATTTCTTCCCTCATTTGTCTCACCACAACTTTTGGTCCCCCAAAGAACACTCCATCTACATGTCAGTATTTGGAAACCATTCATAGTGACCAAGTCTCATTTTGTCCTCATAAGCAGGTACCAGACACACCCAAAGAGTCCCCAGTCTATTGGCAGATATCTAAGGAGGTTATATGAAAATAGGTTCTAAATATGTTGGGTCAGGGTGGAAGAATTATAAGTGTCAGATTGTCAAAATATGTTGAAATGAGTGAGTACACTAAATAAAGATTCTGATTTGATACATTAAATAAAGGAAGTAAGAGCATCTATACCAGTTCACCTTTCTGGCTGAATGTAATTTTAAATGTACTTGGCACTGCCAAGTAGTTATCCACAGCTTTAGGAAGGAAAGGATATCAGAATGGGTTGGTCCTATAAGACCTGCTAATTAACCACAACCAGTGACCTTGAATCTGTCCATGTATATTCTTTAAACCTTAATGAATACATGAAGGAGACTCCTGTATCCTTCAAGAGTTGTGTTGAGGCCACTGCCTATAGGCCAAGGATGACAATGGTAAAGATTGCTACCAAACAGATTCCCAAAATTCAATATGGATAATGGATTTCCATGGAATCTTTGTATTCGTGGGCATGGTGGAATTCTAGGATGACAGAGGCCAAGGGGCAGAATAACCAGAGGTAAGCTAAGTATGACTGCCATAATGGACAGCAGAATCCACACACACCATTAAGGTGGGACCTAAAGAGATCCTTTGTGTCAATGTTATAGCACTGACGATTTCCTGTGATTCATATTTGCTTAAGTTGAAGGCCTAACCTTCTTTTGTTGGTGTTAGGAGGCCGAACATTAGGAAAGTAATTAGGCTTTCAAGGTGGAGCCCTTATAAATAGCATTACCACCTTTATAAAAAGAAACACGAGAGATAGAATTTCTATTGGCCACGTGTGGATAGAACTAGATTTGCCTTCAACAAACCACAGATCTGCTGGCCTCTTCATCTTGGAATCCCCAGCCTAAAAAAAAAATTGTGAGAAATAAATATCTGTTGTTTCAGCCACTCAGTCGGTTATTCTGTCATAGATATAAAAACTAAGACAGTTTGCTAATTGATCATGTGTCCTTAGAACTGGAGTAGATGATCAGTTCCCTGAGATTTATTGATGTATACAGGAAAAATCCCACTAGTCCCGGTAAAGACAGATATGACTCAAATCATCACCATAACAAAGTCCAGATTCCTTAACCAATTTGAAAACTTGATCTAGCTTCTAAACCCAGAGTCTCCTAATGTGGGGGAAATTGAGTTTTCTTGAGGAAGACTGTGACTCTATAGACAAGTACCCTGAACCCACAGTGTGGTTTTATTCCAATTATGAAATATAAGGTTGTAAAGGATATCATCAAAAATAGGAATGATATGGATTTTTTTCCTTAACCTGTCAAGAAAAACCAAGTGATACTTTCATCTATCAAAATAATAAACAATAGACAACACAATATGTTTATTCCTTAAGGAGTTTAAAGGTGAAATGGGAATGGTGCTTCTCACCCCATGCACATTTGTCTTACTTATTTGACCTATGTATAATGCAGATGAATCCATGCAAATTGTGGTGGATTATCAAAAACATAAATAGGTAATGAATCTAATTGCACTACTGTCCTGTATATGGTTCTAATGCTAGAGATAATCAACAATCCTCTGGCACCTGGTATATAGCAAATATTTTAGTGCAAAAAAACATTACATGCATTTACTCTTAGCTGAAATGGTAAAAATGCACATATATCTAGGGCTAAATCAAATATCCAGCCCTGTGACATAATCTATTCTAATGGGACCTTGATCTCCCCTCGGTTTCACGAGATCTCATGATGTTCCATAACATTAGCTATATGTTGTTTGGACCTACTGAACAGAAGACAGAATTGTTCTAAACACCTTAGTAAAAACACATATATATATATATAAGAAGGTTAAAAAAAACTATGAAAATTCAAGGGACTTGACGAAATTTCTAAGGGATCAATTTTCTGGACATGTCTAGATATCCCTGGGAAGATAAAGGATAATTTGCTGCACCAGTTCCTTCCTGTCATTCAGGGAGGAATATAATATCTCCCTGGATTTTGAAAACAGTATGTACTTAGAATTTATTATTCTAACCCATTGCTGAGAATTGTTAAAAAAATTAAATTAAACTTTTACTATTTTTTATTAGGACTCAGAAAAAGAGAAGATTCTGCAATAGGTTTAGACTATTGTAAAAGCTGCTCTACTTTTTGCACCATAAGATACTGCAAATCCAATTATTTTTAAAATGATTGTAGCAGATAGTTATATCATATTACACTTTGAGCAGGCTTTTATTGATTAACTTTACAGTAGACTTTTTGTTGATTAGATTTAACCAGTTCACAATGATAATGCATATGTACTTAAAAAATATCGCACTGTATGTAATAATCACAGACAATTGTATCTTACAAAATATTTGAGAGTGAAACTAAGCAAATGTTTTCAGATTATTCTCCTTTTTAGGAGTAGCTTCCAGCTTGCTATGGGTCTTTAGTAGAGACTAAACATTTTTCATGAGTCATTAAGTTATCATGCATCGTTAGCTACCCTTCACAAACTGAGACTGTCAGATCAACACACCATAATGTCAGACATATACTGAAGAGTCCATTATCAAATGACGGTAACACATATGCCCTTAGTCTTGAATGGAGCCTGAAGACATATATAAGTCATATGAGGATGTGCTTCAGATGCTACGGCTATTTCCCCAGCTACCTTGCCCCTATCTTTCAACCCTCACCCTGAAAAATTCATTAGATGTTTCCTATGACTACTTCACTGTGGAAGAAAAAGAAAATCTTAAATTTATTTTGAAATGGTTCTGTAGGATTGGCTGAAGCATCCAATAGTTGACAACTACAATTCATAATCCCACTCAAGGGTTACCTCCCAGAAAATGGTGAATATGCAGATCTTTCAGTAGGATAATTGGTTGTTCATTCATTTTTTCTGAAATGAGAGATTTTTAGAGATAGAACCCACATTGATAATTGGTTATGGCTAAAGGTCATAGGCTGAGAAGAAATACAATTAGAAAACTGGTGACAAGAAGAGCTGGAAAAGAAAAGTGTGGATAGAACTGTTTAAATGGACAGAGAGCATAAAGATACTTTGGCTTCAATCTATGAATTCTCAACAAAGGATAGCTTTGACAGAGTAAGATATTCATATGAAGGTAAACAAGATGATCTGTTCTATGGTTATCCATCAGCCTCTTTTCCAGTCCCCCTGTCTTTATATATTGTGCTCTTAAACATGTAGACATGAAAAGCATAGATGAATGTTATGCATGGATTCAATAAGTGGACTTTTACTCAACAAGTACAGTCTGACTTGGTGAGCATCCACCCAGTCTATAGCAGACTCCAATGTTTAGCTCACAAAGTAGCACCATTTCTGAAGGACCTGTCTCAACCAATCAACTTGTAGTAATCAAATTGGACCCTTCCAAGGATGTCATTTTCTTCTGCAAGTTACTCAAGTTGTCAGCATTAGAGTTTATGAGAGACACTCCAGGTTCCAGCTTGTCCTTGCTCTCTATCCCTTCACTTCTAATTATCTTGTACAGCTGATATCCTTATTCACCCGTAGTGACTTTGGACTCATACAGAAGGCTAATTTTGAGCAAAGGGAAGGAGTGCTCTGATAAGAGTCCAAATTACAGTGTCTCCAAGAATACTGGCATTTAAATATTGGAGAACAATCAAAATTTTATGTACTGATCCACAACATAAGATATATATTTTTTCATATTAAAACATTATGGACATATCTCACAAATATGCATTAATAACCATAACATATCTATGTCTATTTTTGTGTGATTTTACTATAATGTGTCTGTCAATAATTATAGATTCGTCAACAGATTTAGGTACACAGGATCAGACTATATGAAAATTAATATGGAAAGAGAGTTCTCATTCAAAACCGAGATGATTTGAGGGTATGTTGCAAATTGAACCCTTCAGAATCACACTATATTGCACTGTTGTTGACCAAAGTCAGACATGAAAGGTAATCATGGAAATTGTGTCATATCTCATAGATAAAAGATGGCAATATATTTGTTCAGAAGTCTAGCGTAATGACAAAGAACAGGAGTATAGGCAATGAATCTCTGGAACATTGTGGGGCACATAAACCAGAAGCACAGAGTCAAATGAGGTAAGAGTCATTAAAATAGTTTGTAGAGTGGATAAAGAGAAAGCATCTAAAGATTTACACAGCACATATGCATAATGTTGTAAATATTTATACAAAATTGAATATTTGATTAACAGTGCTGATTATTAGAGGGATTTATAACTAGTCAATTTCAATTATGTTTCCCCACTACAAGAATAATAAAGAGTTGTGTGCTATTCTCTGATAATTAAATTCTATTTTAGCACAACAGTACTATTTCTTTGAAGTTAGTAGTTCACTTGGTAATGGTTTCTTCATTATTGCTAAAGGCGTTCATAAATTATTCTCCCCTAAACCACTGCTTGAAATAGTTAGGAAGGCATGGAATCATCTTCCATGGTCTTAGGAATAAATTTATCAGTATTTTTTTCACTGAAAAGAAGTTTAGGAACATGTTAGGTAATTGTATGCCTTTATAAAGATTAAAAAGAGAGCCCAGATGTTATCTACTTTTGAACTGTATGTTCAAACTTGGTTGTTTAACAGAAACTAGTAGAACCTTTAAAAATGTGAATTCTACCACACTGTACAAAAAGATTCAGTTTCAGTAAGTGAAATCCTGAAAAATATATGTTAAATAAGCTTCTCAAGATCCTTACATAAAGTTTGTGTAGACCTGTATTTGATACCATTAGTAGCAAATATGGTGGCAAAATACCGTCAATCTGTATTTTTTTCAATGAATATATAAGCAAATTTAGTATTGCTTTGTTAAATTTAACTCTTTTCTAAAAATATGAAACTATTGCCTAGATCTTAGCAAGGATTCATATACCGATATAATTATATATATATATATATATATATATATATATATATATATATATACTTTCTATTAATTTTTTTGACTCTTAAGGAAAGGGTGGATAAAATTCATAGTCTCTTTTACAAAAGTAATGTGTGTGTATTTTATGAGTCTGGGAAGAGGTTCCATGTCTTTCTTATTGACTCAGCAAATACTTGATTACCTTTAAGGTTTCCCTCAAAGATTAAGAATTAATGTCCTGGGTATTCATGAGAAACCATGGATTTACATGTTTGCTGGCCTTTACCCTAGACCACAAACAACATCATTTAAATTTCAAATCTAAGTGCAATATCAGGAACTTATATACCCTTAGAATAAAAAATAATGAAGTGTGACAAAGAAGCAAGGTCAAAAGATGTCATTTTTCACATTAGTGTATACATGGATTAGGCTCAGAGGTTTTATTTTTTCTTAATGAAATTCAAGATAGAGGTTGCTAGTTTGAGATAACTTCATCAATCCTCTCCATAGTTCAGTCAACTTCACTACTAGAACTTACTGCCACCATGCATGGTAGAGGGTTATGGTTTCAATGCCCTTGTTATATTGCTTCACTCTATTGGAGAGCTGTAGTCTATGTGGATTTAAAGTTTTTAAAATAATCAAATAAAATTGTGTAGATTGAATTGAGTAATTTCACCCTGTAATTAGACTAAGAGACATTTTTTTAAGATATGAAAAACATGAGAGTAATAGAGAAAGCTTTTAACCGGAATGAGTATAAAGAATAACATTTAGGTTGCTTTAAATTATAGTTATTGAGATATAATTCACAACTGGTAAATGTTTTCCTGTTATACAATTACATGGGTTTTGACAAATTTATACATCTATGTAACCACTGTCACTATAAAGATATAGACTATTTCCATTAACTTAATAATTCACATGATCATTGTAGTCCATCCAAACAACCAATGCATAGAAATTACAGACCTGATTTTTTCCGCATATTTTTTTGCCTTTTTCAGAATGTACTATAAGTTAGGATCATAAAGTTTGTAGCTTTATGTGTATGTGTCTCTAATTTAGCATAATAAGTTTGAGGTTCTTTTTTTATTAGATATTACCAAATACTGTTTCCTTTTTCAATAGAAAGTGCTGCATTGCACGCATGTCACAATGACTATTTATTCCTCTAGTGTTCTATTGAGATTTGTCTTGTTTCCAGTTACTACTACAGACTTTTGCATATGAGTCTCTTTGTGGACATATGCATTCTTTCTCTTGGGAAGAAGCCTGGAAGGCTGATTGCACGGTTGCTCATTATATTATATACATAGATACATTTTATGGGTTATATATGAGATACTAAACTGTTTTTCAGAATGATCAGTGTTTTACATTTCTAGCAGCAATGCATAAGAAGTGCTTTGCATCTGCATTTAACTCTTGGCATTGCCATTCTTTTAGGCATGCTTATATGTGCATAATAAAATCTCTTTTTCGTATTTATTAACATTTCCCTGATAAGTAATACTGTTGAACTTCTAAAGTGTACTCAGTTACCATCCATATCTCTTATTATTGGTAATCTGTTGAATTATTTTTTCATTTTTAATAGAATTACTATTATTATTATAATTATTATCATCATTAGTAGTAGTAGTAAATTATGAGAGCTTATTAATACATTCAGGTTTAATCCTTTAAATAAATGTGATTTTTAAATGATTTTCTCCAAGTCCATATCTTTATCTTTTCATTTTCATCACACTGTCTAAAAGATTTTCATTACAGTTATCAACTTTTCTCTTACAGTTTGTACTTTGTATGTGGACTGTTGTTTGGGGAGGGGTGCTGTAGCCTAGACCCAGCCTGACTGAGACTTATCATGCAAGATGGGACTTTGGAGCACGTCTTTCTCTGTCATTATTTTTCTCTGGCTTATCGATGCCAAACTTTGCCATAAGTCTTGTATTGGTCTTAGGTGAATGTTTCCTGTGTCTTTCACAGAGGAACCAGATATCTGCTTGGTATTGATAACAGAATTTTGGAACCAAGTTTGTTCCTTATCCTTCCCTGAGGGATAGAACCTTCTGAGATCCTCCTCTCAGAAGTAATACATCTTTTCCTATACCACAGCATGGATGTTTGATGCCCTTCCTACAGTGGGGTTTGTCATCTTCTTATGAGGAGAGAAGAATCCAGGGAGGTGAACAGGACTCTGAGCTCATCACTGCCCCTCCATCATCCCAGAGCTCACATACATCTGCACCACAAATTGACTCTCTCCAGTTTGTGCTTGTCCACAAACTTTCCTGTGGGAACAAGGTACAATCTTGGAGGCAAAGTTTTCTAATAATTATGAACTCCTGTTTTGTTTTGTTTTTCTGGAGTTCCTGACTATTCCAAAAGAACACATTAACTGATATTCAGCCTCTAATTATTTCTCAAACTTTTATATGGTTTTGTCTCATCCAATTGTCTCATGATCTCCTTGTCCTTCTGTACTATGCCAAAAGTGAAATGATTATTTTTATCTCATTAATCCTCTTTAGAAATTAATTTTTACTTAGCTGTCTTGTAAACCTAGGCCTCTAATGGGCTCAATAAAAGCACTAATTTTGTAAATCATTAATCTTTTTCTTATTTTTAGTGTGTACCTTCTTTGCAGCTTCTTATGTCTTAAACAAAAGTGTATACTTATTAAAATATAATTGTGCAGTTATAGACAAATAGGGACTAGTATGAACAAAATCTAAGTGAAAGGGCAGTCAGAACAATATAGGATTTATCCACCCACATAATCAAAGTTTTTCACATCATTCAACTCTATAATCTAAAAGCAAGAATCCCCATCAAAATTTAAATTAATAAAAGCCTTTTGTAAAGGTCATGAAAACAACATTTATAGTATGCACACGTAATCAAACTTTATTTGGACTACTTTAATTTTGTGTGTCCTACTTTAAGAGAAATATTGACAAGCGAAAATCTCTGATGACAAAAAAAAAAACATCTAAGAGGCTAGATCCATTTATGAAACTGATGCTATTTGGGAGGAAAGATGAGAAATCAAAATCACTAGCAAATATGAGAGCTCTCTCTCTGCAAAGGTCCCTATGGAGAGAAATTTTTACAGGAAATAAATCTCTTTGGCCCGGTATTTTCCTAACCAAATAATTATTTTTTGGAAAAATGTTTTACTGTCAATTTTTTTTTTAAATATGAAATGAATGAGGTGAGTTTTTTGGTTTTGTTTCCTTGTTTGTTTGTTTTTGGTAAAACATACTGGGAAACTTTGCCATAAGACTTTGACACCCGACCCTTAGGTAAAACCTTGAGCTTGAATGAACAGGGTTGGTCTACACATATTTCTGTCACCAAGACTTTTTGTCTTCATTTTTTTGGTCTTAAGTTGGAGTTAATCAAGTTACTTTCTTGGATCCTTTCTTACAAACTCACAGTTCTCATTTTAGCTCCTGTGATATAATCGACAAGAAGAAAAAGTTAATGATACACTCAAATGAAGGGAACTGCTAGCACAATGCATATTTCTGTTCTGAAAATTAAATGCTATTACATTTCTTGAGATGAAGAAATTGCATGGGTGAAGAATGATGAGTCTCTAAATTTCAGTAGAGTTAGAGATTAGAGAACAAGGATCTAAGAGTAATAATTGCTGTTAAAATGTAGGAATAGCTTATAAATTTATTTTTAAACAAATATGTAAATTACATAAGTGTGCACCTCACATATTGTATGCATATATATTCAGAGATTCCTTCATTAACAGAGTCTTCAATTTTTGGTAATGATGATAAACAACAATTGTGTTTTTATATTTTATTTATGTTCTATTTATTTATTTGCATTTGTATTTTTAAAGCACAGGTTTAAGGCATAAATTACAAAATTTCATACCAAAAAAACCAATGCATGAAATTAGTTTTTGGCTCCATTTTACTAGTTTATGCTTTGATCTCTGAGGTAAATTAAATTGGTTATACTCACACATTTAGGAAAGATAAGAATAGGGAAGCTAAAACATGTCTCTGAGAACATTTTTCATTTTATTAACTCTTTTTTGTTTTATTTTGGTTTGGTTTGGTTTGGTTTGGTTTCAGGGATTTATCTCAGGGACACTTGACCACTGAGCCAACTGTCCAGCCCTATTTTGTATTTTATTTAGAGACAGGGTCTGACTGAGTAGATTAGTGCCTCGATAAATTGCTAAGGCTGGCTTTGAACTTGAGATCCTCCTATCTCAGTCTCCTGAGCTTCTGGGATTACAGGCATGTGCCATCATACCTGGCTATTAATTCTTAAAAGTGATAAAACTGGGACTCCATCTCCATAAATATAAATCTACTGTAAAGGAAAAACTTGAGACATAAGTCTGTACAGTCCAGCCTTGTTTAACCAAGCTCAAGGCCTTTAAAAATGGTCTGGTGTCAAAGCCTCATGACATGGTTTCCAATGTGTGAAAGGAAGGAAGGAAGGAAGGCAGGAGGGAGGGAGGATAGGAAGGAAGGGAGGAAGGAAGGAAGGAAGGAAGGAAGGAAGGAAGGAAGGAAGGAAGGAAGGAAGGAAACCTCACTAATTGCATAGGTTTTTATTGATGCCAAAAAATTATTCCAAAAAATAATTACCTGATTAGAAAAATGTGAAAATGCTGGTCCAAGAAGACTTAGATTTCTTTCCCATAGAAATTCTCAAAGCTTTATGCCATCTGAAAATCTTTAAGAAGTATGATTAATAATCAGTATTAGTTACACATTTTCATTTCATTTCATTTTCATTTTATAATAAAAGAATTTTATACATAGTAAAAGAAATTTCATTATAATAAAGAGTATTTCTGAAAATATATTCTATAGAATTTTAAATTGTAGGAGATAGTTGGGAGTTTTTTCTGTCTCTTGCTTAAGCCTGGGGTAGTTTAGGGATGCTGGTTCAGCATTCATGATGTTACTTCCTAGTCAAATATTTTTCAATGTGAAGAGAAAGATTTCACAACTGAAAAAATATTGAGACATGGGGAGAAAAGAATTTGAAAGAGAAACTAAAATCTTATAGAATATTCTAAATAAAAATTGTTGATTTTAAATATAAATTTATGCTAAAATATTTGCCTATGCAAAGTATGCTATGCAAATTGAGAATGTCAGCAATAAAATTAATAATAGTTTCCATTAAGTTAACTATTAATTTTAATAGAAATAATTTGCATTTTTACATAGATTTATCATTTCATTTAATCACTAGAAATCTTCTAATTTAATATTATTGCATCTATTTTATAGATGAAGTAGTGGAGACGAAGAGAAGTTGTATAACTTGCCCAAGGTTACACAACACCAAATGGCAAAGCTGATATTTCAATCTCAGGACTTCCCAAGTCTAGCACCCTACTGTTTTCCACTGAACTTCAAAAGGATTTAAGTAGCTGCTTAAAGCTAAGAGCACATTTGCTTCATTTAAGTAACATGATACTTGTAAAACATCAAAGAAGGAAATTGCAAATTGGATATCAATGGTTAAAAAAGCATTGATTTCTTTAATCATAAAAGAAATTTGGGACTTGCATACTCAAATAACTAAAACTACTTTTCCCATTTAAATTTAAAGAAATCATCTTAATATTTTTTTCTTTGTCCTAATTAATTTATTAAATGCGTGAGTTCACTGACTGGACTCTATGATTACATATTCAATTCAGGGTTTCTGAATTCTTTAATGAAGATGTCAGTCTCACAGCAGTCAGCTCTAGTATCTTTATAGCAGCCTCTCATCAAAGAGATCATAGATTTATTCAATGACAAGATTAAATGACCACTGCTACAGAGACAAAAATAATTTTTCAGGCATAAAAATACTAGCAGTAAGGATGACTGCAGAGAAACACTGTAAAGAAAAATCGATCATAAGTAAATATTAAGCCATGGGTTTTGAAGCCTTAAGTCACTCTCTGGTAGTAAAATAAATGTTCAGTAATTTCTTAAAGATATTTGAAGCTAGCATTATATATAATGCAAAACAAAAAAGAGTTCTGTCGGGTTGTGAGATTTCCTGGTAGTACATAGTTTCCAGTGAAATTGGCTGTAAATTCTGATAATTTAAACTTACACCAAGCTTCTCCTTGTGCATGAGGCGTGTGACAGTGACTGGTCCATGATTAAACAGTTAGATCCTGAGCTCTCAATGATGATTCATGGGAGTATCAGCTGATAAGTGAGGCTCCGTTTTCAGTTGAGCAGAAAAAGTCTTATACCCAAAGGGACTTGAAGTACAACCCATCTCTAGCAACGAGGCTGAAATTGAAACCTGGAGGGATACATACAGCTGATGGAGACCCCAGAGTCATAATTATTCTGATTGGAGACAGAGATAAATTACTACAGCAGAAAACAAAACAAACATTGCAAGAACCTGGTAACAAGAGCTTTGAATTGAAACATAAACATTCCAAGATCAACCAGAAAATGTGGAAAAGAACAGCATGTTGTTCATCAGCAGGGAATTAAAGTCATCTGGACCATAGATTCCTTTTTACAAAAAGGCTAAATATTATTACTTGTTACTTAATGAAGAACAACTAGAAATTAATAACAAAAACTACAATCCTTTAGGGTTCATTGTATATAATAATGGTATAATAAATTCCATATAGTTTTCATAAATGAATGTAGATTTAATCATGTTCAATAAATCCTTCTGTCAACTCTAAAAATTTCTGGGTTAAAACAAAACTGAAAATACTCAGATATGTCGCATATTGATATATGAGCTTTGTGAATATTTTCTGAACCTTGGAATCAATATTTCAATATCCAGAGTGAACAAAACCAGCAATAAAGGCCCTTTCTAAAAAAAAAAATTGTCTTTAAAAAAGTCTTAATTCTACTTGGGTATGCTGAACACCACAGCAGCATGTACCTCTGTATTCTGAAAATTAGTATTTACTGCCTATCTCCTAAGTAAACTGAGAATGTGTAAGAGAGAAGCGTGTGTTATTCATCTTCATGTCTCCAGGGCTTAACACTGTACATGGAATATGGGAGGAGCTCAGTATGTTTGTTGAAATAAATTGAATAAAGCCTGAATGAATAAAGAAAAACACAAAGAGAAGCAATGTGGTATTATTGCAAAACAAGGAATAGATCATGAATGAGCAATTAGTCTTAAATTGTGACTTTGGCATGAATCAAAGGATACTTTTAGGCTTGAGTTACTTCACCTGAAAATATAAAGCTTCATCAAGGTAATTTTAAAATATCTGATTCATTTAATTTTTTTTCATTTTTTTGCTTTTCATTAGAGAACACTGTTCTCCAATGAAAACTTACCATGAATCTCAACATTCAAAACAAATAGAAATAGGCCTGACCTTGTGGAATCAGAGGCATGCATAGGTTATGGAACTGGATTTGACCTATCCACTGCAATTTTGTTCCTATCCACCACCATACGGCAAAAATATTAACTTTAATGCATTTATTTTTCCATGAGATTCCCAAACAGCATAGATCGTACTATTCTACGAACTTTAAGCATTGAGGAGCTATAAATATCTATGTACCTATGCAAATATATGATATTTTTAGCTATTCATTTATATGTGCATATACATGCACAACCTCACAAGGTATATGAAAATAACAAAATATTTTATAGTTAACATGCCATGGTCATGCCTTGCTCCTAGCACACACATCTTGCTATGATTGAGCTGATGTTAGGCTTCCCCTATAAACTAATATATATACAAAACAAATAAAAGGATCAAAAGGTGTAAGGAATAAAAAAACTTTCTTTTCAACAAAACTTGCTCACTTTTATAATTTTACATGACTCTTTTAAAGCATCTTATTTCTCACCCACGTTCTGCATGGTCGATGGAATTTGGGTTTCCTCTTCATGATGCAGGATGGTGGAGAAATAAAGCTAAGAAAAAAGAAGGTGGCCAAGAAACCATACTACACAGAAAGTAATTTTGAAAAGCGAGGGCAGGACGGCTCTACGACCTTAGGGGTGCAGCTTCCATACTTGGAGGGGGAAAGGAGGAGAGAAAGCATGAGCCCACATTTGGTTTATTTATACAAGGGAACTTCAAAGGTTTTCTACAGAATGTTCTTTTCCAAATAGGGCAGGAGTTAGGCTGTCCAAACCAAATGGGTTATGCCAATTCTGGAGCTACAGGAGCTGTCCCATTGGTAGAGCAAAGAGAGAGAAGTCTACACAAGGGAATGCGGGGTCCTTCCCAAGGAGAGATCTAAGTCTCCCATGGCTCAGTACTCAGTAAAAGACTGCTTAAGTAGCTTTATGGATGGTGCACCCCACTTACTTTTAATGTTTAATGTGGTTGTAATTACAGAAGACACGTACAGTATAGAAAAGTTAAAGATCAAGGAGCCCTCTCAAGTGTGGTTCATTCTCAATTCCATATTTTACTCTTCAGTTGCTTTGAAAAGACAATTTTCTTAATCTAATTAAAATATTGCCATACTCATGCTGCCAGTAATGAGTTTAATCAGTGCAAGAACATTGTAAATATTCTCTATTAAAAATTTTTTATCATTGAAAAATGATTTTTAAATTTCTACAACAGGTTTATCATTACTAAAAATGATACACGTTGTGTTTGACTTGATAATTATTTTGTTATCTTGGCATGAATATAATTATGCATATTTAGTCTTTCTCTATTAGAGGGCTTTAGATTAATAGTTTGTTCTTATGAGCATATTGTTTAACTTTTACAGAAATGGAAGTTACACATTCTTTCAAAGTTATCCAGAGAAATAAGCTCTGTTGTATGTTTTGAATATGAAATTTAAACTCAGAATAATTTTTACAGTATATATTTATGAGTAAAGCCAATTATTTTGACTGAGTCAGCTTTCATGTTTCTTGTGTTTAAAATTCACCAAGACAATGTCTGTGTAGAATATTAAATGACATTTAGTCCTTTGCTCTTATACAGGCTATGTATATGGTAAGCAGGAAGCAAAAAATGCAGTTAATGATTATATCTTAAGTTTTTTGAGTGCTTAACATGTGTCAGGCACTGTTCTAATACTTCTAAGGGTGTCAAAAGAATGGTATATGAGAACAGACTCAAGATTAATTATGCCCAGGGAATGACTCCTTAAACCTCTGTCACAATCACAAAATTGAAAGATCAGAAATTCACCACTTCAAGTAAATGCCCAAAGAGCACACTGCCTTATAGCAATAACCAGGAATTAAGAAGACTCCTCCAGAATATTCCACTCAGAGCCATGTTGCTAATTCATTGGTAGCAACTAACAAACAAAAAGAAAACAAAAGAAAGAAAGCAAACAAACAAATAGATGATTTGCCCATCTCTCACTTCATCACTTCATTTAGCTTATTTCCAAATTCAAATTTCTTAGTAATCCATCTAGTTGACAAACCTAATGCAGGAACCTAGCAAATCTGGGAAACCATATTTTAGCACACTAGAAAGAGTTGGAATAGGCATCCAGTGGGTCAGTGTAGTGTATCCATCAATGCCAAAGACTACATCTATGTACTAAGATTATACATTAATTTTATTAATTCAAATTTGGTATTTCATATACTGGGTCAGACAGAAGACAGAGAAAACATAGTTTCCTCCAAGACTATTTGTTGTAAACTGGCACAAATGCTCCTTTTGTTAAAGGAAAACTCAATAGCCCTATAAAACAAAAGGGTGCCTTAAATGGAACAAGTATTTTGAAAACTTCTTGGGGGAGATTATGATAAAAAGACTGAGAAAGAGGATAGAAGGAAACCCACCACATTACACAAACACAAAATGATAAGTGACTGCACAGGTTATTGTAATTTCATGACCTTCCAAAAGCAGTGGAGAAATGAATAATGAAGAGGTCCAATTTCAGGATTTTTCAATGAATAATACACCTTCCCTTGAACATGAATGGTTTCACAACAACACATCTGTCTGAATATTTTTATTAGTGTGCATGTTGGGGCCTAAAAGAGTCAATAAATGGGATGGAGTCAAACTAAAAATCTTCTTCTCAGAAAAAAAAATGAGGTGAAGAGACAGCCTATGTTTTGGGAGCAAATTTTTGCCACATGCATGTCAGATAGGGAACTAATCTCTAGGATATATAAAGAACTCAAAAAACTTAACACAAAACAACAACCAACACAATCAACAAATGGGCTAAGGAGCTAAACAGATACTTTCCAGAAGAAGCTATACAATCAATCAACAAATATATAAAAAATGTTCAACATCTCTAGTAACTAGAGAAATGCAAATCAAAACTACTCTAAGGTTTCATCTCACTCCAGTCAGAATGGCAGTTTATCAAGAATATATACACAACAAGTGTTTTCGAGGATGAGGGGGAAAAGGCACACTCATACATTGATGGTAGGACTGCAAATTGGTGCAACAAATCTGGAAAGCAGTATAGAGATTCCTTAGAAAACTTGGAACGGAACCACCATTTGACCCAGCTATTCCACTCCTTCCTCTATAACCAAAGGACTTAAAAACAGCATACTACAGTGATGCAGCCACATCAATGTTCATAGCAGTTCAATTCACAATAGCTAAACTGTGGAACCAACCTAGATACCCTCAATAGATGAGTGGATAATAAAAAACTATGGTATAAATACACAATAGAATATTACCAGCATTAAAAGAGGGTAACATTATGGCATTTGCAGGTAAATTGATGGAGTTAAAAGAATATCATGCTAACAGAAGTAAGCCAATCCCCCAAACCAAAAGCCAAATGTTCTTTCTGATATTTTGGCAGTAGGAAGGGCACATGACCTGATTTCCAGTGCTCTACCCTTGTGTATACTGAAGTGAGGCCTGTGGAAGGTAGTGGGGAGGGGGAGAGGGTAACATTGCACTCTGAACATAGGAAACAGAAAACTCACCCCTCCTCCATCACCTAAATAATGGAATAAGGCTTGTTTGAGAGATCAACTCATACAATACAATGGACACCTCCATTATATCACTATAAAAACCAAGCTGAATTTTCATGCACTAATATAATGATTCTACTAAGAGTTTGAGGACAAGTAATAGACCTAAAGAGAAGGACAATAATGAATGACAAAAACAACTAAAAACAGAAGAAAGAGATATGAATCAAAGAAAATTGTACTAGAAATACTCAGAGAAGTTTCAGGATAAATTTAATTCAGAGAAAAACATAAATTTAGTTGTGAAAAGAAAAACGTATTCATACTTAAAAAATATAAAGTATACATATTCATTAGTCTGTATTTGGGAAAAATATATTAACTGAAAGAAAAATATGAGAAATCTCCCAGCATCTAGAGAATCAATCTAAAGGTCTTTGGAGCTCTGTTTAATGTGTCATCTGTACAGAAAAGAACAAAGGAAACAGAGGAGGAGAGAGGCATTTCATTTGCTTGTGCTTTAAGATGATGATTTTCCTGAAACTAGTTCCCACATTGAAAGGACCTCACAGAAGCTGAGAAATAATTACTTCCTTTAAATTTCATTTACTAACAAAATAATAAAATTATAGTGATCTTAATAGAAAACTTCACTCCTTCAAGATGGGAAGAAAAGAATAACTCTAAAAATATTGGAATAAAATGTATATAAAATTTCTGTTTTGCAAAAACAGATACTAGAAAAATTAATGTCTTTAAATTTCTGAATGATATTTATTTTCAGCACAAAATTGTATTTACATTAATACTTTGAATTTAAAAGTTAAAACATAGATATTTTGAGCCAAAAATACTAACAATTTTTAAGTGTTAGCTTACTTTTGGGAGATATTTTAAAGAATTCCTTGAAAAATTCATGCAAAACTTTTTTTAATGATAAAAATAAAGATAAATATAATAAGTATAAAATAAGCAGTATTACAAATCTGGGTTATTTTCTATTCACAGTGATAGTGAACAGTAAATCACTATCTGTATTTTAATGTAATGTATGGTTATATCAAATTTAGAACTCATTAAAGTAAAAGTATATTATGAATAAATGTTAGTAACATGAATGTACTGATCATTCAATTTAATTAAATTTTCTTTAGCTAAAAGCTATTTTAAAAGTTACAAAATTATTCCTGATAGATCTTCAAAAAGCATTCAATAAAAACATAAGTATTTGTACTTATTAAAGAATAATAGCAGATTTACATTTAAAAGTTACTTAGTTTTAAAAAAGTGTAAGAAATTTATCAAAGACATCAAACTTCATTGTGAAATATTATATATAGTTTCATTAAGGTCAAGAAGTAGATAACAAAGATGTTATTCTTCAATGCTGTCCTGGAAATGTTTTGATAAGAAACATGTGTGAGATAAACATATAAAGAAAATGTGATACACACACACACACACACACACCATGGAGTATTATTCAGCTATAAAAAGACGGACTTTATGGCATTTGATGGTAAATGGATGGAACTAGTGACTCTCATTGAAAGTGAAATAAGCCAATCTCAAACAGTATAAGTAAATGGCAGAAAGATCAGTTAGTAGAAGGAAGGGAACAGGGGGAGGGTGGTGGACAAAGGAGGGGAAAGTATTGGAGACTGAATAGGAACAAATTATATTCCATTCTTTTATAATTATGTGAAAATAATTCCTATTGTCATGTATAACTAACTAAAAAGAACCAATAAAAAAAGAAGCCCACAGGTGTGTGCATATAAACACACACTACAGCTATTGGAAAGGAAGAGAAGCAACTGTGAATAAATGCATCCAGTTTGTTGTATGTGAACTCTATAAAAATATAAATGTTATATAATGATATATCTTCAGAGGCTAGAAATTATACTCAATACGTAAATTTCAGTGGCCAGACAAAATGATGTATAATCATCAAGAACTCTCTAATACAACATAGAGAAAATTAAATAAAAATATTAACATAGCAACAAATGTCTGAGAAACCTAAGAAGGAAACATAAATGTGTAATGTCTGTAATAAAGAAAATTCTGTCACTTTAATTAAGGGAGAGTACATAAACAGCTGAAATAAATTTAGAATATTGCATAGTCTTGATAGAAATATTTATAAAATAGAAATGTCACTTCCCCAATTAATTTTAAACCTTAAAGAAAGCAAAAGGACAAATAACAGACTATATAAAAACCCCTGAATTATATGAAATGCATTGGAAGCAGAATGTATAAAAAACTAAACAGTAAAAAAAAAAAAAAAAACAAAAAAAAACAACAGGTCAATAGAGGCAGAAAATTCACCAAATAAATAATGTAAATAACCTACCCATACAGATAAAGTTTCTCAAATTTGGAAAAAGTTAATAAAAGAAGCAAATGTAAGTTTAAATAACATTGGGCATTATATTTAATTGGGCAGCAAAAAAAAAAATATTTGACAGTTCATTAATACTCTTTGCAGGTAACGTTCTGGAAAAGAAGATTCAGCAGGCAACCTTTAGACCTATAGGTAATTAATTATGTCAAAAGTCCTGCACTTTAAGGTTAAGGAGTATAAAAGGAAAAAAAAGAAAGAATAGTAGATAGCAAGTGTGAATCAGAGGATATGGCAGACCTAGGTATGCCTAGAATAATAAAAAACAGACAAAATTAAAAAATGTACATAAAGGAAAAAGAGTAGAATTTATGGGTTTTTTGACATACAGAATCTCTTGCATATTCTAAGGAAATATATTGAGTAATTAATATACTTCACACGCAAAAAATGGTAACATATAATTGGAATATAAAATAAAATAATCTTTCTTTTCCAGATACTGCAAACATGGCAAATCCATAAGCATCACAGAAGTAAAAATCAACCAAAACCTACAGGAGAGTCTAGAGCTAAGCATGAAAAAGTACTCACCTCACAGAAAGGTGGCAGGATAATGGCTATCTAGAGACTGGGAAATACTGAGGTGAAGACACATCTGGGTTGATCTATGAAATGAGTGATGAGCATAGAAATTGTAGAACATTTAGGCTGAGAAATCAGAAGCATTTTTTAAAAATATGCAAATGCTAATATTTAGAGTTATAAAAAATGTAGACACAAATACAAATACATCCCATCTTGTTTTCTCATCAAGGATCCAACTTACAAAAACAAAAGGAGATGGAAATGGAGAAGTAGGAACAGGCAGAGAGATATTACTTTCCAGAAAGTAAGTTCCAATGACAAGCATTTGTGCCACTCAGGTCCCAATTTGGTGGGTTCTGGGTGCCAGCCGTCAGTCTTCTCCACACCATCTGTCATTTAATACACACTGTTGACCACTGATACCACCATTTGTCAAAATGGAAACTTCAGTAAATTTGTGCCAGCTATTATTCATGCAGCTATAGTGAGCACTTTTTTTTTTCCTGAGAACTGAATTATCTATAGTTTTCCTGCAATTAGAAAGTATTTAAGGTTCCATTTTCTTTCAAAAATTTACACATTACATTCATAAATATTAATCATGCTGCTGCTGCCACTACATTTGTGTGTTTGTGTGTACACCTATACATGTATATGTACATACACACATATAAGTGTGTGTGTGTGTGTGTGTGTGTAATTTTTTTTTAGGCTAGAGATGAATTGTGACTATGGGAAATTTGCATATATTTCACAGTAATACTTTCTTCTTGTTTCAAAGAAAGCAAAATACAATGTTGTTATCAAGCACAGTTAACAGTGTCACTTGAGCAATCAACCTGCTGAGTATTTCATTAGTCTCTTATGACAATACTTGATACTTGACTGGAGAAATGATTAGGGTCATGACATGAAAGAGCATTTATAGTTGTGCAGTAAAACAAAGCAGTCTACTGGTTTAGTTTTGCTATGGATTGGGTGGGAGAGGAGAAAAGTAAGAAAGAACTACACAGTGCAGAAATGTATTTTGATGTGATTCGATATGGATTATCTCCACGACTGGTTTAGATATGAAGTATTTCCCCAAAGCTCATATGACAATATAAGAAAGTTTAGAGATAAAATGATCAGGTTATGAGAGCTTTGACCTAAACGGTGCATTAATCCACTGATATGGATTAAGGGGGCAATAACTATAGGCTGGTGGGGAGTGGCTGGAGGAGGCAGGTCACTGGGGCAGGCCTTATGGGCTTATATTTTGCCCCCAGTGAGTGATCTCTCTTTTTGCTTCCTGTTGTCATGTCCTGAGCTGCTTTACTCCTCGATACCCTTTTGCCATGAGGTTCTTCATCAGGTCCTGAGCAATGGAGTAAGTTGTCTATGGATTAAGATCTCTGAAACTATGAGTGTCCAAAAAACTTTTCCTCCTCAAAAATTGCTCTTGTCAGTTCCTTGGTCACTGCATTTTAAAATCTGACTCATTGACCAGACTCTAACCAGACTCCTCTGAGCCCTCTTCTTCAATAGGTCTCAACTTTGGCTAGTAAAGACTTGAACAAACACCAGCAAATGTTCTAAGGCCATACCCCTAAGATAACTTCATCTTCCCTTCAAATGCCTGAGGCAACTCAAGGATGCCAAAAATTTACCATTGTTTCCAGCCAACACCGGAGCAAAGGGCCTCAGCCCCACAGTCTCTTGGGATAATGGAATCTGAGGGGATCCTTGCCTGCTACCAGATATAGCTGGCGTAAGGGTATTTACACTTATTCACCCCTCACTCTGTCTGTCTCACTAATTCTCTCTTTAAAATGTCCAGTCAACTTTGTACAAATTGAAGTTGAGTTGAGTTCACTGTGGGCCCTTTGCTTCAGTGACAAATCTGTTCTTACTTTAAGCAGTGTCTGGCTTTGGTTGTTTTTGACAGATGAGGTACACAAAAGTGCAAATTACACTTCTAAGTACTAAGACAAAGAGTCCACTTTAGTGACTTTGCAGGTGTGAGTGTGAAATAACTGTCACATCTCTAAGGCAGACAATATATTTTCTCACTGTGTACTGCACATCAGGAATCTGAGCCTTTAGCTGACTCAGATTCATCAAGGGTGAATCCTGCCTGTCTTTAGTTACCCCAAGAGAAAGGAAAATGCATTGTTTTTTAGGAAACTCAATCTGTCGTCTCTCAAAATATCTCAAAACCAGCTCTATCTTTATGGAACCAAGTGTTTTACAAATATTAATATGAAATTATGATTTCTTAAAAGTGATTCAGAATTAAAGAGAAGAGAAACGTGACCATTCCCAAATCAGTAGAGACTGTCTTTCTTCTCATAAAACATGATTCTTAATGGCATTTTTCCTTCCTCCAAGCTTTGTTCAAGAGAGTGGAAAAAGCATTTTCCTTCCCAGTATATGATTTTACCTGTCCACACACTGGCAAAAATTTGGCTTTAAAATGCATTTATGTCCCTTATATCTTGTAATTTCTTCTCATCTTTTTCTATATTTCTTAATTTTTTTAGCCTGTGTTTACAACACATCTGTTATCGTTCTACTAATGCAGAGACTCCGTTTGCAGGCTAACAAATAAGACACTTTACCACTTAATCTTTGCTGCTTTACTCTGACATAAGCAAACATTTCTCCTTTTTTAAAACCATATTTCTTTTCTGAAAGATATTTTGATAGCTTGTTTATTTTCCTCCATCTTGAAATAACATTATCACACTGAAAGGGAAGTCACCTTGCTAGGATGATAATTTATAAATGTCAAAAGCTGAAGGTTAGGCATTGGAGAGAAGAGAGTGATTCTCTTATTCACTGCTTCTAACAAGAAAGGGACTTAAAGGTCACAAAATTTTGCATGTATCGGATGTAAAATCTTTGTTTTTATCTCTGGACATTTTATGTAAGGGATTATATGATGATTCCATTTATCATTCCATTGTATAATAGTTCCATTTATCATTTATGAGGGTACATCTCATGAATGTTTGTTAATGTGGCAATTTTCAATGTCCTTTCTTTTCCTCACAAAAATAAATGAAGCATATTGATTATCAGAATCAAATTTTAAATACCATTAAGTGCCATTAGTATTTGGAAAGGATAGAAAACACTTAGCTTCGTTGCTTTTACAACAAAAGTAACATATGGGCAGAATCCAAAGGAATTCATAATGCTATGCAATGAATAATATATACCAAATGAGATTTACAGAATAAAAGTTATTTAGGGATTTAGTGAGGAAATAAGTAGCTTAATATGGAACTTAACCTGCATATAAAAAATAAATACTTGCTGAAGTCAGGCACAGTGTTGCATGCCTGTAATCCCAGCTATTTGGGATGCTGAGGCAAGAGAATTTCAAATTCAAGGCCAGCCTCAGAAACTCAGTGAGATCCCCACTGTCTTAAAACAAAAAAATACAAAGGGTTAGGCATGTAACAAAGTGGGAGAATGTCTCTGGGTTCAATTCCTAGTACCAAGAAATACGTACATACATACATACATACTTGCTGAGATTCAACTCATCAATTTATTGCTTTGACAAATAAGGATATTTATGTTCATAAGTATTTGAGTTTTTTTTATTAATTATTATTTTAATTGCATATATTTATGGAGTAAAATGTGGTAATTCTATATGTGTGTATGTATATATCATAAGCAGATCAGGATCATTAACATTTTCATCTCCATAAATTTACACAAATATACATACGTTTTTAAGTATGTATACATACAAGTGTTTCAATTAACGTTGTAATGGTATAAATTTAAGGAGTAGAGTGATATTTCTACACATGTGCTGTATGTACTTATCTAATTTCCTCTACCTCCTTCTCATACTTTGTGTTTGAACCTTTGTACTCTCTCCTGGTTATTCATAAAAATGTATAAAATGTTATTGTGAACTGTAGATCTTCCACTGTTCTAGAGAACACTAGAGATTACTTTTTGCTAACTATATTTCACTTATTGTTAAACCTCATTCTACCTCATTCTACCTCCTTCCACACCTTTCTAAGACACGAGTAACCACTGTCATACAATCTGATCAACATTTTTCAGCATCTACCTATGGGAGAGACCATGTGGTATTTCTCTTTCTGTGTCTGACTTATTTCATTTACCATAATTTCTTCCTGTTCTGTCTGGACGGAAGCTATGTACAAACCTCTAAGTCCTGAGTTAAGAGGTACTGAACAGGTACTGCACCCCACAATACAATTTGGACTTTACCTCGGCTCAGATAAAGAGACGCAGCTCCAGGATTGGGCATCACCTGATGGGGTTGGATTACACCCATTTGTTTGTTGGACTCTACCCCCTGCCTCATTTAAATGGCATCTCCCCAATAAATTCCAGCATTCCAGGCATGCTCTCTCTCTTTCTTGCCTGCCTTACCCCCCCCCTTGTGGGAACTGTGGCTGAGGAGTGGTCACTGAATCCAAAGAAAAGGTATTTTTCTGTGTCTTGTGTCTTTATTTAGTCCCCAAATTGACCCGGAATGACCCTGACCAGTTTAGTCGTGTGTCATGACACTATTTCATCAATTTTGCAGCAAATAATAAGACATCATCCTTTTCTATGGATGAGTAATACTCCATTGTGTATAGGTCCAACATTATCATTATCCTTTCATTCATTTATGGGCTTCTAGATTGTATGTTTCTATGAGTTTTGGACTGAGAAATGCAGAAGAGACAAGTAGCTGATCATAGTGATGACTCCTAAAATGGTGTGTTCTTATTTTGTTTTATTTGTACAGAGCATTATAAGAGGCTTAGTCTAGTGATTCACTGCAGAATAGATTAGAGGCAGGGGGTCTGTCTGCAATAATCCATCTAAAGGATATTGTGGTTAGCTCTGTGTGAAATGACAAAGGTCAAATTTAAAGATGTGGCAAGAGATGCAGTAGATGTGGCAGAAATTTGTCAGAACTTAGATATTTCCTGGGTATAAATGCTAACTTTCACCATGGAAAAATTTATAATATGGAAATAGTTAAAACCAACTTAGGTTTAGGTGCTTTTTTTTTTGGTAATTTCTGTGTCAGAAAATATTTAGAAAAAAATGATACATATTAAATTATTGGTGAAAACGCATTTATGAATCCAGAAAATAAAAATGTAGTAGATACTATAGACATTTCTGGAAAAGTAACAATCATAAGGGATCCAAGAGCCAGGCACCTGACAGTCAGCGAGTCTGTGTAGAATAGCATCTGTATGAGCACGCAGGTGTGAGAAAACATGACATGTATTATGTGTTAACTCCAACAGACTAGACATTTGTGTCACATACACACATATGATTTATGATTTAAATTAAGTGCTTAGTACAACCAATGCACATAAACTCACCTAGTATTCTTAGCTTACACTAGAGGAAGTAGATCAGTGATAATTTAGTGCTATATGCTTCAGTTAAAGACTATAACCCATTTAAACCAAGAGCTGAGGTTTTTATTAAATCAATAGTCTAAGAATTCAATTATTCGGGTTTCTCATGGCAAGTACTTTTTTTTAGACAAGTTCTAAATTCTCAAAAGAACATAGTTAAGTGTCATGTCAGTTAAAACTTAAAGAAAGAATAACATTAATGGCTATTGAGTGCCTACTCTGCTGCTTTACTATACTAGACACTTAATACTGTCAGGTTGGATTTTCACAATGACTCTGGAGACTAGATGTTAAGTAACAGTCATAAAACTCACAAACATTAATTATTCAATGCTTGGCACAGTTACACAATGACCTAAATGTGTCTGTTCTTTATTTTTTAAAGATAAAACTACTGATAATCATTATAATGTGTAACTCTCTATATACTTTTAAGTACCTATAAGTATCATTTATTTATATATATGACCTCATTTTCAAATAGCAGTGTATCTGTTACAAGAGGCTCTATTACACTGCAGAAACCAACACTAGAATTAGACAACCAGTATATTTCTCTCTTACATTCCATGAGCAATAAAGGTCAATAGAGGACCTGTACTCATTGTAGTCACTCAGAGACCTGGGCTGACAGAGATTCCATCTTAAGGTTATGATAGCAGGGGAAATAAAATATGATTAATCATGCACTATATTTTAAAGCTTCCATACAGAAACAAAACAAAACAAAACAAAACAAAAAAAAAAAAACACATACACATCTCATTACCCAAAACAAGCATACAGCCACATCACACTTGGAAGTAACAGATGTAAACATATGCGAATAGCCATAATGAAAGCTGCAAAATATGTGAATAATTTCTTAATTGGAAAATATCTCTCAATAATAATGACTACAACTAACTTTTTTGGCCTAATAGTAGAAAAATATTTCAAAGAATTGTATTCATATAAACCTTAAATTTATTTTCTGGTTACCAATATAATAGTAAATACTTGTAATCAATTTGAGCAGTACACTAATAGACTTGTGTCTCTTCTAACAAATCTATAATATTTTCTCTATTGAAAAAAAAACTAAGATAAATTAGAATCCAAAATTTAACCCAGTATTTTGAAAAAAAAATTAAGTATATATTTAAAATGAGCCCAGATCACAATGAAGAAGTTGAATCACTTATTAAGAATAAATTCTAAAAATGATGTATGGAGATAGTTCAATATGCCTGAATGAATAAATAATTCTCAAGTGGAAAATATAAAAATGGCTAAGTTTTACAAGAAAAGCTTTTCTATGACTTGATAAATGCTTCTTCCAAGTATACCTGAATTTTAAATCATCATTTTATGGATGTGCTTAGCCATGCTTTATGTGCTGACCTCATTTTCTCAATAACCAAAAGCCTCTGAACACTCATTCCTTTACAGAAGTAAATTTTATTCAAAATCTGTGGGGAAAGGTTAGCACAATCAAAATGAATACATTACTTTAAATTTTATACCTCCTTAGCTCTCTGATTCACAGTATATATCTTTTAAGCTCTTGGAATTTCAACATCTCTAGCCACAAATTTGAATAATGTAAAAATATATTACATTACAATTAGTGAAAAATACAGAGAAATGCCAGATTTTTCAAAGAAATTAATAAAAGTTCATATCCAATGAGGTGGCTATGCTTTTGGAGACACAGAGATCTTTTTCGACGTCATTGGAAAAGTTACCTAAATTATCATTATATGAGGGAGAAAGAAAATTTTGCTGTTTCAATCAGCATTTCAATCCAGAAGACTAAATGTTGATCCACCCTAAAAAGGTTTTATTTAGCTTGCATGATAAATATAGGGCAATAAGAGGAAAAGAGAAAGAGACTTAAATGGAGACTATCTTTCAGACATAATTTCTAGACAGATAAGGGGTCCAAATGATTGAAAGATAGATGACAGATAATGGATAGATAGATTATAGAGAGACAAATATACATCAGTACCTACATGTTCACACACATAAATATATAACTTGGTAACATATTGTGCTAGAACTTTCTGTTATTATAACAAGTATCTGAGATAATTTCTACAGAGAAAATGATTATTTTGTCTTGCAGTTTCAAAAGGTTTAGTTCATTTTCTTTTGTTCCATTGCTTGAACCTGTAGAGAGTATGACATCATGGTGGGGAATGCATGGAAGGGCAAAGTTTACCTCACAACCCAGTGAACTCTCCTTCAAGGGTACAACCTCCATGACTAGAAGATGTCCCACTGTGCTCACTTCTTAAAGTTTCCGTGACTTCCCAATGCACCAAGCTGGGGACAAAACCTTGACCATGTGTACTTTGGGTGTGTGGCAGACATGTTCTAGCTCTGCTTTAACATTCTTATTTATTAAGTGAAGATAATAATACCCACCTCTCTAGCTTGTTGTAATACCATTAATTATTCAAAATATATAAATACTCGCCTCCCTCCTCTTTATTAAAGGCCCTATGTTATGGTGGTTCCATCACTCACTCACTCAAATGTTGTTTTTTTTTAGTGCACATCAAGTTCTTAGTACTACGGAGGCACCAGGAATTCCTTATGTAATAAAACACAAAATAACCACCCATGTGAGACTTATATTCTAATGTTTCAATAACACTTAAATTTAAAAAAATGGAAAAATTTGATTTTATCATTTTTACCCTATGCCTTTAACAACTAATTCCTCAAGGCAAGATTCAAATAA
Source organism: Urocitellus parryii (assembly GCF_045843805.1). NCBI lineage: Eukaryota > Metazoa > Chordata > Mammalia > Rodentia > Sciuridae > Urocitellus > Urocitellus parryii. The sequence continues at coordinate 109,413,557 of NC_135540.1, read as the reverse complement.
ATGATTCTTTCTCTGCTCTTTCAATGAACTGACTGCCCTATTCACTCTGCCTTTCAGAATTTTATAGACAGGACATCACTTTATTGTTGAATAATGCATAAACCTCTAATGAAATTATTGTAAAAATATATAGAAAAGGAAAATTCCTACATTTTTCCCACAGGTTCTTTTACTCCTTTCATAGCTTAATATAAGTGATATTCAGTTAGTTATTAATGACATCATGTGAATACAGCCTCTGACTGACTGTGGTTCTCTTTAAACAATAAAAGTCAACATTGTGCCTGGGAGTCAAATACAAAACAAAATCCATTGTTGTTCTTACAAGAAGAAGTAAATTTCCAAATACTGCAAAACAATCCATATTTTCAATGCAAAATTTTCAAGTAATGAACTGGAAACCTATAATTCCCAAATAGCAGTCTGAGGCCTGATGCTACAAAAGCAGCCAATGTCCTGCATTCTTTTTGTCATTCCTTTCCTCTAGTTTAACTGAAATGCCTGATGTTATTGATATTGTGAAGCTAGCTAGCTACATTTTGAATCGAATAATGTTCAACTCCGACACAGGGATTGTGAAAGAAAACAACATAGAGGATTTCTCCAGAGATCTAGATCTGATAATATTTCCACTTACTGCAACAAAGGCTACTGGTCCCATTGTTAATATTAAAAAAAATATCTGGCAAACTCTAATCTTAATCTCCCTCAAGGCAGCAGTTTAAACCTTTTCATACTATCATTTAAAATCTTGCTAAAAAAAATTATTGCCATGTTTGACATTCTAATCCTCAGTAGTCTTGTCAATCTTAGGCATTTATTGTACCTTGAATGTTTAAATTCATCTATTTCAGCAAAAATAATTTTGTACTTTTTCGTTGTCATCCTTCTAAGAAGATATTAAGCAACATGATTTTCAGATAATAAATCAAAATTTATAAAAACCCAATGATCTAATAGTTTATTTAGAATTCAAATTTAAAGCAAATTCCAGGTTAGGAGGCCTTAAGAAAGAATCAGTAAATTTATGTAGATTGAGACTATTTTCCAGAAGCACATTCTTACTTACTCTTTGGAATTCTCATTTGCAAATGAAAAAAATAATTACTATTAATTACTCTTCAGGTCTCACTTCAGTCCACTGGGACTCTTGTTAGTCTCCTCTCCTACCTCTTCTCACCCAAGGTAATAATCTTGTTCATGATTCCTCAGTCTCATCTAGCAAGTTCAGGCTTCTGTGACCTTGCTCATAAACTCTCTGTTTAGATTGTGCCCTTTGTAAGAGTTGACAGCTTTTGCTCCTTCAATCTTATGTTCTACTATCTTTTTGTTCCCAAGAAACATTACTAGAATCCCAATGGTGTTTCCTCAAATCTATTACAGCACACCATCATGAATTTCTGCATTACAGAATAAATTAAATGTCTTTAAATGGAATCGAATGTCAATATTCTTGTCTAATCAAATGAAAATATTCTTGTGTCAACCATTACATTCCAATTGATTTAAGGAAAGATTCTGTTTCTCTTTGCAATTATGGCATCATATCTAAGCCTACTAGGTAACAAACATGAATACGACTGTTTGCTTTGGTGTAGATAAACTCTCCGACACATTTATTGAGGAAGTCTTTAGTATATAATTACTGAGTTTCTACTAGGTGCTAGGTACTCTGCTGGGGATCAGAGCATAAACCCTATAGGTAAATATAATATCTTAAAAAGAGCTATGTGAGGAAAAGCACAGGACACAATTACAGCCATTAGGGTATTTTAAACATGGTTTTGGAATTTGAAGACAATTTCAGTAAGACAGTGATAGTCAAACTAAGGTCTAAAAGTTAATACAGCTAGTGATCCTCTTTTCTGAAACCCTGGAGCCAGATAAGTTTCTGTCAGACTTCAGAATGTTTCACATTCTAGAGAAAGGTAGCATGATGCATACACAGCATATTTTGTAGCATCCCTAATGGGATTCAGGGCACTACTCCAGTATATAAAACATTTCTATTTCAGCAAATAAATGCAAATATTTACTATAATTAATAAATAATGGGATAGTTTCACTTTAGTTCAGGTCAGATCTTGCCTCCAAATAAGTGCAGGTCAGGTTAGGTCTGATTTTTTGTCATACAAATTCCAAGAAGCTTTTTATTTCCAGAACTTTGGGGATTTTATAATAGGGGATAGATTATTTGGGGCCTAGAAGGCTAAGAGTAAACATTTCCTAGTTCTTACTTCTTGCCAGGTACCATTGCTTTATATGCTTATGATTGAATTCTTATTACAGCCCTATAATGGGTATAGTATTTAATGAGGCAGACAGAAGTTAAGTTCACAGACTTAAAGTCACACTGAGGACTGGTTTAATCAGATTTTAGCAAAGGCAGTACGGTGCCAGAGTCCGTGCCTTTAATAAGTGCACTGAAATGTCTTCCCATCATTTATCTAAATGAACAAAGTTGGCAATGGGGTAGTAGAAAGGGAGAAATGAATGAAGAGGGAAGGAGGGCAAGAGCACACTCTAAAAAAATATGCCTAGGGTGTAGCATTGGAAGTCCTTGTAAGGTAGGACACAGTTAAGGTTTTCTTATTTACTTGGTTTCAAATAGGAAAGGGAGTGGTGGACAGCAAGGAATGGAAGAAATTAATAACTTTATTCTCAGCATTTTAAATTTCAGGAGCTCACAATTTGTTCTAAGGGAGGTGTTCTAGTCAAATAGATTTGTGTGTATGGCACAAATGGAGGAGTGTGTGGTGGATTTTCAGGGCTGAGTTTATCAAAAAAGATGTAATATTTAAACCATGAGGATAATTGCACCCAAACAAAATATGCTTTAAAGAGATGGAAAGAGATAGGAAAAGAATAAATTCCTGAAGAACAAATAATGTCAAAGATCAGAGGAAGAATAAAATAGCCTTATCTATGTTCTACATGCTGATACAAACATTATTGCAATGTTATTAGAATGGAGAAGTACTTTAAAAATACTATATTACAAACAAGAGAAGTTTTTGAAAATCATGAAAGTATTTATTACAATACTGTGCTGGAGGAAAATGTATAATCAACTTTTAGAATTTAAAGAAATTGGTAAAACATGATATAAAATTTTCCTTTGACAGTTCTTGTTAAAATAAGTCAAATAATTATTTATTTGATTTAATACTACATAAATTTATTCTAATTCCAAGCATAATATTTTAGGATGATACATAAAACTCATGAAAAAAATAGTAAATCAAGAATATTCACTATAATTATCATTACTTAATATTTGTCTGTTTTTACTTTGCAGTGTTTTGTATCAAGTGAAAAAATAATGAGAAATAATATTGAAAAATAAAGAGGAAAAATAAAGAAGTTTATAAAATCAAATGATTCAAATTACTGGCAATCTATTAAAATCATTTTTCTCTTTAAATAATTTTTCTTCTCAAAGATATTTTACAAAAAAATCAATGGAAATAATAAACAATAAGAAGATAAAAGAAAAAATCTTATGTTTAAGAAAATTATAGACGAAAGTAAAGTCCAAGATATTTATTGAATCAAATACATAAAGCGCTCTGAAAGCAAATTTACTACATAACATAAAGGTAAATTAACTAAAGCAAAATTTTTATTCTCTGCTAAAGTATGTGATATTATTTTATGGTTACACTGCTTCTTTAACTAATATGTAATGTTATTCTGTTGAAATTACCAATATATTATTTGTAGAACTAACAAATTACTTTTTAAATTTTTGTAAATAAACATATGAAAATATCTAAGAAATGTCTGAGTTAAATAATGAAAACTCATACTGTTCCTCCAGTAGAGTACATGCAATATTGGACCAAAGGGTTTTGAAAATATTGTGTTTTGATTTGGAAAACTGTAGATAAATCAATGAAACAGAATTGAGATTTTAGCAAGGGAAGGAGCTGTTCACAATATTTATTATATGCTAAAGGTGCTATTTTAAATCAAACGGTATCATGCATTTTTTCATAAATAGCTCTGAGAAAATTAATAAGACCCTTAAGTAATACCATTTTACAACCATAACAAAGATTCCAGATATGTCAATAACTGAATGAAAAAAAGGGAGGGAGGAGTAAAAGAAAAAAGACAGGTAAGTAGGAAATGAAGCTTTAAAAGCAACTCAAAAATCAACCATAAATGTTGATCCCATAATATAACAATGGGAAGAGTTTTATAAAACAAATACAAACCCCCAAATAGAAATAAAATTATTAATTAAATTGTTTTTAAATAAAAATGAAAATATCTGCTGCAAAGCTGTCTTTCATAGACTCAAATCAAACATCACACTGAAGAATCTGTGGTAAATAGAATTCAAAGAGGCCACTAAGATTACTACCCACTAATAAAGACAGGTTGTACAACATCTTCCCAGTTAGTGTGGGTAGAATTTGTGATGTGTTTCTAACCAACAGCAGATGGCAAAGATGAACAGAACTCTGTAGATGTGATAAGGTTTCTAGTCAGTTGATTTTGAGTTAGTCAGAAGAGACATGGGCTTGTCCAGACCTTCTTAGGTGAGATTTGTTTTAAAAAGGCCCAGATTTTTTCATGAAATAAGAATATCACAAAACAGTGAAGAGTTTCCAACTGACTTTGAAGAATCAAGCTCTCATGACTTACAAGATGGCCATGTGTAAGGAACATTGACCTTGACTTTTACTTTGGATTGTGAGACTGATACTCTGGGATATGATTATCTATTCTTTTGACCATTTTTGAGGTTTATTATTGCATATATTACTTTCATAATTAATTTTAAGAAAGTATAATCTGGGAGGAAACAGACAGCAGTGTGATGACTATTCCTGAAAGGAGGAAGGTGGATCAGATAACGCAATAAGTAGTCAGAACTGAGATATTAAGGAGTCTCTTTATGAGATGTTTAAATGCTGATGGCAACCACATGGAAATAAGGAGTGCTTGACAATAAAAGAAAGCGGGGTACGGTAGAATCAGACCCCAAGAATGAAAAAAGTCGTGGTTTGGAAAAAAAAAATGCAGTGCTTCATTCTTCAGCAATCTGAGTCCTAATGGGCCATTCACAAGACCATACAGATTAGACCTGTGACAGGTTGAACCACAGGAAGACAACATCTTAAAATTATTTTCCAATATTTTCCTGAATGCATTTTTCCCCTAGAAAGTTTGTCATTTATTTCTTTCCAGAAATTTTAGCACTGAATCTGAAAATAACCTGGAGAGCCCATGTAGTCCAGAGATTTTCCAAGCTGTGTTAAAGGAGGCAAAGAGAGTCCCAACTTAGATACGGTGATTCTCAAGTGAGGAGAAAGGTCAGGGAGCAGAGTAATAGAATACAATTGTAGGGAAGTACCCAGCAAGAGAAAAGATATTTCAAAGAGCTGTCACATTTATCATCTAATTTTATCCTGAAACATCCCTGAGGCAGGTAAGCCAGGGCTTATTATCCTTACATTTCAAAGGAGCATCTGAGGTATCAAAGGTTAAGTAACATGGACACCTGGCAATTCTGTGCATATTTTGGTGATTTCTATCTATGACACCATGTGAAAACTCAGGGGCTTCAATGGCTTTTCTGAAGATCAAAACACCATTTGATTGTTTTTGAGACCTTAAAGGGTTTTGTACTCTAAACTTTCATCTCTCTTGCCATTAAGTATAATATTGTTTTCTGATCCAAAGATTTCTTGACAGCACTTATTCTGAAAGGGAGGAATTATAGGTGATCTTTACTTCTCTTCTTCCTTTTTCCTTTTTCTATAATAAAAATATATCAGATTTATAATTCCCAATTTTTAATTGTTATAAATTTTCAAAATTTATTGTAGCATACTATCAAAGAATTCCAGACTAGATAATCATGTTTAACCTACACTTAAAAAAAATGTCCTACAGGTGGAGATAACTATTTTTAAAAAATATGTTTATATTGAGGACCAGAGTCACCATTAAAAACAAGATAATTGTTTAGAGTATTGATTACAAATACAGTTTTTCAAACCATACTTTTGGGTTCGGATCCCAGTTTTATATGACATAGGAAAACTCAGTAAATAATTGCTGCTGATACTGACAATAATTAGGCAAAGTGGTCCAGATACATCAACCTCAGCATTAGTAAAACTTGTAGAAAACTGGCCTCACCATTATTGAATATGTGACCTCTGACAGAGCAGAGGTCCCAACTGTATCTAAGTTGGGACTCTCTAAATATTAGTATCCTCATGTGTAAAAGAGGAATATTACTCTTGGTATACAAATTTCATTGAACAGTAATGCTTGATTTTCATTACCAGTTAGATTGTTAATAACTAAATTAATTATTATTACTATCATTAATAATTACAGTACCTTATTTGATATGGTATGATGACATTCATGAAGAATTAATTATTTTGTGCATTTTAGTTATTCTCTGAACTGGTATTAAGAAAATAATTCAAAGATGTCTGAGATAATCCTACCATGATCAGAAGAATATTAGAGAGTAGGCAGATTCCTTGGTGAGCCCCTGTGGAAATATGGCATATGTGTTGCGTACTAATTTAGCTTTGATAAGAAGACCCATAATCTTTTACTCAGAGAGTATTTCAGAGGAAATGTGCAGTTTGTCTGTCAATTTCAGAATCACTCTACATACTAAAAAGGACTCAAATCCACTTTGCTAACCTACTCATCACCTACTGTCTCCCCCATTCAACAAATATTGACTGTGTGCTCATTCAGTAAGCATTATTCTTGGGTCTGAAAATAACACATCAGCAATGAACAATACTGAAAAGTTCACTTTCCTTGTCAAGTGCAGAATATAAGCAGAATAAGCAATAAAGATATAAATAAAATAATTTGGGGAAGAAAGCAAATCAATTATTTGATAGAGTGAGGGCAGTGATCAAAATTATTACAAAGGGTGGTCAGAAAAGACCTTTCTAATGCAGTCACATTGGAGAGAAACTATGAGTGACAAAAAGGATCAGTATATGTAAAGCACAGGGGAAAATTATTATAAAAAGAAAGAAATACCATAACTGGTTTGGTGAATGAGACCGACAATGATATAAACTAAGATCAAAGTGATTAACAATGACTAGATTCAGTACAGTCTTCTGGCTAAATCACAAGGTAAACCCTCCTTTGTGTCAGAAAAGGTGCAGGAACCATTGTCTGTAATTGGGATGTCTTGCATCTGTGGGACTCCATGTCTGCTATGGTACTATAGTGCTGGAGGGATGGGCCTACCTCGGATCAAGAGCAACCACATGTATTGCTGATATCTGACTTTCATTCTTTATTGCTGCTGCAACTAGATTAAAGATGTCAGACATTTCCCTTTGTTTACACTTTGTTCTAAGCAAAATGCATTATTATGAAGGCCAATAGCTAAGGATCCACATAATGTATATAATGATCCCTCTTTAACTCTGTGTGTGGTAATGCAGAGATATGTGTGTCTGTGGGTGAATAGTTTAAGAGGCGTAAAAGGAAGACAATTTATTCAATTTGTTTTCTTTCTAAGGACATTATGATGGTATAATAAATACTGTGTTGAAAATAATGTATTATTCTATTTCTCGTCATGTTAAAGATTAGAAATATTTCCATTAACAAGTCCTGAATCTTTAACATTAGAAGAAAATGGGCTTATCTAGAGTTCCCCTGAAATAACTAGAGAAATATGAATGTAAGATGCCACTCTGTCTTTTCTGATTCACTCACATGTCATTCAAAATAAGTACTCAGTATTTGAGCATTAATGTAAAAAAATACTATTGAAATAGGGGGATGAATGAGGTAATAGCAGAACGATTTTCCCCCTCTCTACCATTTTCTTCATCTCTTAAGGTAAAAGCATTGTTCCTAACCATAGCTTTTGCTAGGAACAGATGCTATGAATGAGATTCTTTCAGACTTTGTTTTGAATGCTGCTAATCTCGAATTTTGCAGGTTTATTATATGTAAATAATTTTTCATTCTCTAGTTATCCAGGAAGAACAGGGCCTAATCCTCTTTTAATCCTTCACTTTTGATCATTCACGCTATAATGTGAATTCAAGAGTGTACTAGTAGCTGGCAAAGCTATAATCAAACTCTTATACTTCTCTTTCTGTGTGCACAGTGCTATACTGAATTTCTCAGCTTTATCTTGTGGATAGATCTGGTGATTTGACATATCACAGTCAATGGAATGTTAGGAAAAGAGATATCTGTCCTTTTCTGAACTGACTATAATAACTTCTATGTACAGTTTGCTACACTGTAGCTGCAGTAGACAACTTGATGAAGGATAATATTGGAAACCTGAAAGTCATGCATGTATTAAAGTTGGTAAGGTCACAGGTGAAGGGGAAAGTACTCCAAACCACCTTCTGGAGGGCCACTTATTGGTCAAATACATCCCTTTGTGAACTTTATGTGAAAAAAACTAAATGTCTCTGTATTTGAGTTATTTTGATACAATTATTTTAGATTTGTCACTTTTTGACTCAATAAATTCAGAAAAAGAAGATATGGAGAAAATGTATACTTTATGACATAAACAAAATCAGACAGTAGTTCTCAGAGAATCTGAAACATCCAATCTTTCAGACACATGCTCCTGCAATGAAAGTCTTTCTTCAGGAGAAAAACTAGTCTTACACTCCTGCTGGAACACCGTCTTGTTACCATCAGCCCATTGACCACCAAAGAGACTTACTTAATAAGAAGAGGTAGAACTGGATGACAGGAAAAGTAGAATAAATTATTACTAATATCTCTTTGATTGAACATAAGAAATATTTCCACATGACTAATAAAATTATGCTATATTTTTAACCTACTTCTTAGTTTCTGAGTTCAAACATTTTACATATTGGCAAAAAGGAAAGTTAAAAAGTATTCATTTCTCATGACTTTCAATAAAACTATTGTGTAAAATATTAAAATTAGGCTTTGAATTGAAGATTTTGTGATATTCACAAAGGGGGAAGGACATTATATGATCTAGTTTGGGCAACAAATTGAAATTTAGTTGAAGTCTATGGGTCATGCATGGTCTTATCTGAAAACAGATATTGTACATGAAGATGACACATGCTAATAAAAAGAATGAGGGTTAAAATAGGTTCTAATCATGGGCTTTAGCTAGTTTGTTTTATATCATTTAGGTTCACAAGCCTTATATATGTGGATAGGTATTTTATTTCATGTTTTCTGGATTATCTGTAAATAAAGGTTCAGTTTCTCTTGGTTTCTCCCATTTCTAGATACATAGAACACATTAGAAATAAAATCCAAACAAGGTCCATTTCCATCACTGAAATTAAATAGAAAACTAAAGTTCAAGACATTTTTTAGCCAAACCTAAGGATGCTGCCAAAAGAAAAAGGAATTTGAATGTACTGTGTTTTCACATTCTTGAAAGAGTAAAATAAATCCAGGATGACAGTGCTGTCCTTCAGCACCCCTGGCAAGTCAGCCTCTGCAGGTCAGCTATTCTTTCAACTCTAGACTTCTTTGGGAACTTCACTCAGCCCCATCTGTCTAATCACTGTAGAACACAATAAGTCCAGAGGAGTCATTTCTCTCAAAATATATACCTACAAATAAAATGCAGACTTCAAGGTGTCCATCTACTCTCTGTCAATTATTCACTGAAACCTACTAAATACAGAGTATTAATTACACTACGTATGTGTTTTGGTTTGGATCTGAGGTGTCCCCCAAAAGCTCCTGTTAATGAAGGGAATATTCAGAGGCAAACAGGTTAGATGATGAGAGCTGTACCTAATCAGTCCATCACAGTTTGAATGGACTGACTGGGTGGTAACTGCAGGAAGGTGGGGCATGACTAGAGGAGGTGAATCACAGGGAGCATGTCCTGAAAGGGTGCATCTTCCCTGAGGTCCTTCCCTCTCTTTCTCTGCAATGCAACAGTTGACTAAAACAATATGGGAGCAAATTCTCAAATGCTGAAGAAATTTTACTAGATCAAATGGACCTCAGAAACAACTTGAGGAAATTCCCACTTGTAACTGTGTAATTTCAGAACACTATAGATTTGTTCTTTTTTTATACCAAAGTGGATTTCTGGAAATACAGTTTGTGTGATAACATTTTTAAAAATAAGCTTTATAAAAAAAATGGTGGAATTTTACTGATTTTTATATGTAACTGTTTTAGAGAGATCTTTTGTTCTGAACTTTGAAGGCATAAATTATCAAATGTCTCTTCAATTTAAAGTTAACATGTATATTTTTTCATTATTAGAACAAATAAAAGACCTGAAGTGATCAGATGTTTTTTGTTTTTGTTTTTAAAGCAACTAAAACTTACTCTAAAATAGTTTAGTTTTATTGAGCTTTTATTGCTGACTTTTGGGCAAGCATCTTACTCAGAATTCATCAATGTTATTTTTACCTTATTTTTCAAATAAGACACCTATATTCAGGATTTTGTGTGGTGTGTGTGTGTGTGTGTGTGTGTACATAGATTACCTTAATATAGACTTTTTATGAAGTAGAATATACAGAGAGAAAAGTAAAAATCACAATTATATAATAAAATGAACTTTCAGAAATTAAACACACCTATGTAGCCAGCAGCCAACTCAAAGAGAATATTATTAGCAACCAAGAAAACTCCCTCATACACTCCTTCAATTTATAAACCCCAAGTATAAATGCTTTTAACATATGGACTAGTTTTGCCAGTTTTTTACCTAGTGAAATTATATATAGCCATTGTTAGTTTGGGGCATGAGTTTGTTTATTTTTAATCTGTACACTGCCATATATACTGTGCCATTGCATGAGTATATCACAACTATTTAATCACTCAAACTTTGATGTGTTTTTGAGTATTGAACATATGAGCCCACTAACAGATTTATCCTTGTATCTCTTATTTTAAAATATTTTTAAAGTTAAAAACATATGTTCTTAGCAACCTCATGTATGGTTTAAAATATAGTCAGTGCAAATGGATATTTTGCCAATAGTAGGAGGAATCTTGAAAAGTCAGTATTTTGACATGGAAAATCAGAGTTCTTAAAGTGCTCCATTCCAAACTTACAACAAATCATTGCAAAACTTCTCCAAAATAATCAACTTAGAAATCTCTTTACTGTTAAAGGGCTTATTCTGACATCTTATTCTTCAATACTATATTATTCATGATATGTGCAGAATTAGTTTTCTTTGCCTCAAGGAATTGTAAAGAATTCAAGATCATGTATCAAGATTAAAGAGAAATTGAATAGTTAAATCCTTAAATGTGTGTGACAAGGAATAAAACTACTTCTGTACTTTTCCCCGTTACTCTTTGGCTGGCTGCCAGTGATGTTCAATCAGATGGAGACTTCTGACAAGAAGTGCTGTTTGTGAGTTAGAAGGTCCATATTAAAGCTCCTGACAAAGGCACAGATGTCAGTTGAGATGGTCCAAGTCTTCCAGCCTGCTGAAATTACTTTTCTTTTGTAATTCAGATAAAACTGATATTTCTCCATCCACTCAGTTAGACACCCAAGACCCTTGCTTCTTTTATCAGATATGTGGCTGTCTGGTGCAGATTAATGGGGAGAAAGTGTTTCTCCATATCACCTCTGGCCCCTTTTTGATTCCTTTCTTTAGGCAAAACTGGGTCTATTGAAGTATTTTGCTTCAACAAAAGTACATGTAACTTAAAGTGAGTTAACATTATTGGTGTTGCAATTTGATTGCATCCGTTCTAGTTTTAAATTTTCATGTTTTGAACAATGTTTTTTCATGGCATTTCTTCTTTTTAATGCTTATATTACAAATTCTAGGGCTGTGGGTGTAGTAGAGTGCTTGTCCCTGGGTTCAGTCCTCAGCAACACACACACACATACACACATATAACCACACCAGTTTACCTTTTGCCATGGATATATTTTTCTTTTCTTAAAGTTAGTTTAAACTTCATCTTCCCACCCCAGGACTGACAAACTCCTGTGAGGATGTAGTTTGGGATACATTTTGTTATCATTTTGGTAGAAGGAATTGAACCTGAGGATGCTTTACCTCTCAGCTACATCTCCAGTCTTGTTTAGTTTTCAGACAGGGTCTTGCTAAGTTGCCGTCCTTGAATTTTCTATCCTCTTCATAATGTCTCCCAAGTTGCTGGAATTAAATGTGTGTTCTACTGCACCCAATTCAAATATACTTGTAAAAGGCATGATGTTGAAATAATTGACTGGGATTGAATCTCAATTCTGACAATTATTGGTTGAAAGATCTTTAGCAAACAATTCAATCTTTTCTCCTTATGTAAAAAAAAATGTAATAATAATAGGATTTACTCCCTAGGGTTGTTGTGAGTTGGTTCCTATGAAGTACCTAATCAGTGTCTGGCACATGATAAGCACCATATATATGTTAATTATCAACATTATAATTATTATGCTTCAGAAATACTATACATACATATCACCTATAAAATTCCAAGCTACAATGAAATCAGAATAACCTAGAACCAGAAGATGGTCTTGATTAGGTTTATATTTTCTAATCTACAAATTAGGCACAGTTATCTCTACCATGAAGAGGTGTTCCAGGGATTTAATAATAAAACTAGAGACATGTTCTAGCCAGTACCTATAAACCTCCAATAAATAGAAGTTTTCTTTTTTTCTATTAATTTTTTATTTATATATGACAACGGAATTCATTACAATTCTTATTATACATATAGAGCACACTTTTTCATATCTCTGGTTGTATACAAAGTATATTCACACCAATTTGTATCTTTATACATGTACTTATTTGATTAACAGCTGAGTGGAATTTTTTATAGCCTATATTCACTTGACAAATAGTGAAAAAAACATTGGTCAAGGTGTTAGAAGATGAGAGGTAGAGAGGCAAAATGAAATCACTTCTAATCATGTCACAACATATTCTAGACTTGTGTTCAATGAACCAGCAGAAAAGCACACGATGTGGGACCTTTAAAAGAATGAAATCTAGTCCATAAATAAAACATGACACTCTTTATTCTTGACAGTTTTTCCACCACTGTAAGATTTATCTTATAATCAGCCAAAACGATGGGTGTACCTCAGGTAAGCAATATTCACCAACATGAGATTGTGTCAATATTAAATTCAAGCAATGACTTGCAATCACTGACTTAAGTTTTTGTTATTTCAGAAAAATACAATTGAAACTATCCTTTAATCTTCCAATGATTTTCTTTGCTGGTGTTTACAACTGGAAGATAGGTTGGAGAGAACCAAACAATGATCACAATACCAAGGAGCACAGTATTTATTTATTCTACAATAAGGCTGTTAACTTTATAACATATGTAAGTAGAAATTTTATACATATAATAGTATGTTGATTACTTGTACTAATGAAAGAGAGGGAGAATTAATGATGCTACTAAATGTTATCTAAAAACATCATCTAATTATTCATTATTTTGCAAGAGGAAAAAAGAAGATGACTAAATACCCACCAATATACATTATTATTGGACAAATAAAAGGAAAATTAATCACTGATTTTTAGTATGAATATAGTAATAACTAAATGAATAATTAAACCTAAGTTGATAAAGAAAATATATTTTTCCCTTTAAATTTCTGAAACTATAGCTTGTTATCATTTCTTAAGGGAAAGAAAATGGCTGAAATAGTTTTGGAGCTCTCAAGTTTTCAAATTTCGAATAAGAAACCTTTACATCTAGATAATACATCAATTTTTCCTTGAAGTATTTACAACTAGATGCGATTGATCTTTATGTATCTTGAGATGGAAATTCAAGTGAGGTCAAATATAAGAACTTGAGTTCCTTGCTTACACTGTAACAGGAATTCAAAGCAATTTATAATTTTAGACTACTGGCACTCTGTGTTCAAAACTATTCTACACCTGTGTTCCTTGTGCTAAATCCAACAACAACAAAAAATTCTGTTTTCTGAGGAAAACAGAATTAGCACATATGAATAATATAACTCTAGAACTGGTCCATCCACCTAAGAGCAAAGGTCAACTCAGGAATCTCAGGAAAGTAAAATAACTTTAAGATTCTCAAAGTTTTCTATTAACAGCAAATTTTTAACAAGTAATGCTTTTTCTCAAACTTCTTTAATATTTTGGAGGTATTTATTTATTTATTTTGAGAGAGAGAGAGAGAGAGAGAGAGAGAGAGAGAGAGAGAGAATTTTAATATTTATTTTTTAGTATTTGGCAGACACAACATCTTTGTTTGTATGTGGTGCTGAGGATGGAACCCGGGCCGCACGCATGCCAGGTGAGCGCACTACCGCTTGAGCCACATCCCCAGCCCCTTGGAGGTATTTATATTTATTCCCTTCTTACAAAGGGTAATGCTCCTTCATGGTAGCAACTAAGAATTCATCTCTTTTTCTCAGATACATGCACTCACACTGCTATATAGAAAATCAATTTTCTGATTATTCCAAATTCTTTAGTACTAACCCAGATTACTTTAAAAACCTCCAGACTCTGAAGAACCTGACTAAAAATCATTAAGAAAAACTTTCTTCACACCACTCCTTTGGCCCAGGATATATTTACCTATTCTGTCTAGTTAAGGGTGCCATGTTTTATCAATCCAATTTCTAAAGCCAGAAATATGGGAATACTCCTAGAATTTTATTTCTTCCTTTATGACCTATATCTAATTGGTCATTGATATTGTTCATCCAACCTCCTAAATAGCTCACACTTCTATATATGCACACATTTTCTGCACATAGTTGAAATTACATTTCTTGCTGGAACCCTGGTTGATGACCTTGTTTTTATTTCTTTTCTTTTTTCCACGTCTTTCATGACTGAACTGTAGTCAGAATGATTCTAAAATGAACCTGGACATACTGCATGCATGAATATTTATTCAAACCACAGAGTGCTGAGCACAAAGTCCACACCCCTTAAATTAGCAACAAGACAATAAATTGATCCTTTTCTCTTCAATGTGAAATCCTATCAATTCAGCAATTTACACTCCATCTGCATGGCACTGTCATGATTTTCTTCAGGTCATGTGTTGTACACACAATATTTCTGAAGCATCCTTTTTTCCTCCTACTCCTCGTCTGTTCTTCATCTAGATGTCCTTGTCTCAAGGACCCTTTTCCTGAACATTGTTCTCTAAAATCCACTAGAAGGTTAGTGTGATGAAGGCAGAGTAAGGAGTTCAGTATACAGTCTTCCTTACAAAGTTGTTAAAATGCCTGCCTGAAATTTACTGATAAATTTAATAAAAATGAAGAGAATAAAAAACTTACGAGACTTAAATTATATTTTATCACAAAGTAGAAATTTAATAAATAATTTTCATCATTTCTTTCAACATGTCAGATAATAGCATCCTAATGTGATTATTTAATGTGAATCAAATGCCATTAATATCAGATTTAGGAAAAAAACTGAAAAATTAAATATAAGTAGATTATAGCAGGGGTTAAGATGTAGCTATTGTCATCAGATTACCTGGGTTTGATTCTCAACTTTAGTATTTATCATCTTTAATAATATGTAAAAGTAATTTAAATCATCTGAATTTCAGTGGTCTTGCTGAAAAATGTCATCAAATTAGTGACTTTCATAAGGCTGTTATGTTTAAAAAATTAATTAATACACAGAGAATTCTCAGTTTTTATAGCATTGTCCAGCACATAGTGACCATGTAATAAATGCCATTATTATTATTGGTAGAAGTAGCAGTGGTAAGATGAGTAAAATCTTATAAATGAGAATAGCAGCAGAATGTGTGGTTTTACATTTGAAAAACATTTTCTACTACCATAATAATACCATAGTAATACTTTGGGAAACATTAGTTTCAAATGGAATGACTATGAAATTAAAAGTTTTTGTTTTCTTTTGGTACCAGGGATTGAACACAGAGGTGCTTAACCACATCCCCAGCCCTTTTTTAATATTTTATTTAGAGATAAGCTCTCTGAGATGCTCAGTACCTCGCTATTGCTGAGGCAAAAGGCCATTTTTATTTTATATAAAAATTATTTCTGACAAGCCCACCAATTTCAACAGCCATTCATAAAATCTTATATGGTTATGTGATGCAAATTTTAAGAATTCAATAGTACATTCCAGATGTTCTTTATTTATTGGCTATTATGAACTGTAATTATGAGCACATTTTGCCGTACTATATAAGATCTGCCATCTCATTCTGCTGTAGTCTTTGTGACTTATTTCATTTTTTGAACACTTTAATCCTTTTCTCATTTTTTTTTCTGCTGTCTTTTCTGTAAAGAATGTTTATAGCAGCACAATTCACAATAGCTAAATTGTGGAACCAACCTAGATGCCCTTCAGTAGATGAATAGAAAAAGAAAATGTGGTACATATACACAATGGAATATTACCTAGCATTATTAAAAGAGGATAAAATCACGGTTTTTGCAGATAAATGTAGTTGGAGAATATTGTGCTAAGTGAAGTAAGCCAAACCCCAAATACCAAATGTTGAACGTTTTCTGTGATATGAGGAGGCTGATCCATAATGGGGTTATGGAGGGAGCATAGGATGAATGGACAAACTTTAGATAGGCTAAAAGGGAGGGAGGAGAAGGGAGGGGGCATGAGTGTAGGAAAGATTGTGGAATGACATGAACATCATTACCCTAAGTAGATGTATGAAGACATGAATGGTGTGACTCTACTTTGTGCACAGAGACATGAAACATTGTGCTCTATATGTGTAATATGAATTGAAATGAATTCTGCTGTCATATATAACAAATTAGAATGAAGGAATTTAAAAAAGAATACTATTGTCCTATAAATGTTCTTCTCACCCTTTCCATATTCTCTTCAACATTACATTTTTGAGTAAGATTTTGACCAAATTTGAAGTAGCTCCTCCCATCTCTCTCATGTTCTCCTATTCTATTTTATTTTCTTCATGCCTCATTTCAATCAATCATAATTTTAGCATTTTTTCAGTTTCAGAATTTATTTCTGTAGAGAAATTACTCTACACAAAGGCTAAGATGAAGTCTGTTCTTAATATAATATTGACTTATTGTACATGCTCTCTCCTTTAAGTATTTCATGTAATTTCATCTTTATTCATAATATTCTAGTATTTATATCATGTAATTTTTGCTAATATTTAGCAAGTTTAAATTCATTTTAAAAAATATTATAGAGAAAAATAAAAGCTATTAAATTTTATTACATTTATTGGATAGACTAATTCCACTTGGTCCTCAGGGATAGAAATGTAATGGGATATCATTTGCAATCCTAAGTATTTGGATGAAACAAGTATGAGTGATAATTTAACTTAAGTTCTATCAATAAATGAGTCTTGTTATTTAATATTGATACTTAATACTGAATGACACTTGGATAATTTACCAATTCATGCAGAGTTTAAATTATTTTGTAAAATCTCAGCTAACAAAGATATGGACAGATATGATGATTAAAATGATGATTAATTAATTAGTTGGTAACAATACTATTGTGTCTGATAGCATTTGGCAGATTATTGATTTAGAAAGAAATTAGAAATGACTATATAATTTCCTCATTCTTATGTAAGCCTGTCTGAAAAATTATAAGACAGCCAAACAACAAAAAACAACATATACAAGGAAATGAAAGTTAATGATCCATTTGATTAGTGCTGTCAGAAAAAAAAATTAATATCTCATGCACTGAAAAAGCTGTGCTTTGTGATGATTTAGTGGGGAGTCCATTCAGCTTAGAGCAGAAAAATAATTTCAGAGTCAGCATTTGTTAGAACTTAAATTCTTTGAGAAGTATCCTTTTCTTTAAAGTGACAATATCAGTGTACTTACATATCAGTGGTGAAAATAAATGAGGATATACTTACTGCAGAATTTTGCACATGCATAGTCACCATATTATTTCATTCAGCCACTTGACTAGCAGGCTAGCTTCATAATAGAGGTTCGAAACATAGAAATTAACTAGAGAGTTTTAAATTAAAGAGACATGACTCTCCTTGCCTTATTTGCCCAGCTCAGAGATGGCTCCTCCTTGCTCCTGCCTCCAGCCACCTAATGTGGTAGCTAGGTTAACGCAAGAGGCCAGCGAGAAAGAGAGAGGAGAGAGAGAAAGAGAGAAAGAGAGAAAGAGAGAAAGAGAGAGAGAGAGAGAGAGAGAGAGAGAGAGAGAGAGAGAGAGAGAGAGAGAGAGAGAGAGAGAGGAGAGAGAGAGGAGAGAGAGAGGAGAGAGAGAGGAGAGAGAGAGAGGAGAGAGAGAGAGGAGAGAGAGAGAGAGGAGAGAGAGAGAGAGGAGAGAGAGAGAGAGGAGAGAGAGAGAGAGAGGAGAGAGAGAGAGAGGAGAGAGAGAGAGAGGAGAGAGAGAGAGGAGAGAGGAGAGAGAGGAGAGAGAGGAGAGAGAGGAGAGAGAGGAGAGAGAGGAGAGAGGAGAGAGAGAGGAGAGAGAGAGGAGAGAGAGGAGAGAGAGGAGAGAGAGGAGAGAGAGAGGAGAGGGAGAGGGAGAGGGAGGGAGAGGGAGGGAGAGAGAGAGAGAGAGAGAGAGAGAGAGAAAGAACACCAGGGAGTGAGCTTTTATTGGGGAACAAAAAATTCAAGGGAAAATTCCATCCAATGAAGGTCGTGGGGGGCAGCTTTCCAAGGTCAGGGTCAGTGATTGGTCTTCAGCTCAGTGGTCAGGCACACCCCCACACGTACAAGCCCTTGCACCTGAGACAGGGTGGGGAAGGCTCTGACAAAGCTTGCCTGAGCACCTCTCACCCAACCAGGGAGGTAACTCAAATCACGTGCAAGAATGGCTTCCCACATTTCATATTACTAAATATTCCAATATCTACACTGTGTTCTAAGATGAACTAAAACATTATGATTTGTGACAACTTGGAGGTTGTTTTAGTCAGTTTTTTTGCTGCTGCAACTAAAAGACCCATCCAGAGCAATTGTAGAGGAGGAAAAGTTTATTTGAGAACTTCATGGTTTCAGAAGTGTTAGTCCATAGAAGGCCAGCTCCATTTCTTGGGGCTTGAAATGAGGCAGGACATCGTGGAGGAAGAGTGTGGTAGAGGAAAGCAGCTCACATGTTGATCAGAAAACATAGAGACTCCACTCTCCAGATATAAAATATAGACTCCATAGCCATACCTCCCAGTAACCCACTTCTTCCAGTCACACCCCACCTGCCTCCAATTCCCACTAAGATAATCTCATTAGGAATTAATTCACTGATTAGGTTGAGGTTGTAACCCAATCATTTCTCCTCCAAACCTTCTTGTATTGTCTCACATGTGAGCTTTTGTTGGACACCACATCTAAACCACAACAAAAGCATACCTCTTAGTGAAAGATTCATTGTAAATTCAGTTTCCCCAATGAGAAAACATTCTCTCTGATGTGAAAAGTTCAAACATTTGTATTACCAATAAGAATTAATGAATATGTACTGTTCCACTCTGAAATTGTCATTTATAAGTTATAAATAACCCACATTCAGTATTACGCACAGGAAATTGGTGATAATAAAAGACTATGTTCTTATATTATAAGGAAACATTGAATATTTGGAGATGTTAACACTAAAAATTTTGCTTAGATAGATAAAGGACCTTGATAAAAGAAATCACTCACAAACAAAAGACAATGAAAACAATATGCAGAGGATATGCTTGGCTAGAAATCTGAAGATAATCCAAACATCATGTAATTAGTTTCTATACACAGCATTGTTTTACTGGATTTCTAAGCTCCAAGAAGGAAAAAAAAAATATTATGTTTGCTTTCCCCTATCTGGAAAGCGAACACAAACCAACAAATAAACACCAGGAGCTAAAAGGTGTGATTGTCTGAAGCAAATATTTGTATCAGTTTACAGTATCAACCCTGAACCTAAGTAGAGATAGAGATTCAAATATACCTACAAAAGCAAATTCATTTAGGATTTTTATTTTTCTTTCAACTTTTAACATTCTAAATTTGTTATTGTTTTGGAAATTATTAGGCTAAGTGAATAAGCCAATCCCCCCCAAAAAAAACAAAGGTCAAATGTTTCCTCTGATATGTGTATTCTAGCACACAACAAGGGAGAGGAGGAGGAGAATAGAAGTTCAGTGGATTAGACAAAGGTGAATGAAGGGAAGGGAGGGCAGACAGGAATAGGAAAGAGAGTGAAATGGTTCTGACATAACTTTCCTATGTACATGTATATGCAGTCGAGGGGAGAAATAAAGAATCTCCATGCACTTCTGCCCCTTTCAATGCTTTCTTCACTCAAATTACCCAATACAGTTTCACTCTATAGGTTCTTTATCGAGAAAACAACAATCCTTAATGCTAGGCACTGCAATATTCATAATCAATTCACAGCAAACAATTCTAGATTAATTCTAAGCACTGCAAAACACACTTAATCACGATAGGCTAATGACAGACATTCCCTCTGCATGCTGAGTTCAAAGGTCTTAAGTATTAGCCTTTAAGTCCAGCAGATGCACACTCACTCAGACCCTGGTGATCAGGTCCAGAACCAAGGCAGGCTTTTCCTGGTGTGGAGCAGACAACCGGTTGAGGAGAGGGTCATAGAAGAAACTGTGGCTCTCACCAAGGTCCAGACTAGGTGGTAGAGTTTGAGAGCGGTGAGGATCACGCAGAGGCTCAGGAATGATGACAAGTGATGGGATGTCAGATCCTCATCAGGCTCTCCAGCTCTAGTGCATCCTTGTTTTGGCTGGCTGAATCCCTGTTCATTTGTTCTACCATTTATTCTAAATTTGGGTGGGTTTTGGACCCCCCTTTCAATCCTTATCAGTTACCACTGGATTTCTCAGTGACATCATTTACCCTGAGATCAGAAACATCTGGTCTGGTGGTCTCCACCCTTTCCCTCTCATCAGGTGAGGACAGCCTGCCAGGGGCTTCACTCCCTTTTATCAGAATGAGGGGAAGTAACTTGTTTGAGGCCATACTGGAGGGATCTGTGGATTTCCCTGGTGAAACTGCAGGTCTTTTAAAATGAAGTTTTTAAAATGGAGTTGCTTAGGCTCAGGCCTAAGGCCATCCTAACAACATGTGAATACACCACAGTGAATTTCTACATCATGTACAACCACAAGCCTGGGACCCTAATTAGAATAAGATGTACTCCATGTTTGTGTAAATTTGTCAAAATAAACTCTACTGTTATACATATTGAAGTATTAGTAAACATTAGTAGAGTACTTTAACATTTTTCTCCATATCCCTTTAGTATATTTGACACTGAACCAAATTATCCTATATTTAAGCTTTTCAAAGGAGCCAAAGATATCTCAAGAAAGTAGTAGATCAGATATCTGGAAGCAAATGCATATTTTCTCTGGGAAAAAGGATACACAAGTTGTCAGGATTCCCACAAATTAAGATAAACATTACATGAATTCATAACCTAAGATCACTTAACATATGAGATTGTAGAGCTATTTGGATCAGATAAACAAATCAAAAAGATATTTCCAACTAATTTAGATTCCACCAAAACATTTCAGATATAAGATAAACAATTATAGTGTTTATAAAAAAATTAAAAATAAAAGATAAAAATCAAAAATTTTTAGGAAACGAATTTCAAAGAGTTTTAAGAAGATAAAAAATGGATCAGAAAATTTTAGGAATGCAATACATAAAATATTGCAAACAAAATACCAATGGATAAGTAACAGATTAGATATTACAGAAGAAAAATGTAGTGAATATGAAGGTAAATGTGAGGAAATTACCCAGAATGAAATGCCTTTGCAGGGTATTTCAGGGATGAGGGAATTATAAAGACAAATAAATGAATCCAAATAAAAGAGAGAGAGTGAGATATTCTATCAACTTTTTAATCAGTCATTAGAAAGGAGATTAAAGAAATCTGATATATGAAGAAAATGTGACTCACTCTGAAATGGTAAAGAACAGAAATCCACAGTCATAAAAAAGCAGAAAAAATACTAAGAAAGTTAAAAAAAATTTGTATAAACTAAGAAGGGTTTAAAAAAAAAGAAAAAAAAACAGGATCCTAAAATAACCAACAATGTACAAATCAGACTTCTTACCATAAAGTGGAGGCCAGACAACACAAAACAGGTAATCAAAATTCAAAGATGATTTCTTAAGAAAAGATTCTGTTTGTATAAATTTATCAAATATGAGAATAAGAGCTACATTTCTGGAAAGTTTCTACCAAAAATATTATATCATAATACACCCTACAAAATGAGACAAAATGAAGGATTTAATCTGGAAGAGAAAATATCAGATTACAGAAGGAACAGGTATCCAATAAAAAAGAATAGAATACATAAGAAAATGGGAGGTATGAACTCTAAGCATATATAAAAAATAAATTGAATAAACAAGAAGAAAACTTCATGTGATACAAAAAAGGGAAGGAAAGATTAAAGAAAATAAAAAGCATAAAAAGAGAAGAGCATATAGGAATCCAAAGAATGTAAATGTAGAAATAAGTCTATCTTTAAAAGCTCTCAGTAAACAAAACTGTATTAAACTTCTAATTTAAGAACACATTGACAAAAACAGATTTAAAATATCATTTGCAGGTAAATGGATGGAGTTGGAGAATATCATTAAGGAAATAAGCCAGTCCCCTACAACCAAAAGCAGATGTTTTATCTGATATGCAGATGCTAATTCACAATAAGGGGGATGGGGGCTAGGGAAAAATAGAGGTACTTTGGATTGGGCAGAGGGCAGTACAGAGAGAGGAGGGAATATAGGGTAAGAAGGATAATAGAATAAATTGGACATTATTACCCTGTGTACATGACCAGTATGATTCCACATCCTGTACACCCAGAAGAATGAGAAGTTATATTCCATTTATTTATGTTGTGTCCAAATGCATTCTATTGTCTTATATAACTAATGAGAACAAATAAAAATGTTCTACAAAACTAAAAAAATATATAGTGGAAATTGTGTGTGTGGAGGCTGTGATGAGAGTATGATGTAGTATATGAGATTTCTCTGTATTTCATCTCAGTTTTCTTTTATAAACACTCTAGAAAATAAAGTTAATTAAACAGAAAAAAATTTTCAACTAAATTCTATTTTAAAACAACTAATTAAAATATAAGTACAACTGAGGATGCTAAATAAAGAGTTAATTTGGAATAACTGTTCACCCAAAATAAAATCATACTAAATGAACACAAAAATTAAGAAGGATCACTATAAAATTATAAGATTTTTATTTCACCAGAAAGATACAACAATTCTAAACTCATATGTACTCAATAAAAGTCTCAATTATGAAAGCAAAAATTGATAAAGTACCAAGAAAAAGCTGATAAAGCAATCGTAAGTTTATCAATTAATTAGTTAAGACAAAAATTTTAGAAATATTTGTGAATTTTGAATAACCCAATTAGCAATCTTGTTTAAAAAGGAATATGTTGATTTGTTCATCTGTTATTAAGAGTAAACATTTTTCTCACAAACTGTCACAAATCAAGTATAAACAAATTAAAAAGAAATCTGTATCCAAAAAGTATGTTACCTTTTTTATAATTAATTATGCTAGAAACCAACAGCAAAATGTAAGTTAAAAATTTCTTTAGTTTGAAAATATACTTCTCTGTAATTGAATATAAAAAATAAACCTTGAGGAGGTTTGAAATTAATTATAATTGAATAATTTTAAGCAAGTACACAGAACATTCATAGGAGGCTGTGGAAGCAATATTTGAAGATAATGAACAACTGTTGATGTTTATATTAGGGGGTAGAAATTCTGAAAATTATAGACTTCTTTGTATTTTTATTCTTTCTTCCCCACTTCTTCCCCCCCCCCATTTTTATTGGTGCATTATGGTTGTACATATTGAGGGGATTTGTTGTTATATGTTCATATATATGAACAATACAATTTGGCCATTATTACTCTCCAGCATTTATCGTCTCCCTAGACTCCTCTATTTACATGAAGAAGGCAGAGAAAAGCCAGAAAATTATGAACTATATATGTATCTTCAAACACAAAAGGTAATTCTTCTTGGAAAAAAAAAATTTGCAAAACTGGTAAACTCTGAGTTAGATTCCTAGTAATACAATGTCCATTTGTTAATATACTTTATGGGCACATAATGGGCCAGAACAATTGCTTCATGTTTCAACATCTCAGGCAATTAGTTTTGTCCATGTGATTAAGTTCTAGGCAATGAAAAGAAAGTAATTTTCCTTATAAGACAGCTGTCACATGATATGTTTTTTTTGTTGTTGTTTTTCTTTGTCTTTTATATCTTCCTTCTGGCTAGATACACATCATGGCTGGGGATGCAGGAGCCATCTCAGAATCTTTGTCCATGGAGTGATTTTGGAAATAAAGGTTAAGAAGGGTGAGTACTAGGTTAAAATGAGATGAATTCCTGGGAACCTGTGCAACAAAGCCTTTGTATTAGTCCTAGACCACCTGTCTTCAGATCTGAACATAAGTCAATTAATGTATTTCCAACTTAGTCAAGCCAGTTTTATTTTTAGTCACTTATCAATTTCATTCAAATCTACTTTTATTTTTTGTCTGATTATAACTATTTCGTTGGAAGAAAAGACTCCCCCAAGACAAACTTTCTGTTTTTGAATTTAAAAAATAAGGTGGATCATCAATTGAAAATTAACTGGCAATGTGGGGGTGAATGAGGGTGAATCATTGGTCAGAAAGAAGAAATAATATAATTATTAAAAGAAAAAGAGGCTCATTGGGGGTTAATTGAACACACATTCTAAGGGCTTCCTCTTGGTGCTGACAGTAATTTAATGTTGAATCATCTATCAAGTGCATAACTTTTCTCCAGCATGAGTTAACTCTTTCAGTTGGAATTAGAGAGAAGGCAGACTATTTGAGTTTCATCAGAAGAGATTAGGGAGAGAACGTATGTCAAGAAAGTGAGTGTGTTCACCAGAGATTTATCATTAACAAATGGAAACAAGGACCCAGATCAATCCCAAGAGAAAAGTATTTAAGAATTGAGGAAGTAAGGAGATCAGGATTAAAAGGTCTTAGTGAAATTAAATAATTCTGAGGAAAAATTCCTTGGGAAGGGATATAGAGGATTTAAAGACCATTATGTGAGATAGGAATAGTTGAATTCAAGATTTTCCAATTTCTCCTCAAGAGCTTAGTGTTGAGCTCAAAACCCACCTCCACCCCATGAAAATAAAACTAGGCAAAACATTGTAACAGTGCCTCATGAAGTGACAAATAAAATTTTTATTTAATAAGAAATTTTCAAACATTTTAAAGAAAAAAATAAAATGGTCTTCAGAGAAACATGTTTCCAATAGCTACATAGAAGATGTTCTTGAGGAAATTGGAGCCATTATTGCACAACAAATTATCGAAGAATTTAGAATAAACAACACTAATAAAGATACATATACCTCTCACAACCCAAACTTCTGTTATGTGAACTTGCAAACTCATTAGAGTTGAATATATTTCTTTATAGATTGCTCTAGAAAAAAAAAATATATCCCTTGTTATCTAAATTTGAACTTTTTGATCTCTCTTTGATATCAGAAATAGAGGTTAAAATATATCTCTACAAGAAGGAGATACATTTAGGTGTATGTATTATATTTTTCTTTCAATTTCAATCTTTTATATTCTAAATGTTTTGTATGGGATTATTAATAAACCTTAGCAAAGTATTTTAACATTTCTTTCCACATCTCTATTTAATATATTTGACATCTTTGATGATATCCTGCTGGCTTCAGTCTTAAAACTTTTCTGCCTCTTCAACCATTTTTAAGCCATTTCACTTTGATTCTTCATTTGGCTACTTTTTAAAAGACAATCTGAACAAAAACATAAAATAATACAGAAAAATTTATGTTTCTGAAGTTTTTTCATGCAAAATGGCTTATAGGACTTCAAACAGTTGCATATGTCAGAAGTCATTTTCAGAGTGGCATTTAATGTGCACAGGTGATCAGGATTGGCTGAGATAGTTACTAATAATGGTTACCTACACCTCTTCTATATTTCCCTGGTGGGGTTCATTAGCATTGCCAAGTGATTTAAATTGAATAGGTTAGGAGCATAATTTCAAATGGTCGAAAGTCTTTAGAGAAAGGAAGTTCATAAACTGTAATAGATGATTGGGGGAGTTAATTTCATTCCAAGTGAAATTAAGATGCTTGAAACAGACATAAGCTTTAACCTCCATATTATTTTCATTAAAACTAAAAGTAGAAAAAATACCACATCAGCATAATGTATAGGTCATGGAGAACTACGGGCTTTGAGAATTTATTAAAGGTTCCACTTAACATGAGCTACAGAAATCAGAGTCATCTGTAGGCTATTAGCTTACAGAAGCAGTGGGCAGAGTCCAAAAGACATACTATAATCAGACCAAGATGAATAAGCTCTACTTCAACAGCCATTGTCCTTTGCATTAAACAATGAGTTATTTAAAGTTGTAAGAGCCTCAATGGCAAAAACTAACATTTGAAAAATATATTTAAAAGTCACAGATGTGGTTCTCTGATATGACCATATTCAGACTGTAGAAAACTTTGATGAGAAAATTAAGAATCAATAGGGATGGAGACAGATAGGAGAGAAATGTGTTCAAAGGGAAGAAGATGGGGACCTGAACAAGTGGAGGCTCTTGTGAATTGTGCTACTATAAACATTAATGTTCCTGTATCACTACATATGCTCATTTCAGTTCTTCAGGTAATTATGGAGGAGTAGGCTAGCCAGGCCATATGGTGTCTTCAATCCTAGTATTTTGAAGAGTCTCCATACTGTTTTGCAAAGTGGTTATATTAAATTTGCAGCCCCACCAACTATGCATAAGTGTACCTTTTCCTCACATTCTTAACAGTATTCATTATTGTTTAGCAAAACTATTTCTAAATCGTTCATCAGGGTATTAAATGCTAGGGATTGGTCACACAATTTATACACGCTACATATTCTAAAGATTAAAAAGGTACAAAATCTTGTGAAAGAACCAGCACACTTCTAAAATATTTTTCTTTAGTCACCTGGAATTTACTACTGACTGCCTTGAAGATGGACATTTGGGGGTTGATTTGTAAATAAGGAGCCTACATAATCCATGTGAAAGTGAGAATGAAAAGGCAGTTATTACCATTCACTTTACAAAACCACAGACCAGTGGTTGTTTGTTGTTGTTGTTGTTTATGTCATGATTATGGTCCATCACATAAACTCTGGAAATGATGGAAATAAGTCTGCTACAGTTATGCAAACCCCTTTGAGAAGATGTTTAACAGGTGAATTATATAACTCAAGGGAACCACAGATACACTTATTAGTCATTTCTATATAAGCATTTGTGTTTCCATAATGAAAAAATGATTCTTATTATATACTAGAACTTTTTCTTTCATTATCCTGTGAGATTATATTAATGGTTATAAAATAGAACATTAGAGCCTCATATTAGTGTTTGTTCCCAGGTTTCCTTGACCTCCATTTACCTAGGCAATTAAATAAGGAGAGTCAGTAAAAAGCTATTTCTAAGAGATAGACATTTTAATGTCACTAAATCTAATACAACTTCTAATAATACAACTAAATGAGTTTTCCCCATTGGAGGTGAGCAATTATTCTTTTATAAAAGAGGAATATGCATCAAATATTATATCTTACTTGGAGTTTTGACATATCTGTAAAGTTTAATAAATTTCATATACTAAAGCTATTTTTAAAATAATTTAGTATAATTTTCTGAAATTATAATAAATAGTTATGGAGTTTCAATAATATAGTTGTTCTTTTTAAAATATTATTTTAATAATAGTGGTTGAGTCTGGTATTTTCTGTATGTTATTCTTGATGTTTTTTCCCTTGCCTCATTTGCGTATTACTTGGCTTTAGATATTCACTTTGGAATCAATTACAGAGACTTAAATGGAAAGAAATACTATTTTACATGAATATAGGCAAGATTTCTATTTTCTCAGGAATAATGTCTGGAGCATAATGTAGAGCTGTTGACCAAACTCCTTGCCTTACTTCTCCCTGGTGATGTGACTCTGGGCATAACCTTACTAAACTATACTCAGACTTCTCATAAATGGGTATTACACAGGTATGTGCCTCATGTTTATATGATACTTAAATGAGTAGATCCATGTAGAGTTCTTCTTCAGGGCCTGTCAAGGTAAATCTAGCTCTACAAATGTTAACTGTGTTTAATAAGAATTAATGGTGAACAGAGGAAGAGAAAAAGAAATAACTTGAAAATAAAGAAAGGGATAAATCTAGCTCCTGGCTTACAGTAGATTGATGACATGGACACTTTTTCATCAGGAGGACGCAAGAGCAGAATGGAAAGCTGATTTGGAGTCAAGTGGCTTGAAGAACTCCATTCTCTAGGCAGAGTCTCAACCTGTGGACAGCCAGCCATCTGATAATCTAAGGTAACCCAAACATCTATAAATGTGTAGAAATGCTTGCCTGGCACATAATGTCGGTGGCACCTGTGATCAAAGTGAAAGTGGAAATGATCATAAAGAAAACGATAGAGAGGGTCCCCTGTTGCTATAAAATTAATATTATGATCCATTCATCCAAAACTCGTGTGTTGACAGTCATCAATGTGATAGTATTTGAAGGGGTTATTTGGGAGGTGATTAGATATGATCATTGAGCTTTTTCCTGCTCCTTCTGCTATGTAAGGACCCAGCAAGAAAACCAGCTCTCTATGACCTAGTAAGCTGACCCTCACTAGTAATTGACCAAGCTGGCACCCTAATCTTGGATGGCCAGTTTCCAGGAAATAAGGCCAATATAAATATGTTATTTATAAAATACCCAGTCTGTGCTACTTTGGGATAGTAGCCAAAACAAACTAAGACACCTATGAGCAAGATTAGCAGTAGATATACCTCTGATATACATGGTTCTGATTAGCAAGGACTCACATAATTTCTCCACTGTTTTAACTTAAGTATCAACAATATATCAAGGTCAACTGTACTTAAAAATTAAACTATCCCAATAAAGAAGATACAATTGTTAAGATTTATTGCTAGTTTCTATAAGAACATTTTCTAACTGCAAAGAAGATCAAAATTTATTTAAAAACACATTGTGGGCAATTTATGCAAGTCTTCCCTCCTGAAAGTAGCAGCAAGATCATTCTTTTTTCTACCAGTTATTACCTCTAAATTAGAAAAAGGAAGTCCATACTAATTGTTGTAGTTTGGATCTGGAACATCCCCCAAGGGCTCAAGTGTTCAAGATTCGGTCCCTACCTGGAAGTACTACTAGGAGGTGGTGGAAAAATTTAGGAACACCTAAGTCACTGGGAGTGTGTCCTTGAAGTGTATATTTTGTCCTCTGCTCCTTTGTGTCCCTCTGCTTTCTGGCTGCCATGAGATGGGCACCTTTGTCTGTAACACGCTCTCTGTCATGATGCTATCATCACAGACCAAGAAAAACAGAGCAAGTGACCATGGAGGAAAACCTCTGAAGTTGTGAGCCAAAGTAATTTTTTCCCTGTAGTTGATTTATCTCAGTTATTTTATCATAGTGATGGAAAGCTGCACAATACACTAATATTATTGGCAAATTTCAAGAAGTTATCAGGATATGGAAAATGGAAATGGCAACCACATATACATTTTGAAAATTTAATTTTCCTAAATGAAGTGCTGTAAGGTGAAGAAAGAAGGATATATGGTAGCAGTGTCTTCTGGTGATTTGATTAAATAATACTAAAACTAAAAGTAATTAGGACAAAAACAGGAATGATTTTCAACATTTATTAAGTCATCATAATGTACAAGGTACTGTATGTTAAATAATGTAGTATTGTCCAACAGTTCTATGAGTTAAGACACTTATGAAGACAGTTAGATAACACACTTACTTAATAAGTTAGAAACTGGGACCAGAAAAATTAAATCAATTACCCAAGATCACAGATCATGCTGAAGGGATTACTAAAACTCCATGTAACAGAGGTGGTTAAATTGATATTTTAAACCAAGAGCACTGTAAAGACCAACAGGTACAGAAAATTATTTTAAGATTAGGGACATCATATGACCTTAGTCATACATTTGAAAATGGACTAGACCAACAGCCAAATGTACAAGGAAAGAAACTAAGGGTATAATATTCACCTATTTGTTGGAAACAACTGGAATTTATTAGCTTCACTTTACTTCAGTGCTGAGTGAACAAAGGGAGAAAACAGGGGTGGATAGGGAAGTTACAGAGTCTTTGGAAGACAAGGACATCTTGAATACACGGAACAAAGCAGAGAAGATGAGAGACATGCAGAATTCTGATTTCTAATGTGAGAATATCTGAGCACTATGAAGTATGAACAGAAAGCTGTAGAAGGGAATGAGACAAAAGCAGAAAAGGTAATAGGCATAAAAGTGAAAAAAATTATGACAAAAGACAAATGTTAATAACAAAAGTAAGATAAGATTGGAAGGTTTAAAAATAATAAATTTGCATCCTATAAAACCAGATGAATGAGCAGTTAAACTCCATTTATGTATGTGTCAAAATGCATTCTCCTGTCACATGTAACTAATTAGAACAAATACAAAATATTTTAAAAGATTAAGTCACTATGTACTAAGATAATGAGATAATAAATGTGTAAGAACCTTGAAAAAGTAATAAATTCAGAGGAAATCACATTTGCCTCCCTAGGGGATAAAATGAGAATATTTAAAAGAAAAGGGAAAAGTAACAAAAAAAATGTGATAAAATAGATGACATAAAATGTTAAAAAAAGAATTAGAGGGAATTTTGGATAAACAATCATATATTTATAATAAAACAATAATTGTGACATATTGTGGGGAAAAGTTGCTGGAGTATGTTGTCATTTTGAACTTTAGACAGAAAATAGTCACCACTTTTCTAGCAAAGCCAAAAAAAGGAGGTCTGAATTCATGAACAATCTGAGAAATTATTTATATTTTAAGACACAAACAATTTAAGAATCCAAAAAAGACTAGGGATGTAGCTCAATGGTAGAGAACTTGCCTAGTGTGTAGAAGGCCCTGGATTCCAACCCCAGCACCAAAATAAAATCAAACAAAGTAAAATAAAAATAAAACTATGAAATAATTAAATTACAAAGTAACATTAATTTTCTCCTGTAGACAAGATAATTGAAAACAATGGGTAGCCTCTATGAAATACTTAATGGAATGCTCAGGACCAGGAAATTTTACATGCTGTAAAATTACCTTTAATGAATATTAATATTCATTACATTATTTTACAACAGTAAAATATTTCAGAGAAATGAAATTTCAGCATATGTACTAGCAATAAATTTGCTTGAAAAACATCCTAGCTAACAGAAATGACTCAAAATTAAGTTTGTTTGTTTGTTTTTTAATAAAAGCTGCATTCGCTTGTGGTCACTGTGACAAAATACATGTGAATAATGACTTAAGAGAAGGTAAGATGTATTCTGGCTTAAGGTATTAAAGTTTTCAGTCTGTGGTCAGCTGACTTCATTGCTCTGCATCTGTGGTAAGACAGAGCATCTTGTTGGAAAGGGCATTGTGTAGCAGAGTTGCTAACCTTATGATGGCCAGAAAATGAGAGGAAGGAGGAGGAGGAGGGTAGAGGAAGAGGAGGAGAGAAGAAGAAAAGAAGGAGAGGAGGGGACTGAGAGAAAGAGGGCAGGAACTAGAAATATCCTTCCAGGATTCATCCTCTGACTTAAGTCAGATTTGTATCACTGGGACAAAAATATCTGACAAGGACAACTTAGAAAAGCAACAGTTTATTTTAGGCTAGTGGTTTCAAAGTTTCAGAGAGAACAGAGAGAAGAAACAGAGAGTTCCTCAGTGAACTATATCCAGCCTATAGGAAGCTTACAGTTAGCCTATCCCTACCTGCCTACAATTATCACCCAGTTAATTAATTCAGGTGAAATAATCTACTTACTAGGTTATAGCTCTTATAATTAATAATTTCAGCCATGCACATTCTTGCATTATCTCACACATGGGCTTTTGGAGGACACCACATATCCTGGTTCAGTAATGGTTTCAACACCCTCAGTGGTCTACTTCTTCTAATTGTACCCTACCTCCTACAATTTTTACCAACTCCCAATGCCATTAAAGAAGGCCAATTTGAGTGAGTACCATGATGAATCAATCTAGTGATGTGGCCAGTGTACTCATAATTTAATCATCTCCAAAGCCCCAACAATGAATACTGCTGTATTGAGGACTGAGCTTTGAATACACCAGCCTTTGGAAGAAATTTCCAATCTAAGCCATAAAAATAGCTATTATTCCTTGAGCATTTCCTATTTGACAGGCACAGTGATTTGGGCATTATATAAGTTTACTTGTGTAATACTTAAATTAACTCAAGGAACTAGCAATATTGAGGTCTTAATCAGTTTGGGCTGCTACAGCAAATAACCATAGACTAAGGGATTAAAAAACAGAAATTTACTTCTCATAATTCTGTAGGCTAGGAAGTCCAAGATCAAGCTATCACCAGATCCAGTGTCTTCAGAGGGTTCATTTCATGGTTTACAGTCGTATGTCTTCCTATGTATGGTGTTCTTTGAAGGCAGTGAGTAGAAATTCTCCAAGATAATCAATCTTTGACAAGGTAGATTGCCCAAGAAAAATGAAAATCAAAGCGAACTATTTTACATTGTATAAGAATTGCTATTTTGTGTTGCCAAATATGCTATGCTTGGTAACTATTAATGGGTCCAGAGGTGGAGCTTTCCCAAGAGAGAAGCAGTTCTTACATGATATGGAGTCTCAGGGTAAAATAGACTCTATTTGGTCATTGTCCATATACCTTGGCCCATAACAATAGCAGTCCAATTCCAAAAATCATACAGCTTTTCAAGGAATAATATTATAAGACTGAAGTTATTAAACGATCCTTCCTTTTAATATGTTGACCCAAACATGGAAATCTAGTTGCTGTTGATGACTCCCCCAGTGTGATCACTTGTGTTTAACATGATTATATTTTAAACTAATGTCTAGGCTTGCCCCATTGTATTTAATTGTTTTTGTTGTTCTTGTTGTGTGTGTGTGTAAAGAAAGAGAATACAAGAATTGGTTCATGTAATTATGGAGAGTGAAGGTTCATGTAATTATGGAGAATGAAAGTTTCCATGATCTTCAATCTGCAAGCTGGAGAACTACTAATGGTGGTTCAATTCAGTATGAATCTGATGACTTGAGAACCATGGGAACCAGTTGTGTACATCCTGACTGTAGCCCATTGAAGATTACATACTGTGTTAGTCCCAGTTGGATTATAGCTGTTATGGCTCAAATAGAGTGTATTCTTCCTTCCTTCAACTTTTTGTTCTATTTGATCCCTAAATGAATTGGATGATACTCTCTGACATTGGCGAATGTGATAATTAATTTTATGTGGCCTAATGCATAGCTTTTAAAACAGCATTTCTGGAGGCTGTGTCTGTGACTCAGTGATAGAGCACTTGCCTGGCGTGAGAGAGGCACTGGGTTTGATTCTCAGCACTGCATGTAAATAAATAAAATAAAGGTCTATCGACAACTAAAAAAAATAAAAAATAGCATTTCTGGGTGTGTTAGAATGTTTTCAGAAGCAATTAGCATTTCAATCAGTAAACTGAATAAAAAAAAATTTTCTTCACCAAAGCAGAGGAGCATCATTTAATCTCTTAAAGTCTGAAGAACAAAATTGATCATTAATTTAAATTAGGCTGGATGCAGTAGAGCATACCTGTAATTCCAGAGACATGGGAGGCTGAGGCAAGAGGATTACAAGTTGTAGGCCAGCCTCAACAATTTAGTGAGGGCCTAAGCAACTGAATAAGACTCTGTCTCAAATTTAAAAATAAAAAAGGACTATGGATGTAGCTCAATGATAGAATTGTCCTAGATTCAATCCACAATACCAAAACAAAACAAAACAAAAAACCAAGATATTGTGATATGTTTGCTAAATCTCCCTGGTTTTTAGGTAGAGTTTGAGTGAACATTGCAGGAGTTTGCTTCTAAGAATCTTCTTTTGTTAGGTTTCTGTGGCTGATCAAGTGTCCCTGCAATTTAAATTTTCTATTTTGAAATGTTAAAATATGTAATCCGATTTATATTCATGTCCATTAGGCCAGAAATGCATTTTATCTATTAAATATAAATTTAAACCTTATTTTTGAGTTTAGGATTGACTTCTCAAAGGTTAACTTCATTTCTTTGATTTCCAATATTTTGAAAGATAGAGGTGCATATTTAATAGATCCCCAAACTCTTGAGATAATGTAAAAGTCCTGAACCTAAAATATAATATTATTTCAATTATATGTTTAATAAACTGCCTTTCAGCTGCAACGTTCAATGTGACATATGTGATTTTATTGTGTAACTCTTAAAACCCAAGAATAATAATTGGAATTGCTTAAGAAAGTAGGCAAAGAGGCAGCCACAATCTGCTTTCTCAGAAACTCAGTAAGACAAATCCCATTTTTTTTTCTAACTTATATTCTATAGTTGTTATGCTATAAACACTGTCCTTCGTGTACTGGTTGTGTGTGTGTGTGTGTATATATATATACACACACACATTCCTGTTCATCCCTATATTCTTAACCTGCCTGAACATCTGGATTCCTTACAAAAACAGGACTTAAATTTTTTTTTCAACAGAGAATGAGATGAGATTACAATATAAACATTTAAAATGAAATTTGAATTACATGGTAAATAGATATGATGTGGGTGCCTTTTTGGGCTTTTTGTTCCAGAAGCCACATGTTTCCCACTCCACAGAGTACTGTGTTCCTCTTAATGAAGCCCAAGTGTTCTGTATTGCTGCCCTATAATTTTCTGGACAGAGTGAGCAGTTATCTGTGCCAAGAGAGAACTACACACTTCATTATCTTTTCAATAGGCTTGAAAATTATTTGTTTAAAAATCTTTTCCACTGTCACTTTCAGAAGTGTTTGCAAAAGTGATTGTTATAGATTTCCCTCTCTAATTACAATTTCAGAATTGCTTCACATTCATTCTCTCCTATATTTCAATAAGAAACTGAACTAGAAGTTTAAAAGTCACCTATTTCTTTCCCAAGGATCATCCCTCTTAATTCATCAATATTTTGGTTCACAAATGCTCTCTTCACATGTATTCAATTATTTACTTGTCATTCCCATGAGAGCACTTCATAGTGTATCTTCTGAGGGACAGATTGTACCATGTCCTGAATTTCTCTCTTCACTACCCACAAAATCATCACATAACTGTGCCAGAAATTTATCTCCTACAAAATTGCTGATGTGTTTTAGCTTAAGGAATACTATAATTCTGGGGTAGATTTTGACCATAATTTCCCACAGTATATTTCTAAAATAATTCACCATCCAATTCAATAAACAGCTTTATAATTTCAATAATCTTTATGGAGACCCAAATATAGTGCCTATATAGAGAATTTATAATTTTTAAACTCTAGGCTGGGCTTTTCAAACTACTTTTAATTCTAGATCTACGTAATGGCTAATGAGCAAAATCAATCTGAAATAGCATTAATTCCTGACTACTATAGATTGAATGTTGAGGGTTCCATTGTTGCCAGCTACAGGCTGTGTGTGTGAGTGATGAGCATTTGAGTGTATGGGAGGACTGGCCTGGTGTTAAGTGCTCTTTGGGCCACGCAACACACTTGTGCACTTTCCTCTCACTCTGCCTTTTATCCCACACAGCACCTGAGATGAGTGTGGCCTTCCAAGAAGTCAATCTGCTTATCTGCAAGGCATCACAAAGCTAGACTCAACCCACTGAAACCTGACCCCTTGCCT
The DNA here is from genome assembly GCF_045843805.1 of Urocitellus parryii. Classification (NCBI taxonomy): domain Eukaryota; kingdom Metazoa; phylum Chordata; class Mammalia; order Rodentia; family Sciuridae; genus Urocitellus; species Urocitellus parryii. Next base: position 109,377,743 of record NC_135540.1, on the reverse strand, counting down.
TATTTGGAAAGAACATTCCATGGAACCTCACTTTGCGTCCTCCCCACATTAAAATAAAGAATCAGGTACAAGCTTTCTCTCTTTCCAACAGACCCCTAAGGTTGAGAGCCTTCCCAGACTTTGAAAACGTATATCTGTATGCTTGCGTGCTTTTGCCCTCCAAGGTGACAGTATTAAGAGGTGTAGTGAATCATTAGCATCTTACTGGAGATACTTTGCATTTTGGCATGCTCTCCTGAAGGGGGTATATGGAAAACTCACCTGGTCCTCTCTCTACTTCCTGGCTCATGATGTAAGCTGTAGCTCTTATATATATTCATATCATACACCACCATGTACCATTTTCAACTTTTCAATAAGCTTGCCCAAACAAATGAGCTGCCCATTTATACTTCCAAACTGTGAGTTAAATGAACTTTCCCTTTATTTAAGTAAATCTTCTCAGGTATTTTATCACAGTGACACAAAACCATTACTTTGGCCTTATCATACACTACATTTTCTCACCAAATAGTTCCCACCTCCAATTAGTACCCTTATTTTATTAGTTTTTCTACAACATGGAAGATAATAATTATTGTCCCTGCCAAGACCTGTTTTATATAATGAGGATTTCAATATTTTTGTTCAGTTGGATCAGATTTTATATCTGTTGGATTAGAAATCAATGCACTATATATAATTTGGTGGAACTGTTGCCTACATCTATCCCACCATGTTTTGAATACGTTTTCCTGTTCTGTTGAAGTCAGCACATTAATATCTTGATTTTTCAGTCCTGTGCATCTAGAGCTATGGATTTGATTTTGATTCAGACAAATTGTTTAAATTCATCCAAGAATTGAAATAATGAAAAACTAGAGAAAGAAAGGTATCTTTTGCTCTGTTGTTCATGCTATGAAGTACAGTCTAGGAGATTTCGGGTCTAATTTCAGGAGTTATAGTAAAAATACCATTTTTACAGCTCTATAGAACTTTAAAGGCAACATAACAACATACATTTTGTTCATTTGGATTATGACTTAAACATACCATTATATTTGTGGCTCTAAAGTATAGATTTGCCTTGGAATGATGATCTATTGTGGCTATGGTATCTGTCTCACACTGTGGTCTTCTTATAGAAGAGGTACCAGTTTTCTTGATAACCATTCTGCAGCACATATTTGACTTATCTAACCTAAACCTTCCTTCCATATATTTTTGATGAGTCTATATGAAATTTATATCCTATGAGAAATTCTTTTCTACTTAAAATTGAGTGGATTTCTTTTGTTCTGCACATGAATACTGACTGATAAAATAATTGGTAATTATTGTTAGAAAGTAATGGTTTCATAAGGAAATGAGGATTTGGAGGTAAGGGATCTGATTTCCTTGGCAATGTCTGTACTAGCATGAGTTTAAAACATGGTAGCCTGTGACATTCAATATTAGAAGAGTTCCTTTAATTACTAATTATGTGACATTGGTTGAAATCATAAACCAGAGATTTGTGGCCTATATTTAAATACAGTTTTGCCATCTATTAGCTGTGTGATTTTTTAAAATTTTTAACCTATCTGCCTCAATTCCAAACCTGCATAATAGGACTAATTTATAGCTTTATTATAAAACTAAGATGAATTAATATATCTTGAAAAAACCTAGAAAGATATCTGGTATGGAATGGTCTCTTTGTTATTTGTAAGTACTATAGTTATTATTGTTACCATTATCGTTGTTCAGTTGTTATGATTCAAGAAACGTCAAGTATAAAATTTTACTTTACATGTCAGCTAAGAGATTAGCCCTTCACAGTTTTCCAGATATTTGAAAAATCAAGAGATTTCTTGGTCAGAGACAAAAGAGAGCGTATTATTCACTGTGCTAACACTAGCCAGAATTCATTGTGTTTGAATCTATATCCTAAGCCTACATTCCTATGGGACAACAACAACAACAAAAAATCAGCAGAAATATACACAAAATGTATTATAGTACAGGAAAGAAACCTCAAGCCTGGGGATAAGAACCATTTTTAATGGCTATTAAACTTTCCTGATCTTGGTCCCAGAGTAAAATATTATCACTATCATACTGGGCTGTATATAACTGGACTTTGGCACTATGTCTGTCTCTCTAGGCTGTCTACTACACAAACATATTTGAAAAGATGTTATGGACAAAGGTCATCAGTTCCTTTGCTCACAGAATAGGAAGAAATGTTTAACAATTGTGGAGAATTGTGTTCAAAATGTCTACTGCTTATTTCTGTGCTCTCTTTATTTCTGTTTAATTTTTCCATGAATATATGCACTTTAATGACTTCTCTGAGAAATCCAAGTGACAGTTCAGAGTATATTTGTTCTCATGCAGCATTTAATTAATGCTCTTATCAACAAGATCTCTATATTGTGCCGATTTATGAAAGAAAGAGCTATTTAAAAATCAGTACCTGAATAAGGTAATTATTTAAAGCACTCAAGTTTAAATGGATCAGTTTGGATTTTATTTTAAAGCAACTGACATGTCTCATAAATTCAAAAGAAAATATGAATAATATTTCATAATACAGGAATATGAAAGGTATTCATTTTCTCTGATTTGGCTAAAGTTAGTTGTTCAAATTTTAGACCTGGAGTTTTCTTGTGGCCTAATGGAGGATTTTCATAAAGTCTTATTAAATATGTGAATTTTCATATTTTGATTAATTCACTTCAAAGGTAGAGAATTACATGGAATTGTTGCACAATTTAATGGACAAATCATGGATTTGACATTTAATATGCTAAAAATATTGTTTTAGGCAGTATATTTAGCTTTTGCTCAAAATAAATTATCCAAAAGGCATACCAAAGACATGAGAACATTAAAAAAACGAGAGATTAAGTGACATGGTGGTTAGTGTGCAAAGATTTTTTATATATATATATATATATATATATATATATATATATATATATATATAATTGGAGTGGAGGAGAAAGTATAGAGAAAAAGAATTATATTTAGAGGAATAATGACTGAGAACTTTCTAGAACTAGGAACACCAGCAGATTCAAAGAATCCTAGTGAATTTCAATCAAAGGGCGTGAAAAAGCATAATTCCCACATCAAATAACATCATAGACTTCTGGAGAAAATGAATATTGAATATGCGTGAGAAATACATAGTCTAGTAATTGGCATAGGAACATGCAGTTAGGCACAAATTTTCAACATAATCGACTTTGAGCTTGATACATAGTCCAGGTCAGTGGAAAGGTTGTGGAAACAGGTTTAAGCTTCACTGTATAAACAGTGAAAAGCTAGGTATGCTAGCTTTTCTCCTATGCCATACCTAGTTATGGGATAGCTGTGAAGGCAGACAGACAGGAAATGATGTCAAGCCTGACTCTGTTCAAGATTAGTTCACAAAGTTTTCTGAAATTTTGTCTGTGGTGTGCTCAAATAATACAAAGCATGCTATAAATAATCTAGTGTTTCAGTTCTATTATTAAATACTAGCTGTTGTTTTGTAATTTTAAAGTAGTAAGAAATGATGTTTGATTTAATAAAAATTATAATAATGTGTGCCTAATAACAAGTTATTAATAGTGATTTTCTGTGTAAACAGAACTTCATTATTCTAAGCAAAAATGTGAAATTATGAGATCTTGCTTTCAGAAAATAGTACCATATTGCCTTAAAATAAGCTAATTAGCTGCTTTATTAAACATTACATATACCTGATTTTCCTTATGGAATAAAAGGTATCCAAATTGTAAACTTTGCTTTATTTTGCTTGATAATAGTGTGACCAAACATGTATTTATGAAGATAATGAGTAATGAAGAAAAAAAATAGATTTTCTAGTTTCATCCTTGGTGCTTAATAGAGACTCTATTTTTCAATTATAACATTTGTTCCAACTCCATCCCAGTTCTGTTTCATTTTTAATCCTCTTGTTTTGGCCTCGTTCTTGTAATTTGTGCCTGTGTATTGTAAATTTTCTAGAACATTTCCTGCCAGATAATTTCTATTTGACATTAAACTTCAGTCTTTCTAGTCATGGATTCTTTAGGATAGAAAACAGAGTTTCAATTTTGTTTGATAGGGTCCACATACCAATTATAGTAAATGTGTCAGAGCCGCATCCACCTCTATACTCCTGGAGAAACCATGACAGTGGTCCACATTCCCATTAGATAATAGAAATGTTTGCAATAAGATTTATGAAATGCATATACACTTTGTTCTTTTATTTGCTCTTTTATGTTAACATTATATAGACAAAATATTAACAATTCTATTATAAATTAAATCATTCTCATTTACCCCATTTTTTTAACTTCTTGGGCTGTTTTAAAATACCGCTAGAGTTGAAAAATATTATATGAGAAACTTACCATATTGATAAAAATTGCTTTGTTTTTATACCTTTTGACATGTAAAACTATTTTATCTCAATGATATCAGCAAAGGTAGCAATAATCAAGAGGAACTCATTTAAATAATATTGATTGTTAAAACATATATCCAATAAGAAAACTGCAAGATGTCTGAGTTTATAAACAGAATAATAAACTGGAGTCTATCTAAAGAAAGAAAATCTTATTTATTTTATTTTATAGTTTCATGTAAAAGTAGCACTTTTATAATAAAAGGTAACCAATTTTCTGGGTGAACTTTTTAATTGCACCACTTTTTTATATGTTAGAAAGATCCCACTTAGCAATTCATGATTTCCCCCCAAATTTTCAGGACAGATTTATACTTTGTCTAACTGTATCTTTTTTTATATTTTAAAAAGAGTTTCAAGAAACTAACAACATTTAAAACCACTATGATAAAATATCATGTTATATCTCAATATAAAAAGCCACAATTACAATAAATTCCATTCTGATAAGAAACCATGTAATCATTAGAGTATTTAAAAAACCACAATTTCAGATCAAATATATTTAAATAAATTTTAATAAATACAAAAAAGATAATGTTTAGCATTAACTTGCAAGTGATTAATTAGGAATTTTTAAACAGCAAACATAACGACACATTCATTAAAGGTCAAATTTTTCACATATGTAAAACTAGTGGCTTTTCCCAATTACAAGGTCACAAATTACAAATATTATTAGATCCCAAATTATTTCTCAACCCAGGAAATCTACTACATTAGTGTCACCCAGAAAATTTCAAATTGCATGTAATATAAATATTCAAAGTTTAGTGTTAGAGCTTCATTGTGAATTCTCTATGTAAATAATTTAAAAATTTAAATAGTAGCCAGGGGTAAGCATTTCATTTCTTGTATTTATTTATTTATTTTACTCTGCTAATGTAGTAACAAATATGAAGCTTTTTCAAGTTTCCATGCACATCATCTCTAATGGAGACAGTTCATGAAATGTCAAATTCCTTAGTTTGGAGCACACCAAACATCTCAATTCATATCTGCTCAGAAAAATATTGAAAACAAATAGGACATCAACAACTTAAAATCAAATATAGCAAAGACCATAAGGAATCATGGACTTTTCTAGGGAGGTGAAGTTTAATTCATGATGATGTGGCTCAACAGTTCAGTTTCATTTATGCCTATCTAATCATACATTATACATCTTTACACATGATTCTAGATTTAAAGCATAGAGTTCCAACTACTTTATTGGATATTCTTAAACAATAGGCATATTTGGAACAAATTTATATGTCATTATTTCTAAACCAATTATGTGTTTTGCTTTTATAGTATTGTTTGTTTCTACAAATATATTTTGTGGGAAATATTTATATTTATCCAATGTAGGATGGCATTTTGGCAACATGTTACAGCAAAATAAATCTTCTAAAAAGGAGAATAAAGGCTGAATTTTCATTTCAACTAAGCTAATTCAACACTTTCAGTGGGGAAAAATGGCATTTATTTGGGATTAATTTAGGCTTCTTTTTATAGATAGTAATTTACCATGAAATGTTCAATAAAACCAACACATAATTCTTTAAGTCCATCGTGTTTAAATGTCATGAATCTGACAGCATGGCAAGTGGAAGCAAAACCTTTACAACTCTTAACAAATCTGGCAAAATAAGAAAAAAAATTGAAAATAATGAGGTTAAGTACTAACTTTTGTTTGCTTAATCAACTGTTAAGCATTTTTTTAAAAAATAGATGTTAATTATCTATGGACCATAAATGGAAAATGCAATGCGTTTATATTTGTAACTACTGCTAGTGAATAGTGAACATCACAGAAATGGAGTTTTGGTTTCTGAACAGTACAGTTCTCTTGGTTTTGTCCTGTTGACAAACTGAGAATGGCCTTCTTATTTGAGGGAATTTCCCAAAAATGATATAAATATTCATTTAAATTAAAGCAAGGAAAAATGAAGTTTTTGATTTTTGTAAGTTTCCCTAAGATATGTTATACTGCTGTGTTGTTGTATTATATAGAAAATATAGTCTTCCAGAGTTTCAAGTCACACAGTGATTACGGTTATTGTGAATATTGAATGTTGAATGAGGTAATATAGTGTGTGTGTGTGTTCACATATGGTATATATTTATGTTTGTATACACACACACACATGCACACACAGACATATGAAGGTCTTAGAACACCGACTAACTTGCAATGAGCTCCTGATAATATACTCCAAATCCTTTTATTTAAAAAATAAAGTATAAAACAAATCAGTAATGAAAATAGATTACTTGATATTTGGAAATGATTACTGAGATATTTCCTTTTGTATAGGCAAAAGAACATACAATATTTATTACACGTCTAAGGTGTGGGAGAATTAGACTACCAGATATTTACTTTTTAAAGAGTTTCCAAAAACCTTCACTGAGAAACTTGAAATTCAGATTTTTTCATATTACTTTCCTAAGCAGAATTGCAAGATCATTTGTAACTTAATGGGTTAAAACAATCAACTAGAAATACTTTGGGAACATGTTTACATCCATATAGAAAGAACATTTCTAAATATATATGACTCAAGACCAATTATAGATAATAATTTAGTTAGACATCTATTGAAAAAGGAATTCCATTGACTGAATTAATTGCTATTTTAACAAAAGATACATGTGTGATTGAATTCATTAATTAAAAAATAAATAGTTTGGATATTATGAACTTATCAGAATTTCTCAAAATGCTCATTCTTATACACCTGGGAATTACACACACACACACACACACACACACACACACACACACACACACAGCTAAGACCTTACTAAAGGTTCATTGGGAATATCACTATATGCCAAAAGTGCACGTGTTAATTGTTCTTCCCTACTGGCAATATTAGCTGTTATTATGTATCAAGTACAACACAGAGTGGTTTATGGTGGAGTATAACTTACCTATATGAGCTGCTCTTTATATAAATAAGCAGAAATAAAATATTTCAACTAAAGGAAATGGATATGCTAATAAGCTCCTAGTTAAGAATTTTTTAAAAATCTTGTATGAAATAGATTTTGAATGATTTATCATTACCCTCCCCAAAGGCCCTTCACATGAACTATATCTTAGTATTTTAGTAATAATGATTATGGTGATAAGATCATAACTGTTAAAATATTTCTGTATATACAAATATGTTCCTAATTTATCGACTTTCTTAGGATTTAAAAAGGAAGGATGCTGTACTTGGTTTAATTAGCTCCATTATTCCTGTGGGTTCTTCTCTTTGATATTTCTTTCCCTATTTTTCTCTTTGAATTTCATAAAAGAATGAGCTCTTAAAACTAATGGGAAATATGAATATCTTTAATAAAAATTTTGTTAACAAAGGATCATTTTATGAATAATTCTATTAAATATAGTCTTTTATGTCATGAACAATACAGAAAAATATCATATTCATCGTGTTCACACTAAGTGGTTTTGGTACAGTGTCCTTGGTTCCCAATTATGCAAATGTTAAAAATAACTGCACCACTTCTCACTTTTGCTTTTATGCTTCTGTGTAGCCTGTAGAGCTCATGAAGATCCATGAAACCTCAATAAAAAAAGAAAATAAATGGCACTATAAGGCAATAGGTGAGCTCATGATTCCCTCAAAATTCTTAATCTTTTTATATGGAAAAAAATCTAGCAGTTGCCTCAAAAATTTGAAGACGGATGTAAGAGTGCCAGAAGACTAATAGTTAGAACAATTTATTTAGTATCAATATGGCCCCAGATTTCAAATTAAGTAACAAATATTTCCTATATTTCACAGACCGTACCTGAGGGTATTAAGTAGGGAGCACGGGAAAGAAATTCCTAACAGGTGCAGAAGGACCATGACAGTATAGAAAGTGACTTGAGCCATTTCATTTCTCCTCTAAATTGAATAATGACAGGTCATTCCAAAGTAAAGTGCCTACAGAGCTCGGATGCCCTTCACAAATCCATCCTAATGTCATGGCCCAGTTCAGTTCCCTTAATCAGTAACAAACAGTGTCACATAGATACATGTGATATATAGAGAACAATTTGCCTCTCTTACCAAATATATTTACCAAAGAAACATATGAGTAAAATAATAGGTTCTGTGTTGTTTTAAAAAATAAGACATAAATTTTTAAGGGAAAAAATTAGTAATGTGTCTCAAGGGGATCACTTATCCAATCCTGAGATAAATTCAAAGAGAGATCCCTGAAAAAGATTTCTAAATGTTAACATTGGCACTTGAAAAGACTCACTGGAGTTTAAAAAATATTAAATGGTTAGATTAGTTCCATTTTTATAACCAACAGAAACATGTATAGCAAAGAAGGCAAAACAGCCAATATCTTAGCATAGTAGTGATGTCATAGGTCATTAAACAACTCTCTGTATTAAATTAATTTACATGACTCATTTAGCCTTTGATAGTAAGTATTTATAAGAGTGAGATTTAATTCTCAACTAAATTATGTGAGGGTGATATGTGTAATATTAAAACCTATGTGTAATATTAAAACGAATCTCAGGCCATTGTACAGAATAGGAAGTCAAATACATAACTCTATTAGATATCTACTATGCAATAGTGAGTCTGTCTCTATCTCTCTCTATATATATATTTATATATATTTTGTACATAGTGTAACTCTTTGTTGTTGTAGAACTGAATACAATAATTTATGTGTTATTTTGAAGGCCAAACAGACAAATATTAATATATAAAGTGTGTTTTCTGAAAAATTGGCTTTATGGTGACAAATTCATATCATTTTTATGTTTTTAAATTGGTTTATGGAAAAGTGAATAGTTATTAAAAACACTGGTTCAGTTTTTCAAAATGCTTTACCATGGAACATCCTTCCTCTCTCCAGCAAGAGCCAAACCTTTTGATTTATCTGAACATTAAAAGAATAAGTACGGTGTAAAAATATACCAAAGTTATAGAAATCAGAAAATCATGAACAACATTATAGGGAAATTGGAGCCATCGGAACCATCATTAGGCTCAAATAATATTTTAGTGATTGAAGTTAAAAATTCTGTTAGATTATTTCAAAGAATAACAATAAAGGTAAGTTTTCTATCCATCTACCATAAACACTCTAAAACTGTTGCCATCAATGTAGTCACAGCCTTTTGTCAAGTTACAGATGAATCTTTTCAGTTCTCCTACAGAAAGTGTTATTTACAACTATTTTTACATATGTACATATTTTATAATGATATAATTCATAATTTATATTCAGACATTAGGGAGAAGTGCAAATGTCTAAAATATCTTAAAGTGCATACCATACAAAGCATTTTTATTATTTGCCTTTGAGCATTATGAACCTTCTCATATTATTGCACACAAACCTAAACTACACAGAAGACCTATATGTTTAAATGTGTATGAAAATAGAATATCTGCAATTTCAATGCACATTTTCAAACTACTGAAATGACAAAGAACATGTCACTAGAAGGGTTTTAAAGAAATACATTTATTGGCTCAAGTAACAATTGTATTTTATTTATTAAGGATTATGAATTACTTTTTGTGAGGGAATTTTTAATGTCAAGTCTCTCTTCATGGCAAATTCTGTTAATAAAGATGCATCTGTGACCTTGGTATTAATACAATCATGCAAAGCACATAGTAGAGTCACACTAAAACAAAGAAAATGAAAATAAATTAAAAAATAAATGAGGCAAAGAAAAAGCAATTTTTGTTGAGATTTTGCTTATTTTCATAAGATACTCTTTTATTGATTTGTAAACATATCTATTTTGCACTATACTCAAATACTGTACAAAATTGCAAGAAATGTCACTATTTGACTATTTGTATTTCTACAAAAACATCATTGTGAAGGTGCATCTATTATTAAAAGTCAGCTAATAACTGCTAATGTACAAGTCAATTGAAAGTATTTTAGATTTGCCAGAAATTTTGAATCTAAGCATGATACACAATTGTTAACTTTTATTAGCATATTTCAGGGACATAATGGTATTTTCAAATAGTAAAAGAAAAATAAATTTACCCACTAATAATTAGCAATAATATAAAATTGTAATTTTGTTTTGAATTTAGTTATGCACTTGTGTGTGTGTGTGTGCGTGCGTGTGTGCACACAAATATTTGTGCACGTGAACCCACAATCTGTTGGTGATGTTTTAAAGTTATGGTTTAAAAATGTTCAATACTTACCAAAACCTCTTCTGGTATACAAAGCTGTTGTAAATTTGAGTCAGTGAACTTTAAAGTTGCAATTTACAAAAGCAGATTTACATTAATCCTTATCTGAAAGAGATGCTTTCAAGACAGAAAAATGTGCCAACTAACTGCCCTTTCCTTTATAATTAGTGGCTTCTGAGTCCTGATGAAAAGAAGCCTTAAGGCAGAATTTGCAGTAAACAGGAAAGAAGAGAATCACATAAGTGCTATAGTCTGGAACACCTATGAATTCTCATCAGTTGGAGTTTTTGGCACAATTTTCTAATCCAGTATGAATGTTGCTCCACAGCAGCCAAACTGGATTCACTTTCCAATCTCCAGCACCAAAATAAATAAATAAGATAAAATAAAATATTTAGCTGATTCATTTTAGTTCAACACATACCTGGAAAGAGTATGACACATTTGTTTTCTTTTAATTTAAGGTAGTCCCCATTGATTAAAATTTTGAAATAGCTGTGGAATCCCAATTATTACTTTCAAATAAACTCTGAAGCTAAAAACATAATGACCATGACATCCCAATAGTTATGAAATTGTAGGCATAATTAACATCCTGTCAGGGTGACTCATAATTGTTTGAGCTTGTCATGCTGTAATATGTACATGGCTATAGATACTATACAGAATAGGTAAAAGCTGATTTCAGATTTCTAGTTTTTCTTCTTCTGCGTGTCTGAGTCAAGCTTCCAATAGTATTAGCGGGGATTTTGTGCATTCATGAAGGGAACTGATGTTGCAGATATAAGGTTCTGCTATTTCGAAGTATTCATCTTTGAATGACAATGTTATCTTCCATCATAGATAGGCAACAGTAGAAAATAATCCTATTTAATACCTAAATCAAAAGGTTCCATAAAGGGTGATACAGGATCTCCACTTTCATCATTATTAGGATAGGAAAAAGAAATATCAGGTCATCTGAAATCCACTTGAAACCAAGTCCTAGGGGAAATCTTTAAAAAAGACAATGGCTCTTTTGGCATGGGGTGCTTTCTGCCCATAGTTCCATGAGTTAGCAAATGCATGTCTCCATTAAAGGTCTACTGGTAAGCTACATCATTATATACATACTGTACATATTGGTTCACAAATTAGCAGTTATTAGTCAGACTGTACAGAGCCAAACACCCAAGTTTAATGTTGCTATACATCCCAAAGATAACTTGTATCTAGATTCAAGGACTGACCCCTAACACAGGCTCTCTGTTTAAATACGTGGCCCAGTAAACTAAATTAAATGTACCAAACAAAACTGGGAAAACTATTCTGGACATTCTGTCAATTTTGCTAACACTATTGAAGGTTTTCTTGGCTTCTGCTGGCTTGTTTTCCGGCTTCTTGTTGGGTTCTGGCGTGGTTGCGCTCTTGGAGATGGTGGAGAGTACTGGATCTTTTGAAAGATTCGGGGCATAATTGGCAACAGCCACCGCATAAGCATTGTTCTGTATCATGACAGAAGCTTTTTCTTTTTTCTATTGAAAAATATAAGAATTAACAGTGTGGGTTGAGCTTGCCACTTAGAATTTTCCAAACTTCAAATTCTGAAGAAAAATATCCTGATACGTATCAGTACCCATAAGAAAAATGAATTTAGGAAAATAAATGAAACAACTTTATTAAATCCTAAAACCATTAGGATTTTATCTCAGACTAAAATCATGGTGTTATTTTTTAATCAATTTTGTAGTTTTCATGGAAAATACAACTGTAATAAGCAATACATATTTTACCTATGAGTCACTCAAAAATTTGTTGAATTAATGAGTGAATGAATAAATGAAATGAATAAATATTTTAATAAGAGGAATGGTCATCTACAATAAATTATCCTATATTTATAACTTGATAACAGAATTCCTTATGTTAAAAATCTTACAATACCACTTTGCTCAGATTCTAGGAAACTGTAACCTTATGCAGATGGCAGTGTAAAATTGACTAAAACCACTTAAGGAGAATGAAATACCAATTCTTGGGATTTCACCTAACTCATCCCCAATGTGTTTCATTTTCTAATTGCTAGTTTACCTATTTACAGCTCTTGCCTGGGTTATGTTATCTCCTGTCTGGATGAAGCAGTTCCTTGTGCTTTTCCTGAGTGGCTTGACCTTGGTTAAGTCATTAGACACACTATAGCCACAGGGATCTCTTTAAAACATAAATTGGATCACCATCATTCCTATGCTTAAACTTCTTAAAAAATATCCCCTGAAACTTATGACAATTCTCACCATGACTTCTCTTTATTCATTACATGAAAGTCTTGCTGAAATAACTTCAGTTTTCTGAATACTTCCTCACTTTGTTGCCTCAGACCATACTACTTCCCCATCTTGGAATGCCTCCTTCTGAGCACATTTTTCACAAGATCAATTCCCTTTCATATTTTAGTCCAAGTTTAAATGTCATTTGCTCAGAAAAACCTTTCCTTAGTCACTCTATCTAATGTAGTCTTTGTTTATCATCTATATTCTTTCACAGCATCAAGATTTATTTCTCTGATGGCATTTTTTAGTGTATAAATTCTTAGATTTGATTGGCATCTTCCTTTTTCATTAGGATCTAAGTGTGATGAAAGCTGGAACTGCTTCTTTCTTGTTCATCTCTGTAACCTTGGCAATTAGCACGAGACCTTCCATGAGGTAGGCACCCAATAAATAGGTGAGTTAATGAAATCTGAAAGCATAAGTGGTATTTATCTTTGTTTCTATGCCAATATAAGTAAATTGTGAGTTATCTAAATGCAAAGAAACTTGAGCTAGCTATGAATTATTCAAAAGAGTAGGACCACAGATTTAAGGACAACAACAAATAAGTTACTTTAATAATGAATTCTGAAAATATTAAAATAAAATAAAATAAGGAAGGAGCTCTGAAAGCTCAGGAGAAAATGAAAACAGGTCTGGATTACCCAGCTTTCATTGGCAGGGTTTTTCCTACTGACAAGATGTTCTTCCAGATCTGCTTAGATATAAAAGAAGGAAAGCGGGATTACCATTTGGAACATTATAAAAGCTAAAATAACAGCTCTCCTTCCTAGTGATGTGTGTAGTTTCATGTTACAAATGAAGCTTAATTGCCATGTGTATTTCTAGTAAGAAAATAATAGCTAACACTTTTCCACCCTAGAGTGTGTGAAGTCCAGGGTGTCACCTCTGGGCTAGGAAGCAATTTCCACTTTCACCCCACCTAATAAGTTCAGAAATGGAGGCTAACCAGGTCTTGTGACCTGACCAGGTAGTCTGTCTGTTAAATGCCTGAAAAATCACAAATTAGATGTGTCTGACTTCCAAACCTTTGCTTTTAAGTTATGTTGAATGACCTGTCTGAGGAAGTTGTTTGAAACTTGGGAGTACATTTTTTCTTTCCTAAAATATCCCAGTTGAAATTTATATCCCTATGGCAATCTTCAAAAAGAACTTGGCAACTCATAAGAGGTATAATATCCATTGGTTATACTATTATTTCAACTACTTCTAAACATCATTTATGATGAAATCCAATTGCACTTGTACAGAATTGGGGTCTTGGAAAGGATCTTTAACCTTTCCCTCGTCTTCCTGCTTCCATCTTTGGTTTGAAGAAAGGAGATGAAGACAACAAAGCTATACTGGATGTCTGTAATAATAATAATAAAAAGTGAACTAATATATATTCTAGCCACATTAAGAAATATAAATTTTCTTAGTGGAGTGCAGAGACAATGATCACTATTATATTTTGGACAATGACTGCTGGCACACAATATGCATAGATAACAATTTATTATGTATTAGGAGGAAGAAGACATAAACATTGTGTGGAAAAACTTAATGAAGTTTTTGTGGAAGTGATACATTTACGCTGGATCAGGAATTATGGTAGGATTTAGACATTTAGACAAAGAATCATACAATGTAAATGTTTTTTGTTGCAATAGGAGGCTATAGACAGGAACTCTAAGCCAACATCCCTGCACTTGTATACCCTTCAGTTGCACATATATGAAAAAGTCATACTAAAATCATTTAACAAACTTTAGAAAGCAGCAACTAACCAGTAATCAGTATAAATACTCTGACAAATCAGAGTGGACATTAGTGGTAAATAATTTGAAGAGATCTACCAGCTGGTTCACCAAATATCAGCCCTGCATATTTATATATTAGCAGTGGTTTTTGTTCCATAATAACACTGTGGTTTCTATAAGAAGCAGTGTTAAAAAAATCACTTCCAAACTAATTTTACCTAACTAAGGTTTTATAAACAAACTCAGTGAGCTAGTTAAGGACAGAATTCACCTTAGTTTTTATTCATTATTCAAAATATGGCTTCAAAACCTGAATAAAAGTAGAGAAGGGCTTAGCATTAAACACAGGAGATGGTGTTGGCTTCAAAATGCTCCCTTGGAACTTGGAAACTTTACCATTTTCAGGACCAATATCAAGGAAAGTGTAAAAGCCATATGGTCTATCTTTAGTCAAGATCCAGGGCTGGCACCTGTAATTTCTTACCAGTTCACTGAATGAAAGGCAGAGCCCTCATATGGTGCCACATCTCCTCAATTCCTAGCACAAAAAAAGCTTTCCTGGCTCAGGATCTTACAAAATCTTGTATTAAAGGAGAAAATAGTTTCCCTCAGTCCATTTGAAAATAATAATCACAGATCTACAGTCAAGCACTGTTTTTTTTTTGTTTAAAATTAAATGTGCACAGAGGAAAAATGCTATTGAATTCACTGATGACTTAATAATTTTAAGATAACCTAAAACAGAGCATTCAGATTAATTTTATTATTGTTCTTTATAAGACAGATTTGACAGTGATAGTACCAAAGAATAGACATACCCTTAAGCCATTACTAGAAGATCTTACCTTATCCTATTCAATACAGAATTCTATTAAAAAGGACTATGTTGAGAGAAATTTTACTGTAAAGAGCTCTTTGAATATCATGCATGCCCTGGATCAAGCCAGACCATCAGTAGGCTGAATACTTGGGCCACAAGACTTTGACCTCTCCAAACTAATTTCCCTACTTAGCATAACCCTTAGTTTGCAGACCCTTGAATAAAAATAGTACAATGAAACCATTGTTGTGTTCACTGTTCAAAAGAGTACTCACTGCCAGAAAGCCACTTTTTAATGCCCTTATAAAATTTTCATTTGAGAAGTAGGAAAGTTCTAGTAGTTCTTACTACCTAATGTTCCATAATCTAATTTAATCCGATGCTGTATGTCTATTTTAAGGCACTTAAATAAGCCACTTCATATCACCTGGAGGATAAGGCAGCTATGGCAGAAAATATATATATATATATATATATATATATATATATATATATATATATACACAAACACACATACACACATAAACACACACACATAGAGTGGGTTTCTGAAGTAAAAATTTAAAAGTAACATTAAAAGTAAAAATTGGAATAAACTAGAAGGAAAAATCAAGATAGACTGACAATGCTATCTTCTTTTACTGTTGAATAATTCATGATTTTTTGATGCCTATACATGGATGACTATTAAAATATCTCCCGAATTCTTTTTTTTAATATTTATTTTTTAGCAATAGGTGCACACAATATATTTATTTTTTATATAAAATTTTATATGCTGAGGATCAAACCCGGTGCCTCACACATGTTAGGCAAGCACTCTACCTCTGAGCCACAATCCAGCCCCCACTCCCACCCCCACCCCCAAATTCTTAACCACTATGTTTCACTTCACTTCCTCACCTACACATACCTCAGGTAATTAAAATATAAACTATCTAGAAATACACTTAGCCTAAATGCTCTCACTTTCTGCCCAAGTCTGTATATCATTCCGTTCTCCCTGACCTGTGAATGGTACCATAATTCCACAGGAACTGGTAATTAACTTTACACTGGTCCTCCCATCAGAGACATTTTATTTTCTTACCATCACCAGACTAACACTGACTCAGTTGTGAGTCACATGTATTGAGATGTCACTTGCTGTTGCTGGTATTATGCAGCCCTTCTATTCCTTTCCACAGCACTCTGGCACTTATCTCTATATTGCACATGTGTAGTTTCTCTCTCTCTCTCTCTTTTTCCCTTCACTTAATTGTAAGCTCCTTGAAGGCACAAACTAGATGCTGCAAAGCTCCTAGCATAGTTCCTGGCACAGAGCAGAATCAAAAAACATTTGCACAATGATAAGTGAATGATAGTTACTTGAATGATTATTATGATAAAATGCATATATACAATGTAAAGTATAACATAAGAGACTATGTTTATAAGAAACAATAAAATCTTTGTTAGATTGGTAGAAACAGAATTCAATTGATTTTCTACAATTCTGTTATGTGAATTATCCCCAGAGTCCTGAATTTTACCATCTAGAGACATAGAAGAGTGGAAGATAATAAAATAAGCTCAATCAAAAAATAATGCCATGGACTTTTTATTTGTGACTGGGACCCACATACTGAAGAAGGGAGTGGAATTGGGTTTACAAATGAAATTAATAAATGACATCTTTATACACTTGGTGGGGGTAAAAGTGTAAACTACGCTGTTATGTAGTTTGCTGACAATTCAGTTGTCAGTGAAGTGGAATAAAAAGGGAATGTAACTCATAATGATTCATTTTCAACATTCTAGATGTTTTATAAGATTCAGAATATTTTTAGTTTATTACAATATTAGAGTCTCTCAATACATATTTAAAATGTCAGGTCAGGTAACTTCCTGACTACAGAAGTCAAAATGTCTTACACAATGGTGGCAAACCAAATTTGCCCTTCTTTCTGTAGTAGGGAAAATAATGTCCTAAATAATTTGAGCAAATGACCTACCTATGATGTATACACTAATGATATGACATGTTAAATGAATGAAAATAATAATTGCATGGTTCCAAAGTTGGAGAGTGTCTCAGAAACTGTTCTTTATGATTTTAAAAAAATGGGCTTTTTATATCAAACACTGCATTAACAAGCTTTGGAGAAAACCCGGGTCTCCAAAGTACAAATTTATGTTCTACCATTCCATGTTGCCTTTTTACAGTTACTGAGGCTGCTAAGGAGCCTGTTATTTGTAAAACAACAACATGCTTCCTGGCCAGATAATCTATGGCCAACTGTCTGCTAACCACCCTGACTAAGAAAAGTGATACTTACAGAATATTGTTTGAAGGTTAAACAGTCCATCCACTTCTCTAAGTACTCTAAAGTTTTTCCTTGGATTAAACTGGGCCATGAGAAAGCTACATACTTGGACCATATTAGTTTAGCGCCTTGAAGAATTGCCTTCACTGAGTTGTATGTTAATATAATGCCTTCAGCTTTTATTGAAGGGGACTACAAGAAACATCAATATGAAATTCATTACTGAGTTTACTGGGAAAAATTTGACATCACTTGCTACAGTAACCAGTTTTCCCTATGATAAACCCCACGTGGCATTTTGATTTTAAAAAAGCAATTTCAGGATAAGAAAAAGCTTTTATCTGAGAAAATTTGTTATCATTATTTGATTAATGAAAAAATAATTCCCCCCATGTGTTACATTTGTTACCAAGAAGCTTAGAAATTGAAACTCTACTACTATAGCTGTGGACTGCAAGCTAATGTTGGCCCAATGGTGGATATGTCGGAACCTACTTTCCTTCATCCTAGTTTTCTATTTCTATTTTAGTTAATTATAGTTTAAAAACATGCATTCTTTGTTAAACTGCCTGAAATTCTTTTGGAACAAGACAAGATGTTTAAAATGGAAATAAATAAATAAATACACTTGAAAAATGTGATGTTTTCTATGAATTAAAGTGACTCAGAAAACAATGGCACATTCCAAAAGAGTTTGGATAGTATGTTGATATGTCGGTATCGCCGGTAATTTTTTATCTCTGTATTCCATATTTTTCTTACCCAGTTTAGAATTACTGCCCCAGATTTATGGAAGCAATCTTAAGAAATTAAAGTTAATGAATTTTAAAAAAACTATAACTCAATTAAGCTATGTGCCAGATGCTGTGCTAGAGCAGATACAATAATTAATAAAACAAAACTTATTTTCCCTCATATATTGTAACCTAGTGATAGAAAATGATTCACTGACAATAAAACTAGAGATTAATGAGATGTTATAAAAGGAATTTGTGCCAAGTGCTGTGGAAATACAATGGGAGATCTCTATTATATTAGTCTGGAAAGTTTTGAGGTTAAATAATATCAGATAGATCTTAAGGAATAAAAAGGAATTTGGTATTCAAGGAAGGAAAGAGAGAAGATTATTGCAAGAGGGCTCAGGGCCTTAATATATGCAAAATACTGTGCAAAGGACAAAGAAATAATTTATTAAAATCAACATCATTATCCTTATTATGATTGGTGAAGGAGCTAAAAATAATATGCAATTACAAACTATGGTAAGGGGTCTACTGAAAACTTGAGGGCAGCGTACATACTTGCCACGAGGTCCTAATTATTTTTGGACTACTGGTGCTGAGAAATTTCCTGAGGAATTGACATATGGGCTAGGGATGAGCTGGTTGGGAATAGCAAATGGCTGGACAGTATGCTTATTGATGCAGATAATCCTCAAAATATTGTCAGCAATATTCTTAAATAGGGGACCTCACAGTAAAAAGTAAAGCTTAAGCAGCATCAAAGAAAGCTGAAAGGACTGTCTTTGGGAATAAATAGGAACATATGCTAGAAAGGCTGGATCCACCGTGAACTCTGGCAGAGAATATGAAAACACAGAATGAATTATGGCAGCTTCCAGGATATGAGGGAAGGAAGCTAGTATTCTGAATTCTGTTTTAAGAAGACAAAAAGTTTCAGGGCTGCCCCTGAAATAGAGTCCTAGGGCATAACAGCAGAAAGGTTGATAAGATCCCTAGAGAAAAATGGAAAATTATCCAGACTTAAATATGGAGGCTACTTGTGCCCCTCAGTTACAGGATAGTAAATGGGGGAAAATCAGATTACAGTAGACTAAGAATTAAACTGAAAGTAGGCAATTTTTTTTCAAAGTTTGAGTGGAGAAATGAAGGTAGAATCTTAGGAGGGAGTGCTGTTGTTGATTTTATGGAAAATTAAGCATGTTAAGCATTTTCATAGGCTAAAAGAAAGACATAAAATGGAAAAGATTATTTTGATGAAATAAGAGAAAAAAACAATAACTGATGGAACAAGTTTGATAAAAATCACAGACAGAAAAGATTGAAAAGCTGGAAGGGTAGAATTAGTCTTGGACTAAAGAAGGAAAATTGTATGTGAAGGAAGATTCTAGAAGTATTTGGAAATTGCATAGAGAGGTACTTTTGTATACAGAAGGGCATAAAAATTTAGAGTTGGATTCTTTCATCCAGCAATACAGATTTAAATTGATCAAGTATTATTGTTCAGTTTCACAAACGAGGCTAAAAATAGTATAAAGTCCTTTCCACACTAAGAGAGCAAGGTAGACTCTATTTTCTAATACAGGGCTCAAAAGAAACTTGAACATAAAGGAGTGAACCTGCTAAACCTGCTAGTTTAGTTGCAAAAAACATCTATAAAAATCAACATGACACAATCTACAAGCAAACAGTGGATTGTTAAATCCATGTTTAAATATGTTAAAAATATATTTACTGTTTATAAAAATACACAATCAATTTATAGCTCTGAGAAGTGTGTGAATGTGTGTATATGTGTGTATATATATATATATATATATATATATATATATATATATATATATATATATATATATTTAGGGGGTAATATTGGGTATTGAACCTAGGGTGCTTGGCCATTGAGCGATATCTCCAGATCTTTTTATTTTTCATTTTGAGACATAAGCTCACCAAGTTGTTGAGGGCCTTACTAAGCTGAGACCAGCCTCAAATTTGTGATCCTCCTGCTTCAGGCTCCTAAATCAATGGGATTACAGGTGTGTACCAGCAAACCCATCTCTGAGTAGTTTTCTTTGTGAGATCAATTGATACTTGCTATTTTACAAATTTTAAGTTTTCTTATGCTCTCTTTATTGACATATAATTTAATTGTATCTACTTATGTTCACAAAAGCAAAAGACTTCCTTCAGACATGTTAGTCTAAAAGGACACCAATAATGGGCCAGGTACAAAACTCTTTAAATCAGAGGTAGACTGCATTGAAATTTCTTTTTGGCAGATAGGCCATCTTTAGGACTTCTAATTAATTTCCTCTCAGTTCTAAGAACCTGTTTTTTTTCCTAAGGTAAGTTTAGGAAATATCTCTCAAAATTCATGTGCATCATGAAATTGGATAGAGTACCCACTTTTAAATTCACTGTTGTAAAATGTTTAAAACATTTTCATGAAGGCAAAGGAGTCCTCTCATTGGATTTAAGATCAGAAATTCATTTATTCAACAAATATTTTTGAAGTGTCTCAGTGTCAGGCACTGTGTTAGTCACTCTACCTGAGGAGAAGCCAATACAAACAAGCAACATGCCTGATGTGTTATTCTAAGTAAACCTCAGAACTAAAGTAATGATGTTAGTTGCTTTCTTCAATATTAGATTGGAACATCAACAATTTCAACACAGATTTATCTTGTCTATGTGGACAGACAAATCCAGTATTGGTTAGTACTAGGTTATTGCATTTAAAAATTATTAAGAAGTTTTTTTTTAATTTATCAGGACTTCGGTTTTCAATTAAAAGAGTTGAGAAGGTAATTATTTGATAGGCTAATCAAAATGTCAACTTGATTGGCACCACCAAGTATTGAAAATAATACACCAAATAAAATCTTACAACAAAACTTTATAATTTATCTTTTGTAACATATTTATATTCTATCTTAAAATGTTAGTACAAAAGAGCATGTGTGACTAATGCAGCTAAAAAGAAGTAATTGCATAGATAAAATGAAAAGTTTTACACTATATGGGAAATGAAAACATAAATCAACCATAAAATGTAATAGAAATGCTGAAATAGCCTAGAAGTTAAGCATAGAAAATTGATCAGATACTTTTTAATATGTATTAATTGTATCTGTTAGTAGGCCAGAAGAAGAGTTGATAAAATGAAATAAAGCAACACTCTGTAAAATTTCTATAGATGATGAAATTTAGGACAAAGAAGCAAGACTTTTCAACTAAAACAATCATTATATGTATGTTTAAAGGGCTTTATGTGATAGAAATGAAAAAATATACATTCAAATAATTAAAGAAGAAATAAAATCAGCAAATGTTATTCTAAATTTAAAGAAATAAATTTAGTAAACATAGAGTTGAAGGAAATTCTCCAAGTAGAAGTCTCTACTATTATTAAGAACATTTTATGTCTTATTATAATCCAAAGCCTTCTCTTAAGGAAACAATTATTGTATCAAAGAACAAAATACCCACTAGCTTCATTACTTGCAACCTAAAATATGGAAACGAATAATATTAAAATAAGTTAATTTTAAAAGCAAATAACTTTTCCCATTTAGACTATATGAGCAATTTAAATTCCTAGGTATTCTAGCACCTACATATTTATTCCACAAAGTATGGGGAAGATATGAATTCTATTTGGGCTTTTACAACCAAGTGACAAAGATGGGAAGAGGTGAAGGATACTCATCCCATTGATAGAACCTGGAATTCTATTACAGTGAAGTTAGTTCCCATTTTCTTTTCACAATCTCTCCCCTTATTCAGTGTAGCGATTTAACAGCATGAACTTGATGGTCAAATAGACAGATCTGGATTCGAGTACACTTACTAACCAGCTGTGTGAGCATGGTCAAGTAAATAACTTTACTAAGCTTCAGATTCTTCATCAGTAAAAAATGAGAATTAAGGAAAGACCCTAGTTTTAAGATGGCTGTAAAGATTATGTTGAGAGAGCATATGTGAAATCTTAGCACAGTGTCTGACACATAGAGCTCAACAGACGCTGGAGAGTGGTTTTAACAAGTGTTACTACTGCTATAGGCACTCCTAAAGGATTTCAGGCAAGAAAATACTTTGGTAAACACTGATATGATACACAACCATATATGAATCATATACATATATGAATTTCCTTAATGTCAAATTAATATCTGCCACAAGGCCGATGTGTTAGGGGATTCTATTAAGGTCAGAATGGAGTTCTCACTTACCTTGTCATTTACTACACTCTTCCCATCCCAAGCCCATCCTCTTTTGGTGAAATAATTAACAGTTGCAAATTCAATTAGGGCAGAGAACACAAAAGCATAACAAACAGCAATAAACCAGTCCATGGCAGTAGCATAAGCCACTTTGGGGAGAGAATTTCGAGCACTGATGCTCAGAGTTGTCATTGTCAGAACAGTTGTTACTCCTGCAAAAGAAAAGATGGAAACCAAAACATCGATAGGTATTAGCAAGAGAGTGTTAGAACCAGTTGTTCGTTTTTATATTGTTTCTTTTCCTAAGAGCTATCTTTGGATGCCATTTTAATTTCCCCAAAATTACCTAGTTTAAGAAAACAGTGCAACAGTGTTTAAATAGTTTTAGTTTTTGAAGTAATGACTCCTGAACATGCCTTCAATTTTCATTATTTTTCTGTATAAATTATCTTTGTTTTGTTTTGTTTTGTTTTTAGCTAGTTTAGGTTAAAGAGACTGACAACAGTGACATAGAACCTTCGAGGAAAACTCGGCACTTTAAATTGACCCCATTGCTCGTTAACATAAATTAAAAAATGGACACACAACTCGCATTAATTTGTTCATCAACTGTTGGAACCATTCTAAGAGATGAGCCAATCTCTCACACACACACACACACACACACACACACACACACACATGCAGGAATTATGATTAAGTTCTTCATTCAAGTATGACTAAATAATTATGAAATTAATTCTGGGTTGCTCAGCGTTATGAGAATAGTTGTTTTTCTTATTGTAGCTTAGAATATACATGAAATAAAACAAGGCTCTAAAAATAAAACCTTATAAAAATATATACCTATTTTCAAAGAATACTTTATATCCTTGTTGGTTTAAAATAAAATCTCATTCAGTTTCTAGTTTTTCTGCCTATGGTCAGGACAGTCACACTTGTTAAAATAAAGGAAGGCGGTGACTCAGGACGTAAGTTGTGCTATCAGCACTGAAGACAGCCACAATCACCCATTTTATTAGAGGTCCCATAGACTGATGAGATGTTTACTTTTGAGACTTTTGTACAGAAGATAAATATGAGACATATACACGCATATACACATATGTAAATAGATGACAGAATTTTATATGAGAAAGGTTACTCATTATGTGAAAATGTACTTAAATTCACCATCAGCCAAGGAAATACAAAGCAATAATGAGATACTTTTAAAAAAAAACTATTATCATCAAAATACTAGCAAAACCGTAATGGACTGATACTGTGCTGATGTTGAGGAGAATGGAAGGCAACAAATATTCTTTTTCATAGTGATTACAAGTTGGTGTCATAGCTAACAAATTGGATATCAAATTTTGAGTATGATATAAGGTAAATATCCAATTTATTCTTTTGCATGTACCATCACTATTTATTGAAAAGGCTTGTTCCCCATCATGGGATCTCTGTTGAGAATAAATTAACTTTAATTGTATGTCTTATTTCTGGGCATTCAATTCTGACCCAATGATCTCTATATCTACCTATATACAAGTTTCACACTATTTTTGATAGTCCAGCTTTAGGTTTATTTTTCATATCAATAAGTTGAGGTCCTTTCTTATTCAACATAGTGTTCTTTTTCAAGTTTTTTTTTTGGCTATTTGTAGTCACTTATATTTTCATATGATTTAAAAATCAGCTTGACCTTTTCTGCAAAAAAAAATGTTACTGGAACTTTGGTGGTTATTGCAGTTAATCTGCAGATTGCATTGGGTAAGTACTACTATCTTAAGCATATTAAGAGTTTCAAGTTTAAAACATGGGATTTTTTCCATTTAAGATAGAGAAACTAGATATATAGAAAATGTTTCCATGGTTTTTTTCATTTGGCAACATTCTGTTGCCTTCAATGTATAAAATTTTCACCTTCTTTGTTGAAGTTTTTTATAGATGTGTTATTTGCTTGGATGTTAATGCAATTGGAATGATTTGCTTAACTTTATGCTCAGATTTTTCATTGGTGGTGTATATAAATACAACTGATTTTTGTATGTGCATTTTGTACCTACGATTTTTATTTTTATTTTATTTTATTTTTATAGCTCTAATATTTTTATGCTGTTTACTAAAGGAATTTCTATGTAGAAGTTCATGTCATCTGCAAATTGACTTTTACTTTGTGTGCCTTTAATTTTTTCTTTCTTTCCCAATTGCTGTGGCTATTGCCTGCAGTATAATGTTGAAAGAATGAATGAGAATAGACATTTGTATCTTGTTCTTAATGTCAAGGAGAATGTTTGTAGTCCTTCACCTATATATTTCTTAAATACCTTGTTATCAAGTTGAAGAAATTCTCTTCTATTTCTAGTTTATTGGGTACATCAAAAAAAAGAGTTGTGTATTTTATCAAAAGTTTTTCTGTTTCTGTTGAGATAATTTTCATTTTTTTCTTTCCATTTTCCAGAAAACAATGTTGAATTACATTGATTAATTTTTATATTTCAAACCAATCGTGCATTCTTGCAGTAAATCCTACATGCATATGATATGTGATACTTTTTATTTTTAAATTTATTTATTGTTTCCTTCTAGTTATATATAACAATAGGATTCATTTTGACATAATTATAAAAGAATGGAATATAATTTATTCTTATTCAGTCTGCAGTAATTCCCTTCCCCTCTGTTACTTCCTACCCCTGTTCTCTTCCCTCTGATCTATGGATCTTTCTGCTACTTACTTACCATTTTATTATTTCTTAATTAGTATTTTGTGGATTAACTTGATGTTGAGATTCACTGTGGTGTATTCATATATGAACATAGAAATGATAGGTCCGGTTCATTCCACTGTCTTTCCCTATCCCATCCCTCCTCTCTTCCCTTCATTCCCCTTTGTCTACACCACTGTGTGTGTAACCCTTTTTAAATGTGTCTGGCCTCACTTTGTTTATATTCTGTTGAGGATATTTGTGTTTTTATTCCCAAGGAATATTAATCTGTGTTTATTTTCTTCCTGATGATTTCTTCCTCTGGTATCTTCATAATATGGCATAGAACTATTGAATGCCCTTGTTATTGTTTCCCTGTAAGTTGAGTTGTAATGTTCCCTCTTGTTTTCCTGGTTTTCGAAATTCAAGTCTTCTTCTTCCTTCTTTACTTACTTATTTATTTTTGTACCAGGGATCCAACTCAGAAGCCCTTAATCACTGAGCCACACCCCAGCCCTTTTTTATTTTATTTTTAATTTTTACTTTGATACAGATTCTTGCTAAGCTGCTTAGGGCTTTGCTGCGTTGCTGAGGCTGGCTTTGTACTTGTGATCCTCTTGCCTCAGCCTCCTGAGCCATTGTCGTCATCTCCTCCTCCTCCTCTTCCTTCTTTTCTTACTCTTTCTAATTAAAGATTAGGAAATTTTGTTTATCTTTTAAAAATCAGCTATGGTTCAATATTGATATTATCTATTTTTATTTTTATTCTCTATTCCATTTATCTCTGCTCTAACATTTATTGTTTCTTGTTGCTTTGAGTTTAGTTTCCACTTTTCGACTTTTTAAGGAGGAAGGGGTTAGGTTACTGACTTGAGATCAACTTTCATTTTTTAAAAATTTTTATTTGTTCTTTTTAGTTATTCTAGAGTAGAATATATTTGCACATATCATACATACATGGAGTATAACTTCCCATCTTTGTGGTTGCACATGATGTGAAGTTACACCGGTAATGTATTCAAATATGAACATAGGAAAGTTATGTCCAGTGAATTTTCTCTATTTAACATAGGTATCCACAGGTACAAATTTCTCTTTGAAAAATGTCTGTGTCATAGTCCATAAGTTATCTTAAAGTTTTTAAATAAATTGACATATAAAATTGTATATATCCATGGGGTACTATGTGATATATGATACATATATACATTTTAAATCAAGTATTTTCTAATTATATTTATACTATATAGGTAAATACAAAAGACAATATAAATGTAATTATTATTTTAACTCCTTTTCTTCCTACCAGATTTGAAACATAGGTGCATAAGGCAGTAATTATATATCTGTATTGATATATATATACAATGTATAAAGATATAAATTGTGATATAGCAGCATAAAAGGGGGGATGGAGCTGTATAGAAGCAAAATGTTCACATATTATTAATATTTAGTCATCAATAGTGGAAGCTAGATTGTTAAAACTTTAATCTGCAAGACAAACACTAAGAAAATAATTTTAAAATATTTAGTTATAAATAATAAAAATTACATTAGTATATTTCCTGCTGCTGCTACAAAACACCTGAAACTGGACACTTTATGAAGAAAGGATTTATTTAATTCAAGATCAGGTGACCCTATCTCTTCAGACTAAGATGAAAGGACACTGATTAATTACTCAGATTCACTGGAAGAAATAAACGACAACAGTAAAGATATCTGAAGATACCCTTTAGAGTTTTTGTAGACCAGGTCTGCTAATAACAAAACTTAGTTTTTGTTTTTCTAAAGATATTTGATTTCTACATAAATTTTGAAGGATAGTTTTGATGGATATAGGATTCTTAGCAAACACTTTTCTTTTCAAGACTTTGCATATGATATCCAACTGCCTTCTGGTTTGATTCTTGAAGATTTGTTAAGGGTCAATTACATTGAGGTTGCCTTTACATAAGATGCCATTTTTGCAAAAGTGAGTTTTCTCATTTGATGCTGTAAGTCTGTATCCTTTTTAAGTTTAGGCCTCAGGAGTCTCTGTTTTGTTAGTTGAGTGATCACCTAACGACTAGACAGAATTTTCCTTAAACACCTGAGGAAAAGAAACAAACAAAAACAAAAAACCCAAGCCATTATCTTTGCAATATAGTTCTGTGTGCAGTTCAGGCTATGTTTTCAACATTCAGCCAGGCTGCTTATAATTCTGCCTTGGTATTCACTTCCTGCTTGTATAAACCCTCAAGAACAACCAGAGGTGGGAAAATAGGGCTTACTCCGGTCTTTCCTGAAGATGCATAGAACACTGGGTTATATATGTGGCCCTATAGACTCCAAGAAATATATCAGTGCTTTTCAAAATTCTTGTGTAACATTTCATTCTCCAGCCTTTCTGACGAATTTTTGGTTAGTCTATTATTTGACCCAGATGTTGTCTGTTGCTTCAGGTACGATAAAACTAAAACATTTGTCTATAAATACTTTCGGTGAATGAGAATTCTCTGTCTGGCAAACTAAAGACAAACGTTTGGACAGGGTCTTCTATGGAGCCATCATTTAGATCAAATGAGGACAATTCTGAATGAGCAGTTGTAGCCAAGTTGAGTGGCCAAAATAGAAAATGGACTTGTAACTGATTTCTTATTGTTTCACATTATTTTTGTTTGAAAATGAAATACCAGGAAAAAATTAAAGCATGAAATCTATAAGGAAAGACTATAAGACTGTAACACTAGTTATTTATGGGAATTAATAATAAAGGGATTTTATTACTTTTTTTGTGTTTTATTTTTCTGCAGTAAACAAGTTTTCCTTTAAGATAAAAACATACAAAGGTTTTTAATTTAAAAAGGGATAATTCATGTCATCTCTCATTTCTAATTCATGTGTAAATTCTCAGGACAACTGATGGATGACTAAAAGCTAACAGACTTTTTTAAAAAAGTTAAATACCTCTAGTATAAAATAAAAGTTCAAATGATGGAAAACCATAGATTAAATTCTGTTTCAATGTCTATACTTGTATCTTAAAATTAGGTTTGTGTCTGTTCATTCACACTAATAAAATATTATAGCAATTTCAATATGAATTTACAGCAAGGGTATTTTTCACTATATTCAAATCTCCCCTCTATCTAAATTTATTTTCTTTCATTTGATTTTGGGATTTTGACAATAATACTGATAACATTATCTATAGGATCCTTCCTTCCCTTCCTGCATTCTTTCCTTTTTACCATTTAACTAGGAGGACAAAATTTTTAGGTTAGCTCTTCTGCTTACTGCTTCAGCCTCGC
This sequence comes from Urocitellus parryii, assembly GCF_045843805.1. Taxonomy (NCBI): domain Eukaryota; kingdom Metazoa; phylum Chordata; class Mammalia; order Rodentia; family Sciuridae; genus Urocitellus; species Urocitellus parryii. Next base: position 109,349,009 of record NC_135540.1, on the reverse strand, counting down.
CTGATCTCATTACACTGTAAATAGAGCAGAGCATTAATAGACAGGTGATGTACTTATCTGGGAAGCTCACAAAAAAAAAAAAAAAAAAACTGCATGTGTCTGTCTTCCAACCCTGGGCATTTTTCTATACCTTGTAAGGTATGATATAAATGAGTGCTCCCTTAACGTCCCTTCAACAGACTGTCTCTTCCTTCATCAGCTCTGTGTGACCTTCACAACATATCTCCCCTATGGAAGACTTGTTTTTTTCTTAGTAAAATAAAAAAGGCAAATTTTGGTGCTCTCAGCACAAAAATTCCTTGCTTATATCTGAAATGTATCCGATCATTCCCCATTGCACAGACAGTAACATATGGCTTTTTAAAATCCTAGTTCATTTTACATATTATTTCTTATTTAAGGTGTAGATGCCAAAAACATTACAAATCTAATTGTTATTTAAACTCATAGTAGTTTAGCAAATGGTATTTTAGCTAAGGTGGATGAAAACATGCACTGAAAGAAAAAAGGTCAAATCAGAAGAGGTGCTTTCAGCACAGATACACAGGTGGGATCTGTGGCAGGATTTCTGTGTTCTGAATCTATGACCTTAGGGAACTTTTCTGGCCTCTTTTTTTTTTTTATCAAAGTTTCCTCATTTTTAAAGTGGTGATTACAACTATCAATAGTATTGCTATTGAGATCAATGGAGTTACTGCATGGAAAGCTGTGCTTCTATTATAAAAAGATACTTTGATGCATGTGAAGAAAAATCACCCTGAAAACATAATCAAACAAATTTAAATAAGAAAAATAATGTAAAATGAAATCCTCCAGTAGATCTTTATTTTATCGAGGGTTTGTATGTCAGTGTTTGTATTGGGGTGTTGAATGGAAATTAGAAATCAGACGCAAAAACTGCAATACAATAAATGTAAAATTGTTTGATACCACCTGCTGGTTACTACTAGAAATGGCAGAACAAAAAAAAAGTGTTGCTTTTCTTCTTTATAGAAAAGCAATAAACTCTTTCCAAAATAAAATAAAATGACATTTACAAGTACAGACTAAATACACTATAAAAGATTATAATTTTAATTCATAACTGTACTATATTTGAATGATTAAACCACTAAACCTTCTACATGTTAGAGAAATTAAAATCTGAATAACATATCTTTGTCATAAAATCTAATGCATTCAAACTCCACCAATTTAATACAGAAATAACTATGATCTAGAAGAAAACATTTAGAAGACTAATTACTCTGTAGGCCACACTCTTGAGGGAATGATAAACTGATTTTTTGTTTGTTTGTTTTGTTTTTCTTACCTGAATCTATCTGGGATTTCCTATATCCAATACTCATATCACTCTCCCTAAACCCTTTTCATCTTGAAGTTTGACACTCAGTGAAAGGATCCACAATCTAAATGATGCCATTTTCACATTCAAGGTTGAGGTGTTGAAACATAAATATTTTGTCAGTCTGGGCAATTGTACATGCTATTTGCTCTACCTGGAGTCTTTCCTCTGTCACTCATTCCTCTCTTTTTTATTTAGCTAATTCCCATGTATTCATTTAATAAATTATTAATGAGCACCGACCAAATGTCTAGTAATTTTGCAGGCACTGGGAACGCATCAGTAAACAAAATAGCAAAGACTCCCACATCTTAGAGTACACATTCTGTTAACATTGCCTTACACATAGCACAGTTTTTACAATCTGAAGGATTTTTTCCCCTAATGACACCTATGACCTGATCCAATGCACCACTCTATCATATCCTATCTTTTTCAAATTATTTGTCGGTTTGCACAATTTTATACCCCAATAAACTATAAGGATTAGAACCGATTTTTCTTCTCTCTAATATCTAGGAAGGTAAGAGCCAATTAAATAGTTTTTTGAGTGAATTAGATTTATTGAAACCATGTTCCCAGTGATCTGTAATGGATAAACATTTATTTATTAGAATAACTGCAAGAAACGTATTCCTGCTTTCATGAAGGAAGCAAGTATTTCATCTTGACTTTGTGCTGGCTCCGTGGAGCTGTGAATGGAACACAAGCCAAACCAGATAAGCTAAAAGATATTAAAAAGCAAGAATAAAAAGTAATCTCATGCATATTGGACAAGGTCATGCTGAGCTATGATAGGGCAATCTATCTAGCCCAGGTTAGGTAAGTCTTCCCTGAGGAAACAAGGGGAAAAGTAAAAGGGGGTACTAGAGAAGGAAAGTTAATACTAGACTAGAAAATAACATGTGCAGAACCCCAAGGAAATGGCAAAGCGGGGAACTTAGGAAGAATGTTAAGAAGGCTGCAAGTAGGGATGGCAGAAAATGAGGGTTTAAAGGAAGGAGACAACTCCTGAGAAGGTAGAAGGAGCCAGATAGTCAGGGCCTGTTTGACTATGTCAAGGTATTGTAAGTTGACTTCAGGAACAATGGATAGCTGCTATAGAGATAAATTTCCTCAGGGTGGTGACATGATCACTAATTTTTGTTTAAAATATTAATTTGGCTATTCTTCCTCTATAGTTAAGGTGACAATTTATTTTTTATTTTACTTTTGGGGGGGTTTTCTTTCTATAGTAATTTTCTTTTTCTTTCTTTCTTTCTAGATTTCCTTTGTCTTTGGTAACTCAGTTTGTTGAAGATACAAGCTGGTATGCATGGTATCCTTCTTCTTGTAGTCTTTATCTTTCTTAGAGATCTGTGAACTTTCTCGATTGTTGTCTGTTTTCATATTTGGAAAGTTCTTAGCCACTATTACTTCAATATGTCTTTTGCTCTCTTCTCAATTTCTTTTCTTTCTGATATTCCAATTATGAGTATGTTATGTCTCTTAAAATTGCAGCACTGTCTGCAGATCATTTGTTTTGTTGTTTATCGATTTTTTTCATTCTTCTTCTACTTGAGTTTCTCTTTAGGAGTTTCCTTGACCTAGATAGGACCTTGGCCATTCTTTCCTTAATCATGCTGAATGTATTGGATGAGCCCATTAAATGCATTCTTTATTTCTTTACTATGAATTTAATTTCTATAACTTACTTTGATTACCACTTAGAGTTTACCTATATTACCCATCTCTGGCATATTGTTTCCTTTTCTATTAGAGACATTATCATAGCAAGGATAGTGATTAATAGTACTTTAAATACCTTGTTCAATGATTTCAACATCTCTAGGATCTGGTATTTGCTTTGTTTTTTTCTGGCCATTTTTGTTTTTATATTTCTTTTTGTCAAGTGATATAATTTTCTGATGAAAGCTGATGATGTAGATTTGAATAACAGAAACAGATAAATAGACTTGTAGTGTAAGTTTATATCACTTCTGCTAAGAATTCAGTTTAATGTCTGCAGTGTTGAATACTTGTTATAATTCTAGGTGCCACAGGAAATGAAAGTTAATACTAGACTAGAAAATAACGTGTGCAGCCTTGTTTTTGTTACCTATCTCTCACTTTGTTATGGTTTAGATGTGAAGTGTCCCCAAAAGATCATGTGTGAGACAAGGTAGGAAGTTTTAGAGGCAAAATGATTGGGTCATGAACCTTAATACAATCAGTGAATTAATCCCCTGATAGGGATTAACTGAGTGGTAAACAAATGAAGGTAGAGTGTGGCTGGAGGAGGTGGGCCATTGGGTCATGCTTTTGAAGTATACGTTTTGTCCTTGATGAGAAGAGAAGTCTGTTTCTTTGTTTCCTGGTGTGATGTCCTGAACTGTTTTCCTCTGCCATGCTCTTCTGCCATGAGGTTGTGCCTCACCTAGGAGTCAGCCAGCTATGAACTGAGACCTCTGAAACCATGAGTCACAAACTTTTCTTCTTCTAAAATTGCTTTTGTCAGATCTTTTGGTCACTGAGATGTAAAAGCAGACTCAAACACCCCTCTAGACTTTCAACTTCTAGTACTTCTCTTCGGTCCTAATCTAGTTCCTTGAAGCCCCAACACTGACAGCTATGGGGTTACCTCCCACTCCCCTCAGTTATGTTTGTGAGGCTGGAGGAGATGAATGGGGAGGATGGCTTTGACATCACTTGGGGTAAGGCCTTTGCCAAGTCTCTCCCCTTGAAGGTGGGATCTTTCTTGGAGAAGGGTCTGGTCATATTTCAGAATTACAACTCTTCTTTTTTTTAAGTTATAGCTTTTTTTTTTTTAAGAGAGAGAGAGAGAGAGAGAGAGAGAGAGAGAGAGAGAAAATTTTTTTTAATATTTATTTTTCAGTTTTTGGTGGACACAACATCTTTATTTTATGTTGTGCTGAGGATCGAACCCAGTGCCCCATGCATGCCAGGCGAGAGTGTTACCGCTTGAGCCACAGCCCCAGCCCCTTACAACTCTTCTTAACCCTTCTCCTACCATAGTAGACCCTGATGGGATTCTAAGAGGTAAAGCCCATGAATATGTACAGTGCCTACAATACTGGGGTTGAAAATTATCTCTTCAGTGCTCCTACCAGAATTTGGTTTCCACAGCTTCTCTGCCAGGTAAGGCAATCCAGGCTGTGTCGTTCTGAATACACCTGTCTTTTCACAATGTGAGGTAACAGTTTGCCTGTCACTTCAACTCTCTTGTGAATGCAATAAAAGTCTTTAGTTTTCAGTTTGTTCAGCTTTATATTGTGGTAAGGACAGGAGTGACAACTTTCGAGCCTTGCACATGTCAGCATTGAAGTCTGATGCTCTAGGCCTTAATGTTTATATGTGTGTTGTTGTTGTTGTTTTTTCCCCCTGATAATTTCCTATGCTATTGGTTATCGTCTATTCTTTTTCTTCTTCTGAGTTTTTTTTTTCTGGGTAGCTGAGTTTGACAAATATTCAGAAAAACTAGGTAATAGGTAAGGTAATGAATCAATATAATATAGTCAATCTTTGTGAGTTAAACAATCTGCTAACATCAGCAGGTGATTGATACTCAACAAGGCAAGTTCATAAATCTCTGGATCTTGCCAGTATGATTAAATGGACACTCCAGTGCTCTAGCACTTCACTATCTTCCAGGTAACTGAATCTTACAATAGGAACTTAGAATATGAAATTGAACTTAAAATGAATTCTAATATAATGTCAAAAGGTTGTTATAATACTGCTGCATCTATGGCATTTTCAAATAACTTGCTAAAAAATGAAAATTCAAAAAGTGTTTAATTACTATGAATTACTATGTATCTGAATTATTCTATCAGCTGGCCTAATCCCTCCATTTACATATATACCCATGGATATTCTGGAATTCCTGGGAATCAGTGTGGAGCTTTAAGCTGTGAGAATGAATGAATATTCCAATTCTGGGCTGAGTCACTTCTGTATTACCAGATAGTACCTTGTATATTTCCATAACATATCATAATATATAGCTTTTTGTTTTTCCTTCTTACCTTCTCAAACAGACTCTAACCTCTGTGAGAGTAGGGATCATCTCTTTCTTGTTACCATTGTATCTATAAGTCCTAGTATAAAGCCTGGAAAGTATTAACCAACTGCAAGAATAAATACACATAATATATAGAGCAAATGCCCCTATCTGTGTGGATATAGACATATAAATAAGGGAGTTTGGTTGCATGTATTTGGGATTAAACATAGAAAGCCTGATGGTAACTATTTTTTAAGAATTCAGTCTCTACAGAAATGGTGACTTTGAGATTTCACATAGAAAAGAATCATCATTTTGAACTTTTTAAATAAATGTTTGTGTGCTCATAAATCTATTCAGAAAACATACATAAGTATTGGAAAAATTGTCAAGATAAGCACCCACTAAAGGCTACTCTTGGAGTGAGCAGATTGCATAAGATGAAACGAATTTTCCCCTCCTCTTCCTTCTTATTTAAAGAGTGTGACATAAGATATTCAAAGGTAGGAGAGACCTAGGACTCATCGTTTTTATTGTGTGTCTTGTGGCCTTGAAGTTGAAAAAGGGAAGGAGAGGAAAATATGTTTCCTTTGAGGGCATATCCATGAAATTTAGGCCACAAACTGAAAATTAAATATGTAGGTTTTATTTGTATCTTTTCAAGAATTTAGTCATATGATCATACCTGGTTATAAGGAAGGTCAATAAATGTAGTATTGATTCAATGCACAGACCTCAAGTCAAAACTTTTATTATCATTTTTGATATCAGGACTAAAGGAGAGTTGTGATCTTTTAGCCACAAGCTGTGAAAATTAGATCAAACTTGGACAGGAAAGAAAGAGTATTTTATGTTGACTCTCTAAAATCCCAAACTATCTAAGAAAATAACATTTGAAATAAATACAGTGACCTCTTGCCAGGCATTCAATGTGTTTGCTATGAAAATACAGCTTTGGGATAGTTCTAAAATCTCTTTTCCAAATAGTTTGGTCTCATAGAATCAGAATTCCTAGAGCTACGACTATTTTATACACATTTTATTTTCTGACCACTACTCTTTTCTTCCCTTTGACATGGTCATTTAATTGGTGGTAGTCTGCCGAGTACCGCACAGTCCCTCTACTCTTCTTTCTCTGTTCTCTCTCTTGACCAACCTGCTCCCATATGATGTTCATCCTGGATGCATTCCATGAGCTCCAGACTCAAGTACTGCACTGTCCCTGAGCATCTTCACATCTACTCAATAAGTTTTTGAATCTTCCAGATGGCATTTATATATTCATTAAAAAATGTACCCATATTATTATGTGCCAGTCACTTTGTTAGATATGAAAACCATGAATTATACTCTCAGGGAAAATACCGCCTACTGAAAGATGGAGATAATAGCCAAACAATTTACATCAGATGAAATATGAAAGGGAAAGTAGGTATCACTCCAAAACTATCTATGGGATACCTTATGCAAGACTTTGGAGTTAAAGAAGCTTCCTGGAGGAAGTAATATTTAAAATAAGACTTGAAGAGTCCAACGAACCTGTTTAATACACAAAAACTCATGTTTCTATGTCATATGTAGGTCAACATAGTCAAAAGAGAAGTTCCAGCAGGTTAGGCTGGGTAAGCTCATGATGGTAAGGGGTTAGTCAATGGCTGCCACTTAGAGTCATGGAAACTTTTCAGGTGGGAGAAAGTTTTATAACTGGAACTGAGTATTAGAAAGATTACTCTTGCTACATTGTGTAGAATAGGCTAAAGAAGGTAAGACTTAAGACAGGGAGACCAGAGTCATTGATGGTATACAAAAGAGAGGAGACTTATAGAAAGCTCAAATGTGAAATACTCCCAACTAAATCTATAATCTAAACCAAAACCTATTACATCTTTCAAAATTCTCCATTGCAGGAAATAAAATTTCACTATATATTCATTCAAATCGAAATCTAGACGTATTCTATAATGCCTACATTTCACTTACTCACCATGTTTACAAACTTTCCCTCCCTAGTGTTTCTGAGATCTGTAATTTCCTCTCCACTAACATGTATGTTCCTATTCCAGGCCCCCATTGCTTCTCACCTGGATGATGTCAATTATCTTGCTTCCAGTCACCCTGTATTCATTCTCATCCCATTTAAAACTCTATTTATGCAACAGTCATCTTAATAACCTTCCCCCAACTAAAGTTTGCCTATTTTACTTCCTTGTTTAAAATACCCTTCAAGTAGTGTCAAGTAGATATAAGGTTGCTCAAGGACTGGGTTCTATTTGAACATGTGTAAAACAAATGAATCCTCTGCTTAAGATAGACTAATCAATAACATGTTGTATTCCATATGCTCTATAGTGTTCATGATAATTGTGGATCCTGTGGTTAGAATTTGACCTTGCTAATTTGTGAAGTTTGCCATGACTTCCTCAGATAAAATATCTTCTTTTTGTCTTATTTTGGAATATTTCTCTTTCATCCCCTGTGGGCCTTTGCTACACTTATTTATTTACATTAATGTCTAATGCCTCCACCCTCTGAGTAGCTTGTGGGCATGAGCTCTTTTTAAAATACTGCCACCAAACTCAGATTCCAGCAACAATAATAATTATTCTTTATTTGTTGGTTCACTGAAAAAAAAGAATTTATTTTTAAAAATCATGAAAAGTTAACACTAGTGGGTGGTGCTTACAGATTACATTAAAAGGGATCTGCAAGTTAAGATTATAGTAAAGTTTAGAATCAAACAAAGCTTTAATCACTTTATATTTGCTCAATTGCATAAATTTATGTCTTTTGCATATAATCTTTATATTTTTACATTATTCCAGATTGAATAACTTAAAATTATCACTTAAAAGGAGTTACTATGTGCCAGTTTCTATTTTTAACATGGTTTCATGTGTTAATTGTGCAATTCTCATAACAACCTTGTGATTTAGGTACCATATCCTTGTTACCGAAAAAAAAACTTCAAGCTGAAGGAGGTTTAGTATCTTACTGAAGATCACACTGTTAGCAAAAAGTAGAGGGGAGATATAAAATGGTAGACAGACTCCAAATTTTGAAAATTATAACTACATTATAATTCACCACTACCAAAGACCCACTACTAATGCAACTTTCTAAGCCACTGGTATGCCCATATAATATATTTTTCAATATCATTGATCTATTCCTCACTTGTACTTTAGTGGCATAGACCCCACATTCTTTATAGATTTTAAAGTTGTATCATGTGGCAAAGTGTGTAAATTGCTTGAAGAGTAGCTATGCTTAGGGGAAAATGGGTACAAAGGTCAGTCTGAGGTTTGGATTCTGCTTCTGCCCCAGGAGCTATGGTAGTTGCTAAGCCTCAGACCCTTTCCCCACTTACATAATGGAGATTATACTTTTCTGGAGAATATAGTAAGGGCATATATACCTGATATATACAACTGCCCAACCAATATAAAATTCTCCTTTCTCTATCTATCCCCACTCATTTTCTTCTGAGCTTCAGTGACTATCTCCAAAATGGAAACTAGAGTCAGCATTTTATAGATATTCAAATACTGAATGACACATGCAAATGCCCTGCGTAGAACATATCAGCTACATAATTCTATAGCTTTTCTGCTTCCTTTAGTTCATTAGACCCCCAAATAAGTTGTGCATAAAGATGCTAAGAATACAAACGAAGGATGCAAGAGTCCCATCTAGTGGTAGTTTAAGAAAAAAATCAAAGAACACTTAGTGATTGCAAAGAAAGCCTAAGGCAATTTTATTTTAGTTATTCATTTCTCACTTGAGGAAGAATTTAATGTGTCTCATAAGGAAAGAGAAAAGAAAATTCTGACCTAGATTTCCTTCCAATCTTCCATTGTTCCAACAAAGTCCATAATCTTTTTGGAATGGATTCACATAATTCTGGCGTCATTAAACCCATCGCTTTATGACTGAACTACTCTGTTCCTACATTTCCAAAAGGATATGATTCAGATCCATAATTAGGCATAATTTAGCAGTGTCATAATGACCCAAGACCAATTTCTTGCAAGAATAACATCTCATAATCTACTGCATTTGAGATGATTTCCAAGAAATCTAGCATGGTTCACATCTAATCTCAAATGAAATAAGTTGGAATAAGTTGGAGTTTGCGTTAAAGTAAGGCTGAATCTACAAACTGTCAGATATGGATGCCTAAGACCCCTGCCTGTCTGCTCCTTTATCCAAGAAGGTACAATCTAGTGTGGCTGCTGTTAAGCATCACAGTGATATTCTGATTTCATGAGTATACAATAAGATTATATGTTTCGTATGGTGACAATAAAACAATAACAGAACATAAGCCTACAGAAAACCTATCCTATATCGACTCCCCATTGTTATCTAATCCTTTTTCTATTTCAGTCTTATAAATTGCACTGCCATAAAATGCAGTGTGGCTGTTCAAATGTTAATACTTTGTTGATTTCTTATAACTCCATAGGATGATTTAACTGGGGAGATATCATATTATTTGTGATGAATAATGCATTATTGGAGAATTTTTATCACAAAAAAGTCACCCAACTGGAAATCATTTCCTTGAAAAATTAGAACATAGTTGAAAATAAATTATAACTTTTATTCTTTTTTTGAGTTAAAAAACTAAGAAAACATAAACACTTAACATGTTGTTGTTGAAAGTAAATGCGTCACTATTTAGTGATTGTGACCCAAATCTGGAAAAATAGTAAAATAATAAGAGAAGTCATTATTTCTGACATTATGATCTCAAAGCTTAAGCCAAGAAAACAAAAACTATATTCACAAAAAAAATAAATTGGAATAAAACAAGAACAACAAATGCTATTAAGCACTTGCTCCAAAGAATATTATGCAAAAATGAATTTATAAAATGTAGTCAAAAGCCATAATCAAATTATTCATTTTAGATTCCATGAAGTTTCTAATGACAAAGATGATCCAATTACAAGTAGCTATACATTTAAAGACCTGGGATCAGCCAAGTTAATTTTGATTAAAAATACAAAACATGACATAAATTGGATAGTTCTTTGAAAGCCATTTTCTTGGGTTAATTGTTGTCCCATAATGTGAGAGTAACAAATTTTGTCAAGGTATCCAAAATACCTCAATAAACAGCTCCTGACAGCTAACAGTTAACTGGGAGAATCCAAATAGTTCTGATCTACATTCAGTGAACCTGATTCTCAAACAGAAATTGCTCATTTATCTAGCAATCAGCCAAGATATTTTTTACTTCAATCTCTAAAAGAAATAAAAGAGAAAATGAAAGGTTTGTTTGATGATATAGGCAATAAAGTAAAAGCGTTAGAGAATTCTAAGGTCCAATTCTTTCTTTGGTACTGGCCTGCTGTTTTGATAAGGGAGTAGCCTCTTAACAACTCTGACTTTCAATGTTCTTGTCTGAAAAGAGCAGAAAATGTTCCTTTCCTAACTGGGATCTTTTTCCCAGAATTACAAGACAAATAGGTTTGACATGCTTGATACAGTATATGGTGTACTGAACTGCTATTTTAATTATTTTCTCATCGTTATTACTACATAGATTTCAGTGCATGAAATGAGCGTGTTCTTATGTCTTAAATGGTCATAACTGAATTAAGGAAATATTTCCATGTCCTTGCCAAAACTTCAAAATTAAAATTTAGAAACATATTTTTAAAATGTTTACTTTTAATTCTGTCCCTGTGTCCTCACTACAAGGAGACAGTAGTTCATCCACATTGATTATACTTAACCAGCCTACCTATATTCCTGAAACAACTTCTCAGCCTGCCTCTAGACTAGAAGGAGTATAGCTGTCTAATTTTCCTTACCCTGATTTATTAATGTATTTTGCTTCAGTCACTTTCCTAATTGGCAGTGGGCTGACTGGGATGGGACTCTGACAGCAGCAGGGAGAGGGGTGGCTGTTGGGCTGGCAGCTTGCATCTGATTAGCGTGTGCTGTCTGATGCCAAAGTCAATTCTGGGATGCCAGGTGTGCCTCCTGTTAGCACTCTGCATCCCATGCCTTCTGGAAAACAGGGATTGGGACTCAGTTTTGCTGAAATTATTTCTGCCCTGTATAGGCTTTCTGCTCATTATTTTCACATCCTGCTACTGTCCAAGCATTCTATTTCCACTGTGGCATTCTTCCTAATTTCCAATTAAAATGATGTTTCCTTTTAAGGTTGCCTCAATTCTTTAGCCTGGACAAACTGAAGCTATGCTCAAGTGACTTTCTGATTTTTTTTTTCTCTTTGCTTTTTCCAGTGTTTATGGGATGCCTTCTCGTATCTCAGCATGCCCTGGTCCATAAGCTTCAAATTCAGATGTCCACAGGGACTTGGAAAGAAAAATCAATCAGTAAGGTAAGCAACAGAATGGAAAGGGTAAACTAAAGATTGTGGATCAAAAGGGACTCTATTCAGTCTCAGCCAAGGGTTGCCATGCAAGAATATAAATCCCCATTTTACCAGATCTTCTGAGTTTTTGATCACCTTCTTAATCAATGGAAAATAGTGCATGTGTATGCATGTGTGTATGTGTCTACATATATAATAATCTTTCTATCATCATTATCCTTCAAGTCCCAAGTCCTATGTATGGTATTAGCAATCCATCCAGATATAAGAAATAAAAGAAGTAGTCTTGTCTAAAGCTACTGAAGATTATGAGGCATGGGGAAAGGAATTTAAATTCAAGAAAAAACACATACACAGAAACACACACACACAAAAAAAACCAACCTACTTGAATCTGCAGCACATTCAAGAGTATCCTTGCTTCTCAGGAAATAAACTTACTTGCAGCTTGTTAAATGAATAAAATAATATGTATGTATATAAATATACAAGTTTACATAAATTTAACTAAATGAGATTGAAGAAGTCCTTTACATATATAGTTTCAAGTATCTTGTTAGCATCAATATAAGGGAGATAACATATGTACGACATTAATTTACAGTAGAGCAAACACTGAGTATAGAGAGGTCATACAATGTTCTCATGCTAAGAGTCATAAGTGATGCTAGTTCTCTTTATTCCTGATATAATATTCTTTCAATCATGTGGTTAAGTCCTCAGTAGTGTTGCTCGTTTTATTATTGAAGAAAAATTTCTGTATTCCCTACTTCAGCCCATGATTATTGTTGTTATTATCATGATGATTATGATGATGATGGTGATGATGATGCTGGGGATGGAACCTAGAGCTTCATGCATGTGAGGCAAGCACTGCACTACTGAGCCACATCCCCTGGCCCCATGGTTATCTCTTTATTGAACACTATAGTAATGTAATTATGGAGGTTTTCTCTTCCACAAAGATGACTTATTTCTCAAAAGTCGTAAATGGGATATTCTCCTTTTTCCTCCACGAGTTTTCTGGCCACATCGTGTACATAGCTATGATTCAAATAACAGTTACCTAAACCTATTTCCTGAGTAGCTTTCCAGAACTCTATGAAGAAGCATGTTTTAACTCACTGTTTCCACTGTAAACAATGTATTTCTAACTTGAAATATCTGATTGGACATGCTAGGGAGGGAAAGGAATGCTGTGGACTAGGACTACTGTGATAAAGGGATGTTCACGATGATGATGAGGGAAACAGGACAAAAGAGGTAAGGAAGGGGAATAAATGTAGAAGAGTAGAGACAATATCAACAAAGGTATAAAGGACATAGATAAATTTATGAATTAAAATAATAAGCTAATGATTAGATAATTAATATTTTACCTTATATACTGTATGTTGAGCAATGAGTCCTAACCTTATTCAAAGAGAGGTCTAGGCTTTGTCCTTGGTTTCTGGAAGGTAACCTCTTGGCCTTGAAATGTCATCTGGTATGAGAAGATTTGCTTGGAGGCATTTGGCCAGCCGGACAGAACAACTTCTGAAGAATTGAAACCTGAGGTCAGCCTAGTTTACTGTGCCCCAGTGACAGAGCCAAGATGCAGGCAGGCTTCCCTGGCTGGCAACACTGTGTTATAATACATCAGAGCCAACAAGGTAACGCCATCCATGACTCACAGGGACAGGATAATGGAAGCTCCATATCTATAGCTTTTCTCAAATGAGGTGCTTTTTCCTTTCAATGTTGCTAACCTGTATCCTTTTCCCTAAATAAACTACAACCATGGGTATAACAATTCTCAGTGAGTAATCTGAAATATTCCAGTGAACTGTAAAAAGAAAAGGTGATTTGAGAGCCCCCAGAACCTACACTTAGTGTCAGAGTGATGCTGATCCTGTGGATTATGTTCCCTCTAAATTTCATAGTTGACTTGTTGATACATGATTTTAATTTTTTACCCAATATTCATTCCATCCTTTGGAGATAGTTCTCCATGTTCTTATGACTACTTGCCTGTTGTACACTTTTAGTCTATGTGGATTTAGTCTTGCTCATCTAAGTCTTGATAAATTCATAAAAGTGTGTATTTGCCTATCTATCTATCTATCTATCTATCTATATATATATATGAATCTATTACCTTTCTACAATCTAACTATATAAAATCATTTTCCTTTTAATTATTTATTGTCTGACACCAGTACCAGTGTTTTGATTTTTAAATTATAAATTATAGTAGTAGAAAACCCCTTTTCATCTCTCTGCCTTTTTATTTATTTTTCTTTTCTGTGTCACAGTGATTTTTTTTTCCATATGAAGAGTCATATTAAATGAAATAATATTTACATTATTAAAAATATCACACAGAAATGTCTCTCTACATATATTCAAATCTTCCTGAATTCAAATACATGTTTCACAATAAAGTTTTACTGAATTCCACTGTTATAAAAAATGGAATCTTCTTTCCCTGTCCTTTAAGTTACCTAACTCTTTATGCCACTATGCCAGAAACCTAAGGATCATGTATGTTAAATAATTTAAGCCACTTTGTTGAAGACACTTATTGATTCTAAGAACATATAGTTGCATGATTCTGCTTAAAACTACACTATAATGTATAAATAATAATTTTCTTATATTTTGGGGGATGCAAATATCTTATTTTATCCATCATGTATTAGTTCATTTTAATGTTAATATTAACTGAGAACCTTTTATTTACCATACATCCTTCTTAAGCTTATCAGTTAAAAAGTATATGAGAGGGGGGGATATCTTCTTTCCTGAAATTTAAATTCTAGTCAGGGAGATAGAAATTAAACAAAATATGGGCTAGGGATGTGGCTCAAGTGGTAGCGCGCTCACCTTTGTCTTGTACTTTATGGATACTGGTGAGCCAGTGAATAGCATGGAGCATAGGTATGACATTATCTGTTTTGGAATTTGAAAGAATCATCCTAGTTGCTGTACTAGTAACAGACTTACACCAACATGGAAGCAAGAGTGAAGAATATAATGCAGCCAGTTGGGGTGATTTGTAATCCCAGAAGCTGGGGAGGCTGAGGCAGGAGGTTTATGAATTCAAAGCCAGCCTCAGCAAAAGCAAGCCACCAAACAATTCAGTGAGACCCTGTCTCTGAATAAAATACAAAATAGGGTTGGGGATGTGGCTACATGGTCAAGAGCCCCTGAGTTTAATCCCCAGTACCTTACCCCCTGCCCCCCCAAAAAAAGAGAATCTAATGCAGCCAGGTTGGTGGCACACTTCTATAATCCTGACAACTTGGGAGGCTAAGGCAGGAGAATTACAAGTTTGAGAATTGGCCAATTGAGTAAGAACTATTGAAGATTCTGACTGGAATAGATTTAGTAGAGTAGCACATGTTTACAAGGGTTTGCGAGACCATAGGAGGAGATTTATATTTTCAAGCAAAATCTACTCAAAAGGTTAAAATGAGATCAGCTGGTATCTAGGGAATTAGTGGAGAATTAGTGGGGATTTTATTTGATGATTAGGTGACATGTTAGTCAGCTTTTCATCACTGTGTCCAAAATACATGAAAAGAACAACTTTGAGGTAAAAAAGTTAATTTTGCCTCATGGTTTCTGAGGTTCGGTTCATGGTTGGCCTACCCTATTGCTCTGCACCAATGAAGCAGCAGAACATCACAGCAACAGGGCATGGTGGGGTGGGGTGCAGGGGGGTGGGGAGCACTGCTCTGCTCATGGAAGCCAGAAAGCATACAGAGAGAAAGAAGCCACAGGGAAGATGGATCCTTCCAGAACATGACCCCAGTAAGCCACCTCCCTCAGTCATGCCCCACCTGCCCAGAGTTATCACCCAGTTCGTCAATTCAAGCTAGAATGGACTGAAAAGCTTATACTTCTCATAATCTAATCATTTCCCTCTACATATTCCTGCATTAACATAGGAGGTTCTTGGGGACACTTCATATACAAACCATAACATTAGGCCTCAGTCCCACAAAAGCTCATGTCCACCTCACAATGAAAAGTGCATTTTGTCCATTGCCCAGAGCTCCCATAGACTTAACAGTTCCAGCATTGCCCCGAAGACCAAGTATATAGTCTCATCTGATACCAAAATCAAACTTTTGGGTGTAAGCCCCTGCAGAAATTAAAAGCAAGTTACTTATGCCCAATATATAATGGCACAAAGTAAACATTTCCATTTTTGAAGGGAGGAGTAAGGGAATAGAAACTCAGCTGGTCAAACAAATACTGTAGCTCCATACAAGGCATTTGGGGCATGTGGTAGCAAGATGGGATCTTCAAAGGACTTGGGCTGCCATGTCCTTTTGCCTTTACTGACTACAGACAGTGGGGCCTTTCTGTTATCCTGGCTCTGTCCTGAGCCAACAGCCTTCCTTTGCAGACATTTCATTTTATTGGCATATTTTAATCCCTTGGGGTATTTATTCCAACTTTGCCTTCTTCAACTTTACAGCTTCACCCACAGCCCTCTCAAGGAAACCCTGCAGGGATTCCAACACTCATACACTTTGCCTGGCCTCCCGGTCCTTCCTTTGAAAATTTTATGTAAGCCTCCAAGATCCCCTAACTCCAGAATCCTTGGTTTCTGCAAAACCAGCAACACATGGATGATGTCAAGTCCACGGTCAGCCCAAACTGTAGCCAAGGCCCCTTTGACCATTACTGCTGTGGCCTCACAGTGTCTGGGGAGCCAAGCCAGGTGATAAAACATTCTGAGCATTCCTGTGTGAATAGGGAGCTCCAAGGTCTCATTTAAAATGAATTTTTATTTTTACATCCTTGAGCTTGTGATGGTTATGGTCTTGCCAATTTCTGATACACCCTAAATTCATCTTTCCTATCATCTCTGTACAAAGTACTTACCATTCCTTTAGTGGCTGTTATTTCCTTAAGAAGCAGAACTTCTTTGGCTCCAGTTTTTCATGCATTTTTTTTTTCTGGCCAAACCGCAAATCTTAAAAAGTCTTCTGCTATACTTTCTGCTCCAAATTTTCACAATAAACCATGCTAAAAACCAATAGTAATATTCATGCCACCACCTAAATGCTGTGCTGCCTTAAGATTTCCTCCACCAGATTAATTATTCCATCATCACTTCTAAACCTAACACAAAGTCTAAGGACATAGGCAAGTTCTTTGCCAGAATATAACTCGAATGGCCCATCAGGAAATTCCCATATGAAACCTCATGAACAACATCTTTACCATCTGCATTCTGATTGACATTCTTGTCTTCTGAGATCCCACCAAAATTATGCATTAAGCTCTGCTTACAACATTCTAATTATTTTCTATCTTCAACCTTTTTCAAACTCCTCCCACAAACCAGTTCCAAAGGCTTTTGAAACACATGGTCAAATTAGTCATAGCCAGAACCCCTACTTCTAGTAACAATTTCTCTGTTAGTCAGCTTTTCACATGTGTCAAAAATACCTGACAAGAACAACTTAGAGGAGAAGAGTTTATTTATCTCACATTTTCAGAGATTCGTTCCGTGTTGGCCTATGACATTGCTCTGGGTCCAAGGTGAGGGTAGAAAATCATGCTAGAACATGGGAGAGGGATATGGCTCACCTCATGGCAGATAGGCAGGAGAGAGGTTGGGGGGAGGGACCACAAGCACAATGAACCCACCCAGACATGCCTCCAGGAACCTAGCTCTCCTAGCCATTTTCTCTTGCCTATAGTTACCACCCAGTTAGTTCATTTAAACTAGGGTGGATTGATTAGGTCACAGGGTTTATAATCTAATCAAATTACCTCTGAATATTAATGCATTAACACAGGAGCTTTGGGTAGACACGCCATAACCCAACTATAACAGGTAATTATTGGCATGTTTGTCTTTCTACTAGGGATAACTGAGTGAGGAAGAGAGAAGTGAGGACTGCTGGAATAATGGTCTTAAGTAGGTGAAAGGAGATGCTTTCTGGTGCACAGATGAATGGGTTGGCTACATACAGAATCATACTTAAACAGGGCATGTTGAAGGCAGCCTCCAATTCTGCTTTCCTTTAGAACAGTATTTTACTTCCACTTTCATATCGACAATCCACACTTGCTAAAGGAATTACCTGTGACTCAAGCCATGCTAACAAATGTGTAACTGGCTAGGCACGAGCATGTGAACCATGTCTAACCAATAAAATTCATTTATGGAATTTCAGCATAATATAAATATCTAAGATGTTCTTTCTTGTGGATGCTTATACATACAAATTCATGATTAATAGCAATTAAGTTAACAGGCATAAGGCAATTTGACTTGGATTTCATTTCAACTTTCAACTCAGGAAGCTTTTACTAAAACTGAACCGGTACTGGTATATTTTGCATAGATAATAAAATGCCAAAATTTAAAAATTCTCCTCAAGCAAAACCACTGATTATATGATGTTAAAGAAGCTCTATTTCTGCCCAAAGCTATCCTCTTCAGAGGTTCATAGAATTCCTAGCTCCTGAAATTGGCCACCTTGCAATGTGATTATAACTATTCAAACTAAAACAAGATTTGACCATCCTTTACCTGTGTGATGAAAAAAAGGAAGAATTATGTATCCAATAATAAACAATCAAAATAACAGCAAATACTTACATAGTACTTCTTCTGTGGACCAAATTTGTACTAAGTGCTCAATATGTGCATGAACCTGAGTGCATACACAAAATTCTCTAAAGTGCCTAATGAGGAAGATATTATATTAACCCAGAATTATGGAGGATGAAACTAAAGTACAGATAGGTTAAGAAATTTACTAGAAATCACAGTTTCATAATTTAAAAAGCCAGGATTTTACCAAGATACTCTGGCTCTAGAATTTGTGCTCTCAATCTGTTCATAGCTTACAAAGCAACAACCATTTTCTTTATTGTGTCAGAAACCACAAGCTACCAATGTAATATGAGCTAAACCCAAAATACCATAACACTGAAATTACTCAAGTTGGCAATTGTTCAGACCCTCCGGTGATAAGATTGTTAGACCACTGTATTGGGAGGGATTCAGGAAATGGCTCATTATATGACTAGCAGAAAACTATAGGTTTTCTACCTTTCTTTACTTCTTCCTATTTCTTGGAATATGAATCTAATGACTGGACTACTAACAGACTTTTTGGCCTATGAAGCAAAATCAGAAGCTAAGGACATCAAAGAGAAAAAAATGGATACTAAGTGCCTAATGACCACCTGCTTATGGATTCCTTTTACCTAGGAGTATATTCAAGCCAGTATATTTGTGTTCTCTTAATATAAAAAGTCAAATTGAATCAGGAAAATCTGTGGAACTCAGAAGAAAAAAAAATCATCAATCCAAACACATTCACTTTGGAGTTTTAATTATTCCAAAATTTATATAAGACATGCTGCTAGTGTCTTCAAATATGCCTTGAACTTTATGCAATAAACCATTTGAACTCCCTGTTCTTTTTCACCAAATGCCTACACCCTAACGGATGTCTGTTATTTGATTTTAGTTTTATTGGAAAAAATATTATCTGCTATACACTGACTATAACAGTGAGTCAAAAATACAGGGAAAAATTCATGTATACTTATTCAACAATAAAAAATGATTTGGCTTCAAATATAGAGACAGTAATTTTCGCAAATTCTTCACAATTCTTTCAATTTATAGGAAGTTCTGAAGAATGTCAAACAACTGAAAGGACCAGAAGCCACAATTTCATAAAATCAGCTGTACCTCAAAATGAGATTTGTATATTGTGAATGTGTTATTTACTCTTTCCAGCCTTGAAAGCACAACACCCAAAGAATAAGATAAAAG
The DNA here is from genome assembly GCF_045843805.1 of Urocitellus parryii. Lineage (NCBI taxonomy): Eukaryota > Metazoa > Chordata > Mammalia > Rodentia > Sciuridae > Urocitellus > Urocitellus parryii. The sequence continues at coordinate 109,329,505 of NC_135540.1, read as the reverse complement.
TATTCCCAAGTGCTTTCTTACATTGGCAGCAGAAAGCAAATACCTCATCATGAAGGGAGCTGTGTTTGTTTTCTGTTCAAGGATGTTTGCAAGCCCCTAGAGCAGTGCTGACAAATAGATGCTCAGTAAGTATTTGCCAGCGTGGCATGAATAGGGAATCGTCACTGAGAGGAAGTCAACGGAGGCTTTTATCATTGCAAGATGCAAGGACAGTCTCTTTGAATTAATATCTTTGAAAGACATCAGGCTGGGTCAGTATAACCCAAAATAAATACAACATACAAAAAATGAATAGAAAAAAATCCAATATAATGGAGCAAATTCTATCATCTCAAGGGATGTACACACACTCAAGTTTCAACTTCTTTGCCTAATCTCGTTTACTCTATTTTCTTATTCTATTCACATCATGAAGGCCAGAAAGACCTCAAAAGTTGAAAATTCAACATCAGTCTCTCAGAGTATACTAATTTCTTCACAGTAGTAGTTTTTTTGTTTTGTTTCGTTTTTCTGTATTTTGTTTTGTCTACCACATGAATGGATTACCCAAAGCCTTGGACCAGGGGAAGGCCAGATGTTGTAGTCATCTTTCACCAGGGAAAGAGGCTGTAAATGTGCCTGCAAATTTAAAGTGATAAATTTCAAGAGAGCAGAAACTTTGACTAGGTAACTGCTGGGCATCATGCAGGTGATGTTTATGCACACAATGAAGCAGAAAACAGTGAAGGGTGTTTGAGTGTGTACAATAAGGAAGTTGGATAACTTATAGGTCTCATTTCAGGCAGGTCTTCGCCTTTTTGTCTTTTGGTAGTTCCAACCCACACAAATATACCAATATTCAAGCAGAGTTAAATTTATAACAAGCTTTACACGGAGCAACTTGTACAGGTTATACATCACGTTTCCATTACCTACCATCTCAATTTACTTGAAAGGAGGACTTTCCAGCTCTTAAACCTACATTGTAAACAGTGTATATAAAGTTTGTGCATGCAAATATTGGCCTGGATTCTTAATTTTACATTATATTTATCACCAATCTCTAAAATTATTTGTAAATATATTGTAGTTAAATGTGGTGGCAGCCTTGATACTAACACCTTTTGCTGATTCAAAGTTAAATATTTATTTATCTATTTATCTATCCTCTGTATTTGAGTAGGTAGAATCTTCTATTGGCTTCTTTGAAAATATGCATCTATGCAGTTATGCTATGATTATCATTTTTTAAGCATAGTAACCATTTTATTTTTTTAAGCATTACAATTCTTATAACACATATAGGGCACAATTTTTCATATCTCTGTATATAAAGTATGTTCATGCCAATTTATGCCTTTGTGCAGTACTTTGTTGGTTTTTTTTTTACATTACAATTCTTAATACACATATATACCACAAATTTTCATATCTCTGTTTGTATATAAAGTATGTTGACACCCAATTCAAATCTTCATATATGTACTTTGTATAATGATGTCCATCACATTCCACCATCCTTGCTGTTCCCCTGCCTCCTCCCTTTTCCTCCCACCCCTCTTCCCTATCTAGAATTCATCTATTTCTCCCATGCTCTCCCTCTCCTACCCCACTATGAGTCAATCTCCTTATATCAGAGAAAACATTCGGCATTTGTTTTATCTTGATGCAATATTTCATTTTCCTTATAACTTTTATTGAATGAAGAGTGAATTATTTTATCTAGCTTGTTATACATTTACATGTTAGTCTTTCTGCAATATCACTTATGCCCCAGTAATTTCCTGCTTTTCATTACTACATAATTATTCTCTAAATGTTTTTCCTGTCTTATTTTTGCTCTGAAAATCATGATGTCTTATTTTTCAAGTAATCTGAAAAGTTTCTGTTGTTTTGGTTACATCAACTTTTGTCTTTGAGTAAATAATTTGCAAAATATGATGGAAGATTCCAGTCTTAATTCTAAAAAAAAAAAAAAATCAATGATACGGGGCTGGGGTTGTAGTCAGTGGTAGAACATTTGCCTAGCGCATGTGAGGTGCTGGGTTGGATCCTCAGCACTACATAAAGATCAATAAACAAAATAAAAGATATGTGCTTACCTATAACTAAAAAAGTTTTAAAAATCAATGATATGAAAATCCAACACTATTTTTTCTTTAAACTCATGACTTTTCACAATTACTTAACTGCAAAGAAATTCACATAACATTCAATTAACCATTTAAAAGTATATAATTCAATTGCATTGAATGCACTCACAATGATCTGACACCACCATCTCTCCAGTTTCAAAATATTTTTAATTACCCCAGAGGAACACATTTCTCCAATAAATTAGCATTCTCTGTTGTAGAACACCCATCCATTGGCCTCCAATAAACCATTTTCTGTCTCTATGCATTTACCTATTATGGATAATTCATTTTTTTAAAAAAGGAACAATACAGCATTTATTGGCTGGCTCCTTTCATTTGGCATAAAGTTCTCAAGTTTTTTCATAAAATTCCATGAGTCAGTACTTTAATCTTTTTATGGATAAATTATATTCCAGTAGGGTTCTATACTACATTTTATGTATTCATTCACCTGATGATACAGATTTGAGATATTTACACCTTCTGACTAGAAATGGTATTGATATAAGCATCTAGTTACATATTTCAGTGTGAACATATATTTTCATTACTCTTGGAGACATACCAGGAGGTGGAATTTAATGAATCATATGGTTATTTTTTGTTTAACTTTGTGAGGAACTCACCAACTGTTTCAAATTCCCACCAGCAACATATAAAGGTTGCTATTTCTTTCTATCCTGCAATAATTATTGTTTTCCATGCCAAAAAATATTATTGCAGTCACTCTAGTATAAAATATATTTCACTGTGGTTTGAATTTGCATTTCCTTAAAGACCAATGACATTGTACATGATTTTACATGCTTGCTATTTGTATTTTTGGTGGGAATGTAAAGGTGATTCATGCTAATTGTTCTGCAAATATTTGATAGAATTCACTACAGAAGGCTTTTAGTCCTAGACTTGCTGGGAGGTTTTTAATTACTCATTAAATCTCTTCATTATCATAAGTGTATTGATGATCTATTTCTTTTTCCCAACAGGATTACTAATTTTTATTTTTCTAGGGATGTTTCCATTTCATCAAGATTATCTAATTTGTTGGTACACAGTTGTCATATTATTTTCTGTAAGGTTGTTAGTAAAGTGTTCACTGATTTCAGTTTTTGAGTTTTTCCATTTTTTCTTAGTGTAGCTGAAGGTTTGTTAATTTTGCTAATATTTTCAGAGAACCAACTTTTGGATCTGTTTACTCTCACTGTTGTTTTTCCATTTTCTATTTTATTTGTTTCTGCTCTAATCATTATTTTCTTTGCCCTGCTGGATTTATGTTTAATTTGTTCTTATTTTTTCTATTTTCCTAAAGTGTAAAGATAAGTTATTGATTTGAGGTCTTCTTTTTTTAAATGTAGGTACTTATTACTATAAATTTTCCTCTGAGTACTGCTTTCACTGAATTCCACAAGTTTTGGTATATTGTGTTTTTATTTTCATTTATCTCAAGGTAACTTCTGATTTCCTAATTGACTGATTATTTCACTAATTGATTAAGTGTGTTTTTGGATTTCCACACATTGGTGAATGTTCCAGTTTTCATTCTGTTATTGATTACTACAGTCATTGCAATGTGTTGAGAGAAGAGACCTTATGTAATTTCAATCTTTTTCAGCTTATTGAAAATTATTTTATAGCTTTAAATATGGTCTCTCTAGGAAAATATTCCACATATACTATGTAACCAATTTTGTTGTGTTGTGATTTCTTTTATTTCACTGCATTTTCAGTGTGTGTTTGTTATTTTTATGGTTTGCATATAAGGTGTCCCCCAAAAGCTCTTAGGTTAATGCAGGAAGTGAAATGATTAGATTATGAGAGCTGAACTGAATCAGTGGATAAATCCATTTGATGGATTAATATTTTGAATAGATTACTAGGTGACAACTGTGACTACAATAGTTAGAGGAAATGTGTCCCTGGGGGTATCCTTGGGGATTATATCTTTTATCTTCAGGTTCTCCTGCTCTCTGTGCTTTCTGCTTTCCATGAACTGACACCTTTCCTCTGCCATGCCCTTTCTCCATAATGTCCTGCCTCTTCTAACATCCACAGCAATAGAATCAGCTGTCCTTGGACTGAACCTCTGAAGCCATGAGTCCCCAATTAAGCATTTCTTGCTCTAATTGTTCTTGTCGGGTATTTTGACCATACTAATAAAAGCTGACCAACAGGCATTTTCACTCTGCCCATATTAATTTTCTATAATTGTGTCCATCTCTTTGTTAAATTTCTTTGTTCACATCTCCTACATGTTCTGTTAGTTCTTCTAACATGACTTCTTACAGATACAGTCTGTATACATTTATATGTTTATCTGACTTTGTTCTGCTTTGTTGTATACAAAAGAGTAGAAACATTTGTTTATGCTTAGAGTTGAACATATTCTTATTTTCTGATACTATTTCTTTAGTAAATTTAACATTGAGGAGTTGTCCATTGCCACAGATAACTTAATTTCTCCTCCATTCAGTTATATGTTATGCATTCATGGTATATTTTATAGCATTTATGATGTTCCAAGCTCTATGGTAATAACTGTATGTAGAAATTCTCTGAAGACCGGGACATGTTCGTAAACAGAATAAATGTAATAAAATGTGATCAGTGCCACAATATTAACATATAAAGCACCACAAGAGAAAGATGGAGCTTTTTAGAACTCTTTGGCACATTGATGGGTGCAAACATCAATGTATTAATATATCATACTACTTCATGTTGAAAATTATGTATCCATTCAAATTGAAGGCCATTGTTCTCTTGAAATTTCCTACAAAATCTTACAAGCCCTAAGTTGCATTTCTATAATATAGTGTCCCTATATTGTTTCTTCAATGCACAGCTTTTAAAGAACCATATATATTATGAATATTGTTCTATATAATTAAACTAGTGGTTATTCAAATATCAATCACTTATTCACTGAGCACAAAATATTCAATAAAGCATGTATGTGGAAAGCAACAAACTTATATAAAATACCACGTAAATTTATTTCAATTTCTGTATAATGAACTAGAATTACTTGATCATAAGTACGTGATACTAGCGCAAAAAATGGTTGGCATTGTAGTAGTAGATGTTAATAATCCTAAGTCATATTTTATTTTTCAGATATATCCTGAATTAAAATTCATATTTGAAATATTTCTATTTTCATATATAGGTGAGTACATTTTAAAGGAAATATTGCTTTTTTATTTCATTCTCCATTCTTTCCTCTTACCCTACTTGTTTACTATATATATATGTGTGTTTGTTTAGTTCTTTCTAAAATTTTTCCATCAAATCTAATCTGCAAAATGTTCTGCTATAAGGGCTGGGAGTGTAGCTCAGTGGCAGAGTGCATACATATCACGTGTGAGGTGCTGGGTTTAGTTCCCAGCACTGAAAACAAACTCATACACACACACACACACACACAAAAAAAAAGTTCTGCTATTAATAATGTATAACTTGTTTGCAATTTTAACACGTTATTGCTTGAGATTATTTATAATATAAATCATGTTTATAATTAGTGTTACAGTCTCTAATAAAACGTCTTCCTCTAATAATGTAATAATGTAAGGTGTTTTTCCAAGATTAAGAAACATCTGTGTGTTTGTTAAATAGGCCAAGATTTGTAAAGAGGAAAGCACTAACACTGCCCATCTGGGACCCATTATTCTAGGGATAGGGAGGCAAAGTTCCTCCTTGATGTCCACTCAGCCTGATCCCAAGCATTTTCTTTAGCTAATTGCTCATCTGAAATTCCTCCTCCTATATCTTCAATCTTTTTTCTTCCTAACTCCTCCCCCTTAAAAGAGAGTTAAGAAGGCAACATAATGTAGTTGAAGAAACATAAGCTTTGCAATAAGTTTCTGCTTCCAGGACTTGGGGAAGATACTTCAAATTTTAAAGACTCTTCTCTCTAAAAGGGAAGATGTTAAATTCTACTTCAAGATCAACATAAGAAGTAAAGAAGTATGTGACATGCCTAACATTTAGTTTGGCATAAAGTATTGCCCTGCTTTTCAAATTTCCATGTTAATAATGATATATTCATGATAATTATGGTTTAACAATAACAACTACCCACTTGTCTCTTTTGATAACTTAATCTTTCTCCTCTTCAAATTTTAATGTGCATTCAGCTCCTTATTTTTCTACTTCTCATTCCCATTTTAATCTGCTTTTAGTTCAGAGCAACTTTTCTCATTTAATTCATTAGTATTAGTAAGCTTCTACTACTCAAATTTCTTTAATGCAGTTTGTACTTATTTGTATTGATATAATACCATATATCCAAAATGGCCATGTGTGTGTGCGTGTATTTGATATTTCAATTTTATTGTCTTCTGACTTCCTAATTTTCTGATCATTCCAGCTTTCTTAAATTTTCTAAATCCTGCCATTTTAATAATTTTAAGGATGCTGTCCTCTCATTTCTCATTCAACCACCTATTTAATCTGGGAGACAAGTTCTAGACAAGTTCTGTAACTTCTTTCAGCTCATAGCTAATGAATACCATGATTTTCAACAGCCCCTACTATTCATTTATGCTCCATATACTTATTTCTATTGGTCTACTAGACATCAAATTGATATTACAAAGAACTTCAAAATACACGTAACTCAAACTATATTCATTTTCCCTATTTCTCATTTTTCTTTAGTTTTATTAATGGCATCATTATTCACTTAAAATGGCCAAGAAAAAAACTGAAAAAATATTCTAAAATTTTTTTTATGTAGTTGCTATATATTTCACCAAATCTATTGATTCTCTTCCCTAGCCTCCTTTCATCCAATCCCCCTTCCTTTGTTGCTCTGTCTTCTTGGGAGTAACAATTATGTCTCATCTGGACTATGTCAGTAGTCTCCTAACCTTGCAATCTGCCTTTGGTTACTTCCATATTCCAACTCATCTTCCCGAAAGATGCCATATCTTCCTAAAATACAAGTAGGATCATATTAATGGCTAGAAGAATACCTTTATTTTGTCAACATAGATAAGATCTCCAGAATGAGTTCTACTGTATAGCACAATGCCTATAGCTAACAATATTTTATAGTATATTTAAAGTTTGCCAGGAGTGTAAACTTATGTCATGTGTCCTTAGGCCCCCAACATGCGTGCTCACACACACATGCACACACAACAACAGCAATAAAGGAGGTAAGAATAAACTTTGGTAGGTTATAGATAGATCCATGGCCTTGATGGTGGTGATGGTTTCATGAGTGTGTATTAATTCCCAATCTCATTGAGTTGTATATATTATCTATGCATACCTTTGTACATGTCAATCATAATTCAATAAAGTAGGTAGAAAAAAAAGAATAGCTTACAATTGTATAATACTTACTAAATGAAAAACATTGTTTTGAGAGCTTTACTGATACAGTCTCAAAACACTGTGATGATTTGTGTATCCTAAAAGATAAAAGCACATTCTGTTAATAGGGCCTATTGGGCCACTCTCATGTAGGCCTCAAACTAGCTTTCTCTCGGCACCTTTACTGACACAGAAGTAGTCATTGAATATACCATGTTCTTACATCCCACAATGTCACTTCACCTCTACCTTTTTATTTATTTATTTATTTATTTATTTTGATACTAAGGATTGGATCCAGGGCCTTATGCGTGCAAGGCAAGTGCTCTACCAACTGAGCTATATCCCCAGACACAACACCTCTACTCTTTTTGGCAAGAATTCTTGCCCATATTAAATGCTTGGAAAATTCCTATACATCCTTTAAGACTTAGCTTAGATATTCATTCATCCAATTACTCAATTAGTTCTCCTAGGGAGGATACATGTTACCATATTCTATAAAGATTTGTACATGCTTCTTCTATAATGATTTTACCTTGTATTGTCATTGTCCCTTTTCCACTTATTCTCCTGCCATCCAGTATACTAAGCTCTTTGAATGTAAATCTATATTTAATCTGTACTTGGACCTCTAAACCCTGGTACAATATCTAACAAAATAAATTCTCAATAAAACTCTTCCAAATAAATGAGAGGACCAAATATATGATGATTTTCTGCTTGGTTATAATATGCTTATTATGATTCTTATGTCCCCAAAATAGGAAGCAAATTCCTGTATAGGTTTTAATCAAGAAAGTAAATTTTGATATTAAACACACTAATATAATGAAGAACACCTCTCTCTCTCTCTCTCTCTCTCTCTCTCTCTCTCTCTTATTTAAAATACAAAGGTAATAGTTTTTTCATTTTAAAACAACACAAAAGCATAGAAATATGCTATTCCAGACTCTAAATTTGAAATCCTTCTGTCTGGTTTCAATCAAGATCAGACACAGTAATAGAAATAAATGAAGTCTCCCTCCATCCCTTCTCTAATGGGAAATACTAATATCATCTTTTTTTCATCTAAAAACAAAAGAAAAACAAACAAAGGATTTGTAGAAATATGGTATACTCTCAGGCTCTGAATTAAAACCTCTGAGAATATTCTTATACTAACACGGAGACAAATGTTAACAAATAATGATTTAAAAGAAAAACTACTGAATGTATTTCTGAGGTATTAGAGTACAGCTTATAGGCCTTATTAACAGTTGACACTGACTGTATTTTACCTCTGATCCTCATCTTCAATGTGAAATCAATACAGCCTGCCTCATGCTTCACAAAGTACTGGTGTGAGAAGCAAGAAGGAGAACATTTTGGGGAGTACGCTTTGAAACATAATGTACTGTACTATGACGTGTGTAGCTATTCACTCACCAAACACAGTTCTTGCAGGCACAGATTCTCTGTTAAGCCAGAATGACACTTGGGAGAGAATGACAGTCATGATGCAAGGCAAATAGGTCTGAATCACAAAATACCCAATTTTTCTTTTCAAGTGGAAATGAGCTGTCATTACAGTATATTCACCTGGAAGAAAAATTTAAGTAGCTTAAGGAACTGTAATAGTCAATAGTTGGAACATTTTGAAAATGGAAAAGATGTTAGAAAGAATAGTCCCTGATTAAAAAATAAAATGAACACATACATATCATGAAAACTATACCAAACTTGAAATCCCTCATTAGCACTGCACGAGCATTTAAGACAAATTTCATAGTTATCAAAAAACTTGCATTGCATGTTTTTTCTTTGGGTCATGCCTGCTGACCCACAGGATTCAGAATTGAAAGGGCTCTCTGCCAGTGGATTATCTTACTTGCTCAGGTTTCTTATTATCACTGGTATTCACTTCCAGCTTCTGTTATAATAGATCTAATTTGGTCTTCCCTGGCTCTTCAAAGTGTTGATCTCTGGCCTCATACCTAAGACTAGTCTTCTGGCCCAGATTCCCACTGCCAACCCCACCACCCGTTCTGGATTTCTCTGTGCTGTGTGTCTGCTCCAATTTGCTTCAGTCAGTTCCATGTGATCCTTGAATCTACCTTCCCTTCTTCTTAGGGTTTTAATTATTGCCAGATGTAAGCTAATTAGTCCAAACAGCTGCTATTTTCTTAGATGAGGGTGGCCCTTAGAGAGAGAATGAGCTTTTCCACACAGGCCAGTAGTAATTATCCATAAATCAAGAGTTGAATAATCATAAATTATCCAGAACAGAAGGAAAAGAATCAGAAAAGAAGGGAAGTTGTCATCACAGATGTAGAGACAAATGTTAAAACTGATCTGAGAAGACAGGCACTTTTTGAATACGTAGTATATTTTAGGCCTGTGTCTCTGAAACTTTAATGCACACATGAATCTCCTTGAAATCTAGTGAAAATACAGGTCCTAATGTAGAAAGAGCTGTAGCCTTAGATTCCGAATGTCTAAAAAGCTTCTAAGCAGTCTGAGCTGATAGTTCATGGACCTCAAGAACAAAAGTTTTTAAGTAATCTGACTCATTTCCAATAACTTTAACCTATTAATTTTTGCAGACATTAGGTTTTCTTTAGACTCATTTTACTAACCTGTACTGGATTTAATTGTCTCCTTTCCAATTGATTGGCCCAGCAGATCATATTGATTTAACCTGGAGCCATCAGGAGCAACCTGTACTGAGTCAGATGCATTGTAAGTCCAAATATAAGTGACCTCTGAAGTTGTATATGCATCTGTTGGAAATCAGAAAAAAAATCTTAAAACACTTTAATAAGAACCACCAATAGAATGAAAAAGTCAAATGTTGTATATTTCATAGAATTACTTTTTATTACAATAATATTTAAAGAGATCACATTTCATGGAAATAATAGATCCTTGAAGTTTATGATTTTCATATGAAATGTATGAAGCAGACCAACATAACAATCATGAGAACCTGAGATTAATATCATTGCAACCATTGTGAGAGCTGAAGAGCAGACTTCTCTGCAAAAAGTCTGCAAAAATCACCAGGCTCTTAGATGGTTATATTGTTGCCCTTAGTCCCAGGGATTCAGATGAAGACACTGTATTAAAGAAATCTACTGGAGTAGAAATAGCAACCACTTAGGAAATAAAAATCATTATCCAAAATTATGCTGTCTTCTGAACATAAAAGCAACTTAGTTAAGTAAAATGGCTTAGCTATCAAATGACAATGCATTGCAGGAATGGTGTGACTGTACATCATGTACAACCAGAGAAATGAAAAGTTGTGCTCCATTTGTGTAAAAAAAAATACTACAATACATTTCATTAGAAGACTGAGAACTAATTGCAAGACATGTAAAGTAAATCAGAACACTAAATAGTTCAAACATCTGCAAACTCTTTTTAAAAACATTTGTTTTGAAATTAATTAATACACACAAATGTCACTAGACTACAATTTTATAGCATCCCAGTTAACCTATGAATTCAGAGAAAGAGACAAAACAGAGACAAGGTAGGCCTATATGATTTCTTAGGCCTAGGATGCAGAACTTGTGGAAGTGAGATGACTCCAGAGCTGGGGTACAGGTGACAGAGCTGGTCTTAGCCTTCTGCACTGGCATTTCCTCACTCATGCGTGTTGTGTTAGTGAACAGCTGACCTCTCCTTGCAGGCAGTTTCTCCACAATTGAAAAACCATAATTTCTGCTCTAACAATGACTTTGGGAAGAACTTCTATGAATTTTGCTCATGTAAATGCTTAGAAATATTAGCTACTTCTGGTTCTTGAACAAAATTCAGCATCACAGTCAAATTTTTAGCTGGGGAGGAAAAGGACCAGTTGTCTCAGGCAAACTCCAGCCTGCCAGGACACTGACAACCTCATTTCTTTGCCAGGTATAAGTTACTTAACTTAATTCCACTGTTCTGGGGTGGTCCTGGTGCTGAACATTATTCGAGGTCCATAATCACAAATGAATTTCAATTTAAGCATAAGTAATAATACAGTGAATGTTTATGAGTTCGTGTCTTATTTATTATGCTGCCTTTTCATGATATATTTCAATATTCTCTGGTTTTCTGAATGTTGTTTCTAAATGTTAATATCAGCAAAATACTGTTTTCATTACACATTCATTCATTTACATCCACAATTAAATTATGTGAAAATGTTTGAAATAGGATTATAATATATAAAGTTATATATTTCTGCAATTTTAACATAGATAAATATATAATATTGTAGATGAATGAATTCTTGTTATTTTAAAGTCTAAATTTCTTAATAATTAATTTCAATTAATTAATCACTGATAATTTTACTGATAAAAAATCACATAATAACTTAGTATTGCAGTAAGTAGCCCATTTGCAGATCATAATGTGGCTTGTTATCTTTCTCCCATAAATACACATTATTGTCCCTCTCTTCAAAATAATTTCAAATATCACAAAATCAACAGATAAGAAGATACATTTCCTTTGTCACTTATGTATTAGAGAATCATATTCTGTAGTTGAAAATCTTAATAAATTATGAAGTTTTTAAAAGTAAATACATTTGTATAACTTTTGAATTTTAGGGTTACTTTTGTATATATAAGAGAAACAAAAGCCTATAAAAGTGATTTCATTCCTAAAAATTTGTGAGACACTCATGAGCAGAGATTCTGATTCATGTCTATAAATGGATTACAGCTTGTTAATGTTAGATTAATGTTGACTAAAATTAATATTTTAATTATGTTATAAAACATGCAGATCTCGAGAAGAGCCTGACTCTTTTGCAGAAAATGACTGATCCTGCATCTATTTTTTACAAATGAAGTCATTGCATTGCATTAATTCAACAGGAATCTACTGCATTTTATTTTTTAGATTTGGGGTTTGATGAGAAAACATGTAACGGAAAATTGTACAATGCAGACTGGAGAGGCTGTTCTGGTACTCTAACATACACCTAAACTGGGAGGCCAACATGATGCTTCTCAATTAAGCACAAATGGAGAGAAGGATACTTTGTTTAGTAAAATTCACTATAAATCCCACTACTAACCTAGGCTGCCTGTAAATAATTTTATTTAACTTTGTTAAAATATCCATGTTTGAGTCATGTTGGTGCACCATACAAATGCATACTGACTGTTAATATTTGGTAACCAAGCAAAATACTCCCAAATCACTTTTATCTAGTAAATTTTATCCGAAAAGAGGATTTAAAATGCATTTTTGGCTACTACACAGAATAATCCTAGACTTTCATTCAGGAAGTTTTAAATCCAGGGAAACAAAGAAGAATACAAAGATGTGAGACAACAGGTATAAAACAAACACAACTGAATTTAAAATTGTACACATGTAGAAAAGATGCTTCTTTTATTTGAGGACAACAACAAAGTCCCAGAAATTCAACCATTTTTGTAGGTGGGAAGGACTTGTAAGTAAGCATGGAATCAATGACTAGGGGGAAAAGTCACAGCTGCTTCTGCCAAATTTTGCTGTGTCAACATGTTAAGGTTTGGCTTGGCTAGTTGGTCTATTATTCCACACTGGTATCCATACTTTTAACACCTATGGATCAAAAATCTACTATAGAAAGATAAATAAGAGAATATGCAAATTTTTATTCAACATGTCAGCATATAAATGTGAAGAAAACAAAATGAATAATAACTATTTAAACAGGCAATGCTTAACAAAACTTTTATGCATTGACCATAGACTTTCTGGATACAGAAAACTATAATCTCAAGCATGCAATATCCCACTACTCTGTATCTGCAATGTATCATATTTTTAAAGTTCACATAAAATATTTTTGAGCAAGTTTATCTCCTTTTAAGTACTGAGACATCACATCATTTATATTTGATGTCAAAATTCCAATACTCTATCGACTAAAACATGCCTTTCTTTATATCATTACAGGCTCTTGGATAAATTCTTTCTTTGGTATGAAGGCTTTTCAAATTTCTGTTTAATGTCTCTTATGCAATGCAGATGAGTTATTCTCCTCTGCATCTGCTGTGGTTTTCTCAGCATCATGTTTACATTGTATAACATGATTGACTATCTTAAATAAAGTTGGAAGAAATGCCAGTGTTGAAGTGATGGTTTCCATGACAATAAAGAAACGCTCCTAAAAGAAACGCTTGTGGTTTAACAAAGAGGAGATTCTCAAAGAAAATTGAGAACAGACACCTTTTGTAAAAATGTACAGAACAAACAAGACTGAACTTCTTACTCCATGAAACTATGGTCTTCAAAATTATTAGGGGGTTTTGCATTCATTTTATCCACCATTCTTCCCCCTTTCTTTAACTGGACACTGTCTGTGAGGAGAAGGTACACTCTTTGGTCATACAAAGTTTTAGTCAGGTGAGAGAATTGTCTTTTTGTATTCAGCAGAGGAAAAAAAGAGCCTAAAAGTATTTAAGATGAATGGACAAAGATGGGGGTTCCAGAAAGAGCACAGCTTCTAAAAAATCAGAGAAGAGGACGTGCTCACACAAGGGAGAAGCTGCTTAGCTGGGTTCATAAGTTTAATTTGAATCTGCCTGGAGTGTCATGTGAGCCTAGGAGGAGGATTTGACCTTCCCCCCCTTTCCATTATTCCGGGAGTGTGCATGCTTCAGCTTGACATACAAGATATAACCCAGGGACCTAAAGAATAGCCAAAGGCACAGAGCCTTTTTGGAAATGTTCTAAGTACAGAAGGTGCCTGTGTAGCAATCCATCTACATCATCTTTACATTTATTTTAAGGAAAAATATCCCTTCCATTATTTAGACAGTAAAAGACAACTACACAGACCCTGTTCCTGTGACTGTCCTTTGCAGCAGGCTGATGACAAATAAATAGAATCTATCTTTTGCAATTCATTCTTAGTTGATGAAAAAAGACATTTATTTTGCATTTTTAAAAAATATTCTAGCACTAGAAAAGAAATTAACTACAGCCCTCACCTTAAAGGAGCTCCTGGTCTAATTTTACACATGTAAAACACACATGTTGTTCCTTATCACATTAAAAGAAGTGATCATTTAAGCACCATGATTAAAATTCTTGAGAGTACAAAGGGCTAGCCAATTAGTTCTTCGAGGGAAACCAGCATGTCTTTTATTACAGCAAATAGTAAGCATTTCTTAACATGAGAGGAAACTACACAACTCAGCAGCACTGCTGACTATTACTGATATTATTGACCCAAAGCATATATTTTCATCCTTGTACTTACAGCTGCCAAATTTCAGAGGACATGAATGAGCATCCATTGGAAAATCCTCCAAGTGCATTGGACATTCAGCTTGAACTGTAAGCCTAAAAGTCAAAATTCCACTCTTTGTTTAAGTAAATTGGCAAGTCAAGAAAAATCACTCGAAAAGTCATTGTTGTCAATAGAGTTAATGATGAGGTAGGACTTTCATTACAGCATCATGTTAGGCTACTTCACATTTAAATACATTTTTTTCTTTCACATTTAGGAGTTCCCTCAGAAGACACTGGCATATACAAAATATGAACAAAATAACAATAATGGTTATTAAAGTCATACTTTACATTGTCACTTTCTACTCAGTAGTTTGTTATGAAGCAAAAAAATTCTATATGCATTTTTGAAGGGCTGTTTCCCCATTAACCTTACTATTAATATTTAAAATCTTAACAAATATTTAAAATGCCATCATAAAATGAATGCCATTTTTCCCATCATCTCATCAACAACTGCAGCAAATATAAGAGCTCAATATTGGTTGAGAGGAACTCCCTTCCAAATATGCCAATTGTGTACATAGATATAAAGATGTAAATATATGCATCTCTTAGGATATCTTGTTGATACTAAATCAATGTCTATATTATGCTCACAAATTGTGAAAGTTAAATATATTTTTCTATATCTAAATATGATAAATATCATGATAAAGAATAATTGTAGGATTTTTTATAAAGAAAGCTTTCAATTACTCCATTGCACAGAAAGATAAAGTGAATAAAGTAAGCTCTAAAAGGAACTCATAGAATGATCTGTTTTAATTGGGCAGAGCAAATGTCACCAACGATTCATACATGATATATATTTCTAAGAGAGTACTTAAATACAGCCCCATGCAATATTTTGTAAACTTTTATATGTTCTGTGCATATATCTTGCTTAAATACCAAATTTCTAATCATACTTTAATCCATAAGAATGAGTGATCAAATTGTAAAGTCAGCAGGGGTACTGCATCTGAAGATAATTGTAGATTCAGTGAGAGAGGCAGAAAGAATAGCCAACAGTTCCATTCTAGGTAATGGCCATCTAGTAATGAGTCCTCAGGAGTGGTTCCTTTCCAGATCAGAAATAGTACAGGGCTGTATTATTGCCCTTCTTAAATAACTTTCATAACTGAAATTGAGCACTTGCTTTGCATATGAAATGAGTAACTCAACAAATGCATGGAATACAAATATCTGCATACACAATGTTAACAATTATCCAGTCTTTAAATCTTTAATTAACTTTTCATTCTGCATCATTTTACTTGTTACTTTTTTCTTTCTTTCATAATACAACTAACTCATTTAAATAGTTAACTCATTTTAACTATTCTCATGGATATTTAAAATATCCATGAGAATAGTTAAAATGGAATAGTTGTAAGAATACAACTGTATAACTTTTGATAATTTCATTAAAGTTGTACCATATGAAATTGATGCTGTGTGACATGTTTTGATTATAAAATGGCAATTTTGCATGGTCCAATCTAGTGTATATGCTTATGGTATTCGATATACTTATAAGCCTTAGTAATCAAGAACTCTCAAATATTTTTTTCCTAGGGAAACTTCATAAGGGGGACCAAAATATTAAACTAAGTAAAATGATGCTTGAAAAATCACTTAAACTTGATGGAATATAAATATGGGATAGCTGATGGAATAAGAAAATGAAATTACATACTGATATAAACAAAATTAAAGTCAAGGTATTAAAACCATACTTGGTTAAAATGCAGTGTTGAAGAATTAATAACCAAAACATAAACCCTCAATAACTAAGGCAGTCTTAAGCTCGAAAATATTGTGATTAAAATTGAATTTGTAAATACTATTTTTTGCATTTTTTACATATCCAACCATGTACAAAGCATATTATGGGTACTTCAATTATCTGTTAGCAAAATGTTCAACTTTTGCTAATATCTGACAACTGCATTGCCTAGGGGTTTGATGTATAGACTTCTCAGTATTATATGCCACATCAAGCCTGCAAACATACCTCATTGTGTACAGTAGAGTCCCGTCATCCTGGATTCGAAGCAGTTTGTTTGGCATTGTCATATTATGAGCTACTGACTTTTTGCCATTGTGAAAGAAGGTATCTGGAGTCCAAATTTTGCTAGCCATTAAATTGTTAAGTCGAAGGATATTCATAGGTCCTTTAAATTTCAACCGTTCATCTTTCCATTTTTGTCGAAAGAAAACATCTATAGTGTATTCCTGAAATACAAAATACCATTCTTTGAAAATAACAAAATTTTAGATATAACAGGACCCTATAAAATTCCAACCAAAATAATGTTCTAAATAGTTGACAGAGAGCTATGGTGAGAGAAGTAAATTTTACCTCCAAAGGATTACACCTTTAGCTTGTCAATAAGTGTTGCCAGTTAGAATGGGATAGAATATATGTATTTATATAGTTAGCTACATAGTCATTTGAAAAGAAAATAAGAAATTTACTGTATCTGGCCTCTTTCAGTTGAAAAACTTCTCAGACAAACTGCTTTACTGCATCTAATAGTTTAAAACTTCTTGGAGAAGGCATATGCTAGGGCAGGGTCTGGATAGGATGTTTTAATTAGGTTAGCTCAAGAAAAAATGGGCAGGTAGACTTCTAGGAGAAAAAAATGAATAAATAAGAAGAAAGGAGGAAGGGGGAGAAAGAGAAAGGAAAAGAAATGACTTTTAAGCACACTGTCAGAACTGTGTGAGTCATCATTTCCTGTTGCCAAAGAAACTGTAGAATACCATATTTCATTTGTAATAAAATATAGTGGGATATCATATTGTTAACAAGAATGTGATAAGGAATGATTTCAATAAAGTTTATTTGTGAAATTAGTTTTAAGCAAGTACTTTACCAAGTTACTGGACCCCAAAATATGAATATTTTGTAGTAGATATTCTCAGGTTAAAATGTACTTTCAAATATTCATTGAGACTAGCTAGTGATCAATTTCTCTATTATCATTCCTTAGTCCTTTAATTTAGATGAACCTCTCTCTCTCTCTTCCTCTTTTCTTTCCTAATATTTTCTTTTCCTCCCACTGTCTTAAAAGAATGTATGTATGATAAATGAAATACACAATTCACAATTGTGATTGACATTAACAATCTATTGGATGTTAAAATTTTTGCCAATGTATGTTTGTACATTTACATTTTAAATAATTAAAATGTTCAATTACACACCTGAGATTGGAAATTCCCAAACTATCCTTTGAGCACAAAACCAGTCATCACATATTTGGAAATAAATATCCTAGCAATTGAGAATTTCACTTAACTGATTTAAAAAAAAACATATTAAAAGAGCCATATGATGAAAACATCATATCCTTTACAGAAATTTGAATCAGGTGATGATTTTCAATGATTCATCAAAATTTGAATGGGTGATGATAAAAGCAAAGCATCAACCACAGATAATGAGTAGAAGATGAACAGTGGCTCTGGGCTATGCCCTTAATCCTGAAGGAAAATTTAATAATCGAATCTATCCTCTCTCCATGGTATGCTTATTTACTTTTTAATGTTTAATTCCATTTAAATGGAAGCAAAAGAAGAAGAAAAAGATGAAAAGATAATGCTTTGTACTAGAAGTTTTTATTCAAGTATTTCTTTTAAACAAGGTCCCTCAAATTTTATCCTAAACTAAATATAAGTGGTGTTATATTTTTCCAGGCAAGCTGAAGCTGTTTTAAAACTATTTATAAAACCTGAAATTCAATTTTTTCTATTTCTGTAAAAGTAGAGTAAGTTTTATCTGTTTCTGAAGCTACTGATGTGGCAATCATTTCCGGGAGATCTACCACATAGGACATTCTTGAAGTTTTCAAACAGAAAAGTTTCAGGCGATCTTTTTCTAAAATTTGTTTTCAGGAGCAATATCCATCTTTGAATCCTCACAATGTCCCAAGTGAGCCCTGTCAATCTACTGATGTGATCTGTACCTTTTAATCACACTCCCACTAGGCAAACTCATGTTACCCTCTGGCCAACTTTAACAGTCCTAGCTGCTTGTTGTTCCTTCAATACAGCAAGCCCTCCACCTGCCTGCACTGGGAACTCTACTCACAACAATCACACCCCCATTGCTTCACCTGGAGTCAGTGGTGGGGGGTGGACTTTGTACTTATTTTATTTATATATATATATATATATATATATATATATATATATATATATATATATATATGACAGCAGAATGCATTTCAATTCTTATTACATATATAGAGCACAATTTTTCATATCTCTGGTTGTATACATAGTATATTCACACCAATTCGTGTCTTCATACCTATACTTTGGATACTAATAATCATCACATTGCACCATCTTTAATTACCCCATGCCCCCTCCCTTCCCCTCCAACCCTTGACAGGGAGTATGGGAAGAAGGGGATTTTGTACTTTCATAAAGCTCTCCCCTACTGTGATGTGGTTTTTATTGCAATTATATATTTGCTCCTCTACTGCCCAACTACTGTCAAATATTTAAGAAAGGGACACTGCTTTCACTTGTACTCTATTTCACTTCATTTTCAGAAACATCAAAGAACATAAAGATTATTACACAAAGCTTACAACCATCACCTAATTGAAACATCACAAAGTCTGGAACCCTCCTTCCTCCCCTACTCTCTGAGGAAAGAATTAACTTGAATCTGGTGTATTCATTCCCATAGTTATACTTACAAATTCACAATATAAATAAATATACTAAGTGTCACATTGTAAGCATTTATTAAATGGTATCATATTGTGTCTATTTTTCTGACATTGCCATTTTTCTGGTACTTTGTTAAGGCTTATTCACTGCAATGTATCCAGCACTTGGCTTCAGTTTCATTGTATATAACATTGTATTGGAATGCTATCTCACTAGAGAGTTGTATTTTCCTTGTCTTTCAATATTTCCTCTGTTTCCAGCTTATCACTGTTAAAAGGAATATTGCTGTGAATATTCTCCTTCAACAATTCTAGTACAAAGTTATTAGACTTACTCTAGACCAGAGCAGCAAACTTTTTCCATAAGTAGCTAGTTAATAAACGTTTTAGGATCTGTGGGCCTGTGGTCAGTATCACAACTATTCAATTCTGCTATTCTAGTGTGAAGCAACCAGACAACAGGCCCACAGTGAGTCAGCATGGCCAAGTTCCAATAAAACTGTTTAAAAAATAACCAACTGACAAAGTCAAGAATGCTGAAGGCTATTGAAAGCTCAGGACTAGAGTTGTGCAGAAGCCAGAATGTAATGAGTTGAGGAGCAAACAGGGTATAAGTGGATGAAGAGTAAAGTACTCTCCTTATTCCTGAATTTGCAAAAGCCAGTAAGGAAAATCAGAGTTCAAGCAGCAACAAGGCTGACCACTGTCCTACACTAAATCTACTAGTAGAATTGCTGAAGTTTATTATACATGCACCTTTAAAGTAACTAGATGTTATCAAATTGAAATCCTCCTTGGAGGTAGGTAGATTTATATTTTCACTAACAATGTAAAAGCTTTGTTTCTCTATAACTTGGTATAGATAAAGACTATTTTCACTCAGCCATTATGCTCAGTGTAAAAGTTCCTGGTGTTATCATGTGCTTTACTCTGCTATGAAATTTAACACACTTTCATGTTTATTAAAAATTCTACTTTTCTCTTTTATGAATTGTCTGTTCATTTCATTTACTCACTTTCCTTTGAAGGTGTCTGACTTTTTCTTATAGAGTTAAGGAAATACTTTATATATTCCATATATAAACATTTCTGAAGGAACACATAACTCAATATGAATTATCATATCAATATACTAAATATCATAATCTGCTTCTGGTTTCTATTTTTTACATTTTTTCTATTCCAAAATCAATGCCAAAATCATGATTACAAAATCATAAAAGTTTGAATTAATAAAATTTTTAATATTATTCAGTTGAAGGTATTTAATAATTCCCATATGGCTTTTCTTTTTCTACTCTTGGAGACATTGTGAACTGTGAGGGTTTTTTTTTTTCATTATTTCCAAGTGTATTCCATATTCCCAGGCTATATTATTTAGTGATGACAATTAAAATGAAGGAAATAGAAGAGATAATATTTATATTTTGCATAGTTATAGGATTAAAATAAATAAGAGGAGGATTCAGGAAAATTAAGGAAGAACAATAAAATGAAACACTGAGCATACACACAAATTACAGGAGACATATTAAACGCAAAGAAAATTTTGGAAGATCATCAATGACGAAGACTAAAGAAAGATGATGAAAGCTTAGGACTGGAGAGTGTAGAGGCCAGAATGCAATGAGTGCAGGAGCAAAAAGAGTGCAGGTTGCAGTTGGTAAAGTACTCTCTCCCTTTCCTAAATTTGTAAATCCCAATAAGAGAGATTGGAGAGTTCAAGCAATAAAAATCTAGAAACCTGCTAATATCAGTTAAATGTTGCTGTAATAAAAAGAAAATTCAGTAGCTTAAAGTAACAAGTATTCATTATGAGCCCAGAAGTCATGAGGCTAATATTGACAGATCTGACCTGGACTCTGTTTGATCTTGGCTGGATTTGTTCATGCATCTGTGGAATAGAAGGCTATTGGCTGATTTGGGCTACCTGGACAATTCAGCTTGACTCAGTGTTTCTTTTCTCCTCCAGGGACCACTGAACTACCCTTAGCTCCTCTTTCTAATATCAGTGGCAGGAGTACAAAAGAGAAAACCCAAATGTACAAGCCAATTTCAGGGCATTGCATGTGAAATATTTCTTACTATATCATTGGCTAGAGTATCTATCTAACATGTCTGAACTGGTTGACAGATGGTATAGGAGGTGACCCCATCCACAGTGGGAGGCATTACAGAGTTCTTATGGTCTGGTTATGCAAAATCCCCGAAAGTTCATGTGTTGAAAGGATGGTTATCAATACAGTAAGGTTCAGAGGTGGGACTTTAAGGCAATAATTGGATCACAGGGGTTCTGACTTCATCATGGGTCCATCCTCAACCATTTGACAGATTAATCAATCCACTGAGAGCAGGATGGATGTCTGCAAAGTGGGATCTAGTTGGAGGAAGTAGATCACTGGGGATGTGCCCTGGAAGGGTTTATCTTAGGTTTATCTAATCCCCCTCTCACTCCACCCATCTCTCTCCTGAACTGCCATGAGCTGAGAAGTTTATCTTTGCCATGATGGTTTTTTTTTGTCATGGCCAGTCAAACATGGATTGAACTTCGGAAACCATGAGCCAAAAAACAAAAAAAACAAAAACAAAAGACACCTTTCCTTCCCTGAGTTGTTCTTGTCAGGTATTTCAGTCACAGTGATGAAAAACTGACTAACACAAAAGTTAAATGAAAAAGGTGTAGATAAGGAAAGGTGAAGAAACAGAGCCAGAATTCCATGTTGGCAACTTAGCACACCAGGCCTCTGTTAGAGAAAAGTAAGATGTTGGTAGTCTGAGAACCTCTGAAACTTCAATGAAAATCCCATGAGTCTAATAATATGGAGGCAAGCAGGTTTTAAATTAGTAAATATAATAAACTACATTATACCAATATGAAGAGCAAGATTTTATGAAGGAGTAGGATAATCAGTTTAGACCAGTGGTTCACAAAATGGATATGTACACTCATTTAAGTGTAGGAAGAAACAATTAGAATTTTAATTTTTATCAGCATTTTTTTTTCTAAATAGAAGAAGTAAATGAAGCTTTGCAAAATGATAACATATAATATACTATATATTTGATAAAATAACATGATATTAGCATTCTCACTCTGTTTAGTAGTAAATTCAGGTCATACTTTAAGGAATCCTATGGAATGTGGGGGCAATACTGGAATGATTGAGAGACTTCATTCATTTGCTCTCAATGGACTGTGACTATGCCCAGTTAGGTGTATTTATAATACTTGCTTGGGATTAGATTGACTCTAATTAAAATGGGAAAAAGGCTTCAGAACATTACTATGAAGATGCCATGGAATAAAATAATAATTACACAGCATGAGTAGAAAACATGAGAAAGAGCACATCTATGCCCATTGTGGGTCTTCATTAGCCACATGAAGAATGATGAACTAATCAACACTAAACATTTCTATAAAACCAAATTTGAAATGACAGTATTAAATTAGGGCTTTGCATCTATTATAATACAGATAATATTAATTTTAAGTATTGGATAATAATAGTATGTTGTTATTGCAAATAGCAAGGTATTTTAAAAAGCTAAACATACAGAACATGAAGACAAATATCTAAGATTGGTGAATGACTAAAAAAAATGAGAATCACAATTCAGTAACCATTGGCAAAGATGTGAATTTAAATTTGAATTCCCCTATATTTCAGTTATCACAGTCATTATAACAAGTATAAAATAATATGAATTTATAACCAGATATTTGAAACGCTTAAAAATAAGAAAGCACATTTAAGTAAATTAATTACAAAATATTATAAAAGTTGAAATGAGATTTAAAATACTTTTTCTCAGTATTTGAAAGGAATATTCTTGAAGTTTTCTTAAAATTAACTTTAGGTTTTCTATACGTATATGCTAATACAATAATGACTTGATTTGTGCTTTACTAGAAAATTACCAAAAAGTACAACACAGCAAGTTTTTTTTATAAATGGAGATTCTAAAATAAATAAATAATAACATTAATTACATAATTTGTCACTGAATACAAAGACAACTTAAGTATAAATTTAGTAAGAAACAATAACATCAAAAAAATAAGGACATATTTGCATACATTTCTCCTACAGAGTACATACAGGAAAAATAAGAATGATTGATGGATGAAAACAAAGAGTTGAAAGATCCATATTCAAGATTTGAAAAATTTCTTATAGGAAATTTAATACAACTTCTTCTTTGATAGATGTGGTCATAGATAAATGTAGTAAATTTCCTGTTTCCAAGATCAGTAGGAGCACAACCCAAACAAGTATGCATTTTCAAGTCCAATGGTTTCACCACCACCAAAAAAAACTACATTTATACAGTAAAATCCCTCAGTGTTGTTTCCATAATTTTTCCTGCAAACAAGCAAATCATAAAGTCTCTTTTTCATTTCCTGGTAAATAAATATGATTTCAAGGACATATTTACTTAGTGCAGACAGCATACTCTTTAGTGTCTGTCTTCATTAATTAGAAGTCAATACATATAGACAATTTCTAAAGAATTATATCTACTCCCTAAAACACAATCAAATTGCAGGACTGATCTTGGAGTGATCCCTTATTTACTTTGATTTACTATATGTATTTAAAAGCACCAAAATGTATTTTATTATTCCCCTTTTGCTAATAAAGGCTAGTCTCCCCTGAGTGAATTCCAATCTGTGTGCTTCTTCTATAATGAAGAAAAATGTGGTTCATAAAGCAGGTATGCAGCAATTAAGTAAACAACACCCTTGGAATATACAAGAATAGTAAACCTCAAAGACTTCATTTGGCACTTAAAGGGAGCTAGACAACACATTTAGCATAGTATTAGTGTTGCAAAAATTGCAAAGAAGTGGGGCACTTAAGAACAACAGATCAGCAGAATGCCAATAAAACCAATTAGTACAAAATCATAAAGCCCTAATATTCAAAGAGGCTCACACAAACAGAAATCATGAAACAACACATTTACTACATATTTGGGCTTTCCTTATGAAATTAGTGGCCAGGCAAATTTCACTAGTAAATTAGAAATTGATACTAAAGATTCAGATTCTAATAGCATGTTACTAAAATATATTTAATAAAAGTATTCAAAGTAATTAATTATTATGTAATGTAGCAATTCACTTTGATTAATTTATGCTATTTAAAATTTATATCAACTTTATTAAACATGCAAAATTATTTCCACTTCACAGGCAAGAATTCCAAAGCAATATTCATTTTTTTTAAAAAAAGCCAAATTTAAACTTAAACCCTGTGCTTGCAAACATCAGGATCTTTTCACTATACTATATCAAAGAAACAACCTCTAAAGGTAGGACACAAAAGTAAAATTACCTTCCATCATAGATGAATAAATGGATACTAATCATTAGTAATGAAATATTACAGAAAGAATTAAGTTGCAGGATTGAGACTGGGATTTTAGAATCCCTTAAAAGTATACTCTTCAATTAGTGGAATTGGAAAAACTGGATATTCACATGCAAAAAAAAAATTGAAATTGGACCTTTTTCTTCCATCATATGCAAAAATCAACACAAAATGGATTGAGGACCTCCAAAAAGTCCTGAAACTCTATTCCTAGAGGAAAATTAGAGGAAAAGCTTCTCAACATTGGTCTTGGCAATGATTTTTTTTTTCTTTTTTGTATACCAAATACTCATGTACCCAATTACCAATAACCTAGATAATGAAAGCAAAATTAAACAATTCAGACTACATCAAACTAAAGCCCTTTTCACAGCAAAGGAAACAACACAATGAAGACAGCCTATGAATTAGGAGAAACACAACTCAATAGAAAAAATCAAACAAATGTTAAAAAAAAGGTAAAGTAACTGAATAGACACTTTTCCAAATATAACCTAAAATGGCCTAAAGGCATATGAAAGCTGTTCACTACCACCATTCATCAGAAAATACATAAAAAACTACAAAGAGATAATAATCACATATCTATTAAGATGGCTATTATAAAAAAGACAATAGGTAAATGTTGGCAAGGATATGGGTTAAAGGGAACACTTGCACACTGTAGGAAGAATGGAAATCATTGCAGCCATTGTGGAAAATAGTATGGAGGTTCCCAAAAAATAAAAATAAAAACAGACCTATCACATGTTCCAGCGATAATTCTGCTGGGAATCCACTGAAACAAATTCAGCACCTTAGAGAGACATTTGTACTCCATGTTCACTGCAGCATAAAATAACCAAGACACGGAAATGACATAAGTTTCCATTGATAGATGAATGAATAAAAAAAATTGTTTACATATATATATATGCATAAAATATAAAATTGTGTATATGTATATATATGTATGTGTATATACATGTGGAATACTGCCATTTGTGACAACCTGGATGAATCTGGAGGACACTACACTAAGTGATATAAGCCACACTTGGAAAGAAAAGTAGTGCATGATCTCACCTATATGGGGAATCTTTATAAAAAGAAAAAAAAAAACTAGTACATGGAAACAGGAAATGAAACTGTAACTACAGGCAGAGAGAGAGAGGCTACAAGACAAAGGATAAAAAGTTGGAGATAAGTAGAATAAATAAATTTAGAGATAGAAGGTAGTACATGAGGACTGTAGTTCTAATTTTTTGCTGTTATGAAGTTACGTAAGAGAATAGATTTTAGGTGATCTTACTATGAAAGAAAGAAGGAAGGAAGGAAGGAAGAGAGAGAAGGAAAGAATGGAAAGGTTCAAAGTAACTATTTGAGTTATTGTATATGTTAACTTTCTTGACTATAATAACTACTCCACCAGGTATACCAAAGCATCATGTTGTACACCTTAAATACATGCATTAAGAAAAAACTTTTCATAATTAAAACTAACTTACATACAAGATCAAAGGATAAAATGCTAATAAATTAATTTATATGAAATTGATGCAAGAGCAGTCTCTTACATTAGGTAGATCAGGGCTCCTGACCTTGAGCAGGTTATTTAATCTCTCCTTATGTCAACTGACTTATTTTAAAAAATGGTGAAAAAAAATAAAACCTACCTGCTAGGACTCTTATAAGGAAGAGATAAGGTAACATATGTAAAGGTTTTAGAAACAATTTGGACATCAAAGAAGGTAGCCTGAAATAAATCACCTTCAAATGATCCTCCTCCCTCCTCTCATATCTAACAAAAGTGTAGCACAACAAAATAGGGACATCCAACAGCTAATAGTCATAAAGTAGGGTGCAGGGCAGCAACTGAGTAGGATGCCACAAGAGAACACCAACAGAGACAAGGTAGCCATGTTATGAATGACTACATAATGAGATCCCCCTGGGGAAACACAAGTGTGCCTTATGAAGGGACAGCATCTCTAAACCATTTATCTACAATACAAGTGGCCCTAATTGTTGAGAGAGATTTACTAACCAAACCAGATAAGTAAAGGGATATTTGACCCGTTTTTCTAATCTCCCTCATCCTTGCCTTGACTCTGGAGAACACAAAGAGGAAAGGAGGAGTAGATCACTGCCCAGCCCACATGGTACATCCCTCAGCTGTAAATCAGGCTGCGAAAAGGTGAGAAGGTGTACAGGACTGAAGGGAATGGTGCATAGCATGCACTGGACTGGACACTTTATGAGCTGTGGAAAACACTAGGATATTGTCATGATGTGGGAAAGGTCATTCCAAATAACAGTGTGGTTAAATTTGGTCAAGTTGAATTTCTAAAGCCTTTGGAATACAGTGCAAACACTTCACTGTCTTCAAGGACCTACATGAACATAACTCTCCAGCTCGCTCTCTCTCTCTCTCTCTCTCTCTCTCTCTCTCTCTCTCTCTCTCTCTCTCTTCTCCCCCGATATAGCAATATGATATGCACACTCACCGATCTCTGCTGGAATTACTCTTCTCTACTCTTCTCTAATAGCTCCCTACTTCTGGCCAACTTCTACTCCACACTGAGAACAAGGGCAATGACCACCTTCCTCATTGGTGAACACATGAGGAAAGCCATCAGAAATTAAACATAGTAACAAGGATTCACAGCAACAAGGTCCTTATTGGGACACAGGGATAAAAGGCATCAGCAAACACAGTCAGCAGAAAAGCTTTCAGATGTTTAATGGCAAATAGCCACTTGCATATCATACCCTAATTCTTCCATTCACAGGTATGAAATGTCGTGTGTGTGTGTGTGTGTGTGTGTGTGTGTGTGTTTGCATGCTGTGTCTTTGTAGTGTATTAAACTATTCACAGTAAGTTTTCATTTGGTTTAATAGTTATAGTTGAAAGATGTAAATATGTCAAAAAAGCTGTGCAACAAGAAATTACCTGATAAAAAATCTGTTTTAAAGTTTTATTTGTGCATATGTGAATGTCTTATAGGGGCAATTAGCTGTAACACCCTTAATACAGGGACTCTGAGTACTTTTCTAGCCCCCTCTCCCACAATATTCCTGAGAACATCCATGAACTTTTTTATATTTCATCAAACTTAGCAAGCCCTTTCTGTTTGTCCTCCTCAGCTATCTATTTTTTTCCCTAGAAATATTTGCAATGTCTAGATCTTCTGCCCACATTCCCTCAGCTACCATATTCATCCATATATGCTTCAATAAAGGACTTATCACACTGTTTTAAAATTAATGATTTTTCTTAGCTGTCGCCCACTATACTAGGAACAACCTTAGGGCAAGTCCTGGTTATACTTAGATATTTCAGCTCCCAACACTGTGACTGTATGTGTGTGTGTGTGTGTGTGTGTGTGTGTGTGTGTGTGTAAAGTCTTGTTGAAATAGACAAATATAGTCATGTCTTCTAGGAGACCAGATCTCAGGAAAACAAAAAAGACATGTAAAGATTTTTATAATCCAGTGTGCAACGTCATAAAGAGCAGAATCATTGTGAAGTGGAACATTAGGAAAAGAAGTTTTGACTATTTGGAGTCACCTAAAAAGACATTAGAGAAAATAAAATTTGAGCTTGGCCATGAATACAAAAAAGATCTCCAGTTGGTGAAGGAGGGAGGGAAGTACAACAGCAATGGGGAAAACACATACAAGGCCAGAGCTGTTAAGGATAATGGCCTGTTTAGAGAACAGTGAGAAGTTCAATGCAATCTTTAAAAATAAAAGCCTCATTGAGAGTTATAATGCCTTATAATTGTTGCCCTCTGTCTCCCCTCCTTTCCTCAACCATGCTGCTTAAAAATGCTGCCTCCACACTTTCTCCACTTCCTCACCTCCCACATACCTCCACCCACTGCAATCTGGTTGC
The DNA here is from genome assembly GCF_045843805.1 of Urocitellus parryii. Lineage (NCBI taxonomy): Eukaryota > Metazoa > Chordata > Mammalia > Rodentia > Sciuridae > Urocitellus > Urocitellus parryii. Next base: position 109,300,866 of record NC_135540.1, on the reverse strand, counting down.
TTTTACCACCACCAGCAAACACCTCCTTGTTCTTAATCTATTGACACATTTAAACATTTTTCTTGGCTTTACCATAATATAGGACATGGTTATTTTCTCCCTGCTTTTGCAATGCTCTCCTGTATTGACATTCCCAAACCACACTTTCCTGGTGTTTCAGCAACCATGATGAGATTAGATTGTTCCTCCTCCTGTGGAGGAATTATGGGGTCTTAGCCTTTCCCCTGCCTGTCAACTATCTATATGGAGTGAGGTCTCCTGGACAATATATGAGAGTAACAACAATATAAAATCCATTATTGACCCAAGATAGGCTCCAGACTTGCAACTCAGAAAAGAACAATTTCTGCAACTTTTATTTCCATAAATCATAGTTGTTTTTCATGTAGTTTATGCAAAAGTACAGGGAGGGTTTGGGAATTCTACTCTGTCCTTAGGAGACCAAGAGAGCTAAGAATGGATGCACTAAGTCTCCACAATCCTTTTTCCCCTAGAAAGGTAATAAATAATGTTAGACTCTTTAACCTGCCTCTTTCCTGAAACTGTTACCCCATTTCCCAGGCAAGGTTTAACTGTGGGCAAATATTGCAGGTTCATGTATTATCAAATAAGCCATATGACCTTCAGTGTACAGAATCCAATTTTGGTAAAGAATTGTGATACAAGTATCAGACTCATCGTTGCATCTGATAAGGAATGAAGTATGGTGGTCTCTGACTTTTGTTAAGGATCAAAAGTGCAGTCTAGTTCCATGAAGGAAGCCACACTTCATTTTGTGAGACTCTCACTATTTCTCTCTCATAGTGTCCTCTGCAATCTTTTAAATATTTTTTATGTTGTTTAAATACTGGCATTCTAGAGTATCTACAAAAGCATAGGGCCAATTCCACTCAATTCTCTTTCCTTCTACAATTTAATGTATACTTAATTTCAACAACCATCAAATGGCTTCCAACCATTTGAAACCCCTCTTCTGAACTCCAGATCGACCCTGCTATCTTGACACTCTGACTAAATAGAGCTTAGTTCATTATGTCCAAGAACCCAAAAATCCATCCCCTAAGCAGCAAAGCAAAAGTAAACAAATATTTGACTTCTGTATCCCATGTCAATGTGAATGGTACCATCATCAGCCCAATCACTCATGCCCTCATTCTGTATTTCTACCAACCCTTGTAACCAAAAGATCACCAAGTTTTGTCAACTAAACAACAGACAGATCTTTTAAATCATTTGGGGTCTTTATGTCTTCTGTACCACTACCCTGATCCAGTCCATAATTCTCTCTTATATGAACAACAACAACTTTCTGGCTTGTTTATACATTATGGGATTGCAGAAAGTCTATACATGCCCTCGAGCTTCCACCAAATCCCCCAATGATCTTATACTAGATTTTTTTCTTCACTTGAAATAAAGTCAATGCTTAAATGATTAAAATGTAGACTATCATGCCCACAATTTGCAATTATGAGTCCATAGATCTTATAATGATCCCAGAAACATCCAATTTAATACATACTTCAATGCAGGTGTATACAAATTACATTTTGAGAAATATTTTTTTAAATTTTCTAATATTTGCTGAGTGCATGAATATTCTTTAAGTCTAATTCCTAACCTTCCATAAATACTAATAACCATCCAGTAATAGACTTCAATGTGCTAATTTTAAAATGGGTAAACCTTATTACTTTACTTCTCACATACAGTGTTGGCCATGTTTGTAGCATGTTTCATTAAGTGATGATATTTACAAATGACAATCTCTGATAAAGTGTAACAGATGAATCCAGTGTCAACCAGATATTAACATCTAATAATTCTCCAGCTCTCTATGATATTAACTACTGAACTATGCAACATCCCAATGGTTTCTGAGCATGCTAAGAGATAATTCTATGTTTACAGAGGAAGAAAAGTATTAACCTAGTGAATCAATATAATCAATAAACCAAAGTCACACTTACTTGACTGACTGTTTCTTAAGAGCTTAAAAATAAACCCTGGATCAGCAGTTTCAATATTTCTTTGCAGTTTCCACTGTTCATGCTCTAACCCTAACACTTAGCAACAGTCAACCATTTGGGCTGAGGTATAATAATTGCTTGCTGTACCAATTACTCCTGAAGAATATGCACATACCCAATATAAAAATAATCCCCAATATAGGAAAGTACATCCTATATAAAAACCAGAAGAGGAAAAAAAAACAAAAAAAGGAGTTAGTTAGAAATTGCTATAATGCAGACGCCTACTATAAACTTTGTCAGTTGTCAGCTACTAGTGCATTCCAACATTTAATTACCTTCTTACTCATGAATTTTTAAAATGTTAAAATAAAAGATTTTTAACTTAATTGCAGACACTGTAATTAGAATCTTTAATTATAATTTAGATCTACAACTTTCTTTGGACAATTACACTCCTTAATGATTCTGAAATATCCGTGTGTGTGTGTGTGTGTGTGTGTGTGCATGCGCGTTCCTTTGTTTCTTAATTCTTTTTGCTACACTGCTTTTTCCTCTCAGGCTAATGCCACAACAAATTTGCATCACTGACCTGAACAGGAGAAGTTAGGGGTGTAGATTTTGCTACTGAACAGAAATAAAAGTGCACAGAAGTGAGAGTACACTGCACAGAAACAAGAATGTATCAACTAAGCAATTAGAAGTGAGCTTAAATGTATCCTTTTTTTTTCCTCATTAACATCTTGCTTCTATAAGGCATTAGTTAGATACCTCCATATTCTCTTTCACTTGTAAGTAATAATACAGGTGTGATTTCACTTCCCATCAGGATCATATTTCTATTTAGATTGTCACAGGCAACAGTCTATACTGAACCAATTCAAACTTTTACTTATTATTTATCTTACTTTCCTGAAAAAGTATAATCAAGATTAAAAGCAATTCTTTTGGTCATAATGAAAGTCATTTATCTTTGTAAAAAGTTTAAATCAAGTTCCATCTTCCCTAGTAGACTTACATTGCAAGTATGTGAGTGCAAGCCTGTATGTATGTGTGTTCCTTGGTGTAGATATGTTTTTCCTCATTCATCTTCCCCAGTTTCAACTTTCTTCTCTAGATTTAGACAATATCAAATAGAAGCTATTAAGTAACCAAATTATCTCCTGGTCCTCACTCTGCATCCTCCCTACATTACACATAATTACATATACCAATGATCCTGCATATTTGCCTCACAACTCCAAATCCACTCTCCTTTACCTTTCTTTGTGATACAGGAGTTGAATCTGTCAACATTACTCCTTTGCCAGCACATGCAATGTCCAGCTTTGTCAACAGAAGGTTGCTGAAGGGTTATTCCATCATCATATCAAGGGAAGGGTGCTTCTCTTTCTAGTTCTCTTCTTGGGTCAGGTCCACTCTATTTGCACAATTGCAAAGAATTGGCATGCTTTGAGTTTTAGTCACTAGGCAGGGTATTCCTAGAGACCTGATTCAGCAGGTATGCTCACACTCCTCACCAACAGCAGCTGCACATTCCTGTTACTGTGGTACCCTCTGGACCAAATTCACTGGCCTTGGGGGAAATTGCTCTCTCCCAAGAACCTTGTTCAAACCTTGATTCATGATGCTGCAACCCAGAAGTGGATGCTGCTTATGTATTTTGTAATTCTGTATTGCTTCTTATTCATTTATTTTTACTTTTTGTGGTAATAGGGATTGAATTCAGGGGCACTTTATCACCAAGTTACATTTCCAACATTTTAAAATTTATTTTGAGATTCAGTCTCACTAAATTGCCCAGGGTGGGCTGGAACCTTGAAACTCTCCTCCCTCAGTGACACAAATTACTGGGATTAAGTGAATGTGCCACCACACCTGGCTATTTCTTCTTTTATTGAGTCTTCTTTTAATCTTTTCACATTTAACCATCTGTTACTAGTTAATGATTCTTTATTTTGGATTTTCTCTGTTCAAATTCCTGTTGTAGATTCTATCCTCTACATGGGCCCTAATGATAAAGTCCATACCCATTTGTGCTTTTGAGAGCATCTTGCTCCAAAACCATTATTGGTAAAACAGAGAAAACAAGGTGAACAAAGATGGAAATGAAGTAGGAAATCTGACATGACCAAAGAAATTTTACAGGAGGGTTTCACAGCAGATAGAACTCTTGTATCACAAAGAAAGGGAAATGTATCATTAGGGGAAATGTCTAGGGCCTTCAAACCTTTTAAGAACTAGGTTGATTTTGAATATGTATTTCATTTTGAAGAATATTTCCTTATATAGGTACACACACACACACACACACACACACACACACACACCACACACATATACACTGCTTGCACTCCAATATATGTATTCCAAAATATACAAAGAAAACTAAAAAAAAATCAAAACAATTTATTTTAATGTGATCAACTGCCATTCCACTCAACTTAATTAATATATAATTAGGAGAGTGAGCATACTGAAATGCTTACTATATTTATATTTGTTGTAAGGACCCCAAAATGATGAAGTGCATTATGAGCCTATTAAGATTTTTTAAAGTTTAGGGTTCAATACACTGATGAGATCAAAGTATCTTGAATTAAATTCATATAAGAAGTTACTTTAAGTTTGTTCTGCTGCCAATAATACCATACCTAACACCAGCTATAAATCTTCAAATGTGTATTTGTGGTTCCAAAATAAGATCAAAACAAAGAAAGTTAGAGGATTAGTCTAATGCATTATCACTTATAATAGGGAAAAATGTTTCTATTCCTTTTGCCAAAAATATGTGATCTGAATTTTTCTAAAATCCTTAAATACCAAACATGTCTTGTTAGATGTGTATATGTTTATTTGTTTATATTTTAGGTAAAATTATTCACTTTGTGAATAAAAAATAATCAATGCAGTAACTGTTACCAGTAATATTCACAACACACACAAAAATCTACAAAACTGTAAACTTAACTGATATTTTAAGATATTTTATCATCTGCCTTTCTGTTTTAGCTAACAATGAGACACCAAAATTAACCACATAAGTGTCATATTTATATAATATTCTGATAATTTTTCAATGTAGTATTTGATAAAACTTTGAATCTTCACACTTGATTCTACCTGGAGATTAGCTGTTTATACTCACTGTATCTTTAATATTTGGAAGCATTTATAAGATTAATTTATAGCCAACCAATAAAATTTGGAATACATGTGGTTGCTTAATATGTCTTTGTCATCATTCCAAGGTCCTATCCACTTAAACTGACCTATGGAAAAGTGCAGATTAATATTTCAAGTCAGGGGCCAGGTGTGTAGCTCAGTAACAGAGCACTTGACAAGCATGGAAAATTTTTTTAAAAAGGGAAAAAATTCTCAAGTCAAAATGTAAAATAAGGCAACAGAGAGGGGAAGGTCATGTTGAACAGGGTTTTGTTGGTTTAGGTTTTTTCCCTGGTGTTTCAGAAGAGTGCCAAAGACCCAGAACTATGGTAAGAGGGTGTGTGGGGGAGCTTAAATCTTCACATCCTAAATTTGGAACAATTTCAAATACCTGACAGTGTTTGTTATCCTCCACCTCCTCAAAAGTGAGGATCACCCCTCTACCAATAGCACCTCACATTTCAGCCACAGAGCTCCATTTAAGAAAAGAATTGTGACATCAGATAGTGAGTGATTCTGATGGAAGAAGCAAATTTTTTAATGATAAAAGTGGCTTTTCTGCTTTCTAATGGAAAGGCAGGAATTTCTGATAAATTGACTAATAATATTTATGAGTATCTGCACAAAAGAAAACAAAAAGGAAAATCTTCCACTTTTTTTTCCTTTATCTAGATGGAAAATACTCAAACTTGTCAACTTTCCCCCTCAGTTATCAGAGAGAGGGCAGAAATTGGGGAGAAATGATACAGTGGGTGATGGCTGGGTTAAAAAGTGACAAGGACATCTCCTTTCATTCTCAATCCCTGGATCATAAGGAAAAAATGGTTCCTAAAGAAGCATTGGGCCCCACAGTGAAGGATCCCAGAGGTGTGAATAAATTTGTGAGCCACAAGCTTGCCAGGGAGAAGCATAGAACAAGAGACAGGTGCATCAGGGGAATGCAAAGGCAAGCAGGTGCCAGCCATGGGATGTAGCACAATCTAACAACAAGGTACTAACGAACGAAATATTATTTCAACAAAATTTCTGTTAAATAGCACTATAGGTAACAGTAGAAATGGCAAACTGGTTATTGAAATTTCATCCATAATTGGTAAGTTATCTTGAGTGATCCCTAGTTCACGAGTTTCTAACACTCTAGACCAAAGTCCCCCCCTATCAATTTTATTATAAAGAAAAATAAGTAAAGGCCAGTAACATAGACTCCAAGAATAGCAACTTCTAGTTTCTTCTGGATTGATTTACATGTGCCTACTACGTATGTAGATTGTATGACAGGCACTCACCTAGCTCAGTGCCCACTGCAAGTTTTTCTTGTATATCACTGACTATGATCACATCCTCTAAGAAGCAATTTTCTGTGAAGTTGTACAGACTCACAAAACTGCAAGCACTTGCCTTCATAGTAGAAAACTATTCTCAGGAATATGATTTTTTAAAAAAGTAATTGTTTACCACACAGTATCTAGGTGGACAAACTTTGAAAATAATATATATATATATATATATATATATATATATATATATATATATAGAGAGAGAGAGAGAGAGAGAGAGAGAGAGAGAAAGAGAGAGAGAGAGAGAGAGAGATCGCTAATCTGAACATTCAAGCTGATACTGTGCTCCATAGTACCAACAATTAATACCCTTATCTCTCTGTGTTTTGGGACAAACTACATGGACTTGGGACAAATATATAATTATATAATAATAAAACACTTTCTATCCTAAATTACCCGGCCCTACCCACCATGTAAAGAAAAAATACTATTTAATAAAAAAAAAAACTCACCATATCTGTATCTGAGACAGGGCCAAAACTGGTCACGTAGATATTAGTGAAGACTTCAGTAATACTGTCTAATATAGGAAAAAGAGATTGAATACAGATTTTATATAGTGACAACAATAGCAGAGAGAAGGAGTCAAGTACAGCATGATATGGTTAGAAAGACAGGTGGTAAATTTAAGAATAACTACTTTTTAATTTCTCTTCAATTTTCACAACCAATAAAAAGCTATACCTAGAAGTAATCTGACATTCTTACTGAGAAAATATACTTAACTAGAACTTTCCTTTTTAAAATTATATTGCTCTGTATGAAGAGCTTCTTGGCAACCACTGAAGTAAATTAGTTAAAATAAATATACTAGTGGTACTGAGAATAAAAAATGCTATTATTTGACATATTTCTAAATTTGATCTTTAAATATATCAACTGTCATTTCATGATGGTAAGATTTACACTTTGTAAATCATTATTTTTTTTCCATAAAGCACAAAACAAACTGTTAATCATAACATAATTCATATTAATATAAAAAGCTGTATTATTCAGTAATATAAAATAAAAGCAAATAACTTTCATTAATCACAATGGATTACTTCCAAACAAGTTTACCATAAAATGTATTTAAGACTGCCTGAAATGCTGTATTGAATTGCATTCGATTCTAAAATTATGTAACTTATTAACTGTAACAAAATTAACTGAATTGCTCAATTAATCAGAGGATTTAGATCTTTGATTTTAAATAAAGCCAAATAACAAAGGGAAAATGTTCAAAGAAAGAACTTAAAACAAAAAACCTTTCATTTTTCTTGTATGAAGGAAAGCTGCATTGTTCATTTCTACCATCAGAAACCGAATGCCTCATCTTCTGTTGAACTTGTAATTTCATGCAAACAATATTAGAAAATATTTTTCATATTGTACTGAAATCTACAGCCATTTAGAGACCAAATTTTATCTGTGATGTTGAGTCAAACAAAAATTTAAAAAACTAAAATCAATTCTTAAAATACTTTGCTGACTACCTACCACATATTCTTCATAGGACTAGAAACATGACAATCTGCATGACAAAGCTATGTGATAGATTCTTGGTAATCATCTCTACCCATGTGTACAATGATGAACCCAAACGTTAACAAATGTGCCCAATGACCCACAGCTTAGTAGAGTAGAGAGAGCCAGGTTTTAGAACCCAGCAATCTGTCTCCTCAGTCCTCAGGCTAAACCAAAGCATTACAACACTGTCACTGATAAACATGAAACTAAATGTAGCTTCTTATTAACTACGTATTTCTAACCATCACAATACCATCTGCCAAAAGTACCTAGTATGCCAATAAATCTGTTTATTTAACTTTATTTCATATACTATTTCAAGCCTAAATCTGTATTTGTGAAATTTTATTATAGAATCCCTTTAAAATACATATTTGTAAAGTTATTCTCAGCTACCACCTACCCCAAACACCTGCACAGAGTCAGTTTTCTGGGCACACAATGTGTGCTATCCTATAGAAACACTGTCCAAAAGAGTACCAGGTTTGGTTTAATTTCCTGCTTTGGCTCTCTTCAAATTCTTTTTATTTTTTAACAAAGTTCTCATGTTTTTATTTTGAATTGGACCTCACAAATTATGTTACTAGTTCTGGACATAAATTATATATGAGATTAGAAAGAAATTATGAACATGAAGTTCAAAGTTGGGTTTTTCTTTTATCTTTTTTATACCAAATCAATCAAGCTAGAGCGTTTATTCAGTAAACAATTGAATAAAACTTTAGTCATTACAGATATTAATTTTAAATTTTCCAGAGAAAATAAATTAAAATGTTAAGGGAGTTTTCACCCTAAAATAATCAACAGAATTATTTTCTTTAGTCTGAGTAGTAAAGTTAAATGGGAGAGATGATCAAAATTGTGTGGCTGTGCTGATACTAAGGATGCGAATAACATTCACTATGTGCCAAATGGAAAGCAAAGGGTGAGAGGGCATTGTCAATACCTAGTGGCCACCTTGAGGTGTCAGCTAAAAAGTGGAGAAAGAAATAAGATTAGCCATGAAGATGTGAATAAGAGAAACATCTAAAGATGCAAAATATAGATACACAACATTAACTTAAGGAAAGAAATTATTCCAAAGTTTACTGACATCATATATACAGCTAAAAATATATCATTGGAAGGGATAGTCTCCCACCATCCAGGTTCAGAACTAGGAATATCAACAAGGCAATCAGGGATCATGAATATCCTACAGCTGTCAGAGCCTGAGAAAGGAGAAATCTCACTACCAGGGGGTTTGTTTTAAAGTTGTCTGTTTCAAACACAACCTGTGTCTGTTTCAAAGTTCAATCTTTGATTTTGATTTGGCTTTAGGCAAGAAAAGGGAGGGGAAGGATTTAGAGATGACATCATATGAATTTATGCTATGTGTATGTCTTGTGACACCCATTTGTCTGTCTGTAGTATCTTCTGATTATGTTTTTTTTTCTCATGTTGATTTAGAATATAGTGGAACTGCACCACTAATATGTTACTGTATTCTGATTTGTGGTACACATGTATATAAAAAAGTAAACAAAGAAACTCGTCAGGTTAGCAACCTTGATCATTCTGCCTTTTAGGAGCCAGGAGTTGCCCTCTTAAGCCCTGACCACTCTTGTACAGATCACACTAGGGAAGACCTGACTCAGAGCCTTTACACTGGCCATTATCTTTTCTTTGTAAATATTAGTTAATTGCTTCTCCATCTTTAATTCTCAATTTAAATGTCTTCTCATTAGAGCAGGGGTTCACTATCCTGCTATCCAATATAAGAATTCTAATCCCATTTTCTATCTTTGACACTCTATTTTTATAGAACTCTTTTGAACTTGCCAATATATTCATGCCTAAGTATATCTTTCACTTGATTTTTGTTTCGTGTTTGTCACATCTCCTCAAACAGGATCCACGGTCCTTACAGGACAGGTACTGTGTCATTTCCTCTTATCTTCATGTTACAAGTGCTTACTATATGGTTTGTCATGTATTAGGTGTTATTATATATTTGAATAAGCAAATTCCATTATAATTCTTATAGAATATCTATCTTCTCCTAAAGTATTCCATGAACTTTGAAAATGGTCATGCATAATTGTCACTACTCATAAGGAAAAGACAATTATTAGTGAAGGCAGAGCCCCAAACTTTTCATTGACAAAGGCAGGTTGAAAATTTAGGTAATAGATTCCCAATGAAATAACAAGACAAAAATTTGATTCTAATCAATTTTGGCAAAACCTTACCATTTGATGAACATGGTTGCTGAATAAATCATATTATTGTCTGTACTTTTCTGAATGTCTGTGATATTTCACAGAAGAAAAAGTCCCTGAAGGATATCCAAAATCAATATATGAATAATTTCAAGAAAGGTTCAAATTAATTCATGAGAAACTGTTCCTCACTGAGTAAGGCAGCATACAGTAACAAATAAAGCTTCTTTACAAAATCCTCTGCAAAACTATGAAAGAACAAATATTTTTATTCCACAAGATTCACTTGAGCTAGACCTTTGGGGATAAAAAGCAAGTGAGACAAAAAATCTCTGCCTGTGAAGAATTCACAACATAACAGGCAAAAATCATTAAAGAATAAAGTCCAGCAATATCTGCTATAACTAAGAAGATAGTATATAGATGCTCAGAGAAGCAGCTTGGAGAAAGACATCTAGGTAATTGTTAGCCTTTTGTGTTTTTCAAGGGTAGTAAACATCCCCTGGGTCAATAAAGTGCCCAGAAGATATTCCAGTCTGGGAAGTCCCTATGAGCAAAGGTCAAGTCACACAAATAGCCATGTCTAGCTCATGAACATGGTTACTCTGGGCAGCAGAGGGAATGATCAGGTTAAAAAGAAAGGTAGAAGTTGTGTCAAAAAAAACCCAAAAACCCAATGTGCCACAGTGATGAGAATATCATCACTATCTTTGTGGAAATGTGATTCCCTGGAGGACTATGAATTGGAGAGTATTGTATATGTTGTTGGAAATGCTACATTACATTTATTACAGTGGGAAAGCTGAATCAAATGAAACTGAGGACAGTATATTCCTGTGTGGAAGGAATGTAACTATTAAGACAAAAGCCAAAAAGTAAAATAAAATAGGAAAATATAAAATAAAAGGAAAACCTTGTTAGATTTTAAAAGTGATATTATTGAAATAGACCTTTTTGTTGAACTATTATGGAATTGGAGAGGCTGAAAATAAGCAATTTTAGATAATAAAACAAATGAAAGAGGATTAGAATGTGAATGGTTGATAAGGACAAGAAGAGAATAAGTAGAAAATATGCTTTTTAAAAGCTTGTCAAAAAAAGATATTTGATGAACTCAAAATAGTTGAACTGAATGGGCAATGTAATATACAATGGCAATTGAATTTTCCAAACAAAAATTTATAACATTTGTTAAGAACAAAATAATGCCTTTCATAAATGATTCATGGACATTTGATACATGCATTTTCTTTGCACCAAATCTCCTTTCTTTCCTTTCCCCAAACACATTTTTCCTTTATTTTCTCTAGATACCTATAATAGTATATACAATGTTAGAAATGGAATCATAAAAATATTTCTGAGAAATTCTGCATGCATCAAAAATAGCTGTTGATCTGTTGTTTTATCTAACGAGTAGCTCTGTTATTCTAGGAATGGAAAATACATTCTCTAGAAAAATCCTATCTCCTCCACTTCAATGACATGGTATCCAGTAGAACTATAATGTAAATCATATGCAATTGAATGAAATAGTTTCTAAGCACAAAATCATCTGCATATTAGAAGAAAGAAAATGAACTTCTTTACTTGACATTAAATTTTAGTATGTTAACCAATCTTCAATAATTATGTGAATTAATAAGAAAAAGGGAAAGCTTTCATTTATTGTTTTTTGTGGGTTTTTTTTTTTTTTTAGATTTATGTTCACAGGAATACATTTAGTATAGCACTTCCCAAAATAAGCTAACCACATAGATGGGAAGGAAACTATCTGAGTCTCCAAATCCCCACATGTGATCTGAGATGCCTATGTGTGGTCCCTATGTATGCATTTGATATTGAAAATGTAGCATAGTGTTCTTTATTCATAGTATTAATCCTTAGAATTTTCCTTGGATGAATTATGAAACTATAACTTTCTATGGCCAACCTCTCTCACTCCTGTCTCTAACCTTTAGTCTTATTTTCTTATAGAGTATAAGAGGGTCTGGCAATGTGGCTTAGTGATAGAGCACTTACCCAGCATGACAAGGCCCTGGGTTTGATCTCCATCATCATCATCAAAAAAAAATAGGAGATCTAATAAGAGCATGCTACAGGGACACTGCTACATCGATGTTCATAGCAGAACAATTCACGATAGCAAGATTGTGGAATCAGCCTAGATGCCCTTCAATAGATGAATGGATAAAAAAATGTGGCATTTATACACAATGGAGTATTACTCTGCATTAAAAAATGACAAAATCATAGAATTTGGAGGGAAATGGATGGCATTAGAGCAGATTATGCTAAGTGAAGCTAGTCAATCTTTAAAAAACAAATACCAAATGACCCCTTTGATATAAGGGGAGTAAACAAGGACAGGGTAGGGACGAAGAGCTTGTGAAGAAGATGTACATTAAACAGGGATGAGAGGTGGGAGGGAATGGGAGTGAGAAGGGAAATCGCATGGAAATGGAAGGCGATCCTCAGGGTTATACATAAGGACATATAAGAGGAAAGGAGGGGTAAGACAAGATAATACAAATCGAAGAAATGATTTACAGTAGAAGGGGTAGAGAGAGAAAAGGGGAGGGGAGGGGAGGGGAGGGGAGTGGGGATAGTAGAGAATAGGACAGACAGCAGAATACATCAGACACTAGAAAGGCAATTTGTCAATTAATGGAAGGGTAACTGATGTGATTCAGCAATCTGTATATGGGGTATAATTGGGAGTTCATAACCCACTTGAATCAAATTGTGAAATATGATGTATTAAGAACTATGTAATGTTTTGAACGACCAACAATAAAAAAAAATAGGAGATCTAAATAGCTACTGAGAAGTGAGAAGAAGGCTGAAGGTTGTCTACTGATTGAAAGATATTGAAGTTATAATATTACAATCAGTGCTAAGATGGAATGATAATTTTCTTTTTTTTACCACTGGAAACGCTAACCAGTTTTGTTGTTTCCATTGATTCATCATGATTGGCTGTACAGTTTTCAACACAATTGAATATAGCCATGGTTTCTTGTTATTGCTGTTTTAACCTCTTCAATGAGGTCCAACCTTTTCCTTCTACTTTAAAATGTAACCATTTATTAATCATGTTTACTATTTGCTGTTTATAGCTATTAAATAAAATTTAAAAATCAGTTCCTAACTCTCACTATCCACATTTAATCCATATATAGCTACAGCTACCATATTGGAAAGCTCAATTGGACATATTTACTACTGTAGAAAATTCCATAAGATAATATTAGTTTATATTCTCCCACTAAAAGCCAAGTTACATGAAAGCAGAGATTTTTTTTTCTCCTCAGGAAAGCAAAACCACAGCACAAAATGATCCTTGACATTGTGTATGTTCTTAGTAAATCCTTGTTGAGTACATCAGTAAATAAATTTTACTCTGAGTTCACAGTTATTTAAAGTAGACATAGCCACTGCTACAAATAAATTATGCAAAAATCAAATGAATAAACACTGCATACATAGTATATGCTACAAGAGCACATTACAAATGAAAACTCCTCTCAGAGACACTTTCTTCACAGTACACCAAAATCTATTGATTTTATTCTAACCTTACTGGTTGCTCCTATGAATCATTCACTCCTGTCCCTTCAACCTGTTAATATTAGAATGTCACAAATCTCAGGTTTCAGTCTTTATTTACCCTCACCTCGTTTATGATTTATTTCACTTACTCAAGAACTCTTTATTTTCTAGTTTCATTATGGAATTTTCTTCTGAAATCTGGACATCTATACCCAATTGTCTTCTAAAATCTCCACATGGCTGTCTGTTACACTTTCCAAACTCATCAAGTTTCAAAAATATAAAATAAAATAAAACCACTTTGGTGGTCATTCTACCCCTCCTACTGCAGATTTTAGTTTTATCTACAAACTGTTTTTTTCTTTACAAAATTAAATCTACAGAATACGAAATTCACCCTTTTAAAATGTACATTCAGGGAATTTTAGCATATCACAAAGTTGTGCAACATCATTATTATCTAAATTTAGGACCTCTGTACCACCAGAGCAAATTGTATCCATTACTAGTCATTCTTTATTCTTCTATCTCCCAGGGTCTGGCAACTACTAATTAAGTTTGTGTCTCTATGTATTTGTCTATTTTTTAAATTTCATTATAAATAGAATACCTTCAATTCCTCATTTTAGAATTTTTTAATCATGAATGTATATTGGATTTTGTCTAATAATTTCTCTGCATCTAGTTAGATGACCATGAACCATTTATTTACCCTTTATTCTGTTAACATGGTATGTTAAATCAATTGGTTTTCATGTGTAAAGCAACTCTGCACCCTGGAATCAATCCCACTTGATTTGGGGTGTAATTTTTGCATGCCGCTAGATGTGATTTGGTAGTATTTTGTTATGTATCATTTGCCTTTAGTCATAAGAGATATTGATCAGCAGTTTATTGAGATTTGTGTGCTAGTTGTAGTACAGGGGTAAAATCGGACTAATGAAAAGAGTTGGGAAGTGTTCTCTCCACTTCTGTTTTTTAGAAAAGTTTGTAAAGGATCAGTGTTAATTCTTCAAATATTTGGTTAAATTCATGAGTGAAGGCATCTGGGCCTGGGTTTTGCTTTGTGGGAAAGTGTTTTGTCATTAATTCAATCTCAATAGATTCAATAGATTTGTGCAAATCTATTCAAGTTTTCTGTTTTGTTTTTTGTTTTTTGTTTTTTTTCAGCTAGGTTAGGAGTCTGTGTCTTTCTAAGAATTTGTCTTTATGTAGGTAATGAATTTGTTATCCTACAAATGCTCATAATTGTACTTACAGTAAGAGCAGTATTTATGCTCTTTGATTTAGTGACTTGAAGTCTTTTTTTTTTTCTTGGTAACTTAGCTAAAAGTCTGTCGGTTATGTTGATATTGTCAAAGAAACAAATTTTGATTTATTGGATTTTCCTATTGTTTTATACTTTCTATCTCATTGCTTTTCTTTCTAATATTTGTTATTTCTGTTTTCTCCTTGTCTAGGTTTTCCAGCATGACAAATTTTGATTCATGAACTGAGATGTTTCACTTTCTTTAATATAAGCATTTAGAACTATAAATTCCACTCCAGGCACTCCTACGGATATATCCGAAAAGTTTTCTATGCAGTGACTTAATTTTCATTCATCCCAAGACATTTTGAAATTCTGCTTATGATTTATTACTTGAGTCACTGTTCCATGAGTATACTGTAAAAGTACACATATTTGTTAATTCCTAAAATTTCATTTTGTTTTTGATTTCTAACTTTAATCCTTTCTGATTGAAGAACATATATTTTATGATTTTAATATTAAATTTATGGAACTTGAGTTCGTATCTAATATATAATTTATCCTGGAGAATGTTCCATGTGTACTTGAGAAGAATATGTATTCCAATATCCTTGATGGAGTGGTCTATATTCCTATAAATCTATAAGGTTTGATTGATTTACAGTGTTTTTCAAGGCCTATTTTCATATTTATTTTCTAATTGTTTCATCACTAATAAATGTGTGGTATTGAAGATTTCAAAGGTTATTATTGAAACGTCTATTTATCAATCTATTTTCTATTTTTGCTATCTTTTTATGTCATTCCTTTTCTTTGTTGTTACATAGGTAATTTCTAGGATATCATTTTAATTCCATTTTTTTTCTTTTACCATATTTTGTATCATTTCACTATTGAATGCCCTGGGAATTACAAAATGAAATCTTATTTTTAAATTGTCTAATTTTCCAGGCATGGTGGTGCATACCTGTAATTTAAGCAGCTTACAAGAAAGAAACAGAAAGATTACAATCAAGTTCAAAGCCAGCATCAGCAGCTCAGCAACTTAGTAAGACCCTATCTCAAAATAAAATACAAAAAGGGCTGGGGATGTAGCTCAATAGTAAAACACCCCTGGGTTAAATATCTAGTACCAAAAAAAATTAATACCAACTTATTAATAGAAATAAAATTTGCTCCATTTACCATTCACTCCATTCATCCCTCATTTATGCAATTTCTGTAATATAAATTATATCTTTATAATTTATTAAAATTATCAGCATTATATATTTCTTTTTTGTTTTGTACTGGAGATTGAACTCAGGGAAACTCAACCACTGAGCCACAACCCAGCCCTATTTTGTATTTTATTTAGAGGCAGGGTCTCACTGAGTTGCTTAGCACCTCGCCTTTGCTGAGGCTGGCTTTAAGTTCCAGATCCTGCTGCTTCAGCCTCTGGAGCCACACTGGGTTTCCAGGCATGTGTCACCATGCTCTGCAGGACACTGTAAATTTCTTAGTCTAGGTATCCAATTTTAAGTGAAATATAAAAAAGTCACTGATAAAAAATATTTATACTATTATATAATTACATATAGGAGTATTTTTATCATGTTATTTGGACTCAAGTTATTCTCTAGTGTCTTTATTTCAACCTAAATGACTATCTTTAGTATTTCTTTAGGGCATAACTGCAGTGACAACATTTATCATTTCTTTTTCTAGGATGTCTTAATTTCTCCTTTATTCTTGAATAATAGTTTTTCTGGGTATAAGATTATTGGTTGACTTTTTCTTCAAGCAATATTAATATGTCCTCCTACTGTCTTTTTTCTATACTTATATTTTCATATCCAGAATTTCCATTTCTATTGAAATATGTGTGTGTGTGTGTGTGTGTGTGTGTGTGTGTATATATATATATATATATATATATATATATATAATCTCTCTTTTTTAGTGATAAATCATTTTTATATTTTCATTTTATTCTTCAGACATTTTTCCCTTTCATTTTTTAATGAACTAGATTTAGAAAAGCTTATTAAAGTTATCTAGAATGTTTCCTATGGACAGTTTGCATTGATTCATGTTTGTTTTTTATATAAAGCATACAGGTATGTTATCCTGTTTTTTTGTGTTTTTTGTTTTGTTTTGTTTGTTTGTTTGTTTTCTGTGAATTATGTTTTTTGGTTGAAAACTTGAAACTTTAAATATTATAATATGATAACTCTAAAGATCAGAAATCTCCCATCCTCCAGGATGCATGTGTATTGCTGTTATTGTTGTTGTTTTTGGTTTTTGGTTTTTGGTATTTTTTGTTTAATGACCTCAAAAAAATATTTCTGTAAAGACTCTCTCTTGTTTATCCTTGAAGCCATTGGAGTCTCTGTTCAAGTAGTTTAATGGCCAGGTCATAATAACAGAGATTTTCTTAAGTGACTTGAAACAGTAAGTCTCCCAGCCTTTGTTAAAGGTTCTGGGTTGGGACTTGGTATAGGGGATCCCTTCAACACTCCAAAACACAGGGCACAGTTTATAACTCTGCCTTTGCCTTCCCTTCTTTCTGGCAGAGAGCCTCAAGACCACACCAAGTTGAAAGATTGAGTCTTTCTTGGGTTTTCGTAAGATATGTGAAATAGCCTTGCACTTGATAGTGGATTTTTAGATTTTTAGAAATATGTTTGAGATTTAAAAAAAAAACACTATTTATTATCATCTCAATCCCCAGTTTTTCCTTGTACCTTTTCTCCCCCAGTTCTTGATAACCACAATTAGTGTCTTTATGTATACAGATGTGTCCCTACACAATTGCTGCTAACATCTTTTTTTTTTTTTTTTTTTCTGAAAAACCATCCTGGGAAGAATGCTTTCCACATAGAGGGAGTCAATTTAGATAAAGCGAAGCTCCATAAGAATGAACATACTGGTCAACCAGTGGCAGTTGTTTAAGGATGAAGCTTTGGGGGAATCTCCAAATCCATTCTTTACCTTCCAGCAGTTCCTCTGCTGCTGTTTTTTTTTTTTTTTTTTTTTTTTTTACAATTAGAATAATTCCAAAACGGTTGTTTTTTAAGTCAGATATGGAATCACAGAAAAGGGGATGGGGTGGTGAATATTCAAATACCACAAAGATCAATGTGCTTACTGACAGCCAGCCAGTTTTCTCACAACTATTCCTTGAATTGTGCAAATCTCCTGTTCATTTCCATAGTTTTGAGAAGGTTAATTATATAATTTTGCTATTGCTTTTGTTGCTTTTATGTAGGAACAGATTTTTGCAGTCCTTTCTCTGCCACTTCACAAATGTCTTTCCACAGTCTCTTCTTAACTCATGAATCAGATTGTGCCACATATCTTTACAAAACCTTAGAATGGCTTTTCATCTCAGAGAAAAAGCTGTAGTGTTAGATTCTTGATCTACACAGCACCGCATGATCGCATGATCATTTCTTCTCTTGCCATTGTTCTTTCTAGCCTCTGCCCCAGTGATGTGCTGGGTATTCAACAAGACATCCTCCTCTGTCAGGTATAGGTCTCAGTTACATATGAAGCTTAGTCTTTCCTCACTTATTTAAGTATGATTGTGTTCGCTTATTCATTTAAACAAACATTGGTATGGGGTCAACCACATGCAAGACACTTTCTAAGCATTTAGTAAATACTATGTCTTTTAAGTCCTTGTTCAGGAGTTACATTTTTGTTGTTGTTATTGTTGTTTTGCTTTGTTTTTTTTTCTTTTCAACAAGCCCAAATTGTCATTTTAATTTAAGTTGTACCTTCATTGTGCCTCTATCATTTTGAATTTTCTTTATGTTGTTTCCCTTCATTCCCTTTTTCCATAGAAATGATAACTTCCAACACTCCTTATAATTTTCTTATATCTTATCCACATTGCTTACAATAAAAGCTCCAAGAAAGCAGAACAGTTGTATCTATTTGGTTTACTGATGTAGTTCTGGAATATAGTAGATTCTGAATGAATAAAAAATTAGTCGCTGGGGCTGATTCAGCTTGGTATAGAGAGGGTGGAATTGGGATTGGGTTCCTCCACCAATTATATATTTGTGATTTCAAAAAGATAAAGTATAAGGATCTAAAAAAAAGAGTGTGCAGATTGGTGGAGACACATGAGAGAATACTGAATTTTTACCAGTAGAAAGGAAACTCTATATTCAAAGATCCTGAAATGGAAAATAATTGGACTCCATAAAGGAGTGAAATAAAGTGCAGTAAGATAACTGAGTGATTAGGAAAATAGTACAATGTAGATTTAGAGAAACAAATGAGATTATGTGTGCTTCATAACTGAGCAATATTAGATGAGTAGATTCACCTATGAAGTATATCTATATCTATCTCACAGATTCCTTATGCAAATTAAATGAGTTAATTTAAGAAATCACTTATAGAGACATATACAAATACAATAGTGTTTCCCATTTATTTACATCTGTATCTACTAAAGGAGCTATTGGTTCAAATAAATAATCATTGGACAAATTGCCTAACATCTATGCATGTATGTTTCTTCATCTCTAAAGCAAGAAAGACAACAATAACAACCTCACTGGATCCATTTGGAGATGAAGTCCTATAAGAAGTGTAAAATAGTGCTAGATAATGATGTTCCATAATGTTAGCTATTATTACAGTACTGTTATGATAGACTATAACTGGAGTCTGAGAAGTGGATGAATTAGATCAGAATACAGACCAAGAAGGAAAAAGAGCATACACTAACATTGAAAGAACTCATAAAAGAAAATGAACCAGGAAATTAAGCAAGAAAAGAAAATCCAGAGAAGCGGTGGAACCAAAAGAAGAGAATACAGTGTCTCAGAGACCAGAGATAAGAGTGTTACCAAGGCAATTTACACTTCTACAAAGAAGGGAATACAGACAAAGCTGCTGACAAATCACACAATTTGGAGGGCCACATATTTGCTGAATTTAAAGATCTGGAAGGCATCCAGAGAATAAAATATGTGTGCAGAGGTCAATTTAAAGGGAAAGAAGGTAAGACAAAAGGAACAACTAGAATGATTTTAAATAAATCTTTAGAAGTTCATGAAGAAGAATAAGATTCTAGTAAAGGAGCAAGATGGGGGGAAAGAGACAAGTTTTTTGTTGTTATTGTTGTTGTTTTTCTTGTTTCAGGAAGAACACAGTTGAGCCCATGACAATATACACAGAGAGGACCTGGGCAGAAAGGAAGATGCTGAACATATAGGAGAGAGAAGATCAGTGGTGAAAGAAAATTCATGAGCAAACATTCAGGGCATTTATTAAAGAGAACTGGAAATTGATACATGCAGGGAAGGGGATGGAGGAATGGGAGAATATCCTTGATTTTATTAGGAATGAGTAGTGAAAGATAAACCCATACATCTACAGTCATTTGATTTCCAACAAAAGTGCCAAGAAAACACAATGGTTCCAAAATCAGACAATGAGGAAAAACAGTTTCTTCAATAAATGATGGAAAAACTGACTACCCACATGCAAAGAATGACCTTGGACCCTATCTAACTCCTTATATAAGAATCAGCAGAATACAATAGACACTAGTATTGCTGAATGTATATACCTGGCCATATAACTAATGTGATCCTGCAACCTGTACACGTGGAAAAATGAGAATTCATACCCCATTTGAATCAAATGTATGATATGTCAAGATCATTGTATTGTCTTGAGCAACTAATAAAAAAACGAATCACTCAAAAATGATGAATGATTTACATATCAGCCACAAAACTATAAAATTACTGAAAGAAACCACAGGGAAAATGTACACAGCAGTAATCTAGGTAATGATTTCTGCACATGAACCCAAAAGCATAAACAATAAAAGCAAAACTGGACAAATGCCTCAAACTAAAAGCTTCCAAAATGAAGAAATTAATAGTAAAGATACAATCCCAGGATGGGAGAAAATATTTGCAAGTTATATACCAGATAAGCGGATCTTACCCAAATTATATAAGGAAACCAAACAACCAAATAACGAGACAATTAATGACTCTAAAAGTGGGCAGAGGACCAGAATAGATATTCCTCAAAAGAAGATACACAAATGGCCAACAGACATATAAAAAATGCTCAGTTTCACTAATCATCAGGAAAATGCAAATAAAAATCACAATGCTATGTTCCATCACACCGATTAAAACTGTTATCATACAAAAATAGATAACTATTTTAAACAAATGTAAAGGGATTTGGGGCCTAATAGTAGAGAAGCTGAGAAAGTTCCGAAAGAGACATTTCTAGTTATGTGTAAATATATTTAAATCTTATTATACTACACAATTATTTCAAGTTAAAACTTTGATATTTTAAAAATTATATTAACTATATTTAAAATATTAAGACAAAAAATATTATTATACATATAAATACAACCAATTTTGAATCCATAGTCAGTTCCTTGTTTATATTCTCTTGACAATCCTGATTCTTCTACACGCTGTGGTATTCTGTTGTAAACTCTAAAAATTCTCTGTCTGAGTGTTCTCTGGCTACAAGTGCTCCTGAAAGTAACCCTCAACCAAGGACGGATGAGAGAGATAAGAAACACAACTCAGCTTTCTCTCCCCCTAAGTGGAAACAAATGAGGCGTGTTCCACACCATTTACCAGAGGTCCTCAGTGGGAATAAACTCCAGTTTTCCTCAGCAGTTGCTTGCTCATTATTCTATCTTATCCTGGTTTCCTGGGGTCCCTTCACCACCCCCTCTGATACTCCTCCTGACCATTTCTCAAATAAGTCCACATCTTAGTCTGCTTCTGAATAAAACCAAGCCAAATGCAAGCACGTTTAACTTACTCTAAGGAAGAACAACACTAATTATTCACTGGTACTAACCATCCAGGCAATAAGACATAGTGTATTCACAATTTAGGTATTAACAGTGGTGTCAATGAAGACAAGAGTTTGCGATACTGAGAGTAAATCAAACCACAGATGACATTCCTTCAAGATAAGGATGCTAATAATTTTGTTCCTCATATATCATAATTAAAATGTCATGCACATATTTTAAGACAAGTTAGTCATTGCTATGCTTTGCTTTACCCTCTCAGAAACAATAAAGTTTGCTTCCTAAGATGATTCTTAAAACACCTACCTGTGTCGTTTGTCATCAATCAATTTCATTAGTCAACAAATACTTATTAAGTGACTTCTGTGAACATGGCACTTAGTGTTCCCTACTAAAAGTTGAAAATGTTAAATTTGATAATACAATTTGCCATTATTCTACCACAAAAGAATTATTGCACCTTACCAAATTACTCTACTCTCAACAGACACTCAATATATATTTGATAAAAAGAATGACTCAAACAATATAATGCTATATTTGGGTGCTCAAAAGCACCCATAAAAGCAAGAAGAATTAAGAACAATAAGAAAACCAGCATATATTTTGTTTGGGTAGAATCTTCACGTGTTCTGATTATTGTAGTTTTGTTTGTTTACCTTCATTTTTTCAATAAATAAAAATGCATTGATTTAAAAAAATATGTAAGGGGCTGGGAATGTAGCTCAGTTGGTAGAGTGCTTGCCTTGCATGCACAAGTCCCTGGGTTCAATCCCCAGCACCACCATCAAAAAAAAAAAAAATTGTTTGCTTATTTTGGGCTGGGGATGTGGCTCAAGCAGTAGCGCACTCGCCTGGCATGCGTGCGGCCCAGGTTCGATCCTAAGCACCACATATAAACAAAGATGTTGTGTCTGCCGAAAGCTAAAAAATAAATATTAAAAAAAATTGAAAAAATATGTAGCCCATTTGGGCATAACTAAGAATGAAGTATCTGAAAAAAAATCGAGAAAGCAACCCCATATACAATGGCATAAAAAAGGAACAAAGAGGTAAATGATTAACATACCAAAAACAATAAAACATTGATCAAAGAAATTAAGGATAAAACAAATAAATGGAAAAATATTCTCTGTTTATGAATTGGAAGAGTTAATATTGTTTAAATATTCATACAGATTCACTAATGCAATTCCTACCAAAATGCCAAAGGCATTCCTCACAAAAATAAAATATAATCCTAAAATTTACATAACTACAAAAGACCCAGAACACCCAAAGCTATTTTTACCAAGGAAAAAGCTGTAGGACTCACCCTACCTAACTTCCAAATATTCTACAAAGCAATAGAAATCAAAACAACTTTATAGTATATACTGGCATAAAAACCATCTCAATCAACTGAGGAGTGAGTCAGTCCAGAAGTAACTGCCTCATCTACAGTCAACTGACTTTCAACAAAGATTCCAAGAACACACATTGAGGAGAAAGTCTACTGAAAAATTGAAGTTAGAAAAAGTGATTACCCACATGCAAGAAGACAGACTGGGACTTAAGCTCCCCCCATGCAAGAATCAGTCCAGATTGGATAAACCAATATTGGATAAAAAAAAAAAAAAAACAGCATTGGATAAAATTTAAATATAAGACCTGAGGTTGTTAAACTATTAAAAGAAAACACAGGAAACATCTACACAACATTGATCTGGACAATGACTTCTTAAACATTTAGCCAAAGCACAAAATGCAAAAACAAAAATGAACTAACTGCCTCAAGCTAAAAAGTTTCTGTACAGTGAATGAAGCAATTAATAGAAAAGACACAATCATGGGATGGATGAAAATATGTGTAAATTAGACATAGGTAAGGGGCTCATCCTTCATATACAAGAGAAGCTACTTGTTTTTGAGAAACTACTCAAAAATAAAATAAATAACATTCTTTTAAATGAGCAAAAGACTAAAATAAACATTTCTCAAGAGATGATGGCCATTAGATGCATAAAAAGAGTGCTTAACATAACTAATCATCAAGGAAATGCAAAATAAAACCACAATGAAATGCCACTTCACACCTGTTAGAATAGCTAGATGAAAGATAACAAGTGTTGGTGAAGTTGTAGAGAAATGGATCTCTTGTGTACTTTTGGTGGGAATGTAAATTAGTAGAGCCATTTTGGAAAACAGTAGAAAAATTAATTTAAAAACTAAAACCAGAATTAGCACAATGCAACAATCCCACTACTGTGTATACTAGGTATACACAAAAGAATGGAAATTGGTATGTGGAGGAGTTGTCTGCATTCCTGTATTCATTACAGTACCACTCACAATAGCCATGATATGGAAACAACCTAACAAAGGCCCACCAATGGAAGAAGGAAAAAAAAAAAAACCAACTGTGGGGTGTGTGGGTGGGTATGGGTGTTTGTGTGAGTGTTTATTTACTCAGTCTTAAAAAGTAATGAAGTTCTTTTTGTGACAAGAGGATAAAATTCAAAAGGCGTTAAGTTAAATAAAGTAGGTACAAAAAAGACAAATATTGGAGGATCTCACTTATGTGTGCAATCTTACAAATTCAATCTTATATAACTAGAGAATAGAATAGTGGTTACCAGAAATTTAGTGGTGAGAGGAGTGGGGGCATATGGGAATGGCTGGTCAAAGGGCACATGCTTTTAGTTATAAATTATGGGAGTGAAAAATTATGGTAATATTGTGCACTAGTTCTGGTAACTATAACAAGGTGACTGATGAATATATGGTACACTTCAAAATTACTAAAATTACAAAATTACTAAAAATTGTGAAATTACAAAATTACTAAAAAGTAGATTTTAAATGCTCTTAGGATAAAGAAATAAGTATGCATTTGATGGATATATTAATTGGGCTGTTGGATAATTCATATATATATATATTATATATTTATATATACTACATTATATATTATATATTTTATATATTATATATTATATGTTTTATATATATAGGTGTGTGTGTGTATGTATGTGTATGTGTGTGTATTCTATTGGATCATTCCATTACACATACACACACACACACAGATCACATTGTATCCTAAAAGTTTCTATATATATGTTTGTCAATCAAACTTTTAAAGTAAATACCTTTAGGCTTTTAGATTAGTCTTTAAAGAATTGCAATGCAGTAGTATCTGCCTGTGAGTGACAAATAAATCTGACTTAGAAATCTTTACGGTCTATGTCCACCAAGCCTGGAGACTGTTCTGGCTCTCAGTACCTTCCTGTAGTTAGATTTGCATTGCTTTCCCTCTCTTTGAAATTTCTTTCTCCAATATGAATGATTTGACTTCTGCTGATGGGGAGTTGAAGACACCATCCTTCCCAAAGCACCAGTGAAGGAAATCCTCTAAGAAAAGAGAGACTGATCTGCCTTGATTTAATGTAACCATTTGAATCAATTAACAAATATCCACCAAGGGCTTACTAAGTACAACTCAGAGAAATGCTAGCATTACAGACAGGAAGAGAATGCTTCCTAAGGGAAGCTGCTTGTGGTACCATGGGCAGTTACATTCCTGAAGGTAATGTTTCATCAAGCAACTGCTGCATATTCATTCTGGGGCTTTGATGAGGAAGTGAAGATGCTTTCAAAGATACCCCTTTATTACATGCTAGCTTCTCCTGGAAGGAGATTTTAGGAACTCTGCCCCATTCAAAGTTGATAAACAGGTCATCCAGAACGCATGGGTTATTCTAAAACACTAAGAGTCCAAATTTTAGTCAGAGAACCAGCTCCTGATGGTCTACTTGGGATTGTTGGTAAATTTGTAGCTTATTAGGAGCCATCCTGAGAGCTCATCCTGTTCCCAAGTGCAGTAGTTAAAAAACAGTTTAATTGTTGAGCTATGAGAATTTAAAAACTATGCTGATATAAATGTATATCTTGCTCCCAATATTCATTTTAATCTGAGATAATTCAATATATAATAGGTGTAAAACATCTTTTGTTTTGTTTTGTTTTGAGGATGCTAGGAATTGAACACAGAGCCTAGTACATGCTGAGCCATATCCCTGGTACTTTTTAACCTTCTTCTGCGACAGGGTCTCCCAAAGTTGCCTAGGCTGACCTCAAATTTTCAAACCTTATTCCTTAGCCTCCCAAGTTACTGGAAAATAGGGTGTTGAGTTCACTATGCCCAGATTAGGTTTTTAGTATAATGATTTATTTTATAAATCAATATGTATTAAATATTCTTAATGCACTAAGAAATACAATTCTTATTTATTACTAATATTAAGGGTTTGAAAAATCTTATTATATTCATTACTAATAAATAGAACATAATTTAAATTATATAACAAACTATTTTTGGGTTTTTTTTCATAACCGCCATGTAATGCTACCACTGATAACAATATTTATGTTTATCTTGAAAGATAATTTTTCTGTTCTTTATTTTGTTTTTTGTAAAAGTAAAGCAGTTAGAAAAAAGAATGATCACTAAAATTACAACCCAAACAATTTCAAATATAATCAATATCTTTCCAATATATAAGATTCTGCCTCCTCCTTTATTTTGAGCCTTGTTAAAAGGCACCATCATCAAGGTAATTGTCATATTTTTAGACTCAGTCTAAACTTTTTATTTTCCTGGTGCTAGAGACAGAACCAAGGATATTGCTAATGCTAAGCATTTGTATTCCACCCTTGAGCTATACTCCTAGCCTCTCAATATGGACTCTGACCTATATTCTACATTAACTTCTACTGGGTTCTTTCAGGTCTATTTCCTATAAAATCCTTGTATTTTCCTTTCCTCTCCATCCTCACATCTGGAACTATTTCTTCAGGATTTTCCTGCTTCCAATCTTGCCAGCTCTTGTTTACCTTCTGTGATACTACCAAAGTGTTATCTACTAATTAGAAATCTTCTGATGCCTTTTCTAAGATTTTTTTTTTCAATTATTATCCTTTGCCTGAACAGATTTCCAAAGATCTCAGCATGGCACGTGACACCCTTCACAATATGTCTGTCCATGCTCGCATGCTGACCCACAGCCATTGTGAACTGTGCCCCAGCCCTGAAAAACCCACATTGCTCTCCTTCAGACCTCTGTATTTGCTTTTTCTTTTACTTCTATGTAAATGTCTTCTCATTTAATCTTTGTTCTTAAAAAAGTGCAGCTCAAATAACACTTCTGGAAAATTATTATTGGTATCTCTGGGATAGTTCATCAGTCTTTGGTTTTATTTGCTTGTGTTTTTTTTTTTTTGTTTGTTTGTTTTTTTTTTTTTTTTGGTTCCAGGCATTTTTGCTATTTGGGGTTTGAGAATAGTTGATTTGCTTCTTTGTTTCTTTTGTTTTATTTTCTTCAAATGAGGTATTCAAATTATATTGTAACTCACAATGCATAAGAAATCACGAAATGGACATTGTATTTGCATCTCAACAACTCCTAGCATTCCTTTCAATAGGAGCAACACAGAACATCACATACAATCATAGAATTAAACAAAGCAACATCCCAAGAAAAATCACTTTATTTTTTATTATTTTTTATCATCCAGTTGTTTTTCTCTTAGAAATGTGGCTAAATAGGAAATTAGTTTTGAAAGCATTTTTTTTTTTTTGGATAGCACATTATAATTAAGAATAAGGCCATACAAATCTTGTCACACTTAAATATGAATGAATCAATTCTTTATATCATGAATAATCTGGAATCAATTACATGTAAGAAAATTATTAGGGTGGCAATTTGGTGAATTCCATAATCTTTTTGGAAAAATTTAAAAGCAGGGTTTTTAGATTTAGATGCTGAAAAACAGGTTTTAAAATCATTTGTTTGTTTCAAGCAAAGTACAGTGCTCACATTCAATGGTTCATCATTTTCCATCTACAACAATCCAAAGTTAAATGCATTCAGACCCTTGTTGGCAACATTACAAACTCATGCTATCGTTCCCTGAATCTTCTGGATCAGCCTCAAAAAGAAACTGTATTTATAACACAGATCTTATTGATATTCTAATTTGATGACAGACTTTCCTTTTTTCACTTTCTTCTTAACAATAAATTTAACTTAAAAGACTATAAAGAGAAATCTACTAAAGTAATTAACTTTATCACATATTACTAGGTGTTATTTCCTAAAGCTATGTATATTGGAAAATATTATGATTACTTTATAGCTAATATGTAATTATGAACTTGTAGAAACCTAAGTAGCAACCCTTAAGTACTTGTCATATCTATTGAGTTACCAGTGTAAGATAATAAAAGCAACTTACCAGCATTGAGCATTAACTCTATGCCCATATAGTAGATTAAATTTTTGTATGTGATTATCCTATCTACATATGTCATACCTATATTAATTATGGTACTTCAAATCTAAATCTAAAGAATTATATCATTGTATATTAAATCCTCAACTTCCAATAAGGTCTACCTGTAGAAATGGATAAATTTCTACATTGAGAAATGGATAAATAAACTTTTTTGTCCTTTTGTCCTCCTTCAAAGAAAAAAAAATATTGAATTCTTATTATACCATGTCATAGAAGACAAAGAACATAACATGTAACTATCATAGTCTTGAAAAGAAAAGAAACAAGTAAATACATCATTATCCATAAAATGTAAATAGATAGTAAAAACAAGCAATGGGTAAAAACAAGTAATGGATGGTGTGGGGAAACAAGAGATCTGATAAGGAAGGAGGAAGATGGTCTTGAACTAACAGCTGAGTGTCAGGGAAAGCTTCCCAGAAGCAGATGTGCCAGGTCACCTTTCTATGCATAAAGCATGCTTGCTTTTATTTTTTTTCCTTCTAGTTTAAGAAGATAAAAATCAATTCAACTAATTTTATTATGTGTTCTCATAGCTGCAGTCTAAAAAAAAGAGGAGAGAGAGAGAACACACTAACAGCAATGGATATTAATACCTATGACAGGCCACCTTGATGAAGTCCTGGGAGATTTAGAGCTCTACATGGTGAGGAAGGCTTAAGAAAATAGATGCGGTAGAAGGTTTATGCCTACAAGTGAGTGTAGAAATTAGTAGTAACAAGAATTTAACCAAAAATTCACTAGACACGGAAGAGCTATAAAGAGGATGAGAAAATATAAGTATGAAATGAAAGCAATGGCAGAATTATCTGATGGTCTTCAAAATGGTTTTGGAAGTTATGCTTACACCTGGTCACAAAACACTCATTAATTCAAGTTCTCAAAATGAGCATTCTTTGTAGTTTATGATATATTTCATCTTCATTATAATACTGTCCCCAAATCTTAGTTATGTTTTCTAGAACACTAAAATATTTTTGTTTTAACATTTGCTACTAAAGAGAAATTAGTCAAGAGATAAATTTCTTACCAACAAAATTTTGAAAGTCAGAATATCAGATAAGATATATGAATAGTACAAATATTCAAGACTTAAACATTTAAAACTGACATTCCAAGGAAAATTAA
This sequence comes from Urocitellus parryii, assembly GCF_045843805.1. Taxonomy (NCBI): domain Eukaryota; kingdom Metazoa; phylum Chordata; class Mammalia; order Rodentia; family Sciuridae; genus Urocitellus; species Urocitellus parryii. Next base: position 109,271,599 of record NC_135540.1, on the reverse strand, counting down.
TACAGACTATGTTTGAAATTTAAAAATTGGATTCACTATTCATTGCACTAAAGCATATCTAATTTGTCAGCTGTGATCATGTCTCATATAAAATATTTTAATGCAAATATTCAAATTGCTTTATTCTTTTTTAATTCCATTTTAAGCTTTATTCTTTTTCTTTCTCTGATGCAATATTCTATTATAAAATATTTGGTTTTTTTCCCCCTGTCCTAAATTCAGTTTCCATAACTAATTCTTACAAAAATATTTGGTATATAAACTTGTAAGTTTGTACACAGGGAGTTTTACCAGAAAATGATTCCCAAGTGCTCATTCTTGCTTGTTCCTGCCATTCTTTCTAGTCTTTTAAGCTACTGTGTCAGCTCTCCAGGTAGTTCTAGGAGGCAACTGGGGTACAAACCCAGCTCATAGATCAGAGAGTCGCCACCCTATGTCTGCCTTCACTGATCCCAAATGTGAAGTTGTGAGACCTTTAATAAAGGCATGGAACCACTATAAATAAGCCTTTGCATTTCAGGAAATAGAAAAACATCCAGTTTGTGGTCCAGGAGACAGGGATAGGTAAATCCGGGGATTCCATTTGTGCCCTGATACTCCTCAACCACACCATTCCTTCTTGAAACTGACACTGCAATTCTAAAGTCTATTTACAACTGTTGAGCCTCAGTATTTTGCTTCTATTTGTGACTCACCATTTATGAAGGGGAAAAAGAAAAACCCAGAAATGGTAAGTAAACGACATAATTTATTTTTCCTTTGGTCCTCCCAGAAATAATAATGTTTGCATCTCCTCTTGCTATGAAAGTCTTTATGTATCCCATCTGTAAATGTTCACAAGAATATAAATCCAATACAGAAATGAAATTCATCATTTCCTGAAAGCACTGTGTCAGTTCTCTTTAGTTCCTACGGATATATCACCACATAAGGAGAAGGAATGAGATCCACTTTCGCCCTTGGAAGAGAAATTTAAGACAGACTTTGGGGCCTTATTTAGTCAGGTAATTTCATCCATTGTCCATTTCTATTGACTCTATAGCACTTGTCTCTATGTAGCCGGAGAACAATGAGCTCATGTCACAGGGCTCTTAGAAAGGAGGACCATTTCCTTCAATCAAGAAGGCTGTGGGTAGCCATATTGATTTAGGAGAATGGCTATAGCAAAGTACTTGAACCAGACAACCTAATGGGAGATGAACAGGCAGGGCCAGATGTAGATGGGGCTGTCAAGTAAAAGAAGTTTTTCCCTAGGAAAACCTGTAACCTTTTTGTGCCTTTCAGTTTTCCCTGAGCAGTAGAATTGTCCTGAGACCCCTCAATGGTTGTATTATCATTTATTTAGCACTAGCTTTTCATATATACCATTTAAATGAGTTCTGAGGATGATATAGGAATACAATAATGTACGTGTGTAAAGCAAGCCATAAATTTTAAAATAACAATAATCAATTATTATAACCCTTTCCCGATCCCAGCAGCCTGCAGCAGGGCCCGGAGAGCCAGGCCAACTGATTCGCGTGGCCTGCCCTGCGGCTACAGAAGGCGTGGCGCCTCAGTGAAGCCATTAATTGGCAAGCAGGGAGGTTAGGGAAGGCCATTAGGTGGAATCCCACCAGCCAAGCCCACACGGACCCTTGGGCCGAGCACGGGTTCTCAGAAGGGGAAGGAAGCGGTACAGTCCCATCCCCCACAGCGGACACTCCGCCGAGCCAGTCAGCGGCCACCATCCGGGAAAGCTGAAGGATACACCGCCACTCTCCTTCAGAGTGCGACATCAAAACAGGTCAGTGTCATTCAGCTCACCCCCCAGACAGCGGGAATTCGCATAAAATCTCTCCTAGGCTTGCCAGGAGAGGGAGTATCAAGCTGAGCCTCCATACAGGCTAGGGGGAAACCAGAGACACCTGACCTCCAACCCCTCCTCCCAGTAGCAGCCAAAAGGAAACCTGGCTAGCCAGCGCTGGGGGAGGGGCAAGCAGAAAAAATCAAAGTGATAGAGTGCCAGGGATCCCAGCAGCCTGCAGCAGGGCCCGGAGAGCCAGGCCAACTGATTCGCGTGGCCTGCCCTGCGGCTACAGAAGGCGTGGCGCCTCAGTGAAGCCATTAATTGGCAAGCAGGGAGGTTAGGGAAGGCCATTAGGTGGAATCCCACCAGCCAAGCCCACACGGACCCTTGGGCCGAGCTCGGGTTCTCAGAAGGGGAAGAAAGCGGTACAGTCCCATCCCCCACAGCGGACACTCCACCGAGGCAGTCAGCGGCCACCATCCGGGAAAGCTGAAGGATACACCGCCACTCTCCTTCAGAGTGCAACATCAAAACAGCGGACACTCCATCCAGGCAGTCAGTGGCCACCATCCGGGAAAGCTGAAGAATACACCACCACTCTCCAACAGCTTGTAACATCAAAACAGCCAGCAGCAGGACCCCGGAGATCCAGGCCAACTGATTCGCGCGGCCTGCCCCGCAGCTACAGAAGGCGTGGCGCCTCAGAGAAGCCATTAATTAGCAAGCAGGGAGGTTAGGGACTGCCATTAGGTGGAATCCCACCAGCCAAGCCCACCGCCCACGCCCGGAAGAGGCCCAGCGATCTGCCAGCATTGTAGTCACGACACCCCAATTGGAATAGGGACAGAGCAGAGCCGCCTTCCACTCCCGGAACAGGCCCAGAGAGCCGCCAGCGTGATAGACACGTCACCCCAATTGGAGTAGGGGCACAGCCGCCGCCCGCACCTGCAAGGGAGACTTTTCAAGTATACAAGAGCAACATAAATAAATAGGGGGTAAATTTCAAAACACAACAGTTGCACCAAGCAGAAAGAAACGCGGGCAGTATGAAAAGACAAGGAAAGAAAGGACCACAAGCAATGCAGGTCAACTCAACTTTAGAAGAGGTAATAGCTGCAACAGATGGAATATCAGATAAAGAGTTCAGGATATATATGCTTCAGATGATCTGGAGTCTCAAGGAAGACATGAGACAGCAAAATCAGACAATGAAAGATCACATTGACAAACAAATCCAGGAAGCAAAAGATCAATTTCACAGGGAGATAGAGGTAATAAAAAACAAACAAATTGAAATTCTAGAAATGCAGGAAACAATAAACCAACTTAAAAACTCAATTGAGAATACTACCAGCAGAGTAGATCACTTAGAAGAGAGAACATCAGACAATGAAGACAAAGTATTTCAACTGGAAAAGAACATAGACAGCTCAGCAAGTCTGCTAAGAAACCATGAGCAGAACATCCAAGAATTATGGGACAATATCAAAAGACCAAATTTAAGAGTCATTGGGATACAGGAAGGCACAGAGCTCCATTCCAAAGGAATAAACAGTCTATTCAGTGAAATAATACGAGAAAACTTCCCAGAATTGAAGATTGAGACAGAATCCCAAATCCTAGAAGCCTACAGGACGCCGAATGTGCAAAATCATAAGAGATCCACACCTAGACACATTATAATGAAGATGTCCAACATACAGAATAAGGAGAGAATTTTAAAAGCTGCAAGAGAAAGAAAGCAGATTACATTTAGGGGTAAACCAATCAGGATAACAGCTGATCTCTCAACACAGACTCTGAAAGCTAGAAGATCCTGGAATAACATATTTCAAACACTGAAAGACAATGGGCTCCAACCAAGAATCGTGTATCCGGCGAAATTAAGCTTCAGGTTAGAAGATGAAATTAAAACCTTCCACAATAAACAAAAGTTAAAAGAATTCGCAGCTAGAAAACCATCTCTTCAAAAAATCCTTGGCAAAACATTACAGGAAGAGGAAATGGAAAACAACATTGAAAACCAACAATGGGAGGTAGGACAGTAAAGGGGGGAAAGTAGTCATAGAGGATAACAAATCAGGTTTAGTAACATCAATAAACAAATATGGATAGAAGAACAAACCATATCTCAATAATAACCCTAAATGTTAATGGCTTAAACTCACCAATTAAGAGACACAGGCTAGTAGAATGGATCAAAAAACAAGACCCAACAATATGCTGTCTACAGGAGACGCATTTGATAGGAAAAGATATACACAGACTGAAGGTGAAAGGTTGGGAAAAATCATATCACTCATATGGACCGCGGAAACAAGTAGGAGTGTCCATACTCATATCTAATAAAATAGATTTCAAGCCAAAGCTAATCAAAAGGGATATAGAAGGACACTTCATACTGCTCAAGGGAACCATACACAAACAAGACATAACAATCATAAATATATATGCCCCAAATAATGGTGCAGCTGTATTCATCAAGCAAACTCTTCTCAAGTTCAAGAGTCTAATAGACCAACATACAATAATCATGGGAGACTTCAACACACCTCTCTCACCACTGGACAGATCTTCCAAACAAAAGTTAAATAAGGAAACTATAGAACTCAATAACACAATTAACAACCTAGACTTAATTGACATATATAGACTATACCACCCAACATCAAGTAGCTACACTTTTTTCTCAGCAGCACATGGAACCTTCTCAAAAATAGACCATATACTATGTCACAGGGCAACTCTTAGACAATACAAAGGGGTAGAGATAATACCATGCATCTTATCTGATCATAATGGAATGAAACTGAAAATCAATGATAAAAGAAGAAAGGAAAAAGCAAGCATCACCTGGAGAATGAACAATAGGTTGCTGAGTGATCAATGGGTTTTAGAAGACATCAAGGAGGAAATTAAAAAATTCCTAGAGTTAAATGAAAACACAGACACAACATATCGGAATCTATGGGACACATTGAAAGCAGTTCTAAGAGGAAAATTCATTGCTTGGAGTTCATTCCTCAAAAAAAGAAAAAACCAACAAATAAATGATCTCATACTTCATCTCAAAATCCTAGAAAAAGAAGAGCAAAACAACAGCAAAAGAAGTAGACGGCAAGAAATAATTAAAATCAGAGCTGAAATTAATGAAATTGAAACAAAAGAAACAATTGAAAAAATTGACAAAACTAAAAGCTGGTTCTTTGAAAAAATAAATAAAATTGACAGACCCTTAGCCATGCTAACGAAGAGAAGAAGAGAGAGAACCCAAATTACTAGCATACGGGATGAAAAAGGCAATATCACAACAGACACTTCAGAAATACAGATGATAATCAGAAATTACTTTGAATCCTTATACTCCAATAAAATAGAAGATAGTGAAGGCATAGATAAATTCCTTGAGTCCTATGATCTGCCCAGATTGAGCCAGGAGGATATAGACAACCTAAACAGACCAATAACAATAGAGGAAATAGAAGAAACCATCAAAAGACTACCAACTAAGAAAAGCCCAGGACCGGATGGGTATACAGCAGAGTTTTACAAAACCTTTAAAGAGGAACTAACACCAATACTTTTCAAGCTATTTCAGGAAATAGAAAAAGAGGGAGAACTTCCAAATTCATTCTACGACGCCAACATCACCCTGATTCCGAAACCAGACAAAGACACATCAAAGAAGGAAAACTACAGACCAATATCTCTAATGAACCTTGACGCAAAAATCCTCAATAAAATTCTGGCGAATCGGATTCAAATACATATCAAAAAAATTATACATCATGATCAAGTAGGATTCATCCCTGGGATGCAAGGCTGGTTTAATATACGGAAATCAATAAATGTTATTCACCACATCAATAGACTTAAAAATAAGAACCATATGATCATCTCAATAGATGCAGAAAAAGCATTCGACAAAGTACAGCATCCCTTTATGTTCAAAACGCTAGAAAAATTAGGGATAACAGGATCATACCTCAACATTGTAAAAGCAATCTATGATAAGCCACAGGCCAGCATCATTCTGAATGGAGAAAAATTGAAGGCATTCCCTCTAAGATCTGGTACAAGACAGGGATGCCCTCTCTCACCACTTCTGTTCAACATAGTCCTCGAAACACTGGCCAGAGCAATTAGACAGTCAAAAGAAATTAAAGGCATAAAAATAGGAAAAGAAGAACTTAAATTATCACTATTTGCAGATGATATGATTCTATACCTAGCAGACCCAAAAGGGTCTACAAAGAAGCTATTAGAGCTAATAAATGAATTCAGCAAAGTGGCAGGATATAAGATCAACACGCATAAATCAAAGGCGTTCCTGTATATGAGCGACAAATCCTCTGAAACGGAAATGAGGACAACTACTCCATTCACAATATCCCCCCAAAAAATAAAATACTTGGGAATCAACCTAACAAAAGAGGTGAAAGATTTATACAATGAAAATTACAGAACCCTAAAGAAAGACATAGAAGAAGACCTTAGAAGATGGAAAAACATACCCTGCTCATGGATAGGCAGAACTAACATCATCAAAATGGCGATATTACCAAAAGTCCTATATAAGTTCAATGCAATGCCAATCAAAATCCCAACAGCATATCTTATAGAAATCGATAAAAGAATCATGAAATTCATATGGAATAATAAAAGACCCAGAATAGCAAAAACAATACTAAGCAGGAAGTGTGAATCAGGCGGTATAGCGATACCAGACTTCAAACTATACTACAGAGCAATAGTAACAAAAACAGCATGGTACTGGTACCAAAACAGGCAGGTGGACCAATGGTACAGAATAGAGGACACAGTAACTAATCCACAAAACTACAACTATCTTATTTTTGATAAAGGGGCTAAAAGCATGCAATGGAGGAAAGATAGCATCTTCAACAAATGGTGCTGGGAAAACTGGAAATCCATTTGCACCAAAATGAATCTGAATCCCTATCTCTCGCCGTGCACAAAAGTTAACTCAAAATGGATCAAGGAGCTTGATATTAAATCAGAGACACGGCATCTGATAGAAGAAAAAGTTGGTTATGATCTACACGCTGTGGGATCGGGCTCCAAATTCCTCAATAGGACACCCATAGCGCTAGAGTTAACAAATAGAATCAACAAATGGGACTTACTCAAACTAAAAAGTTTTTTCTCAGCAAAAGAAACAATAAGAGAGATAAATAGGGAGCCTACATCCTGGGAACAAATCTTTACTCCACACACTTCAGATAGAGCCCTAATAACCAGAATATACAAAGAACTCAAAAAATTAGACAATAAGATAACAAATAACCCAATCAATAAATGGGCCAAGGACCTGAACAGACACTTCTCAGAGGAGGACATACAATCAATCAACAAGTACATGAAAAAATGCTCACCATCTCTAGCAGTCAGAGAAATGCAAATCAAAACTACCCTAAGATACCATCTCACTCCAGTAAGACTGGCAGCCATTAGGAAGTCAAACAACAATAAGTGCTGGAGAGGATGCGGGGAAAAGGGCACTCTTGTTCATTGCTGGTGGGACTGCAAATTGGTGCAGCCAATTTGGAAAGCAGTATGGAGATTTCTCGGAAAGCTGGGAATGGAACCACCATTTGACCCAGCTATTCCCCTTCTCGGTCTATTCCCTAAAGCCCTAACAAGAGCATGCTATAGGGACACTGCTACATCGATGTTCATAGCAGCTCAATTCACGATAGCAAGACTGTGGAACCAGCCTAGATGCCCTTCAATAGATGAATGGATAAAAAAAATGTGGCATTTATACACTATGGAGTATTACTCTGCATTAAAAAATGACAAAATTATAGAATTTGGAGGGAAATGGATGGCATTAGAGCAGATTATGCTAAGTGAAGCTAGTCAATCTTTAAAAAACAAATACCAAATGACTCCTTTGATATAAGGGGTGTAAACAAGGACAGGGTAGGGACGAAGAGCTTGAGAAGAATATTTACAGTAAACAGGGATGAGAGGTGGGAGGGAAAGGGAGTGAGAAGGGAAATTGCATGGAAATGGAAGGCGATCCTCAGGGTTATACAAAATGTCATATAAGAGGTAAGGAGGGGTAAGTCAAGAGAATACAAATGGAAGACATGATTTACAGTAGAAGGGCTAGAGAGAGAAAAGGGGAGGGGAGGGGAGGGGAGGGGAGGGGGGATAGTAGACAATAGGACAGACAGCAGAATACATCAGACACTAGAAAGGCAATATGTCAATCAATGGAAGGGTAACTGATGTGATACAGCAATGTGTATACGGGGTAAAAGCGGGAGTTCATAATCCACTTGAATCAAACCGTGTAATATGATGTATTAAGAACTATGTAATGTTATGAACGACCAATAAAAAAAAAAAAAAAAAACCCTTTCCCATGCTTACTCCAAACCTTGTAATTATCTTCAATTATCCTCTTTAATACCCTCTCTCCTCTCACCATCAAAGGATACAAATACAATACAGAAATGAAATGCTTCGATACCTGAAAGCACTGTGGCAGTGCTTTCAATCCACCAGGAAACATATTGACTCAATCGAGTAAGTATATCCCTAATCAGATAGGTATGGTGGTGCACACTTGTCCTCCCAACTACTCTGGGGGTCTAGGCGGGATATTCATAATTAGAGGTCAGCCTGGGCAATTTAGTAATCTTGTTTCAAAATAAATTATAAGAAGACATGGGAATAAAGGTCAATGATAAAGTGCTTGTCTAACATGTGCAAAGTCCTAGGTCCAATCCCTAGCTATACACACACACACAAAAAAAAAAAAAAAAAAAAGGAAAAAAAAAACTGTGTGTGGAGGGGTTTTTTTTAGAGAGAGAGACAGAGACTTTGGAGATTTATTAAGTCAGGTGAATTCATCCACTATCCATTTCCATTGACTGTAAAGCACTTGTCTCTGTGTGGCCAGAGAACAATGAGGCCATTATGTTTGCAGACAGATAAATAGAGATATTTTCAAAACCAGATAGATAGATAGATAGATAGATAGACAGACAGACAGACAGACAGACAGACAGATAGATAGATAGATAATCTCCAAAATCCTATCACTTTACAAGAATTCTACTAGTATGCTACTATGACCCTGGTTCAAGCCACCAATGTCTCTCACCAGGAAAGAGCAATGTTCCCTTAATGGTTTCCCCACTTCCATTGCCCTGGGGTTGTCCATTCTCATTACAGCATACAGAGTGGACCTTATAATGAGAATATCAACTGAAGCCAAGCCTCTGCTAAGAACTCTGCCACAATTCTCCATTTTACTGTGAAGTGGCGGTCAAGGCTCTAATAATGCCAGCAGAGCCCTGCGTGACTAGAGTCATCCTCATCATTGAATGTCTGAATTCATCACCTGCTAACCTAGCACTCCACCATGTTGGCCTCCTTCCTCTCTTCATGCTCTCCCTGGGTACCCTTTGAATTGACTGCGAGACTTGCAATCCCAGAATGCAAATCTTCCATCCAGTGACTTCTTCAACCTTCCAGTCCCCATTGAAATGTCAACATCTCAACAAGGCTAAAATTAACAGCTCCCTATAAAGTAGAATGCATCTTACTCTCAGTTTCCCCACTACTCATTTCCTTGCTTTACTTTTATTTATTGATTTTTATTTTCTTCAAAGCTTTCATCACTCACAAACTATATATTTTGCCTCTTTAGTAAGTTCATTATTCTGCTCCATTCACAAAATGTAAATTCACAATGGCAGGAACCTGTTTTATTCACTGGTAGATTTCAATGGATTAGAACAATTGCTGACACATACTTGGCACTCAATAAATATGTAATGCATAATAAATGCATGAAAAATTAAGACAAATATTCTCTTTGTCTGAGTACATATCACATTCCAGGGCTTTGTTAAGTATTTTGCATACATCATCTTATTTCCTCTCATAAATACTGTGAGGTAAGTATTACTCTTCTTGGCAAATACAGAAACCAATATTTTAGAGTTTGTTACTTGTTCAAGGTTACACAGCAAGTAAGTGGCAGAGCCAGGATTGAAACTCATATCCAACTCTAAAACTTGGATGTTAACTGCTGTGACATGTTGAAAGTAGCAACTTGTTTCACTACACAGTTCTGCATAATCATGAGTCTCTGTTATGTGTAGGCAAGGATTTAAACTTTCTGGATGGGGAAGCAGAAAGTAATTATCAAGAGTTATGCTGTTCTAGAGTGTAATCTTAATTTAGCAATTTTTTCACAACAAGACACTGGCTCATAATTTCTATAGAGAAAGGCAAGAAAAACACAGGGAACATGAGTGAATTTTAATTTGTTATTCTTTTAATTTATTTCATGATTTCATGTTAGTCAATTCTCCCCTAGGGATTATTCCTAAATATCTCTAATACTTGACCTCTGTTTGGGACCTCCAACTAACACAAAATCCCAACTGTTGGTAAATTCAGAATGTTTAAGTTAACTACATCATTTTTTTAAAATCATTCAAGCTGTTTGTTTGAAATCATGGAAAACAAACAAGCAGCTGACCCTCAGTGACTGGGGTTGCTTCCTTTTCAATTCAGCCATGATCTCAAGAATTCACTTGGTCACTGCATAACGAAGCCTGGGAGTCTTTAAATTCCTTTGCTCATGGTGCCAGTGTGTGCACTTTGCCCTCTTCTTGTACGCATAGCCTGGTTTCAAGCTTGAATGTGTCATCCAGCAGGATGGGAATTGTGCCCATCTGTGTCATACCTGGCTCCATCTGTGTCTTAGATTCTAAACTTCCATGGGAGAAAGACCTGGTTATAATTATATATACTAACTCACTTTATACAGCCCTCACAGGCACCCCTGAAGTGAGTAGACTCTTAATATGTGCATTCTGATAAAAATATCCTCGTCTGCTCCCCGCTGAGGCACCCTCCACCCACGCCAACACTTCACTTTCTTTCTCATTTGGCTGGTGAGTCATATCAGTGCTGGCAATTTATATTAAATGCTTCAATTCTGATTTCTTCCTTTCTTTTTTACCAGTATTTTCTTAACCTGAATAGTCCTTATATATGCAATTGTTCAAGTCTTACGGAATAAACACAGAGGGATGTCTAAGCAGTCAGCTGGCTCCAAGCTTTTCAAAGCAATGAACAATAATTTTTAGGATTAAACATCCATCATGCTTTAAAAATACTCCAACAGATTGTCTTTCTAAATAGTGCCTTAAACAGCAGTTGTCCCTTCCTTTGTAAGCTCCTAGAGGCAATAACATATCCTCTGGGGTCAAGCTAAGCTCCATTTTCCCCCCAGCAGAGCCTTTAACTGCAAATAACTTTTCTTAAACGGATTCTCAAATTTCTTTTTAAATCAAGTTTATTACTAAATTAAAGAAAACAAGAGGATATTTGTTACGTGTACAAAGCATTTACTAAGTGAATTCACCAAGCTACCTGCAGTGTAGCTTATTTAAATATGAAGGACTTCTGATTCTTTCATTGCCAAAGTACCTCCTGGGTACAGGAACCCCCAAATAAGGGCTAAACTAAGCACAACACTAGCGCAGTGTTATTGGGAGAAAATACATTATAGCCTGTTCTGCAACAAGTTTTCCACCTTGTTTTCATTTACTTATAATTTTCTACATTACTTTAAAATATTACTAGGTTAATTAAAATGGCAGGTCAATAGTAAGGCTCTGTAAGCCTTTCTGAATGCATGTTCCCATCAGATTATGAGACTACTTGAAAATAAAATGTGTTTTGAGCAGTTTTGTTTATATTTTTTATTCATTATTCTCATAATAGCAACAATATAGTTACTTACTCAAAGAGCTATATGGACTCATCTCTATCATCACTGAAATTGCTGAAAATTCCTTGTTTCTATCATATAAAGTATGGCAACATCAAACCCTGTTAATCATTACTTAGTTCATGGTACTCAATCCCTTGACCACATTAACCCTGAAAAAATAAAAGCCATTTCCTTCCAAATTCACCCCATAAACTCCAAAAATCACTTTCTTCAACCACTGCTCTCTTGTGCTTCTTAAAAAAAATATAACAACTCCGAGTTCTCTGAAACTTTCTGAGCTTTCTCTGATGTGTTTATAATAATTTCTTCTCCCAAGACTTTCACTTTATCATCCTGTCCAGGTTCTCTCTGTGGATGTGCCAAAGTTGATCTGCTTGTTAATTTTCCGGTTTTTCTCAAACCCCCATTCAAGGACCAGTTCACCAACGACTCTTTCCATCACAGCTCAGGAAAGAAATGTACTTGCAATTATCCAGGGGTATTGCAAACTCACTGAATATAAAGCAGCCACTGCTCTTCAGCTCCCCAAATCTAAGGTCTCTAAGATTTCCCCTCCCCAATGTCTGTCCAGGAATTACAAGGCAGCTGTATCAGTAAGTGCACAGAACTTACGTGTCCTCAGATGAAAATCACTTCCCAAACTTAGGTGAACCCTGAGCCTGCACAGATTGTCACAGGACACTCGGGAACTAATCTCGCAATTTCAGGATTCTCATTTTCTACTTGCTGAGATGAACAAAAAGAAATAAGACATAACAAATACCCTAGCTCAGTGTTGGGAGGAACACTTAATTCTCCATGCCTCACATTTTCAAGGACATTTCTCTCTCTGGAGGGAACATTCCAGTCCCATTCATTGCCCAATCATACTTCCCTTGAGAGTGAAATAATGCCTTTTGTGACATACAAGATTGGGGAAAAGAACTGAACATGATCAGCTTTGCCATTTGGAGGATATTTAGTACTCTCTCTGCCCAGGAGAGACACACCAAGGCCACTACTGGCCTGTCACATCAAGGCCACTCTGAAGGAATATCGCTTCCTGACTGCATACATTGAAGTGATGAGGGGCAGGTGTGTCTGCCACAGGTCCCAATACTCTATCATGAGGTAGGTATCAGAGAGTCTGACCATGACCACACAAATACGGCACATTTGCCCATCTATCCTTGTCAGTAACAAAATTGACATTCTGATCTCTGTAAATCTCCTTTCTAGGTCTAGTTTCTATTTGGTTTAAGGTTTAGAAGGGGAATAAATAAATGGATCTTATTACAGGCCTACATAGGCTCAACATCAAGAGAAAAGCAATTATGAAGGTTTTTCACCCCATACATTTTGCTCTATGAGGACCATATGAAGTGAAAAGATTTCAGTTTAATTCTGAATTCTGTCATTACCTATCTGTATAAATTGTGGGTGTAATTTAACCTCTCAGTTTGCCTCAGCTTCCTCGATCATGAGGAATTAGTATTCAACTAATATTTAATGAGCACATACAGTGTGCCAACCACCATTCTAAAATCTGGATCTACACGGTCAACAGTCAGACAAATGCCTGCCTTCAATGAGCTGTTATTCAGTAAAACTGAAATAGTCCTATGATACATGGTCAGCATAAGGATGGCATGGGTTAGTGTATGAACCATGTTTACAGTTACAGTTTTCGGAGCATAGTAAGCACTCAGAACATGATGATGATGACAATGACAATGACGATGATTATCTTTGCTTCACTGAGGGAAGCAATGCCAATTCTAGAATAGTTTTGTTTTTTTCGGTTTTTTTTTTTTTTTTAATCAATACAGCCCTTTCTCTATCACAGTCTTAGCGATTCAGGGTGTCCCACAATGCAAAAATGATTCTCAGGTAAACATTGTACAACTTCTCTTTTCTAAATTCACTCACAAATCCTAAACTTAGCTCTTGAAAGGATGTTGTTATTTAACATGCTATGCGACATCAGGAGGAATTATTTTCTGACTTTGGAAGTACAGGACTTTCATTTTTGTTTTGCAAGACTCAGGTAAAACATGCTCTGTATAGAATATCTTATTTTCAGTTGTTTAGCAATAGGCAATCTTGAAAAAAAATGTCTTTCTCTTGTCTTCTTTGAGATAGTAATACATTGCAAAATAATTATAGCTATGAAGTCAAGAAGGGTGTTACCAATCAGAATTGGCACCTCTCTAGAAACGTTATAATCATGACCATCATTACATGCATTGGATAGTTAAGAATTCCCCACTCCCATATCTGTTGATTTGGTTCTAGTATAGAAATGTATAAACTCCTGTCCACTGCTACTATTTCCAATGCAACTGAACTAGATTTAATCTTGACCAAACCTCTCTGCATTGTCTTCTACCAATGAGTCCTTTCATCTATATGCCATGCCAGCTGTAGTGACTTCACATGATACTTTGGTTACTTGTTAGAATCTGTCCATTTGCATTCCTTTCTAACCCTTTGCAACCACTCCATTTATCTCAGCCACATTAATATTCTATACATGAGGAATGATGAGCTTTTTTTAAACAGGTCATCTACAACTATGAAACAGCTCATTTCTTTATCCATTCATTCAACCATCATAGCTACATGCCTTTTATTTACCAAATGTTGCAATCTGTGATTTTACCTTCTTTTTAAAAACAGAAAATGACAACTTGGGACACTTAAGCATAGTGTACCTGCAACCAAAGGTAGTATGTAGCAAATACATTAATCAAGGCATTTTCTTCTTGACCAAGTGTATAAACTTCAGACGCCAGTCTGAAATTTTTCCAGATCTGCCCAAATTACATTGTAAAATATAATGAAAACCACTCACTCCAACGTTAAGGATCTGGTCTTAACTAAATCCTTATGGGATCTTACAGTCTTCAACACATTCATTCCATTTATATTCTCAAGTCTAATGAAAAACACTCCATTCAGAATTTAAAGTGATACTCTTACACTAAATCTTTCTTTTCTTTTTTTCTTTCTTTTTTTAATGTGGGGTTGGGGATCAAACCTGGGGCCTAATACATGTGAGAAAATTGTTCTACCACACTGAGCTACTCCCCAAGCCTTAACTAAATCTCCAAAGGAATTACTCTCTGAAACTTTACAACCCACCTTCAATTGTGGGGACTCATATTCATTATATTTAATTTTATATCACTCAAAAAAACATATTGCCAGCACCACTAAAGCTATAAAATATGATTGGTAAGTACCATATTTTTATTCACTTAGTAAAATTGTTTCGCTAAAACAACATATCTATAATTTTCTGCTTCCAATATACTTAATATATTAAGTAATACTGGAAATACATTTAGTGAACTATTTTTTAGATCTCTCTAATTTTTTTCAAAAATAATTATTTTCAACAGGGAAGGACTCCTTCATATAGTGATTTTTATTTTTATGTTATAATGCTGTACGGATAGAAACCTGAAATAATTTAAGAGCAGGGAGATAGCCATTCACATTCCTGAAAGAAGAAGGAGGACAGGAAAAAGAAAACCAGAATAAGAGGATCCCTTGCCAGGCGCTGTAATCCCAGTGGCTTCTGGAGGCTGAGGCAGGAGGATCACAAGTTCAGAGTCAGCTTCAGCAACATAGTAAGGCCCTGAGCAACTTAGACCCTGTCTAAAAATTAAAATAAAATGTAAATGGCTAGGGATGTGGCTCAGTGGTTAAGTGCCCCCATGATCCTGGTACAAAAAAAAAAAAAAAAAAAAAAAAAAAAAGGATCCCCTTTCTGTCCTATTAGTGAGCTAGCAATGAAATTAGATATAAATGCCTTCTAGCCCTTTGGGAATGTGATTTATTCAAGAAATGGAAATAAGTAAATAGAAATAAAGTGCAGTTTATAAATAGATCTAGCTTTAAAAATACTTAGATGAAACCATGATAACAGAACAGCAAAAATCTACTAAGTTAAAGATTTGGGGTTATGTCTCTAAACTTTTCATAATCAGTTGTAAGCAGGGGCCATGTGATGGCTGGTCATTATTGAGAGAAATTTAATTCTCAGCCAATTTACATACAGTAAAGCAATGGTTTGCAAAAGGACAAGAGATGATAGTTAAGCTAACTTGTTCAATTATTAAATATTTACTGGGTTATATTTTATGTAGGGTGCTATGTTAAGTTATGTGGATAAAACACTTAACTACCATGGTCAAAAAGTTAACTACCATGGTCAATAAATTCACAATCTACATAAGAAGCTAAGGCATGTACAACAGTAATTGTAATTCATACCTTTCCTATTTACAAAAAATAAAAGTTCCTACCCCCTTGCCTAAGTAAACAGCTGCTATTGTTTAGCATTATTGGGAGGTGGTAAACCCATAAGAGTTGGTACCTCAGTCACTGGACTTCAGCTGGGAATGAGGGGAGGGTCATGTCCTTGAAGAGAATATTAGGATGCACGCTCAATTCTCATTCTCTCTCTTTTTTGCTTTCTTACCATGAGGTGAATGGGATTCCTCTGCAACAAGCCCCTGACATAATGTGCTACCTTGTCCCTAGCCCAAAATCAGTGCAGTCAACTGATCATAGACAAAAACCTCCAAAATTGTGAATGAAAAATAAATCTTTTCTAGCTTTAAGTTGATTTACCCCAGGTATATATTTTAGTAATAGATAACTAACAGAACAACCTATGAGCCATCCCTGACTTCTCTCCTTCTTTCACTTCCTCCAGTCTGTTATAGTTCTACTACCTATAAAACATCCCAAATCGTATATTTTACAAAATAACCAAAGAAGCCATGGATAAAATAATTAGGCTGAAGCCATACCTTAATGGTAGAATGCTTGCCTAGTATGCATGAGTCCCTGTGTTCCATCCCCTGCACTGCAAAAATAAAATTTAAAAAAAAATACATGATCAGAAGGAATAAGGAAAGTAAGGAAAGAATTAATGAAGTATTTCATGAGGACAGAAAGGAGAAAATTGTCAGGGGAGGGTTAAGAATTAGTGGAGGTAGCTAATGGGTAAACACTATTGAGAAAGCCAGGAGATATTTACATATGCAGAGCATATGTGAAGTCACCAAGCTGGAAAATGATTTTGGAAAAGCATGTGCAGAGAAGGGCAAGCTGAAACCCTAAGAAAGAATGAGATCACTAGGAATGAGAATTAAAGCAAAAGATGAATTGAAAGAAAAGTGGGAAGCCATCAGAGAGAAGAGAGGCAGAAACATTAATAATAACTAAAACCAAGACAAGATAATGGCCTATTTGAGAATATTTAATTAATTACAACTTATTGAACTTATTTAATTAATTACAACTTATTTAAAGAATAATTTTTCAATTAAATGCTTAAAGAAAAAAGGACTTTACTATATAGAATTCCTAATATTTAATAGTTTTGCCATTTAGCTATAAAGTTAACATTCTGAGAATATTATAAAATATATACTAAGATACAAAACCATTAAAAACCTTAAAATGGCCTTAAAAGGCATATGTTTGACATATTCGAGCTTAATAAAAAGAAATTAAAGATGAATGTATCAATAATGCACTTTACAAATTAGACATTTTGGACTATGTAATTTTACTCAGATTAATGACAAGTTTGAATTTCAACTGACATAAAAAAAATGCTGGATATGATTCCATTCTTCCATAACAATTTTAAAGAAAAATGCAGTCAAAAAGATCTGGTTTCAAACTCTATCACAGTAGTAATCTTGCCATATAAAAAATAAAGTGAAATTTCTCAATCTTTTGTTGAAGGTTCAGAAATGAGACAGTTTATCAGTTGAGTGTGACATCAATGTCTTCTCATTCTGTACATGACATGCTATTACCTTCATAAAATATCTGTTTCTACATAATTAAGGGGCATACAAGACCCCAGACTTGGAATTAGAGAAATCTAAACTATTTTCTGATTTATACACGTATTACTTCGTGATTCTGAGACCATCATTTAACTTGTATGAGATTCAACTTTCTCATCTGTTGAAGGACTCATACCACCTAACTTATAGTATTTTTTATCAATGTTTTCATAGTATATTTAAACATAGATGATGTCTCTAAGTTATACTATGCCTAGCATAGGTCAAACACTGAAAAAAATGGTAATTTTAAAAATTACCAATGAAAGTTGTGTTAGCTATCTATTACCATGTAACAAATAATTCCAAATGTAGTGGTGTAAAGCAATACTTATTTATTAGCAAATAATTCTCTAGGTGAGAAATACCTCAGCGTCTCCATGGGTTCTCTGCTCAGGGTCTCACTAGGCTGAACTCAAGTTATTGATTGGGTAGGTTCCTTTCTGAAACCCTGGGGAAGAATCAACTTCCAGGCTCCATCCTCTTAGCCAAACCTAGTTCTTTTCAGCTGTAGACAGAAGATTACCATCTTCCTTACTGGCTGTCAAATTTCATCTCCCAGAGGCTCTCTGCATTCTTTGCCAGGTGGCCTCACCCAGCACTGGAGAATCTCACTTATGTTCAAATATTTCTGACTTCTTTGCTTCTTATCATTTGACCCATATTTAAAAGAACTCATGTGATAAGAACAGACCTCCCTTTCTTCAAGACAACTGTGTCCTAAAACAAAAGCTTATGGTGAGACTGATATAGACAATCCCAAGGTCTATACAGGACATGTAAAACATGTGACAAGAACCTTTGAGAAAGAGGCATCTTAAAGTTTTGTCTACTTCAGTAGTTTTCTTACCATTCTTAATAATTGTCTATTGTATAATGCTTTTAATTATTTTTTTAAATTACCTTTTCAAATTTTGGAAAATCATAAGTAATTGTGATTAGAAACCTATCAAAAATTTTCATGTTATTATATTGTTAATGTCTAGCTATATTTATACATAGGAGATCAATGTATTAATGGAGTTTGCATTTCTAAAGAAAAGCCTGAAGAAGCTACATTTTCATTTACTTGCTTGCTCAGGTTTTCTCAGAAACACCTATTTTCCCATTTGGTTCTGCACTTCACAGAGGTAATCTTTGAAAGTCAGCATTCCTCAACATGTGACAAGAAATACCAAGCAATTCACAGATTTTATAGAGAATTCTGTAACTGATTTCTACTGGCAAGGATCCCACAAAAGAAAAGTTTAATCACAGGTAACCCTAGAATCAGTGCTTACATAAAGATCACCAAACTCTAAGAATTCCCTAGTGAAAATTACTACCTCATATGCAGTTTTTAAAGGATCTCCCATTTAACCTATTATTTACTAAGTTGTGAAAACATCTTTATATTATGGTATATTAGCAAGAATCAAGGGGCATGTGGGAAGTTGGTCACTAATAAAGACCTACCACACGCCAGACGCTTTGATGGGAACATTACACACGTGATTTCACTTAAACTTTGTAACCTTGCTATGAATGTTACCTATTTTATACCTACTGTTCTTTTTAACTAAAAAAGAAACTAATGCTTAAAGAAGGAGACTAATGTTTATTAAAACTATATTTTTAAAAAGCATGTTTGAGCCAAAATATAAACCCTGGTTTAGTAGTCTCTAAAGCCTCATCTCTTTCCAAAGTATCCTAGTGCCTTATAAGATTAACAAGGGTTGAGTAAGAACAATGAAGCAGTCAAATCCATGCATCTAGGAAAAGGCCTCTTGCATTTAATACGCCTTCATTTTTTTGACTTTTATATACTTATTCTTCCTTCATGTGCCATATTTTTAATATTACTTATAATAAGTTGATTACAGTTGATATTTATGTGTGATTACATCATTGCCTTTATTAACTCCACAAATAATCTAAGTACCAATTTATATGTATCAAGTAATGTTAGAATTATCTCCCTATAACACATGGTCTTCTTGTGTCCTCTTCATTAGCTTTCTTGAACAAAATAATACCAAAAGCTCTGATTCACATCCATTGAGGAAAGATCTATCAACAGAATAAGAGACAAAGATTCTGCTTTAACTCACAATGTCTTAGGAGACTTTCTACAAACCCTTTCTGTCCCTTCATGTAAATCCATATCTTAGACATACATCAAAGTCAAGGCTGACCAAGAAAAGCAATGATGAAAACCTCAAAGCAGGTTAAATAGGAGGGCTATACACATCTTTTTCCTCCCAGAGGTATATAGCCAGAGTCAAATGATTACACAAATATAATGAAGAGTAACTTCCAGTCTGTCTCCCAAGGCAGGAATAGCTATAATTGTTGCTATTCACTATCTCTGTTGGATTTGGTGGTTATGAATTCCCTATTGATGAGACTCTGGATAAAGTTTATTGAAAAAGGTGCATTAGGTGGAATATTCTATATCTAACACGAAATAACTGAGTGAAAAGAACAAGTAATTTGTCTCTGGTTTTTGTTTTCTTATTTGTAAAGTGGGGAATCATCAAATTCATCTACCTCGAGTGACTTTCAATAACTCTTAAATCATAAGTAAAGTGCCTAAATTGGACCTAGAACTCAAAAATATACTATATATAATTATTAATTTGGTGTAATTTTTATTATTTTATAATATTTAATTAGATGCCTTCTGTGATACAATTGAAATATTTAAATGGTCCACATGAAACTAATAATTGTTTTGCACAATCTCAATATAGAAACACATTTAGGCTGATGCTACTCAGGATGTTGAAAAACATGTTTGTAGTTCTGCTTTTCTTTCTGTCATATTCAATCAATGGCTCTTCTAGATCTCTCATTTGATGTTAGAATGCAGTGCTATACATCCTACAGAGAACAGAAAATATGGAACCTTTGTTCATGATCATTGTTCATACGGTGTGATATTCAGTAACAGTGAGACCTATGAATAAGTCCATCTCACTCTATTAAATTCAAGCTCATTCTAGTGAGTCTAATTTTATGTGCTACTGAATTTAACATTCAGCAGAGCAGTTGAACCCATCTATCAATCATCCTTTCTGAAAAGGATGACTCATCGTTAGCGATGTCAGAAGTCTAAACCATTAAAATTCAGAAATAAAAATGTTAAATGCCAGAAATGAATCTGGTAACCCAAATAAGTTGCTATCCACAGTACAGATGTGTTTATGCATTTATATTCACATACGTATCAATTGACCAACAGTGAATTCTGAGTATTATGTGCCAGGCATTGAGGACACAGCCCCAAACTAGAAAGACATGGTTTCTGCTCCTTTCTCATTAAGTTTCACTCTCCCTGGCAATTACTGTCACAGAGATTGAGATTTTTAGGTTAACACTTCAAATACTTGCAATTGGGACTATGTCTTCACAGCCCAAATGGGAAAGCTTTTATTCCAGGGAGCTGGGGAAAAGACTTCGAAGGTATATAAAATCAACTGTGTCCAAAGAAACCATAACAATTAATTCCATAAACACTATGCACAAAAAAAAAACATAGCTGTAAAATTATATATCTTAAAATAAGATGAAACCTGTGTCATCAAGCAGCTCTATGATTAGCCACTATTGAAGAGGACCTACACCTGATAAATGGGTCCTTTTTGCTAAATGGGACAGTCTTTTAACTACTTGCCAAGTATTTCCATTTCTGCATCTGGGTTAATGACAGGGTTGCACTTCTCTGGTCCCACTGAAGTTAAACACATCTGTGCTATTTCCTTTCAACAATGGAGTTTGATCAGAAGTGAGTTTGTATCACATCTGGCAGAAGTCTTGATTAACAGTATGTATCTGGCCACACGTCTGCCCTAGTCAGCATGATCAACAATTATTTAGATGGAGGAAATTCATCTACTTGAAATTTTCAGTGAAGATGACATGAAGGAGCATTAATCCCTACACATCCAACCAACCTCAATGAGCAATGTTGGGTCATGAGCAAGGTACATGAGAGAGAAATGGAACTGGATACTTGTTACCACAGCATAAGCCAGTTTACTATGAATAATTTTCTTACTGAAACAAGAAAAGGAAAGGAAAAAAGTAGGTTCTTGACCTTATCAAACTGAGAATCAGCTCCTAAGAAGAAGATACAAAAAGAAAGCTCTTTCTGGAGGTTATTGAAAATGCTAAGCAACCACACTGGCAAGAGACCAATATTACTACACACAATTTTTTTTTCCTTTTAATTTAAAAGGATACAAGTAAAGTACTATGGCTGAAAGAAGGGAGAAAGCACCACTTTAAACCAGAAACTTAAATACAGATGATTCAAATCAAGAACATTTGAGGAAATGTAGGTCCTGGGACCAAAGAATCTTTGTTCAATTTCATTTAACAAGTTCTGCAATTGATTCCTTCATACCCTGCATGAAAAAACAAAAACAAAAATCTTTGTTTAGTACTAACGGCTATAAAATAATATTCACAGTATGTTTTGTTTGGGAAGCACAAAGTTTAGTTTTCATCTGAATTAGAATTGGTTGTCCTTTAAAAATTAAAGAACTTCCCATAAAAGTCAAGCGTTCCAACAAATATTTGAAAAATAATTGGAATATCTGGAAATTCTAGCTTCCAACACTTAGGTGTCATTAATCAGACAATATTTAACTCCCTTCACACAAGAAATATATGCCCCAGTTCTTCAGTCTCCAAAAACTCAACTCATTTCTTTATTTGTCCTGTTTATGGGAGCACTTGAATTTGAGTCCCCTTGTTCAGATTCTTTAAAGTTACAGTAAACAGACTAGAGATTATACTCTAAATTGGGGGAGAAAGAAAAAGGAAAAGGATTGAAGAATCTTGAATAAAAAGAATTTACATAATCAAATCTAATTAAAAATTAGAAATCTTGCAACATGAAAAGAAGGATAATGTTAGGTTTATACACTCATGTGTTTCTTTTGATCAGCACAATATATGCTGGTTAAATAATTAATTTGACTGAGGAACATTGACTAATGAGATCTCTGGCCCAGTGTAGACTACTGTAACAAGGGGAGCTATTACCCACTTTCAATGAATTACTATCATTGGGCATTTCACCTGCAATCACCAGATCTGTTATTTTTAGAAGAAGAAACAAATCCACATTTTTGTTGGACATGTCCTGATTTTTAAACATTTTAAGTTAATTATTTATTTTAAAACAAAGGAAGCCAATAAAGCAGATTGATACCTGTGGATTAAAGGATATCAGGATCAGAGTCAGGAGACTGAGTAGGAGTAAAGAGGATTTGAAAAATTTTTATTATTATTATTAGCTTTTCTAGCTTGACAAATACCAATAGCATGAACCATGCAAGAGAACCACAGGATAAAAAGCAGTTTCAGTTGGCACCATTATGAGTTTAAGACCTAGAAGTTGCAGTTCAGAAATTCACATATGAAAAAGGATAGCTCCCTGTTTGTCTATTCAATAAATACTACAATTACTATCTATCTCCAAGAAATATATATGATACTGAGGATAGAGTACCAGGCAATACCTTTAGAAATCTTATATTCATGAAACAGAGCTTTAAGATTATGCTCAATATAGTACTGGCTGATTCGTTTCATAGAGTGCGTGTGCCCTTGTGTGTATGTGAGTGGGGGTGGCAGTCATGTTAGGCTTCTAGAACATAGCGACATCTAAGTCAGAACATGAAGAAAAGAAAATATGTTCCCAGCAGAAGCAACAGCTTGTACGAAGGCCCACAGGCTAGGGAAGCCAGATGCATTAAAAAATAAAAACTGAAACGAGGTCAGTGCATCTGGACCACCACAAGCAAAACAGATGAGTAATGAGAGATGAGGCTGGGAACGCAAACAAGGCCAGCAGCCATCCGGGCCATTCCAAGTATTCTGGACTTGATCCTGAAAGGAGTGGGTGGTCGGAAGAGGGAGCTCATCTGGGCGATAACCAGCAAATTTATATCAAAAAAACACATACGAATTAGGGTTTGAAAAATTTGAATTAGCTACACGAGGGTTACTACTTGAGGTTCTAGGATTGTATGGAATCGTTCTGGAAAAATCATTAAAGTGGAAATCAACACAAGTTACAAGTATAGAACTTTGAGGCCCATCTACACTTAAGAGAGCAGATAAGGAGAAACTGCAGAATGAAAACTAAAGGGAGGGTGGGGGAGAAGAGGAAAAAAGAGTGAGTTTCAAGAGGTAGCAGATTTAGGATGCCAAACAGAGCAGGGGAGTAAAGGGAGGGAGTAGGGGGCTGGTTGCTATCCACATCACACACACAGTGCAGAGCAAGGTTCAGAAATAGTGAGGAATGTCATTTGGGACATTTGTTAATACCTCAATTGTACAAATCAATTTATCATTAAACCTGACTCTGCTTTAAGAGAAGCTGTTAACTGGAATTTTCATGCAATGGAAGAGTTCAGTTTTGTACAAGCTCCTAATTGTTAGGTGTCAGAAAACCAAGGCAGCCTTTGTATGCTTCAAGGCTGGGCACATTTCAGGACTCAGAAGCCTTATTCTGCATGCTTAGATTCAGTCACATACTTTCTTTCTCTGCAATGAAGAAAAAAACCGGTTTTGGACTTCTGTTCCAAGAACCTTATTTTCTACTCTATTTGCCTTGAAGCAAGCCACAGAAAGATGGAAGAAATTTGTAATGAAAGAATCATTGCAGGTCACTGGCTACAGTTCTCTCATCTTCATGTTTTAGAAACTGAGGCACAGAAATAATAATTAGTTTGTCAATGGTAACAAAGCTATAATTTTTAAAGAGTTTTTCATGTATAAACAAGTGGGTTTTTTAAAATTCTTATTTATTGTGTTTTCATCACAATTTCCTCTGATCAAATGAAACTCCCATTTTCCTCTTAGCAAATCTTTAAAATAAAAATACCATTAGTTTCTTTGGCAATTTAGGATACTCTATGTTTCAATAAGTTAATTTTTATCAGACATTCTAATATAAACCTTACATGGTATCATTTTGAATACAACATTTTTATCTCCCCAAAAGGAAAATTTAAACATCCTAAAAGGAACATAAGAGAAAGTTCTACTATTATTCTGCCCCCAAGATTTCACATGTGGTAAAATCTTATTTACCAGAATATTATATTGACATTTACATAGTGTTGTAAATTAACTCATGATCAAACTATGTGGGCACATTTAGTTCACAATCTTAATGTCAGGTTTTTCCCCAATAACTGGTTAACTACAATATCCAACATGTTTTTGTCACAGCAAATACTACCACTACATTATCACAGATTAATTTTATTTTTAATATACAGATAGATATAGAATGTAATATAACTATGGGTTCTCATGACTAGATAGAGAACTTATCTTTAACATTACATAATCAGTCCACTGAAATTAATTGTTATTCTAATAGTTACCATCAATTTTATAAAAGCCTATCATAATGAATAAATATGTCTATGATTATACTCAGCCAAAAATAAGGTTTAGCACCACCAGCCTCTAGAAATAAAAATTGTGAATTCTTCATTATCAGAAAATATCTTTATATATACATTAAGCACTTCAAGGTCCTCCCATCTTCTCTGCATCATATTCTTTATAAATAAAAGAAACATGTAGACTGGTGACATCCCTTCTTTTTCTCCCAACCTCACCATGGAGAGGACAGCTGTAGCTAAAGTAGTAATCTTGGGATCAAGCATAAGGACAGAGTAAACATTAAAGAGGAGGGTGGAAAAATGAAGAATCTGTGTCCCTCAGGCCATCATTTAAGAACTCAGTTCTGGAAGCTACCTCCCACTAGAGTTCCTGTTTATGGGAAAAAACCCTGAACCTCAACAAAGTCACTGTAGTTGGATTTTTTCTGTTACTTTTAGCAAAAAAAAAACCATTCCTGATTGATAAAGGCCACCTTGATATTCTTCTTTTGGCTGTATTTAGTTACTTGATTCCAATATTGGAGGGCAAAGTTTCTTTTGTTTCCAATTGGCATTATACTTGCAGTATAAAAAGACAACGCCTAAGAGCTAGTCCTCTTCATATGTCTTCAGACAGAAGTATGTAAGTGTCACATCATCATGTCTAAGTGGGTGGGGAAAATGACAGAGATGACAGACCACAAAACCCTGAAGGGAACGGTTTTGATGAAGAGACATCTGCTTTCCACCCCACTAACTTTCACATCCACTCACTTAAACACACACCTGCCCACCTTTCCTTATCTGTTGATAGATTTCTGTTTAACATCTAGGCTGTTCCAAGGCCTTGACAACAAAGGCTGAGATTGCAGCTGCTCCCTGCAACTGGTGGCAGTCAGATGTCTGAAAGGGTGATGCCTGCAGTAGAAGCAGTCACCAAAAATGACAGACAAAATTGGGCGTGGTAGCAGCTAAAGGAGAAGGACAAAGACAAGCATTATCAGTTTAATAAGCACCTAGACGTAACTGTCTCCATCCTGAGTCAGCAGCTGGATCCCCTGGGATTCATCACTCCTGTATTTCAGAGAGTATCGTAAATCCTAAGGACCCTCCCTGCTAAAACTATGAGTCAGCCCTTCAGTTCAGTGGCAGCCAAAAATACCTCCAAGAGCCCTTCAGATTATCTGGCAAGCTGGAAAGAATGACAGTTAAAAGGAATTCTGCAACAGCAAAATTCTCCTTATTGCTATGTTGGCCTCATTATCTCCTCTTAAGAATCCAGATACTGTTTATTCTGATGCATAAATAGATGAAAGGTTCTCTGTTTACTGGACACGTTTTCCAGTAAAAAATGTCAACAATTTTTGATTTAATCTATTTAAATGGTGACACATTTTAATATATGCATTACTAATAATATGGTTCCTTATACACATTTCTGGTTAGTTATCATTGATTTCCCAATTCTGTAAAATTGTTACTAAGCCAAAAGCTACTCAAAATAATAAAAGGACACTCAGTTTTAAGCTTTTGTTATGAAGGTGCTTTATGGTTCTCTTAGTAAAGCTCCAATGACCACTTCATTAAAAGTGATTCCACATTGTTTATCCCCATTTTTCATAATATCTTCGTCATGTAAGCCCACCCTACTTAGTCTCTCAATTTTCTGAAGTTTCTCTTACTTTATTATCTATTAGACAATGCTTTTGCTATTCTTTCAAGCACAACTATCAGCTTCACATTTGTTGCTTTGACGATTACCTTTATATGCCCTAGATAACTAATTAAATCTATCCTCCCATATTTCCCTCTACTCAGCCTAAATACCAGTTTTCCAGTTCCATTTTCTTTTAATTAAGACTTCCTCTCTTGACATGAAAATTTTAATCTTCCTTCTAAACCTGGCTGACATTTAGTCCACTGTTTCATTTCTTGAGAATTTGAAGAGTTTCTCTTATATAATCATAGCAACAATGAACTTGTTCCATTTACCACAACTCTCTGACTATGGCTTGTTATTTCTGTTGTAACAACTTCTAAAATGTTTATATAGTTAAACAATTTGGATTCTCCCACCCCACAAAATTTGAGTAGGAACTTGGCATCATCAGCTTCAATCTCTAAAATCTTCTAATGAGTAATTAAGATTAAGCAGGAAACTTTCATCTCTTTCTAAAACTTTCGCAGTAGCATCTTCTTCCTCCTACAAACTATTCCAATTCAAGTCTAAGGTTCGTTTCTATCCTGGCAAGGATTTAACACACAATATTCTAAAAGCACCTGATTCTTTTACCACATTAATGGAAGCCAAGTACTTCCCTGATACTTACTGAACTACTCTAAGTATCATTATAAAATACAATCTAGATAATGGAATTTTAAATGAGATTAGGAAACACTGGTAATTTTAATCCATTTTTCAACCTTCCTTAACTTTATGATCTAACTCTACTACTCTTATTATAGAGGAAACCCAATCAGACTACTCTTTATACCACATCTCTAAAATAGTCACAATAGTTTCTAGACTTTATAACTATCTTCATAAAAAGTTGAAAAGAGCAATTTTCTTATTTTTGACATATTGTTTTATGGATATTATATGCATACTAAATATCAAAAGCAGGAAAACTTTACCTTTCTTGTTATGCTTTAAATCAAATTAGTAATATCCTAACTAAACATATCCTCTACAAATTCCGAAATGTTTCTATATAGAAAGAAGGCCATCATACCTGTTCCTGGAACATTTTGCACTTATTCCATTAAAAAGTTACTGACATCCTAAATGTTAATAAAGATATTTCTAAAAAGAATGCTCCTATAAAAGAGTACCATTTTAAAAAATTTTGTGTGAAACCATGTTTTAAATGCTGAAATAAATAAGAAGGAATGTAAAACTAAAATAAATTTAACTCATATCTAAATTAATATGGAAATTAACTCGTTTTTCTATATGCTAGTTATCCGAATATAAAAACAAAACATTCAAAGATATGAAAATTACTACCTAATTGTAGTTTCTTTAAATGAAAAATCCAATGGAGAATTAGAGTGGATCTGTATCTTTTGTTATGCAGATATCTTCAATTTAATGGGCTTCTATATGAAATCTTTTGATATGTAAATATCATTTTTTTATCATATCTTATTTGTAATGATTAGACTTATACCTCAAAGAATGAGGGAAAGACAAGTTAGAAACAAGTTTTCAGAATTTTGTACTATGTCAAATCATTATTGAAGAAAGTGAATTTAGTGCTCACTATAGTATTCCTTGTAAATGCACTAAATTTTGCAATGAATATGTGGTTTATTTTTATTTACCTGTAGCTTAAACCACAGTAAGATAAGACAGAATATATTTTTCCCTAAGAAAATAACAGAAGCATCTAGAAGTTTCAACTGGAGTTAACGCTTGCCTTAGCACCTCTGAGAATGCCATCTTAACATGAACACACTCAACACCAGCTGTGGACACAGACAGTCGTGAGCTCTGGGTATCACACTCTTCTGCTGATATCATAATTCACAGCCTGCCAGCAAATGTACCAGAAATCACTCTTCTCTTTCTGAAAGAAAGCTTTTGGTTCAATGAAGAAAACATACAGTGATTATACAGTATTCCTAATTAAGAAGGGAAAGAATAAATCAATGTCTAGGACACGTAAAAGGCAAAAACAGCCAAAATATAGTGTGATTTGAATTTATGCAAAGACTGGATCTTTTTCATCATAGTATTCACAGCATCTAAAATAGTACCCAGCAACTTCAGCCCTTAGCAAGAAACATTAGAATGCCTGAACTATACTTATAGCTACAGAACTTGACTAACTCTGGTACAAGCAAAAGAGATTGCTTACATCTCTAGATTTCAATAGCATGTTCTTTTCATAGAATATGTGTGATAATGGAACCTGTTTGATAATGCACATGTCTTATCTGCTTTCCAAAGGATGTCTTCTCTATTTGTCTGGGAGACAAACATTGTACCTCATACATCTTTATATCCTGCAGAGTGCCTGGCACATCACATGCCTTCAATCCACATGGGTTAAGGAATGCAATGCTAGAATAATTTCATTTGACTCTTTTGATGTTAACACATTGAACAGTAATGACTTGCTGACTGACCAAGCTGTTCCTTTGGCCATCCTTCTCTACCAATGGAGATTTCTACAATATGAGCTGTAGCAATCAAAAAATAACAATAAAACAAATGGATTGTTCATGCCTATGGTTCACTCTATCACTGTGTATTAAAGGATCAGGGGGAGAAAACTTTCACTGCACGTGAGTTAAAGTGCTAGAAGGGAAAAAATCGAGTTAGTGAAGCATGCTAGTGCCAAAATATGAATAAAGAGACAAAATATGAATCCCTAAAAAGACAGAGGACAACATCTTTCTAGCATTTGAAAGGACAGACTGCTGTTAATAATGTATATATTACATATAATACATATACATACATACATACATATGTATGTATGTGTGTGTATATATGTGTGTGCATATATATATATATGCGCGCGCGCACACACACACACACACACACACACATATATATATATATATATATATATATATATATATATATATATATAGAGAGAGAGAGAGAGAGAGAGAGAGAGAGAGGAGAGAGAGAGAGACAGAGAGAGAGAAAGTCCTAGCATTGGCATTGGCTCATTAAGATATGGGGGTATTTTCTGGTTCATGCGCTTCAATGACATCACTGCCAATTTTGCCTGAGAGTGACCATATGGGGAGAGAGTGCCACTATTTAATCCAACCTATGCCAGTGCTGTCATAATTTCATCTGCCTTTCCTATAAAATCATCACAGACTATATATCTATTTAAAACAACAAATGGGACAAGTTCTGCAAAGCCACTTCACTATAGCCATTTTGAAAGAAGTCTAGGTACCCTTCTGCAGCAGAGAGTGGGTAAAGCATTGGGCATTGTTAGTGAGGGTGTGAAAAATGCTAAAGGCTTGTTAGTTATGCATTTAAGTTAACAAAACCCAAAACTATACACTATTATATTTCTGCTTTAACCTGGCATGCACTAAGAGGAAGCCCATCAGTGTATTATTTCCATGCCGGATAGAAGTAGGAGAGCTCTGGACAAAATTGAAAGAAATGACTATGAAAAGCCATGTCTACAATGTACATTGACATGCCATTTCAGACAGCCAGTGGCTTTGCCTTTCTGTGTGTCCTTCCTCCCACAAAATAACAGTTAAATAAATAAGAGATGACAAATGACTTGATATCAGTCATGTACTCTTTAATTGAAAGCTATTTACACACCTGTGTGAAATCTCTCCAATTGTTTCCATTTTCTTACTCATTGAAATCTCAAGTGACATGCTCCTTCTGATCTTTTAGGCAGACTCAAGTGGATAAATCTAGTGCAGAGCATGGGAACGGTTTGAATATTATGTTGATGATGATGATGATGATGGTACCAGGGATTGACCCAGGGGTGTTTAATCACTGAGTCACATTTTCAGCCCTTTTTTGTATTTTATTTAGAGACAGGGTCTCACTAAGTTGCTTAGAGCCTCTCGTTAAGTTGCTGAGACTGGCTTTGAACTTGAGCTCATCCTGCCTCAGCCTCACCAGCCTCTGGGATTACAGGCATGCACTATTGGGTCCAGCTCTGAAATCTTCTTATGCCTACCCTGAAGGTTATCCTGCTGCAGCCTTTCTTGGAGACCCCAGGAGTCTGAGTCAGATGGGAAAGGAGACTAGAGTCTCAGCTGCCTAATGCCTCTGCAGGAGGATCAGCCCTCACTGCAGCTGCCTGGATGAGCAAAATGCCAAACATCACAGCTTTTCAAAGATGCCGTGACCTCAACATCTGGAGCTTACCCTGCCTCCATCTGAGACTAGAGCTGCTTAATACTTCAGCTTAGCTCAGTCACTCCCTTTCTAGACATATTGCAACCACCTTTCTTCTATTTTCCCCTCACCTCCTCAACTCTACATACTAAGAATTCAAACCATTTCCAGCGTGTTCTCTCCTGCTTGATACCTCTACCCCCCCTTCACCCTAAAGGTAATTATAATACTACCCTCCATGGTTGCAAGAGCCAGAGATTCTGCCAATCAAGTACCTGGCACAACCTAGGTGAATTGGTGGGCATGTTTCAATTTCATGTCCCTAAAATCATCATCAATATCCTATAGTGAGCTTTTATTGTTTGATTATAACTTTGTTTTAATAGGCAAACTAATTTTCATGAATTGTTGACTACTAGTTGTCAAACATTTTGAGAATAATTATGAAGGACAATGAATATGTCTTTTGGGGGGGACTGGTTTTATTTTCAGAGATTCTTACAAAATTGTACCTACAACATGAGACTGAATGAATAGTAAACACATAAGCATCTCCTTTCTTTAAGACTGCATCACATGCTCCAAATTTATCAATTTTAGAAGTCACAGTTCTTATAAATTAAAGGTGACACTGGGTTCTATTTTAATTGCATTTGTAGTAAAAATAACCAAAGAAGCACCAATATCTGTAATATCTACTTGTATTGAGTTCCTGTTCTGATTGCCAGACACTGGAAAAGGACTTACACATAAAACACAGGTTTACTTCCACTTTACAAACAAACCAAACAGAGAGGCTGAATAATATATTAAATGATATGCAGCTAATATATTATGATCACAGAACTCAAAATCTAAAGTGGACATTGATATTACCATTATTTTATAAAGGAATATAATGAATATTCTTGAGTTCAGATTCATTTTTAAGTTCTGGGAAAGATCAGATTTTTTTGTATTAATTTTGGTCAAGTGAATGTGTATTTTATCTTTATAAATTTAAGATTAATTAAATTCATAGAAACATGTTATTATACATTTCTTTACAACTTGAGGATAAATATCCAAGAACATAGTTAGAAACTGACTCTCAGACTATGATCTAACCCTTTGTTTTTATGAATTATGGCATAAAGCTTCTTCAATATTTCTGAGTAACAAATAAGAACACTGCGGGAAAAATTATTTCTATGGAACCTCCTGAAAACAGCTTTTCAATGTAGTTAAGCATGGTACTCAATCTAGATTTTCCAGACTGAATCTATTATTTAAATACCAAGCCTTGTCATTTCTAATAGTTATCACTGTTGGACATTGTGGATTTTAGCTGTCACAAATATATGAGGCCTGTCTACACATTTATTTTTCCGTTGACCCCTTAAAATTGATCCAAAAAAAAAATAAATGTTGCTCCTTTTATTCTGTTAAAATCCCCCAAGTGTTTAGCTCTAATGTGTAACATGAAGACCAAAGGAAAACTTGATTCAGTTATTACTTCTAGCTAATCTGAATGTAAGGTTTTGGCATTTAAGATTCTGAGGCAATCCCATCTCAGGTTTCCAATTTCATATAGAAGTAAATCTTCTGAATGCATAAGTCCTACCAATTTTTCTTGGTGTGTTTCTAAAAAATTCTACCTCTAATATAATACTATCTTTTAGAAATTCTTAGGAACTTTCTCCTATGCTATTCCTAATAATATTATTACTGATCAATTTTATGTATCATTATACTTTTTCAAGAATTTTGAATTACTTGATCCATGCAATATCTGTTAAGATATAAAAAGCCTAAGTACAACCCATTGTCCCATTTCACAGATGCATAAAAGAAGTCACAGATGGGACAAATGAATTGCCCCAAATAACACATTTAGCTTACAGCAAACTCAAAACTAATTCAAGTGAGGAGTTTGAGACTGGTAGAATAATTGTTCCAATTCACCAAAAAGTCAACCTAAATTATGCTAATGTTAGTAGCAAAGGCCAATGTGGTAATTAAATCTTAATTGTTACACTGATTTTAAAGATAATATAAGTTCTCTAGCTGATTCTTTTCATGATGGTACCCTAAAATATTAATTATCAATTAAATTATAATTCACTTAAGGGACATTCAATTGCCTGATAAATACAAAGCGCTTTTCTGGATGCTTAGGATAGATTTATCAATAAAGCAAGCAATAAAACAGGAAAAAAAATCCTTGACTTCATAGATACTACGTTTACTCAGAGAAAAATTAGTAAATGACATAGTGATGTTAAATAACAAATATTATATATTAAAAGGTAAATGGTTAAGGGAAAAGAAAAAATGCATCAGAGTAAAAGGGATAAGGCAGTGGGCAGACTTTTGTGTGTGTTAGGTTGGTCATGGTGGGAATCCTTGAAAAGGGGAGATAACAGTGGACGTCCCACAGAAGTAGAAATGGCCAGAGAAAAGCTCCAGAGAGCATCCTGGTTTGTTTAAAGAGCAGGAAGGAAAGCCAGTGTGACTGAAGCAGTGTTAGCAAGCCTAAAGTTGTATGAGATAAGGTTAAAAAAAATGGCAGAAAGATTATGCTGGGCCTTGGAGGCTACCAAAGAAATCATCTTCAAATGAATATAGCTGCATTACAGGATTTTGAGCAGACAAGTGGTGTGATCTGACTTAAATTTTTAAAAGGAATTATTATGAATCATTAAATATCTCAAACTTTTATAACCTAATATATTATATAACCTTTGTCATATATCTGAATCCCAATATACTCTCCTCTTCTCAGAATAAAATATTATTATTCCTATCTTCCCAAAGAAAATATCAAGTCTCAGAATTTCTAAGTAACTTCTCTAGGGTAAGATCTAGTAAGTAAGTAATGGAGTCAGGTGAAAAGAACAATTTTTCTAACTTATAATTAAAAACTACTCCCTCTTTACTAAGTACTGGTAAATTAAAATAACACATGAGATTAGTCATCTAGATTATCCATCAACAGAGATATTCATTTCAATATATTAAAAATGTACAGAACTTAAATCCATTTTCCCTTGTTGTAAATTTCTGAAATAAAATGATAAAGGTAATTTCCCTGAACATTAAGCTTAAGAATGTTGGATGCAAAAAAAAGTGCTCACGTTAATTTAAGTTTGCAACAATACGTATGAAAATAATTTCAAAGCCTATTAATTGTCACTTATTGACTATTAGATGCCAGTTATTATACTAAATTCTTTACATATGTCATCATGTTTAATATTATCCAAAGAATGGTAATTCAAATAACAAAAGTGCATCCAGAGAGTTCAAGTTACACAACTTAAAGTTGATACTACTGCTGGGGTTTTACCTAAGTCTCCAGAGGATAAAGTTAGTTTCTCTCATTAAGCTATACTGTCATATGTTATTCAACATATCACCACAACATTTTTAACTAGAAGGTCAGCAAAATATGAGTAGTCCCATTTTCCAGATGATTAACTGATTATAGAAAAGTTAATCAAGCAATCAACATTTATTTTATACTTACAATATGCAAATCAATATTTAGTTGCTGAAATCACAGAGAATTTATGATACAATATATTGCCTCAATGAGCTTACAATCTTATTATGGTGTCAAGAGACATATAAAGATGTAATAAATAATACAAGATAACATAGAATAAGTCCCCAATGAGATATAGAGCCAAAAACTGCTAAAGAAATTCAACAGAGAGAAAATTGAATCTGGATGCTACAATTCAGTAAAGAAAGATCTTTATCAAAGAGGACTGGTGTTAAGATGATTTTTCCAGGAAAAGGTAGGTATTAGATAAAAGCCGAGAGGAGTAGGAATATCACTCCACCAAAGGTCAAAGAACAGGTGGGAATGCATTATCAAGAGAAAATGAATAGAAGAGATGAAAGAGCAAGTTGGATGGGAGGTGAGATAAAGTGGTAAAGGAAGCCAGAGAAGTAGATTCTGGAAAGCCTTGATAAATTAGAAATTTAAATTATGAGGGTAAGAGTTGGAAGTTGTTGAAATGTTAGTAGGGACCTATGCTTTGTATACACTTAGTGTTTGTGTTTGTGTAATCCTCCCGACAGGGTAAAAAGGTGGATAAAACAAAAGGCATTTTAAATAAAAGGAAACAGACCCTATCTGGGCAAGGCACAGTTTTGTGTGTGTGGAAGGAGGAGAGCTCCATTCTGTATCTATCTGTTGGCCTCCAGTGCCTATAAGGCAAGAAAAACCACTTAGTTTATTGCATTGGTCAAAATAACAAAGTAATTAGAATCTATAATTGAGTCAAACAATGGAAATATAGAAATTTAAGAGATAATAAAAAACAAAGAAA
The DNA here is from genome assembly GCF_045843805.1 of Urocitellus parryii. Taxonomy (NCBI): domain Eukaryota; kingdom Metazoa; phylum Chordata; class Mammalia; order Rodentia; family Sciuridae; genus Urocitellus; species Urocitellus parryii. Next base: position 109,236,610 of record NC_135540.1, on the reverse strand, counting down.
GAGATCATTGGAAATATTCAAATCCAGGTAATTTTTGCTACCCAGCCACATAATAACAGGGCAAATATTTCCCCTAAAAATATGAAGAGACAAAGTCCAAAGTCTACCTTGAATACCTTGATATTTTTTGACAGCATATGATTTATTTAAAAATAATAAATTCTATGCCTTAGAAAAAAATCTGCATTAGTGCAATATATATCTGAAACCACATCGTGAATCACAACAGGCTTGTGCTAGAATCACTTCTATTATATGAGTTTGGCAATAGCCTATTGCCACATATCCTAACATAGATGACAAGCCCTTATAGTCATGCGTATTAGATATATTAATTACTAGGGTAACATTATTTTAATTTTTTATTAAATATATATGAACTTAGATATATTAATTACTAAGGTAACATTATTTTAATTTTTATTAAATATATATGAACTTATTGAATTCTCCCTTAAGGAAATAATGTGTCATATTTGAGAACATTATTCCTCCCTAAGACTTCTCTTAAAATGAGATATTATTCAGGGATTCAAGTAAAAAAAAAACTAATAGTGACTGAATACCACAATATTTAACAAGGAGTTGGGTCTCCTCTGACTTTTTCTTACCCCTGAGGAATCCAAAACATACAATTTCCAAAGGTATATGTCAAATACCCACCAATGTAGCATACGTAAAATATGCACATAAATTTTTCAAAAGATTATTCACATAAATAATCAGATATTTAGTCAATAAATTTTGTTGGGGTACTGGAAATTAAATCCAGAGTGATTTATTGCTGAGCTACATCCTCATCCCTTTATAAATTATTATTATTATATTTTTACATTGAGATAGGATTTCACTAAGTTGAGGAGGCAGGCCTGAAATTTACAAATCTCCTGCTTCAGGCTCCCAAATAACTTTGATTATAGGTCCCCAGACAACAGAAATATCTTAAAGTAACTTAATATCAGAAAGTTGCCAAACCTGACAATAACCAGGATAGCTTAGTATCAACTCTTCGATCAATTTGTCTTGATTTTTAATTAATGTCTTACTAATTATGGATACATAAGTGTATTTATCACATGTAGGTATGATGACATACATCACATATATTATATATGCATGTATATATATGTGTATATACATGTGTGTATATCATATTATAATTAATCAGGAATGGAATGTTTCGACTCAAGAATCCTTTTAGGAATTATAAACCTACCCTATTTTACCTAATTCTTTAGCAACACCTAGCAATGCTGAAAGATAATTAAAATTTTACGTATTAGCCAAGCCTACTTTCCTTTAAATTCATGGATAAAAAAAATATTCATTTCATGAGTTAAAAATTAATGCTTAAGTTTGAAATCAAACTGTGCCACAACCAAATAATTCAGGCTTATAACCTATGTATAGCTAAGATATCTGAAAGTTTGAAGGTAAGCCCATGCTATATTTGCATGTAAAAACTCATTTTAGGGTCCTAAAAAGTATATTTACTGAGATAGAATCCAGATTATTTTATTTCTTTATGTTTCTTATTTTTGCATAACTACCCTGGTATGAGACAGGCAACTATGAAATATGCTGAAAGTAACCAAAAATATTACACTGGAATATCAGCTCAATAATGGCAGACCCTAACATACTCTAAGATTCAAACATTAAGATATTAGAAATAAATTAACTGGAAAAGTATTCATGTAGAAAGTCTAGGCTTCATATGGTTTTTGGAATTCTATAAAAAATATGCTAAATACATAATGTAGGTAGAAAAAATCACAGATAATGTTTAGTTCATATAAATACTTTCTATTACCTATGATTTTAATACACAGCAATGCAGTCAAATAGAAAATATATTAAAATAGGAAATATTATCCTTACCTTTTAAAGGCATTATTTTGTGAGAGTTTTAAAAAGGAAAATATTTTTACCTCCCAGTCCTGGTCTAAGCCGATTATCGTAACCATCCAGAAGTCTGTCTAGAATTCTTGTAAAGATGGTAATGTTATTTTTAGCCTCATCTTCTTGGATGTTAGCCAGCACCAACCTAAACAGATAATTTTACAAGCTGATATATACACATATGTGTGTTTTGCAAGTGCCACCATGCTCTTATTTCTTGATTTGATTTTAAGGCTCCCTAAACTATAAGTGCCACTCATTTTTCTCCTTTTTTTTTTCACCTTTGTAAATACCAGTATGTCTATAGGGAAGGTGAACATGCTGTTAAAAATGGATACTACATTGTAGCTTGTCAGAAGTTTGATGATAAAACTATTTGATATTTCTTCCACTTAGCATTTTAAATGTTATTCTTACTATTTCCCTAGAATTACAATGTGATTATAGATTATCATTTGCAGACACTATTAGTAATATTATTTCACAGTCACAATAATAATAATCAATGAAGCTCCTGCTATAACTCTTCACTGTTTTGAATATTAATTTGAAAACAAATTGCCTGATTCTAGATACAAAATTTTTCCATCTTTCTCAAAAATATATTTTTCTTTCTATGTCTTTTGCTCTTTTAAACCAAGATTGCTTCCTTACTTTGGGTATACCTCCACCCAATGGCCAACTGCAATATAGACATCAGGGAAACTCCTCTGGCTGTGTGCCAGGCTTCACTGTAGCCAGAAGGTGGAGGTGGGCTCTGGAGGCATCAGCAACACACACAGCTGCAAAGCCCTGGAGGGCTAGTCCCTCCTGACTGTTCTCAGAAGAGGACTAAGGGACCACATAAAGATTAAAATGCCCAGTTACCTTTTTATGGTGATAAATTTGTAGGAAGAACAAATGATCTTAAAATATCGAGAAAGGGTTTAGAAACGGTGATTTTCTCCATTATTTGTCCATCATAAAGCCAAAGACCTGATTTTGTGACATCCAGCAATTTGGTGAAGAAGGAACTGAATGTATAAAACAGAATGTCCCTTTTCATTGCCTTTTTTTTTTTTTTTTTTACTTAGAATGATTCAGAGATTTAAATTACTGGCCCCAAAAAAGAATCATTTATATAATAGAATAAAATACTAGCATGAACATTTCTGGTCAAATATAGAACAGAAAACTAGTAGAGAGAATTTTAGTTAACCACTGAGGCTTTGCAATCATTATTAATTGAGGATAGAGTGTTCATGCCTTAAAAATCAAAGACAATAGGTAAATTACCTTCTGATCAAGGTGTGTTGTGTAAAATACCATTCAGAGAATCCATTTATATTTAAATGAATACAGAGCTAGTAGGTAAGAATACTCTTAACACATCAAATAATCATAACTAAATTCTAGTAATTATTGCTTTAAGAGTAAATATTTTAAAATTAACATGAAAATAACATTTTACAAATTATGTAAGTAAGTCAATTCATACATTCTAGCCTCAAAAGTTTCTATGCTTATTTTAAAACTAATCCCCAAAATAGTCATGAAGTTTCACACAGAGATTTTCATTCAAAAGTGTTTTAGTCACATTTCATATTTTCTTTCTAAAGTCAATATTCAGATGTTAAACTAGTAGATATTTTCAAATTACATTGTCTTTATCAGTATATATTTTCTTCAAATCAGGAAAATATTTCCACACTTTGACCATTTGGGGGGGATGGATATGAAACTTAAAGGGAATTAAATGATACTGGGATTTTTTTAAAGCATGGTTACAGGATCATTCTCAGGAAACTTGTATTTTAATTCTTCTGGTATTTGGTAAGTCATGATTATAAAAAAAATCAGAAAAGACTAAAACTAAGATGAAGTTTTTGAAAGCAATAAAAAATCAATTTTATGTTTGTTGAGCATAGGCAAACTAAAATTAGTTATACATTTGAAATAAGTACTCTTTTTGACAGTAACCATTTGAGTAATAAAAGATCTCTAAATTAATAATTTGCAAAGTAGATTAATAAATCAAGCTTTTTGTTTTATTGTTTGTGATTGTGGAGTTGTATACTACCTCCACCTAGAGGTTTAAGACTTACACATCATTTAGGTTTTCCATGTTGACTAACAGAACCAAGACCATCTTCAAAACAGGAAAGAAAACATTAAGTTGCAACTCAAATAATTTAACAGGTACTTTGCTGTCTGGCTTGAAGGAAAACTTGGCTTTTTTTTTTTTTTTACTGAATTTTGTTTTATTTTAAGAGTCTATAATTTAATCATTTCAATTCCTTGTATGAATATGCCATTAAAAGGATATTTTTCAGTGAATTATTTGTATTAAAATGTTTCTTTTCAGTTTTACATTTGATTGCTAAAAACAAGAATCAGCAAACTTTTCATACTTTCTGCCACTTTATAGTTCACTCTCTGGTACAGTAGTTTTTCATGAGAAATAATTGTTCAAAACACCCTGATTTTCATAAGTCACAGCTGTACTGATGGCATTCAAAAACACACCTTTACCCCGAATTAAAAGTTAAACACAGGAAATATCTCACCTGGCTGGATCCCACACCAAGAAAACAAGCAGCAGGGATTGCATGTTGGAGATATCCAATTTCGCCTTCATCACCTCTCTTTGCCAAGCAATGGAAAATAAAAACAAAATACACTTAAAATTGCCTTCAGTCCCACCACCCAAGTAACCCCAAACAGTGTCATTTCATTTGGGAATTGGAGTTAATGCTATGAAAATTATTCTGTGAACTGAGTGCAGGGAGAGGAGAATTTTCTTTTTTCTTCTTTCTTTATTGGGGGGGGGGGTAGCAAGATGACCAAGTAATCAAATCAGTCTTTGCTCTGCCAGGAACTTCCCCAACCCCATCCTCAGCAAATACTGTTTTATCATTGTTTTATGCACACATGAAATAATAGCGCCAGGACTCTAAACTGACAAATGATCTGGAGAAGGGAAGAGGTTAGAAGGGAGAGTGGGGAAAAAAGGAGAGATGGGTACTTCATGCCACAACCCCTTTAATCAAGACCACCCTCCACAAACACAGCGGGAAAAGCAAGGGGCAACTAGCTCACTTTTTCAATTATTATTCTCTTCTTTACAATGAATTGCCGTCCTCATGTCTTCACTTCCTCCAACATACAATAAAATGATATCAAATCAAATCAAAATTTCTCTCCCTGCCCATCCATGGTTGCCCAAGACCACGTCTTGGAGGCAGCTGGTTGCAGATCAAATGCTGCGAAACGACGCGTTTGACAGCTGCTCTGGAGCAGAGGACCACAATAAGAGAAGAAGCGTGAGGCTCCCTGATCAAACACCAGGCAGGCAGGCAGCAGCTATCACAGTGTGCAAAGTTGGAGACTATAAAAGAGCTAGGCTAACGTGCTGCTGAGCAGGCTCCTGGGTCTTATTGTAGTTGAAAATATGTTTCTGATGATCAGTATTAAAATTATTTTTTAAAAGGTTGGAGAGAAGAGGGGCATCTGAGCCTCCTCGGTTTCCAGGGAGCATCCAAGAGTGGAGTAGGGGGAGATGAGACATGCAGCGAGGCAAAGGCAAATGATAAAAGGTCCCTAGCGGGACCAACGTGTGCGACCCTACCTGAAAGAGCAAGGCGAATTCGATGTTTTCCTTCCTTTGCCCCGATCTTGAGAAGATAGGAAACTTGAGAGGAGAGAGAGAGAGAGAGAGAGAGAGAGAGAGAGAGAGAGAGAGAGAGAGAGAGAGAGAGAGAGAGACTGACTGACTGACTGCAGCAGCTGAAGGAGCCGGGGAGCGAAGGGCTGGTGGAAGCCAAAGGGAGAGCGAGGAGCGGCTGAGGCGGCGCGAGGAGTACAAGGAGGCGAAGGCGTCCGTAGTGGCGGTGATGGGCGGAGGAGGAGGAAGAGGAGGAGGGGGAAGCGATGGCAAGAGCTGGGGAGGGGGGGCGCGGGCGGAGGCGCGTTGCGCGCTGGCGGTGGCGGGCACGAGCCCCGCTCATGGAGGAGGAGGAGCTAGGCTGGGGAGGAGGGCTAACGAGGTTCCAGAGAACGCAGGGACCCCCCACCCCGACACACACACACACCCACCCCAATCCCGGGTAACCGACTGCCGCCCTCCCCGCACCTGCAGCGGCACCGCCAGGGCGGCGTTGGGCGCCGGGGCGCGCCCTGAGCGCGGCTCCCGGTGCCCACTTCGCGCAGGAGGAACGGAGCCCACGCGCCGCCTGGTGCTGCTCCCTGGAGGCCCTGAGACTCTTGGGGGGCTGCTGGTGGGTGTTGGTGCGGAGTCGGAAATGCTGTGTGTCTCTGAGGCCCTAGATTCCCTGGGCTGAGCCCTGCCGCTGGTCCCCCGACATCCTTGGGCTGTGGAGCGACGTGGCTGCCTAGAAGAGGTAAAGAGGTATCGCTCCCGCTGGAGGGCGAGGGGACTGATCACGCCTTTACTTAGTCATCACCGCATCCACGCAGGACCAAGTTCAACGCGTGTTGCGTGGAATCAGGCAGCAGGAAGTTATCTTTGATTTCCTGAGCCCTCTTAATAGACTACTCATTCTTGCACACTCTTGCAATCAGGACCAATTTCCCCTCAAAACTCTGAGGGCTTGAGACTTCCCGTGAGCCTGCCAGTAAAGTCCATTTGCAGATTGTACACCTTGGGACAGCTCCCGCTCACTCACTCTCAGCAATCTTTTTTCCTAACCTCTTTTCTCCCTACCAAGTGACGAAATTCAATCAACAGCTCTAAAAAGTTTACATTACCCCTGAGCAAAAAAGGACCTGCTGTGCTTCTACTACCTCTGCAGTTCATTTCCCCAGGGGTTGGAAGGTTTGAGGTTTTCTGTTTTAGGGCTTTTTTGCTGGCAGAGACTTGTAATTCCGTTTCCATCATACACTTTTAGCATTGTGTGTTTTGATCTGCCTGATTTTTCGTCTATTTTATCTGAGGTAATGAAATCCAAACGTGCAACTTGAACAAAAAGAGCAGGAGACAGGTTTTTCCTTTTTGTACTGCACATACACAAAATGTTATGCACATTCTATTAAGGCAAAGTAGATCCAGTGTTTATTTCTTCCAGAAGTTGTTATAAACATTAGACACTTTTAAAGAAAAGAAGATAAGTATGGTGATATGTTTTTGTCATTTTACATTCAGAGTCAATATGTGCCAAACACTTCAGTTTTGTTAGTTATGCACCAAAAATTCAGATGTTTTTCCTAGATGGTGCAGTTTTCATAACAGGCACTGCTAATCTACAGTGAGATTTTAGCTTTACTTTGAAGATTATGTGAGGAGAGTAAAACCTCTACATTGTAAATATTTCACGTTGTCCTTTTAACCTACATTAGCTATCATTTTCTGAGCATTTAATATGCTACAACCTAAATAAACATTTGCTCTCTTATTTAGCTGGCTCTGTGAAGAATGGAACACCACCCAGCTTTCTCCTCCATCATTAATATTCCTTTCTCGACTTGCCCATTGCAGAGTCTAATTGAAATTCACAAAGATAAAAAGCATGCCATTTAAAACCTTGCAACCAGGGAATCTAAAAGTCTTATACTTGGCGTGAACACATCACTTACTATTGTATGTTCCTTTTCCATTTTTCCATTTCTATGAGTCAATCTTTATTAGGAGCTCTATCATTCTTCTTTTTATATTACTGTGAAATTGTTTATATTTTGGTAATGGAAGTTGAGCAGAGCATGGTTTCTTTCCAACCTTAATTGTCATACTCCAACAAAATTTATTTCATGAATATCACAATTTTGTAAATATCTTCATATATTATTTTCATACCTACCACTATGGTCTTTTCCCTGGATATTAATACTGACTTATAGATCTTGTTTTTAATTGCTTTATTTAAAAATTTATAGCTATTGAAATTAGTTGCACTTAAATACCAGCTTTTCCCATTAGCACCCTTATTAAATTTGTAATCTCATTGACATATGACACATTTTTATGGAACATCACAAAAGTTCAACCTGTTCTTAATGATTTTTACCCATTACTTTGGGGGGGGGCAAGATTATATGTTACAACAGCTCACAGATTGAGATATGCATTTAGTGGACCCACAGTAAAAACTAGATTAAAAAAATCCTAATTTTTGTTTCTTCCCCACAAACTGTTTTGCAACTTTAGTGACATTTGATAGCTATAATTTAAACTTTAAATCTGATGAAAAGGAATGGAAATTGGAAAATTTACTGCTGGCAGTAAACCTCAAATTTGTAGCTATTACAATTCTGATTATAATACTGATATTTCATTGTCCAGAAAAAATTCTTTGGAAATTCAGAGGATTGTCCATGTTCCCCATCTAAAAAGTCCAGCCCAGTCTTCTCAGCAGTGATAAAATGCAGTTAACCACCTGAGATTGGAGAGCCAGCCATGTGGCTGGTGACTAAGCCCTTTCTACCCACCCCAGTGGGAACACATCCCAAGGCAAACAGTGCTGGAGAAGAATTGGCAACTAATTGACTGCCAATAAATTCATTCCTACCCAGGTTTGACCAATGAAGAACCTCCTGCTCGAAACTGTTTAAATTATTCTCCCACAAATTGGAATCAGGGTGTCATTTGTCCCATCCCTAACATCCATATCTCTTTAAGAAATTTTGCACATAAGGACCAAGTATAAAAGAAAGCCAAAGAATTAGGAAACCCTTGATTTTGTCTGTCTTTTCTTCCCTTATATTCCTATGTTCTTCATAATATTGTAAAAATTTTTAAATTTCTTACAAAAACTATGTTTTTGAACAGATGTTTCTTAGAGATTCCATTATTAGGGTCCAGCTTGGTACTGCTTCTACAGAGAACTACTACTCTTTCTGTCCTGGGGCTTAATGAGTCATTAAGCTTTCTGATATATATAATATGTGTGTGTACAGGAGTTTATACACATATTATTATATATTGTGTGAGACATATGTGTATATAATATGTATATATGTGTTACATATACCTATATACCTAAATGCATGTGTACCAATTGATAGCTAACTAGATGAATAAAAATAGTATTGACTATTTGGATTTAATATTGCATGATTTGATTATGGTGATTTTTATATACTTTGAAGAGAATACCAGACTTACTTCCATAAGACTTGCATTTCACCATATCAATTTTTAAATATCACTATATAATAAATTTTTATATATTTAAGTACATACATTCTTGTGTGATTTATTCATTTAAATGAGGATATGGGTTTGTGAAAAGTTGGGAACTGAAGTACAGATTATTCAGTTTTCACAAGATGAAATACTGTCTTATACTTTCCCTCCTGCATGTCTTACTAACTTCAAAATATGTTTGGATGATAATTCTGTTCACATGTATTCACCACATTACAAAAAGACAAAAACAGAAAACAAAAAAAAAACTGGAACAAAGAACTATTTGGCAATTTTCAAGTCAAAATCATAGCTAGATCAAGCTTCTTTTTTCCTACAAGCTGAAATTACATGGATAGGTAGGCTCCCAGATTTTGAAAGAAAAACAGCTGGAAGGTGGGAGTAACTAGTCTTATAAACAAATAATCCCCAAACTACTCTCTACATTAATGTATCTAGGTCACATTTCATTAGAGCTAAATATATCATGTATACTGGCTTGAATAAGCTATGCACATTACCTTCTTCAAATTGAGTTAGTAACTCTGTTTTAAAAGTAATTTTACAAATCCTTATCTAACCTGCAAATCAAGAATATCAAGCATTTGGGATATCTTGGTGATTTCTGATACTTTAAAACTATTTGTACTATCATACAAAAACAGAGTAGTAAGGAGTTTCTTTTTCTCTCCTTTTGTGAAATTAGAATTTCTTTCCAGGTAATTCAATCATATCCTAAAACAAAAGGTAAAACTCCAGTGATTCAAACTAAATACCTCTATAGAAAAATATACTGTATATTTTGTTGAAGGATAAGTTGCCACATGGTCAGCAGCTTTTGCCTGAGATATGTCCTCTAAGAAGTAATCATAGTCGTAAAAGTAATAATCATAAGGTTACAATTTCTTCATTTGTATAACAGTTTAGATTTAATTTTAAATACTCTGTGTACATTAACTCATTTAATGTTCAAAAGTAAGAGACTGCTATCCTTCCCATTTCACTGATGAGAAAATTTGGGCACAGAAAGATCATGGTCTTTCATTGGTGGAATCAGATAGAGCAAAGCAATATGACCCCAGAGTTTCCCTTCTTAACTACTATACTGCTTATAATAACATCTCATGATGCATAATTATGCAGAAGTAGCCAGCAACAATAATAGCACCAAAGTCAAGGGATGGGGGACCTGGACCTAACCTGAGCCTGTTTTCAAACATTGCAAGTAGAATAAGGTTGACTTCAAACAAAGGAATGTTCTTGTGTCATTATTTACATCATCAGACTCTTCTGTCTTGAGAGGAAGAGAGGGTAAATGTATGAAAAATAAATAAGTGAAAACCAATCAAGCTATGAGTATTTCATGGTCAGTCGGAGACGTGAAAGAGAAAATAGAAACCAATTATTTTTAAGATAAAGTGAATAATGCCATGCCAAATTAATTATGGATAGCCAATGATTTTAAATATAGATCATTTCTCCATGGTAGGGACTCTTTGTATTTGCCAGAGTGGCTTGCTCATAAATACTCAATAAATAATTGCTGATCTTTGTAGAGTTCAGTACTTTGGAATAAAAATTGGGAGACGCAGTTCCACCATTAAAAATGGCATGACCTACAGCAATCTCAGCTACAGTAGATGCTAGTCCCTCCCAAATCTCTGTCTCCAAAAAATTCACTATCACTCTTAGACATTTTTTTCTTCATAAAGTATAACCTTTGGTATTCTCTATCTTACACCTTGCCACTACCCAAATCCTGAAAACTGGGAGTCATCCTGCACTTGTTTTTTCTCAATACCCCACCAGTCCCACACAAACACACTTACTGTTGATGACAAAGTATTTCATTTCTATCCAATATCTGATTTGTTCTCTCCTTGACCAAGCCCATAACCTTAGCTCTCATGTGAAGTACTGCAATACTAATAAGCAGTGCTTACTAACTGGTGTCTCTGCTTCTGATCTCAGCTTTCTCCAGTTTATCTGCCAAAATGCCAAGAAAAGAGTCTTGCCAAAACCAATTTTGACACCGTCATTCAGTCACTTAAAAATGTTTTCTTGGTAACAATATAAGATGCAAGACTCTTTCACATATCACCTCTGACTCCAGCTTATATCTTTAGCCTTAACTCTACTCTTTCCATGGACACCTTATCATGTGTGTGCACAGACATATGCATGTATACACCACACACACACAGAAAAAAAAACAGCATTCATTTCTTGAAGTATCTTCCTTTCCTTTATGCTACCACCAAATAAAACTCTTTATGTTTTTCCTCAACTGTGCTTAATGCCTCAACGCTTTTGGTTCTCATTATTCCCTCTATCTGGATGCAACTTTCATACTAGAGATCATCTATAACCTTCCAAATAACTGACCATACCTTCCTTTGGTGCATCTGCTAAATTTAGCACAGATATATAATATCAAACCTAGAATATTCAACTGACTTACTAGCTTTTCTATGTATCATAGTCATTTGTGGTTGCTATAACAAAACACCACAAACTGGGAAGCTTTTAAACAACATAAATTCATTTTGCATAGTTCTTGGAGGCTGGAAAGCCCAAAATCAAGTCACTTGCATATTCATTTTCTTCTTGGAGCCTACCTTCTGGTTCATAGATGGCAGCTTCTTACTGCGTCTTTACATGGTATAAAAGAGGCATCTAACTTTCTGGGATTTCTTTTATAAGGGCACTAATCTCATTTATTATGGCTCCACCCTTTTGATTTAAGCACCTCCAAAAAGACCTCACCTCCCAGTACCTTGGAGGTTAGGAATTCAACACATGAATTTGAGAGTTACATGAAATTTTAGTCATAATGCATACCATATTAGTTGGTGAGCTCTATAAATGCAGGAATCTCCTCTTTATTATCTTAACTTTCCATGTCCCTAGACAGAACAAGTCGTATATGATCTTTTGAGAAATTCTTCAGGAAAAACTAAAGATGAATGAATGAACAAATCAATTCTTAATTAAATAATGATAAAAAACATGAGCATTTATGTTTTCATATGTATATGGAAACCATAATACTTCCTTGATTAGCAATAAGATGCAACAGTTGTGCCCAAGAACTTGGTCTCTGGTCCTCAATACTTAGGTTCAAATCCTAATTGTGGTGCTTATTCAGTAGGAAATCTAGGACAAATTTCTCAGCTTTCCTATATCTTAGTTCTCTGACCTTTACAAAAAAGTGATTGTAGTGGGGTGCAGTATACATGCCTCTAATCCCAGTGACTCAAAAGTAGGAAGATCCTAAAATCAAGGTCAGCCTCAGCAACTTAGTGAGGCCCTAAGCAATTTAGCAAAACCCTATCTCAGAATAAAACATAAATCGGAGGGGCTGGGGATGTGGCTCAGTGGTTAAGTGCCCCTGGGTTCAATTGATGGTACAAAGAAAAAACTATTGTAGCACCTAATTCATATGGTCCTCCTGAGTACTCTGAGAGTTGACAGATATACACAGAACAATACCTGGCCTAATAGTACACGACACAGTGTTTGCTGATATCACTGAATGGTTTGAAAGCTGTTGGATCACAGCCTCTGCATTTAGAAGATGAGATTCAGTTGTAGTCCCTGCCCTTTCATGTACTGAGTCTTTGGACTCTTACTTTTCGCCATGATTAATTTCCCATTCACCCTTTCCCACCCACATCCCAACTCCACCTTCACAGAATAGTCCAGCAGGCACACTGGCATCCTCTTATGTTGCCTTGTTTTTTTCCTTCTCATGGATACATTCTTTCCCTCCTTCTCTCATTTTTCTCTGTTCTTTTTCTCCCCTCTCTGTCCTCTTTTTAGCATACCATGCCCTCCTTTCTATTCCAGCCTGGCCTGCATTTCCATTTTTTGTTAGTTCTCTGGTGTCCCCCTTTCCTCCTTCTTTCTCATTAGAATTCACATAGAGCAGAAGTCTGCTTTGTGTAGGCACCTGTCTTTTGGCCTAGGGAAGAATGTGTGTTTATGAGTGAATACAGATAAGAAGGGGTGTGTTTAGGCAAACTCGGGTGTGATGTGCACAAGTGTGGGCATCCCCGACTGTCTTTGTGTGTGTAGGTCTCTGTTTCAGTAGAACTAACTGTTAAATCCACTCAAGTGTATGGTATTGACCCATTACATTAATTACATTGAGAAGTTGAATGACTTTCTCATTTGAATCAGCTACTGATTTACCTGAAATAAAGAAATTGCCTCATCTTGAGTCTTTAAAAGAAAGGTGGGGGGAGACAATATCTGTAGCATCTAAGGATCCAAACTCACTTGTCAATGAAGGAGTGTCAGCTGTCCCCTTCTAGTCATATCCTCAAATAACTAAGCTTAACTTTTTCTCTTCCTTTCTGTGTTTCTTCTACTATAGAAGCATCTTATGAGGAGAGAGGAATATGAGAACCATCTGTATTAAGAGTTAGGAGTTAGTAAATGGTCTTTAACAGTTTTTTTTTTCCTTGTGAAGAGATTTTAAAAGGTTAATGGCAGGTGTTTGTGCTGTTCAGCAAATTTTGATAGGTATATAAACAGATTGAATTTCTTTATTCTTTAAATTCGAAGTGCAAATGGAACTTGCTTGTTCTGACCACTGGAAGGTGATCAAAACAAACAAACAAACAAACAAACAAAACCATGAGCCATCTCCACATGAATGAGTGAAGCTGGATGAATGCAGGCCAGATTGAGCATGTTGCCTCTCCCCTGTTATCTGGTTGCAGCCAATGATAGGCCAAATGGTGGTTGGTCATTGGATCCTTGAGGGAGGATGACAAAGACCAGAGCTCCCCACTGACTTGCACTGAGTATATACCATGAGAAATAAATTTGTGTTGTTTTAAGCTTCTAATATTTGGATTAGTGTCTACAGAATAACTTAATCTATCATAACCACTGAAGGATGGAGAGAAAAAAGAAAACTTTGCTGATTCCCTTAATTTTATTTTTTATTTTTTTATTTTATTTTTTTTTAGTTTCGCAGATTACTCAGTGTGATTATTTTTTTATTGGTTGTTCAAAACATTACATAGTTCTTGATATATCATATTTCACACTTTGATTCAAGTGGGTTATGAACTCCCATTTTTACCCCGCATACAGATTGCAGAATCACATCAGTTACACTTCCATTGATTTACTTATTGACATACTCATGTCTGTTGTATTCTGGATTCATAATACAAGGGGGAGAAATGAATCCCTTAATTTTAATATCAAATATTGAGTGATGGAGTAACTTCTGGCAGGGATGATGTTTTACAAGATCTAGAAATTACAGCTCCAAAAAAACTATTTGCAGAAGACTGAACCAACCGATTTCCTTGGGTAGTATTTGTGCTCTGTTTCCATCCTTCCTTCTTTCTTCACCTAAAGACCCAGAGGGAGTTAAGGCAAAGTCTGAGGTTGTGCTTGACAAACATTTCTTCCGAAAATCGACCTCATCCTTCCCCGACTTGGCACAGGCAGAAGACACAGACATCCAGTGGGTGGATTATATTCATTGAGTTCCAACAGGAGCTCTGATTGTTGAAGTACCTGACGGTATTAGAAATGGGATGGAAAGTGGGTTTTGTTGTTGTTGTTGTTTGTTTGTTTGTGTTTTTAAGTGGAAGTAAGCAGAAGAGGCTTCATTGTGACAGCAACTTCTAGATGTTCACGTGAAAGAGAGATGGATAAGGAGACTGGTTCTGAGTAGGAATTCATGTTAGGATTGTGTTTCCATATCTCTATTACATCAAGAAAAAAACAAAAAAAAAAATAGACTCTGATCTAAAAAATACAATGTGAGAATTTTAAGTCATTTTCAGAGTTTTCTGAGAAGGTAGAAAAGGGCCAGTCACAGATTTTAATATGAATTCAATTGTCATTGTATGATTCACTAGAGCAAAAATTTCTAGGTCTGAACTGCTTTTAACTAGTCAATCAGCATCATTCAAGAACAAGTCACTGCAACAATTTAACATTCAAATTGTGAAAAGAAAAACTTACTTCTCTTTAATAAACTCTTAAGGGAGCAGAAACCGATTCATTTCTCTTTCTATCCCTCCTAGTACTTCTCATATAGAAAGTACTCAATAAATGTTTTTAGAAGGGAGGATGCATAAATGAATAAATACATGAGTAAATAAATAAATGAATGCAAGGCTATGTCAAAGAATTCTTGAATATTTTTCACTGTTGCTCATAAGATCACCCTTTAGCTACTCAACACTCTCCAGCCTGGCCTGCATGTAGTAGTCTGAGTGATATTTTCACAGAGCAGATTGGATCCCACCACTGAACAACTTAAAATCCTTCAGATATTTTCTATTTCTCAGATAGTCAAGACCAAAATCCTCATAATGGCCAGTGTCCCAGATGCCTTGCCACCTGCCTGACCCTAAGCCATGGCTTCAGGGTCCTCAGTACCAACTTTCTCTCTATTCCTGTAATGGGCAAACCTCCCTACTGCCATTTCTTCTCCTGCCTTGGAGCATCATAGCACATGTTCCCTTTGCAGGAAGACTTCTGCCACCTTCCTTTACCTGAAGCGTGTAGTCATTCTTCATAGCAAAATTAGGAAGCTTTGTTTCCACTCTTCTTTCTTTCTCCACCTAAGCATCTAGAGGGGTTGAAACAAAGTCTGAGGTTGTGCTTCAGCAACATTTCTTCTGAAACTTGACCTCATTCTTTCCCACATGACAGACACACCCACTCCCTCAAGAAAGCTTCCCTGCCACAGTCCCTGCTTGTCTTTGCTACATTTCTTTGTTATATGGTGCTTTCTCTTAGATTATCTTGTCTCAGATTTTAAATAATTGTGTGTGCTTTGATTAAAGTATTAAACAATCTCTCTATGTGTTCCATAAATTCAGGGATCATGCTTATTTTTTTGCATAACATTGTATCTCCTTAAATGAAGGCATTGAGTAATTCGGAGTGAGCACCCAAGATTAGAAAAACAAATGAATGAGTAACCAATGAAGTATTTGATGTAAAATGTTACTTTCAAAGTCAGCATCTCTTATCTCTAAAGTCGAACATTCAGTCCAACTACATGGATCATTGCCAGTATCATAAAGAGTCTATGAAGAATGAAGAGCTGAAGATCATGTTGCTGATACTCCGTATTTATGAGAAAAGAGCAGAAAGAATACTTTGCTTTCCTAATTAGTGGGTGGTATAGGCGGATTAATCAGGGTGAGCACACAAGAGAGTACATTTGGTTCACAACGAGGAAAACTGAGTTGGTGATACTTGAGATGAATAGACTCAGCTGCTAATGGTAAATTCACTTGTTGGTATTTACCAGTGTTCAAGAACTGACCATCTTGACAAATCATGCCTTTCTATTTTCTGCCTAGAAAGGGATGATCTATTCTTATTTTGTGGGAGTGTAGTACTAATTAGAAGCCCCAAATGAATCATATGGATGCAGGAGCTGCAAGTATTCCTAAAAAGATCCTTTTTATGAAGGAGTTGCAGTGGATGAATTGTAAGATGTCTTCTATTTCCTTTTTATTCCTAATTTATGATAATTCTCTATATTTCTGGACAGTGAATTTTCCTTAAAAATTTTATATGATATAAAGTTAATTCTTTATGTCAGTTATTCTTAAATCCAAGGTTCCTGAGTCTGATTAAATGTTCCTTTACCCTTTCTTCACCTAAATTCAAGCATATGCTGAGAGAACTGTTTTATTTTACATAAACATGCAAATAAATGAGTACTTGCACACATGTGCATGTTTGTGTTTATAGCATGATTAAAATGAATCAGTTCATTCAGGATTGATTCTGGTCTTCCGTTTCTCATTGTATTTAAAGGCTTAATGAGTCACAGCCATGTCAGCTTTTTAAAATATATTGTCTAATGGCCAAGTAGTTGCATCAGAGACCATGTGTCCCACAAATGGTCACTCTGACCCTTGAAGAATGAAAGTTTGCCAACCTCTGAACTAAGCAAAAGTTGTGCACATAAAATCTAAGTAGAAATTTAGAAAAATTGGGCCGAATAATAGGATAGTTCTTTTGTATCTTTTAAAACTACTCATCTCATGCCTCTCAGAAGGGAAGTAATCAAGAATACAGACAACAATAAATGTTGGTGAGGATGTGGGGGAAAAGGCACACTGATTCATTGTTGATGGGATAGCAAATTGGTGCAACCAATATGGAAAGCAGTATGCAGATTTCTTAGAAAACCTGGAATGGAACCATCATTTGACCCCGCTATCCCTTTCCTTGGTCTATATCCAAAGGACATTAAAACAGCATACTACAGGGACACAGTCACATCAATGTTTATAGCAGCTCAATTCACAATAGCTAAACTGTGAAAGCAACCTAGATGCCCTTCAATAGATGAATGGATAAAGAAACTGTGGTATATATACACAATGGAATGTTACTCACCATTAAAAGGGGATAAAGTTATGGTATTTGCAGGTAAATGGATGGAGTTGGAGTAAGTGGAGTAAGCCAATCCCCAAAAAACAAAGGCCGAATGTTCTCTCTGATAAGTGGTTGCTGATGCATAATGGAGGGAACATGGGAAAAATGAAGGAATTTTGATGGGTCAAAGGGGAGGTAGGACTGGGAAGGGGGCATGAGGGTAGGAAAGATTATGGAATGAGATGGACATCATTACCCTAGGTATATGTATGACTGCACATATGGCGGGTCACTACATCGTGTGCAACCATAGAAATGTAAAGTTGTGCTGTAATTGTGTCCAATGAATCAAAATGCATTCTGCTGTATATATATATATATATATATATATATTACAGTGTGTATTAAAAAAAAGTTTAAGTAGCAATTTAGAAAAATTGGGCTGTGTAACAGGATAGTTCTTTTGTACCTTTTAAAACTATTTGTAAGTCTCCTTTCTAGGTTCTATGAGAATTACTATATAACTAATATAAAAAATGTTTAAATCGGATAAATGGTTATCTTTTTTAAAAAATGGATTAAAATATTTTGTATATAATCTATCAGATATAAAATACTATGCTAGATCTTAGAACCACATCAGAATCACCACCCCTCCAGGAGCAGTTTGGTGAAAGAATATGAGATCTAGACCAAAACCTACCACATTTAAGTGCGTAATCATCATCACCATATAATCATCCCACTGTTTTCTGTTTGTTTGATTTCTGTTTTTTTCCTTTGGTCCAAAAATTGGTTTATAAACTTTAATTGTGTAATCATTGCATGGTATGGTAAATGTAAACAAAGTAGCAATGTGGCATAGGGATATGCCTTTGTCTTGTACCACACTGCAAGCCTGAGCCTGGAATTTTCAGCTCACAATCTCACATGCAGTGTCAATATTATTTCCCAAAGCCAACTTGTAAGATGTGTTCAGAGAAATGCAGTGCTAACAATAAACACATCTCATGTGATTGACACTGAGGATAGCAGGCACATCAGATAACGAAACCATTGATAGTGGCACAGAGTAAATTTTGTAAGTTCATACTTTTCAACACTGTAGTAAATTTTCTCAGGTAATAATATTTCGATGATAATGCTTAAGTCAGTAACAATTAGTTTGTTTGCTTTTTTTTCCAAACCTGAAAAATGTTTGCTAAACTGTGATGAAGAAATGATGTACACTGATTTGGACTATTCCGTTTTAACCTGTATTCATAAGTATTGTATGCATCCTAATCTTGAACCAAAGACAGTTTAGGAATAAATTATTTCTAAGTAATACTGGCACAAATTTTAAAAATTCGCATGATAGTAGCACCCTACTTTTTGTAAAAAAAAAGCATAAGAATCAGTGATGATTATGTGGTGAAATAATATACAATGAAAAGTCTTGTGTGCATCCTTCATTAAGTGGATGTACTTCCCCTGTGTTCGTTTACCCTCCTCTGCAATAATAGGTTTACCTTTCTCTACAAGAAAAAGGTAAACTCTTTGAGGACAACAGCTAGTAATTTCTTTCTTTCTCCTTCTGTATAGCATGCTAATGGGTTCTCAATAAAAATTGGAAGAAAGATAAATAAAAAAGATAAATAAAAGTATGCATGAATGACTACAACAAATTAAGACTGATATTCTACATTATTAAACTTGCCATGAGCAGAAGATCTTGAAACACTTTGGCCTTGAAGGGTGAACATTTCTGTTTTGTGGAGGTCCACACTTTCCTACCTGGTAAAATGCTATGAGCATCAACATTGGGGTTGTCTGTTCATTGTCACCTAAACTTAGCAGAATAATTTCCTGGTGTTTTAGTCTTATTCATGTCTGTTGTAACAAGATTGTTCTAAAATCTTTCTGCTGTTTAATTCACACAATGCTCTGAACTAAACAGCAACAATTTACATCAATTGAAATGTTATCAAACTATCTTAAAGTAGAGATAAAACAAAATTGAATTTAATCAAGAGCAGATTGCATTGTTTGTTCAGGTATCATCGCCTGCCAATTGGCAAGCAATTGATTATCTAGAAAATCAAAATTCAATGTATTTAATCTCTACAAAGAAATGTGAATTCTCAGACTTTGACTTTTCTACTATTATTTGGTAGAAGGTGTGGGTACCTGAATAAAATATGGATGTGAGTATAGAAAGATAACAGAGAAGAAAGAATCTACTTAAAATGTACACTGGGAACATGTTGTTTACTGCATAAAAATGATAGTGTAAATAATGGTTTAATTATTCTCAATAGTAGTTAAGAATAGACAAGACTCTGGAGCAAATAAAGCAAGGCAGTACCATTTTATCCCTGTAATATTTGTAGTAGGTTATTTAACTGTTCCCAAGGATAAATCCTACCATAGAGTCTTAAAATAACTAGAGCAGAATAATGTAGAGTCCCCTGGAAACAGAGTTTAATGACCAAACCTCAAGTCAGCCTTGCTGTCTTTCCTCTCTGGTCTGACCTTGTAGTAATAGAATCCTTGGTTCTGATTAGGGGCCCTGATTTATTCCTCTGCATCTGATCCCTGCTTTGGTTTATGCTTTCATATCCCCTCTCTTCTGGTAATTGGTGCTATTTTACTCTTCTTTGTCCTCTCTGCACCTCAGATTATAATCTCGAACTCAAAGTCCCTCCAGCTCTGTTCTCATTTCCTTGTTTACTCGTTCTTTGCATTTTCTTGAGGTTTTCTCAACATAGAATAGGATTTAGTTCATTAAATGGCAAAAATCCTGATAGCCTGAGCAGGCTGCCAGTCTGATGGGTCGCGAAGAACACTAAATTTAAAGAACCGTAGACCAAAGAGTTGCAAGGGACCTTGAATGCTATTCAAACCTATCCTTCCATCCTTTCCACCTAGGACTATATCAGACCTATAAAGCTAACTATCTTCATGATGTATTGTTGACTTTGTTCATTAAGTCACATGGAGCTCAAGTATGAACCCTCTCAACCCCAAACTACTACCGTCACCACAACTTGGTTTGTCCATTTATATTTCCTGAGTGTAATTAACTTTAAATATTTCAATATAAATAGTATGTCATATGTATATAGACAGTTAAAATTAATGTCACAGAAGAAATCAATTGGCCTAAGAAATTTCTCAATTGTGAAACAATCCCTTGGGTTAACTAATTAGCATAAGACCTATGAGAAATAACCTTTCCTTGGTAATAATAATGTGAATTTATATATATATATCTATATCTATATATATATATATATATATATATATATATATATATATATATATATATATATATATAAAATTAAGAGGAATTGAGAGGACCCAAAGTCCTTGCATGAGTAAAAGGAAGAGAAAGGGCATAAATGCCCACAGTACAGCAGGCCACTTTTTGGGCCTTTGACTCAGAGATGTCCTACCACTAGAAGTAATTACTAAGTCAGCAGATACAGTTAGGACCTCCTATGTCCTGTTAGAAAGAATGCCGTGTAGAAGAAGCTGGTCTGTGTACTTAAGGGCAAAATAATGAACTTCCCTAAAACTAAGAAGTTCTGTGTTCTGCCAGCTTGTGAGTAAGTGTCTTCTGCTTGGCAGATTTTAGCCTCCAATCTGCTTCCACTGTAACTTAACATCTGGTGGAGAGGTTGAAGACTAAGGGCTGCCTCTAACTGGGGGATGTTACTGACGTTTGCCAAAGGAACCTGACATTCACTAAAGGACCAAATTGGCTTTGGCATGCCTGGAGGACCTAGAACTATTCACAGGAACTGTAGAGTTTGAAAATGAGAGGACAAGGAGTGAGCATCTGGTATTTAAGCAAATGTTGCCATGGTTTTATAGTTTTCACAGGGTAAAAGGTAGCAGTAGTGGCACATGTCATCTGGAGAAGGAAAGACTTACACCACACATGAATCTAGCTTCTTCAGGGAGGACAAGACCTTCCTGAAGAAGCAGGTTGGGGGACTTGGTTAGTGCAGGTAGAAGAACTTGGGGCAGAAAAGTTATTTTGGTTCTAGAAAACTTTGGGGTAATATGGAGATAAATTCTTGAACATGTTTATGGATACATACTAGTCAGAGCTGGAGATGTAGGTTTTTACAGATTTCTCTCCAAAAAAGCTCACTGTGGCACATGATAACATGAATATGAAAAGAATGGAAAGATCACAGATTTACAGCCCTGGATCAGAGCTCATGGAAAAACTAAAAGGTTAGCAAGTCTAAGCTAGTGGCCACGTCGTCATTAGATTCTATTAGATTCTATATTAGGGGAGAGTATGATTAATGAGTTAATAACCTGGATTGGGAAGGCTAGATAGAACATTGCAAGAATAGAAAGCCTAGCAGATCATTTGAGAAAGTCTTCAGTGTCCCCACTTACAGATTTACATCTATATCAGACTCTATGTGGAGAAGATTAATGCTCAGTCCCATCTCCCTCCTAGATCATCTTCTTTTTCTCAAATATAGCTGATAAAATTGGAAATGATTCTGATTCTTTCTATTTGGCTAAATCTCTGTCTACCGTCACCTTGGGCCAAGGAAAGAGAAATGCTAGAACTTTATTTTCTTTATTCAATTAAGTTTCACAGGAATCCTACTATAACTCATAGGAGAGGTAAAATGTGTAAAAACTTTATGTGTTCACATTGAAAAAATTGTCATAGTCATATTTGATAGAAATTCAAAACCTTGGTTTTCCACTCACTTTTAAAACATCAAAATAAAAAAAAATTGTAAAGGAGCACAATGTCCATGTAATATTTATAAACTTTGCATAAAACAATATTCCATAGAACAGAATATTGGGGTGTAATGCCTAGGTGGTTAAGCATTTAATTTATAAAGCCCAAAATTATCTTTGCAAAGAAATATTGCTGATTAAATTCGCCAAACCTCTATGTTACATCCAGTTAACAATACCAACTTACTTAAATAAAAATAAAGAAAAAGAATCATTTTGGCTGTGAATATAGAGGCAAATTCTTCATTTTTAGCAAAACTTAATAATAGTTCACATTTTTGGAGCCATTGTGCTGCACATCATATGGTACAAACAACTTTATATACAGCATCTTGTGGCTTTCTTCTAACAGTTCTCTCAGATATTATCTCTGATTTAAAGATTGGGAGAATAAGGTTCAACCTGGTTGAGTTATGCAACTCATTCAAGACCAATGGGCAACTCAGGGCTGCATTATGACTTCATAAGCTCTAGGCACATTGCCTTCGTGTGCCCCTTCCTTCACAGAAAACATTATATCTTATAACTGCCTATATATACAAAGACAATTATAATGCAAATTGGACTCACTATTACATATTTAATATTATTATGTTCAATTATTTCCTCCTGGTTTCAAAATAAATCAAAATTAAAATATTTCTGTGAGGACCTTAAAAAATTCACAGTAACAAGGCAGCATGCCTACTGGACCTAAAAAATAAATTATCCCTACACAGATAGGATTCAAACCAACTCTAATGGAGTGAGACCAAAAGCTATGTCCTTCGGTGCAGTTCCCTTATCTTGGCCACCACCCCATCAGGAATCTCACATTTTCTTCCACTCCCTGCCCCATAAAGTGACTTTTAAAATGTTAATATAACAGCCTTCTCAGCTTAAATTCTAAAAGTTTATAGAACACTAATTTCTTCTCTCTCAAGATATCACATTCTGAAATTAGTTCAGGAATTGACATAGAAAATTGCCACAGTATTTGCAATGTTGTCAAGAGAAAGGAAATGTTTTATTCGTGCCATTTGAACTATTAAAGCCATAAAGAACAAAGATGCCTAACCTGTCCTTATCTTTCATTTATGTGTTATTGAACCAAAACTGCCTGAAGGTGCATGTGGCTATTTAAAGGAAATTGTAAATTGCTTTTACATCTTACTAACGTAATAGAAATGTGTAAATAATTGCACATGGCAGATAGTGAGTCTACGCCAACACATCACTGTGCTTACAAGCATCTGGATATCAACTACTTGGCAAAGAAAATACTATGAAGTCATTTGCAAAATGCTGAGTGGCAAATATTTAAGTGACAAAAGGAATATATTAAACTTGTGCTAATGGAAAGATCTAAGTTAAATATAGAAATTTACAAGACAAAAAATGACCATAACAAGCAAGTGCTGGTATGCTTACTATTAATATTTCCTGGGACATTTTTTTCTTTTTTTACTTTCTTGTAAAATAAAGAAGAGAATGTATGCAGATAGGACTATAGACTAGATAATTATACAGCTGTGTTATATAGATGATACTGATACCTACATGGATTGTAAGATAGAAAGCTACAGAAACATGATTAGAAATATTTGTTTCTAAGAAAGAATAGTTTTGTTAAAGGGTGATATATTATATTATATATATATATATATATATATATATATATATATATATATATATATATAGGTGTTGGTGCTCAAGATTGAACCCAACGCCTTGCACATGCTAGGCAAGAATTCTACCATTGAGCTACATCCTCAGCCCTTTTTATTTTATTTGAAGAAAGTATATTGCTGTGTAGCTCCAACAGGCCTTGAATCTCTGATCCTCCTGCCTTGGCTTCCCAAATAGCTGGAATTACAGGTGTGTGCTGCCAAGCCTGGCTTCTATATCTAAATTCTAAAAGAAATTCTAGATATGTTACTTCTTCTGTCAGACAGTTTGAACTTTGTTCATTGATGAAGAAGCTCAAATAAGCTAGGATCATTTTTTATTATGGCTCATATACCACTGGGTCACTGTGAATATTTAAGGAGAGAGAGAGACAGGCTTTCTATTTCCAACTCACTCATTTCAGCATACAAACCATTATTTTCTTTTTTGTGTTAGTCAGCTTCTGTCACTATAATGAAATGTCTGAGGTAAACAACTTATAAAAAGAAAAGTTTTATTTTGGATCACAGTTTTGGAGGTTCTAGTTCATGATAAGTTGGCTCCTGTTTTTCTATTGAAAATGAGAGAAAGAGGAAGAGACCCATAATCCCCTTCAAGGGCACACCCACAATGACCTGAGGATCTTCCCTTAGGTCCCATCTCCTAAATGTTCCAGCACCTTCCACTGGGTATATCCTGAAGACAATGTCTTTAATCCATGACCCTTGGGGAATAGTTAAGATCCACACTATAGCATTCTATACCTTGCACCCCAAAATTCAGGTCTATCTCACAATGCAAAATGCATTTATTCCATTATCTATTGTCCCCCAAATCTTAACTGCTCCAGTATTGCCTAAAATTCCAAATCCAGATTGTCCCCCATGACTCAAGACAAACTCAGATACGAATCCCTTTAAAAAAAAAAGAATGTTACATACTTCCAAGATACCATAGTGGGACAAACATGGGATAAACATTTATATTCCAAAAGAGAGAAATTTGTCAACATAAAAGTTGGAATTAACCCAGGATCATACCAAAAACCAGCAGGACAGTTGTCAAACCCTAAGTCTCCATATCCAGCACCTGTGGCACACGGTGGTAGGATATAGGCTTCCAAAGGTTTGGACAGTGCTACCTCTACAGCTTTGCTGGTTACATACCACAGGGTCTCTCTCTGACACTGGCTTTGCCTACCGCCCTCAGTTTCCCTTGGCAGGTGTTGCATGATGCTGGCACTCCTGTCTTTCTGGAATCTCTACTGCAGCTTCCGTTTCACTCTCATAACATTTCCCTGCCAGGAACTACATGTGGGAACCGAAATGCTGCCTGGCCTTCCAAGCTTTCTTCTGATATCTTGCTGGAAGTCACTGTGACCCTCATAACTCCTGCATTTACCATGCTTGTAAAAACAGATCACATGGATGCCACCAACATCTGCCACCAACATCTGCCACCGGAGAGAGCTATACCTGGGCCCACATGAATCACAGCTACAGTGGCCTCTGTGTGGGCTGACCACAGGGAAACAATCTCAGGAAACAATTCCCTAGTTAGTCTTGGGTGAACAGGACACCCTAGGGCTCTATTCTCAGAGGTAGCTCTTTGAAGCAAATTTTCATTTCTACACCTATGAGCAGATGCATCAGCCTTGCAGATTCCTGAGACATCTTCCAGTCATCTTTTCTATTATGCAAAGCACTTGCCTTCTTTATACTGGTGTTAATAACCAAGACCCCTTTGGCCACACATTTGTGTGTGCTCCTATTTTGACCAAGCTGCAAACTTTCAAATCTTTCCACTAGAATACTTTTGCTCCTGATTTTCATCATAAATGTTGCTAGAGGCCGCCAGTAATACTCTGTGTGCTTTGCTGCCTTTAATTTTCCCCTGCCAGATAAAGTAGACCATCTCTTTAAGCTTGACCTCCCACAAAATCTCAGGGCACACAAAATGCAATGTTTTTTTTTTTTTTTTTTTTGGTCATGGTGTAACAAATATAGAATCTAGTCCAATTCCCAAGACTCCAGATTTCCATTGAAACCATCAGCCTTTACTGTTCAGATTCCTGCCAACATTCTTTTCTTCTGAGCTCCCATCAGAATTGCCTATTAAACTCTGCTTATAACAGTCTAGCCACTTCTCCAAATTGTTCCAAACTTCTCCCATATACCAATTCTAAAAGCACCTTCACTTGATCAGGTATAGTCCCAGCAGCCCCATTTTTTAGTACCACTATTCTGTTTTGTTTTTTGTTTTTTTCACTGAAATGAATATAAGTGAGAAGATCCACTTATAAATCGAAAAGAATTATTTTGCCTCACAATTTTGGAGATCCCAGTCCATGATTAGTTGAATAGGAAGCAAAAGAAAGAGAGAAGAAGAAACCAGGGACCCATAATCCCCTTCAAGAGTACACAACCAACATCCTCAAGATCTTCCACTACGTCCTTCCTCACAAAGATTCGACTACCTGCCAACAGCCCCACACAGGGAACCAAGCCTTCAAGACCCAAGACTCCAAGGGAACATTCAAGATTCAAACTATAGCCCCTTCTTTCTAAATATCCATCTTCTTCAAAGTTAATGTTTTGAGTATACCACTTTTTATCCTTCCATATTGTTCCTAGTTTTACTATTTTATCCCTTTTATCTAGTACCACAGTTCTTCCTAAGTTCACAGATATATGAGACCTATTGACCCTGTCAACCTTGACCATGCCCTTGTCTCTCCTTGCCTAACTCAGATTCCATGGTGCATCACCATGATCATTCATTTGTCTAGACCTCTTCTCCCTAACTCCTCTCCTACTTCATCAGACTGATTTGGGAAGACTGTAGTTCTGGTTAAACTCAACTCTACATATTTGGTTACAGTTACTGAGCAGACACATGTGGCCAGAAAAATAATACCGAAACCCTCAGTGGGCCTACGCATACTCCAGGGCAATCTCATTGTTCTCCTACAAGCAGCTTTCTCTTACTCTGCCAAATGGTGATTTCATACTGTCCTGTCTCCCTTCAAACACCCACAACTCCTCTTTGCCTTTCTCTTTGATGATTCTTTTGCTTCTTTAGGTAAAAAATAGAAGAAAAATAAAACTTTTCTCATACTCCCACTACCAAATCTAAAATCCTATGTGGTTTTCAGGCTGTTATATGCGAAGATTATTTAATTCTCAGTCTTAATTACTCAACAGCATTTGAAAGACTTTCTCACTCTCACCTCCTTGAAATACCATCTTTACTTGGCCTTTCGACTCTATTTTGTCCATCTTTCTGCTTTTCTGAATATTACTCCTTTGCCTCCTTTGCTAGATTCTCTCATCTACCTTTCCTCTAACCTTCAGAGTAACCAGGATTCTACCTTCAGACTGTATTTTTTTCAGTTTATGCTCACATATTAGGTAAATTCATCCATTCACGCTTTTAAATACCATATATACACTATTTATCCAATATATATCTTTATTTTTGAATTACAGCCTCATATATCTAAGTGTGTACTTGACATTTCCACCTGGAGACTTAATAAATCAAGGCAATTATCATACCTAGCACTGAACCCCTGGTTTCTTTCCTTCAGGTATGTTCTTCTCATATTTGTTTTCATCTTCATAAAACAACCATTTAATTTTAATGGTGTTCAAATCCAAACTTTAAAGTTCTTGTTGATTGCACATTTTCTCTTACACACATTGTACAACCTATCTACAAATCTTTCGTTTCTACCTTCAAAACAAACTCAGACCCTTCGCATAAAGCCTAAACTATCTTACTTGGACTGAAATAACTTCCTCTTTACTTTTCTGAGTCTCTCCTCGCCTCCCTTCAGCCTATTTCCATGAACACCTGCATCTATGTATGGAATCTTTGAGGCATGGGAGCTTGGATACAGTGTGAACACCAAGTCTCAGTCATTTTGACTGTGGCTACTTCTCAATATGCAAAGTTATTAACCTCCTAGTAAACCCATCAGAAGTTGAAAATATTTTAAGTAGAAAATACTTGTATCCTACAGGACAGCTTAGCAACACAGTAAAACACTGGATTATTGGCCGTTTTATTCTCAAGATTGCATGCTGATTTGGAGCCTCATCTCATTGTCACTGCCAGGGTTGGAAGAGGGCAACACAGAATGATAGCTCAGAAAAATATCAAAATTCAAAATTCACAGTATGATTTCTACTGAAAGTGGTTCATTTTGTGCCATATTAAAGAGAAAAAAATCCTAAGTCAGGAGCTGTCTATAGTAGGAAGCATATTGTGTATCATCACTTAAAGTAAATGTTATTTCTTCCTTTCATCTTTTCATATTTTTATTAGTACATCATAGTTACACATGATAGTGGTGTTCTTTTTGACATAATCATACATGCATGGCATTTCAGTGCCCAGTACATCCTCTTCCCCTCCCTTTCTCCCTCTCTTTGTTCCCCTTCCTTTCTTTCACTGGTCTTCCTTCTATTTATTTATTGTTTTCTTTTCCTTTGATTTTTTGCAGATATGAATAAAGGTCAAATTCACTGTGATACAGTCATATGTGTACATAGCACACTTTGATCAATTTCTTTCCACAGTTCTTCCCTTTACCATCCCTCCTCCTTCCCCTTCAATCTTCTTCCTGCTCTTCGCTGATCTCTCTTCTATTTTCCTTGGGATTCCCCCTTTTCCCCCTTATTTTTGTCTAGTTTCTGCATATGAGAGAAAACATTTGACCTTTGGCTTTCCGGGTCTGACTTATTTCACTTAGCCTGACATCCTCCATTTCCACCCATTTACCAGCAAATGCCCTAATCTCATTCTTCTTTATGACCGAGTAAAACTTCATTGTGTATATATACCACATTTTATTTATCTACTCATCTGTTGATGGGCATCTAATCAGGGTGACATAAATGTGTGATTAAAACCCAAAATATTATAGAGAATTGCACTGACAACCTAAAGCCCACTTCTAACTGCTGAGTGACACCACCTCAAAAGCAGGTATTTGAGAACATTCTAACTGCTTTTTCTAGCACTTCCTTTCTAAACACAAACAACATGCATTGGTTATGTCCTGATTAGTTGATTTCATTTATCCACAGAGTTCCTGCTATTTTGGACAAGAATTTTGGTCTCTTATAAGTCAATCCTTCTTATCTATCTCATAGGCCCTAAATGGTTTTATCACTAATTCTAGTTGAATGAATACATAGTACACACAGGATTATGGTTAGGTAAATATTTTTCCCTGGAAATCCAAACAAAGTTATTCTTATGCCATTTTCCCCCTTTTTTTTAAAAAAAAAGCATTTATTTCCTTAGACTTTTCATTATCTCTCAGTTTTTCTTACTGTATTCTTAAATGTTCTGTTTTTATTTTTATTTATTCTTCTCAGTTATACATAACAGTAGAATCTATTCTGATAGAATTATACAAGCATAAAATATATCTTACTCTATTTAGAATCCCAGTCTTGTGGATAAACACAATATTGACATTCACTGTGGTGTGTTCGTGTGTGTGTGTGTGTGTGTGTGTGTGTGTACAGGAGAATTATATTACACTTTCTTTCCTTTTCCTATTCTCCTACCCTTCCCTTCATTCCCTTTTGTGTAACCCAATGAACTTCTGTTCTGTGCCCAACCCCTGTTGTGGGTTAGCAGCCACATATCAGAGAGAACATTTGACCTCTGGTTTGGGGGGGATTGGCTTATCTCAGTTAGCATGATAATTCTTTCAAACACTTATGATGTCAAGAATTTTAGCAAGATCATCTCTTTTTATCTTTCTCTTTTTTTCCCTGTAGCTCTCCCTGTCAGAGTTCTCCATCTCTTGTAAATTGTGTAATATGATTTTGAGCAAAATCATAGTTTGTTCAAAATCATATTCTCTAGGGTTAAGTCTGATTACTTATAAAAATAAAACAAATCTTCTATATGCCCTTCTTAGTTATTCTGAGGATGAAATAAGACCTACAGAGATACTGTATCAACTCAAAGTGCCCAAAGGTATTATGGTATTATTATTATTATCATTAATTAAATTATAATTCTTATGTTGAATTGACAATTAATTTCACAAGTGAAATTGCTAAACATTGACATGTTTGAGTGTCTGGCTGGAAGACAATGAGAAGCATGGCTGGGTTTTTCACTAACTGACGTTAGTTAAGGTGTATGGTTTAGATCATACATGCCCCCCAAAGGCTCATATGTTGAAGGCTTGTTCCCCAACTAATGACACTATTGAAACTGTTAGGAGGTAGGCTAAATATAAAGAAATTGGTCACTGTCCTTAAAGCAGATATGGGACCTCAGAGCATTCCTCTCTCTCATTTGCTTCCTAGCTACCATAAGGTGAGCACCTTTTCCGACCACATATTCCCCACCATGATCTTTAGCCTTGCTACAGGCCCAAAGTAACAGGTCCAAGCAACCAAGGACAGCAACTTCTGAAACCATAAGCCAAAAATAAAGCTTTCCTCCCTTTAAATTTTTTAATGTCAGGTATTTTGTCACAGCAACAGAAAGCTGACTAACACATGAGGCATTTCAATTCCATAATTTGCTATTATAGTAGTAGCTGTTTTATTTCTATTTTTTGTACCAAGGATTGTATCAAGAGGCTCTTAACCACAGAGTAACATCCCAAGCCTCTTTTTTTTTTTTCTTTAGAATCTCTCTCTAAGTTGCTTAGGGCCTTGCTAAGTTGCTGAGGTTAGAGGTTGGCCTTGAAATTGTGATCCTCCTTCCTTAGCCTCTCCAGCTGCTGGGGTTACAAGCATGTGCCACAATGCCCAGAAGCTGTATTTAATTAGAGTAATGCTAGATGCTATAAGAAACTGGCTGGGGTTTCAGTGGCTTATTACAACAATTTCTTTTTCTTTTTTTTTCTTGTATAAAAACAACCCAATATGGTTGTTCCAGGTTGGTGGTCAACTCTCTTCTACCAAATTCATGAACCAGTGTGTTTCCCACATTGTGGTTCTGCTGACTTTATATAGTAGCATAAGGGAAATGGGAAGCCAGAGAATGTCTCACATTGCTTGGTCCAGAAGTGATAGGTCTCATTTCTACTCATATTCAACTAGAGAAAAATAGTCACACCTCAGTATAAAACAAGGAGGAAGGCAGAGAAATAGTTTCTACCTGTGAGGCAACTACTTTCCAGAAACCACTTCACTTTACAAATGAAGAAAGATAGATTATAGTGGACAGCAATCCAGCTCTTTGTGCTAGTTCACAAGTATTGGTGGGAATAATACCTAATAATATACCTAAAACTACTTTAGGAATTCTAACCTGTGATTAAATTAGCTCCACCTATATATATGAGTATATATGTATTTGTGGGCATCTCTGTGTTAAATATTTCATTATTAGGTCCACATATCTGAATAAATAGGTTAAGTATTTCATTATTAGGTCCACATATCTGACTAAATATCAATCTTTGGAGGAACTCTGCTAAGTTTTAAACATACTGTTCTAAAGGGGAGAGATAGACAGAAGTATTCCTTGCTAGGTAGTGCCTACAGGCAAAAACATATTATGAGATACATTAGACTTAAATAAATAAATCAGACTTAAAGTGTGACTGAGTTTCTAAGTATTTAGGAAACAATTTCTATTAACAATATAAAACACACCAACAAAAAGCCTATGCAGGGAAAAATATGGGAGATACTGCACCAAACAAAGCAAGACATTTCCTGTAGCATGACTTTTCATGCATTGGGAATGTACAAAAGAAAACCCAAATCACAGATTACTAAACTGACTGACTGACTTATACACACTTCAACTAAAACCTTGTAGAACATTGCCACTTGAGAATGTCATGGCTAGGACATATTCTATCACAGTTTTATGAGTCAAAAACTAATAAATTTTAACTCTGAATATTATTTTTGTTTTGTTTTATTTTGGGTTTTTTTTTAAATTGACTAGAATTTTGGATTTAAAACATTTGATTTTTATCTTCTCAGAAAATGTTCTCATTTAGGACATGGTGGGAAACCAGAAAAAGCACCATCAGTTGATAGGGGATAGTCAGATCCCAGACTGGGGATTGGAACATTTCCCTTTATTAGTAATATTTATTTTCTTCTACTTTACATTTTTTTTCTTGGTATTAGGGAATGAACTCAGGGGTACTCAATCACTGAGCCACATCCCCAGCCCTATTTCATATTTTATTTAGAGACATGGTCTCATTGAGTTGCTTAGCATCTAGTTTTTTCTAAGGCTAGATTGAACTCAAGATCCTCCTGCCTCAGCCTCTTAATCAGCTGGGATTACAAGTGTGCACTATCATGCCTGGCGATTTAATGTATTTCTTATCCTTTTTCATTCTTTAGCTCCTTCACTCTATGAGGTACCAAATAAAAACTTACACATTACATTAAAATAAAAGTTATGTAGATTTACTCTATTCTTATGTTCCTGAAGAAAATACTCCTGACAAATGTCTTAAGTCTCCTCTAAGGAATCACTTTCATACAATTACTGTTCCCATTACCTGCCCTAACATTCATTCCTGGGAAACATTATCCTTAATTCTGCTCAATAAAATGCCAATTAATAATTATTCTTTAGATACTTTCTCCCCATTCATTTTAACTTCTAATCCCTAGGTATTTTTGCTGCTGATATAATCAAGAACTATTTTGTTCCATGACAAATGGTAAAAACTGATTTTATGAAATCTCTTTGAAAAACACACTACAATTTTTCTTATCTCTCACTTAGTATTTTTCTTTCTAAATAAATCCAAGCATTATTTTTTTAGGAACACTATAGGTCTCATTATCAAGGCCATGCTTCAATATAACCAAGCATGTTTTCAAAATATATTATCAAAATAAGGTACTATTCTTGACCTAATAGATAATAAAATGACTCTGTATTTTATCTCATTTTATTTTCCAAATAAGTATTTTAAATTAAGT
Organism: Urocitellus parryii; assembly: GCF_045843805.1. Lineage (NCBI taxonomy): Eukaryota > Metazoa > Chordata > Mammalia > Rodentia > Sciuridae > Urocitellus > Urocitellus parryii. The sequence continues at coordinate 109,203,862 of NC_135540.1, read as the reverse complement.
TACATTTTTTATATTTTCTTAAGTTTACAAATAGGAAAACTGATAAATGCTGTTGATTTTATGCTAAGAAAATCTATTCATGAGAAATTCCTTCTGGATTGATAAGTATAAAGCAGTCATGTTTGCTGAAAACTTGTCACTGACCAGAGTCCTCTGGTCAGTGATCCTGCTAAAATCAAAAAGTGAGTTTTGTGCATGGTGAGACATAGGGATTTAATTTCATTTTGCTACATATAGATTTCCAGTTTTCTCAACACCATTTGTTGAAGAGGCTATCTCTTCTTCAGTGTATGTTTTTGATGCCTTTGCCAGGTATGAGATAACTGTATTTATTTGGGTTTGTCTCTGTGTCTTCTATTGTGTACCATTGGTCTATGTGTCTGTTTTTGTGCCAATACTGTGCTGTATCTATTACTATACTGTACTATAATTTAAGTTCTGGTATTGTGATGCCCCCTGCTTCACTTTTCCTGCTAAAGATTGTTTTTGGCTATTCTAGGTCTCTTATTTTTCCAAATGAATTTCATGACTGCCTTTTCCATTTCTATGAAAAATGTCATTGGGATTTTAACAGGAATTTCATTAAATCTGGATACTGCTTTTGGTAGTATGGCCATTTTTACAAAATTAATTCTGCCTGTCTAAGAGTATGGGAGATCTTTCCATCTTCAAAGCCCTGCTTTAATTTCTGTCTTTAGTGTTCTATAGTTTTCATTGTAGAGGTCTTTCACCTCTTTTGGTAGATTAATTTTTTCTTTCTTTTTTTTGAGACTATTCTGAATAGAGTAGTTTTTCTAATTTTCTCTTTCAGTAGATTCATCACTAATGTATAGGAACACAATTGATCTATGGGTATTAACAAGATGAAATTAAACCCCTATCTCTCACCCTGCCCAAAACTCAACTCAAAGTGGATCCTAAACTTAGACATTAGACCAGAGACCCTGTGCCTACTAGAAGAAAGAGTAGGCTCAAATCTTCATCATGTCAGCTTAGAAACTGACTTCCTTAACCAGACTTCTAAAGTTCTAGAAGTAAAAATCACAATCAACAAATGGGACAGAATCAAACTAAAAAGCTTTGTCACAGGAAAGGATACAATTAAGAGCGTGAAGAGAGAACCTATGGAATGGGGAAAAAATCTTTACCATGTGCACCTCAGACAGAGCAATAATTTCCAGGATATAAGGAACTCAAAAAACTTAACATCCAAAAAACAAATAACCAGATTAATAAATGAGCAAAGGAACTGAACATGCACTTCACAGAAGAAGAAATTCAATTGGTCAACAAATATATGAAAAAATGTTCAACATCTCTAGTAGTTAGAGAAATGCAAACTAAACCTACACTGAAATTTCATCTCACTCCAGTCAGAATAATAATTATCAAGAATTCAAGTAACAACAAATGCTGGCAAGGATATGAGGGAAAAGCTACACTCATACTTTGCAGGTAGGACTGCAAATTGCTACAACCACTGTGGAAGGCAGTATGGATATTCCTCAGAAAACTTGGGATGGAACGATTGGTTTATACCCAAAGGACTTAAAATTAGCATACTTCAATGATGCAGCCACATCAATGTTTATAGCAGCACAATACACAATAGCTAAACTATGGAACCAACCTAGGTGTCCTTCAACAGATGAATGGATAAAGAAAATGTGGCATATATACAAAATGGCCTTAAAGAAGAATGAAATTATGGCATTCGCAGGTAAATTTATGGAACTGGAGAATATCCTGCTAAGTAAAATAAGTCAATCCCCCCAAAACAAAAGGCCCAATGTTTTCTCTGATTTGCAGATGCTAACTCACAATAAAGAGGGTGAGTAGAGAAAAATAGAAGTACTTTGGTTTAGACAAAGGGGAACAAAGGGAAGAGAGAGGAGATGGGAATAGGAAAAATAGTAGAATGAATCAGACATTACTATCCTATATGCATATATGATTACACAATCAATGTAATTCTACATCATGTACAATCAGAAGAATGAGAAATTATACTCTATATATGTATGTCAAAATACAATCTACTATCATAATAAACAAACAAATAAATAAATAAAAATAAAAACTGCAATTTGTACAATCTCTAGTTATTACATTTTTACAAAAGCAAATCGTTGGGAAAGTTAGCCCACTAATTCTCTGTCCACTGATAAGCTCTGGAGTAATACAGTATGGCTTGGCCAGCTCAGGGGAGCCCTGGCTGAGAGTATGGTAGAGTCAGAGCAGAACTGGGCAGATTAAAAGCATTGGTATGGATTGTGGCTTTAAATAGGACAAGCTCTTTTATTTAGTTTCTTCTCTCTTTTCTAACTTCCTTTGAGAGTCATGCGTTAGCCATAAACGCTAAAGGATGATATTTGCATGGTGTCATTTATTTCATTTGACCTACTATGGGGAAGGCAGATGGCTTTACTCACAGTTTGCAAAAGAAGAAATTGAGACATGAATAGATGAAGTGAGCCAGATGGGGTGGGGTTATCCACAGGTCTTCATCATCATGCAGAGAACCAGAGATCCTCCTGGTTCACACCCTTCTGCCACTGATTGTGCAATTAGCTCCTTTCTAAGCCTCTGTTTCCATGTTAAAAATGGGGATGATGCTATTTACCTGGAAGGATTCCTTGTAGCATTAAAGGGAATACATATATTGCCTGCTTAGAGCAAAAATTATTAAAAATAGTAACTATCCCACAGGGGTTTGTGATAAAGCTCAGCTTGGGACTGGACTATTCTCTTTTCACTAAATCACTTAGAAGTCTGTTAACAGAGATTTTCAAATTAAAAAAAAAATAAAGGCTGCACAATTCTCTACATGACTAGACATAAATCCACTTCACTCAGAGAATTTAAAAATGACACAGAAGCTACTTTTTCATAGTAGCTCTTTCTGCTATTTATTTTCTTCTAAATCAATTTTCACTTTCCTTTTTTAGAAGACTCAGCTGTCTCATTTTATTTTCCAAATAAGCATTTTGAACTAAGTTACATTTTTATGCTCTCTTAAGTTAACAAATAAGAAAACTGATAAATGCTTTTGATTTTATGCTGATAAAATCAAATCATAAAATGTCATATATTTTTAATTAATTTTATACATTATTTTTTAAAAACATATAATATCACAAGTCAGAAGATTCATGCTGATGCAGGCCAACTGATTCTTAAAATGTCTCACCATAATAATGTATTTTGAAAAGAAATAGAGGCACTTTGTCTGGGTTGTATTACAGTAAATTTTGACCCTTTTAAAATAAAAATCAGTTCTGAGCCACAAAAACATATGAACATTAAAGAAATAAGAAAGCAATGGTAGAGATTAGTTTTAGGGTGAATCTAATAAAAAATGTTATACACAAATCTTAATTTAATGTACTATACAGGGATGTGCATTCATTTGCTAACATTTTGATATAGAGATATAGACATAAGGCATTTTATTTAGGTTTAATTGAAGAGTGACATTGTCTCTCATTTGTGAATCACCTCCAGAACACACCATCTTATTTTCTCTTTGTTTCTTTTTAAATTTATTTTTTCATTTCTTTATGTACTTTTTTCTTTCCTCTCTTCCCCTTTCCTCTCTTCTTCTTTCACTCCCTCCCTCCCTCCTATCCTCCCTCCTTCCTATCCTCCATCCCTCCCTAGCTCCCTTCCTTCTGGTACAATGAGAATGTGAAGAGCCATGGGGAAAAAAGTCTAGATTCAGGACACAGTTACAAATCAATCATTAATCCTTACAATTTCACCTTGGATTTTAGTTTTATCTTCAATATCAAATCATCAGAAATATTTTATCAAATTCATATCCAGCAAAGCATAACAAGTACCATGTTTTTTTCATGTTTTATCAAACTATCAATGTGTCAACAAATCAGTACTGCACTGGCAATTACAAGTGGCATAAATGGTATAGGAAAAGTATCATCTTGAGAAGTATCCTAACCAAAGAGAGAGAGAAATGTATGGGTATGCACAATTGGTGACTGTGGGCATCAGTAAGTGTATTTGTTTTTTTTTTATTGTTGGTTGTTCAAAACATTACATAGTTCTTGATATATCATATTTCACACTTTGATTCCGGTGGGTTATGAACTCCCATTTTTACCCTGTATACAGATTGCAGAATCACATCAGTTACACTTCCATTGATTTACATATTGCCATACTAGTGTCTGTTGTATTCTGCTGCCTTTCCTATCCTCTACTATCCCCCCTCCCCTCCCCTCCCCTCTCCTCCCCTATTCTCTCTCTACCCCCTCTACTGTAATTCATTTCTCCCCCTTGTATTATTTTTCCCTTTCCCCTCACTTCCTCTTGTATGTGATTTTGTATAACCCTGAGGGTCTCCTTCCATTTCCATGCAATTTCCCTTCTCTCACCCTTTCCCTCCCACCTCTCATCCCTGTTTAATGTTAATCTTCTTCCCATGCTCTTCATCCCTACTCTGTTCTTAGTTACTCTCCTTATATCAAAGAAGACATTTGGCATTTGTTTTTTAGGGATTGGCTGGCTTCACTTAGCATAATCTGCTCTAATGCCATCCATTTCCCTCCAAATTCTATGATTTTGTCATTTTTTAATGCAGAGTAATACTCCATTGTGGATAAATGCCACATTTTTTTTATCCATTCGTCTATTGAAGGGCATCTAGGTTGGTTCCACAGTCTTGCTATTGTGAATTGTGCTGCTATGAACATTGATGTAGCAGTGTCCCTGTAGCATGCTCTTTTTAGGTCTTTAGGGAATAGACCGAGAAGGGGAATAGCTGGGTCAAATGGTGGTTCCATTCCCAGCTTTCCAAGAAATCTCCATACCGCTTTCCAAATTGGCTGCACCAATTTGCAGTCCCACCAACAATGAACAAGTGTACCCTTTTCCCCACAACCTCGACAGCACTTGTTGTTGTCTGACTTCATAATGGCTGCCAATCTTACTGGAGTGAGATGGTATCTTAGGGTGGTTTTGATTTGCATTTCTCTGACTGCTAGTGATGGTGAGCATTTTTTCATGTACTTGTTGATTGATTGTATGTCCTCCTCTGAGAAGTGTCTGTTCAGGTCCTTGGCCCATTTCTTGATTGGGTTATTTGTTATCTTATTATCTAATTTTTTGAGTTCTTTGTATATTCTGGATATTAGGGCTCTATCTGAAGTGTGAGGAGTAAAGATTTGTTCCCAGGATGTAGGCTCCCTATTTACCACTCTTATTGTTTCTTTTGCTGAGAAAAAACTTTTTAGTTTGAGTAAGTCCCATTTGTTGATTCTAGTTATTAACTCTTGTGCTATGGGTGTCCTATTGAGGAATTTGGAGCCCGACCCCACAGTATGTAGATCGTAGCCAACTTTTTCTTCTATCAGACACTGTGTCTCTGATTTGATATCAAGCTCCTTGATCCATTTTGAGTTAACTTTTGTGCATGGCAAGAGAAAGTGATTCAGTTTCATTTTGTTGCATATGGATTTCCAGTTTTCCCAGCACCATTTGTTGAAGATGCTATCCTTCCTCCATTGCATGTTTTTAGCCCCTTTATCAAATATAAGATAGTTGTAGTTTTGTGGATTGGTTTCTTTGTCCTCTATTCTGTACCATTGGTCCACCCGCCTGTTTTGGTACCAGTACCATGCAGTTTTTGTTACTATTGCTCTATGGTATAGTTTGAAGTCTAGTATCGCTATACCACCTGATTCACACTTCCTGCTTAGAATTGCTTTTGCTATTCTGGGTCTTTTATTTTTCCATATGAATTTCATGACTGCTTTCTCTATTTCTACAAGAAATGCCGTTGGGATTTTGATTGGCATTGCATTGAACTTATAGAGAACTTTTGGTAATATTGCCATTTTGATGATGTTAGTTCTGCCTATCCATGAACAGGGTATATTTTTCCATCTTCTAAGATCTTCTTCTATTTCTCTCTTTAGGGTTCTGTAGTTTCCATTGTATAAGTCTTTCACCTCTTTTGTTAGTAAGTGTATTTGAAGGAGAGAATGATAAATATACTTAGCCAGTCGTTGAGGAAAAATAAGAATTATTTACTTCAATTACTTTCAAAGCATTTGTAAATTTGAGCAAAATGGATCCTAAAATGTTCTTCGGAGCCTGGTCCTGAATAAATCTAATAGGCCAGACCAAACATCTGGCCAGCCACCCTAAGCTCCTTTGTATTTTAAGGTTCGTATCCAGTAGTAAGATTACTAGGGACCTGCTGGGAGCAAGGACAGCAGGACCGACCATGGAGGATACATGTGAACATCACTTGATACAGTGGACTCATTAAGTGGTTTGATTTCAGTCTACATATTTCTAAAACATAAGGAGACAATACTGATCTTTTTAGGTTTATACAAAATTGAGGGAAAACATTTAAGGCAAAAAGAAAAGCCAGTCCTTCTGAAATTTCTTCTCAATTCTCTGACATCACATGTTCCTTCTTGGTTTTCAGCAAGGGCTGTTTCCTCTGTTTCAATGGATGGCTTTCCTCTTTATGCCCTATATGTGACCTCAGCTCTCTGATATCTCAAGCATTTTTTATCCTACAGTTAATCCCTAGATGAGATCCATGGATTCCATGGGTTGAAATGACTGATAACTCCAAAATTTAAAGCTCTAGACTTTCCCAGAACCCAGAAATCTGGGATGCAACATTCAGGTGACTTAGAGTCTCTGCTAAGGTTGGATGTTTCCCTTTGAAAAAGCAGTGTGATGGTATTAAGAGGTGGGGCCTTCAAAAGGTGATTAGGCCAGACATCTCCTTCCTTGTTAATGGCATTAATGTCCTCAATTAAAGAGGATGTATGCAGCCAGACATCACTGGTTGTCAGTGCCTTATTCTTGGTATCCCCAGCCTCCAGAATGGCAAGGGATACATTTTTATTTTTATTTTGTATAAATTACCTAGTTTCTGATATTTTGTGACAGCATCACAAGAAGACAAAGTCAGCTTCCAGGATGAATTTGATTCCTACTATGCTTCCAAAGGAGGAGAGCTCCTCCTTGCCTCCTTCCTGTCCACCTCACAGTGCTTCCTGTCTCACTCCACGCTATCATTCTGTGACTAGCTAAGAACAGAACTCATGGAGACATTATTCAACTTCAACTAATCCCTCCACAATTCCCCCTGACTTGTCATTGAAACAAATCTATATACTAACCACTTCTCATTCATTCTACTATTGCCCTCTTACTCCACACCATAATCATGCCATGCGTGGATGATGGCACTTGTTTTTGTCTTAATGTGTGCTTTCACTCTTGCCATCCCCAGTTTATAATTCACGGGGTAGCTAGAATAATCATTCCAAGATGAATCATTTCTAGTCAAATCTCGGTGGTTTCCCCTATTACATTAAAAATACTAAAATATATTAACAGATTTGTGTGTATACGTCAGAATGATTCACAGCCTTGTGATACCAGGGCCCTACCAAATTGCCTACACAGTCGTACAATATCAGACGCCCATTCCTTCTTCCTACCGCACTTTCTTATGCTTACTGTGCTATAGCCACAGATTCTTTCTGTCATTAGACAGGCACAACACAAGTGCTCTGCCTTGGGCCCTTACCTTTTCTGTTGTAGAATTGGCATATCCATATGGGTCCCAGATATCTACTCTCTGACCACCATTAATTATCACTGCAAAGAGATGGCTTTACCACTTCATCTAAACATAGCAATTCTAAAAACTCCATGCTACTTTTTCATTACTTTTCTCCACGACACTTCTCCACCCGACATTATAGTACATATCCACTTGATTATTTATGTGCTGTCTGTGTATCCAAATTGAACAACAGATCCAGGAGAGCTATATTTTTTTCTGTTTCATTCACTGATAGAACCCAGAGCCTGAAGTAGGGAGGGACACAGAGTAGACATCTAATAAATGTATTTCAACAACTGAATCCAGAGAAAAGCGGAAGATAAGAGCACTCTCCTAACACCTAATTTATATTACAAAAAAGAAAATACATGAAAAGAGTGGTGTTGATGTCCTGCTCTTATCCCATTTCATGGATGACTCAGCATTACCACAATGCTCTCTGAGTACCTAGAGTAGTCCAAAGTAAAGAGCCAAGAGTGAGCAAGCCATTTCTAACAGGCATTGAACACCCAGGGTGAGCTTGGCACTTGCCTGAGGATTAGATACACAGATTATTCAGAAATGCTCACTGAGTTCCAAAGGTTTGTCATTTAAGAGAATTCACAATAAGTGCAGTGCACTGTGGTAAGTAGAATAATTGATGTAGGATCCCATAAGTACTTTGTTAGAGACCCAAATTCTGAAGGGATCATACTGTGCTAGACGTAGTAGAGTTGGAAAAAAACTTCACAATGGATTCTTTTTTTTTCAAATTAGCCTTTGAGCTAAAACCCATATGTGATCTATGTCTTTTAATTTTTTATAAGTTGACTTGATGAAGAAATGATAATTTATTTTTAGAAATTATAATTTATTCAATTGAAATCTTTATTGTAATTAGTACTCCTTCTCCTTGACAGATTGGAGACAAATAACTTCCTTATCAGTCTATCAAAAGAAAAAATACAGAAAAATAATCTGGTTAGTCAAATAGAATATATGTCAGAAATCTGACTTTGAATTTTTAAAAATGTATTCACAGGAAACTTATTAGACAGTTCTGAATACATCAATAACATTGGTGGTTTTATGCTTAGCATTAAGCTCAATTAATTAGATGATATAAATTAAAATAGATTTCAAGGAGAAAAAATGAAGTGTGGAAATATTTTAGTGATATTACTTTTATGTAATTTTTCAGAAAATATACTTTAGAAGGAGTTAATCAGAGGCAAATTATTTCTAAACGGCTTAAAACACCATAATGTATATTTTTCCTGCATACTCAGCTAATTACTTCATCTAATTACTTCATCATTATATTTTTGATGTAAAACTTTTATAAACTGATGGATAGAGATAGCATATATGAACATAATTAGGCTCACAATATTAAACATTTACCTTAAAATGGCATCTTCTATTCTATTTCAAAACACACACAAAAAAAGAGAAAGAAAATAAAGACACATATTTTCACATCTTATCTAGTTAACTGAAATATGTTCTCCACAGCTTCAACCTTATTTTGAATAGCAAGTGGTGCCATAAAACTTAAAACACCTTACATTATTGGGCATATTTTTGTAACTCATATCTACAGATCTGACACATAAACCAAAATGTCTTTCTTTTTAACTTTAATTTTCATTTCACAAATTAAAAAATATGTAGAAAAATTCCAGTGGAACTGTCCAGCAATAAAACGTTTGTAAAAACAAATTTGACCTATCTCCGGGCCTCTGGGAAAAAAAAATTATACTGTTACCCATTTAGGTGAAAGAAAGGAGCAAGAAGGAAAGGTCATGATGGTAATGCATCTCCTGGCTTAGGAAAGCATCTGCTCTGAATTTTACTACTTTAAAAAAGCACCTTAGGGAATCATCTGGGCTTACTCATAGCTAATATTTTAATGCAAACAATACATATAATTTATGGTCATTAAGCTATTAAAATGATTTTGTAGAGGATTCCAACTACTGATCAGCTACATCATATATTCTCACACCCCAAATTCAGGAAATGGTTTGGAGTATTAAACCCTTTGAGGATTAAATAGGAGGGAGAAGAGCATTGCTTATCTTTCTGGGGGCAGTCATTGGCTCATAATGGATGGGCTAATGTTTAGTTAGTTGTTTTGCTGACAGCCGTTTCCCCTCCTCAAATACTGGGGTGACTCTGTTTGTTCTGGTGTCTATCTCCCCACTTCATATAATTTTTTTTAATTTAAATTTATTATGATATTTGACAATTAAAATTACACATATTTATGATATATAATTTGAGGATTTGACATATATTGTTAATTAATCACTACAATCAAGTTGTCATTTAGATAGTTTTTAAAATGAGAATACTTTTAAAAATCTACCCACTTATCAAATTTCACATTTACAAAAAAAGTTTTGTGAACAAAACTGTTATATAGTCATTCTCTAGAGGTCTCCAACCTTCCTTCCATTTATTGGTGTAGTGGTAAACACACAACCAACTTTTGGTAATAAGAAATGGGTAATCTGCTGTAGTTTTTGGAAAATACTCCTTTACTCTTAAACTGAGACACAAGAGAAGAAGTGAAGGTGTAACCCATAACAGCCATTTGCAATTAAAAAGAGACTCAATCTGAAGAGATTATATTATGGGGGGCATGAGTACAGAAAAATGGAAGAATTCTTGCCCCCTATGTTATCACTGATTTACAAAAATAACTAATTGTAAAAACACTGTATTTCTGAACTTTTCCTTTTGTCTTTTTCTTTGGGTAAAATGATTTCCTTATGTTATAGCTTGTTGCTGTTACTTGCAGCCAAAACCATGTTACCTGCTTCAGAATCAAAAGGAAGAATCATGCACATCCTGGTTTTAAAAGTGCATTATTAAATTGCAAAAGGTGCAAATCCCAAATTTCTTCACTGTACATCAGTGATTTCTTTATTCCTAATTCTCATACCCAGATAAAGAAATATACTGCAATCATGCTGCAGCTGCTGAATGACTCAGCCTGGCAAGTTTGCTGTCTGGAATTCTGTGCTGCTGTGAGTACCGCTCATCAAACATTCACTCCAGGAGAAGAAGTATATGTAATCAACAGATATTAGATGCCATGATTGAAATACAGAATCATATGAAATAGAACAGAAGTCTAAGACATAGACTCTGCCCTCATGATGCTGAGCATCAAGTTAAGAGGAGCATGAATAAATGAAAAATAAAAATACAAGAAAAGAATGTCACAGATAGCATAGTACCAATTCCCAAAGGAATGGTCAAATTCCACAAGCAGGAAAGGGGGAAAAGTCAGCATAATCTGGAGTACTCTGTAGAGATGACAAAGTTTGTATTGTGGCTATTAGACAAGTAGAATTTGGAGTCAGAAAAAAAAGAGGAAAGAATTTTTAGTGATATTCTTTAATTCTTAATGGTACTATATTGAATTGAGCAAAAAAAAATGTACAGAGAACATAGAACAGAAGGATGATATAAAGGGAGATTCAGAGATAAGGGAGGACAGGAATTTGAATTGGGTGTGAAGGCTTTGAATACCAAGAAATCTGACTGATTCTGTAGGTGAGAATGTAACAGATGTTTTAAGCAGGGCGGGTAGAATGGGGAAAGTTGTCTCTTGAAAGAGATGTGTGGCATCTGGATGTAGGATCAGAAGGAAAGGTTTGGAAGCAGAGCACCAGAGATAACACTGAAACAGTCCACTGTTGTGAGAAACAAACCAGAGTTAAAATTCACATGATTAAGCAGGGTTGTCACGAAGTAGAACTAAATTGCCTTGAATAAGATTGACAGTTTAGTAAAAGAAAGCAACCCAGTGCAAAGTATTTGATGCCATGTAAATTAATAAGCAAGATATTCATTGCTTTTATCCCTTTGTAAATTATTGTGTTAGAGTTTCATGTTCAATGTGGGAATTTCCAGTTAGTACAAAGAGAAAAAATGTCATTCATTGTCCGTCAGCAAAATCAAACGATCATGTTAAATTTATTAATCAAACATGATGTTTTGATGTACTTACATGTAGTAAAATTGTTATTATAATATTTCTGAACATATTTATTATTTGATATAGTTAACATTTTGTGCCTATTTTGATTGTAGTGAAAAGTATGTACAATCTGTCCTTTTAGCAAAATTTCTTAGTCTTGTACAATATTATCAACTCTAGTCTTCATCTTGTACACTAGATCTCTTGTTTTGTTCATCTTGCATTATCTGCAACTTTGCATCCCTTGACCTATATCTCCCCATTTCCTCTGATTGCCCCCATCCCTGGTATTTGTGTGTGTGTGTGTGTGTGTGTGTGTGTATGCCTGCAATATTCTACATATAAGTGAGAACATTATGCATTTTTTTTTCTGAGTCTGGCTTGTTTCCCTCCTAATGTCCTCCAGGCTCATCCATGCCCTGGATAATGGTTACAATCTACTGTTTTCAAGCTGAATAATATTCCACTGTGCACATATGCTATACTTCCTCATACATTATCTGTCCACAAAAACTTGGATGTTGCCATACCTGCAATAAGCCCAGGAGTGCAGGTATCTCATGAGGTGGTGATTTCATTTCCTTTAGATGTATCTATCCATGAAAAGCATTGCTTATCATGGGTCATATGGTAGTTCTAGTTTTACTTTCCTCAGGAGTCTCAATTTATTTTCCATAATGGTTGCATCAATATACATTTTCTTTTTTTTTATTGGTTGTTCACAACATTACAAAGCTCTTGACATATCATATTTCATACATCAGATTGAAGTGGGTTATGAACTCCCAATTTTACCCCAAATGCAGATTGCAGAATCACGTCGGTTACACATCCACAATTTTACATAATGCCCTATTAGTAATTGTTGTATTCTGCTACCTTTCCTATCCCCTACTATCCCCCCTCCCCTTCCCTCACATCTTCTCTCTCTACCCCATCTACTGTAATTCATTTCCCTCCTTGTTTATTTTCCCATTCCCCTCACAACCTCTTATATGTAATTTTGTATAGCAATGAGGGTCTCCCTTCATTTCCATGCGATTTCCCTTTTCTCTCCCTTTCCCTCCCATCTCATGTCTCTGTTTAATGTTAATCTTTTCTTCCTGCTCTTCCTCCCTGCTCTGTTCATAGTTGCTCTCATTATATCAAAGAAGACATTTGGTATTTGTTTTTTAGGGATTGGCTAGCTTCACTAAGCATAATCTGTGTAATCAATATACATTTTCACCAACAGTGTACAGGAGTTCCCTTTCTTCCACACCTCACTATTTATTTCTTGACTTTTTGATAATAGTCATCCTAACAAGTGAAGTGATATGTCATATGGTTTTAGTTTTCATTTCCCTGATGATTAGTGATGTTGAGCACTATACCTATTGGCATTTTTATGTCTTCTTTGAAAATATCCCTATTCAGGTCATTTACTCATTAAAAAATGCCTTATTTTTCTGCTACTGTCTGAGTTATGCATATATTTTGGATATTAACCCTTTATCAGCTTTATGGTGTGCAAATTTATTTCCCTCTAATTGGTGGAATGCATTTTACTTTGTGGATTTGTTTTCTTTCTTTTTTCCTTCCTTTCTTTCTTTATCACTTTGAAGAGCTTTTATCAGCTTCATGTACTCTCATTAATTTGTTTTTGTTTTTGTAACCTGAATTAAGATATATATCCCCATATATTTAAATGGAGAGAGAGAGAGAGAGAGAGAGAGAGAGAGAGAGAGAGAGAGAGTGTTTAGGTCTTTTAAATATTTTGTTTGATGACTGCTATTAATTTGTAGCTATAGAATCTGCCTAAAAATGCTGCTTCAGTATTCTATGTGCAACTAAATTAGTTGGAAATGAAAGATTTTACTTCTTCCTAACAGCATTTTTGTTTCCATTAATGATGCTTAATGATGAGATTCATTTATTCAGCCATTGATTAGACATTTTTAAATTATGAAATCCATTTCTTCATCCAAACATAGTTGTAGTCAACAATATTTATACAGGGAAGTTTGGGAGTATACAGGAGAGAAAATTAATCTAGCTTGAAATTCTGAGCAAAGATGATATCTCGGTTTTACTTCTATCACTTAATAGCTATGTGATATTCAGCAAATTAATTAACTTCTGTGAATCACTTTATTCATTGATCTAATGGTATTTCCTTTATTGGACTGTTGTAAAGAGTGAAATTTATGGGTGTTTACATGTGTACACTCAAGTTTGGTGTGCATGTGTGTGTAGTGACTGCTACATCATGAACTAAACACTCAATGAATATGAGCAATTACTACCATTATTATTTTATTATCATCACGATAATGCTGAGTCATGGAAAATGAGTAAAAGTCACCCAAAGAAATGAGGTGATAAGGGAGGTTATTTCATACGGATGAATCATAAAGTCTAGCTTATGGGTAAGAATGGAAGAAATTAAGAGCAGAGCTTAAGGAGAAAGGCCAATTTTTGTCAAGGAATCTTTTGAAAATGAATTCTTGCTGTGTTTAGTCAGCTTTACATCACTGTGACCAAAATACCTGCAAGAACCACTTAGATGGAATAAAGTTTATTTTGGGCAAATGTTTTCAGCGGTTTAGTCCGTGATCAGTGGGTTCTATTGCTCTGGGCCTCAGGTGAGGCAGAACATCATGGTGGGAGAGGATGGCAGAGGAAAATTACTTGGCTTATGACAACAGGAAGCAGAGAGAGAAACTGAGAGAGAGCAAAGAGCCAGGGACAAAATATTGTCCCCAAGGCAAGCTCCTTATGATCTGCTTCCTCCAGCCATGTCCCATCTGCCTACAGTTACCACCCAGTAATCGATTCAAATTTTAGTCCATGAAGTGAATTAATAAACAATGAATTTATAGTATTCATGATACAATCTTAGCCAAAGATCTATCTCTGAACTGTATTTTATTTGGGGCCATGTTTTCAAAACATAAACTTTTCAGGGGATGTTAGAGGACCAACCCTAAACACTTGTTAAGCAGCCTATTTTTTTTTTCTGGTTTTCAAGGCCTGGCTACTTTCTCCTATCTATTTTCCCTTTCATATAGAAATGTTACATATAGTTCTGCTGTAAGCAGCTACCTCCAAGTCTAATCAAGCTGTAGTGACACAAAGCATGTTTCATCATGTTCACTATATATTGAGAAAATGACTCTGTTTTACATTGAAGAAAAACTCCCTTTTGGTAGAAAGCTGAAGGCCAAAAGTCATCCCACCTATTAATTTTAACTCAACTACTTCAAAGTTAAACGACAAACGTGCAGATATCTGTATGTAGATATTTGTCTCTGTGCACATTTTAACATTTGTTAGGAAAGAACCAATACTGCTATCATATTTTCAAAGACACTTATGATTCTCCAAGATTTTTCCTAAAAGTGGATGACAATTTTGGCCAACCTTCACCATAATCTCTGTTAAAGGATATCGCTCCACCAATAAGCGTGTTTACATATCTAACATACCTATTTAACTTATGATATCTTCTTTCCAGCTTATGATATCTTCTGGGACATTACATCCCACAAGTATACTCTCTATTATAAAAAGCAATTTCTATTTTCTTGTACTAAAAATCCTTTAAGCATCAACTTACATTCACAAATTCTAGGATTACCAGAGCTTGGAAACAAATCCTCAGTGAAAAGTAATGTAGGGCAGTGCTCCTCAAATTACCTGTGAGGCAAGACCATATATATGTATTTGGTTTTTCCTTTTCTCTCTAAGCTATTGCAAAATAACCTTGTTTCAAAATAGAATGTCAAATTTCTGCAAAACCCTCTAAGCACATTCTTTAATTTTTTGTATTTATCCCAGATCAGAAACAAGTAATTCTCAGACCATCACCGTTTGTTCTTATGGACATATTTTGAGCAGCAGTATAGGAAGCTGGAGAGAGAACGCTCCACCTTTTATGGACATTTACATTTTATATGTAAATTATTAAAATTCAAAAGCCTACATGTTTTTAAATATCATTATTTTGTCATAAAAATAACAACAGTTCTACTCTCCTAATAAAATCTTAAGTGTACAGTACAGTATTAACTGTAAGCACACGGTTGTAACAGCAGATCTCTAGAAATTTGTCCCTTGCGTGAGCTAAACTCAATACCACTGGACAGTAATTCCTCTGTTTTCCCTCAGAAAGAGATTATTTTTTCATTGGTGAAATGTCTACTTACATAGGTGATAAGAAGGGTAGGCAAATTGCCAACCCAGTCTTAATGTGTTATGGAATGATTAAATCAGGTAATGTGTATATTCAGATGGTAGCATGCAAACAAAAATCATGAATTCAATAAAAATCATTTCCCTTCTCCCCTAGCATGCCTGAAAACCTCATGAAGAGGGACACATCTGCATTCTTGGCTTACACGCAAAAATAAATAAACTATTACCTTGTATATAGCCTTCTACTTTACATTATTTTTAAACAAGGGAGCTTAAAATACACGCTTCACATACATTTTTCAATTCTTCTACTATGATAAATCCCAACAGAAAAGTGTACAATAAATAAAATCAGATTTTGACATGCTTTCTTATAACAAAAACAGAGAACTTAAAATTGAATACAGCATGAGGTGTTGCAGGATAAGTAAAGAAAATAAGAAGCAAAGATATTTGGGGACTGAAAAATACTTTTCTTAGAGGTAGCAATAAAGACTAAAATTTTTAAAAATGTTTTGTGTCACTATTGAGTTATTTTGTATGTTTTAAACTTTTGGGGGACACAATCTTTAAAAATTTTATGTAAGATATGCATCATGTATTATGTGATGATTCAGAAACTATAGACCAGATCGCTTTAAAGGCAGAGGCACTGAGACTGAAGATACTCAAATGAAGAAGTAACTGGAGGGCCACATCATAGAGTTCTTAGAAAGTACAGTTGAATCACAGAGCTCATGTGAAGAAGAAAATATCCTGAAGTGAGTTATATTAGAGACTGAAGAAGAGAAATATCACACAGAGAATCCTGCATAAAATGGGCAAGACTAAGAATTTGTTCTTAATTCTCACAATAAGGAATTTGAAAGGGACAGGTAAAAGAGTAGAATAAGGAAGTTGAGGTGAGGAGGGATACTTCACATTTTTATCACAGGTAGCATGCTGGTATATCATCAAGATATGAATAATACTATGCTCACTGAGAACCGAACTAAAGCCAAACAGCTCAGTTCACTTCATGGAGTAATCAACATTAGGAAAATTCCCTGAATTGATTACAGGGAGATTCCCTGAGTCATCTTTAGTGTTACTAGATAATTGAACATTTTCTACGGATGAATATGAACAAAATTATGTTTGCGTTACTCTTCCAAATAAATATACAATATGATTATGTAAGCGTGGGAAATGACTCACAGTATCTACGAAACCACAAGCCTTGAATGTGCAATAGCTTATCTCTTTGATTAGATTTTGTTAAAGATAGACTTAGATTCCCATGACTATGATGATGATTTTAACGAGAGAACTGTACACTGGATTAAAAATAAAAAGCAAGATGAAAAAACAGTTACCTGATCAGATCTTGTCATAGTCTATTTATGTCATGCTGAGTTGGTGGCTCATTCCTAAGCACTAAGTCCACAGTTCTAACTATCTCCCAAATAAGTAAAACCTTGAAATCCCACCAACTCTTCAAATAAAAGATGTAGCAACAACAACAACAACAAAAAAAAACCGAGTTTATTATCTTTCCTCCTCCAGCTCTTTGGCCCCCTGTAGTCTCAAGTTACATTGAAGTCATTCTTATTGTAGGCACACAAGCTAGGAATCCTATAATAAATTTTATTCTTTTGTCTTGAGCATTATGGTGAATATTGTGTCCCATTACAACATGTGCATAAAATATAATGAAATAGGCAATATTCCTTGAGCACTCATTATGCCCTGGGCTTTATGCTAAATGATTTGTAGTTGTTTGTTTATTTATTTATTTATTTATTTATTTATTTATTTATATTCAGTCCTCATGTCCATGCAAATTTGTACATAGAAACTTTATTTTCCTACTGCAAATGAGGAAATTCAGGCTTGGAGAAATTAAGTAACTTGTTTAAGTCTGTGCACCTAGGAAGTGGAGGAACAGGGGTTTGAATTTATGTTCTTTCCACAGTACTGTACTCCTTCAGCTCCTCTGCATTCACATGTATTATCCTATTCAGTATCTGATCAGTTTTCATTCCCTTAAACCACATCCTCACTGACATTCACAGAATAACTCTAAATCACTTTCATACTAAAATATCACAAACATATTGACATTGCTTAATAAAAGCAATCCAGATTTTATAACAAAAGGATGAAAATGTTCATAGTTTGGATTTGATTTATCTTTCCGACCTTTTTCCAACTTTATCTTTCCCCATTTTCAGCCATACAACCCATGCTACAGCAAATTTAACAATGTTGCTTTCCCTTAGAAGATTATGCATGTGCAAAAATGCTGAGAATTGAGAGTTGAGAAAGAGTGAGTCATGCCTACAGGGTAGTAGGGACTAGACTGGGAAGGTGGCTGTGGCCAGATTGCAAAGGAACTTGAGTCTCAGGCTTAGGAGCTTGACCTTGAGCTTGGGACTAGGGTAGAGACAAGGGTAGGTGAGAAATATTTTGAAGCATCAGTTTTATTCTCAGAATTTTGGGTGATAGTTTGTCAAAATAAATAACCTATCTCTATTTCTTAGAGTCTTTACATGAACATGATTAAGAAAATTAGAGCCTATAGCAAAATCAATTAGTTTGCTTCAAAGAACTCAATGGCTAATGAAAACTCTGAGACAGTCTAGGACCAAAGTATTCGATTTTCTCAAGTTTTGAAGAAATCAAGTTGGGGATAATGTCAAAAGGACTTTGGGAAAAAAAACTAATCATGTAGTTATTTTCAAAACAAAAAGATGATATAGACTGACCTATAATTTGTTGTTTTGATGAACTATGACAGTGAAATCAATTTGTTATGAGACATACAATATGATAGTGGAAAGTTACTCCTTACTTTATTATCCAATTTTGGAATTTTTCTTAAGATTTTTCTGATTATTAAAAATATTTTTGTTTAATATGATCATTTCTTCATCTAACTTTCTTAGAAATTCCAAGACATAAGGTATCTATTTTTACACATATTTTATCTTTTTATTTTATGCAGCTTGTGAAATCAGAAATAAATATCAAAACACCTCAATTAATAAGTAAGTTCACATTTTTATTCTAAATAATTAATAATGCCTTCTTTTATTTTAGGTTTTACAAAAAATAATATTTAAAAATTAAAAATGCAATGGGAGAGTTCATTAAAATGTTTTTAAAAATCACCAAGTAGTTTATATTGGGTGATTTAAAAAATAACTTACATACATTACTGGATCACAGGATAGCATTCCTCATCCTGCATTCCATGCATGTGACAAAGAATGCTCAGGCCCAGAAGTGCATGTATTTGGAAGACAGAATCCGATGGGCATGACATTTTCTAGCCAGATAAAAATATACATGCATATGTCTGTGTGACTCATTCCACACAACTCAAAATTGCTGTAGAGTGGGTGTAGCTATGAATATTATTGCACAATGTAGTTTTCAAAGAAAAAAAATCAACAAATTTGGCAGATTCCAATATTCTTGAGTAGCTTTGGATTAATTGAAATTTCAATTAATAAAATGTCTAATTAAAATGCATTGAGGGTAAGTCAAGTATTGGAGACCAAATGAGAAAGAATGAGTTATACAAAATCAGAGTGGTAAATAGTCCATAAATGCATATATTTTCTCTGTTGACTACCTTTTAATTAAGTTAAGCAATAACTTGACCAGTAAACTGAAATAAGAAACTAACTTTTCTTGTACTTCAATTTCATTGTGTTTAAAACCGAAATTGTGAGATTTTAATTGTCCAAATATGTTTTTTTCCCCCAGGTGAAGCATAATTGTAGCTTGGTTACTACTTGTGAATGATGAATTTCTATAAATATAAAAAATAAGAGATTTAATAGTTATTACTTTTGAGTGTTTCTTAATACCAAGTATGTGACAAATTGTTTTATATGTATTATATTAAATAAAAAAGAGAAAATATGAATTTCATGCTATTATTACCATTATTTGCAGGTAAAAAACAAGTTAAATACTATCAAATATTCCAGAAAGCTAATAAATGACATAGTTAGAATTAAGCCCCACTTTTATCTGATGCTAGATCTTGTCTCTAAACTAGTACCTTATTAAACATCTTTAAGAAGAACTTGCTTCAGTTTAGCAAAAATGATGGAACCATGAATAATAATTTAAATACAGGTGAGGAGATGATATAAAGGCATATCCCCAGAGTTTTTCAAACATGTATGTAAAAGTTAAGATAATCATATATATATATATATATGATTATATATATATATATATATATATACACACACACACACACACATACATACATATATATACACACACACATTCAGTTTATTTACTGCATATTCCTATTTTACATAATTTACCAATTTATACAAATAAATTCACTCAACTTTACATGTGGCAAAACCAATATTACCATTCTATTTTTGCACAAAGGCTCATACAAACATAGTAATATACAGAAGTTGTGTAGGAAGCTTGTTGTTGGAAGTTTTTAAATGGACTCATTTTTATCCATAACAGAGCCTAGTTTAAGATTTTTTTTTTCAAATCACTCCATGGAAATTCAAAGAAAATTGCATGGTCAATAAAGGTGAAGTCCTGCCAGACCATTAGTGGATAAATTCACTTCATAAGACCTTTCTCTGCAGACAGAATAGCACATCTGTATAGAAAACAGTCTGCTCTGGTTAATTTGGGGGCATCACGATAGCCAATGCCAATCACTGCAGCTTTTGCTATTGCTATTGATAATGGAATTGGCATTGTGAACCATAAAGGCTCTTGATGCCTATCATCTTTTCACTGACTTAGGCACAAGTGAGCTTTAATCAGCATGTATTCTCCTTGTGCATACTGAACAAAGCAAAAGCAAGCAAGCAGGGGAATAACCCTTTGCTGATATCATGTGGCTGCTAACCTAGGTTCAAAGGATTCACTCACAAATCCATATTTGCCTATATATTTGTGACCTGAAAACTGGTTCACATTGATCTCATCTTTACTGATTCCACATGTTCTCATTCATCTGAATAATATATCTGTCCTTTGCTATCAGTCAGACTTGTTTTTTTTCTAATTGTTTCACAATTTTTTCTTCATTTCACAGAAAGCAAATGCCCATAGATGGTAAATATAAGACTTTTAGTGCCAAATAAGTCATATTTATTCACTTTTCCATGTATGCCCCATTGTTTTCTTCCATTCCAAAAAGATTTATTATGAAATTACTCAACACTACCATAGCTTTCTGTTTTGTTAAACTGTGAAAAGTTGCTTAACCACCCTGAGCATCAGTTTTTTCCTGTCTAACATGTGTATGATCAAAGCGAATTAAAATTGTGGTAAAAAAATAAGTGAGAACATTGCTGGAAAGTTCATAAAACACAGCCTGGAAGGTCCTCAGAGCCTGGTGATTCTTGCATTTCTTTATTAAAGCCTTGATAAATGATGAATTGGATAGTAGCAACTGGTGAGATTCATCCAAAAGATCAACTAAATAATCTGTGTAGACATAGTCTTTTCTCTTGCTCCTTAAGAAAATTGGACTTTTAGTCATGGGTCATATCTGGAAGCTAGAGAGGAAAAAGAAAATGCAGAATGAGAGTATGGAAATTTCATGAAAATCCAAGGGAGGTCAGTAAAGTAGGAGAAAGAAAGCATGGGGAGGGAGCAGTAGAGGATAGAAGAAATACTAAGGAATGATGCTGGCCCAAATATATTGTAATATTCTGTGTATGTACAAATATGTAACAACGTATCCCACCATTATGTAAAATTATAATTCACCAATAAACTATAGAAAAAGATTAGACTTTTTAAATGAAAGTCAGTTACATACGATATATTCCGGAAATTATATCAAGTGATGATGGACGTTATCCTTAGAAACAGGAAGAAAAAAGTAAATTGGAGATGAAATGGAATAAAGCAGAAGAAGGACCTTTCGTGGACCACAGATTAAGAGCCAGAAATGGAGAATTGCAGTTAATTAACCTCCTACTTCTGAGAAATCAGGAGAGGAAAAGAAAAGAAGAAAATAATAACAAAAATAAAAATTCATACATCTGGTTTGCAGGCACTAGGAAAAATACATATTAAGTATTCACAAGTGAGTAAAGATAGCGAATGTATGAGCTTGTAAGTGAAGTATCTCCAGCTACCAACCTACCTATCTATATCTATCTACCACCTGTCTATTCATCTCCCCTTATCATGCCATAAATGTTAATAGTATTCAACTATTTACAATGGGTAAAACAAAATTTGGAAACACAATAGGTGTAGGTACTGAACTGAACTAAAAGAATGCATTTTATATAAAATATAATAATGATGCTGTTTTATATCTCTACAAAGAGATTTTGTAAGCCCAACATCCATGATCTACATTTTCCTACTCATTAAAATTACTTCATTTATTATCTTAATAGCAACAAACCTCCTAGATTTCTCTTGTACTTCAAATGATTTGAGGTATACTCTTCAGCAAAAATAAATAAATAAATAAATAAATAGACTATATATACAGACTTGGTAGCAGAATATTGCTGAGAATACTTTTCATCATAGCTTTTTTCTATGCTACCGTTCTAGCGCAGAGCATGTTGGCAGTAAGGCACTTAGAAAAACAACAATGCTAATTAGTTTCGTCACATGTTAGTTAAAAATGAAATTGTAAAGATCCTCTTCCAGAGTGGAAGAAAAGCTATTCAATCTTCATAGACTATATCTTGAATGATATCCTTTTAAAATATTTCAAAAAATGTATTATTTTACTCTATGTCTGTTCATTTTCAAGGAAAAGTAAAATTTGAAGTAAATTTGAAGCAAATTTTCTTCAAATTTGAATTTGGGTAAAGATATAAAGTCCAAGACATTGAAAAAGTTGTATTCATTTTGATCCTTAGGTTACTTTTATGGTCTGTTTTTTAATATCAAAAAGGAAACATTATCAGACCTCTGCCTAATTTTAGCAAACTGATGTACTTAAAGGATGCATATTATATAGCAAATATATCTGCTTGGATTGAATCATGGATATTAAATTTGCTTTAGCATAAAATACACAACTACAAATACATTATTATCCTGCATATATAATAGTAAGGAATAAAGTACTCCCTATAACGTTATGACTTATGGAATTTTTCTCTTTATAGAAGAGTATTCAATTTTTAATATTTGGTTAACAGTTGTGTGGGAAATTTTGTACCAATTTGTCTGTAAATCAGTGAGTTTAATTATCGCAAAGAGGAAAAAAAACTTTGCCAAGATCAGTGTATTACCAAGAGAAGGCAGATGCCTGGAGGATAAGAAAACTTAGAAGATGGCATTCACTCAAGGGTATAGGGACACATTCCTTCCATGTGTGAGAACTCAGGGAACAGATGCCAAGAATTCATGAACAGCAAACCCCCCTCCTTACAAGGCACTAAATGCAAAGCACTTTCTCATGTGATTCTGCAGCAGGTTGTCCTTTGAGTACACCTTGAGAAGCACAAATCTGACTCTCACTCTTTCTGGCTCAGAAAACCCAAGCAATTTTAAATACATTAACTCTATCTATCCAGAACAGACTTAGATCACACAGAAGTTCACTGAGAGTCAAGAATGTAATTCATGAGCTCACAAAGTTTATAGAAAGCAATATATGAAAAAAAGATGCCAAAGTATTAGTTACAATGAAAATTATAACATTCATGCAAAACACTATAAGTAGATCACTAAGGCAAGGCAATTATAATCAGAAAACTGCTTAGAAAATAATCAAAACAAAATGATTTATAGAATTTTTAAAAAATTACAGCAAGGTACAAATTGTTATTGATCTCATGAAAATCTTGTGAGCTATACAAAATGTTTTTGCTATATCCATTTTTATGAAGGAATACCAATATATGTATAGAAATTTGTAAAAAACATACAATATCTTTTCATATCTCTACCTCTCAGAATAACGTTAAATTTTTAATGTATTTCATTCTTAAGTATTTTAATGTATTGATACTTAAGTATTATATAACTTATATTATACATGTGGCTGCATATATTGTTCCTTTGATCATAAAATAATATCAATAAATAGTAATGATAATTAACAATACTGTACACACTTGAAGTGCACTAAGAGAAAAGAGCTCACTAAACACACACACACACAGACAAATGATAACTACACAGAGGTGATAGATAATTTAATTAGCTGGATTGTGGTGATCATTTCATAATGTGTATATATTTCAAAACATCAAGCTCTGAACCTTAAAAAATGTACAATTTATATATGTCAATGATATCTCAATAAAGCTGCTTAAAAATATAGATATCGTCATTATTTTCCTTGATTTTGTTTTGTTTTGTTTTGGTACTGAGGATTAAGTCCAAGGGCACTTTATCACTGATGTACATACCTAAATCTTTTTATTTTTTATTTGAGACACAATGTCCCTAGGTTGTCTCCAGGTGGCT
The DNA here is from genome assembly GCF_045843805.1 of Urocitellus parryii. Lineage (NCBI taxonomy): Eukaryota > Metazoa > Chordata > Mammalia > Rodentia > Sciuridae > Urocitellus > Urocitellus parryii. The sequence continues at coordinate 109,179,659 of NC_135540.1, read as the reverse complement.
GAGATTAATTTCAAACTTTCAATCCTCTTACCTCAGCCTCCCAAGTCCCTGGGATTACAGGTGTGTGTCACCTTGCCTAGCTTCCTTGATATTTATTGCAAGTCATCACATGAGTCATGCGTGAGCTGCCAGAAATAATGATCATCTATATGAAAGTATCGAGAGTTTGCTGCCATACTGTCACTGTTAGCTGCTGCCTGACCATGATGCTGCTGCCCATTTACTGTGTATCCAGGGCTGTTGAGAGCAGGCTTAATCAATACAGCATCCTGAAGTGCTTTCTACATGTGTAAATACAAACAAATAACATGTGAGAAAAATATCACATAATATTACTAATAATTCATCCTAGAGATATAAATATAAACAAACTCTAAGAATAAAGGAAACAAAAGAAATAGGAAGGACCCCCCCCCCCCCCCCCCCCCCCGCAAACAGAAGTTTACATTGCAATCAGAAAGTAAGTTTGGCGGGCGCAGTGGTATACACCTGTAATACCAGCAGTTCAGGAGGCTGAGACAGGAGAATAGCAAATTCAAATCGAGCCTAGGTAAAAACGAGGCACTAAGCAGTGCAGTGAGACCCTGTCTCTAAATAAAATACAAAATAAGACTGGGCATGTGGTCAAGTGCCCCTGAGTTCAACCCACAGTATCCAAAAAGAAAAAGAAAGAAAGTAAGATTTATTGGTATATAAAAATATGTAATCTTTAAGTGAGAAAGTAAATATTTTTCTTATCTGTATAGGTCAAAATAGTCTGTAATGGAGATAATTCAGACAGACTTTTATAAGGAAGGATAGTCTCTCTCTCTCTCTCTCTCTCTCTCTCTCTCTCTCTCTCTCTCTCTCTCTCTCTCACACACACACACACACACACACACTTTTGACCACAATAGCTGTCTTGTGCAAAAATGAGTGAACAGGAAAAGAAGGATGTCATTTGCAAGGGATGCGTCATGGGAAAAAACCCAAGTGGAAATGAGCAAGCCTGGTGTAGACCACATCTCAACACCACCTGGACTATGTATGGCTCACAAGAATTGATGAGAAGAATATAAAATATGGGTGAGTGCTTAAGAGACCAACTTTGACAATGGGCTTTTTCAAAGTGATTTACATAGATCAACATTCAGCATTTTATAAAACACTGTTTTTTGTTTAGGTATTTATACTATCCCTCTTTCTTTCCAAACAATAAAATGTTTGCCTTACCTATGGCTGCTTTCTACATTCCTTCATGGCAATTTATTGTACATATAAGATATATTGTTTCTACCCTACTTTGTTAAAAACTTTTTTATATTTGTTTATTGTTTTAGTCCATCTTTCCTTTACTATAACTAAATGCCAAAGATTTGATGTATATAAACAAAAGAGGGTTACTTAGCCCACATTTCTGAAGATAAGGGCCTGGAATTGGTGGTGATGGCTTTCTTGCAGGCAGAGTCCCAAAGTGGCAAAGGGTATCACGTGACAAGAGAGAGGGAAATGTGCCTGAGTTTCTTTTCTGGTCTCTTTCTTCTTAGAAAGCCATTATTATTCAATCACATGAGCCCCACCCTCTCTAATTCTAGTCACTTCCTGAAGACCCCACCGACCTCTAAACACAGTCATCAAGCTGAGTTTCTACCCTCTTAATATTTCACTAGGTTAAGTTTGAACACAAGGACTCTTATGGGCAGGTTCAAACCACATCCAAGCCATAGCATTCACTTCAGTCATCGATCTGATCTCTTTTTTAGAAGATGAGCAATTTCAATTAGTTTGAATTTGCAAAACATGGTGAAAATAAGTACAAGTTTTTGAACAAGGGAATAATATGGTAAAAAAAAATCAACATTTGGGGACTGGAATGAGGTGGAGGAAATGAATAGAGGTAGAAAGGAGAAAATGAAATTGTGGACAGAAATTGGCAGGTCAGGTAATGTTCGAGTAGAGCTATGAGGTGATGGGAATGCCTGTGTGTAGCAGAGGAAATGATAAGAAAAGCTGCAGAGAGACAATGAGACAAAGGAAAAGGACATAACAGGGACAAAAACCGCTGTGGGTATTAAAAGCTCCTCAGCTTGCTTTATCTTTTAATTGTCTTCAAAAAGATAAAGGAACTTAAAGAAATCACTGGGGATAAAACTGAAGTTCTAGGAATGCATATAGAGATGCTATCAAGGAAAAAAGTAGAATTAATGAATTTTAAAAAGGTAGAAAATAGCTGGCTAATGAAGAAAACAACACATGATTTTTGATCATCGACATTTTAATATTTACATGCATATAAATAATAAATAAATCCATGCCATTTTTTTATAAATACGTGCACTATTAGTAGTTTTTCTATGCTTGTATGTTAATAGAATGTGAACTGATTTTTTGAAATATTTTTGAACTCTGTGTTCTGGAAATCAAATGAGATTTTAGTATTCAATTCAGAGGACACATAAGATGAAAGAAACATGCCGAAAATAAATATAGGAATCTATACTAAGATTTCTAATAGTTCATGGGTTAGTGTTCATAGAAAAATGTTGTTATAATTAATTTTTCTTGAAGCCCATGATAAAAAACAGTAAAAGAAAAAAAAAAGAGAAGCCAGTTAATTCTCTACACACTGTCAATATCAGTTTCCTGTGGAATGACAAAGTGAGAGAAGTCAGGCAATAGTAATTTCAATCACCTTGAGATTGATTTATTTTCAATTGCAAGTTCAGTCTGGTGAAAGGTGTTATAATGGCAGCTGGGAAGATCCCCAAAGTAAAGTAAAACATGAGAAGCAGTAATTTAAACTGTTCCACATGCAGGCCTCCGTCTTGACCTGGAGAGAGCAGCAGTTACTGGACTCCTCTTCTGTTTACACTAATGCTACTGAACTTGAATTTTATCTTTAGAGTGAAGCATCCTTCGAGTAATTTCTATTTTTGACTTCAGTAAATAAAACACAGAGTGCATTGTGTTTCAGTTGCAGTAATGTGGCACTGAACCATTGTCTCTATGCTGTTAGTAAATGTAAGTCATATGTATAGAAGATACTATTAAAAGTGTAAACAATACTTCGTCCCTTCACAGAGTACTTGACATTATCATCTTATTTGGTATTTAGCAATATTTTGATTAAATTGACTTAACAATTGATTGAGTGCTTTACCTTTGACTGTGCCAATCACAACACAGCCATATAGTTTACACCAGCATTTTCCAATATTCTATTAGTGGCACTCTGGGCATCTGCAAGTTCATACACTTTAATGTTTTCAAATTTAATTTCATTAATAAATAATTACTATGAACCTCCTGAATAATGTGAATGATCATCTTAAAATTGTATACTGATGTATTTCATTTCCTGCTTCAGAATTTGGGTTTGCAAACACACACTGTTTACCAAGTGAGACCCTAAAATAAACATTTAACATTAAATATATTTTTTCTCAAAATGGAGTTCAAAGAGTGAGATATCTGTAGATGTCTTCCTGGAAAGATGAATACTGGGGATTCTGGTTTCAGCTTCAGAGAACAAAATCCACTGAAGCTTATACAAGCAGAGAATGATTTCACATGTAATAGTATAAAGTAGTTTGCAAAGTCATTGGGAGATCTAAAGAAATATGTTCCAACAGAAATAATTCTCAAATATGCCACAGAAATGGGCAGCCAAGAGAGCTGTGCTTCTACTCCATACAGAAGCTGCTTCTTTCACTAAGCAAAACAGTGCTGAGTCTATTGGCTCCAGACCTCATGATCTTGGACACAAAACATACCAGCACTTGTGTAATTTATCTTCATGTATCCAATAGAAACAGACGTGCAATCATTGTATGCTGAACAGATGAATGGATGTTCTTTCTCATCTATTATATTATGCCTTGCATATATTCTTGCACAGCTTGTCTTTTTGAGTTCATTTGGGTAAATGTCCAAAGGAGTCAAATAGTTAACTATGGCCATGGAGAAGAGCTAGATATCAAAAGTGAAGCATATTGATATACAATTTTGAATTATTTAATGTAAGAAGCCAGTATGATGGAACAAAATCTCAGAAATTTCAATGATTCAAGAAGATAATAATTTATTTTTCAAAATAAAATGAACTTTGTAGGCAGTGGGGGGAAGGGAGGCTACTCTGCTCCATATCTTCATTCACAGAAGAGGGTCATTGAAAGTCATGTGATGAATAGAGCCAAATTTTCTGTAGCTTGAATCAAGATTCAGTTGGCAAATGGTGGAGCTGAAGATGTTTATTGTCTAGGCCTTGAGGTGGTGCACAAATTCTGTTTACATCCCCATTTGACAAGAACATTCATATAGCTCATGGGACTAGAGTGGAGACAGGAAGTACAAAGTAAAGTGTATTTGTGTACTTTATCTCCAGGGTGGATTAATAGGAAGCAATTTTGTTGGATATGTCACTCTGTGGCAGTGTTGGAAGAGAAAGCATAGCATTTGATTTATAAAAATCATTATGTCAAATTTTAAGGTGAATGTTAGATTTGAAAGAAATTCATAAGCAATATAGATCAAAACACTTGATCTGTTAATAATGATAGGATTTTAACTATCCTGCTGAAACCACAATGTTGTGTTTTAAAGTGTCTTTGGATGCATTAAAAATAAGATTTATTTTTCTGCATAGAAACTGACCCAGGTTATTTGCACTATGCTGGGCATATAAACATCTTCCAGGTGAAGCAGTTTGCAAGTGCTGCCTTGCCCTGATGAGATATTCTTTTTTAAAAATTTTAATTTGTTAAATATGATAATAGAATGCATTATGATTCATATTACACATATGGAGCACAATTTTTCATATCTCTGGTTGTATATAAAGTAGAGTCACATCTTTGTGCCTTCATACATGTACTTAGGGTAATAATGACCTTTGCATTCCACTGTCTTTCCTACTCCTATACCCCACTACCCTTTTCTCCTTTTACCTATCTAGAATTCATTTAATCTTCCCATCTCTCCACCCCCACAGCATATTATGAATTAACATACTTAAATCAGAGAAATCATTTGGCATTTGGTTTTTGGAGATTGGCTGATTTTCCTTAGCATTATATTCTCCCGCTCTATCCATTTACCTGCAAATGCCATGATTTTATTCTCTTTGATTGCTGTGTAATATTCCATTGTGTATATATACCACATTTTCTTTATCCATTCATCTACTGAGGGGCATCTAGGTTGGCTCCTCAGTTTAGTTATTGTGAATTGTGCCTCTATAAACATTGATGTGGCTGTGTCCCTGTAGTATACTGTGTTTAAGTCCTTTTGGGTAGGATAGCTGGGTCAAATGGTGGTTCCATTCCAAGTTTTCCAAGGAATCTCCATATTGCTTTTCTTATTGGCTGAACCAATTTGTAGTCTCACCAGCAATGTATGAGTGTGCCTTTTCCCCCACATCCTTGCCAACACTTATTGTTGCTTGTATTCTTAATACCTGTCATTCTGACTGGAGTGAGATAAAATCTTAAATAGTTTTGATTTGCATTTCTCTAATTGCTAGAGATGTTGAAAATTTTTTTCAGATATTTCTTGATTCATTATATATCTTCTTCTGAGAAGTGTCTATTCAGTTCCTTGAGCAATTTATTGATATTTTTTGCTTTTTTGATATTAAGATTTTTGAGTTCTTTATATATTCTAGAGATTAGTGCTCTATTCGATGTGTGTGTGGTAAGAATTTGTTCCGTATTAGTGGGCTTTCCATTCACCTCACTGATTGTTTCTTTTGCTGAGAAGTCGCTTTTTAGTTTGAATCCATTTATTGATTCTTGATATTGGTTCTTGTGCTTTAGGAGTCTTATTAAGGAAGTTGGGGCCTAATCTAACATGGTGGGCTTTGGGCCTACTTTTTATTCTAATAGACACAGTGTCTCTGGTTTAATTCGTAGGTCCTTGATATATTTTGAGTTGAGTTTTGTGCATGTTGTGAGTAGGAGTTTAATTGCATTTTGTTTCATATGGATTTCTAATTTTCCCAGCACCATTTGTTGAAGAGGCTATCTATTCTCCAATGTATATTTCTGATGCCTCACAGGGACTGTGGAAGAAAGCAGGGGTTTCCATTCTCATATCAAATAAAATAGACTTCAAGCTAAAGCTATTCATACAGGATAAAGAAAGATGTTTCATACTGCTCAAGGAAACCATGCACCAACAAGACATAACAATTATAAATATATATGCCTCAAACAATGGAGCATCTACATTCATCAGGCAAACTCTTCTCAAGTTGAAGAGTCAAATAGAACACAACACAATAATCTTGGGTGACTTTAACACACCTCTTTCATCACTGGATAGATCTTCCAAACAAAAGCTGAACAAAGAAACTATAGAATTCAATAATACAATCAATAACTTAGACTTAACTGACATATATAGAATATCTCATCTTTTAACGAGAGAATACATTTTCTTCTCAGCAGCACATGGATCCTTCTCTAAAATAAACCATACACTATGCCACAAAGAAACTCTTAGCAAATATAAAAAAAGTACACATACTACCCTGCATTCTATCAGACCATAAAGAAATGAAATTAGAAATCAATGATAAAATAAGAAATAAAAGCTACTGATGAGGTATATTTTTGCCTCTAGACAAGTAGTAAGCTGCCTTACTGGAAACATCTGTGTTACATGGGAGTGTCCTTTAACTGAGGCTAATACAAAATTTTTATTTCTAAGAATGGACCCTTTAAAAAGAAGACTAATGCTGAATCTAAGGTGATGATAATTGTGAAAAGCAGAAATGCAGGAGCTGGCAGACAGAAACTTCCAGAAAGGGGCAAAATCTTACAGCTACCCTACATCCAGGGAGTTTGCTTCCTTCTGTATATTTTCCTAAATGCTATGAATGGAGTAAAATAGTGTCTAATAATACCTGGTTTTATGTGATAAGTTAGATGATGTCATATTGAAAATATAGATTAGAAAAAAATGGAAGGATCAGATACAACATTCCAAAGATTGCACTTGCAGTGGCAATCTAATGCAATGCTCTTTATGCTTTTACACTTCAATAAGATATTCTGAAAAATCATCTTTAAAAGCAGGTTTAGGATAATATGGTTTTACATTATATAAGAGCCTCCTACAAGGTGCACAGGCAATTATTTAATTAGTTTTCAGACTTATTTTCCAATTTTGTCCAGTATAAATTTAGCTGTGGTGAAAGGTCTTAGAAATATTGATATTTTATTTTCATTTATGTATATGGAATTCTGGAATAGTATTGGAATAAATTATTGGAATAAAGTGATTGATATTTAAGGGCCATTGGTATATATTTACAAATTATTTATTTTGAAATTTATGGCTTTTGTTGGTCATATATGTTCTGCAAAAGTATTTATCATTATTAGTTGGAACTATTTTTTCTTGATTTTAATAAGGAAAGTGTTCTTTTTTGTACTACTTTACAAATTTTTAACTAATAAACATTTTAATTGACCACTTAAGTTTTATTTTCTTTTTCTTTAATTAGTATGTTCAGTTTCTTTGAACTTATTTTCTATTAGGATGTTCAACTATGTCTTACTAGTTGATAAAATTCTATTTTTTTTTCTTTTTATTGGTGGTGGGGCAGGGGAATGCTATAGATGAACCTAGGGCCTGCACATGCTAAGCAAGCATTCTACCACCAAGCTACATCACCAAAATCTTTCATTTTTATTAGAGAACGTAATTTATTTACCCTTTTCCCTGTCTACTATGATTATTAATTCTAGGTTTCATTTTTCTATTATTTTGATTAAGGTGGTACATATTTTTTTAATGCATGTAGAGTTTTTAACTTGTTTTCTATTTTTCTTTTTCTTATGATTTCATTTGCTTTCATGCATACAGTTTTCCTCCCTATCTTAAGCAGGTTCAAATTTGTAATATTTTTATTTTTTTTTTATTTTATTGTTTTATTTTCACCATTTAAATGAGCAGAATAGTGTCCCAGTGGTATCCACATCTTATTACACAGATCTGTAAATGTAATACCTTATAAGGCATACAGGACTTTGCAAATATGAATAAATTGAAGATCATGAAATTAGGAAATTATCCTGGTTTATACCAATGAGATGGGCTAAATGTAATCACAAGAGTTTTTATAAAAGGGAGGAAGAGGTTCAAAGTCAGAGGGAGAGATATGACGGTGAAGGAAGAGGCCAGCATGACGCAGCCACTAGTCAAGTCACCCTAGAAGCCTCTAGAAGCTGAACAAAGACATGGAGCCAATTCCCCTGGGTGCTTCCAGAGGAAATGCAGCTCTGCCAACACTGTGACTTTAGTCTGATGTGACCCATTTCAAACTTCAAAACCCCACAACTGTAAAACAATAGTTTGCTATATTTTAAGCCACTAAATAATTATGGTTGTAATCATCTGTAATAGCAGAAATATGAAATTAATACCATTCAGTTGACTTCAAAATTATGTTTAATTTAATAAAAACAAGATATATATTTTCCAAGAGGCAGAAAAAAACAAGGGACTCAGAAATAGGTTCTAGTATCTGGGAAACAGAAGGTTCCCTGAGAAACTTTGTGTGGCCATTAGGTTATGGTAGCAGTTTTTAAGTTTTGGGATGTTCATCCCCAGAACTTCAGTTAGACTGGTACAGTTGCTAAAAATTTCAGTAAGATACTGCAACAAAAGGAAGAAGATAAGTAGGAAACCCTAATCTGTTAAATTAAAATCCTGATTTACAGAGGTTCCTCTTCAGGAAACAGTACTCTCCCTTGAGGCCATTATGAAAGCGACTGAGGACAGGCTCTCTGGAAATCTTTTTCATTCTGTTTGACCAGATATTTATCTCTACCAATGATTACTTATAAACATATCTGGGAATTCCAGCTAAAACTATTCCGACAATTCTATAAATACGTTTTAAAACTAAATTGTATTATTTTCTAGTATTGAATGACAACATTGGAAATTGTAGCCATATCTGCTATTGTCTTAGTGTTTCCTGGCTATTTGAACATGGTATACTTCTTCCTATTTTGTGCTTGTGTGTGTGTGTGTGTGTGTGTGTGTGTGTGTGTATGAGTGTGTGTAGCTACTCCTTTCTTATTTATATTTCCCAGGAAGTTGAAATATTCTTCCTCAGCAAGAGGAGTTATATCCAAGTGATTGACAGGTGCTCTAACTTCAGATTACCTGGCTTGAATCTTCTTCTACTACTTAAAATTGTTCTGTGATCTTGAACAATACATTAGCCTTCCCTGAGCTTTAAATTCCCCTCATATAAAATGGAGATAATAATAACTCATAAGAATAATTTGAGGCTGGATTTAGGTAATAAATATATTTTGACAGTGTCAAATTTAGAGTCCACACTCAGTTAACTCTGATTATTTATTCTTCTTTTCATCTCATGTCCATTTCAAACCTTACCACACTTCAGTGCCCAAATAACCATAATTCAGAAGTCATTTTTGACAACCACATATAATTATACTCTTCCCCCTCTCCTGGAACTTCTTAAAACTACTATTTGAAAAATCAAATATTTTTACTTCATTAGGTTCATAAAAATAGGCTGCTTAATTTTTAATTACATACATCTTTTTATTCAACAATGTTACATTTAATAATAAGTAATTTCTGTGTGATGTCTGGATCTCTGTTGAAGTTTTCTTCCTAAAAAGTAGGAATGCTAATAGGACTCATAGGCTCATTGTGAAAACTAAATGAGTTTATGTATATTAAATGCTTGGAAAAATGCCTGGAACATAGTAAGTGATAAAAATGTTATTTTTTTTTACTGGAATTATCATCGTTATGTTCAAAACACTATAAATTTTTTTAACACTACAAAAAAAATACTATACTATGCACTTCTTAAGAAGGCCTATTGAAATTGCCTTCCTTATATCACATTGTAAGCTTTCAATAGATATCAAGTTGATGATTGGCAAAAAAAAATGGATTGTGGAAGTAATATTAATATATTTGATAACAATCATTTAATGGAAAATTTGATGTGCAATTGGACATGTGAATATACATTTGTTTCAAAAGAAAGAAGATAGGAGGAGGAAATGCTTTTTTTTTTTTTTTTTTTTTTTTTTTGTTCCCTGTGTCCTGTCAACAGAGAGATTGGGCTTCTTCTTTATAAGGTTGACTGGAAGGAATCAGTGGCAATAGCGAATGATCTGCACAAGGAAATGGCTCCGAATTATCTGAAATAGTGTGGATGGGAGGTTGCTTATGTGTATGCCCATGCGAAAGCCCTGTAACAAATTCAGTAAATAGGAGATGTGACAGTGAAATTGATAGGATTTGTGCTTAAAAGGAATTTAGCTTGTAAAGTATAAAAAGAGTTCTCTTTTCTTATAATGCCATGGCAAAAGCAGAAATTTCTCAAAAGCTGAGAAATTTGGCAGAGGTATAATATGGAAAGAGGCCAGAAAGGAAATTTCTGGAGATACAAAGGGTATCTCTGAAGCATGCGCTAATTATCAGTGCCCAGCTATTTTTACCATTTTTAGTTGAAGCTTCCCCTGGAAGGGCCGATCCTTTCTAGATATATCTTCCAGTCAGAAGGAAAAAGTAAAATCAAAGACCAGAATCTAGCACCTGGGTAGTTCCCATTTTAGCCTATTCCAGTTTATATACTTTCTTTTGTGTTGCTGGATTATTTGAGTACATTATTTTCAATATCATTTGTTCTTTCATTAGGTCATTCGCTCACCAAGTATTGGTTGAGCAGTACTCTGTCAGAGAGACTGGCTAGATAGCCTAGCAGTAACAATCATAATTATTATCATCTTAATAATTATAGTAAACTTTGTAGCACACTTTACAGAGTATTGTGAGTCAGACTGGGAATTGTTCAAAGCATTTGATTCTCACAAACAAATAATTATGTAGCAAATGCTAACAATCCCGTGACTTACAGATGAGGAATTGAAGCACAGATTGGTGAGTGACCCTCCCAAGTCCATACCCTAGTAAAAGTCACAGTGCCCATGACTCCAGTCTGTGCCTTTAGCCAACATGCTGAAGATGTCTCTGGAATGATCCCATGCTTTAGAAAACTTACAATCTGTTATAAGGAACCATACTTAAAATGAAGTGTGGCCAAAGTCCTACTGGGGTAATTATAAGGTATGGTGAGAACTCTTGTGAGAAGTATCCAACTCATCAGAGCAAGAATGAGCCCATCTAAGTATAATGGGGAGTCACGTTGGGTTAAGAAGTGTAAATGTTCTAGGAAGAAGAACAGCATGCCTCAAGTGACAGAGTATACCATCCGGCCCTTTTGAGAAATGAAATCAAGTTCACTGGATGTATAGAAGAGAAAAGAGAAAAGGAATGAGTGAACATAGTAATTTAAGAAAAATCATTCTTAGGGTCAGGATGCAAGAACACCAGACTGAATCTTTCTCTCCCAGGTCTTTTTAAAGAGATAATGCCTGACCTGCCTTCCAAAGCCTCACTTTTAATAAAAGGTGCACTGATGTTTGAATGGGCTTCTACCTTGTCAGGCAGAAACATTCATGATGCCAGGAAGATTTAATGGGGAATATATAGCTCTGATCCATTGCTTTGCTTTCCAGAGAATTCTCCTGCTTGCCTTTTCTTCTAGTCGATAGCAGACAATCTTTTTGAAAACGTTCTATAAAGAATCTTGTAAATCTTTAAAGCAAAAGAAATCAACTTATAATGATAAATGGAGGAAGAGATGTTAGAACAGGAAGAACTTATAAGAGGATTAAGGAAGCGAAGCTTGGATGTCCTTTCAAGATGTCAGAGAGTGACTAAAAAAGTTAAAAGTGATTTGAAGAACGATTTTAAAAGGACTGAGTCAAGACAAGGCTTTCAATGAGAAAGTCAATATTCCATAAGGCAACAGAAGTATTCTGTGAAGAGAAGCAAGGGTAGACAAACAAAGGGGAGGAAATTGAAATTAAACAGCAAAAATTAAAGTACAGGTGAGAGAATTTGCAGTATCAACATAAAAAGTGTAAAGAAAATGCAAGACAAGAATAAAGACAGAAAACACAAAATATGAAGAGAAAGGGCACAGAAGAAGAAATTAGAAATAAAGGTAAGTTTCGTATGAGAAAGAAAATTATAAGTCATATAAATAGTAGTTATGCATGCCAATAGCAAGAAATTACAAGGGGTAAGAAATTATTCTACAATAGATATATCAACTCAGAAAACAAGTCTATTGATTAAGGCAAAATTTGGAGTTTCTTTTGGGTTTGCTATTTGAGGGTTTTTTTTTTTTTTCAGTTGAGTCTTTCAGCCCTTTAAAAAGAAATTCTAAGAAAACATTTGGATTGAAGGAATTTGGATAAGAGGTGAAAAGATCAGTACAAGGAAAATTACCAGTAATAATTTTATTATAAAGGAGGAAAGAAAAGCTTTAGATCCTGGAGACCACTAACATCGCTGCACACTGATTACAAGACTCTCAGGCATCTCGCTGCAAAGGTTGGCAAGCTTAGCAGAGGCGGGACACATACGCCAGAAAGCTAAAAATAGCAGATTGTCAACTTCAGAGGAGATCTGAAACAGGCCAAAATGAAGAGGTGGGGAAATTATTAATTAGTCTATTCAAAAATATGGCTTTGAGGATTAGCCATAAATAATTTTCTTTCAATCAAGATCCAAAATACTTTGCCAGATAAGCTGCTGAAATAAGTGAGGATGTTATATATCAAAATGACCCACATTCTAATGCTCCATGGGTGGGGGAAGAAATAAATTAATGTGACAGTGACAGTGAGGCAAGTCTACCCACATAGTCCTTCATTTTCATGTGCACTTTGTAGACTCTCTCAGAAGAAAATAAATAACAAATCTGAGAGAAGACAAATGAAAATGATTAAAAAAAAAGGAGAGAGATGCTATCACAGGTTAATAAAGCTAGGTACCTTATGCAGATAACATTGCTATGACGATAGCAGACAAACCAAACATGAAAATATTTAAAATCTGTAAAGAATACTTCAGGAAAGCTGAAGCAAGAGGCAGCACAACACACTGCTATAAAATGAGACAAAGGCAGATCTGATACTGTGGAAGATATCAAAGTGCAGGCTGGGCCACTGGCAATGCTTGACTTGCTCTGGAGAGGAAGAAGTGCAAAATGACATTAGTGCAATGAAAATAAGAGAACAGAAGATGAAAATAAACATAGGGGATTTGAAAATTATTAGGAAGCTGCATACATATAATTAAGCATTGCCTACTGCCAACTTGCATTTGCACATAGCTGCTCCCCCCACCTGCAGGCAGCTCCCTCCTTAATGAGTCATTTCAAAGTCTGCATGGAACAAAAGAGGCAAGAAAAGTTAATGAAAAGCTCCATGCCTCCCAGGAGAGAACGAAATGGTCAATGTCATCAAAGTGTTTCATCAGCTAAATTCTTTATCTTTCAAATATACCAAGGCAGAAATGGCAAGAACTGGGAGAGATGTTGAGGCACACTGGAAAATCACCAATTTGGGGAGTATCAGGTTTGTATAACCAACAGTAAATCTGGGCCACTTATTTACCTAATCAGTCTCCATTTTATTTTCTTATGTAAAAAAGGATAACAGTCATGCACTCTGTCTGTTTTTCTCTCTCTCTCTCTTTCTCTCTCTGTCCTAAATTCATAGTAAGAATTAAATGGGGATGTATATACTAAGTGCTCAACACATAAATGCTCAAATATCTAGATAGATTTTAGTACAAGTAGCATTTTAAAATCCAAATGCTCAGAAGACGTTAGGAAAGACAAACTGAAATCAAAAATGATGATGGAAAGTTGGAGGCTTCAGAAATATTTCTATAGATACTGAATATCATACCATGTGTAATATTTGAAAGTGAAACAAAAACCTCACAAGCATGAGAAATGTAAGAAGAGGCAACAAAGAAACAGAAGACATTTAGAGCCATTTGTCAATGGAGGAGGAGGAAGATAAGATGACTTACAGTCACTGTAGTCAGTGACTGAATATTAAGTGAAAATAAGAAAGAGCAAACAAAGGTTATGGTTATTCTTCAGAATAGCAGAAAGGATGAAATATTATTCATTCATTCATTCATTCATTGACTTACAAATTTAACAAATATTATTATTAGGCATTTTTAAAATAAAAGAACTGCTAAAATAAATTACGTAGAAGAAATGATGAATGTGCAAAAGAGGTCCATGCAGATTTGTTTGCATTATATTAAACTGTGATGTGCTTAATGGTGATTACAGCAGGATGGGGATCCATGTAAAGGAAATTAGGCCACTGCAAGTCTGTTACAGTCTTATGTGAGAATGGCTGGTCTGATCTTTACAAATCTGAAGAACGATTTTACCTGGTACACTCAATCTTCAAGCTGCAAGGGAGATGTGCTTCACTCAGGCTTCTGAGCTGCCCTTCAGCTGTTTTCACATCCACAGCTCAGAGTCCTGGATAAAGAAGGTAAAACAAGGCCCCAAGTGGTTGTGCAAGTTTGTAATCCCAGCAACCTGGGAAGCTGAGTCAGAAGGATCATCAGAGTTCAAAGCCAGCGTCAGCAATTTAGTGAGGCCCTTAGTGACTTACTGAGACCCTCTCTCTAAATAAAACATATTTCAAAAGGGACTTTCAGATGCTGCTCAGTGGTTAAGTACCCCCAAGTAAGTCACTGGTATCAAAAGAAAGAAAAAAAAAGGAAAGGAAAATTAGAAATATCTGCCTTCATCAAAGACTACTGCTTCTTTGGAATAATGCCTGAGAAGTCAGCTAATTCTGCATAATAATAACTTTAGCTATATGGGGTGGCACATGCTTGTAATCTCACCTACTAAAGATGCTGAGGTAGGAGGATCACAAGTTTCAGGCCAGCCTCAGCAACTTAGTGAGACCCTGTCTCTAAATTAAAAGTGCTGGAACTCTGGCTCAGTGGTTGAGCACCCCGGGTCCATTTCCCAGTACTGGAACAAAACAGAAATAAGAACAAAATCTTTAAACTATTTACTTCATTGTAGATGTAAGTAGTCTTCGAAGGATATAAATCATGATGATAATAATTATAATGAAATATGATTTGCTATTGGCTTATAAATCACACAAGTGTCAGGCTTTTTCATGTTCATGTGCAAATGAACTTCTAGTACTCTGCACCAGGACCTGGTACAGATATAGCATTTAAGATTTATGCTACTTAGCTTTTTCATAAATGTTTGTTTGTCTGGATAAACTTTTGTTTATTTACACCTTTGTATCATAATGACAATGTCTAAACTATTAACTTAGAAACTTCTAGAATAACAAAGTAAATTCCAATATTTTCATTTAAAATATTCCTGGCTAACATTGGGGCCATTAAATCATGTTTTCGGAAATCTTTCTCTAATTGAAGCATTATGTACTAGAAATATTTCTGAAAAAAAATCAATTTAAAGATTGGACACTGCAAGCAGTATAGTTGTAGTAATCAAGCTAATACCTACAGCAATACTAAATTTTTTAAAAAAAGAATATTAACTGTCCTTAAGAAATGCTTATAATGTCAAGATGACACCCAGTATCTGTAGTTATAATGTTGCTATCACTCAGCAAGTAGCTGAATAAATTAGAAATAGAGCACAATATTATCCATTTAAAAGAAATAACCCAACACAAAAGGTTGCCAAGATACTGAGCTTTTATCATTTCTAAAGCTTGTTCTCCGGTTGCTTTTGTTCTGTCTACCCTACATGACTATGTTTGTTGCTATAGTTAAATCCAATTTTCATTTTCAGGGCTGTTGCATGCTGCTGAGATGCACAAAAGGCCACAACACTCTGTCTTTAGGCAAAATTCCTCTATCATGGTGCAACTTCAGCTTATTTCCCACAGTCATTTTTGAAAGTCTAAATGGCGTCAGGGTTTAGTTTGTGCCAGAACCAAGTGTTTTCCAGAGAAAAAAAAATATATTCTCACTCATTTATAACTGTGCTATGGGGAATGACAGATTCTCTCCTTGACTAAACTTTAGAAAACTTTAGAAAAGCTTCTCTGAGTTCTTTCAACTCTGCCCCATTCTTCAAGTGCCCCCAAGAGTCAAGTTTTAGCAAAAAATCCTGCTAAGTTCAGTTAGCCAGAATCCCCCATCCTCGGTACCTCATCACTCTCAATATTGGACCCCATTTCTCATCCTCCACCATCCCCCAGGTGATGTCTGAACAGCCTACCTGCCTTCAGCAAGAATTGTTCATTCAGTTCATCCTGAATTCTCCCTTACACCCAATGCTTATTCTTAGTTAATTTCTATCCACCAACCCTCAGCCCTAATCCTTGGTTATAAATCCCCATTTTCCCTTGTTCAATAATGAATTAAGCCCCCTCTCTCTCCCCTGCTGCAAACCCTTGTTGCTGTCAGTCTCTATCCCTATCACAACAAACCTGAATAAATCTGTCTCACTCTGCTTTAACAAGTGTCTTGACTAAGTTTTCCTTTAACAGAGTTTTCCTTCTCATTCTTATGTACCATTTCTATATTACATGAAATATTGACTGTATATTGAAATGTTGCCTGGTAGGATGGAATACTTAAGAGGATTTCACCCTTACACAGACTTCACCTTTGATCATAACTTTAACATCTTTGAACACAGCATTCTTTACATATTCAAAAAGTTTATAGCCTGAAAGGGGAAATAGACCCAGACAGTAAAATTGTATTGGTCCTGGTCTATTTTATTCTACTAATAGAATTAGTAGGGAAGAGGGAATGTATTTTGAAGTAATGTGTTTTTCTATACTCTCACAGTATTCTCTGAATTGCTGTCATATTCCAGAAAAATAAAATCACATATTGAAAATTTGGGTTATTAATGTCTATGGTGCTCTGTAAATAAATCTTCCAATCTTGGGGGAAAGTGTGCAAGGAACATTTCTCAAAGCAAGTCATGTCTCAGTTAAAAGTTGATTTGATATTATTGAAATGTTTTGCTTGTTTATTACTTAAAAGCTATTTATTCACAAATGCCTACTTTATGCTTTTCTTTCTTCCATTCTTCCACTAGAAACATTCCCTCTTTATCATTATAGTGTCCATAATTTCTTCCAAACCTCAATTCACAAGCACATGCCAATGGTTATTTCAGGAGACAATTGGAAATACCGTTTTTGGAAAGCTATCCTGAATAAACCTATCCTATTGTTAAATTCTATACTTAGTTCTTAAAAAATAACTCACTGGAAAATCCATGGTGACAAAAAGCACAGGTTCATATCAGCATTTGTGTGCTGAAAATCTGATGATTCGCTATTGACTGTATCATCAAACACTAAGACTGCTTGCTGTCCAAGATCTTCAACTGCCTGGCCTTTATTCTTAGAGTAGATGAATTTTGCTTTCTCTTAGGTAAAAAATAATTGGACAGAAGGACTTTTCCCAGTAAGGAATTGACCCCTTTATTGGTCCAAACTATTTGTATTTCAATAGATAATACCACACTAACCCAAATTAATCTGAAAGAGAAGTTTCAGTTGCTATGATTTTGCTATTCAATGAAAGGATCTATTTCAGGAGAGAGACATGTTTTCCTTGCAGAAGTTAAATGGTTCATTTTCCTTTAAATTCTCAAGTTATTGGTTCAAAATCTAAAATAACCAACTACATGCACCACAACTATTCCTCACAGCTGAACCTAAATATACCAAAATAATTCCAGACTTTATAATCCTTTCTCAAATTACACTCTATCTAAATTATTTTTATTCTCCTTGGATTGTACTCTGAATGCATGGCTTTTTACTTTAATCCACTGTTTTCACAAGATGCTATTTGAGTTTCCTACACCATCTTCTGGAATGTGAGTTACAGTCTGAACCACTGAACCTCTATACAAGATACTGAGGAATAACTGCTTTGGGGCGGGTACCTTTTATATATTGTTAATCATGAAACCTGAGCATCTAGGCTTAATTAAACAAACTCTTCATATCTCTTTTCCAAAGTAAAATATGGTAGTATTTGAAGCCAAATGATTTACTTAATTTTAGTGAACAAAAAGAAAAATCAAATAATCAAAGAACAATGGAAGTAAACCTCATTTTTTTTCTGGACAGTGTACTGAATAAATAATTGATTTTGTTTTGACAAAATTTCTAACATTTACTGGTAGTTTTACAGTCCTGCACTGACGTAAACAACAGTAATTTGTAAAGTGCCTACTTAAAGAATGGAGGCTGAAATGTTATTTTTAATTATAGCTTAAATTATTGTTAATAATTCAAGCAAGAGCAAGCATAATAATGGAGAAAAGCTTTTGCAACATTGTGACAAAAAGTTACAAGTTGGGCTTTGTTAAAATATATGACTCATAGGAACTAGGAACGTGGGACAACTTATGCCTTTCTAGCCACAATGATGCTCAATTTCAAAACTAAATGTAATACTCACTTTATATCTTGGATAAGATGATAAAAGGGATACACAGAGCTTCATTGCTACCTCAGGGAACTAGTTTACAAAAGTAAGGTAGAAATAAATCTGAAGAATTACCTATGAGAAAATTATATGTATTGGGGGATTAAATACAGCAGGTGGACAATGAGTAGGGAGTAGAGAACTCAGTCAGAACAGAGGGTAATCTTTGAGAGAGTTAGATCTCTCTGACTCAGAATGTTCTCTTTAAGTATAATTAGGGAAACTTAGAGGAGTTTTATCAAATGCTGTTTTTCTGTTCTTCTGTTTTCATGGAGTAGGGTGTTTTACAAAAGATGAACTAGCAAAGGGGGCAGTACACTGAATTTAGTTCTTAGAGGACAGACCTGGTTCTGAGCATCCACCATGGTCTAACAGCACCTTTGGCAAACTCACCCTCTTCCCTGCCTTATCTATCTATCTATCTATCTATCTATTTATTTATTTATCATTGTAAATTTAAAAATATAGATATACATATTTTCTTTTGTATAACTAGATGGAATGACCAAATAAGATAATCTAGATAAACCTTATATTTTAAAGAGTTCTGCTAAATTACTTAATGTGAGTGGTGTGTGTGTGTGTGTGTGTGTGTGTGTGTGTGTGGTGTGTGCATGTGTGTGTGCATGTGTTTGTAGTTGTAGTAGCAGTAGTAGGAGAATGCATGCTAAATACTAGAATAGATATCTAAATTTAATTGCATTTTGATTAAAAATTTGTTTGATTAAGACAATGTTCTTGTTTTAATGGTTTCACTTACTTTCTTTGTTTGAAATTTAACAGCTATTATTATAATCCTGAAATTGTGGTTCAGGATATTAGTCCTAAAATCTCATCTCATGAGTTTGACTCTCACTTCTACCAGGAACTGGTAATCTATGTTAATTTGTCTTTATCTCTCACTGCCTTAAGGTTTACTTCTTATAAATAGGGATAAGAGTAAGAGTACTTTACCAATTAGGTGATTTGATGACCTAAATGACATAAGTTAGGTCAAGTGCTCACTGCAATACTTCACACAGAATATGGAGTTAAATAAAATGGAAACATTCATCATCCCATTTCAATACAACCCAGTCCCTCCAACAGTCCCCCATGCCATTCATATTTGGTTTTTTTAAAAAAAGAACTTTATTCTCCCCTTGCCTCTTTATTATCTTTGAATTCCAATGCTTATGGTATTCCATCTTTAATGTCATGAATTTTCGCAGTTCTTTTCATTACTAGATGACATTTTAGACAGACTCTAAGAATGGATGTATCCAATAAGCTTGCTTTCATTCTCTCTATTGTTCCTGCCTCTCATGCTTCAGATAATCCTGAAATTTTTCTTAATAAAACAATTCTGAGATATTACATATATTTAAAACATATGCATGTCTAACTTCTTTGATTCTGTAAATTCTCTACTTTCTTCTCATCCATAACTACGGCTTTTCACTTAAAATTCTTTAACTTTTGCTCTATTCTCTGTCTCACAAGACTCATGCATTTTCTTGGCTTTAGTGATAACCCCTTTGTAAGTGACTCATAAGTTTGCATCAGGGACCTGTTCTGTGACCCAGACAGTAGAAAGCTCCAATTTTCCACTTGAAGTTTGATAACAAACATATAACACAAACACATTAAGTTTTCAATCAAATTCAACCCTTTCTTGTAATTTCTCCACCTCTTTCATTGTTCTAGCCCCTTAGTCTTGAAACTGTAATCATTTTTGACTCATTCCTTTTCTTCATTTTCTATATTCAGTACATAACCAAGGACTCCATGTGCTTTTTACTGGTAAATAATTATTTTTTCTTCCCCTCCTTCTTATCTCCACTGACAACACTTAAATATGGGTCTCATTATTTCACCAGCCACTGAATAGTTATTATAGTTCTTTAGCTTTTCCAGAATTTCTGTTGCTTCCTTGCCCAATCATTTTTATTTTGGCTTAAAACAGTTAAATTTATTTTTATTTTATTATTATTATTATTATTATTATTATTATTATTATTACAGATATTTTCTTCTTGTGAGTCCCTGCACAAAAGTCTAAATGTTCATAAGTGTCACTAAAGTTACTCTATAAACTCTCATACATAGGTTTCAGGTTTCCCATTGCCTAAAAAAATCACCTGCATACAAATGTTCATTATTCCTCCTTTTCCTCCTCCTCCTCTTCTTCCTTCTATTTTTTTTTTAAGACAGGGTCTCAGTTTCCCAGGCTGGCCCTGCCCTTCTTTGTAACTCCACAATTCTATTCTGATCTGTTTTTTCACTCCTTCTCAAATATAGTTTGTTTCTATTTCCTCATTCCTGTTGTTATTATTATATAAGGATGTGTTTCTCCTTCCACCAATACAAGTCCTACCTTACTATATCTATTATCTTGTCTAAGCTATGCTGCAGTAATAAATAACTCCTAGTTCTTAGTAATTTGCAACAGCAAATGTTTATTTCTTTGTGGCTTTTGGTACATGCTCTTTATTTCAGTCCCCTAGCTGATACAGTAGTTTCCTCTGAGATGGTGGCATTCTTGTTTTAGAGGGTGAAAATAAGAAAAAAAAACTCATTAGGTGCTTTGTCTTTTCTCTGAATTGCACATTTCACATCTGCTTACATTTCACTGGGTTAAGACAAGTCCCATGGTGAAGCCTAGTATCAGTAGGTCAGGGCTTGATCTTTCCCTCAATGGAGAGACACAGCAAATCTCATGGCTAAGCCTGATGTCAACAGAACTAGAATGTATAATACTTCCATAAAGAGGAGAGCTAATATTTTGAAAATTAAGAGTCTACTACAGTCGACTCTTTGTCACAAATATTTATCTTCCTCCTTCCTTTTCACAAAATATACTCACTCCCTGTCCAAGGTGGAACACCTATCACATAATATCCAACATCAAAGACTTTGATCTTATCTTTTCTACCTACAGCAGGTAGGTGACTGCTCTTGATTTACAAATGTATTAACCAATCAGACAGTGGGAGTACAAGGGCAAGATAATAAATACTCAGATTTGGAAAGGAGAATAATAGGTGACATATGGGATTTATAGGTCCCCAGACACTTGACAGCCCTGCTAGGGAAGTAATGAGGCCTGATACCCAGGAGAGGGGAGTGTTCCTCCATTAGACCCTGAGCCTACAACTTCAGGGAAATATTCTAGTCAACTGTTCTCCCTGGTCTTCTCCAGGGATACCGATGATGTTCCTCTTGCATGAATTCCATAGAGTACCCATGACGTCCTTGAGTTTGATACTTTTTATTTTATATATTCTGATATTATTGTTTATTGATATTATTTACCCTCCCAAAAGCCTTGTAAATTTGTTTATTTAGAGGGACTGTATCTTATCCATGTTTCTGATGTGTTATTATTCACAAAATTGCATTTAGGACAGATGATTAAAAGTTTAATGAAGAGAGGGATATTTGATTCAGGACAAACTTTTATAAGGATAAGTTTATAGACCAAATGGAATTTCCATACCTACTATAAGAATAATGTATGTTGACAAAGTGTACAATTTTGCTCTAATAGTTTGATACACAGTTTCTTGATTATGGCCATGGCTATCTGTATATTTCTCTTGAATTCACTCATCTTTGACATTTATTTCATTAGGCTTGGGGGGGATTGTATTTTTATTACGCCGATATTATTGGCACATGGCTTTCATTAAAATATCTTAGAGCATTCAGTTAAATACCTGTAGGTATTATCCTAACATCTGCTTTGGTCTCAGTCTATAATGTGACACTGAAACTACAGTAATTATCCAGTGCTGCAAATAAAAATCAAGAAAAATATGCTCTATCTATACTTCACTATTCCAAGGTGCCATAAGAAGACCTGAAGTGACATAATCAACTTTTTTTTAATTAATTTTTTTTTACTTGTAGATGGACACAATACCTTTATTTAATTGTTTATTTTTATGTGGTTCTGAGAGTAGAACCCAGTGCCTCACATGTGCCAGGCTGGCACTCTACCACTGAGCTACAAGTCTATTCCCATAATCAACTGTTTTGAGTACTTCATGGCCAAGAAATTTTCACTGTGGTTATAAAGGTGAGGGATAGATACTATGAGCAAGTCTACCTTTAAGTACATCAGTCTTTCTATTTACTTAGATGAAATTAGAAAAGAAAAATGCTGTAGAAATAATTGTAATTGATTGTGTTGTTAAGAAAATGCATTTGGACCATGGGCACTTTATGATTGCTCAAGAATAATACAATAATATGTATGTAGCCTTAGAAATGATTTCTTCCATACAACCTTGTGTGATAAATAGATGTTTAAGAATTGTTAATAGGGGCTGGAGATATAGTACAGTTGGTAATGTGCTTGCCTAGCATACAAAAGGCCCTGTGTTCTAATCCCCAGCACCACATTAAAAAAAAAAAAAAGAAAGAAAAAGAAAAAAAAAAGGTTCTGCACCTGGGTTGGACTCAGCAACACATTGAAGGCAATAATGCTTAAAACAAAAAGAACTGTTAACAGGCAAAAGCCCAATGTTAACAACTAGCACCTTAATACTCAATAGAATTTCAAGTGAAGTGTAGTGGAAGGTAGATGGCTTGTGAATCTTATTTTTCTCCTTCATCTTCTTCATTTGAACTTGGGATGTTCATAAAGTTTTATATTTCTTACAACTTCATCTCTTGATGACTTTCTTTTGTTTTATTCTGTGTAGTGCTTTATAATGCTCTCTAATATATTCTAGATACTTCCATGTTTTATAAGATAGTATGGGGACCTAATTTAGCATCATACCTGAAGGCATAGAAGCAGGAAAGTTTTCTAGCTTCTTCATATCCAATAAGTTTTAATGGCTGATTTTAGACATTGGAGATATGGATTTTATAAGATGCTAATTAGTCTGGGAACACTGAAAATGTAAATTAATTACCAGTACTTTGGATCATGAAAATGCTAATGAAACATTAACATTTCCCAAGGTTCCAACATTAAAGACTACATGTTGGTTAAGGACTCTAGCTATTGCCTATAAAATTATTTTAATATTAGCTAACATTTGTTGAAGGTTTACTACATGTCAGGCATTAATTCTCAGCATGTCACATCTATTGGCCCATTTAATCCTTATAATAACACTATGAGGTAGGCACTGTTATTGCTAATAGGATTTGAGATGGGAAACCAAAGTATATAAGGATTAAGTAATCAGCTAAGGTTCATTGATCAAGATGCAATCTGAGTAGTTAAGTTTCATAGCATATCTTCTTGACCACTTTGCTAAGTGGGTTTGTGAAGGGTAGAGTTTATTTAGAACTAGGAACTTGGTAACTGCCAGGATCTGGCCATAATATCATAGTACTGCGCTAAAGATCACATTCCTATCTTAATGAAAAATTCCATTCTCCAAGTTAGACCTGTGCTGCCCTGATATAAGGGGCTTCAGGATTCAAGAGATTTATAAAATTCCCTAGAGGTCTATGAGCTTAACTAACTTTGAGTGTCATCAGAAGCCTAAGTGTCATATAGAGAATGAGAGAAAGCAATAGCTTTAGATGAATTAGATTGAATTAACATTTCATTTGTTTAGAAATCATCATATGAAATGTGTGGCATTGAAAAGTCTGTAGTTTTCTATTATCTAGGTAGAAATTCTGCACAGAAAAATTAATATTATAAATAGTTTCTAATGAGAATGTTTAACACTGAGAAGAGAGATAGACACATCCAAAATAGACATCCTGGTGTTAGACACAAGTTTAGCTAAAATCTTGTTCCCACCCCTCTAAACATTGCTACTAATGGTAATATCTGGTGTCTTGGTAGATGTTTGTCCCAGACTTCTCAATCTCTATTTTAAAGTTGTCTGGCTAACTTCCCAGTGCTTTCTGTTCACTCAGTTTATATTTTGCTATCTGCTATCCTGACATTCACCTTCTGTGTGACTCTGAAATACATACCTGCTTGATATTCTGCCCACAGCTCCATCTCTTCTCTTCTTATCTATTAGTACATACCTTGTAGCTAGATTTGCTTCTTCAGCTTCTTATACTTACCTTAAAAATTTGTTGGAAATGCAGAATTATGTGATGCCTCTCAGCAATTTTCACATCAAGATACACACAGAAAAAGATAATATTTGTGTATCTGGTATTATTTGATGAGATGGCTTATGTCAGAGACAATAACAAGCAAGGGATTCTAGCTGCCCCAGGCCTTAACTACCTGACCTTACTGCTGAAAGATTCTGTATAACATCTCAGCTATTGTTTACTCCTATACTTATTGTAGAGACCTGATGTAGTGGAAAGGGTAGGTAGTTTGAGGCCTGATGTAACAGGATTTCATATTTTGATTTTGCTGTGGCATAGCTCTGTGACCATGATAAAATGACCAGTACTTTATCTTCTGCTTTCTAAGCTATTAAATACGAGTAATGATATCCAAAAGTAAAAGGACATTTCTGAACCTTCTCTGATTAGTCCTACATTTTCCCATTCCTTTGCTAATACTTTTCCAGAAGAGAAGTTGACAATTTGGTTGGTAAGTGTTCTGAGGTATTCATGGTGTCATAGGAATGTTAAGGAAAAACAGCACGAACACATATTCTACTTTTTTGCCTTCCATTCTGCCTTCTGCACGAAGTGAGACTGGAATCTTGAAAGCTGATCATGAAAGGAAGATATAGCCAAATTAGAGCTTCCTTGCCCTTAAAAATTTGCCTGAAAAAAAACTGCACTGAAATTGTTAAGACATTACATAAGTAGCTACTATGTACCTACCATCTTATGGTTCAACTTATGGGGATATAAAAAATAAACAGAATTTGCTGTCCATCTCATTCGGTTTATTTGGTGTGAATCTACTTTGTATACAACCAGAGATGTGAAAAATTGTGCTCATATGTGTAACATGAATTGTAATGAATTCTGCTGCCATATATAACAAATCAGAATTAAAAAAAAAAAAACAGAATGTACTTTCTGTTCTCAATGAGCTTGGGGTTTATCTAAGAGAGGACAGAGAGTGAGAGAAATATTGAGGAAAACCTTTCAGAAATACTGTGATGAAAGTGTGAATATGAGAACACATTGGCAATGTTAGGGACTTCCAGACACCAGTGGCTACGGTTCCAATAAAGGTATCAAGTGTGTTTTTCATCTCTCCTTCCCACTTATGTCTCTACTCTTTTCCAGGAAAGGGGATATTTCTGTGGCTCCTTCCAAAATTCATAAATGAACAGAACTCTGAGAGGCCTCTCCCAGGCCTTTCAGCTCAATGCTTCAAGCAGCCATTTGTGCTCTACTGATATGGTGTCCTATTTGACCTGGGGCTTTTCTCAAAAGTTTACTATTATTCTCAGGCTACACCATGATAATTGAGAAACAAGATTCTTTTAATCTCAGATTCTTCATCATATTTAGGGTTCTTTTGTGCTCCCACAAAGAGGAGAATGTTATACTACTGGAGTCACACAACAGCAACTCCCTCAGACAGCATCTTCTGTTCCCTTTGCCATTCAGTGTTTGTACTTTACACTCCTATTCGTAAAGAGCTAATGACAGAAAAGCAACACGAAGTTTTGAGACCTCATACTGCTTTCCAGTCTAAATGCTCAATTCTCAAAAATCAAACTGCTATGTTTTTCAAATATCATTCAAATACAGAAGGCAGTTTTGAGATAAAATCTTGATGGATATTCAAGTATCTTCCTCCAAAACCAAAATACATAAATATGGAATAATAGGATCTGCTACTGATTCCCAATAAGGTCAATTCATGCTGAGCCTGATAAGCTTCTAGGAACCAGTGAGAAAACTGATACAAATGATTTTATGAAAATCAACACAGGAGTAACTTTCAAGGACAAATTGTAAACCAGAATTGGAAAAAAAAAAAGAAAAAGGCAGAGAACATGAATGGTCAGTTCACACACAGAGAAAGGCAAAAAGCTAATAATCATACTAAAGAATATTTACCTTCAATTATAATGAAAAACAATTAAGAATTACTTGTCTTTATCACCTTAACATTTGATTTAAAGCTTGAGATTATTTAAAGCTGTCCAGGCATTACAAAATAGGTATTTCTAAACATTGATGTTGGAAGAAAATAGAAGAACATCTGCTTGGGAAAATGACCTGAATGAAATATGTCCAGCTAACAAAGGGTACAATGTCCTTCATTTAAAATTCCCATTTTAAATATTTGTAAGAATAAATCAATATGCTAAAAAAGCTTATCCATAAATATATTTATCTTATAATATTTATTAAAATAAAACACTTGAAAAATGCTACACTGTTGGATATAAAAATAAATTATTTATATACACATTAATTTCTATAATTTGCTCTAGAGAAAACTCTCTAATATATAACATATAATATATAAAAGTATAATGCATAATGTTTAATATATAAAATCATATAAAATTATAATCATATATATTATATACAATATGCATACATACCATGCATATTATATATGCATATATGATATATACATTATATTTAATATTATAATGTGTACCATGTGAAGAGAGAAAAAATCAACAAATTTCTCCTAAGTGATGGTGGTTTAACCAATTCTTTTAATTCATTTTTCTTTTATTATTTGTACATTTTTAACATTTTAAAAATCAAGTGTTATTTCTATAACAGAAAAGTCATTATGGAGAAATCATAATGAACAAATGGAAAATAATAAAGAAAAAGCAGCAAAGTTTTTGCATGTAGAAAAAAGTTTAAATAGAAAAAGTGTTAATTGGCATTTAGAACATAATTTGTGACTTTTCAAAGTAATTTCAAGATTATTACAAGCTTTTATTGCTTTTTAGTGGTGGTGAGTCAAATAAATAGTGTAAATCTCCTATTCAAGACATCTCTTAGGGGTTTTGTTTGTTTGTTTGTTTGTGCTAGAGATTGCAACCAAGAAGCCAGAGTCTCTTTACACACATTAAGTACATGCTTTATTACTGATCTACATCCCTAGTTTCCAAGGTACTAATTTTTAAATTATTGCTGAATATTAATTATACAGATGGTGGGTTTCATTGTAGCATATTAGCACAAACATATAACAGAATTTGATTAATTTCATCACCAATGAAGATGTGTGTAGAAAGTAACCCTTAGACAGTACTGTTGGGAATATAAACTAATATAGCCACTATGGAAAACAGTATGGTTATTCCTCAATAAACTAAAAATAGAACTACCATATAATCAAGATATCCCACTCTTTGGTATTTATTTGAAATAATTAAAGGCACCAAACTTCAGAGATCCCTGCTTAACCATGTTTATCACAATATAATTCACAGTAGCCAAGTTGTGGCATCTACTATTAAATAGGTACTGTTTAAATAGGTGCTTTGGGTGGTTCCCTAAATTACCTAATTATCTAATTACCTTATAAGTGGAAATTCATTTCATCAGTTATAAATGCTGATATCTCCATATTATTCAGCATCATGTAAGGAATGCAATTTAAGTAAATGAGGCTCAGCAAGGTAACAGTTTCTTTACAATCTGTAAATAGAAGTGGGTTTTGATATAACAGGAATGGAATAGCAAATTCATTCAGAAGAACAAAACTCAGAAGGGAAAAAAAAAACAATGCCACTCTTCTATGACATAGTGTAAAAGAAAAGGGAAAAAATTCTAGATGAGGAAAAGAAAGGCATACCTACTTTTAATTTGGGGGGCAAGGTAATTCAAGTATTATGAAACTTAAGGTAAGAATGAAGGATCAAGTAAGGTTTTCTTTCCTATTTTATATTTTAATAATATGTTTCAGAATAATTGAGAAAGGCAGCTAAAAATTCCTGGGTCTAATGTGTACAAAGGTAAGAACTGAAATGATCAGCTTGTGTACTGGTTAGATATAAAGAAGACAAAAGAGGGAAACAGACAAATCTTCATCTAAAGCACATTAAGGATATTTAAATCAATCATGGAACAATGATTCATCCACAAGCAAAAACAAAGTTGCAAGATTTGTAAAACAGATGAGTAGGCAACCATGTAATATCTAAAATATCTAATATTTGTTGAAGAAAAAATAAGGAAAAATATTGCAACCTTGGTTTAGGCAAAGATTTTACAGGTAAAACAAAAATTATGAGTCAAAGAAAAATTGAAGTTAAACTTTGTTAACATTGTTACTCTTCAAAAAACACTTTTTAAGAAAAGATAAAGACAAGATACAGCCTAAAAGAAAATATTTGTAAAGCGCATATTTTTATAAAGGATTAGTATTCAAAATATATAAATGACTCTCTAATAATCACAAGGCAAAAACCAAAAACAGTTATGTGGTATTGACAAACTTCAGTAAAGAAGATATGGGTGGGCTGTGGATGTGGCTCAAGCAGTGGCGCACTCGCCTGGCATGCATGCGGCCCAGGTTCAATCCTCAGCTACAAAGTTACAGTAGCTGTCATCATCATTACTCCCAAAAGGAATAACACAGTGTGCCCTTCTACATATAAACAAAGATGTTGTGTCTGCCAAAAATTAAAAAATAAATATTCTCTTTCTCTCTCTCTCTTTTAAAAAAAAGAAGATATGGGTGATGAATGAGCATTTATAAAGATGCTAAACATCATCACCAATATGGAAATAAATATTGAAAGCACAATGAGACACCACTACATACCTATAAAAAATTAATATCAACATCAGTTGCTGGTGAGGATATATAACATCAGGAATTATGATACATTTCAGATGAAAATGAAAACAAGAACATTACTTTTGTAAACAAGTTTGCAGTTCTTTACAAAATTAAACATACAATTATCACAAAACCCAACAATACTGCTCTGAAGTATTTACCTGAGAAAATGAAAGCAATCATCCTTTTAAAATCAATATACAAAAGTTACAGTAGCTGTCATCATCATTACTCCAAAAAGGAATAACACAGTGCCCATCTACTGATAGATAAAAAACTGAGGTGCTACTCTATAAGGGAAATACCTCTTTACAAATCAAAACAATAAAAAAGCAACAAACTACCAATTCCTGAAGTAACATAGACAAATCTCAAATCTCAAATGCATTATTCAGTGAAAGAAGCCAGACTTAAAAAGCTATACTATATAATTTTATTTAGGCAACATTCTGGAAAGGGGACAGAAAAAATGTTGCCAGTTTCAGAGTTTGGGCAATAGGGTGATGGACATATTTTCTATCTTGGCAATACTGATGGGAAAATTCATGCAACTATACACCTACAAAGGCTTATTTCACTATATGTAAATGACACCTGCATAAATCTGATTTGAAACAAACTTACTAGAAAAGAAAAAGGAGAAAACCATGAGATTTGAGCAAAACGGTGTTTTGTTTTTGCTTTGTAATTGTTTTAGTTTTGTTTTTTGACCATAGTATATTTCTTGAAAATTTTAGAGTAGCCTTTCACCTGTTGAAAGTTTGTAATTGAAAAACTGGGACTTCACATAAGTATTTCTAAAATACATTATCTGCCTGTCTTTCTTTCTTTCTATCTATCTATCTATCTATCGATCAATCGATCGAAAGAGAATCTATAGGGAATTCTAGTGATCATGGTGAAACCCAGGTTTCATTTTCAAAATTCAAGCAGTAATATCTTTGGCTTATTTTATACTTGTTTCTAGGGTCTTCATATGTCTTGATTTTCCTGGGACATTCACCTTGTTGCCTAGTTTAACTTATAAATAGCATCACATTTTCTTCTCCATTGTTTCTATTTGGGCAATAAATTACATGTGACTCTACTTAAGAATGTGTCCTGATAGACACCCCATGGATATAGATAGAAGAATGGCTTTTTTGGTATGGAATTACTGGGAAAAGGTGAAACTTATCTTGAAATCACTTGAAAGAGAAATGTTGATTTGAAGAATAATCTTATTGTTACCAAAAAAAAATGTGCAGAGTTACTTACTAACATTTTTTAATATTTAATATTTGTTGATAACACTACAAATTCTGGTCAGCATTTTTGAAAAGCAATTTAGTTACTTTTTAAAATAGGGAATTAAGCCATTAGTGAAAATTAAGTCTAAAACCATATTTAGTGCTGGCACCTCTCTATTCCTGTCCCATGAAGCATCAAGAGAGAGCCAAACAAACCAACCAACCAGCCATGAGGTCCCCATGGTGGCTAGAGCTGGAGGAATTAATGAGATCAAGTTACAAATTGTTCTTTGTTCTTAGGTCATTGCTACAAGGATAGAAGAAAATATAAATTATTAGGCTATTTAAACTCTTTGTTCAAAATTCCATTGAGAGAGAACCATGGCCCCATTTTATAGCTTATTCTGTGCCTTAAAATAATAGGATGATTTGAGAACACTTACTGAATTCAAATGAAGCCACTCTGAGATTTTTAGGCAAAACTATAATGGTAGTATTTCCTACTATTGAACTGGTCCCAAAAAGAAACTAAAATAAATGAATTAAATATTACTTCTGGGTGAGTATAAGCAAGATGAACAAATTAAATAATTGGGAAAATGAGAAATTAAACTACATTTTCAAAAATTAATGTAATAAAGTTTCTGTGAAAATATGAAGATATTCATCCCATTGCCTTTCTTTGTGTGTTTTAAAACTATAAATAATATTTAACTTATTTATTCTCTTAGGACAGAGCATTTCCTATTAACTTAGAAAATTAAATCTCTAAATCCCTGTGAAATATCTAAATTCTATCTAAAATAGCTGGAATTCAAGATTCAATTTGGGGATTCTACAACCATTGGTAGAGCAGTTCACACTCAGAAGTATCTGGTTTAATGCCAAAGCAATGCCTAAACAGAGAATTCCAATTGGAATAGTTTACATACTGCTCAGCTATTCTCAGCTGTGAGGTAGGAAAGAATATATAGCTTATATCATAAAACATGTAACATTTTAGGAAAGTAGATACAGTAGTGTGACACTATTTGACAGTAAGATTAACATCTTTTAAATCTACCTTGGTCTTAAATATGTTGGCCCCCAATATCCTAATGGCCATCTATTCTATTTTAACATTAATCTCTTTTTAAAGTGCGACCTCTTGATTTAGTTAAAAGATTATTCCATTATTTAAGTAATAATCCAATATTATCATTTTGATTAGAATCTCTCATATAAATTTGCATTTTAAATATATATATGTGTGTATATGTATGTGTGTGTTTGTGTGTGTGTGTGTATATATATATATATATATATATATATATATATATATATATATTTCACTTTTCTAAGGTGTGCTTATTCACATTTATTCAAATACAAAAAAAAATTTAAAGGTACTTGAATAGCCAGGCATGGTGGCACCCACTTATAATCCCAGCTGCTTGGGAGGATGAGGCAGGAGGATCACAAGTTTGAAGCCAGCCTGGGAAATTTAATAGGCTGTCTCTAAATTAAAAAAAAATTAAAGAACAAATTAAAGGGTTGGGGATGTACTTCAGTGGTAGAGTCCCCTTGAGTTCAGTACTTAGTACTACATACATTTAAAAAAAGGCAAGTAAGAGAAAGAAAATTGAATAAAATAAATTACGAGCAATATTTCTTATGTTTATAGTCAACATATTGGATTAACTATGTGATTAGTTGAATTATTTTTCCCTCAATTGATTAAATTATTTCCATATTAACCTCATTTGGTCAATAAGTAAAAAGAAATAATAAATAATGAGGTGTTAGGTTG
Organism: Urocitellus parryii; assembly: GCF_045843805.1. NCBI lineage: Eukaryota > Metazoa > Chordata > Mammalia > Rodentia > Sciuridae > Urocitellus > Urocitellus parryii. Next base: position 109,147,591 of record NC_135540.1, on the reverse strand, counting down.
TCTATCAAATTCTCAGATGACTATAAAATCTTCCTTAAGTACAAAATTTTGACTTCAGTTCAGTGTTAGTCTTCTGACAAGTGCTTGAGAGTATGTGTATATATTTGTATGGTATGGTGGGTAGCTGAATGCTTGTGTAGGCATTTCAAAGTTTTTATATTGGATAAGTAATATCTTCTTAATAAGATTGAAATAGATAAACACAAAACACTATGGATGCTGCATGTTGAAACTTAGGTTTGAAACATGAAAGGCAGAAAACTGACTTCGCCAGAAAAATGCTTTGAGCAATTTTCTAGCAGTACATGAAGGCTCAGAGAATAAGTAGTACAGGAGTGTGTTACAATCAGCTCTGCTAAGCATGGTCCTAAGGACACAAACACTGAGAACACCAAGTCCTCAGTTAAAAGGAAAAATAAAAATAAATTTAGGACAATTTTAGGAGCTGGGCATGTAGGAGGAATGGCATTTTGTTTTTGTTTTTGTTTTTTTAATTCCAAGGTGTTAGAGACAGACAAGTCCTAAATCTGCAGAATCCTGTTCTGAATATGTTAGTATCTCTATTGAAAGGGCAAGAAATCAAGTAATTGTTCAAGGTATTGTTCAGTTCCATGTGGCCACAGGGAAACCCTGGCAATGATGAGCAGAACTGCCATTTGTATGAAACAATATTACCTTTTCCACTTGCATTATTTCCATTGCATTTATTTCCTTGATCTTGGTCTTAAAACTTTTTTCTCTAATTTAGTGATCCTTCAGCTTAGCATGGTGGATCCTTGCCAACCTGGACTAAAGGTTTTCAAGATCTATTTCTCATACTGCAAAACTGTGACACAAGCACCTCATGAATTAGTACAAGAGTCCCCAGTTACATAGTATTGAGTAAGGAGGGCTGAAGGCTTCTCTGTCTGTTATGGATCCAAAGGAATAAGTTAAGAAGAGGAATTATTTTCTATGTAGGGAGTAAATTTGTTTCAACCATGAAAAAAATGGAGTAATTCGTTTATTACTTCATAGTTACAATATTATGGATATTATGTCATAAATAGAAATTATGTCATTAATTAAGCAAATGTTTAGATAAAGTTAGACCAGTTAGAAAGTTTTTGTAGCACTTCAAGAGAAGATAAGTAGGGCAGAGAGGGGGAGGAAATGATGACTTCAAGTAAAAAGGAAAGTAAAATGACAGCACATAATCACTTGTTTGAGATATAAAGTGTCATGTTAGAAATCCCATATCTATGACTTGCAGACCTATTTAGAGGAGGAGACTATAGAGAGGAAGAAGTACTGAGGAAAGATAATCACAAGTTCAGTTTGGCTCATGTGAAATTTGAAATGCCCCAGAAAAATCCAAGCATAAATATTAAGTAAGAAAATCATTGTGTGTGTCCATAACTTAGAAAAGTCTTGGATCTAAAATATGTAAGTGTTCTATTTCGATACTGACTGAATTCTTGCAAATGAATATGAAAAAAATAGGAAAATACTTAGAGATTATTTTATTTAAAGGTTTTGAGGGCAGAAGACAGACTAGTAAAGAAATGTAAAAGGAAATCCACAAAGACTGTATGAACAAAGGGTTATGCTGCTAAAAGATTAAACAATTTAAGAAATTAATATTCCATAGGAAGCATAATTTTATTGAAGTGGGAGGGCCTCACTAAAGAGTGAGGAAATGTAAAGAAAATAGAAACTCTAGGCCATTCTTGAGAAAAACATTTACTCTGTTTTTACACGGAAAGAAATAGGATGGCTAGGATTTGGAGAGAGGTTTAATGGTGGAAGGTTGAAGGAGTTCCAAAATGCAGACTTATTTTTTTTTTTTTAGAAAGTAAGAGACTTCTGAAGTCTTACTGGATATGATGATAGAGAAGAGGCTGTGAATCCAAATAGAATGGAAAGACTTGATATTGTTCTGGTGGACTATTATTTAAGTAAATAATAATAATAATAATAATAATAATAATAATTAGCTATTTCCCAACTAGAATAGGGATCTATATTTAAAACTTCGTTACGGTTTGGATCTAGAATATCCCCTAATGAGTCGTGCTGAAGGCTCGGTCCTCAGTGCAGGTGGGACTTTGGGAAAGGTATTGGACCATGTAGCGCCTGAAACTCATCAGTGAATAAATTTACTGAAAGCTGAATGGGCTACTGGGAGATGGTGAAAACTGTAGGTGGTGGGACAATTGAAGGAAGTATGGCATTTGGTTTGTTCCCTGGAAGGATACTTCTTGTTACAGGTCTCCTTGTCTTTCTCTGTCTCTGTCTGTCTCCTTCTTGGATGCCATGAGCTGAGTGGATTTCTTCTGCCATGCTTTTCTGTCATGATGCTCTGCCTCACCTCAGCCCCAAAACAATGGAACTTGATGATCAGGGACTGAAACCTCTGAAACCATGAACCAAAACCAACTTTTCCTTCTTTAATAAATTGTTCATATCAGGTATTTTGGTCATTGTGACAAAAAGTTCACTAACACAGAGTATAAATACCATTTGTATTGATGAATACAAACTGAGGATAGTATCATTCCAATATGGTTATTTAATTTCCTTCAACCCATGGTCACCTGACCAGGCAGAAATGCAAAACAAATGGTTGGGCTCATAATAATGGGGGCAAATTTTTCAGAAATGGAAGAGAGCGACTGACATAATGAAATATGCTATCCAAGATGAGTAGGGCAGAAAATAAATACAGGAAGCAACTAATGGATAATGTAAACAATGACATTAGTGGTTAGATAAGTGATTAGAGATTAGTGAAATAAAACTTCCAATGAGGCCAAGGAAAGACAAGCTGTGGAAGTGGATGAACAGGTAGTCTGGAGGAATATAAAGATGGAGAATGGGATGTTCAATAAGTAATTCTGGAAATGGGAGCTGGCTGGAATGACTGCAAGACCCACAGTGTAAGAGTGAGTGTAATTAGTTGAATAAGTGATACTGTAGATGTCATTTGTGTTGAGATGTAGCAGACATGCAGAGTCCATGGACCAAGCACCGTATTATTAATTGAATAAAGCAGATTCCACAGGATTAACAAATACTGTCTACAAAGAGGCATATAGGGAAGTATATTTAGGAAAATAAAAAGAATTTTCACAACCTTGAAGGTGAGAATTAGCTGAAAATTAACTAATTTAAATTACTTACATAAGGGAATTGCAAAGGAAGCAGTGTCCACAGGAGAGCAAATTGCAGGAAATAAGGAAATGTAATGATTATTAAAACTGAAGCTAACATCAAAGACTTAGATCCTTTGGCTATAATCAGAGCAAGCAGAGGAATATTCATCCTAAAGCATTTGGGTCTAATTTGCTGTATTTAGTTTTTGTTTATTTACACATTTAGAATACAGAACAACAGTGAGAGACACATTCAGAATACAGAACAACAGTGAGAGCCAAAAATCTATAACTCCGTATAGGTAATGTAATCAAGCCAATTCATGGAATCTCTTATGGAATGAATCAAAAGGACTTTCCAGAAGAAAGAGAAAAATCCCAAAAGGAAATTATGAAAAATAAAATAACAAAATGGATATAAGAATTTTAAAAACAAGCAAACCCCATTTACTACCATTTCCTGTAAAGTTTACTTCAAGAACAATGACTGCATCTTAAGAATTGTATACTTATTGAATAGACTTCTCCATCAGAATCACCTTTCCCTGTTCTATAATTGTTCACATTTTTCTAGTGTCTAAGTTCCTCCTTTATCCTGATATACTTATTATAATGGCAACATCTAATTGATTATTCTACTGTTTCTTTGAATGCATATTCCATTTGTTCTGTATATTTTTCTTTTATAAACTTAGATTTTTTTCAAATTCATTGTGATAATATTTATCACCACACAGTTTTCAAGTATCTTATATATTTTTAAAAATATATTCTATTATGGTAAGAACACAACATGAGATCCCCCATCTTAACAAATTTTCAAGTGTAGAATAGAGTATAGTCAACTTTAGCCACCACATTGTCCAGCAGATCTTCAAAACTGCTTTTACATAATTTGAACTGCAGTTTCCTTCTGCAGCTGTGGGGGTTACCAGGTGACATCTGTAGCTGAAACTTGTGCTGTTTTTTTCTAAAGAAAGTCCTACTTTTCTTCTACTTTTTCTTTTTTTTTTGTGAAGGGTTCATTTCAAATTTTTGTTTATTGCTATTTCCCTTTCTTATTTTAAAGCATTATATATACTTATTTATTTTTATAATGGTTCTATTGTTTCTAAGTTTGACAGAAGTAGGGGAGATTGCAGGATAAATGTATTCTGTTATTTGGGAATTAGAAATCTTTATATATATATATAATATACACACATACATACATACTTGGAAAATGCTTCATTAAATGTGATGAGCACTAGAGCTTTCTCTAGTTATATTCACAATAAAATATTAATAAAGAGAATTAGTGCTGCCCAATTAAAATCACTTAACTGGTTAGCTAGTTACTCTGTCATGTAATTCTAATTTTTCTATAATGAGAATCATAGCATGTATTTATTGCTTCCAAAGTTCTGCTACTTATTTGTATAATTCTAAGAGCTAATTAGATTGTTTTTAAAGATTTGTTTTCCTTTGAATTATACATGTGATATCGCTCCAAACCCATTTAAGTTCATAAAATGTCTAGAAACATACTCTATTGTAAAATAAAAGCAACTTAAACTCTTGCAAGAAAACAACTTAGTTAATGTAGTAGGATTGAAAAAAGAAAGTTATTTCTGAAATCACTAGGTTATATGCAAACCAAAGAACTATGTAAATGAGCTTTAGTATCTTGAAAGAAAATATACCTCTAACCATAAGATGACATTCTGCATGAGAAATTCTGAAGTGAAGGCAATACTTTGGATACATTTATTTGTATGAGCTTCAGTATTTGCTGTTTTCTTCTCATAATGATATTTTAATTATTTCCCTAAACTTCTCATTATAGGGAGAAACCATGTAACATCATATCCTACTTAAAAGAGAAACTAAGCAGAGAACTATGATTTCAGAGTTGGGGAGAGGCTGATAAAAGGGGATTAGGTTATGGTTACATAGGAGTTAGAAGTTCTACTGGGTCATTACACATATGGTGACCTCAGATAATGTACTACATATTTCAAAAAGCTAGAAGAAAGGGTTTTGAATGTTTAAGTCATAAATAAATGATGAATGTTTGAGGAGATAGATATGTTTACCCTGATTTAAACATTATACAATGCATATATATATTGAAATATCCCATAGTACCCTCTAATATGGATGGTTTTTATGTGTTAGTTAACAAAATTGTGGATTTAAAAAAGTGAATCTGAAACTTAGAGCACAAAACATTAAAATACTGTGTTCATCTGGATTCTTTATATTTCTCATTTGAATCCTTCTATAATGACAAAAGGAACAAGTAAGTGCTACCTGTAAGATAGTCTCAAAATTTGTTCCAAAATAAAGTTAACATATTCTGAATTTTTCTTTTGTACCAAGCGATGTACTGACACTTACCTAATGTCCTCATAGACTTATACCCTAAAGGGTCAAGTTCAAGTGTCAGATCCAAGTGGTACAGATGGAGTAAATTCCCAGTGGGAGACCAGTCCTACTCCAGCCTCCAGTGGGTTGACATAGGCATAAAATATTGTTGAAAGCCACAGGTTTCAGACAGGAGGTATGAGATGACTGAATCCAAGTAATTTCGAAGTAACTTCTTGAACAAATCTGCCCCATGCACTTTAAAAGTTCTTTCTTTGTTTTTGTCCATAGGGTGTTTTGTTCATTTGCTATTTTGGCATTTGTTTGTTTGTTTATGCACGTATTCCAGCAGATCACCAGGTTCTGAGGGATAATATGGAAATGTAAAGTCCCAGAAGAGCTCAGACAATGGTCTGTTTAGGAAACATAACACGCATAAAATAACAAAATATCCAGCTCCAAAGCCTGCTAGAACACTGTAGGAGATTATGTAGAGCCAGGTTGAGAGGACTGATTTAAAGAAAATAAATTTACAATAAATTTTGGATACGAACTCTGAAAAAAGAGGAGAATTTGTTGTGACAGTTAGGAGTAGTTATCAAAGCACACATGTTGTCTCCCCCATAAAAATAAGCAGGAAACATTAATAATACTGCAATACAGAGATGATATTGAGCAGTATTAAAAAGATTCATAGACTGGGCATAGTGGTACATGCCTGTAATCTCAATGGCTCTAGAGGCTGAGTCAGGAGGATCCAGAGTTTAAAGCCAGCTTTGGCAAAATGTAAAGTACTAAGCAATTCAGTGAGACGATATCTCTAAATAAAATACAAAATAGGGCTGAAATGTGGCTCAGTGGTTGAGTGCCCCTGAGTTCAATCACCAGCCCCTGCAAAAAAACAAAAAACAAAAAAAAAAACAGATTCATGGGAAAAGATAAAATGAGATAAACCTTAATTAGATTACCTTGCCAATAGATTTAGATATAATAGTAATATACTGAGTAGCTTTCTTATAAGATTAAAGAAGAGAAGAAAAATACTATTTTTGAGTAAGTAATTTTCTGTATCTGATACTATACTAGGCTTATATGCTGTTCAGAAAATCTCAGCATTATTGTGAACTGAAGAGAACTGGATTTTCAAATATTAGATAATATTTCAATGTTACAGCATGGATAATGCTAGAACAGGGTTTCAAATCCAAGCATGTTTAACTCTAAAACCTGTTTTCTTTTTTCATATAACACAGAGCAAATAATGTTCAGGCATTTAGAGTATTTCTGACTCCGGTTCCACATTTCAACACACACACGCAAACATACACACACAGACATCACATACACACATGTATATAGATGTATTTGTAAATTAACTCATATATCTATATATAGTCCTCTGCCTGTGAAAGTTTATAACTTTTCTTGTAAAAGTATATACATATATACAGAGATAGTAATATATATATATATATATATATGTGTGTGTGTGTGTGTGTGTATACATATACATATACACACACATATTTACACAAACACAAACACATATATTCACAAGCAGAGATTCCTTTAATCATTTTACAAATTTTGTTCAATAACAAATATGTGTGAGGCAAGCTGATTGGTTGACAAATGTGAACCTAATTCCATCCTTTCTGTTAGCTTGATTTGTTATTGTTGTTTTGTTTGTTTGTTTTGGTATCAGGGATTGAACCCTGTGGTACTTCACCACTGCGCAACATCCCAGCCCTTTTTATTTTGAGACAGGGTCTCACTAAGTTGCCTAGGCCTCACTATCTTGCTCAGGCTGGTTTTGAACTTATGATCCTCTTGCCTAGGCCTCCTGAGTTTCTGGGATTACAGGTGTATGCCACTATGCTGTTAACTTGTTAACTTGAAATTTAACAAAACTTAGGTGTAAAGGAATTTTTGTTTAAACAAAGGAAATACATATTAATATAATCCTTAAGGTTTTACATTTTTATTTATATATGTGTTTTAAATAAGTTGCCATTTCACCAGATATTTTTGGTTAGAATTTAAAACAACACTTTCATTCAATAAAATTGTTTTATTGCTAACCCTCAATTAAAATTTATAAAAGAAACTTAAAAGAAAATTAATGCCACAGATACTTCAAAAGACCATTCTTGTAGAATACCCAATTTTTTCCAATTATTACTATTTGCCTCCTTGTACAGAACATCCTGCAACATTTGCCAAGTACCTTTTAGAATCAGAATCAAAGAACAAAAGTGAACCTCAGTGGTTTTTGGCTCTTGTAGATAGTGTCTTCAGTAGCAGCTTGCAGCATTGATTTGCCCCAATGGAATGTTGTTTCCGGAAAGAGGGTGAATGAATCACTTTTATGGGCTAAGAGTCTTTCTCTGCACGTCACCTTATATTATTAATGGTTGATTCAGTTTTGCTGGCTAGAATTAGAGTTCTTTCTAGGGTAAGGTTAAATTCAAATAACTGTCTTATGATTTCCTATATTACCACCTGTTAGTGTTATTTAGGCCAGGAGCATTTTGTTTCTCTTTCCTCTATATTTAAATATTTTTATGTGAACTTCTGGAAGATGCTTTTAGCTGACTAAAAGAAAGCCACTTTTGGTACAATATTTTAAGATATTGGCTTTGGAATCAGACATATTTGATTTGATTTCTGGGTCTCTCATTTAGGCTTTATAACCTTGGACAGGTTAATCCCTCTAAGGCACAATTTCTGTGCTTCAAAAATAAAGGATGAAATGATGTATCTTATTGGAGCTACTAGATGGCTGAAAGAAGATAATAAAAGTTCCTAGTAGGATTTTTGTCATATAGTAAGTCTTTAATAAATAGTAGACATAAAAATTTGTCAGACACTACTAGGTTAAGCAGTCAAAAGTAAATATGACAATAATTCAAATTAAAAAATACAGACACAGGTTTAAATAAATGTTGCACAAGGATTCATTTGTGTTTTCTTGCTCTTTCAAATTCATAGTCATATTCAACTTTCATATTGATTGAATAATTATTAATGGAACAACTAGTATATGGCAAGTATTTAGGTGCTTTATATATTTCTACTCAAGTTATTTAAATATATCTGAGAAGGAAGAACAGGACACACAAGCCTTGGATAACTCAAATGACACATATTCACATATTGTATTGTGTGGCAGAGAAAATGCACAGATATTAATGAAAACATAAATGAAGATGAAAATTAAATATACTCAGGAAATTTTTGATAAAGGACTTAGAAGTTTGCATATGACCTTGGAAGATTACATCAAATTTCTATAAACAGTTAGGAAAAACTGAATGTGCAAATTTTATGAAGGAATGATTATATTTGTGTCTTGCAGAAACTTAGATTTAAATACACACACATTCACACACTTTAATACAGAAACTCAGAAAACTTATGCAACTGGCTCAGGGACTAGTAGTCAGTGGTAAAGTTCAAACTGACATCTAAGTCTCCTGCTACTGTAGCAGTACTTCTTTACTGCAATATGTTGAGTGAGCAAGCTTTCAAAAGCTTCTTGAATTATTCATTAGAGTACAGACAATCCTACATTACTGCATAACGCCATTTCTATTTATAGATATTAAGACTATTAAGACTTTTCTTATATTCAGCCATTTCAATGACTAATTTTGCATCATCAATTTCAATATTCACAGTAGCTGGGTCCTACAAATTCATGAAAGTCAATTGTTCCCATTGCTTTCCAAATTCATGTTCAGTGATCTCACATTGGTAGCTTTAAAACAACCATGGTAGAAGTATTTGTACCACAGAAATAACCATATGCTTCAAATAAGGGTTGTTATTTTTTTAAATTTTTTGTTTTGTTCTGTTTCTGGAGATGCAGAAATAATTTACCAGCTTGCTAGTGATCAGATAGTAAATCCTATACAGTTACATTATTAAAACAGGTAAGAATATGAATGATGTATTTAATATTATATGAATGGAGTTTAGAAGAGAATGAGATGAGGAAAGACTGAAGAAATGACATGATCTTTGGACAAGAATAGTAGAAATATAGAAATTATTAAGTTTTATAAGAAAGATCTCTAATAAGAGGATATCTTACTAGAAATATAATGTATATGAGGTTTTCAATTTTATTAATGTTTCTGAAACATCTATGTAAAACTTACACAAATGAAATGGAAATAGCCCACCATGAATAAATAAATTGTATCCTGGGAAATGAAGGATGTTACTATTTCATAAAATCTATAAATCTAATATGGTGTTCATCAATTGATTGATGAAATACAAAAATGATTGTTTCAGTAGATGAAAATAAAATATTTAATTAAAAATCTCAGCAGTGAACATAATAGTATTTGTAAGCTACATGTAGAAAATTCAATTTTTGGAAATAATTATAAAATATGGTAATTCAAATAAGGAATGATACTGGCCAAATTATGTTGTTACATTGTCTGTACACATGAATAAGTAACAATGAATCCCACTATTACATACAACTATAGTGCACCAATAAAAATGGAAAAAACTTCAAAAGCATTCTATGTTATTTATATAGATATAAATCTGGGATATTATGCTGAATACATTAAAAGCGATCATGTCGTGAGTGGTTTTAGTTTTCTTTATAATTTTCCGTATTTTTAACAATACAGTGATCATTTAGACTATGCAGATTATTAAATTTTTGAAAAGAAAATATATTAGATATTAGAACTCATTCACAATATATATTAATATATCCAAGAGAAGATTAAATGGGAAAAATAAAGTTAAAATCAGATATATCTGAAAAATACAAGAGTAACAAAGAAGAGGAGAAAAAAAGAGAAAGAAGAAGAGGAAAAAGAAATAATTAAATAAATGTTAGCCCATTTATATATCATAATGAAATATAATTATTTAATACTTTAAGAATTTACTTCCCCAGGAAATGTTATAATATCAAAAGCAGCCACAAAATATTTGATTTTAATTAAAGAGTAATTAAAGTTTACATATCAATTTTATGAATGTGCTGGCATGGGGGAAAATGAGAAAGAAATAAAAATCAAACTCGTATAATAGTTTCTAAATGGTATGATCATATGAAATTGGTTTTCTTTCTATATAATTTTTTAAACTACATTTCACATTTTTATCTATTTATGGTAAGGAAAGTGTTTGTGTCAGCTTTTTTGCTGCTGTGACCAAAAGACTTGCCAAGAACAATCAAGAGGAGGAAAAGTTTATTTTTTTTTTCTTGAACCAGTATGTGCAAAGTTTTTTATTTTATTTTATTTTTTTTTTATTGGTCGTTCATAACATTACATAGTTCTTAATACATCATATTACACGGTTTGATTCAAGTGGATTATGAACTCCCGCTTTTACCCCGTATACAGATTGCTGTATCACATCAGTTTCCCTTCCATTGATTGACATATTGCCTTTCTAGATTCTGATGTATTCTGCTGTCTGTCCTATTCTCTACTATCCCCCCTCCCCTCCCCTCCCCTCCCCTTTTCTCTCTCTACCCCTTCTACTGTAAATCATTTACAAGGACAGGGTAGGGACGAAGAGCTTGAGAAGAAGATTTACATTAAACAGGGATGAGAGGTGGGAGGGAAAGGGAGTGAGAAGGGAAATTGCATGGAAATGGAAGGCGATCCTCAGGGTTATACAAAATGTCATATAAGAGGAAAGGAGGGGTAAGACAAGTTAATACAAATGGAAAAGTTTATTTTGGCACTCAGGGTTTCATAGGTCTCAATCCATTCTTCCAGGATTGAGGTGAGGCAGAAAATCCTCCTCGTGGAAGTGGGTGGTAGAGAAAAGCAGCTAGAGACAATACACCAGAGAGCTGAGAGAAAGTTCTGTTCAACAAGAAGCAAATGTAAACCCCAAAGGCATGCCCCCAGGGACCTACCTCCTTTAGCCACACCCTATCTGCCTTCACTTTTTAAAATATCTTTATTTTGTTTACTTATTTTTATGTGGTGCTGAGAATCAAACCCAGTGCCTCACCTATGAAAGGCAAGCGCTCTGTCACTGAGCCACAACCCCAGCCCTATCTGCCTACACTTAATCCCTATCAGGGCATTAATTCCTTTATTGGGATAAGGCTCTCATGATCCAATCATTTCACTTCTAAATCTTCTTGCATTGTCTTATGCATAAGCTTTGGGGGACTTCTCCTATCTAAACCATAAGAGAAAGACAGTTCACTTTTTCAGATGTCTAAGGTTTCTGGACGTGCTGATAAGGTTTCAGATAATAATGAGATGTCTGTTGGAATTTGGACTAAAGGCCATTCTCCTAACATTATGACAAAGAATTTGAATACATTTCCTTTAGGGAATCATCCTCCTTATCCAGCCAGCAGGGCACTTGGAAGCCACTGCAGCTGTCATTGAAGCAGGCTCAGATACAGTTTATGTTGGCAGCAAGTGATGACACCAATATGGTGCAAGTTTTGCAGGCATGCAGAATGCAGGAGTTACTGAGTCAGGGAGGCTTTCACCAGGGAGGTCAGGAAGAGTGTGGCAGGACCAAAATCCCTGTAAGTAACTCTGATGGGGCAATTTGTAAAGTTGTGAGAATGAAGTCAAAGCTACAGTGGAGACCCTAGGAAATTAGAGATGCCAGAAACATGAAATACTTGCTGGAGAAAGCTGCTGGCAGTGTGCAAAACTAGCCAGACCAAGTGGCCATGTGATACGCAACCAGCAAAATCAAAGGAGCAGGACTATTCAGTTTCTTTGAAGTCGACATCCTGCCGCAGTGTCCTAGATATTGGACATGGGATACACAATTTAATTTTTACCTTGCTGGGTTTGGGTCTGATCCCTTCTTGCTATATTCCTGTTCCTCCCTTTTGAGATAAGAATGTTTACTCCTCACCTTGTCCCACCATTACACCTTGGAAGTATGCAATTTTTTTTTTTTTTTTACTTCTATACAGGATCTTGGCAGAGTTTGCCTTGTACCTCAGAAGAGACTTTGATTTTGAACTTTTGAGTAAACCTGGAATTGTTAACACTTTGGGAACTTTTGACAAAGGATTCAATATGTTTTGCATTGTAAGCCTTTGGGAACCAGATCCAGAATTCTGCAGTATGAATCTGAAAAGTCCCCCACCACATGTGTTTTAAAGGCTTGGTCTCCCATGGCACTATTTGGTAGTAGTGGAAATTTTAAGAAGTAGGACCTACTGGGGAGGACTAGGTTATTGGGCTCATGCCTTTGAGGAGATAGAGGAACCTCATATCCTCCTCTTTCTTCTTTTCATGTCTCAACCATGAGGGGAGCAGCTTTGCTCCCCCATGCATGCTGGTGGGCTAAGTGACCACAGGCTCAACATCAATGAAGCTAATTGATCATGAACCAAAACCTCTAAAACTATGAGCCAAAATAAATTTCTCTCCTTATAAATGGATTATCTCAGATATTTGTTACAATAGTGGAAAGTTGAATAACAAGGTTTCCTATTCCAAAAAGCCACTTAGACATTTTGAGATATTTGTTAGAACAACATCCCACTTCTCAATAAAAAAAATACATTCATTTTCTAAGGTTACTATAATGGCATATGATGGATTGGTTAGTTTAAACAACAGATATTTATTTTCTCACAGCTTTGGAAGCCAAAAATTGAATATCAAGCCAAAAATTGACAGGTTTAGTTTCTCTTGAAGTTTCTGTCCTGGGCTTGTATATGGCTGCCTTCCTACTACGTGCTCACATTTTGTGCATGTGTGCCATCGTATCTGTTCCACTTCTAAGGACACAGGTCATCTTGAAATAGAGTTCACACATCTCAGATCATTTGACCTTAATTACCTCTTTAAATATACTATCTCCATATACAATTTGCATTTTGAGGAAAACAGTGTGAGTTAATTCTGGGCAGACTCAATTGAGTGTATAATACTCACTGTATTTCCTATTTAGTTTTAAGTGCCCCAAAGAAATAGCATGGTAACAAATGCAACATAACTCTCTTCCGTGAATAAAATATTTGAGGTCCAGAGAAGAAAAATTACTAATATGTTGCCACCTCATAAGTCATTTTCAGTCCCAGGGTAAAACTAGGGTTCTCTGCCTCTTATTCTAGACTCTTCTATTGTGACACTCATGATTTGTGTTGCAAATTTGTGTTGCATGATTTGTGTCGGAAATTGGGGAAATGATACTCTGAAGCAATTTGTATTGAAAATTTCCTTAACAGCAACTACCTTGCCCAGGAATTGCCTGATTAGATCATATCAATTGTCTTCTATTTTTCTTCCAAGGTCAGTCTTAGATAATTTCGACACAAATTTTGATGCAAAATTTAACTTGAAGAAAATATGTTAGTGAAAGAAAGCAAGATCCATTAAGTATAATAAACTACATCAAATGTTCAAATCTATAAAGTGCCTGAGAACCTCTGAACAGTAATTTACTTAAACCCGCTCAGACAGGCTCTTCACTAATGAGTCATATTAGCTATAAAGATCTACTAAAAGGTTTCCTTTCTAGTGTTGATATTTTCCAATGGTGACTAAAGAAAAAAAATGTTAGAATCTTGGAGGAAGAAATCTTGATCATATTCTTTAAGGGGAAATTAGTATTTATATCAAAATAGACATGTATGTGATAAAATTGTTTGCAGTTACGTATATTTTTCTACAAATTCTGCAAGTGTGAAATTATACTTCTAAAAAGGTGGTAAGGGGCTAGAGATGCAAAATTGTCGAGAAGGGTTGATTTTGTCTTTATAGACAATATGAAGTTCAAAGTTGGCCCTACTGCCTGGTTTGATGAGCCCAGACTCTAAAGTCATAGCATCTGGACTATGCCAATTATTATCAGGGAAAGTCACTTCATCTACTTGCATTGGTTTCCCCATTTGTAAGCAGAAGGCAATAGTAATAATTTATACCACAGTTATTTTAAGAAATTATATTTAATTGGTAAGTAATTTTTGTTTAGTGCCTACAGTCTGCCAGACATTGTTGTCAGCACTGAAGATAGATGAATGGACAAAGTAGTAAAGATCTTTGTTACTGTGGAGCTTATATTCTACAAGGCACTGTCAGACAATAAGTAAGAAACATAATATATGAGTAATTATATATAGCATATTAGAAAGCTCTAAGTACAACCAGAAAAAGAACACGTTAGGCAGAAAAAAATAAATGAGGAGTGTTGAAGGAAAGAGTGGGCTGTAATTTTAAGTAAATTTTTGGAAAAGACTTCACTGAAAGAGTGCCTTTTGAGCAATGACCTGAAGAAAGTGATGACCAAGTTTTGCATGCATGTGGGGCAAGCACTCACAGCTCAGAGAGTACAATCAGACTTCTATGATGAGCATGGAGGTGATGAGGGTGTCAAGCAACTTGCTTAAGTATTGATGGGTCCAAGTGAAATTGTATTTTGGAGTGTGAATGGCAAAAAAATGTTTTCAGTTCTTAGAAAATTCACAGTCATTTTCTTCTGAGTATGCAATCCCATGAGATAAAAACAAGTACACTTTAAATCAGTGCACTGACCTTGTAAAACAGCCTTGCTCATGATTATTCAAGATAATTGGAGATTCTGGACCATCTTACCTTTAGATCCATCAAGGTTCTTGGTCCAGAAGAGAAAACTCAAAAACTCATATATGTAATACTCAGCAGCCCTTTGGCCCAGTAAACAGCCACTCACTGCAACACACATTCTAAAGTGGCCCAAACTGGTTCTAATTCCTGGTGCATATGACCTTCTGTATTCGCCTCGCCTTGAGTATGAATGAGGCCTATGGTTTACTTCTAACATAATATAGCACAGAAGATTATATGCATATAATCATATTCCTTAAGACTGTAATACCCATCTTGCTAGAAAACTGTCTTCCTCTTCAGACTGAAGAGTTAAGTTGTTATGATGTGAGTTGTGCTATGGACAATGCTACATGATGAATACCTGAGAGTGGCCCATGAACAGCCACTAGGAAGCTGATGCTTTCAGTCTCACAAAACTGAGATGTGGGTTCTGAAAATATACATATGAAGGTGTAAGCAGATCCATCCCCAGGGGATACTCAGATGAGAATCCAGCTGTCACATTGATGACAACCTGACAGAGGACCCAGACCTTTGGCCCACAGAATCTATGAAATGATAAACATATGTTGTTATAAGCCACTATGTTTGTGATAATTTGTTATACAGACATGCACAACTCATACCCTCACCCACTTTGGTGAAGTTCTACTTTAAGTAAGTTTTGTAGGAGGGAATTGAGGCAATCATAGGAGAGGACAACTCCATCTGAATGGTGACTGATGATTTCAAAGCCAGGACCTTTCTGCCCAATGTGAGTCTCCTCTAATGGTCAATATTTTCTCTTGGTCTCTCTGCCACTGGGTTGAGATTTTTCTCAATGTTCCACAGCAGTCAGAGACTATTCCTTCATCTCCCCTCTCTCCTTCAGTGTCAGGCTGACGCTATAGTGTACAATAAGTCTCTTCCTCCCTTCCATTCTTCTGTCTTTTCCTTGTCATATGTGCCTCCCACAATAAATCACATGCCCTTCTAATTCTATACTGGTATCAGCTTTGCAGAGAACTCAAACTGACACGAGGACCTTTCCATGCTTTTATAGTTTTATCTGGAACTTCAGCCCCGGGCTAGGCTGGGAAGACAATCTAGTGTCGTGGGAAACATATGAAGGGTTGGGAGAGCGACATTCATCCCCAGTTATGCAATGACCAATAATCCACATTGACTATGAACATGTCACCACCTCCCTGAGGCTTTTTGTTTGTTAGTGTTGAATTAGATGACCTTTATTTTTCCCTTTTCTACCTTCACTAAGTGTTAAAGGAAAAGCAGATACTAAAAATATTTTTTAAATAAACACAACATAGAATGGGGAGTGAAGAAAACTGAGAGAAAAAAGAAAATAGACAAAACTAATAGAAAGAACAGAAAGAAAAGAATCCCAATACTATTTAGTCATTGCATGCACTCCTGAGTTACATCCTTTTATTTTTTGTCTTGATTTTCCTGCCATAGTTACTACAGGCTTGCTGAAAGCCATTTTAGCACTTCACTAGGGATTTCAGATTGTAAAATCCCCAGGGCTTTTTCTAAGGTGAAGGTCAGTTTTCTGTGCTTCTCTTTTTCTGTATGGTCCCCAGGGACCCAGTCTGCTTTTCCTTTCTCTTTAACTGTTGACACTATACATTTTTTTCTCTTGGGGCTTCTCTTTCTCACACATTTTGTCTTCAGTAGTTTATCCTTTCTCCAGCTCAACATTTTCTTGATGTGCTCAGAGACAAATATAGGTTCTTTTGGTTTTAAAGTTTCTACTTCAAATTCCTCTAGGGAAAACAAGTCAGTAGATAATATAAGGACGAACACACGGAGCCTTCAACATTTTTAAGAAACTTGTGAAATTCATACAGTCACTGTGCCTGGTCTTCAGTGTCTGCTGCTGTTGACTTTTACTCCAAAAGGTATACCGACTCTCCTCCTCTTTGGTATTTACTCCACTTTCCATCCCACTCAGATGCATTCCTTTTTCTAACAATGCTAAATGAAATACAATCTGGAGAAATACAGTCAGGGATTGTAGAACATGATTTATTTTGAGAACTATGTTATTGGGTAATTTTATCATGTGAAAATATCAGTGTACTTACCAACCCAGTGTACTTACAGCCTATTTCTCCTCATCTACAACCTGTACACCATATTACTGTACTGAATACTGTAGGCAAGTGTAACATAATGTCAGGTATTTGTGTATGTAAACATATCTAGAAATAAAAGAGTTCAGTAAAATATAGTATAAAGATTAAAATGCCCTATTGTTATGGTTTAGATATGAAGTGTCCCCAAAAATCTCACGTGTGAAACAATGCAAAAATGTTCAGAGATAAAATGACTGGGTTACGAGAACTTGACCTAACCAGTGATATGGATTAATTGGGTGGTAACTATGGCAAGTAGAGATGGATGGAAGAAGTAAGTCACTGTGTGACATGCCTTTGGGGTTTACATTTTGTCTCTAGTAAGCAGAACTCCATCTCTGCTTTCTTATAGAAATGTCCTGAGCAACTTTCTTCCACCTTTCCCTTCCACTATGATACTCTGAATCACCTTGGGCCCAGAGTTATGAATTTGGCCATCTATGAACTGAGACCTCTGAAACTGTGAGCTCCAAATAAACATTTTCCTCCTTTATGTTGTTCTTCCCAGATATTTTGGTTACAGAAACAAAAAATGACTAAATACCTTTATACTTGTGTAGGGCTCTTACTGTATGTCTTCCACCAACACATCTTGTCCCACTGGAAGGCCTCCAGGAACCATGACATGCATGGACCTTTTGAAATACCTCCTGAAGTACCAGCTTGAGGCTCTTATAGTTAACTTTGTCATTAGAATTGGAAGAAGTACACTTTGATGTAATAACAAACAGTGTAGGATAGTAAATCTATAATCCAGTAGCAGTCATTTACTATCATTGTCAAGTACCATGTACTGAACATACTTGTTTTGTTATTCTGTTATATCACTGGCAGCAGAGTAGGTTTATTTGCACCAGCATCACCACAAACTCGTGATTTAGGCATCTCACTAAAATGTTACAACAGCCACAACACACTAGGTGATTGGATTTTTTAACCCTATATGATACTGTGTCACCATCTGTCCCATGTGATCCATTGTTTACCGAAGGGTCATATGTGGTGCACAACTGTAGACAGAGATAATAGTGTTCATTCATTTACCCTCTGGAAATAAAAGCATGCTTATGTAGAATATAAAAGGGATAGTGGCAGATGATATTTTCTAAAGGTGGCTGTGACACTTTCCATTCCTCATGGTCTTCTATATGCATGTGATATGACCAACCTTCCTTTGAAAGTGGGTATCTATGACTTTCCCCCTTGAATCCAAATAGGATTTTAACTAACTCAATGTGATATGGTAAAGATGACTTTTAAGGTGACTTCTCAGATGAGGTCACATAAAGCAGATTAACTTCTACTTTGTCTCTTGGGCGTAGTAGTAGTAGCAATAGTAGTAGTATACTTCGAGTAGATACTTAAAATGTCTCATATATAGACGCCACCATTATACGAGGAATTCTAGGTCACATAGAGAAACCTGGATTCAGTTGAAAGTTGTAGATTCAGCTAAAATATCCAGCTGAGCTTTCAACTTAAAGCTATCAACAACTGTTGATTAAGATCAAAGATGCCTCTCACCACATTCAACACCCAGACAACCTCAAGCTGAGTCTTTTCACCTAAGTTCATAATCGGGCAGATCCTCATTCTGGATTTTTTATGTACATACTCTATAATATGATTTAAAAAATTAAAGCTGCTAAGTTTGGTACTTTTTATGAAGACGAAATAATAGAAAATAGTCAGAATGCATTTAATAAAAATGTGATATTCTGAAGTGATTGTCCTCACTTTCTGTGTAGATACATGGTCTTGCTCTGTTTGTTTGTTTTTTGTTTTCTGTTGTTGTTTGCTTTGTTTTTGTTTAATCTCATTATAAATCCAGGTGTATAGTTTTGTTGTCTTCTCACGGATTCCTAATATATCATTTTTTTCTTGTAAATTGCCTTAGGGTTTTTTTTTTTCCGTGTTCACTGAAACCAATGAATATGAGCTTTTTCTACATTCCTTTGAAGTGATAGAAATATGTGAGCTAGGAATCATGCTGCTAGTAACAGAAACAAGAGAATTGCCTCCCCCAAATCCCTGTTCCCTGAAATATTAGATCAATATTTCTGGCAAAGTACAAGTCTATCATGTTCAATAGCACAGATATCCAAAGTGAAAAGAATATAGACTAATTACATTTTAATCAAGGAAAAAATGAATAACTGCCAAGAGACCCAGATTAGATATAATAATTAACATGTTGAGTTCAAGAAGAGTATTGCCCAAGGTTAATAGTTGAAAAGTTGCCAAATATGACTTGAATCTGCAGGATCTTTAAGAATTTTTGGTCCATATAATACAATAAACCCATAAAAATACATGTTAATTAAGATTGTGTACTGATATCTTTCAAATAAAACAAATATCACATCTCAGATAATTTGCTTATTCAATATGTAAAATACACAAAACTAGTTCTAAACATATTAAGCTTATTACTGTGAAATCACTATAAAACAAGTACACTTTAAAGTCCAATGAAAACAGAAATATAAAACAAATTGCACTTCTACTGCAAAATGTTAATTTGTGATGAACTCTGATGATGGTACAGTGTGACATGATCTCCTTCAGTGTCCTGCTTCAGCGTGTCAGATGAAAAGGCTGTTCTTCCAGAGTCCATTTTATACTATAAATCCTTTCTGGGATCATGTCATTTCCTTTTTGTCATCATGTCATTTTGTTTGAATGTACAATTCAGTATTTAGTCTCTCTTTTTCTCATCATCATTAAAGAGAGCATTAGCTGACAAAATAAATCCAAATATAAATACAGTTATCCCATTTTGGATTAAGTATCAATTTATAATGTGATTATCTACTTGAAAATATGTTATTCATTCAAATATGCAATATCAATCATCTCTATAATATCTACATATGGTACAGATACAAGGATTATTTTTAGTATAGATATACATATACATACATACATACATATATATGTATGTGTGTGCATGTATATATATGTATTGTTTTAGTCAGCTTTTTCACTGCAGTGACTAAAGGACACAACCAGAACAACTGAGGAAGAGGAAGAGTTTATTTGAGGGCTCGCAGTTTCAGAAGTCTTAGTCCACAAGAAGGCTGGCTCCATTCTTCAGGGCTAGAGGTGAGGCTGAACATCATAGCAGAAGAATGTGGCAGAGGGAAGAGGCTCATATGATGATCAGAAAGCACAGAGAGAGAGAGAGAGAGACTCCACTCTCCAGATACAAAATACAAATACACCACAGCCATGCCCCAAATGAACCACTTCCTCCAACAACAACCAACCTGCCTCCAGTTACCATTCAGTTAATCCCATCAAAGATTAATTCACTGATTAGGTTAAGACTATATCCAATTGTTTCTCCTCCAAACCTTGCATTGTCTCACATGTGAGATGTTGGGGAACACCATATCTAAACCATAACATGTATATACATACAATATATGAATATAATATAGTGTAGCTGTTTCTGGACTTATCTATATATATTATTGAGATTTAGTCCAACAACACATTTTACTTTCTTCCAAAGGGCTCTTAGTCTTTGTTTGCCAGGATCATGAAAGCATTTAGTCTAGGACTGATTTTGATCCAATACTGAGACAAAATTTGTTTGAGTCCATTATTCTATGTCCTATGAATTATGAGATTTTTACACTCTGGCTATACTTTCCCTAACTTACGTGAGATTCTAGTATCATATTTTCTTATGATGTAAGATGTTTTCTTTTTCTCCATTATTGGGTTGTTGCTTTCACTATGTGTAGGTCAGGGCTCAGTTGGAGACTCACCAGTGTAGTACCTCCAATGGCAGGCCACAGCTTTCTTTCCGTGTGTCCCTCTTTTCTACTACTCTGCCCTATGAAATTTAGTTACTCCCTATTAAATGAGTCAAACCAAATTTCCAGCCCCATATCTTCAACATACAGAAATTGTTTACCTCTACCAGGCTTTCTTTTCCCATGCTGCACTCTGAAACTTTCTAGGCATGAATGTGGGACAATTATACATCTCATCTCTCTCAAAAATCATTTTTTTTTCTGTTGCTTGGTATGTAATCATGAAAATTGGTGTTTCACATATTTGACCAGTATTTTAGTTCTTTGAAGTTAAGGGTAAATCCAGTCCCTGTTCCTTCATTCTGACTGGGGGTAAATGTCATGTGATATCAAGTTTTAAACGTGTTAGGCAAGGGAGAATGGTGATGAAAGCAACTGGTGATCTACAGCAGCAAACTTCATCAAAGCAAATAACTATAGGGCAATTTATACTGAGGAATAAAACAGATGATTATCTCCATAGGACCATTATAACTTCCTAGTTCAACATTTATATAAAGAAGGCTATAATAGCACAGAACATTAGGTCTGTACTCAAGATTTGCCTTTGCTACTTAGGAAAAACCTTAGATTTTCTTTTATGTGATTTGATTATACTCTTTTTTCCCTTAAATCTTTCATTTTGAATTTTTTTGTTGAGTAAAATACAATGTATAACTAAAAAGACTTTGTATCTTGCCAGCATATGCTAAAATTGATGAGAACCACATATGAAAATAACCATATTTATAAAAACAGCCTCCTCGAAGTCAGCAAATCATTCATTCACAATAGATCAATCATTTGGTCATAAATTTTAGTCAATGCAAGAAATGTTTATTTAAATCACTGGGTAAGACTCATGGTAAAATATCATGAATTATATGTGATTTTTCTGAAACACCATATTTTATGTGCAGAAGAGATTATATCTTTTCTTGAGAAGAAAGGTAGCCAACAGGCAAAATTCACTTGGCTTATATTCAGTGGCTAACTGAGTGTATTAATAGTAATAGCAAAACAAAGACAGATGGTATTTTTCTACTTCTTTAATACAAGCAGACTTTATTAATGCAATGATTCTATTAATTGAAGTGCAGCTTTATTTTTTAATTAAAATTCTTCTAGTATTAATACAAAGAGAGTTAAAAAACACCATAGATAATATGTATTGTATTTATTATAATATGTCCTCCAACTGAGTGGGAACAACAGAAGAATTTGAAAAAAATGTTGAGTATTAATGACCTGTTTCTATATTTTAATTTTAATTATTTTTCTTCTATTTTCAAAGTAGTGTAATATTCCATCTATTCCTTTGGTATTTCTCCCTTATATAAAATATTACCTGAGAACATTACCTTTTTTGACTCAATGTCTAAAACCATAAAGGAAACAAAGATCTTAAATTCTAATATTTTTAGAAGTGGACTCCTTTCTCAATTAGAATCCATCTTTTAAACCCCTCCTGTTGTAAAATGATATACCATTAGCAGACCTATATCATCAGAGACTGGAAATATATTATACATAGTACACATGAATTGGCTTAACTAATTCTTACCACAATCTGATAAGGTCAGTCCTCTTGGTGTCCTATACAGTAGGAAACTGAGTCAAAAAGGTTTAATGAGTAGCCCAAATTCATATAGTGAGCATGTGGTGAAGAGATTAATTCCAGAAAAACTGATAACAAAACTCACATACTTAACATATGCTATGTGACCTTACAAAGGAAATACTCAAACATAAAGGCAATAGTAAAAACTATAAGGGAGAATAGATGACTAACAGATTTAGAGATCAAAGAATTGGGAGTATATAGATGTTCATTGCTGGGTTGGCTTTAGCAATTAAAACTGAGAAAACATAGTCTTCAAGAGAGAAGTAGTTAAAAAGATAACATCCCATCAAAGACTTACTGTACCATTGCCAAAAATAATGACATCAAATGATAGGTTTGTGTCATTGTAAAATATCCTTAATATATTTCTACAACAAACATCAAAAATTTTAAAACAGTTTAAATTGATCTTATTTTCATAAATATATGCCAAAGAAAGAAAATGAAAGAAGGAAGGAAGGAAGGTAGGGGGAGAGAGAGGGAGGGAGGGAGGAAGTAAGGCCTGGAAGCATGTTCATCAAATAATCAGAAGGAACTATCTTAAGAGCAGTAGATCTCCCAGTAATAAGATTGCTATTTTTGTTTTTCTGCAAAAACATGAATTATAATAGATAATAAAACAAAAACTTAATTATGGACTCTCTTCATTCATCCAAACGAAGACACTGCTGTTCAATATTGGTGACATATGATAAAATCACAATTAACTCAAAAGTTAATTCCCTACTTTAAACATTTTTTTAAGAAAACAATTAAGCCTTGAAAACCAGATATTAGAAGAAAAATTTTTATTAAAAAAGAGTCAGAAATTATAAACATGAAAGAAGAAATTAATGCATTTGAAAATAACAAGGAAGTGGCAAAATGAAAATATTGACTATAACATCTGATTTTTAATAAATATAATCCTCTTTTTGAAAAGAAAGCTATTACAAAACATGTTAGAAATTTGAAGGAAAGTGTTAAAAACAAGGTATCTAGGATGTTTAAATTTGTGGGCAAATGTTCCAATTACATGAGTCTGAACATTTGCTTTGAATATATATATATATATAATGTGATTCTGGATAATTACTTTTGCTACTTACCAGGGATTATAACGACACATTCCTAGTAGTTTTTCTTAGAAAAATTTAAATAATAAAATTTATATAATTATCCATTCCAATAACTTGGAAAACCTTCATGATATAATTGGTTTTCTGGAAGTAAAACTGATTCTAAAGGAATAAGAAAATGCCTAGAAACAAATAAGTTTTATCCCCCACCTCCTTGATAAACCCTTCCCCAGCATCTTACCCAAAATTATCTCCATTCATTCTCTAAATTTTAATTAAACTTTATTTTATACTTCCTTTAAGCACTTAGGGTGGCTAGAAAAATGGCCCCAAGGATGTTCATGCCCTAATTACCAGAATTTATGAATATGTTACCTTCCATGGCAAAAAAGGACCATACAGATATGAATAAGATTAAGAACTTTGAGATAGATTATCTTGGAGTATCAGAGGAACCCAATGTAATCACATGAGTCTTTAATGTCCTTTGGTCTCAGTTGAAGATGTGATAATGGAACAAAGATGAGAGAGAAATCCAATATTGCCAACTTTGAGGACGGAGGAAGGGAGTCCACAGTGGAAGAATGTGTACTGCTTCTGGAAAGTTGAAAAAATAAGGAAATGGATTATCCCCTAGAGCTTTCAGATAAAGAATGCAGCACTGGAAATATCTTGATTTTAGCATAATGAAAAGCTCCATGTTTAGGATTTCAAAGCTTTGTAACTATAATAATTATGAGCGGTTTTATATACTATGTTGGCCTAAAATTTGTTTACTACTTGCTGCAGGTCATTTGTTGCAGCAATAGAAAATTAATACACTACTATATTGTTACATTCATTTTAAAATATGTATTTTCTTCTTCCCCTGCCCAGTGGGGTCTGGCAGAACATTCTACATTTCTATTTAAAACTTGCAGCATCTAGCATGTTCCTTTGCATCTAGATGGAAGTGCTCAGTATTTATTTAATTGGTTCCATTCTTATTTTTCAGTTTTATATATTGTTTCTCTTTCTTCTCTCTATATTCCAGGAATCTCAGTAGTCTATGGGGGAAAACCATGCAAGTTTGGATAAATATAGTTAGGTTTTTACTTTTGGGAATTTGGGATAGCATACACACCCAACGGGCAGTCACAGTGTCCCTTCCAGAATAGCTTCCCTTCATAGAGACTCTGCTACTTAAAATATTAACGCAACAATCATCTTCTGTTTTCCTATTCACAAACATTTTCTTCTAATAACAATAATTTCACTAGATGTTTGCTTTAATTACCAAATAGCACCTACTTACCATGAAAGCAATGCCGATTACATACAGACTACATCACGTCCTTCAGAGAAACGCACTGTTTATTGATGTCAGAGAGCCATTATGAGATATCATAAAGGCTCAAAAGATAGCTTATTTATAGCAAATCAAAATATACTATTTAAATAAATAAAAATAAGTGGCAAATAGATAAAACAGTCATAACACTTTGTGGTGTGCTTCTGCAAATTTTTAAAAAGGTGTAAAAGTAGTTTGTACTTTGATATTACATATATGTGAATAAAAATCACACACTTATAAAATGTAAAATTATTTTTCAAGGTATTTTTTAAAAAGCAATGATTTGGATAGAGCTATAGCATTAAGTAATATTGAACTTGAAAAGTGATTCTGAAATAATTTTGTCTAGCCTTTCAGCTACAGCAAGAATTTATCTTCTAATTTTAATATCTTGACCTATTACTAAGGTTATTTACTACTTGTATCATGGTTTAATTTGGGTAAAATTCCCAAACCTTGAGATATGAATGATGCTCAGTAGATCAGACTATGAATTCAGGAGAATCAGAAAGTAATCATTCCTCTTTAGCTTTCACCAAATGTTACTATAAAGATTGGGGAGAGAGAAAGCTGAACATCCAGCCAAGAAATGAAATTTAAAGAAGTTTAGGGATAAAAAGAGTGAGACACTTGAGAACATTTGTGGCAGTTGAGAGAGCTTGAGTTCCGTCTCTCTTACATATTTGCTGTGTGATCTAAGTTATTTATTCTCTCTTACTCTTAGATGTGAAGTTAGCTGTGAAGATTGATAATGGAAGTGAAATAACTTCATAAATCAATTTCATTATTGTATGGATGATCTTTCCAAGATATTTTCTTGGGTACTAAGTTAGTAAAGAAGGATGTACTCTTTATCAAGTTGTATCAGTTTATTCATAGTCAGTATTTATTTCTGAATAATAAAAAAAAATGCAGAAATCACATTTAAGACCTGTCTTTCTTTTCTAAGAAACATAATTTCAACTTAGCATTTAGAAATCCTACATATGATTTCCTAGGTCCAAATTAGCAAAAATAAGCTTTTATAATTAATTATTCAGTTTTTAACTCTTGGAAAGCTAACACATTTGTGAACAAAGTGGGTTCCACTTAAAATTAATCCATAAAATTTTAAACTGCTAATAAGAGTTGCAATAAATTTGAAGAATGTAGAATATCAGCTACCTTAAAAAGTGATCAAATGTACTAATTTTTTTCTGATAATGGTTACCCCACCTATTTGTTAATATCTACAATCTAATTGAGAACTGGAAATCTAGAACAAAAATAATCTGTTTTAAGGTATCAAGAACTCTCAAGTTAGAGAATTCCAAGGACAAAATATGGGAGAGACAAGATAGCCATGGAAGCAAATTGAGAATTTCTGGGCTATTTCCCCAAAGGCAAATGTCAATTATATAATATATCATCGAGAAGCTGAGAAACCAAGCAGGGCATTTGACAGATTCTTGTATAGAAAGGACAAAACTTGGAGTACAGAGTCCACTAAGAAAGCAGCTGTGGTAAAAACCACAGGTTTTGATTCAGGACCAAAAAGTTTTACATCTCAGGAATGAAAGAGAAAGGTAAAAAGAATATCTGATATTAAAAAAAGTGCAAGAAATATAATAAGGATGAAAAAGACAAATGAATAAAATAAAAAATAAAGACAATGAAAATGGACCTACAATGTCAAAACTTAGGTTATTTGCAAAGACTAACATATTGTTAAATCTTAGTGAAACTACACAGAAAAATGAGGCTTATTGACACATTTAAAAATATTTATTTGAAAATTTATTTTAAATTGATATATTTATGTCTAAAATTAGCATAATAGATGAATGAGGAAATTGGAAAATCTGAATTGTCCTACAACTACTAAAAAAGTAAAATCTGAATCTATAATTTACAATTTTCTTACAAAAATGAAACAAAAACCCTGGAACTAAATAGCTTTACCAGAAAATCTTAATCAAGCATTTAAAGAAGAATTTACATGGATTTTATATAAACTTCCTCCTAACATCTTTAATAAATACAGTATAATTTTAACCCGAAACAAAGCAAAGACTTGATAAGTAAGAAAAGTTACATATTGATTGTTTTCTAAAGAGAATAGATGGAAAGAATCCTAAGGAAGATATCACTTGCAACAAAAAAGACAGGACGGAAAGTGTGAAAGGGCAGCACCATAGTCATTAGAGTAGATATCTGCCTCAGGAGTAAATGGCAGAATTTCTATAAATCAAGACTAAAAGCTCAGATTGATCCATAAAAAAAAAAAAAAAAAAAAAAAAAAAAAAAAAAAAAACAAAGAAACAAACAACCCCAGCAGCTTGATTATCCAATTAGAAAATAAGCATCATACAGATGCTCTTTGACTTAGGATGGCTTTATATCTTGAAAAGCCCATTGTAAGTAGAAAATATACATCAAATACGCATTTGATACAGCAAACTAATCAAACATCATATTGTGTTAGTCAGCTTTCTGTTACTATAACAAAATACCTGATATGATAAACTTTTAAAGAGCAAAGGCTTATTTTAGTTCACAGTTTTAGAGGTTTTGGTTCATCAACAGTGGGATCCATTGTTTTGGGCAAATGGTAGGGCAACACATCATGATGGATACATATGGCAGAGCAAACAAAGCCCCTTACCTAAATGCAAAGCAAGGAGGGAGAGAAAAAAAAGGTGAAACTGGAGACCAACCCTTTAACACCTGGGCCTTTGAGGAACACTTCAGATCCAAACTGTATCAGTAGCCAGCAACACATTACATTATAGTATATTGGTTCCTAACTATGTGGCTGTTTGGGAGGTTTGGCTCACTGCTGCCAAGTGACTATGGACTGACCCTTTTGAAACTGTGTATCAAAATAAACCTTTCTTTCTTTTAACTTTATTTTCTCATTATTTTGTCATAGTGATGGAAAGTTGACTAACATATATCCAGAGTGCCAAGAGTATACTGAAAACCTTGGACATTCAACTGAAGTTCAAAAAGGCCATTACTGAGATGAAGATATACTCTAGAATTAAGGCCATACTTTAGGACTAGATTCACTCTAATAAAGCCTAACAGAACCAAGAGAATTTAATTCCCTGGCATAACAAAATTTTAAAATTTTTAAAATAAGACAACATAAACCAAATTCCTTAACATAAATCAGTGAGTCTCTAAAGCACTATCAAAAGTCACCAAGACTGTAAAAATGTCCCCCAAATTAAATATTGGACTCCTTGATACTTTTCATAGTTCATTAAAGCTCTGTACAACGTTTTAAGATCAGTTTTGTCTCTGTTCTTCAATTTGAGTCATTTCTTTTGAAATGTATTCAAGCTCACTGATTCTTTACTTCTAACAAAAAGTTATTATTGAATTTAATGTTAAATGATTAAAATTTTCATATTTTTATTTAGTTATATTTTTCAGGTATATATTATACATTTGGCTCTATTTAGAGTTTTTATGTTATTCCTGAAGTTTCTTATCTTTACATCTATGTTTGGATGTCAGCAACTTAGGAGAAAGAGAATGGAGGAGAAGATATAGTTGATGAAATGATTTTCCCAGACTAAGTAAAACACATCAGTGCACAAATCCAAGTAGTTTAGCAAATGCTTAAAAGGATAAACATAAGAGAAACAACACTTAAGTACACTGTGGTTAATCTGCTGAAAACCAGAAATAAAGAGAAAATCTAAAATGTAGCCAGAGGGATAAGGAGACACACTGTGTTTAGAGGAACTGTGATTTAAAAAACTGAGTTACTTCTGATTGTGTCAGTGAGGATCAAAAGACATTAGAAGATCATTTTCTTTTTAATTTCTTAAATAAAAAGGTACTAATAAAAATGTTAGACCTTTCAATATGAGAGTGAAATAAAAATATTTTCAGGTAAATTATAAGTGAGATGATTCATTACCAATAGGGCATAACTATAACAAATGCTTGTAAATTTACTTCAGAAAAACAATCCAAGATTCTATCTGGTAAATTGTGTAATGTGTTCCCATGTGCATACATTGAAATTTTAACCTTAGTTACCCAGAATATAAACTTCCTCAGAAACAGGGTTACTGCAGATATGATTAGTTAAGTTGAAATGAGGTCATACTGAGATAGAGTGGGCCCCTAAATTAATATGACTGGTGTACTTATAAAGTGGGAAAATCTAGGCAAATCTAATCTGTGATTTCAGAAATCAAGTTAGTGGTACATTTGGGAGGAGGCAAGCAGTATGATTGGGACAGGTCATAGGTACAGTTTTTGAAAATAAAGGTAATACTCTATGCCTTGGCCTAGATGATAACTATGGAGATTCACTTACCTTATGATAACTTATTAAACTATATATATATATATATATATATATATATATATATATTTATGATCTGTGTTTCTTCACATACGTGACACTAAATGAAATGAAAAGAGAAATAAACAATGGAGCACTATATATGGCATATATGGCAAAACTCCACATAAAAATTATACTAGCGTTCTTCTCAAGGGCAATTAATGATCCTGTCTGTTTTTCTTTAACTTTAGAGCTGTAGAACTTACCTACAGGGTGTAAAATCTGTTCAATACAATAAAAATGTTCTTTTTAAAAATGCATATCAGATCTTACTATACCCTACTGAAAAGTTCTGTGATTTCTTCTCACTCAGAACAAAGCCGCAGCCCAGAAGGCTTTGTGTGATCTGGCCCTGCTTATTGCTCTGGTTTCAGTCCTTATTTCTCACTTTGTTCCAGCACTCTGGACTCCTCAGTGAACCTGAAATATATTTAAGCGAGCTTCCACTTCGGGGTGTTTACGCTCTTCTGCTTATCCTGGAACGCTTTTACCCTAGAGATGTGCTCCCTCACGCCCTTGTTTTATTTGTGGTGCTGCTGGAGTGCCACCTCCTCAGCAAAGCTTTCTCTGAACGCCTGTTTTAAATAGCATTCCCACTTCCTAGGGCTTTCTCCACACTCAGTTTTATACGTTCTCTTAGCACTTATAATTGAAATCAAGTTGCATGCTTTTTTAAAAAAAATTATATGTTTAGTAGCACAAGGAAGTTGC
This sequence comes from Urocitellus parryii, assembly GCF_045843805.1. Taxonomy (NCBI): domain Eukaryota; kingdom Metazoa; phylum Chordata; class Mammalia; order Rodentia; family Sciuridae; genus Urocitellus; species Urocitellus parryii. The sequence continues at coordinate 109,117,530 of NC_135540.1, read as the reverse complement.
TTTGTTTGTGTGTCACTTCTTTGTTAGCATGTAAAATGCATATGGGATAGTGTAACCATTCCATTCATTCCTGGGCAATTCCGGAATGAACAGACAGATGAGTCAATGCATAGATACAAGAAGACTGCAAAACTTTAATACAACTTACCCGAGTCAAAACACTTTTACACGTTGGGGTCCACCAACCTTATAGCAAAGTGAAGGCAATTTGTATTCACAAGGATGAAAAAGATGTAGAATTTCTTTCCAATTGACCTGCCACAAACTACAAAACACAACAATCTTTGTTTACAATACAACTGACTTACTGCTCCCATTTGTAGGTGTAGGTCACAGCATCCAGGACTGGGGAGCTGGTGGAGGAGAAAGTCTTGTTAAGGCATCATTCTGTATGGCTAGCTAGCTGGACTGGCAATATGAACTGGTCTCAAAGGAGCTGGCTGTATCAATAACTAAGAACATAAGTTTCTAAGACAGGACAGCTCAGTGACCTCACAGGTCAGCTCCAGCACTGGAAGGAGCAAGGAGAAACCTTCTATTTATTGGGAAAAAGACATTGGAGAAAGTTCCACCCAAAAAGGCAAGGGATTGGGTTTTGAAGAGTGGAGTCTTGCTTGGTGATGTCTTGTGGTCAGCACATTGACTGATATCTTGGAAAGCTACACCCATTTCAGGTGCTGTGTGCAATCAAAGACGGAGAGAGAGAGAAAAGGCACACATAGGTCGCATAGCCAATTCAGGCAGTAACGGTCAGGCCAGTCCTCTCACATGTTCAAATGCGCATAGCTCACAAACACAGCCCATGGATGGCTCCTGACAATTCTGCCCAAGTCATTTACTTACTTGCATCTTCTCTGAACACTAAATTCTTTAGATCCAACCCCAAGTGTCCTTACGTTTTTAATACCTGGTAGGTGGTTTTAACTCAGGATCTATAAAGATAATGGGTATTTTGAAAAGTGCTGAAACTAAGTTTAGACACATTATTATTGACCATGTCTAATTGAGACCCACTATATATACATAAAATTAATGAAAGAGGGATTAATGATAATTCCTGATACCTGAGAGAGGTTTCTAGTACTACATTATCAAGAAACAAATTTTTGCACTATCTGAACTCTATCCTTACTTCACAGTTTTGCTATAGAATGTTATTCTCAATGATAAATCATTTGCTTCATAATTCAAGGAACTTCCAGTTAGTTACTATAATCATGAGATTTGAAGTAACTTATACTTAACCACAAGTCCCAATCTTGACATTACTAGTTCTATTATCTTGAGTAATTTACCTAACTTCTCCAAGACCAAATCCATCATATTTTTTTTTAGATAGAGTTGTTAAGTATACATAATTCCTATGGTTTTTATGAGGCTTACAAGCTGATAATAATGTGAAAATTCAACTCAGTATTTTGCATGCAGTAATCACTTAATAAATGTAATATAAAAGCAAGATTGAGTATATAGAAAATAAAATGATTAATATATTATATCTTTTCTCAGTATAAGACTTTAAGTATTGGATCCTACCTGTTAATTTTTAAGGGAGACTATTTCCTCACTTAGCTTTGCAACTTTTTGTCTTTTATTATAACACTGTGATAACACCATGATAACACTATCACCAGCCACTCTCTGGGAACATGGATCTTCTTTCAGTCAATAAGAGGCAAAACATTTGAAAGAGTCCCTCCTTGTTTGGCAAAGAGTTTTCCATGGTTCAGAGTTATGATCACCACAGGACTTTCTGTGCAACAGCAAAAATCTTCCCCCAGGAAACAATAAGTCCCTAAGGTCCTATTTCACCCCTTTATGCTCCTTGTCTGGACAACATGGCTGACTATACAAACTAAGCATTCTGCCCTTTACATAGTCTTAACCTGCTTTGCCACAGGCTGTTGCTACTGCTTTGGTTTTGCTCAAAGTCTAGTAATGTCTCATATATTTTGAGACTTGGAGATAGAATGTCAGTTCTTCAGTGCCACAGGCACCACCTAAGGCTGTTGTATGATTCAAGTATTTTCATCTCTTCCTGCTCTTTTGCTTTGAAATCAGCAAGGTTATGTGTAATCAAAGAACAAATACGATTGCTCAAAGGAATTAGTGGCTGGTAAATTTAGAACTAACCTCTCATATGCGACTTCACACAGAGATTGTTTTTCATCTTTCTCTGCATGTCACATAGCTCATCTAAATGAGAAGTACAAATGTTTTCAAAGGCAACTCTACACACAGCTCAAAATGTGAAAAAATGGTGAAAAGGAAGGTTTTCAGTGTATTATCGATTCCAGCCACCTGACTTTGTATTGCATTCGAGGGACATGGATGATGTGACTGAGTTTCAATCATATTTTTTTAATTAATTGGACAGGGTTACATCATTTGGGGAAGGATATTTGAATATTCATAATGTTTAAATGGTAAACATGCAGAATTAATAAGGACAAATTAATCAGCATACATTCATTGAATATGAAAAGTACTGTAATAGACTTGAAAGAAATATAAAGATGACTAAAAATAGTTGCTGGCCTCAAGGATTTCACCATCAAGTTGTAGCTAAATAAGGCATAACTCTGTGGAACAATAACTTTCAAGCACATAAAGCCCTGTGCTAAAAACCTAGATTAGTTGCTTGAGGAAAATCCTACTGCATAAGCCAGAGCCTACACAAAGTGTAGCTGGGAAATATGCCATATTAAGTAGAAAACAATCCCTTTTTGCAAATGGTTTTAACATAAGGTAGAAGAAAGGTTAACAGAGGGGGAAAAAGCCCAAACATGAACTCAGGAGATTATAGTAAATTATAAATTCTGCTAAATCAATGTCTTACATATCTGTTTCCATCCCTGACCATCTCCTGGGGGCAGACATTCTTTCAATATGGCCCTACCTCCAGGACTGTTAGTACACTTACAGCCCTGTACCCTGCCAGGTTCTCAACAAGGCTCAATTTCTATCTCTCTGGGACCCATTATTGATTTTGTTACATTCATATATGTTCAGCTCTGTGCTCTGTTCTACTGAGTGCTGCCTTTACATGAAGTTTGAATTTTATCTAGAGCATGTTTTTATTCTTTGCCTCATTCCCTTTGCCTGCATTATTAATCATTATTAATATCTTCTTTCCCCCCTTTGCTGCCTTGATGAAAAATGTAAAGTTTATCACCACATAAAGCATTAGAAAACAACTTTCTAGAGCTATTACTTATAACTTGACACTTGGCTTATAGCAGTGGGTCTTATTCAAAGACTAATGTAAACAGTGAAACCAAATAAGCTCCAATTTATACAAATAAAATGAAATAGTATAGCATTTTAAAAAGAGTATCCTCAGCACCACATTAAATAAATAAATAAATGGTATTATGTCCAATTACGACTAAAACAATTTTTTTTAAAAAAATCACCAGAAGGGTCATAAAGGATCAATTTTGATCAGAAATGCTGTAAGTTTAGGAAAGAAAGGTTAATCCTTATTTTTATTGATCTAGAATTGTCTCGTGTTAAATTGTAAAGAAACTCAGTCTGTAAAGATGGGTAGGACTTAAAATAAGTAGAAATAAGTATGAAAATAAGTAGGATGATTGTCCTAGATGAAGGACATTAGTAAATGGTGAAGGATGCATAAAGGGATTGTAAATTGAACTCCACTGAGAATAGGAGGGCATATGTAGCTGAGGTTTAATTCTGTAATCTTTAGCCTGGATATGATTCCTCCTCTTTCTGTCTACCAGATGAACCTCTTGACAGTATACAGAAAGTGTGTGTGTGTGTGTGTGTGTGTCTGTGTGTGTGTGTGTGTGTAGGCGCGAGCATGTCTGGACACCAGTGAGTTTCTTCATGGGGTAATCAGATACTGTTTTGTTGTGTGCCTATGTGTTGACTGGGGATTGAATTGATTTGCAAAGTAATAAAAGTGTTGAGAAAGGAATATCACTATAGTACAGGATAAGCTTTCAAATATATCCCAATGAACATTTAGGGGCTTAGGGGAAATCTCATTTCACTTGATAACTTTTCTAATTCGGGTCAGGTATATAACCTGTCTCCTGAGAGGATGGAGAAAGATATGCTGAACAAGGTCAAGTAAGACCAGCCCACAGTGAAAAGAATTGACAAGTTCTTCCTTACTTTTTTGTGTTCAGCATTGAGATGAAGGCTAAATTGTGGGATGGATGTTCATTGAGATCATTGATATTTCAACTATAAACACTAAATAATGTGTTTGCCTCAGTTTCCACTCCCAGTATTTTACAAGTGTCTCTGTGACAATTAGTGTTACTTTGGCTACATTTTTCAGGGAGATCCTTCAATATTTTGTATTAACTTACCTGACTCACAACTTACATGTGTACATACTATCCTTCTTTTTAATACCCAAGCATTCCAGCTCTGCCTGTCCCTAGTCAATTTTTTCTCCACTTGCTTTGTCTACTTTCTGCTATATAATTTGAGAGTTAGTCATTGTCCATTCATTGAGAATAGGGCAGAAAACATGACAGAGGGAAAAGGTGAACCAAGAGAAAAAAGATGGAAAAAATGCAAGGCAATGAGTATTTTTTAATCCTTTTTTTCTGCTCTTTAGAAATATCAAAAGTCTCATGCATTCTTGGAGGCAAGTAAGTTTGAGAGGAAACAAACAACTGATCACGTCCCAATCAATGACTTAAGATTATTTCTTTAGAGTCCAAGCATCAAAGATGGTAAGTACCAGAAGTGAACTTAACAAGGTCAGTTCAGTCCCTTTCAGGAGGCCCTTTCTTCCTCTCCAAGAGCACAATCTCCCTGTTTGCATCTCTGTTGGTACTGTGGTATGGGGAATGCAGGTTTTCCACATCTGCAACTCTCACTTTTCACATGAATAATTGAAAGCCCACATGGCTCTTTCATCTTGTTTTCAATGACCCTTGAGGTAATGGGTAGCCATTATATTTTCCTGCAATAATCAGGTTAAGCCATAGTAACAGTCCTGCCCTGTAAGTGGGACAAATAAAAAGGCAGCAATCATAGGTTAATGACATTCTCTGTGATTCTAAAGACCATGAATTAGAGATTACCCGTCAACAGCAGCAGTACTCTGTGTGGGAATCATAAAAGAGAAATTCAAGTGCATTGGACAATTACTTTTAACTCCATGTCATAATCAGCAAATGAGGACCAGATTAATTTCACAGATTTCTTTCTGATTGCTAAGATTTGAACCCAAGACCCTAGTTTTCTATGATTAACACCCCAAGTAATAAGAGTTTTATCCACCAGTAAGAAATATCTCTTAAAGTAAAGGAGTTTTAAAATATAAATGCATTTTGATTTTGCATTTGGTGTTTCATATTTTGTTCAATTTCTGCAAGAAAATCTAAAATTGAGAAAGGAGTCAAAAACATTTTAGTTAGCATCAATGATGAAAATGATTCAATATTATACGATCTAGATAAAATACATCAAAATCTAAGTAACATCATCACAGGAATTTCCCAGATAGGAAAGTTCCAGAAAATAAACAGCATATTTTTCTTTCTTCAATAAAAACCTATATGCCTAGGCATTTTAATTATACTAATGAAATAATTTGAAATTTGTACAAATAAGTTAAAATAATGCATTACTGTCTTAATAAATCTAGAAGAAATACACCCCCCAATGTGCATTAATGACCTTTTAGAGAAATGTTGAATCAACACTTATTTGTTAGTCCTTCTTTGCAGAGAACTTTGAGAAATGTGTTATCTGAAGACTGTTTTAGTAAGCTTTTTCACTGCTGTTACTAAAAGACAACAATATATTTTAGAGGATGAAAAGTTTATGTGGGGATTCATGGTCTCAGAAGTCCATCCATGAATGGCAGACTCTATTCCTTGGGGCCGGAGATGAGGCAGAACATCATGGTGGAAAATGTGTGGCAGAAGAAAGCTGCTCAGGATGTAAGAGCAGGAAGCAAATAGAGAGAGTTCTGTTATAAACATATACCCCAAAGACATGTCCCTAGGAACCCACCTCCTCCAGCCACATACTACCTGCCTACAGTTATGACCCAGTTAATCCCTATCAGTTAATTAACTCACTGATTTGGTTAATGCTTTTATAACCCAATCATTTCACTTCTAAACTTCCTTTTACTTTTTTTCTACATTTTAAAATTGATGCATTATAGTCATACATATTCATGGAATGTGTTGTCACATATTCTTACAGGTATATAATACAATTTGGCCATTACTACTGCCCAGAATTTCCCCCACCTTCCTGTTTCCACCACACACACACACACAGACACACAGACACACACACACACACACACACACACACACACACACACCCCTTGGTCCCTTTTCTCTACTTTGATATTTAGGAGATGTGTCCCCACCTTTGTTTTCCTTCTTCTTCTCTAGATTTCACATTTTAGAGAAAACATACAACCCTTAACTTTCTGAGTTTGACTTATTTTGCTTAACATGATGGCCTCTAGTTCCAATTTTCCTGAAAATACCATAATTTTACTTTTCTTTATGGTCAAATGAAACTCCAGTTTGTATATATACCACATTTTCTTTATGCATTCATCTGTTGATGGACACTTAGGCTGGCTCCACAGTTTGGCTCTTATGAATTATGCTGCTATAAACGTGAGTATTCATGCATCAGTGTAGTAAGATGACTTTAATTCTTAGAGTAAATACTGAGAAGTGGCATAGCTGGGTCATATGGTGGTTCCATACCTTGTCTTTTGAGGAGCCTCCATACTGATTTCCATAGCACTTGTACTAATTTATAGTACCACCAACAGTATAAAGGTGTTCATTTTACTCCTCATCCTCTCTAGCATTTATCATTATTTGTATTCTTGATGACTGCCCTTCTGATTAGTATGAGATGAAATCTCAGTGTACTTTTGATTTTCATTCCCCTGACTTCTGATGATATTGAACATTTTTTCATGTATATGTTGGTCATTTGTATTTTTTTTGAGAAGTGTCTATTTAGCTCTTTTTACCATTTATTAATTGGGTTTCTTGATTTTTTGGTGTACATTCTTTGAGCTCTTTTTCTAGATATTAATCATCTGCAGAAGAGTAGCTAGCAAAGATTTTTCCATCATTCTGTGGGTTGTCACTTCACATTCCTAATTGTGTCCTTTCCTGTGTAGAAGCTTTTCAACTTGATGCTATCCAGTTTATTAAGTCTTGGCATTATTTCCTGAGCTTTAAGGGTACTATTGAGAAAGTCATTGCCTGTACCTGAAAGCTAGAGTATAGACCCTACATTTTTTTCTAGAAATTGTGTAATTTCTGGTCGAATTCCAAATTTCTATTTTCTTTCTTCTACATATGGAAAACCAGTCTTCCCAGAACTATTTGTTAAAAATGTTTCCTTTTCTCCAATGTATGTTTTTAGCACCTTTGTCAAGGATCATATGACTCTAACTGTGTGGGTTCATCTCTGTGTCCTCTATTCTGTACCATTGTCTGTGTGTCTGTTTTTATGCCAATACCATACTGGTTTTGTTACTATATTTCTGTAGTATAATTTGAAGTCAGGTATGTACCTCTGAACTTTATTGCATTGCCTCACACATGAGCTTTCAGGGAACCCCCAACATTTAAATCATAATAAGGATGTATCTTATCTTGGTCAAAGTGAACATTAGTCAGGTCTATAGAGTCCTACTGGTCCATATGGGTCTCCTTTGCCTGTAGTGTAGAAATAGCCCATGCCATGAAACAAACACTATCCTGGAGGTTATACCTAACTAAGTTCAAGCCTTAAACACATTGTCTTAGGTGAATGGCCCTGGAAAAGCCACTTATCAACTGGTAGCTGCAGTTTTCATTGCTGTTTTAGAAAATAATACTACTTGTTTCATAGAGTGAAGTGAGAGATGGATGTGTATAAATATATTTTCGAAGTTTTAGGCGTTATCATTAGAAGCTTGATAAACTAGTCACATTTATTTCTAAATTTAAAGTTGATATGATTTTCGCAACTTTGGAGTTGGTGGGTCCTAAAATAACTCTTGAATAAGAAACACTGTAATTTCAACAATAATAAGAAGCCACATAATGTTGCCCAAACCCCAGTGAACATTAATTAAACATTAATCAAATGAGTAAGGACATTTATAAGATAATTAAAAGGATAATTTTGTCTTTAAACTTAAAATTTTCCAGTGGCCACAGAACACACAATTACAGGAAATTAAGTGATCTGATTATTAAGATTAGGTATTTCTTGAGCTACAAGTAGATAGACAGAATTTATATTACAATGTAATCTCAAGAATTACCAAGAAAAACAAAAACAGAACTACAAAACAGAGATAAGGCAGCAGGCCATGGTGAAAGAGTATGAGGCTTACAATACTTTACCTGCTTCTTATATGAGTTTTATGACAACATACATATCTTTTGACCTTTCTGGCCTCAAGTACATTTTCCATGAACTGTATGGAATAATAACTCACAATTATGTCAATAGAAAACAACATGAGCTTATGTGTAAGGTTCCTGGAAAAGGTCAGTATACCATCAATATTAGGGTATGCTTCTACCACCTTTAAAACATTTTCCCTTTCTTTAGTCTCATAATGGGTATGCTAAAGAACAAATATTTTAAAAATATTTGGGTCAATGGATCAGTTTTCCAGTTAATAAATGAGATTCAAGTGTGAAGAGGAGCAAACATTCACTTCATTAATGAGGAATTGTGACAGTGCTTCGCAGGCATTATGTAGAAGTGGGCCCAGTATTTTGTCATACTTCAATCAAGGAAATTGTTCCTGTGAGAAAGACTCAGAAATTAGAGGTAAAAGGTTTTTTTTTTTTTTAATGTGTTCTTTTTATTTATACATGACAGTATAATCCATTTGAATAGAATTATACAAGCATGGAATATATCTTATTCTACTTAGGATCGCATTCTTGAGAATGTACATAAAGGTGGGATTCACTGTGGTACTTTCATATACATACATAGGAGAATTATCTCAGATTCATTCCACGTTCTTTCCTTTTTCAATCCCCACTCGCTTCCCTTTATTTCCCATTGTCTAATCTGCTGAATTTCTACTCTAGTCTCCTCCTCTTATTGTGGATTAACTTCCACTTATTAGCAAAAAGTCCGACCTTTGGCTGTTGGGGACTGGCTTATTTCACTTAGCATGATTGTCTCCAGTTTTATCCATTTACCAGAAAATGCCATAATTCTATTTTCTTTATGGCTAAGTAATACTTCATTGTGTATATACACCACATTTTTAATGCATTCATCTGTTGAAGGGCACAAATGTGGACTATATAGCTTAACTATTATGAATTGAGCTGCTATAACATTAATGTGGCTCCCTCACTGAGTCTGCTGATGTTTTAAATCCTTTGGCTATATAACAAGGATTGGAATAGCTGGGCCAAAGAATGGTTCCAGTTTTTTTGAGGAGTATCCATACTACTTTCCAGAGTGGTTGCACAAACTTTCAGTCCCACCAGCAATGAATTAGTGTACAAAAGGGGGGTCTTTCTACAAATATACTTTTGCATAAGTTGATCAAAATATGTCTACATGTAATATGTCTCCATTTTCCAATAACACAATTTTACCTTTAAGCTGAAAGCTTAAGCATTAATAATAGTAAAAGTAATAACTCAAAATAGTAAAGGCTATCATTAGTTGAACTCTCATTTATTAATGGGGTATGCCATTTACTACTCCAGGCTTCCCAGAGTAGAGTCTTTTCCCTAAGTTCATATCTGGCCTTCCCTCACTAAAAGTAGGAGTGAGGTGACTTAACTTCTTGGTAACTTCATGCTCAGTTTGGTTTTTCTTTCCTTTGCTAATGAGTCCATCTTCAGTTGGCACAAATTTTCCTCTACCTTCTGTGTTGCCCACAATTGAAAGGACAAGTCTATATCTGAGGTTCAGAATTAGCAAGCACACGTGGCCTCAAACCTACAGCCATTCTTGCCACTCTGGACTCAAATGCTATTCTGACTTCTGCTTTGAATTTTTCTCCCTCCCTTTAAATTATTCAGATATTATCAATAATTTTGGTGGTTTAATCAAGACTCTAATATTAAATACATAGGTCAGAAATATTACAAAATAAAACCAGAAGAATGGGATTTGGGGTTGTAAAATATACTATGGAAAAGCTTTTGGTGGTTTGAAGATGTACATGTTACTTGGGTCTGGTGTTATACTTCAGTGATTCTCGAGGTGAATTTTAAGTCCATATGGGTTTTTTAAAAATTTTTCAGTTGGCTAAATTGAAATATTTTAAGGTCATCCCATAGTGTTAGATGATCTCAGCTTGTGTTTTGATTTTTTTAAAAAATGTGGCTATTTCTCTAGAGGCAGGGATTTAAACAAAGGTTTCTGAGCCTTTCCTGAGGCTTTAAGGAGGATGTTAATGAGAGGAGAGCTGTGAGAAATGATTTGAAATTGGGGCCAGCAGTTGGGAGTTCCAGCTAAGAAGGATGGAACCACTCAGATCTCAGATGAGGTATAGAGTCTGGCAAAAAGATTAAAAGCTCCGGAGACTTAGCAAGAATAAGCATCACATCCAGAACACAGCTGTCTCCTCTGCAAATACAGTTTTTCCTTATGAGGTATGACATGGACAAATATTCCATCACAAGAAAAAAAAGTCTTCATAAGCCTCAGACACTGTAGACAAAACAGTATTGCTTTTTTAAATTTCTGGGTAGAGATGTCCTGCACATGCCTCTGGGCAATTAGAGAGGTTTGAGCTTCTAATTGTTATTGCCAGGCATCTCCAGACCAGATGCTCCAAATTCCATTTTGCATATGAAGCCAAGAAAATAACAGTAGGAGGGCAAATCCTGAAGAATGTCCACAACTCAAAAACTCAATTCTTCCTTCATAGTTTTAGGATGCCATTGGATTGGTTAAGTCCAGAATGAGGAGCAGAAATTTGCTAGGAGTCAGGTTTCTCAGCAAGAGGCAGTAAAAATAGCCACTATGGCATAGAACTAAGAATGCATGTTTACAAGACTCTATACAACTGCTAACTGAGTTGTCATATTTGAAAACTTCTAAACTTTGTAAGTGTCACTCTTGGACATAGGAGGCTGGTGCCTAAAAGGATTATCCCTTGAAAATGTGATTGCAGAGCGCCCAAATTAACTTCTTGCTGGGATAGCTCTCTCAATTGAGTTAAAATTCACATGTCATGGATTTAGAACACCTGGAACAGATTGAGTGGCATCCTGGCAAGGATGCAACCAAAAATATTATCTTCTGCATTCTAAAGGACTTTTTTCTCCAATCTTGAGCATCATAAAATACTGGGTTCTGCAAACTTTTCTTTTCTGAGATAACTGCTTTTAGAAATGAGGATTGGTTTCTAACCTTAATTTGAGCAGAATGGTAAGTTGAGCTTCTTCTTTTAAAATTATTAACTCTTTGAACTCTTTAAAAAACAATCCTCTGAATATATTTGTTATTGAACTAACACAAAATATCAGACCATTAAAATAATTTGACTTATGCTAGAAAGAAATTGTGCAAGCTGTAGCTACTGATAGGATCTAGATCTACCCCAGCATGGAGAACTATTTTAGCTGAAACTGAACTGAAGAAATCGGAGATGATGACTATTGTACTTGTATTTCTTTAAATTGTTAGTAAAACAGTAAGAGAATATAACTTTGTGGAGTATGAAAGCAAGTTATATAGTTAAGCTTTATTCCACAGGGCAATAATGGGATAAAGTTTATATTTAAATATTAGCATTTTGATCTTGGCATCTTGGGATATCTTAATGACATTTAATCTAATTGCAGAATTTCTGACATACTTACATACTATGTTTTTAGCTTTGATAAAATTTTGGATAATAAATAGAATAGATAGAGAACTTGAGCCTATTGTTGTTCAGTGAGCTTGGATTGGGTTTAATTAACACATGCTTGATACATTTCAAAATTTTAGAGGCACAATGTATACTGTCCATACGTGATACCAAGAAAGTTATCTAAAGAGCAGTGGTTAGAATGTAGGTGTGATGTCTTGAAAATGAGTGTGCTTCCAAATACACTGCTAATCACTATCCTTGAGAGATGATGTCCAAACCCTTATTTTTTCTAATTTGTGCTATCTGACAGCAGAATGCATTACAATTAATATTGCATACATAAAGCACAGTTTTTCATATCACTGCTTATTTAAAAAGTATATCCACACCATTCGTGTCTTCATATATGTACTTAGGGTAATAATGTCCATCTCATTCCACCATCATTTTTACCATTTAGTATTATATCCTCCAACTCCATCCATTCACCTGCAAATGCCATGATTTTATTCTCTTTTATTGCTGAGTAGTATTCCATGGTGTATATATACCACATTTTCTTTATCCATTCATCTACTGAAGTGAATCTAGGTTAGTTTCACAGTTTAAATATTGTAAATTGTGCTGCTATAAACATTGATGTGCCTGTGTGCCTGTAATGTGTTGTTTTTAAGTCCTTTGGGTATAGATCAAGGAGTGGGATAGCTGGATGAAATGGTGATTCCATCCCCAGTTTTCCAAGAATTCTCCATACTGCTCTCCATATTGGCTGCACCAATTTGCAGTCCCACCAGCATATATGAGTGTGCCTTTTTCTCTACATCTTCACCCTCACTTATTGTTATTTGTATTCTTAATAGCTGCCATTCTGATTGGAGTGAGATGAAATCTTAGAGTACTTTTGATTTGCATTTCTCTAATTGCTAGAGAGAATGAACATTTTTTCATATATTTGTTGATTGATTGTATATCATCTTCTGAGAAGTGTCTGTTCAGTTCCTTGGCCCATTTATAGATTGGGTTATTCTCTCTCTCTCTCTCTCTCTCTCTCTCTCTCTCTCTCTCTCTCTCTCTCTCCTCTCTCCTCTTTCTCTCTCTCTCTCTCTCTGTGTGTGTGTGTTTACCTTTTTGAGTTCTTTATATACCCTAGAGATTAGTGCTCTATCTGATGTGCCAGTTGTAAAAATTTGCTCCCAAGATGTAGTAGGCTCTCTATTCACCTTCCTAATTGTTTCTTTTGCTGAGAAGAAGCTTTTAAATTTGAATCCATCCCATTTATTGATCTTGAGGTATAGGAGTCTTATCAAGGAAGTTGGGGTCTAATCTGACATTATGGAGATTTAGACCTACTTTTTCTCCTATTAAACACAGGGTCTCTGGTTTAATTCCTAGGTCCTTGATCCATTTTGAGTTAAGTTTTGTGCATAGTGAGAGATAGGGGCTTAATTTTCTTTTATTGCAAATAATTTCCAGTTTGCTCAGCACCATTTGTTGAAGAGGCTATCTTTTCTCCAATGAATGTTTTTGGCATCTTTGTCCAATATAAGATAAATGTAATTATGTGGGTTAATCTCTGTGTCCTCTATTCTGTACCATTGGTCTACCAGTCTGTTTTTGTGCCAATACCATGCTGTTTTTGTTACTATTGCTCTGTAGTATAGTTTAAGATCTGGTATAGTGATGTCCCCTGCTTCACTCTTCTAAGGATTGCTTTAGCTATTGTGGGTCTCTTATTTTTCCAGATGAATTTCATGACTGCCTTTTCTATTTCTATGAGGAATGTCATTGGGATTTTGATTGGAATTGCATTAAATCTGTATAGTGCTTTTGCATTTCAATAATATTAATTCTGCCTATCCAAGAACAAAGTAGATCTTTCCATCTTCTAAGATCTTCTTTAATTTCTTTCTTTAGTATTCTGTAGTTTTTGTTGTAGAGTTCTTTCACCTCTGTCATTAGATTGATTCCCAATTATTATTTTTTGAGGCTATTGTAAATGGGGTAGTTTTCCTCATTCACCTCTCAGAAGATTTGTCACTATTATACAGAAATACCTTTGATTTATGGGTGTTGATTTTGTATCCTGCTACTTTGCTGAATTCACTTTCTACTTCTAGAAGTTTTCTGGTGGATTTTTTTGGGTCTTCTAGGTATAGAATCATATTGTCAGCAAAGAATGGTAGTTTGAATTCTTCTTTTCCTATCCATATCTCTTTCATTTCTTTCATCTGTATAATTGATCTGGCCACTATATCAAGAACTATGTTAGATAGAAGTGATGACAGAGGGCATCCCTGTCTTATTCCAATTTTTAGAGGGAATGCCTTCAATTTTTCTCCATTTGAATGATGTTGGCCTGGGGCTTAGCAAAGATAGCTTTTATGGTGTTGAAGTATATTCTTGTTATCCTTCGTTTTTCTAGTGTTTTTTTTTTTTTTTAGAGAGAGAGAGAGAGAGAAATTTAATATTTATTTATTTATATATTTTTTTTTTAGTTTTTGGTGGACACAACATCTTTGTTTGTATGTGGTGCTAAGGATCGAACCCAGGCTGCACACAAGCCAGGCAAGCGCACTATCACTTGCGCCACATCCCCAGCCCCTCTAGTGTTTTAAACATATATGGGTGCTGTATTTTGTTGAATGCTTTTTCTGCACTTATTGAGATAATCATATGATTCTTATCTTTGAGTCTATTGATGTGATGAATTACATTTATTGATTTCAATATATTGAACCAAACTTGCATCCCTGGGATGAAACCCACTTGATCGTGGTGCACAATCTTTTTGGTATGTTTTTGTATTCGATTTGCCAGAATTTTATTGAGAATTTTTGCATCTATGCAAAAGTTTTAAGTTTTCTTTTTTTTGATGTGTCTTTGCCTTGTTTGGGAATAAGGGTGATATTGGCCTCATAGAATGAGTTTGGAAGTGCTGCCTCTTTTTCTATTTCCTGAAATAAATTGAAGAGTATTGGTATTAGTTCTCTTTAAAGGTCTTGTAAAACTCGGCTGTATATCCATCCAGACCTGGGTTTTTCTTGGTTGGTAGACTTTTGATGGTGTCTGCTACTTCATCACTTGAATTTGATCTGTTTAAATTGTGAATACATCCTGATTCAATTTTGGAAAATCATATGACTCTAGAAATTTGTTGATGCCTTTGATATTATCTATTTTATTGTAGTACAAGTTTTCAAAATAATTTCTAATTATCTTCTGTATTTCTGTAGTGTCTCTTGTGATATTTCCTTTTTCATCACTTAAGTTAGTAATCTGAGTTTTCTCTCTCCTTCTCTCTCTTAACATGGCTAAAGGTTTGTCAAATTTATTTATTTTATTTTTTTTGAAGAACCACCTTTTTGTTGTGTCAAATTTTTCAATTGTTTTTTTGTGTTCCAATTTCATTGATTTCAGCTCTGATTTTAATTATTCCCTGTATTCTACTGTTTTGGGTGTTGATTTGTTATTATTTTTCTATGGCTTTGAGATGTAGTGTTAGGTCATTTATTTGTTGACTTTTTCTTCTTTTAAAGAATGAACTCCATGCAATGAACTTGCCTCTTTAGTACTACTTTCAAAATGTCCCAGAGATTTCGATAAATTGTATCAGTGTTCTCATTTACCTGTAAGAATTTTTTAATCTCTTTTTTGATGTATTATGCAACCCATTGTTCATTCAGTAGCATATTATTTAGTCTCCAGGTGTTGGAATAGTTTTTATTTTTTATTTTTATCATTGATTTCTAATTTCATTCCATTATAATCTGATATAAAAATGTAGAGATGCCACCTTGCATTCTATTTGCTAAGAGTTGTTGAAGGATGAAATATTCTATGTATGTCACTTAAGTTTAATTTACTGATTGTGTTATTGAGTTCTATAGTTTCTTTGTTCAGCTTTTGTTTGAAAGATTAATCCAGTGGTGAAAGAGTTGTGTTAAAGTGACCCAGAATTATTGTGTTGTGGTCAGTTTGACTCTTGAACTTGAGAAGAGTTTGATGAACATAGATGCTTCATTGTTTTGGAGCATATATACTTATAATTGTTAAATCTTGTTGGAGTATGGTTCCCTTGAGTAATATGAAATGTCCCTTCTTTATCTCTTTTGTTAAACTTTATGAGGATGGAAACCCCTGCTTGCTTCCACAGTCTATGTGAGTGGTATAATTTTTCCCAACCTTTCACCTTCAGTCTGTGTATGTCTTTTCCTATGAGATGGGTCTCATGGAGGCAGCATATTGTTGGATCTTTATTTTTTTCTTTTTTAATCTAATAAGTTTGCCTGTGACTTTTGATTGGTGAGGTTAGGCTATAAACATTTAGGCCAAACCCTCATATTTTTTAATACTCAAGAATTTATGAGAGTAAAAACAGGGTGGTTCATTTTTCTATTCCTGGTTTATATAAGGGGAGATGTCCTTGAATTTTCCTTGGCTCTTGATCCTCCATTTTCCCCTTTTTGTCCATGTGGAAAAAAACGAAAGAGCCAAACTGCCTCTACTAAAGTCCTGACACCATCACTTAGTATCTGTGTGGCATAGAGAATATTTCTCAACCTTCCTATGTCTCCCATTTCTCATTTTTTAAATGTAGATGTTAAGATTTCTACTTCATACATCTGTTGTAAGGACTACCTCAAATACTACACATAAAGTCTGTAGAACAGTGCTTGTTCATACAAAATGCTGGGTAAGTAGTAGCTATTATTTGTTGAATTTGTCTTCGATTTTTTTAAAATGACATTTTGTCAAAACTTTGAAGATTTCTCTACTTATTAAGTGCAATGAAAATAATGGAGAAACTATTTTTTCTCATTGCTTTTGTGTATCAATTTTCCTTAAGTGATCTCCCCAGTACAACATCCCTTTGTTCATGAACTGAGTATAAATAACCTATAAATTATCCCAGAACATTTGAGAGAGGAAATTCTGAGAATATTGAGATCTCAGTAGAATTGCTCTTTCTTGTATTACCAAATATCAGATGAATATTTCTGGGGCAGGTTCTAGCTTTGGTAAAAAGGGAGCAAGTATGAAATATGCAACAGGAAACCTGGACACTGAATGGATCAAGGAAATCTAGCAGGATTTCCAGGTTGCACTAAAAGCTTCCTTGAAATTTGTGGTCACAAATAGAAAATAATAAAAAGGCTCAGAGATGCAGAAGAATTGCAGTTTTCAAGATGAGCATTTTCCTAGGTAAGTATGATGGACTTGTCTCCTATCAAATACAGGGTGTTTTGCCAAGCCTGTTGAGACTCTGCTAGGATATTCGAGTAGACGCTCAAGTAGATAAGAATCCCACAACTTTCTTCTAAAACTCCTAAATTAAAACATGGCAAAAGGAAACTACTAACATATCAAAATATTACACCATGTCTAGGAAGGTTTAATTTCAGGAATGTTATCATAAAGCATGTTAATAAAATTCACTACATCAACATGCTTAGGGATAAAATTCATATGACCACACCAAAAGATGTTGAAAAATGTGTACATTTTTTAAACATCTAATAAAAAATTGTAATCAAATTGAGGTAGAAGATTACTTAAATATAATAAAAACTATCAAAATTAGTAACTATTACCACAGATAGAGCCAATAAAACCATTTCATTTAAATTTGGGAACTATTTGAAGATGCCCACCATCACCCTTATTATTCAGTAATGCCTCAGTATTTCTAACAAATCCAACCATGCAATAAACTAATATTTTAGGAGCATAAAATAACTAAGAATTTTAAAGATGATTTGATCTTTATATACACAATGAAAAATTTAAGTACTGTATTTAAGTATCCATATATGTTATCATTGTATTTATTCCATCAGTTTAAGTATATAGATAGATGATAAAAAAAATCAGTGATAAATTTTGTTTCTAATTTGTCAATGGAAAAAAAAGCTATGTTTTCCTTCATATTAGCTATGAAAATTATAAAATGCCCATGAGTGAATTTAACAGAAAAGGCCTAAAATCTTCACCTATAAAGTTTTAGTGAAGGACATAAAACATAATGAGTAAATTAAAATCATATTCTTAGAAAGAAATCTTAATATAATCAATATTCTTATAGTTCCAAAGTCTGTGGAGAAATGTTATTATAATTCTAATAGAACCAAGAAGTGCTGCACATATAGAAAAAAAAGAAGAGCATCTGAAAAGAAAAGTTCTTGTAATTTATATAGAAGAAAATACATCTAAGAATCACCAAGAAAAATTTGAAAAACAGTAGTGAGTAAATAGTAAAAAGTGTGCATCAGATATCACAACATACTTAAGTCCTCTGTACTTAAATAAACACATCATTGGCATAGAAATTAAAAACAAAAAATCTTTGAGACAAACTGAGGAGCCCGGAAATAGATCCTAATGAAAATGTAACACATGGAAACTGTTAAAGCTACTGAACATTTTCATAATCACCGTCATCATTATATGGTCATGAATATCAGCATTATTATCACACCTTCCCAATACATAATTCCCAACACTGAGTAAACTCCCAGTTAATAATGTTTGGATGAAACTGAAGCAAAACTGAAACATCAATAGTTAATTACATTCAATAAAAAAATGTATCTGGAGAAGTATGTGGAGGTTTTTGACCATTTGTGATGTATTTATGGATGAGTGAGATAATACATGTGAAAGCTTAAAAGCATGTGCTGTTGATAACACACCATGTAAGTGTAATTTTTGACATAAGCATTATTTTATATACAGTAAGGTCAGAAATATGAAACAGTGATATATAGTACATATTAAACACTCACATTGGTAAATCAAACAGGTACATTGTTCTAAATCATTGTTCTGCCTGTAGAAAGGAGCAAGCTTTTGAGGGCACTAAGGAAGGGACACTGTTAAGGTTCTCAAGAATACAAGTCTCTTCTGGTGAAGAGCTATGCCCATTTGCCTATCTGGTAGGAGAAAACTTCGAGATGAGATTAGCATTTCCATATTTGATCCCAAGGACCATATATACTCAAATAAAGTGAGTTTATAATCTAACATACTATAGCACATCATATCTGCATTTTCCTTAATGTTTAAAAATAAAGTGAAATTTATTTGGCTTCTGATCATAAATTACCCATTGTTGACTTCTTATAAACCATTAGATGTTGTTTCAGGTTTTGCTGAGCTTCTTAATAGTTCAAAAAATACTTTATAGTCTAATTTCCCTTGTCTGCTATTCCTTTTCTCCAGAATTCAGAACACTATATAATTTTTTGTTTTAATGGCTAGTATCTGTCCTAGTAATAGGAAGTAGAAAGTGAGAAAGAAATTTACCAGCTAGACTCCAAGTATTTTTAAAGTGTATAAATTGTTTATGCCCTTAACATGGCATACTTTTGGGTGTATAAGAGCTTCCTTTCCCTGTTTTGTTTCTTTTCAACTATATCCAAAGACCTAGTGTACCAATCCATTTGAAGACCACATGTCATCTGACTGGGAAAACCCTCGTCTGCCATTATGCATTCTATATTCTTTACCTTTCCATATAATTGTGTCTTTGTTTAGAGTTGGCAATATAGAACATACAGGGGAAAAATTCATCTTACTGAAAACTATGACTCAAACATTAATTACAAGTAATGCACATACACATATATTATTCTTTTGTTCTATACCTCTGCTTCAGGTTGGCTCTGTACTCAAAGATCCACAAGCATGGCAAATATATAATTGAATGTCCACTATGTGTGTCAGGTGCACAATTTATGTAATTATTTTTAAATGTGTAGTTTCATTATATCTGTTCTGTCATTTAGATATTATTACTCATTTTGTCTATGATAAACAAAGACAGAGGACTTAACATAAATATTTTAAAAGTCATCTATTACTGAGTCTCTCCAGGTTTTTTTTAAACAACTAGGATTTCAGTCTAAAAACTCTGAAAAATATAGTGCACTTTTGACACTCTCTTCTTGAAATCTAAGAATAACTGTATAATAATGTGCCAAAGGTACCCCTGCTGTGTAAAATGGAGAATGATGTACAATATTTTACACAGTTCATTGTTTAATTGGTTATGGGAATTCATTGGCAATGTCTACAAACTCAGTGTAGGGAAAAACAATTAGAAAAAAAACAAGAGTAAAAATTTTTTACATCTTATTTTTATAGCAAGGGAAGTAAAATTATTTCTTCCAGCAAATTTCTATTATTTTGTTGCTGTTGGCATTAGTAACATCATTTTTAATTAGAACGACCTTAGTTATTAGAATATTAGTTTCTAGTGACAGAAAAGTAACAGAAATCTATTTAACTAACAACTACAAATAAGTATTTATTTCTGACAAGTTCAGGGATAGTTTTCAAGACTGAATCTAGGTCTCCGAAAGCTGTCAGCAAGGCTTTGAACTTTCTCTCCACCTCTCAGTTCTACTTCCTTTATTGGCTTCATTCTCTGTTCAACTCTAAAGTTGTTTCCAGGCAATTCAGTTTAAATTATCCTTAGTGCTTTGCTCTTAGAAGAGCATTTTTCACCAAGTATCTATATCAACCTCCACAAAAGGTTCTGATTGGACTTTCTTGAAGCATGTACCTGCACTTGGATTGCTTTGACAAGGCATCTACAACTTACATCCACTTCTATGAAAGGTAATCTAGGCTTTTATTGAAAGTAAAAAAAAAAAAAAGTTGGGGGATAGATCTTGGATAGAAAAAAATAATGTTCTGAAAAATTATAAGGATGTAATACATTTGAGAATAAAGCATAAAATACTTGTGTTTAAAATGCAACTTTTAGAGTAATGGGTATAAGATGAATTCCTCGTCTTTTAATTATCCCTACCAAATGACTATACTATACTTTGTTTCTGAGTGCTAATCCATTTCAAATCTCAAGATACAGGACATAATGAGTAATTGTGGTGAACCACAGGTTGGGAGGGAGAAGGAGTTGTTGAGAGTCAGAGGTTGATATAATTAGTCACCATTGAAGATGTATTTAAGTTGGGTAGCCCATTATAGAAAGTTGGATTCAGAACTGAATGCACACACAGTTCCGTTTCAGAAGTGTACAATGAAAAAAATGTTAATCTGAAGACTCATACCAGGCAATCCAAGAAAAAATATAGGAATTAGAAAATGCAGTGGAGTCTACTAAAATGGTAGGAGTTTAGTGAGAGAAATAATGAGTCAAGGAAAGCCATTTAGAAAGGGAAATGGGAAGAGATGGGGAAACAATGTTTAGAATTCTCTTATTGAAACAAAATAAAGAAAATAATTTAAAAAGAGAGAGAGAATGGGGAAGGTAGCTCAGTGGTTGAAAACTTTCCTAGCACATGGGAGCCCTGGATTCAACCCCCTCCAAACACACACACACACACACACACACACACACACACACACACACACAAAGTGGCAGGAGGGGGAGAAGCATAGGGAGAGCGAATTCTTTCATTGAAAAGAGAACATAATATTATTTGATACTCATAAAACATTAAAGAAAAATATACTGGAAAGTTATCAAAAGTGCAATATTCAAGTGTCATTATTAAAATAAGTTTCTTGTAAATGTAAAACAGTTCTTTAAAAGTAAACATAAAGTTCATTATCCATATTATTGTCCTTTTTTTCTGTTTAGAGCTGTCCTAAAGACATTTTAAGCATCCTCAACATTTTTTAATGCTTATCAAAACTAGAGTGATATTTGTCCTACATGAAGATATTTTTCAGACAGTTTTACTGCATCACACAAACCTAATAACATCAATTACTTAAGGAAAGTTCATTCCTTCACTATTATGTAAAATTTGGTGGGAAACTAACTTCCTGAAGAAATAAGATGCTGTCTTTGGAATGGGGATTTAAGGCAAACTTGAATTTCCTGAAGAATGTCAAAACTTCCACTTATTTGTATTTCTACAGATTAATTGTAGTGTATGATAAATATGGGTGCATATTTAAAGCAAAAAAATTCGGCACAAAGTTTTGAATTTTAGCACATTGCCTAGCATATGTGCTTTGTTTTTCTTGTTCAGGAACAAGCGCCAGAATTCTGATAATATAATTATCTCAAATATTTCTGCACATGATTTTAATGAGCAAGCTCATGGGCCTAGCAAAACTAAACCCTATGTCTCAAGTATTGGAGTTATTAAGTCTTTTAATTCAGTTTTTCAGTGTGTCTCTCAAGAGACTGGAATTTGTTACCATCGTTGTAACAATGGAATCTTCTATAACTTTTCTTTTAATTGGCCTTAATTAGCACAGTAATTTATAAAGTCCTCTGCCTGAAAGTCAAAAGTAATAGTAACTGTTTAAATCTTTTATACAAAGAAAAAATGTCAAGCTTCCAAAGCCTCCTATGATCTAGATTTGTCATTTCTTCATTCCACAGAGATTTATTAATAATTTTTGCATTCCCTCTACAAAAGTGTACAAATGTTATTGAGTATATTCTATTAAAGGTTATTGCAGGGCTAGTCTGAAATGGAGGCTATTCATATTACCTTTGCTCTCATCTGTCTTCTGGGTTATCAGGGTCCTTTCAAATAGAGAACTTCTCAAATACCTCCATTTCTTTATCTGGGGGTAGAGCCATTCTTAACACTCTGCCTTCTCTTTCTTTATTTTTATTTTTATTTTTTAGTTGTAGGGGGACACGATATCTTTATTTCATTTTTATGTGGTGCTGAGGTTTGAACCCAGTGCCTCACATGTGTTGGATGAGCACTTTACCTCTGAGACACAACCCCAGCACCTGCATTCTCTTTTGACCCAGAGAATTTTCATAGCTTCCTATGGTATGCAAATAGAATGTGAATAACTATTATCTCAAGATGTAAACTTTTACCTTTCTAAAACTGGCTTTGAAAAGCTTATACAAATATACAGTCTACATTTGGGTATGTGTATGCTGGACACAAGTGAATTTAGGTCCAAGATACTGGGATTATGTGGTCTCCGGGGAACATGTACAGTATGCTATGTGACTGGTACTTAGAGTAAAAAGCTAAAAAACAACAGGTTAAAAAAGGAAAACAAGATGAAATTCCCAAAGAGATATGCCAAAAGCTCTTCCATCCCTCCAGAGTCTATTTTGGTGACTAAAGAAGGAATAAGATGGACAGTTGATATAGAAAAGATCTATTCTCTGTACAGAAGCACTGCCTATCTAAGTGAGGGAAAGGTCTACTTTCTTGTGTGAGGCTTGAGGTGTGCAGTTTTTAGTCCCTGGGATGCCCATGATCATTCAATTTCTATCTTCTTTACATTAACTCCTTCTGGCACTGTTAACTCTTAAATGTGATTGAAGAAGCTCTCTTTGTAACAAAAGCAACTGTAATAGAATTGTGTGCAAAAGTTTGTATGGAGAAAATAATTCTCTGTGAATTGAAGAGTTTATATAATATATACTGTATTATTCAATGACAAGAACAAGTTTACCAAGATGAAAGCGTTGGGAGGAATATTTCACTTGCAAAGAACATGTCTACTGAGTGCATTTAACATACAATAAAATCAAATCAAGAGATAATAAATTGCAATATGAACAATTATCCATAATATTTCCCACAAATATAAACTGGGACCTTAATTTCAATAAACATTTTCAAATATGTCAGTAGGAATTGAATGAGAAAACTTGTACAGATTCTTGAAATCAATTACAATTACTACAAGAAAAAAATCTCAAGAGAGCAGTAGGATATTCTGGTAACCAAGTATAATTTTAGGTCCTAAAAAAGTAGCAACCAATTATATGGGGCTTCTTACATTTAATGGAAATGTGAATCTTTTTTTTTTCAGACCTCTGTACAAAAACCCATTCACATCTCTTGTGTATCCATCCTCTAGTGATGAGTCTCTTACTTTCCAGGCCATCCAAAACCCTTGAACTTCATTGCCCTGACCTGATTTATACTGTGCTCAATTCTGTCTTGGCCTCTGCTGCCAATCACTTACTATCTGACACATCTTGCCACTTTTTACTTACTTGTTGAGAGCCTTTCTACTCTATTGCTTTATCTTTGCATTACCCCTGCTGTGACACATTAACTTCAGAACTCAGTTTATTCCATGGATCACTATTCAACTTGGGCAACAATCTAGAAAAAGTTTTCCCATACAATTTAGTTATTACCCTCTATGGAATGCAACTAAGGACTGCCTTACATAATACTCTCAGTCTGTAAGAGCAACTATTTTTCAACGTTATTACAAATTATTAAAATGACTAAAATGTGATGTTATAGTAACCTAGTAGGGTATAATGGTTCAAGTCACCTCCCCAAAATGCAAAGCATATAAAGCTATAAAGTGCTACAAAAATCTTACATTATTTGTCTCTTGTGCTTTCTCTGCTGTGATTCTTACTCCCTTCGTGATAGGAGAATGTGTAATCATAAATCTGTGTTGGCTGCAGTGTCAAAGCAAGATTACACTGGGGGAAGAATCAAGTCCCTGCTCTATTGGAGCCGACAAAGACAATAGCATCAATCTGACCCTTTTATAACCTCATTCTCCAGGCCTCACTTCTCTCATCTCTGATGGAGAGCCAGAGCAGTTCCACCTATCATGTTTTTGCCCAATAAAGTGGCATGTGTTTGCAGAACATCTTGTTTTCCTCTTATTCATATTTTGACTTGGCATTTATAGCAGTTGGATGAAAAAAAAAGAAAGAAGCCACAGTCTGATTTGTCTGCAACAGACAGTCTAATTAAATTGGAGGGGAGGGACAGATGCACAAAGCTGCTGAACTGCTCATAATACAAAACATGGCAGCTTCAGTTTGGAAAAATCTGGCAAGATGGTGCCAACAATTTCTGCTCACTAAACTAGCTCAAGTATGTAATTATGTTAAGTTCTCTGATTTTAATTCCAATTTCACATATATCGCTGATGCATTTGAAAAGAGCTTAAAAGGCCATTATTTGGGCTGCAATAAAAGAACGATATACATACACATGATTCATAAATGCTGTAATTTCCTTCTGACTCAGATTTTTCAATATTAAAAATGATTTTTCAAAATAAATATTGATGCACAGGATTTTTTTAATCTTTTGAAATTTTTCTCTATATGACTCAAATCTACAATAGTCCTTCTTTGATTTGTATGCACTGCCTGAAATCAAGAGCTCCAACTGCTGTTTCTAATATGGAAAACCCGAAAACAATCTTCATAAATGTGAACTTCTACAAACAGAGATACAAACTGACATGTTTCTAGTTTCAAATCCTCTCTGTCCAATTGTTTTATAATCTATATTTCCAGCATAATAACAATATGGGCATCCATATTAATAAACAATAGTTTATTAATCTCAAATTGATGTATTCATCCCATCAACCCCCGAATTTAAAAAGACTTCAGGTATTACCCCCTTTCAATGTGAAATTTATATTTACATATTTTGACAATATATGTTCCACTCAATATCCACTTTTTTAAAACAGTTTACCAGCTTTGTGCCCCCATGTGAATGTAAAAACTTCAGAAAATGATTGCTACAAAATTCAATTAAAATTATCATTTAACAAAATTCATACATAGAAAATCTGTAGATCCAAATAATCAGAACTAAAATGAACCCCAGAAAAGGTCAAGCACTTCATAAAAAAAGGATATTTATGTCTGTTCTACCCTTTAAACAATTAAGTAAAGAACAACAACAACAAAGATAAACAAAAGACGAAATAGTCAATGAAAGCAGATACAGAATTTGCCCCAGGTGGACTTTATATTAATATGGTAAATGACCAAAATCCCAATGGAAAATGTGTACAATATGCATGAAGAAATGGAACATTTCTATAGATGTGGAATCTACATTTAAAAAACGAAATGCTAGATATAATAATACATATGAAAATAATTTATGGAAGGAAATGTTAACAAGATTTTAATACTATTTTAACAAACAATAAAAAATACCAGCCCCTAAATTCATAAAATGGAAAATAAGGCACATTGGCATGATTTATTTTCAACTGTTATTCAAATAAAATACATTTTAAATAGAACTATGTGACTGATTAAGGCTGGCAAGTATAAAACAAGCAGTAACCTGCACTCTTTTGAAATTCCACTACAAAATGGATTTTTAAAAGAAAAGTAAACCCAAAGAACAAAGAGGGAGACATGCTGAGAGCTGAAATGAAAATGAAAATAGTAATTGATTTAATAGATCCAAGAGCTGAGTCCTAATGCAATAACGAAGAAGACTCCAAATCTCCCAAATGACCCAACACATACCAAAGAATAAATGACTCAGGAATTGGTAATATCACACACTGAGGGAATTGAAATAAAGGTGTTGTCAAAATCTGGGTCAGTCAAAAGCCTGTTTAGTTCCTCAGATCTCCATCATTCTCCCCTCTTCCTCTACATAGCTAAGGATCTTCTACCTCATTTCAACACCCTGTTCCTGCCTCCAAGAGGCAGAGTAGGGAGGATGAGGATACATATGAAGATATAAGATTTTTCCACAATACTGTATACTAGGGAAAAAAAAAAGACACAAAAATCCTAAGAGGATAATGCTTTCATTTAGAATCCTACAAGAAGCCAAACAATTAAGTGTAAGGAAAAAATTTAAAAAATAAGGAAATTATGTTTTCAGACATGCAAGTTGGCTACAAATGTATCTTCACTGGTACTTAGGAAATCGAGAAAAAGAAAAAAATGCCAGTTTTTATGTGAGCATCATAGATTCAAGGAAACTGAAAATCCAAAGACATGTGAAGGTCAATATAAAAATGAACAGATCTAGGGAGGAAACAATCCATGTCAGAACAAGAAACTTTTATAAAAAGATTTTTTCAATAACAGGAAATTTATAGTAAAACTAATATGACTGGATAAGAGATTACAAAATTAGGGGATAAAATGAAGATACATGAGCAATAAGTGCTTGGAGAACTAAGCAAAGCTTCAATAAGGCATTATGAGGGGCTGGAGTTGTAGCTCAATGGTAGGAGAGCTTGCCTAGCACATGTGAGGCCCTGGGTTTGATCCTCAGCACCACATAAAAATAAACAAAGTAAAGGCATTATGTCTATATACAACTAAAAAAATATAGAGAGAGATATATAGATATGTTTTAAAAGGCATTTTTAACTCTAAGGAAGAAAAAATGCACAGGAATAAAAAATTAAGCATGGCATACCACATGGCTCAGTTGGAAAGGCAGTCACATAACGATGGTTGATACTCATAATAATGTGAGCATCAAATATTATCTTACCAAAATCATTAAATAATGACAAGATGAGGAGATAGAAAAGAAATGTTATAATGGGTCATGTGTAGAAAATCCTAGGAAATAAATTAATAATGCTAAAATGAAAAAAATCGCAAGTGGTTTACAGAGACATAAAGAGAAATACTAAATCAATAAGAATTGCAAGTGATTGCCTCTGTGCAGTGAGAAGCATGGGGTGGGACTGTGGCATTGCTGATTCTGACAAATTCTTGGAAATGTTTCTCTTTTTTAATCAAAAATAAATAAAATCTGCACTTCAGATATTATGTGGGGTCTTGTATTTAGTCATTTGTGGTACAACTAGTATCAGTATGTATGAGTCCCTAATAAGCACTTGTATGTCCTACACAAAGTTTCCAACTTGCTAATCAGTCATCTTGACTAATTCTTACCAGCACAACTTCTTGGCATTTAGATATCGTACCTTCAATCCACGAAAATCTTTGAACCCTGTTTGAGAATGGACTATCAGATAATATTGCTAATTAAACTCATTTCAAGTACCACCTCCATCTAAAATGTCCTGGTGCTTTGACTCCTGTAGTTTGTACTGTGGTAGTGGAGTTTTGTGGTTAAAGTCTTTGGAGTGGTTTAGAGTTTGTAGCTGGACAGTCTGGGGCTACAGAACTTATGCTTTCTGCCATTAGACAGCTACATACTAAAGCTGAACCTCAGTTTATTGATTTATAAAAGAGATTAATAGTACTACCTACCTCAAAAATATCAAATGTTAAATGAAATAATTCATAAAATAAGTGTGCTGCAGTATTTGGCACTGAGTAAATTCAAAAGAATCATTAACTATTATTTTTATTATTTTCTCAGATCTGGGCTTGAAAGTTTGTCATTCCCCCTAAACTCCGTTTTTTCTAAACTCTCCAACTTCATAGAGCTTTGAAGCTTTTATGCAAATAAAATTGGGGAAGGGGGCTATCTGTGGCTTTCTAAATCCCTCTTAAACAAGCATGCAAATTGAATTTAAATAGCTAACATGGATTACATAGGAGAAAAGGATTCAAAACCTTCTGTAAAAAATAATAAAAAGACAATGTCATGGTCAAACTCAGTGAAAGCAAAATAAAATTCCAAAGGCATGATTTGACTTCTTATTTAGGTCCTGAATAACATTCAGGGGAAAAATAAATAAAACCTAGAATGGAAGGTAAATATGTATAAAGAATCTTTTTTTAAAAAATCTACATCTATTTGGAAAAAAGAGAATGAGATTAAATTTAAGATTATGAGGATAAATAAAGTTTCCTACCTGTTAGGACAGCTTAAATTCTCACAGATAACTAAAATACATAAAACAAAATAAAATAAAATCTTAGCCACAGCTAAGATGTGACTGTCCTATATCATGAGGTTCCTAAAAACCATTAAAGTATCTATGTGCTTTGCTTCTAATTTCAGTTTATTGTTGTTTTATTTAAAATAAGATAGTGAGGATGAGCAACGATGACTTGTTTAAAGAACAAGGTTTTAAGGATCCAATAAGCACTATGTTAGCTTGTGTCAAAGGATCAGATGATATTTTTGTATCTAGATATAGTTCTGGATGATGTGTCTATAAACAATAAATTATAGCATTTGAAACATGAATTGCAACTCATTTGTTTATTTGCTTATATACTGTGCTACTATGCAGTACCGAAAGCATTTATTTGGCAAAATAATAAATAATACTTTTTTTTTTCTCCCCTACTCACAGATTGGATTCCACCTACTCACAGATTGGATTCCAAAAGTCAGACTGAAACATAAATGAAAAGGGTACTTAGACTGCCATCTAGTACACATTTTTCTGTATAGCATAATTTCCAAAGCTGCTAGAATAACATCTTTAGCATTAGAAAACTAAATGCTTAAGCACAAGTGCTATTGTATGTTTTGAAAATTCTATATGAACTGGACCTTTCATTCTATAATTTAAATTCTTCCCCTCACTATTGATTCATAAGCTTTCCAAATTGTAGATGAATTTAATTCATTTGGCCCAAATACAGAATTTTAACCTAGTAGAGATTTCAAATCCCTCATTTGAAATAATTTTACTAACCAGTTATTTTCCTTCTCCAGAAAGTATAGGCATCTTAGAATTCAATTTGCTTTGTAAAACTACAATATATGTGGAAGACATAGAAGTTGATCAAATATTGTGTTTGAATTGAAGAAAACAAAGCAACAAGTCAGGGCTTATTCTAAATAACTATATTATTGGTTCTAAAACTGGATCAGTAAATGTTCTAATGTGACATGAGTTAATAAGCTGGAATCCCAAGGCTGGTTAAGAATACAGAAAAAAAAAAAAACTCTTGTACTTTTACACATTTCTGGAGCTCTTGCAAAAATACAAAGAAATGTCTAATGTTGCTCCATGGAAAAGAAAAAAAAAACTCTATGAAAGTGTGGACAGTCCAAGTCAATATCAATCAACTCAATTTAATTGTATGCATTTTTGTTGAGCTGCCAAATGGTCCAGGAATGGAGTTTGGTGATACAAAGACAAAGAAGTTCTGGTACATATCATAAGCTTTTCATCAAATGATGATGATACAGATTTCAGGATTTAGAAAAGTCTTAACAGGCTGAGGCAGGAAGAACTAAAGTTTAAGAGGAGTCTTGGAAATTCAAGGAGGCCCTAAGCAAATTTGGAGACCCCCATCTCAAAATAAAAAATATGAAAAAGTCTATGGGTGTACATCAGTGTTTACACACCCCTGTCTTCAATACCCAGTACCAAAAAGAAAGAAAGAAAAGTTCAATAGGCTAAATTGTGATATAGTTTTTTTTTAAATGTTGTAGATTTTCTATTAGAGGTCATATAATCACTTGTCTATTAGAGAGTGAGAAGATTCCTTTATTAGCAAGAAGTTATATATCATCAATGCCATTTTAATGCATAATTCTCTTGTTTGTTATAAATTGGGCCATTTCAAAACTTAATAAAAAAGCAAAGGAAAACAGAATATTTTATTTCACTAATGATTTTACTTGATAGCAAAACTTTGCATAATCAAGCAGCCTAAACTATTAATGAATCCAGAGATTAATTTTTTTCAGTAATTTCTGAATAGTATAAAAGCAAATTCAAATTAAATGCCCAAATTGTAACTTCAGTACTTGTAAAATAACTAAAGAATGTTCCTCCATTTATTCTTATACTTCAATATTTAAGTATAAGAATGTTATATGTTATATAATTTCTTATCTGATTTTAAAATATTTAATTTGGAAAGACAATTTCAAGATAACAATACTATTTTATGCCTTCAAAATGAATCTAAGAAAATCCTATTTCATTTATGCAAACCTGTCAGCAACTTTCATTCAGTTATATTGCATCTCCTGACTTATTTTTATTTAAAGAGGATGTAAGGATTTGAATTTCACCAAATCTAACTACTATGCATATTTCAAAATATACTTAATTCTACTAAAGCTGAACTTTAAAAAAAAATCAAAGTTTTAATGTGTCATAACACCAAGAAAAATGGAAATAAATGAACAAAGCATTTTATTCAATAAATATAAATTGAATTAAATCATTTTATTTAATTTTCCTCTACAGTATGAATTTTAATGCAATTTAGCTTCCTGTTTTCACATTAAATGCTCTCTTAAATAGATATAAACGAATATACACCTATCCTTTCTCTTCTTTCACTCCCCTCCATTAAATCCTCCTTCAAGTGATAAATATTGTCTAAAAGTCAGCAACAACTTATATCTATCCCCTTGGGTCTATGTTTCCATTTGTCTGCTTTATTAGTTTGCTAGGACTTACATAACAAAGTACCATGGATGGGTGGCTTTAACATCAGAAATTTATTTTTCTCATGGATCTGGAGGCTAAAAGTCCAAGATCAAGGTATTAGCAAGGCTGGCTTCTCCTAAGGCCTCTCATCTTGTTTTGCAAATAGCTGTCTTATCTGATGTCTCCACATGGTCTTTGCTCTGCATGTGTTGGGTTCTAATCTTTTCTTATAAGGAAACCAGTTATAGTAGATTAGGGCCCATCGAAATTAACTCATGTTATTGCAGTTACCTTTGAAGAGGCTTTCTCCAAATGAAATCCCATTTTGAGGTAGTAAAAGTTAGAGCTTCAACATATGAAATTTGGGGCAAAAAATTCACTCTATAAAATCTAATAAGCTTAATCGTATTTATTCAGTCATATCATGGTCAAGGTCCTCCAAAGCATCAACATTTCTCTGTGAACTTGCTTATCTCTGAATTTCTTGTATTGTCGTTTAAGTTTCTTGAAGATTTTTCCTACCAAATTATAGGCTAAGTCTTGAAAACAAATATTTTAGTTTCTGTTCTTTATCTACCTTGTGTACTACATTGTGTTTTTTGGAAAGTGAACCTCAGTAAGTATCTGCTGATTGGCTTTCACTGTGACTCCTAATGCTCTAGATTTTCTGTCTTCCTTTACACAGTAATCCAGCAACTTTATATAAATGTTTAATTTCAACAGAAAACATTTTTATAAAAGAAATGTATATGGTCATTCACTTTACAAAAAAGTAGCTTTTTAAGTAATAATCACATGTTTTTCAAATCTGTCCTTTTCATTTGATAATTTCCAAAAGACATTCAGTTAAATGAAAAATTATTGTACCCCTCAACAGAAAAACTCAACACTGCAATTCAAATCTGTGGTCAAATATGAAATATAAAATGATTTTTGGAATACAGATGTGAGACATTGTCTTACCCTACTTCCTAAATGTATACTCTATAATTAAAACACCACCTACATGAACTTTACATTTCATTGAAAACACATATTCATTAATACTTATTGTTGCTAGGGTTATAGCTCATAATAGAGAAAATGCTTAGCAAACAGGAAATTCTAGGTTCAATCTCCAGCATCAGGGGAAGAGAATGAAACATTTTTAGTATTTTCCTCCTAAAAAGACAAGGTCTTTTTAAAGACCCCAAATCACTCCTTGTCCAATAAACATTATAAGTTAAGAAAGGAAAGCATTCAAACACTCAACAAATGATTTCAATGTTCAATCTGCTTACATGATTTTCTTAGATCCCATGGGTCCCTCACCTGTGCTTTCTTTGAAGTAAAAAAATCAATCAGTGCATTAAAATACACAAATAAATAAATTTTATCCACTATTTAAAGTACTTTTAGCAAAGAATATATTCAAGAGAGTAATCCAATGGTGTCCAAAATTCTTACTTTTAGTATATTTTAATTTTATGCTGTTGTGCATATCTTTAATACTATCTTAATAACTCGAAGGAAACAAAAAGTTGATGTTAAAATTCACCATTATTATTCAGCTGCTTGAAACTCAATGATCTCAGTACACTCTATCTTTTAAATTTGAAAAAAAAGAAAGTTAAACCTAATCAAAGCAAAGTACTGATTTGTACTAATTCTTGAAGATGGTAAATTTCTTAGAATATTATATGACTACTTTAGTTTCAAAATTTTCAAATTACTCTTATTCAGATGACAGACTACATATGTAATAACTTATTGAACACTACATGCTTTCATTTTTATTGGTCTGTATATGGCAATAAATGAAGTTGTTATAGCCATGATTGTTTGGTTCAGCTTGTTAACTCAAAGTCAACATAAAAAAATTCCTAAGCTTATAAAACATTGGACAAGTAAATATTAATGTGAGTGTAGAAAATGTGTCTTAAACTAGCAATTGGATTTTGCATTAAATGTATTGTATTTGGTATATATGACTAATGCAAAAAATCAGAAATGTTAGTGGATGATATTTATTACTTAAATATTTCACATAAAACTCTATATTATGGCTTCTTATGAAAACATAACTATCTGAGGAGACTTGGTTTGCCTATATGGTGACAGATAGATGGAACTGAGCATTCATTGCCTTATTTCAACAGAAATCATTTATTCACCTGCCTGGCCATGCAGGCATTTATACTTGCCACACTTTCTAACAAGGGAAAAATATGGAGAAGACTCAGAATTTGAACAGTTGTCTAGGTTTAGATCAAGTCCTTGGTGAAACTGAAAATGATGTAGGACACTTGAAAATTGGAGACATAGAAGAAAAAATGTCTACTTTCCTAGTTAAAGTATAAAAATTCGTTATTGAATAATAAGAATAACAAGAAAGAAGTAGAATGTGTTTTATGGATCTTTTTAACATTAACTAAAAGGTCATTTAATTGTGTTCTGGCATCAAAAACATTCAAAATCCTTTACTAAGTATTTTATATTTTTTATAAGTCTTTGAAATTGGTGATCCATGCAGATAATGTGAAGCCCTTACTTGTGATAGGACTGGTTATAGTTATCAAGCCCACCATATTATCAAATCCATTGTACAAAATCATGGTGAAAGAAGTATGGGTGAAGCATTGTCACTTTAGCCTTCAAGTGAAGACCATCTGTTGTTACCAAATCAATAAAGTAAGACTGAGGTATTCACTTATTATTCCTGTTTATTCATCTTAAACATGTAAATGAAATCATTTTATATGATTAGATATTTAACTATATAGTTAAGATTAAATATATAAGAAATTGGAAAATGTTCCTTTGAATAGCCAGTATAGAGAAAAATCACAATATTTAAACAAAAGAGTATTTGAAAACTATGTCCTTAACAATCTGATTAAATTATGCCAAAACAACAGATGTATTCAGTGAGGGGGAAATGTGTTGTCATCTGTGCTTTAACTTTTTAGAAAGCCAAATAAAAGAGGAGAGGGGAAGGAAGAAGAGGGAGGGAGAGGCAGAGGCAAGAGGAGAGTGAGAAAGATGGAGTAAGGAGAAAAGGGAGCAAGGAAATGAAGAGGAAGGAAGGGAGAAGTATTGGTAAAAGGAAAGGAGGGAGGAAAAAAGCTGAGACTGAATCTCAATAGTAAACTTATTTTAAGAGGTCATTGCTCTCAGCCACACATCTAATTAAAAAAGAATGCTTCTGGACAAAAGGTAAGACCATTCCGAATGAGAAAGAATATGTAATTGCTACTCAAGCTAATACATTATAAAATGTCAACATTCAGGCCAAAACTGTACTCTTACCATTTCTACAGGTCATCCCTATTTTGACCTTTGCATCCACAAAATAGTGATTTTCCGAATTGCATTACACGGTGTAAACATAACTTCAAAATGTTTTAGTCAGCTTTATCGCTGCTGCGACTAAAAGACCCAACCAGAAAAATTTTGGAGGAGGAAAATTTTGTTTGGGGCTCATGGTTTCCGAGGTCTCAATCCATACACTATAGGCTGCATTCCCTGGAGCTCAAGGTGAAGTTAAGCATCATAGCAGAAGAGTGTGGCTAAGGAAGCAGTTCACATGATGATGAGTAAGCAGAGAAAGACTTCACTCTCCAGACACAAAATTTATACACCATGGCCATGCCCTCCAAGGACCCAAGTCCTCCAGTTACACTCTCTCTGCCTTTAGTTACCACTCAGTTAATCCAGCTGGTGATTAAATCCCTGATAGGGTTAATGTGATCATAACTCAATCACTTCTCCGCTAATCCTTCTTTCATTGTCTCACTCATGAGTTTTGGGGTGGGGGGGACACCTCACATTCAAACTATAACAAAAAACAAATCCAAATGTATAAACTCTATTCTGTGTTGGAGATATGTCCTTGTACTTTCCAGGTATTGGTTGTCTTCTGGTTTTCAAGAGATGTTAAACTTTTAATTCTGCCTATGACCACTATTAACATTAATTGCTGCAGTTCAGTTCACAAATTATTTGATTAATTTTTTGTTTTATTTTGTTTATGCCTAACCTCTTCCCCCAGGATCTGCACAGAATCATTCCATTACTCCTTTAAAAAAAAATTTACATGTTTTGAAGCTAGTGAGATCGGTAGTTAATCCAAGTTCTATCAAATCATGGTAAAATGCTAATTAGTGGGCTACTTGTTCAGGTTTATTAGAAAATTAAATTATGACATAATTAATTTTAAAATATAATTTTAAGATATAATTTTTTACTTGAGAATTTTTTGAGTAGACCCATTTATCAGTCCGTTCCTCCCTGTACATCCAGACATCTCATTGAAAGAATCAATCTTTCCATGACAGTCTTCACAAAGGCAACAATTCTGCAAGTCAGAAAGCTGAGAAAGGAAAAAGACTTATTTTTTGGAAAGTCCTACCTGAGGTAGTTTTTTTTCAAGATCATTTGTCAAACGTGTTGAACTATGCCAGAGGTGGCACTGCCTTGCTACTTGGCTATTTGTCTGAAAGACAACTTGGTACCCCTACAAAATTTGAGACTGTGGTTATAGTTTTATTTTCCTGTGAAAATGGTAGTAAATTGGATTATTTTTCCCAGTATTTGCAAATCCACTCTTATCCATAATGGTATGATAATACCTGTCAAGAGACTTTCCAATGAATAATGATAAGATAGATACATAGATAATAGGTAGATAGAGTTAGATAAATACAGATGTATATAGACAGACATATAGATATTTATAACTATTTAATATTCTTGCCTCATTAATTTGGGTCTTGACTTCATGGTATATCCTGGAAAAAGGAATATGCTATGGATGTGATGTTGATCATGGTTAAACAGAAGCTTTGAATTTTATTACAGGGTCTGGCTCAGTTTCTCTCAAGTTCCCATCCTTTGTGATGAGTATGGCATGTCCAAGTGTCTTAATCCTTCAATCTGCTCAAACAGATTACCATAGACTAGATGGCTTAGAAACAACAGGAATTTGTTTAGGAAGTCCAGGATCAAAGCACTTGCAGATTCTGTGTGTGGTGAGGTTCATTTCCTGGTTCATAGATGGCTGTTTTCTTGCTGGATTTTCTGAAAACATGGCAGAAGGGTTAAGGGAGCTTTCCAGGACTTCTATTATATGGGCACTAATTCCATTACTGAGGGATTCACTCTTATGATCTAAATACCTCCCGAAGGCCTCACTTCCAAATATCATCAAGTTGGGGGTCAGGTTTCATTATGTAAATTGTAGGGAGATGCAAACATTTAGTCCACAGCACCTAGATAAGGGCAGATCCTTCAAACTAAGTCCTGAAATGAAGAGGCATGTTGATACAGACTTACCATCAGTCACCAGCTGGTAGCACAATCATAATGAACCTACAGATTTTATGAAACTTGAACAAGAACTAAATGTTTTTGTATTATAAGTCCATAAAATCTCAAAGTTTTTGTTACATACCATAACTTAGAAAACGCTAATTAATGCACTGATCAGTAACTTTGATGAGATTCTCAAAGAGGTTTTGTATCCCAAAAAAAGACTAAAAATTACTGTTACATAATGAGCCATGACAGCACAAGTGATGTGGATATTTAGCAATTCTCTGCTGTATTTCTTCATGATAAACTGTCAAACTATATAATGCAGCCCGCAGGTTCATTCTAGGAAAAGATTTTCATATTAATTCATTGTTATCATTTGTGTGTTTTATAATATAAAAAAGTATATGACCCTAGTGTGTCTTCATTTAAGTCTGATTTGGTCC
This sequence comes from Urocitellus parryii, assembly GCF_045843805.1. Lineage (NCBI taxonomy): Eukaryota > Metazoa > Chordata > Mammalia > Rodentia > Sciuridae > Urocitellus > Urocitellus parryii. Next base: position 109,080,987 of record NC_135540.1, on the reverse strand, counting down.
TGGCTGAACTTTTTTCCTCTTTTTACATTCTTGGATTTTTAACTAACAAAGATTAATAACTAGGAAATTGTTAATACGGAAAATTATATTCCATGTTTTTACTAAATCTTTAAAATATGAATTATCATTTAACTAAAGTGTACATCACTGTTTCATTTTCTTAAATTGTGTATTACTGAAAGATATCACACAAACTATCTCAGTATCCAAATTTTTGAAATCTCTAAACTCACATAATTTATGCAAGATATGAAGATTCTTAGAACAATCCTCAGCCTCACCAATATGTTGTAGATGAACACACTGAGACTCAGAAATGTTAAATGATTTGCTTACAATTACACAACATACCAATGACACACAGAGGCAATACCCTAGACTTTTTCACTGATTGTTGATAAAATATCCTGTGTGATTTAAAAGAGTGTGAATAAAAAGTTTGTAGACTATTTCATTCATTTGAGCACTGATAAGCAGGCAGAAATTGCAAACATTCAAGAAGTTTGTCATGTTAGTAGGCATCACAGAAAATGTTATGAATTGGATTTTCTGTGTGGGCCTGAAAAGCAAAACTATTTAAAGTATTAAAAATTTCCCCATGATTTACTCTCCATTAATCACTATTAAATAATTCTTCTGAATGTACCCTGACTAGCTTCTGAGTGTGCATTTGGTGATATTAAGTCTATGGTAAGTAAGTATATGACTCAAAAATATAGTTCATACATCCAAAAGTCAAATACCTGTACATAAAATACCTAAGAATTTATTTTAGAAATCAATCACTGTAATATCTACTTCTGTATATAGTTTAGTCATTAACATATATTCTGTCAAGCTAATTTAACAAATAGTTTTAAGTATCTTCTATTAACCGGGTATTAATAGAGTAATAGTGTATTATATATGAGAGGTATCAAGATGAATACAACAGGCCACTGTTCTTGAAGGGTTAATAATTTATAATAGACACCATTGACTAGGGAGACAGTGTGGCCCTTTCTCTGTGAAATCATATAGTATACATTTTTAATTTATATAAATGTACTCAGAAAGAATATAATACACTTTTTTCACTGCATGAAAAATATGACTATGCCACCGCTTCTCTTTTATTTTAAAAATTCTGATCTCATTAAAACCTAGTACAGAAGCCAGTTCTATCAGGGGGCGTGGCATTAGTTGCCAGGGGTTGCATCTTTATATTGCTTTGAAAGGTTGAACATGATTTTCATGCAAAACCTACTTAAATGTTATATTAGCATTCTCCAAATGCTTCTCCTTTCCATCTGTGTTGATAAGCATTCAAATATGTCCACTAAAGACATTTTTACATTATCTTCTCAAATGTGAGCCAATTTTAATTTAGCAGGCAATTATTTTGAGTGAATGGAAGTTAAATACGTGACTTTTTACCTAATTTATTCCAGTGAATATTAATTCCTGCAAGTAATTGCTTTAGCAACTGTAACGACAAAGGGGCTTATGACACCACATGGCTTCCTACCATACTGGCACAGTGATGCTGAACTTGAACTGTCATCCACTGGAGAAGGAATGCTGAGACATCAATGAGACAGTCTGTTCCTTTCTTGTAAACTATGTCTTATTTTCTCATAGGATTCTCCAGAATGAAGGCAGACAGCAGGATTGAAGCAATTCATGGCTGCAAATTTAAAGAAATAATAAAAGTCGAATTTCAAAATGCCATATCTGTGATTCATATCTGCTACTTCCTTTAGGACTTGGCCCACAATTCACCTTTTAAAGAAACCTTTGCTTCTCTCCCCATCTGTGAGTAAGGTGACCTTACAATTTATTGTCTATCTGGAACACTGTTGAGAGTGAAACGATGCTATAAATAATAACGTTGAGACAGCAGGCATATCAGACCAACCCAGGTAAACCGGGATGAATGGCCATGCTATCTATGAATCCAGCAACAGTCCTTCAATGTTCCAGCATTATTTACTACAGGTTTTACTTATTTGACATTCACCATGTGCTTCTGGGCACTGCTTATATTTTATGTGTATGTCTGTAGCCTTGATTTGTTTAGAACATCCTTTGAGAGCAGGGACGATGTATTTCACCTGCTTCTCTAGATCCTAGCCCAAATCCCACATGTAGCGTGCACTAACATGTTTGAGGGCAGAGCTTGAACAGAGTGAATGTTGTCAAAAGAATCTGTATTAGTCAGAATTATCCAGAGAAACAGAATTGCAACTGGATCACATGATTATGGAAGCTAAAAAGACCCAGAAGACCAGCCACCAAGCTAGAGGCCAAGGAGAGCCATTGTGTAGTTGTAGTATGAAAGTCAGCAAGCTTGAGGACCAGTTCATGTCTCAAGTCATGCCATCAAGTAGGATGAACTCCCTCCTACTTGCAGAATGGTGAAAGTTTTGTTTCATGAAAGCTTTTAAGTGATTGGATTAGAACTAGCCCTATCAGGGAAGGCAATCTTCTTTACTGAGTTTACTGATGCAAATGTCAGTCTCATCTAAAAACACCTTCACAAACATACCCTGAATACAATTTAACAAAATTTCTGTGCACCGTGTGGCCAAATGAAATGGACATATAAAACTAACCATTACAAACTCCGTCATATGATATTTGCAATTTCAATATCTTCAGTTAATAGTATAATATCATCATATCTATATCTGTATGACTTAATTTTGACTAATACAAAATGATAAGATTGCCACTGCTCCAACTGGATTTCCCCAAAGTGCCAAGGATCATTCTTATTAATATCATTAATGATAAAGACTTAGGAACTGTGAAGATACAAGGTGAATGGGGCAATTTCTGCCTTCAGGGACCTAAAAGTTTTATTTGGAAGAGCAGATAAATACACATGGTACACAGACTCACAATGACAGTCAATAAATCATGTAATGTCTGCAAAACAAACAGAAAATACAGTGAAGGAAACAATGTTTTGGAAAGTGTGAAAATTTGACCTGAAAATCTGCTTTTGAAAAAGTTCCATGCCATTTCAGAAACATTTGAATCCAGTTTTAAGAACAAACGTCTTGGGGCTGGGGATGTTGCTGTTGCTCAGTAATAGAGCGCTCGCCTACCACTTGTGAGACCCTGGGTTCTATCCTCTACACCACATAAAAATAAATAAAATAAAGGTATTGTATCCAACTACAACTGAGACGTAAAATATTTTTTAAAAAAAAGAACAAACATCTTTGTGATCTTAGACTTTCAGAACTTAATTTACTCCACCATGGAATATTCTATGAAGTTGATTTTTAAATATTCACCTTTTGTTGTGTAACTTCTTTAAATTCATTTATAAGTTATTAAAATATGATATGATCCATAATAAGCTTTTGTCATATTACTGTGGGACTGAAACATGTAAGCACTTCCTAACTTATTGTTAGAACTGTGATTTCCATTATCAACAGTCTTTTTCTTATATTAACAATTATGATTTTTGAGCCTTTCTTTATAAAGTTATCACTATAATGTTGATAATACTAAGCCCAGCTTATTATTGTGAAGAGTAAATGATATATGTTAAAGTCAGCTAAAAAATACAATTTTTTAAAATTAATTAATTTATTTTAATTAGGTATTTATAACACTGGAGTGTATTTTGATTCATTGTGCACAATTACGGCACAACTTTTCATTTTAATGGTTGTACACAATGTAGCATCACATCATACATGCAGTCATACATGTACCTAGGGTAATGATGTTCATCTCATTCTACCACCTTTCCTGCCCACCATGCATCCACCCCACCCTCCCTCCCCTTTGCCCAATCACAGTTCCTCAATTTTTCCCTTGTCTCACCCATCCCCATTATGAATCAGCATCCACTTATCAGAGAGAACACATGGCCTTTGTTTCTTTGAGATTGGCTTACTTCACTTAGCATGATATTCTTCAACTCTGTCTATTTACCTGCAAATGCCATAATTTTACTCTCTTTTAATGCTAAAACATACAATTATTAACTGGAAGTATTTTTGTCATTACTATAACAGGGTGGAAATATTCCATAGAGGACACAGCTGTGTAGATTCTGGAGGTATTTACAATTGAAAAGAGATTAGGCCAACAAATAATTCAAAGAGCTGCTCTCTGAAATATTTGCATTGTTCTCCTACATTCTTTTCTACACTCTTTTATGAAAATACATAATGGAATATGAAACAAAATTGCCAAAGTTGAGGTTGCAAAAGTCAGGGGAATGTTTGTTTGATAGAAAAATATAGGAAGTGAACATAAAGTGAGGAAGATATTTTCTGGTGACCTATAAAGAGGTCTTCTCTTTTAGCCAAAAGCCACAAGGGTCAATCCTATCCTTTTTCTCAAAGCACAACTTTCAGAAAAGTCATTCCCTTTCATGGTGGAAAGTAAATAATAAAATTCTCATATACAGGAACTGACTTTGTAAAGATGATGATTTAGTTAAACAGAAATAAATACACAAAATCTTTCTAAGATTGAACTTGTATCAAAGAGGTAGAGCATTACAAATTAGAACATCAGTCCCAACATTAGCATGCAATCTTTTGAAGGCATAGAAGCAAGCAAAACCTTACAACCCCAGAAAAAAAAATGTAGAACCAGAATATCAAATAAAAGAGGATCCAAAGAGAATCTGAATGACTGAAGATTGCAATTCCAACTTAATCCAGATCCAAAGTATAATTAGAATTATATATTAGTAATAACTTGCTGTGTTGATATTTAGACTTATCAATATATAAAAGGATGCTTTAGAGGTTATGAAGAGTAAGTAAAAATGAAAACTAATTGTAAATTTTCCATATATAATCTTATTTTCATATTTTATGGGCATACAGGATAGGAGTACACATTGGTAGCATTTAGTGGTTGGCTATTATGTCTCATATTTCCTTCTGTACATTTCTCAGTTTACAGTTGATAACATTCCTTTTCATGTCATTAATTTTAATGAATCTCTGTTAATTTATTTTAATCCTGATTAATTTTATCACAAGTAATTTAGAGTCAGAAGGATCTGAACTGTCCAGCAAGTAATTGGGGACAGAATAGCACCTGGTTTGTGGGCTACTATTCGGATTAAAAAGATATAAAATGTTGAGCAGAATGACTGTCATTACAATAATAATTTGCTAACTCAAAAGAATATAGAAGCCTTCCATCTTTTCAGAAAATTCTTCTATTTTCCCAACATTTCTCCTTGTCACCCTCTTCTTTCTTTAAATTAATTAATTTATTTATTCTAATTAGGTATATATGACAGCAAAATGCATTTTGATTCATTGTACACAACTGCAGCACAACTTTTAATTTCTCTGGTTGTACACCTTGTAGTGTCGCACCATAGTGCAGTCATACATGTACCTAGAGTAATGATATCCATCTCATTCCACCATCTTTCCTGCCCCTATGCTTCTGCCCCTCCTCTCCCTTCCCTTTGCCCAAAGTTCATCCATTTTTCCCATGCCCACACCCTTTATGGATCAACATCCACTTATCAGAGAAAACATTCAGCCTTTGGTTTTTTTGGGATTGGCTTGCTTCGTTTAGCATGATATTCTCCAACTCCATCCATTTACCTTCAAATGCCATGATTTTATTCTCTTTTAATGCTGAGTAATATTCCATTGTGTATATATACCACAGTTTCTTTATCCATTCATCTATTGAAGGGCATCTAGATTGCTTCCATAGTTTAGCTATTGTGAATTGAGCTACTATAAGCACTGATGTGGCTGAATTACTATAGTATGCTGATTTTAAATCCTTTGGGTATAGACTGAGGAATGTGATAGCTGGGTCAAATGGCGGTTCCATTCTCAGTTTTCCAAGGAATCTCCATACTGCTTTCCAGATTGGTTGCACCAATTTGCAGTCCCACCAGCAATATATGAGTTGGCCTTTTCCCCTACATCCTTGCCAAAACCACTTATTTAACCCTTTCTTATCACTAAGATTAGAGGAAAATAGAGACAAAGAACTCCATCAAGAAGGTTCAACCTTCACATTCTACAATGGTGCCAATGAAAGACAAGAAAGCACAGAGAGATACATGGGACCCTTGGATAAGTAGATCAATAGAGAGATGCAATAGAAGGAACAGGTATTTAAATGGAAAATCTTATTTGCCATAATATTTGAGATTAACTCAGCTGTTAGTTAGGAGCTAAAATCTTCAAAGCACAACCTGGTCCTGTAAACATCACAGGGTTTTTTCCATAAATTCTTGGAATTATGGTACAGAAAACTTCTCTAGAACAACTAAATGTATTATACTTTCTATGAATAATAATTTGACTTAGCTCCCTTTCGTTCCTTTCAAACTAAGATTATCATCTGTTTAAGTGTGTATTAGTACATCCGTTCTGTTGTGCTTTTATTACTTTTAACCACAAATATGTAATTAATTGAATTCAGTGTGGTGGAAAAATGATATGTATCAGGATATTGATCAGCTAACTAGCAGTGGAACTTGATCTAGTCATTTCAACTTCAGGGTGTTGGATTTTCCATTTACAGAGTGCACAGTTACAACATTACTTTTTTTTACATATTTTTATGATATTCTAGAAGTCCAGAACTTATCTGCATAAAAAATAAACTATTTTAAAAGGTTATGATAACTCTGTAGCTAGTGATTCATAACATAAAACACAATACTGCTTATTTTTAGCTCTGAATTACCAAATGAACAATTACTTTTACTCTTGTTTGCTATAAATCCCCTGTAGAGTCCTTCAAACAGGATAGACAACTTCTCTTAAAAGTCAGATCTGTGCTATTTAGAGTACACATCTTCAGCCCAGGTAAGCAATGGTTATGAAAGAGAAAACTAATTAATAACAATTTTCCATTTGCTTTATAATTTAGCTAGAAAGTCCTCTTGGTTTCTATCTCTTTGGAAATCTTATTTAATTAGTTCTATTTCTTAATTTAAAACTATACTCAAATCAATTTAAATTCGTGCAATTTCTTATTTTGAAAATAGGTTCAAAATAAGCCTTTCTTTGTGGTAGGAAGTTATTGTTTTCTGAGAGCCATTATTTAGAACAAGATCTCATTGTACAGTTAACATAGGTATGGTAGAAAATTAAACTGACATTGCTTTGGCCTAGAGGTATTTTCTGGAAATATTTTTTAAATACATTCCTGCTATACTTAGCTGTCAAATACATTTCTTCAAAAAATAAAGGGCAGGAAAAAAATCTGACTCATTGAGAAGTGGCTGTTTCATCTTCATTTCTTTCAGACTTTCAGCTTCTTTTCTTTCTTTTTTTTTTTTTCAAGTTCTGCTCACTGCACACCAGCACTTGCTGGTGAAATAGATTGAAGTTGCTTGATATATCCTATTCCAAGTAATAAACTTAGCATAGAGTCTTTATTCTTCATCTTCAAAGCTCTTGGTAAACATTAAATAATTAATCCCCACAACACATTTGGGAAGTAAGCATACATTATTATCACCATGACAGAACTACAGGCTCCCTGAAATTAAAAAAGTTGCCCGAGGCTACACATCACTGTTATTATCAGAGCTGGAATTAGCTTCTGCCTCCTCTTCTGATTTTAAGACCTCACAAGGTCCTCTCTTATCCTAATAAGAATCCAATTCCATCTTCTGCCTAATTTTTATTGATGCAATTGTGTTGTAAATAGAATTTGTGTATTTGTGGTAATAATTTTGCACACAGAAAATTCAGTTTTAGTAACCAGTAATGCTATTAAACAGACTGACCTCAGTTTTTTCCAATAGTGACCAAGAGATTTCACTCTTAAATGGGAGATCAGATGGTCGATGTTTATTAAGAAAATAAATCTATTCAACAAGTTGGTGAGCAGACCATTGTTCAAAAATTTTGCTTCAAAAATTTTTAACTGGGCTATATCATATTTTTATTATAAAAGGTAAAGCAGGCTTTACAAAGAGCAATGGATATTCACTAAAGAAATAATTAGCAAAGTTGGAAAATGAAATAAACATCTACATTAGCATCTTTTGAACACTGAGTCCTTGCTAAGAACTGTATGGGGTAAAGAATTAATCATAGTCTGAATCCCATGGGTTCAAACAATATTTGCATTAATATTCACTTTTAAGCAGCAGTAGTCGTACTTGCAAGTAAAATTCCCAAATGAAGTGCAGGTCATTCTTCCTGCAGTCTCTTCACTCCATATCTCAAAGTATGCATGTTTTAAATCTCCAAAGTTAAGGAGCTCTACTAGATAGTGTCGTGCCCTGACACTTATCACAGAATTAGCAGAATTTTACCCTCATCATGTCCAGCTGATAAACAGCCTTTGGTGAGCTGAACTCATGTTGAGGTCTGCTAATTGGCCAGTTTCATTCATTTGGTGTTGCTGAGCCTCTAAACAAATTAAGGTTAATTGGAATCAGGAATGGATCAGCAACCTTAGTACTCAATCTGCTTAGCAGTTCTCTTCAACTCATTACTTTTCTATTTTTCTGTTCATTTTAGTTCCTTGCACAACCAAAGTGCAGCTCTCTCTTTTTGACTCTATTGTGATTTTCTCTTGTTACAAAATGTTTCCAAAAGAATTATTTAGGGAGAAGTGATAAATCAGAAGAGGATCAACAAAACACCTCTTAGATACAGCTCATGAGTGTTGTTTTCATGTAGCTTTTCCAAATATGTTGCTAATCTCTCGGGGCTTGATTTTGTTATTTTGAGTCCTTTCTTAGTAGAACTTAGTCCTGGTAAGGTTGTAGATATATCCAATTGTTAAGATTTGGATATAAGGTGCCCCCCAAAAGTTCCAAGTTAATGCAGGATTATTGAAAGGTAAAATGTTGGGATTATGGGGACTGTAACTTAATCAATCCACCTTAGTTTAAATGGACTAACTGGGTGACAGCTGTAGAGGCATGGCCGGAGATGGGTCACTGGAGGAATGCCATGTCAGTATTTGTCTTCTTTGCAGTCCATTCCCCCTTCTTTGTCTGCTTCCTGGCCACCACAAACAGAGCAGCACCTGTTCTGCCACATCTTGGGCTCAGGGCAATGGAGTCAGCCCACCACAGACTAAACCTCTGAAACCATGAGCGGAACTTTCCCTCATCTAATTCACTCCTGTGAGGTATTTTGGTCACATTGATGGAAAGCTGACTAATATACCAACTGACCAAGTTTTCCATCAGAGATGATATTAAACCATTTTATTCATAAACTAAAATAAACCTGAGTGGGATGATATTTTATTTCCAAACTTGTTATATTGTGCATTAGTCCCTTGGTCTTCTTCAAAATTTAGTGACTTTCAACTTTGCCACATTTCTGCCATAATATTTTTAATAGCTAACATTTATTGAATATTCACTGTGACAAACAATAGTGAAGTACTTCACACATATTACTTTAACTAATCATGTCAACAAAATTTATATGCATTTAACAAGGAAGAAACAATGTCCTGAGTCAACCTGATTGAAAGATCCCAACTATGAATTCAACAAGTTTTAGTCAACAGAATCTGTAAGCAATTGAAGTATCTATTCCCGTGAACTAAATCATAGTTTGAAACAGAATGGTTCATTTCCAAAATGAAAAATAGTAAATGGAATAAGCATTACTTCTTATCAGAATTCCATTTTAAAAGTATGCTTTATGATATCAGATTTATAAAAATGTAATTGAAAAACACAAATTAAAAGTTTCTAAGTATGAGAATTATTTTTGCTAACTATAGAAGTGAAAATTTCCTGTCATTGAACCAATTATTATTCAGTTGCTCTTCTTGGTAAATAAAAGGAAACTAAAACAATTAATTCCATTATAACCATGTACTGGGGCTTGATATACATTCAAGACCAACCTCATTCAGCCCTCTGCTTTTCTGTTGTGCTTGCTCTCCTCTTGATATTGTGCTGCATCCTTTTCATATATCTCTCCTTAAACTCCTCTTTTCAAACTGCTCAACCTCCTGTTCTTTACCAGGGCATTTAATTTATAGGCAGTTTGGATCCTCCATTTATGTGTCTTCTACATTTACCCATTTCCCTATCCACTGTGCCCTGCTCCATTAATGAAAAGAATTTCAGAAGTAATGGAATGATATTTGCCACACAAAAATCCAATATTGCATGTTTTTGACAGATTATTTCTTTCTTTGTTGGGGGGGGGGTACCAGGCATTGACCAAAGGGGCACTAAAACCACTGAGTCACATCCTCAGCCCTAATTTGTATTTTATTTAGAGACAGGGTCTCACTGAGTTGCTGAGCTCCTCACTATTGCTGAGGCTGGCTTTTTTTTTTAAAGCTAAGCTGTGATGTTTGAGAGTAAAGGTTTCTTTTATTAATTATTAATTTATAAATATTATATAATATCATTAATTTATCGATTATAATTCATTATTAATTTATTTATTTATTCTAATTAGGTATATATGACAGCAGAATGCATTTTGATTTATTGTACATAATTGCACCACAACATTTCATTTCTCTGTTTGGACATGATGTAGCATCGCACCATATGTGCAATCATATGTATACCTAAGGTAATGATGTCCATCTCATTCCACCATTTTCCTGCCCCCCTGCACCCTTCACACCCTTCCTCCCCTTTGTCCAATCAAAGATCCTCCATTTTTTCCATAACCTCACCCACCCCCAATTAAGGCTGGCTTTGAACTTGCAATCCAACCTTTCTCAGCCTCCCTAGACTCTGGATGACATAATTGTTTCTGATGTTTGTCCAGCATAAAAAAAATGTATAAAATACCATGCAAGTTTATTTGTTTATTTGTTCTTAAATATATTCCACCAACTCCCTGGCCAAACAATCCAATTATCATTCATCCATTGGAAGAAAATTTAAGCTAAAATTAATAAGTTATTAGGGCAATTAAAGATGCTCAATTAATTTGTACAGAACATAAAATTTGTAAAGCTGATAATTTGAAGGCACAGTTCTGAAGCTTCAGTTTGCATAAAAATCAAGTGGGCTCTCACTAAAATGAAAATATTTCTAAACTCACATCTAAAGTTTTAACAACTCTGGTATAAGTCTGACAATATGAACTTTTGGGGTACATTCAAGTTATTTTGAATTACAAAGAAGATGTTATATAATTTTTAAAAATAATAATAATTTATTAGAGTAATTCAAATATAGAGATTTAGTTTATAGTTTTAAAATAGCTATATTTAAGTATAATGAATGTCTAGTAAATTGCATATATTTAAATTATATATTTGATAAGTTAAGGAATTTATTTATGCCCATGAAACTATTCACACCATCAAGATATGTAGCACATCCTTCATTCTGAAACACTTCCTCATTTGCCTTATAATCTTCCTTTCTTCTCTTCTCTGCTCCTCTCCTCCCACTGTTAAACAATCACTGATTTTCTTTTAGTCACTAGATTTTTGTTGCATTTCTAGAATTTTGTATAAATAGAATCATGAAATGTACTCTTATTTTGCTTTTTATAATTATTTAGACCATCTTGTAATGAACCTCGAGAACATGATAGGTTAACTTGAGTCTTCTGGTAGGTGAGCTGGAAAGTCAGTAAAATGGCTCTCCAGTCCTCCTCCAAGTCATCATCATGGAAATGATTCCTCTGTCTAGTTCTAACCTGGAATTCTCCCTGCAAGTCCAGATGCTAATGTGCACCCTCAGCTCTCTTAATTCAATGTAGGGTTTACTAGGTTGTGGGGTAAGTTCCTCCTAATCCCATCCATGCTACAGCCTGAGCTATCACTGTCACCTGGTTCCTACAGTCACCCAGCTCCTATAATTTGTCAATACTAACTCTTCTTCATCTTTACTAAAACACCACTAAATCTAAGACTGATGTATCTGATGGATTTTATAAAAAATTGATAGAAGTAAGGATGTAATTATATTAAAGAACAATAAACAATTTTATTTTCATCATTAATCATCCTTCTATCTGCAAAATTATGCATGGTGCTCTCCTTTGGGAAGGTGTCTTGTCTTTTCTCTGTTTCTTCTAGCCTTCCATGTTTGAGTGTTGCCTCACAACTAGGCCCTCCTCACATCTTCTCTCCTGTGCCTTCACCTTCACTCCTCTTTCCCATTTCATAAACTTAAAAAATATCATGTAACCAGGCAGAATAAAAAGGTTTTGTTGCTTTTTCATACTGCTCCATTTCAGACTATGTCCAGTAGGAGCAGGCCACATTCAACCACAATGGTCCATCTGGATCTATCAGGATGTTTTTCTTAATAAAGGTTTAAATAACATCTTCCTTATGAAATGCTTCCTTATGAAATCTCCACTTGGCTCTTCATCTTCCGGGTCCAATTTTAAATGTTACCTCCAGAGAAGCCTTTCCTGATGCTTTGATTACATAACACAGTAATTCTCCAACTAGGTTATTCTGTTTCATAGCTGCCAGTTGTTTTCCTTCATTGCTTTTATCAGAATAAGTAACTACATGTGCATAAGTGGGTCTAATTCTTTATTCCTGTGCTTTTAATAATCTTTAAGCACCGTTGGGGGAGGCATACATTTTGGTTTTTTCAACTACGTCCAGTGCCAAGTGGCTAATAGAAGTTTTACTTAGATAATTAAAAAATGAATAAATGAATGCCGCAGAAGTGTGCATTGCCAATGATTGAGCTCTATAAAATAAACTCAAAGATTAACTACAGGTTTCAGTGACAGACTTAATATGTTCAGAATATGAACTAAATGAAGATATTCCTAAAGTGGACTAGAGCAGACAAAATGAAACACCTATCCAAAGGGATTTCAGTCAAGATGGGTTCAGGTAACTTCCTTCACTGCCAAACAATGGGATCAAAATGGTGTTTCTCTTTTGTCTCACAATGAAGTGCTAGATTCTGAAATATTTTTGGCTCTAGTGAGATGTCCTTGGGATATTTCTATAATTGCCTATTTAAAGAAAAAATGGTAATTCTTTAAAAAACATAAATGATTGCAAACATGAACAATAACCCATAAGGTATAGTTTCTCTCTGTAATCAACACTTAAAAGTCTCTCAAAATATGGATGAAGACCAAGAGAGAGAAAAAAGGGAAGGGCAACCTTTGAAATTGCCCCAAAAAGGAATTAGGATGGACAGAAGCATCAGGCTTCCCCAGGGCCATAAGAGATGACAGATAAATATGCAAAATAGCTTCTGTTCAAACAGTTCAGCAATCTCACTCTCCACTTAGTACTCTTCCCAATGGCACTGCCAACATAAATAAATGCATCAAAGCTGAATTCATTCCAAGTGAATTGTTTAATTTCAACATCAAAAATTCACCAAAGATAAATTTTCCTGAACACATGCACACAGATACCCTCAAACAACATACGTACAAATGTACTTTAACTCAGAAACGGCTAAAACTAAGATAGCTGGGCTTGATCTTAGAAAAGACACTGTTAGAACTATAAGAGATTTTAAGGATCTTGAGGGATTTTAATTGATTTACACACACACACACACACACACTCCTTGTTTTTCAAATGAGGAAAAATTCAGGTTTGAAAACTTGGGATCCTAATTTCAAGGTCACAAAATAAGGAATATGCAAACTAGAGTCCTGAGATTTTGAGATTTTAAGTCCCTCTGCTGTGCATTCCTACGACATTATCTCCTCTTCTAACAGAGCTTACAAAGGAATGTGATTGGCATTGAATTTAACAAATGCTTTCCTCTTGACATCTGGTACTTCCTCATTATAACTAATGCCATAAAAGAAATGAAGATACTGGAACTAAAAGAAGGATCTAATAGTCACTGGTGATCACACAAATATTATGAAGGTAGAGCTGGGGTGTGACACAAGTCCCTGAACAATGTAGTCATTGTTTCCAGTATGGTATTATAAGACAAAATAAAAACGTGCTAAGGGCTATGTAAAAACAAAAACAAAAAACTTGCTAAAAATTGTATTACACTTTCCTCTCAAAATTAAACTGAAATAATAACAATAACAACAAAAACCACATGAAATCCATTGCGGTATGTGAAGTCAAAGTGTTGTCCTATGATTGAGGACTAACATAAGACCCTGATGAAAATGGAAACCCAAGGAACTAGACATCTGCAATTCCTTGCAGTGGAAAGAGGCTCCAAAATCTAAGAAAGCCTCCAAAATCTGAAAACTCCGAGAGTGTGCTAAGAGCTAGCTGTCTCTGGAAGGACTAAAGTTGGGACAGGACATCAAATAATTGGGTAAAATATAAAACACTAAAGAAAAATTCTCATTAGAAATGAGAAATATGCATCTCATCAAGCTGCCTTCAAATTTAATGGTACTGACTTTCAAGATAGGTTTAGATATATTTAAAATTTGTTAATTTAATTTTATTCTCAATAAGCTTATTCTGAATTAACTTTACATGTACACATCCTGAAAAATTGCCAAAAAAATAGATAGACAAACACAAAATGATAGAATATACTACAGAAATAAAAACTAACATATATAGAATGAGCAACATTAATAATAGAAATATAATGCAAGGCAAAAAAAAAAGTAAAAAACAAACATATTGAGAATCTACATGCTAGGCACAGTTTCAGGGGCTTTGTATTCCTTGACATAATAAATGCTCAAATTAACCAATTATGCAGGTATGATTATACATTTAGGGAGTGAAGAAACTGAGGGAAATAGAGCTAAATTACTTTTCCAAGACCACACAGCTAACATCTAGATTAGAATTTGAAGTTAAGCAATAACACTCCAGATCTTCATCTTATAACTATTAAATAATTCAAGAATGTAAATAAATATAGCATTAATCAAAATGGGAGAAGATTCCCCCCAACTATTTATCAACAGTAGAAACTATATGTTCATTGAAGGATATCCATTCAATTGAATCATCATATGTGTAGGGTAATATATATATATATAATTCAAAAACATAAATGACCTCAAAATATTATATTGAAAGACACTGGAAACAAAAGAGTATATAGAGTATGCTTCCCTTTCAATAAAATTTCAAAAGAGGCACAATTAATCTATGGTGTTAGAAATCTTAACAGTTTGATAGTGGGTATCTTTGCGGGGGTTAATGACTAGGAAGGACCATAAGGGTTGCTTTTGAGCTAATGTTAAGGCTCTATATCTTGTATTGGGTGGTTATGACACTAAAAGAGATATAAGGAGGTTGTAATTTGTATTATACATTCAGTACAATATATATGTGTAACTACTATATATAAATATGCATTTTGTGATTTTATGTGTTTTTATTAATGTGATTATTATTATTATTATTATTTGATACCAGGGATTGAACTTTGGGCTGCACTACCACTGAGCCACATCCCCAGGTCTATTTTGTAATTTTTTTAGAGACAGGATCTCAGTTGCTTAGTGCCTCACTTTTGCTGAGGCTGGTTTGGAACTCACAATCATTCAACCTCAGCCTCTGGAGCTGCTGGGATTACACGTGTGCACCCATATGCTTGCATGCATTTAACTTTTAATGCCAATGCATACAGGAACATGATATGAAAAATTGTCATTTTTAAAAATTTTATTTATTAGTTCTAATCAGTCATACAAAATGCCCTTCAATAGATGAATGGATAAAGAAACTGTGGTACACATACACATTAGAATATTACTCAGCATTAAAAGAGAATGAAAAATTGTCATTTTATATTTATTTTTCTAATAGAATTTGAATCAATCATTTCTTCTCCAAATTAAGGATTATTAGTTCAAAAAAGTTTAAAGAATTAAATGGAAATATATCCAGCATAGCAAATTAACCAAATTAGCCAAGTTAAATATGAACTCCCTTTAAGAGACATGGATCTGAAGATTCCTGAGAAATAAAGTAATTTCAATACAATTGGTACAAGAAGGTTTAATTTTCATATTTCTTTCTGGGTGAGAACCTTTGTAATATAAGAATAGCATCCAATTAATAAATTATTTGATGATAGTAAAAAGTCAGTTTTTATGAAATTAAAACAATCAAGACTTTCGTAGGAAGACTGCAAAACATTCCCAGACCAGAATTTCCAGCTGGAACAACAGTTGGAAAAAGGTAACACATTTTAAGTAAATCAATTGAGATATTTTGTTTTCTTCTTATAACTAGAAAAGTTGTACTCATTCTTCAAGACATTATTGAAATGACATCCCTTCGGACAACAGTTCTATACGTTTGGCACACACTCATCTTTCCACCCTACTTTGGACAAAATCAATCAATGCCATTCCTACCTTGCCAAATGAGTAAGGTGTTCTCTCTTTTAAATATTCCATCTTCACTTTGTGGACTTTCTTTCCTTATTTAAAAAAAAAAATACATTCTTTGGGAGAAAATGTCTGCCACCTGCAGCTCAGATGGAGAATTAATCTCCAGGATATATTAAAACAATTACCTAATCAATAAATTGGGCATAGGAATTGAAGAGGCACTTCTCAAAAGAAGAAATATGAATGCTCAACAAATATATGAAAAAAAATGTTCAACATCGGTAGCAACTAGCGAAATGCAAATTAAAACCACACCAAGATTTCATCTTACTCCAGTCAGAATGGCAACTATCAAGAATACAAGTAACAATAAATGTTGGGGAGGATGTGGGGGAAAAGGTACACTCATACATTGCTGGTGGAACTGCAAATTGGTGTAGCCAATATGGAAAGCAGTCTGGAGATTCCTTAGAAAACTTGGAATGGAACCACACAATATGACCCAGTTATCCCACTCCTCAGCATATACTTGAGGACTTAAAATCACCATGCTATAGTGATGCAGCCACATTCATGCTTATTACACCTCACTTCACAATAGCTAAGCTATGGAACCAATCTTGGTGCCCTTCAACAGACAAATGGATGAAAAAAATGTGGTACATATACATAATGAAATGTTACTCAGCCATAAAGAAGAATGAAATTATGGCATTTGCCAGTAAATGGATGGAACTGGAGACTATCATGCTAAGTAAAATAACACAATCCCCAAAACTAAAGGCCAAAGGTTTTCTCTGATATGCAAATGCTGACTCACAATAGTGGGTGTGTGTGGAGTGGGTTCATCAGATTGAACAAGGGGGAGTGGGGAGGATGGGAATGGGAAAGACAGTAGAATTAATCAAACATTACATTCCTATGATTTTATATGAATACATGACCAATGTAATTCCATATCATGTACAACCACAAGAATGGGAAGTTATACTCATTATATGTACAATATATCAAAATACATCCTACTGTCACGTATAACTAAAAAAAGCAAAATAAAACAATTTTAAAAATGCATTCTATGATAGGTGCTGGCTTAAATTAGCAAATATTTCGGATTCAGAAAAGTCTATTTTACCTTCCAATGTTTCTTCATTCTTCAGATTACCATTTACTTGGTATTCATCAATTACTACAAATATTCACGCAAATATATTCATAATTGAAGTTAAAGTATGTCAAATCTTCCCAAAGAACATAGGTGGGCAGAGAGAAGATAGGAGACAAAAAAAGACCAGAAGTGAATGCAGCAGTTCCTATGGAGGTAGGAAGAAACTTGAACTGAGAAAGCTCTTAGACAGGGAGACGGAGGCAAGTGAAGCATGTAGGTAGATAGGGATCTAATGTTTGCTAAACACCTACTCATGTCATGAATATGTCTTCATAAGTCTCTGTTTTACATGTGATGACATAGGTTCAGAAAAAGTTCAGAGTTTGCTGGAGTTCGCTTAGGTACCTGGATATTAACAGGCACTTCTAAGTTTGTCTCTGAACCCATATTTTTCTTCAGGTTTGCTTTGCTTTGTTGGAAAGTGATACTAAGATAAGGAAATTATTCACAGCCAAAGCACATAAAAGTAAACAATTAAGAAGGCTCTCATTTGAATTACTTTTCTTTTTTCCAAAAAGCCAAATCATACTTTAGTGATTTGAAGCAATAATCTTTTTCAAAATTTATGAATATACCCACAAATTCAAGATAAATCTTGGAGCAGATTTGGCACATAAAATATGTTTATTATTTAAAAGATCAATGTGGGGCTGGGGATGTGGCTCAAGTGGCAGCGCACTCGCCTGGCATGCGCAGGGCGCTGGGTTCGATCCTCAGAACCACATACAAATAAAATAAAGATGTTGTGTCCACCAAAACTATAAAATAAATATTTTAAAAATTCTCTCTCTCTTTCTCTCTCTCTAAAAATAAAAAATAAAAAAGATCAATGGGGATAGTAATATCTAGCCTACTTAAAATTAGTAAGAAGGGAAGAAAATATGTTAGTTTTGCCATATTCCACACATTTAGATATGCTATGCAATCTACATGTACCCCAGTTCATAAGAACCACTGCTTTAATAAAGAAACTATTGCCACTCTCCAACCTAGAGTCAGTATTTTGTGGCAAAAGTAAGTTTGATAAACATTGCCATAAAAAATTTATAAGCCATGCACAGTATGTACATCTGTAGTCTCAGCTGTCGGGGAGGCTGAGGCAGAAGGATTGCAAGTTTGAGCTCAGCCTCTGCAATGGAGTAAGACCCTATCTCAAAATAGAAAACAAAATGGGCTGGGGATGTACCTCAGTGGTTAAGCACAACTGGGTTCAATAACCAGCACTAAATGGTAAAAAAAAAATAAATTACACTTGGTCCTCCACCTTCAATAGAATTTTGTTTGTTTCAAAGAAGTGACCTTTACCAGCATGCTATACATTTGATCAGATACATTCAATGGTGGTAAATCTTTCAATAAAATATAATTTAAGTTTCAGGAAGAGTAAATAATCACTCAGAACTATTTTTCATTTGTCTCTAGAGGGATGCCAAAGTTGTTGGATTGTTCTTGTGATTAGAGAACTAACAAAAACCAATATAAAGAAATAAGACCAGTCATGGGCTGAATAATGACATGTCTTTGAACTTCTGCCTCTTTTTTTAAAAATCAAGAACAATAGTGTCTACTGCAAACAGTGAGCTTCTGACAATCAAAAAATTAAATAAGATGGTGAACATGAACTAAAAAAAATAAGATACTTGGGAATCAACCTAACAAAAGAGGTGAAAAACCTCCACAATGAAAACTATAGAACACTAAAGAAATTAAAGAAGACCTTGGAATATGGAAAGATCTCCTTTGTTCTTGGATAGGCAGAATTAATATTGTCAAAATGACATATTACCTAAAGCACTATACAGATTTAATGTAATTCCAATAACAATCCCAATGACATTCCTCTTAGAAATAGAAAAAGCAATCGTGAAATTTATTTGGAAAAATAAGAGATCCAGAATAGGCACAGAAATCCTTTCCAAGAAGACCGAAGCAGGAGGCATAACATTACCAGACTTTAAATTATACTACAGAGCTAAAGTAACAAAAATGCCATTGTTATTGACACCAAAATATACATGTAGACCAATGGTACAGAATAGAGAACCCAAAGAAAAACCCGTATAAGTACAATTATCTCATACTACACAAAGGCACCAAAAATATACATTGGAAAAGAGAGAGCCTCTTCAACAAATGGATGCTGGGAAAACTAGAAATCCACATGCAGCAAAATGAAATTAAACCTCTATCTCTCACCATGAGCAAAACTCAACTCGAAGTGGATCAAGGACCTATGAATTAGACCAGAGACCCTACACCTAATAGAAGAAAAAGTAGGTCCAAATCTTCATCATGTCAGATTAGGCCCTGACTTCCTTAATAAGACTCCTAAACTGCAAGAAATAAAACCAAGAATCAATAAATGGGATGGATTCAAACTAAAAAGCCTCTTTGCAGCAATGGATACAATAAATAGCCTGAAGAGAGAGTGGGAGAGAATCTTTACCATACACACATCAAGTAAAGCACTAATCTCCAGGGTATATAAAGATCTCAAAAAACTTAACACACACACAAAAAAACAAATAATACAATAAATAAATGGGCTAAGGAACTGAGCAGATACTTCACAGAAGATATACAATCAATAAGCAAATATATGAAAAAGTGTTCAACATCTCTAGCAATTAGAGAAATGCAAATCAAAACTAATCTTTCAATCCAGTCAGAATTATCTGAATTTAATTATCAAGAATTCAAGCAACAATAAGTGCTGGTGAGGATTTGGGGGGAAAGATACACTCATACACTGCTGATGAGATGGCAAAATGGTGCAACCACTTTGGAAAGTAGTATGGAAATTCTTTAGAAAACTTGGAATGGAACCATCATTTGACCCAACTATCCCACTCTTCAGTCTATACACAAAGGACTTAAAATCAATAGCTACCTTAATGTTTATAGCAGCTCGATTCACAATACCTAAACTGGAACCAACCCAGATGCCCTTCAATAGATGAATAGATAAAGAAACTGTGGTATATAAACACAATGGAATATTACTCAGCCTTAAAGAAGAATGAAATTATGGCATTTACAGGTAAATGGATGGAATTGGAGAATATCATGCTAAGTAAAGTAAGCCATCCCCCCAAAAAACAAAAGCCAAATGTTTCTCTTATAAGTGGATGCGATTCCATAATGCGGGAGGGAGACAAGGGAAGAATGGAAGAACTTTGTACTGGGCAGAGGGAAGAAAGGGAAGGGGAGGGGCTGTGAGGGGAGAAAAGATGGTAGAATGACACAGACATTATTACCCTGTATGGGTATGATTGCACGAATGTTGTGATTCTACATCATGTACAACCAGAGAAATGAAATGTTGTGCTCCATTTGTGTAAAAAATAAAATAAAACTAAATTTTAAAAAAAGATGGTTAACATGAAAAAACTAGAGATAATCCATGTGCAAAATGTTGCTAGTAGATGAGTTTGAAGTGACAATCTGACACAACTTAAGGATACATTCTACATTATAAAGCAAATGCAGTCTGAGGAAAAGCTTTATTATTTCTGTAAGATAAACTAATTAGTTCAATATGTAATGAATCATTTAAAACTTAGTAGGACCACCCAAAATAATAACGGTGCATAAGCTTAAGATACTACAAGATATAAAATTGTTACAGTTAATACTAAAAGTATTTAGTATTTATTAAATGATTTCTTTCATTTGCTACACATTTATAAATTTTAGCTAATTATAGCTCATGAAATATCTCTAGCATACTGAATTGTTGACTTTGTCCCAAGCCACCACACTTGATACCTCTTCATCCCCACAATCAATGCATTGCACCTTTACCTGTCTTAAGTACCACTCTGTTGTGAGCCAGTTCACTGCTGTCACCTTAATTGCTATACAATCCCTTGAGAGCTGGCTTCTATCTCCCAATTGTCTAGGCTTTATATTATATCACTCCCTTACTTGAAGACTTTCATCACTTTCCTCTTTCTAAATAGATTAACTGCTAACTTTTTATGATGGCATTTAAGGTTCCCCCAGATATAGCTCCAGTTTGTCTTCTGGCCTCCCCTGAAGCCATTCCTAAAAGGCGAGTAACTCACCTGAGATGGAGACTCAACCAAGAGATTTTATTGGGGGGCTGCCCAAAGGGGAAGAAAGAGAGAGGCAGAGAGCAGAGAGAGGAGAGGAGGAGGGCAGAAAGAGGAGAGAAAGAAGAGAAAGAGGGCAGACAAAAGAGAGGAAGAAGACAGAGACCCTGAGCTTGCAAGCTTTGGCTTAAGAAGGGTTGTGTAGGTGACGTGGTGGGTTTTCATTGGCAGGGTGACTCAGGAACAGGGAGCAGACACTGTGTCCTGTGGGGGTTGGTCGAGAAAACCTTTGAATTTGGCACTCTTCAGCTTGGCCCCCTTTGGAGAGGAGGGGGCGGGGTAAGGGATTCCATGATGTTCTCAGGAGACTGACACTGAAATGTAACTTCAGAGGGGAGTCTCCCACACACCCAACAATCCCCATATAAATACAATATGTGCTAGCTCCATACAATCAATGCATTGCACCAACCCCTGTTCTAATTTCTCTATTAGCACTGTAATCAAGTACAAATAAGCATTTCCAATTATAAAAGTGTCCATAAATATGTATTTATTAATGTTAACTTAATGTCATTTATAATTATATGCTGACTTTGTTTTTTCATATTTATTTATATATACAATGTTTTATAATTAGCATCATCTTCACCAAATCTCATAGAAATTTATCAAGACTCCAATTTAAGTCTTCTAACGTTAAAGTACATGGGATTTCCAGTCTGCATGCAATTCTATCCAGTCATGACTCCCTGACAAGATACCTGAACTAATTCTAGGGATTATATTCCAATGTTATTTGCTGGCATCCTTCTTCCACACATTGTCACTTACACCTAAGGCTATATAATTTTTTCATCAAAATTATTTGGACTGCAAATGACAGACATTGCTCCTGCTAACCTAACTAAAACAGAGCTATATTGGAAAGATATTGGTGTCACTCAGAATTAAAGAAAACATTCTGTCTCCAAGCTCAGAATGACAAGAACCCGGGAAGCTCCAGGCACCTTAGCATCCACTTCTACCATATGGTAACTAAGTTTCAGCTCCTCCTATCTTCATGTGTCTCCACAGGATTTTTTAAAAACCTGAAAGATAGACTCTTGATTGTCCCCACTTTTAAGTCAAAACTGATATAGGATCATATAGCCACTTTCAGAGTAGAAGAATTTTAGCATATATATGGCCTTTTTTGAGTCAGAGAGTCTTCCAAATGTCTCATGTAGATATTGTCTGTCCAAAGAGTGAATGCAGTCAGTCCTGTTCATCTGTTTGCATCTACTAATTATAACCTTTAAGAGAGGCCTTAGGGGGAAAAAATCTACAGTGTATTAACACATTTTTCTCACTCTGAATGTTACAAATGTATTTTAAAAATCTAAGATTGTATTCAACTCTATGTAGACCAAATAAAAAGAAATGACATTGAGGTCACTGCAGAAAATTTAATCCATTATTCATTCTTTAAAAATATGTATGAGTCTTCTCCCATTCTGTGCCTACCTCTTCATGCTCCTAATTGTTTCCTTTTTGCTATGTGGAAGCTTTTTAATGTGATGTAATCTCACTTACTGATTCTTGGTTTTATTTTTTTGTGCTTTGGAAAACTTACTAAAAAAGTAGGTGTCTGTGCCAGTACATTGGAGTGTTGCTCCTATATTTTTTTCTAGAAATTGCAGAGTTTCTTCTCTAATTTCTAGGTCTTTGATCCACTTTGTGTTGGCTTTTGAGTAGGGTGAGAGATAGGGATCTAGCTTCATTCTTCTACATATGAATATCAAGTTTTCCAAGCACCATTTGTTAAAAATGCTATCTTTCCTTCAATGTATGTTTTTGGCCACTCTGTCAAGGATGAGATAACTGTTATCTACATGATACATATTATCTACGTGATATATGTTATCTACATTTGTATCTGCATCTTCTATTCTATTACAGTGGTCTTCATGTTTGTTTTTATTGTCAATACCAATCTGTTTAAATCTTTGCCAGGTACTCTACTTATAGGGAATTAATATCCAGAATACAAAGAACTTGGAAACCTTAATACCAAAAAAATCAATAAATGGACAAATAGTCTCAATGAACATTTCTAAAAAAGAAGAAAGGCACATATTCAATGAATACATGAAAAAGTGTTAAAAGTCCTTACCAGTCAAGGATATGCAAACCAAAACTGCACTCAAATTTCATTGCACTAACATTTTAATGAAGAATTTTCAAGAATAAAATTATAATTCTTGTTAAGGATATGGGGCGAAAGGTACACTTCTGTATTGTTGGTGGAACTGCAAGTTACTACAATTAATTTGGAGAGAGGTAGGAGATTTTTCAAAAGACCAGGAATGGATTCACCATATGTCCCACCTATCACACTTTTATTCAAAAATATGAAAATCAGCAAAATATGGTGATACATATATACCAATGTTTATAATAGCACAATTAACATTAACCAGGTTATGGAACAAGCTTAGGTGCTTATTCAACAGACAAATGGATAGAGAAAATGTGGTTTTACACACAATGAAATTTTACTCAGCTTTTGGATGAATGAAATTATGACATTTGCTGATAAATGGATGGAACTATGAAACATCATGCTAAGTGAAATAAGCCAGATTCAGAAATTCAACAGTAAAATGTTTTCTCTCAATAGTGGATGCTAGAGAGAGAAGGAATCTCATGAAAATCGAGGGTGAGCCAACAGAGTAAAGGAAGGGGATATAGAGGAAAAGAAAAGGGAATGGCATGGGAAAGAAAATCTACCAAAAAATGCTATATCCAAATATGAGTGTACAATAATGAAACACACACACACACATACACACATGAGATATAAATGTGTGTGTGTGTGTGTGTGTGTGTGTATGTGTGATGGAAATGGTTTGGATATGAGGTGTCCCACAAAAGCCCCTCCATTAAGGCAAGAATATTTGGAGATAAAATTAATGGATTCTGAGAGCTCTAACCCAATCAGTCCATCCTAACTTAAATAAAATGACTGGGTAATAACTGCAGGCAGGTGGGGTGTGAGTGAGGAGGTGGATCACTGGGGAAAGGCCCTGGGAAGGTTCATCTCTCCTTCCCCCTTCCCTTTCTGTGCCTCCTGACCCCACCCTGAGCTGAGTAGCTTTCCTCCATTGGGCCTTTCTGTCATGAAATGCTGACTCACCTCAGTCCCAGAGGAAGGGATTCAACCATCCATGGACTAAACCTTTGGAACATGAGCAAAAATAAACTGTTCTTCTTTTGAGTTGTTCTTGTCAGATATTTTCATCACAGTGACAAAAAAAAAAAACCTGACAAAATATCTATGTGTATGTATTTATTTATATATTTGTTTATATGTGATACAAGGGATAGATGATTAATAATAATAATAGATGGGAGATCAGTACAGCAAAACAAGCAGATCAGGGGAGAGAGAAGGGAAAGGGAAAGTTTCAGGGAATGAGATTGATCAAATTATGTTATATGAATATATGAATATGGAATATTGAACCCTACTATTTGTATAATTATAATGCACCAATAAAATATGAATAGGTACCAATTGTTTGTTCTGGGAATACATTTATGTGTATTTAAAAATAGTATCATCTCAGTAAGAACAGGAAGTATGAACGTGTGAGCTAGACTTAGCACCAGTCTAGATTGCTAAAGTCAAACTGAGTCCAGCTTTCATTGTAACCCTTCCTGTACTGAATAGTCATATATGTACAAGTATTTGTACTTGAATTTGAATTTTTAGTGGCATATGCATGCAAGTCTTTAGCATGAGAATAATTTAGTTAAGATAAACCCAAGTTTAATGAGAATATGGTTCAGCAACTTCAGAGAAAAGTGGTAAGGACCACTTGAATACGTGGATCATAAAGATCCAAATTTTGAGACTTTTTGAACCTTCAATAACTGACAGACCCCACTATCTATAGCCTGACAGAATCACTTGAGATAAAGAAGGGAGTAGATTAGGCTTTGGGGGCTAGAAATTGTAGTGTTGAGAATTATTTGACTCCCCCAGCACTTGGCAGCAATCAATCTACAAAGAGGCCTGAGTCAGGAACAGTGAAAATACCCTAGAAAACCTCAAAATATTTTAGGGGAGAACTTATTAGAAAGGATTAGAATATTGGTAATAAGAATGGATAACAACTCCTGGAGGTTGGTATTTTTGTGTTAATGAACATGTGACCTCATTTGCTAGTGAAGATAAATGTGAACAATCATAGATAGCATAGACCTTGACCACAACTCCACAGCTGTCCCTCATCTCTACTCTTTCTGTTATTGTTTCTTTGTATCACTCTTTAAATTCTGATCAAAAAAAGAAATCCACTAAGTTCACTTTACCAGCTACCTTCTCTGCAGCTTTGCTTCCAAACCCACCACCAAGGATCAATAACAACTTCAGTTCAACATAGCACTATAATATGAGACACCGTGTACTAGGAACTACATTTGTACTGCCTTTTTAAAAAAAATCTACTCTATCTTGGGTTTATTTTGTTTTGTTTGTTTTAATTCACTCCTCTGCTAGATGAAGTCCTTCAGGACACAATCTGTCTTGTTCATATTTGTACCAAATTAAGTGAAATTGAATGTTTGCATGTTTGCAGGCCTGATGTAGTAAGGCTATTTTTCTGGATGGATGAGTTAAAATCCTGGCAAGAAAAAAAAGTCTTACTGCAAGAATACCAAGAAAAGAAGAGGCCACAGGAACTATTCCTCTATCTTATTCCTAAGTGACAGAAAGTCAGGAGATAGTAAAAATGCTCCCAGGGTAAATTTATGTGGGCAAATCTAATGCTTTGGAAAAGATGTACTCTTAACAGAAAATATTTTGGGAAATTGAAAGATAAAATGTCTTTATTGAAAGAATAACATAAAAGTCATAGGAGTATGATAGGACAAATAGTGAAATTTTGTTAAGGAAAATCCTGAATATGTGATCAAGACACACTACTGAAGAAAAGAGTTCTTTGACCCAAAGGTAGTGGGTGAAAATGTATGCCAAAGAATGGGAGAAATATATATATATATATATATATATATATATATATATATATATATTCCCCCCCACAATGTACCTTTAGTTTTATATATTTATGTGCAGTGCTGAGAATCAAACCCAGTGCCCCACACATGTTAGGGAAGCACTATACCACTGAGCCCTCACCCCAACCCTGGTAGAAGAATTCTTAACAATAAAATCCTTCAAAGTACATGTGTCAAAAATTACATAAAGACTCTCACAAGGTCAAATGATGCAATTATCAAAATGAATAATGACCCTCATATGTACTTCATAAGAATTGAGTCCTCATTATAGGTCTTTCAATAAACAAATTTCATATTAACCTTTTCGTCTTTGTCTCACTCTGCTTATTATTTCATTTTTGTCCTCTGACACCACTTTCCAAATAATCAAACCATTGTCTCTTCTGAAGAGAACCAAACTAAAGCAGGGAAGGGATCAAGATTAAAGGTAAATGAAGAGAGACTGGATCTTCCTTTGAGGCAGCAGAGACAGTTAAAAACATAGATTTGTAGACCTGAAAGTGACTCCCAAAATATGTTTGACAAGTTCTTGGAAACCTGCAATGTTATCTTGTTTGGAAAAAGAGTCTTTGCAGATGTAATTAAGTTCAAGATCTTGAGATGCAGATAAAATCCTGGAATAATCATGTATCCCCTAAATGCTATCACAAGTATCCTCACAAGAGACACTACAGGGAGATTTAACAGAGAAGACAAGGAGAAAGAAATTTGGAGACAAAATCAAAGATTTCAGTAAAGTGGCCATGATCAAAGTAGCCAGAAACCTCCAGAAGCTAAAAGTAAGGAAGGGTTTCTTCCCCAGGACATTTGTAGGAAATATGGCCCTACTGATACCTTGGTTTCAGGAATCTGGTCTCCTGAACTCTCAGAGAATAGATTTTTGATGTTGTAAGATAGAAGGTTTATAATAATTTCTAATGATAGCTTCAGAAAATTATGAACATGGATTAAAGTTTGAATAAAATTGGAAGTAGGCCAGAAGGAAGCTGAAAATGTCCTCACCAGATAATCTGATTTCTTTTTAGAATAAGAGACAAGTGCATCCTGGGTTTTGGAGGTATCTTGTCCTCTAGAGTGATTTGGAGTTAGCTTTTGAGAGGAATAGGAGAGAAAGTGACTTAACACAAGAGAAAGAATTTCTGAGAAAAATGGCAAGCTCAGCAGAGGCTGGAAATGATGAATTTATAATGTATTTATTGCCATCTCTTAAGATTTGACAATCAGCAGTAGGAATGCTAATAAGGAGACAAAATTGCTCCAGTCACTTGCCTAAGTTCAGGAGCTGGGCTCAAGATTCAAGAAGAGGAACTGATAAGAGAAATGCAAGATTCTAATTCTGAAAAGTAAATGTGTGGTTTAAGGCGGCACTACAATAAGAACACACAAATATGGATTCATTATAAGACTGATGATTTGGGGAGGGAGATATCTAGGTTCTAGAAAAAAGCCAAATCTGTTTAATAAAGCAGTGAACCTCCTGAAAGCAAATTAGCATCAAGAGTTGCTGGGTATCAGGAGAACTCAAGCTTCCCTGCCCCAGATAAGAATGCCTACTGGAGACCTGAGTTGAACTCAGTACGCAATTGAGGAACCAAATGGTCCAATATGTTTTGCACAACCATCATTTTAGATTTCTCACTCTTCTTGCAATATGTTCATCCATTTCTGACATAATTTCTCTTTATTCCCACAGTAAGGAATAGTGGACTGAGGGGAGGGAGATAAAAGAAGCAGGAGAAGAGGGGGTATCTTTACAAACATCACATCATAGGACCTTACAACCAGTATCCTTGTTTATGTATCTTTATCTGTAGTTTACAGGGAAACGAGATTTGAGAAATTAAGCAACCCACAATAACACAAATAGTAAATGAAAAGGCAATATTCACACTGACTTCAAGTCAATGCTTTTACTCATTACCTGATCCCCAGGAGTTCCATGGCAATCCCTCAGTTATGCTTATTTTAATCAGCATTCTCAAATCTCCCAAACTCTATCTTTCTCTTCTAACATACTTTTGCAATTCTATGGATTACTTAAATTATTTGTTAACAAAAGTTATAAAACTTACTAAACTGGAAAAGTCTGTAGGTTGAGACAAATTAAATGATAAACTCTGACAATAATAGGCATTATGACTGCTTTCATGATTTTACAGGATCAATGGAAGAAACCAATTTCTTCCATTTCTACAGCCTGGCTGTTAAATCTAACTGGAAAACTATTTGGTTTCTAGTCTGGATTATATCTCTTTCAGAGAGAGGATGGAAACACTGTGTTAAGACTGTTGTGGTCCTTGGCAGTGAATTTCAACAAGTTTTCAATAGTTACAAGTGGAAAATACATAAGTGACAGGACTATGCATTGGAGAGAAATGATTTAAGAAAGCAAGATGTTTGTGTGTACTGGTATACATTCTTTTAAGCCCAAGTCACTATTTCAAGTTAAATATAAGTTTCAGGCAAAACATCTTTGATATTTATTATTGATGTACAGGGAGGTAGGTAGAACAAAAGTAATTTTAGAGTTTGCTATGGCAACAAATGTAAGAGTATTGCATCCTATGTCATGGATAAAAAACATTCCCTATGTTTCTTCAGAGGCTCCTCATTAACATTGTATAGAGACTAATTCCAGGTACTTTTAAGTATTTTTTTCCCTTACGAGGAAGGAAGTATGCAACAGAGAAAGAAGTTGTAAACTTTCAGAGAAATTATGTCAAAAATATTTAATACAAGAATTTTTTTAAGTATTTTAGTAGCATGTATGTTCAATATCAATATTTTTATGTTATTTCTCAACATTTCCTCTCTTCTTTTCCAAGTTAAACAATTTCTAGGATCATTAGGAATATTGTAAATGTATCTAAACAAAAATTTAGATGGTGGAAGCATTGATTGTGTGCATCAAACACTGTTCCTTGCCTAAATGAACAGGTCTTTTCCAATATCCAACCGTTTTTATATGAATATCTTTCTTTGCCAAACATTTAAAATGCTTGCTTTCAATTACAGTTTAAGAAAAATTCCTTACTTTGCTCATTATAAAATTGATAATTGAACCTTTTATTTAATAGAAATCAATAAAGTAAAACTGCTTTATGGTTTGGAGGACATATTAGTAAATCAAATTAATTAACTGTACCTTATAGAATAAAGGCTATGGCAAAACCTCAAGCAAGCATTTGGCTCCTCATCTATGACTTCCAACTTCCTCAAATGTGTACATGACTTTAGGCAAATACAAATCTCTCCCTTGCTTAATCTTTCCAAATGCAAAAAATGACTTCATAATTTATTAACTTATTTAACCATTTCAATAAATACTTTGTGTATGTTCAATATTTTCCAGTTACTGGGGATTTAACAGTGAATATGATAAATCAGATTCAAATTATTTTCATTATGAAGCCCTTGAAGCTTATGGGTCCCATTTAACAGGAAGACAATTCTCCTGGTCATGATTTATCTACCTAGTCATCTTTCTTTTCTAAATTAAAGTATAGGCCTTCTGTAATTATCCTATTGAATGGACATCTACTTTATTCCTATCATTTTCAATTACAAAATAAGGTTTGATATGCTTAACTTGATAAATCAATTTTTGCAATTATTTCATTTATATCACTGAATGAAAGTCCCATACAGTAGCAAACTCACTGTACTTCTAATAAAATGAACAATGTCCTATGCATGGTAGATTAGCAATAAGTCTTTCTTGAATTAACTAATTAAATAAATAAATTAAGAAGATAAGTAAAAAGTTCTTGCCATTGTGAAGTTACCTTCTAACGGAGATTCCATTCTAAAGGAAAAATTATCCTAGAACCCATTTTCATATGTAATGTCTTAAGAAAAGAGAACTAACTGAATCTGAAACTCTGCTTGCTAAACAATTAGCTCAAAGTTCAAGACATTTGGTTTTCTTACTTCTATCTCTACAAGTGGCCCCACAAGGAGAAACAACTGTGTACAATTTTGATTCTCATTCTTCTGAGCTTGTTTCTCTTGTTAAATAAAATTATTCAGTCATTCTCTTGAATAATATGGTTATGAGATTTTTTTTTGGAAGGCTGAAGATTGCCTAACAGGAGGTCATTATGGGATGGCTAAGGATGTCAGGCTTGAATTGTGCTCAATTTTTGCCTTAATCTAAATCGTGCCCCCATTTTCTGTTCCATTTCTGGATATAGGAATAGAGTCCACTTTTCCCAAAGTTCATGCATATGTGACAAAGCAATGGATGTTAAATAAAAAAGAGAAACTGGATGCTTAGTAGGCAACTCATAATATCTAGTATACTTTTGAAAGAATTAATGGATTTAAATGAATTCAAGATTTTTTTTTTACCATGATATGCTCAAAAAGTTAAAAAAAAAAGTTGACGGAATGAGTCTTTCTATTTTGTTCTGCTATTTGTAAGTTTATGTACATTACTGAAATGTCATCCTAAAAATATCTAAAATGGGCTAATTGCAACTTTACATTGCCACTTTCAGTCCTTGAATTTTTATAGTTCCCTAATGTCTTTTGTAGCCGCTTAATTTCTTTATGCTTCGGTGGTCATGGCTAATGCGTGTCACATAGCTGTTGGGAGTGGAGTGACCTGAAAACTGTCCAAGCCATTGAATGAAGAGCAACTCTGAAAAGACAATTAAATATCAGAGAATTTTTCAAGGCAGGTCAAGTTAAGGTCTCACACAGCGTCCTTGTAAGTTTAGCTGTGACTGTTATTTCAAAGTTATCTAACTTTATTTTATATACTTTTTAAAAATATTTATTTTTTAGTTGTAGTTGGACACAATACCTTTATTTTTTAAAATTTATTATTATGTGGTGCTGAGGATTGAA
Source organism: Urocitellus parryii (assembly GCF_045843805.1). Classification (NCBI taxonomy): domain Eukaryota; kingdom Metazoa; phylum Chordata; class Mammalia; order Rodentia; family Sciuridae; genus Urocitellus; species Urocitellus parryii. The sequence continues at coordinate 109,049,662 of NC_135540.1, read as the reverse complement.
TCCAGGGCCTTGCACGTGCTAGGTGAGTGCTCTACCACGGAGTCATAACCCAGTACCTGTTTTATATTTTTAAAATAAATTTTTAAATTCATTTTTTGGTATTGGGGATCAAACCCATGGGTATTTAACCACTAAGCCACATCCCCAGCCCTCTTTATTTTTTATTTTGAGACAAAGTCTTGCTAAGTTGCTTGGGGCTTTACTGAGTTGCTGAGGTGGGCTTTGAACTTTTGATCCTCCTTCCTCAGCCTCCCAAGCCCCTGGGATTACCAGGCATGTGCCACTGCATCCAGCTAAAATAAATTTATTTTTAACTGTTATATAAACATGCCAAATTTACCTATTAGTGAAGTATCATGTGATTTTTCCATACATGTATACATTGTGTAACCAGATGAAACATATCTATCTCTTCAAACATTTACCACTTCTTTATGATGAACACATTCAAAATCCTTTCCCCTAGCTTTTTGAGATACAAAGTACACAATCATTGTGTATTGTCACTCCATTGTGCAATGTGGCAAGGTATAGGAGCTCTTTTGGGTGTATTTTATTTAGATTTTTTTCCAAACCTTCTTTATAACTATAATTTACTCTGTTTAAGTTGCTCACTTTTGCTGTTTTGGTTCTCTTATCTGTTAAATGGAGATGTCTCAAAAATGTTAATGAAGTTCCAACATTCTGCAAACACTGGTGGCTAAAACATGACTATTATCATGTTATCCATCTGCTCCTGAAGCTACACAGGCTCCCAAATACCTGCTGCTTCTATATTAAATCCCTCTATTTGTATTTCAAGGTTCTCCACCATCTGGATTGCTCTGTTTTGTGCTCTCACTTCTCTGGTATGGTAGAAGAGGAGTTGGTTAACTTCAGGAACATAACTGAGTATTGTCCCAGTGCCACTCTGAGCATCTATGCCCCAGCACTTAACTATGGACTGTTCCTTATCAGTTGAGGCAAAAAACATACAGGAGAGAAAAGCATTGAGAGACTTTGATATTATCATGACACTTGAACACAGGATCAATACACATGTCTTTTGGAACAGTTTTAATGTTTCCAAACTGCCTGGGTGAGTTAAAAACAGTAGGAGCTGCATAGTAGGCCTATTCAGAAACTCTACATTATGATACATGAATACTTAGTTTGATAACTAACTGTAAACCAGTTGTATAAATATATTAAGTATATAAGAATAGTTAAAATAATAATCTGTATTTCCAAAATTTTTAGGATCATTTTAATTTTCATTAAGACAGGTTTTTCTAATTTGAAGTTTAAAATTATTAACTAAATTATGAAAGTAAGTTTTATATTATGTATTTTTACCCTCACTTATCTATAGTGGTGCAAGAAAGCTTTATTGGATTTGTGTGTGTCAAAAAAAACCTTTCAAAATAAAGCAAGAGTCATAAACTAAATTATAGTAATGAAAGGATTGTGAATAAATTAATACTAAAAAGTTTTGTCAATTGGCTCAGGATTACACACTGTCAAATTAAATTCTATCTGGCAGCCATAATTAATAGTGGAGCATCAAAACTACAATGTGCACTGGCTGACATACTTGCTAAAGGTGCAATGGAAGCAACAAAACATAAATAGATTTCAAATTTGAGATCTAAAGAAATATTCAAATTTAAATTATCTTATAAAAAGGGTACTGAGGTAAAAGCTGACAAATAAATGTTTAATATTTTATATATGAATAGAATTGTTCTGTGAGCTTATTATAAGTAGTATCTGGGCTGCTAAAACTAGCAGTACATGTGTACATTGTTGCTGAGGTTTTAGAGAAAGACTACTTCTCAGGCATTAATTTAAAAATACAAGATGAAATTGCAGCAAAGAGAGTTCAATGATAAATCAACTTTAGATAAGACAATAGATCAGCTTCAGAAGCAAACTAATGATATGGGAGAACACATGGGATAAGTAAAGCTAACAAAGTATTTTTATTTCAATTTAGCAAATAAGGAGAAATTCTTAGCATGGCAATTTCACCAGTATATGTACATTTTGTAGATGAAAATTTATTAGTTTGATTGCTGAAAAGCACAGCTAAGCCTAAAGTGTATAAACCATTCAATTTGTAGAGAGTACACGTTCTGTTTAGGAAAATGATCTGATGGTACATCTGCAAAGGCAAGGAAATGCTCTGGAGTAATCTTAAAGATTTCAGAGCTTGTGCTTGATCATTGTTCCCCACACTCTGTCCATCACAGGAATGTTTTGATATTTAAAAAGAGTTAAGTGCCCTAAATAATATGTTTAGTGACAAAGTTAAAAAGTGTAAGTTACTAAAAACTGAGATGTCAAATTTGAGAATATTCTTTAGTAAGAGATTATCTGAAAGCTGATGTTAAACTGTTGCTACGTGATAACATACAATGGCAACTAAAAAGAAAACTTCTGTTTAAAATATTTGGATTACAGAATAAAATCTTAGCTCCCAGTATTTCTGCAATTAAAAAATTAATTGAGTCTCAACATTGTAAAGTTGGGAATTTAGCATTGAGAGTTATTTCAATGATGTTAATACTTCCATGTAAAGAAGGAATCCATTTTATTCAATGATAGAAAAGAGTTAAAGACAAAAACAAAAGTGAGAAGCTTATATACACAATGGAATATTACTCAGCAATAAAAGAGAATAAAATCATGGCATTTGTAGGTAAATGAATGTAGTTAGAGAAGATAATACCAAGTGAAGTTAGCCAATCCCAAAAAGAATCAGCAGGCTGATTCACGGTGGGAAAGGGAGAGGGAGCATGGGAGGAATAGGCGAACTCTAGATGGGGCAGAGTTGTTGGAGGGTAAGGGAGGGGGCATGGAGTTATAAATGATTGCTGAGAGCCACAGCAGGAGTCGGAATGGCCCCTGGCATTTTGCCAATAGTATTTTTTTGAGAGGCAAGCCATTAAGATGATGCTGGATTGATTTGGTTGTATATTAGACCTTTACTGTCCGCCTAGGCCTGCTACTTTGGAGTTCTCATGCTACTTTGGAGTTCTCATGGGGATTCCCGGAGAATTCCCATTGGTTGGGGAAGTGCAGGAGGAGGGATTTCTGGTTGTTGGGTCCTGAAGGAGCCGCGTGGCGTTCGGGAGAGTTCCAGGGGAGCTTGTGGAGTGTGATGGTGGAGTTCAGAAATAAAGTTTGTTCCTGCTTCAGTGGCTCATGATTTGTGCCCAGCCAGACTGCGGCAAATGATGGTGGAATGTGATGATCATTATTATCCAAAATACATATATGAAGACACGAATTGGTGTGAATATACTTTGTATACAACCAGAGATATGAAAAATTGTGTTCTATATGTGTAATAAGAATTGTAATGCATTCTGTTGTCATATATAAATTTTTTAAAAGAGTGCTTGTACAAAATGTTATGATGTGGCCAGAATTTTACAACAATTATTAAGTAGATAGTATTGATCTGGATAGTTCATATCTTTAAAAATTATTGACAGGCCTGATGCAAAGTTGATGAATGATTTAAATTTCTTTTCAATTAAAAGAATATCCACCTATCAGATATTAGTGTCATCCAAAATCAGTTTTTTTTCATCATAAGTTAAATTGAAATATTAACTTGTAGGATAAATTGTGGCACCTGATACTGGTGAAGCTTTGATAGTGAATTTTGAAATTCATGGATAAAATAAAAGTAAAACATAAATTCTTTAACTTTAATGAAATTGCCTTAAAAATCACTTCTTTTATTACTATCAACATATTTTTGAGAAAATTATCTCTCTGTGATGACTTTAAAATTAATGGAGTAGATTTCACGTTATTCTCTGTGAATCATGTTGCCAATATAGTACCTGTATTAGATAAGTTAACAAGCAAGAAGGAAGCCGATTTGTTATTTAAAAATGTATGGTTTTATGTGTAGGTGGTCTCCTGAAACTATGAAATAGGCAACAAAAGGAATTACTATTTTAGTCATCACTTTAATTTCTATTATGGCCCTACAAATTCAAGAATAATGCTGATTATTTATATGAAGCACAAGAATACACTCCTTTATTGAAATATGTGTGCTTTTTTTGGAAAATTTACCTATTATGTGTTAATTTTGCTTGGATTTTATTTATTTACATCTGATATTTAACTCTTATAGCTTTTTAATTATTTTTCCTTTTTAACTGACAAAGTTACATACATTTATTACGTAAACATGATGCTTTGATCTATCTATTTTTATATTGTTGAATAGCTAAACCAAGCTCTGTAACATGCATTATCTTGCATGATTGTTATTTATTTATTTTATTTATTTTTTGGTTAGGGCACTGAATATCTATACTTTTTACATTTTCAATAATAAAATGTAGGTTGTTATGAACTGTAATCACCATGCTAAGGATCCCAGGTGTTGACTGATATGGGATCAGTACCTCCTAGGAAAAGCAAAAATTTTCATCATTTTTTAATAGTTTTGACCAAATTATCCTATAGGCCTAGAAGTATGTGCATTTAAGCAGAAACCAGAAATCTACTAGGATCACCAACTAAGCATTGATTTCAAGAAGGAAAAAAAAAAAAAAAAACCTTTTTGTCAAATTTGTTCCTGAGGAGACACAGGAAGTGCCTGGGTGGAGATTTTAGTATGAGTATGAAGTAGTCTCCACTAGAAGAGTGAAGCCAGCTCCAATGGCAAGCTCTTCAGGTGGAATAATGACACATGAGATTATATTATCTTCAATGGTGAGTTTGTTTTCTAGAATGATATTATCTGGAATGTGGGACTGGAATATCATTTTAAGTTGGTGCCCACTTAAAGTTATGGGTCTCTGGATTATAAACTAATGGAGGCACCAGAACAAGAAGTAACAAAACCAAGGTCAGTAAAAGTATATAGAGGTACCTCACAGGGTTTTTGTATTGGGTGGAGTATGTTTGGACGGGTACCATACCAGATGAGCAGCTGCCTGACCTGTGGAACAATCTAACATTAATGAGTCCCAGGAAAGCATTTGCCCTCAATCTGGTTCTCAGTCTTTGTCAGATGGAGACAAGATAAAAAATTTATAAAGATAGACTGAGACCTGGGCAAAACAAAAATTTACTTAAGGATTTATTTGTTGAACTAGAATTTTAAAAAAGGAGTTGTTTAAAGATATTATTGTGCCTGTCATTTAAACCAGTTATCTGGGACCTACATAGGGATATGAAAGTTCTATTGAATATCTTTTCAAAAGCCTAGAAATGTATATTTTAAGAAATGAAATGTATTTTTGGTTACTACCAATACTGTGTATAGGACACTCATAAGGGAATAAGGAGCTTGCTAATAAATCCTTGTATTATGGCATTAGTATATGTGAAGACACGAGTGATTTGGCTTTGTATTTTGGTTATTTACGGAGTAAGAGATTACCAGAATTTTTCTACTTTAAAGGGGATAATTTGTATGTAATGGCCCACTGGTTTCTAGGAAGCGTGAAGATGGGATCATTTGTTGAACAGGACATCCACTGTTGGAAAACTGCCTGAAGTTTGGCCAAGTGTGTTGTTACTTGGAACTTATCCTTTAATAGGGACATCCTGGCTAAGGGATGAAAAGCAGCAACATTCCACCAAGCTCCATCATTTTGATAGTTAGCACTGCCATGGTCTATGAACTCCCATTATTGTTCACTCTGATGATGCTAAAGGTTTTCCAAGGGGCCTGGGGAAGGAATGACTGTAAGAACATGGTGCACAAATGGAGGCAGGAAACAAACCTCAGATTAGCAAACTTTCCTTCATTCTTCAGGGAAGTCACTCAGTCAGTCACAGGAGGGTTCATTTCTGGGTATGAAAACGGCTCCTGGGTTACAGAAGGAGTCTGAGTTTTATAGTTTACAATGAGGTTGAATTAATCACTGGAGACTGTGGATGTGCGGTTTGGATAGTCAGGGACCCAGTTGTGCAGGTAAAAATTTTAACTCAGTTGTAAAAAGTTCGAAACTCATTGTCACTGGGAAAAGCTCACAACTCGGTGTTCACTGCTTATCTCCTTCCTCTGTGACCCATTGTCACCTAGAGCTGCATTATTTGCTTTTCTCCTTCCAGGACTCATCTGCAATGGGAAAGGGAAAAATTCTAGGGCCTAGAGTTTTAGTATTCACCCAGTTGGGAAGGGATATATGTTTGCTTTTTGTGGAGATGCTTGGGATGAATCCAGGAAGGGATGAAAGTTTGCTTTTTCCCTCAGGGTCCATAGTTACTGGGAAAGGATGTACTGGAACAAGTTTAATGTTTAGCTAATTTCCCTCTCTCCTCCCGAATAACATTGTCCCTCCATTTTACTTAGGTTGCTGCCTTGTAAGAATATTATTTTCCCATAACCCTTCAATGACTTCTTCTAGTACTCTGGTGTCGGGTAATGCAAAGGGGAAGACAGATAGCATATAGAAATCACCAAATGGACCAAGTTTGGCTCTATCCTGTCTAAAGTAGATCCTAGTAGCTGAGTTCCACTTGTAATGTGCTTTTTCCGTGATCCAAAGCATAATGGGCTGTGAGTTATAAAGGGTCACAGGCTCAGAGTTGTGAGAGTCTATTTCGAGGAGAGACTAGTCATTTGTTGTTTTAATGTTGTGTAGTACTGAGTTGAGAGAGGAGTTATTTTGCATCAGAAATCCTGGGAAACTAAAAGCCATCATATGTAATCCAGAAACTCCAGGAAGCTGAGGAAGAGAGAGTCATAAACCTCTACAGTGAAGGAGTTTTATTTAAGACCTTAAGAGGACTGCCTTTTGATTGTAATTTGGATGTAAAATTTCTAAGTGAGGGATATGTTGCTACCAGATAGCCAAAAGCCCTAAAAGACACTCTATTTACATGTCCATAATGAGTAGTCAAATGAATCTCCTTGGAAGAAGATATAATCATTATAATAACATGTACTCTTGGAGAAGGGTGATGTCATTAAGATCTTTCCCATACAGCTTGTGTGTGAGGATGAAGTTGTTGAGGTATCCCACGGGTAGCCTGGCAAAGGAGTATCACTATATCTTAGAGGTGCGGAGGCAAACTACAGCTGAGATGTTGTGTGATATACTCACTAGACAAAAGATGTTAGCAATATTCATACAAGTCAAACATCTACCAGTTGTTAGCAGATCTGATAATTTTAATAATATCAGATTTGGGGTATGGGAGCCCATCCATTGGGACCACAGCATTCAGACTGTAGAAATCCATTATAAGGTACCCTTTGGGATAGATTTGAGTAGAAGCAAAATGTGGCTTAAAGTGGAGAAGAATAGGGATAATTACTCCTCTATTAACTAGATTTTTATGTAAAGTCTTCATCTTTGAAGGTACTGTTTTCACTTACAGTAGGCCATAATAGCTATCTTAACCAGGAATTCATGGCACTATATTTTATCTACCTACTTTCTAAACACCAACTACTCATTTTAGTTTGAAATGATTATTCATTGTGCCACAGCATTTATGCTGTGAAATATTATAAAGCAATGGACAGTATGACTATGGGAATTTGGAAAGATACAATTAAAAAGAATCATATTGATTTTTTCTTGATTTCATATTCAATTGCCTTTCCAATATAATAGGGACAGAATTTTTAAATTTAGTGGGATTTTAAGGTATAACTACAATCCAAGCCCTAATACCAGTTACCATATTGCACTGTATATTATTGCTGTGCATCATCATTGCACCCTGTTTTTTTCAGTTCAAAAATTGGTTTTTAATCTTTCATCCCATAATCATTATGTAGTCTAATTCTGTTCTTCACACCACTTAAAAGGTAAACAGAACAGCAATGTATGCATCAGTGGTATATGGATGCCATTTGTCTCCTCAAACACTGTGAGACAAGAGTCTAGAATTCTCAGCTCATATATATTGTTAATAGATTTCTGAAGGCCCACATGCATGGTTCGTTTAGAGTGTTGCAGGACTAAAGGTAGATACATCTTACATAAGTGGCACAGAGGACAGTGTGCCAGATAAGAAACTGATGATAACGGCAGAGAGTTTTCAGACACATAAGATTAAATTTTTAAGTCCATGCTTCTCAACAAAGTAGAATTTTTTTCAAGTGTAATGTACAAATCAATAACAATTAATATGTAACTTTTTTTCAGACCTGAAAAATTTTCATTAAGTTGTCACAAAGAAATGATGTGTGTGATTTTCACTCTTCAACTTTAGTGTTTATTCATGAGGATTCCATTCATCCTAATCTTGCACCACACACAGTTTAGTAATAAATGATTTTTAAGTTGTATCAGCACATTTTTTCAGTCTCTCATCCTTCTTTTTTGCAAAAAATTGGGCATAAAATCTGTGATGATTATGCAATGAAATACAGGAAGGCCATGACATTTGTTGTGCATTTTAGCAAATGTTAACAAGTTAAAACCTCAGTTGAAGCTGTACAAAAGCCAATGCATTCTCCTTTTTATCCTTTATGTCCTATGAATTGTTTAGTATATAAATTTTGGATCTCCAGTTGGATCAAATTTTAGCAATTATGTGCATATGCACAGATATTATATATTTATATTAAATATTATATATGTATTTAGTTACCTTTATTTAGTTATTTAGTTACTTTTATTTAGTTAGTTACCTGTGTATCCCCCTCAATCTAAGGGTTGCTTGTAATTCTATAAATTCAATAGAGTAGCATTGTATTTTACATGGATCTTAGTTTCTGTCTCTAATTGACTGGAGACAAAAAGGCAATGGGGAAAGAGCCCAGTGCCTCTCAGCTGTGATCTCTCTCTGACCACAGGATAACCAGGCCCTTTCCCCATGTTTTGTTCTTTTAAGTAGAATCTCCAGAATACTATTACAATTTTGCTTGTTTTCCTGACACATTCCTGGTGGTCTACAGGGAGAGGAAGTTTCAACTAGGTCAAAGGCTGGGTTTCAAATAATTCATGTCAGGTCTGAAAATGGAGACCAAGGCAACAACTAAGTTAAATTTATGACATCAATAGAATTAAAGCTTCAAAAAGCATTTTCTTTGCTCTAGGTAGCTGAGACACACTGTACTCTATACTTCTATTCTTGCCATGAATGATACAATGCTAGGTACATGATAAATATGAAGCCAGCAAATGGCTGTGAATAGATAGATTCATATCAATAAATTGTGTTACATTTTCTAAAGGGAAAATTTCCTCCTAGTGGATAACTGTCTCAACAGGGAGATTCTTTTCATCTGCCAGTCTCTAATGGTGGAAATCATTAAGTACACACCAGGATTCTCACCATGATTTGTCACTGTTCTATTATAATGCTTCTGTGATGTCAGGACATTCCATTTCAAAGAAAAGTACCTAAGGTCAGAATCAGATCTTAAGTACACAGAAAGAAAAGTATTAGGTAATCTATTAAAGAGCAATGTGAACAAGAGTACCTGGATAAAAGTATCTCATAAATTTGAATCTTGAACATGTTTAAGACTTTAGCTAAGACATTCTGTGAATATTAAAATAGTCCAGAGATTTGTAGCTTATCACTGTTCTATCTAGGCAACTGGGCAAAGAAAGAGGAACAAGGGTTTCAGAGTTAAGATTCAGCACCTTCACAACTTCTTCCTAAAATTGTGTAACTGCCCACAATATTGAGGCTCAATCTCTATATGTGTTACATAATGGGATACGAACTTCATGTTTCTATTAATAGCTGGATAAAAGTTTTGGATGAATTTTCCAGCTAATAAAACAAAGCAAACCAAAAAAAAATACCAGGATAAAATTATATTTACTTATGAAATTATAAAATAAAGTCATGTAAAATATATAATATGTAATGTACATAATAAATAAATTTCATATATATACATACTTAATTCCTTTTTTCTTTGCATAACTCTAGAGGTTTTTCATAATTCAAGAAATAATTTAAGGATAATATTATATTTACCATGGGTGTTAATTGCTGGTTCTAGTTAGAGAAAAGGAGATGAAGAAAAGGATGGGGAAGAGGCATAAATAAAAATTTCCCAAGCAATTGTACCATAGAAACCACCTTCATCCTTCATTTGGAGATGCTTTTGTCCAGACACTCTGTGTTATGGCTTAAATATAAAGTATTTCCCCAAAACTTCTATATGAGACATTGCAAGAAAGTCTAGAAGTGAAATGATTGGGTGATGAGAGCCTTAATCTAATTAGTGCATTAATCTGCCTATACGGATTAACTAAGTGGTGACTTTAAATAGTTAAGGTGTGGCTAGAGGATGAGAGTCATCCAGGGCATGACTTTGGGTTTTATATTTTGTGAGCTGAGCTTAGTCAGTCTCTCTCTCTCTCTCTCTCTCTCTCTCTCTCTCTCTCTCTCTCTCTCTTTCTCTCTCTCTGCTTTCTGGTGGCCAAGTGCTAAACCACTTTCCTCCACTCTTCCTCCATGATGTTCTGCTATGCTTCAGGCACAGAGCATTAGAGCCAGCAGTCTATGAACTGGGACCCCTGAAACCGTGAGCCCCAAATAGACTTTTCCTCCTCTTAAATTGTTCTTGTCAGGTCTTTTAGTCACAATAGTGAAAAGGCTGACTAAAACCTTCCCCAAATAACTTTTTAGGGAAAATAGTTAACAAATTTCAAAGATCAAAAGTCACACAAAAAATCTTGAGTAGGATCAAAAATCAACACACAAAATAGAAAGCAGAAAAAAACTATATAGAGTTTGCATATTGAATTATTAAATGTAAATTTTGAAATCATATATGTTTAAAGAAGTAAATAATAAATTTGAAATTACTTGAAATAGGAAAATACAAAATACATTGAATATATTTAAGAAAAAACTACACAGAAAAATTTAACAATGCAAATGCATTTAATATCTCATTAGACATAGATAAGATAAAATTTATAAATTAAAAGAAATTATCCCTTATGTAGCATTCAGAAGGAGGCAAAAGGAAAATAGAGGTGAAAAGAAATGGCTACTACAGTGAAAAATTCTGAAAATACTTGACTGGAGTCTGAGGGAAGACAAAATGGAGCAAAGGAACATTTGAAGGTAGCATGACTCAGAATTTTTAGAACTCATGTGAGACATGAATTCACAGATTTGGTTAACCCCCAAATTTCCTAGCTTGATATTTAACATAAAATCCAGGATTAGACACAATATATTAAAACCTTAAAAAATCAAAATTGTGTCATAATATTTTCTTACACTTAAGTAGAAAAGCCTAGTTCATGTGCAAATATTCTTTTCCAAATTTTACTTTTTCCAACACATGAATTAAATGTAACTTTATTAATGTGAAAAGAAAATATATTATTTCCATTATGTACTCATTTAACTAGATAGAGAAATATCCCTGCTTCCCCCCACCCCCAAAGGCTAGTTGTGTTTTCCTTTGCTCAAATGTACTATTGGCATCTATTTGAGATGATCATGTGATTCTTATCTTTGAGTCTATTGATGTGATGAATTACATTTATTGATTTCCATATGTTGAACCAACCTTGCATATTTGGGATGAATCCCACTTGATCGTGGTGCACGATCTTTTTGATATGTTTTTGTATTCGATTTTCCAGAATTTTATTGAGAAACTTTGCATCTATGTTCATTAGAGATATTGGTCTTTTTTTGATGTATCTCTGCCTGGTTTTGGAATCAGGGTAATATTGGCCTCATAGAATGTGTTTAGAAGTGCTGACTCTTTTTCTGTTTCCTGAAATAAATTGAAAAGTATTGTTATCAGTTCTTCTTTAAAGGTCTTTTAGGAAGAGAATGAGATCCATGATAATAGTGTGTAATTCCTCATAAGTTGAGAGATAAGAGTGAGCCTGAGGTCATGACAAAACCACAACATTTAGTACCCCTTCAATCAATGCAAGCACACATCCTCTGTTCTATGACTGCACAATTATATAGGTAAAATAATCCCATTGAAAGTCTGAAAAGTAACAAAGAGTGTGATATAATCAGAAAATTCTTCAAAATAATAAAAAAAGCAAAATCTCTGCTGTTTTTTGTGTTTGAAGATTTGATGTTAGGAAGCCATTCAGGATGTTGTTGTTGTTGTTGTTTTTCCCACCAAAAGTAAACAAAAGAATACACTTGAAATACTAAATGTAACAACAGGCCAAGACTTCCGCATTAGATCATTAGTCTCATCCAGTCCTTGATCTCCTCTTTAATACCCATATTAGTCTCATCCAGTCCTTGATCTCCTCTTTAATACCCATATCTATTAGTGTTTGGAAGGCAGGACAAATGGTTGCTTTAGATTTTTTTGTTTTGTTTTATGAAATCAGTCTGAGTACTTACTTCCTAGGTAAGTTCAAGTAAGAATCCATTGTTTGTCTTTACAACTTTAAATGCTTTGGACAATTTTTTTGCATAAAATTTTTAATCAGTCTCACAACTCTTACGAACTTTAATCAAAGCCCTTAATGCCTTCTTCACCTTTACCTTATATCAATGATCCTATAAAGAATTATTGAGCATATCAACTTCTTCCTTGAAGGAGACAAGGTAGATGACATCATTATAATTTTACCTTGCTTTTCAAATTGTGTAAACCAAGCTTATAATTTTTCTCTATGTGATCTAAACTGTGATTTGTTATTATAGTGACTTTCAGTCATGTAGGTGCCTAATTAAATTACTCACATAGTGGTTTTCAATACACTTATTGTCGCGACCCCTTGCCCGCAAGGAAGACGCAACTCAGGAATCTTCTTTCAGCAGTTTATTCAGGTCCTTGATACTTTTCTTCTCTCTCCTGGATGCCCCTCCCAGCCTTAATAAAGCACCTCAAGCCCCAATGCGAAGCTGCCACGTGGACTTTTCTCATAGGGTGCCAAGTCACAGCGTGCCAACTCATTCTGATAAGGAGTTGTTTGTCACAGACTACAGGGGAAACCAGCGCCATCTTGTAATGGCGGCCACAGTTCACAGAAACGGCTCACCACAGTTCCCCCTTTTTTGTTTTTGTATGACAATACAGGCGAGAGTAGAGGTCCTATCCCACTGTGCAGAAGTGGCTGCATAGTATGGCTCAGCCCTAAGGAGGGCCCTTCCCCAGATCCGAGGCCATATCAGCCGACGCCTTTTTTCGTGGGGCGGGGCGTGGATAAGGTGGGGTAAGGAAGGACGTCAAACCCGCATGCAATAGGACATGCTCTCCTTGAGGTCCACTCCAAGGATCACTCAAGTGCAGTGCCTTGCCTCGCATCCTGTACCGTGACGATGGTGGACGGAGGGGGATAGCTGAGGCTGAACTGTGGCTGTGTACAACGACAAACAAGTTGACAGCACCCTGAAAGAAAGGCACGGACTTTAAAGCGATAGAGAAGCACTAGTGTGGAAACCCATCTGCGTGCAATGGCAGCAAGACCAGCAGAGTGCAAGGGCTTTCCAACACTAAGAGAACAGCGAGGAAAGACATGTCGATCCCAGTGCAATGTTATAATAACTTGGGGTGCAAGGACCATGTCAAAAATTTACTGTTTAAGATGCGCAAGCCAGACTTGAGGTGAATTGCCATTTTCTAAAGCTGCAAGAGCTTGTATGATCATAGCCTTATCGTGAGCATTGCGGGCCTTGAGGCGACAGAGAAACCACAAGCAGAGAAACATACCAAAGCAACACATTGCATCAAAAATGCCTATTCCCACCCACTCCTTAAAAAAGGAAAAGGCAGATGACAACCAATTGGTAAATTGACCCAAGGTCACTGGATTGACATGGGTGTTATTCAAAACAGCAATCTGAGTTAGTTGAGACTGGATCAAGTTTTCTGCTTCCATGGACCAGGTTCCGGATAGATATTCTCCGATGATGTATGAGGCATTTCTGGAATCATAAAATCTGACAGAGGTTATACATAAATGTGCTCGTTGATCAATACAACCCAAATGTACTAGGTCAGACAATTCCTCAACTTGAGCTTGAAGTAACTCTATCCTTTGATTAGCAGCCAAAATCCCAGATAAAATGTGTTGATTAATTTTACTTTGAGATTTAGAAATTACTTGATTGTATTTTTACTTAAAAGCAAATTTATACTAAACACATTTATCTCAAATATCTGTAACTGAAAAAACAGAGTATCTGATAAATGTAAATATAAAACTTAAATTATAGGTTTTCTGTTGAAGAAAAACAATTAGGCAAATATATATTAACTAATCAATTAGGCATGTGCTAATTAATTTATAGATTAACAAATATAGGTTATCTAAATATCTAAACACATATATATATATTAAGAATAAGAACATAACTTATAATTGTATTAACTTTATGTAACCACGTGGTCTTAAAATATTTGGATCCATTTAAATTTATTTTTAACTAGGAGTGCACTCTTCTATGTGACGTCACTTGATGTAACTGAAATAAGATCCTTGAGTATACATTTTTATTTTTATAGTTAGCAATGAAAATAAGGATTTTTTGGTCATCACAGGAACTTTGTCGGCTTGTTCCTGTGGCGAGCAAATGCATCCTCATAACCTTCAAAATTAAAAGTAAAATATAAAGAAGCATATTTGATATCTCTCATCAATAGAACATTATTTAGTAACACAACTATAGAGAAAAAGTCAGGTTATTTAACTTAGAACTAGCTTAAATTTAGGACTGTAACATAGAAACCTGTGGAATTAAATTTTGTCTGAAAAAGATATCTTTCATTAGCATTTACAGGTAGGCATTTTGTTGTAAAAAAAAATACAGGCTCTGAGCAGCTCCGGTAGAAACCTGAAACACAGCAGTACAGGTTAGTGGCTGGAAAGCAGGACTAGAAGTCCTGTCTGAGTGACTGTGGAAGAACCAATCAGAAGCCCGCAAAAGTGTGGGAGGTGGGACCAGGAAGCAGCTATGCCGGCCAGGCACCCCATGGTTACCATGGTGATGCAAACAACATGGAGTCTGGTGCCCATTTTCAGGGCAAAAGTTCTCCAAGTTTTCTTAGCCGATTGTATTTTGTTTGATTTTGTCTGCATTTTCCCCCGCCTGGCCAAGATCTTACTGGGGTAGCAGCTTGTTCTGTCTCTGCGACCTGCGGTTGCAGTTGTACATCCTGTACTTCCTGGCATTCCCCTAGGGAGTCTACAGATAGAAAGGGGTTGGTCTGTGGGAGGTGACGAAGTCGCTCACTCCCCGGGGTACCATTCCGTCCCTGGATTGCCCCATACACCTAGGCTTCCGGGGCCCGGGTTGGGCCCCTGTTTCCGTTTTGAGGGCAGCGGCCAGAACCTGTCCTGTAATATGAGCTCCATCAATATCCTTACAAGCTCGAATCATGTCATCAACACTCTTTGCTCTGGTAGATTTAATGGCATTTTGGCAATAGGAATTTGCATATTTAAGAGCCAATTGCTTAATGACCGGCATGGCTTGTTCCAAGTTAGGGAATATTTTTTTTGCTACCTGTATCAATCAGGCAAGGAAGTCAGAATAAGGCTCAGAGGGTCCTTGAGCAATTTTTGAAATTTTTGTTTTAGCATTTGAAATAGGTAGAGCCTTCCAAGCCTAAATGGCTGCTGTAGCTATCTGAGCATAGACCCCAGGATTATAATTAATTTGTTGATTTATGATAGCATATAGTCCCAAGCCTGTTAACATTTCAAGGTTATGCCGTGGGAAGCCGGCGTCCTGATTGACTCGGGCTAGCTCGCGACACCTCTCTTGATTTTCACTTTTCCACAACAAAAAATCCCCTCCGGACAACACAGCCATGCAAAGCTGTTGCCAGTCACTAGGTGTCAGCTGATTGGCAGAGAAAGACTCGAAGAGAGTCAATGTAAAGGGGGCATGGGATCCGTAATTAGTAACTGCCTCCTTTAGTTGTTTAATATCCTTAAAGGCTAAAGGAACATGTACTCTGGCCGGCTGTTCATCGGCATCCAAGTTTTCAATTACTGGGAAGTTTGGGCCGTCTTAGGCTGCCACTGAACATCCCCCAGCCTTCTGGGGTTGTCCTTGTCCCAATCGGGGTTATAAGGAGGGAGCGTGACAGCGATCGGGGCTGTAGGTGCTTTAAATCTTGACTTTTACAATTGACCCTCCAGTTCCTCTATCTCCCTTTCCAATTCTTCCTCCTGCCAGCTGTTACCATGGAGCCCAGTTAGTAACTCCCTTATCTTAGAAATGTAGTCAGCACTGTGAAGCCCAGCTCAAGGCCAGAGGCCTTGTTACATATTTTTGTGAAAAACTAGTAAGGGAGTGTCCAGTGCCTGGAATGTTGATTTTTTCAGACAGTAGCCAAATAAAACAGGGCAACATGAAAATAGGAAGTTTATCTACATTAAACCTTTTTGTAGAGATTCTTTTGCTGAAAGTCCTAAAATAAGCCATGGTGAATATTCTGGAGAAGGTCAATTAAGACTTTTCTGTGGGCCTGATAGGGAGGGGGAAGATGAGAAGGCGGGGTTGAGAGCGGCTAGGGTGGATCTAATTCCTCAGAACTGTCCGAGCTACTTGTGTCCTTGGGAGTTTTTAACTCAGTCAAGTCCGGATAGAGCCTTCTCCTCTGTTTAACATTCCGTACATTCCCATCCTTCTGAGATATCTCACTTCTTGCCGGAGACAGCCGCCTCCTCCCCTGTTTCATGCTCCGCACACTCCCATCCTCCTGAGATACCTCACTTTCTGCCGTCTCTGACTTCTCCTCATGTAATTGCTCTAAAACTTCCTGTCCTTTAGTAAGTGCTTCCTGACATCTGCCATCTGTGAGGCAACTACGGACCATCTTCCAAAGGGGTATCACCCTACCCTCTAATATGCCCTGCTCAGAAGCAAAGTCAAGGTCTTTGCCTAATTTATCCCAGCTAGGTATAGTAAGGCTGCCCGAGAATGCAAACCACGGTGCAGCAATATCTGTCTTCTGTAAAAATCTCTCTAAAGTACTACGTTTCACTTCCAGGCCCTTGGAACGTAACAGGTCATCTAGGGCCAGGAGGAGCGGACTTGAAGACGCGGCACCCATGACACAACAACAAAAGACGCACAAAAAACAACAAGAGATACCACAAAAAACAAAAACGAGATGACACAACAAAAGAAACACAGAAAACAAAAGTGAAAGTACACAGTGCAGCTGCAATAAATATGAGGCTCTCTCTTTCTTTGTAGAGGAGCTGACCCCGCTTTGGACGCGGATCCCACTTACTGGGACTATCCCTGCTTTCATTGCAGATCCCACTTACCTGGGACTAACCGGTGCACCACCCCTGACTGACTGAAAGTTCTGGTTCCCGGGTCTCGGCACCACTTGTCGCGACCCCTTGCCCGCAAGGAAGACGCAACTCAGGAATCTTCTTTCAGCAGTTTATTCAGGTCCTTGATACTTTTCTTCTCTCTCCTGGATGCCCCTCCCAGCCTTAATAAAGCACCTCAAGCCCCAATGCGAAGCTGCCACGTGGACTTTTCTCATAGGGTGCCAAGTCACAGTGTGCCAACTCATTCTGATAAGGTGTTGTTTGTCACAGACTACAGGGGAAACCAGCGCCATCTTGTAATGGCGGCCACAGTTCACAGAAACGGCTCACCACAACTTATTATTTAAATTGATTAGAGAATTGAATTTTATCCCATGTTTTTCTTTAAATTGTTTATTAGTGTAAAATATTATAGAGAAATTCTGTTTCTTTAGTATAATTATACGACTTGCCAATATTGCCTCTTATGTAGTCAAGGTTAATACAAAGACAGAACATTAGCACAAAAATACAATTTAAAAATAAAAAGATATTTCCATAAGAGAGCTAGAGGGCTCAGTGGTAGAGCATTTGCTTAGCATGCATGAGGATATAGGTTCAATCTCCAATATTGCAAAACAAATGAAAACCCAACAAAAGTAATGCAGAAAATATGAAGGATGTATAATAGGGCTACAAGAATTTTGAGTGAGGGATGAGACAGTGGCTATTCCCTCTGCAAACAGAATTTTAGATAAAATTCTATGAGTTTAGGGAACCATGTAGGTTAACATTCTCTCTCACCATCCCTATTATCCCTTACTCTGTAGTTTAATAACTCTTTTGAACCAACAAAGTCACTTAATTTCTTTTGGAAACTCTTTTTAAAAACACAATGCTATTCAAAAGCATATAAATTGTCTCTTTATATCTATTTTAAAAATCTCTTAGAAAGACCAACACGAGACTTTCAATTAACCCAGCTAGTTGGATAAAGAGTCAGAGAAAGTTCTTTGCACTAAAGTTATTTCCATATAACAAACCCATCTATGTTCCTAATCCACTGGAACTGCCAGAGCCAAAAAGTTAAATTATTTCAAACAAAGCAAAAAGAAAATTTCTTTGCAGTCTTTAGAAAGGAATGTATCTGCCGAAATGCCTAAGAGAGTTTATAAAATTTACAAAAGCCTATATTGAAAAATAATTGGAAGCCACCCACAGAATACTATAAAAAAATTTCAATTTTCTATCCTTTTTCATCCTGAAACTGTTAGCATTCTTTTCTGTATCATGGAAGTGAAAACACAATCACTTTTGCCCAATGTTTGACAATATAGGATTGTGTTATACTATTATAAGTCTTTATTTCTATTCTCTGGAGATAGTCTACAATTTCTATAAATAAGAGATATATATTTTAATTTACCTTTTATTCATTTTCATAATTTCAGTGTCCATCCAAAACCAAATGACATAAATTCGTATCTTGCTGTAAATAAATATATCTTTAATCTTTGTAGGTCACCATTATGTCAAAGAGCCATAATTTCCTAAGAGGATGAAAAAAGACCAAGGTCAAGAAAATACCATCTAGCCTTTACAAATATGTAGTTGGTAGAACCATACTGAGCCACTGAGTCTGGAAAACAAGGTAAAAATACACATTCTTGATCAGATGGCTAATTAACTGATTAATCAAATACATAAATATATTTGTATGTCAAAAACATGTTCTATGTCAGAAAAATTTTATGTACTCATGGTAAGCATCAATCACATGAGCATACGTAAGAGTGAAATTATAGTTTATGATATTTTGCTGAATTTTTATTTCAAGACATTTAACTGATAAAACAATAATTATATATGTTCAAGTTGTACAAAGTGATGATTTGGCATACATATACAATGTGTAGAAATTATCACAATTAAATCCAAGTCCAGAATTATAAAATCCCATTGTTACCATATGGTGCATATATGTGTGAACATGTGCATGCTGAGGACACTTAAAATATTTTCTTATCAAACTTGAAGTAAACAACACACTAAAGTGAACTAGAGTCACCACATTGCTTATTAGATCCCCAGATCATGCACATCTTATAACTGAAAGTTTATACCCTTTGACCAACATCCCATTTTCCCCAATCCCTAGCCCATGACAAATACTGTTCTACTTTGTGCTTCTACATTTTCACCTTCAATAAACTCTACTTATGGAGACCCATACAGCATTTGTCCCTCTGTACCTGGTATATTTCCCTTACCAAATATCCTCCAGCTTCAACGATGTTGTCACAAAATAATAGGATCTCCTTCTTTTTGTGGTTGCATAATATTCTCATTTGTATGTGGCATGTTCTCTTTATCAATTCATCTTTCTATGAACACTTAGGTTGTTTCCTACTTGAGTTAACAGTATTGTTTCAATGAATAAGAGATGCAGATATTGAGACACTAATTTCATTTCCTTTAAATAGAATTCAGTGGAGGGATTAATAAATCATGTGATAGTTTAATTTTTAATTTTTAATTCTTTTGATAGCTTCCATAGTGTTTACCATTGTGGCTCTAAAAATCTACATTATCATCAATACTCTGCAGCTGGTTGTGGTGGCACATGCCTGTAATCCCAGTGGCTTAGGAGGCTTAGGCAGGAAGATCACAAGTTCAAAGCCATCCTCAGCAACTTAGTGAGACCCTGTCTCAAAATAAAAAAAAATTAAAAACAGGCCCAGGGATATGTTTCAATAGTTAAGCACCCCCGGGTTCAATTAATGGTATAAAATAAATAAACAAGTAAACAAACAAATAAATAAATAAAAACTGTACAGAGAGTCATTTTTCTCCACATCCTTGCCAACACTTAATATCTTTCATCATTTTGTTTGTTTTTTGTAATAAGCATTACAGTGATATCTGATTGTGGTTTTGATTTGCATTGCTCTGATTATTAGTGATGTTGAGCATTATTTTTTATAAAATTGTTGGTATCTTCTACTGAGAAATGTCTATTCAGGTCTTTTTGCTATTTTTTAAGAATATTATTTGTTTTCTTGTCAATGAGTTTTCTAAATTTCTTATGTATCTTGTATATTAAGTCTTATGCAAATACTTTCTTCCAGTCCACAGACTGTCTTTTCATTTTGTTGATTTGTTTCCTCTGTTATATAGAAGATTTTTTTTTAGTTTGACGTAGTCCTACTCATTTATTTTTGCTTTTATTGCCTATGCTTTTGGTGTTATATCTAAAATATTATTGCAAAGATCAAAGACAAAGAGTTTTTCTAGGTTTTCTTTGAAGAGGTTTAGAGTTTCATATCTTTTAACTCTTTAATAATTCTTGAGTAAATTTTGTACATAAGACAAAGTTCCAATTTAATTTTTTTTGCATATGGATATTCAAATTTCCCAGTACCATTTGTTGAAGAAACTATCCTTTGCTTATTTTTTATTCTCATCACCCTTGTCAAAAATTGTTTTACTATGTATATACATCAGTATGTTGCTAGGTTATCTGCTCTGTTCCATTGGTCTCTGTTTTGGTTTTTATATCAGGGACATACTGTTTTGATGACTATACCTTTGTAATACAATCTGAAATCAAGAAGTATGATTCCTACAGCTTTGTTATTCTTTCTCAATATTATTTTGGCTATTTGGAGTCTTTTGTGAATCTATATAAATTTTACAACTTTTTTTAACTTTTTCAGTGAAAATGTCATTGGAATTTTAATAAGACTCACATTGAATCTGTAGATTGCTTTCATAATGTAGACATTTTAAGAACATTAATTCTTCCAATGTGTGAAAACAAAATGTTTCTTCATGTATTTACAACTTTTTCAATATCTTTCATTAGTGTTTAATAGTTTTCAATGTATTGTTCTTTCATCTTGTTGGTTTAATTAATTCCTAAGTGCTTCATTCTTTTAGATGCTATTGTAAATGCGCTTGTTTTCTTATATTCTTCTTCAGAGGTCTGTTGATAGTATGTAGAAATACTACTGATATCTGTGCATTGAATTTGTCTTCTGCTATATTACTGCTTTTATTGGTTGTAACAGTTCTTTGGCATAGTCTTTAGTTTTACATATACTTTTTAGTTTATACATACAGTTTTCTATATGTTACCTACAAAGAGACAGTTTTAATTTTTCTTTTCTAATTTGGATACTACTATTATCTGAATGTTGGTATCCCACCTAACACTTGTATGCTAAAACTCAATCACCAAGATCAAGGTGATGCTATTAGAATTTGAGGCTTTTGTGAGGTTATTAGGTAAATGGGCATCAACCTCATGAATGGAATTAGTGCCCTTATAAAATAAGTCTTACTGAGCTTATTTAGCTCTATTTCCATGTGAAGGAACATTGAAGACACCATCCATGAGAAATAGGCCTCAACAGACATCAGATATTATGGCACCATGATCTTGGTCTTCCCAGCCTGCAGAACTCTTAGAAATACAATTTTTATTATTTGTAAATTACCTAATCCTTAAGATTTTTGGATCATAGCATCTCAAACTGACGTTAGTTGTCCTTTAATTATCTTTATTTTCTAATTGCTCTATCTAGGAATAATGAAGAGAGTAGGCGCACTTGTCTTGCTCCCAATCTTAGAAGAAAAGCTTTCAGCTTTTCTCTGCATTTTATTATGATATTATATAATATTATATTATTACCTTGAAGTACATTTCTTCTCTACCTAATCTGTTGAGAGTTTTTATCATAAAAGTGAGTTCAATTTGCTCAAAAGCTTTTTCTACATCTAGTGAGATAATCATATATGCCTTTTACAGTTCTTTCAGTTAATGTAGTATATAAAATTTTTTCATATGA
Source organism: Urocitellus parryii (assembly GCF_045843805.1). Classification (NCBI taxonomy): domain Eukaryota; kingdom Metazoa; phylum Chordata; class Mammalia; order Rodentia; family Sciuridae; genus Urocitellus; species Urocitellus parryii. The sequence goes on along the minus strand of NC_135540.1, from coordinate 109,027,653 downwards.
ATATTTAATGAATTCAAGGAATAAGTCCCACTGATCATTGTGTATGATCCTTTTAATATGCTGTGGAATTCTTGTCTTAGTACTTTATTGAGCATTTTTCCATCTATATACATCAGGAATATTGGCCTGTTATTTTATTTTCTTGTGGTGGTATCTGGCTTTGGTACCTGGAAATGCTGGCCTCATAAAGTGAGTTTAGAAATGTTCCCTCTTGCTTAAGTTTTTGAAGACTTTGAGAAGGACTGGTGTTAATTCTTTGAATTCTTGATAGAATTCAACAATGAAGGCATCTGGTCCTGGGCCTTTGTTGTTGTTAGATGGTTTTAGTTACTGATTCATTCTCCTTACTCATATTAGAGATTTTCCAATTTCTTCATGACTTATTCTTGGTAAGTTGTATGTTTCTAGGAATTTATGCACTTCCTCTAGGTTATTTAAATTTTTTGCCTTATATTTTTATAGTAGTTGATTATAACCATTTGTATTCCTATAATAACAATGGTAATTCCTCCTCTTTCACTTAAGTGTTTATATATTGTAGTCATCTCTCTCTCTCTCATTTTTTTTTTTTTGGAGAGGGTAGTCTTACCAATAGCTTTTAAATTCCCTATGTCTTTCTAAAAACCAACTGTCTTTTTTTTCTTTGTCACGTCTATTATCATGTCTATTATCCTTTTTGTCTGTATTTTAATTATCTATGGTGATCTTTATTATTTTCTTTCTTCTAGGCTCAGTTTTTTCTTCTTTCTCTTAAGTACTTAGGATGTAACTTAGATTGTTTGTTTGAAATCTTTCCTTTGTCTTAATGTAGACACATATAACTTTCTTCCTTAGACCTGCTTTCACTGTATCCCAAAAGCTTCCATCTTTGCAGTTCTCAATTTTTTTTTTTTTTACTTTCCGTTTGATTTCTTCTTTGACCCATTGACAATTCAGGAAGGTGTTGTATAATTTCAAGATATATATGAATTTTTCAACAGTATTCCTATTATTAATTTTTAATTTTCATTACTATGGTAAGAAAATACTTGAGATCATTGCAATCATCTTAAATTTGGTAAGGCTTATTTTGTGGCCCAGAATATAGTTATCATGGTGAACATTCTGTGTACTATTGAGAAGAAAAAAATTCATTGCTGTTGGATGAAATGTTCTGTAAATATCTCTTGGGTCCATTTGGAATGTAGTGTTGTTCAAGTCCATTGTTTCCATATTGACTTTCTGTCTAGATTATAAATCCACTGTTGAAAGTGAGGTATTGAATTCTTCTGAAATTATTGTATTGCCATCTATTTCTCCCTTCAGGTCTATTTTTTCTGATATAAATATAGCTATCCCTGCTCTTCTGGTTAGCATTTGCATGAAATACCTTTTCTAATATCTTCCCTTCATAGCTGTATCCTTAAAGCTAAAGTGCATCTCTTATAGTCTTTTGACAGCAAAATTTAATCTATTACATTTAAAGTAATTATTGATAGATAAATATATACTATTAGTTTTTTTTCTGACTATCTTATAGTTTCTTTGTTTCTTCCTCTCTTGCAATATTCTTTTGTGATGTGATGCTTTTTGTTTTATTTTTGTAGATAATAGTGTACTGTGTTTCCTTTTTATTTATCTTCTAGAGTTGTGTGTATATGGTTACCATGGGCTAATGTAAAACACCTTATAGTTAAAACATTCTATTTCAAGCTGATGACTTCACTTTGATTACATACAAAACCTCTACACTTTAATTTCTCACTTTCTCCATATTTCATGCTATTTTTCTTATATCTCTTGATATTATATATTTCTTAATAAATTATTAAAGTTAAAACTTTAATACCACCATTACAGTAGTGAAAAATTCTGAATATGATTACATTCTTACCTTTATAATGAATTATATACTTCCATATGTTTTCATGTTGTTTCATGAAGAAACTCCCTTTGGCATATCTTATAAGGTAGGTCTCATGGTAATGAACTCTCTTAGGTTTTGTTTGTATGAAAAGTCCTCATCACTTCTTCATTTCCAAAACACATCTTTTCAGACTATGGTGTTTTCATTCCATCTCAACTTGGAAGATTTTCATTGAAAAATTAAGGATGTTCCTTTGTATGTGATAAGTCTTTTCTTCTGTTTGTTTCAAGATTCTGTCTGACTCTGACTTTTAACAGTTTAACTATTATGCATCTTTTATTATTCTTCTTTTGGTTTAACTTTCTATGACCCATTTGATCTTCATGATTCTGGATGTCTATGCCTCTCAAGACTTTTGGAAGCTTTTAACAAATATCTCTTTAAATAAGCATTTTCTTACTCATTTCTCTACCTCTTTGGGGACCTCAATAATTCATATATTCATAAAGCTTAACCTTATCCCATAAGGCTCTTGTGCTTTTATTCACACACTCTTTTTCTTGTGCTCTTCACTCTTTTTCATTCTTTTTTCCCCCCACTGTGGAACTGAGATATGAAAGCCATCCTGAGAAATCAGATAGGCATGTTAAAATTATTGATGACCTACCAAAGTCTGTAATATAAAAGAATATATAGAAATTATACAAAAAGAAATTCAAGAGAGAAAAAAACAAAGGAAAGGGGGGAAAACTTTATTTTTGTAATTGGTACACTTTTAATAATTTGTTTTTCTGAACTTAATAATTAATTTATTTGGCAGAATGGATGTAAATACTTAATATAGCAATTCCCAAATATGCTTAGATTTTATTTTTGAGCACATTTAGACCTTTGCTTTTCACTTCTTCCTTTTCCCTCCTCCTCCTCCTCTTCCTCTTCCTTCTCTTCCTGCTCTTTTGTTGCTGTTCTTATTTCTCTTCTTAACACAGTGGGAACATGACATGAATAGATCTCTCTCATCTATTTATTTTCTACCTGTTTCTTAAGATCAAAAAGTAGTGGCTTTTTCCCTTCTGCCACCCACCAGCACCATGTTAAACAAATAGATGAGCATACAAAACATATAATTAGAACATACAAAATTACTGTTGTCATGCCACTAAATACATTAACCTCTCCAGGAGGACTCTCTTACTTGAATATTGATAGTATCCATTAGGCTTACATGTTGTGAAGAGGATAAAGATGTAAACAGAAATGATAGAAGAGAATTTGATATCTGTCTTCTAATCTGCAGCTTTGGGGTTTTCTAGAAAATAAACACACCATCAATCATGTCAATTACTCCACACTATACTACTCCTCAGCTAAAGGATAAGCAATCAGATGAGAGGAAGAGGAGTAGGTAGAGCATAACATCAGACACATCACAGGTAAGACAAGCCTAAAGGGTGCTCCAGAATGTAGACCCAGGTCTGCAATATCCAATTCCAAAATTAAAGCTGATTATTATAAGTGTTTTAGTGTTTGAAATTACAAATTCAATAAAAACATTATTCCCAGTTTTGTGCCAGGATATCCCTGGTAGAATTCAAAAAACGATATTCTCTGGCAAAAAGAGAAGGCAGACAAAGCAGAAAACAAAATTAAAATTCTGATTTTTAAAGGATGTCACATTACTTTTCTTGTTTATGTGATTTTTGTCCCTACTGTTAAAGCAGCATTGGCAATGTGGATAGAGTAAGAAAGAAAGAGAGAGAGACAGAGAGGAAGGAAGGAAGGAAGGAAGGAAGGAAGGAAGGAAGGAAGGAAGGAAGGAAGGAAGGAGAGAGGGAGGGAGGGACTTGAGGGGGGGAAGGAGGGGATGGGAAAGGGAGGGGAGGGGAATGGAGAGAAGGGAAGGGAAGGGAAGGGAAGGGAAGGGAAGGGAAGGGAAGGGAAGGGAAGGGAAGGGAAGGGAAGGGAAGGGAAGGGAAGGGAAAGGAAGGGAAGGGAAGGGAAGGGAAGGGAAGGGAAGAGAAGGGAAGGGAAGGAAAGTGAGGAAGAAAGGAAGGGAGAAAGTAAGGAAGAAAGGTTGGTTATCTAAAAACATTTAAATTATAGGAGTTTCATTAACTCTTTGGCAGAATAAGTGAGATTTTTAGGTGCCTTCTACACCTTCTCTAGCCCCCAACACAGACACACTCCTATTTCATTTCACACTAATTTAATTCACCAATTGAAGGCAAGGGAGCTGTGAATTCTATTCCTTTCCTCACTATCCTAGTCTTTGCTCAGGAGGTGGCTGAGGGGGTGTAGATATTTGTTCTCATTCCAGACTTATGAATACTTGAAATAGATGTATCAGCAGCAGCATGTGTCTCAAACAGTGACTAGAGTGATATTTTGCTAAAATTCAGGTGACATTTGATATGATCACCTGGTTCTCATGTTGGACCTAATGAATAAATATTGATACATTATTGTTAACTAAAGTCCATCTCATATTGCTTTAAAATTTCCCTGATTTTTTTTTCTGCTCTAGGTGTCACATAGGTTCCACACTGCATTTGGCAATCATGTCTCCTTAGTCTCCTCTTGGCCATGACAGTTTCTCAGACTTTTCTTGTTTTTGATAACCTTAAGAATTTTGAGGAGTGCTGCTCAGATGTTTTGTAGAATGTCACTAAATTATAATTAATCTATTGCTTTTCTTCTACTTAGACTGCTGTTATGGGGTAAGACCACAGCGTTGAAGTGCTGTTCTCATCATAGCAAGAAATCAGACAAATCGACTTGACTTATCACTGTTGATGTTAACATTGATCGCCCAGCTCAGGTAGTTTCTCTGTCATATATTTACATTTTCCTTCACTTTCCCTGGAGTATTCTTTAAAAGCAAGTTACTAGATGCATACTATATTTCAAGAATTAATAGTTATATTCCCTCTCACTAAGGGTGGACTACTTAAATAAATTATTTGGGATTTTTCTGCTTAGGAGATTTTCCTTTATGTATTTATCTATTCAATTATTTGTTTCTATCAATATGGGCTCAAGGATATTATCTTATATTCTCAATTATAAGCCATTTTATTTTATTTCTGAAATTATCCTGACTTTCATCTTGGTGGACTTTTTCATTTTACTCCTATATGTATTTCACATGCTTCCACAATGTGGGTTTTGTTTTTATGTTTGTTTCAGCTCAAGCACTTCTCTATTATCTAAAACTTATACAATTGTTGCTTTTGGAAATCATATAGTAGAATCAGAAATATTTGTGGCTTATGAAACTGGCTTCAACTGTGCTTGGGTTGAAACATGCATTAAAATTTGTAGCCCATTCTCCATTGTCCTTGCCTTTCACGTTTTGCCAGACTTTCTGAGATCTCCCTCATCAAATCTGGGTTTGTCAGTTAGCCAGTTACCTATGGAGAATTTATCTCACTACTGTTAAGGTTGTTTCTTATTTAGAATACCCTCCAATAAATTTCTGGCTTACTGACTGTACAAACCAGAAAGCAATATTGGGTCAGGAAAATTTTAAGTTTTCACTTTCTACCAGGGACTGAGTTTGACATGTTTGACAGTCCAGCCTCTTATTTTCAAGGTAAAGTTATAAATCTTCCAAACTGAGTTGTGTGTGTGTGTGTGTGTGTGTGTGTGTGTGTGTTGGGAAAAAGCAGATGACAGGCGCAGCTTTAAGCACCAAGAACCACTATCTCGTATCATTATTGTTTGAAGCTACTGCAATGATTTTAAGAAAGACTTAATGGTTGTATGCCTTTAGTGTCAATCCAATGCCTTAAAATTATTGTTTCTGACAACTGTATCCATTTTTGCACTAACTTTCCTCAGAGAAGAATCATGTATCCTCTTTGGCACCATTATTAGAAGTTATATTATAATTAAATTTTTTCAATGGTATTCAGTAAAACTGATGATAAAAAGGAAGCGGATGGCAGTGGGGGAAGAGAATCAAGTGCCCACACTCTACATGAAAATCAGTTTGGCTATGATCCTATTTAAGATATATGCTTACTTTCTGGAGACTTCTTGATTAATATTTATAGATTAATAGAAGGTTATGACTTCTCTATAACCCTGATTATACTCAAAATCAAGAACTTTTAATTTATTATAATTTATTAATTATAAATAAGAAATATCAAGTTTGAACACATCTTATGTATTTGTATACATTGAAAACTGATGGAATATGAATTAGAGTAGAATCATGAATTCTTAAATTCATAACTCAAAAATCCACTTCATTCATATTTTTAGAATTTTCATGGCTTATAACAAAATATATTTTTGAAAAAAGTTGTTTTTGGCTACAAAATATATTTGATACTATGTCACAGACATAAATCCAGAATTAGCTCTTTTCTGCATTGGTATTATTCTTAAAAAATGGATGATAAGATATCAAAATGTCATAGGTTACTTCCTCTGTACTTTCATGTATATTTCATGGTCCTGTCCTAATTGGCAAACTACACAGTTGGGAAAAATTACCCAAAAAAGTATAATAGGTAGATAAAATAAAGTAGCAATTAGAATAAATAGACTACTATATTCTGTCCAATATAATTTCAGCCCTATCAAGTAACTCTATTAGTGACTTGGAATTTTTCAGTACTTTGAGGTGAAGGCGGGGGAAGCAGCACAATTTAGCTAAACATGGGAAGGAAAATTCTTTTGACATTTCTAAGAGTTTCTCCTATTATATTAGTAGAGTGTGGCAGCATTTTATTGGAGCCAGCAAAGAGATAAATTTTTGCTTGAAACTCCAATCTCTGGTCTGGGAAAGGTCTTTATTATTTAGCCTTTAGGTAAATGAAAATAACAGATTGCAACTGTCAGTAGATACTGACTCCATTTATGCTTCTCCTACTTTTCCTATTCCCAGTAGGCTAAAGAGATGATTAAACTCTGAATCAGTGTGTGAAACCCAGAAGTTTCAGAGCCATGTGGGTGCTTTTAGCATGCATAAGTGTTGCCATGGAGATCAGAACTTGACATTAAAATCTGCATTAGCTTCTCTAAAAGTGGTTAAATAGGTGTAGTGTCAGAAAGCTGATAATTTCAATTGTATGCCCTAAATCCCATCATTCACCCTGACATTTTAGATCTTCCTAAATTTAGTTTGCTTATTTCCGTTTATTATTACAGTATACCCCAGGGTCTCCCTCTCTCTCTCTCTCTCTCTCTCTCTCTCTCTCTCTCTCTATATATATATATATATATATATATATATATATATATATACATATACACATACACACACATATATATGTATTATTCATATATATTCAATATAATTATTACATATAAATATTATATATATAATTAAATGTCTATGTTAATAAGTTTTCAAATTATGTTTCTTATGGCCATTCTAAGTAGAAATCCCAGAGATCAAAATGCCTGTAGTTTTAACTATAAAACCAATAGTAAATCATAAAAAGTTGTGAGACTCTCTTAAACTAAGACTTATCATGTTGGAGAATGTTTCTATTTTCCTTTTTTCTCATGTCAAACCCACACTCAAACCACTATATTTTCTATCCATCTCTGCAGGTGTCAGTTGGAGAGCTTTAGGATACAGGGCCTTTCAGATTAATTTTGATGAGTGTTTCCAGACACATCTTCCTTGGGCCATGGTGTCGGTAAGGTGAGCAGCTAAGAGATACACAAAAGCAGTGTACTTGACCCTTTGATAACTACAGGTATCTCAAAAGTATCAGAGAACACTTTTGAGTCAAAATACTTAGTAAGAATCTATACCTTCTACCTTAAATCAATGGCATGACTCTTTTTCTTTATAGCTTTTTTAGTGGGGGGTGCTAAACTCTTTATGTATTTAGAAAAAAAATTTTTAGTTTGAGCAGAGCTTTAATTGTACTGCACAGGCACAGGATACTTTGGTTTGCAAAAGGAAAAAAATTTTTTAAAAAATTGAAAGACATTTCTAATTGGCTGACTACAACATCCATTGGTCTATTTTTGTATCCAGTTCTCTGTTTTCCCACTATTAACTGTGTCAGATTATTTTTCTTCATATGATTACCCTTCATTTTTATTTCCTGCCTAGATTTGTAAGTTTTGAACCTGACTGCCTACTTTTTCCTTTAATGAACAATGTATCAGAAAGTAAAAGAAATTTTCTTTTTATTTCCTACTGTTTTATTTTATGCCACTAGTTTCTGAAGGTAAGGGCTGAAAGTCACATTTTAGGTACACATGCAGCTATAGAGCAGTCTATAGAATGTTAAGGATTTAAAATATTTTCAATGACATGTTACTCAGATTTAAGTCTGTTTGATCTATTTGGTTCACAATTTGCAGTATTCATTTTCAAAAGAGTGATTGATATTTAAGTGTTTGTGGTTAATTATTAAAGCTTATATTATTAAACATACTTTTTGTGGACTCATTATCCCTAAACTTTTGCAATTGATGGTCATGAACTATGGAATTGTTTTTCAATAGCTTATATGATTAATTTTGTTGTACTATCAATACCTTGATATATTTGAATCTTCACCATTGATTGCTTGATTATGTTGATCTGACAACAACAAAGATAGAAAAGAGTTATGGGAAGAGAACAAGAATGTTTAGAAAAAGTGTATTTAACACAGAAAACAAGTACACATCCTATATTTATTATGCATGATATATACTATAAGTGATCAAAACAATAACAAGAAAGTGGGAATTATGAGCTAAATTACATGCCTTCCCCCAATTTTTTATATGTTGAGTCGTAACTACCAGTACCTCAATGTGACATGGTCTTTAAAGAGGTTATTAAGGTAAAATGAAATCATTTGGGTAAGCCTTTGTCCAATATGATTGGCATCCTTATTAGAAGAGAAAATCTAAACACACATGTACAAGGATAAAACAATGTCAAGACATAGGAAAAAGATGGCCACCAACAAATCCTTCCCTCTTGGCTCTTAGATTAAATTAATCCTCCTAACACCTCCGTTTCTGATTTCTGGCTTTTAGACTCTGAAGATAAGTTTCTAATATTTAAACCACCCAATCAGGGGTACGTTACTATCACAATTTTAGCCAACTAAAATAGTGAATTTACATATTGTACTCAAGTCAAGGAAAATTAAAGCATCTTCCTGGTAAAGAAAAAAACGTCATTGTTTACAGAACAATGTTGGGGAAGATATTGATTAGCATACAACACTCCTATATAGAATCCTTCTGTCTGTATATTTCTGTGCCTGAGATCCAGGCTCTTGTTCTGCCCTTCTTTACACCTCTTTCTGGTAGAAATAGTATATGGCTGAGAGATAAATTTTATCAGGAACTCAATGTTCACAATTTGTATTATGAGCTGGCTTTGACCTTCCTCATAAACATTCAACCTCTGTTTGTATCTATAGTGAGTAGTTGTTATGGGTCAACTAGTACAGTGATCATTGTAATGGAAATTGTTAATCATAATAAGAGCAATCGTATGGATGATGGTGTAATAATTGTGCCTTGTATACATAAAACATATTAGTGATATTGGGCTAATATTAACCCACCTTCATGGTTCAATTATCAAGGAAACTAATAGAGAAAGAAAGAGTGCATTGTATATTCGGAAGGTGTTTACAGATGATTTACATGTGTTTGTATTGAAAAGGAGTGAAAAGGGCTAAAGATTTGGTGGATTACTTAAAACTAGGGTCTTTGCCTTAGCAAAAACAAAAGAACAGTTTGCGGATTTGATACTTTAAAACACATTGGTCTTTCATATATCAACCAACTAGAGGAAACCTGTCTCTAACTTCAGCAAAGTTCTTTGGCAATTATAAGGATTTTTTCACCAGCTACACCAAATTGGCTCATTTATAAATTAAACATCTTCATCTCAAATTCAAACATGTCTTAACCTTGCCTGACAACAATTGCTGGTGAAAGGAGACAGCTTGTCAAAAGTCCTGGATTTCAACAGGAGGATACTAACAAATTACTTGGAGATACTTCAGCAACATACACAACAAAGTTAAAAATGTCCCTCTGCTTAACAGAGAAGAAAAGCAACAAAATGAGTAACAGACATTTTTTAGCTATAAAATATGGTACAGAATATTGTGTATGTCTTTATGAATCTATGTATATGAATGTGTGGGATAACTAAATAGTTATTCCCTTGAAAATTAGATTTCTCCTTCCAGTTTTACATATGGATCTAAGCTTTCCTTTCTAAATTCTCTTATAAAACTACTTCTCCTTTATTTTTGCAGAATCTATATTGAGAAATTGTCAAGAACTGGAGGAATAAATCAAGGAAAGGGATTCAGATAAGAAGTAAAACATTCTCTGTAAGTCTGCCTCACTCTGGCAATGACAGAGGCAAAGAATAGTGGCTCTGAAGAACTCATTAGTGTTTATGTTGCTAATGCACTTTTAAGATTAGTTGTTGGAGTTTTTAATTGACCTATTATTATGCTAATCCACATGGACCAATTGAAATCAATATTACGTTATACATTACTACCATTAGAGTGCTATTATCTAGTATCTTGCCAAAATGAGGATATTTTTAAAAGAAGAGGCCCATAATAGGCCAGGTTAAGAATTAAAACTACATAATTAGCCAGGGATGCTGATGTGTATCTGTAATCCTAGCTATGTGGAAAGCTAAGGCAGGAAGAAACTTCAGACCAATCTGGGCAATTTAGCAATATCTTGATTCAAAATATGCCTAGCAAATGCGAGGCCCTGGGTTCAATCCCCAATACAGTAAATAAAGAAATAATCTTTCATTTGATGATGTGAGACTAAAAATGTAACTTTTGAAGGGGGAAAAAAGGAAAAAAGTAATCACTCTTCCACATTTTTTATTCTCTCCTTCAATAAATTGCATTTTGGCAAGGAAAAGGTAATGACCTCCAATAGTCTAGAGGATTCAAGTAAAAGTTATTTTTAACCTGGCTTCTAATTACAAAGAAATTGATCATGTGGGATTTTTTCATTCCTTTATTCCTTATGATATTTTTCAAGTCTAAATATGATATTTATTTTTATTTATTATTCTATATTTATTTATTTTGGTACTGGGTATTGAGGCATTTTATCAGTAAGCTGCATAACTAGCCATTTCTATTATTTTTTTTTTATTTTGAGACATGGTCTTACTAAGATGCTGAGGCCGACCAAGTACTTAAAATCTTCCTGCCGCAGTCTCCCAAGTTGCTGGGATTGCAGGCGTGCACAATCACAGCTGACTCTTATTTTACATTGATAATCGGGATATAAAATCAGGAGTTGATCTTATCCAGTTTGGTGGCTTTAAGTACTATCTATATCTTGATTACCTCAAAAATTTTATTTTACTCCTCTACCAGTCTTTGAGACACCAGTGATACACAGACACACACACACACACACACACACACACACACACACACACAGATTAAATAGTATGTATGTCTTGATGAATTGGCACCTCAAATTTAGCCTGCCCTGAACTGGTTTCTCACACAGCAAACCCAGTTGGTCAGAAAAACCCCTTCATCCTATTGGCTCTCTATCCAAATGTATCCACCTCCATAGCTGCTCCCCTAGTTCAAGCTGCAATAATTTCTGACCACTCATCAGCTCTCCCTGTTTCCACTCTTTCTTTTTACAGTATTTTCTAAATAGCACCCTTAGAAAACTTTTAAAAGTGTAACCTATTATGTACTTCCCTGCAGGCAGGCCTGCCTCAGATGCCTTGCATAATCAAACTAAAAGTCAGAGACCTGACAATGGCTATCAGACACTTAAGTCATGTGGTCCCTATATACCTCACCAGCTTCTTCCGCTGCCCCCGTCTTCATATGCAACTGTCACCCTGGGCTCCTTTATTTTGCTTAAGTGTGCACATGCTCATATCTCAGGATTTTTGCCTTTGTGATTTCTTTGCCAGAAACACTGACTCTAGGTACAGTCACAGTTCATTTAATTTCTTGTGGTTTCTTTGCAAATACCACTCCTTCAGAGAAATCTTTCCAGACTACCCCATCTAAAATACAGCACTCATTACTGTTTGTCCTTCTTTTAAAATATAGTATATTCTTAGAAAATTTGAAGTATAATAAGGCTAACAGGTCAGGAGACAATTTCCATCAAAAAGATAAGCATATTACTCATGGTTCTGGGAGGAGAGGCAACAAACTATGGGACCACACAGTGAAGCACCAGGGTCACTCAAGAAGCAAAAGGAAAATGAGAAAGTGTAATCATTATGATGATTTATGAAAATCAGAATGGGCCAAGCAGAAAAAAACAGGCTTAGGACTGATTAGTTTTAATAATAATTTCAATAAACTCTGGAGCATAGTCGCTGTCCTAGTTGTCTGGTATTTGATCCAGGGGTAAGCAGGGTGTGTGGATGGTGGTCAGGGGTATAAGAGTCCAACAGACAAGGTGTGTGAGTATGAGGGCTCTGAACTGATGGGTTTGGATTTGAACAGCACATATGCATGAGTTTATTTTCTCTAAGAATTAATTAACCCTTAGAAAACAGTCCGAGGGTCAGCAAGGCTTCCGATGTTACAGCATCAACATATTGAAAATAAAAGACACAATAATAATCCATACATTTAGCTTTATTTTCTACATATCACCTCTCACCACCTGACTTTGTATTATATATCATTTTGGTTTTTTATTTATTCTCTATTTTCTTCTAAGATTAGCTTTGTTACAAAAGAATTTTCTCTTTTACTCACTACTGTGGTTCCAGTGCATAGAACTGTGTCAGATACAGAGTAATGTTTAATACATAAATTTTAATGACATCATACGTATTTTTTCAGGTAACTACTTGAAAACTGAATGCATGAAAACCATACATCAGTGGTTCTCCAGAAAAGGCAGTCTTGGTGTGAACATATTTTATATACAGAGTTATGAAAAATTGTGCTGTGAATGGATAATTTTGAATGTAATGCATTCCATATTGTCATGTATGAAATAAATAAATAAAAATAAAGAAAAGAAAAGGCAATCTTATTTCTCAGGGACTTCTGACAATGGATGAAATATTTTTGATTGTCACACAAGGAACAAAGGGTGCTACTGGCATCTAGTGAGTCAGGCAAGATCCTAAACATCCTAAAATATAGACAGTGCCCTACCACCCACAAAGCATGAATTATCCACCCTGAATGTTATTAGGGCCACTGTCGAAAACTGCTGCTGTTCACGATATTGCTTCAGGGAGTCTCAAAAATGAATCTTCCATTAATGGTTATAGTACTATGTAAGGCTAATTTAGAACCAAGTTTTCTCACTCAATTATAATGCTTTAATGGACCTTTATTAAATAAACATAACCATTAAATACTACTATTAATTATTATATTTCAAAAAGAGATAAACAATGAAAAGCAGTGTATTTTCTCATTTATATTATGCCTCACTAAATAAATAAAAATTACTTATATTACACAATGGTTTACAATAATACTTATTATAAAAAGACAATAATAAATTCTTAAATTTATTAAATCTTAAATAAATAAATCATAAGAAATTATTATGATTTTGTGAAAACAAAATATAAATTAGATAATAACAATGCAGTGATAATAGGAAGTAATTATTTAATCTTCTATGTATTACAGACCTTGATAAGTATTTCATTCACATATTTAAACATAATTTGGACTCCTTATTGAAAATTATACCCTGTTGTAAGCTCTGGGGAAAAAGTATAAAATAAATCATACAAAAATTAAAAACACTGCCTTATTGCATCTTTCAGATAACAAGCAAAATGAATAATGTAATATATGAAAGATAATAGGTTCAAGATCCAATCCTCAGACTAACTCTAAAAGAAGTACTATTATTCATGTTTCTTCACATTTAAGGAAATAGAGGTTTGGGAAGATATTGATGTGCATGAATTCACAAAAGTGGGGGCATTAGAACTCACATATGAATCTAAAAGTCCATGCTCTTAAGCACTGTTGTCTATTGTCTCCTACTTACCCATGTATAGAGAGGAGGCTTTCTTCCATGCAGCAATTTAGAACCCAAGTTTTCATTCCTCTGGGTGGAGCTTTCAATAAGAGGAACTCTCTTTGGTCCTAGAGGAACCCTGAATACTGCAGATGAGAGGAGAATATTTCTGAAAATTCAAGTATAAGATATTTTTAGGGACATACTTATACGTTGTATAAATCATTTCTGCTCACATCCCATTGGATGCTCCTCAGGCACATAGGTATGCCTAACTACAAAGGATTCTGAGAAATATAATCTGACTCTGTGCCCAGAAAATAAAAAGAAATGGATTCTGTGAATAGCCAGCAGTGTTTGCTATAATCTTTTCTTGACACAAATTAATCATTTGTATTTCTCTTTCTAGTCATAGAACAAACATATCTATTCTCCTCTTAGAGAGAAAGAAGTCCAGTGTCTTTAAGTAATATGATGTCTTCATCTTTATATTCTAAAAATGTTTCCTTACAGTTTAGTGATATATAAACTAACATGACAAACTTGCTTCATCCTTCACTAATACAAACAACTTAGTGTACAATTATGGGACAGAAAATGATGTGACCCATGAAAACTCCTTCAATGAAGGGGAAATGGGAAAACATAGTAGTCACTGATCCATTCTATGAGAGAATCCTACTGTACAGTGATTGTGAAGAACTCTACCCTGATCCTTGGTTAGACCTAGATTTGGACATCTGTAAGGAACCATATTTTCCATTGTCCTCCATTGTGCTTGGCTTTATCCATTGTGAGTGTACAGGGAGGATGTCCTGTTTAGGGGTTGGAAGTCTGTTTAACTTTTTTAGGTTGCTTCCAATTTTGGCAATTGGAAATATGAGCTATATTGGTTCACAGTCACAAGTTATTCTGTGACTAGGTTTATGTATTTCTTAGCAAAAAAATGTAGAAGAAATACGGTTCCCTCGAAAATTTCATCATTTTTTAATAGTCAGTTTGGTGGTCAGAAACCAAAACCAAAAGTTTTTCTTAGATATTTTCTCAATATTTATTGCTACTGTCTTCCCCTTGAATTTTTTGCCTGATCCTTACTCACTAAATAAACAAATAAAATTTAAAAGTTCAATTTCCAACACATTGAGGTAAATAAAAACAATAGGTGTGCATTGAAGGGAAATGTCCTTACTTTTATATGGTCCTAAAATTGAGTATTCTTTTCTACCTGAAAAGTTTATATGGTCCTTATGCCTTCAAAGCAGTGTCAGTCTTAGTTATTAATATTTGAACTTTAGAAAAATATTGGTGGGCTGGGGATGTGGCTCAAGCGGTAGCGCGCTTGCCTGGCATGCGTGCGACCCGGGTTCGATCCTCAGCACCACATACCAACGAAGATGTTGTGTCCGCCGAGAACTAAAAAAAATAAATAAAATTCTCTCTCTCTCTCTCTCTCTCTCTCTCTCTCTCTCTCTCTCTCTCTCCTCTCTCACTCTCTCTTTAAAAAAAAAATATTGGTGAGTTTTTTCAATCACGTAATATCAGTGTCTATCATTTATGTTTGAAAACTAGTTTATCTTTTCATAGTACATTTGTAAAACATAAAGAGACAAATAACACATCCTAATACACTGTCTCTTTCCAGCAAGTTTCTCAAAATATACAGATGTATTAGGAACTTGATATGCCTTCTAAATTATCAGAGTAACAAGTTTTTTAAATTATTTTTTATTTATATATGACAGTGGAATGCATTACAATTCTTATTATACATATAGACCACAATTTTTCATATCTCTGGTTGTATACAAAGTATATTCAAACCAATTTGTGTCTTTATACCTGTACTTTGAATAATGATGTCCATCATATTCCACCATCATTGCTAACCCCTGCCCCCTTCCTTCCTCTCCAAACCCTCTGCCCTATCTAGAGTTTGTCTATTCCTCCCGTGCTCCCTCTCCCTACCCCACTATGAATCAGCCTTCTTATATCGGATAAAACATTCGGCATTTGGTTTTTTGGGATTGACTAACTTCTCTTAGCATTATCTTCTCTAACTCCATCCATTTACCTGCAAATGCATGATTTCATTCTCTTATATTGCTGAGTAATATTCCATTGTGTATATATGCCACATTTTTTTAGCCATTCATTTATTGAAAGTTGGTTCCACAGTTTAGCTATTGTGAATTGTGCTGCTATAAACATTGATGTGGCTATGTTGCTATAGTATGCTGTTTTAAGTCCTTTGGGTATAGACCAAGGAGAGGGATAGCTGGGTCAAATAGTGGTTCCATTCCCAGATTTCCAAGGAATCTCCATACTGCTTTCCATAATGGCTGCACCAACTTGCAGTCCCACCAGCAATGTACAAGTGTACCTTTCCCCCCACATCGTCACCAACACTTAATGTTGTTTGTCTTCATAGCTGCCATTCTGACTGGGGTGAGTAGTTTTGATTTGATTTGCATTTCTCTAATTGCTAGAGATGATGACCATTTTTTCCATATATTTGTTGATTGATTGTATATCATCTTCTGAAAAGTATCTGTCTATTGATTGGGTTGTTTGTTTTTGTTTTGTTTTGTTTTGGTGTTTAGCTTCTCTGAGGTGAATAGAAAGCCTATATCTTGGGAGCAAATTTTTACCCCTCACCCATCAGATAGAGCACTAATCGCTAGGGTATATAAAGAACTCAAAAAGCTAAACAGGTAACAGTTTTATCAAATTTTTTGCCTTGATAAACAGGGATCTCCAGCTTTATGGCTTTCTATATTTGCTTTCACAATCGTTCTATTAAGCCACTGCATAAAATTTAAGTGCTTTCCTACAGAAGCACACTGCTTACTATTAAAATTTAAATATGTGCATTAGTTAGGTTTAAAAAGCTTCCATGATAAATAATCAGCAAATTAGCAGCTAATAGGCTGTAAGAGTACTTCTCAATTGTATAGTTGTTCTGTAAATATGTTTCTTGTTGCTCCTCCATATTATGCACCAACTCATGTTCCCCCCCTATTCTATACTCAGCTGTCTTCAGACTCTATAACTCTTGGCATCAAGCTGGCAGATAAGGAAAGACTATGGAACTAATGATGAGAGGATAAAAAGAGTATCTTTATAACAACTTTTAATTTTTGATTACAGTATAATCATGAGTGCTATGGTAGGTTCTCATCTTAATTCCTTGAATTATATGATGTTGCTTATTTTCATTTTAATATATAGCAAATTCAAATACCAGGCTCCAAATTTTACCTCTCAGAGACTTAAAGTATCACAATACAAGCCATAGGAGGTCTTCTAGTCTTGAAGGACCAGTCCAGCTCTGGACTTCGCAAAGTGCTCCTCACTTCACTGGCCTCATTTCAACATCAGCCTTACTGGCCCTCTTTTCAGGAAATATTTCTACATTTGCATTTACTAAGGTTAGGCAACTCAGTTATATACTTAGTGCCCAGCTTGTTTGATACCAAAATCTTCTTTCTTCTTGCATTACATAGAATTTCACCATTCATCTCTACCTTCCCTGGCTTCTTGTTCCATCTTTCTGTTGGATTTTATTTTTTGTTGTTATTTTTTTAAGTTTTTCTGTCTTTATGTCAGGAATGTCTGCTCAAAGAGAATCCACCTCATTTTGAAACACAAGATATGATAGTCCTTCAAACCACTCACCCCTTTCAGTAGCTTTTTTATGTTAATTCCTGTTCCTATCCATCTGGCCACTTGCTTTAGTGAGGAAACCATCGATTTGTCCCAGCCAGAACATAGACTTTTATAATATATGAAAATAAAACCTAAAGAAACTGATAATTAAAAATTTAAATAATATTCATAAACAAAGAAAACTAAATGGCTAAACATGCTTTTGTGCCTTCAAATTGTAAATTATGTTTCAGATCTCATGATACTCTAATGGTGATACAAAGATGAAAAGCTCACATCTTAGTGAGTCATTCCATACCCATGGACAAATTGCTTCTCCTTCCAAGATTTGGATGAGGATTCTCAATGTCCTTCAGTTCCTAACCTCTCCACTAGAGTCTTTTAGAACAACAAATGTTTTCAGAAATACAAACTTAATCCAATGTTAAAAGAATACAGAGTGGAAGCCTAAAGAGTTTCAGAGGCCCTCTATCTTACCTCCTTCGTTTTCCAAACATGACCTGGACACTTGCTACCGAAAGTATGTCTTCCTGATATGCATCAGTTAGGAACTATTAAAATGTAGAATTGCAGGCCCCCTTCCATATTTACTGAATGACAGTCTACATTTATTCCAAAGATCATGAATAAAGTACTGACCTGGTTTCAATGAAGTTATATCAGGAAATAGGTGGTTTAAAGCATCTCTTAACTTTTAACATACTCATATCCACCACACACTATGGATAAATGTGAAAGAAGTTATACCAAAAAGAAAAATTTGCCTTTCTCAGAATAAAAGATTCTATACATTGACAGTATTATAGAATTAAAAAAAATCAAAGCATGAAATCAACTACAATGTGAAAATTTTCCTATGAAATTTATCTTATTATTTTTGGAAAACATGCCTTATTCTATTTTCATCCAAGAATTAGACCCAGCTTTCTTATCTGCACAATGCATACAGTATTATGTAGTTCCATCCTACAGAGCAGTCTTAAATAGAGGGAAACGACATATTTGTAGCATCAAGGATGCAGGTTGTTTTGGAACAATATGTCCTATGGCCAAGCAGTAAAGTGAAATTCTTTCCTTTTTGTTTTTCTTTTGTTTCCTCCTACAGAGCACCAGTTTTGTTATTGTCCTTAAGCAAGTCACATTCTAGTATGTTTGAAATTAATAGTGAAATCTCATATCTTTCTCTTTTCAACTGTCCCTAAACAATAACTTGTGAACTTTCTTTATCCTCAATTACCCCAGCGATAAATAGTATATTTAACATTTCTTGAAGAATCATCTCCCTTTTATGTTTTAAACAACTCAAAATTCAGAAACCTTATAATACAATTTAAGTTTTTCACTCAATTGTTTATTTTAAATGTAGTTTTTCTTTTATAATAATCACTTGAAAATTGTTCATAATTACATCCTTTATAATTTCAAACCATCCCCAAATGATTGCTTTTTGTCTCCCAAGTGTATTTTAAAATTGACTTTGTGTTGAGTGAGTCAGAGTATTGTACTATTGATTAGAACTTCATGTAAAAACATGATTTTTGTAATTAGAAATTTAATTCCACTTTCCCCTGTCATTATCCACCAATTGCAATACATTTCCATCACTTCATAACCTTTGTCCCAAGAGATGTGATTGCTATCTCAAATTTTAAACTAGTTTTTAACTGTAACTGTTTTCCTCTTGCTGTCTTTCATGTTAAATTCTAATTATTGCTCTTTTGTTTTTGTTGTTGTTTTCAAAGTATGTATCCAAAGACCCTTGTCCTAAGCTTGGCAGGTCGGTGCTCCAACTACATATTATATTCTTCTGGAAATCTGTTTGTGATGGCCTTGGTACTTTTTTTTTTTCATATGTCCGTCCTGGCTCTCCTTTGATCACTGCTCTTGAAAATCTTACCCCTCCAATTATGTCTCTACCTTTTTATATTATACTTCTCAGACTGCCTGTGGTTTTTCTATCAAAGTGTAGAATACTTGACTTATGCCTTCTGCCCTTATTGATTTTTTTTTTCAAATCACAAAAGAGGCAATATCTTTTTATGTTCCTGGTTTCAATAAAATTCAATCAGGAAGAGAGCATGGTTTAAACCCTCTTTCAAGTTTTAGTTCCATGATCTAAGTAGTTGGTGTCCTTGGGAGCTCTGTTCAGGGTTCTGCTTAAATCCCATCCTAGCTAACTCAAAGAGATATCAACCTAAGCCGTAAAATACCATAATCTGGCAGTGTTTTGTTGTAGCAATCAGACTCCCTTTTTAGAAAACAATTTCTTCTGTCAAAGTGAAAACATAGTTTAAGAAACAGTAACCATATGATATATAGCAGCACTGGCTTTGGGACATCTTAAACCATGCATAATTAAATAAATTGCAAAAGTTCACATGCTTCTCTTACATTCTATTGTTTGTACTATTTAGAATGGGAGTCCCTTAATCATAATACATCTCTAAGTAGAAGAGAACCAATGCCCACAGCAAATGGACAGATGCAAATTTCCAGCACTAGTTAGAAAATTCGAGGAGTCCAAAGCTATGTCTTATTGTATGTTAGTTCTTAGCATACTGCTTAGGATAAAAACCATGTTTGTCAGATTCAAATTAATCTTAATTTTTTTAAAATTAAATGATTTCATAGTTTAAATGATACAAAGTTTTTAGGAAAATTAATTATGTTTAGAATTTTGTA
Source organism: Urocitellus parryii (assembly GCF_045843805.1). Classification (NCBI taxonomy): domain Eukaryota; kingdom Metazoa; phylum Chordata; class Mammalia; order Rodentia; family Sciuridae; genus Urocitellus; species Urocitellus parryii. The sequence goes on along the minus strand of NC_135540.1, from coordinate 109,007,501 downwards.
CGACACTTGCTGCATATAGTTCTCAGTTGTTTTTTAGCATTATAAATCCTTTGTATAAATGAAATACAAATGGAAAGAGAAAACCATGTGGTAGCTGTTTTACCAAATTGTTCTTAACTTGACAAATACAGAAATGCACAAGTGAGATCTTTTAAAAATGAAATTACTTACAAATGACTTTAATTTTTATATTCCACTGAAAGTTCAGCAGTCAAAATTTTATACTTATATTTTGCAAACTAGAAAATATCATTTACATTAGTCCTACTTTAGAAGTAAATACAATCTTATTACTTTTATTCATTTTGTTATCTTTTATTTATTCTTCCATGTATTTCAGATTTCACATAAGATGACTATATTGGCATTTGATTATGTTTGAAAAATTTTAAGCCTTTCATTGAATTTTCTCAGTATTTTAAAAACATTCCAAATAATAGTAATCTTTCTTTTAGTTAGTTTGAACAATGCAGGAATAATAGTCTCCAAGGGAGAGTTTAAAAAAAAAATGAATTGCAAAGAACACATTCCAATGGATGGATTTGGCAATCTGAAGGACTCAGATTTGAAATGATGTTTAGTATATACTTATATTCCAGTTAAAAAAGAAATGTAGGAAGTCTAAAATTAATAGGTGATTAATAATTAAATGATACACATCACAAGTACTCACAGATGGACTACTTTTAAAATTTTTTAATTTGTTTTCATTAGTTATACATGATAGTAGAATGTATTTATACAAATTGATATATCACACATAGATAGGCTATGATTTATCTTTTTTTTATTATACATGTTGTAAAATCACATTGGTAATGCAGTCATATTTATACATAAAATAATGATGTCTGTTTCATTCTATTATTCTTCCTATCACCACATCCCCTCCTTTCCCTCCCTTCACTCCCCTCTGCCTAATCTAAGATAACTCTAGTCTTCCCTAGTGCCCCTCCTTATTGTGAATTACCATCCATATATTAGAGAAAACATTCAGCCTTTGGTTTTGGGGATTGGCTTATTTCGCTTGTCATGATATTCCCCAACTCTATCCATTTACCAGCAAATGTCATAGTTACATTCTTCTTTAAAGATGAATAATAGACCATTGAATATATACACCACATTTTCTTTATCCAGTTCTCTATTGAAGGAAACCTAGGTTGGTTGCATAGTTTAGCTATTGTGAAGTGAGCTACTATAAACATCGATGTGGCTATGTCACTGTAGTATGCTGATTTTTAAGTCTTTGGGGTATAAACCAAGGAGTGGAATAGCTTGGTCAAGGGTGGTTCCATTCCAAGTTTTATGAGGAATCGCCATATTGCTTTCCATAGTGATTGTATCAATTTGCAGTCCCACCAGCAATGTATGAGTGTACGTTTCCCCCCACATCCTTACCAACATTGTTGCCTGTATTTTTGATGATTGCCATTCTGACTGGAGTGAGATGAAATCTTAGAGTAGTTTTGATTTGTAATTCTCTAATTGCTAAATATGTTGAATATTTTTTCATATACTTGTTGATTGTATTTCATCTTTTGTGAAGTGCCTGTTTAATTCCTTAGCCCACTTATTGATTGGGTTATTTGGGGTTTTCTGGTGTTAAGTTTTTTTATTTCTTAATATATCTTAGAGATTAATGCTTTATCTGAAGTATGTGATATATATTTTCTCCCAAACTATAGGCTCTCTTCTCATATTACTGTTTGTTTCCTTTTCTGAGAAGAAGTTTTTTAGTTTGAATCCATCCAATGTATTGATTCTTGATTTTACTTCTTATACTTTAGGGGTCACGTTAAGGAAGTCAGATTGTAGGCTGACATGGTGCAAGTTTGGGCCAAATTTTTCTTCTATTAAGTACAGGGTTTCTGATCTAGTGCCTAATGCTTTGACTCACTTTGAGTTGATTTTTGTGCAGGGTAAGACATAGAGGTTTAATTTCATTTTGCTGCATATAGATTTCCAGTTTTGCCAGCACCATTTGTTCAATATGCTATCTTTTCTCTAGTGAATATTTTTGCACCTTTGTCTAGTATGCAATAACTATATTTATGCAGATTTGTCTCTGGGTCTTCTATTCTATACCCTTGGTCTACATGTCTGTTTTGGTGCCAATACCATGCCATTTTTGTTACTATAGTTTAGGAGTATAGTTTAAGATCTGGTATTGTGAAGCATCCTGCTTCATTTTTCTTTCTAAGGATTGCTTTGGCTATTCTGGGTCTCTTATTTTTCCAAATAAATTGCATGATAGCTTTTTCTATTTCTATGAAGTATGTCACTGGATTTGCATTAAATTTGTATAATGTTTTTGGTAGTATGGCCATTTTGAGAATATTAATTCTGCCTATCCAAGAGTATGGGAGATCTTCCCATTTTCTGAGATTTTCTTCAATTTCTTTTTTTAGTGGTTCTGTATTTTCATCAGAGGTCCTTCACATCTTTTGTTAGATTGATTCCCAGATACTTTATTTTATTTTTTGAGGCTATTGTGAATGGGGTAATTTTCCTAATTTCTATTTCAGTAGATTCATTACTGATGTTTAGGAATGCATTTGATTTATGGGTGTTGATATTACATTCTGCTACTTTGTTGAATTCATTTATTATTTCTAGAAGTTTTCTAGTCAAATTTTTGGAACTTCTAGATATAGAATCATGTCATTGGCAAATAGTGATAGCTTGAGTTTTCCTTTACCTATTTGTATCACTTTAATTTCTTTCTTCTGTCTAATTGCTCTGGCTAGAGTTTCAAGGATGATGTTGAATAAAAGTGGTAAAAGAGTATTTCCTTGTCCAAGTTATTAAAGGGAATGTTTCAATTTTTTCTCCATTTGGAATGATGCTGGCCTTGGTTTAGCATATATAGCTTTTATGACATTGAGATATGTTAAAAATTCTCAATAAAATTCTGGCAAATTACATACAAAAACATATTTAAAAGTACACCACAATCAAGTGGGGTTCATGCCAGAGATGCAAGGCTGGTTCAACATATGGAAATCAATAAACATAATTCATCATATCAATTGACTTTAAAACAAGAATCATCATCTCAATACATGCAGAAAAGCATTTTACAAAATACAGCACCCTTTCATGTTAAAAACACTAGAAAAACTAGGAATAATCGGAACATAACTCAACAGAAGGACTCTTAATGGTGGATCCTCTTAGAATTTGCCTCCTTTAATTCGGGGAAGAAATTATAGTTCAAATAAGTTAAGGAATTTGGCCAAAGATACACAGGCAATGATATCATGAGAGAGACATAACTGAAGTTGTCATTTCACAATCAAAGTCCTTCTATTGTGCAATGATATCTCTCCATTAGCTCATAAACAATGTCACAAAGTTGCCTTTTTGGTTCTACATAAAGAGTCCCAACTGAACTCAGAAACCATGAACTGCAGTGAGCCTTCGATTAGAAATTGACATTAAACAAGTTAACAACTTAAAATTTCATCATCTGAAAAGATATGCTCCTGAGCAAGGCTCAATGAAGATCCATCTGCCTTGTAAAGTGTGTATTGTATTATTTTGGAGGTCAACTAAAATAGCAAATGCTTTAAAAACACATTTTATAATTCAAATAAAAACAAACTGTTTTTAGGAAAGAAGCATAAAGATTTAATTCTACAAACTAATCCATACCGATTTTAGTCCATTTGAGCTGTAATAACAAAATAACATAAACTGGGCAGCTTATAAACAACAGAAATTTATGTCTCACATTTTTGGAGGCCAGGATTTCTGTGTATGATGAAGGCCATCTTTCTGTTTCAGAAACCTTGCTTTTGTCTTTGTCCTCATATGATGGGAGGGGCAAATGAGCTGCTTCATGTCTCTTATTTGTTAAGAGCAATAATCTTATTATGCCCACCGAGTCCCTGTGGCCTAATCACCTCCCCAAATTCCTACCTGCTAACAATCTCACTTTGGGGATTAGAATTTGAACATACGAATTTTGGAAGAACACAAGGGTCCAAACCAAAGCAAGTGTAAAACTCAACAACTTCCCTTTTAAGTAATTCTATTTAATATGTTTGTAAGTCAAGAAATTCATAATTTATTAGAAATTAGAAAAGTCATCAGAAGATCCTCATGAGCTCTGCACATTATTTTCCTCCATTAACATAAAGCATATTGACAAATTCACTGAAAGTGTAATGGCAGTCTGATCCACTCAACTTCTCCCCTTACCACCCTGCTTATTGTGAGATAGCATCCACATATCAGAGAGAATATGCAGCCTTTGGTTTTTTGGGATGGTTTATTTTATTTATAGTCTCTAGTTCTATCCATTTACTGGCAAATGCCATAATTTCATTCTTCTTTGTGGCTGAGTTATATTCCACTGTGTATATGTACCATATTTTCTTTATCCACTCATCTGTTGAAGGGCAACTAGGTTGGATCCATAGTTTAGCTATTGTGAATTGAGTTGCTATAAACATTGTTGTGGCTATATCACTATTGTATATTGATTTTAAGTCCTTTGGGTATATGTTGACAAGTGTAACTTGTTCAAATAGTGGTTCCATTCCAAATTTTGAGGAATCTCCATACTGCTTTCCATGTTGGCAGCACCAATCTGCAGTCCCACCCGCAGTGTATGAATGTACCTTTGCCCCCACATCCTCACCAACATTTATTGTTTCTTGTATTCTTCATAATTGCCATTCTTACTGGAGTGAGATGAAATCTTAGTGCAGTTTTAATTCACATTTCTCTAATTGGTACCAGTCTTGGTGCAAGACAAACTAAGAATATGGAATTTTGTTTGGGCCTACTGATGAGCCCACAAGAAGACACAATTCATTTCTTTTACTGTGATTTTCTTTAATCAAATTTCCTTTTAATTATCAGAGTGTTCATCTCTCTATAATGCCCATCTATTCTTGCATGCTGTGTAATTTTTCCATAGGAACCCTTAACATATTAATCACATGTATTTTAAATTCATAAATTGATAATCATAACATGTGTCATATCTCATATTTTTGATTATTACTTTGTCTCATCATATTGTTTTCCCCTGCCTTTTGAAACCCTTGTGATTTTGTTGTTGCTAGTGAAAGCCAGATATGTAGTACCAGTTAATAGGAATTGAGATAAACAGGCACTTTTATTAAGCTGGCTATAAGTGTGGCTTTATTTAATGTTGGCTATGCCCATAGGTGCCAGAGTCTTTAATTCCTCTACTGTCATTTTTGTCTCCCCTATTATCCTGCAGGTTTCTTATGTATTCCTCAAAGACAGTGTACAGTTTTCACCTTTTAGCTGTAATTCAGTTATTACAGGAGGGCCTCTTGGCATGTTGGTAATATTTGGAGAAGGGAAAGCATGCCATAATTTTATGATTAAATCCCAGGCTTTTAGTTAGTCTGTGATACTGAGCTGTGACCTTCACACATATTTATCTTTTGCTCCTTTATTTGATAGAAGAAGGGGAGAGGGCTAGTGTGTGAGGAATGGACTTCCTCCTGAGGCATAAGGTTCTGGTAAAGTCTTATCTTTTTATTATAGAGAATATTCTGTGTGTATTTCATAGTAATTAGTCTTCTTTTCCTTTTACAAGAATCATGGGGGAATCTGTCTCAGTTTTTCAAAAAGAGAGTTTGGTGGAGTTCCTACTGGTATGACCCATAAGAATGTGGGGGTCACCCAAAACTATAGCTCCTATGAGTTTGTTACTCTCATAGGAGTCCACACTCGGCCTCCAGCAATTCATTAAAATAATGATGTAAATGTTCCCACCAGCATGTCTCCAGTGGCTTCTGCTCTAGGTAGGCCGACTTTGTCTGTGACTATCTGGATTCACCTATCCCCTCAGATGTCGGATGGCTGTTTTCCAATACAAACTCAGGCCTCTCATGGATCCAAGAAAAGATACTGATTTTCCATTTTTTCAGCTTTTACTTATTGTGAGGCAAAGAGATATGCTTCCAGACTATTTACTTACATTTCAGAATTCAAATGGGAAGTCAAGAAGATTCATAACAGCAACTTAATAAATCTTTTTAAAGATGATATTGACAACAAAAGATTCTGTCTGAAAGAGGCAGTAGACTCCAAGGAAAGTGATCCTTTTGAATGAGCCTCTCACATCTCAAACTTCCTTTTCTTGCATTAATCATTTTCCATGCAGAGAAACAGATTCAGAAGAACATTGTCTCAAAGACCAAATTCCAAAATTCACACCACCAGCATTTCCTCCTCTATTTCAACTGTTTTTTCCTCTTCCCACTCTCCTTGCTTCTTCCCTATGATCTGAATCAGCTGACATTTCTAGGTGTGATTCCACTGTATACTTTCTATCTTGGTTAAACAGCAATTCTCAGAATCCAAACTATCCTTTACCTCTTCTCTATAAATCCACCAAGAATTTGTCAACAAGTTTTTCTGTTACTCTTCTGTTCCATTTTTGATGTTTGATGACTGAACAGTTCTCTAACTCCATCACCCCTCCTTGTCCTCTTTAGCACAATTGGAAAACCAGTAAGTAAGCCCTTGCCCTTCTTGCCTTTTCATCAGGTTGAAGTTTAAGTCATGCAAACTCTAGCCCACATGTGAGCCTGGAACTCAGCCCATTCCTTAATCACAATAAAAACAAATGTCCTTTATTTTGCTCCAGTTTTTGTTCTTTCCCCTCTTCTCATTATAGAATACCATTATGTGAACAATATATCTTTCTATATTTTATTTATACATGTGTGGCATTATCCGTGTAGACATATGAACTAATTTTGTTGGGGGAGAGGTAGGAAATCAGAAAATACTTTTTTTCTTTTTTTTATCTTTTAAAAAGCCTTCTCCCATCGGACATTGCCCCAGGGATCCCTTAGTATAAAACTCTTCAGTGAACCTATTCCTTCACTTCCCATTGTTTCTTGAACATAATTTAGTAAGATTTCACTCCCACCTCTCCTCAATCTGTTCCTGACAAGGTCAGCAAAGATTGCTACATTGTTTAATCCAAAGTCAATTCTTGGACTTCCTTCTTGAACTATCAGCAGCATTTGATTCAGTTGATTACTATATCCACCTGGATATATTTCCTTCTGCTGGCTTCTAAGACACCATACCCCAGTGAAGCTTCTTCTCAGCCTTTTCAATGTTCCTACTCATCTTCTTAACTTCCAGGTTTCAGTACTTGGACCTCTATTCTGTCAATATTGTTCTCTTGGGGATCGTATCTATAAACTGAAACCTGCCAAATTTCTCTCTCAAGATTTTGCTTCTTGCTGAGAAAAAACTTTTTAGTTTAAGTAAGTCCCATTTGTTTATTCTTATATTTAACTCTTGGGCTATGGGCGTCCTATTAAGGAATTTGGAGCCCGACCCCACAATATGTAGATCGGAGCCAACTTTTTCTTCTATCAGGTGCAGAGTCTCTGATTTGATATCTAGCTCCTTGATCCATTTTGAATTAACTTTTGTGCATGGCGAGAGAAAGGGGTTCAGCTTCATTTTGTTGCATATGGATTTCCAGCTTTCCCAGCACCATTTGTTGAAGATGCTATCCTTCCTCCATTGCATGCTTTTAGCACCTTTATCAAATATAAGAAAGTTGTAGTTTTGTTGATTGGTCTCTGTGTCCTCTATTCTGTACCATTGGTCCACCTGCCTGTTTTGGTACCAGTACCATGCTGTTTTTGTTACTATTGCTCTGTAGTACAGTTTGAAATCTGGTATCGCTATACCTCCCGATTCACACTTCCTGCTTAGAATTGCTTTTGCTATTCTGGGTCTTTTGTTTTTCCATATGAATTTCATGATAGCTTTATCTATTTCTACAAGAAATGCCCTTGGGATTTTGATTGGCATTGCATTAAACCTGTAGAGAACTTTGGGTAATATTGCCATTTTGATGATGTTGGTTCTGCCTATCCATGAACAGGGTACATTTTTCCATCTTCTAAGATGTTCTTCTATCTCTCTCTTTAGGGTTCTGTAGTTTTCATAGGGAACCTACATCCTGGGAACAAATTTTTACTCCTCACCCTTCAGATAGAGCCCTAATATCCAGAATATACAACAAACTCAAAAAATTAAACAATAAGATAACAAACAACCCTATCAATAAATGGGCCAAGTACCTGAACAGACACTTCTCAGAGGAGTACATACAATCAATCAATAAGTATATGAAAAAATGCTCACCATCTCTAGCAGTCAGAGAAATGCAAATCAAAACCACCCTAAGATACCATTTCACTCCAGTAAGATTGTCAGCCATTATGAAGTCAAGTAACAATAAGTGCTGGCGAGGATGTGGGAAAAGGGTACACTTGTACATTGCTGGTGGGACTGCAAATTGGTGTGGCCAATATGGAAAGCAGTATGGAGATTCCTGGGAAAGCTGGGAATGGAACCACCATTTGACCCAGCTATTGCCCTTCTCGGTCTATTCCCTGAGGACCTTAAAAGAGCATACTATAGGGATACTGCCACATCAATGATCATAGCAGCACAATTAACAATAGCTAGACTTTGGAATCAATCTAGATGCCCTTCAATAGATGAATGGATTAAAAAACTGTGTCATTTATACACAGTGGAGTATTATGCAGCACTAAAAACCGACAAAATCATGGATTTTGCAGGGAAATGGATGGCATTAGAGCAGATTATGCTAAGTGAAGCTAGCCAATCCTTAAAAAACAAATGCGAAGTGTCTTCTTTGATATAAAGAGAGCAACTAAGAACAGAACAGGGAGGAAGAGCATGAGGAAAAGATTAACATTAAACAGAGACGAATGGGGGGAGAGAAAGGGAGAGAGAAGGGAAACTGTATGGAAATGGAAGGAGACCCTCATTGTTACACAAAATTACATATAAGAGTTTGTGAGGGGAAAGGGGAAGAAAAACAAGGGAGAGAATTGAATAACAGCAGATGGGGTAGAGAGGAAAGATGAGAGGGAAGGGGACGGGGGATAGTAGGGGATAGGAAAGGTAGCAGAATACAACAGTTATTAATATGGTATTATGTAAAAACGTGGATGTGTAACTGATGTGATTCTGCAACTTGTATTGGGGGTAAATAATGGGAGTTCATAACCCATTTGAATCAAGTGTATGGAAGATGTTATGTCATGAGCTTTGTAATGTTTTGAACAACAAATAAAAATAAATAAATAAATAAATAAATAAAGATTTTGCTTCTTTTCAAACTCCAGACTTCTTGGATTCCTCCTTAGATGTGTTAACATCCACATCAGATTTAACTGTCTGAAACTGAACTCCTGATATTTACCCTCTCCAGATTTTCTCCTCCTGGAGCTTGTCCATTCTCACTCAGTAGCCCCTCTGTCTTTTCCTGAAGGTATATTTTATACCCTCTATATTTCTCAAATCTCATATCCAACTGTCAGAAAATCCTGTTGTCTCCTTCAGAATATTTCCATAAAAATAACCAATTTTCTCTATTTCCACTGCTACCACACTGTTTCAAAGCAACACTACAGGACAAGTGCATTATTATAAAATTATTCTAAGTGTTCTGCTTTTACATTGATCTCCATGGTCTATTCTTATATCAGGCAGAGTGATTCTAGTAAAGCATTAAGCATATATGTCTCCCTATAGTTCAAAACCCTCTAACGGTTCTCCATCTTAGTCAGAGAAAAAGTCAAATTTCTTATAAGAATAGATAAAGTTCAAAATAATCTGACATGCAACATCTCACCTAAACTAGTGCCTCATGATTCTCCCCACTGCTTCCTCATTTCCAGCCACAGTGACTCCCTTGCTTCTCGTGGAGCACTGGAAGCATGTGAGTTGTACATCTACTGGCATCACCTTAAGCCAGGATCACTTTGCCCCAGAAACCTGCATTGGCTAGAATTCTCATCTAAATATTACTTTCTCAGGAACATTCTAAATCCTATGGTGAGTATGGTGAGGTGGAAGTGAAGTTTGCTGAGTGATGTTCAAGAGATGATGGGGAGTGAAAGAATTGGAACATTGAAGAGTTTTACATTCTCAGTAATATATTATTTTTTCAATGAATCCTTCTGAAACAATTTAATTTACTCATACACCAGATATTTCCTACCCCTTCATTGTGTTTTTTCCTCTAATGTACTTAACACTTTCTCTTTCTCACACTTCTCTCTCTCTCTCTATACACACACACACACACACACACACACACACACACACTTCTAATTAATGTATTTATTTTTGTCTCATACTATATATCTTTAAAAAGTTTTCTCTTTTTTGTTCTGTTCTATTCACAATACCTAGAACAATTTCTGGTCTATGGCAAGCACTCAGTAAGTATTTGTTGAATCTCTGAATTTTCATCTGCCTTAAGTTTCCACTGCTAATGCCCTGACTTAGACCATCATTAGCTGTTTCTTGACTCTTTGTGACTATATTGTGTCTTGTCTCCCCATGTTAATGTTCAAACTCCTAAGACCCATCATTTTCTGACACGATCTTTATGAAGTACATATCTGCTCACGTTCATGGTAACAAAAACTTCATTGACTCCCCACTGTCAAAGAAAGTGTTTTTCCAAATGCTGGAGTATAACAACATCACTTGATTCTTTCATCTACAGATCTCAAGGGCTCATCCAAAACTTCAGTAATAAGAATCTACAGAATGAACCTGATATGGATGTACACTCCTGTAATCCTAGCAGCTGAGGAAGGAGGATCCTGAGTTCACAGTCAGCTGCTAAGCAACTCAGTGAGATCCTGTCTCTAAAAAACAAAAAAAGGGCTGGGTATGTAGTTCAATGGTTAAGTGCCCCTGAGTCCAATACCCAGAATTTTTTTTTTAAAAAAGAACCTATAGATTAAGGCTAAAGTACTCCAAAATGTTAAGACTAAAATAAAATAACGATAAGGTGTAATGCACTTCAAAGATCACAAGTCCAGATGCCTTAGGAAAGCCTCCAAGGATAATTCAAGACTCTGACCTCAACTACTTCTCTCTCAATGTATGAAAATGTGTAGATACCTAAGGTGTGGCTTGGTTTACAGGGAGAGATTGTTACTTATGAGAAAGGCACTTTATGAGTTGCTCAAAGAAAATGATAGGAAAGGGAAATTTCTTTCCCTGAGAATGAAAAATCACTCATGATCTTCAATATTTAATTTCCCTAAATACATGGTAAACTATAAAAGGATGACATAGTAAAGAGAATTCACTATATGAAAAAAGTACATTTCCATTACAGATTTTGATATAATTAATATTAATGATTGACTAAATAAACTTATTTTAAAATCACATTAAAAGATTTCTTCAATGAATGAGGTTTATTATTTGATAAGATCCATCACTCTCAATCATCAACCACTAAATATTCAGATTTTAGATTGTGAAAAGTATAAATGACAGAGTATCTTACCAGTTTTAATTCCTTTAGTCAAGAATTGGTTGGTAACGTAAGTATAAAATTTAGTATCAAGATAGGAAAATCTACATATTTCTAAATTTTAAGCACCCTATATTAAATATAAAAGAATCTCACAAGAGATTCATAACCAGAAAAAATGAGGCAATATTAGTAGCTGTAAACAGACCATTTAAATTATTCATTCTATAATAAAATTACTAAAGTTATAACAAAATATTATTATGAAAAGTAAAGGTAAGATATTCATCACAAACCCCAAGGCACTTCTAATGGACTGAGAATATTTGATTTCTCCTAGAAAGTCCTACTTCCCTCTCTATGAAATACTGCTTCACCACAGGAAGCATTTTGCTTCTTCCATGGACTCTGAATTTTGCTTCCTAATACTTGCAATTTCATTAATTTATGTGTTTAAATTTTAATCCTATTCTCATGAGGCTATTTATTTCTCCTTTAATATTCCCTCTGTAATCTGGATACTCTGTCAGCACATGAATCACTAGCTTTACTTTTAATGTCGTGGCCCAGTCAATCTGACCTACTCTCTTAACATAATGCCATTAAAAAATCATTTGCTGTATCATCCACCCAAACTTTATATTATATATCAACCTTCATATTATATGTCAGAATCTCTGGAAGAGACTCTCATGTATAATATGTGCCTATGTGATACATGTGTAAGAATGATTAAACATCATACAAAGCACTGGCCTAAGACAATCCTATCCACAGGCTGGGTTATTCATTAGATTTATATTCTAGAAATTTAGAATTTGATAAGATACTAAGACATTGGTTAGCAAAATGGTGGGTGAGGGAGGTCAAGTAAAGCACAGATAAGTGAAAGAAAAAAAAAAGAGGGAGAGAGAGAGAAACAAGAGTGAAGGTTCACAAAATCCAGTTTCTGGGCACCCTGATTCCTGATATTCTAAGTCGTCATGCTTCAGCATTTATGGATTTCTATCACATTTTTATATCCTCTCCCTTCAAGCAGGTTGAGTGAATTTCTGTTCCTAATCAACCAAAGGGATCAAGACTAAAAGATAGCACCTATTAAATTATCCTGTTTTGTTTGTGTGCATAATTTGTATTAATTTTGCTATAACTCCATGTTTCAAAAATATAATCCTTATATTCAATTAAGCTGGGTAAACCATAATAGTACCACCACTGTAATAAATAATAAGTCATTTTGCTGATTGTCTATTTCTTTTTTTCCTTTTTACTTAAAATAAAAGCTTTTATCATCTGGTGTATTTTCCTTACAATATTAATTTTTTTAGTGTTTGAATTTCTCCCTAATTTGGGAATAAAAGGCTTGTTTTATAAGCCAAATCTTCTGGGCTTTACTTATCTCTTAAGTAATCTATAGCTGGAATTAACCTAACTTCAATATCTGACCACCATTAAAGGCACAAGATAATCATCAGGACAAATGAAAGCACTGGTCTTAGAAAAATAATAACATTCACTCAAAAGTCAAATCCTGAAGTTAAACTTTCCCTGGCATCTTTACAACTTGAGCAGAATATTCTAAAAATAAGAATATTCCACAGCAGTCTGATTCGTTTTTAAACTACTATTTCAACTACTTGATTGGAAATATAATCTCACACCCAGCAACCTCATCTAACAAATGCCAACTATCTGGATATTTAAGTTTAGGTATAAAAACATCTAATTAAATAACCAACAATGTCATTTTCCATTTAGAGTGTTATATAAAAAATTTTCATATACATAAAAATACTGCAAGTATATAGCAATTCTTCTTGGCACTGTTACTAAAATTAATATACAAATGGTTTCAATCATCAGTCCAGGAAAGTAGTTCTCAGTGTGCAACTACTGTAGCAGCTGAATCAGTATCACCTAGGAAGTAGTTAAGAAATATGTCAAAATGAACTCAGATATGATATATAACTAATGCACTAATAATATAAAACTTTAAATGCTCATTCTCCATTCCAAACTTGCTGACTTTACTTCAAATTTAGAAACTATGAGGGTAAAGTCGAGAAATTTTTAACTAGTGTTCAAGTGATGATAAAACAGCTCCTGTATGGGAACATTGTTCTAGGAGAAAGATTGCTAAGTAATGCACATTGTGCCAAGAAGTAGAGAATCGAATGGCTTAGAAGATAATATGTGGGCATACCAAAATACCATCATCAGCTTCTCTCCCAGAATGTCTTTTATTCAAAGTTCATTTGATGTCAGTGTGTTTTGAGATTGGATGTGCCCTTCCCATCGTATCCATGTGACTGGCCTCTTCTGTATGTGTATATATATATATATATATATATATATATATATATATATATAGTAACACAATCAGAATAACAAAACTGTGGGTTTTGTTTTACCAGTACCTCATTAGCATCGTTCTTCATCTCTTTGGGTGTTCATGAGGCACTAAAACCAAAACCAAACTGTAATAAATTAGAAATATGTCATCAACTTATTTTTACTTCAGAATTTATTATTAAACTTCTTTTATCCTGATTTCACACATCTTAATTTATGCTCAAATATTCTCTTAAGTGTGAATGCTCTTTTTATGGGTGGTCATCATACATGGGTTTACTGGAAGTTCTTTTCTTATGTTTCATAAGATCAGAAGAAATGATTTATGTGATCCTGTAATGTTTCTGCTTGGGGGAGTGTTATTAAATAACCTTCAACTTGAGGGAGTGGCTATCTGAGCACCTCACAAACATCTACTATACAAAATCAGGCTTGAAATTTCTACTTTCTCTCAACAACAGTTTGGTAAGAAGAGGATTTGGCTGCAGTCTTCAGCACTCCATATGTTTGATTTAGAATGTGTTCCATGTTGTCACTATTTTTTTCACAGATCCACAGATGAAAGGCAAAGTGGATGAAGCTGCCATAAAATACTAAGCTGTATTTTACAACAACTGCACAATGACTACCAATGAATTCCCTGCTGAAAACTGTCATGAGCAGACCTTTCCTTTTTTCCTTTATATTTAGGTAATATAGAAAAAGGATTATAAACAACTCAAGATGTCATTCAATGCTTTAGTCTATCTCTAACAAAGTCCAGATTTTGATTCCCCTCCACAAAGAAAATAAATTCATGTTTTATTTTAAAGAACACAAAAAGTAAAACTAGATGACATTCCAGTTTAAAGGTCTTTAACTGACCATAATATCTACTGATTATCTATGCTAGGTATATGCAAATTTACAAGTCATGATCCTTACCCTTAAAAATTCATAATAGCCTTAAAGCCTTAGTTAATAACAACAAATGTCAAATGATATGTCATTAAAGATACCTTTACCGCATTTGGGTAAGAGAGAAAATTGATTTTCCCAAAAGCGCATATCTCAACAATATAAAGGTAATATTTACATCAAAGTAATTTCAAAATTCATTCTCATTCATCTACCGTATTGCCCCTTAATTGGTCCCATCACTCTTTCTAATTTTTAGAGTGTCTTTGAGCAGTGATTTGAATCTAGAAACTAGCATGAAGAAGAAACAAGTCCTGGGTATGTCTACCTTTCCTGGATGACTTCTGTAGGCATACAGTCTAAAATATTTATTGAAAATTTATGCAATTATAGACTAAAAATATGATCTAACCCAGGCTGTCTGTTGAACACATCATTGATGTTGCTAATAGTCCTCAGTTCATTTGAAAATTAGCTGCAAATTCTTTATTTTCAAAGAGCTGAGGGTGGCATTATTAAATATTCAGGTTTATTATATAAAATTAAAACTTAATGCATAGTCTAGTCTAAACTTTATCTCCTCAGCTTATTATATACTGAGCACACCATAAATACTTAGTACAATATTTTGTACTGCATAAATATTATTATATGACATCTAGAATTTATTGGCAATCAACAGAATCTTTGTTATAGAAGAAAATTAAAATGGTTTCACAAAATGTATTCTTCACAAGAATTGCTGATTATGAATCTTCCTCTGATTCAGAAAACCTCTATTATACCTTGTCTTAATGTTAGTAATTTTAATTAGGTCATAGAGGCAGAAGTGGAGCCATATCAGATTGAGCTGCAAGGGGTGACGTGGGGAGTAGAAATGTTAAATACATATTTCCCTACATATAAGATTTAATAAAGCAAACAAGCAAACAAATAGAAAAACCTCTGTTTAGTTGGAGGTATACACTCATGGAAAATGTGTGAATTGATTAAATAATAATAAAATAAAAGAAATATTTTAAAATGCAATTTTATCCTGGCTTGCAGCCCTCAACCAGTGGAATGACAGGATATACTGGCATTTGGGGACCTACATTCCTTCTCCTTAGGATTTTATGAGAACACAGAGACCTACTTTGTATCAGCAACATGGGAGGCAAACTAGAGTATGCAGCTGTTCAATGTTGGTTCATAAATTCTGGATAAGCCTTCTTTCCCTAGGTGGGTCACAAAAATGCCTCTGAAAGCCTCAAATCCAGTATCAGTCAAAAAAGATCCTTATCACTGTTTTCCAGACTCTATGTTCAAAGGTCAGCCTCCATAGGCATTTTGCAGCTATCTACCAGTGAAATCTTACCACACTGTAGAGTGTACACACACGTGGATACCATATCCCACCAGTCTTCGGTCCTCACAAACCAAGAATCTCATCCTTTGCCCAAATCAGGATATTTCCACTCTCTTAACTCTGCCTCTAATCATTTGGACAAGAACTGTCCAATATGACATCTATTAGCTTCATTTAGACAGTGAACCTATGAAATTTGGCCAGACTGAATCAGGTGTTCTATAAGAAACATACTGTAAATCAAAGACATGTGAAGAATTTAATGTATTTAATTTATGATTTTACTGATTACATGTTGAAACAATATTTTATATATATTGAATTAACTAAATCTATTAAGATTATTTTCATCTCTTTTTAAATTTTAAAAATATGACTACAAAAACTTAAAACCTCAGATTTGACTCATGTTATAACCTTATTGGAGAATTCTACTTTAAGATAATTTCAGATAAGTTATTGATAAGACTGTCCTAATAAATAAGAACTGGAGTATTACTTATTTAAGGTGTTTTCTCAAAGAAATGAATTTATCATAAATTTTCCCACTCCCAAAAGAACTTAGAGAAAATTCTAGCTGTCTTGGAAAAAGCAAAGGGAAAAAAAAAACACTTCTCATTTTTTACCTTGCAGAGCATTTAGTGAGAAAGATGCAGAGTTAATTTCTCAGTTAGAAATAACTCAGAGATATCAGTACTACTGTGAGATTGAAAGATGAATCCAAGGTAAGAAAAATTGTTTTTTCCCTGTGTTACAACAAATTACATAGCACAACCTTTGTGAGTTACTCCAGGTTTCAGTCTCCATATTTCAAGCACAGACAGGCCATTTAGCTGCTTCCCATTCAGACCCCCTGTACTGTACAGAAACCATCACCTCCTTTTCCATGTCATTAATCAGAGAAATAATCAGACTTTGGTGGGCAAAATCAGGTTCCACCGAAAGTTTTACTCTTCTATTCTTGCAGAAAGTTGAACTTTCAAACTTTACATGGTTGGCCAAGCCACATCTGTGTATATTGATTAGATAGATTATAACAAAACAGAATTACCAGACCATTGACTACTTTCCAATTATCTTCATCATTCCGAAAAAGTTTCCTTAAGTTCATTTACATTTATTCTCCTTCTCATAGAAATGGCTCTGTATTGTGCCAGATTCTCTTAGTATCATTTCAATCAGACTCTTTCCACATTTCAGGTTCTACCTATGGATTTCAGTGTCCTCTTGGGTTTCATAAAATGGCATGACTTTTGTAACCTGGGTGGTAAGAAATACAATGTTCTGATCCAGTACCCAGTTAAATAGCAAAGAAAATGACTCTCTCTTAAAAGATAGATGCTTTTCTTCAGAACTAAATCTGATGAGAATTTTAATTGCCACTAATATAAAGTCAATATTCATTTTAGAAAAACAAACAGAAAGGCTTTTCATTGAAATTAGAATGGCTTAAAAGGGTTTAATATTAACTGGTGTCTATAGTATTCAAACTTATGCCTGAAAAATATAGCAAGATCCAGTATCCTGTCTACATTTCATACAATGTGGGTAAAGGTCTTGATATTAATCTCTTTTAGTGCTTAATTTTCTTGAAAACATTACATTTCTAAACTAATATCTCATATTGAAAACTAACTAAATGGACATGACTCAGCTGCAATTCAACAAAGATACTGTCCAAAATTATCCTTCTCAGCAACATTACAAAAGATATATGACTTTCCATTAAACTAAACTCTTTCTTTCCTGGCAAGCATTTATACTGGATAGTTCCATTAGTTTGTTTATTTATGTTTTATTTATCAATTCTAATGTAGATGTTATTCTAATGATATTTGATTTTTAAATATTGACATCTTTCCATTAAAATATTAAGGTATGTGGTTATTAATATTTCATGATAAGAGAGATGATACAGGAATGATCTTCTATTCCGGTACAGAGTAATAGAATTTTTGAGGTACTATTCCATCATGGAGATGTATTAGAGAATGGGAGTGATTATACAAAAGCCTCCTCTAGATATACTTAAGGATCAAATTGGTGACTAGGTGGTTTAAGAAAAAAATCTTAAAGAAAAATAGTCTACATTTCTCTTCTATTGCTTTCAAATACCATAGCTGTGTTTTTAATTTTGGAAAGATTAGAAAATATACTGTGCCATGTCCAAACAAAAACAACTAACTGAACAGTATTTTAATTAACTGGACTGAAGTTTCTAATTTTATATTAAATAAATAAATACAACAAAAAGTATCAAATGAAAGTGAAAGCTTCTAAATATCATCTAAATACCATCTCTACACCAATAATCACCAACCTGATTTATTTCTTCTGTCCCCAATCTTCTGTTGAAATTATTCTCAGTAAAACTACTAAATCACCAATATCCTCCTGATATTGAATGCCAATTTTTGATGCTTCATTTATTTGATGCTATTGCCATATGACCTCCCTAAATGCTCAGAAATTTAAATGCTTACCTTCATTACCTTCTGTGCAAGTGCTTTTTCTTGCTTTTGCTTTTTGCTATGAGGTCATTCATTCACAGATTTGTGCTTCTTGTCTTAAGCTTTTAAATAAAGAGGTTTTCTTTGGGGGGAGGCGGGTATTTGCACCATGTGTTAAACAGTTTGAGACAACAAACAAGGGAAGTACAGCTCTCAATGACTCATAGAGAAGAAAACCATTACCATCTCTGTGTCTGAAACTAAAAGAGGATACTGGAGTCCTGTGAAATGGAGTCAGAAGGGAGAAGCCAATTGGCAAATGCTTTGTGTTGAATGAATTATAGAGCAACTTCTGGAAAACTACCAAAGCAGAGAGGAAGAAAAGACCAAGGAAGAGGAAATAAACCAGTTGCTCTGATTATTTCAATATCGTACTTTTGTCAAACCTGACCGGAAGTAAGCCAGAGAAGAGGTAGAGGATACAGTCCTTAAAAATCCATCTTCCAACAACCAAAGCAAAGCAATAAGGTTAGATAAGGTATTCAGGGTTGAGGTAGAGAGTAAACAAGGAGGGGACAATTGGGGATTTGGATTAAAGATGGAAAAATAAAGGCTTCTATAGCATCTTTTCCATCTTCAAAAACTGGGAGAAAAATCACACACACATATACACACACACACACACACCCAACACACACAGCATGACAAACATACACAAAAAGTAGAATATTCAATTATTCTTGGAAATAAAGTACAATTATGAAGAAATACTACCAATAGTTTATATTGCCAAACTTTAAAAATATGATAGATAAAAAATGGTATTTCATCTTAATGTTCATTTTAGTAAGTTTTGTCAATTGTATTTAGTTTATTTTTCCTTTTTAAAGTGCTGGTTTATTTTGTCCATATTTTTAAGGAGAAATGTCTATCTATCCTTTTCTATTCATAACAATATATTATATATTATAATTAAATAAATAAAACCTATGTTAATTACATTTGGAAAAACTCTATCATGTACCTAAGTGGTACCAACAATCAGTATTTCTACATAGACATTCAGAAATTTTCTAGCCAAATACAGCCATGTATATGTACTCCTTTTCCTTCTGGAGCAGGAAAGTGAGAGAAATTCAAATGGTGTTGTTCATTTAACCCACAAATTAATTTCATTCATTGGCTGATATAACTTGTTCACAGTGAAATCTAATAAGAAGATTTCTCCTTTGGGAGAAAGGAGAACAATTATAAGAATATAATCTTATAATTTATTTATAAGATTTAAAATCCTCCTTTAGCCTACAATCAATAAAGTTGACAACTCTTCAGTCTATAATGTAAATTCAGTATTATATTCTGATGTCCAAATTTTATATATATACCCACATATACATATATGATTCATATATTCATATCCTATATATCATATAGATATGTAGCCAGATAAGTATGGTATATATGTGATATGTATATATATATATATATATATATATATATATATATATAAATTTTATTTATATATATGTGTGTGTGTATATATATATATATATATATATATTTCTTACCAATTGAAAAATATATATAGTTAAGGGGGGTACTGGGGATTGAACCCAGTGTGCTTTTCCACTAAGCTACTTTGATCCCCAGCCCTTTTGATTTTATTTTTTATTTTGAGGGTTTCACTAAATTGTTACGGCTGGCCTTGAACTTAAGAACCTCCTGCTTCAGCCTACCCTGTTGCTGGGATTTCAGGAGTGCACTACATACCAGGCCAGACTAAGTCTTTTCATTTGGATAATCTATCATTACCTGAAAATTAACTTGCCTCAAATTGAACCTGTTTCCCCTAAACCAGTTCCTCTTAAAATGATACCTCCTTTTCTTGTTAAAGGCCCACCAGTGACTTAGATATTTAATATGAAAATGTTGATATCTTCTTCCAAACAACTCTGAATTCAGGCAAGAAGGAACTCTGCCTAAAATACATACTTAAAAGAAGCTCGAACAATTTAGAGGAGCATGGATCCCCCAGCCATTGATGCCC
This sequence comes from Urocitellus parryii, assembly GCF_045843805.1. NCBI lineage: Eukaryota > Metazoa > Chordata > Mammalia > Rodentia > Sciuridae > Urocitellus > Urocitellus parryii. The sequence goes on along the minus strand of NC_135540.1, from coordinate 108,987,066 downwards.
TTTTTCTCTCTCACACAGACACACACACATACACACGAACACACACACACACACACACACACACACACACACACACATACCCATATACACACACCTCCTACTCCATTACTGAGAAAGGCACAGGTACCTCAGTCACTGTAGATATGTCACTCAGCCCTGGAACAAGGTGAACAGTGCCACTAATATCTTTTCTCTTGACTGGAACCCTTGAGGATCCATGAGAATGCTTCTCACACTTTCCCTGTATGCTTGAAACAAAAGGGTATTGCTTCTGGACAATAGGAAGGAATAGGGGTTATGTCCCTATTGACTTCAGAGAGAGATCTTGCTGTGAAGAAGGATGTGGATATAAGCTGCAGACATGCTTAGTTAAATGAAAAGACAAATTAATGAACTTGTCAAATCCTTCTTCAGATAGCACAACTACAATGGATGCTTGCAATAATGAAATATCATTTCCCATTAGTGCGAAGCATCCATTTTCTTGTTCTCTTAATGTTCCAATTTGTAGTTCCAGAGGGATTCAAGAATATTGTTTCAAACTATTTCTCAATGGAGGCTGCAGAATATTTAGCAATATTAACAATGCATATCTATTTGGGTATGTAAAGGTGTATACATATATATTTGTATATATAAATACCAAAAGGAAAAATTCATGAAGTATGGTATTAGTCCTTCACATTAGCAACCACATGAACATTGAATACTGAAAAATTAGTTCAAATAATGATATTAATTACAATTTTCATTTTTCATTTTAATTTTGATAAATAATTTTATTATTAGGGAAGAAAAATCTTTCATAAAAATATAAAAATAATTTTTGTTCCATAAATCTGTCCTTTTGTTGAAAATATGTTAAATTACATATACTTTTGAGTACAATTGCATTTTAGTTTTTTAATCTCTTAGTCCATTATTATCTTGAAACAATGCTGACCAGAACACTCTGATATGTACAGTAGTTATTAAATTTGATTTTGATATTTTGCCAACTCTGTCACATATAAATCATAAATTAACACTATGGTTAGAATGATATTATAAAGCTATATTTTTTAAGATAGGGGGATAGGACATATTTTAAAGGGTCGATAGTTCTAGTTATAAGTTTTATTCATGAAACTTTGGCTTGCATTTGACTTTGCATCAGGATCTTGAAACATATGCTGCCAGCTGTGTCTTCCTAATCTCTCATTCTTCTTCACTTCCATTCAATCCCTGACCAAGTCCTGCTACTTCAACTTCTATGTTTCTTGTATTTCTACCTTTCACTACCAATTCTTCTCTAATACCCCGTGGATTGAACCTGATGATAAAAGTAGTCCTCTACTTCATTCCCACTCTCATCAAATCTGTTTTTCACAGTTCCAAAAGAGTAATTTTTCTATATATCAAGCAAATTGATATCCCTACCTGGTTTTAATTACTTAACATCCCAATTGACTTATGGATAAACTATGAACATGTTATGACAACATGTTCAAAGACACTGTGTAACTTTTGCATTGCTCTCTGGTCATTTTCCCATATATCTTATTCTTGGTCTTATCAATTTTTAATAGGCTTTTGTTTTTAGAGAGAAGTTTTAGGTTCACAGAAAAATGTAATACAAAGTTTACAGAATTCTCATATGCCCCCTGCTCCTGCACATGCCTATTCTGTACTAGAATGGTTTATTTGTTACCATCAAAGAACTTACATTGACACACTGTCACCACCCAGAGAACCTAGTGAGCATTAAAGTTCACTTTGTTTATTCTGTGGGTTTTGAGAAATATAACATGTATTCAATATGTTAGAATCATAAATAGCAGTTTTACTGCCCTAAAAATCTTCTCTGTTCCATCTATTCATCCCTCTCTCTTCCCTAACCCTTTGCAAACACTGATTTTCTTTTTACTTTCTCTAAACTTTTGCCTTTTCCAGAATGTTTAGTTAGAATCAGCTTTTACAGATTGTTTTTTTTTTCACTTAGTAATAAACATCTGAGGTTCCTACATGTCTTTTGATGACTTGTAAGCTCATTTCTTTTTAGTGATAAATTATTCCTTTGTCTGGATATACCACCTACTACTGAAGGACATCTTTGTTGCTTCCAAGTTGTGGACAATTAAGAATAAACCTCCTATAATACAGAGACACAGCCACACCAATAGAAGCTCAATTCTGAGTAGCTAAGCTATGGAACCAACTAAGTGTCCCTTGAATATGGATAAAGGAAATGTGGTACATATAAGCAATGGGATATTACTCAGCAATAAAAAAGAATGGCTTCATGATATTTGCTAGTAAATGGATGGATCTGGATACTATCATTCTAAATGAAATAAGCTAATCCCAAAAAAACCAAAGATTGAATGTTCTCTCTGATATGTGGATACTAACTCATAACAAGTTTTGTTGTGTGTGTGTGTGTGTTGAGGGGAATAAAAGTTTAGTGGATTAGACAAAGGGAAAAAAAAGCAAGGGAGGGGGGATAGGAATAGGAAAGACAGTGGAATGAATCTAACACCAATTTCCTATGTACATATGTGAATACACCACAGTGAATTTTCACATCATGTACATCCATAGGACTGGGATCCTAATTAGAATAATATATACTCCATGTTTGTATAATAATGTCAAAATAAACTCTACTATCATGTATAACTAAAAAAAGAGATTCAGTAAACTGAATAGTGTTGTTTGTGAGACACTTTATTTTATTAATTATACAAGGAATTGCACTATATGTATAACATCTATGTATTATTTCATTGCAGCCTTAGCAGCCAGGAGTGAAACATTTAGAAATGAGCCATTCATTTCTAAACTTTTTTTAGGGGTGGGGTAGGGTACTAGGGATTGAACTCAGGATCACTCAATCACATCCCCATCCCTATTTTGTCTCACTGAGTTGCTTAATGCCTCACTTTTGCTGAGGCTGGCTTTGAACTTGCAGTCCTTCTATCTCAGCCTCCCCAGCTGCTGGGATTACAGGCTTGTTTCTCTACACGTGCAATTTATAACCATTTTTGTTCAAATGTCATGGCTAGTAAATAATGAAGAAGGGCATTGAGAGGGAGGGAGGAGATGAGGGTATTGGGAAGCACTGGGGAATGAAATCTACCAAATTAAACTGTGTTCAGATATGAATATACCACAATGAATCATATGTATATGTGTGTATGTATATGTGTACATATATTATATATAATTATAATACATTAATAATAATAATAATGGAAGGGTTATGTGTTGAGTAGAGCAAGTGGATTCAGGGAGGGAGGAGAGGGAGGAAACGGAAGATATTTGAGAATGAGACTGATTAAATAATGTCATGTGTATGTACAAATAGGGCATAAAGAATCCCACTATTACATGGATTATAATGAACCAATAAAATAAATAAATAAATTTAAAAGAAGGGAAGAAAAAGAATAAACCTGTCATACACATATGTGTATGGTCAGAAGTTTTCAGTTCATTTGAGTAAGTATCAAAGAGTGTAACTGCTGGATTGTATAGTAATAATATGTTTAGTTTCACGAGATGCTATCAAATTGCTTTCCAAATTAGTTGCATAATTTTGCATTCCCGCCAGCAAAGAATACCTGTTACCACTACCCCATATCTCTATCATCAATTGTTGTAAACATTTAGGTTTAGATCTTTTTTTTTTTTGAGAGAGAGAGAGAGAGAATTTTTAATATTTATTTTTTAGTTCTCGGCAGACACAATGTCTTTGTTTGTGGTGCTGAGGATCGAACCCGGGCTGCACGCATGCCAGGCGAGCACGCTTGAGCCACATCCCCAGCCCGGGTTTGGATCATTTTCAATAGTTGAGTAGGGGCATTTCATTGTTTTAATTTGCAATTACCTAATAGCATATAAATCTGACCATTTTTTCATATATATCTATCTCTATATATATATATGTATATATATATATATACATATATATATATAGTTATAGATATAGATATATCCTCTTTGGTGAGATCTGTTTAGATATTTTGTCTAAATCTGGTTGGTTGTTCATTTTCATATTGTTGAGTTTTGATTATTATTCCTTCTATATTTTGATTAAGTCTAACAGACATGTCTTTTACAAATATTCCCTCCCAGTTTGTATCCTGTCTTCTCATTCTCTTGGTAGAAGTTTTTAATTTTAACAAAATCCAATTTATTAATTTTTCTTTTTTAGCTCCTGATTTTGGTGGTGTACTTGCCAAAGCTAAGGTCATCTACTTTGTTCTTAGGCTAGTGTTACAGGTTAGGATTCTATACTTAGGCTTACGATCTAACTTGAGTTTATTTTCATGAAGCCTATAAGGTTTGTGTCTAAGTTCATTTGTGTGTTTATTTATTTACTTTGCATGTGAGTATCCAGTTGTTCCAACATCAACTGTTGACAAGACTATCGTTTCGCCACAGTAACGCTTCTGTTCCTTTGTCCAAGATCAGATTACTGCACTTGGAGAGGCCTCTCTCTGGGTTTTCTATTCTGTTGCATTGGTCTATTGTCTATTCTGTCCCAGTGCCACACTGTCTGGGTTATAGCTTTCTAGTAAGCCTTGAAGTAAGGTCATGTTAGTCCTGTAACTTTATTCTTTTCCTTTAAAATTGTGTTGACTATTCTTAGTCTTTTGCCTCACCATATAAACTCTAGAATCAGTTTTTTCATATTTCTATCCAAAAAAATAATTCTCTAAGTTTTTAACTGGTATTGTCTTGAATCTATAGATGAAGTTGGGAAGATCTGACATCTTGACAATATGATCTTCCTATCCATGATCATGGAATATCTTTTTTTAAAATTTTTATTTATTTATTCTAATTTGTTATATATGACAGTAGAATGCATTTCAATTCATATTACACATATAGAGCACAATTTTTCATGTATCTGGTTGTACACAAAGTAGAGTCACACCATTTGTGTCTTCATACGTGTACTTGGGGTAATGATGTCCATCTCATTCCGTTGTCTTTCCTATCCCCATGCTCCTGCCCTTCCCCTCCCTCCCCTTTGCCCTATTTAAAGTTCACCCATTCCTCCCATGCCCTGCCCCATCCCCATTATGGATCAGCATTCTCATACCATAGAAAACATTCAGCTTTTGGTTTTTGGGGATTGACTTAACATAATATTCTCCAACTCCACCCATTTATCTGCAAATGACATGATTTTATTTTCTTTTAATGCTGAGTAATATTCCATTGTGTATATATGCCACATTTTATTTATCCATTAATCTGCTGAAGGGCATCTAGGTTGGTTCCATAATTTAGCTATTGTGAATTGTGCTACTATAAATACTGACGTGGCTGTGTCCCTGTAGTATGCAGTTTTTAAGTCCTTGGGATATAAATGGAAGAGTGGGACATATGGGCCAAAAAGTGGTTCCATTTCAAGTTTTCCAAGAAATCTCCATACTTCTTTTCATATTGGCTGCACCAATTTGCAGTTCCACCAGCAATGTATGAGAGTGCCTTTTTCCCCACATCCTCACCAACATTTTTTGTTGTTCGTATTCTTAATAGCTGCCATTATGATTAGAGTGAGATGAAATCTTAGAGTAGCTTTGATTTGCATTTCTCTAATTGCCAGAAATGTTAAACAGTTCTTTTTCATATATTTGTTGATTAATTGTAAATCATCTCCTGAGAAATATCTGTTCAGTTCCTTGGCCCATTTATTGATTGAGTTATTTTTCATTTTTGGTATTAAGATTTTTGAGTTCTTTATATATTCTAGAGATTAGTGCTGTATCTTGTCACCAGATGGCTGGACTGGTGAGATGAGCTGGGTTTAAAGGAGCTGGATGCAGCAATGACTAAGAAAATGGTGAAGAAACTACGCAACACACAGGGCAGGACTACTCAGTGACCCCATGGGTCAGCTCCATGCTGGGCAGAGCTGAAAAAAGCAAGAGAGAGAGAGCACACCCAGAATCCCACTATTTATTGGGGAAAGGACTATTTATTGGGGAATATTCTACCCAAATAAGGCAAGGGATATGGTTTCGAAGGGTGGAGTCTTGCTTGGTAATATCCTGTGGTCACTAGAATGACTGACATCTTGGTAAGTCACACCCATCTCGGGTATTGTGTAAGATCACAGGCAGAGTGAGAGGAAAGGCACACTTGTGTCGCACAGCCCAATCAGCATGCAATGCCATACCAGTCCCCTCATATGCTCAAATGCGCATAGCTCACACACAGAGCCCATGGATGGCTTGAGACACTATCTGATGTGCATGTGTAAAAATTTGCTCCCAAGATGTAGGCTCTCTATTCACATCACTAATTATTTATTTTGCTAAGAAGAAGTTTTTTAGTTTGCATCCATGCCCTTGATTCTTGATTTTAATTCTTGCACTATAATATATTTTATGTGATTCTAGTTCTCTCCTGTTTCTTACAATATAAATTGTGCTTTTTTTCTTTTTTACTTTTCTTGGTGATTGCTCCTAGAATTTGTAATAGTCATTTACAATTATTCCAAGTCCACTTCCAAAAATACCATACTGCTTCACAAGTAGTATAAGTACCTATGGTAGCATAGTATTCCTAATCCCTCCTTCCCACCTGTATATCACTGTTGTGATTATTTCACTGAACCCATACACTATAAGCATTGAATGTATGTTCCTATCATCTTAAGGCATTATCTCTTCAATCAACGAAAATAAGAAAAACATTTTTATTTTACCTTCACTTATTTCTTCTGTAGTGCTTTTACTTTTTCTTAGTGTATATCCAATTTTCTGACCTCTACATTTTCCTTTTATCTGAAGAATGTTGAACACTTCTTGCAAGGCAGTGCTTTCAGCAACAACTGCCTTATTTTTTTTTTTTTTTGAGAAAGTCTTATTTTTCCTTTACTTTTGAAGTACAATTTCACAGGATACAGAATTTTTGGTGGGTTTTTTCCTACTTTCAACACTTTAAATATTTCATTCCACTGTATTGTGGATTGCATGATTTCTATGAAGACTAAAGCAGTTCTTGTCCTTGCTCCTCTATGCAGAGGAATTTTTCTTCCCCTCTAGCTCTTTCAAGTTTTTCTTTCAGAATTTTGTGTTTGATTTTTCACAGTTTGAATATGCTATGTCTAGGTATATAATTTGGGGCATTTATCTTCATGATGTTCTTCATATTTCCTGAATTTGTGGTTTTGTGTTGGACATTAATTTTGTGAATATCTGATTTACTACTTCTTCAAGTATTTCTTTAATCCATTTGTCCTTCTTCTTCTCTTGATATTGTCAAAATACATTTTCGCTTTTTGGGGGGGTTGAGGGGGGTGCCAGGTATTGATCCAGGGGCCTCACATATGCTAGGCAAGGGCTCTAACACTGAGCAATACCCCAGACATATTTTGCAAATTTTGTTATCCCACAGTTCTTAAATATTCTGTTGTTTATTTTTTTCAGTATTTCTTTTTCTATACTTTTGTGTCTCAGAAGTTTCTACTGAAATGACCTCAGGGTCACCAATTTTCTTTTCTTTTAGCCTGAATTAGTTTACTAATGATTACATAAAAGCCGTTCTTCACTCCTGTTAGTGTTCTTGATTTCTAGATTTTTATTTTTCTTTTCTGTTAGAATGGCAATTTCTGTTCACAGTATCCATTGGTTGTAGCAGATTCTCTACCTTTTCCATTGCAGTCATCATAGTTGCATTGGTATAGTCATCATAGTTGCATCAAATTCCTTTTCTAACAATTCTAACAGTTCTGCCATATCTGAGTTTGCTTCTCATGATTACTTTATTTCTTAAAACTGGACATGATGCACTAGGTAGAGAAAACTTCAATAAATGGGTCTTTAGTGGACGTAAGAGGTGGGGGAAGGAAAGCACTACAATTCTTTAATGAGACCTGTTTTTAGTGAACCTGTAGCCCTGGGTCATGAACTTCTCAGTCACCCCAATCCCTACCCTTACAGGAAATGAGATGGCTAGATCCAACTAGAATTACACTGAGTAAAACCTCAGTAGGTGAGCCTAGCAAACTATTTTTTCTTAACATCAGGACTTGTTAAGAAAATTAAAATGCTCTGGGTGTATTTCAGAATAGCTACTTTGATTTCTTCCTGTGCAAGGGCATGAAGGAATTTATTGATAACTGTTTCTTTGAGAACCTGATAGGGTTTCTGGAGGTAAAACCCACAAAACTGTGTCCCCCAATCTTGGGTCCCCTGGAGTTTTTGAATCTCAACTTGCATTGTCAGTTTTTGTTTGAATTTCTGCTCTAGTAAGTTGTGATTCTCTGTGTCTACCTGTCAGACTCTCCAATATGTGGGACAGTGGCATGCCCTGTGATGTCTAGTTCTCTAATGGATATAAGAAGAGGTATACATTTTCAACTTTTCAGCCTTTTAATAATTATTATGACAGTTAGCAATGTCCAAGCTCTTTACCTATCAGACCAGAATTCTCAAGATATTGTTAATGTTTTAATTTGTCCTGGTATCTCTTTTATCTCAAAGCCTTTATACAAAGGTGTGTATGGCTGTGTTCTTTGCACTTGATGCCACCTGTACACTAATCCACACTGTGGAACAAGAATCTTTGTTTCACTTGAAGATGGAAACTATATATTCAGTGTCTGACAAGGCACCAAGAAACAATTGTTTAAAAACAACAAAAGACCAGAAAGCCAACCAAACTAGCTTAGTCAAAAAGGAAACTAAACAGTTTGTTTAATAAGAAAATAAAATAGATATTGTTGTTATTATTTCATACTTGGCTCCATTTGAGTGTTGAAATGTTATCAATAAAATCCTGATTCTTTATACTAAAATGGTCTGTATCCTTATCTTAAAAAGGGCAGCTCTAAATTTGCTGTATCCTTATACAGATTATTCCCACCTCCAAAAACCAATCTCTTTTCTAATCTATATCTGTATTAACCCCCTGAAAAGTTCTGGAGCTGTTACTGTTCCCCAAAAGAAGGATGAATCAGACTGGGTTATGGTCTTTCTCTGTACCATAGGCTCTCACTTAGACAGCAGGAGAACTTAATCATATAAAGGTCATACAAGATATAAAGGTCATACATAAATTCTGTGGTTTGTAATCTAGTAGGATATCAAAAGATGTTCAAATAATGAATATAAATCTCAATAGACAACAGAAGTTAATTATGCCTAACATCACTATTTTTCTTATTTACTTTTTATACATGTTGCTCAAATTCACTAAGAATTTATTAACTCTCATTAAATAAGGCAGTTTGAACTTTCCACCATATCTGCCAAAAATATTATATATATCCATTAATAGTTTAGAAAATGTGATGTAAATTAACAACAGCTGTGCCTCACAAAACTCATGTTTTTACCCAAAAATTATCTTTAATATGATTATTCTATTGTTTTAACAATTACAAATTTTTCAAAAAATCATTGTTGCATAAAAGAGAATAATTTTAAAGCATTTTGAAAGCTGTTTCCATTACTATAGAAACAACCACACCACCTGCTATTTAAAGAAACACTAATTTTTGCAATTGTGGCAGCTTTGAATGTGAATTTAATAACCTTTCCATTATTATGATAACTTGATAAGGATTTCTTGTATTGTCTAACTCTGGTTTAGAGTTTAGAACCCTTTTGACAGCACCAACTAAGAAATATTGACATCACTATGAAGGAACATCATAGATATGATTATCTTCAGCACCTTAAGGATAAAAAAATCTAAACAAAGAGAATTTCTGATTTGTCTTATTTACTTATCAAATCATAGACAAGACTGAAAGAAAGAATTGATCTCAGCACAAGGTGATTCTACAGTTCTCTGCTCACTCAAAATTCCCTAACTCATTCATTCATCAAATATTTCTGAAGTGACAGCCCACAGCAAATGCTGTGCTAGATTTCTTTGCATTCTTTGTAATTGGTTTCCAAATATTTCTCTTGGGTGAAAATCTAACTACCAAATTTTGTTATGTGTTTCATTTCTTTACTTTTCTATAGTTTGTGATTTTCTTTTAAGATGTTGGCAATATGCACAATCATACACAGATAATGGAAATATACAAAGAAACCTTAAAAATTGGCCATTTCAGTCAAGTTACGCACTACTAAATATATAAAACAAAACTATTGGCATATATATGAATATTTTCAATACAGAATAAATTTTGACACAAAATCCTGAATTCATATCATAATTATATATTTATATATCCATAGATATAGATATAGATATATAATTAAATATCATAATTGCAAAAAAATCTGCAAAGGACCCAAGTAGATAATTTGAAAGAAATAATAAAGAAGTCAATAAAATAAAAAGCTTGAGGAATAAACAAGGAAAACCCAAGAAAATAGGTGTAATTTCTATCTATAGAATTGGCAAGTTTAAAAACCATTAATACTATGTTCTATTGAATCATTGCTGATAGGTCCTCTTCTATACTGCTGATGGATATATTTTGGAACATAATTTGGCACATGAATTGTAAACTTTTATGACATTTATTGCCTTTGATTCAAAAATTTTAATTCTAAACTAAAATTCTGAAATAATCAGAGATATAGGTAAATATTTATGTACAGAATTGTCATTGTAGCTTTACTTATAATAACAATAGGGAATGAAACATTTTAAATTGCCATCATGAAGGAGAATAAATTAGATTATGGTATACTCATGCATAAGATGGAGAACTATGTTTCCTTTAAATTTTATTTATGAATAATTAATATTTTCATGGAAAATATTAACTTACAAGTTGTGATCAAATTGGGATACAAAGTATACTAGGATTATAAGTATAGAAGTAAAAAAAAGGATACAGCTTTTTTGAAAAAAGATATTATTACTAATGATAAGATTATTGGTGAAAGTTATTTTTTGTTCTTTATGTTTCTGAGTAGTGCAAATTTTCTTCAATGATTGCATATTTGTTTTAAATTAAATAATAACACTTACTTTAGGCAGTCACTTTACCAGTGAATCACAGCCCCACCTGATCTTAACACATTTTTAAAAGTTACTTGTGGCTTCTGGCTCAGGGCAGCAGATTAAATACAAATTTTTCTTCTCTATCTCAATGTTCCTATAAATTGACAATAAAGAGTAAAAATACATACATGAATAAAGTAAATAAAGAGAAACAAGGGCTTTCATTTACTAAACACGTTAAAACAGAGGAAGAAAGCAATCCTGGAGTTTAAGAATCTTGCATAAATAGAAGCAACCAACCTTTCAGGTATAACACCTCTGGAAGAGGTGTTCTTTCTGTTTGCATTTTTAAACCTAATTGCCTAGTAGTTGCTTATTGTATAAACTATTTCAAATGAGTGGGCTTGCTTTTCATTTTGAGATTAGTTCTTAATGTTATTTTGTTCATTGTATTTCAGTTTTAGGGTTTAGTGTGCTTTGTTCTAGCTTACATAGTTCGTTGTGAATGTTTTTTTTTTTCCTGACAACTAGATGTTTCATTTAGTTATCATTTATTATAAAAAGAATTAATCTTTACCTTTTAAAGTCTAATAGCTAACTTATTATACTCCTACCAATTCGAATATACTGTGTTCTCATACTCTTTATTTTCATGAAGTCCTGAAATTCTGATACTTTTTATTTTACCTGAGAGTTGTATAATGATTAATTTCATCTGTCAATGTGAGAGAGCCACAGGGTATGAGTTATTTGTTCAAATATTATTCTGAGTGTCTCTGAGGGTGTACTTGAATGATATTAACAGAGTCAATACACTGAACAAAGCACATTGTCCTCTCCATAGGTGGGCAAACCTTCAGGCTAAGCCCAAACATGGGGTCTTACAGGGTTTGAGCTTGTTGGTCTTTGGATTAGAACTTGAAGCCCTGGCTCTTTTGGTTCTTAGGCCTATGGGCTTGGACAAGAACTGTGTATCAGTTTTTTTAATCTCTAGCTTGTCAACAATAGATTTTGTGACTTCATAGCTTCTATAACTGTGTTATCCAGTTTATTATAATAAATCTCTGTATATGTATATAGTATATGTATATATTTTTCAATATATATATATGATATCCTATATATTGTGTACATACATACGTATGAATGTACACACACATTCTTTCTATGTATCTGTAGAATTCTGACTAATACAAGTTTTTAGCAGAGTTTTATTTATTTATCTTTATTAATGTATAATAGTTACACATAATACTGAGGTTCATTTTAACATAACCATACAAGCATAGAATATAATTTGCTCATTCTTTGATAATTTCCCTTTTACTTCTCATCCTTTCTTTTCCTGTTCCCTTTCCTCTACTCTATTGGTCTGTTTCATTTATAGTTTTTTTAATTAATGCATTATAGATACATAGAAAGATGAAATTCACTGTAGTATAGTCTTATACGTACATAGGGTAGTTTGGTCATTTTCGTTGCACCATTCTTCTGTTTCCCTGTCCCTCCTCCCTTTCCTTCAATCCCCTTCCTATACTCCACTGATCTCTCTTCTATTTTCATAGGATTACCTCCTTTCCCCTAATTTTGGTTTAGTTTCCACATATGGGAGAATACATTCAACACCTGATTTTCTGGGTATGGCTTTTTTAACTTAGCATGAGAGTCGCCAGTTTCACCCATTTTGCAGCAAATGCATAATTTCATTCTTCTTTGTGGTTGAGTGAAACTCCATTGTGTATATATATCACATTGTATTTATCCATCTGTCTGCCAGAGAGCAACTGGGCTTGTTGCATAACTTGGCTATTGTGAATTGCACTCTTATAAACATTAAGGTAGCTGTATCCATATAGTATTCTAATTTTAAATCTTTGGGATATAAAACAAGGAGTGAAACAGCTAGATCATAAGGTGGTTCCAGTCTTAGTTTTTAAGGAAACTCCATTCTAATTCTCCTGAGTAATTGTACTAATTTGCAGTCCCACCAACGATGTATTAGTGTATCTTCCTCCCCATGTCTTCATTAGTATTTATTACTGTTTATATTCCTGGTTAATTTCCATTTTGAATGGTGTGAGATAAAAAGCTCAGTACAGCTTTGATTTGCATTTCCCAAATTGCTAGTGATGTTGAACATTTTTTCATATATTTGTTGGCAATTTGAATTTCTTTTTTTCAAAAGTGTCTGTTTAATTCCTTTGCCCTTTTATTAATTGTTGTGTTTTGTTTGTTTGTTTGGTTGGTTGGTTGTTTTTTTTTTTGGGGGGGGTTTTGAGTTTTGAATTCTTAGGTATTTTGGATATTACACTCTTAAGGAGCAGCTGGAAAATATGTTTTTCCCATTCTGTAGGCTCTTTCTTCACACTCTGGGTTCCTTTGTTGTATAGAAGTTGTTAATTTGATGCCACCCCACATATTAAATCTTGCATTTTAGAAAACTTGCTAAGGAAGTCAGTGCAGATACATATATATTGTAGTGTTGACTCTATGTTTTCTCCTAGCAGTTGCTAAGTTTCTGGTTTAATTGTTTGATCCACATTAACGGAATTTTGTACAAGTTAGAGACAGGAATCAAGTTTTATTTATCTACACATGAATATCCACTTTTCCAACATAATTTGTTAAAAAAGACAAGCTTTTCTCCAATATATATTTTTGGTACCTTTGTCAAGTATCAGATGGTTGTATCTATGAGGTTTGTCTCTGTGACTTCTATTCTATTTCACTGGTCTTGTTATCTATTTTGGTGCCAAAACCATATTGCTTATGTTACTATAGCTCTGTAGTATAGTTTGAGGTCTGGTATTGTAATGCCTTCTGCATTACTCTTCCTGCTCACTTTGATTTGGATTTTCTGTGTCTCTTTTTCTTCCAAAAGAATTTTAAAACTTTTTTCTACTTCTGTGAAAAAAAAATGTCATTGGTATTTTGATGGGGATTGTGTTGAGCCTGTACAACAATTTTGGTAGTACGGCCATTGTGACAATATTAATTCTACCTACTGAGAACATGTGAGGTCTTTCCATCTTCTAAGGTCCTCATCACTTTCTTCAGTATTCTATAGATTTCATTGTAGAAGTCTTTCGCCTCCCTGGTTAGATTTATTCAGCAGAATCATTATTGGAATAAGAAAAAGCAATTGATTCATATATGTTGATATTGTTTCCTGGTACTTTGATGAATTCATTTATCAGCTGTAGAAGACTTCTGGTATTTTGTTGGATCCTCTAGATATAGGATCATGTCATCCACAAAGAAAGATAATTTGACTTCAATTACATTTGTATCCCTTTAATTTCCTTTTCCTGCTTGATTGCTCTGGCTAAAGTTTTAAGAACTATATTAAATAAAAGTGGTGAGAGTGGACATCTTTGCCTTGTTCCTGTTTTTAGAGGCAATGCTTTCAGTTTTTCTCCATTTGGTATGAGGTTTACCTGGATTTATCATATATAGCCTTGACAGTATTTTAAGTCCTTTCTATTCAGAGTTTCTCTAGTGTTTTAAATATGAATAGATGCTGTGCTTTGTCTAATACTTTTTCTGTATCTATTGAAAAAAACACATGATTCTTGTCCTTAAGTCTATGTGTTGAATTACATTCATTGGTTTGCATATATTGATCCAACCTTACATAATTGGGATGAAACTCACTTGATCATAGTGCACTATCATTTTTATGTGTTCTTTAAATGTGGTTTGCGAACATTTTATTAAGGGTGTTTGCATATATATTCAACATGGATATTGACCTGAAGTTTTCTTTCCTGGATGTGTCTTTGTCTGGCTTTGTTATGAGGGTAATTCTGGCTTCATAGAATCAACAACATTCCTTCCTTTTCTATTTCATGGAATAATTTGAGGAGGGTTGGCATTAGTTTTTCTTTAAAGGCCTGGTAGGATTTAGCAGAGCATCATTCTGGTCCTGGGATTTTCTTTCTTATTTGTTCTTATTAATTCATGATAATAGAATGTATTTTGATGTATACATATATGGAGTATAGGTTCTCATTCTTTTGATCATACATGGTGTAGAATTACATTGTCATGTAATCATATATGCACATAGAAGAGAAATGTCTGATTCATTCTACTATCTTTCCTATTCCCATTCTCCCTCCGTTCTCTTCATTCACCTTTGTATAATCAAAAGTACTTCTATTCTTCCCTAATCCATCCCCACTTTATTGTGAATTAGCATCTGCATATCACAGAAAACATTTGGCCTTTGGTTTTTTTGGGATTGGCTTATTTCACATAGCACAGTATTCTTTAGTTCCATCCATTTACTAGTAAATGTCATAATTCCATTCTTCTTTATGGCTGAGTAATATTCCATTGTTTATATGCACATGTATATGAAAATTTAAGCTAATACCAAACAATTAAATTGAAGCAGCTATTAGAAACCTTCTAGAAAAGAAAAGCCCAGAACCATTCTTCTCTGGAAGGTTTCTAATAGCTGCTTCAATTTCATTGCTTGTTATTAGTCTGTTTTTCTGTATCTCTGTCTTCATGGTTCAAATTGGGTAGGTCATAGGTCTATAGGAATTTGTTAATTCTTCAAGATTTTCTAGTGTATTGGAATATAAATTTTCAAAATTATTTCTAATGATCCTCTGGAGTTCAGAATTAGTCTATGGTGATGTCTCCTTTTTCATCTCTACTTTGTTGATTTGAGTCTTCTGCTCCTTTTGGTTAGTTTGGCTAAGGACTGATCAATCTTGTTTATCTTTCAAACAACAGACTGTTTCATTGATACTTTGTATTTTTATTATCAATTTTATTAATTTTATTTCTGATTGTAATTATTTTCTATCTTCTACGATTTTGGAATTAGTTTGTGCTTTTTCTATGAACTTGAGGTGTATTATTATCATTTATTTGGAATCTATATTTTAGTGTAAAAACTCAATGTCATACATTTTCCTCTTATTTAACTGCCTTGATACTATCCCAGAAATTTTGATATGTTGTATTTCTATTTTCATTTGTTTCTAACAACTTATTTCTTCCCTGAATTATTCTGTGACCCATTCTTCATTCAAAAGAACATTATATAATCTCCAGGTTCTATAATGATTTCTATTTTTTATCTTTTCTATTTCTAGTTTAATTCAATTATGATCTAACAAGATTATGATGCAATGAATTATCTATTTTGTGTTTGCTAAAATTTTATTTCTATCCTAATATATGATCTATTATAGAGAAAGTTAAATGTACTGTTGAGAAAAAAAGTGGACTCAGTTGTTGATGGGTGAAATATTCTATAGATGTCTGTTATGTACATTTGATTAGTAATATGTTTAATCTCTAAAGAATCTGTACTTAGATTATGCATAGATATCCTATTCAATAGTGAGACAGTGTTGACACCAACCAATATATTGTATTGTACTCTATTCTTTATATTGAGAATGGTTTTATATACATAGATGCATTGTTTGGACATAAATATTTATATCATCATATCTTGCTTGGATGAATCTTTTTATATATAGTGACATTCTTTGTTTCTTCTGATTAATTTTGTCTAGAAGTCTACTTTGTATGATATGAAAATAGCTACACCTACTTGCTTTTGGCTTCCATTTTTCATGGTATAGCTTTTCCTCTCCTTTCACCTTCAGTCTCAATGACTGTGCCTATAAGATGAGTCTCTTGTAAATAATATATGATAGCTTCTTATTTTTAATCCAATATGGTCATCTAGGTTTTTTGATTAGAAAATTTGGACCATTTACATTCAATTTTATTCTATATAGGGAGATGATTTTTATTTCCTGCCATTTTGATTTATTTCTAATGCCCAATTCAGAATTAATTCTCCTTTGACTATTCATCTAGTGCAATTTATACTATGCTGGTTTCCATTTTTATAACTTTTTCTGCAAGAAATATGTTTCATAGTGCAAACAGTCGTTATGAATTATTTAAATTTTGGATTATAATGGAAGGTTTCTATTTCCTCATTAATTCTGATGAATATCTTTCCTGGATATAGTAATTTCATTTGGAACCTCTTTTCTTTTAGTGTTTGGTATGTATTATTCCAAACCCTTATAACTTTTAGGGACTGTATTGAAAAATCATTTGAAATCTGATTTGACATATATAAATGTGACTTTCTGTATTTCTCTTATGGTTTTCAAAATTCTATACTTATTCTGTATATTAGGCATTTTCATTATCATGTGTCATACAGACAATCTTTATTGGTTTTTCCTATTTGGGGTTCTGATGTTTCTTGTATTTGGTTTCCAGTTCATTCCAAGATTTGGAAAATATTCTGATATTCTTTCATTGAAAAATATTGTGGATTCTTTTATCTTGCTTTTTGGAGCCTTCTTCTACCCCAATAATTTTAAAATTTGCTCTCTTAATGTTATTTCCAATTTCTTGAATGTTATAGTCATGCTCTCTTAACATCTTTTCTTTATTGTCAACTTTATTTTGTCTACAAGATCTGAGGATTTAGCATCAAAATGGTCTAATATATTGGTGACTTTTTTCACCGACTTTTCAAATTTGGTTTACAGAGTCATTTCCAGGATTTCCATTTAGCTCTTTCTGTTGAAATCATTTCCACTTCCTGTTTTTTAAGTTCATTCTCTACATCATCTTTTAATTCTTTCAACATTTTAAATCCAAACGTTCTAAATTCTTTCTCCAACATTCCCTGCACTTGGTGTCAATGGGATCAGTTATTGAAGTGTTGGGAACTCAGTGGTTTGTTCCCTTGCCTTTTCATATTGCTTATATGTCCACCTATCTATTGGGATGATTATCACTTCTTTTATGCAAGGAACTATATAATTAACTTCTTTCTTTTAAGAGGCCCTAACTGGGAAATTATGTAGGTATTGCTCCTTTCACTCAATGTGTTTTTCCCCAGTATCAGCACTATTTGAATGATAGAAGACATTAAACCCTGTTTACTACAATTGCTTCAGAGCAAAGCCGGATACTAATCAACCTTAGGAAAAACAAAAAGTTGTTGACAGCATTCTCTACAGTTCCTCTAACCTAGGTGTAAATGTTCTCTCAGGTCAGTTGCTCCTTCACTGTCTCCTTTCTGGGGTATGGAGGACCAGGAGTCATAGCAAGTTCTGCTCTGTTGCCCCTTCTTACCTAGTAACCGCACCTCTGCTTCCCTCTCATTGCCATGTTCCTCCTTCTATCCCACAGACTTGGTGGGGACCCTACCAGAAGAAGAGATAGGCATATTATGGTAACTTTCAAAGAGCCACCCTAACCTATTACAGAGTTTTATCTTTTTAAAATTCCTGGTGGAAGAGGCTTTCTGTTTTATGATTAGGAATTTTTTTTAAGTTGCAATGTAGACAGTTAATAGAATATATTGCTTTAATTATATACATGTATGCAATCTTATTTAGTAGGACTTCTATAACCACACTATTTTGGAAGAAAATGAAAACTTATCTGTTTGGCTTGAGGAAAGGTGTAATTCTCTTCCTTTTGTCAATGCCTCCTCTTTGTCCTTGAGTATCCTGTGGCTTATTTCTATGAAAGTTGTTGCTATATTCAATGCAATCTACTGTCATGAACTGTTTGCCTAAACTGGAGTGGTAAATAAAACAAAAATAAAATTTTATTTGTTCATACTGTGTATACTTTTTTCCTCTTTAATTTTATCCTACTGTATCTAACTAACTATAGAAAAAATTATCAAGTTTATGGGCCCAAAAAGAGATTGGTTTGACAATTTAGCTTTATAAATAATCAGTTCAAATTAACATGCATAAAATATGACTCAAATTTGGAAATGATTCATAAAGAGACTACATTTTTATTTTACCACTTTTTTTCCCACAACCATTTTGAATTCTAAAATTCTGTTCCACAAACTAGTTAAAAATCTTGCATTCGTAGAGGATTCATAAAATTATCCAAAACATTATTAATTTATAAAGGGTAAAGAACACAAAACAGTCTATTAGTTGAATAAATGACAAAATATATAAGAAAAAAAAAATATTATATATATATATATATATATATATATATATATATATATATATATATGAAAAATAACTTAAAAGGAATACAGGTTTATTTTGGCTTATGATTTCAGTTCATGGTCATTTGGCTGGGTTGTTTCTAGGTCATAGTGAGGAAGAACATCACAGTGGTGAATGTGTAGTAGAAAGCAAAGCTCTTCACTTCATGGTGGCCAGAGGCAGAGAGACAAACCATTACTTTATATGATAAATAAGCAAAGTTCTACTTTAAAACTTTATGTGAATATCAGAAAAAGCTTTGAATAGTATATTTCTTACAATTGCCAGAGAAATTTCCTTTAAAATGTGTTAACGGCATGTTTTATTTTACATAAATATCCCAAATTTCCTTTTTTTAAGGTAATAACAAAAGAACTAAGCACGGTGAAGTTAAATAATATTTAGGAAACTAAAGAAACTCTATCTTTATTTTGTTGGTTAGATTCATTAATTAATCAGATTTTAATGCAATTTGTTCCATCATGAAAAGTAAAATTATTATTTTTAAAAATTGTATAAAACAATTTTCATGCTCATCAAAGTCATTCCATATCATCATATCGGGAAAATGACAGAGGCGTAGTTCAAATTTATTTGGCTTTCATGAACAATACTTTGGAAATATGTTAAGAAATTGAATTTACACTTTTATGTGTAAAAGGGAGTAGTTCTTAACAAGCACTTTTTTGACACATGTGAGGTCACACGTCTTATCCCATTGAAATGGAAATAATAGCCTCTACTGCTTATTCAGTATTTTTGAAGAGTAATTTATAGAATTACTGGAATTGAAAAAAAAAAAACTCTTGGTATTACAACTTAGCGAATGGATGAGGTAAACTATTTTGACAGCTTGATCGGTGAACACCACCACCATTCTCATAATAGCAGATGATACAGTAATAATGTAATAATATGCCTACTTTTTTAGTAGAGTAGTAACAGTTGGGAATACAAGTTCACAAATGATTTAGTTGTAGGGGAGGTAGACATAGAGATAAAAAGAAGAATTTAGAGTGAATTTGAGGTTATTCCTAATATATGTCCCTCTTACATACTAGCATTTGAATGTTTCATTAAGGCAAAAAGTTGTAGTGTCAACTATAATGTGTTTGAAATTGTGTTTTAACTATATACCTATCTTAACCTAAGGTAAGCATAATTTTAAAAATACATGGTTAAAATACATGAGGTAAGTATAAACTATATGACTTGAAACTTCAGTGTTTCCTTCAAATTAGTAATTGGATAAATTCTATAATTAATGTAGTAATTATGTATTATGAATACTTTTGTGAATACCTGTGATTAACCCACAAAAATATATATGTTCTCATAGCTTTCATATTTAAAAATAATAAAATTCTGAACACAGCCTTAGAAGTTGGTCATATAATTTTAATATTTTCTCTATGGCAACATATTAATCCCATCATGCATGCATTTAGTTTAATCAGATTTCACCATATAGATTTAGAGATAGACAGGGAGAGAGAAAAGGCCGAGATGGGGTGAGAAGGGGAGAAACAAAGAGACTAGGAGATAGGTATAGAATGATAGAGATAAAAAATTTAAAAGATAGGTAAAGAGGATAAGAAAGTTATATACAGGACAGAAAATTCCATCTATGGTTTTGTACAATAGGTCAACATGCTCCTGAGTTGTTGTTGTTGTTGTTGTTGTTGTTGGGCGTGACACTTTTCTCTCATAAGGGCATGTCCTCACACTCAGTGAAGTCTATTGTAATATTACATTTGTCATGTATAATTCTTGGCAAATGTATACTACCATATGAATTTTTATGTGACAGAAATCTATATTCAAATGGATACTACATTTTATATGCAATTTAAGAAAATATTTAAAATATGATAAATAAACCTGTTAAGTAAAAATCTACAATATGAACAAGTTTCTTCCTTATCCTAGTTTATATTACCCAAGTGCCAAACAACAGTTTAAAAGTGAAATTTTGGATATTAGCTATATTTCAAAGTTAAATTCATGGTTGGAGCTCTCAACTATTAGAGAATGTGGTGTCCATATTTAATATCTATCTCACAGAACAAGACTAGCTTTGAATAACCATTCATTGCAGAGCTGTAACTGTCATCATCAATACTTCCATCATTCATTAATTTGCTTTATCAGATAAATATTTACAACTGCTTATTAAGCATTTATCTTAACTCATGTAATCTTGAAGCAAATTCTGTAATTTAGTTATTATTGCCCTCAACAATAAGAAAATAGGAAAGATGAGCTAGATAGCCATTGGGCTGAGTTAGGCTCTGAACACAGATCTTTCTGAATCCAAAGTCTATACTATTTTAGGAAATTCTCTTTAATGCAAAAATCTAAAAAGAGCAATATGTAAAAGGAATAATAGGCAAAGTGTTATTTTCAAAACTGTATTTTACTTTATTTCTGTAGTTGGCATCATATTTACCATTTATTTATGAAGTAGTTTTTAAAATCTTTTGCATATATTATCAAATAAAATATCCATATACTTCTTTCTTCTTGTTGTTGTATTTGTCAGATACCCATCAGTTATGGTTATGTTTCTGATTGGAAGATTTTTCATTTCAAGAAAATGTGAAATGTTTCCATGGAGATCAGCTTGAGATAGCCCAGTGACGAACTTCTTAGCTATAATTTCACATTGGTTTCTATGGTTTCCAGATAGGGGAAGAAAATGAAGTTGCAGATTTTCTTGTAATGTAAAAGGTTATTGGAAAATAAACAATACTGCTTAAATTAATGCCATCCCTCTCATGAAAATAATTGCTGTTAATATCAAACATGAAAGATTTTATGATTATGTCATACATATATGCACTTTTCTGCAGATTTAATACCTATCATGATACTTATCAGGATAATTAAACAATGCAAAATTAGCACTTACCTCTCTTTATTTTGGCAATTGTTACTAATAACTGGTTTGCAATCTCAAATTCACATTTATTATATCACAACTTTAAAGATATCATACAGTACATGTTAAATCAGTAAAAGAAAAAAAAATTGTGGGAGAAAATTCTATGACAAAGACCTATGTCTTTTCTATATCTATATCTATTTACACCTGAGACCAAAATTCATATGGTTATTTAGGCAGGTCTTATAATTATTGATTAGATGGTATCATGAAGTAAGAACTGAATTTCATGTTTAAATCCCATTAAATTGGTTGCACACAAATCAGAGTGGTCAAACAAATATCATCCACTTGGCCCTACTAACTAGTGTGACTCTTTTCCTTTCCAATTCTCCCAATAGTTGGGATGCAGCCACAACATTTATCTATCACTTAAACATCATCTCTCAGGATAAGAATAGGGCTATCTTTTCTTGTAAAGTTTGTGAAATTTCTAATGGAGCAATCAACTAAAAACCAAGAGGTGTGTATTTGATTTCTATCTCCATGTTTAACTGACCTCCATGTCATTTAACCAACCCATAGCTAATAGTGGGTATATATCTAGTCAACAGAGTAAATGAACAGTTAATGGAATTTACAGAAATACTGTAAATTTCAAAGGAGAAAACATTTTGTCCTGTACCAACTGTAAATGCACATGATTATGATGAATTTTAATTATTCACTTTCTACCTATTATTCATACTTACTCAGAGCTCAGTAGTAAAACATACCTCCAGTAGACCAGTTTCCAATTAAAAATAGCATGTGTTAAAACTAATTCTCCATCTTGTATGAGAGCAAACAAATATGTTCAATAACTATCAAATAGTATATTTTATTAATAATATACACACACACATGCATATACATATATAAGTCTAAAGAAGTTGATTTAAATTCCAGTTTCAAATAATCAAATATTGTAGATAAAGTTAAAGGGAAAAAGTAACTATGATTTTAAAATACTTATTACATGCCATACTCATTCCTTACCACCAGTTCCTATTTGGTACATTCTTTTCAGAATCTTATTGATTCCCATAACTTTCACAAAAATCTGATTCTCTTTCTAGCTCCTTATTCAATCCTCTATTACAACTTTCAACATGTAAGTTGAAGAAAGACTGGTAAACAGTGTAGCTTGGAAGGAAAAGAACAGGTTCTACTAAGGAGGTAAAAGATCTCTACAATGAAAATTATAGAACACCATAGGGAAAAAAATTAAAGAAGATCTTAGAAGGTGGAAAGACTGTTCATGTTCTTGAATACTCAGAATTAATATTGTAAAAATATCCATACTATCAAAATAAATATAAAAATTCAATGTAATCCTCATCAAAATACCATGACATTCTTCACAAGAATTAGAAAAAAGTTATGAAATTTATTTGGAACAATAAGAGACCCAAAATGGCCATATAAATTTTGAACAGAAGAGTGAGACAGGAGATAATCACAATATTCAATCACAAATTATACTATAGGACTACAGTAACAAAACAACTGATATTAGTATAAAAACAAACATGTAGACTAATGGAATAGAACAGACGAACAGAGACAAATCCAAATTTTTAAACTGATACTGGACAAGGTGCCAAAAATATATGTTGGAAGAAAGACAGCCTTTAAACAAATGGTACTGGGAAAGCTGGATATTGATTTGTAAGATGAGAAATTAGATCCCTATTTCTCACCCTGCACAAAATTAAAATAAAAATGAATCAAAGACTTAGGAACTAAACCAGAAACCTTGCAACTTCTGGAAGAAAATGTAAAGCCAATACTCTATCCCAAAGGTGCTGGAACCAACTTCCTTAACAAAAACTCCTAAGACACAAAATATACAACCAAGAATCAATAGGTGAGGTGCCATCAAATTAAAAAGCTTTTTGCACAATAAAGGAAATGATTAAAAGCATGAAGAGAACATCTAAAGTATGGGGAAAAATTCTTTGCCTGCTGCTCCTCTAACAGGGGAGTAATATCCAGAATACATAAAGTACTCAAAACTAAAAATCATAATAAAAACAACCCAGTCAATAAACAGGCAAAAGAACTAAACAGACATTTCTCAAAAGAAGAAACACAAATGGCCAACAAATATATGAAAAAATGTTCAACATATCTATCAATCAGAAAAATGCAGATCAAAAGTACACAAAGATTTCATCTCACTCCAATCACACTGGCAATTTTCAAGAACACAAATAATAATAAATGCTGGTGAAGATGTGGGGAAAAGGTACATTCATATATTGTTAGTGAGACTGCAGACTAGTACAACCAATCTGGAAAACATTTTAAAGATTCCTCAAAATACTAGGAATGGAATGCTTATATGTCCCAGCAATCCCATACTTGTTATTTATTCAAAAGAATCAGCCATTTCAATATTCATAGCAGCAAAATTCACAATAGCCAAATTATGGAATCAGTCCAGATGAATATCAATAGATGAATGAATCAAAGAAACTGATGTATATTCACAATAGAGTTTTACTCAGCTATAAAGATTAACGAAATAATGAAATCTGCTAGTAATTGGATGGAAATGGGTTCAAATGTTTTCTCTCACATGCAAAAGTTAGAACAAAACAAGGGAAAGAGAGTAATGGTGGGGATTGGATATCATAAATAAATAAGGAAGATCAGTAGAGCAGAAGATAGATAGAAAGAGGGAGGGAATAAGGACAGGAAAGAGGAAAACTTTGGATTTAATTTTAAAAATCATGTTATATGCATATATAAAGGTGCCAAAGGGAACTTCACCTTTATTTACTTGTAGAAAATATAAATTAAATAAATAAAGGAGTGAAAGGAAGACCAGTAGAGCAGGGGAAGGAGAATAGAAAGGAGTAGGGGAAGGAGGAGGCAGGGTGGCAATTGAAATAAAATTCTTTGCATGTATGATTTTGTCAAAATGAACCCAATTACTCACTATAATGCTCTAAAACAAAAAGAAAGGAAGAAAGAAAGAAAGAAAGAAAAAAGAAAAGAAGGAAGAAAGAAAGGAAGAAAAAGAAAATAACAGGTTCTAAAGCCAAAAGAGATCTTGGTTTGAGTCTTGAATACGTTGTTTACAAACTGTATGTTCAGGAAAGTTTTAAAACTAGAGATTACAAGCATGTCCATCTATAACCCCATAGATAGTTATTATAAGCTTTCCAAAGAAGAAAAAAATCGGGTCTGGTTCAGCTTCAGGTTTGATCCTGAAGGAAAAGGATTTTTTTTTTTTTCCTGAAGAGCTGTACAAATTTTCTTCCTCTCTGGAAGGAAAGATGGTCAGAAGGACAATTATACACAGAATCATGGGTACAAGCTAATATCTTGATAGGATGATCAGAGAATTAGAAGGAACTCTTAGAAAATTGGTAACAAGAAGTCTGAGAATGAATTGTATGAATATATTTCAACAAATGAGTGCAGAGATAATATTCATGTCCCACATAAATAAATGCTCACTGAAAAGATACTCAGCAGAGAAGCATCTTAATAATGAGGTGGACATGATGATCCATTATTATAACTTTCCTAGCCACCCTGTGTTTTCATAGTGTCTCAGAGGTAAGAGTTACCATGGCAGCAAGGATTAATGCTACATATCAGCTGTGCAATGCAGACTTACACTTATGAGAGCTACTCTGGTTATAGCCATTGCTGAGCCAAATGGACAGATCAACACTGTACCTACATTTGGTACCATTCTCTGAGGAAGGGAAAACCATCAGTACTGAGTTGATTACATTAAACCAATTCTATCATGGAAAAGGCAGCACTTTGTTTTCCTTTTAATACACATTAAGTAGATTTACCTTTTATCTCTATAAATCTTCTATGAAACACTGTTATCCATGGACTTGAAACATACCTTATTCAGCATCATGTTAGGCTATTCATTCCTGATTTTGATTAAGAAAATCATTTTATAACAAATGAAATGCAGTGATGTACTCATGCTATGGGAATCAAGTAGTGGCATGTTTTCAATCACTGATAAAACAGTGTAACAACCTTTTGAAGTGTTAGATATAGGTTTTTAGTCAGCTTTTCACTTCTGTGACAAAAAGACCTGACAAGAACAATTTTAAGGAGAAAAAGTTTATTTGGGGGCTCATGGTTTCAGGGGTACTCACTCCATGGAAGGCTGGCTCCATTCCTTGGGGCCCAAGGTGAAACAGATCATCATGTGGAAGAGTATGATGAAGGGAAGTGGCTCAAGACATCACACCAGGAAGCAGAGAGAGAGACTCCACTCACTATATATACAAAGTATATACCTATAGGCATGCCTGCAATGACCCATCTCTTCCAGCCACATCCTACCTGCCTTCCATTACCACTCAGTTAATCCCTCTCATGGAGGGATTAAACTCTCATAACCAAATGACTGGGTTAAACTCTCATAACCAAAATATTTGACTTCTGAATATTCTTACCTTGTCTCATACATAAGATTTTGGAGGATAGTCCAAGAGCTCATATACATCTCACAGTAAAAAATATATTTAGTCCATTTCCAAGAGTCCACATAGTTGCAGCTGTTCCAAGATATCCCAAAGTTCAAGTCCAAAGTCTTACATCATAAACCTCTATAAAAATCAATAGCAATTTACAAGTATCCAACATACAAAGATACAGAGTAAATATTTCCATTCAGAAAAGTAGGGGCATAGAAAGAAGGGATGGGACCAAAGCAAGATGAAAATCCAGTTGGGCAAACAAGTCTTGTAGTTCTGTATCCAGCACATGGAGCACATTGGCATCATGATTTCTCTCTCCAAAGTGCTTATGAAGCTCCGCCCCTGTGGCTTTGCTAATTGCAGCTCACATTCCCTCTCTGTTGTCTTGTCTCTGCTGTATTTCTGCAGCTTTCCTAATAGTCCACAAAAACAGCATTTTTTAATCTTGGAGGTCTCCACTTTGGATTTGGCTTTCTCTACATTTCTCTCATGGGCTGCCTGCAGGGACTATGCCTGGTCTGCCATTTTTCCTTTGAAATTTTTGTGGAAGCCTCCATGATCCTCTAACTCCAGCATCCTGAAATCATGCAGAAACAGTACCATGAGGGTGACACCAAGGTCTGCCACCATCTCCATCAATAGGATAAATAGCCAAGTCTCCAGGGATCATGGCCACTTAGGCAGCTTCTGGGTGCCTGAGCATGGTAAAAACACTTTGTAGACTGCCCCATGCAAGAAGAGTGCCCAACTGGTCTCTTCTCCAAGGAATTTTTACTTTTACTCCCTTGAGGCTGAGATGGGTATGTTCCTGCCAATTCCTGAGATGCACTTAAGTCATTTTTCTTATTGTCTCTGGTCAAAGTCTTTAGCATTTCTTTAGAGGCTTTAAAGTCTTTAATAACCACACAGTCTCAGTTTTACTCCTACCTTTCAAGTCCAAGATATTCAAATATTTCCACTCTGTTCTCAGCTCCTGAATATCACAACAAACTTTACTAAAAGCTGTAAGCAATAACCATGCCACTGCCTGAATACTATGCTGTCTAGAAACTTCTTCTGCCAGATTAATAATTCTATCACCTATCAATTCATCCCCAAAGAAAGTCTCAGGACATAGGCAAAATGAAGACAACTTCTTAGCCAAGACAAAATATATAGTGAGCTTACTCTTTACTCTCCACAGACAGATCAGTATTTTGGTCTTCTGAGTTCCCATCAGAATTGCCCATAAAGCTCTGCTTTTAACAATCTAAAACTTTTCCAGCTTGCACTGCTAAACTTTCAAAATTCCTCCCACAACTTCCAAAAAGCTAGAAAAGCTTCTAAACCACACGTTCAGGTTAGTCACAAGATGTAGGCACTCTGACCACGGAAATGTACAGGAAAGCATTCCTCTGGTGAGCAAACACCGGCGGGTAACAGGCACTGTTTCCCACACTTGGAGTGCCCAGCAGTTTCCCCTTGAAGCTAGTAAGATAAATATTCAGGTACACTATATAATTTCTATGGTGATATCCTTGGAGAAAAGGACTCTGTTTTAGTTAGCTTGGACTTGATCTCAGTTATCTAGCACTTAGGATTAAAGGAATACCAAATCATAATGTAGTCATGGTACTAAGGAGCTATGTAACTTTTGAGATAAACAAGGCTGCTTGAAGGAGCAGCCACTTCTTTTCTTCCCTCTGCATCTTGTCTTTGTGTCTCCTTTGATCTTCTTTAAAAGAATGTTCCCACTTCTTGTTATCAATTTATTTTAGTTTCTTCACTGCTGCTATGAACAAAAGACCTGACAAGAACAATTTTAAGGAGGAAAAGTTTATTTGGGGGCTCATGGTTACAGAGATCCTCAGTCCATAGAAGGCTGGCTCCATTCCTTGGGGCTCAAGGTGAGGCAGAACATCATGGTAGAAGGGTGTGGTAAAAGACACAGCTCAAGACATTACACCAAGAAGCAGAGAGAGACAACACTTACCAGATACAAAGTATGTACACCAAAAGTGTGCCCTCAATGACACACATCTTCCAGGTAGACTCTACCAGCCTTGAGTTAACACTGGGTTAATCTCTATCAGTTAAGGCTCTCATAACCCAATCTTTTCTGCTGTATGCCTTCTTTCACTGTCTCACACATGAGCTTTAGGGAGACACATCACGTCTAAACCATACAGATAGCAACAACTGGTTAACACCATCTTACATGGCTGAACTAATATCTTCTAGGATGTTGGATATGCTTTACATTCTCAGAGGCAAATTTGTAGGTCTGGAAATAAAAGGTGAATATAAGAGTGGTTCTTCTCACTCTTACACCCAAATATCCACAGAAATGTTTGTCTTCTGTTGCCCAGACTGTAGGCTTTCTGGGACTAGAAATCTTAGGTTTCTCTTAGGGATCACAGCAATGGTGACATTAAACTAGAAGGTGAAAGCCCAACCCTAAGAGGGCTTTGTAACATTTTTTTTTTTTTTTGCTGGGGGGGATACAGACAGTATTTTTTTAGTTTAAAGAATGTTGCATCATCTTAGAAGGAAGCATGTTTTGCTGCTGCCTTCATTTGAAATGAAAGTATGGTTAGGATAACTGTGCACTAATGTCAAGTTGGCATAGCATAATATGGCTTTCTAAGTGTCTACGTAGGTAAGCTTAAACTAATTTTCCCAGTTTTATTAGCCTTAATTATTACAACAAAGTATAAAAAGCAGCTAAATATGAAAATAAAAGTTTAATCTAGCTTATAGCTTTGGAGGTTCAAAGTCCAGGATGGTGCAGAACTATTGCTTTAGTAAGACCACCAGATGGCAGCTCATCATGGTAGGAGTGGAATGTGTATAAAGAGCTACATCACCAGTCAGGAAGTCTGAGAGAGAATAGCATCCCAAAGTTCCTTAAGTCATGCCCTCAACTACTTAAGGATCTCCCACTATGCCCTACACCTCGCCATAGGGCCATCCTGGGGACCACACCCTTAATATATGTACTTTTGGAGACACTCAAATTCAAATCATAGCACCAGTGTTCCTTTCCCTGTTTGGTTTCAGGTTAGAGTCAGCTACAAGAGAAAAACGCGTGAGATAGTGCAAGTGAATGTGAAATACAATTTTACAATTAGGAAGTTAGTGTAGAGCATCCAGCACTATGGCAGCTTGTGTAATTTGTTGCTGATCTGGCTTGTTTCTTTGATAAGAAATACTATCTAGGCCTATAACTATTTAAAATCCCACCACTTTTTTTCCTTCAGCATTTCTGAGTCCTTGGCCAGGTGAATATGTATTCCCATAGTGAGGAGCACAAATTCTCTGGTAGGTCATCCAAGTTATTTTAATTACAACCAATCAGCTTCATGATTTCAGGGCATTCTTCCCAATTCCAGTTGGTGGTACCTTTCCCCCACTTCACATGAAGCTTTTCTGTACTGACAACCTGTTTTATACTGGTTACACAGGCAATAGTCTTGTAAAGGATTCTCTACCAGCTCCCATAATTGCACTCATTCTAATTATTCCATAATTAATCACATATTCTATGCTACTCATACTGGTTCTGCCTCCCTGATTAAACCCTTACTGATCTAAGTGGTATGCAGAATATACAAAAAAAATCTACAAATAATAAAAGCAGCAAAAGAGAAAAGTAAGCAAAAAAAAAAAAAAGAACAGAAAAGTCACACAATAGGAAAAAATGAAAAGATAACACAGGATGTTCAAACTCCTAAATAATCAGAAAAATAAAAATTAGTTAAAAAATTAAAAAAAAAACATGAACTACTATTTCATCCTCATCAAAGTAGAAAATAGTAAAACTTATGAAAACTCTAACCACTTTCAAAAATAATTTAGAAATACCGCAAAGCTTAATATGGGCATTCCCTAAAACCTACTAATTCTGCATGTACAAAGAATTCTGGAGGAACTCAAGACAGTAAAAACTGGGGATAGGGTGATATGTAATATCCTTTATCTTGAGAATAATTATACTAACATAGATATATTTGATGTTGAGGATATTAACCTTGAAGTTGGTCATACAGTAGTAGGAGGAAGTCTTTGTTGGCAATTGAGTATCCCTTAAGGTAGCCCCCAATGATCTCTTCCATCAGGTAATCATGTCCTTGTATAAACCCACCCCCTTATGTATGGGCTTGATTTAATTGCTTATATCTGGAGAATAGAATGTGGAGTGGTAACAGACTTTAACCCGCAAGATGAAGCCACAAAAAGATTGGCATCTACCTTGGGAATCCTCTATAATTCTGATGGATATCAGGTAATTTATCATGAGCTTCCCTATGGAGAGATCCACATAACAAAGATTTCACAGCCAGCCAACATCTAACAAGAACCTGAGGACAAACAATCATATAGGTAAATTTGGATGTGGATCCTCCCTCAGTTTTGCTTTGAAATGATGACAATACTTTGTGACACTTTGTAGAAATATGAGATCCTATACTCAAGGCACTCAGATAAGCCATGCTCAGATTCCTGACCCATAGAAACTGTGAGTTAATAAATGTTTTAAGTCACTGAGTTTAGGGTTGTGTTACTCATCTCAGTGTTGCTGTGAAATAATACCTGACAAGAAAAACTTACAGTAGGATAAGTTTATTTGGGGCTCATGGTTTTATAAGTTCATTCCATGGTTGGTCAACTTCAGTACTCAGTACTTTAGTTCCAAGATGAGGCAACTTCAGTACTCAGTACTTTAGTTCTTGGAAGAGAAAGGCAGAGGAAAGCTTGTCACTTTCTGTTAGTCCAAAAGTAAATAAAGAAGATGAGGTGGAGGGCCAAAACACAAACCCTAAAGTCATGTCCCTAGTGACCTATGACTTGACTCCTCAAGTCATGCCCTACCTGCCTATAGTTATCAAATCCATTCAAATTATTAATCAATTAAATGGATTATTCAGTTGATTAGGTTTTAACTCTCATAACCTAATAATTTCATCTCTGAACACTCTGCATTGTGTAACATGAGTTTATTGGGGACACCATCCAAACCATAACATTCTATCCCTGACCCCAAAACAACACATTTATCTTACAATGGAAAATTGTGAGATATTTAGTTCATCAGCAAGTGTCTTCATAATTTTAAAGAGTTTCAGATTTGCCCAAAAGTTTAAGTCCAAAATGTCCTCTAAAACTCAAAGCAAACTCTTATCCATGAGTCCCTATTAACAACAACAAAAAAAGATAAAATACTGTATATTTTCAATATACAGTAGCATAGACTAAATATTCTCATTCCAAAGGGGAGAAACAGAGACATAGAAGGAAGGATACCAAAACAAGAATGAAAATCAGCTGTAAACATTAGGTCCTATAGCACCATATCTAGCATCTGGGGCAAATGGAAGTGAACTGTGCTCTCCAAAAAGCTTGAGCTTTAGGCCCTGCCCTATGGCCTTACTGGCTGCAGCCCACATCATCTCTCTCTTAAACTGGCTCTGTATGCAGATAGCAACTACCTCAGTAGATGTTCCTCATTAGAGGCCTCTCTTAATCCCAGGGTCCTAAGGTAGCTTCAGTTTCCTTCTTACAGTTTCACATATTGCCCTCTCAAGGACTTTCCATAAAGATTCCACCAGGCCTTCTTTTGAAAGCTTTGTGAATCTTCCATGATGCTATAACTAGCATCCTGTGTTCCTGAAGAAACAGAACCACATGGACGATACCAACATCTGCCATCAACTGAAGCACTAGCTTGACCACAACTGCAGCAATTCCTAGTACTGGGGTGAATAAACATGGTGAAATGAATCCTAGTGAAATACCTCCTAGGTTCCTCTGTGTAAGCCAGGTGCCTCCAAGTTCTCTTAAATGAGTTTTCATTTTTTATACCCTTGAGCCTAACATGGGTATGGTTTTGTTGATTCCTGAGATGACTTTAAGGCATCTTTTCTATTGTCTATATGTAAAATACTTAGATTCTCTTTATAGGCAGTAATCTCATCAACAACCATGCCTTGCTTTGTCCCAGTCTTATGTCTGCTTTTCTGTACAAACTTAAAATTTATATATATATATATATATATATATATATATATATATATATATATATTTAAATCTGCTTTCTGATTCTAGTTCTGCTCCTCGATAAAAGCTTCCAGAAATACCCATGCCACTGCCTGAATACTGTGTTACCTGAAATTTCCTTCATCTGGTTAATTAGCCCATCACCTTTAAACTCAACCTCACAGAAAGTCTCTGAGCATGGGAAAAATGTAGACATGTTCTTTGCCAGAATTTAACATGAATGGACTACAGTCCAATTCCAAACAGAGTCCTCGTTTCCTGAAAAGTCATGAACATAGTCTTTAATGTCTGCATTTCTCTAGGCATTTTGGTCTTCTGAACTCTCACCAGAATCATCCATTAAGCTCTAATTATAAAAATCTAAGGCTTCTCCAGCATGCATTTTCAGACTTTTCCAAACTTCTCCCACAAATCAGTTCCAAAACTTTTGAACCACAAGATCAGATTAGTCATAGGAATGACCCCACTTCTTGGTACCAATTTCTGTATTAGCTTTTCATTAGTGTGAACAAAATACCTGATAAGAACAATTTACAGAAGGAAAAGTTTATTCTGGCTTATGGTTTCAAAGGTTCAGTTAATTGACTCAATTGTTATAGGTATAGAGTGAAGCAAAACATTATGGCGAAAGGGAATGACAGAGGAAAGCTGCTTGACTCATGGCTGCTAGAGTGTGAGAAGCCAGGGAAAAAGCATATAACTCCCAAGGCATGTTATCAGTAACCTGCTTCCTCCAGCTATACCCCATCTACATAAATACAACTTAGTAATCCATTCGAATTATTAATCTATCAACCATCAAATGAATTAGTCAGCTCATGAGGTTATAGCTCTCATAATCTAATCATTTCACCTCTGAAAATTTTTCTATTATAAACATGAGCTTGTTGGGAGATACTTCATAACAAATGCAAAAGTAGGATAATTCCTAAAATGGCAATAATATTCTCTCCAGTAATCATTGAAACCCACAGTGGAAAAAAATCATATTAGTAGACTAATCAGGACTCTGTATTAGCTTAAGTCTCCCATTAATTCATTAATTTTTTTTCTAAGTGAAAGCCTAATCTACCACGTCTTGTTCTAGAGTTAAAATGATAAAAAAATTCTAATTCCTATGCTTTTTGGAGTTTTACACACCAAAAATAAATAAGTAAGTAATATATATATGATGTAAATACTAGAGAACAAAATGAAGTTAGAAGCAGGATAGAGAAAGCCAGGTCAAAACTGTAATTTTAAAAAGAGTAAACAATCGCCTTTTCCTGAAAAGATGATCTGTCAACCAATCTCAAAATAACATGACAATGTGAGTCATACAGAACCTGGAGTTAAGCATTCCCTATACAGGGAAGATGCATGCAGGAGGTAAACTTGTCAGTGCAACATGTAGGGAGCTCCTATAGAGAGAATTCTTGTTCTTTTACCTCTGAAGAGAAATGGGGAGTTATTAGATTTTGAAGCGAATAGTGCCATCAATAGATTATGTTTAAAATGATCACTCTGCTGCTACAATGAAAACAGAATTATGGTGTTGGGGTTTGGGGTTCAGGCTTAGGAACAAAGGAAGAAGTACAGAAGCAAAGAGGCAGATAGAAAAAAAAATTATAATAAACTCAGTAAACAGAAGAATACATGTTTTATTAGTTCTACTTTCAAATATTTGTTATTTAGCTGAGCATGGTGGCCCATACCTGTAATCCAAGAAGCTCAAGAGGCTGAGGCAGGAAAATTGCAAATTGAAAGCCAATTTAAGCAACTTAGAGGTTCTAAGCAGCTTAGCAAGACCAATCTCAAAATAAAAATTAAAAAGGACTATGAATTTGGCTTAGTAGTTAAGGACCCCCAGGGTCAATCTCTGGAGCCGAAAAACAAAAAAACAAAAACACAAATATATATATATTCATAGTCTCCTGAAATCTAGATCCACTGTATTGCTTTCAGGCACTAAAATGACTATTCTCTATGACTTTAAAGATTTTATTTTTTTTCAAGCATATACATTGTAATGAGCAACAGTGCTCAAAAGACAAATTGGCTTTGAAACAATTCTGGATTATCATAATAGTGATGGTTACTGATTATTCCACTCTTTGGGGGTAACTCTGCCAACAGGAGATGGGTTCCATTGTATCCCCATCTGTGTAGTTAAAAACACCCATGCAACAACACAGAAAGTGGTGCCACTAGCTAGTACTATGTTGCCATATTTGTCATGAAAATTTGGTGATTGTTTTATGTGACTCTGTCTTGCCATAATTTGCTGAATTCTCCAAATCTTGAGACTACTGAATGCATATCTTGCCAAGGAAAACATCATGAAGGTATGACAGGATTGCAGTTGATTGCAGTTACTGGTCTATAAACTCGTTGCAAAGAGACCTGGGAAAACAAACAAAAAGGGCAATGAAATCTGATCTGCATTCAATTCCTTGCTTTCTGAATGTTTAGCCCATATCATCATTTGGAGCAGTGGTTAGGCATGTGAGTTTTGGTATCATGATGTCTGGATTTGAATCTCAGCTTTGCTATTGTTTAGTTATATGAACTGGGTCAGTTATTTTACCTCTCTTTGCCTTAGTTTCCTCTTTGTCAAACTGAGATAATAATGTCCAACAAGAAGTTGAGTAAACATGCAATAAGTGCTAGCTTTTCTACTTTTCATAAACGTTCAATGACTTGCTCTATAAATAGAATCCAACTTTAACAGGCTTAAAATAGCCATTTAAAATCATATCCAAAGTGGCCCATTATCTAACAATCTAGTCTCATTTCTAATATATACTCCAGACTTCAGTCAGAATTATCAGGCAATCACAAAATATGTTACATCTTGCTTTATCTTCTTCTTGTTTAACTCCTACTTCTCTCTTCTGTTCTGTCTATAACTAAACATTTAATTTCCCCTTTTTACAAGAAAAATTCTGTTGGCATTTGAAATTTCAGCATAAAGTCACTACTCCTGTGAAGTCTTTTCCAAACATCCCTAAGCTGAATAAATCCCCTTTCTTGGGCTGCCATACTTTTTAACCCTTCTTTTGTAGCATTTGACATGAAGTATAGTCTTTTAAAAACAGCTTTTATTCTTTTAGAGCAGTTTTGGTTCATAGTAAAATCAAACTGAAAGTACAGAGATTTCTGAAATACCCTCTAACACCATATAATCACAGTCTCTTAGATATCTACATCTTCCAGTAGACAAACATAAGTGTTGTAATTGATGAACCTACAGTAATATATCATTATCAATGAAAGTTGATAATTTACATTATACCTTATTATTGGGGCTGTATACCCTATGGGTTTTGAGAAACGTATGATGACACATACAGAATAGTTTCTGTTACCTAAAAATCCCTCTGTGTTCTATTCATGCTTTGTTGTTCATTAATTCTATCAACCACTGATCTTTTCATTGACTCCATAGTTTTACCCTTTCCCAGAATGTCATATAATTGGAATCATTTTTATATAGCCTTATTAGATGTACTTCATTCACTTAGTAATATGCATTTACTTTTCTTTCCTGTCTTTTTAGGGTTTGCTAGTTCATTTCTTTTTAGTGCTGCATAATATTCCATTGGTTGGCTAGACAAAGAGGTTTTTTTATCCATATTTTTACAGAAGAAAATTTTGTTTCATACCAAGTACAGGCAATTATTAAAAAAAATCTAAACATCTATGTGCAGGTTTCTGTGTAGACATAAGTTTTTGATGAATTCAGGTAAATATCAAGGAGTGTGATTACTGAATCATATGGTAATAGTATGTGCACATATATATTTTTTTCACTTCCACCTACAATGAATGAAAGTTCCTGTAGTTCCTTAATAGCATTTGGCATGTTAATGTTTGGGATTTTGATCGTTCTAAGAGGTGTGTAGATTATTTAATTTGCAGTTTCCTAACTGACGTATAATGCTGAGCACCTTTTCATATATTTATTTGCCACCTGTATATCCTCCTTGTTGAGGTGCCTGTTTCAAATATTTTATCCACGTTTTTAATCAAATGGTTCATTTTCTTATTTTTGAATTTTAAGAGTCCTTTGCATATTTTGAATAACATGCCTCTATCAGATGTATCTTTTGAAAATATTTTCTCCTTGCCTATGGTTCACCTTGTAATTCTATTAAGGTGTTATCTTTTTATTCCTTCCTGTTACATTGTAAGGTCTCTGAGAGGAAGAGATAGACATTTTCATGAAAAGTAGATTGACACAAAAGCCTAGAGAGAACTTTTTGAACCAATTCAAAGTATAAATGAATATTGGTATCCTCATAAGAAGCCACATAAATACAAAAGTAAGTAAAAAATAACAAAATCATATGTGTGTTTTGTAATAGCTCTAATGATTTTATTTCTTTATAGTCATAATAAGAAATATAGAAGTAGAAACAGATTGAAGAATTCTCTTGATTTTCCTTTCTTCGTGAAAGCTGTCAAACTGCTCAGCCTTTAGCAATGACATATGTTAACTGTGGCCTAAATATAGACAACATGGATATAAAAGGGCCTGAGGTCAATATTTACAAACTTATAATTGTTCACTGAGATTTTCCAACTCAAAAGAATTTATTCCCAGCATAGAAAATAAGACCTTAAGGTTCTCTTTAATTTTGTACCATATGGTAAGTGGTACTCTTCATGATTGTGACAAACAAGGCAAATACAGAGCCAAATTAATTTCTTCTGAAGTTCCAAATATTAAAAGATGTTTCTAATTCGTGGTGAATCTCTCCACCA
The DNA here is from genome assembly GCF_045843805.1 of Urocitellus parryii. Classification (NCBI taxonomy): domain Eukaryota; kingdom Metazoa; phylum Chordata; class Mammalia; order Rodentia; family Sciuridae; genus Urocitellus; species Urocitellus parryii. Next base: position 108,949,954 of record NC_135540.1, on the reverse strand, counting down.
AAAGGCACCAAAGTTTAAATCTGAATTTAATTCATAGTAAACTGAAAGTAAAGTAGGTCAGATTGTGACAGATGTAGCCTTACTTCAACACAAAAGCACATATGGCACACACTGCTTTTGGACTTTAGGAAGGCAGGTAACCAAAGGACCTCTAGTGGGTCATCAACTCATGCCTGTTGCTTTATGACACATTGATTGCATTACTCCCATCTTCACAATGTTAAGTTGAAACTCAGATACTTTGCCTCTTATAACAGTGATTGCATTAGTTAGTAGTTTGGTGCATTCTTTGGTGATTCCTGTCATTATGAGGCTTTTCTTTTCTGTCCATCTTGAATTTTCTTGCAGCAGTAAGTGCCTATTGTTCAGAATTGTCCTTACAAACTCTTTCTGTAGTTTGTGGTTAACACTTCATATTATAATTAAATAATGCAATCTTCTCATTTTTCCCTTGTTGCATCAGTTGCCTTCAGATCTAACTTATATCTATCTTTATTTATGAAATACATGTAAAATCCACTGATTGGAGGAATTTTCCATTTTGCTTAACTCCCCATGACTCTCCCTTACAATCAATGTGTGTGATCAATGAATCCTAAGCCTATTTCCCAATGAACTAAAGCTATGGGTTCCAATAGATTCCCCTAAGGATGTGTGTGTGTGTGTAATACACACACGTATAAATACATATGCATATAAAATGGGGAATTCAATAATATAATGCAGGAAAAGGAAATACTTCTCAAAGCAGATGGTTTCTGATGAGAAAAGACACAAAGAGATGGAAGCAGACAGATTTCTTTAGATAACAAAAACAAAGTAAAGATTCCTCATGCCTGTGGCAATAAAAGAATTATGTTCTGAATAAATATAAATATTTAAAGGGAGTGATATAGCTTGTGAGGATTAAAAGGAAAAATTGTGTCATCTGTTTTATACAGGAATGCTGAAATTCAGTTCAAAAAAACAAAAAAGACCTCAGTCTAACAACAATAATAAAGTACCTTAAGATTTTAAACTTCAGTGGTAAAAATAATAATTTCAAATCACTGAAGACCATAAAAGTAGGTATTAATTGTGTAAGAAGACCTAACACTTCTTGACTGTGCCAGGATTTTGCACATCAGTGAGTATGTGCAAATACTTATAGAAAGGTGTTTATTTTTTCCCATTTTTCACATAAGAACAAATGATAGGACAGAAGTGAACACAACCACTCTCATTTTAAATCTAATGAAATCTTATAAAATTTTCAACTTCTCAGGTCTTCTTAAATACTTATATTTAACTATAACTACTACAAAACAAGACAGAATTCAATCAAACAAAAACAAAAGCAAAATTGTGTTTATCAGACATGGCCTTTTAATTGAAATTGGGTTGCTGCAGTTTATAATGTACTCACTGAGTGACTACTGCATGTCTGGGCCAGGACTGGATGCCAGCAATATAACACCTACCCTTAAGTAATATATGATATACTGAGGAATAAATAGCTATATTCTAAGAAAGAAAACTGGCTAGAGATGAGAACCCGGTCCCTTTCTAGACAGAGTTTTAGATGAAATGATATGCTGGATCTTGAAAGATGTTTTAGAAATAGAAAATTTTAAAACACTGGGATAGGGGATATGATTCAGTGGTAGAGTGCTTGCTTAGTGTGCACAAAGCCCTGAGTTCAATACCCAGCATTGCAAAAACAAAGAAAACAGAAAACAATGGGGGAACTTATGTAGATGAAGCAGAAAAAAACATAACTACAGAAGCCTGAAATGCCATGGGGACAGTGCAATCTGACAACCTCAATAACACCAAATAATAAGTGTTGGAGCAACAAATTTCCAACAGATAAGCTGGAGAGATGAAGAATGTACATGTTTAATGAGGATTTTGTATGCCTTCTATGGCATTTAGACACAATTTTACTGGTTAATGGTTACCATTATTGAAAAAAAGTTCTCAAACTTTATGTTTAAAGCATGATACAACTATAAAATCAAAATGTTTTCAAATTAAAAATGAACCAATGTATAAAACAAAGAAAATTCAGATTTGCCATATTCAGTATGACAGTTAATATTGTCCTGAAAATCTACTACTACTTGTAGAGGTGATGTTTCCTTTATTTTCATGTGTGTGTACTATATAGGAAGTTTTGGTATGACTAGGTTCTTCTAATTTTCCTTATTTTGTTTCAGGCATTAACATATTATTTAAATATAAAAGCTGCACACATTCTTTTTGTGTTAATACAAAATGCATAATTTTATACTAATGCAAACAAAATACAACACAAAGATGAGCAGAAGCACTATTAATCAATAAGCAACATTATCGAGATCTCATTATTTTCTTATATTTCTTACATCAAAGACATGCATCCTTTACATGAAAATTGCAGTAAATGTTTCACTAATGTTTAACTTCTTACATTTTTTTTGTCATTCTCTCCATCAATTCTCTACCTAACAATTCTGTGTGAAGTGGTTTTTATTCCCAGACTTTTCCTCTATCTTTAAACATAAAAGAAGATAAATTTGATTTCATGGCTGCATATAGAAAATGATTTTACAATTAAATAATTTAAGATGTCAAGTGACAATGTTTCCCTATGAAAATATTCTTCTACACATAAACCACATTTGAGAAGAAACTACTGATTGGTTTAATCAGAAACAGACTGAGATAACGGAAAAGTCTGGGAATAAGAACCACTTCACACAGATAATTGTTAGGTGGAGAATTGATGAAGAGAATGACAAAAAAATGTAAGTAGTTAAACATTAGTGAGACATTTACTGCAATGTTTCATGTAAAAGATAACAATGATATAAAATAATTAGAAATATTAGAAAAAATGAAATCCAATTGATTTAGCAAATGAGTTACTCTAGTTGAGAATTCCAATAAATTATTCTCTATGTTAAGATTTCAGCTAAATCTCTGTCCAAATTTCTGCTCACAATCTGTGGAAAGATACTAACTCTGTAGCCTGTAGATAACCCAAGGGAATCATAGTTTGAATGGTCTATACATAAAATCCAGAATAATCAAAACATATATAAGTGAGGTGCTCTAAAAGGGAGCAGAATCCTGAAAGGATTTTCTGTATGATCCTAAAGAAAAATCTTTATGGACCTAAATGACCCATTTAGCTAACATAAGGCTTTCTATGTAATTTCAAGGGGAAAATAGGAAACAGTATCCTATTTTGCAAATGTGCCAGATATTATTCTTAAATACCTCAGAGCGATCATGCACATGAAGGAATTAAATTTATATTAGGACTTCCTGTTTTGTACACAACTGATACTTTGGTACAAATAATTCTTTGGGGATGAAGGGTTTAATACTATGCATTTTATGATGTACTGACATCCCTCTTCTACCCACAAAATACTGGTAGTACCAACTTCCAGTTTTTTAAAATTTTTTTTTTTTAGTTATCAATTGACCTTTGTTTTATTTATTTATATGTGGTGCTGAGAATCAAACCCAGTGCCTCACACATGCTAAACAAGCACTCTACAATGAGCTACAACCCCAGCCTCCAGTTTTGATACCACAAATATCTTCTTACATTGCCAAAGTAACCCAGTATGTGAAATAACTTTCAGCTGAGAATCACTGTTGTATACAGAGTAATATTTGTCCTATTTCTTTCCCCACAATTTATAACATCTTTCTATTCAATACAGAAGATAACCTATGTTCTAAGGAATTATATTCTGCCATTGCCTTCCATGGGATACAAAAAGGTTGCCCATCAATAATTTTTCCTGAACTAAGCCCAATAGTGAAAAGTGTTTTACAGTTCAACAACTTAGATGAATCAATTAAATCTATCTGGGCTATAACTTAGATGAATCACTTAAATATATTTTCTCCATAAAATAAAAATCTTGAACTAATTTAGTTTTCCCAAAACCTGCTTAATCCTAAGCGTCATTTGGAATCTTTATTACAAAATGTAGATTTCTGAGTTTCATGATAAGTGTATTGAAAGAGACTATGCCGAGGAGTACCCTAAGAATCTGTATCTCTGAAATAAGTTCTCAGGATAGTGTTACAATCAGACATGTTTATGGAACACTGAATCAGATAGACTCTAAGGTACTATCTAATTCTAACACCCTTGGCCTTTCCAAAGTGAAAACATTTTAGGAAAACCATTTATTCTTTTAGGCCACTGAAAAAGTACAGAAATAATTGAATTCACTATTATGGTAATTTAGAAAGCAGTACCTGAGTGACCTGAAAGAGTTATAGGGACCCCATGGGAATAAGTTAGTCAACAGAAACATTTGGCAGCATTTAAAAACATTAAAAGCACTAGTAATACTGGTACTTTGCCATATAATGAATGATGCAATTTCAAAGCTAAGGCTCCTAGACAACATTACTCAACTGAAGCACCTTCATTTCTACATGCTTTTATTTCCACTCTTCTTTTTAGAGCCTTAGAATATCAATGCAAAATAAGAAACAATAAAAAGGCAATCTTCTTGAAATGAAAATGCACATAACCTGCAGTGTCTTCAGTTCATTTATGTATTTGTCAGAAAACTGTGATGCTCAAGGGGGGATTAAGTGTACACAGTACGAGTGTCTTCCATCAGGCTACTTAAGTTCTTGGTCCTTTTATAACAGGAAATGTGGGAACCCTGCAGGAAGCAATACTGCTGGTAGAAAATCTGAACAATGGTTCCATTTTATATGTAATAGCATCATCTACTGAGTCAATGAATTGATGTATAGTATAGCTTTTTGCTTAAGGCTATACTTTCTGTCACTTTATTAAGTCTAGTAAGTTATGTAAATCAATGCTACCTGAACAAACAGAAAGGCAGAATGCAACAATGAATTGATATGCCAGGAGGCAGAAAGAACAGACTAGACAAAGATCTTTATAAATTAACATCCTCCAAGTCCAAATGTTGTCTGAAGAGTTAAGGGCTATAAGATCTGCATTCTTCTCATATTATTCCCATAATCAAAATCTAAACCAACATTTTATATCCTATATGGGATGCTGAAAAGTATTCAATAATGTCTGCCCTGGGAATAAGGAAAGCATTAATTGAGGCATTTATTTTGTGTACTTGATCATGTTAATATGGTTCATGTAACTACCAACAAACAATATTTTATTTGTTCTAATTAGTTATACATGACAGTAAGCATTTTGATATATCATACATAAATGGAGTATAACTTCTTATTCTTCTGGTTGTACATGGTGCAGTGCAGAGCTACACCAGTCATTCAATCATATAAGCACATAGGGTAATAATACCCAATTCATTCTACTATCCTTTCTAACTTTGTACTCCCTCCCCTTCATTCACCCACCTCTGTCTAATCCAAAGTAACTCTATTCTTCCCTAGCCCCTCCCCTTATCGTGAATTAGCATCTGCATATCAGAGAAAATATTCGGCCTTGGTTCTTTGGGGATTGGCTTATTTTGTTTAGCATGATATTCCCCAGCTCCATTCATTTACCAGAAAATGCCATAATTTCATGTTTCTTTAAGGCTGAGTAATATTCCATTGTGTATATATATCTCATTTTCTTTGTCCATTCATCTGTTGAAGCACCTAGGTTGGTTCCATAGGTTAGCTATACACACAATGTTTTTAATCAGTTTTCCAACTATATTAATTCTTTCCTTTCTAATATCTGTGTAAAAGATACAACAGTAAAAAAAGAGCTTGAGGGCTTTTCTTCATGTTGCACTGCAAGTAAGTTGCATGACCGTGCAATAATTCTTATTTTGCTTGATAATAAACTTCAAGAAGTGCCGGCACATTTCCTTCAATGTATGTATATGTTATGTTTACTTAAAATATATTTAAAACATTGGAAGTAGCTAATTCTATTATTCTGTTATTTCAGGAAATGTACTTGTATTATAAAATAGACAGCTGTAGTTACTCTTGAGAGGTTTTATGTTTTAACTACATTCTATGGTTAAATGGTTGTTGTATAGTCAAGCCTGAATAGAATAGTCTATTTCAGAAGCTCTGGAAAGTTAAAACACTTGGATAAATGCATACCATTTATTTCTTCTAATCTAGAAAAAGAAAGAGATCATAGTCATAATAAAATTCCAGAAACCTTGAAAGACTTCATCCATAAACTGATATAGGGTTACTAAAAGACATTAAATATAGGTTGGTATGTTAAATCCCCAATTAAGAACTTACTTTGATACAATTGTAGAGAAGGATTTGCAGTGGAATATAACTGGACAATGAGAGCTGGATATGGGGCTATTATAATAGTTCCAATAAGAAAAAATGAGGGCACAAATGCGTATAGTTTACCAGTGAAGGTCCCAAAATGTGCTAGTCCTTTGTTATAATCATATTTCTGCATCTAATACTTAGCTTTGCAGAGCAAAACCCTGTTACTTCTGCATAGGCATCAAGTGATGGCAAACCTATGTAAATCCATTTTATCTCAATGGAACTCTCAGAATTTAATGTATGAACTGAAATGTAGGAATTTATTTCCTTAACTTTAAAAGCATATTCCATTTCAGTGACTGAAATGAATAATCTATTTCTTAGTTTTACGAAACTGACACTGATTCCAATTTTAAAATGACCTTCTACCAGTACTTCCAAAAATCACATGCCTATTTCACTAGTTCTGTTTGCCATTAGTGGAAACTACATGAAAAAGAGCTCCAATGGCATATAAGTTTAGGAAATCTTTAAGCATTTTTCAAACTCTATGGTCCTTGTGTACACAGTGATTTTCTGAGAGGATGTTATGTGGTTCTTTCCAAACTTAGCTAGGCATGTCACACTTGTATTCCCTGGAGTGTATCTCCATAATGTATTAGGATTTTCCATAACACATTAGGAGAACACCAAAGGAAGACTCTGTGCTCCCAAGGATGTTACATATTTGTACCCATTTCCAGTGGCTAAATAGTTCCAGGAGACATTTCACAAAACAAATTGTTTCTTCATGGGGACTTTTAACATATGACTCAAGTAGCACAAGATATATGGTAAGCCCAGGGTATCTTAACAACACTCAATAGAAGCATTTAACTCTGCTAATTTCAGCAGTTTTAATATTTGTGCAGATGTTTCTCTTGTATACACATCAATCTGTATTCATGAAATGCCCTGTGAATATAAAGGATGCATGTTTCTGCATAAACCATTAGAGTTCCATCATGACCCTTCATTGCAAAATTTGGAAATTTCATTTAAATCTTGAAAATGTACAAGTATAGCACTGAAATACTTAGGTGAAAATAAACCTTAAAAAGTTTAAGTTTTAGGTAGTAAAGACATTTTAATTGTAAATACTATTACCAACTCTTTGTTTTGCATAAAAATCATTTCCAGTTACTAACTAGAACTTAGGCCAATAAAAGTGTAATCTAGAAGTTAATTTCAATAAAGATCAAAATTCAGATTGTAATATTCAGCATTATAAGGTTATCCTTTTCTCCTTATATCTGAAGTATCTAGCCCCATCCCCAACTTAATCTATGTTGGCTCTCTTAAATTCTGCTCAAAAATGTACCCCTAAATTAGACCTTTATGACTAAAGCTTTTGTTATTGCCATCACCTGGACAACTTAGGGAGCATTTGCAGAGAATTCCATTTGATGAGAAGAGCACTTCACAGCTTTAAAGTAGTAAATGTGATCATTTTGCAAGTTGTTTACCAGGCCAGTGATGTCTTTCAGGATAATTTCTCTTTTTTCCATTGTCATAAAATTTTGGAAACTTTTCAAAACTTTTAACAAGACATTGGCATTTTACCTTTTTCTTCTTCCAATTTGGATTCATTATTTGGAAGAGGGAAAATCTTTAGCCTAAGGGGCTGGGGCTGCCTCTGGAGACTGACTTTTTCCCTGTAGAAGCTGCAGTAGAAACAGTAAGACAGGATGCACTTTGCCAAACCTTGGGGCAGGGAGCTTGCTTTAGTGAACTGGTATTTCATTTTACTTTTTCTTTTAAATTCCTGAGGGAAGGGTGATAAAACAGATCATCCTTCTGTAGGTGATCTTCTAGAAGGGTAATCTTCTTTTTTTAAATATTAAAATTTCCAATAGAATTCTATTTTTAGAGAGTTACTAAGTTTTAGTTTCTCTTTCATTAATCCAATGGTATTCAAAATTCCATAGGCTAAAGAGACATTTTAAAACTAAGTCAACAGAATGTCCTTTTAAACATTTGTTAATTGAAAAAATAAAATTTCTATGCACATAGTTAATTATATACAAAGTTAATACAGCTTAAAACCACTGCTGATAATAGAAAAATGGGCTTCCTTATATAGATAATAATTTTACTATATTTCATCAAATCCAAATCACTGGATTTGAGGAACTTTTGATCACTTTAAATTGACTGTTAATTAATGTTTGGGCACTGGACATTAATGACTAGATGTGATAAATATATGTTGAGGAACAAAGTAGACAGAAATAGGAGATGGTAAATACACAGATCCCACTACTCTTTTCATGGTTACCATGTTAATTAAGGAAAAAGTGTTGAAAAAAATATAAATACAAATTATATACATATAATTACAAAAGAAGCACAATAATCTGAGTATAGAACAGATGAGGTGCTTGAATCTTTTGCCCTACTCTAGAATCATGGCACTGAGAATGGCAGATGAAGGGTTTCCTAAGATTGAAAGGGAGTTGCAGAGGTAGATGGAAGGGATACTGAATGACCACTCCCCACCTCCAAATGAGGCCACCTATACAATTATAGATACTTTTGAATGTGGAAGGGAAAATAAAAATGTTTATGCAGTGAGTGACAAGGGTCAGGGGTTTAGATACTCTGTAGTTTCTTTCACCTTTATCTCTTTATTTTCTATATCTACAGTTACAAATAAATGTGTTACATTGCCCCAGAGGAATCAATGCTAGGGGCAATTAGGACTGTGCAAGGATAGACACAGGCACATCCTTTTTTCTGCAACTTGTTTCCAGAATTGAAAGTTTCAAGATTTTTTTACTACATGAACAGATTCTCTAGAAAATATTCAAGAGTACAGTATGTATTTTATTATTTTCACATGATTCAATTAATCTGCTATTACTTGACTACACACTGCTAAACATTGGAGTTACAAAAAACTAAGCAAGAATAGTTTATTCTTTCCAGGAATGCTCAATTAGCAGAATAGACAGGTAATCATAAAGTTTCAATTAGGATATTATGCCACCAAAACTAAGAGACATCTTTCTTATCAAAGAGCTCATGAAATATATTCTGGAGTAACTGATACATACACTAAGTCCACAAACAGGATCAGCCCAATGAAAATAAAAATGGGGGTGGAAAGATTTATTAAAGGCTTTTTTCTACCTCAAGGGTAAAATTTAGTTTTCAAACACTTCTTTAGAAATGACCTTCAAGGCCAATCATCTATAAATCAGGAGACTTTCCTTTAATGTCAAATTCATAACAGCAACATTTGTAACAATGGTACATAAGCATTATATTAGAATAAAGCTCTTTCTGGCTTTTGCCAATGCTATAATATGATTTCATTTTGATTTAACATCATATAGTAATCACCATAAAATTTGTTTTTAATGTTAGTATAAACTCATAGGACATAGTCTTCAGAGACTTCTTGAAAACAAATGTAATTCATAAAACTGGATCAAAATAAAATGATCAGAGTTAAGATAGTTAGAATTCAATTGTATTTAGAAATAACAATATCCAAGGTGGAGCCATTTCCTGCATATACACTAGAATTCATGAAGCTGCAGCATTATCTGTAACTTTATCAGTCACATTAAAAAACAGAAAAAATATATTTAAAAATCTTGGAAGCAATAATGGTAAAAATCAATAGTGGTCATACTCCATAAAACATACTTTATACAAGAGAGGAATTAAGTTAAAGAGTATGAAGTTATGACCTTAAAGTTATTATCACACATTATCTTAGGAGCATACAAACAGTAACCACTAAAATTTTGTAAAGTCTAAAAATATTGAAAATGCATATACTCACCAGCTAAATAATGCTGGGAATTCCCTACATAAGGCATTCAATTATTTGACTGCAGTAAACAGTCTCAGAACAAAAAATTATTTAAGTCAAAACAATAATTTATATTTCCTAAATACTATACACAATGTAGATGGAAGGACCCTGCCACATGGAAAAAAAGATCCATATTCAGAAATCTACTCAAGGAACACTGTCCATTTCTGAACTTCCATTGCTCTTCTTTTGCACATCCCAGTTTCTATTCTATCATTCTATATTTACCAGTGGTAGATGTGTCAATGACCTTTCTATTCCCACAAATGAAAAATTTAGGTCGTTTTTCTTCACTATTCACTGCAGTAATAACAATGAAACTTCCCTTCTCTAGAAATCCACTTTAAAATAGCTTTTATAATTTTCTGAGTTTTTCTGTCTCTGTGGTAATTTCTTCTTTGTAAATTCATCTTCCTCCAACAGATTCTTAAATGTAAAAGTTCTTCATGGTTCATCAAAAAAGTTTCCCTCCATTTTCACTTCTTAATCTCCACCTCTCTAGATATTACCAACCAAACCAATAAACTTATTTATGAGGGTGATAGATAAAATCAAATTATATCTCCACAAATAAACAATTTTGAGTTTCAGAGCATTACATGAAACTGCCTTTCTAATATTTCTACTAACACAGTTCAAGTGCATGGAAAAAATCACCAGGCTTAAGCCTACAGTCATATTCTTTTACCCTCAAACTTGGACCTTACTAATGTTTCCTATCCCAAACACAACCTCCGTCCATCTAGTTGAGCAAGTTAAATTCAAAAATAATTCTTGACACCTTTGAATCCCTCACAGGATTTAATGTACCATTGGTTCTTCACATTTCACATGTTAAGAAAAACTCAAATCTGCTAACTCATCTTTTATCTAAATCGTATCTATGAGAGCCAAAATTCTCTTTATGGACTTTCCTTAAATGGTCTTTTAGAAACACCTCTGCCATATCTTATCCTCAATCTATTCTCCCAATTGCTAATAAAGTGATATTCTAAAAGCATAAACATGACTATGCCACATTGACACAGAAAATTCAGTTACACTACCTCTGTGATCATTTATTTTTAAAAACACTTCAATATAAATAGTGTAACACACGATAATAAATTAAGTTCAGTCTACAGCATAAGGGTTTTCAGTTGGTATTTGATGTACACTAATCAGAAATCTACATTTTAGGAATGATTATATATTCACCTGTCATAAAAGTGGAGAAATTATATACCAGAGGGTTTGTTATAGTATTTGGTTGACTAAAAAGGTCATATCAGTCCTAATGCTCTCGCATGAATAGTAACAAAATCAAGTTTGTACAGCAGCCTGACACACTGGGAATAGTCCTTTCAATCTACAGTTCCATTGGTCTTGAGTTCCTGTATTGAATGGAGAACTATGTTATCTAATTCAACTATCTTATCTTTGTTATGACTCAGTCTACTTATGTAGCTATAACAAAATACACTTATTGTGTGACTTAAACAGTAGAGATTTATTTTCTCATAGTTCTAGGGGAAGGAAAGCCCAAGATCAAGGTTCAGCAACATTTTGGTTTATATTAAGGGCTTCCTTGCTGACACCTTCTCTCTGTGTCCTCATATAGTAGAGAGAGAGAGAGAGAGAGAGAGAGAGAGAGAGAGAGAGAGAGAGAGACGAAGAGAGAGAGAGAGAAGGGGGAGGAGGGAGAGAGAGGGAGGAGGGGGAGTGAGAGAGAGGGAGAGAGAGAGAGAGAGAAAGAGAGATGAGGTTTTGATGTCTCTTCTTCTTATAAGGGGATCATCTCTATGGAATTAGGCTCCACCCCCAATGACCTCATTTAACCTTTAACATCCATTCACATGCTCTTATCTCAAAATAAAGATACAATGGGTATTGAGTTTTGACATTTGGATTGGTGGGGGGTTAGGTGAGGCATACACACATTCAGTATGTAATAATGATATATAAAACTTTCATGGCTTTTGGCCACTTATTCAGCAACATTTTATAAAAATTCCCAAACCACTTTCTGCAGTCTTATTACATATGGTTTTCTTTCCCTTTCTTTCTAGTCCTTCTCATCACTGAGTTTTTGGTTCTTTTTCTTCTCACTCCATACAGTCATGCATCCAAATAATCCCTCTGTTACCAAATCAAACTATTCTCAAAAATGTATTTAAATTCTCTCAGTTACTGTCTCTACTCAAAAATGACAAACTAGGCCTATGGCATACATCACTTGGAATTTTGCTAAAACATATATAAACTTAATGTTGGGGGTGGAGTACATGCCATGTCATTTAGTCAACATCAGTATGTCTACTTTCTGAATTATTTCTTATATTAACATTTTATTCTCCTTTAACTTCTAGCAGAAAATGTGGATATTAACTATTATCTTCATTTATAGCAGACAAAACTGAGAAAATTCTTATGCTCTTCTGTTATTTGTGACCTTAGGTATATATTGAAATAGTAGTGATAAAATAGACATGCTCTCTGCCTTTGTGGAGTTTGAACAATATGGAAGTAAGTCATTTAATAACCACAATCCTATATAATTACAAAATGTGAAAAATGCTATGAAATACCAAATGCTAAACAATGGAAATAATTAGATTTTATACTGAGTAAGCAGGACAGATTTACCTGAGGAAAGTAAATTTAAAGTGAGACCAGATAATGATCAGAAATATCCCTGGGAAAAAAAGGAAAAAAATTCTAAGCAAAAGTTCAACATACAAAGGCCCTGAGATAGAAACTTAAAAATGCCCAGTGGACTAAAGAGATGAATTAGAAGAAAGATATGTTGTTTCCTAATATTCTCAACTGAGAGATATAAGTAAGGAATGACATGACCTTAGCAATAAACCATAAAGAATTACTAAGAAACCTAGAAAAAAATAAATGGAATTTCCAAAAATATAAATAACTGATATAAAAATTTAGCCAACATATTTAATAGCAGTTTAGGCCCAGATGAAGAGAGAAACAGTAAACAAGAAGATTAATCCAAGGAAATTATTCATAATTGAGCAAATACCTAGAAGGGAACTCAGAACTGCACAAGTGAGTGAACATGGAGTCAAGTTTTGGTACACTAGTTAGTGTACATGAAGTGAAGTTATAATAAAAATATTACTTCCAACTAGGCCTGCTCAGAATTTCCTTCTCATTTTGACTCTTGAAAACCACTGTCTTTTGACTGCTTAGTCACCTGAACTGGCTGTAAATCAAATATATGAAAACTTCTTGGAAGACAGATGAGCTATTTACATAGTGAGCTAAATGTTTTCTCTTTAGCAGGATCTCAGCTCTCCCTCAATCAGAGCATTTTTAAGTGAGTATAAATTTTTTTAAAAAAGCTTTAAAAAGAATGCTATGGTAAAAGAAGATAGAACTCCATGAAACATAATCCCTATTCTATCTATACAACCTGCTTGTCAGCAAAACCAGTAGCAGGGGGCCACCTAAATTGTAGCATCTACAGTGTAATATAGTTTCCTGCTGTTTTCACGCAGCCAAGGTATCCATTAAAGAGCTGGCATAGCTTCTAGAGGCACATTAGAAATGGCCTTTACTAAATACACAATCTCCTCTTCCTTATTCTTATGGATTATATTGCTTTAATTGGTCAATCATTCCGACTGCATTCCCCTGATCCCAGGGCAAGTGAGAGAACTTAACTGCTTCTGCATATGTTATGGCAACAGTCTCTCTTGATGAGGAAGTATAACATAGAATTAGGGCTGAAATGCATTTTTCACAGGTTATTACTTCCTTTTACTATTTTATGTCTGAAATGTGAATGTTTGGTCTCAATATCTCAAGCTGCTTGAAACTCAAAGGTTCACTGCTTTGCTCTAGGGAAATATAGATCTCTGCTGACCAACATGATGAATTGCTTTTTGTTATGCCCTTCTCAGACCTTTGGAAATACTGCAGATTAAAAATCAAAAGAGCCCAGGAGAAATCAGAAATTCTAACTATACGTCAGAAGTTGTTGAATTCAGTGAATTATAAGAGATTTAAAAATCCCACTTTCCATTAGGACACCTTACAAACTCTTTCGTCACAACTGCCATCTATTCACCTATTGTTATTGTTTTTTTCTTCTTCTTCTATTAAGCAATTAGTGAGAGTGCAAATAATTATATGAATACTATGATCCTGTTTGCAAGATCCAGAAAATTCTAGTCTCAAGTCTGAAACTTTATTAACTATATGTAACCTTGGGCAGGTTGAAAACTTTCCTCAAATGTAAATAAAAATAATACACCTATTGTAATCAAAAAGAAATGGTTTCTACAAGGCTTCATGGGAGTAGGAATAAGACAAGAGAATATAATGCCTAGCAAAGAGAAAGTAAAGGAGTTTCAGCTCATTCATCAAATAAACCACACACTATTGATACTGCTTCCCCTCCTCTTTTGTTTTCCTACTTAATCATAAACAATGTTTTTATGAGGGATTCTTACTCACTTTGATTCTTTTGACAGAATTCTTTGGACATAAAAGTTCTCAAATGTTTGCTGAATTAATGAATAATTGAGTTAAGTCAAGATAGGTGAACAGCCATGGGGTGACAGTAGACAAAGAAAGAAAAGTAAAAGATAAGTTTTTCATTAAGGTTTTCATATATCATAACAGTCAAAGGTAAACATATATAGAAATGTAAGAATACAGCATATACATATATATCATAATTCAGCCAAATTATCCCTTATTTCATTCACACATATTTGCTTATATAACTGTAACTTATATATCATAATTCAGCCAAATTATCCCTTATTTCATTCACACATATTTGCTTATATAACTGTAACTTCTGGCCCATCCCTATCCAATGGATTTCATAGTTTATGAATTTTAGAAAGAAAAGATCCATCATAAAGCAAGGATATGTTCTTTTTTTTAATTTTTTTTATTGGTTGTTCAAAACATTACATAGCTCATGACATATCATCTTTCATACATTTGATTCAAGGGGTTATGAACTCCCATTTTTACCCCAAATACAAGTTGCAGAATCACATCGGTTACACATCCACATTTTTACATAATGCCATATTAGTGACTGTTGTATTCTGCTACCTTTCCTATCCCCTACTATCCCCCCTCCCCTTCCCTCCCATCTTTCCTCTCTACCCCATCTGCTGTTATTCAATTCTCTCCCTTGTTTTTTTCCCCCTTTCCCCTCACCATCTCTTATATGTAATTTTGTGTAACAATGAGGGTCTCCTTCCATTTCCATACAGATTCCCTTCTCTCTCCCTTTCCCTCCCACCACTCGTCTCTGTTTAATGTTAGTCTTTTCCTCATGCTCTTCCTCCCTGCTGTGTTCTTAGTTGGTCTCCTTATATCAAAGAAGACATTTGGCATTTGTTTTTTAAGGATTGGCTAGCTTCACTTAGCATAATCTGCTCTAATGCCATCCATTTCCCTGCAAATTCCATGATTTTGTCATTTTTTAGTGCTGCATAATACTCCATTGTGTATAAATGCCACATTTTTTTATCCATTCATCTATTGAAGGGCATCTAGGTTGATTCCAGAGTCTAGCTATTGTGAATTGTGCTGCTATAATCATTGATGTGGCAGTATCCCTATAGTATGCTCTTTTAAGGTCCTCAGGGAATAGTCCGAGAAGGGCGATAGCTGGGTCAAATAGTGGTTCCATTCCCAGCTTTCCCAGGAATCTCCATACTACTTTCCATATTGGCCGCACCAATTTGCAGTCCCACCAGCAATGTGCAAGTGTACCCTTTTCCCCACATCCTCACCAGCACTTATTGTTGTTTGACTTCATAATGGCTGCCAATCTTACTGGAGTGAGATGGTATCTTAGGGTGGTTTTGATTTGCATTTCTCTGACTGCTAGAGATGGTGAGCATTTTTTCATGTACTGAATGATCAATGGGTTACAGAAGACATAAAGGAGGAAATCAAAAAATTCTTAGAGATAAACGACAATACAGACAAAACATACCGGAATCTATAGGACACAATGAAAGCAGTTTTAAGAGGGAAATTCATTTCCTGGAGTTCATTCCTCAAAGAAAAGAAAAAAACAACAAATAAATGAACTCACACTACATCTCAAAACCCTAGAAAAGGAAGAGCAAAACAAAAGCATATATAACAGAAGACAAGAAATAATTAAAATCAGAGCAGAAATCAACAAAATTGAAACAAAAAAACCATTGAAAAAATTGATAAAACTAAAAGTTGGTTCTTTGAAAAAATAAATAAGATCAACAGACCCTTAGCCATGCTAACGAAGAGAAGAAGAGAGAAAACTCAAATTACTAACATAAGGGATGAAAAAGGCAATATCACAACAGACACTATAGAAATACAGAAGATAATTAGAAAGTATTTTGAAACCCTATATTCTAATAAAACAGAAGACAGTGAAGACATCGATAAATTTCTTAAGTCATATGATCTGCCCAGAATGAGTCAGGAAGACACACACAATTTAAACAGACCAATAACAAAGGAAGAAATAGAAGAAGCCATCAAAAGACTACCAACCAAGAAAAGCCCTGGACCAGATGCGTATACCGCGGAGTTTTACAAAACCTTCAAAGAAGAATTAATACCAATACTTTTCAAGCTATTTCAAGAAATAGAAAAAGAAGGAGCTCTTCCAAACTCATTCTATGAGGCCAACATCACCCTGATCCCGAAACCAGACAAAGACACTTCAAAGAAAGAAAACTACAGACCAATATCTCTAATGAAGTTAGATGCAAAAATTCTCAATAAAATCCTGGAGAATTGAATACAAAAGCATATCAAAAAAATTGTGCACCATGATCAAGTAGGATTCATCCCTGGGATGCAAGGCTGGTTCAATATACAGAAATCAATAAATGTTATTCACCACATCAATAGACTTATCTAAAGATAAGAACCATATGATCGTTTCAATAGATGCAGAAAAAGCATTCAACAAAGTACAGCATCCCTTTATGTTCAAAACACTAGAAAAACTAGGGATAACAGGAACTTACCTCAACATTGTAAAAGCTATATATGCTAAGCCTCAGGCTAGCATCATTCTAAATGGAGAAAAACTGAAGGCATTCCCTCTAAAATCTGGAACAAGACAGGGATGCCCTCTCTCACCACTTCTATTCAATTTAGTCTTTGAAATACTAGCCAGAGCAATTAGACAGACAAAAGAAATTAAAGGCATAAAAATAGGAAAAGAAGAACTTAAAATATCACTATTTGCAGATGACATGATCCAAAAGGGTATACAAAGAAACTACTAGAACTAATAAATGAATTCAGCAAAGTGGCAGGATATAAAATCAACACACATAAATCAAAGGCATTCCTGTATATCAGCAACAAAACTTCTGAAATGGAAATGAGGAAAACTACCCCATTCACAATATCCTCAAAAAAAATAAAATACTTGGGAATTAACCTAACAAAAGAGGTGAAAGATTTATACAATGAAAACTACAGAACCCTAAAGAGAGAGATAGAAGAAGATCTTAGAAGATGGAAAAATGTACCCTGTTCATGGATAGGCAGAACCAACATCATCAAAATGGCAATATTACCCAAAGTTTTCTACAGGTTCAATGCAATGCCAATCAAAATCCCAGCAGCATATCTTGTAGAAATAGATAAAAGAATCATGAAATTCATATGGAATAATAAAAGACCCAGAATAGCAAAAACAATACTAAGCAGGAAGTGTGAATCAGGCGGTATAGCGATACCAGACTTCAAACTATACTACAGAGCAATAGTAACAAAAACAGCATGGTACTGGTACCAAAACAGGCGGGTGGACCAATGGTACAGAATAGAGGACACAGAGACCAATCCACAAAATTACAACTTTCTTATATTTGATAAAGGGTCTAAAAGCATGCAATGGAGGAAGGATAGCATCTTCAACAAATGGTGCTGGGAAAACTGGAAATCCACATGCAACAAAATGAAGCTGAACCCCTTTTTCTCGCCATGCACAAAAGTTAACTGAAACTGGATCAAAGAGCTTGATATCAAATCAGAGACTCTGCGCCTGATAGAAGAAAAAGTTGGCTCCGATCTACATATTGTGGGGTCGGGCTCCAAATTCCTTAATAGGACGCCCATAGCCCAAGAGTTAAATACAAGAATAAACAAATGGGACTTACTTAAACTAAAACGTTTTTTTCTCAGCAAGACAAACAATAAGAGAGGTAAATAGGGAACCTACATCCTGGGAACAAATTTTTACTCCTCACACTTCAGATAGAGCCCTAATATCCAGAATATACAAAGAGCCCTAATATCCAGAATATACAAAGAACTCAAAAAATTAAACAATAAGATAACAAATAACCCAATCAACTAATGGGCCAAGGACCTGAACAGACACTTCTCAGAGGAGGACATACAATTAATCAATAAGGATATGTTCTTTATGTATACGATCTTTATGTATAAGTTCCTTATGACTTCTCAAGTGGAAAGGCAGAGTTTAAATCACTAAAGACACAACCAACAGAGAATTCAAATACATTTGCATTTTAAGTTTCATCCATGTGTGTGCATGCTAATCTAATGTGCATGCACACATATACACTCAAGCAGATGTTTACTGACTTGAGCAACAAATCAATTAATTATCCAGCCTTTTTTTGAGCTAATATTTGAATCTGTTCATGTAGGCTAAATATAATTTATCTATAGGAGGAAGGTAACTCAAACTCTTGAATGATATTAGAGCAGTCAAAAAGGAATTTGGAGTTCCAAATATGGCCAAGAATGATACACTCAGGTCAGAATTGCTAAGAGTACTCAACCAACTACATTGCTGATTTTACATGACCTAAAAGATTACTTTACAAAACTCTTTTCCTTCAAGGACTGTTACTATGCCAGAATTCTTCAGTATATTTTCTTGTTATTCAGGACGTTTGTGCTTATTAAGGCATTGGATATTACTTAATTTCCTCTTGTGAAAATGCTAAGATTTTAAAAGAAAATACTGCCACATTTAAATACATATATTGATTGTCAGATAAAACCTTATTTTAAAAAGCTGACATGCAAAAATATTGAAAACAACAAAATACATTTCTCATTTGATGAATGCCAAGGAGAAATGATATCAGCAAGATGGTGAAATAGGTATTGCCAGCACATGTCTCTTTATAGAAACATCAGTTTGACAAACTATCTAAAACATTCATAAGAACTAATAATATCTGCAAAGAGAGATTAGAGCAGCTGAATGGAGCATAGAAAGAAGAAAAGATGCATTGAAGAAGAGAGGCAGGACAGTTTCATGCAACTTGGGTGACTCCTCCCTCAAGCCTTCACAGTATACACTGAGATACCCATTGTAGTGGGGCAAGAGAAGTGAACACGCAACTTCACTGCAGACTCCAGCAACAGACGTGACCCAGTGAATCCTGTTACACCAAACCAGCAACTACATTCCTAAACATCAAGCCAGACCCTGTGGTCCCAGGCTCCAGGCCTGGCCCACATATAGGCTTGCCCAAGTGGCCCTAAGCACTAAGCCAACACCTATCCTGGCTTAATTCATCTCCAGAGGCCCAAACTCTAAACTCATTCTTGTGGCCCTAGGCTCCAGGTTAGTACTACAATTTGTATCTAGGATATCCACCATGGGCCAAAACTTTTGAGGGACATCTGAGCAACAAGCAGGCACCCAAAGCCCCATAATCCAGGCCTCCCTCCAAGGATTCAGATGTCCTACGGATTTAAACTCTAAGCCTACCCCCACTCTCCAGGCTGTCTACTGTGGGCCCAAACTTTAGGCCTATCCCAGCACCAGAGTGGTCCAATGGCTTTAGGCTTTACCTAAAGTAATGGGTATCTAAGAAATGTCTAATGAAAAATCAGGACAACAGTGTTAAGGAAGCTTAGTGAACAATAAGAAAATACAGATAGACTAATGAAGAAAACAATATATGAATAAAATGACATATTCAACAAAGAGAAACTATAGAAAAGAAACAAAGAAAAATTCTGGTCTGAAGAAAACAATAATTATACCAAAAAAATTCAATAAACAGCTTCAATATCAGACTTCATTACATAGAAGTAAAAAAATGGTGAGCTCAGAAAGATCATTTAGGATTCCTTAGGGGAAAGAAAATTGTTGTTTGGATATGAAGTGTCTCCCAAATGCTCATGTGTGAAACAATGCAGGAATGTTCAGAGGTAAAAAGATTGGATTATGAGTCATAACTTAATTAATACATCTGATGAATTAATAATTTGAAAAGACTACTCTCCTAGGAGGTAACTAGATCATTGGGGGACTTCCCTTGGGAAATTATATTTTGTCCTTGGTTCCTTCTCTCTCTGCTTTTTGTTTGTCATAAGCTGAGCAGCTTTTCTTCCATCACGCAATAATGTTCTGCCTTATCTCATGCCCAGAGCAATGGAGTCAGCCAACCATGTACTGAAACTCTGAAACTGTAAGCCCCAAATAAACTTTTCCTACTCCAAAATTGTTCTTGTCAGGTATTTTAGTCACAAAGATGAAAAACTGACTTAGAAATAAACAACTACCACCACCACCCAAAAAAGAGTGAAAAGGGGTGAAGAAAGTCTATGGGTCTTATGAGATACTATCAAGTAAACCAACATGTGTATCACCAGTATGCTGATGGAGCAGAGAAAGAGAAAGTGATATAAAGCTCAATTAAATAAATATAACAGAAAATTTCTGAAATCTAGAGTGGGAAGTGAATGTCCAAAGAACTCCAGTAAAAGATTAACCCTAAAGAAATCTTCTTGGAGATACATTATAATCAAATTCTCAAATGTTGAAGATAAAGAGAAAATTTTGAAAGCAGCAAGAAAAGGTTATTTGTCACATACAAGGGAACATCCAAGACACTACTGGTGAATTTTACTAAAGTAACCTTGTAGAAAGAGAAAGAATAGGATGATACGAAGAACTGAAAGAAAAAAATCTACTAACCAAGAATACTTTTCACTTCAGAAATGAGAGATATGTGAGGGCCCTTCCACACAAAGGAAAACATAAAAAACTTCATTACCATTAGACATGCCTTATAAGAAATACTAGGGAGTACTTCAAGACAAAATGATACTAATTGTCAGTATGAAAACAAAACCAAAACCAAAATGAGCAATATAAAAACATCTAAAAGTCTTTGTAATAGTAAGAATATTAAAATAATATCAAATAGCTATCACACAAATAAATGCATAAACATCAAGATTACTAGTAGGAGGAAAATTGGGAAATTCATTAATATGTGGAAATTAAACAGTATGCTTCTGAACAAACAATGGGTCAAGGAAGAAATCAAAAGGGAAATCACAAAATATCTACAAACAGAAAAGTATAAAATACAACTTATAGAAAGCTTTGTTGTAAAAGCAGTTCTAAGCAGGGAATATATAGCAGTAACTGCCTACATTAAGGAAAAGAAAAAGAAAAAAAAAAAGAAAGAAAAAAAAGTCTGTTAGCAAAATTACATGGACAAGGAATGTCCCTTATCATAATAAAGATCAAATACAAGGAGGGCACATATAATATCATATTTGATGATGAAAAACTGAAAGCCTTTCCTCTAAGATCAGGAACAACATAAGGATAACTACTCAGAAAAGTTATATCTAAAATAGTGCTGGAAATCCTAACCAGAGCAATTAGACAAATAAATAAATAAATACATCCAGATCATACAGTAAAAAGTAAAACACCAAGACTGAATTACAAAGACACATAAAAACTGAACAGACCAATAATGAGTAAAGAAATGGAATCAACAATCAAAAACTTCCGCCAAAATAGGACCTAATCACTACAACCAGTGAATTCTATTAAATATTTAAGGAATTAACACCTCTATGATTTACTTAGTATATCTAGATAAAGTTTTGTCAGTTTGGTTTCTTTTTAGAAAACCAACTTTTAGTTTCATTGATCTTTTCTATTGCTTTTCTAGTCTTCATTTATTTCTGCTCTCATCCTTATTATTTTCCTCATTCTGCTCATTTGCACTTATTTTGTTCTTTAGTTCAGCCCAGAAATAAATCCACACACTGGGTCTTGGACAGCAGTTCAGGAATAAAAAATGGTGAAAAAAATATTATTTTCAATGAACAGTTCCTAGAGAACTGATGATTGACATGAATAATAAAATTTAATGTTTTTCTTGCCCTATATACAAACAGCAACTCAAAATGGATTAAAGACTTCGATGTAAGACATGACATTATAAAACTACAAGAAGAAATACAGATGAAAACTTCTGGACACAAGCTTCTGCACAGCAAAGGAAAGAATCAATAGTGTGAAGAGACAACCTAAGGAATGGGAGAAAATATTTCTAATCCATGCAGGGTAAGAGAACAATTTCCAAAATATGTAAGGACTATGAAAATTTTAATTAGTAAAAACAAAAATACTAACCCAATTAAAAAGTGAGTGAGCAAAGGACATGAATAGATATTTTTGCAAAGACATAAAAATGGCTATTTCAATAAACTTTCTGTCACCTTGGCAAAATACCTGAGAAAATCAACTTCAAAAAGAGGAATGGTTTATTTTGGCTCAAAGTTTCAGAGGTTTCATTCCATGGTAAACTGTCTCTGTTGTTTCGGAGCTTCTAGAGAGGCAGAACATTGCTGCAGGGAATACATGTTACAGCAAAACTTCTTAACTCATGGTGTCCAGAAAACAAAGAAAGAGAGAAGAAGGGGTTAATGTCCAATGATTGACTTCCTTCATCTAGTCCCTACTTCCTGAAGGTTCTTCCACCTTCCATTATCACCACAGAGTGCCAAAAAAGCCTTTAACACATAAGCCTTCAGGAGACACCTCAGGTCCAAACTATAGTAATGGCCAAATGACAAAATGCTGGGCATCACTAATAATGAGGAAAATACAAATCAAAACTATTGGGGACTGCAAATCAAAGTCAAGATGGCACCTGGCAGTTTGCCAGGAGGAGTGGTTTGTGAGGCAATGCCACTGAGCCATTAAGATGGTCAGGATTCCTTATTGGCTGATTGCTGTATCTGGATGATGCTAATTGAGTCAAGCTGTGTGTAATCAGTTAGGTATATATACTGCTGTTGTTCCGTAATAAAGCAGATCCCGCTTCAACCTTCAAATTGCTTGTCACTTCCTGGTTATTTTGCCCAGCTGGACTGCAGAAAATGGTGGCCCCTACGGGGAGCCCTGGGACACTCAGGGGTAAGTGACAAGGAAAGCTGCCCATCCCTAGAAATAGATAGAGGAAACAGATAGGGCAAGAGGATGGATGGCCATTTCAAGAAAATAGAAAAATTGATACAGTTTGTTTTATTTCGTTTTTGTTTCATTTTATCTTAGTGTATTGTATTGTCTTTATTATGGAAACATGGGATCAGAAGTTAGTAAAAATCAAACCGAAAGGGTGTTAAGTAAATTGCTAAAGGAAGGAGGCAACCCAGTAAAACCAAGAACAGTTTTAGGGCATACGTTGATAAAAGCCCAGGAACTCTAGTCAGAAAGAGGAAGAAAGTTCAGAAGACGAAGGACTATCAGGGAAGGAGTTACAAAAAAAGGCTGCTACTAACCACTTTTTGTCACCTGAGGGTGGGTGAGGCAGCACAGTGTGGTGGCCGCCGCCATGTGCACAAGACAGTCTTGGCACAGCAGGGACTTCCTAGCTGCTGGCGGCCCTTCCCCACCCCTCAGCTCACCCAGGGAGCAGGACACCACTGCCGTGAGCCTGAGCCTGGGTGGCCCGGTGGCAGTTTGAGTCCGGGACACTCCCCAGGGCCATAGGTTGCTAGGGGAAGGCTACCAAGGATCTTGCCACCTTCCTCGAGAGGGTGGAAAAGAGCCTCCAAAGGAAATTCTCCCCCAGGGTCCACTTCAGGATTGGCCCTGTTTTATACAAAAAAAAGGGGGGGGGGCAACCTGCCATTCTCAAGCCTTCTGAGCTTTATAAGGGCAGGGTTAGCAATATCTCAAATCCATAACAGCTGATATCCAGAACTCCAGTTTTCAATTATGGTGATAGCATTTACCTTCAGATACTTTGGTATTTTACAACTTTCACCACAGCTGCATCAGCTTACAGTTATTATCATTAAAGGTCCTGACCCACCCAGTGATTGTCTGAAGTCTGGGGTCTGTTTGTGTTTTTCCACAGGGAGAACAGCAGCCGATTTGGATTCCAGAGAGACTAACTAAATTGATTTCTACAGACCAAAAAGAAGATGATTTGGCTCAAATCCATAACAGCTGATATCCAGAACTCCAGTTTAGCTATCCTTACATCTTTGACATGGTTCTCCCACACCTGGAGGCTAATGAATAATGATCACCATTAAGGCCTATTTCAAATGTAAAATCCTTGAGGCTTACTTGTGGGAATACCTTCAAACCCATATGCAAGTTACAGGAAGAAGGATGAGATATCAAAAGAAGAGTCAAACCCAGGTGGTAGCCAGGATGCTTTTTTCAATTTTATTTTTTGAGCTCATACAGACCTAGGTTAATGTTTTTTCTGATCAGTTTTATTTTTTGATCAACTGTGGAGTTTTTAAACATTGCAATGGAGATTTCGCCTGTGAAAAGCTACAAGGCCTTTATTATTGTGTTATGTATACACACTTATGTGTTGTATGTCTGTATGTGTGTATGTCCATATATCATTTATGAGGAGCACTTATGAAAAATTTTTAAAAAGTGGATCCAAATATCTTTTATTCACGTGATTTAAACAGTTTAATTTAAATTGGGTAAACAGATGAAAATAAAGATGTCTTTAAAATTAAGCTTACAGTTTTTCTAGGTGTTCAAAAAATGTTGATGTCTATGAAATAATCTACCTAAATTCAGAAATTTACAAGGATTGTTTTAAAATGTGAACAAAACTCCCGTTTGTTTACTTTCACCTTTCCTTTTCATTATATCTAATAATTCTGTTCAGGATAATGTACTAAATTGTTCAGAAAATTGTTTTCTTAGTGCCTGCTGGAATGCTACATGATTTTCTTTAGCCATCATTACCAGAATTCCTACCTTCATCCCAGTGCCACTGAAGACAAAAATAGAAGAATTTCCAGTATTACTGAAAACTTCGGAATTACAGCTACCATCATCACAGCTGTTGCTGTTTCTGGTGCTGCTGCTGCAGCTTCTGCGATAGCTATCACACAAACTGTATAAACTGATGCATCAATGAATAATGTAACTCAATAAGTAATGCTCAATCAAAGAAGAAATGGACATATTAATGGATTCCTCTGCTTTAAGCTGCTTACAGAACTTACCTGGACTGTGTATCACTTGTATGCATTATGAACTAACCTATTGATAATTGTAATAGTACCAAGGTATGTTTGCTGATGGTGTCATCGGTGGTACAATTTTTCCAAGGACTTCTCACTTGGTGCTGTCAATGGCTTGGTATCCTGGTATTTTGTATCCTCCTCCTCCTGCTTGTGGCAGGTTGTTTATGGTGTTTGTATGGATTACACAGATCCACAAGTATGGCTAAATATATTGGGCCGGTAGTCAAAGATGGGTAAGATCCAATCACAATGGTAGCAACCTAAGCCAGGAGGCTGACTATTTGAGTTCAGACCATCCAATGATGGATAAGGACCATATGTAGTATTGGACAACCTAAAACAGGCACGGACCCTAAGCCACAAACTGGTTGTTTAATAAAACAAAAGGGGGGAGATGTTGGGGACTGCAAATCAAGTCAAGATGGTGCCTGGCAGACTGCCAGGAGGAGTGGTTTGTGAGGCAAGGTAGAATTAAGGTATAATTTGCCGCAGTCTGGCTGGGCAAAGTAACGGGGCGGGGGGGGGCGATGGGGGGGACAAGCAACTTATGAAGGTTGATACAGCGGGAGCTGCCTTATTGTAGGACAGCAGGGGTATATTTGTAGGACAGCAGGGGTATATATACATAACTGAATACACAGCTTGTTTCAATTTAGCATCATGCAGTTACAGCAACCAGTCACCAAGGAATCCTCATATCTTAATAATTATACACAGCTTAACTTAATTGACATAATCTAGACATAGCAGTCAGTCATTAAGTAATCTCCATCATCTTAATGGCTTTCTGGCCTTACTTCTCAAACCACTCCTCTTGGCAAAGTGCCAGGGAACATTTTGACTTGTCTGTGGCTCTCAACAATAATTTTATAGTATAAGGTATAATAATATAGTAACATGCTTATGCCATCAAGAAAGCAAGGGATTCTTCTGACCCCAAAACCTCACATTTAAAGAAATTTACATGTTATATGTCAAACAGCAAAGTACACATGATGGCAAAAACAACTTTTTGAACTTATTTTTACCATTTTCTGCTAAGGAATTTGTACTAGATCTATGAGGGCCCACTAAAGAATTTTAAGTTGGAGAAAAATCTGAGGAGATTTTTTTTGCTTTCTGGGAAGAAAATTCTATGTATGATGTGAACAGGAACATAACCAGAAAATCAGAAGCAGTATAAGCACAGATGAAATAAACTCAATAAGTTTAAAGTAGTGGTGATGGAAGTGCAGAAAAGTAGAAAAAAAAATTAAGAAAAATAGTTTTACCTGAATTTGTTAGCTGGTTATTTATAGAGAAAATAGTGGAAGAATTAATAATGTTGCTTGGACTCTGGCCTCCATTCTTTTACCATTTTATTTCAGTAACTAGAGATGTAGAACATAATAAACCCTTGGACTTCTATGTAGTAGTAGGAGCTCTGTAAAGATTATAAGTATTAGAACCAATAAAAGGAGTATAGAATCTCTAAGCATTCTATACCAATGATTTAGGGTTTCTCTTGAGCATCACAAACTAGCTAGTTTAAAGTTGTGCCATCAACTGTTTTCCCACTTTCAACCTTTGTGGGAAAGCATATCATTTACCATAGATAGCAGCAAGATGATGCTGGTTACCTTTATTTTTAAGTAAATATCCCAATTTCTTCTTACTATTTCCCTTCATTGGATGAATGTTTTCTCCCAATAATACTGCAATTACAAGTAAATAGATGTAGATTCTCACTTTCATTATTTTTCATAACCATCCAACATGTTTGGTAACTAGTAGAACAAGAAAAATAAACACTGTTTATCAAATTCAATTATGACTGACCTACTTAACAGTTTCCCACTGTTACTCTCAAACTAAAAAATATGCATTTGATACAAATGTATGAAATGAAGCATATAGAATCAGTAGATATTTTAAATATAGCTTGTCTTACATATTTAATCACATCAGCTGATGATGCCCTGAATAATTTGGTATATTACTCTATCAGCATTAAAGTATTTGCTAGTATTTTTAACATATATTGCTTCAATTAAATGAAATTTTCAGTGTAATAATTCAAGTCCTTTGCCTAGCTTATACAATCAAGGGATGCCTTTTCAAAAAAAAAAACAGTATTATTGTCATTTGTATATAACAAAGAATTTTCATAATTGCATACATTAAAAAATATAACATCAAACACAAACATATTACATATTACTCTTGCCATGTAGACACTGGAAATATTTACATAGATATAACCCTTTTGACAAAGAGCCACTTTTCTCAAGAGCACCTCAGAAGTCATTCACCTAACAATCCAATAGATATTGAATAATTAATGATATTAGCTACCATATTTTTAAAACTTATATGCCAGAGAATGTGATAAGAAATTTACTTACATTATCACATGTAATGTTCATAAAACCAAAAAAGGCAATGTTGTTCCCAAATTGCAAATCAAGAATCTATTTGGCTCATACAAGTGAAATCATGCAGTAGTTTTCTTTTCTACGTCTGGCTTACTCAACTTTGTGTAATGTCCTCCAGGTTCACCTATGTCATAACAAATAGGTTAAAGCTGACTAATATATTTATGTGTGTGTGTGTGTGTGTGTGTGTGTGTGTGTGTTTGTGTGTGGTGTACACCACAGTTTATTTATCCATCTACCCAGACACTTAGGTTGTTTTAATATCTTAAACAAAGTAAATAATGCTGTAATGAACATGAGGATCCAGATATCTTCACAGGGTGAGGATTCAATTTCTTCTGGCTACCTAGGCAGAAGAGGGATTACTGGGTCAGTCATATGGGAGGTTCTTTAAAATCTTTAGGAGGCGCCATACTGTTTTCCACAATTGCTGCATCTATCTACATTCCTCTCATCAGTGTTCAAGGGTTCTCTTTTTGCTTTGATTGTATCAAAATCTATAAATTCTTCTCTTTTTGATAATAGTAATTTGAACAGTCAAGAGGTGTGGACACTTTAAAAACAAATAAACAAAAAACAACAACAAAAAACCCTCAAATATGTAGAGTTAGTAAATGAAAAGAGTGTTACCAGGGGCTATGTGAGGGGAGTGAATAAAACTGGGAGGTAGTGGTCAAAGGGTACAACCTTTTAGTTATGTAAGATAAATAAGACTAGTGAATTAATACAGAGTGTAAGGGCTATGGTTAATAACACTGTATTGTATTCTAGAAATATTTTGAGAGATTTTAATTAAATAAGATAATGGTTATGCTATTTTCATTAATGCAATAAACACTTTGCTATGTACATACTTATCCAAATCTATTTTAAATCTTAAATGTATATAATAAATAATAAAACAGATGTTTTTAAAAACAACTTAATAATCTTGATTATATTTAATCACATATATGGCTAGCATATGGTAGGTATGGTAATTAAACTTAGTGGTGAGTAAATGCAAAGAATAAGTCCAAATCACTGTGCTGTAAAATTCCCTGCTCTAGAACAGGACATGAGATACAGAATAATACAGAATTGCCTCACTGTCTAGTTGGGGTACACACAGCACAAAACCCAAAAGGTCAGAACAAATATAAGAGCTTTAAGGAAAAATTAGATATAGGTATAAGTTCACAGTCTGGAAGACACAATTTCCCTAAGAACTTAAAAGTTCAGATATGTGATTACATATATACTGAAAACATACTGAACTCTATGACACTTTTGTTTATTTTTAAGTCAGGATGCCTATATTTCTGTGTACTATTAAAAAAACTCACTTTTGCTCACATTTTTCCACCTATTTATACTATTGCAAAAATATGTTTATAGATTATACCATAAGGACATTTGGCTTTGGTGCATACTCATTATCTCCATAAAATTAATTACAATTACAAAAGGCATTATTTTGCAATGCTAGGTTATTTCCATGATGTGAAATCAGTGTCTTAATTTATTACTTAAGAAATTATTTCATTTATTAAAATATTGAAATATGTTTCATTACAGTTATTCCTGCAGAGGCATCTATATTTGATAATGGATTTCCATGTGACAAATATAGGATGTTCATTATCATTTTTCAAATTTATTCTACTGAGTTATACATGCCAGCAGAATGCATTTCAACTCATTATACACAATAGAGCACAACTTCTCAATTTTCTGGCTGTACACAATGCAGAGTTACACCATGCAATCATATATGTACAAAGGGTAATATTGTTTGTCTCACTCCACCATCCATCCAATGCCACCCCCCTACTCTCCTTCCCTTTCCTCACTCTTCTCAGACAATCCAAAATCCCCACATTTTTCTCTAGCCCACACCCTATTAAAGATCAGCATCCAAATATCTGAGAGAAAATATGGACCTTGGTTTATTGAGATGGGCTTATTTTGCTTAGCATAATATTCTCCACCTCCATCGATTTATCAGCAAATGTCATAATTTCATTCTTCTTTAAGGCTGAATAATATTACATTGTCCATATATACCACATTTTCTTTGCCCATTCATCTGTTGAAGGGCATGTTTGTTATTTCCACAGTTTAGCTATTATGAAGTGAACTGCTATAAACAATGATATGGCTATTTCACTGTAGTATGCTGATTTTTAAGTCCTTTGGGTATAAACCAAGGAGTGCGATGGCTGGATCAAATGGTGGTTCCATTGCAAGTTTTATGAGGAATCTCCATACTGCTTTCCAGAGTGGTTCACCAATTTGCAATCCCATAAGCAATGTTTGAGTGTACCTTTTCTCCTACATCCTTCCCAACATTTACTATTGCTTGTATTCTTGATAATTGCCATTCTGCCTGGAGTGAGATGAAATCTTAGAATAGTTTTGATTTGCATTTCTCTATTTTCTGGAAATGTTGAACACTTTTTGCATAAAATTGTTGATCGATTGTATTTCTTCTGTGAAGTGTCTATTCAGTTCCTTAGTCCATTTATTTATTGGGTCATTTGTTTTTTTGGTGGCAAGTTTTTTGATTTTTTATATATCCAGGAAATTAGTGCTCTATCTGATGTACCTATGGTCAAGATTTTCTCCCATTCTATAGGCTCTCTCTTCATGTTATTGATTGTTTCTTTTATTGAGAAGATGCTTTTTAGTTTAAATCTATCCTATTTATTATTTGACATGATAAAGATTTGGGTCTACTTTTCATTTCTATGAGGTGCAGGGTCTCTGGTCTAATTCCTAGGTCCTTGATCCACTTTGAGTTCTGTGCAGGGTGAGAGATAGGGGTTTAATTTCATTTCACTACAAATGGATTTCCAATCTTCCCAGTACCATTTATTGAGAAGGCTATCTTTTCTCCAATGTATGTTTCTGGCACCTTTGTCTATTATGAGATAATCGTGTTTATGTGGTTTTGTCTTTGTGTCTTCTATACCATTGGTCTATCAGTCTGTTTTGGTGCCAATACCATGCTGTTTTTGTTACTATAGCTCTGTAGTATAATTTAAGGTCTGGTCTTATGATGTCTCCTGCTTCACTCTTCTTGGTAAGGATTGTTTTGAAAATTCTGGAACTCTTTTTTCCTAATTATTCTTTTAGGTAATTCATTACTGATGTACAGAATTGCATTTGATTTGTGGGTGTTGATTTTATATCCTGCTACTTTGCTGAATTTACTTATTAGCTCTATAATTTTTCTGGTAAAAAAAAATGGATCTTCTAAATATAGAATCATATCATTGACAAATAGTGAAATATCGATAGTTTGAACTCTTCTTTTTCTATTCATATCCCTTTAATTTCCTTATTAATATAATTGCTTTAGCTAGAGTTTACAGGACTATGTTGAATACAAGTGGTGAAAGAATGCATCCTTATGCTGTTCCAGTTTTTAGAGAAAATGCTTCAAATTTTTCTCCATTTAGAATGATGTTGGGGGGGTGGAGGGTTCTAGAAGGCGTGACGTGGGGTCGAAGCGGGCTTGGAGGCGGGCGCCTCTCGGCAGTCGCAGTGGCGGCAGCTGCCGGGCCTGGGGACGCGGGTGGCCGGGGCCGCGGTCGCAGCTTCCTCGACTCTCCGGCCATGGCAGCGCTTGGCCGGCCCTTCAGCGGCCTCCCCTTGAGCGGCAGCTCGGACTTCCTGCAGCCGCCGCCGGCCTTCCCCGGCCGGGCCTTCGCGCCGGGAGCCGACGACTCGGAGCTGGCCCCCCGGCCGGGACTCCGCGCCGTCCCGAGCTGCCCCGGCGGGAGCGCGGCGCGCGGACGTGTTTCCGTTCACTGTAAAAAGAAACACAAGCGAGAGGCGGAGGATGATGAGTGTCCAGTAAGAAAGAAACGACTTACTGAAGCAGAACTTTGTGCTGGTCCAAATAATTGGATTCTCTGTACGCATCAGGATGTAGAGGGTCATGGAGTAAATCCATGCACTAGTGGTGGCCTTTCGGTACCTGGAATGTTGGATGCTGTTTTTGAAGAAATGGATCAGACATCTGGAGAACCACAATGTGAAGTTGCCCGAAGGAGGCTTCAGGAGATTGAGGACAGAATAATTGACGAAGATGAAGAAGTCGAAGCTGACAGAAATGTTAACCATCTCCCCAGTCTTGTCCTTTCTGACACCATGAAAACAGGTTTGAAGAGAGAATTTGATGAAGTCTTTACAAAGAAGATGATTGAGTCTATGAGCCGTCCTTCCATGGAGCTTGTGCTCTGGAAACCTCTCCCTGAACTCCTTTCTGATAAGCCAAAGCCATCATCTAATGCTAAGAACTACACGGGAGAGAGCCAAACTAAACATGCATCTGCTGGCACTGCCTTCCCGCAGAGGACTGAACTGTTCTTGGAACCTCGGCAAACAGGGATGCCTCTTTACACTAGTTTGGAAACAGCTGCTAGCACAGAAGAAGAGATGGAACTCTAGAAACCAGTTTCTACACTACAGTTGTCAAATTTAGAAGGCTCCTGTGTTTAGTGATGAGCCTACTTGCTTAGTATAGGGACTTGAAAGTTTTATGAAACGGGTGTAATAATATCTCCACCTGTGACTTGGGGTGGGACTCTCATTTTGGGTAGCCATTTATTGACTTCAACTTTTTGCCAAGGAAGCTTGTCTTAAGGGAAAAGTACCTAGCAGGCTTATTAAAGGAGTGTTAGTCTCCTCAAAGGCAAGTATAGAAGCTGTATGTATGTGTAAGGGTGACTGAAGTCATCTGTCACTTTGTAAGCCATTCATAAACTTGGAGAACATTCTTGAGTAGAAAAAGATGAGAAAGAGGGAGTCACAGCATAGTCTGTGGATTTGAGCTATTTACAGCGGGGACTATATGTGATTGGGAGCAGGAGGAAAGAAAGCATTAGCTTAAGCCTCTTCCTAAAAAATTTAACAGAGGCTATGAAATGTGTGTATTAGTTGTCAATTCAACATAGCTGTGTTGATTATATAGCCAGCATGTGACTGGCTATAAATAGCATGTGGCTCTCTGTGCCTCAGGTAAATGCAATGAAAATACAAAGAAAAGGTTTTTTCTTTCTAATGTTGCTCCTTGGTCTCCCTTGCAGAGTTGATAAACCAGGTTGTTCCGCAGTGTTTACAGCTTAATTAACTTTGATAGTTAAAAAGATTGTGAGCTAACCCATCTGTAAACTGCCTATGGGAGAAGCAAGCATCCTTTAATTAATCCTGAGGAAGTGCAGTGTCAGCTGAACCCAGCATTGATAACCTCTATAGTTTAAAAAAAAAAGGCAAGATAGTATTAAGAAGTTGAGTTGTTAAATGTTAATTTCAAAAACAGTGAATGATTAATTGAGAATATATGGGCAGGTGACATTGAGATTTACTGAAATAGCCAATTTGTCTGGTGCTTAAATTATTGTGCAGTAAGCCTACAAGTTAATAGAGGATAGCTTCCTGCTAGCAGGAAATCTTTATCTTCTTGAGTACCTAAACCAGGCTCAAGATGTCCTTTGGGAATAGCCAGGATTAAAGTTCTTAATTTCTCAGGAAGAGCTCTTATTTGTGGCAAGGACTCCATGCAAGGTAAAATGACAATTTCTTCATTGCTACAGAACACTCACTAGGCGTTATTAAATGAGTGTAATACTGGCCCTTTTATCACCCAACAGGAGACCACCCCAGTTCTTATTTTTTTGGTTTCTTCTCCCTTTGTAAGAAAGAGATACCTTTTGTAGAAAAAAATTGGTTTATGCCAAGTAGAGGTGAATTTATAGAAACCAGCTTCCAGGCATTTTTAAAACCCATGCTGAAATCCCTCCCCTTGTTACAGATGGTGTAGAAGTTACAAGTCTGTTAGACTGTTTCTTCTCTTGCCTGTTGTTTCTGCTTTCTCTATTTCTGTCTGGATAGTCAGGAAAAGATTTAATGTTTAATATTTAAACAAAGTATTTAATGTCTACACAGTAAAATTATTCAAACTTCAAACCAGTATTGAAACCAGTTGGAAACCAGCTAATAGTTTCTTAATCTCAAACTTAGAGATGAATGTAAACTGTATTCTGTTGAAATGTGCAAGTGTTTGATTCATGCAGTTTGAAAAACTCCTGCCTTGAGGTCATTGTTTAATGGGACCAACTTGTAAAGTTTATAGCCTTAAAGAAATCTCTGTGCTAAACGTTTGTTTTAGTACAACTCAAAAGCATGAAGGGACTTCCTAGGGTTTGGAGTTAGTCCCAGTGTAGGGTGGAAAGGCAGATGGCAGCTTTCCAAAGACAGATCCAAAACACACCAAGATTATCTTCTGTGGGAATTGTCGAAAGGCCTCTGATCGGGGTCTGCACCATGAGAAGGGAGGCTCTAATACAACGGTAACATGGGGGACAATTGAGATTCTGTTAATTAAAATCCAAGCATTTGTTTCTGAGTCAAGTTATCTGACAAAATTATTTCTGCAGGAAAATGGATGTTTTTGCTCATTTTTGGACTTTTATATTCTTGCGTATGTTTGTACAAAAATTTTCTTCATCATCCTTGTGGTGCTTATTCATCTGAGCCATCTCCACCGCCCCAGTACATTTTATTTTTCTTTTGTAGCATAAAGCTTTTGCTTTTGTCTTCAGGTTT
The DNA here is from genome assembly GCF_045843805.1 of Urocitellus parryii. Lineage (NCBI taxonomy): Eukaryota > Metazoa > Chordata > Mammalia > Rodentia > Sciuridae > Urocitellus > Urocitellus parryii. The sequence goes on along the minus strand of NC_135540.1, from coordinate 108,915,595 downwards.
CTCTTGGGAATTAACAGATCTTTTCGTTTTGTACAGTTTTTGCGGCATGGATCAAACATTGGCTTACGATGCTAATGTGTGAAGAGAAAAAAAAATAATCTAAAGCAGGTGAGCTTTAATGAACAAATGTATATTTTCCTCTGAGTTTGAATAGGATGTGTGCGTGTATGCGTGTGTTTTTTTTTTTTTTTTAATTTGAAGAAAGTCCAGTTCTCACAAATATTAATCAGTTTTTTTTCAGTGCTACTCATTCTAGAACCAGGTACAATGTAAAATTTAGAAAAATTAAGAAGGTAGGGGTTAGAACCATGAGAAAAATTTACCAGCAGGTTCATTTGTTCTTTTGGATCTGGAACTTGGTTTTGTTTTTGGTGCAGTACTAGAAAAGTTCTGGAAGATGCTGTCATTTTTACTTTAAAATGAGAATCTGGTGTTTCTGTATTTTATCATTTTCAATAAAACTTCTTAAGTGTTTTGGAAAAAAAAAAAAAAAAAAAAAAAAAAAAAAAAAAAAAAATAGAATGATGTTGGTTTTGGGCTTAACATACATAGCTTTTACAATGTTGGCATATGTTCCTATCATTCCTAGTTTTCCAAGTGTTTTGAACATGAAAGGGTGTTACAATTTGTCAAATGCTTTTTCTGCATCTATTGAGATGATCATATGATTCTTATCTTAAGTCTATTGATGTGATAAATTACATTTATTGATTCTGTATGTTGAACCAGCCTTGCATCCCTGGAAGGAACCAACTTGTTCATGGTTCACTATCTTTACAATATATTTTTATATGCAATTGGCCAGAATTTTACTGAGAAGTTTTGCATCTATGTTAACCGGGATATTGGCCTGAAGTTTTCTTTCCTCGATGTGATTGTATGGTTTTGGTATCAGGGTGATACAAGCCCCACAGAATAAGTTCGGAATGGTTCCCTCATTTCCTATTTCATGGAATACTTTGAGGAGCATTGGTGTTAGTTCTTCATTGAAGGTCTTGAGAACTCAGCTGAGAATCAATATAGTCCTGGGCTTTTCTTTTGGTTGGTAGGCTTTTGATGGCATCTTTTATTTCATTGCTTGAAATTAATCTTTTTCTTTCAGAGCTTGGTATATGTTGTTCCACAATTTCCTGGCTTTGAGCATCTGGGTTGAAAAATCTGCTGAGATACAACTTGGTCTTCCCTCATATGAAGGTCTTTCACCTCTTTGGTTGATTCCAAGTATTTTATTTTATTTTTGAAGCTATTATAAATGGGGTAGTTTTCCTCGCTTCCCTTTCTGAGGATTTATATGATAAAAATTACAGAACTTTAAAAAAGAAGTCAAGAAAGACCTTAGAATATGAAAAGATCTACCTTTATCTTGGATAGGCAGAATTAATATTATCAAAATGACCATACTACCAAAATCACTATACAGATTTAATGCAATTCTGATCAAAATCGCAGTGACATTCCTCATAGAAATAGAAAAAGCAGCCATGAAATTCATCTGGAAGAATAAAAGACCTAGAATAGCTAAAGCAATCCTTAGCAGGAATAGTTAAGCAGGTAGCATCACTATACCAGACCTTAAACTATACTATAGAGCAATAATAACAAAAACAGCATGGTATTGGCACCAAAACAGACTGATAGACCAATGGAACAGATAGAGGACACAGAGACTAACCCACAAAATTACAATTATCTTATATTAGACAAAGGTGCCAAAAACCTACATTGGAGAAAAGATAGCCTCTTCAACAAATGGTGCTGGGAAAACTAGAAATCTATATGCAACAAAATGAAATTAAACCCCTATCTCTTCAGCATGCACAAAACTCAACTCAAAATGGACCAAGGACCTAGGAATAAAACCAGAGACCCTGTGTCTAATAGAAGTAAGCCCTAATCTTTATCATGTGGGATTAGGCCCCAACTTCCTTAATAAGACTCCTTTGGTGCAAGAATTAATATCAAGAATCAATAAATGAGATGGACTCACACTAAAATCTTCTTCTCAGCAATCTGTGAGGTGAATAGAGAGCCTACATCGTGGGAGCAAATCTTTAGCCCTCACACATTAGAGAACTAATCTCTAGGGTATATAAAGAGCTCAAAGAGCTAAACACCAAAAAATAAAAATAAAAAATAATAATCAATAAATGGGCCAACAAGGACCTAAACAGACATTTCTCAGAAGATGATACAATCAATCAACAAATATATGAAAAAATGTTCATCATTGCCAGCATTTAGAGAAATACAAATCAAAACTACTCTAAAATTTCATCTCACTCCACTCAGAATGGCAGCTATTATGAAGATAAACAACAATAAGTGTTGGCAAGGATGTGGGCAAAAAGGTTCACTGCTGGTGGGACTGCAAATTGGTGTAGCCAATATGGAAAGCAGTACAGAGATTTCTTAGAAAATTGGGAATGGAACCACCATTTCACCCAGCTATCCCTCTCCTCGGTCTATACACAAAGGACTTAAATGAAAACAGCATACTACAGGGACACAGCCACATCAATCTTTATAGCTAAACTGTGGAGCCAACCTAGATGTCCTTCAATAGATGAATGGCTTAAAAAATGTGGCATATATACACAATGGAATATTACTCATTAATAAAAGAGAATAAAATCCTGCATTTGCAGGTAAATGGATGGAGTTAGAGAAGATAATGCTAAGTGAAGTTAGTCAATCCCAAAAAACCAAATGCTGAATGTTTTCTCCAATAAAAGAAGGCTGATTCATAGTGGGGTAGGGAGAGGGAACTAAGGAAGGAATAGACAAACTCTAGATAGGGCAGAGGAGTGGAAGGGGAAGGGAAGGGGAATAGGGTTACAAATCATGATGGAATGTGATGGATATTATTATCCAAAGTACAGGTATGAAGACATGAATTGGTGTGAATATACTTTGTATGCAATCAGAGATATGAAAAATTGTGCTCTATATGTGTAATAAGAATTGTAACACATTCTGCTGTCACATATAAATAAAAAATAATTAAAAATAAATAGAGTTTAAAAAGAAAAAATAAAATTAAAATAAGAAAAATCAAAATGTAATAATAGAAGAATATACAACAACAGTATAATATACTATTTAGACATCCCAGTCCTCAATAGCCAGATTTACAAAAAGTACTTGGTTTCATATATGGTATGGATGTGATAGTGAGGAAAAGAAAGAAAAGAAAAAAATTCTTGAAGGAAAATTGAACTATTATTTCTGTCGGAGTACAATAGTTTCTCTGCTTTCCTTCTCATCTGATATGTGGGGTTGTCTGGAGTTTGCTGGTATCTCCACCCTCGGAAAGGTGAGGGTTACTAGGATGGGAAGGTTATTCTTGAGACAGAACTCCTAGAGGAAGGGTATAGCAATTGCTAGTCTCCATTGCAAGACTGCACCCCAGGCATTTCTTTTGGGGTTCATTCATATGATATAGGAACCTGATCTTAGCCCCTTATATTGCTTGCATATGCAACAATTCCTGGTCTCTAATTTATTCTCCAAACTCTCTCTCTCCTGCTCCCAACCTTTAAACTTCCCAATAAGGCACCTCTCTCTGGAGGTCTTGAGGGCTGAGTGCTGGGACCTGTGCACCTGTTGTAAAAATCTGTACTGTACTGGGCAGATCAGGACTAGGCATTGAAAGCTAGGGCTGGCTACAGAGCTGCAAGTGCTGGGATGGGTTGGTGGCTAGGAAGGGGATGGGAGACTGGGATTTGGGAGCTGGAGGGCTCTGTTGATTGCCAAACTGGATGGCCCAGGTGATCAGTGGATGCCAGATTAGGGAGGGAATCAGGGACCAGTCTTGTGTTGGGTCCCAACAAGTGCTGGCTCAAGTTGGCCCCAGAAACATGGTGGATGCCTTTCTGGTTGGCTAGGCAAGCTGAGAGCAAGATGTCCTCACACCTCTTCCAATCTACTCTCCTGCCTCTGTGGCAAGATTGTGGTTATCTGCACACCTAGCAGAGAGACCTCAGGTGTTACCAAGCTTGCAGGCACCTTGATGATGGTCTTCCAGGTCCTGGCTGGTGTCCCCAGATGGAATGGCCACATCTCTATGTGGTGGTGGCAGTGGTGATAGCAAACCCACAGGCACCTTCATGGTGGGCTTCCAGGCCCGGGCTGGTGTCCCAAGATGGAGGCTGCAACAACTGGAGTTGGTGATGGTGGTAACAGAGGTAACCCAAGATGACACCAGAGGTGTTCCAAGATGGAAGTGACTACTTTCAGAAATGGGGCAGCAAGGGTGGGCTGTCCATTAATGGTGGGTGGCCATGTTCACAGATGTAGTGCTGTGGTGGGTAGAGCTGTGGCAGGTGGCACTATGGCACGTGGTTATCTCCAGGCCCTTTCCAGTGTCCCAAGGTGGAGGTTCCTCATGTCAAGGTGGCTATGGTGGCAGCTGCAGTGTTCCAAGATGAAGGCAGTCACACTGGAAGATGAGGCAGCAACAGCAGGCAGCTCAGTGATGGTAGGTGGCCACATTGGTAGACAGTAGGTCTGCACTGCAATGGTAGGTCTGGCACTTCTTTATCATTTTGACATTAGAAAAGGCTACCTAAACAACAGCTAGCTATGCTAACTAACAGCTTAGTTCATATTTCCAATCACATAGCTACTGAAAGGTGGGCAGCACAGATAATGCATAAAATAAATATATTGAGAATGCAAAAGTAGTAGCTACTATAATCCATTCCTTGACTGCCTAGCATTAATATATTGGCATATTATTAATCTTCCTACCTTGATCATAGGAGTAAACTAAGCCAACCAGATTCTCTCCTTCAGGAAATTGTAGTATTGTACTCTTGGTTAAATAACAAACACAACAATATATATATACCCACTCTCCAGAAACTGCAATTAGTTAGAGCTGAGTCATCTGATGACACTATACCCATTGTAGACATGAGCAGAGATTTCCTGATCCTTGCCCTTCCCTGGGTTTGGTTTTAATACCTTTTATGGATCCTTTCTTACATTCTTAGCCTAGTTATTTTTTCAGTATAAAATAATTATAAATGACAACCTGATAATTCTAAACAATAAACATAATTCTAAATGATACCCCAGTATAAGTTGGGTATATCAAAGATCAGGGAACATATAGGTGATGATCCAAGTATTTCTTCTTCCACTGTGAGTAAGAGAGATGATTTGAGCAGAATATTGAACCAATGTTTACAACATTCAGTAAACCCATGAGATCTAGAACAAACTTAATCAGAAGGAAAACAAAAGCAAAAATAAGTAGTTTTGAGAATACATATTGTTCACTTGTATAAAATTAAAAAACCCATTATAGTTGTCCTGTAACCAGGAAGATGGTTCATCTCTTAAAAAATATTATTACATACATTGACCCTCTTGCTTATTAAAGATTTCTAAAAATTAGATCATCAAGATAGAAATAGCCAACTCAATTCTGGTGAGGGGAAATCCATACCACAAAACACATTTATCACTTCCATACTACCTCTATTTTGTAAATAAGCCTTCTGAATAAACTTTGGGTTGACTAAGAATAACATGACCTGAACTGTAGATGTAGTTATTTATTTGTTTACTCGTAGCTTTCTTTGAAGTAACAGTGTTACTAATGAAAATTCACACATGCTGGGCTTATTCCATGAGGCCAATTACAATTCTGTTTGGGAATGATATAAACAAATTATTTAAGCAAATTAATTCAAATTATTTTAAACCAAAAAAGAAAGAAAGAAACATACTGATTCGAATACCTGGCAAGATTGGGGATGAGATCTATATTAGATATCAAGCAATAGAATATTATCAGGATTCTGAACTGTCACCTTTGCTTCACTCTGGGGTTTCTATTAAAGATGGGGGCCTGTCTTTGGCAGAGCACATGAGACAACATCATGAATTTTTTTTCTTCTTCCGTTTCCCAGTATATGTCTTCATTTTACCAAAGTTTCAGACTCCCTTTTCTTGGATTATGTGCCCATATCCTTCATATCCTGACCTCAGTTTTGTTTCAGTCCTGTTGTACAACTCAATTACTTTTAAGAATAGCAGTCCTATCAGAACTTCATGGAGCGGAATAGGTAGAAAGAACTAAGAGGAGGGGATTGGTATTATAAAAAATATATTAATTAGATAAAAAGTTCTACATCACAATAAAACACTATTTTGTAAATTAGGCTTTTATATTACAGACCGAAGAGACTTAGAAGAGAAACTTTGTGAAGCATTTGAATGATCTATTTCCAGACTACTCAAAATGACGTGAAGTAAAAAATCTGAACCCCAACATCCACGGAAGGTTCAGTTCTGTGGCAGTTGTAATTTTCATGTCTCACCAACAAGGATTGTGTTATGGTTTAGATATTAGGTGTCCCACAAAACCGCATATGTGAGACAAAGCAAAAGAAGTTTAGAGATAAAATGATTGGGTTGTAAGAGGTTTAACCTAATCAGTGCATTAATCTGCTTGAAAGGAATAATTTGGTGGTAATTGTAGGCAGATAGGGTATGGTGGAGGAGGAGGGTCCCTAAAGGGGCGTGCATTTAGGGTTAATAGTTTGTGCTTGTTGAGTAGAGCTCTCTCTTTATACTTCCTGCTGTCATGTCCTAAGATTTCCTCTGTCATACACTTCCACCACAATGCTCTGTCTCATCTCAGGCCCCAAGGAATGAAGTTAGCCATCTATATGGACTGAGACTTCTGAAACCATGAGCCACCTAATAAACTTTTCTTCCTCTAATTGTTCTTGTCAGGTTATATCAATGAAAAAGCTGACTAAAACATGTTCATTACATAGTTTTATCCTTAAAACCATCTAGATTTGTTGCTTATACACAGTACTGTGTTTCTATAACATTATTGATCATCAGTTATTAGCTTCTTGACCTGATAGGGCTTTTATTATGTTTTGCTTCATTCTGTTATTTTCTTTTTGATTCATTACTTTTTAGCTAAATATGTTCATCAAAGGGAAAAATTAAATGGTCATGTGTGTAAGACACAGGGAAAAAAATTGCATGTAACTGAAAAGAAAAAGTTTTCCAATAAACTTTTAAAATCTGTTTCATTACTCCAAAGTTTAAATACATTTAAATAGCATTAAAATTTGTCAGGTAAGGCACAAGTTTTATATTATCACTTTATGTCCCACTGGTTGTGTAGTTGTTATTTTGTAAATTCCCAAATCAGTAGAGCTCCCCTCTCACGAATATTAAATGAGTGGATTATACCCTATTGAGAAAGTTATGCCATCACTGGTGTGGAATCAATTGCAAAAAGTACAGATGTAACACAATACTATTTTCATTAAAAATATCTCCCCTAGTTGGAAAATGAACATGAAGGAATTCTGTAAAATCCAAATGTTAGTGTGAAAATTCCCCAATTGTCACCTTTTAAAAAAAATCAGACTTCTCCCTATCATTCCCAGGCTTAAAGCATTTTGCTCTCATCCAATAACCTTATTCTAACCAAATTAAAAGCAATGTAATGCTAAGATATTAATAAAAGAGAAAGGAAAAAAAGAGAGTTAAGGTGGGGGGGGTAAGGGGTATGGGGGGACAACCACATGGATAGAGTAGAAGAGGAGCTTGTTACTACATAGTCATCCTGCTCAGTATTAAAAATAACTGTCCATTTAATCCTCCTTTCAGGAAAAAAGAGGGAACATAAACAGAAAAAAATTCCTTGCAACTATCTTCATACTTATTTCTCAGGATTGGTAAACATAACAGAAACCATGTATGCAAAACGCCCACCAATTCAAATGACACACAATTAATGTACAATAGATGGAAGCTATTAGTAGTTCTTTAAGAAATTCAAGTTAGTTCTTTTTTTTTTTTTTATTTTGGTCTTATTTTCCTGGTTCAAGTAAAACACACATTCCTTTGGGAGAAAAAGTAAATCTGGGGCTGGGATTGTGGCTCAGTGATAGAGTGCTTGCATGTATGAGGCACTGGGCTCGATTCTAAGCACAGCATGTAAACAAATAAAATAAAGGTCCATTGACAACTAAAAAATATTTACAGAAAAAAAGTAAATCTGAAAACTCTTGATTCCTACCAACTGCCCTACTTAGTTATTATCACTGGTAAAACTCTGGAAAAGGATCTTTCCATTCACAATCTTTGTAACTTGTTTTTGCACTTAAAGTATATCATGAGCATCTTCTCATGTTAACTAAAATCAATTTAATGCCAATGTTTCTATGTAGTACAGACTTACATATAATATATTATTTGATCACTTTCCCCTTAATTATCACTTTTGTTCCCTTCTTTAAATATCCAATAAGAGATGCTGTAATAGGTACAAATTCGGGTAAATATTAGTGTTTGCTTATTTTTGCTTTGGGGAAATAGATCCTCTACATGTAATTGGTACTTAAAATTATGACATATAAAATAGTTTTTATTTTTAAGATCTGTCTTCTGCCTTAGACTGCAAATAAATTTTTGAAAGATCCAGATATTTCTTCTCCTTTCCCTTTTCTCTATTTTACTGAAATAATCTTGTTTTGTAATTCTTACTCTCAGGGCTAAGGGTTTGGTAGAAAGTGAAAGCATCCTAAAGAATCCTGCTTTCTATAAAAAACCTAAAACCACTATAGAGATTATGTTAGACATCCTGGGTAGCAGCACCACAAGAAAGGGATGTCTGGCTGGAGAAAAATGCTTGTGGGTGCGTTCAGTTAAATAAAACATAGTTGCTTTGAGGCAGGTATCTAGAGAGAATATGGTAGAAGCATAGCACATTTAAGAAGTTTGAATGCTAGCAAGTAACCCACATATCACATCTTCTTATTCTGTATTTTGCCTTTTTTCTTTTCTGGGGTTTTAGTCTAACCTGGTTTTAGTGGCTTCTACTTATGTAGTTCCCGATCATTCATTTCATCCTGCCACTTGAAGTGTGTCTTCTCTGTTACTCAATTTCTCTAGGATAGTTTGAGAGAGTTCCTGGACTTCAAGGGTCTGCTGTGGAAAAGGTGAAGATGCCAAATTTGTGTTATTTATAACTATATTTCTAGTTCCTAAAGGAATGTCTGGAACATGGCAGTCATTCAGTATTGATTAAATTGAATTTGAAAATAAAAATAAAGTACATACTAAAAAAATATTGGGAACATATTACTTCTTACTTGGGGGATACTGAAGAGAAATTATTAAATAGAAAACATTTGAGATAGAAGTCCTCAGGGGTAGTATCTGGCAGAATCATGATACACATGATATACAAAGACCTGGGCTACTGTTCAGCAGAACTTAAGAAGCCAAATAGGGAGACTAAAGACAAATAATGAGCATCACAAACTGATTTGGCTGTACTTACCTTATGCATTGCCATTTTCCTTGCACAGTTTCAGTCTATACTATAGTTCATGACTTCTGCTTACCCATTTCCTGACTATATAATGCCATGCCATTTGAAGTGTGTCTTTTTCTTCCTTACTCAATTTCTCTTGGATGATTGCAGTCTCCCTGTGTATGGCCCATGATCCCCACCTCTTCCTCTTAAGGCTAGCTCACTTATAGCTTTGGAATTCAGAGTACAGAGCTTTCAACAAATCAAGCTGGGTACATGGACTTACTGTTTTTGATTTGTTATTGTTGTTTTGGTACTGGTGATTGTACCCCAGGGACATGTAAACACTGAGCCACATCCCCAGCCCCACCCCCCCTTTTTTTTAAGAGTCGGGGTCTCAATTAGATGCTTAGGGTCTCCTCAAGTTGCTGAGGCTGGCTTTGAAGTTGCCATCCTCTTGTCTTAGCCTCCTGAGCCACTAACTAGGATTACAGGTGTGCATCACCATGTATGGCCACATACTTAAAAAGAATTGTTTTCAGATTGAAAAAACAGGATGGGCAAAGTCCAGGGGAAAAAGGCAAAAGGAAAAGTTATAGGATGTCATATAGAAAAAGTATCAGGAAGGAAAGAAGCCCCATATTCCACAATATAATATGTTCAATATCACCCATCCCTTATGTTCAGTCTCATTATATTAAAAATCAATATAAATAAAACCAAATGTTAGATATTGTATAATACCTTAAAATCTACATTCAAAAAAACAATATTATTTCTGAGAGATGAAAAGATCATATAAAAAGTGATGAATAGAAAACACGACTATATTTTGATGCAAACTAGAAAACTGCGTTTTTTTTTTTTTTTAAGAAAGGATGATAGAAAAATTTTGAGGGGGTGATCACCATTTCTAAAAAGCACCATGCTAGCTGAAGTTTCCCAAAATATCTGCTTTTTCTTTTTTTTTTGGTTTTAGGCTGTAATTCACCCCCAATGTGCTCTACATTAGTATTTGGTTTCCAAACTTCTCAAACTTGGGCAAATTTTTTACAGAAAAGCAAAATTAAATTGAAGTTTAGTTAGGAAATCTATACAGGATTCCATTTCACGGTAGGTGAATCCAATCAACACTCAAAAATTAAGAAGTTGATTAGCTAATGTATGTTTTATCAAGGCCATATACTTCTCTTTTTCTTCAGTTGCTTCTCCTTTGGCTACTAAATTATTTCAATTTCTAGCAGATAAGAACCAAATACAGAAATGTTCACAATAAAAAAGTAGATAAAGCTATGAAATCATACAATATAACAGATCAATATTGTATATCTTCAAATTGTCAGATCAGTGCTAAGTCAAAAATAATCATCATAAAAAATCCACACAAAAATATATTTGAAATATTTTCTGTAAACACTGAAATTGTTTATTAAATAAAAATATTTTTGAGTTATTAATTTCATTGACCTACAACTGCTACCATGGAAATCCTAAAATATATGGTGGACATATTATTGTTGATAGCATTAACTGTGTCCTGGACCGCTGGAGAAAAACATATAAGGTAAAACAAAATTAATGTTTCAACTGATTCAAAGGGAAGAAGAATGAATTGTCATCCAAATGAACAAGTAGAACTTCATTCCCAAGTCTTCCAATTTAAACATTAAACTGAGCAAAGGAAGACTAACAGTTTGTTCAGTGATTTATTCCCACCCCTCTGTATATCCTAAATTGTTTTCTGTAAACTGGTCAGAGTATTCTCTTTAGGGAATTATTTTAATAAATCCAATTAAAGTATATTCTATTAGCATTCTAAAAATTTAATTTCGCAAAAGTTTCTAACGTGACACTTATCAGAATTTTTTTTATTTATATATGACAGTGGAATGCATTACAATTCTTATTGCGCAAATAGAGCAAAATTTCTCATACTCTGGTTATACATATAATCTATTCACACCAATTTGTGTCTTCATACTTGTACTTTGGATAATAATGATCATCACATTCCACCATCATTAATGACCCCATGCCCCCACTCTTCCCCTTCAACCCTTCTGCCCTATCTAGAGTTCCTCTATTCCTCCCATGCTCCCTCTCCCTATCCCACTATGAATCAGCCTCCTTATATCAAAGAAAACAAGAAAGCACTTATCATTTGGTTTTATGGGATCGGTTAACTTTGCTTAGCATAATATTCTCCAACTCCATCTATCTACCTGCAAATGCCATGATTTTATTCTCTTTTATTGCTGAGTAATATTCCATTGTGTATATATGCCACAATTTTTTTAGCCATTCATCTATTGAAGGGCATCTAGGTTGGCTACACGGTTTAGCTACTGTGAATTGTGCTGCTATAAACATTGATGTGGCTGTATCCCTATAGTATGCTGTTTTTAAGTCCTTTGTGTATAGACCAAGGAGAGGGATAGCTGGGTCAAATGGTGGTTCCATTCCCAATTTTCCAAGAAATCTCCAAACTGCTTTCCATATTGGCTGCACCAATTTTCAGTTCCACCAGCAGTGTAAGAGTATACCTTTTCCCCCATGTCCTCGCCAACACTTATTGTTGTTTGTATGCATAATAGCTGCCATTCTAATTTTAAAGAGAACATGACGAAACTGAAACCTTCTTTGGAAGTGCCACTTAGTATCTAAAGGAAATAAAGATTATAATACATTTTCCATTGAAAAATATTTTTATACATTTGTTTTTAAAAAGGCAGTAAAAATATGTTGGATTTCACATTAACACATCTTAAAATCAAATGGACTTTGTTTGAAAAGATTTCTCTATTTTTTATAATGTCATCTAAGTACATCATTATTACATGATATCCGATTAGACTCAATATGGAAATTTGTAACAGGAATAAACAATTTATCAATCTTAGATGTGTTTCTTGCTAACTTACTCAACAAATCTTTATTAAACTCTAGCTCAAGGCTGGTTCTGTAGCTAACTCATAGTTTATATCCTAAATTCATTTGGTTCTATCTCATTTGGACACAGGGAAGCTAAATAGCTCCTGAAGAGCCATACTTCTTAGGCTTGTATTGATAATATAACATGAGGCATTCTGAATGGTGCATTTTGATCAATAAGTTTGGTCACTTCATTTTCAAAACTTAAACGTATTTACACAGGTAATATATTATTTATTACTACTGGACTTATCTTAATTGTTGCTCTCTTTTTTTTTCTATCACTACAACTACTCCATTTCAGGATCATGCCAACTCAGATAAGATAATCAGAGTCACTCCATATTGTATTCCTTGTCTTTGTTATGCTGTTTTCCAACTCATTCAAATTATTTTCAACACATACCAGTTCTAGTTACTCATATTCTCCTGGCACTTCCAAGCTCAGCTTTTTACTAGTGGTGAAGCAAATTTGTCCAAAGAAAGCACTGTATTACATCTCACTGGGATCTGATGATCTTCATTCTGTTGAATGAACTCTGGGCACAAGCCTTCCCATCACTTTGGAACTGTGTACTAACTCCCTAATTTTGATAAACATTTGATTTCTGTTCCTTACTCTCACTTTTTAAAAATTTTTCTCTACTTCCCCAATAACACTGAAATTCCATTGGGAAATTCAGTACATTTCATGAAAATACTTCATTTCAGCTTCAATTAATGTCTGAAACCCTAATATTTTGTACCACTCATATTTTTAAGTAGAAATAACACCAGGAAAGATATATGGTATTTTATAATTCTAATATACACAATATTATTTTGAACAAGAAGACTGATCTTTAATAGATATTAAGGTGAATGCTGATAGACCTTGATAATCAAGTGGCCTTGATTTCTACCTGTCTATATAATGTCACATTAGACCCACTGTCTGGCAACTAACTTGGATGCTTCCTTTGGATGGCTTTACAGTAACTTAGCTGAGACTAAGTGCTCTCTTCCTTCTAAACTCAACTCCTTCAGGAATCACATTTCAAGATCCCAAATTACTGGGCAGTACATTTTCTAACCCTCAATTGGACCTAAGTACAAATTGTCCATTTCTTTCCAAACAAGTCTACTATCACACTGCTCTATTAAAAGAGAATGATATCTACAAGAGACTAATTTTTTTTAAAAAAAGAAATATAAGTAACAGAAGGATCACTATGGTAGAAGGAAGGGAAATGGGGAAAGGGAGAAGAGAGATAAAGGGAAAGTACTGGTGATTGAATTAGAACAAATTATATTCCATGCTTTTATAATTATGTCAAAATGAAATCTATTGTTATGTATAACTAAAAAGAACCAATAAAAGTAATAAAAAAGAGAAGAACTAATGTTAAAAGTTTTTCTCCTGAAACCCAAACCCATATACCACTTAGCAGCATCCTCATCCAAACCTTCCTTCCCACAGGATACTGAAAGAATAATGGACATGTATCTACTGATCCTCTTGCCTGGGAGTTCCATTCTGTACCCAGTAATGCTTATTGATGTTTACCCAAGTTTGTACTACACACTATAAGATAAAATTTTCTTCCTGGTTTCTTTTTGATTCTGATTTTTAATATGTACCCTTGAAATAAGATAACATAGTTCAAATGGGCAGAGAGCCAAAAAGTATTCATAGTATTTCAGTTATTTAAATGGCCATCTGCATATCAGATGTTGAGAAATAAAATTAACTGAAATTCAGAGGCTTTCAATCTCAGGGGAAATTTCAGGAGTGCAGTAGTGTGGGACATGTTGAGCTGTCTCTTCTAAGGTAAAAGATAAGTTGCTACATCTGGCCCCTTCTGTAACAAAGAAGCACAATTCCTAGTGGGATTCTTTCAGTTTTGTAGGTAACATATTGTTCATTTGAATGTGTTACTCTAGCTCATTTACCAAGTGGCTCAAAAAGCTACAATTTTTGAGTAAGGCCCAGAATAAGAGCTCTACAACAGGTTCAGACTGCTGTATAAGCTACTGTTCCACTTGCACCACATCATCTAGCAGGCACTGGTGCTTGAAGTTCAACTGATAGACAGGAATGCTGTTTATAGTCTCTGATAGGCCCAAATAGGTGATCATAATATAGGTCTTTCAGATTTTGAAGCAAGGCCTAATGATGATCCACAGGTTAAGGTCACTTTAAGAAACTGCTGTTGATCTGCTACTGGGATGTAGTAAAGACTAAAGGCTTAATCATGGGTTACTGAGTTCCCATGTAACCTAAACTGCCCCTTAATGAACTAGGTGTTATCTGTCCTAAGTAGCCATAAAGTTGGTGTGCACAGTAAGACTCCATCATCAAATATAAGTACTGTATATGTGATTTGTTCTGAGAAGGTCCTGAAGGCACAAGCAAGTTACATGAAGAAGTGTCCCAAAGGCCCATGATCCCAGTCCCCCTACACACACACACACACACATTCCCGCTATACTTCCTTCTCTCTCCTGGCCTGCACCTATAGCCTCATGGGGGATTCTCTATAATCAGCTTGGCACAGGAAGAGATAATTCAGGCCTGCTAGTATATCTGCTTTAAGGGGTAACATTTACTCATAGTGCCTTGGTTTCCTATTCATCTTTTTTTGTACCAGGCTGTAATGGTCAATTTGAATTTTCAATGTGATTGGATTAAGAAATACCAAGAATTAAGAGGATTAGGGGTGTGTAAATGAGGTTGTATCTAGGAATAATTGACATGTGGGACAGCCAACTGAAATGGAGATGCACCGACCAATAGGATGATGGTGTGGATGGACTAAAAGCTGGAAGAACAAAGGAGCAGAGGCAGATGCAAGCTGGATTCTTCTTGAATGGGTACTTGATTGCTGCTGTGTGATCATCTAAGGATATCAGATTCTCGCTTCTTCAGTCTTCCAAAGCTGACTCTTGACTGTTTCTCCAGACGGTTTAGGTCTCAGATTAGGGTAGCACCATTGATCCCTCTTGTTCCTGGGCTTCAGCCTCCTGGACTATGCTGCTACTGGTTCTCCCAGATCTCCAGCCTGCAGACAAACACTGTGGACTATCCAGCTTCTGACATAAGACCATCTAGTAAGTATGCCTTCTATAATTATATCTCCTGTTGATTCTATTCCTCTAGAGAACCCAAATACATAGGGATTGAACTCAGGTGTACTTAATCACTGAGTCACAACCTAAACCCTTTTTTTATATATTTTTAAATTTAGAGACAGGTCTCACTGAGTTGCTTAGTGCCTCAATAAGTTGCTGAGGCTGGCTTTGAACTCAAGATCTTCTTGCGTCAGCCTTCATAGCCCCTGGGATTATAGGCTTCCAACTCTGCAGAAGTATTGGGAAACTGACCAAGAGACCCAGGAACTAATACAAACTCTGCCTTAAAAAGCTGTGACTGTCTTCAAATCTCAGAGAAGATTTGTTCATAGGAAGAAAAGTGAACTCTGGATACAATGTTAATAGAATAAAGACACTCCTCCATTAATAGATGACAATCAGTGTAGTGGCACTGCTATAATGAGAGTTCAGACTAAGGTGGTTTCCATTGTTGTGATCCAATACTTAGGAAGGAAGTGGAGTCCCAGTAGCCCACCAAAACTGTAATTTTAGTTGCATGCACCAGGGGCAGATCTACCAGTTTAAAGTAGACATACAACACTAAACAAGGAAATCATGTTAACTATGTCTGAAACATCCTGGCAAGTTTCTTTCAAAACAGCCAAGGACTTGCTTATTTGGCTCATATCTATGGTTTCTTTCATGAAATGTGTAATGACTGTTAATTTAATAGAAAGGTTCGTGTTGAGGAAACCATGCGTAACAGAAAATTTTGTAGCTTTTGGTTAAGTTTGACCTTTTTAGGCATACAGTTCTAATTAAAAGTCTTATTATCATGCCTCAGCAACACTGCTTTAATTTCATATGTTATTTAAATAACAAAGAATGAATGACAAGACCATGCTGCAATCTACTGAGGAAATTTGCTACTTTGAGTAGTTATCCAAAGGGTAGTCACAAGATTTTCTGATTACAGCAAAAGCTGAAAACTAGGCTGTCACATTTGTAAAGTGTCTCATGCTTGGGTTATTTTTTAACAGAAGTTCTGAGAAAGGAAATTAGAGGGATGTAGGACTCACTTAAATTATCCCCACAACTAACTGTAGTAAAGCTACTGGGACTTTAAGGATTGATGAAGTGAAAAACTTAAGTGCTATTAAACTATGAAGGGATTATTCTGGAGAATTCTTATAACACTTAAAAATGAGCTAAATGGTATCTACCTTCTATTCCAATAGGTACAGGCAGATAATCATGAATGATCTATCAAAAAGGAGATTCCACAAACTTCCTTACCTACCAATATCTGTGGCAAACTGTCGCAACCCCTCGCCGGCAAGGGAAAAAACGACACAGGATTCTTCCTTCAGCAGTTTACTCATAATGAAAAGACAGGAACAAGAGAAGAAAGCGTGCGCGCTGAGCGGTCGGTCTGCCCTAGCTTAAGTACCCAGCCTTGCCAATGAACCAGCACCACGTAGAAGAGTCTAATAGGTGCAGCGCAGCGGAAGCAGGCCAGAGCCCAGCCCACAGCCCAACAAGGAGTTGGTTAACAACTCTAACCGCTGAGTCATCAGAAGCAGGAAGCAAGCGCCATTTTCAGGGTGCGGTCGCCGGCTCCCAACAGCAAAACACATTTTATTATATTCTTAGAGAACTTAAATACACTGTTTTGCTCTTAAAATGAGGAAATTGACAAAAGTCACATTAAAGGTTCATTTCAGTCCCATGATCCTATGAATTCTGGTGTTTTAAAAATCTTGGAAAACCCTGAAGTCAGTTCTCTGATATTTGGTGCTTCATTCTCTATTCCTTAATATTCCCCTAGAAGAAAAGCACAAATTATGCTACAGACCTACTGGAAAAGAAGTCATGCTACCCTCTAGAACAAGACTATGGTATAAAATATTTTGTCTATTCTTACATTTTAAAAAGTATTCTTTATTCATTATTAAGATGCTGACTTCTATTAGTGCTCCCTGCCTAGCTTACATGTTCTAAGTCAGCATTCTTTCCACTTCCTTACCAAATATTTCATTAGTCAATATTTTTTGTATTCTTATGTGTCTTGAGACAATGTTCCTTAAAAAGTTTCAGACCATATGTTTTAGTTAGCTTTTGCTTCACTGTGATCAAATTTCCCAAGAACAACAGGAAAAGTTTATTTGGGGCTCACAGTTCAGAGGTCTCAGTCCAGAAGGAAGACTCCATTGCTCTGGGCCCAAAATGAGGCAGTATGTTCATGGTGGAATGACCCAGTGTGTAATAAAGTTGCTCAGCTCCTGACAGGCTCAAGAAGGGGGAAGAGGCACCACAGGGAAGACACATGCTTCTAGGGCATATACCCAGTGATTTATCTCCTCCAGCCATGCCCAACCTGCTTATAGTTACCACTCAGTCCTTCAAAGGAGGATGGACTAATCAGGTTACAGCTCTCATATTCTAATCATTTTACCTCTGAATATTCCTGAATTAATAGGAACTTAAACTTTTGGGCAAGACCTCATATCTAAACTATAACACCATCCAATCATATTTCTGCATTTTCTCTTCAAAAACATTCAACATTTATCAATATTGCCTATGTCTTTATTTGGCAGATCACTTTTTCCCATGTTTACAGTGCTTTCATATCATAATTGTGCTTATTTATTGGGCAAAATTTCACCTAATATATGTTACTGCTTTTTCTTCCTTTCAAGAGTTAAAGTTTTCCATAAAGAAATCAAATACTAAATATAGCTTATGTCCTCATTTTGAGTCTTAAAAATCAGAATGAAACTTTATGCTGCTATCTTCTGTACTAAATATTGTCTTTATGCTATCTTTCAAGTCTCTGTTAAGAAAATATCACTAGTATACTCCATACAAGAAGAATCACTATGCTACATAGTAAATAAATATATGTGATAAACATACCACACAAGCTACTTATGTGTGAGAAACTATTTAAGTTTCAGGGATTTTTTACATCAATTATTTTATCGGCATTTTACTACTACTACAAGGTATACATATCAATAATTCTTATTCCTTATTTACAAGTGGGAAAACCAAAGATAACATTAGAAAAGGCAAGATAATGTGGTAATAAACAATTATAGGGTCTAAAGCCAGAGTTTTTAAAATGTCAAGTCTTTTGTTATTTTGTTTTTTTTCTTTTTGTTCTGTTTGTTTCTACTTTTAGTTTCACAAAATTTCCCATTCCCTTCCACAGTTCGTGGAGTTTTAACAAGTTTGTGAATTTTCATAGACCAATATGATCTCAGATATACCGTTACTCTTTTCTGCTTCTACTAGATGTTGCTTTTAAAATTTAATAAAATGAAAGAAAAACCCTTAGGCATCTTCAAGTAATCTCTAAATACTTAAAGAGTTTGGAATATACAAACTCTTTGCTAGAAGATATCTTAAAAATTCTAATTTGACCACCTGAAGTCCAGGTATTTTCTTCTTCCTTCATCTTAATTCCTGGCAGAACAAGAGCTCAACAGTATTTTTGTTGCTTCTTTGCCCTTCTCTGGTGCTCTCCAAGTTTTCTGCCCAAAAAGTAATTTATTCATTGTTTTTATCTTTTGTGGAGGGAAGAGAATGAGCTTTTTGTCTGCCATCTTGCTGATATCCTTTTGTTTGTTTTGTTAAATAAATGGGAACCTTGGATATATAGCTTACTCATTTCCAGTATTGAAATCTGTATAATTTTTATAATAAACATTTATACTATTGGGGGTAGGCTAATAACCATAGCAAAAATACTCTAAAATATAGTATGAGTAAAATACATCAGAAATTTATTTGTCTTTTAGAAGTATAAGGCAAGTGAACGGTGGGAATGACCTTCCCAGTACAAGGTGCAGTCTTCAGGTTCCCAAAAAGAATAGTATGTGCTTATCAATGAGCAGTTTTGTTTCATGTTCAGGCATATAAGGGCAGTGCACCACTTTTGCTCACTTTCCATTTCCTGGTACTCAGTTACATAACTATGACAATTTGACAGGAAAGCCTGACAAATGTCTACCCAAGATGAAAACAAGAATTTTGGTAGGCAACAACTGGTCTTTACAATAACATAGCTAAATCTGAATTTTGAGGTCAATTTGTAATACCTCTTTTTAGTCATGAGACAAACTTAAATAAAAAAAACACTTATTTTCCAAATTCTTGAATTTTCATTGGATACCAAACTTGTAGCAATTGCAGATTCCAGAATTAGATTTCCATTTTGCTTTCCCTACTCACAGGAGTAGTTGCTTTATATAATCTGCAACTTTACTATCTGAATAATTAATCCATGCCACTATGCAAAAAGTAATCAATAATGTAGCTCTTTGAGAGCATCCTTTTTAGATGTAATCATCTTCCCAGTGTAAACTATAGATTCATACTGAATTGGTTCTATTTAGAATGCATGATACAGTCATATTTATTATTATGGCCTGCAATGTGATAACAACTACTTGTTAATAATTTTAATATACCCATTCCCATTTTTATATTTCTATGAGGATCTGCCTTCCCCATGCATCTTCTTAGTGCTAACCAGAATAAAACTCTAGAATTTAACCTTATAAATTACAGGATACTCTGCTAGTAAAATAAATCTCAACAAGTTAAGAAAGAATATGTTCTTCTTTCCCTGACAGATGCAGAAATGCAGATTCAATTTTGCTCATGTGGTGCATTAAGAACTTATAAAACAGTATCAATCTTACTTTATTGTTCAGGATGAGGGAAATGTATAATCCTTTTATTTTCTATTATTAAACCTGTCCTTGGAAGTGTTATTTGAACAAAGGCTTCTTATGACATCAAGGTGACAGAGAACACTGCAATGCACCATGAAAGTAAGCTTTGACCTCTAAAATGACTATAAAACAAGTTAAGTGTTTTAGCATATACAACTTTGTTTCCCCAGTAATAATATTTAAATTTTCTTTTGAAAAAGTACTAAATAAATACTTCTAAGATTTGCCAAATAACAAAAAGATCACTTAAACTTTCTTATTCTCTCTCATGGATAGGCATAAAGTGAGACTCATGATGGTTAGATTGTTTTATACAAATAAAAGTCTACGAATATATCTCATTGAAAATATATGAGATAGAGGAATGGCTCTGTTTGTATCCTCCACTAATATTAGCCACAGTCTACCCACTAAACAATAAAATAAACATAAAAATGTATACTGAGTACACAACAATCCATCCTACATTTATAATATTCTGTAAATTTGTTATAATTCTGAATGCCTATAAAACAAATTGCAGCTTTGTATTAAATGCCTTTAACAACAGAGTCAAGCCTCAACTCATATTCTTCCTTTACACTTCATGCATAATTTCATAATTGTAATACATGTTTCATAAATTCTGAACTCCATTTCTTTGGCTGTTCTCTCTACCTACAATGCAGTTTCTTAATTCTTCTGTGTTTTCTGTACTATAATGGATACTAAAATGCCAATACCTTTCAAATACCACCCTTTTTAAAACCAAAACTGAAGTATTCCTTTTCTTCTCTGAATCTTCATAGTACTTTAGGAGAAACTCTTAAAAAGGACCTATTGTACATTATAATTTTAATAGTTATGCTACCATATCATACTTATCTTGAAATCATGGTTCATGCATGCATCTTTTTAAATCCTCTTTAATTTCTAGCAACATATCTTTCCCAAAATAAGAACTCCATAAAATGCTAAAAAATATTATTTAATTTCAAAATATTACCTGTTTTGCATCAGGATGGTTTGCCAAAGGCAGAAAGATATCATATTGTAAATAAAGGGATTATAGTCTCATAGGAGTCACCTGAAGCAAAATATTACACATACCACTGATTGGTTTTCAGGTAGGCTTTATGGAGACTAGAACTAGACCTATGTAAGAGACATTGAGGCAGTTAAGTGGTGCTGCATTGTTACAGTTTATTAACTGAGATCTTTAAAGGCCTTGAAGACTATTTGAGAGAAAGTCTCAGAAGTTTTTCACAGTGGGGGTACAATCAGGATTTTGTTTCATTTTATCTATTAGAGTTAGTATAAGAGAGAATGAGTGATTTATTCTTAGCTCAACATTTATAGTTGGCTGCTCCTGCTAGAGCAGGAAATTTAAGAAAAAGAAAATTGTGCAGAGACATAACTGAGAAGAAGCAAATGAACTGTAAGCCTCTAATATGTGGATGCAGAGCTTAATTGATGACATTACTGTTCCTTTCTACTGTCTATCTCATTTTACCTATGTATGGATAGACAATGAAAAGAATTAAAAAGGAATTAACACCTATTAATATTTACCAATAGCCTACACTCTGTTAAGTGATTTCCATAAATTATTTTATTCCACTGTAACAAAAACTTATGATATAGGTAGAATAATTATTCCCTTTCAGGTTTTGAGGAGACTATAGTTTGGAAACAAAAATGTAGATATCAAGTTAATAGACAAGCCATGGTTCACATTTCAGTCCATTCATCCCAAGTCAATGACCTCTTCACTGTAACGCCCTGAATAAACTAAAAAATATTCTAAATATTGACATTTTCAGTTTAACTTTTTTTTTTCTAATATGTGACATTCCTTAATTGGGAAACTCTCATTATCCAACTAAAGCTCTAAATTATCTAACTAAAGCTCTAAAACTGAATAATTACATAATAAAGGCATAATCCTAGGTCACAAAGTAAATAGAACTTTCTCAAATACTTTCCCCTTTGAGAAAGCATGATAAAGTTAAAGCAAATATAGCCTGAAGAGGCTTATAAGCCTTGCCATAGTCAGATTCAATGAAATTTAAAGAAAGCCAGGAGATGTGGATAAATTCTCAAACTGGGGCAGCTGAAAGAAGGCCAGAATTCCTAATCATCTCAGTATATTAGAGTTTTGAAATGAGAGGGTCACCTACTGAGACCCTCTTCAAGTATATTTTCCCCCAGCTTCTGATCTTGCTTTGTATATGAGATGTTTGTGAATAAACCTTTGAACCTACACAGTTTTCAGCAGAACAGAAAAGGAACTGATTAGAAATTCAAATTTCAGAAACATTCAACATTGCAAAAGAGATTTCTTCCCAAAATACTCTGTAGAGGCTTCCAGTGAGTCTTATGATATACATCACAAAGGGTATGTGAACTGGCATCCACACTAGGATGGATTAAAAACACTAAGAATGGCTGGACAAATAAGCATGAGTAAAGAGAAAAATTATACATCAATTCTCAATTATTCAGTGTCCCTGTATGCATTCAGTGACTTTATTGAATCTTCCGTCTTATTAATCTTTTACATATCGAGCAGAAGGTGGAAAGGGTCACTTTGTCAATGTCTTTTATTGAAGTTCCACTTTTCCAGAGTATTGTACTGAACATTTTAAGAATACATGAGTATAACAACTGTCTTCTACCAGATCTAAAATATCTTTCAATGTTATGGAAAAAAATGAGGTTTTTGAATATATACAAAATATATACAGGAATGTGCTCATTACTATGGTCAGTGCCCTTTGGTAAAGCACAGATATGAGTAATCATCAGTATGAAATGTACTATAGAAGGCACATCAGTCTTATGCTCCACAAACACAGAACTAGCCACTTTGGCCATGCACGTGTTATTTAAATAATGCATACCTCTTATTTAAATAATGCATTTGGCTCTCTTTCTTTTCCCAATACTGTAAATTTCAAGAATGAGGAGATCATTCTTTCCACCTATGACTGTATAATTAATGGTTTATATTACAAGTAGTGCTCAATAATTATTTTTAGGTGTGTTTTAGTCAGTTTTTTTTTTTTTTTTCTGCTGCTGTGACTAAAAGATCTGACCAGAAAAATCATAGAGAAAGAAAAGTTTATTTGGGGGCTCAGAGTTTCAGAGGTCTCAATCCATGGACAGCAGGCTCCATTCTCTAGGGGCTCCAGGTGAGGTGAACATCATGGTGGAAGATATAGTGTGGCAGAGGGAAGCAGCTCACATGATGATCAGAAAACAGAGAGACTCCACTTGCTAGATACAAATATATACCTCAAAGCCATGCCCACAATTCCAGACTCCTCCAGCCACACCCTACCACTTCAGTTACCACTCAATTAATACCTATCAATGATTGGATTAGGGCACCAACCACACAATCATTTCTTCTCTGAACCTTCTTGCCTTGCTTCACATATGAGCTTTTGGGACACACTTCACATCCAAACCATAACAAGGTGCATATGATCACATTCACTTTTTCCCCCTTTAAAAATAAACCCTTAAAAAAATGCTACCTCTTGCCTGACAAGTGACAGAATTTCTTGCATAATTGAGATTTTCAAGTGGCCACTTCTGACAGAAAAATTTATAAAATATAGAAACAACTGATAAAATAACTTTCCTATCCACCCTTATTCATAAAGCCTCTTTTGTGGTACCACCTCATCCTTTCTTTCTACAGATATGTATTAAATACCTGTGCTAAGGGCTGGAGATGAAGCAGCAAACACACTGTTTTTAGGAAGCTGTTACTTTAGACGTAGGGATCTCAGTATAAGAGATAAGCAAAAATTACAAACCATGATTAAATGTTAAACAGAGTAGAGACAGTAAAACCTGATGTAATCTCAAGTACAGATTGGGATGATAAGAGCCATATTCTATACCTTTCAATAACTGTCCTCTTTCCAATAAGAAATTGCACCGATTCTGTAGAAATGATATGCTAAGAAATCAGACTGAAGTAACATAACCCTCCATCTAACCTGGTATTGTTCTTTCTGCTAAGATATTATAGTAGCTAAACAGTATATCTCAAAAAAGTCATATATTCTAAGAGTGAAAAATGTACATTTGATATTGTATTATCAAAATCCACCAAAATGACTACAGTTAAAGCCTGTAAATCTAAATTTTAACATATCCTTGTACTGGACTTTATGTATATTAACAATAGATCGACTGCCTTATGTTGACTTTGCTTTTATAAAAACCACCTCTTGAGTTTTAAAAGTTAAGTTTTTCTGCTCTCAACTCAAACACACATTGTCAGGTAATTATTTATTACAAGGTATCATATAAATTCAATAAGAAAACATGAGGTAAGAGCCACAAGAGGCACTTTTAAGGATGTACCAAGGAGAATTTCATCACTCTCATCAAAGAAAATACTGTTAGATAGCATAGATAATCCCTTCCAATTGAAATTACTTTTTCAAAAGAAAACATGAATTATACGTGGCAGCAACATTCTTCGAAGTTTTCAGTGAATCCCAACAGATCTTAAATATATTTGACTATGTGTCCCTACATATATAACACAATAAGCAGAAAAGGGCTACCAAATAGTGTGTTTAGTGATAAAAAAAGAAACTAGTTAGAATATTATAGAACTCTATCATTTACTTTTTTACATTAAGTAGATCACTTACTCCTTTGATCATCAAGTTTATAATTTCAATATGTGGATGACAACACCCATACTATGTTGTTTTGTTTTTTGTTGGGGGTAGGAGATTACCAGGGATTAAATTCAGGGCTCATCGACCTCTGAACCACATCCCTAGCCCTATTTTGTATTTTATTTAGAAACAGGGTCTCAATGAGTTGCTTAATGCCTCGCTTTTGCTGAGGCTATATCTGAACTTATGATCCTCTTGCCTCACCCTCTTGAACCACTGGGATAATAGGCATGAGCCACCATACACAGCACCATACCATGTTTTTAGAAAACAGTTTACACTGTTTTAGAAATAGTATAAACTCCTATGTGTTAATTCAAATTTGTATATTAAATAAACATTGTCACAAATATTTATTATCAATGTCAAGCACTCAGGATTATGAATGGAATATTAAGGATTCTTTGTTGACTAGAGTATAAACTAAGACTAGCAAAGTGAAATCACATATCTCTTACATTGCCAAAATAGCTACCAAGTGCTTCATATACTTTAAGTATTCAGTTAATTCAATTGATTTTAATGGAAAACATGGGAGCTTCTGTTTCTTGAGGAAAGGTCACTAATATGAACTGAATTGCTTCCACAAAACCAATAAGGTCTATGCTTCAAAAGGGACAAAGTACAACTGAAAGAACCCAAAATAAAACATAAAAACTATGAGAAAACTTTAGGCAGACAAAAGATAATAAAGATAGAATAAAGGTGGATAAAGTTTACAAGGCAAAGATTAGAGAAGTCTCTATTTGTGCATTTTTCTCTCCCTCACATATGTAGATGAATGCTTCTTCATCTATTGTCACAGATAGGAAAATAACAGCATCATGTCAAATTGGCACAAAAGTAGAAAAATTAACTTGATTTTAAAAAATTATTAAGCAAACTGAAATTTCAATTAAAAAGCTGCCTTCCCTTATACCAAAGCACTACAAAGACGTAGATGCTTTACAAGTCTATCAATTTTTCAAGGAACAGATATTTACTCACTTAAATTCTTTTTTTAATTGGTTGTTCAAAACATTACAAAGCTCATAACATATCATCTTTCATACATTAGATTCAAGTGAGTTATGAACTCCCATTTTTACCCCAAATACAAATTGCAGAATCACATCAGTTACACATTCACATTTTTACATAATTGCACATTAGTGACTTTTGTATTCTGCTGCCTTTCCTATCCCCCACTATCCCACCTCCCTTCCCCTCCCAACTTCCCTCTCTACCTCATCTGCTGTTGTGCATTTCTCTCCCTTGTTTTTTCCCCCCTTTCCCCTCACAACCTCTTGTATGTGATTTTGTTTAACATTGAGGGTTTCCTTCCATTTCCATGCAATTTCCCGTCTCTCTCCCTTTCCCTCCCACCACTCGTCTCTGTTTAATGTTAATCTTTTCCTCATGCTCTTCCTCCCTGCTCAGTTCTTAGTTGCTCTCCTTAAATCAAAGAAGACATTTGGCATTTGTTTTTTAAGGATTGGCTAGCTTCACTTAGCATAATCTGCTCTAATGCCATCCATTTCCCTGAAAATTCCACGATTTTGTCATTTTTTAGTGCTGCATAATACTCCATTGTGTATAAATGCCACATTTTTTTATCCATTCATCTATTGAAGGGCATCTAGGTTGGTTCCACAGTCTACTATTGTGAATTGTGCTGCTATAATCATTGATGTGGCAGTATCCCTATAGTATGCTCTTTTAAGGTCTTCAGGGAATAGTCCCAGAAGAGTGATAGCTGAGTCAAATGGTGGTTCCATTCCCGGCTTTCCCAGGAATCTCCATATTGCTTTCCAAATTGGCTGCACCAACTTGCAGTCCCACCAGCAATGTGCAAGTGTACCCTTTTCCCCACATCCTTGCCAGCACTTATTGTTGTTTGACTTCATAATGGCTGCCAATCTTACTGGAGTGACATGATATCTTAGGGTGGTTTTGATTTGCATTTCTCTGACTGCTAGAGATGGTGAGCATTTTTTCATGTACTTATTGATTGATTGTATGTCCTCCTTTCAGAAGAGTCTGTTCAGGTCCTTGGCCCATTTGTTAATTGGGTTATTTGTTATCTTTTTGTTTAATTTTTTAAGTTCTTTGTATATTCTGGAAATTAGGGCTCTATCTGAAGTGTGAGGAGTAAAAATTTGTTCCCAGGATGTAGGTTTCCTATTTACTTCTTTTATTGTTTTTCTTGCTGAGAAAAAAAACTTCTTAGTTTAAGTAAATCCCATTTGTTTATTCTTGTTAACTTCTTGGGCTATGGGCGTCCTATTAAGGAATTTGGAGCCTGACCCCACAATATGTAGATCGGAGCCAACTTTTTCTTCTATCTGATTTGATATCAAGCTCTTTGATCCATTTTGAGTTAACTTTTGTGCATGGCGAG
This sequence comes from Urocitellus parryii, assembly GCF_045843805.1. NCBI lineage: Eukaryota > Metazoa > Chordata > Mammalia > Rodentia > Sciuridae > Urocitellus > Urocitellus parryii. The sequence continues at coordinate 108,888,481 of NC_135540.1, read as the reverse complement.
AAAAAGGGGTTCAGCTTCATTTTGTTGCATATGGATTTCCAGTTTTCCCAGCACCATTTGTTGAAGATGCTATCCTTCCTCCATTGCATGCTTTTAACCCCTTTATCAAATATAAGAAAGTTGTAATTTTGTGGATTGGTCTCTGTGTCCTCTATTCTGTACCATTGGTCCACCTGCCTGTTTTGGTACCAGTACCATGCTGTTTTTGTTACTATTGCTCTGTAGTACAGTTTGAAATCTGGTATCCCTATACCTCCAGATTCACACTTCCTGCTTGGAATTGCTTTTGCTATTCTGGGTCTTTTGTTTTTCCATATGAATTTCATGATTGCTTTATCTATTTCTACAAGAAATGCTGTTGGGATTTTGATTGGCATTCCATTGAACCTGTAGAGAACTTTGGGTAATATCGCCATTTTGATGATGTTAGTTCTGCCTATCCATGAACAGGGTATATTTTTCCATCATCTAAATCTTCCTCTATTTCTCTCTTTAGGGTTCTGTAGTTTTCATTGTATAAATATTTCACCTCTTTTGTTAGGTTGATTCCCAAGTATTTTATTTTATTTTTTGAGAATATTGTGAATGGGGTGGTTTTCCTCATTTCCATTTCAGAAGTTTTGTTGCTGATATACAGGAATGCCTTTGATTTATGTGTGTTGATTTTATATCCTGCCACTTTGCTGAATTCATTTATTAGTTCTAGTAGTTTCTTTGTATACCCTTTTGGATCATGTCATCTGCAAATAGTGATATTTTAAGTTCTTCTTTTCCTATTTTTATGCCTTTAATTTCTTTTGTCTGTCTAATTGCTCTGGCTAGTATTTCAAAGAATAAATTGAATAGAAGTGGTGAGAGAGGGCATCCCTGTCTTGTTCCAGATTTTAGAGGGAATGCCTTCAGTTTTTCTCCATTTAGAATGATGCTAGCCTGAGGCTTAGCATATATAGCTTTTACAATGTTGAGGTAAGTTCCTGTTATCCCTAGTTTTTCTAGTGTTTTGAACATAAAGGGATGCTGTACTTTGTTGAATGCTTTTTCTGCATCTATTGAAACGATCATATGGTTCTTATCTTTAGATAAGTCTATTGATGTGGTGAATAACATTTATTGATGTCCGTATACTGAACCAGCCTTGCATCCCAGGGATGAATCCTACTTGATCATGGTGCACAATTTTTTTGATATGCTTTTGTATTCGATTTGCCAGGATTTTATTGAGAATTTTTGCATCTAACTTCATTAGAGATATTGGTCTGTAGTTTTCTTTCTTTGAAGTGTCTTTGTCTGGTTTCGGGATCAGGGTGATGTTGGCCTCATAGAATGAGTTTGGAACAGCTCCTTCTTTTTTTATTTCTTGAAATAGCTTGAAAAGTATTGGTATTAATTCTTCTTTGAAGGTTTTGTAAAACTCCTCGGTATACCCATCCGGTCCAGGGCTTTTCTTGGTTGGTAGTCTTTTGATGGCTTCTTCTATTTCTTCCTTTGTTATTGGTCTGTTTAAATTGTGTGTGTCTTCCTGACTCAATCTGGGCTGATCATATGACTTAAAAAATTTACCGATATCTTCACTATCTTCTATTTTATTAGAATATAGGGTTTTTAAATGCTTTCTAATTATCTTCTGTATTTCTGTAGTGTCTGTTGTGATATTGCCTTTTTCATCCCGTATGTTAGTAATTTGAGTTCTCTCTCTTCTTCTCTTCCTTAGCATGGCTAAGGGTCTGTCGATCTTATTTATTTTTTCAAAGAACCAACTTTTAGTTTTATCAAATTTTTCAATGGTTTTTTTTGTTTCAATTTTGTTGATTCCCGCTCTGATTTTAATTATTTCTTTTCTTCTACTACATTTGCTGTTGTTTTGCTCTTCCTTTTCTAGGGTTTTGAGGTGTAGTGTGAGTTCATTTATTTGTTGGTTTTTTTCTTTTTTTGAGGAATGAAGTCCAGGAAATGAATTTCCCTCTTAAAACTGCTTTCATTGTGTCCTATAGATTCCGGTATGTTTTGTCTGTATTGTCATTTATCTCTAAGAAGATTTTTATTTCCTCGTTTATGTCTTCTGTAACCCATTGATCTTTCAGTAACATATTGTTCATTTTCCAGGTGATGCAGGATTTTTCCTTCCTTCTTTTATCATTTATTTCCAGTTTCTTTCCATTATGATTAGATATGGTGCATGGTATTATCTCCACACCTTTATATTTACTAAGAGTTGCCCTATGGCATAATATATGGTCTATCTTTGAGCAGGATCCATGTGCTGCTGAGAAGAATGTGTATCCACTTGATGATGGTTGATATATTCTATATATGTCGGTTAAGTCTAGGTTATTGATTGTGTTATTGAGTTCTATAGTTTCTTTATTCAGCTTTTGTCTAGAAGATCTCTCTAATGGCAAGAGCAGTGTGTTGAAGCCACCCATAATTATTGTGTTGTGGTCTATTTGACTCTTGAACTTGAGGAGAGTTTGTTTTATGAATGTTGCAGCACCATTGTTTGGTGCATACAAATTGATAATTATTATGTCTTGTTGGTGGATGATTCCTTTTAACAGTATATAGTGTCCTTCTTTATCCCTTTTGATTAACTTAGGTTTGAAGTTGATTTTATTCGATATGAGTATGGCCACGCCTGCTTGCTTCCAAGGGCCATGTGAGTGGTATGATTTTTCCCAACCTTTCACCTTTAGCCAGTGTATGTCTTTTCCTATCATATGAGTCTCCTGAAGGCAGTATATTGTTGGATTTGTTTTTTTAATCCAAGTTACTAGTCTATGTCTCTTCATTGGTGAATTTAAGCCATTTAACATTTAAGGTTACAATTGAAATATGGTTTGTACTTCCAATCTTATTTATTTATTTATTTATTTATTTATTTATTTATTTTAGTTTGGCTAGTTTTTCCTCTTTGGTTATTTTTCTCCCTCTTTACTGAGATACCTCCCATTGTTAGTTTTGGGTGCTATTTTTCAATTCCTCTTCTTGTAGTATTTTGCTCAACATGCTTTGCAGTGCTGGTTTTCTGGCTGCGAATTCTTTTAGTTTTTGTTTATCGTGAAATATTTTAATTTCATTGTCAAATCTGAATCTTAATTTTGCTGGATACAGTATTCTTAGTTGGAATCCATTATTTTTCAGGGTTTGAAATACGTTGTTCCAGGATGTTCTCGCTTTCAAAGTCTGTGATTAAAAATCAGTCATTAACCTAATTGGTTTACCCCTGAATGTAATCTGCCTCCTTTCTCTCGTAGCTTTTAATATTCTCTCCTTGTCCTGTATGTTGGCTACCTTCATAATTATATGTCTTGGAGTTGGTCTATTACGGTTTTGAATGTTTGGGGTCCTGTAGGCTTCCAGGATTTAGCAATCCATTCCATCTTTCATCTCTGGGTAAGTGTTCTAGGATTATTTCATTTAATAGGTTGTCCATTCCTTTGGTTTGAACCTCTATGCTTTCTTCTATCCCAATGACTCTCAAGTTTGGTTTTTATGACATCCCATATCTCTTGGATAGATTGCTCATGAGATTTAAGCATCCTTTCTGTGTTGACTATATTCTTTTCAAGTTGATAAACTTTGTCTTCATTATCGGATGTTCTGACTTCAACTTGATCTAGTCTATTTGTAATATCCTCGTTTGAGTTTTTAATTTGGTTTATGGTTTCCTGCATTTCTAGAATTACTATTTGATTTTTTTTTAAATCTCTATCTCCTGGTAAAGCTCGTTCTTTGCCTTTTGAATTTGCTTGTTTAATTCGTTTTCAAAGCATACTTTCATTGCTTCGACTTGCTGTCTCATGTCTTCTCTAATATTCCGTTCCATCTTAGTTAGGTATACCTTGAGTTCTTTCCCTGTCCATGTTTCTGATGCTTCTAGGTCCTCCTGTAGATTTAAGTTGTCCTTCATTGTTTGTAATCCTTTTTTCCCTTGTTTTTTTCATGTTGTTCACGTTACTTCCAGCTCTGTTTGACTGCTGTGTTTCTGCTTTCTCCTATAAATTTGTTTTGGTTTTTATCTCTGTTGTCTCTCCTTTGTGGTGGTAGACTATGCCTAGAAATGTTGGGCTTTATTGTACTTTAAAGCTAATTCATTCAATTCATAAAAGGCTTCCAGATTCTGTATGCATATAGTGATTTCTTGTTTGTTCTTAGGACTTTATGTTTAGGTTAGGTGCTATGACGGTATGAGGGTTAGTATGTCTTGGCTACTTTAGGAGATTGCTCTACTGAAGGGGGATACTAACAGGCAATTGGATCAGGGTGTTGGTAGTAGCTAGGTATTTAGGAGCACCATAGACAGCCTTGAAACATTCACCTATTTGCATTTAGACAATTACACGTAATGGAAGACGTAATGCTTGGGATGAAAGTTGGTGGGTAGGGGAAGTTAGGTGCTATTAAAAAGAAAGAAGGAGAGAGAGATAGATAGACTAGAGGAGAATGAAAAGAACAATAAAACTTGAAACGGGAAAGAAAGAAAGAAGGAAAAGGGGAGAAAAGAAGAGAGAGAGAAGAAAAAAAAATTGAAGTCTTAGAGATCCATTTTCTTCTCTTCCAGTAGGCGGAGCTGGGCCTTCCGAGCCGAGCTTCTGCCCTCTATGTGCCGACAGTAATCCCTGTAAGGCGGCTCCTGGGAGTCTCTCAATCTTGTCAGTCCAGAGCTGTTTCCCTTCTCCGGCCCCTCCCCCCTTCCTCCTGTCAGCCAGCCAGGCAGGTCCTGTTCACCTGAAGCAGTTCCCCAAAGATCTATTTACACTTGCAGCCCCACCGCGCATCCCATTTAAGCCCCAGTGCTGTGGTAAACTGGCGGCTAAGACCTTGGGAGTCGCCGCTGGTGATGTGGGGGGTTGGGGATCAGGTATCCCCTCTGCTTCCCTACAGACACGCCCCCAGAGAGATCCCTGAGGTTTCCTGGCTGCTTGTATCTGGATGGGATGGGAGTCACACACCTGCTAAAGTGGAGTCCACTGGGAAGGAATTCCGTTGGCCGAACTCTGGTGACGTCACCTCTCTGCTATGGCAGGCCCCAGGCTCCTTGCTAGAGTGTCCGAAGGGAGGGGTGGGACTGGTCCGTCCCCGGTTGGCCTCAGCTCCCAGCTCGCTATTTCATGAAGGCTTGGCTAGAGACCTCTTCCTGCCAAGATGTGTCTCAGGAGGCTAGCCGCCCAATCACGGTGGCTGGGGGCAGGCAGCCACGCTGCGATGTGCGGACAGCGGCTGGCGGGTCTGGACCTCTGTGTCTCGTCACGACTGGGGCAAACTGTCACCTCCAAAAATCCTAGTAACTCCTGGCCGGTCCCTCTTCAGTGGAATTTTGCAAGGAGATTCTCAGCAGGTAAAATCTAAGCGTATCTATGCGTCTCTCTGACCCCATCACTGAGGGGGTACTGAAAGATCTGCCTCTCCGCCCGCCGTCATGTTGGATCTTCCCACATAAATTCTTAATAGAAAAACAAACTTACTACTCAACTTATTTCATGGGTCTAGTAAACCCAGATTCTGAAACTGAATAAAGAAAGTGCTCATAGATGCAGACATAAATTATTATATAACTAAATACACCAGTAAGTTAAAAATAACAGTTGAGGGCTGGGATTGTGGCTCAGTGGTAGAGTGCTCACCTAACATGTTCAGGGCCCTGGGTTCGATCCTCAACACCACATAAAAAAATAAATGAATGGAATAAAGGCATTGTGTCCAACTACAACTAAAAAAATTTAAAAAAAAAATAATAGTTGAGAGAAAGAGTTAGTTCTTCAAGAAGATGAAACAATTCAAAATGCTTGTGAATCTCACAAAAAATTCAAACTATATTGTCAAAGGCAATGAAGGGAAAAACTGACAAATCTATAATTATATTTGGAAACATCAACATTCTTCTTTAGTAACCTAAGGAAAAATTAAGCAGGAAATCCCAAAGAATGCAAATAACTAGAGCAGCACTATGAACTACTGTGATCTAATTGATATTCATAAAATAAGTCACCGAACACTAGCATAATACATACTTTTCATAAGTATACATGAAGAATTAAAATTTACAGCATATCCAGGGCTATATTTTAAAATTTTGAATCACATAACAAAGTATATTTTCACACCATAATAGAATTAAGCTACAAACCAATAACAGATTTCTCAAGCTCCTTCCATTTACCTGCAAATGCCATGATTTCATTCTTCTTTCAAGCTAAGTAATATTCCATTGTATATATGTACCACATTTTCATTATTCATTCATCTGTTGAAGGGCATCTAGGTTAGTTCCATAATTTAGTTATTGTGAAGTAAGCTGCTATAATCATTGATGTGATTGTGTCATTGTGTACTACAGCTTCCCACTCCTCAGTTTGTCCTTTGGGTACAAACTGAGGAGTGGGAAGCTGGGTCAAATGGTGGTTCCATTCCAAGTCTTCTGAGGAACTTTCATACTGCTTTCCACACTTTGCACCAATTTGGAGTCCCACCAGCAATGTATGAGTGTACCTTTTCCACCACATCCTCTCCAAAACTCAACTATTGCTTGTATTCTTTATAATTGTCATTCTCACTGGAGATGGAATCTCAGTGTAGTTTTCATTTGCATTGCTCTAATTGCTAGATATGTTGAAAATTTTTCATATAATCGTTGAACGATTGTATTTCTTCCATGAAGTATCTGTTCAGTTCCTTATCCTGTTTATCAATTGGGTTATTTGTTTTTTGGTGTTGTTTTTTGAGTTCTTTATGTATCATGAAGATTAATGCTTTGAGGTGCATGTGGTAAAGATTTTCTCCCATTCTGATCTCTCTTCATAATAATGATTTTTTCCTTTGCTGTGAAGCATTCCATTTATTGATTCTTGATTTTACTTTGTGTACATTAGGAGTCTTGTTAAAAAAGTTGGGGCCTAATCCCATGTGATGAAGATTTCGGCCTACTTTGTCTTCTATTAGGCTCAGCATCTCTGTTCTAGTGACTAAGTCCTTGATCCACTTTGAGTTAAGTTTTGCACAAGGTTAGAGATAGGGGTTTAGTTTGGTTTTGCTACACATGGATTTTCAGTTTCAGGAGGCTCTTTTCTTCAATGATGTTTTTGAAGCCTTTGTCTAGAAAGAGATAACTATTTATGTGAGTTTGTCTCTGTGTCTTCTATTTTGTACCATTGGTTTACATGTCTATTTTGGTGCCAATATCATGCCATTACTGTTACTATGGCTCTGTAGTATGATTTAAGGTCTGGTATTCTCATGCCTCCTGTTTCACTTTCCTTGCTTTGGCTATTATGGGTCTCATATTGTTCAAAATGCATTTCATGATAGATTTTTCTATTTCTTAAACAAATGTAATTGGAATTTAACAGGAATTGCATTAAATCTGTATAACGCTTTTGGTAGTATGGCCATTTTGAGAATGTTAATTCTGCCTATCCAAGAACATGGGAGATCTTTTCATCTTTTAAGGTATTCTTCAATTTCTTTCTTTTCTGTTCTGTAATTTTCATTGTAGAGGCCTTTCACCTCATTTTTCAGATTGATTCACAAATATTTAACTTTTTGAGGCTATTATGAATGAGGTAGTTGTCCTAATTTCTCTTTCAGTGGATTCATCACTGATGTATAGGAAGGCATTTGATTTATGGGTGTTAAGTGTATATCCTGCTACTTTGCTGAATTCATTTATTAGCTCTAGAAGTTTTCTGGTGGAATTTTTGGGGTCTCCTAAATATAAAATCATGTTGTAGGCAATAGTGATTGCTTGAGTTTTTCTTTTCCTACTCTCATCTCTTTAAATTATTTCTTCTAATTGCTCTGGCTAGTTTCAAGGATGTTGTTGAATAAAAGTCGTGAAAGACAGCATACTTGTCTTGTTCCATTTCTTATAGGGAATGCTTTCAATTTTTCTCCATTAAGAATGATGCTGGCCTTGGTTTCACATAGATAGCTTTTATAATGTTGAGGTATCTTCCTACCACCACTACTTTTTCAAAAGTGTTTGAACACAAAGGGGTGTTGTATTTTGTCATATGCTTTTTCTGCATCTCTTGAGATAATCATATGTTTCTTATCTTTAGGTCTACTCAGGTGATAAATTTTATTTATTAATTACCATATGTTGAACTAGCTTCGCACCCCTGGGATGAATCCACTTGATTGTGGTGCACTATTTTTATAATATATTTTTGTATGCAATTGGCCAGAATTTTATGGAGAAGATTTGCAGCTATGTTCATCAGAGATATTGGTTTGAAGGTTTCTTTCTTTAATGTGTCTTTTTGTCTGTTTTTTGTATAAGGGTGATACTAGCTTCATAAGATGATTTTTTGAAAGGGTTCCCCCTTCTTTTATATTTCATGGAATAATTTGATGAGTATTGTTGGTTAATTCTCCATCGAAGATCTTGTAGAACTCCGCTGAGAATCCATCTAGTCCTTGGCTTTTCTTGGGTGGTAGAACTTTAATGGTGTCTTCTATTTTATTGCTTGAAACTGATTTATTTAAATTGTGTATGTCCTCCTAATTCAGTTTAGGTAGGTCATATGTCTCTAGATTTTATTGATGTGTTCAAGATTTTCTATTGTTTTGGAGTATAAATTTTCAAAATAGTTTCTGATTATCTTCTGTATTTCAGTAGTGTCCTTCATGATATTTTCTTTTTCATCATGAATTTTAGTAATTTGAGTTTTCTCTCTCTTTGTTAGTGTGGCTAAGGGCTTATCTAGTTTACTTATTTTTTCAAAGAACTGACTTTTTGTTTTGTCAATTATTTTGAATTGTGTCTTGCTTCAATTTCATCATCTCGGATTATTTCTTGTCTTCTGCTTTTAGTATTCATTTGTTCTTTTTCTAGGGCTTCAAGATGTAATGTTAGGTCACTTATTTGTTGACTTTCTATTCTTTGAATGAATGAGCTCAAAGCAATGAACTTTCCTTTTAGCACTGTCTTCATAGAATCAATACTCTTGAGCATTAGGAAAATATAAATTAAAACCACAATGAAATATCACTATGTACATGTTAGAATGGATAAAAGTAAAACAAATATAACAAATCAAAATCTGGTAAAGATATAGACAAACAGGAGCTTTCATTGATAGTGGCAATCAAAAATCTTATCACCACTATAATAGGCAGTATGGTAAATTCCTGTTAAGTTAGACAAGTACTTATGACATGACTCAGCAATCCTACTCTTAGTATTTACTCAAGTGAATTGGAAATTTAAATTCAGACAAAAACTTGTAATCTAGTTATTGTCATATTGTCAACTAAGTGCAATTTTATTCCCAGGTGACATCTGCAAATGTATGAAAACATTTTTGTTTGACAAATCTGGGAATGAGTAAAAGTTGATTCAGTTACATTGTATATAGTATTAATATTCCAGAATGAAACACATTCTGTAATTAATATGCATCTATTAAAAGTTCTACAAAATAATCTGGGAATCAGAATGGATAATGACAGTATTAGGTAGAGGTCAGAAAAGCTCCAAAAAAAAAAAAAACTGAGCACACAGGAAGAAAGCAACCTCCCCCCAACCTTGCCTTTGTGCACACACACACAATGAATCATTATGTGAAGCAAAATGTCAATTAGTGTAGAAGTTGAAAAATCCTGCTGACAGAAATGTCTATAACAGCCTGATTCATAATTACCCAAAACCTGAAATAATAAAGATATCTTTCAGTAGGTGAGTGTATAAACAAATGATGGTGAATCTAAGGAGAATATAATTCAGAAACAAAATGAACTTCTGATGCCCAAAGATGCATTTTGCCAATGGGGAAAATATGTGAAAAGTTTAAAATTTTTATGATAATATTCATGTTGCTCTAGAAAAAGTAAAAATATAGGACAGAAAATAGTATAGTGATTTCCCGTGTTTTGGGGAAAGAAAAAGGGGTCGCATTTAAAGGGGATGCATGAGGAAAATATTTAGGCTGGCGAAACTCTTCTCTATGGTACCACAGTAGTATATTCTAAACACCTGACTCCTCTCCCCACAAAAAAAAAAAAACCTTCATAAAGAGTGTACTTTCCAGTATACATAAATAATCAGACTTTTGGGTGATCCCAAGACAAAACAGACTCAATTGAACTTTACTGGATTACAAATGCAAGATTTTACCTCAACAAAAAGAGTGTAAAAGAAAATGAGCTAAACTAAATAATGCTGGCAAACAGTTCTCTTATATAACTCTAACACTAAAAACAGAATTATACATAAACATTGCAGTTCATTTTAAATTTGTTTTTCATGTGATTTTTTGCTTAGCAATTTTGCATCTAGTTTACACATAGAAAAAATAAGAAAAGATATTGATTATAATGATTATAAACTAGATGCAACCTTCAGTAGATGAATGGCTAAAGAAAATGTGGTGTGTGTGTACACACACGCACACATACACAATAGAATATTACTCAGCAATATAAGAGAATAAAATCATAGCATTTGCAGGTAAGTGAATGGAGTTGGAAAATATAATGCTAAGTGAAGTTAGACAATCCCAAAAAACCAAATGCCGAATGTTTTCTCTGATATAAGGATGCTGATTCATAATGGGGTTGGGAGAAGGAGCATGGGATGATTAGACAAACTCTAGACAGCACAAAAGAGAGGGAGCATGAGGGAGGAGGCAAGGGGGTTAAAAAAAGATGGTGGAATGAGATGGATATATATTCATGAAGAAGACATGAATGGCGTGAATATACTTTGTATACAAGTAGAGATATGAAAAATTGTGCTCTATATATGTAATATGAATTGTAATGATTTCTGATGTCATATAACAAATTAGAATAAAAAATACAAGAAAAAAGAAATATCAGGTGCTCAACCCTGCAGGAGAAAAAGAGTTCATAAAGTCAGTTGACAAATGAAATAATTAGAAGGAAATCGACCAAATAATAATCCTTAAAAGAAAAAGGCAGTTTCAAAGTTCTTATAACACATTATCTATGATGTCTACCTTTCAACAAAAACACAAGACAGGCAAAGAAATAAAAATAGAAAAAAAACTATAACTTTTACTTATGAGATTACATTAAGAGAAACTGACCCTCAAATAGACAAAGGCTTTGAATAGATCAAACAAAGAATTCAAAGCAACTATTATAAATATGTTCAAGTTATGAGAGTGAAACACATTTGTAAAAAATATTAAGGAATAATACAATTCAATGTATGAACAGGTAATTTCAGTAAAGAAACAAAAATATAAAAAGAATGAAAAGGAAATAATTGTAAAGCTGAAAATCATAATAATTGAAATATAAAATCCATCAAATTGGATCTATATTAGTTTTGACATGGTAAAAGAAAGTTGGTTGAAATCAAACCAGACAAATGGAATGGATAAAACTTATAGTACAGGATGGGAGGAAGACTAAAGAAAAATTAATAAAGGCTCAGAAACTATGGGACATTTTGAAAGGATTCAAATGTACAAGTCACTAGAGTCCCAGGGTAATAGAGACAAAAAAAAAAAAAAAAAGCAAGGAAGAAACTATGGAAAAAATAAAGATTATAATCTTACCAAAGTTGGTATAAACAAATATTCACTTACAGATCTAGGAAGTTTACCATACCACAAGTAGGATTAACAGTAACAAAATGAACGTCATAGTCATGAACTTCATAGTCAACTTCTGAAAGCTACAGAAAAAAAATCTTGAAATCATCTGGGGAAAAAAGCACATATTATATAGATGGTAATAATAATCTTTGATGATGGAATTTTATTTCCAACAGTAGAGGCCAGAAGAAATCATAATGACATGTCTCAAGTAGAAGATGAAAAAGTTTTCAGTCAAAAATCTAATATGTAGTAAAACTCCCCTCCAAAAATAAATGAAATAAAACTTATTTGGGGGTTTTACAAATGAGTTATTTATAGTTTACCTGTACTAATGGAAGTGCTAAAGTAAGTCTTCAGGACTAAAGGTTAATGACCCCAAATAACAACTTGGATAGATAGTAAGGAATGAAGAGCATCAGAAATGCAAAGAATATATGTGATGTATGCTGAGTGTGTGTCTGTGTCAGAGAGTGAAATCTTCTAATTTTCTTTCATTTGCTGAGTAAATGAAGTCAAACACAGAATGTTACACAGTGCATAATTTCTCTTATATGATATTCTAGAAAAAATCCAAAATAATTTTTAGTGATATAAAACAAAACACTGGTCTCCAAGTGCTGAGGATCAAATGCAGAAACCAATGAAAGTGGTCAGGAAGAAAATTTATAAAGAGTAATTTTCTGTATCTTGTTTATGTTGCTGAGTACACATAAGTTGTCAAAACTCATCAAACTAATATTGTTACATTTACTGTAAAGTATGCCTAATTAAATTATATTTAGAAAAGTAGAAAGCAAAAACTAATCATCTTGACAAAATATAAAGAAAAATTTCTGTTCAAGGAATAATACTGTAAGCAAAGTTCAAAAATAGATTAATGGCTGGGAGGGATATCTGCAATGTCTAAAACAGCAATATCTAAAACAAGTTATTCATATATAATATACAAGAAACATCTGATAAAACAAGACAGGAAATTCAAAAGAAAGTAAATGAAAACTGCATGAAAGAGTAAATGAAAGCTGTATGAAAAAGAAACTAATTCTAACACTAAAGTACCACAAATTTCAAATTACCATTTTTAAACTCAGAAAAATTGGAAGTTACATGATACCAAATGTTAAAAAGTATAATGGTGAAATTAAACTGCTATGCTTTCCTGGCAGGACTGTAAATGAACTCAATAATTTTGCAAAGCAGTTAGGAAGTACTTAGTGAAATTATATGTGCATATGACCTACAAAACAGATGTCAATCACGGGAGATAAGATGATAAAAGTGTAATACATGCATGATATGTAACTCTAAGCCACAGTGAAAAGAATAAAATTATATCATATACAGTAAAATTAATATATCATAAGAAAAACAGAATTGAATAGAAATCCTATTAAATATAACTGCATACTATTGCTAACATAGAATTATGGTTAACTCCCTGCATATAAAAGAATTTGCTTATGTGTATATTCATGCTTCTTAACACTTTTGTATTGTGAGACAATATCCTTAGAAATAAGCTACTCTTCCTTTTTCAAATGATAGTCTAAACTATGAAGATAGTCTAAACTACGTAATCTTAGCACATGCTTTAGATTACAATCATTCTTCAGATCAAATGAATACAGCATTCCTTGGAGAATATCAAAATGTCTCTTCATTATCACTTTTACTTTCTAAAGAGAATGCACTTATTTTTCATGGTGTGTGTCATATTGCCAAGACCCATCTTGTTTAAATAGAAGAGTGTGTAAACAATCATGATTCAGTTAGGTTGAATATTATGAAGTAATAATGTTTTTCATTCCTTAACAATCATTTGGTGATCACAGAATACATTGTCTAAGAATAATGTACTTACAAATCTGTTGGAGGTCTATTTGCTACTCAAGCTGCACACATTTTACGCTTTTACAAAACATGTTTGTGCATGTTTCTAGTGCAATTTTTTTCAGGGAAGAATCCATTAGTAATTTTTTTCCAAAAGAATTGTCATCTTGAAGCTTTTCCTCTGGTGAAGGAGATGAGATACATATAAATAGCTGTAAGAAAAGCAATGTGTCATAAAGTGACACTCCATCTGATAACACTTCAATAGAGGATGAAGAAGTTATCATTAAATAAGGGAATCAGAGAAGATTTGTTGAAATAACATTTGATCTAGAACTGGAATTTAGGAAGAATTCTGATATTCTGAGCTGGAGATACAGGATATTCAGAGAAAACAGAACAGAGGGAGGGAAAAAAAATAAAGAGCATATAAGAACTCTAGTATTTCTGTTTACACAAAATATTATAATGTATGATTAGCCTTCTGAAATAAGAGAGTAAAATGAGATTAAATAGATTATAGGTAACAAATTTGAACTTTTTATACATGGCTCCAGTAAAAGGTGATGGCAGATAATAACCATGTGGAATATTCATCAGCTGCATGAGAAGCATGCAAATAAATAAAATGAAATAGGGGTAGAAAATTACTACAGTTGTCCAATTAAGAGTCCACCTCCAGAGCTGCTGGGATTACAGGTGTGTGCCACCACACTCAGCCCAATTAAGACAAAAGGAGAACCTGAAATAGGATAGATGCTATAAAAACAAAGATAAAAAGAAAAAAAATGTATATAGGGAAGATTTTCTAGGAACTCAAAAGCAATTAAATAAGGAAGATAAGAACTAAGTTTAAAATTACTGATTTCTTTTAGTCTATGTGATTATATACACTATATCTATTTGCTGGAAAAGGGGAAGGGAGAGAGATCCAGTTTGGCCAAAAAAACAAAACAAAAGAAAAAAAAACAAAGAAAAAGCAATATACAAAAGAATGTTTAATATTGAAGATATGGTGAGGTTTAGAGTATACTTCAGGCTGCCAAATTGGAATTCTCTGAAGATATTTAAATTTGGAAATGAGGATCCATTTCAAAAGAGTTTCAAGACAGGTATAAAATGTAGGACTGATGAAGCAAAGTCACAGATAAGATGAAAAAGGAGAGTAATGAGAGAATATAAGAAAGCTATAAAAAAGCAATCAAATGAACAACAAAATCCTAAAAAATATATGTAAGTTCTTTATGAAAAAAACAAGAAAATTAATGAAAGTTAAAAGACAAAATGTATAATTGGAGATTTATACATTTCCTTGAATAAAAAAAAACTTCACCAAAAAAGTGACAATTTTTCTTAAATTAAACAATGAATATAAGATGATCCTAATTTTAAAATACCAATGAATTGTATTTGATTTTGTTTTGGAGAACTAAATATGCTAATTCTAGATAAACATGCATGAAATATTGTGAATTTTACATATTAAAAAAGGCAAGAAAAGAAATAAAGGAATAATATCCCTTTTAGATGTTAACATATATTTTACAGATCTAAATCACTTACATGGAGAGAAACAGGGAAAACATATATATTTATATTTGGTCTCTCTCTTTCTTCTTATAAAGCCACCAGTATTTAATCTAGAATCTCTATTGTTATGACTTTATGCAACCCTAATCACAGCCCATTGGTCACACCTTTAAATACCATACTCAGATTAAGTCCAGTCTCTCAATCCATAAATTACAATTTTTCAATTAATTAATTTGATGAGATTAATTCAGTATTTCAAAGTTAATAGAAGTGGTATATTTGTTCATCAATTTTAAAATTTTTATAGGTGTTCCACATCTGGAAATACAGAATAAAATGGGATAATTATTAGTATCTCACAATGGGGACTAAATTGCAACTTGAGTTTTGAAGGGGGCAAACAATATCCAAATATTCCAAATCTTAACAGTTATATATATTTTACCATAATGAAAAAATTAAAGATAAGGATAAGTTTGTGCTATTAGAAAACTAATAGCAATTAAATGTTCACATTTTTTATGTCATTCTATTCTGTGTGTTCCTATACTGACTTATGCTGTTTGTTGCCAAATTTCAAAATATTAAAGTGTGGCAAAGGTAAATAATAAGAACAAACCATAAAAAGATTTCTAAATTGAGACAGATGCAATAGGACAGAACTGAATGGGAAAAACTGAGGTTGAAATAACTGAAATCATTAGAAACAAAGTGTGGAGAGAATGAACATGAGTATTTACTGAGTCTAAGATGCCTAGAATTCAAATCTAGAAAAAGATATACTCTTTGAAAGCACATAATATGTTTCACAGGTCGAGGAAATCGAACAACTGTGCAAGCAAACAGTTTCAAGAAAGAATTAGAAGAATTTACACATTAAATATTAGCATAAAATTAAGAAATTTCAAAGGTATTTAAGTTATATCTCTATTCTGTGACATCTGATACAATGCAAAATAATTATACTGCCACAGAGATAGCAAAATATCATAATTTTTTAACTTTCAAAGTAAAAAAAAATATCATGGGCAAGCTGGTACTATACTTACATTGAGAATAACTTAGATAATTTTAATATTACAATTGATGATATATTCTTATATAAAATGCAAACATTACATGAAGCTACTTCAAAAAACCAATCTCAGTTCATTTTCACCAGGTGAGGTAGTTATCCTACCTAACTAGATGAAATGTGTAGGCAGAATTGCCATAGAAGCCAGAATACTTTTTATTCTTTATATTTTCGTTGTTCTTTTTTTTTTTTCAGGAGGATTGGATTTGTGTCACAGAAGAGTATCATGGTACTTTATCAGACCCTTGTGGTCATGCATCAAGGCATAACTTGGTCCATTAATACTGGGTGGAATGATAGTATGAAGTACTTTATGATTGCACAAACATGTCTTGATGCCTTATTGGTAGTCACAGCTTCTTTCAAGTGCATGGGTTGAATGTGTACTGGAGATGGTCAGTCCTTATTATTCAAAACAAGATCATTGGCAGCTTTCCATTCATTCATCTTCTGGGAATATGCTGTGTCTCAGTTAGAAGAAATGGTAATGTGTTCAAATTTTCTTCTGTAGCTTATCCCAAGACCACCTGAGAATTTTGAATAGCATTTTTGGCCCATCCCTAGAAATTTTATTCCACATTAGTTTTGTCTTTGGGAAATTTTTGCATTTCAAAATCTTCACACACAAAAAAAAAATCTCAAGATCAAGCACTCAAATCAATGCCCAAGTCCCAGGACCCTCTTTTTGGAATCAGGTTCTTTTATAAAACAGCTACTCATTACCATTTTTATGTTTTATTTTGAGACTCTTTTTTCATTTTAGCTCCTTTGAACTTCTGTGATTTTATAAATAGTGTCTTTATTATGGTCTGCTTCTGGCTTTCCTCACAGAGACTTGCAGAGAGCCCCAGAGTACAGCAGCCTATTTTTGTGCTCTCTTGGGGAGACTTGTTCCCTAGTCCTCTCTCATTGTGAGTTTGTTCCAGGCTGTCAACTGCCCGATGTTTTGATGTCTCTCTCCATTAACTAACTCTTGCCTTTCAACCACTGAGCTTTAGTTTCTTGCTTACTATTTTCCTTGTTATAGCTCTTGGCTTATTGCTCCAGTCTGTGTGTCAACAGAATCCTTGGCAACTTCATGTCAGCTCTTGCCCCTCCTTCTCCACAGATTGCTTTTCACCAATTTGGCTTTCCAAAGATAGTTTTTCAGCAGCTCCAAGTGTGGATTTTTATCTCTAGTCTTCTGAACTGTGCTCATTTTCATTATTATTAAGAGACAGCAAGTTGACACTTACAAATAGGTGACCACCTACACTGTCTCATTGAAAGGCACAAGGAATAAGTCCTTTCTGGGATGCCTAAAATCTCATATAAGAGAGTCATTCAATTGTTTTAAAACTTTTAATATTTTTAAGGCTAATTTTTAGAAACTTCTAATATTTTTAGGGCTTCCTGATCAAAATGCAAATACTCTTAGGTTTTTCCACACATACATACTGTGGTACTTACTATATTATATATTTCATCTTCTATGGTATTTTGTTATAATTAATTTTATGTTTTTCTGTCCTCATGAGACTGAAAGACATTTGCATATGAATGTTTTTTAATCTTTATATCTAGTGTCTAAGCAGTACATGGATAGTGGGTCTGATACATAGTTAGTAAATTAAAACATAAGAGGTGACAATCTTATGCAATCAACTTCAGTATTATGGAATTAAGACAGTTGATGCGCTAGAAACCAACATAATAACAACTTGAGGAAGGAATGACCATCTCCATTATGCAACTGGAATTTTAGTCTGGGAAGTACTGTCATAAGTGAAATGATAATTACTGCTTATCAGTTTGGAAATTTGAGGATAACAATGTTAGTCTCAGTAATTCTTGGGCTTTTATTAAAAGCAGCAAGGTAGCTGCTCTAGTTCCAATAATCATGTATACCTTCCAGGAATGAGGAACAAATAAGGTGTCAGAAGGAACATAGGGCAAAATCTACACCAAGAAACTAGAACTTTACTAGAAATTACATCAGAATTGTTTATATCTCACTGGACAGAATTATGACAGATTGTCCTCCACAGCAATAATGAGGCTGAGAAAATGATGGGTCTTGTGTATTTGCTTTTGCCTAAAACAATGCTGAGACTTGGCAAGAAAAAAAGAGAGGAGAATGAATACTGAGTAAGAGGGGAAATTTGGTGCACTGTAGGGAATATATGTAACTGGAAGAGTCAATGTAAATGAAAGAGAGCATGCGAAGTCAACTGATGGTTGCTTCACAATACTGCTCAATAATAGCTGATGGGAGCCAGGCATTTTGATCCATTTAAAAGTCTCACTGAAGGCATGGGCTTCATAGGAATTCTAACACAATATCTTTAGATTTTTTACTTAAATCTCTTCATGAACCTCATAAATAATGTTTTTCCTGGTTATTTCCTATATATATGGCAATGAAATACAATGAATAATGCAACATAAAATGTGCCTTCAAGATGCCTTCTGTAAACTGAACTTGCTAATAACAGAAATGGACACAGTCTTAAAGCTGTCCACTAAAAAAGTACTTAACTCAAGCGGAGTGTGTACTTGTACAGTTGGAATTTTAGTCTAGGAAGGATTGTCATACATTAGTGAAAGTGAATCTGAGTCTTAAAAAGATGAAAAGATCTCAGCAAAAAAAAAAAATGCAGGACAGTATTACTCACATGGAGAGTTGGTGATTAAAGACATGGGGAGACAAAAAAAGAAAATATGCTTTGGGATCTGTAACTTGTTCATTGAAGCAAAGCACAAAGACCCAGGGCTGAAGACAATGGTAATGAGACAAGCTGGAGGTAAACAAGAACCAAAGGGTATCTCTGGACAAAAGACACTGACTTATTTCAAGCTGATATTAGTTCTATGCTTTAGGAAATTAGCCTGGTCCCAGTGTGGGCACAGTTTATTTTAAAGGTGGTAAAACAGAGAGGAAGCAGAGTTAGGGGAATATTCCAATTTTTCAAAACATGGAGGTCTAAACAAAAATAATATTAGAGGATTTAGAAAATAAGAAGATTCAAAGAGGATATTTACCAAATGCTATTCATGAGTATCTACATGTGTTATGTGTGACCTGACAAGTGGATCTAGTACAGAAATAAGTGAGAAATGAGGATAAAAATCTAAGACAACTATCATTTCTTCACTCATTCATTGGTTCAAAAATGAGGGTTAAACTGATTTTTGTAAAGTTAGTGCATGTTTAGGGCAATGTGCTACCTTACCTAAGTAAGACATAACATGCATAACTGCTCATATTGATATCTATACACCTGACCTGAGTTGTTCATGAAGTAACTCAAACAAGGAAACAGTCACTCAGCCACTGACGAGCTCAACAATGTGCTCTTGAACTTTTTTATTTTTGCTTAACATGTATTAATTGCACATACTAATGGGTTCAGTGTGATATTTCAACACATGCATACAGCATGAATTAATCAGATCCAGTCTCTCTTTATCCATACCCCACCCACCGACCACTGTCTTCCCACGTCTGGTAATCACTATTTGACACTCAGGTCAACTTATTTTAGCTTCCACATATGAGAAAGAATGTGAGGTAATTATCTTTCTGTGTCTGGCTTATTTAATTAAAATAATGTCCTCCAGTTCCATCTATTTTGATGCTGAAAAATACTCCATGTTCTATATATACCACCTTCTCCTTATCTGTTCATACACTGAGAGGCAACTAGGTTGAGTCCACATCTTAGTTATTGTGAATAGTGTCACACATGATATGCCTGAGCATGCAGGTATCTTTTGAATGTGCAGATTCCATTTCCTGTGAATATACGTCCAGGAGATCTTGGCATAAACAATGCTTTTTTGGATTTGACCTCAAAAGCACAGACAACAAAAACAAACTATTGTCTATTTTTGTTGACACTATTTTCTTATTGTTTTTTTTTTGTTATTTTGGGATGTATCAAAATAGTGAAGGAGGGCTGACCCCATAGCTCAGTGGCAAAGGGCTTTCCTAACATATGCAAGGCACTGAGTTCAATCCTAGCACCACATAAAAATAAATAAAATAAAGACATGATGTCCATCTACAACTACAAATTTTTTTTTTAAGTGAAGGAAAGAAACAATAATGTGCTTTTGAATCATGGCTGAATACCTTGATTCCTAGAGCAAATCTTAAAAACCAAAGGAATAATATGAAACACTACATTTTATTAAACAAACCTTCAAAACTACTCACTAAGGAAACAAGAAACCTTCAAAACTACTCACTAAGGAAACAATTGCCTCTATAGCAATTAAAAAATAAAATCTAGTTAAAAAAATAACATCAGATAAAAATTCTTAACCCATAAGGTACATGATGCAAGTAAGTTCATAAATCCAATGCAAGTAATTAGATACTTAAAAGAGAATAGTAACATCTTAGAAAGTATTATGGTCCAGACCCAAAGAAAACCAAAAGAAATGTTGAGTTAGAAGCAGGTAACAGTTAATTGCTCTAAAATTAGGGTTCTATTATTCTGTTTTTATATTATTTGTGAAGACATCCTTAAGCTCACTAACCCAATATCACTAGTCCTTGTCATGGCTGCTATCAGCTCAATGACATTAAAAATAAGGAATTTCTTAATGTACCACCAGATCTGAAACAATGGTATAGAAGAATTAGCCCCCCAAAATAATTAAATAATTATTATTTCCTTATAAGAAGAGCATCTATATTAAAAGATCTCCCTACTATTTTTCAAAGGACAAGTTTCCTTTATGTTTGAACATTGAATTGTTTCTTTTTGTCCTTAAACACAATTAAATCAACACATTAGTAGAAATGAATAAATATGATCGAGTTAAATAATAAATAAGTGGATTATATGTCCACTTCAAGTCAGAAAGACCTTAATTAGAATCTTTGGTTTTTCCACTTAAGAGTTTTCTTATTCTCACTATGCATCATCAATAATAAAGAAATATTGGTAACTAGTTTTTCAAGTTTCTGTGAAAAATAAATGCTCATAATATATACAGCCCCAAATCAGACATTTAATAAGTCTTAAATACATACTTAATACAAGGATGTATTAACAATGTAAAGGATGCTTTAACAACATCCTGTGAATCTGTAAATTCTATTCCATCTTTTTTTTTTTAAACAGAAGAGACTGAGCTTTTGAGAAAGTCACCAACATGTCCAAAATCACAAGTAAGTATGAAAGCCAGGATTGAAACACAAGTCTACTGTGGCTGGTTAATTGCTCTGTTTTGTTTGTTTGTTTGTTTGTTTGTTTTGTTTTGTTGTTGTTTAATTCTTTCAATAAGGTAGGAATTAAATTCATGGTTTCAGCACCAAATAATGGGGAACATACACAAGAAAATAAAAACAAAGCACTCTATTGCAAACAGCCCACTACTATAGTCTGGCAAATTATTAAGTTTAGAAGAAAAATTCCATAAGAAAGGGTTGAAAGAGTCAATGTAATTTAGTATACAAAAGAGATAATAGGGAGAAATAACTGCAATTATCAAATTAATAGAAATATAGTTTAGAATATTATATACAATTTAACTTTTCAAGGATGGTTTAATTATCCCTAAAGGATTAAAAATTAAATACAAGAAAAAATAACAATTATAAACAAGTATGCAACTTTCAATTTTGACTGAGAATTTATAGCAGTAGAGGTGATTTCAGGTCATTCTAATGTGGTGGCAGGGGATAGATAAAAACTCTATCATTCATGATAGAATTCTATTTATATATGCAAGTTCTGTAGATAACAGGAGAGCTGCTTATTTATTTTAAAAATCTCAAAATTAACATTTTTTTCACAGTTAATATAGTAAAAGCAGGTATCTGAATTTTCATAATGATTAAAATGTTCGATGAATTCACCAAAGAGTTGTCACATCAATTTGCAATGTAAAAAGTTATTATCACCAACATATTTGGTTGCCCTGTAAAATTTTATCTCAGTATAAATCTCACACTTACTAAATGACATTAGCTTGTAAGAAAGAAGTGTAGGAATTAGGATATTCCCAAATTCCATTTTAAAGCTGACATCTATGTCCAGATAATCATGAGTAAGGACAAGAAAAAAACTTGAATCAATATTTCTAAACAGTTATATACCATACTGGCCAAGTTAACCTAAAATAAAAAGGTAATCACTACCTAATAGTAAAATGAGATTTTAAAAAGTATCTAAATTTCACATAAAAATGTTTACACAATCACACCAGGGGGCGCTCTTAACACTAAAATGATGGATGACATATTTTAAAACACGTGGTGGTCTCAGCTGGCCAAATGAAAGATTTTCTAAGTATGTAGTACTTACACAACAAGTGCTTATCTTTGAAAGTGTTTGCTAGCAACACACACATTTTTCTCTTGCATCCAACTGTTTGTGTGGTTAAAGACTATCAAGTTAGTCTTTGAAGTAAAACATTTTCTGCTGATAGGAAATATTTTATTTTGGAAACATTTGTCTACTTAAACTGACATCTGTCTCTTATTCTTTCTGTAATTGGACTTACTCCCAGTAATAAATACAGTGCTCTACAGCACAACCAACATTTTAAAAAGTGTTTCCATGTCAATTTTGATTTATTTTTTACAAAATTTTCTACCAAAACTTTAATATTATTTTCCCATTAAAAAGGGAGAGTGGTGTCAAAGTCATCTAAAATTGAAACTCATGGTGAAATTTCGATGTAGGCATTATAAGCCGTTTTTCTCCATATTTTCTCATTACCTGACAAGGACGACTGAAATCCAGATGCTTTCCTCAGAATGTTCTAGATTCAGCTTCCTAAAAATACAATTAGAAAATCAGTGTGAGACTTCAGAAAAAAAAGAAAAGGTAAGCATAGGCCACTTACCAGAGAAAATCACCATGTGCTATTCCAACAGTAATTATTTTCATATAAATGACATCTAATTAAAATAAATTTTAAGAAACAATGCAAAGTTAAAAGCATCACAAAGTATGTGGAAAGGATGAGAGCATAGTTACCTATCTTCATGGGAGAAAGAACGCTTGTAAAAATCTCTCAATCCATCTATTTGAGATCACCCCCTTTTGTCCCTTAGCTATCCCCTGAGTGACCATTCACCTGAGACAAAGTGTAGATATGGAGAATTCCAGCCAAGGTTCAACTACTAGTTATAGAGAACAGCCACCTACCTCTTTGATGTGAGTTCATGGAAACCAGAATGGACTTTTCTACTGTTTTGTTCCCTGAAACAAATTCATCAGCATATGAATGCCTCAAATGCTGAAGAAAGAAACAAATATTTTCATTTTACAATGAATAACAATTTGAAATAAAAATACACCTAGAGAAAAATGACATAATTATTTAATACATTAGACTTAAGTGCTAATGAATGATTGGAAGTCCTACTCCAGAAAGCAAATTTTAACATGGATTTGGAGAATACTGGGGGATAGGAAGAAAAAAGAATACTGAATAAAAGGAGGACAGGCCAAAAAGAAAACAATCCTGTATGAAAAATATGTTGGGAGAGGAAGAAGGTGACTTGTTGTTGCCTGCTCTCTATCCTTCTGAGTCTTTGGGATGAAATAAGAACTGAGAGGTTCACCAGAGTACATGCAGCCTGGTTTGATAAGAGGCAACATCTGATATGAAACAATCTGGCATATGGTAAAGCTGCATGAGCTTCCATCAATAGCAAAATCAGAGCAGTAGCACTGAGGTCCTATGGGGTCTGTCTTTCGTTTTTAAAACAGAGAGAAAGAGAGAGAAGAGAAAGGATTTTTTAATATTTACTTTTCAGTTCTCGGTGGACACAACATCTTTATTTTATTTTCATGTAGTGCTGAGGATCGAACCCAGCGCCCCATGCATGTCAGGCGGGCGTGTTACCGCTTGAGCCACATCCCCATCCCATGAGATCTGTCTTTTTAGAAGCAGATCCTGAGCCAGTTACAGGGAAACTGAAAAGTTAACACCTCACTAGGATTGAAATAATCATAAATGGCAACCAAATATCTTGTACTTGAGATAAGATTCTAGTGCCAGCTGAAGATAGAAATACTAACAAAGATATGAAAAAATTTAAAAGGTTTGAGGAAAAACAATAATAGATTTCCCGAAAATAAAATGCAAAGAGTTTTAAACAAAGTGGAGAGAGATGTTCAGAGAGTTGATACCTTTTAGAAATAGATGAGACAGAATTTTCTGATAAACTAGATGTAGGGTATAAGAGAATAGAATGAAGGATGATATTATTTTGGATTTTATCAACTAAAAGGACAAAACATAACTTCAGTGAGATTAGAAAAACATGGGGAGAAAGTCAGATAAATGGAGAAAAATAATTATTTAGGCTGTGGATGTGTGAAATTTGACATGCCCAGAAGACACAGCCAGAAGAACAATATAAAATATGGAGATAAGAGAAGATCCAACTTGTAGACATAAAAGTGAAGATTATCCTTTACTTACAGAACTTAAAAGACATAAGAGTGTGGTGAGCCGTTTCTGTGTACTGTGGCCGCCATTACAAGATGGCACGTAGCAGGAGTAGTAGTAGTAGGAGTAGCAGTAGAAGTAGCAGTAGGAGTAGAAGTAGAAACTAGAAGACATGTCAAAATAAAGGCCTGAATAAACTGCTGAAGGAAGAATCCTGTGTCGTGTTTCCTTTGCTGGCGAGGGGATGCGGCATAAGAGGAAATAAGTGCAGAGAGAGCCTTCACAGAAGAAGAAATACAATCAATCAACAAACAAATAAAAAATGTTCAACAGTTCTAGCAATTAGAGAAACACAAATCAAAACCACTCTAATATTTTATCTCACTCCAGTCAGAACAGCAATTATCAAGAATACAAGCAATAATAATATATGTTGGTGAGGATGTGGGGAGGAAAGGTACACTAATATATTGCTTGTGGGACTGCAAATTGGTGTAACCACTATGAAAAGCAGTATGGAGATTCCTCATAAAACTTGGAATGGAATCAACATTTGACCCAGCTATCTCACTCCTTGGTTTATACCCAAAGGACTTAAAATCAGCATACTATAGTGACACAGTCACATCAATGTTTATAGAAGCTCATTTCACAATGGCTAAACTATGGAACCAACCTACATGCCCTTCAACAGATGAATGGATAAAGAAAATGTGGTGTATATGCACAATGGAATATTACTCAGCCTTAAAGAAGAATGAAATTATGGCATTTGCAGGTAAATGAACAGAGCTGAAGAATACCATGCTAAGCAAAATAAGCCAAACCCAAAAAACCAAAGGCTGAATGCTTTCTCTGATAAGTGTATGCTGATAGATAAGGAGGGATAGTAGGAAAGAATTAAGGAACTTAGAATTGAGCAGAGGGGAGTGAAGGGAGAGGACGGGGTGTGGGGATGGGAAGGATGGTGGAATGTGATGGTCGTTATTACCCTATAGCTAGAGGAATGAAAAGTTATGTTCCATTTGTGTACAACGTGTCAAAATGCATTCTACTGTCATATAAAACTAATTAGAACAAATTTTTTAAAAACTAAAAGTTAAAAAGAAGAGAGATGATCAGGACAGAGAATTAACACTGGAGTTTATAGACTCTTGGTTACACCACCCTCTTCACCTTACATGATCATGCCTGTAATAATTCAAATATGAGGAGTTCCCCAAAAGCTCATGTGTGAGACAATATAAGAATTTTCAGAAGTAAATGATTAAATTATGAGAGGTATAACCTAATTGGTGGATTAATCCACTGATATGGATTACCTCAGCAGTAATTATAGGCAGGAAGGATATGACTGGAGGAATTAGGTCCCAGTGGGTATGCCTTTGCAGTTTATATTTTGTCACTAGTAGGCAGAACTTTCTCACTGCTTCCTGGTGGTCATGTCCTAAACTGCTTTCCTCTATCACACCCTTCTGCCATGATGTTCTGCTTCACCATGGGCACAGAGCTATAGAGTCAGCCAACTATGGACAGAATCTCAGAAATTGTAAGCCAAAATACACTTTTCCTCTTCTAAATTGTTCTTGTCAGGTATTTCAGTCACAGCAATGAAAAACTAACAATACCACTGTATGTTTCCCATCTCCTACAATGTGAGAAAATCCTGTAACTTGTTTTTAACCAATAGAATGTGTGAAGGAATTAAGTGACAAAATGTATGTTAATTACACAAATGACACTGTTGTTACCCCCACCTTAGTGGAGTTTTTCCCTTACTGAATGACTCTTGTGAAGCCAGAAGCCATATAGAGGAACCACATGGTAAGGAACAGTCGCTACCATCCAATATGCAAAGCCTCTAGCAAAAAAAAAAAAAAAGAGAGAGAGAGAGAGAGAGAGAGAGAGAGAGAGAGAGAGAGAGAGAGGAATAAGTCCCTCATACAGCTCCAAGGATATAAATTTTGCCAACAATCTGAGTAAGCATGGAAATAAATCTTTCTCTAGTCATGCATTCAGATAATATTGAAGTCCCAGCTGATACCCTGAGTACAATTTTACAGGACCCAGTTAAGCCATGCCCAGACTTTTGATCCACAGAACCTGTGAGATTTTAAAATGTATGCTGTTTTAAACCAATATCTATGGTTATCTGTAATGCACTAGTAGAAAAGTAATATATAAATGCTAAGTTATGACAATAGTTAGAGGCTAGAGAGATATGAAAGAGCCAGGAAAATGAACACAAAGAAAGGCCAGCGAAGTAGGATGGAAATCAAGAGAAAAGCATTTCTCCAAGAGGCATAATGCCAGCTTCCTCTGAGAAGAATGAGACAAAAGGCCAGAGGTAAATTGAGTATGTTGATCTGCTAGAAGCTACAAAGAAGCATGAGAGACCAGGGTCAGTCACCTGCCCTCTGGCCTTGGAGAATTCTGCTTTACCCCCTTTAGAGAGAGTGGTAAGAGGGAATTGATGCTGTATAGAATTGATAGAAATGACAAAGTGTTTGTTTTTTCTGCTATAGACACTTATTCACTATCAATACTAGTTCTTACACTGCAAGATTTACAGTTGATTTTGAGCACTTATTAATTTTCCCACAGATTTTTTTGGAGGGAGGGGGTACTTATAATCAAGTCAGATGTTCACTGCTGCGTAAATGACAATTCAGTCTTATTAGATTCACTGGAAGTCCCAATTAGTGCCAGAACTGTGCTACTTCACTGTTTATGACTTTGAAGGTTGGTATTTAAAAACTGGCTAACAATACCAATCAAAGTTGTCTTATTTTAATTACTAAGGAGCTAACATAACCTATTTTTAAACTTTACGTTGTTATAAGACATGCTTAGATTGGCTTTTATTTTTCCAAAAATAAAAATCAATAGAAGCCAATCTAATGTACAAGTATTATGTGCAAGGCCTTGAGTTAACTAGGTATGGCTCAATGAAAGAAATTCCCTGCTGCTTTTGGTAACATCTAAAATTTGTATGCAAACTTACAAAGTATTGTCACAAAACAAAGTCTGTCTGGTACTCTAATGTGATTAGTATTCACCATTTATCTAGATTTATCTGAAGTGAGCATTCCATTTTCTTATAACGCTTTAAAAGCAATTTCTCCTCCATTCATTCAATGAAGATTTATTTAGTACTTACTAGTCACATAGAGGGGCAAGTTGGATAAAACATGAAGTATTCAAGGTTTCTGTTTTAGAGGACACATCACAAATGTGTCCCTTTTATGTCTTCAATGTACTTTTACATCACTTAAGTATATGTGGATGTATAATATACATATATGTATATAAATCTTATATATATGTCCATAAATACACATTATCTGTTTATACTTTGCATACACTAGAAATGTAATTCTGCCCCCGGCCAAAGATTTTCCCTAGGCTTAGCTCCATTGTCAAGGCTAAAAGATTAAATCAGTTGCTCCTGTTTCACTTTGTTCAGTGGTCATGAGTTTCAGTAATGTACTTGACACTGTGAGGCACAGAGAAGTATAAAACTAGATCAAAGCACGGAAGTGATTTTAACTTCTTTTATTACTAACAACTTTCCTAATAGCCTTTGTATGTGAATTTGAACGTAGGCCCCTCCATACTGGAGATTCTGATTAGCTTTTCATTGATTCGTATTTTAGCACATAGCAAGCATTCAATAAACATTGATTGATTGATCAGCAACTTTCCAAAATGATTTGAGGTGGCCTGAATTAAAATGGAAACAGGCAAACAAATGAAATATACCATTAGAGAAACAGATCTAAACTACAGCTAAGAAAGGACCTTCATAATGTTTAACACAGTTTCAGTCAAAAATTTGTTCAACAAATTATAGACAGTATGCATATAACCACTACATTTTGAAAATAAAATATAGCCTTGTGTTTTCTCATACCTGTTATAGAAAGATAAATATAGATTGTGTGATCATATTTTCAACAAAAGGAAGTGTTTCTTATCAATGAATTAACTTTTTTCCTCGATGATAAATTCTAATAATTTATTGAAAGAATCGTTAGATTAAAGCAAAAATCAGAGCATATGTCTTCTTTAATATTTTGGGGAAAACAGATAAAATGCCTTCAATTTGATAAAATTAGGGTGTTGAACTGAATAAGATGCAAGTAAGGCTGCTTCCAGGATTTATAGTGCTTCTGTTGACTATCACTCTTTGTGTTACTGATGTATATACTTATCAATAATTATTTATTAAGACAAACTAAGTGAATATTTTCAAGATCCAGGAATAAAAAAGGCAGCCTGATGAATGAAATTTGTTGTACTTTCAAAATGTACAATGTACTCACATAGTTATCTCGTGAAAAATACCTCATTGTGCATAACATTAATATCTATATTCCATTTACCACAGGGATAAGAATTTACTTCATTTTAACATAAAGTATCACATGAAGCTATATAAGTAAACAAAACTTTAACCTTTAAAACATGGCAAAAGTAGATAAATAATACAAACACTGTAGAGTTATTTATCACAGTATTAAGAGCAAATGAATTATTAAACTTTGCTACTCTACATAGGTCAAACACATTGCCTATGAACATTTATGTCAAGCTGCTTAACTCATTGCTCCTTATGAGAGCCCAACCTAGGTGACTAGTCTATGTGCTATGAATTGATGTCCCAAAGAACCAGGGCTAAGCACATAATTCAAAGGCACAGAATCAATTAAGTTGGCTTGTGACAATCAATGAAGGTGGGTTCAATAAAAAAAAAAATGACCTGGAGCAACATATTACTTTACCTTTGAATCTGAAATAAGAAGCACCAAGAAAAGGAAGCAATGACAGAAACTGAGGATGACAGAAGCATAAAGAAAGAGGTAAGTTGGGTTGTTTTGTTTTGCTCTCTTTAAGGGAACAACAGGCAAAGAGAGTAGAGAGATGAGTTATCTTTAGAGATGTTTTGGTCCATGACAGGATATAAGAAGATAGGTGACCTCCAAGAGGACTGACTTGCTTTGGCATCAGATATGAATCCACCTGTATTCTAACAAGAACAGTCTCTTTGTCCTAGATAATTTGAACCAGTATAAATTTATATGAACTGGAAAAGATAAACTAGAACAACTGTCTAAGATAGGCCAAGCCTGTTTTAAATTACTCTTAGACATTTATGAATCTCAGTCTTTTTTACCCCTAAAACTAATTCTATATTAGGCATGGAAATAACTCAATAAATATTGATATTATTTTTAAACTTTTTATTTTGAACTTAGAGAAAAACTGTAAAATTAGTAAGGGTTCTATTACATCTTTCACTTATTTCCACAATGTTAATACCTTACATAACAGAAGTACAGGATTAACAGTGACATAATATTATGAACTGAACTTTAGACCTTATTTGACATTGACAAGTTTTTCCACTGAAAGCCTGTCACTGTTCCAAGATCCTATCTAACACTCCATAACACATTGTTATTTCTCTTCAGTAGCCTCCAATTTATAATAGGCCCTATGTCTTCCCTTTTCTTTCATGGCCTAGGTACTTTTGAAGAATAATGACTAATCTACAAATCACTATCAATTTATGTTTGTCTAGTGATCTCTCAAGATTAGAATGAAGATTTTTTTTTATTAAAAATACCATAAAAGCGGTGTGATTTCCTCAGTGAAACATGCCCAGAGGTTTATGATACCTACTAATATGTCTTATTACTAATGATGCTTACACTGATAATTAGATGAAGCTAATGTTAACCAGGGTTTTCCATAGAGTTTTTTTTAGTAGATAAGCATCTTGGGAAAGTACTGTCAGACTTTGCAAATTCTATTTTTCCTCAATATCTCCTTTACTAATTACAGAATTCACAGGAGATTCTCTCTGAAGCATATTTTACTTTGGTATTTGCCTAATGGTGATTCTCTATTTTCCTATTTCCTTCTACATTTATGAACTGAAATTGTACTGTGAGGAAGAACCATCTCTTCTCCCTAATGTTCAGTTTTTTTACTGAATAATTTATTAATAACAGTAAGGACTCATAAATATCATGAATATTTTATTTCATTCTCTATGTTAAAATCCTATATTATTGTTTATTTTGTTGCTCAATTTGCTCCAGCTGTGGACACTGGGGATTCCTGCAGGTTGTTTCCTATGATCTTTTGACAAAGCATCATCCCCTTTTTTCCTCCATTTTCTTACTTCTGGCACCACAAGATATTGAAGACTTCATTGCATTTTTCTCTTCCTAACCCTGAATCAATCACTTCTCACTTCTCTATAAGAGTTTTAATTTTTTTACTGAGTAATGATGTTCAGAGACTAAGATGTGAGTGCTGGGTGTAATCACTGTTTATAGAATCCCACTGTGTCTGAGCCTCTCAGCAGTAATAACTAGGATTTATATATATATATATATATATATATATATATATATATATATATAAAGGCAAAATATTTACTTGTATTTACTTGTAACCCCCAAATCAATTCTTGAGGCATTTTCATATTCATTCATAGACATGTGCAGAGCAGTAAAATATTTTAACTCAAAGCCCATCATCCCTCCTGAGATAAAACAAGGTAATGCTCTGCTATCTTGTCATACTATAAACCTGTGTCCTTTTGGTGGATACCTTCAGTGCCAAATTTTTAGTATTTTTGTACTTTCATTTGGTTATTTCATTGTTTAAAATGGCTCCAAGTGTAATGTTGAAGTCTATCTACTCTTCCTAATTACAAAAGGCTATGATGTGCCTGATTCTACTGTGAGAAAATAAACTTCATTCAGGAATGAGTTATAGTGTAATTGGTTCTGAGTTCAAAACTAAGGATTCAACAATATATATTAAATAAGTTGTCTTTAAAAAAAAGAAGCACATGAAACAAGGCTACCTATTGATTAACTGACAAAAATATTGTGACCAGAGTTCACAAAAATCTAACCACATAATCTAACCATAGGAGCAATGGGTTATTACCTGGCAGCTCAATGCTGTTATGGACCACAACTATTGTGAATAACAAGAATCAATTGTATTCTTTAATCCAACTGCATAAGTACTTAAAGCAATGAATTTCTAATGACATGTCTAATTCTAATCCATGCAACACCATGCAATACAGGACTCATTTGAGACTTCTCTTTACTATTTATATTTCTACCAGGAAAAGCTGGAAACTCAGCTCTCATTATTTAAAACTGATTTGCTCAATTTTAGTATATGCATTAAAATTCTAGAAAATATTTATGTATAAAATGCATGCTTGGTAGCCCATTTCTCTACAGAAACATAAGATAATATCAGTTATGTACAATATTTGTCTTTAAACATACATTATCCAGTTAAGATATGCAACTCACAGTAATTTTGATTGTGTTCTTTCTTATTCTCTCTAGTGTAAACATGTTATTGATCTTTAAAAGAATTATGGCTTTTTTAAATGTTTGCATTCTATTTGGCTTCCCTCAACATCGGTATTTATTATGGTAATCTATAAAATATTAATATAAATTTAAGACTCAGAGTTATCCAAAAATATATACCCACAGAAGTGTGACTAATGGCATATTTTCATTCAGTTGATTATACATCACCTATAAATTATGAATCTAATTTTTTCTATTTCAATTCCAGAATCTATGTTCACTAGATATAGATGCTTATAAGTACAGGTTTTCATAGATGTGCAAAGAGAAAATTTAAAAGCAAATGAATCAAATGTATTACCAGTAGATAATTCAAGTGAGTGTTAACTCTATTTCTTTAAAACTAATTTTAATGATATAAATCAAAGCATCATTATTTTCTGAGTAGACTGTGATTATTCTTAAAACTGGCCTACTACATAATTTTGCAGAGCCTCATAATTAGCTATTTGTAACAAAGTACCATCTATATTAACATATGATAAACATTTGTCAACATACAACTTTTTATGCTTTTATTTTAGATAACTGGCTACCGAATACACTGAATATAAAAATTACTGAATTCATAAAAACTATGTGTTAGGATAATACTAAGATAGTACTCTTCTTTCTATAATATGTATAAGAACATCTATGTAAAAATCCCATGAAAGCACTAATAGTAACTAGTAGTCAAGAAAGCTGGCAGATCCGAGAGCATCAATAGGTAAATTTTAAAAGACAGTTCCTAGATGGTAGCCACAAGTCAAATGTGGCTAAATTCAAGTTTAAATTAATTAAAATAAAATAACCATATTGAATAGTATAAATATTTATATACTTGCTAAACGTTCTACACTGTACATTCCATAATACTTCTTAAAGCAACAAGTAAATGGAAGATAGTCCCAAGAACAAAATCTGACAATATATATTGATATGTTTATTATAGAATTTTTATAATACAAGACACTATGAATAACAAAATAATGATATATTCTTATAATAGGATATTATAAAACCACTAAAAATATGATTGGAAAAAAATATTACTTGGGAAGACTTTCATGTTTTATAGTTAAATGAAATAAGCCACAGTAATATTTTAATGTGAAATAATTATGAAAATGTAAACAACACAAGCTGAATTATATTACTTAGATTATATATATTTCACTTTTCACTATCAGTCTATATTTTACAAAGTTTATATAATAATGTTTTACTTTGTCATTAAAATAAGAGGATTTTATTTATTTTCTAAAGCTCATATATTTAATCTATAAAGTCTAAATCTAGAATTAATTCCTCCAAAAATTAAGAAAATATTAATAGCAAAAATAATTTTGTTATTCATTTGATAAGAGAAATACCAATGATTTCTATATAAGAATTTATTTATTCCTAATTTAAAATAATGACTGAAAAATATAAGGTAAGAATGACAAAATATATGCTAATTATCATAAAAGAGAATATGGTGGCAGCATTATTAACATGCTTTTAAATAATACTAAGCATATGGAAAACTATCATGATATTGTGCTACTATGGGTTAAGTAACAAAAAAATGAGGTACACAATTATTACACAAAATTATTTAAGCTTATATTGTGCATATCTATATGAAATATAAACTATTAAGATATTTTAACAAACCAATTCAAGAAGCATGTGAGTTTCAGGTCATTTTTCATCCAAACAGGTGCTGAGGTAGTTAAATATATGGAAATAGAAAATAGATAATTAGCTGTTTACAATGGATTTCTCTGGGTGTTGGAGTGACAAGTGATTTTTCTATTCTTTTTTGTAGTTTTTAAAACACAGTTAACTTTGGTTTTCTTATATAATCAGCAAAAATAAATATTATACAAAATAGTGCAAAGATCTAAATTATCTGTTTTTTCCTACAAATCAGTGAGCATTGAGAGCCAAGCAGAGGATTTAACTGTGGAACCAAGATTTCCTTCCAAAGTCCATGACCCTCACTTCACCAAAGCTCAGCACTAAAAGATTAGACATTAACTTTCACTAGTTAGTATTACTTTACATGGACTTAAATATTTGTCATGGCATTCTAAGTCTCCTTCCCAACTGCAAAATCAAATTTCCATTCCTTTCATCTCCTCCCATTGTGCCTTATTCAGCACTAGATACAGATTTCACAAATAATAATAATAAACTAAACAGGAAACTCTCCCCTGAATAGAAAGTACACACAGCTTATTACCCCAGCAAATACCCATTGCACAGAAAAGATGAAATAGCTGAAGACTGTTTTATTTGGCTTTTCGCTGCTGTGGCTTCTGAAAGATCCAACCAGAACAATTGTAGAGGAGGAACACTTTATTCAAGGGCTCACAGTTTTAGAGGTCTTAGTTACAGAAGGTGGGCTCCATTCCTTGGGGCTCAAGGTGAAGCAGAACATCATGGTGGAGGAATAGGTAGAGGAAAACAGCTCACATGATGATCAGACAGCAGAGAGAGAGGACTCCACTCTCCAGATACAAAATGTATACTTCACTGTCATGCCCCCATGAACCGCTTCCTCCATCCACATCCCACCTGCCTTCAGTTACCACCCAGTTAACACTATGAGGGTTCAATTCACTGATTAGGTTAAGGCTACAACTCAATTATTTCTCCTTCCAAACATCTTGCATTGTCTCACATGTAAGCTTTTGAGGGATACCTTACATCCAAACCATAACAAAGACCAAAAGTACCCCTGATGAAAGACATTGTTTGAGTAATTGAGAAAAGTCTTGAGAAAAAGCTATGAAAATAATTTTTCCTTATCCAAAAGCATCAATAGGTGAATAATTTTTGCTTGTCTATTTTTATAGGCAAACACTGGTAAAATATATTTGCACTAGAAGAAAATCACAATTACAGTAATTTCATAGGTAAACCTATGTATTCACAAAAAAATAGTTGAAACAATGGAGTAAAGAGTTTGACAGAACTGTGTAATGAAGACAGAAACTTAACTCAAACTTCAAATAATCACACATAGAAAAATTGAAAACTCTTGCTGTCATTTAAAAGTTCTTACATATGAACATGACACGGGCAATACAGAATGAAAATAAATGCATGATGAGAAGTTAGGGGGCCTAATAATGTTTTATAAAACTTACAGTGAAGGTGAGACTCAAAATCTCACCTACAGAGCTTAGTGGTAGAGCACTTATCTAGTATGTGTGAGGCACTGAGTTCAATCCTCTGCACCATATAAAAATAAATAAATAAAATAAAGGTCCATCAACAGCTAAAAAATATTAAACATAAAATCTCACCTGTAACACTCACTAGCTGTGTTAACTCTTGACAGTTTTCTTAGACATTCTATTCCTAAAATTTCCCTACTGCACATTGAGAATAATAATAATACTTACCATATATGACTCCTGTGAGACTAAAATTATGATACATGGTAAGTTAATAAGTACTCACTGACTTGGATTGTAAGGTAGAGGAAAAAAAACTATTTCAGTGAAATCCATTTTATTTGCCTTACAAATATCATTATAAAGCTGAATTTTCACTTAAAATATAAAAATCAATTTGAACTGGAGTCATGAACCCTGTTTCCTAGTTGAAGGTTTTCTATCTCCAGGTGAACTGTGGACCTACAATTTTCTTTTAGACCTCAGTGGAGTCATGAGGAAGTGTATTGGATAAGCTTTACACTCATGCTGCTTTCAAATTCCTGTGATCTATAGAGCTAGAAGAAAGAAATGTTTTAATACTGCTGCTTACAAAATATTTTCACAGTAGGAGCTGAAATAGTGGAGCATTTCAACATATTTATGTAACAGCTAAATTAAACAAAGAGTGAATAGAATTTCCCAGTGGGAGAGTTACAGAAGTAAAACCTGATCAAAACAGAGTCTTCACAATGTATGTAGTACTAACGTTTCAGTGAATGGAAAAAAAGCCTTGAAAAAACAATCCAAGTGTTGGAAAGAGTACAGTATATTTTTACCTCACAATCTAATTTAACTAGTATTTACTAACTTACTATGTACTATGTGCCCTCTAAAAGCCTATAGACATACTATAGAACAAGATACCCCATATATAAGGTGTATATGAATATATGGCATTTTATATACCATAGAATGAGATATATGCATACAAATGAAGATGAAAGAAGATTAAAAATAGAATTTATTCGAATAGCAGCTAAATTCAAGTAATAAGTAAAAAGTACAATGGAAATAGAAGATAACAAAGCAAACTGGAGCATTTTCTTGGAAAAGCTGTCTAGTCAGTGTTTACAAATTGCTGCCATTTGAAAATGCTGGTCCAACACACCCAGGCCTTTTAACTTTCTAAATAGAAAAAAAAAAGTTAGATATTTATGTAAAAATCTCTATTTTTCAATGTTAGAAACTAATTCAAACATTGTAGAACCTCCTGCAAATCAAATAGACCCATCTCTGAAGTATATGCATTCTGTGAACTAATAGTTTTATAAAATCTCTTCTTTAAGTGCTGAAACAAAATATTTGTAGACACTTTTTCATGCTTCAGATATTTAACATGCTATAATATTTTTTTCTTAAAAACATGAGGTAATTACTCTTCTGTTTCTTACAATTGTATGGGAAATTCAGGGTGAGAAAAGCTAAATGTCTACACAGTTGTATAATGTGTTAAGTTCAAGACTGGATTTCAAAACCAGGTTCGTAAAATTTCAATGTTTCCTCATATACACTGAAAAGGATGTGTGAGAATGGAAAAAAAAAACACTTAATACTAAACTTATGAGAGAAGGTAAGCTCTTGAGCAACCAAAAGAGAGATATGAAACGGTTTTAGTGAGAGAAACAAGTGAAGCCTAGGAAGAAGGAATAAGCATGATATCTTTAGAGTACAGTAGGGAAACTGGAAATGAGTTCCATACAGAAAATTAATAATACTGAATTTTGCATTCACCAGAAAACAAATATTAAAACCTAAAGAAATTGCTTTTTGCTATTCATTTAAATTTCCAGTGTTAATCAATAGCGACCTCCTTTACTGTTTTTATAACTTCCCTAAGAGAAATAGAATTTTTAAATTGGTAACAATTAAAAGAGATAATGACATACGCATGTGAGCAAAATTATCTAACATAACTGTTCTTCCTAATGGAGATATCAAAAAGCAACCAAAATATAATTATGTCACCTCTACAACAAAAAATTAGTGTCTTTTCACATGAATTATTGGTAAAACTGTATGGCTTAATTTCATCTGAAGATTACTCAGTTTCCCTATGAAATGTCTTCCTTTGGCACCCCAGAAAACATTATCTTTCCCTCAAAGATAGTAAAAAGCTACCTGATCAACTGTGAAGAAACTGATCATATTGATGAACAAATAATTTGCTCAGTTGCAAATTTCACATGAAGAATATTGATTTATTTAAAAATCCAAATTATACTATCCCCATTAAAACAGTCCTCCCTTACTGAGAAAATCACTAATAATATTAAACATAAGGTAATGTGTTTATATTGATACTAGAAACTAGCCTTGGAGAGCTGATACAGTTTACTAGAACTTCTGACATTCATTTCCTTCAAAAGAAACTAGAAAACTTTTTTTAGTATAAATGTATGATTATTACATTTTTGGTTCAGTTTTTTAAAAAATAATTTATAAGTAATATACATATTTATAATATATTTATAAGTAGTATAAAATAATTTCTAATGTATAAGCAATACATGCATGAAATACAAAACATATGTGTGTGTGTGTGTGTGTGTGTGTGCAGACTTCTATAAATTTATACATATGAAATAGATATCACTGCAGACTCCTTAGTTTGTAACCTCTGGGCAAAAACCACAATACTTAGCAAAATGCTATGACTTGTTCATAAGGGCACAAAGACATACAGTCCAGTGAAAGATACAGAGAAGTTACTGAACAATTAAAATATTGAAATGTTAAAGTAGTATAAGATTAGATAACATCAACAAATTAGTGTAGCCCCCTGCTAGACTTAAGGAAGCAGGAAGAGTACACAAGGCAAAAGATGTATATTGAGACTGAAGCAAATAAAAGGCCAGGGATGTAGGTAGCTCAGTGGTACACATACACACACACACACACACACACACACACACACACAAACACAAAAGATTAGGTTGGACAGGGAAGCACAAAATTCCAGAAATGTTCAAACAGAAGAAATGACTTATACCAAAGTGTGAAGGAAATAAACTGCACACTGCATGTGGGAAACATAAATGTCACCCGTTAACACCTCAAGCCCATCCTCATTCTCCTTACCTCAATAAAGTGAAGAAAGTACTATGAAGCAGCATTTTGTGAAACAATATGTAGGTTTCACACCATTTTTAATTTATGAATAGATTAGTTTATAAGGAATACATTTTAAACATTAAAGTAAAGGAGGATAAAAGAGATGATTCTAGAGCTTCAAAATACTGCTTTGTAAAGTTAAATGTGACCTACTTATTTGATTTGGTTTAAGTTGGCACAATGAAGAGGATTGTCTAAGAGTTTTCAGCAAGCAAGAGACATTTTTGAATGATATGCCTCTGTTCACCAATTCCTGAAAATTCTGATCAGTGTCATATGTACATGAATGTGTATATTTTTGTGTATGTGTCTGTGTGTACAGATACATATATATATACATATATATATATATGTATGTATTTGAGTCACAGAGTTATGATGATTGACAATTACAGCCCTAGCCTTTAATAACTGATGTAAAAATATCTTATTTCTAAGAAATAAAAGGAAAGAAAATGAAAAGGGTGGAAATCAAAGTAACGAGTAAGAACAGCCTAAAATATAGGACAGAATTGACCACTTTTATAAGCCATTTCACAAACATCATGGAGTGTTCCTTTGCAAAACATTATAAAATCAATGCTACTTACTACTCAAAAAGGCTGTGAGATTTCCCTCTGATTATTTAACTAATAGCCGGCAGAATCAACCTTAAACTTAGGATGGACAACAAGATTAATGTTTTTTCTGTCAAAGTTATACCTGTAGTCTTAGTTTCCTAATGTTTAAGAAAAATGTATTTGCTATAATCTAAAACTTAAATTTCATATTGTGTAGTTAGGTGAAGCTATCACAAAACCATGCTATTGATATGTAGCCATTTTGAGCATTCCCCTTACCCCCAATATATCTCCCTTTGTCCTTAGTCTTCTAATCATCACAGCTGTAATATGTTAGGTAATACAATCATAACTACAGCCCTTCAACTTGCACTCCCCAATTTTAAATTAGTCAATCACATAGATTGTAACCCCGAACTACTCATATCAGGGCAAGGGACAGTACAGCATAAGGAATAAAAACCTAGGCAGACTTCCTGCCCAGTGTTCTTGCTTGCCAGATTCTTGTTGGTAGCACACCCTTTTGCAGAAGTAAGTTTGCCTTGCCTGATGGCTTTTGAGCATGTATTTTGTCTGATTTGTTGTGACACCTGGTATTTCTAACACTGGGATAATGTTTTGTCTTAACATGTGTGGCAGAGTATGATAAAAACTGCATTGTTTGATGAACAATTCCTTGCCCGTAAACTCCCTAAAAGAGCAAAGATGGCTGAAAGTTTCTCTTACCAGGAATGTGATTTCCTCTTGCTATTGAGGTCTTCTACATGTCAATCTACAGAATTCAGCCCTACCAAGCTTCCTCCTTTATCCTATTGCTTAGCCACAAGTATAACCTCTTTCATTTTTCCTAATCTAGTTTTGACTTCTCTTACTACTCCCCGTCCCTCCCTTCACCATTTATTGATTTATTGAAATTTATTTGATTTATAGTTTTCCATTAAAAAGGCAATAGATTTGAAGAGTCAGAGATCTGTATTCAAATGCTGAATCTGACATTTATGGTCACTGTGATCCTAAAAAAGACATTTCATATCTTTGTGCTCTAGATTAGTCATCTGGTAAATGATACTGAGAAAGAATAACTAAAGGTTTCTTAATGAAACATGATAACCAAAGAGCTCTGTCTGGTTGCTATTGCTACTGAAATTAATATATTTAATGACTTTTTTATTCCAAATTCCTTTATCAGATTTCATGATACATACCTTTGACCTCAACTTCCAAAAGGCAATTCTTCACAAATTATGTCAATATATTAATTCTACAACATAGAGTTAAAGAAATGAACACAGAGGTCAGGATATAAAGAGTTTGAGTTCCCTTCTTCAACATTTCTAGCTTATAACCTTGGACAACTCACTGACTTTTTGTGAAATGCCCCTCACAGGAATTAGGTCTTAATTTAACAGAAAACAAAATAGAACGCATTTAGAATACAGTAAGAGATTAGTAAATTTCTCTATTATTATTTGTTAGTATAAGTATTATCATTTTCCTTTTTATTTAAACCATGGTTATATTCTGTTGATCAAATTATCAGGATGTTGAATTTGATATCCACTGGGTAAATGGAATAAAATATAAAGAATACCAAAGGCAAAAATACATTTGTTGACATATTACAAATCATTTAGTGTTTCAAGTCAAACTGAGGCATGGCTTCCCTTGCTTTGGGAACTCTGGATTACCTTTCTATTGTGTTTTTTATTAAAAGAATAGACATTTGTCTCTGATTTCTGTGAAGACTACATTGAATGCATCATTTACAATGTGAAACCAAAATCTACCATATAAATTTAGGTTTTATTCAAGTAAAAGCAACTCAGCTGAAAGGCAGGAAAAATCAGAATTTACTTAAGTTCATGATATTTTTAAGACCCACAAAATATGCCTCAGGCAAAGCTGTTTTCAGTTGCATCAAAGATACAAAAAATAGGATCCCAAAGTAATGAAGTGGTGAGTAAAATTTTACCCCTGGAATCTGTACTGACGATAAATTTTTCAGTTGCAATACCTATTGTGCAAAACTAAAAACAAACAAGAAACAGAAATTTATCTAGTCTTCATTTTATATTCCATTTCTGTAACTACCAAAGAACATATGGCCCATCACATTGATTCTCTTGTGCGCATTTTTTTGTTCCAAGAGCAGAAGGTATTCTCAGCTACATTCATCATATTTTAAAATCAAGTTTATGTTTTGATGCCTAGGTTTTAAATAGTCCCTCATGCATTGTGAAAGCACACAGTATTATTTATCCACATAGACTAGATAGAATACTTTTAAAATGCTAAGAAAATTAAATAAGACCAAATATCTGCAAATTTAACAGGCGTTTTCTGGAAATTTCTCTCAACATTGATACTTTTATGTATTTTGTAACACTGACACGTGCTTGTTTTGCTTCTGTTTTATCTTTTTGTTCATAGATATAAAACCATAAGACCATTTAATCAATGTGCTCACTTCCTGATATGTCTGCTGTTACCAGACTGTTGCCCAAAGTATTCTCTGAAAATTACAAGCTCATTCCTGCCTTCCCTCTCCACTTGTTAAAAATACTTTATACCTCCCCCCCTTGTTTCCAGGACTATGGCTGGGTACTAAGACTATATAAGTTATCTAGAGCACATACTCTATGGGTAACTGCTTTATTGCATGTAGAAATAATTTCTGTTCTATGTGTTTCTAACCTTCATTACCAATTCTTTCTGTTTTGCCTTTTCAAAGGGAATTTTGAAGATTTTAAAGAGATATCATGGAAAAAATACTTACTGAACAAGGAAAAACTTAACTTTTTAAATTAACTATTTTTAAGTTCAATGGCTAGCAATTAATTTCATTGTTTTTTTTTTTTCAGTTGTAGATGGACACAATATCTTTATTTATTTATTTTTACATGGTGCTGAGATGGAACCCAGTGCCTCATACTTGTGAGGCAAACACTCTACCACTGAGCTACAACCCCAGCCCTGGCAATTAAATTTTAATACATTTCTTTCAAACAGAAAAAGCACTGCCCACTCCTTTGGCTCAATATCCTCTGGAGCCAAGTTTAACATTTCACTTCCTTTCATGTCACTGTGTTCTCAGTTGTCCTAGGAAAGAGTTCAGAATTGTTTTTATTTTTTCAATCTCAGTATCATAGCTCAATTCTAGGACCTGTTCTATTTCAGGTCTTTTTTACTGACTAGATGACAGTTTCTGACACTTCCAATCCACACTACAAATGTCCTTTACACTAACTTTCATCATGTCACAATTTTGCTCAAGATTCTATTGAGGTTCTAGTAATCATGGATAAAAGCCCATACTCCTTACCCAGACAGGTTTCCAAGGCCTGGGAAATAGAATCTGATTTTAGTTATCAACTGAACATCCTAAGACTTCCCAAATCAACTTTGCTCCCATTAAAATAAATTCCCTTTCATTCCCCATGCTATGTGATTATTATTCTTCCTCAGTGACTTTCTGAGCATTCTCCCCTTATTCCCCCATAGCTTCAGCTGTCTAAATTCTATCTATTCTATAAAGTCAACTGAATTGTCATAAATTCTATAAAAAGTATGAACTATTTATAC
The DNA here is from genome assembly GCF_045843805.1 of Urocitellus parryii. NCBI lineage: Eukaryota > Metazoa > Chordata > Mammalia > Rodentia > Sciuridae > Urocitellus > Urocitellus parryii. The sequence goes on along the minus strand of NC_135540.1, from coordinate 108,846,214 downwards.
CAACTGGTAACATTTTTCTCTGAATTTATACTATACCTAATATCTGATTGTGTAATTCAATGAAATTTATGTTACTCTTTGCTGTTTCTCCTATAAAACAAATGCTAATTCAAATATATTATAAATTAACCGAGGACACAAATATTTCCAATGCAATTTTTTTAGTACCATATACTCAAGGATGCAAAGTGAACTTGATATGATATGTTTTCAACAGAAAAAGGGTTTACAAAATGCATTTACATTGACAGTACTATTCTCAATGATAGAATAATGATTGTCTAAGACATATTATTGGGGGAAATCCGTGTATTGTTAAAGGTAAAAACTAATACGTTTATAAACAAAATGGTAGGCTAAACATCCTGGATAGAGATGTTTAAATAATCTTTTGATGAATCTCTTTACTAAAGAAAGATAACCTCTGGATTTTCAGGTTTCAAACACAGATGTCTATTCTATTGTCTGAAGAAAGCTTTTGAAAAACTTCAGTATTAGCTGTGTTAAGATGAAAGAATTAGAATATAAATCCAAATGTCAAAATGTTCTCAAGTATTTATCATTAAATTGAAAATCTTTGTGAAACTTTGACAAGCATGAGTTTTGTTAGAAGGCTACATATATTTGATATTTTCTAGACAAAAATTCCTGTTATATCCAAAATATTACCTATCGTGACATGAACAGACCTGTAAGGAGTCTGAAATAATATTTTATCTACACTGTGAGTTTATGATTTTAAGTTTCTGAACTAAAATCATGAGCAACAAAAATCAAACAATTCTCACAACTCAGTCCCCACTACTGCTATGATAGATGGCAAAATGATCTCCCTCCAAGATTCTTAAAAACAAAACAGAAATGGATTAAAGGTGCAAATTAAGCTGAACATGGTGTTATCTTGGGATGGGAAGTAAAGGAAAAGTGGTGGGAGATCAGTACATAAAGTAAGTAATAACATATCACAAATAGGGAAATTTTACATTAGATTGTTAAGCAACTGTCCTGTGGTTTCAGAAACAAATTCAAAAACTTCAAAATGATCCAAATCCAAAATCAATGCTCTATCACTTACCATGGTAAGTTTTTGGATATAAAAAGACTTCACTATCTCTAAAGTTTTTACATCACTTCTCTGTGTTGCTCCCTCCTGGGTCTTTTCTTCTTTGATAGAGGAGGTCTTTTCTTCTTTACTATGATAGTAAAGTTTAATGCACACCAGATCCTGGTATAACTATTACATGCATCTTAAGAATTAGGATGCTCTACCAAAGAGATGCAATTTTTTAAAATGGGCAAAAGACTGAAATAGACATCTATAAAAAGAAGTCAAAAAAAGAATATGTATATGAAAAGATGATCAACATCATAAATCATCAAATAAATACACATTAAAATCACAATGAGGTATCTCTTCATATCTGTTAGGGTGACCATTAAAAAATGATGCAAGACATAGTAAATGCTAGCAAGAAAGTAAATAAATGGGAATTCCTTATACACTGGTGGGAATGTAAACTAGCATAGCCATTATGGAAAACAGTTTGGAGGTTCCTCAAAGAACTAAAAATATAACTACCATACAATCCAAAAATATCACTTCTAGGTATATATCTGAAGTATATGAAACCAGCATCTTGTAGAGATACACATAGGCACTTGATGCTCAGTGCACCCTTATTTACAATAGCTAAGATATGGAAATAATCTAAATGCCCACAAATGATGAATAAAAATATACACAATGGAGTACTATTCAACTTTAAAAATGAGAGATCCTCTTGTTTGCTACAACATAAATGAACTTGGAAAGACATACTGATTAAGATAAGCTAGATAGAAAACTACTGCATGAGCTCACTTATATGTAAAAATAATGTGTGTGTGTGTATATATATATATATATATATATATATATGACTCTATGACCAGTATGATTCTGCAATCTGTACAATTAGAAAAATGAGAAATTATACCCCAATGATTCAAATGTATGAATTGCCAAGATCACTGTAATGTCATGTGCAACTAATAAAAAAATTAAATTGAAAAAATGAAAAAAAAGTTAAAAATAAAATAAAATTCTAGATATTGTTCTCATCCCCTGAAATAGTTCCACCGAGTTATGGGGTGCAAGACTGCTTTCTAGCTAAACCGAGAGGAGTCTGTAATTGCTAATACTTTGTTGCATATGCATGAATACACTGGATATTAGAAAGACTTGGTCAGAAGAAAATTAACTATATATATATGAATAAAATGAGTAGACCGCCCACCTGGCTTGTTCTTTAATCATCTGATTCAGTTTGATTTACAAAGACCCTGGCTAAGAAACATGGTCTAAATCCTTGTTATCATCCTCCTAGTAGTCATACTGTCAGTCTCCCTGGGGCACTGCATCCTCTCAAAGTCTTAAATGTGTATGGGCAGCTATCATCTGCTGGATGCTAACTGGGCTCTCTTGGCTGGGATGACAATGACTCAAACACTTGATCATGAGGACCCCTTAACCTGTGGATGGTGGTGATGAAAGTGGTGCTGATGTCTTATGTTTTGATCAAATTCTTGCCTGTGGAAGCATGACCAATGGGAAGTCACAGATTTGGACTGGGCTTCTTGGGATTGGCCCAAAAGTTTAAAGTTTCATCACACTGAGTTTTGGATGGTTGCCAAAGGATCTGTAGCTAGATAAATGATTAGGCTGCAATAGCTAGTTATGTTTAACTAACTGAAAGTTTGGTTATGCTTAATAAATTAGTTTTTTTACCCCCACATCTGTTTTTCTCTAAATAATATCTGAAAACATTGTTGAGAGTTCTTAGAACCTGCCCTGGTTCTGTATGCTTCATACTTGTGAATTGTTTGTGCTTTTGCTTTAATAAAATACACTCCACTGAGCTTAAAAAATCATTTAAAGAGCATAATACATACAAACAGAATAGAATTGTGGTTAGCAGGGGTCATGAGAGGGAGGAAAAAGGAAGAAGTCAAAGGAAACAAACTTTCAGTATGTAGAATTAATCAGACTAGAGATATAACATACAACATGAGTTTTATAGTTAATAATATTTTCTTATAATAAAAAAATTGCTAAGTTTAAAATGCTAGTCAGACATTTTCTCAGCTAATATTCAAGATTATATTATTTACTGAATCATGCTTTCAGATAATTATAGGCAAACAGCACACTGAACCCTTTTTTGATTGACCCTCAAATTCCTTTTAAGGTCCAATTATATTTAGTCCTGGATACAATAAACTAAGGCCATCAACTTTCATTTTCCTTGATCTTTTCTAAACTGTGATCCATTAGATTAATGCTGAATAATAATCGTTATTCCTTGTTTCCACTTGCAAGTTTTTCTTTTGTTGGTCTGCATTGATGGGTTTAAGAACAACACAACATTTTTTTTAAAAAGAAGGTCAATAGAAAGATATCTTGGTTTTACAGTTGATGACACAGAGTATTATTTTCATCCTTCAGGTTCCTCATAATGAAAACACTGCTTTAATCCAAGAAGTGCCATTAATTAATTGCAAAATGAAAACTATGGTTTTGGACTCATATGAGGTAAATACTAATGAGAACTCATGGCTTTAACTATATAGATTAAAATAATTGTTGACATAAGCATATGTGATGTGTTTACATGTGGGTGTTCTAAATATCTATATTCCCAAGATCTATCCACTGCAGGGTCTGGAACTGTGTTACTCCAAAAGCAATTAGCTCACCTAATTCCTAGACCTTAGCTTCTTCCATTCTTTTTTTGAGAGAGAGAGGGAAAAAGAGAGAATTTTTTAATATTTATTTTTTTAGTTTTCGGTTGACACAACATCTTTATTTTTATGTGGTGCTAAGGATCGAACCCAGCGCCCCGCGCATGCCAGGCGAGCACGCTACTGCTTGAGCCACATCCCCAGCCCCTCTTCCATTCTTTGCTAAAAGAAATCAGGCTATTTGGAGAAATGGTTGATTCTAGGACAAAGAGAAAGATGGTAACCCACAAAGTAAGGGAATACTCAAATAATGTTGTAAGAACAGAGAAGCAAGCTTAAATGAGTTACTGTTTGTTCAACTGGAAACAATTTGAGCCCAAAATTAAAATAGAAAGTCATTATTTTATGTAGATCAAATTTTATAAACAACAAATTTATGAGAAACAGAATATTTATGCAGCTTCAAAATACTTTATCACACTTATGTATTGATTGGGTTATTGGATTTTTTGGTGTTAAGATTTTTGAGTTCTTTATATATTCTAGAGATGAGTACTCTATCTGACATGCATGTGGTTAGAATTTGCCCCCAATTAATAGGCTCTTTATTCATCTCATTGATATAGCAGCACAATTTACAACAGCTAAACTATGGAACCAACCTAGATGCCCTTCAGAAGCTGAATGGATAAAGAAAATGTGGTATATATACAAAATGGAATATTATTCAGCATTAAAGGAGAATAAAATCATGGCATTTGAAGGAAAATGGATGGAGCTAGAGAATATAATGCTAAGTGAAATTAGCCAATCCCAAAAAACCAAATGCTGAATGATTTCTCTGATTTAAGAATGCTGGTTGATAATATGCTGCTGGTGGAGGGGAATGGGAGGATTAAATGAACTCTAGATAGGGCAAAGGGGGAAAGGAGAGGGAGGGCCAGGGAGAGGGCACACAAGTAGGAAAAATGGTGAAATGCGATGGTCATCATTACCCTAAGTACATGTATAAAGATAGGAAGGATGTGACTCTACTTTGTGTACAATCAGAGATATGAAAAATTGTGCTCTGTATGTGTAATATGAATTGTAATGCCTTCTGTTGTCACATATAACAAATTAAAATTTTAAAAAATTTTAAATAAAATTAAATTTTAAAAATTATTTTTTTAAAAAAAGTAGTCTTGTTGAGGGAGTCAATTCCTAAGCCAACATGTTAGGAGTGCTGAGCTTATATTTTCTTCTAATAGGTGTAGGGTCTAATACCTAGGTCTTTGATCCACTTTTGAGTTTTGTGCAAAGAGAGAGATAGGGGTTTAATTTCATTCTACTACACAGAGACTTCCAGCTTTCCCAGCACTGTGTATTGAATAGGCTATCTTTTCTCCAATGTATATTTTTGGCACCTTTGTCTGGTATAAGCTAACTGTATTTATGTGGGTTTGTCTTTGTGTCTTCTATTCTGTAACACTGGTCTATGCATCCATTTTGGTGTCAATTCCATGCTGCTTTTGTTATTGCAGCTCTGAAGTATAATTTAAAGTCAGGTATTATGATGCCTCCTGCTTTGTTTCTCACTTAGTATTGTTTTGGGTATTCTGAGACTTTTATTTTTCCAAATGAATTTCATGACTGCTTTTTTTATTTCTATGACAAGTGTCATTGGAATTTTAATAGGAATTGCATTAAATCTGTGTAGTACTTTTGGTAGTTTGACCATTTTGACACTATTATTCTGCCTATCCAAGTACAAGGGAGATCTTTCCATCTTCTAAAGTCTTCTTCAACTTCTTTATTTATTGCTCTGTAGTTTTCACTGCAGAGTTCTTTTACCTCTTTTGATAGACTGATTCCCAATATTGTTGTTGTTGTTGTTGCTATTGTGAATAAAACATTTTTCCTAATTTCTTTTCCAACTGATTCATAATTGTTATACAGGAACAAAATTAGGCAAAAGAAAGAAATTAAAGGAATATGAATATTAAAAGAAGAGCTCAAAATATCTCTGTTTGTCAACAACAAACAGAGATATTTTGATCCTATACTTAGAAGACTCAAATAACTCCCCAGAGAACTTCTAGGAATCATAAATGAATTCACCAAAGTAGCAGGATACAAAATTAACGTCCCTGTTTTTGACAGGCGGTGAAAAATATTTCTGCCTTAAACACTTGATTGAAAAAAAACTAAAGTCAATTTCATGCTCCAGACTGAATCCTAGGTAGTACTCAGTACTAATCCTGAATCAAATTGGCCTCATACTGTATTGAATTTTTTTAATTCTAGAAGGAAATATTTAACTAGGTCAAGGACATTATTAATTGCCTCCAACTGCTTTGATAATACCTATCATTTTTTAATTACATGTTTTCTGCAAATTACTTTGTAGATTTAGTAGTCTGGTAGAAGTCCTGGTCACCTAACTTAAGATTTATATACATATCAACTTTTGTAATTTGGCCTTCTTGGAATTTCCTTTGTGTATTTATTTTTGTACTAAAATTTTCTCTAAAGTAATTCCTATCAACTTAGATACCATAAACATTTAATTACGTTATCTGAATTTAAAGTCCTTTCCAAGGTCTCACTTCAAAACATAAATAATTTCTTTTCAGAATAAAGTTAGTAGGCTTAGCTTTTCTCCTTAACATTATCTTGGAAACAGGATATTAGAACCAGTATAGAGAATTCCTGTCTTGCTCTGTAAGTACCTAAAGTATAGAATGACAATTTCAGTGTCATATAGCAGAAATAAGAAGAGCTGGATTTTAGTCTTAATTTTAGCATTAAATTGTAGGATATTACTGGATGAATTATATAATATCATATACTCACTTGTTTCTAAATATCACAATTCCCATTTTACAAATATAGAAACCTGAATCACCAAGAGGTTCAATAATTTTCCCAAGATGAAGCACCTAGCAAATAGAGTCATGATTCAAAATTATATCTGCCTTCACTATAAAATATATATGGTTTTGTTTTTAATTTTCTAATTCTATAATGATGCCCTTAATTATTATTCTTACCAGAAAATTACATTCCATGTTACCTCAATTTTTGAAGCAACAGAATACATTCTGAACATCTATAATACAAGTCAGATCAAATGTTACCAACAAATAATGGAGTATTATTAGTATAACCAGAAATAAAATTAGTTCACAATTTTTCCTTCAGAACATTAATGATTTCTGACACCAAAAATCAGCAGAGGAACTAAAAAAGGAGGAGGAATATTATGAATATTATTATGATAATATTAATATTGTCTCCTATTCCCTTTGTTTTCCCCTAGGTTCCTGTGGTTGCTTAGTACTGGGAAGGATATGTTGAGTGGTTTATCTGAATCTTTGTGAATTTTATCATTGTTTCCTTGGCTTAGCAGCCTTAATTTTTCCTCATACTTTCTTCCATCAAATTATTCTCATCTTTATTTCATGATGAAGTCTTAAATTTATTGTGGATTGCATAAACAATATACCTACCTCTTTTCACTACATTAAAATTTTTATTAGAAGTGTTACATTTTTGTTAATTCCCTGATTTTGAATGTTCTTCTTAACCCCCCACAATTAGTCTGTAATTTTGCACAAGACATTTATGTTATAGTTTGGATCTGGAGTATCCACCAAAGTTTGATGTGTTGAAAGAATGGTACCCATTGTAGGAATGTGCAGAGGTTAGACTTTGAGAAAATGATTGGGTCATGAGAGCTCTGACTTAATTATTAGATTGATTCATTGATGTATTCATAATTTAGTAGGAGGTGGAAACTGTAGGAATGATAATAATTAAAGGACGTGGGTCCTTGGAGACATTCCCTTGGGAAATATATCTTGTCCCAGGACTCTTCCTTTCTCTGTCTGCTTAGGTACTGTTATGAGGTATAGTTTTTCCTGCTATAACTTTATTCCATGATAATCTGCCTTGCCTATGACCCAAAGCAATAGAGCTGACCCACCATGAAATGAAACCTCTGAAACCTGAAACAAGATAAACCTTTCCTCCTTTAAGTTGCTTTTCTCAAATATTTTGTCACAGCAATGGAAAGCTAACTAACACAATATATTGTATTAAGATTGAAATACCAATATACTAGATCATAGAAATCAAGTATAAACTTACATTAATTTGATAATTTAGAAGATATTGTCATTAGTGATACATTATTATTCACATTATTACATTCAAGTCTTATTTTAACTTGGGGTCATTTCCCACTATCCTTCCATAATATTTATTGCAAGCTATAATAAAGAAGGTACTTCATGATATAAGTGTGCATTTAACACTAGTTTTACTTATTTTTAAATTATATTTTGTTGAGGAAAATAAAATATGCATATAACACACAAAATATATGATAATACTATGTATAAAGCTATGTATCAGGAAATAGAAATATAAAATTTTTGAAACATACCTTTTCTCAAGGAAAAATAACATATACATGTAAGAATATTTATGTAATGCTGTAGGTTTCTTAGTTAACAAACATACTGACAAATTCCAAATGATATATTATCTTCTTTGGCTTGGTGTACTCATGTTTTTTTTTAATACCATGGTTTTTGTGTATCTGTATCCATACAGCAACTTACTGTTTTATTTGCTAAGTTAGTCAGCATGACCCATTCTATTCAAAAAGAATCTTCGAACCAGTGATAATAGGCAGAACAGTATACCTCTATGACTGAAATCATGTTAGGATACATAAAATTATAAATATGATACAATTATTCCCTTCAATGAGTTTAGAATCTAGAATAAAAGCTGGTAAATTAGGATTCATTATGTGAGACAGGGGTTGTCTTTTTTCCCCCATTTATCCAACATTTAATTCTTCCAATGAAAGTGAAACCTATAATACACAGGAAGGTAATGAACTGTTAGGAAAGTTTGGTTTCATATCACAAGTTACCATCATTGGCCCAGTCACCAAAAAATAGTGTACAAAAATTACCTAAAGAAGACTTTTCCTAAATTGATTTTCTGGGTCAAGAGAATTCTTCTTGATAGAATAAATGCATTGAATTAACTATCAAAAATTTTAGTATGAAGACATATTCATGTCTAAGGACCACTGATGAATTAATATTTTCAACAGATAGAAGTGAAAATGGTTTAGGGAGAAAAAAAGATTGATAATGTATAATGTTAATCTACACTTGTCCCAGTGGCCACAGAGACAAAGAAATTTCCAAAAAGTTAGCCAACTTCAGGAGAGCCTAGTTGAAGTTACAGGGATCAATTTAAAAATGATTCATGCCAAATTCCTTGGTAATAAACACAGTAAAAAAAAAAAAACTCATTCCAGAATAATATGAAAAAGAACCTATTTATTCTCACAAATATAATTATTGGTCCTTGATGTTAATATATAATTATTCACATTATTTATATACTGTAATTTCTAAAAGCTCAAAAACGCAGTTTGTTTTTAAAAAATTTGATATAGGTGATAAATTTAGACTCATGAAAAACAGCAAGTTACTGCAAAAGAACCCTGATTAATAAATTAAATATCAAGATACATACTACAACAAAAATGAAAGAAAAGAGTAACTAAAGATGAAATCATTTCTCAAAAAGGAATAAGCAGAAACTCAGTCAATTTTGGTCTTTCAGAGAGTAAACTGACAAAACCAGAAGTTCAATAGGAGGAAATACCTCTTTACAGATATAAAGAATACTTGATTAAAGGAAAAAAGAAAACCCCTAATGTGTACATGAAGGAGTCCACCTACTGGATAGAACTGTTAATTAGTGTGGAAAAAAATCACAGATATGCTTTATTCTCCAGGTAGAAATCTCAGCAACATAAAAAGACAATTGGTGCTATTTTTTGTGTTGTTATTGTTTTACAATTCTAAAAAGCAAGACCCACTACATGTGCTTCACATCAAGAGGTCTTAATAAAAATCAAATAGGAAGAAAGGAAGGAAAGAACAAAGAAAGAGAGGGAAAGAAGGGATGAATCTAGTCTCATCCTATTCTTCCTATTTTGTTTTGTTTTCTGAGAAGCATTTTAAGGTATTAATTTTCATAAGCATTTTCCACAGAAAGATACTCATGTCCTCCTAGTCTAAGGATATATATAGAAAAAGCAAGCAAGCTCATTTAAGAAGCAGAACTTTATTCTAGTCCTAATGGAGTTGATGTTTGTGAGAAAATTTTTTTAAAAAAAGGTTCCCTCACATCCTTCATCTGCACACTACCTACTATCCCAGGCTCAGGTCTTAAAAGATTCATCTAAGATAATGTATATAAACTACCCTTAAGAGTCCCACAGAGATAAGATAATCAAGTCTTATTTGGCAACTCATACCAAGCAAGCAAGCTATCTTATACCTGATTCTTTACCGATTCTGTCATTTCAGCAGTTAGCACCTGTGCACTGCAGGCAGCCTAGAGAATGAAAAGAAACACAAGAGTTGGCCTAGTCTAGGGATTCCTTTGCCATCTTCTGGACATGACTCTTATCTGTAGCCATTAATCAGAAAAGAACTAGTAGGCTGCCAATCCCTGCTGAAGACATAGATGTCCCAAATGAAAAGTCTGGTTGCTGTGCTTTAATGACCCAAACATCTGGAAAACAACATTTTACATTAACCATCAGAACTTCACTGATAAGCAATAACTCACATGCTATGTATTTCTGTATTCTGAGCATAACAGTAGTAGCAAAATGGTATCCCTTAGTAGGTACCATAGGGTTTGATGCTTTCCTCTGAGACAAAGACTTGTATCTCAGGGGATACCAGCAGGTGATATATTGCATTCCACCAAGACTTCAGTGAATTCCTTTAGATTTATAGAAAATAAGCTATACTTAATTCCTGTTCTCTCTGATTTTCTATTTCTCGCTTGCTTATGTCAACTTAAAGAATTAAATGTTTTTAAATATTAGATATGCTTTCTAATCACAGAGATAATACACCACAAATTAAATAACAATAATGAATAGGACAGATGACAGATTACAAAGTTTTCATAAACATTTCATACGGCATTGATATCACTTTCATACCTGTCTAATTTTTACACTTTCACTAATCCCCCACGATACATACCATCAACACCATAAAACAAATATCAAAGACATATCTTTATGTGTGGTAGCTTTCTAGTGTTCCTATAATGATAATGTACTATTTAAACAAATTCAGGGAGAAAGATCCATCCAATAGAACTAGTTAAACCATTCTTATAAATATTTCCCATATGTCCTTCTCCCATTATCTTATTATCTATATTCTCCCCAGGTGAGGCTTTTACCATCTTCCTTGGTAGGTCTGGTATTGGATCCTAAAGTGCAGTCCTACTGTTATTTTTGCCATCTGTTCTCTGGAGTTAGGCCTTGTGCCAAAACAGTGTTAGTATTCAACTCTTTCCATGTCCACCAGGCCTGACATCACAGCACCACTACACTCTTCTTCAAATAAATGATATTCTCACACATTTTAACTCTTATTTTCACTTATTAATTTCTGTTTTCCACTGTTTCTCTGGTTTGTAAGAGAAACAACAACAAAAATGACAAATTGAGAAGCATTATATACACCAGGCTGCCATGGGCATTATTCTCAATTATTAAGAGAAAGGCTAGAAAGATATGAGAAAGAAGACAAGAATACAACAAGCAAAGGTTAATGGTAAAAAGAATGCCTCTGAGGAGCAGCTCATTTGAGGACGGAAAGTCAAATTCCCCTGAGCTGTTTTATTAAGTTTACTTATGACAGGAAAAAAGACTCTGAATACAAATAGTGCTTCATAATGGTTGGCTTTCCCCAACAATGTACACACATATACACATTAACTCCAAAATAAAACTGATAAGAAATACATCAAAATTTTTAACAATGGTTTCTGAGGTATTGAATTCTAATTATCTTCCTGAAACTTTCTACTATTATTATTCTAGTATTTCCTAAATAGTCTAGAGTGCATTACTTCTATTATGAGGGGGGAATATTTATCCAAAAAAAATAAATTCCACCATCATAAATGATAGGAAAGAAGCATCAAAATTTCTAACCTTAAAGGCCAGTTGATCCCAGTTCCAAAAATAACAGATCTACCTGAAGGAAGAAGTCAACAGATCTAAGCCCCACAATAAGCAGAATCTGGAATAAGTCCTGAAGCTTTATGTTATTCTGGTATGTCTGAGCAGAAAAGTAAGTTTCACCTTCCTTAATATATGCCATGTTTTCATAATCACAAGGTTTGGCTTCTGTTCTAGCAGAGATTAGCAGCTAAAAGCTGGATCCAGCAGCTGGCTGGCAACTGTAATGGATTTGACTACAGATACTCCTTTTCCCTACTCCAACAGAAAACCAGTTGCTCTAAAGCAAATGGAGTCCCTAGAACATAACTGATGCTTTTTTTTCCCATTCATTCCCTAAATATTTACTGAGTGCTTATCTACTCAGTCTCTAGGCCAGAACATTTTAGAATTTCAGTATACAAAGAGGATAACTGAGACAATCTAACAATGTTTTCCCCATCATTGGCTTTACATTTTACTGAGATATAGGCAATAAAGACAAAAGGTAAAAGACGTATATTACTCTCAGCAGGATAGTCAGTTAATAATCTGATTGCTGATACTTAAGCACAAACCAAAAGAGGTGAGATAGCAAACTATATAAATTCCTAGATGAAGAGCAGAAGTGTTGAGAATAGTTAAGAATACAGAAGTTAGTCTGCAGATGTAATGCAATGCTTTTGAAGACCTAAAGATTTTGAATTTGAGTATGGTAGAAAGTCATCAGAGGGTTTTATATAGAGGTAATGGAATATTAACATTTTAGATAGAACTTTCTGGCCACATGACGCAAAGCTAAATGGAGATAATTCTCGATGTAAGAAGTTGAAGGATAATGTAAGATTTCAGGCTAGAGATAATTATGGCTTAAATTAATGTGGTGACACTGAAAATGAAGAAGAGCAGTCAGATTGAAAATAAATTTCAAAAGTTGTAGAACCAACAGTTTTGCTGACATGGGATGTGAAACAAGAGTGACAATGGGAATTGCAACTAGATGTTACCGTACAATTGAAGAAGAACACTAGAAGACATCATTTGGCAGAGAAAAATCAAGAATTCAAGTTTAGATATATTAAATTTAGGTAGGCAGCTGGATATGAATCAAAATTCAATGTAAGAATTCAGGCCAGGTCTTAGAGAATTTGTGTAGTCTTTAGCATATGGATGGTAACTAACAGATTATGTAATGAATAAACCTACCTTAAGAAAAAAAGAGGACAAAAGACAGAGTCTTGGGATTTCAACCTTTGGAGTTCAGAATGAGGAAGAGGATCTAGCAGAAGGGCTGAAAAGAAACAGCAATAAGTGGAAAATTAGGAGAACAATATTCCAAAAGTTATCTGAACAAAGTGTCAAAGATGTACTTTTAATAACACAACTGTCTAAAGTTTCCATTGCACATTTTTTATCTCAGAGCCTTACAAACAGATATTTCCATAGGTTCAATTTAAATTTTCCATTACCGTTTGAAATCTATGTAGTAGACTGAGGAATGTCACCACATTCCTGATTATTTTGTTTAACTCTTAGCCCACCGTTGCTTCTCTCCTTTTTTTCCATTATTTCCCTTTTATGTCATTAGGGAACAGCAGTGGAATAAAGCAAATGCTGAAAGAGACCACAAATTTTTCAGGGTAACATCCTGAAAGCTGGGCTTGGTTGTGAGCATTATAAAACCAAATTAAATTTCAAGCATGCTATTGTGATGCAGTGAAGAGAAAATGAGTCTCACATAAAGCAGGCTTTCTTTTGTTCCATCTCTGTGCAATGGACATCTTACGTATTCATTTATTTCCCTGCTCTTTTACCCTATTCACTTAAGTGTATTTTTAGCTATTGCTGGGCATCCTTCAGGAGAGGCAAATTCTAAGAACTATATTTGAGTATAACCCACAGGTTCCAAAGAACAATCTACTTAACTCATGTCAAAAGAAAAAAGAGATTACATTTTTCCCACAGAAGTCAAGGACTCCTACTTGTTAACTGCAGTAGCTCATCAGTGAATTTTCCTGACTTTGATGTTAACTGCAGGGACTATCAGTATAAATGTGATAGATTATACTACAGACTAAAATGAAAATGAAATCAATGTTGCACTGGTTTTTGACTGGACTTCACTGATATTTTGATAAAGTTAGCAGGACAAGTCCATCAGAAATGTAACATAAGTTAATATGTAAATAGTAGAGACAGACATCTTTTGAATCAATATCATACATCTTCATTGTTATTATTCATGATGGAATTTATGGCACATTTTATAAAACATGCTTATTTTGACCTGGCCATGAAACAGAAACTGAAGCATGTGTATGCGTTGCTTGAATACTAGTTACTTTGAGGACTTGCCATCATCTTATATGGAAGATAGAGGTCGGGGCATTTGAAAAGGTCATTTCATTTTCTTCCCCATATCAACCTTAACAAACACCAAAAAAAAATTCTTATAAAAAGAGAAAGCCAAAGTATCATATATCTTCAGATAATAAGGTCTGGAATAGGTGGTTGTATCCCCAAGACCACAATCTATATTTGGTAGGGTGTTTCATTGTTATAGAAATCATTTTTTTCAAGGGCAAACAAGGTTTGAAAATATCTACAAACTTAAATAGGTTCCTCAAGTGAAGGTTGTCTTAGAGACTTAACCTTAATAAGAGTATACTGATTATCAATGAGATATAGTATTTTATGTCTTCCAAACTTATTTGGCTATAAAAATCCTCTCATTTGGTAGTCTCTTACAAGATTAGTGTTCATGGGAAAGTTCTTGAAAATATATTAACACACATGTTCTCCATTATACTATGCAACTGGAATTCTCTATTGAGTTTTCATAGACTTTTGTCCCACTTTGATGTTCACATTGTTTTAAAACAATCTTCATTTTCATTCTTTGGTGTTTAACTGTTCAGATTATGCTAGAAAAATCTCCATTTATACAAGTTTTTGAATGGTATAAAAACAAAAATGCCTCCTTCATTTCTTTATTTTCTAAACCCAACATAAAGTCGGGGAGAGGGGGTACTAAATAAATGTAGAATAAATGCATTCAATCATGAATAAATAAATAAATGATTTAATTACTTTTATTAGTGTGGGTCATCTTTTTGTTTTCAGATATCAAGGATCTGGTAAAGTAAAACTGGCTATTGTGGCAGTCATAGCATGGATGAGGGAATGCAAGGAATTTTCAAAATGCTACAGTTTTCCAGGGCTTATTCCTGGACAAGAATGAAACTGAGCAAAATCCTATATATAAAGTCAAAGATGCAGCATTTCCAAAAATAAGTGACAAAGCAGAAGAAACTTCTGCAACCTAACAAATCTGCAAGTCAAAATTACATTTCTTTTCTCCATGGAAGATGTAATAAAATTAAGGAATCAATGACTGAGTATCTGGCCACAAAAAAAAAAAAAGAAAGAAGAATTATAAAGGTATTAGAGTCAATTAAAAATTGTTTTTTCTACATTTTTTGTATTTGTCATGTTAGTGTGTAATTATAAATATTTACTTTCTTACTTATGTTTATATATATAGATTTTTTTCCCATAAATACTCCCCAAATTGTACAAGCTTCAGGCTGCACACACACAAACACACAGGCCATTAAAAAAAAAAAAAAAGGAAAAGAAACCCTGATGTCCCTGAGGGAAAAGTCATTAATTACAAATCACTTCCCTAGAAAATGATTAAAATTAGATTTGAAGCCAGGCTGACTGATCTCAAAAGTTCTTTCTTTTGCATCATCACCACCTTTATCATTTAAACTTGAGTGAGAATAAATTTTATCCCCTCATGAGATTAAATAAATTTGAAGAATTGAGGAAAAATACCAACTGGGCCTCCAGAGAAGGTAATAACATTAAGCACACAAAAGAGGACACCATAAGGACCTGAAAATAGAGGATTCCTACTTCACAACTTTGGCTAGAATTGTGCTACTGGTCTCTGTTAAGGGCTTGCCAAGAAGAATTATTTATTGAATAATAAGTAATTATTTATGTTTATGAGCATAAACTCCTATTTTGTCCTTACCCTTGCATTTCTTTAAGTTTGCCTGTGGTTTCACAATCAGCATGCCCATGAGACTGTTTGATGAGAAAAAAGAAAAACCTACAGTATATCCTCTGTTTGTGGCAATCTCTATCTCAGAGGGGCCAACCTACTTTTATTTCTGGATGCTTATTATTATTGTGGTGGCTGTGGTACTGGTAAATGCACCCAGTGGCCATATCATGAATTAAAAACTGAATAAATGCAATAAATAATTAAAGCTAGCTTTATGTATTCTAATAAGTCTATTGGATTGCTTCCTAAAACAATTACACCAGTAATATAGAATGGTTACAAGAGGCAGATAGTCAAGCCAGTCACACTTGAGATTTAATCATTTTCTGGAAGATTCACAGTTGCTCAGCTATTAAAGCTAGTGGAAAAATCTTCCTCTAGGGACTGTTTTCCTGATTCATTTTGTACCACTCAAGTACTGGTACACACACACACACACACACACACACACACACACACACACACACATGGACTAAAAGCACAAAGTTCTATAATAGGAATAAACCTCAAAACACCTAATTCACAGTTTGGGGCAATCGAATGTTGTCTTTTTTGCCAAATAGCTAGCAACAGGCACCCCTTGCTTTTATTAATGCAGTTCAGCTGATATGAGCAGACAAAATTGAAAGAGAAGGAGAATGTGCTTTATCATCTGTAGCTGAATTTCAATTTTCTCTTTCAAGTACAGTTGAATGCATTTTCTTTGCAACCCAAAGACAGAAGATCTTGATTACTGTTGCAAGAATAATCTCAGCCTTTGTGTGAGGAAGATAGGGAAAATAAATAGTCTCTCTGGATGATGTGTCAGCTTGTGAATTTACAAAACAAGATATATTCTTGGAGGTAGGGAAATTAAATTAAGGTGAAATGGTAGGCCCATTAAAATGACAATTGAAGGCTTATTTTGTAGTCTATGGCTGGCTTCCCAATTGTCCTCTATTTTAGCCTTACCCCAGGGGCACAGACAACTGAACCAGAAACAAACAGGGTCAAGACAGGGGCAACTGTCTGGGAATACAGGTCACTCAGGCTGTGGACCCTGTCATGAACTGCTAGCTCTTTTGTAAAATTAAGGATCTGATTCCCTTCTCCCCAGCCACCAACCTTGTTTTAGGTTTCAAGACCAAAAGAAAAAAAAAAAAAAAAGAGTTGACATCTCTACAGAATTCTTCTCATTTTTATCCATATAAAAATGATCAATCCAACCTGTGTTTAGTTGGCTTCTTTTCTCTTTGTATCGGGAGAATTAGACAAAGCTTTATTTCTCCTGAGTCACCTTTATCCCCAATCAACAGATTTGGGTTTCTACTAAGAAACATTTCATGACACCCAGTAGGATCAGAAAATACTAATTTAGATACCAGCTAATTATTGTCCCTTCTTAAGTGTTCTGCCTCATGTACCCCTAAGATGGTATCTCTATAGTTGCCAACTAAGTACTGCTTTTTCACCTCCATCTATACTCCTACTTCTCTGCCCTCTCCACTGCTCAAATTAAGTGGCCAATTCCCAATTTACCTAACAAATTAGTATGAATAAATGGGTGACTATAGTTTAAACTGCCTACTGCCATGGGCAAAACAGCTCAGATCTCTAATGCATACCCTACCCTCCCACTCTGGATAACAGCATCAACCAGATTAGTGAGGATTTCTCAGATTTCATTTTCTTTTACGTCACATAAAAATTTCATAATGCTGACTACATGACTTTTACATGACGATTTCTTCCCCTTCCTCAACAGTACTAGTATGTTTCTGACCTCTGGCTTTGTTTTTCTCTTAACCCCCCTGTAGTTTTTCTCCAAAGACTACTCCTTGGCCTTAAAATATGAAGGCCTATTGGGCATGATGCAGCAGGCCAATAATCCCAGCATCTCTGAACAATGAGGCAGGAGGATGGAAGGTTTAAAGCCAGCCTCAGAAACGTAGGGAAGCCCTAAGCAACTTAGCAAGACCCAGCCTCTTAATGAAATATAAAAAAGGGCTGGGAAAGTAGCTCAGTGGTTAGGCACCCCTGAGTTCAATTCTGGTAACAAACAAAAACCCCTGAAGGCCTTACTGTTGTGACTATCATCAGCTTTAGACTGGTGAACACTTAATATTTCTTTATCTCTGCCTACCATTTCAGTACCATATGTTCATATCTAGAACAATTTTTTTCCTAGATATACTCACTGACCAATATGCAAATATGAATAAAAACTAATTTGTCCATTTCCTTTCCGAATTAGTATTCTCTTGTCCAAAATAATTAGTTCTGAATTACCTCTTTCTTTGCATTCATAAATTAAGTCTATAAGAAATTTCAACTTTCTTTTCTCAGTTCCAAAAATCAAAATTACATTAGATGTTCTCATCATTTATTTCTTAGATTATTCCAGTATTTTCCTAAATTGGTCTTTCTGACTCAATGCTCTCCCCAATTTACCACTGATCCACCTTCCTAAAATTCTGTTTATTTTTTTTTACTTTCCTCTTGAAATCTATGTTAATCCCACATTGCTGAAAGCAACCAGTTCAATTCTTTGATGTAATCTCATATGCTCATTATTACCAGCATATATCCTTCTGTACACTAATCAATGAATTAATCTATGAATCACTGTGATTGAGTATAAGCTTATTATGAAGGCAAGCGATATTTATCACATAACCTCTTGTTCATCACTGAACTGTTCTACTTACATGGATAAAAGTGTTAACAAAGCATGGATTCAAGAAATGGTCCTAGTCCATATTAGTTTCCATACATGATACATTGTCTTCATTCTTTCTTACACAAACTAGATCCAACTCATGTGATTTCTCTTCCAAAAAAAATTACAAATTACTTCAACAAGCCTGTATTGATCCTTCTTCTCTTTCAACACCAGCAACCTCAAAATCCCATTTTATACTATATACTAATAATTCCATCTGTAGTAGCCTTGTCTTTCCAACTAAGTTCTGTAGTACCCTATTTTAAAAAGTGTCATAGTATTGAAAATAAAATAAAAATATTTGAAGCAATAATTGAAATCTAAGAGATGGATTAAGAAAAGCAAGTGAAATAAAATTTATCTCCTGATTATTGGGTTTAACTACTAGGAAGACAAGAGATTAAGTCTCAGTGTCTTGATAGGCATAAAATCCATTTCAATAAAGCTATGGAGAGAATAGAAACTTTTTTATTGACTTTATTTTTTAAAATACATGACAGTGGGGGAGCCCAACATGGCCGCTGGCGAAGAGGCAGCACATTCAATGCCTCCGTGGTAAGGGGATCAGAGAGACTCATTAATACACCCACATGCGTCAGGCTGAGAAACTTCAAGCAAAATTCCACTGAAAGGAGACCTACCGGGAACTAGTAAGTTTAATTGGAGGTGTCTGCTTGTCAAAGACTACTGAATCTCGGCAACACAGAGCAGGGGCACAGCCCCGCCAGCCACCGCCAAATGGCTGCTGCTCACTCGTAGCAGCAATCTTAGGAGCGGGCGTGGCCTGCCTGGGCCCACGGCCGGCTCCGTGATCCACCACCAGCCGCTGCTGGGTGGCTGCAGCCCACACCTTGCAGCGAACGTAGGAGCGGACATTGACCACCTGGGCCCCGCCGCCCGGCTCTGTGAACTGCAGCCGGCCGCTGATCACACGTAGCATCAATCTTAGGAACGGGCGCTCCCTGCCTGGGCCCACACCGGCCTGGCTCTGTGAACCGCTGCTGGCCACTGCCAGACGAGCGGCCCACACGGTGCACCGAGCTTAGGAGCAGACGTGGCCTGCCTGGGCCCACACCGGCCCGGCTCTGTGATCCACCACCGGCCGCTGCTGGGTGGCTGCAGCCCACACGTTGCAGCGAACGTAGGATCGGACATTGACCACCTGGGCCCCGCCGCCCGGCTCTGTGAACTGCAGCCGGCCGCTGATCACAGGTAGCATCAGTCTTAGGAACGGGCGCTCCCTGCCTGGGCCCACACCGGCCTGGCTCTGTGAACCGCTGCTGGCCGCTGCCAGACGAGCGGCCCACACGGTGCACCGAGCTTAGGAGCGGGCGCGGCCTGCCTGGGCCCACACCGGCCAGGCTCCGTGATCCACCACCGGCCGCTGCCAGGTGGTTGCAGTCCACACGTTACAGCGAACGTAGGAGCAGACATGGACCGCCTGGGCCCCCGTCACCCGGCTCTGTGAACTGCCGCCGCCCACACGCTACAGCAAACTTAGGAACGGGCGCTGCCTGCCAGGGCCCACGCCCGCCGCGGCTTTGTGAACCGCCGCCGGCTGGCGCCAAGCAGCCACTGCCTGCAACCTTGCAGTGAGTGGGGGAGCTGGCGCTGCCTGCTCGGCCCCAGCCAGCCCGACTCTGTGAACCTCCTCTGGTGGTTTGGAGCTACAGACGACCACCCCCCACCTGCCAGCCCAGTGCTGCAAACGACCCCTGACCAGCTCTGGGAAAGGCCCCGCCCACAGCAGGAGTGGAGACTCGCCCAGTCTGGGAGGAAGAACTGCTGCACAGTGATTGACTCCCACCTACTGAGAGGAGAGACTTGGCCCGGTAGGCATAGCTCCATCTACTGGAAGAGCAGTTAATCGAACTCTAGGACTACATTTATAATTTTTTTTTCTATCCTTTTAAATGTTTTTTTAATCCATCTTATTTTATTTTATTCTATTTTTTTAATTTCATTTTTCATTTCTACTATTATTATCTTTTTAAATTCTTTTAAATTTTCTATTTTGTTCTTTCCTTCTTTTCTCCTGCCTTTACATTTCTTTTCAATTTTCTTATTCCCCCTTCCTTGAATTCTACCTGCTTACTCTCATTCTCTTTAGTGACTTCTTCCCATCCCTTCTAATACCTTTCCTCCCAAGCATCAAATAAATTTATAGGAGTAAACAGTAACTCAGCAGTCAAACAGAACAAGAAACAATATGAACAGCATGAAAAAGCAAGAAAAGGAAAGGAGTGCAAACAATGCAGGGCAGCCTAAATATTCAGGAGGATATAGAGTCACCAGAAAAATGGTCATATAAAGAACTCATGGATCACCTGAGACAGATGGAACGGAACCTTAAAGAGGATACGAGACAGCAAATTCAAGCAGCGAAAGAACACATTGAGAATGAAGTACATAAACAGATAAAAGAAGAAGTTAAGCATCTTTATCAGGAGATAGAGACTATAAAAAAGAATCAAACAATGATCTTAGAAATGAGGGAAATTATAAACCAAATTAAAAACTCAAATGAGAGTATCATTAATAGAGTGGAGCAAGTAGAAGCCAGAACGTCAGATAATGAAGACAAAATATATCATCTGGAAAAGAGTCTAGCCAACTCAGATAGGCTGGTTAAAAATCACGAGAGAAACCTACAAGAGATATGTGATAATATAAAAAAACCAAATTTAAGAGTCATTGGGATAGAGGAAGGGATAGAGATTCAAACCAGGGGAATGAGTAATCTACTAGATGAAATAATTGCAGAAAACTTTCCAGAAATAAAAAAGGAAACAGATATACAAATTGTAGATGCATACAGGACACCGAGCATACAAAATCACAGTAGACCAACGCCAAGACACATTGTTATGAAGATATCCAATATACAGAACAAAGAGAAAATATTAAAAGCTACAAGAGAAAAGAGAAAGATTACATTCAGGGGTAAACCAATAAGGTTAACAACGGACTTTTCAACTCAGACGCTGAAAGCGAGAAGATCCTGGAACAACGTATTTCAAACACTGAAAGACAACGGATGCCAACCAAGAATTCTGTACCCAGCAAAATTAAGCTTCAGATACGACAACGAAATAAAAATCTTTCACGATAAACAAAAACTAAAAGAATTTGCAGCCAGAAAACCAGCGTTGCAAAGCATCTTGAGCAAAACACTTCACAAGGAAGAAACAGAAAACAATAACCAAAGCCAACAGTGGGAAGTACCTCAGTAAAGATAGACGGAGCGGGGAAAGCTAATCATGGAGAAACAAACGAAATATTAAAAAAAATAAAAAAGAGAGAGATAAATAATCAAACATGGCTGGAAGTACAAACCATATATCAATAGTAACTCTAAACATTAATGGTTTAAACACTCCAATAAAGCGACATAGGCTGGTAACATGGATTAAAAAAACAAATCCAACAATATGCTGCCTCCAGGAGACACACCTGACTGGAAAAGACATACACAGGCTGAAGGTGAAAGGTCGGGAAAAAATATACCACGCACACGGTCCGCGCAAGCAAGCAGGTGTGGCCATCCTCATATCGAATAAAATCGACTTCAAGACTAAGTTAATCCAAAGGGATAAGGAAGGACATTATATACTGTTAAAAGGAACCATTAAACAACAAGATATAACAATTATCAATATTTATGCACCAAATAACGGTGCTGCGAAATACATAAAACAAATTCTCCTCAAGTTCAACAATCAAATAGATCACAACACAATAATTATGGGTGACTTCAACACACCTCTCTCACCATTGGACAGAACCTCCAAGCAAAAGTTGAATAAAGAAACTATAGAACTCAATACCAAAATCAATAACCTAGACTTAACTGACATATATAGAATATATCAACCATCATCGAATGGATATACTTTTTTCTCAGCAGCACATGGATCCTTCTCAAAAATAGACCATATATTATGCCATAGGGCAACCCTCAATAAATATAAAGGGGTGGAGATTATACCATGCATTTTATCTGATCATAATGGATTGAAACTGGAAATTAATGATAAAAGAAGGAAGGGAAAATCCAATATCACATGGAAAATGAACAATATGTTACTGAATGATCAAGGGGTTACAGAAGACATAAAGGAGGAAATCAAAAAATTCTTAGAGATAAATGAAAATTCAGACACAACATATCGGAATCTATGGGACACAATGAAAGCAGTTTTAAGAGGGAAATTCATCGCCTGGAGGTCATTCCTCAAAAAAAGGAAAAACCAACAAATAAATGAGCTCACACTTCATCTCAAAGCCCTAGAAAAGGAAGAGCAAAACAATAGTAAATGCAGCAGACAGCAAGAAATAATTAAAATCAGAGCGGAAATCAATGAAATTGAAACAAAAGAAACTATTGAAAAAAATTAACAAAACTAAAAGTTGGTTCTTTGAAAAAATAAACAAGATTGACAGACCCTTAGCCATGCTAACGAAGAGAAGAAGAGAGAGAACTCAAATTACTAACAAAAGGGATGAAAAAGGCAATATCACAACAGACGCCACAGAAATACAGAAGATAATTAGAAATTATTTTGAAAACCTATATTCCAATAAAATAGAAGATAGTGAAGACATCGATAAATTTCTTAAGACATATGACTTGCCCAGACTGAGTCAGGAGGACACACACGATTTGAACAGACCAATATCAATGGATGAAATTGAAGAAGTAATCAAAAGACTACCAACCAAGAAAAGCCCAGGACCGGATGGGTATACAGCGGAGTTTTACAAAACCTTTAAAGAAGAATTAATACCAATACTTTTCAAGTTATTTCAGGAAATAGAAAAAGAGGGAGTTCTTCCAAATTCATTCTATGAGGCCAACATCACATTGATTCCGAAACCAGACAAAGACACTTCAAAGAAAGAAAACTACAGACCAATATCTCTGATGAACCTAGATGCAAAAATCCTCAATAAAATTCTGGCGAATCGGATACAAAGACACATCAAAAAAATTGTGCACTATGATCAATTAGGATTCATCCCTGGGATGCAGGGATGGTTCAATATACGGAAATCAATAAATGTTATTCACCATATCAATAGACTTAAAGATAAGAACCATATGATCATCTCGATAGACGCAGAAAAAGCATTCTACAAAGTACAGCATCCCTTTATGTTCAAAACATTAGAAAAACTAGGGATAACAGGAACTTACCTTGATATTGTAAAAGCTATCTACGCTAAGCCCCAGGCTAACATCATTCTGAACGGAGAAAAATTGGAGGCATTCCCTCTAAAATCTGGAACAAGACAGGGATGCCCTTTATCACCATTTCTATTCAATATAGTTTTCGAAACACTGGCCAGAGCAATTAGACAAACGAAAGAAATTAAAGGCATAAAAATTGGAAAAGATGAACTTAAATTATCACTATTTGCAGATGACATGATTCTATACATAGAAGACCCAAAAGGGTCTACAAAAAAACTACTAGAACTAATAAATGAATTCGGCAAAGTGGCAGGATATAAAATCAACACGCACAAATCAAAGGCATTTCTGTATATCAGTGACAAAACTTCTGAAACAGAAGTGAGGAAAAACACTCCATTCACAATATCCTCAAAAAAAATAAAATACTTGGGAATCAGCCTAACAAAAGAGGTGAAAGATTTATACAATGAAAACTACAGATCCCTAAAAAGAGAAGTAGAAGAAGATCTTAGAAGATGGAAAGATATACCCTGTTCATGGATAGGCAGAACTAACATCATCAAAATGGCGATATTACCAAAAGTCCTCTATAGGTTTAATGCAATGCCAATCAAAATCCCAATGGCATTGCTTGTAGAAATAGATAAAGCAATCATGAAATTCATATGGAGAAATAAAAGACCCAGAATAGCAAAAGCAATTCTGAGCAGGAAGTGTGAATCAGGTGGTATAGCAATACCAGATTTCAAACTATACTACAGAGCAATAGTAGCAAAAACAGCATGGTACTGGTACCAAAACAGGTGGGTGGACCAATGGTACAGAATAGAGGATACAGAGACTAATCCACAAAGTTACAACTATCTTATATTTGATAAAGGGGCTAAAAGCATGCAATGGAGGAAGGATAGCATCTTCAACAAACAGTGTTGGGAAAACTGGAAATCCATATGCAACAAAATGAAACTGAATCCCCTCCTCTCACCATGCACAAAAGTGAGCTCAAAATGGATCAAGGACCTGGATATCAAATCAGAGACTCTGCTTATGATAGAAGAAAAAGTTGGCTATGATCTACATATTGTGGGATCAGGCTCCAAATTCCTTAACAGGACGCCTATAGCACAAGAGTTAACAGCAAGAATCAACAAATGGGACTTACTTAAACAAAAAAGTTTTTTCACAGCAAGAGAAACAATAAGAGAAGTAAATCGGGAGCCTACATCATGGGAACAAATTTTTACTCCTCACACTTCAGACACAGCCTTAATATCCAGAGTATACAAAGAACTCAAAAAATTAGACAATAAGACAACAAATACCCCAATCAACAAATGGGCCAAGGACCTGAACAGACACTTCTCAGAGGAGGACATACAATCAATCAACAAATACATGAAAAAATGCTCACCATCTCTAGCAGTCAGAGAAATGCAAATCAAAACTACCCTAAGATACCATCTCACTCCAGTAAGATTGGCAGCCATTAGGAAGTCAAACAATAACAAGTGCTGGAGAGGATGTGGGGAAAAGGGTACTCTTGTACATTGCTGGTGGGACTGCAAATTGGTTCAGCCAATTTGGAAAGCAGTATGGAGATTCCTGGGAAAGCTGGGAATGGAACCACCATTTGACCCAGTTATTGCCCTTCTTGGTCTATTCCCTGAAGACCTTAAGAGAGTGTACTACAGGGATACTGCCACATCGATGTTCATAGCAGCACAATTCACAATAGCTAGACTGTAGAACCAACCCAGATGCCCTTCAATGGATGAATGGATTAAAAAAATGTGGCATTTATACACTATGGAGTATTACTCTGCATTAAAAAATGACAAAATCATAGAATTTGGAGGGAAATGGATGGCATTAGAGCAGATTATGCTAAGTGAAGCTAGTCAATCTTTAAAAAACAAATACCAAATGACTCCTTTGATATAAGGGGAGTAAACAAGGACAGGGTAGGGACGAAGAGCTTGAGAAGAAGATTTACATTAAACAGGGATGAGAGGTGGGAGGGAAAGGGAGTGAGAAGGGGAATCACATGGAAATGGAAGGCGATCCTCAGGGTTATACAAAATGACATATAAGAGGAAAGGAGGGGTAAGACAAGATAATACAAATGGAAGAAAGGATTTACAGTAGAAGGGGTAGAGAGAGAAAAGGGGAGGGGAGGGGAGGGGAGGGGGGATAGTAGAGAATAGGACAGACAGCAGAATACATCAGACACTAGAAAGGCAATAGGTCAATCAATGGAAGGGTAAAGTGTTTATTACTTTGTTTTTAAAAAAACTTACCAAGAATATTTAAATATTACTTACTGCCTGACATTAACTTTAAATATGAGTGAGCATCTTTTGTATGCCTTGGCAAATTATTATATATCTTTGTAAGTTTGGATCAGCTTCAAACATTTTATCCTTTGTTATTTTATGTAGTGAAATATCTCTGAGAGTTCCTTTAATGTAAAAAAAAAAATACATGACAGTGGAATGTATTACAATTCTTATTACACATAGAGAGCACAATTTTTCATATCTGTATATAAAGCATCTTCATACCAATTAATGTCTTTATACATGTATTGTTTTTGTTGCATTACAATTCTTATTAAACATATATACCACAATTTTTCATATCTGTTTATATATAAAGTAGGTTGACACCCAATTTGTGTCTTCATACATGTACTTTGGATAATGATGTCCATCACATTCCACCATCCTTGCTAATCCCTTGCCCCCTCCCAATCCCTCCCTCCCCTCTTCCCTCTATAATTCATCAATTGATCCCATGTTCCCCCTCCCTACCCCACTATGAGTCAGCCTCCTTATATCAGAGAAACATTCTCCAACGCCATCCATAAACACTGATGTGGCTGTGTCCCTGTCGTATGCCCATATCTCTCACCATGCACAAAACTTAACTCAAAATGGATCAAGGACTTAGGAATTAAACCAGAGATTCTATGTCTAATAGAAGAAAAAGTAGGCCCTGTTCTTCTTCATCATGTGGGATTAGGCCCCAGCATCCTTAAATAAGACTCCTATAGTGCAAAAATTAAACCAAGAATCAATAAATGGGATGGAATCAAACTACAAAGTTTCTTCTCAGCAAAAGAAACAATCTGTGAGGTGAACAGAGAGCCTACATCCTGGGAGCAAATCTTTACCCCTCACACACAGATAGAGCACTAATCTCTAGGTTATATAAAGAACTCAAAAAACTAAGTACCAAAAAAGCTAAGTACCAAATCAACAAGTGGGCCAAGGACCTGAAGAGACTCAAAAAGCTAAGTACCCAATCAACAAATGGGCCAAGGACCTGAAGAGACAATCAATCAACAAATATATGAAAAAATGCTCATCATCTCTAGCAATCAGAGAAATGCAAATCAAAACTATTCTAAGATATCATCTCACTCCAGTCAGAATGGCAGCTATTATGAAGACAAACAACAATAAGTGTTGGCGAGGATGTGGGGGAAAAGGTACACTCATACATTGTTTGTTGGTGGTACTGCAAATTGGTGCAGCCAATATGGAAAGCAGTATGGAGATTCCTTGGAAATATGTAAATGGAACCACCATTTGACCCAGCCTGGTATCCCTCTCCTCGGACTATACCCAGAGTATGGAAACTTAACTGCACATCAAGACACGCTTAAAAACCACAGTTTCATTTCTGTGGATGCGTATATATTTGATACCTGTGGGAAAGTGCTCTTTCATCAAAAAGAGAGAGCCAGTGAAATAAGAGAGAGGGAGTGAGTTGGAGCTAAATAGTGACCTTCTGTGAGAAAGTGTACACACTTCTCTGTAGTCTCAAGGCTTATGACTGACACCATCCAATCTAAATTTAAGCTACAAATTCATTTCATAAGTGAAATGAATAAATTTTGCAGTAATTTCAATTTTTAATGATTCCTTCTGAAACATTAGAATATAGGTAATGTTTAAATCTTAAAATAATAAGTATACTATTATAACACCCACCATGGAGACTACTTGCTATGCCTCAGAAATAACAAAAAATATGTAATGAATATATGAATATCTGTATTCCTAGAAAAAATCCAATCCTCCTTAAACATGGAAATGCATTCACTATAAAGTCAGAGAATTCTTTCTTTCATTTCTCTTGGAAACATTTTCATATATCATAGAATTAAATTTGTACCCATCTGCTTTCCTAATGATAGAACTAACTGCTATGAGCTAATATTAAATCCAGCTCTCTCAAAATCAAAAGGTCATATACTGCAGTAAGTACCTTGGTACTTAGTAAAGTTCTGGGGTGGGGGGCAATTCCTAGATATTTAAACTTCAAGAAGGAATGAGACTCAAGACACAGAGACACCTGTAAGACTGAGACTGAGACACATGTTACTCCATTAGGGCTGAAGGTGTGAGATAGTGCAGTGGTAGAGTGCTTGCATAGCACATGTGAGGGTATAGCTTTAATACCCAATAATAACCAGGCAAGGTGGTGCACATCTGTAATCCAGCAGCTCAGGAGGCTAAGGCAGTTCAAAGCCAGCCCCATCGACTTAGCAAGGCCCTAAGCAACTTAGCAAGAGCCTTTCTCAAAAAATAAAAATAAAACAGGCTGGGCATGTGGCTCAGGATTTAAACACCCTGGGTTCAATCCCTGGTTCAAAAATGTGTGTGTTTGTGTGTGTGTGTATACACATATATATATGTATACACACATGACAATAACAACAACAAAAGGTCTAAGAAGAACCTTTGTAGGGTCTCCTTGACCTTCAATAAAAAGAAAAATTTCTCTTTTTTCACATATGGGTAGTTTGGCTACTTTATTGAACAACTGACAGTGCTCTCATCATATCACCCAAAATGTAAGACCTGGGGTGAGAAGGAAGGTGGAAGGAGGTGAAATTATTATTAATAAATCTGTCACATACAGCATCTCAAATTCCAAATAAAATTAATAAAGATAAATATTGCTATGTCATCAATGTTTGTGTCCCTCCAAAATTCATAAACATAAAGTGATGATACTTAAGAGGTAGGGCCTGTGGGAGATGATTAGATCATGAGAGCAAAACCCTCATCAGTGGCACTACTACCCTTATCCAGAGTGCTGAGCTTGTTTGCTTAGCCTGTGAGAATACAGGAAGATGATATCATTTATGAGAAAGTAGGCCTTCACCCTACATCAAATCTTAAGTCACCTAGATCTTAAACTCCCAGACTCTAGGACTGTGATAAATGAATTTCCATTATTTGTAAGATATCCAGGTTATGTTATTTTTTATAGCAGCCCAAAGAGATTAACATAAATATTAAAAACCAACATGATGTGAACATTACAGTTTCAGTAATTCTGAAAACCTGGGAACATAACATATAAGATTATTTCATTATAACTTCTGCCTGTGACCATGAAACCTAGCATGAAACTTCAATTTTTGTTTTTAAATTCAGCCTTTCCTGAGATTTCTCACTGTTATTTCATTTAAAAATATTTTAAGCATTCAAGAATTAATGATGATATTCATGTTAACTTTCTTATTTTTATGGAGATATTTTGTGGCAATATAACCTATCATATATTCTCTCAACATAGATTGCCATTGGAGCTGATATTGAAAATAACAGTCTCTCTGGTTGGTGTGATTCCTACCTCAGCTATGAAGCATAATCAAGTTCCAAAATTTCAATTGGAAGATCCTATTATCCTCATCATGAGCTTCCCACCATGATGGATTTGAGTAGGAAAAGTCTATAGTGGGCACTCCTATTCAAGTTCTCAACAATTAAGAGAGGTAAGGCACCTGGCTTAACTGAGATCAAAATATTGCCTCTGTATCTGATAAAGCATACAATGAAGAAAGGAATGTATATACTGTGATGATTAATTCTGTTGTCAATTTGTGCTAATAGATACTCACACAGCTGGTAAAACACTATTTATGGGTATGTCTGTGAAGGTATTTGCAGAAGAAATTAGTGTGTTAATCAGTAGACTGATAAAATAAGATCCACTCTCACTGATGTAGGTAGACATCATCCAATATATAGAAGAACTGAAGAGAACAAAATGATAGAGGAAGGGTGAATCTGTCTCCCTATTCTTGAGCTGGGGCATCTATCTTCTTTGGCTCTCAGACATCAGAGCTTCTGGTCCTCTGGCCTTGAGACTCCAGAATTTACATTAGTAATCTTCCCATTTTTCAGACCTTAGGCAATGGAGTGGAAATTATACCACTTGGTGTCCTGATTCTTGGGCTCTGAATGAAATATATTACCAGTTTTCCTGGCTTTCCGTTTTTCTAGTGTGTGTGTGTATATATATATATCATGAAACTCCTTGGCATCCATCATGGCATGAGATAATTCTCATTAATAAATATCCTCTCATGTCTATATATGTATATCCTTTTGGTTCTGTTTCTATGGGAAACCTTGACAATACATCCATGAACAACAAATTTTCTAGTACTGTATCCAAAATTAGAAAGACTTTCCCATTAGTCTCAGAGGTATAATATGGGGACAGTCCTTCTCCTACTCCTACATAGGCTTTCGTTCTGTTTTTGTAGTGTGGGGTTCAAACCAAGGGACTCACATGTAAGAGCCAAGTGACCTATCAATGACCTACATTCTCACCCCCTAATTCTATCAAATGGGAAAGCAGAGCAACTTCATGAGGACAAATGAATCCCAAGAACAAGAGAAGGAGAAGATCCCACTTATTTCTTCTAAACTCAACAATCATATAATTCCCTTAATTACTCAGGTAAAAATTATGTCAAGAGGTCAGATATGTGAAGACAATGAATCTTTCATATAAAAGAAACATCAGAAATGATAGAAAGCATTTTACAATTCTTCCCATATACTGTTTCCCTGGATGTTGTTCTCTTAAACCATTTGGCTTAATTGTTGAACTTACAATCAGTGAATGGAGCAATTCTCCTTCAGACAAGGAAATCAGCAAATTATCAAGACATTACTCCTTCTAACTTCATGAGACATCTATCCCAACAATGAATTTGGGTAGCATTCTATGGTCACATTTGGCAGTTAAGATTTTTGAGCTCTGAATCATGAAAATAGGTCAAAAGACTACATTAGTTAAGTTAAATCTGTAGTCATTCTGTAATTAAGGCTGAAAATGTATTCAAAATTCTGCTTCTAATCCAAATTATGACCATTCTATTATCCAGCATAGTCCTTCACAGGTCCTGAAATGAGATCAAGTGACTTATAAATTCTAAATATAAAATCTGAACATTTCAGAAATGTGCCAAAGAAAACAAGCATGTTAAATTATATGTATTCTCAAGGAGATATGAAAGTGCAAAGATTAAATCACCTAAAGAGTTCAAATGAAAAAAACATTAAAATTCAAAGGAATTAAAGTCTTCAAATTCTTGTGTACTGTAAGTAACACCTTGAAGAATTTAAAAATCAGAACGCTTAAGTGATGTATAAAAGATATTACCCAATTTTTTTCCTTCTGCTTTCTCTCAGTCAGAGACATTCTCAATGCCTGAACTAGGCATAGTTCCCTCAGGGATTCAAAAATTGTATATGAAAGACAAGTAGCTGCATTTCAGCTCACAAAAAGGTGAGTTGATTCTATATAATATTCTATGACCCCTGATAAATTAAAAAAAAATGAATCAAAGATATAAATAAGTATAAAATAAATGAAAAAAGTAAAGCCATTGAAGTACTAAAGCAGACAAATTCCTTTATAAATATGAAATGAGAAAGACATTTCTAAATATAACTCAAAACCCAGAATACAAAGGAAAATAATGATAAAGTTTTCTACATTAGAAAAATAAGCAATGTTACAAGAAAAATGACACATTTGCAGGAAAATACTTAAAACCCACATCACAAAAAAAAAAAATCCATCTCCTTACATATACAAAAAATAGCCAGAAAGCAAGTGAAATTTTTTTAAAACTACTCTAAAAGCTTCCTAAAAATGAGCAAAGAGTCTGAGAGTCATTTCACATAAAAAGGAACTAAAGATAAAGACCCTTACAAAAATAGATAGTTAACTCATTCACATCTTATTGTTACATAATAAGTAAAAAATTAAAACAAGACAATATTTTTCATTTATCAAATTGTCAAAAACCCAAACATTAAATAATACTCTTTTGATGAGGCTATGAAGAAGCAGGCTTCAAGCAGAATGAATGATGGTACAACACTTACTGGGAAGAATTTGGTAATACATAAGCAACAACACATGCATGTATTTTTTTTTTTGCTGTTGTTGTTCTAGGAAAGTCTACCTCAAGGAATTTCTACTATAAACTTACCTATCAAAAATGACATATACAGGGGCTAGGGTTGTGGCTTAGCAGTAGAATGCTCACCTAACGTGTGGAGCACTGGGTTCAATCCTCAGCACCACATAAAAATAAAAGTATTGTGTCCAAGTAAAACTAAAACAAAATATTTTTTTAAAATGACATATACAACTTTATTTATCATTGTACTATTTATAATTGTAAAAGAATAGAAGTCATCAAGTATCTCTTAACAGGGAACTATTTAAGTAAAGTATGATACATTCACATAACAAAATATTAATGTCATGCAGCTTTAAAAAAAGGAAGTATTCTACATATTGGTATAGAAATATTTCTAAAATATGCAGTTAACAGGGTGGGGGACAAGTAGCAGAGCAGTGTAAAAATTGCTTTTGTGGGGGAAAAAAAGAATAATAAATAGTGTATATTCATATTCACATATACCATGTTTACAAACATGACACAAAAGAAATATACAGAATAGCAGAACCTACTAAATGGTTTACCTGTATACTTCTGACCCTGAATCTCTGGGTATCTTTCTCCCACTTACAAATTAAAATCTTTTTGAACCTATCCTTAAAATGTAGGAATTATAGGAATTTTTACTTCAGGTTTCATACCTGATACAAATGAGTCAACACTTGTAAAATAGCATACAAAGAACAGTACTGAGTATTTAATAAGCCTTATAGAAAAGTTTATTTAAACAAAATTTGTAGGGGATGGGTAGAGATCTGAACAGAAATAAGATTTATCAATATATGCTTGCTTATATCATTTTAGTTTCTTAACTATTTGGATGTATTGTTCAAAAACAATATTAAAAACACATATACTTAACAAAATTGGGTCTACATCCATGAAATTTAAACATAAGCCATTCACATATCCAAGAAAAATTATCCCAAGGAAGACTGTATTCTTAGCAATCAGGACTAAATGATATCTAAAGGAAAAAGAGGGCACAAAAATAATGTTGGTTTCAGCCTCCCCTATCTACAATAGGTTAACTGTGACACCATGGATTCATGAAATCTGAGAGGAAAATGAACTTTGCATACTGTTAACAATATGAAATGAAAATTGAAATATTTCTGTTTTTCAGAAAAATTTACAATAAAGATGACCTGGTTTCACTTAAGAAACATTTTCTTCCTCTATAGCATGTTTAAAATATCTCTTCATTTCCATTCCCTTTTGGAGCTCCCAGTTTCTAGTGTTCTGTTGCTCCTGGAAAAGACTCTATTCTCCAAAACAGAGCCTACTATCTCCAGTAAGCAGCTATTTTCAATCCTATACCATAGTGGCTCTTTCCACTGCCTCTTGTTATGGAATTGCTAAACTGGTGAAACCTGCCTCTTGGGGAGGGTTTCCGTCTGATCCCATTTGTTTTGGCTGGAAAATCACTTGCAACAGATTCCTGAACTGAAGCTGCAATTGATGTTTCTGAAGCCTGAGCCCCCAGGGAACCAGTGAGAACTAATCCTTCTTCCATTGCTCCTTTAGGCACCGTCTTTTATCACTGAATTGTTCAGACCTTGAACAGCCTTTTTTTTTTCTGCTACGTATTTTTCTGCAGCAAGAAAAATACCTCTAGTTTTTATTTTCTTCTATTCTTCTACATTTTTCAGAAAATTTAAAAATTTTAAGTATTTAATCTTAAAAAGTTGAATTTTTAACTGCTTAACCTGCTCATTAATTTAATCTCTTCTCCAACAGATTATTCATTTGCTGGAAATGATAACTTACTTTCCTTTTTATTTCCCCCATAGACCGTCATTTTTTGTTAGCAAGAAACTCCTGTTTCTTAAATTGCTGAGTCTTCTCTACCAACAACAAAATAACTTAATTATGAGTTTAATAAAAGCACCTATTGCTCAAACAAATCTTTTCCTCTCCATCTCATTGGGATATATGATTCCACAGAAGAACTTTTCTCCATCAGACCAACATCTTGCTTATCCAAAATTTAATTTATATTTTCTTGCCTTCTTCTTGCAATATGACTCATCTTGCTGAGTCTTTTCTTGATTCTAAATCCTTGGGAATGTTTCTACAAAGCACAAAATATATCTGTATTTAAACTACAATAGTTACATTACCTTTTAAATCACCTAAAGATACTTAGTGTACTCTAGAGACCTTCCTACTCTTCCCCAATCTTTATGAAACATTTCTAATGGCCTTTAATATCACCCTTTATCTGTGATCTCTTAATATAGTTTCTTACTTTCTGAATTTCTTTGAAGGAGTCATTTCATTGGAGAGTTTAGCTCTCTTTTTTATTAATTGAGGGCCAGTACCTTATTTCAATCTAGTAACAACTAAGCATCTCCTGTTTCATATATGCTGTTGCACAGCATTTTGATCCCCTTTAATCTCTTTTTCTTATAGATGTCTACTTCAATTTCATTTTCAATTCTCATTTTCTATGTCACTCCAGTAAGTCTATTCTCTAATTTCCCAAGTTTCCTTCTAAAATAAAATAAACGTTTCCTCCAGCTCTAACCTCTTTTAATATTTCTAACATTCTTCTAATCCTCTATATTAACAATGAAGCATATTCCTACACAAAACTGAAATCCAGAACTAGAATATTACAATCATCAGCCATTTTACTTGCTCTATTAGCAATAGTTTTTGCAATAATTCTATTGTTTCTCATTCTCAGGTTAAGAAGAGGGTATGTGCTTTTCTCAGAATGCCCAAATTCTTTCTAAATGGAATCATATTTTCATAATATGATAACCTATACACCTCCTATGGCTGGAGTCACAATCTGGATCTCATTGATCAGAATTATTGCCAAAATACAGAATTATCAGATTCAAAACTAACTCGAGATCAAGAAGTTGGAACAAATTTTAAATCTATATACAAGTTATTACAGTTCCCTCTCTTGGTCTGAAGGAAAGACAATATGAATGAAAATCAGAATATGAGCAAACTTTCTACACCCCCCTACACAGGTCTGGAAAAAAACTGCTGGAGATAGGAAAAATACTTTGAGATCTAAAAGCTTTATACACAAAAAGACTCTATCATCAAACCTTTTTTTCAGACTCCACAGGAAAAAAAAAAAAATCGTACCTGCAGATTTTAAGGCCAAGCATCAACAATCATTTAATTAGGACCCATTTCATAAAGATGTCTCAGCACTCCTGGTCAGTTTTTGTTTGCTGAGACGCTCAAAACTGGCTTTTTTTTTTTTTTTTTTTAAGCCCAAGGCAGGCAACTCTGCTTCTTCTACAGAAAAGAATATTTGCTATTATACAATAACCACTCTCTGTGGACAAAATCGCCATCGCTACAACTCAACTACAACTGAAAATGTAGTCAGTGAATAGCCTAATCCTGGCAAAGAACAAAGCCATGCCAGGGCATAAAACTCCACAAATGACTCTGCCACGAAGAACTCCTCCTTTTCTTACTCCAGGCCCTAAATGTGTGTGGAAATCCAAAATATAACGTCTCTCTTACCCCTCAGGGAAAATTTTTTTAAAAATCAAAAAAAAAGTGAAGTAGTAATGAGAACAAAATATTTTCATATAACTGCTTGGGCTTAGACTGAAGCTTATCACTGTGCTCTTAATTAAACTGACCCCAGAAAGAAACTTACCAACGACGTAACAGGCAGTAGCGAAAGAAGATGGCGGACGGTCAATTCTGGTCTGTTTGTTTTACGCCTGAAGGGGAAGAGTAAAGTAGACACTTCCTGCGGGCAACTCCCGCTTAAGAGGAAAGGGAGGAGCCAGACATGCATGCAAACGTTCTCCCTCCAAATTGACCAATCAGGTGACTGGTTGCCACCTCCACCAGAAAAAGTAGAGACATTAGGAGTGCTACTCTAATATGTGTCCGGCTGTAATGAAGGAAAGCACAGAACTGAATATATTATTCCTTCCTTGAGCAAAACACACAGTCTGTCCTTTGGGACGGCTTCCTTTTATATCACAACAGTGTTGGCCAGCTCATGAACTCTTTCTCGGAATTGTAGTTTTGTGTAACTTGATCTGGAGGGGACATTTAAGATCCCCTGCAACCCCAAACAAGCTATAGGTGTTTCGTAGTGTATTTGACCTCTCTGAAGTATACCATGACACTAGTTATGGCGATCATGTAATATTTCTTCTGAATAGTTCAAAGTGGAAGGAGCAATAAAATTAATTACAATTATATGAATTATTTTTTGAATCCATATAATTTTGAAATCTTTATACTAGTTGACCAATAAAAAGTGCGGTTCAAATTCATTTTTAAAAAGGGAACTATTCTAAGAACTGAAATAGCATAACTGTGTATTAAAGCAAAAGCTTTTTAAAAATCCATTTTGATAATAAAAACATTAAAAATAACATTGGATGTTAATTCTTGCTGTTTTCTGATGTATTTAAATTTGTTTTTCAACCTTGTTTTTATAATTGGGTCATTAATACTTTCTGAAGAGTGCATTTTTATGTGACGTTTCTAAATTTTTAATTTCCTATAGACTTAACACATATACATGGTTGTTATATATGGATTTTTTTGTTATTATCAATTAACTTTTCATTGTAATTTATAATATTTTAAATTGAAATATAAGCTCAGAGAAATTCTGCTAAACAGAAAATGTCATTTCTCTTTTTTCAAATTGAAATATATAATTTTTGCACCTCAAATATTCTTAAAAATATTTTTTTTTATTCCTCTATTCAGAGTACCTATCTTTAGCAAATAGTTGTATAAGGCAAACTTTATAAAGTGTTTATAATTCTTCCAAAGGTCTTGCCAAATTTAGATCCTGCACATTGGAAAGCCATTTAAATTTGTTTTATCTGAGAATGTGAATTTATGCAAATTATAATAGAAACCTTAAAAAAAAAGACTTTTCATGCAAGTTTGAAAGATTCCGAAATAAAATTATAGAATTTCAAAAGTTATTATGTTATTTAAGAGTCAATTAAATTTATTTATTCATCATATTCCATGACTTTTAGTGGTAAATTTAAATGTCTTCCTGTGGCACAGACATTATTTACAATAACTAAAATTTGGAAAATCTTCAAAACATGAATTTTATTGGCACAAAAGTTAAATTCTTTGATTAAAATTTCCAAATGATTTTTAATACAAGTTTGGCAAAAAAATTATGTCTTGTGTAATAAAACTCAATACCTTTTAGACTATTTAAGTTTATTTACAAAGTGGTTGTTTAAATGATCAAAAATTTCAAAATCCTATTTAGAAGCAGCACAAGGAGAAATTGTGCTATTGTTTTTGGTATTCAATTCTATTTTATTACAAAAAGTTTTTAGTTTAATTAACTTAATGTTAACATACAACATTATGAATTTTTAAAAACACAGTTTCTATTTCAATTATAATTTGGGTAAATTTATGAATTACGTGTACATATAATTATAGCCAATTATAAGGACATAGTTATTCCATTGGTTTCTCAATATAATATTAGTATTTATTTTACTATGGCCTGTGTTCTGCCCAATTCAAGTTTATATGAAACTGCAAATAATTTTAATTTAATTTTTTTTTTTTGATGGGGGAAAGTACTGGGGATTGAACCCAGATGTACTTAACCACTGAGCCACATCCCCAGCCCTTTTTTATATTTTATTTAGAGATAGGATCTTGCTGAGTTGCTTAGGGCTCCGCCAAGTTGCTGGGGCTGAATTTGAACTCATGATCCTCCTATCTGAGCCTCCCGAGCTGCTGGGATTACAGGGATGGCTCATGTAAACCCACTATGGTATTACATGGTGGCTCATCACCATGTCCAGCTTAGTTTAAATATTATCTGTACTGAATATAAAATTACATTCGTAGGCTCTCAAAGCACAGGAACAAAACCCAAAATAGACATGAGATTAGATATAACTAAAAAGATTCTGCACAGCAAAGGAAACAATCATCTGAGTAAAGAGGCAACAAACACAATGGAAGAAAATATATTCAAACTATGTATATGTCAAAGGATTAATATCTAGAATATATAAGGAATTCCAAGAACTCATTCACACAAAACAAATAACCCAATTAGAAAATGAGCAATAGACATTTCTCAAAAGAACACATACAAATGCAAGTGGCCACAGGTATATGAAAACATGCTCAATATCACTAATCATCAGGGAAATGCAAAACAAAACCACAATGAGATATCACCTCACTCCAGTTATAATGGCCATTATCAAAAGAGTAAAGATAACAAGTGTTGCCAAGATTGTGGAGAAAAGGGAACCCTTGAATGTTGTTGGTGGGAATGTAAATTAATACAACCATTATGGAAAACGTGGAACTTCCTCAAAAAACTTAAAACAGAACTACCATACGATACCACAATCCCACTACTGGTGTATATGTTCAAAAGAAATGAAATCATCATGTTGAAGATACATCTGCACCCCCTATGTTTCTTGCAACACTATTCATAATAGCTGAGAAATGGGAATAGCTTAAGTGTTCATTAATTGATGAGTGAATTAAAAAATGTAGTACATCCACACCACATGATATTATTCAGCCTTCAAAAAAAAAAAAAGAAATTCTGTTATTAGGACAACATGAATGAAACTGGAGATCATTATGTAAAATGAAATAAGCCAGGCACAAAAAAGACAAATACTGCAGGTTCTCACTTTTATGTGGCATATTAAATATTGATCTAATATAAATTGAGGTTAGAATGTTGGTTATCAGAGGCTATGGAAAGTAGGGGATAGGGAAAAATGGGGAAAGATTGAGTAATGGGTATCAATATACAGTTAGGAGTTAGAAGTTTATGGCTCGGTCATTCCACAGTGGAGTAACTATAGATAATGAAAATGTTTGTATATTTCAATAAGTTAAAAGGAAGGATTCTGAATTTTGTCACCATCAAGAAATGATAAATATTTTAGAAGATCGATATATTTAACCCAATTTAAATGTGCAATGTATACATGTGTTGAAATATCACATGGTACCCAATTAATATGTGCATTTTTATGTTCTTATATGTCAGTTAAATATAGAAAAATTAAGAAGAAAAGCCAAAAGCTGATAGTACCACAGAAGGCAAAAATGAGATTTCCAAAAGCATATGTAGAAGATAAATTTATCAAAAAAATTAGGAAAAAACGACATTGAAAATACATATGACATCTAGTTATAAAAGTGCTTTTAATTGTAAAAAAAATACATAAACTTCAAAGAAAATATGTAAAAGTAACAGCGAATTAAAGGAAACATATCTCAAAAGAACAAAAATAATAAAAAGTAATCATAAAACCTTGAAAAACAATTGAAACAAGTATAATATGTGATTAACATTATTGCTGTATAAGAATTCATTAAAATTGAATAAGAGGAAAAACTTCTGATAGAAATGTAGACAGAGGTCTGGGGTTGTGGCTCAGCTGTAGAGAGCTTGCCTAGCCCCTTCGAGGGCCTGGGTTCGATCCTCAGCACCACATAAAAATCAACAAAATAAAACTATTTACAAAATGACATGCTAAAAAATAAAAAAGAAATGTAGACAGAAATCTTTGGCAGAAAATTCTAGAAAAAAATATTAAGTATACTAAGCCATGTGTGGTGGCACACACCTGTTATCCCAGCAATTCAGGAGACTGAGACAGGAGAATTTCAAGTTCAAGGCCCACTTCCGCAATTCAATGAGGCCCTAAGTAACTTAGTGCAACCCTCTCTCAAAATAAAAAATTCAAAATAGGGCCAGGGATATAGTTCAGTGATAAAGCCTTGTGTTCAACATCAGTTTCAAAAAAATAAATATGTTAAAATACTCTAAATTACCAGTAATGTAACCAAATAAAAATAATATTCACAATAATAATGTATGTTTTACTTATGAAGAGTGAATTTTCCAAATTTTTATTCTATTTCATGATTAAGTGAGAAAAGAAATAAGCATTGAAAGTGGCCCAATGGATTTTCTGTTAGAAGTATCTAGTAATGATATAAAACTGTCCTTGTGTAACATTAACAACTACCATGTCTCACATACTTGCGCTACAAAGCTTGTGATTAAAAATAAAAATTAGCTGAACTGTCAATTGATCTACAGGAAAATCTGTTTCACTGTGTGATATGTACATGCACCTTTTCCCACTCTGTTAATTTCTTATTTTCCAGTACAGTCATTTTTTTGGGGGGGAGGGAGTGGTATCAGTGATTGAACTCAGGGGCACTCAACAACTAGGACACATCCCCAGCCCTATTTTGTATTTTATTTAGAGACAGGGTCTCTCTCACTGAGTTGCTTAATGCCTCACTTTTGCTGAGTCTGGCTTTGAACTCTCGATCTGCCTTCCTCAGCCTCCCAAGCCACTGGGATTACAGGTGTGCACCTCCGCACCTGGCCAGGTTAGTCTTTTTAATACTATTTTTTAAGTAGGTACTGATGATTCTTAGATTTATGTCTTTTAGTGTTCATAGTGATATCACAATGTTTTCATAGTGAATTAAAACATTGACAGATTTTTTGTACACTACATTTTATTTATTATCATTCTTAAAAACAAAAATGTGGAATTTAAAATCTTATTAACATTCATTTTCCTTTTTTTTTGAGCTCACTGTTCCTGGAAAGACATTGCAAAATTAGAAGTTTCGATAAATGATAAAATATGCATTTATAGTATACAACAAAAGACACAACATTATAACAAGAGCATTCAGACTACTATATATAAGTTTGAGAGCAGCATGAGTCAGCCTCAATTGCCCACGGAGATTTTGTGTGCCCTTAATCTATAATGTTTCACAAACTCCATTTACTGGCATCCTTGCTCTGGAGGGCCACTGCATCTTCAAAGCCTATACACAAACCAAGCCACAGTTGGTTGGTACCCCAAGTGGACAAAAAGTGGAATAGCATCTGATACTCTGCCCACCACTGCCTAAGACCAGAAGGAGTTAGCTTTTACAGCTCTCCTGAGATGCTAAGTGTCCCAGATCACTTTGCTTTGTTTCTGTTAGTAAATGTTCTACATGTTGCATTTAATAGAAAAGTATTTGTTGTATAGAGTTTAGACGGGTCAGGAAAACAGAGATAAGTTATTATTTATTGTATAGTTTAACCATGTGTTGATATCAGTATTGTGAACATATTTCATAGATATCTAAATAAGACCATACTAGAAACCAAAAGAAGTCAAGATCTAATAAACGCACTCTGACTTATTTTAATGCAAATGTGAATGCTATTTTTTAACACTTAAAAAAAAAAACGAGTATAAGAATCTATTAAGACAAGATGCCAGGAAATAAAATATACTTTCTTTTGTGTGGTATATTTCTGTAAGCCTGACACTTCCAGAACTCTTCAGAAAAGGAGTGAAAAGCAGTCTCATCTGACAAGACTTCT
Source organism: Urocitellus parryii (assembly GCF_045843805.1). Lineage (NCBI taxonomy): Eukaryota > Metazoa > Chordata > Mammalia > Rodentia > Sciuridae > Urocitellus > Urocitellus parryii. The sequence continues at coordinate 108,804,796 of NC_135540.1, read as the reverse complement.
AACTTCTATCAAAATATAAATTTTGTTTACCTCCCTGTCTCTCACATCATTCCTGGGCTTAATCTTGGAAGTGGAAAGGACATTCTAATTTTTTTCCCCTCAATCTTCAGAATACTGGCCATCTCACCTTTTTATGTTTTATTTTTTCAGTTGGATCTCACACAAGAATCCATTTGGGGGAATGGAGTGGTTGAAAATATATAAAGGGAATATGTTTTTCTCAATTACCAGGTTAGTTATTTTCTACTTAATGGAATACAAGAAGGAAATAAGCTAGAGAGTTAGGAAGAAAGCAGGAAGTGTAAAAACGTGAGAAAAACGTGGCCTACATCTCAAGAGACTCTGATAGGGACTTTGAAAGGCAATTAAAGGGAAGTAATTGTACAATATGGAGAGAAAATTGGGAGATGAAAGAGGATGTTAAGAAGTGTTTGTGTTATTTGTGCATGCTTTATGGTATTTATGAAACCAAAGTAAGTAAATTAATATGCTAGGAAATTAACTTTTTAATTTCTGTGTACTATGATTGTTTGACTCTACTGTAACTCTGTAATTCCATTTAGGTAAAAATAGGACAACCAATGGAATTTAGGAGAAATTTTCATAAAATAAAGTTTTGATCAAGAAAGAATTCAAGTCTAAAATAATTATCTAGCTATTCTAGCATTTGAAAAATGTATTTAATTTATAATACACAGCCCTGTAGCCTGACCATTCACATATAAGAGATTCAACTTCCTGCTTCCTGGGAAGATTTTGTTTTTGTTTTTTAAACCCATGGTTTCCAAGTTATTTGACAGAATTGATATCTTCATTTATTTATATCGTATGAACTGCTTATTTATATAGACTCTAAATTGGTGAAATTGAACTTCAAAAATGAATTTCAAATTTGCCTACTTTCAGATTGCCACTTAATTGGCTCATTTGCCAGACCATATCAACTGTGGAGTCAATTAGCTAATTAAAGGGACAGTTAAGAGAACATGTAATATTAGTAAGAAATATTACATGTTAATATATAATACAGTATGTTACTGTCACAGTCACATTGTGCTGCTATGTTTAGGTAAGGTGTACAGAATAAAGCCCCTCTGCTCTGTTAATTCTTTTGTACTAGAACCAAAATGACCGCTAGTTTCTTCTTAAAGAAACATCTGTGACCCAATTCTCTCAGTCTTACTTTATTTTTTATAATTGTAGAGAGATGAATCTTCTATGGATTTTATTCAAGTATAAATGTTTATTCTATATCTCCTCGTTGGATTGATATTTGACTATTTCAGTGTTAAAAAAAACACTAGAGCAAATAACACAGGACAAAGGGAAATAATAGCATGAGTTATAATTCTGTATTAATTCTAAGGCTAATTATTCAAAGATCACTGGTCTTTAAAACTTTAATGTGGAGAATATAGGGCCAAGGTGTCTAAACTCCACAGAGGTTTGTTAAATGCCAATATGTGAAGTGATGGCATTCAATAAATGAATAATGCCAGCACATTTGAATTCATTGCATACTGTCAGTATATGTGATAATTTAAGATGGCCACAATCCTTTAATATTCCTCCAAATGAAATGAAGTTTATATCCCCTCTCCTTAAATCTGAGTGGACTATGTAACTACATTAACTAATAGAATATGACAAAAATAATACTATGCCAGTTTGTTTGCTGGACATTAATAGACTTGATTTTTCCTCTTGTTCTCACTTAGAATGTTTATGATTACTCTGGAAAAAGCCAGCTGCCATGTACTAAGTCTGATTTCTAAGATTGCCATGCCATGAGAAAGCCCAAGGTAGCCACATGGAGAGAAACAAAGATCTTTAAAGACTCACTGCTGTTGGAACACTGTCAACCCAAGCATAAAAATCTATGATTCCATCTTTGGCTACCATTTGATGGCAATGACCTAATAGACACTGTGAGAACTACCCAGTTCTCTGAAAGCAGTTGAAAAAACAATGCATTGATGATTGAAGTTACTAAATTTCAGGAGATTTTAAAGGCAGAAATAGATAACTAGAACAATACTCAATATTTATTGAGCATGTAACTTTGTACCAGATACTTTTCACAATATGTTCACATGCATCACCCAATTTAAATATCAAAAACTGTTCAGATAAGTGCTTATCATTAATGAATTTATGAAGAAACGTATCAGAACTGAGATTTAAAAATAGATCTAAAGCTAACCATTAGTATTATTAGGAATCTATAATCCCTGACCACCAATGTATTAACCTACCTCTTGGTAGTAAACAAGGCACTATATTGTCACCTTACATATTGAGACTGTAGCATTATAGTATTCTGTGTATATATATATATATATATATATATATATATATGTGTGTGTGTGTGTGTGTGTGTGTCTAGTAAGTTATGCTAATGCTTAGCAAACTCTTCAAATACATTTTCAACTTCATCTTATCAGCTAGTAAAATATATGAAGTTTACAAACATGATTAAATTCAAGCCAAAATATCTAGGATCTAATACCTATATCACATGGACATGATTTTAATACTTGTATAATTCCAGGCTTGCTACCTCTTAAAAAGGAAAAATACTTAGATAAAAATCATTTTCATATGATCTCCCATTCATACAGTATTATCAGCATACTATATTATCTATAGTCTAAAGAGTAATGCTGAAAATTGAAAGTCAAAGAAAACACATAATCACATCTATTCTGCTCTTGAAATGAATATAGCCTAGAGGTGTTAAGAAATCCCAAAAAGGAATGTATATTTGGACAAGAGATACAACAAAATATGTTAAAAAATTAAAAATGTTAATTTCTCTTTGATACACCTTAGATCTTTAGAGTGTTTTACCCCTACTCTATTTTTTATTTCCATAGCTTAATTTCTATTTTTAATTTATTTTTACATAGTGATAAAAAGATTAAATTTGTATTATAAAGAAGTCATCTCTTATTAATCAGGCATCAGATAGAGAAAATCACTGGCTTAGTTTTATATATATATATATATATATATATATATATATATATATATATATACACACATATATATGCACAAAATAAGAATAATTAGATCTGCATCAATTTAATTTTGTCCCCAGCAGTACCATACTAAATGTCTATGCTATTATGCAAACAACTCAAATAACAACATAATTTTAAAACAGAATACATTGCTAATAAAACCCAGGAAATGAATGTAAAGTTTGGGCTTTGCCTTGTCCTTGTCATTGGACAAATGGGTATTTTAAACTGACAATATAAAGTTGTGTACTTGTGATCCAATAGTATGCTTATCCATCCTTAATCCAAATACAGTAACTTTAGAAATTAAAATGAGAAGATATGGTACCAAATAATCATGAATTCATATTAGAGATCCCACAAAAGAGATGTAGAGGATGTAGGAAATGCCATGAGTTAATACTACTCAGGAAAATCAAAGATATTCTCCATCAGTGAGGTTATAAATACTGAAATTTATAGAAGAATGCCAGCAATACAAAGCAAAAGAAAGATTAATACAGACAAAACATTTATTTGACACACCAAGGCATGCCCCTGAAGGATATGTTCAGAGAATTTCATTTAATCCTGGGTGGAAGGAAAGAATAAAAGTGACCTAGGGTTGGATTGTGTTTGGCCCTGAATATTGTGACAAAGAATTCATATTTTATTCTCTTAGGTGATAGAGAATTGACAGAAACTCCAAGGCAAGTGTGAAATGAACACAAGTGTGTATTAGAAATATTCTGACATCATCAGGTAGAATGGGTAGATCTGGAAAGATGAGACCAAAAAGCCAAAATAAGGTCAACACTTGAGCAGTAATGCAAGAAGTAATTGTGTAATGGAAAATAGATTATATATCACTCAACTTTTATGACGAATGCCAACATTTTAGATCTGTTCTTTGAGGAAGGTATTTGAATAATTCAGTTAGGACAGTCTCTGAAGGGCATTTTCCATTCTATGTATAGTTTATTCTTGGAGTGGCCAGGAGGTATAATGCTATTCACAATACAATCTTTTTCAAAATAAAGAGCAATAGCTTTTCCTTTCACATTTGGTTTTTTGGCTGGAAGAAACATTAGATCTATTCTTACTTATGAGTGAAGAATATATTGTTCTCATTTATGAAGGAGCATTATGTATTATATGATATAGAGGTTGGAAAAGCATGCATTTGAAATAAACAAAAATAGATGTCTTTACCTCTATTTTGCAAGAGAAGGGAGAAAATTTTTATTCTTTTCTCTTTGTGGCACTGGTGGGAACAACACAAACTGCGATGGAAGGAGTTTTGGCACCACATAATGTTATGTTACACTAAGTAGAGAGTAAGCAAAATGCTAAAAACTAAAGACAAGAAAATAATGGAAACACTATCCAAATGTTAGCATAATATGCCAATTGAGGTATATGCTTCTGTTAAGAGTACTATGTCTTGGTCTGTCTGGTTTCCACTGATAGATACACGTGGGATGTGTTGACAGCAATATTATTACAGAAACAGACATGTGAACCTTGCTTAATAAAAGATCCCATTGATTAGCATTTACCTTAATGCTCACAACTCAGAATCATGAATCCATTTGCTTAGAATGCCAAGTTGAAAAATGTTACCCTGAAGAGTTTTTAGATGTGAACATAATCCAAACCAATGTAAAATGGATGATATTATTTTACATTCTCTGGAATTAAATGAAAGAGAATTTAAGAATTAAATGAAAGAGAATTTAAGAATTCACATGATGGATTTGTATTTGACATCAGCAAAGCATGCTAGAATATAATAGCAAAAATTTCTTGTAATTTTTCTTGTGAAATTAATTTGTAGAATGCAGGAAGGATAATACAGATTAGGTAACATTGTAAACAAGTTAACAATTACTGAACCACCCAGGGTTTATTTTCATAACCAAGAGACCAGCAATGAGCTTTGGCTTCCAATTAGTCAAAAAGAAAATTGACCTTTGACTATTATTGCTCTAACATGAGCTATGTAGAAATTATTCATAGAAGATTAAAATAAACAAATGGAACCAGTATAATTTAAGCAAACAATTTAATCCAGTTTGAAAGGCTATTATACCATCAAGTCTTCCATTAGCTTGTTTTTTCTACAGCTCTGTTTATGCTTCAATTTGAAGATTTTTTTTAAATTTTGACTTCCAACTTCTTCTGCATTAGCTATAATTCTCTATTACCAACAATGGAAACAAGAGGCAAGGAGTTTATGAATAGGATTTAATTAAATTGAAAAAAAGAACTTATAATCAGTAGGACCTTCAGAAATACACACACACACACACACACACACACACATATATATGTATATATATACTGTATATATAAAACGAATAACTAGATGATATACTTTAATATTAAAATTTTAATAAAAATTTTCTTACCCGAGTATGGAATCAAATATAACTGATTGAATAAGTAAATATTGAGGAATTTCCCCAATGTTATACAACAAGTGACAACAAGAATACTTTCTACATTATGTTTTAATACTAAATGTTCATATAGGACAGTGTATTGTACACAGTCTGTGGTCAACGTTTTTCCTCTCAGGCCTTTTCTCCTCTTTAAGAGATACAGTCAAAAGGCTGATTTTTTTCCTTCAGGAAACAGTTACTTCAGAACACTATATTCAAAACATTTCATGAGACATGATAAGATATAAAACAAAAAAAATTTCATTAAGGAGAGTCATATCAAAATACTTTATCACATCAAAATAATTGCAGCTAATATTCCAAACTAAAAATTGAAAAGCAAGAACTCATTTATTTTTATTATACATTAATCTCATTCTGTTTCTTAGAAATTTACTTTGATCTTCCAAGTTAGGACTAAGTCACAGATTGATTTTGGCCCTTTCTCTTGAGTAGAACCCATCAGAAATACAGAAGTACATGAGTACGTGCACGCACGCACGTGCGCTCACGTGTACACACACACACACTTGATACCCTGTTAGAAAGTCAGAACCATAAACTTACAGGTTTTATGATGTCACATCAGATATCATGGATCCTATAACTGTTCTTCATCCATGTTACCTAGCAAAAGTTGTCCCAATTATTAAACTTGCCAAAACTGCAATCCAGATGGTACTGGTCATACAGGCAATTACAGGACAGTGAAAACTAGGAATATTCAGGACAGCAACAAGCTTTCAAAAGTGAAACATGTTGGACACAATACTGTGACCAGTTTATTGGAAGTCTATTTAAATGCAGAAAAAAAACATAAGCCAAAAATATTCCAAAGATATTTATGTTTATTGTTTTAAATTAAATAGAAAAACACATTAGAAGATACATGTTCTATATTTTAATGATTCCAGAATTTAGCTCCAGCACATTTATCTTAAAATACAAAGTATCTGTGATTAATTTTTATTGAAATTTAAATCCTTCCTATTTTAAAGAATAACCTTCCAGTGAGAAATTGAGACCTGAATTATTTCACAGTATTATGCTTGAATATAAACTTTGTTTTAAGGAGCAAAGGAAGTTTACTACCATGAATAGTAGGTTTAGCTTTGAGAAGAAAGGGAAATCTGCTAAAAGAGAAACATTAAAAAATCATTTCCTGATGATTTTTAATACTAAAACAATATTTGATAATATGCCTTTTATAAGAAATTTTGAGAGCAAAATCATGGCAATATGCTCTTCTCCTTACTATAATGGACTATAGTAATCCTTCTACCAAGAATAAAATCACCAATTTCAGGGGGTGATTGCTAAAAGCCTAAGTGCATGCTTTGTAGGAAAATCCTATTCTCCATGAAAGTAAAATACCTGTATCTTTAACCAAAATTTGAGCCATTATAAATGCCATATTTTACATTTGCTATTCTGATTCAGGAAGAATAATGAAGCTTGGAGGACAACACATTTAGTTTTTATGACATTATAACATATGCATTATTGTTTTACTTCTGTACTCAGGAATCTTTTCAACTGTCCAACTAAACAATTTAAAATTATTTGGGAAAAGGAGAAAGGGAGTTTACTTTACTTATATTCTTCAGTTCAACTGAAAAACCAAAGAACATCTTTACCTCCTTTTGGGTTCTCAATATATTTCAGCATCAAAGTAATTATTAGGGCTTTCACTTCATTAAGGATAAATCAGTGGAAAATTTAACCTTATATTTCATATTCTGGCTATTCAATGTCATATCTGATGAAAACTGGATTCTTATTTATTTTACAGTAAAACTATCTTAAAATCCTGCAACCTTGCCTTACTTTATCAACCAACAATAATTTGTTTGTCTCTTGAAAATTGAAAGCTCTCATTTACTGTATTCTTGCAGTAGGACACAATATGCATAATCAATAAAATGACAAGCCAACATTCTGCACTGTATCTGCAAAGCTGCATTTGGCAAATACACTGTATTTGGCAAAATTGAAATGCACTCTATAGATTACAAATAAGACCTGGAAAAGAATATGCCAAAGATTAACTGCAAGAATATACATTTTATGTTATCAGTTTCTTTCCCTTCTCCTGAAAAGATATGTTTTATTTCAATTCTAAGCAGTAATTTGTATGAACATTAATGGGAATCTATAATTTGCATATTAATTTGACTTTTAAAATAATATTATGTAATTGGCAAAATAAAAATGTCTTATGGAACATTGTAAACTTTTTTCCATGTATATGCCAGTCAGACTCTTTTAAGAGATGCTATAGTAAGAATAAAAATGAGATATATTTGGAAAAAAATGAATTCATTAAATATTGTCATTAAAGAGATGATGTAGATGCATATTGAAAAAATAATTGTTCTTCACATTATACTCATACACATTATATAAAGTATAAGGGAGAAATTTTTGTCAATACAAATCTACATCAACTATCTTTTAAAACAATATTTTACTGACAGTATTTGTTTATTCTTTGATTACACAATGAATCTCAATGCATTACAGGGAGCTATTTCCAAAGTAGGTTATATCTTAAGGCAATTAGATCTATATAGAATGAGTGGAAGTGATGAAAAACTAGATGATGCATATACAGTAGAAAAATGCAATCATAATGTAATTTGTACTAAATTTTAGTGTTTAGTACAGAACTATCCTGTATGCTTTATGACTAATTCTGCCATAGCCTGAAAGCATCTACTGACATTTCAAATATATTTGTATAATTTTTTCCCAGATTAGTATTTTCAATGAAATCAGTGGATTCTTTGATAAAATATTACTCTTGAATTTCCATATTTTCTTTACATACTTGCATTTGAAATAAAAAATTAGTCACTAGTAAAAAGAAAGGGCATTATTTTATTCAACATTTCTTTTTTATTTAAGATGAGCATTCCACTTATTTTCTATTGGTGAGAAAAGATGTGCTATTAAGACTGCATAAAGTTTTCTAAATTTCCCATAAACTCATTATCATTTTAAGTACATTAAAATTGTTGTCTTGTTGATTAGAAGAATTACCACTTCAGTGACCTACTGATGAACAGTAAAATATAAGTGGTGTACCAAAATTAGCATAAAGATAGAAATACATGACTGAAAAGTGAAGCCTACGAATGAAAGGAATGAAGAGGAAAAAAAAGAAAAAGAAAGGAAAGCAATCTCACAGGAATGAACTCTGGGATTCCCTAAGAGAAACTAAGAAAGGTTGCAGAAATACTATTCAGGAAAACGGAAGAGTTTCCTTTTGTTTTGGAGGCCTTTATATCAGTTCCTTATCTTTCCCAGTATTATGATGTGTCACATGGTTGATTTAATCCAGATTTAATCCATGGTTAATGCACAATTCCAGTGATACCTGATATGTAGGTAAAATCTCCTTAGCTCTGGTTACCATGTCAGTAAAAGATAGTCTTGTCCTGTCAACCCCTGAGCTAATGGAAATGCAAATAACAGATGGTGGTTTCATTAAAGATGATGAAATAAAAGCATTTACAGTTCACTTTGCTGTTCTTAAGGCCTATCAAACACAAAACAAATTTAAAAAGGGATGAAAACTTGGGAAAAAAAATAAAACCCTTTCCATAACTAACTAATAACTGACAATAAACTGTGATGACTAGCTTTCCACTTGGACTAATAGGAGAAACCAAGTTAAAATGGAACGTATCATGGGAAGGGCATATATTTTATGAAGTGTCATGATCCTTAGATATCCTCCAAAGATGATTTGTTTGAAGCTGCCATGAGACACAGCATATACACAGGCAAGAGAAAGGCAAAATCTGCTTCCATACAATTCAGTTATATGTTCCCAAATGGTACGAGATGGGAGTAGAGGGGAATAAATGGCTAATAGCCTACATATGATAGTGTCTGCTGGATCATACAGATTAAAGTGGGGAAATGAGAGAGAAGGAACAGTAACCACCAGCAATAAAGACGTAGGGAAAGTAAAACTGAGAGATTTACACTGTGAACTACAGAGACCTCTGGATGTCAAAAATAGAGAAAAAAATACGGCCTCTGGGAAGAAGATAAAACAGATTTGGGGAGGTGGGCTTGACATCTGAAATTAAAATAGCTTCTGTGGGCTGATCTGACTCACCCTCCCACTACTTCCCACACTAGAGTTCAGTAAATAGCTGACTTTGTTCAGTGATTAATAGAAAGAAACCAGTGCAGAAAAAAGGCAGAGGTAAAGATTGATCCCACTAAGAGAGAGTTAGAAGTTCAAAGAAGATATAGTGTCTTCAACAAAGGGAAAATAAACAGCAGAAATGATAAAAAATGGAATGGTAGAGCAAAAGAATACATGGAATAAAAAATTATGATGTTTAAATTACATTTGAAGTTATAAAATAAAAAGAACTGAAAAATCATTTGGATATTTCTGACAAAAAAAGCTAAACATAAAAATAATTATAGAGCATATTATGAATAGTTATAGAGGTAAAATAAATTTTACATAATTGGTATTCTTAAAGAAAAAAAAACTTGTTTAGACATATAAAAGGAGAAAAGTTTCCCAAAATAATGATTGAAATCTGAGATTAAAAAGCATAGAGCCCTTAAAATGTCTTGTTTTGAAGAAAATTACCTAAACATCAATGATTTCTTCAGTTTTACCTTGGTATTTTTATCTTAAATTGAGATAAATTCAAGTTAGTTATTAGTTAACCAACAGCACATATAGCATAGATCATATCTGGGTCTTATATTTTGTGAAATTGTCTTTTAATTAATCTACTCTTCTATACAAACATATCCATACAAAGGTATAACACGATATTCACAAAATGTTAATTTCTGGGTAGTAGAAATTTGAAATTGTTTTAAAATTTTGAATGCCTTTATTTCTAGTAATCATGTTTCATTTTACAAAATACAATGAATTCACTGAGTTAAAAAGAAACTGAAAGGAAAGGCAGAGATTAAAAGGAAAAATGAAAGATTTCAGTTGATCTACTACTTTAGACTTACGACCCTCCCATCCACAGAGAAATCAGATAATTTCTCTAAAATACAAACACAAACATGTTAGTTTTATCTTAAAATCCTACAAGATTTTTAATAAATTGTCCCAACAATCTGAGTCTAGTCTAACTTTTAGCAAGTTTCACCATATTGCTAAGGTGAGGTGATTGAAAAATGACCTTTCAATTCTTCCTAATCCAGCCCTGCCAGGTATTTCCAATAATAATTCTCATCTTTCTGGACATGGTGGTGTATACCCTGTAATCTCAGCAGATTATGAGGCTGAGGCAGGAGGATAAGCAAGTTCAAAGCAAGCTTCAGCAATTTAGCAAGGCTCTAAGCAACTTAGTGAGAACCTGTCTCAAAATAAAAAATAAAAACGACTGTGAATGTGGCTCAGTGATTAAGAGCCCCTGGATTTAATCACTGTTACAAAAAAATAAAATAAAAAGAGAGAGAGAAAGAATCTTTTTTGATGAGGAGGATACCTTAGTTTGATGTAAGTCAGAGTTTAACGCTATTAAATAGAAACTTTTTTCCAATATTCATCTATTTGTGACTCAAAATATTGAATGTATGTATTGCAAGGATATGCAGGTATTTACTATGAAAGAATATTAAGCACTTTCAAAACTCAGGTACCATTTAATCCATCCCCTTCCTGTTATAAATAAGAAATCAGTTCTAGAGTGGTTTAATTGTCTAAAACCACAATACACTCAGAATTAAAATCAAGTGACCTATCTCTTCAGTGCTTTTCTCCTAGAGATGGTTCACAAATCTAGAAGAAGGAATCATTGGAAAACGGGAGTGGAGAGTGGAGTTTTTGCCCCTCATACAGAATTAGCACTAACAAATTTTTGCTTTTAGTATTGCCTGAGACAAAATTATTGCTAAGGTGAGGTGATTGAAAAATGACCCTTCAACAGTTCATTTCAGCCTTTTGCTTTTATCTTTGTCTCTAACTTCTCTGTGACTCATCTCATCTATTAAAGAAGGTGACTCTACTCTGCCTACTTTAATTCAAGATTTGTCAGGCCCAACCTAAAATGCACGTTTTCTAAGGACTATGTTATATGCACAAATGAAAGTCATTTTTAACTGTGGGTTAATCATGTAAATATATTTGTATGACTAGTCATGCTTGGAGGAAATGAAATGATTATGTAGCAGTTAGTGGACAACTCAGATTTGAAAACTGGATACAGATACTCTACTAGTACAAAATGAAATGATTATGAATTTCACCTTTAAAAGACGGGTATACAAAAGCTCCATTCTCACATTCTCAACCAGAACTACTAGTCTTTTTTTTTTTTTTTTTTTTTTACAAATTACAAGGAGTTTGGGATCCCCTAAGTATTCTCATGAGATTTTCTAATGGGTGAAGAGTCATTGGCTCGTCACCGGAGTGTTTTACTGAATGTGTACCTCTGAGTTATTAAGCAGACAGAAATGATGACAAAAGTGAAAAATCATTGGATGAATTTGATGGACTTTAGTTTGAGAAAATAAAACACACATTATTATTAACACTGCATGAAAGTGAAATAATTCCTTTCTGTACTAATGAGTAGGCTTTCTGGTGAATTTATTTGAATAAACAATTAAGAATCCTGGGCTAAGTTTGTCCTTTCAGGGTTTGGCCACCAATTTATTTTTAAATCTTCGTATACCAGAGTCAAAAAACAAAACCAAAACCAAACAAACAAACAAACAAACAAACAAAACCCAAAACCCCAGTAAGTTCACCTGGATCTATGATCTATAAATTTAAAGTCATTTACTTTTTATCCCCTTAAAACCTACAAAATTTAAAGAGGAATTTTCTTTTTTAAAAAAGGAAGTCGGTAAAATATTTCTTAAGAATACATGAATAGAAAAGCAGAGTAAGTTTTCCTTACCAAAGAAATAAAGTCATTTTGTCTGAATACTAAATGATCAGAGTTTCAAACCACAATTCCAAGCACTGACCTCAAGGCCAGTAATCTTTTCACATTCATAAAATAATTTATAAGCTTTTTGGTACAAGTACTCTTTATTAAATATATACATATATACAGATTTTACTGGGCCTCATTTTACTAAAATCAATTTGTGAATGAGGGATTTGGACTGGATGATTTCTAAAGCATCTTTCAGCCTTAAAATGTACTGATTCTATGAAATACCTAGAGATAGATTCTTGTCTAAGAAGGATTCTCAAATATGATTTACAATTAATATTTGTGACATTTTACAGGGTTCATATACAACTATTACAAGGCAATACAATAACTAAAAAGTTGATGCCAATTAATTTATATAGTTTCTTTTCTAAAAAAATAAGAGCTCTTATCTGCAAGGTGGCCATTCTATCAAAACGTTCCCCCAAACACTAAGAACACTTTCATTCACACACACCTAGAGCAGGTAGAAAGAGATATAGAAGAAAAATCTGGAAGTAACACAACAACCAAATCAACCCAATAGACCTAAATTGAGCTGCATAAGACGGTGCAAGAAATTCAATTAAGTTGTTAAGCTTTGTAATAAAAGAAAAGTCAGTACGTGAAAATCCTGATGAATTACATAACAGAGTCAGTGGCTATAAATTTTTTCTTCATTTCTTTCCTTTGCTTGCTTTCATTGTAAAATACTCACCTTAGTTATTAAACCTTACCAGAAACTCTCATAAAACAAATACAAAATCTACCTGAAAGTACAGAACTATGGACACAAAAAAATGTCCGAAGGTTGGCATTTCAGCAGCTAAGATAGATCCATGTTGGGAAAAACATTCTGAATATTTTGTGATTCTGATCAAATTCAGTGATCCTTATCAAATTTGAGACACATAATCTATCAGATCTTACAGGCCCAGATTTTTATTTTCCAGATACATGGTGCTTTTTGTCACTTACAGAACAATCTGTACCAAATTTTCATTGTATTTTGAAAACCAGTTGCTGAAATCGTACTAACATTGACTTATCTCAAAGTAGCTAAGTGAACAAATATACCTGTTATCCTCTATCAATGGAGGAGAAACAATATTGTGGATATGATGTTGACTCTAACTATATTTCCTTCATTAAAGAATGCAAAGTCCTCTGCTAGGCTATAGTTCTTCAGCATGCATTGACTGTTCTACTATTTTAATAATATTGTAGGTAACTGTGACAGAGCTTTCCTAGGACACAGTGTCTAGGAGAGTGCCTGGAACACAAGAGGCTTTAGGCTCTGAATAAGTATGCAGGGAGTAAATACAGTACACACCTGAATGAGCTACTGCGAAAAAGAATTCATACAAGGAGTGAAACTTTGGCTCAGAGCACAAAATTTCAAGTCAACCTTTAAGTACTGTTTGGCCAACTTATGAAAGGAAACACATTTCCCCTGGTCTATGTCTTTGTTTTTGACACTGCAGAATTTTCACTCTATTGATCAGTGTTTGTTTTCTTCCGTTTTCCTTTCACCGATGTTTTGTTTAATAGGGAAAATCCTTTTCTTGTGGGTTCTAAGAGAATCTCCAAAGGTCACTGCATATGACATCAAATAAATGATTCTGGTTAAGGGCAGTGCCACTGGGAAATTTAGGGTGGCTGGTTGATATTCATTGGGTATTAAAAGTGTCATAGTCTGTTTTCAAATTTCAATGCAAAAATGTGCACCACATATCTTTAATAGCCCTATTACTCTTGTTTCAACTTTCCAGGATGGTCTGTATTCCATCTAATTTGAATGCTGAATAGATCCTTTTTAAACCCTCTTTCTGAAAAGAAAAATGGTTCACTTTCTCTTCACTGAGGAATTAATTAACTCTCCCAATAACCGGCTTATATTTTTTTAAGTGGAAAAATTACATAGAATTTTTATTTTAGTAAAGAATAATTATATTTAAAAACATTGAAAAAGATAGTCTGCATTTTCATCATCTTTTAGGAAACTACTATAGCAACAAAATTACATTAGACTTTCTGATTTCTCCATAGTGTCCTTAGATAAGTAAACAACCCAATAGACCATGTTAAATGCCCCAAATGTGACTGGAAAGAGAATACGGGCATATTTGTCTATTTTACTTGTGCCAGATCCAGCAGGTGGAGGAGCAGGAGGAGGAGCAGAGGCTGATGACTTCCCAGAAGCCCCTGGGGTGTTAACTGTGGTCTTAATTCGCTCCAGTCTTGAGCCAAACACACGACGAGTAGAAGCAGATCCAACTGATGTTTGTCTCAACACACCCCCAGTTCGACTAGGAGTAGGAGAAGGAGCAGATGGAAGTGCTCTTGCAGCAGATATCGTTTCGGCTGCATTTGCCCGGCTGAAAGGGTTTGGACTGGAAGCTAAGTATGACTTAGATGTGGCTTCAGAGGATTCTTGAACAACTGGAGAAGATTTGCTAGGATGATTTCCCACCTCAGTTCTGTTGCCAACATCAGATTCCGAGTGGACCAAGGCATTTGTTCTTTTCCTCATGTTCAAACTGGCATTTGTATTCTGAAAAGGTAGTTTAAAAATTTAATTGGTTATGTAACTTTTTTTTTGTAGATTTCTACAAAATTTCAAAGGATGAAAACACATAAGTCCATCAAAGAAACCTTTATTAATCTGCTGTAGCTACTCAGCTGAACTCAAAAGTATTAAAATACATAGCAAAAAAGTATATACTTGAAACTATGAATAAAAATCTTATATTTCAAAATATGATCCAATCTATAAATAGAGTTAAAATACTTAAAGAAGAGTAGATTTTATTACTACTTAATACTTGTTTTTAATTTAAGAGTACATAACTATACTTAGAGAAGGTCTTTGTTCAGTTTTATTACAAATAATTATTCTGTAATATGTCATATACCTTTTAGAGTTTTATATATGTTTAAGACCTTTATTTATAAGTTTTTCTGCACAAAATAATAATGGTAACATCTACATGTATATTATGGTTTGGATATGAGGTGTCCCCTAAAAATCTAACATGTTAGGCCCTGCAGGGATTTTCAAAGGTGAAATGATTAGATTACAAGAGTAGCAGCCTCATCAGTGGATTAAACTATTTGATGGATTGATAGTTTGAATGGACTACAGGCTAGTAATTGTATGCAGGTAGAGGACTAGGTCACTGGGTTTGTGCCCTTGGGGATTGTATTTTGTCCCTGGCTCTCCTCCCTGCCTTTGGGCCTTCCAGCTTCCTGGCTGCCAGGATCTGAGCAGCATTCCTCTGCTACACCTTTCTTTTTTTTTTTTTATTGGTTGTTCAAAACATTACAAAGCTCATGACATATCATCTTTCATACATTAGATTCAAGTGGGTTATGAACTCCCATTTTTACCCCAAATACAAATTGCAGAATCACATCAGTTACACATTCACATTTTTACATAATGCCATTTTAGTAACTGTTGTATTCTGCTACCTTTCCTATTCCCTACTATCCCCCATCCCCTCCCCTCCCATCTTCCCTCTCTACCTCATCTGTTATTGTTCAGTTCTCTCCCTTGTTTTCCCCCCCTTTCCCCTCACAGCCTCTTATATGTGATTTTGTATAACAATGAGGGTCTCCTTCCATTTCCATGCAATTTCCCTTCTCTCTCCCTTTCCCTCCCACCACTCGTCTCTGTTTAATGTTAATCTTTTCCTCATGCTCTTCCTCCCTGCTCAGTTCTTAGTTGCTCTCCTTATATCAAAGAAGACATTTGGCATTTGTTTTTTAGGGATTGGCTAGCTTCACTTAGCATTATCTGCTCTAATGCCATCCATTTCCCTGCAAATTCCATGATTTTGTCATTTTTTAGTGCTGCGTAATACTCCATTGTGTATAAATGCCTCATTATTTTTATCCATTCATCTATTGAAGGGCATCTAGGTTGGTTCCACAGTCTAGCTATTGTGAATTGTGCTGCTATGATCATTGATGTGGCAGTATCCCTATAGTATGCTCTTTTAAGGTCCTCAGGGAATAGTCCGAGAGGGGCGATAGCTGGGTCAAATGGTGGTTCCATTCCCAGCTTTCCCAGGAATCTCCATACTGCTTTCCATATTGGCCGCACCAATTTGCAGTCCCACCAGCAATGTACAAGTGTACCCTTTTCCCCACATCTTTCTTCCAAGATATTCTGCCTTACTTCAGGCCCAGAGTGATGAAGTCAGCAAACCATATACTGAATGAACCTTTGAAATCATGAGCCACACATACAATCTTCCTTCTCTAAGTTGTTCTTGTCCAATATTTTGGTCATAAGAGACTAACAGCTAACTAAAAAACAATGACATTCCTTACTTTAAAAACTTTAATTTCTAAATGCCTGGAACTGATTTTCATGAAAGAATTTTAGGCAATCATACACATTAGTGAAAAATCTAAAAGTCTGACATATTTTAGTTTTCATCAAATTAAAATAGTGAAAATATAAAGGAACATTAATTTATTTTTATTTTTAAAATTTATTTATTTAATTGTACCAGGTATTAAATCCATGGGCGCTTAACTATTGAGTCACATTCCTAGCCCTTTTTATTTTTTTTATTTTGAGGCAGGGTCTTACTAAGTTGCTTAGAGCTTTGCTAACTGCTAAGACTGGCTTTGAACTTGCGATCCTTCTGCCTTGACCTCCTGAGCTTCTGGGATTACAGGAAGGCGAATGCGTCACCATACCCAACTGGAATATTAACTTTAAATAAGAGACTGTATTAGACATTAAACAGCATCAACAAATGGCTGCATAAATATCTGAAATCATACCAATGACAAATAAAGAGCAATTAAATAAAAATGTAATTCACTATTTTCCATCAAATTGCTTTATTTGTAGAACAAGGCTATGTTTGAATTAAATTTCATGGTTAACCATTAAAATCAATTCCTCTCACGATGCAAAGGACACAATAAATATAGCCCACAATAGACTGTCCATACTATCAAGTAAAGTAACAGCTCAGATGGTCCCTAAGTAATCATGTCTGACTTGAGAAAAAAGTACTCTTTTTTGCAATAATTTCTCTTCCCTGATTATATTTACTTCAAGTTATGTTAAGGTTATATAATATCTTCTCTCCCTACAATTTTGTGAAATAAATGCTGGGTGAAGAGATAGAAAAATAGAAGGGAGAAAGAAAAGTAGCTCATAAGTGGATGACTGGAAGGAGCCAGCCTTGAAGGACAATTCACAGATAATGTATAAAGTAGATAAATTGTACACAATTAATTGAGAGTTCCCTTTGGAGAGGAAGGTTTATTCTACAAATATTTTTCTAAGTATCACACTCATTGAGCATTGTTAAAATGTTCCATGCATACTTCATGCATTTGCAAATTATGATTTCAAGGTCCATGAGCTGAGAAGGAAAAACTGTCTCACAAAACACAGAGCCAAAGCAGACTCTGAGAGGTTTAGAAAGCATTCTTCATGTCAGCTTGGAGTATTCTTCTAAAAGCAGGCTGCTGCTGGACTTATGAGAAATTGTAGCCTAACATATGGCACCTAATTTTGGTGGAGACAATTGAAACCAAAATTGTCATCAACCTAAAAACTAAAGACAACATTACTTGTCCTGCACTTTTGCTCTACAAAGCACATTATAAATGACATTTAATCAATCCTCAGATTTTGAATCTCTTTTTATAGAAATGTATAGTTCATTATAATTAATTCTAAAATACTATCTGCATGATAAGAAATATACAAAGGATAAGGTATATCCCTAAAGTTTAAAAAGTGAATACTACCATTTTAAAGAAAATGCACATACCCCCAAAATAATAAATATTTTTAAAAAAGTGCCAGGAGTTGTGGCACATGCCTGTAATCCCAGTGGCTTGGGAGGCGGAGGCAGGAGGATCATGAGTTCAAAGCCAGCCTCAGCAACTTAGTGAGACGCTCAGCAGTGAGAGTTGCTGCCTCCAACTAAAATACAAAATATGAAACAGGGCTGGAGATGTGGCTCAGCGGTTGAGCATCCCTGGGTTCAATCCTCAGTATCAAAATAAATAAATAAATAGGTATTTAAACTGAGACAAAATGTTAAGTATCCTAAGAATAGAGAGGAAGACAGTGAAAAAGAATGAATTAAACACATAGCAGATATATATATATATATATATATATATATATATATATATATATATATTAAAATGTAATCTGATGTTTTCCATACTCTCGTTGTTCACTAAAAGTTGGGGTGTCTGTGATCTTTAGAAACCTTTATTTTTCCTAACACTAAATTCTAAGAATTTGAAGACTTCTAGTTCCAGCCAAAATGAAGTGACAGAGGCTAAATTTATCCTTCTTCCTAAAATCACCAAAAAACTAGACAAAATAACTTTTTTTTTTAAAGACACTGGTTATTAGAGCCATAATCACTGAGAGGGAAGAAACAAACTTAGTTTTCTTGCTGTAGTGCAATAAAGGTTTCCTTGCTGTAGTGCAATAAAGGGGAACCCAGAAAAAAACTGGAAGATTCTGCAAATTGAAGAGATGGATCTAACAGTCTGGGGAGACCAGAGACTAGAGTTCTTAGGGCAAAGTAACAGAGAGAAAGTAGAACAAAGTGGAACTCCAAAAATCTAAAGCATGCCCCATTTGGTATTTTGCTAAGCCAAGATCAGTTTAAGAGTGTGGGGTAACTTACCCAAGGCTGAAATAAAGGACCATCTTAAAGGATTTGAGGAAACAGTATCTGATGCTCTCATGAAGCCAGGAATAATGTATGTTCCCAACAGCCAGACTGGAAAATGTCAACATTCATGTAGCATTTGGTAGAGGGCTCAGAAGGTCCTAACCTCGGTAGTACAGTATAAATAGCTCTAAACATTGCCCTGGTGCTGCCTTATAAATTTTAATAGCAAGACTGGGAAGGATGAAACTGAACTGAACTGATCCATAGAACAAAGCACAGGACTATCTACATTCTTCATTCCTTTTAGACCATTATTCTGTTATTCTCTTGGAACTTCCCCAAATCCTGTGAATCATGTTCTTTATAATAGATTGTTTTTAAAATGGCACCAATTAATTATATCTATATTCATATATTTTGTAATGTACACATTCCTCCTTCATCAAAAGAGAGAGTCTATGTTCCAATAAGCTTCCTTATGACTTTTTTTGGCTAACAGTATGTAGTGGAAACCATGGTGTGTTGTTTCAAGAACTCAAGAGTTCTTGCTTGCTTTCACTCTCTCTTGAAACACTGCCACCATCACCATAAAGAACAGGCCTGGGGCAGCCGATTGGAGGATGAGAGATCCTTTGGAGCAGAACCAGTTGTCGAAGTAAGGCTATCACAGATCACCAAATAGCTAGCTTACAGTAGACAGGCAAGTGTGTCTCATTTAAGAGATGGACAACTTAGGCAAGCTTAACTGAGATCAAAACAACTTCTCAACTGATCCACAGACAAGAAAGCAAAAGCAAATATCTGCTGTAAGTACAGGAAACAGTGTCGTGGTTTGTTATGCAGAATCATTGTGACAATAGAAAACATATACAGACTAATTAAATCAAGTCCCAACAGGACTTGTTTCCAAATCTCTCTTGTGAGGGAAAGTTTCCAGGACATTATAGGATAATGAGGCTGACTTGCCTAGAACTCACAGAGAACCCTTTAGGGGGTGCTGTTGCCTAACTTCATGTACCAGCTAAAGGACCAAGGTATTTTCTCTTGATAATTCCATTTTTCAATAATTATAACATATTAATACTGGAAGAAATTTTATTAACCACTTATTCCAGCTCTTTCTTTTGCAGTAGAAGAAAATAATAGCAGAAAGGTCTTAACTGGCTGGAAGTCAGTGAATTATATACCAAGTGTCTAACCTGCTGGCATGAAAAGCCTCTTCACTCTACATTGTGCAAGAAGATTTAAAGCACATAAAAGGTACCTCCGTCTATTTGACTCAGTCAAGTATTTGTGATAATCAAGAATACAGCTAATAAAAATCATTCAGGACTCAGACACGAAAAAGGAATACATATCTTTTCAATGTCATAATGAAGCACTAATTAAAAGGTACACCAAGGCATTATTAAGTCTCTAGGATAATTTAACTAAGTATGATTTTGGTATTTAATATTTGATTAGAATCTAAACTCTTCAAAATTTACATACTAACTTATAACTTCCTATCTAGTAGAGAATACCATAAGTTATGGTTTTATTTCCCTGGTATATTAGGCACCTCTGTATCTAATTTAGCAATCTTATTCTAGTATTCATTTTTTAAAAAATGCTTACAGGTAACCATTTCTCAAAAAGTTTTAAAATATTTTTTCCTATAAGTGTTTCCTTAATTAATTAAGGAGTCAAGCAAATCCTTGACATATGTTCATCCTATATTTGTAAGAGTTGTGCATGTGTGTAATTTTTTTTTTTTTTAATCACGGATTGAACCCAGGCTTGTTTAACCACTAAGCCACACCCCCATTGCCACTGCACCCAGCAAGTCATGCATTTGATGATTTGAAAATTATACACTAAAAACATCTACTATGTAATGAGGTTTAAACAGCAAAGAAACATAAGCATAGATATGAAGAATATACTGAGAAAAAAAAAGAGAGTCCAGGCAAGAGATAGTATTAGTCTAAGATTATTAGAAAGAAGAATCAACAAAGCAAGAGATTTCATGGGAATGGAGGAGGTAGTATGGACAATGTCACTAAGATTACTGTCTGAAAACAAAGATCAAATCTTTATATTCCCAGTTTAAAAGTGTTGATAAGTTCCTATGATATAAAGACCTTTATAAATTATTGTAAAGAACATAGTAGGAACCAACTTCATACTTGATCATTTGCATTGGTATGGACATATACAGAATCAAAATACTTCTTCAAATTCTTCAAAAAATTGTATATGGTCTCTAAAGGTACTATATCTTTGTTTATGGGGCAGATGTCTAGAATATTGTAGGTAGTGCCTGAGACATATAAATTATTTTGACTCAATCCCAAGTCTGACTGAAAATACCTAACAAGTTTCAATATTTCATATATTATTCTTTACATAAAGGAAAGTGGAATTTGACTGACTTGGGACTTCAATCTATGCTCTCTGCTAATAGCTAAATGATACTCAAGTTATTTTGTACTTATGTCTCAGGGTCTAGTATGCAAAAAAATCGTTGACATTTTCCATGATGACAAACCACAAAAGGATTGAGAAATCTGATGACCTAGCTGGCACAGAACTCACTAGGAATGATATTCACATAGCCATCAAGTTTTGGAACAACTAATGTGTCAGTCAGAGTGATGATGTGTTTCATGTAAGAGTGTAGAGACTTCAGAGGCTGCATTAGTATTCAGCAAACCCATAGTGTTTCCAAAGAGGAAAGGCACCTAAGCTTCATTTGAATTTTAAAAAATTATTTAGTTTGAAATCATTTTGTCATTAGTCACAATAGCCTGAAGCAAAGAAACTGGTGGGATAGAGATGTGAGGTGGCAGATTCAAACATTACCAACAAATTAAAGCATCAACAGGAAAATAAGAGCAGATCCAAGCAATTCGTCAATCATGACTATGATCTGACACAATTTCTAAAGGAGTATTATCAAACTGCAAAAAAAATTCATCTCAACTTATTACTCTAGCAGCAAGGAGATAAAGTGACTAAGATTAGATTTGCAGAATGCAAGAAGCTACTTTCATATTGCTTGCTTGAGAAGCTAATGAAGTTTAATAAAATGTAATTTAACTCTCCTAAATTAAAAACTAACAAGGCTAATAATGAACAGGTTTATCTTCCAGAATATCAATGAGTCACATACAAAAAAAAAATAAGAATCCAATAACGTAAAGACATTTATTCAAGGCCACTCAGACAGGATTTCAGGGGTAGCCACATATCTTATTTAATAAGAAAACAAACAAGTGTGATACATCAGCTAACACTAAACCCCAAAGTAATTTACTGAGCACTATCAACAGCAGTTCCAGAAAGTGCTACCATGTAGAAATGAAAAACATCACCTCCAAATAAACATAATAAATATTTCATAAATATTTACCCAGGGACTTTATCATATATTGAGCTCCAAATTGTAGAAATGAAAATGCTGAGTTTCCTATTTATTGTATTTCATTTCCTTCCAGTGATAGTATTTAATTCACTGTTTGTATTTCCATAAGCTATAGAAATATTACTTTCAATATTAGGTGCTGAGATAAATTTATGTATTCAATTTGGAAATACCAAAAGAATAGATCTTTAAAAATTCATTCATTTTGCCTTTACATATTTGGAGTTCAAAGTTTAAAACATTAGGATTCCTTTGAGATAGGAGATTTTGTGGTTAGTTTTGTTTCAGAGTAATTTCTAGTGTTTCTTTATATTTGTACATGCATTGTACAATAAATATATGGTTCCAATGGGTGTAACTGCTTTGTTGGAGATTTCACTAGTTAGAACAGAAGTTCTCAGCTTGGTCAAGTGGATTTCTCTAGCACAGGAGCTTCTTTCTCTAATGCTGCCAACAGAACCTTGGAAAAGGAAGAGGTCAAAGAGACTCAACCTACTTTCTCTAAATCAAACCTTAAGATGAATGAATCCTTTCTACTAGATAAGGAAAAACAGTATTGTAGTCATGTGAAATATTTATAAGAAAAATTTGGAAGCTATTTAAAGACTCAAAGTCTCAAGCCATATTTGCAAAACTTCATCCATTAGTTTTTAGTGTTATTGCCAGAGATCCAGGGATTCGAAATTGAAAAACACTGCTAAATTGTTAGATTACAGGCCCCCAAATCAGTCAGACCTAGATTCAAATGCTGCATTTGTTATTTACTAGCTGTTTTTAACCTCTTGAAGCTCAAAGAAGGCTTGATACAGGATTAACAATGGGTTAATAATGGTACCTTCCTCAAAATGAATAAATAAGGTAATGCATGTAAAGCACTTAGCATGATGTCTACCATGTAGTCAAATGAATATTAGAAAAAAAACAGCTGAGGTCAAATAATAAGTCTCTGCCTCCAAAAGAAAAAGATACATCACTCAGAAATGAATCATTATAAGAAATGAAATTTGAGGAGATACTTTTATATATCTATAAATTCTGATGATCATTTCTAACCATCAGAAAAGTAGATGAACACTTAAGTAAAAAATGTCTATGGTGAAGTTCAGTCAAGGAAAGGATATTGCTGGCTGAAATGAGAAAGAAATATAAATAAATACAAAATTGAAATGAATATTGGTAGTAATTTGAGAATTCGCATTAGAATTAATCCTATAACTTGTGCATAAAACAAATTAAAAGGATTTTAGGACAAAATAGCAATATCAAAATCTACAACGATAATGGTTGACTCCTGCTGAGTGGTTCTTCTGCTCCTGTCACTAAGTTTACAGGTTTCTAACTGAACTAAGTAAGACAACCATATGTCATGTTCCATGTAGGAAAAACCGTAACCACAATATTTCAATGTCTAAAATAAATGTGGTTGTGTTACTATATCACACAGATCCCTGTCTCTCTCTTTGGGACTTTTTCAGCTATTAGTAAGATCTAGAAAGTGGTCATCAGAGAAACAGGAAAGACTGGAGAAACAGTTGTAATTTCACCCACAAGATGATATTCATACGTTATGCTCTGAAAAGCCATACCCAGAGCATTAGTTCACATTTACAATGTTGGCAACCCAGGCTAGCTGGACCAATTTCTTTATATAAAGGAATATTAAAAAGAATTGTATCTGGATATATTGGTCTGGCATTACAGTATTCCTCTTTTTCCTTCACTTCTTATCCCAACTTCTATCAGTAGTCGAAAGGACTTTTTGCACATATAATTTGGATATAGGAAATGAGGTGATGAAGCCATTAGATGAGGGATGGAAGAAGGCAACAAATGTCAAAGAAGATGACAAATGAAAAGAGCAAAGTGTTTTAATCATTGCTATATATGAATTGAATATTGTTCTTCTTAAAACCATTTGAAGTTGCAACTCTGCATATCACTATATTGGAGGGGACCTTGAAGGAGGTGGCTAAATTTAAATTAAGTCATGAAAATGAAGCTCTTGTTTGATAGAAACTTTGTCCTTACAAAAGAAGGAGAAATACCAGAGATATCTCTCTGTCCACGGTGTGAGGATGCAGTGGGGGCAGCCACCTGTAAGTCAGGACCAGATCCCCTATCAGAAACTGAAACGTGCCAAAACCTTGATCTTCAGCCTCTAGAATTGAGAAATGAATTTATGTTTCTGAAATCACCCAGTTTAAGGGTATTTTATCACATCAGCCTGAACAGAGTAAAAGAATCATCTAACATCATTAAAATTAAATTCAGAATGCAGATTTTAAACATTTTAAAATAGTGAATGTTACTATTTTCATGGGGAAAAAAAAATAAACAAAACCTGGACAACTTTGCAGCTCTCTTCCCTCTCAAAAACTTTGTTCTAATTTAGTCTGTCATCCTTTTCTCCACCATGTGGGTATACTTTTATGTAAATTACAAAATTCTTGGTAGAGCCAAGATACAAGATATGCAGTGACACTGAGATGCTCTTGACAAGAATGACATGTTAAATTTCTTTTTCATATTTTTACCTGTCCTTGAGGAGAGAAAATGTTTTCATACCCACCAGGGGGCATCAATGTTCTCCTCCTAAATGATCAATATTGCCTGGATATAACATTCCTCCACCTGTCTTTAGAATAATTTTTGGTCCCTCCTCATCCAAATCAGAGAAATATAGTTAATCAGAGCTTTTATTTAACTTTCTAGTTTGGATTTAGCTCTAGTTCTTTTTTTAAATCAATCAACATTTTCCCCTCAAATAGGCTCACCTCTTCAGATTATAACTCTTATGTCTAACTAAGTATGTGTGTTGGATTTTACAACACATATTCATTTAAATATTTGAAAACATAATTGCTAACATAACTTTTAACTTTTCTTTGTCACATTTTACATTAAGACTATTTTAGTTCTTAATAGTGGAGTTAACATATACAGATATCTGAAAAAATATTGCAAAATAGTCTTACTACTATGCACAGTAGGGTGACTAAAGGTAATGATAGGATACAGATCTAAAGACACTGATGAAATGTGGCATATATATACAATGGAATATTACTCAGTAATAAAAGAGAATAAAATCGTGGCATTTGCAGGTAAATGGATGGAGTTAGAGAAGATAACGCTAAGTGAAGTCAGCCAATCCCCAAAAGCCAAATGTTGAATGTTTTCTCTGATATAAGGAGCCTGATTCATAATAGGATAGGGAGAGGGAGCATGGGAGGAATAGATGAACTCTAGATAGGACAGAGTTGTTGGAGGGGAAAGGAGGGTGCATGGGGTTATAAATGATGGTGAAATTTGATGATCATTATTATCCAAAGTACATGTATAAAGACACAAATTGGTGTGAATATACTTTGTATACAACTAGAGATATGAAAAATTGTGCTCTATATTTATAATATGAACTGTAATGCATTCTGCTGTCATATAAAAAAATACTGATAAGATACTGAAAAAGCTAGAAGGAAAGAGTTTGGTTGATTCTCTCATAAATAAATGATAAATGTTTGGGTAAATAGATATGTTTGCACTGACTTGAACATTACACAATGTATATATGTATAAAAACTTTACATGATATCTCAAAATACATTATTTTTTATGTTTCATGAAAGTTAAAAATAAATTTAAAAAATAAAAATTAAATTAAAAAAGAAATCTTACTTGATTTTTAAATGCTAACTTTGGTGGCTAAATAAATTTCCCTCTAAAGCCTCCATATCCTTCTATGAAAATGATTTGGTCAACATCACAATACTAAAAAAATATTCAAACTTATTATTTGAACAATGCTTCATTCTTAATGTAGACTTGATAGGATTTGATCATAATGAAATTGGGCTATGAAAAATAGCCTTCCAGTAAGATTCAGGTCTATGCCAACCCTATAGGAGGCTGGCATAGTAAAAGTCTGAGTCACAGAGTTTATCTGCTTCAGCAGACAGCAGGAGGAATGTCTAAAAGAATTTATAAAGGTAGGTCCTCAGTATACTTCAGCTGGGGAAAAGAATTCACAGCTCAAACACTAGTAGACATATGTCCCTTTATAAAAGCATAGCTATGCACTCAGTAAAGGGGTTTTTCACAACTTGAGAAGCTCACTGAATTTTTTTTTTAATTCTCGCCACTGTTTGTCTATTTAATCTAAACATTGATAATAAATAATCTCAGTTGATTTGTTTTTTTAAAATAACTGTAGTTGGACACAATACCTTTATTTATTTATTTTCATGTGGTGCTGAGGATCGAACCCATACTAGGCGAGCACTCTACCACTGAGCCACAATCCCAGACCATCAATTGATTTATGTTTAAGGAAAAAAGCTCAAGTCTCGGGCTTCATCTTCTGTTGGAGTTTACTATCCAGATTATGTGGGTAATAAAATATTCACAATTAATATCATAAGCAATATATTGTTTCACCCCTTCATTTACTCATTCAACAAATTTTTGTTGATTGTCTAATTTTACTTCAAGTTATTTTTCTAGACTTGGAGGGTACAGAGGGTAGAAATATTATGGTCTTTGAAATTTCCTCTAGGAATTATAAAATATTATGGTAATCAATAGATTCCATAAAGGAAAGCAGGAGGAAGCAGGGAGTATATTACTTAGCCTGAGAGCTGGGAAAGTCTCTTTCTGAGACTGACACATGTGAAGATATCAGGGATGGGTAAGGTTCAATCTTGGTAAAAGGGGATAAGTGGAAAAGGAAAACAGTGCCTGGTGGTAGAAGGAAAATTTTTTCAAAGACTTCTTTCAGTACCATAAACATAAAGAAGACCAAAAATTTTCCTTGTCAAGAAAAATTTGAGATCCTTTGAGATGTCCTAAAATCTTCGTTTTCTCTCTTTACTCTTATTCTTCTCTTCAAATAAACAATTAAGACAATGTTTTACATTCTGCCCTAACGTATTAAGATCTAATAGCTGCACTTTTCAGGCAGAAATCTTGAATTATCATTAGTATCTTCACCCTGCATTGAGCATTTATGATAGGCCCAGCACTACTTTAATAAGTTTTACAAATAATCTCACCTGGTTCTTACAACATTCATGAGAAACTATTAATAGTCTCATTTTCTCAATCAGGACACTGAAGTCTAAAAAAGTTGAGTACCTCTCCCAGGGTCATCCAATCAAAATGCATTGGACTTGAATCCCAAATTCATACTCCTAAGCCACTTCAAGAGGTGGGTAGAAACTGCTATCACATATATTTAAGGAATTTTTTTTAAGTCACAAGAATTTGTCTGAAATATGGCTGCAAAATTCCAAACTATGTGACATTTATAAACAGCATTTTCTCTGCCTTGAATATGATTTACATGTGTGTAAGATT
Organism: Urocitellus parryii; assembly: GCF_045843805.1. Classification (NCBI taxonomy): domain Eukaryota; kingdom Metazoa; phylum Chordata; class Mammalia; order Rodentia; family Sciuridae; genus Urocitellus; species Urocitellus parryii. The sequence continues at coordinate 108,776,992 of NC_135540.1, read as the reverse complement.
TGAGTATAAGCCAAACACTGATACTAATTCTTTGTATCCCACAAAATTCCTCCTCTGATTAGATAATCCTTCCAGCTAGAATCTGGGAAAAGTGTTCTGGAGCTTTCCACTGATTATCTTTATTCTCATTCATAATATTCTTCCTACTCTGGTGCTTGTTGCCATGAAGTGCTTAGAGATTTTGTATGACAAATATTCTCTACATTTAAGGCTAAATATTTAAAAATAGGCCTACACTTCAATGGTTTATTTTACAGAACACTTTATTTTAACAACAAATGCAATTTAGTTGTTTTTTCTAACTGAAAAACTTTCTCTTCAAGTTGTTTTCAAATGAATCAACACTCAAAACCTACATCTTCTGTATAGCAAACATTTTTATGATAGTCTTCTGCAAGAGGGAAACTGTTCCTTAACTTGCTTCTACAAATTCTCCCCTCAGTTTAAACAAAATGCTTAAAATGCTGTTTAAAAATCTGCTCTTCAAAAGATATGGTAAAATTGATGGACACATCTCCTTGTACATAAGACACTGCAACTTTGCCTCTACTTGTATTACAAACAGTATCAACTTAAGCACTAGTTGGAAACTAGAGCTCTTAGGTTCTTAAATGGTGAAATTTTCTATCAATAAATACATACATTAAGTTCAGCAATGCATGTGTCAAATGATGTACAAAGCATGGACACAAGAACATGCAGCAGAAGACTTAATAAGCCATCCATTTGTATAAACTCATATTTTTAAATCAATTCTTATCCCCAGTCTTTATACAAGGAAGCACAGTAAATTGATCAGAAAGCAGAGGTTGAATTATCCTGTTAACACAATTCATTACAGATCTACTCCACCTACAGTAAAATAGTGCATTAAGTCACTAGAACAAATTCACATTCTACTCTGACATTTCATAATGCTTATATTATCAAGTAGACAACCCTCTGAATAGCTGAAGTCATTTGGCTGTTCTCCAGGAAATACTTTTACTTGTCCTGAGGAGTAAGTCCCATGGTATGAGCTCTAATTTCCAAGGGGGCACTATCAAAACCATTCAACACTTCACAAGGCTCTCGTGCGGAAACAGCTGTTCATCTAAAGTAAAAAAATTTTAAAACTTTCTCGGAGCCCAGCTAATCTTCCTTGAGCTAGAAAATAAGGTATTAGACTATTTTGCATGTTTTACCACTTTATGACAAGAAAGCCAATTTTGCACTTCAGTAAAGGCAGATTGCAAATTTAGCATGAATTGAACCAGTAGCTGAGTTGCAAGTTATGGCAAATGGCTCATCAGCACATTAATGTATACTGCCAAGATAACCACTTCAGCCAGGCAGGCCGGAAACTAGAAGGCCCAAATATCTGATAGGCAGCAAGGAAAATGTGCCCTCCTTCAAAATCTATAAAACAAATCCTGAAGCCTAAAGCTGTCAAATATCATTATCCTTCATTATCATTTTTATATGGCAGAATTATTAGCTGTTAAAAAACTAAAGTCAGAACCAGAGATTCTGAATCAGGTAGATCAAGATTTGGACTCTGATGAAAATTAGCTGTGTAACCTTGGGGCAGTTCCTTGGGCTATCATTGCTTCAAATTCCTCTGAGATAAAGTGAGGATAATGACAATAACTACTGTTTAGAGATACTAGTGGATAAGAGTAGAGTGCTTAATACACCACTTAGCACATAGTCAATGATCAATACTTATTAAATATTATTATTGTATTAACATTTCACATTCTATCATAGATAGTCCCTGTGGTATAAAATATTACTAAGGAAGTCTCCACTATTTCTAAACTCAGATATTCTCTGTATTTTTTGTTAACAGAATTGGATATCAAAAGAAAACTGTAACTTTCCACCTCAGCAAACGCTGGAAATATATGGTAACCAATGCATTGTGCCCTGTTAAAAATTCATCTTATTTACTATTCCTAGGTGGAGATAATCAGCTTCATTCCTTGAAGCAATGTTAATAACTAGCTAAAACCCAAGCTGCCGAGATCTGCCAATTGTAAAAAAGAGATCATGAAGGGCTCCCATTTAAAAGTTTCCATTGGATTGATGGATGCTTCAAGAAAGGCAGAAAACCAAGATTCCTAGGGATATTATTCTATTTGCACCATCTTAAAATATAGTATACAAAAATTTCTTTCAGATTTTAAATAAGAAAAACATCAACTTCTAAAACTTCTCAAATATTTGACCCCTTCCACCTGCTATTCTCTATCAGTACCCGTGTGGAAAAATTATCTACAATTATTGTTTTCACTTATGGATGGCATTTTTTCTTTCAATCATTTTCAATTCCTCTCCAATCCTTCCTTTGAAATTTTTGTGGCTTATTCCAACTGGCATTTTTTTTTTAAATCTGCAACTTATATACTATCTCAGTAGCATGCAGCACTGCTGATCACTCCTTCCTTGCTTTTAAAAATTTCCCCATAATTCCACATTACAGTAATGTTCCATTTACCTTTTTCAGTCTCTAGTGTGGGATGCTCTTCCTTTGTCTAATCTTAAAATGTTAACTTCCCATGACGTTGGTACTCAATCATCTAAGTTTTCTCAATCTTCAGTGAATGATCCTATCCAGTTGCTTTAATTATAATCTTTATATCAGTCATGAAATTTACATCTACTCTCTCCAAATTTTTTTAGAACTCTAAACTCATATTCAGCAGGACATAATTCAGGTGTGCCAAAAGCATACCAAACTTTTAACTTATTCATTTACTCATCTATCCATTGATAGATTCAATGTGCAACCAATATTGAAAGTCTATTTATGTTCTAGGCATTATTCTTGGCTCTGATGATATGAAATTGAGGAACAGAAAACAGTTCCTATTCCTTTAGAATTGACATTCTGTCACCAAAGGATGTTCTAGTGATAGGAACTTGACTAGGATAGAAGAGACAGTTTGACCAGAGTGCAAGAATTAGAAAAATACTGCATAATTTCACTTTTATATGGATTCTAAAAACATGGAATTCATAGATGCAGAGAATTGAAAGGTGGTTACCAGGTTGGAGGGGGGAGTGGGGGGGAGTAAGGACATGATGCTCCAAGGGTACAAAGTTTCAGTTATATAGGATCAATAAGTTCTAAAGATCAAAAGTATAGGATAATGACTATAGTTAATAATAATGTGCTAAATACTTGAAATTTTCTGAGAGAGAAGACTTTGTACTCTGACCACATATACACCAAAAGAAAAAGGAAATCAGGTAACTTTGTGAAAATATTAATGAATTGACTAGTAATTAGTTCAGTATATGTATATTAAAATATTATACTATACACCTTAAATTTATTAAATTTTAATTAAAAATTATGCCCAAGTGAAATTAATCAGTGGGAGACAAGAGCTGGTAAGCTAGTACCCCAACTTTTTGCCACCTAATGGTCAGTTTTGAGGCTCATCCCTCATATGCTGGAGTTTCCAGTAAGATGAGGACACAATGGTAAAACTGCATATTAATGATACTGGATCACCTTTTCTTCCCTTCTCCCTTGCTCCATATTACTTCTTGGGATCACCTCAAAAATAAATTGTTTGCCAGAAAATACTTGCAACAGAGTCAGCTTTGGGGGCAACTCAAATTAAAATATCTGGATATTAACCAGGATGTCTTGGTTAAATTCTACCAGTGTGAGCCATATTCCTTGCTTCTGGGTCTCAGCACATTTCTCTTCTCACTCTCTGTTTACCACCATCTTCTTTGCCTTCCTTTTATATCTTCTAAGATAGAATCTAAACACTGCTTTCTCTGAGAAATTTAACCTGACACTCCAAAACCTTAATAGACACTGCAATCAGGACTCTGATATCATCACAAAGCATCCTAATGTTTTCTGTATCTTGGCACTTCACATGCTGTGTCAGCACCCTCCCCAACAGCAAGTTTCTTTAGGGCTATGTGGTGCCTTATTGTTTCCTTTCCTCATCAACTAGCACAGTACCAAACACTAGGAAACATTCAATAAAAATAAGTCAAATGAAGAAATAATAAATAGATTATGAGTAAACTGTACTAAAATAAATCAACAACAAAATCATCCCCTCTTGTACACTCAAAACAGCAAAAATGAGTTTCACACAATGTGTCTCAGGAGATATGTAGTTGGCAAAGCAATATAGCCAAAAGCAGCACATTTAAATCCACTTGAAAACCAGATGACAGTCATTTATTCTATCCAGAGTATACTTCCTAGGCCACTACACTAGTTAATGGACTGTTTAATGAGTCAATCCTGGAATTTTAACTGATAACTAGAATGAAATGCTTTTCCTCTTCTGTTTCATACATCTGCCTGTTGATAAGTATTGCCACTGAGCATTAGAGGGTCCCTTCTGGATAAACCTCCAGATTCCCCTTGCCCTTTGGTGCCACTCAGGAAAGGCACAAGACTCACAAGCACCAACCTGCCTCTCCAAGAGCAAATGATGAGAATGAGTCTCTTCTTCAAACTGCTTGGAACATGTAGCCAGTGGCTGCAATAGCTTGTTTAACAAGACTGATTTTTTTTTCCCCTCTCAATCATAGTTCTAAAGCTATCGTTTATTGAAAAGCTGATTTTCAAAGCACACACTAGAACAGCTTTTCTGTACAGCTGCAATGCTATTTAAATCTTCCATGAATATCTCCACAAATCCAAGAAAATTCTAAGCTGAAATACTGCTCTTAGAGAGGACATAGTAAAATAAGCCCCTATGGGAGAAAATTTCAGGAAGTGAAATCTGGTTGTTAATTTTAACACTAAAATTATAAAATCAGGCATATGACTTCTACTCTTCTGAGCTAGAACAACACCTGAAATCGCTGTTCAGAAAGTCAGCCTTCAGACACTTTCATTAGAGTCTGGTGGAGGTTAGCAGTCAAGCTCAAAGTCATTTCTTAAGAGACCCCAGAAATGTGTGAATAAATGCCTCATTTTCTACTATGATGAGGTTGCAAGTGGATGAAAAAATAAACAGTAAAAGCAATGCTTTGGAAATGCTAAGTGGATCAGTGGGAGGCAACACCATCCTTGGGAAGAGCTAATGACTGAACCCAAGTGTCTGTTCCACAGTAAACCTCAAATCCTTATCTCCAGCACTGTTCTGGGGGAAAAAAAAAAATCCCAGTGGCCCACTGATGATTCTGGTACAACTCTGACATGATGCTTCTATCTCTTGTAACCAGCCATATCCTCCTCCTACACTGATCAAGCAGTCCCCCAGCAACCCTTTAAGAGGCCTTTACAGCATTCTGTAATGCAGACACTTCTTTGAATCTCATCAAAGTGGAGACTTTTCAGCTACATGGCAAACTGCATTTCCTTCATTTAAGACATTCAACTTCAGTCAAATGACCTACCAAATGAAATTATATTGAATGTGAGTCACCATGATAAATACTTTGGAGCTATTCATTTGGAGGCTGTTGATGAAAACAAGAGGACCACAACTATGAAAGGTCTCAAAAATTATTGACCAAAAAGAAAAGGCATTATGAGAATGGTCTTGCAACTCCCTCATCAAGTACTGTTTAGCCTTACAGTTCATTTTTGCTAACCCTTAGCTCTCACTATAATAGGTAGGGTCTCTGAACTAGGGCTACGAGAATGCTTGCCAAATTATTGATTCACTCCTAATAAAGAAACACCACTGTATTCCATGGATATGACAGAATGAGTTTAAGACACAGGTAAGGTAAAAGGTTTCTACAGCCTCAGTGCCTGGCACAAATTAGGCACTCAACAAATATTTGTTGATTGAATGGATAAATGAAAATGTATAAGCCTGAGTATGAGACCCTGAGTTTTTCGAGAGCACTGAAAGTTTCACAAAATGTCTTAAATCATCATTTTATCACAAAGAATAAATAAAAAACTCAGCAGGGCCAATTTTTTTTGAATTGAATCCATATTCTAAAGAATGTGCAATTAATAAATAAACATAAAATGCCATTTGGCATTCGAGTTGTACTGTGGAAGCCTGCTGGTCCCTTGGTTTTAAAATACTTTTCTAGAACACTAAAATCAGAACTCTTTTTCTCATGTTGTTCTTTCCTTTGTTTCCGTAGGAAACAGTGACTTCCAGGCATCCAAGATGACACAACATAGATTGCCAAATTGCATGCCACCCTGCAGTTGCCAAGGAGATAATGTATGTCATTCCTACAAATAACATGTTGCCCATGCCTTCATTTCCTTTATCTAGCTTTTTAAGATATTTTTTTCGCCCGAACTGAATTCAGATAATGTTCACCATGAACTGATGGAAACATTCCTTTTTAAAAATTTTGTTTACCCCATTTGCCCAAGGCACTTGATCACATCACACACTGTCTGTGGAAGGTCTGAGCATATTTTATGCCGATTTTAGAACCAGTGATTCAGCAGTTTTCACTGAAAAAAAAAAAATGCATCCTGAATTCTGTCTGCTTGTGTTCTAAGTAAAGGTCCAATTAAATCCACACCTGGCACTAACATATTCCAGTTTGAAATGGCCTACCACAAAAGCAGCTGCACTCAGTTGAATTTAAATGGGAAGGAAGGGAAGAAGGAGGCAAAGGAGGGAAAGAAGAATGGAAGGAAAGCAGGAAGAAAAGGAGGAAAGGAGGGAAACTCATATTTATTGAGCACCTGCAGTGTTTCAGATTAAACTTCTGCAAGATGAACAAAGGGAAATTTTAAGACTCTTGGTGATATCAACCCATTAGCAAGAGGCAGAGTCAGTATTTGAATGAATGTCTGACTTAAAAACAGGTGTGTCTCAGTTGTCTAGAGCTACAAACCAAATCATCCCTAAACAGTGGGTTAACACAACCACGATCATTTGAATATCATCTTTCATGGGCTTAGCGGTTGATTGGATTCAGCTAGAGAGTTCTCACTCAGGATGTCTAGTGTGGTTTCAGTCAGAGAAGCTGGCACTGGGGTCACCATGAAGACACCTTCACTCACATGCCTTGTGGTTCATGCTGGGGCTGTCAGTTGGAATACACTACTGCATACTGGAAATAGTAGCAACAAGCAAATGGCAATTAGAAGGAGTCATTTCACGGAGCGCACTTGGAGCTGTATTCTTGTCATCTCACTCTATCACCTATGGTCAATATATCAAGAGACATGTGAATAATGTTTCTAGCTTTTCTGCATTCTTTAAAATTGTTCTAATAATGAACATAAAGAGGCCTCTACTATGAACCCTGTCAGCTGAATTGAAACAGCCAGAAGATCTCAATTAAACATCCAATCTGTACTTTAACCATTAAAATAATCACATTTGCTTATGCTTCGGAAATCTATCAAACTATTATCCCAAGTAAAGAGACCATCAGCCAGAAAATAGGATATTAATGACATGAAGAAAGAACACAGGGGAGTAAACACAATAATCAGATTGTAGAGAACATTCAAACTAGGGAAGAACATTAGGGTGAGCTAGTAAAAGCAAAGCAAAAAACTGCATCTCAGTGTTTGCATAGCTCAGAGTATGATTGTGCTCACTGTACTGTGCTGGTAGATTGGCCTGAAATAAGCATATATAATGTTTTATTTCATGTAGCAATTTCTGAGATGAACAGCTCTATAATGAATTAGGCTGCTCTACACAGTGCTAAATCAGGCCTATCAAGCACAGCACCACAATCCAAGCAACAGTGCTCTCTCTGGAATGTAACACTGGGCTTCGTACTGCTCTCCTCCTAATGTAAGTCCAGCAGATATTCTCCTTCAGGCCAACAATTATGATTTCACTTTAGGATATATTCCATTGCTGATTTATGGAATAGACCTAAAAAAGGAAGGGCTTAGATGATGTATAAGGCAGATTGCAGCAGGTAGAAGAAAGGACATGTTATTCAAGATTTCTCTTCTCACTTTTGTATTTATGAAACCACTCTACTTGTTTCCACTGCACATTTTACATACTTCTTCCTCTCCCCCACCCCCTCTTTTTTCTTTTTCTTTCCCAAATGAGGAACACAGTTTAACAAAAAGTCCCTGTGAGGGGCCGGGGTTGTGGCTCAGCGGTATTGCACTTGCCTGGCATGTGTGAGGCACTGGGTTCAATCCTCAGCAACACATATAAATAAATAAAAATAAAGGTCTATCAACAACTAAAAAAAAAAAAAATCTTAAAAAAAAGTCCCTGAGAATAAAGCAACAGCACTTATTTATGTTACATTACAGAACAGTTGGCCTGTGCCTTGTACAACTATTGCAGTACAATAAAGATCTGAAATCCTTCTCATTTCTCTCTCTCTTCCCCCTCTCTTCTCCACCCCCCTCTTCATTTTCATGTGCATGTTTTGGAACTGGAAAACTTCATAATGCTTGATTTCTGGAACTGTGAGTATCTAGTCACGCTTAATGGCTGCAAAATGACTGTACCGCAATCAGGAAGTTAGTTGTAGACAATAATTATCTAAAATTGTCTCATGAGATTCTGAAATCCTCTATTAATTGTCATTTTAACTATTAACCCCATGAAAGCATGCCTAAATTACAATTATATATGCCTAGATTACTATTTGGGGTTAAATGCTTTAGCAAATTTTCAACTCTAGAAAAATAGAGGCTTTTAAATTTTCCCCTGAGAGAGTGACTATCTAATCCACTGATCAAGCCAAGGTACTTCTGTCCACAACAAATGCTGAACTGGGTAGGCCACAAGGACAGTGGTCACAAACTTGGGCAATCACAGGCAAACAATGAAAAAAAAAATCAACCTATTCATTGTATGTTAGTTAAAATTTTTTTTAATTATTTAGAAATCTGAGGATCATATAAAAATGTATTTTCCATTAAGAAATGGTGATTTTTAAGTCTTGCCATATTTGATCTTGATGATACATTGATACACTGCTTTACAAACATTTGCAGTAATGACTCTGATAAGGTAAATTTGACTATGTTACAAAGATAATATTATACAATGCTAACATTATACAATGTTAATATTATGCATTGAAAAGGTACAAAAATAAATAATTTATTTTATTTTGAAAGTTTCTTTATGAATGTAATTCACAAAGAAACACTGTGGGGAAAATAAGTTAAAAGAAAAAGAAATTAAATACTGAAAGCTACTCAAGGAGGGGGTTTACTTTTTAATTAACAGAAAACAAACATGATTCATTATATAAAAATCTCATTCTATTCTTATAAATTGCTGCGGGATACTAAAATAACTTTCTGTCAGCAGATCATGTCCCCATTGACCATAATCTATTTAAGTCCCCAAATGTTCTATGGATAATAGGTAACCTCCTTGGTGCCATTTTTAGATCAGCCCATTGGCAAATATTAGACAGACAGCCTGTTAACATTTTCCAGGATCAGCTAAGGCTTTAGCAAAGTGGGTTTCTTGCTTGCAGATGTAGCAATACTGAGCTAAGCACAAGGGAGAGTAGCTGTTGAAGCTCAGAATCTATACAAACCTCTACTGCTTCAAATCAAAATAAAATAAAGTACATGCGACAAAGAAACACAAACAAAACATTCCTACAGAGAGCATTCAGACACCCAGGCAAGGATTTGCTCTGGACAGCTCCAAGCTGAGAAATGGAGCTCCACAGTTTTCGTATTCTCAGTTCAAACCAACAACCTTGACTTAGAAACAAACTAGTTTAAAAACCTTTGTCATTATCATCAGTGGGACAATTTATTTTTAAATATTATTTTACTATCAAAAATAAAACACCTGATAAAAATCAGAATGGGGTCTCATCTTTATTTCTAAAGATCATATTCCACCTATTCTTTTTTAGCCATTTTCACATAATTCAACCTAAAAAAAAAAAAAAAACAGGTTTATCTCAAAACAAACCATAGGCTCATTTCTTTAAGAAAGGAGTAACTTCTGAAGGTCAAGTGTCCAATCCATGCTGTCTACTTGTAACTGCCCCCCCCTTTTTTTGTTGTTGATAGATCTTTATTTATATGTAGTGCTGAGAATCCAACCTAGTACCTCATACATGCCAGGCCAGTGTGCTACCGCTGAGCCACAGCACAGCCCCCTCTCCCCAATTTTTAAAGTTAAGGTCTGCTCTAAGAAAATAACAATAAAGTTACTAAATAATTGCCCAGTTCTTGCTTACTCCCTGGAGAAGCACCCTTTAAGCTCCACACAGGAACTCCCTTCCCACCTTCTAAGCAGTATGCCCTCATTAGAGCTCCTCCAAACACCCAGCTCTCAGAAGAATCTTCTAGACTCTGCCTTCAAACAGAACCATGGAACATGTACTGGTGTTCCAAGTGGAACCTGACCACCAGAGGTGAGCACTACTATCACCTTCCAACAAGGACCCATCTGTACAGGGAAACAGAGGCAATCCACACAATAAAACTAAGCGTCACTGGCACAGCAATGATGGACAGGAATAGTACTTGCTCCATAGGGTTCCAAAGAAATCAAGGGGATTGGGATTAACAGAAGAGATATGCATGCTTTCTTCAGTTTTCCCAAAGTCCTGAGTGGGTCTCAGAAAGCAAAATTAACAATACAGGAATGGATATGTGGGTGTTTCCTATGATATTGTTGTTATTTAGGACTTTTCAATTGTAATTAATATTTTTGCAGGAACCACATGGCATTAATATTCTCTTTCACTCACTGACATAGTCAATGAATATTGGGTATCAGGGTCTGCACTAAACTCTGGTCTTAAAGCTCATATTATCAAAATGCTTCCTTTTTAAATCTGCCCAGTAGACTCCCCTCAATTGTTCATATATATACTCATGATTTGTAAACTAGAAACAACAATATATCAATTTTGTTTAGGAAGAGTTGATTTTCTCCTCTTCGAATCTGAGTTTTGTTTTAGCTAACCCACTCCCAAAAGAAAGAGAAAGGGAAAAGGAGAAGTTAGCCTGAGAAGAAAAATTCACTGGACTATACTGTTTGAGAACATTGAAACTAGAATGGATATAGAAATCCCCATACAGATCATCTATATGATAGTAGCAAAGTTATAAAAATTAAAGTCAAAGCTTAAGTGCTAAAAATTGAAAGAGAAAAGAATGTTGTAGAATAAGTAAGAAGAAGGTGAAAATTCAGGAGCACTAAAGATGGCAGCAAAAGACAGTTTGGAAAAGCATATGGTATATTATTCAAGAAAAGGATCTAGGCAGGATAAATATCTTGTGGAATTAGAAATACCAGATAATATTAAGGAATGCATTTTATACCTTACAATCTAAAAGGAAAGTGATCTCTTCTTAAAATTGTGGGGAAATTGACAAAAATACATAATAATTTTCTTTTACCAAAGACATTTTTTTCTTACATAATGTCCTCTAATTCATTTAAGTGAAATGAAATAAGTCAAACCCAAACTGATGTTTCTTGAAACTGCTAAATCATCTGAGGCTGAGCAAAAAGCTGGAAATTTAGCGATGTATATTATGTTGTGGGAAAATTAGCTCCTCAAAATAGCAAAGGGAAAATTGGCAGCTTAGTCAAATAAACCAGAAGGAATGAATAATTTTACTCGGTAGCTTAGGGACTAGAACTTGCTGGAAAATATAACTAAATGTTGAGGGAAGATGTTTAAAGGAGTTGTATATTTTTGAAGTTGATTTTTTTCCATTCCAAAAAGAAGCACTGGCTCACTCACACTGTTGACATAGATGGAAAAAGATCAAATAAATAAAAATTTTGAAAGACCTTTTAAAAAACATTTAATAATAAAACTTTACCAATGGAAAGGTATGGTTCATTCACAATTGCTATGTCTGACAAAACAGTCAATATTTCAACTACATGAAGGGTGAAATCAAGAAGTAGGTATTTCTTGATCACCTGCTACATTCTTAAGAAATTTGTGCCAGGTATGCTGGGGAAGTAATAAAGTAAATGGAAAAATAAAATTCCAATAATATGCTAGTAGTTTATAAATTATATCGTAATTCTAAAATAATCCTTAAACTAGTCCATAATATCATAAGTCAACTAATGATATTTACAGTGAGTAGCTGACTTATTTGACTTTCTTCATGTGCTGATTATCAATAAGACACCTCATACAATTCTGAGTTCTTCCACCAGCCCCCACACCATAAAGGTCAGTACATTTCTTTACAATGTCCCTTGGTCCTCATAGGACATTTGTTCCTCTTAATTACTCACTATATTCTGTCACCTTTATAGTATAAATTCCATTAGGGCAAAAATTGCCTCTTTAACTTCTTTAAAATATTTCTTACAACATTTAAAATGATTCTTTTAAATGTTTGTTATAAAACAAAAGCTTAAGTGATATATTAATGCATGTAAAGTAGGTTATTGTTTTTTTTCTTTTTTGGTAGCAGGGATTGAACTCAGGAATACTTAACCACTGAATCATATCCCCAGACTTATTTTGTATTTTATTTAGAGACAGGGTCTCACTGAGGTGCTTAGAGCCTTGTGGTTGCTGAGGCTGGCTTTGAATTTGTGATCCTCCTTTCTCAGCCTCCCGAACTGCTGAGATTATAGGCATGTGCCACTGTGCCCAGCTAAAATTGATTATTCTAAATCAAAATTAAGAGTAATACTTTTTCAAGGTTTTAATTAAAATGCCAAAAAATATGAAAAAAAAATGGATTGGTTAATCTACAGTTTGTTACATGACTGTATTAAATTTATAGTTTTTAACCTCAACAAAATCCACATATATTTTATGCTAAGCTGGAGATTTAGAGTATATTAATTTCCTGTGACTTTGCTAAACTACTGGCTAAAGGATGTGACTTGCTTATAAATGGGATAGAATTTCCAAGTACAGCTTTTACTTTCAACAATGTGAACATTATGACAACCTTTCGAAAAATTGGGGATGGGTTTGGAAATGGGTATGCACCAGGAGGTTGGGAAGAGGTCAGCAGTGATGAGAGGCAGGAGTTTGTACCGGTTTTTGAACATACATTTGCATGCAGACTATCTGAATTTAAATCTTGGCTCTGTCACTTAGCAGCTGTGTGACTTTGGGCAAATCACTTAGACCTTTTGGGGCTTCAATTTCCTCATCTATAAAAAGGATTGCTGTGAAGATTATGAGTTAATATATATAAAATGCTTAAAATACTCTACGACATGTGGTTAGTGCATCAGTTGATGGATTTGCTGCTGTTGGAGCAGTATGGATTTTTGCTGTATAGAAGAGCATAAAATAACCTGAATATTTAATGGGATCTGATTTAATGACTCCAGAAAGAACTACCTTCCTTCTAATCAGCTCTTGATATAACAAGTATACTAAACTATATACATGTTAAAGAGTAAATCTGCATTAATTTGCAGAGTAGATGAGTTAGTAGTGACACTGATTGTTTAAATTAGAAGGGAATCTATTGTCTTGCCTACCTTCCTCCTTTAACAGATGGAGAAATGGAAAAGAAAGTATTGGGTTGTGTGATCAAAGCTGCACTGAAGAAATGAGAATAGAGACAAAATCCCTTAATGTCTGCCTACAGTTATTTCTAGGTGAGAGGCAGCACCATGCATCTAAAAGCATCCAGCTTTCTGATGCCAAACGGACAGGGCTCAAATCCAACTCTACCATTTACTACACATATGATCTAGGCAACTTACCAAAATGCTTCACTGAGGCTCAGTTTTCTCAGCCATTAAATTATGTGCATAACAACACACAACTCATCATAAGATTTGTTGTCAAGGTTAGAGACAACACATGTGAAGCAAAAACTAGCACAATACATACCATATAGTACTTATGAAATAAATGGGCATTCTCATATGATGGTGATCATGGTGACATGGACCTTCTCTAATTTTATATTAAATATGCTTCACAGCCCTCTTCATTGCCATAATATTTATAAATAGAGTACATGAAAATACACGAACAAATTTTTTATTAATCTATATCATCTATATCTGTATCTATACCACAAATGCTCACACTCATTATTCTTGATTGAAAAGTTGTCTTACTTCTTCCTTAAACCCTAGCTAATATAACCAGTCTTACTAAGGCAGCATTAAATTTATGGCATTGTCCCCTCTAAAAAAGGAAATAGGCTATCTTCAATTATGATGCTAATTTTGTTATTTTTCTTTCCATGGGACATTATTACAAATAATTACCAAAATACGCACAATAAAGTTTCAATAAGCTACTAAAATTGACTGCTTCTTCCTCTTGTCATTTTGAATGATATCCCATCACTTGTCACTTTTTGCATTTCAAAAACTAATTTGATGTCTCAGCTTAATTCTAGTTCCTCATTACCACCTTTATCTCTTCGGCACAATATTAGCTTATTTGTCATTATTTTTAAATTAATTATTCAATGTCTATCTTCCCCACTACCTTCATGGTAGTGAACACAAGAACAATATTTCCAAACTAATGATTATAGGTGTTCCATAAATGCCCCATAACTACAATAGATTCCAGGATGTAACTGAATATAGACACCAGTGTTAACAGATCTAAGGTAACAGTAAAATTTAAGATGAGTTCACACTAGTATAAGGATATTAAAATTATTCTAAAAATGACACTTGGACTGTACATTTCTATACTAAATATAGTCATTCACAAAATTAATAGCCTGTCTCTGTCACTAGACTAAATTCATACATTTTGTCTTCTTTGAATCCTCAGTGCCTTGCTTAGTGACTGGTGCACAATAGCTGCCTGGTAGATGCTTGTATACTGTCTAGCTGAGATTTGCTGTCATGCATTAGCATATCATATCTATGCACCTTCAAAAAATAACAAAACTAACATAAAAATGATTGAAGATGAAACATAATTGGTATTCGTGACACTTAAATCATACAGTTTAATAATTGTGCAATTAAACAATCACTCATTGCCTAAAAAGCATTACTAACTACAGAACATTCTGTACTTAAAAAGGTATGAGTTTGGGGAGGTACTTATTTATATAAGACTTAAAGAATGTCATTAAACTTCTGTCACAGCACACCTAAATGTCAAATGAACTGACAGTACCGCTTCATGTCCTTTTTCAAACTGCCAAGGAAAGAGACTATAAAGTAAGTTAAGAAATGAAAGAAATAAGAACCCGTGGAAAAGTAAGTTGTTGTTTTGTTTTGCATGTAAGCTTAATTTATTTAAATACTAGCATTTCTAAGAGCAGTTTTGAGAATGATTGAAGTAAAAATCTGAAACTGACCTAGTTTGTACACCCTTTAGCAATGGATTGAAGCATGCAGGGAAATCATTGTATTTAATATTTCATATCTGTGAAAGTGGTATGACTAAGATGATAAAAAGACAATAAAATGATCTTTTCCTATAATGCACAGCTACACGTGTAGATTTGTTAAGGTTATTCATTTTGCTTACTTTTCAATGTCCTTAGTCTTCTGTTGCTGCCCACTAGCTAACTCCAACTGCTGACAAAGTGTGCCTCAGACCTGATCAATATACAATGTATATGTGAAATGAAACATCATATTGCACTACAGAATTATGTAACAATAAAAATAAAAATAGTAACGACAAAAAAAGAATGCTAAAATGAGTATCTGCTGTCCTAAAAGCTTACAGTGATTGAGCTATAACTCACTACTTAACATCTGCCTTATGAATTTTACATAAAAGACATGTTTTGGAAAATTGGAGATAAATATGTTGGTTTTCAGAGGTAGCATATTTCCTATTGTCCAATTCCTATAGTTGATCCCTTATCAATCAACAGACAACTATTTCTGTGAAATACTATAGTATGTGCTGCATGGGAAAATGAAATGAAATGACAATCACTTTACTAATGAGCTTAAGGTCTAGCTAGGCAAATACAGGAATCACATATGAAATAATTTGAGGGAAATATGACAGAATATTATAAAGTGACAAATTAGGTCATGAATACTTTAAATGTTAAAAATGTTTAATGAAATTAAGGACAATAATAATCATGAGTACATTTATTTTGGGCACTTAAGTACTGTATCTATATTTTACATGCATGATGTAATGCAATCTTTACTACAAGTCTTTCTAGAAGTTTCTATGAATGTCCCTACTTTATAGGTGTGGAACTTTGAGACCATTTCCTGGAGATTCCGGAGCTGACTCAGAAAGAGCACCATATGGGAAACAAAACTAGTGTTTGACTTTGGAAAGTGGATAGTAAAAAAAGAAGATTCGTAAGAGGGCCCTTGAATTACTAACTCTAAGGTATACCTTGAATTATTTATATTCTCTTTTTTGAATCATCTTTTCCTTAAAGACTATAAGCAGAGGAAATAGCTCTTTAATTTTGCAAATAGCTTGTAAGAATATATGTACAGTTTGAAATGGAAAAGTTCATGAAGAATATCTACAGTGAAATAAAAATAAAGAGAAAAAAGAATTTAAGTAGATGGAAAAGGAGATATAGGCAGTAGAGAAATATGTACATGTAATTAGAAAAAGGAAAGTTATCACTTCTGTAGTAAAAGAGAAAAATGTCTTGCTTTAGAAATCTTCCAATTCTAAAGTTGAACCTAGTTAATAGCGCCACCATCCTCTATCCCATCCTCCATATCCCTCACTCAACAGGTCTAATCAGTCATTAGGGATTGAGACTTAAAAGTATGGGGTTCACTAACCAGACAGAAGACCTTAGGCAAATTGTTTAATTCCCAATTAATAATTTCCACACTGGTAAAACATGAATGAAAATAGGACATATTATATATGTTATTAGAATTAAATTATAGATAAAATGCCTGGGAAAGTTCCTAATACTGTCTGATAAAAACATTAAAAAATTATTATTATTCATTATTCATAGGAATATGAACAAAAGACCCGGTATTAGGCTGATCATTATCTATCTATATCTATACATATATGTACCATATGTACACATATAGATCTATATATATACACACCTGCATTCTTATATCTATTCTTTATAGAGAGATCATAAATTAAATGATATAGAGTTTGGTAAAACAAGCTCTGCAATCAAAGCTGAATTAACTGTAATATTAGGTTTATCATTTTCTAGCTGTTTTATCATGAGTATATTTAAAACTACAGACCTCAGTTTCTTCATCTGTAAAGGACATTGTGAGCTAGCAATTAAGTAACACAGGGTAAGCATACCACATAGTACCTAACACAAAACAAGAGTTCAATTAATGTTATCACTGGATTTTTTGCACACTTTGTGGCCAAAAAAGGATAAAGAATATATTTTTAAGTTATTTTTTAAAATGTGATTTTATTAAGACAGCTTTCTTTTACGCTCTACAGTTACTTATTTTTCAAACCATTCTGTTCATCCAAATCACCTCCATCAGTGGAAGAGAAGGTATTTTAAGAAGTAGTAAGGGTTTGGAAGAATAAAACCACAAGAATGGAGTTCAACTCAAGTATTAGAGATATATTCAAAGGCAGAACTAAGATAATAATGAGCAGAAACAAAACATCTGCTCTGCCTCCTGAGATATCCAAGAACATACTCAAACTACTGATAGATTCTCTTTCATCCTGCCAGTTGGCCTCTTCTCCTATTTCATGAATATTCCATAAACCATAAGCTTCCAATTCCCAGAGAATAGAAATGGTCACCATAAGCCTCTGCTAGGTCATTAACAGTCCATAGGTCACATATGGTGACAATGAATCAAACCACTACTGAGCTTCCCAAAGGACTATTGAATTACTAAATATCATTAAACTCTGAAGTCAATTCCAAATGAGGGGCTCAAACACATTTTAAGCAAAGTCAGTATCATTCAAATAAGTAAACAGTAGTACACATTGGAACACATATTTGAACAAGCAAATTTTAACAGTCTGATTAGTCTCTACTGAAACTTCAACCTTGGCAGATTCTTATAATATTTCCTTTCCATAATATGTTGTAAATTTTGCTCTTATTAAATTTCCCTTCTTGATTTCTTTTTTCCTATTTACTATATCTCCCATAGTCTCCCCCTGATGTTTAATGTGTTCTCAACCTTCAAATTTGAACTTGATACTAAAGCCATTCAATGGCAACTGACACTCTAAAGCCAGCTGTTCTCTGTAAAGGAGCTGGATTCAGGAAGTTGGGGAGGGGGCAACCCATTAATCACTGTTATTAGAACACAGATATTCATCAAGTGAATTTCCCTAACACATACAAAGTCACACAATGTAGAGGACATGAAGCATGTGATTAGTATTCTGACTAGTTTTTAAGTCCTTCCCAATTCATAAATGTTATGACTTTATGCCCTTCACAAACACATCTCATCTTCTTGACCTTGGATATGCCATGTGCACACAGAATATGCACCATGCTACAGAAAGGAACTAATGAATCAGAATGAACTTAGCCAGTCAGATGAGTTCAATCAAACATTTACTAGTTATAGCAATTGCTGTAGTCAAAGGATATGCTTCAGGGAGCAAATGGAAGGTTATTTGTTTCTTTACACACCTTTGGAAATTCTGCAGAATAGTTTTATTTTGATTACAAGGGATATTTGAGAAATATTTGTAATATTTCATCATATTGCTTATTCAAATATGTGTTCCAATGTGTACTACTATTTACTTATTTGAGAAATATCTGTAATATTTCATCATAGAACCAGTGTAATAAGTCTCATCAGAGTTTGAAAAAACAAAGAGGGAACTACATCAATTCATTATAAACACAGATGTTTATACATTTACATATAAAAAATACATTTCAAATCTAGAATCTTTAGAACTAGAGCAATCTTGAAATTGAAGGAGGTAATAGTGACAAGGTACAGTCAGTATATTTTATAACTTAACATTATGAGAAATTCACAAGTTGAAATATATTGTTCTAAAACTTAAGTTTAACAACTAGTCATATGAAAATAGGATACAGAGCTTCCAGAATACATGAGGGGGAAAAAGAACAAGGAAAATTTAACAAAATAATAATAGTAATAATAATAATAATAATAATAAATATAAAAAGTTAATATGAAAAAAGAATGAAATAAAAAATGTTAAAATCAAAGTGGAGGTATAACTCAGTGGTAGAGTGACTGTCTAGCATGACCAAGGCCCTGGATTCAATGCATAGCACCACCACAACAACAAAAAGCAAAGCAGGGAGAAGAGGGGGAGGAAGGGAAGAGGAGAAGGAGAAGAAGAAAGAAAGATAGAAAGAAAATTTTAAAAATTAAAATCAGACCAAATAGTATTTGAGGGAAAGGGTATTATATGAGAGAAAAATATAAAGTGTATTTGATGTACTCATGGACTGATAGGGAAACAGCAGTTGTGAGTCTATAAATGTTGGATGTCATAGCACTAAAATATGCAAAACAAAAACAGTTCAAATGGAAAAAAGTCAATGCAATCCCAAAACATTCAAGAATTCACAAGAAAAATTTTCACATATTTCTTGGCATTTGAAAAACTGAAGACTAGAGGTGACTTATTAAAAGTGAAAAATAGGGGTCTGGGGATATACCTCATTTGGTAGAGTGCTTGCCTGGCATGCACAAGGCCCTGGGTTCAATAATAGTAATAATAATAAATATAAAACGTTAATATGAAAAAAGAATGAAATAAAAAATGTTAAGATCAAAACTGGAGATGTAACTCAGTGGTAGAGTGACTGTCTAGCATGACCAAGGCCCAGCACCACACACAAACACACACACACACACACACACACACACAGTAAAAAGTAGTGCTTTAAGTAAAACTGATTTGACAACTAAAAATTAACTCCTTTAAATTTAAACATTATAAATTTTTAGCATGACTCAGGGCACAATGAAGATATTTTAATATTTAAATCTTCATATGCAATATTTCTGAACATATGCACTATGACACAAAATTAAATAAATGAGAAAAACTCACTTAGAAATTTAAATGTTATTGCTCAAAAAGTAAAGCAACAACATAATTCTAGAATAGTTAACAAATATATTATATAATCAAAATTATTGATTATTTGCAGAGTTGTAGACAAAGGAATCTCACTGCAGTAAAAGTAACTTTATTATTACATAAGAAACAGTGAAAATAAATTATCAAGAAGCAAACTCAAGAAGCTAAAAACGCATAATTAACCCAAAGAAAAATGGAATTAAAATAAAATCTTGAATCGATAATAAGTAAACAGAAACAATAAAATGAATAAATCAAAGGCATGATGCTTTTAAAGAAGCTATAAATAGGATTCTTTGGCCAGGGCTTCAACACAACAAAACAAATGAAATAACAAAGAAGGCAGAGAGGCAATAAGTTTCCCATGGTAAATAGGAAAGAAAATAAAACCACCAAAGAAAACTGAAAAACAGTATTTTAAAACTGAAAACAGTATACAAAATGCATTCTGATAATTTTGAAAATCTTGATGATACAGAGTCACTTAGAAGAAAAGATCAGCTATGTAAACTTGGTGGAAAAGCATTCAATTTTCTACCTGCTTATATGCCATTCTTAGAGACCCAGCATGAGGAACCCTGTAGGAACATAGCTATGAACTTCAGGACTCTGACCAGTTAATCCCTGCCACAGAGGGCACCTAACCTCACTTGTTCTACTGTCCTCTCCCCTCTGAGAGTCAAATCCCAGGCCTCTCACTCTGCACCCCTACTTCCTGGCCTCTGTAGTACTGTGATGCTATCTGTCATAGCACTACCTACACCTAAATCACTACCTGTTTTACTTTTTTTTTTTTTTTTTGTAATTGCCTCCCCTCCCTCACCTCACACAAATGAACATAAACTCCATTCTGTAGGATATATGTTGGGATATTTTGATATATTAATGATTCTTAGACCCTCAAACAGAGTCTGATTGGCAGCTGGTGTTAAATATATATTTGTCAAATGAGTGGGTAAGTGAATGAAGGAAGAAAGGACTGAGCTGTCATTTGAAGAGAATAAAGTTGATGATTTCTGCACACTTTGATTTGGGTATATATAGATCAAAGGATTTTTAGACGATCATTAGTGGCAACTACATTAGGCTGTGCATGGGTGACTACAGACATTTTTCTGCTTATTCAAGAAAAGTAAATGGAGACAAAGAAGAAGAGAGAAAGCAGAGTAGTGGAGCAGGAGGGTGAGGAACAGAAGGAAAAAGAGAGAGAAAGAGAATGCCCATTATATTTCCTGTTTTTATGAAGAGTTTGTTGTTTTTATACAGTTAGAGACCATGTGGGAAAAAACCATGATCATTTTTTCTTGAATCAGAATCCTGATTAGTCAAATGTAAATTATAGTAGCTCTTATTAGGCTTTCTACATTCTATTAAATATATCCCATTAGAGCTAAAAATTCTCAATTATGGATGTACATCAACCACAATTATGTATCTTGTTTGTTGACTTTGTTTTCTTATTAAATAGCAGGGAACAGGTTCCTCCCAGTCCCAGGAGATAGTCCTCACTTGGAGTCACATTATGAGCCATTGCTTTACTTTGTGCAATGAGGTCCACTAAAATGCCTTTGCAAACCAATCAACAATGTCCACAAGTTACTCACAACAGTACATATGACCTTTTGCCTCTTTCTGTGAGAAACTTTCATTCTGAAAGGAACTTTCAAACAAAAAGTAGTTTTGATTATATCTGCCTCATTCAGAGCTGTTTAATTTTTAAGCTATTAATCTGTTTTAAACTTTGAATTCATAAACAACTTTCTTATATTTTCCTGGACTTTTAAGTTACTTACAAATTGTCACTCAAATTTCAAGTTCTGACACATATTTGATCAAAAAAGCTAAAAACTTAGGCTAAAGGAGATTAAACCAAATACCTGCAGAGGTACTTCAGGAAGCTTTTCTTTCGGTACTGGAGCAGGTGGAATTTCTGCAAGAGGTTTGGATGTCTTCTTTTTGGCTTTTTGCATTTGAATATTGGTGAAATAATTGACAGCAGCAAACTCAATAAGGGCCGAAAATACAAAAGCAAAGCAGACAGCTATGAACCAATCCATGGCAGTAGCATAGGACACTTTGGGCAAAGAATGCCTTGCACTGATGCTTAGTGTGGTCATAGTGAGGACTGTGGTTATTCCTTTAAAGCAAAAAAGCAAAGAGATAAAGCAAACTGCTGTTATTTCAATACAAAACAAAAAATAAACTCTAAGGATTAGAAGAACAAGGTTAACAACATCTCATACAATATCATCACTGATGGAGAATTTGAGTTCTAGTGGTTCAAATGAAATCAGCACAGGTTTGAAGTGAGAGACAAATATGGTTCAATTTCTGGCCCTTCTAATCATTTGCTCTATGTGTCTTGGAACCCATTATGTTCCAAGTTTTCAATTCTGCAAATATTTCAATAAAATTGACAAAAGTGAATTAAAACTGGATAGAAATCATAATATGGAACTTACACATTCTTTATTCTTATTAAGAATGAAAATAGATTTTCCTATTCATAGACATTGTGTTGATGTTACATCTTTTACATACATAAGCCATCCTATACACAGGACATTGGGCAAATATGATATCTAAGACGCTGGGACAAAATGAGTCCTACTGATACCTACTGAATTTGATATGAAATTTAAAAGTATGTGAAGGACATAGCACATAGTGAGTTGCTACTGGAATTTGAGACAATATACCTAAGGAATCACTACACACACCTTGCAAAAAGAGTGATTTATTAAAGCAGTGACTCTCAACCAGGCATGACACGTTGAGAACACTAAACTCCTAAATGAGAGCATCAGACTTTCCTAGGTAAGAATGATCCACTGCTATTGGGAATTACTGCCAGAAAAAGCACAAATGATATATGTCTTTATTTTCAACTGAATAGTATCTATGAAATTAAAATAATAAATTTACCAGTTGTTCAGGAACCTAATTTACTAAAACTATAAAAGTATATTCCTAGACAAATAGGTTTCTAGAGCAATTTGACCTCTAAAACATGGATGCTCATCATTCCTCTGTTATAGCTGTCAGGAAAATATCTTCAACAAGAACAGAGGTATTTCTCTTCCCTCAACAGACTTCTGAAATACCACCTCCAGGAAAACATCCTCTTCAGCCTAGAGACAAGTCAGTCACCATTCTCAGTAGAAAAACTCCACTTGCCACTGATACTATAGAGCAATGCATTATTCGAGGATACAAATATTTCCATAGTTGTCCCCTTTTCCAACTATGTCTATCTAATCCATATTTCTAGTTCAGCCTAGAAATTCCTGTGAAGATTTACTACATCCATTTGAACTCATTCTATACAATGCCTAAGATAGGTACTAAAGTTGACACACCCAGGTGTCTGGGGATGATGATGGTGGTGGTGGTGATGGCAGTGATGACGACAGTGATGAAGGCATCTAAACTGTATATTCCAATCCATGGCAGACCCCAGCTGAAAGGCAAATAATGCATGTTCAAATGAAGACACAGTGAACCAATGTGACAATAAAGGAATACCCATGTTTTGATTGAGAGTGGACAATACTGGCTCCTCAGTTAAGCACTTAATTATTCCCTGTCTTGTGCTATTTCCCTTACTATTCCACATATGTAAACCTTGTTTCCTACTTGATTGCTCTTGTTGACGGCAGACATGTTGAATACAGCTTTAGGGATTAACATAATATTCCACCTCGTGCCAGGCACAGGTTAAATGCACAGTAAATAAAAACTCATTTTTTCCAATTCCTCACCAATCCGTTTTCTTTGAATTTCAGTCTCCTTCTGAATCTTCAATACTTAGGACATGAAAAATTGGAGCAACTGTGCAGCACATGAGCTATAGAGCTTTCAAAAACATTCTTATAAACTATACAGAGAAAGAAATTTGAGATTTTGATAGTGTTCCTTATCTGGAATTTTTGTGATTTTTTTAGCATTTCATCAGTCTAAAATAAATGTTCAAATGTTTACCCAGTCAGATATATCTACATATATTTGAAAATAAAATACTGTGAATTTATTGGGCTTTGTTTCTGAAAGAGTTTCAAACAATTAGTTCCCCATTCTCAGACTCAGAAAAATGGCATCATTGTAATGCTGCTGGCTGTGAGCTATATGAATAAATCCTAAAACAACCTTGAAAAACTTTAGCCTCAAAGTTTAAGCTAAATCAAAAATGTTTCTTCTTATCCATATGACTTAAATGTAAAGGACTATTAGGAATTCAAAAATGTTCTCCAACTTTCTGAGATATGTGAGTAGTATGTTTCTTCTATTGTGACAGAAATGATGATGAAAGCACTTGGAAATAAAATATGAAGAGTGTAATCTAAACAAGAATACTACTCAGTACTCAGAAATTCTACAGAGACTCTAATATGATAACTAGAAAGAAACTCAAATTCAAATAAAAAAAACTTAAGAATCCCTATGCTACTTAAACTTTTTTTTAACTTAGAAAAATTTCTCCTGAGGCTCAGAAGTGGTGGTCCTCAGGTTCTCCTACTGACATGTGAAAAAAAAATCCCTTCTGAATGTCTCATAAGTAGGTTACTAAAGCAATTATTGAAGTGAGAATCCAAAAATTTCATTCCAGTTCTTTAGAAGTGGATAGATCACCAGGCTCATGACATAAATGATGCTGTGGATACCAATACCCAAAAATAAAAAAAGCTGTATATGCTGCTGCTTTTCTTTTCTCTTTCAGTGTTTTGTATCAGCTTGATTTTCAAGTTTATGCAATGGCCCTCCAGATATTATGGTTCCTATTTTATGACTGTTGGCAAAATTATGAAATTAGCTGGCATAAAAAGAGGGCTAAATGTTCAAAAGTTTCCACCACTTTGGGCATTAAAAAGTTCTTTCTACTAGGTGTTCAAATTTAAAGAAAGCACTTGCATGATTTATTATCCCTGGCTTTAGATACAGCATTTGACTGACTAGACACCAATAGAACAGCAAACAGAAACCAGCCCTTCAGTTAAGAATTCACCATTCCTCTCCATCTAGAAAGAAGTACAAGAATTTGTCGTAAATGCCGTCCTGACTTTTCAAAGCCATAACTTTTTTTGACACATTCAAGTACTGATGCCAGTCCTTGCATTTAGAATGCTGAATATGCACCATATTGTCTGGCCCAGGAGCTGGGAAAGGATATGTAAGAGGAGACTAAGACTATACACTAGAGTGAAATTTTGGCTGGCCATTCTTAGAAAATGAAATAGCAATGATTTAGATATGCCAGCTGGCATTTACTTGTGTTTAATGTTTTACCATACTGGAATAATTAGAAAACTTAAGAGTCATACAAGTTTGGAGATAGAAGTCCTTTGTGAAGAATTTAGCATGTTCTGCTTCTCAGAGTTATGCTGCTCTTCTGAGATTTGGTTTTGCATGGTTTCAAATGCTGACTCTGACTCAGCAAATTCTCTCCGTATGAGTGAAGAGGGAAACGAGACTTAGAAAAGAAAAAAACTAGCCCAGAATTAATGTTCACCTAAATCTCATATGAAATAGATTGGTAATACCCCCCAATACTTACAGCTTTACTTCCCTAAGAAAATACCATTCTAAATCCTCATTGAGTAGTCTAATAATTACCATCCGAATGCATCTTAGGTCTTCGAACATATAATTATTGGCATAATTTTCTTGATCAGTCAAAAGCAGTATCCTGGCACAGGACACAGACAGGGACAAATTTCAAAAGAAAAGTCCTAATCACTGTGAATAGAGAGTGACTGAGTTCTTAAAGTTAGATAATATCCTGTGTCCACCACGTACAATTATGAAACTTGATATAAGCTTCCTAATATGTTACAGCTATTTTCCTTATCTATAAAAATTAGTAGTGCCCATCTTGCAGAATTATTGTGAAGGTTAAAATAGATGATCTCAACATATATGGCAAGTCCTTTCATCACTGGTAATAGTAATATTAATTCCTTCATAACATACTACATCATTTCCTTCCAATATTGTATTCAAATATAAAGCACTGAGTGAGTATTACTGTAAACAATGCTATTCCTCCCTCCATCACTGGGGATTTCTAATATTTGGGGACAATGGAGACAGAAAAATAGCTGCCAGTTTATAGTCAATAAAGAAAACAAAGTTCATCAACCAATCAAACAGTGATTCTTGGATAAGACAGAGATGCAATGTGGAATATCACTCTAATAAACAACTTAAACTGTATAAACAACTTAAACTGTATAAATTGTGTGAGAGGTATTAGTTCAACTGCCTTATTCAAACTGACTCATTTAATCCTCACAGCATCCTTATGAGATAAGTACAGCCATTTGTCCATTTTTAACATATGAGGAAACATGAGTTATATAAAAGTAGCTCACTGAAAGTTCATAGCTGGTAAGTAGTAGACCCTGTGGGTAGAACCAAAGTCTACACTTGTGACACTATTACCTCTTCATCACAAATGGTAATTTTTGCTCTAGTTCTTTCTAGTTCTTTAAGGCCACAGAAAATAGTATGATAATATGAATACAACTGCTTTCTTTATTTGTAAAGCCTAATAGAAACAAATTTAAAAATTTTTTTTTAATAACTATAGCTCCTGAATTATTAATTTTTTGTAGTAGGATTAGTTAAGGGACTTGGATCTGATCCTCAGCCTTTGTAGACAGGTCCTGCACAGTCAGGTTGCCTCTGAGCTTACTGTATGAAGACCTAAGAATTTCAGGATGCCTGGTAGTACCCATTAGAAATGTAAATTTTTTCTTTAAAACACCAGTACAACCAATTCTGAAAAAAATTTAATCTCCCTTATGAAAGAGAGGTATAGGAAAGAGAAAGTAACACACAGAATGTGCTCCACGTGTCCTACACTGGGTACTATTCATAACTCTTTAAATTCCCTCTAGTCTATGAGGGAGAGATGTATTAACACAATTTTCTGGATGGAAAAAGTAAGTAGCAGATTTAAACCATGACCTCTTAGCATCCAATGCTTAGATATGTTGTTTTATCTCTTTCATTTTCATACCTATATTTAATAGCTAAAATTTATTCCACACTTAGAATGTGCAATTATTTGTTAATTGAATACCCATAACTCTATGAAGTAGATAGTGCCATTATACCTGCTCACTGTATTGCTGAGATCACACCCTGCCTCCACATTAGTATGAGTTTCTCAAATACCCTCTTAGGTGAGCCTAAGATTAAAGGAAGGAGGTTGTCTATGGAGGAAACACCTCTGTTGGAGTATTTCAGGTCCATTGAGGACATTAAAACACCATTATCAGCAGAGGTAGGATGAAAGGCTCCAATTCTTTCCTCCAGTTCTCTCTTATCAACATCTCTTCAACTATTGGATGCGAAGGAATATTGCAGATAGCTTTGATGCTTCTAAACAGAAAAGCAAAGGGAAACCTTCATCTCTTGTGAGGACTATATTCACTCCAGAGACATTCTGATCTTTTTCCTTCTTATCCCACCACTGAATGTTTTTGCTACTCGCAATAAATACAGAAAGAATACAGAAAGATATAAATTAAACAGATGTAATTATAAATCATTTTATGATGTAAAAGCATGACTGATCTGTAAAAGATGTATTAACAAGTACAAAATCGTTTAAGCTCACATGTTCTGGACTTCATATTGTTAAGAACCCTATATGTAGGAAACCACAATTAAAAGAAAAAGAAAAAAAATGTTGGTTCAGAAAAAAATGTTATGTAGATAGAGTATAATAATGAGCTTATAAACTAAGCACATAATACCTTCCAATTCAATGAGTGTAAAACCAATTGCATTTTGTTCCTCTTCATTAAAAGACAAGTTTTTCTAAGGCTTTCATATTCATTCAGCCATGACTTTTATTTGTTTTATTTTAAGCTCTTAGTGCATTTCATTTTAACACCTAGATATAATTTTAATTCAATTACACAGCATTATGCTAGGAGCCCAAGAATATCACCAAAAGTGAAATTATATGCAGTGCACAGTTGGTCTTCATTTGACTGATTCTCAACAAGGGAAATCCATTGTGGCCCCAGAGGAAGTGAAAGACTACTCATATCTCCTCAAGCGTTATTATTTTGTATTGGCTAGATAAAAATAAAAGCTTATGTGATTCTGTATTCAGTAAAGTTTGATATATTTGTGTTTATCATTTTCTTAGACTATTATTCATATTTCTTATGAATCGTGGTCATTATGTAATGTGGACAAAAACAGCCAAGAAATGAATTGCACTTACCAAATACAGTCCTCGCTGGAACTGATTCCTTATTTATCCAGAAAGAAACTTGAGAAAGAATCACTGTCATAATGCATGGAATATAAGTCTGAATCATAAAATATCCCATCTTCCGTCTTAGGTGGAAATAAACTGTCATGACAATGTATTCACCTGCCAAGAAAACATGAAAAAAATGCATTATTGGTTCTGCAGTTAATTATTGAATGGCTTCATGATTGTATTTCAGACTAACACACAGTACTCTGAGCAAAGAAATTATCTTTTGTGCATAATACAAACAAGAAGTACAAAGTTTCCTCATGGCAGGAGAGTGGATGATATAGAAAACCATTATTCAGAAAAATACTTTATTTTGTGTAGCGACTAAGTAATTTACTAAATTGGGATATGATTTTTAAAAGTTTTTGCAATGCTTTCTATTTTGAAGACCTATTACTGCTAAAGCAATTAGCTTTCATTTTCACCATTTTTTGAGAGCAGAATTTAGAACTAATTTTTACAAAAAATCACTAGGGAAAAAATGGAAACACACACACACACACGAAAATATACAGCTTAATTTTGGACAGAAATGAAATATATAGATTTCATTCATATATAAACTATATAAATATATATACATATTCCATTTATATGTATCGTACACATATACACATACAAGCTAAGGGAAAGGCTGCCTTAATTTTAGGAAGGACCTGTATATCTAAATGTTATAAATATAAACAAAAATGTAAACAGACATGTATAGCATAGAGGCATAACCTAAAAAACTAGTAAGTGAAACATACCCTAACATTTCTGGTAGCTGTTGAGGAATATTTTTACCATCACGCCTGAAAGGACATATTAAGAAAGTTATTTAGGAAGCAGTAGCCTTATTCACAGACTGTGAAGCCCAAGGTTCAGAAATCTCACATCTCCAGATGTGTTTTAACCCCCCCTTGCAGATTAGAACATGAAGATCTTTCAAAAAAAATTCTGTTTCCTATAAAGATAAGTGGAAAGTGCCCTGACTGCATAGTTTTTAAACCACCTTATTGAGGTATGATTGGAATGCAAAACTCTATGTATTTAATGTATGTGATTGATTAGTTTGGAGATAAGTATTCATTCATAAGACCATCACCACAATCTTTCATAAAGCTATCCACTATCTCCAAAAGTTTCTTCCCATCATCTCATTCAATATTTTGTGTGTGTGTGTGTGTGTGAAAAGAACTCTTTTATCTATTCTCTTTGCAAATTCTTAAGCATTCACTACAGTATAATTGATCATAGGTACTAGGCTGTACAGGCAATCTCTAGGATTTATTATCTTGTACAATTGAAAGTTTGCCTCTTTGACATTCAGATTAGAACATAAATATCTATCAAAAGAGTTTTTTCTCCTGGACAGACAAGGGGCAAAGTGCCATGATAGAAGGCTACTGTATAGTTTCATAATTGATGAGAAGAAGGTATCCCCTGAAATGATCGTCATGACAAGGGTTGGGAAGATAAAGTCATGGGAATTTTGTCTTTCCCCTCTAAGCCCTGGCAACCACCATTTCATTCCCTGCCTTTATGATTTTTAACTATTCTAGAGTCATCATGCCTTCACATGACTGATTTATTATCTTTTTTCTTAAAACAAAACGTACATTATCATTTCACAATTTTGTCCCAGATCTAACAATAACCACTCATTTTCTACTAATTCAAAAATTTTAAAAATATTTTTAACTTGTCAGCGGATCTTTTATTTATTTTATTTATTTATATGCAGTGCTGAGGATCGAACCCAGGGCCTCACACATGCCGAGCAAGCATTCTACCACTGAGTCACAACTCCTGCCCCCACTAATGCAATTTTAACATCCCGATTTGGCATGCAGCACATTTTGAGAAGGTTTTTGGAACTCAGAATGCCTGTGTTTGAATTTTGGCTTTGCCATTTAATAGCTGTATGACTCAAGCAAGTTACTTAAATACATTGTATTTACATAGTCCTCATCAGTAAAATGAAGTTGGTGATAGTATTCATTTCATGGAGTGGCTATGAGAACTAAGTGAGTCAATACATGGAAAGAATTCATGATGAAGCCTATAAGAAGGTATCTGCTGAATGAATTTTAACTATTGCTATGGCCTGAATATTTAACCCCCAAAATTCTTATGTTAAAACCTAATTAATCATCAATGAGGAGATAATCACAGTGTAGTGCTTTGGGATCATGAAGGTGGGGCCTCATGCAAGGGGTTATTACCCTTATAAAAGAAGTTCCTGGTGTGAGCCCCTCCTCTCTTCTATTCTATGAACCAGGAAACAAGCTCTCACCTGACAGTGAATCTGATGGCACTTTAATCACACACTTCTCACCCTCCAGAATTGTGAGAAACAAATTTCTGCTCTTTATAGCTTCCAAGTTCATGACATTTTATTATAGCAGCACAAAAATGTACTAGACAAAAATGATAAAACATTTTCCCCTTTATATGTGTACATAAGAAAGAGTTCTAGAAGAAGCAATAATTAGATCTTCCCCACTAAATATGATAAGAACTAAATCCTGCAATCTTTCCATTCATTTTCCGAAGACAAAGAATCATCAATAACAGACATCCATCCACTTGTAGGACAATTTTAGTTTCTTTTAATGTTTTGAAATTAAGATTTAGATTTTGCTTTTCCTTTGGGGAAAAAGGGGGAAGGTGACATAATAAACTTGGGCAACATTAAAAAAAAGAGAGAGATTTTTGGAAAGCACCAAAACCAGAAGGATCAGACTGACTTATTGCCTCATGATTTTGTTGAAAATAGTTTTAATATACTTGATTACTGACTTCTGTTTCTGAATAAGAAAACCAACTCACTTCTCACATTTCACCAACTCAGAATTTATTTTAAACTGAAATAAGATGATAAATATAAATAAAGAAATTCTGAGCTATGGTTTATGCATCAACTCTATTTCTGGAAAATTTTTGTTGTTCTCGTGAAAACACTAGATGTTTCAATGAAGCCAGGACAAAACTCTACTGCTGATGTTACATAGCATATTGGCTTTAACCATTAAACTTCTCACCTGTAATGGATTTGATAGTCTCACTTGATACAGTTTGCCCAATCAGATCATACTGAACTAAGCTGGAAGACTCCTTTGGCACTTCCACTGATTTCTCTGGACCTTTTGTCCATGTGTAAATCATCTCACTCTTCGGATATGCATCTGAATGAGAGCAGAGAATGTGGTTACTGTCAGGGTTCTCTTTTATGGGCATTGGTGGTCAACACTTAAAAACATGACATGTGTTCAAGAAAGATGGGGTAAATGAAAACAATGTTCTCTCAACTCATTTTACTCAAACATGCTGCAATTTAGAAATCTATAGATATTAAACAAAAAGCATTACAAATCAGCAGGATTCACTGTTTTTGTGCCAAACAACTAGAAGAGGAAGAGACAAAAACTGAGGCTTCTACAAGGCCATATGCATTAAAACATTTGGATGTGTTCCCAAGCTAATAAGATAAGCAGCTAAAGAGCAGATTATTAAACTCCCAATAGGGTACTGCCAAACCCCTGCATCTTGCACTTCTCTCTTCCAGTGCTTGATCAACACTGACTTCTTCCATTCTAATGCACCTCTGCCATTTTCAAATGTATCAGAAGCTGCCTCTAATAACACAACAACAAAACAAAAACAAATTCTACTGGTCAGGAGCTCACTAGGGGTCACCTCTTCTAGACTCTGCCTCTGGGTAATACCATGCTCTTTGGAAACCATTCTACAGTGACAACTGGCTATGCTGTTTGTAAAGCTCTCCGGGGAATATAATTACACAACCAGTTCCACTACCTTTAAACTCTTATAATCAGGACATTTCCCCTTCTATCTTCAACAAATTCTTCCCAGCAGCAATTTAAGCCCATTTTCTATTATTCGGTGCTCAGTGCAAATGGAGACCAGCTGCTTGCTTACCAGTCTACCCAGAACAGATAGCTTGGCTCACACACAAATAAGTTCAAAAGAACCAAAATGAATCATGTGCCATTCCCCACCACCACCAACCCAACCTTCCTAAAATGGCTAGAACACAGGAGGTCTTGGGGAATTGTGTAATTCTACAAAGGGAGTCCATACCTAGACAGATTCTCCTTAAAAGCCATTTTGCAAAACATACTCTGAGGCTGTGGTATCATTTAGCATTATCCAGTAATATGTCAGCATTTATCTACTAAATATTCATGCTTTGTCAGATATTTAAAGCCCTGTACATGATGTTCTACAGATGATGTTTTAAATCAGGTATTCTCTTAGCTATCCTATCTTACTAGAAGAGCCTTCCTTCCTGGTTTCTCTCTTTCCTCTGAATTATAAACATAGTTAAGTGCTCTTTTTCTCTTTCCAGAAAATGTAAGGCCTTAACTTGCTAAGTATGATGTGCCTCTTTTTTTTTTTTTAATTCCCTGCCCCCAAACATCAACCACTAGTGTATGATTTCTTTAGTTTTATACAAAGCATGATTGATCACCAACTACGTTCAGGTCACTCGGAAAAGTGCTTTATACGAGAACTAGAGGGGGTGGCAGATGGAAAATACTTCTTCTAAATAAAAAATAGCTTGTATAAAATTTAAATTTTTATACTACAAAGGGATCTTAATTCCAACTATAGTGAGATCACCCTTTATGTGTATTTTTCTGTTTTTATCTTCTCTCATTAAATCATTGGTCAGTGAACAAATGACTTTCTTTAGCTTCAAGTTAGCCCACTGAATATTGTGATTACTAGGGTTATAAAAAGAATGGTGACTGCCGATTCTCATTAAGTTAAGCAATGAGCAATGATAACAGCAGGCAAGTTTCACAATCAGTGCAACTAAGAGTCTGAAGCAATAGTAAAAGCCAGCATCTATTTTTGGTAGATTCTGATTGAATCAAATGTTTGAGGCAGACCTTAGAAGAGCAATCACATTTTGTTACCATCTCAGAGAAGGGAGCTCAAAGAAAGGAATCTTATATTCCTTCCTATCCATTCATCTCATCCTTTTGCCTTCATCTCCACAAAATTTCCCAGACACATCTATTTCACAGTCACTCCTCTAATACCATCCTAGCCTAATCCATCATCATTTTTGCTTGTATTAAAACAACATACTCCAACTCTCCTGCTTCCATTCCAGCATCTCTATAACCCATTCTCGGCAGGAGAACTAAAGTAAGAAATTATGAAATGTCAATCAAAGATTTACCCCTTTATAAATCTTTCAAAACTCCTGGCTCCAAGCTTTCAAATAGAATTCAAACTCCTTAATGTGGTCTAGAAGGCACTATAATCTCTGGACCACCCACCCCACCATCTCCACCCACCCCACCAACTCCACCCCAGCCCTGCCCTTGCATCTCCTATGATTCTTGTGTCCTGCTTCAGCCATTGATAGGGCTGCTTTTGTTTTAACTGATGTCATGCCAGGAAGTCATGAGTCTTCTTTGGGCTTTTACTAAGTCGGCTATAAACAACCTAACAACTCTGCCAACAACAGCAACTATTAAATTATAAAGAAAATCATTTGTACTTTCTATGTTATACCACCAACATGTAAAGTTCAGAGGTCCCTAACACTGACCACCACCCTATTAATTATGACTCAATCAATTAATCTATTCAAGTTATCTGTACAAGTAGGTTTTTGACCTGGGGAAAGAAAAGAGAAGTTTTAATTCTTTACATAAAATACCAGCTAACAGACTCCTAAAAATCAAAGCTTGCACAATTTTTTTTTCATGGATAATGATTTAAATGCTATATTATGAGAAAATCACAGGCATACATAAGCACACACACACACACACACAAACACATATCAACTTGTGTGAGATAATCAGAAACTCAAACACTTTCATTTGTAACTTACAACTCCCGAATTTTAGAGGGCAAGCATGACCATCCATGGGAAAATCCACCAATCTCATGGGGCACTCCGCACTTATGGTGAGTCTACGATGGAAAAATGCAATTAAATAAAATCAACCCTTTATTAAAATTAATTCTATATATCTCTAAAATGAAAGAAAGAGGGGAAAAAAGGAATAAAAGTGGGGAGGGAAGAAAGGCTAAACAGAAGGAAAAAGAAAAAATTGATTACCTCATTGTATATAAAATAGTGCCATTTCTCATAATTCTAAAAAGCTTATTTGGAGCTGTCATATTATGTGAGACAGATTTCTTTCCATTCCTGAAGAAAGTATCAGGGGTCCATACTTTTGTTACCATCATATTGTTCAACCTCAGAATTTCAATGGGGCCATCATACTTTAGCCTTTTGTCAATCCACGTCTGCCTGAAGAACACATCCATGGTGTATTCCTGGGGAAATGAGTTTGTGACATCTTCAGATCACAGAGAGCTACACATGTACATACAGAAAAATGCATTAAGTTCTAGCCTCTTCCCACTCATAGAAAAGGCTTTCCCAAATGAAATTAATAGAAGTATAAATTATCTTAGATCAATAGAGTAAAAAGATTCTCAGTAATTACAGTATCTGATGTCCATCTGGCTCCCTTCATCTTCTATGCTCATAGAAAATAAGTTACCACACATATTAATCATTTCATAATAATGACCATCTTTCAATAAAAATGCCAGCTCCACGTAATTAGGCTTGGGCTTCACTTTAGACCAGATAGCAAAAATCAGTTAATGGATAACAAATATCTTTATATGATTAATCATAAGATGGTAGGCATTTTTAAGACAAAGCAAAATAGATAAATTGTGTTTTCATAAAGTTTATCACAATTTGTCAAATAACCCAACCATTTTAAATCATTCCGAGCACAGGGTCAGGAAAAAAAATGAAGGAGGTCCTCTGTCCTGCTAAGTAAATATATTTAATATAAAATAGCACAGTTGGATGAACAAATTCCTCCTGACCAATACTCATATTCTAGCCTCTTTAGGCATGAGAGCAAGGGAGAAAGAGAAGGGAAGAGTGGGCAGCAAGGAACTGCACATAAAATACCAAGTGCAATCAGGACTACAATATAGTGTATGCACTTAGCTCACACCCAAACTAATTATAACCTCTAATTTTCTCTTCCTCAATAGTTTTCTAAAGAGGAAAAAAAACTATATACAAAGTTGTACTTTGCAACTAGTAATAGAAAAGTTCTCTTGTTGAGAATGACTTTAAAATCAATCAACACTCAAAAGTTGGAGCTGAAATGCAAATTCAGTGTCCTACTCTTTGTAAACTTTTAAGTTTAATTTGGTTATTCTTTGAATTTCTAACTTTGTGTGACTGACAATAAGATAAATTTTAATTGTCTCTTTTCTGACATGTTTCTCCAAACCCCAAAAGGTACACTGCTTCCCAAATACCTACCATTTCAACATCAGATACAGGTCCAAAGCTGGTGACATATATGTCAGTTTTCACTTCCGTAACAGGACCTAGTAGGTATAAAGTAAATATGTGTGAAAAAAAAAAAATTACCAATTTAACAGCTTAGTAGGGTTAGATAATTAAAGAGTCAATACAGGTATGATATATTTTTATAAGAATCTAAAATTTCCTGTGAGATAATGAATCTCTACTAAAGTAAACCAAATCAGAAAACAGTGTTTACTTAATGGGAAAAAAAGAAACCCCAATTACTTACCAAGACCTTGCTTCTTCAAAGACACATCACCCCTGGGCACTATTACAGCAGGCAGTGCAAAGACACAAATGCTTTTAGCCTTTGTGATTTTTTTTTTTTATAGTGCATCATCTGATTGGCCCCTAGAAAGAAGTGAGCTACTAAAAAGAGGAAACATGGCCACAAGAATGAAGAGGAGAAAAATTGTAATGGCTGCAAAGAATGCATCTTTGGAAAGTTTAGGATACTGGTAAATAACTTTTAAAATGATTCAAGTCACCTTTAACAATAAGCACACCATTCGCTGGTGATTGGGATCAAAGACTAGATCTCCTATAAGTCACATGTATCCCTGCACTGCTTCCTATTCTCCATGTGATCTTAAGCAAGTTACTTAACTCCTCAATAGCTGGCACCACATGGATCAGGCAAGACTTAAAAGAGACCCATTGAAAGTGCTCAAATGAGATGCTGGTAACAGTGACTCTCTCGTGAAAATACTCTTTCCATATTAGTTTCTTCTTGCTCCTGATAATGGCTATTACTCAAATTCTTTCCTATGCCTTAGTAAAACTGGTTCATGAACAGTGTCTGGGCAGAAAGGCAAGGCCGTGCCAGGAGGGCAACATCACTGACAGATTTTAGCTGAGGGAACAGGGCCACAATCGGATTTGAAGCATAATGCTTAAAATCAGAAATTTTGGAGTTCAAATTGGGCTCTAACACCTTTGAATTATATGACCTTGGACCTCTTCACAGGTAAAGATTTTACCTCTATAGGTAAGATATCTTCATAGATAAGGATTTTAATGACCATTAGAAGTTTTAATTGAGATAACATATGTAAATTATTTTTCCCAGTTGCTAGAATATAATGTGTTCAATAATGATAGTTACTATTACGGATAATATATCATTTTATTATTAATATATAGAAATTGTTGCCCTCTTGAACATCATTTTCTTAAATGATGAATTTAACATTGCATGGCCAGAAGCTAGATACTCCATAAGTGGAAATAATAACATCTGCTCTCAAGATGGAATATTTCCCTTGGATACAGGTTGGGAAATTGGATCTATGCCAAAATAAGGCAAAGAACAATTGGTATCATTAATGTCCTAGGTCTAAAGTTAGCCTCATAAAAATGAATCAAAATGTTTCTCACTGTAAAGGATGAAGATGGGCCACATACACAAAAAAAGATAGATTGAAGGAGACTGACAAAAGTCTTTATTGAATAAGTATCCTAAGGAAAAAAGACCTTTGTAAATATAGTGAGAGAAAAAGTGTAGATCATGCTGATTTTTCATGAGTTTTACTTGTTAAAAATTACATCTTTGGACAGCAGAGAAGTTAATTAAATTTGTATTTGAATTAGAAATTGGACACAACAATAAAAATGGTAGTAATAAGCTCATTAAAGCCAAATAGGTAATTCAGGAAGCAAGTAATGTACGTTGAATGCTAGGATATAGCAATTTCACTTAAACAGTTTCAAAAGTTGGAGAAATCACTGTAATTCCTAAAAGACAACTGCAAAAGTGTTGAACAGCAGAAATACCATGTCATTGCAGGGCAGGGTAAAGGGCAAGAGGTTTCAAACAATTAAGATTGATTATGTCCTGAAAAATGGACTATTTGACAAGATTTCTGAGAAACCAAAAACTACTTCAAAGATCAGTTTTAGTAGGTGTAAGGTGGGGCCTGACAATCTGCATCTCTAAGTTCCTAGGTCAGGTTGTTCAGTTTAACTCTGGTTTACAGATACTGTTCTGTTTTCTAGAATGATGTTTATAATACTGTATCCTATAACACATTAATATTATAGATATTTCCAAAAGAGTGAGGGAAGTCTAGGAGAATGAAAACTAGGTCAATATTTTTATTATTAATTTGTTGTAAGGTGTGCATATGCAAATTCTTGTGGTTATAATCATTCCACGATACTAATGGGTGTCTCCAAACTCTTATGTAACATACTACTTTTTCAATGGTTCTTGAAAAATATTTTGTGTTCAGAATTATAAACTTAGTGTTTGTTTGTGACATTATGCAGTATTTGCTTTATATGACTGCATGTATCTTTGAGACTGAGTGAGATCCAAAAAGCATATGATTAATAAAGGAAATTCATTTGGACACTGATTCAAAAAACAGGCCTAGCTATGTCAGGCCCTGACACTCTAATGGTAAACAAGACTGATCAGATTTTCCCAGCCCTAAACACTTAACACACTACCAGGGAGGAGTCATGTATAAATAGTAAAGAAACAAATAGCAAAATTCTATTATTTCTAAGGGGAGAGTGGGTAACAGGCTGGTGAGAGAGAGCCTGGGAAGATGACTATAGATTTGCCTACAGTGCTGCTTCTTCAAAGCAGTGAGTTTTAACCCAAGACCTATAGGATAAGCATGAGCCATTGGAAGAACTGAGAGCACTGGATCCAGGTGGAAAGACAGACAAGAAACAAACCTAAGAGGTGGGAGAGGTCTTGGTGTATTCAAGGACAAGAAAAGAGGCCAGTGAGGCTGAAGCAAAGCAAAGAAGGAAAAGAATGACAAGAAATTAAAGCTACAAAGAGAGAATAAAAGCCCAGGTGCAGCAGATCAGCTACTCCTGAGCTCATACGAATGTCATAGTGAATGTTGTTAAAATTACATGAAGAGAACTTGCAGAAATGTCAGTGAAAGATAGGGTTGTTACAAGCTAAATTATGTTACTCTCATATTCACACGTTGAAGTCCTAACTCTCAGTTCCTTGAAATGTGACCATAATTTGGAGATAAGGACTTTAAAGAGATAATTGCATTAAAATTAGGTCACCAGGCTGGGCCCTAATCCAATATGGCTGGTATCTGGAAGACATGTAAAGACATAGGAAACAGATGCCACTTCTAAGGCAAGGAAAGAGGGTTTAGAAGAAAACAACCTTACTGCCTCCAGAACTGTGAAAAAGTAAACTTTCCATTGTTTAAGCCACTTAGTCTGTGGTATGGTGTCATGGTAGCCCTAGGAAAGGAATACAGAGGTTAACCCCCCCCCCCCCGTCCCCATATTTTCTCCCTGGGTTTCTTCCTCTGATATCAGCTTAGCTCTCACTTTTCTTGTAGGCTATTATAAGAAGTTTCATTTGTATCCCATAATCACTGAGAGATCATGACTGAATTATATTTTTTACAAAATCATGCTGGCAGTTGAATGGTCAATAATTATAGAGCGGCAAGAGCAGAACAGCTCCTACTCTAGGCAAGTTGATAGATGATGGTGGCCTGGACAGGGAGGTGGCAATGGAGATAAAGAGTGAACAGATCAAGGAGCACCTCTATGTGCAACTGCTCACAGAGGATAAGGAATAGGATTTTTTCCCCCAAAGTACAATAAGCAGAGAGATAACAATTATTATTCATTAAAGATCTATTATATGAATCTCTTCTCATATATTAATTTTTTAAATCCTCACAATATGCTTTACAGTGCTATTATCATAAGAATTCTTTGTATCTGGAAACTGAGCTCACAGAGGCTAAATACTGTATGCCAAAATCAGAATGCTAACTCTCTTGTATTAACCTCCAAAATATGTTCTAGCTTTACAATATTATACTATGTCATAAAATAATAAACAATTATTCAAGTAAATGTGGAATTTTATATCTGGTCAATAATATGCAATACCTATAATTCCTGTTGTGTTCATGAGTAGCTTCTAAGCTACATTCCTGCAGTACCATTTTATGCCTTTACTTTATTCTCATTCCAGTCTGCTTGAGTCTGTCTGTCTACAGCAAAGGTGAAATCTCAATCCTTTATGAAGACCCAAACTAGCACAGTGCTTTGCACATACTAGGTGCTGAATAACTATGTGTTTCAATATGTTTCTGATATCATCTCAAGTAGTGATTTTAAAACCCTTCAAAAGGAAAAAATGAGATTCATTTGCTGCATCAGTTAAGCTAAAAATATTTCCAGATTAAAGCAGAAACTGTGTCTTATTTATATTTGTATTCTCTCCCAGAACCAATCAAAAGCCTTAAATGTAATAGGTTTCTGATAAATCAATTGTCAATGAATAATGGTCGCTATGCAATTAAGAATAATTCTTAGAGACGCTTCCTCTAATACCACTGTTTAGGATGTTCAAATCAACCTTACTAAGAGCATAATTACATAGAAACCAGATAATTTTGAGCTTGGAAAGACTTCTTCCCATAATTTTAAATGCATTCGTGTAACATCAAAGACATCTTTTATTACAAAATCCTGCTTATTTTTTGATAATAGGGAAATTTTATTTTTCTTCTTTTTTTTCTTTCTTGTTTTTCTGGAGGTTTTTTTGGGGGGGGGCTAGGGGCAGGAGGATTACTGTAATTCTCTAAGGGATTATAAGAAATTGTCTGTAAGGTAAGCAAGGTGGTCTTTAACAAGTCCAAGAAAGAGCCAAGACCAAGAGCAATTCAGGAAAATACTTCCACCTAATTAATGATTCTATCTTACTGGGAAAGAGTGAAGGTAATTAACAAAGTATCAGATAATTTTTCACCAGTTACTTTAGCAGTCACAGAGTTGATTGAGGGTATCACTGCTTAATTTTTTCTCCAAAAATGATTTCCAATTTGCTGTTACATCATGAGAAAGCCCTAAGGTGTTCTGCTCATCTTAAAACTAGTCAATCCTTGTTCTCTACATTGGCTCCCCAGCTATGTACCTAAGGAAACAGTCCTGGAATTTTTAGCCATCCACATCATGTGTCCACCTAAATCCACTAGTGGTGTCTAAAATTCTAGAGATTTCAAAAACTTTAGAGGGAAAACAACAAAGAATCTTAAGTGAAATATATACCCAAATCACTAATTTTCCCTGTCATTTACAAAAATACAGGAATAAAGCTTTCCTGAATATTAAACAAAAATAACAGATATCCATTAATATTGCTGAGAAAGCAGGAAAACATATAGATTTCCTAGAAGTTTCTTTTACTTAGGAGACATTAAAGATTAATGCTTCTTTTATAATATTATCCTTCTATCAATGCTGGTCTATTCTGCAAATAATTAAAGCTATCAAATGAATAGGAAAAGCAACAATAAATTGTGCAAAAATATGAAACCAAGCAATTCACTGAAAAAGAATACTCACTCATGGCCAGTAAAGACGAGAAAAAATATTCAGCTACATTAGATCGTGACAAAACTCAGAAAAAAATAAGATCCCTGCAGGATAAAATTACCATGTCAAATATTCCATAGGAAACACATACACCCAAACATACACACTCTTCCCTGACATTAAAGGGTATTTGGATTCTGAATCTCATGTTCATTGTAAAAGGGACTTTCATTTTACAAACTCATCATGGAAAACAGTTTGGCATTATCTTTTCAAGTGAAACTCCCACTTACACGAAGACCTAGAAAAATCTATTCCTTGATATGTATGCAAAAGAAACTCTTGTACATTTACAGCAGGAAATTTGGACCAGAATATTCACAGCAATACAGTCTTGGAAACAAGTAATAAGCCAAC
The DNA here is from genome assembly GCF_045843805.1 of Urocitellus parryii. Lineage (NCBI taxonomy): Eukaryota > Metazoa > Chordata > Mammalia > Rodentia > Sciuridae > Urocitellus > Urocitellus parryii. The sequence goes on along the minus strand of NC_135540.1, from coordinate 108,735,749 downwards.
TGCCAAGCAGAGAAGATAAATAAGCTGGTTTCTATGCTATGGGAATATCACACAACAGTTAAAATGAACGATCTATAACGGCACGCAACAATAAGAATGAAGCTAAGCAATACATAATTAAGTCTAAAAAACATCAAAAGTTTAAATACAGACATTTCAAGGCAATTAAACATTTAAAATATACTTTTAAAAAAAGATAACTTTTTATAAATTGAAAATAAATTTAAAAAGTATTCAGAGTGGTGGTTAATTTGGGAGGGGAGGAGAGAAAGATAGCATAAAGGGAGCACATAGCAGAATAAAAGTTGTCAAGGTCCTACTCTGTGCTGGCTAATGGTTTAGTTGGTATGTTTACCATATTTTAATTAGTACACGGATGGGTGGGTAGATGTATAGATGGAGGAATGGAAAGAAGGTTATGTGTGAGCCAATAAAAATGTTTCATAAATCAAGGATTATTTTAATCCAGAAATCAATTATATGCACCTGAGGCTTATTAAAATAAATATATCTGTAAAGGCCTGGTATAAAGCAGCAATGTTTAATGATAAACAAGTATTAGCTGTGGTATTTTTTCTACCTGAAAAAAAAATCTAATAAGCCACGAAGTGAAGTATTACCTAAATATCCACCAATTTACTAATATCCCACAATCTATATTTTGCAGTGCCTGTTTCAGGAAACACCAAATGCATCCTTCATATCCTTACCTTACAGAAAATGTAAACATATAATAGTACTATTGTGGTAGTCACCCTTTTGTCACCAGGACCAAAATACCTGACAAGAGCAATTTAGAGGAGGAAAGTTTATTTTGGCTTCTTCAGAGATTCAATACATGGTCAGTCAACTCCACTACTCCGGGCCCAAGGTAAGGCAGAAAATTATGGTGGAAGGACAAGGCAGAGAAAAGCTGTTCAGCTCATGGCTACCAGGAATCACTGAAATGAGAAGGGGAGAAAGGAGAAGGGGACACAGAGAAGATCGCCCCTTCCAGGGCATGCCCACAGTGATCCACCTCACCAGCCACTCCGCATCTATGTAGAGATATCACCCAATCAGTCCATTCATACTAGGATGGAGTGGTTTGTTTACAGCTCTCATAACGTAATCATTTTACCTCTGAATATTCCTGCATTAACACAGGAATAACATAACTAGTTATGTTTTGTTTGGTTTTGGTAAATTGAAAGAATAAGAAAGTCCAGTCTATCTTCTAAAGGGGATCTTTCTTTCAAATGTCCCTTCCCTCCACTCTAACATTAAATTATCCTCAACTAGATTATTCCCAGTAGTACACATACAAGTTATGATATTTCTAACCTTAAAAAAAGGCAACCCTCTGTGTCTCTTGCCTTTCACATTTAAAGTTCTGAAAAAGAAAATCTGTACACACTGCCTCAACTTCTTCCCTCCCTATTCAACTTCATCATCAATTATATCCAGTTTTCATGCTTAAGGTGCACAAAATTCCTTTCATCAATACATACCATCAGTTCCCTCCATGTATAGTATTTTCCCCTGCCAATTTTAAAAGTAATCATATTTCTCCCACTTTTAAAAAGCTCTCTTGATTCTATCTCTTTACAACTACTATCCCATTTATCTACTTCCTGTACAAACACCCAGAAGAAAATTCCTCTCATTCTATCTTGAATGTACCCAGACTTCTTCATTCACCATGCTGCTAAAAACTGCTCTTGTCAAAATTATTGAATATATGCACATTGCAAAATCTAGTGGTCAATTTTAGGTTCATATCTTTCCCTTCTTGAACTGTCAGAAGTGTTTAACTTAATTAAAATACTGGTTTTTTCCTACTCATGCACACTCTGTTTTCCTGCTATCACACCTCACCAGCCATGCCTCCACAATCTTCTGGGAAAGAGATTCCTTTTCCCTTCTCTCTGCTTAGCATCAGAGCTCAATATTGGAGCCTCTTCTCTATCATCTGTAATCTCCCAGTGACCTCTCTGGTCTTATGATTTTAAATAACATGTATGTTGACATGCCCATCATCCCTAAATTCCAGGCTCACGACCACTTGATTCTAGTAGGCATCTCAAACTTAGGCACATAAAACGGTTCATCATACCCCAATCTGCTTCTGCTATAATTTAACAACTCCATTTTTACTGGGTGTTTAAGTCAAAAACTTTGGAGTCAGCCTTCACACCTTCCTTTCTGTCATATCCCACATTCTAGCTGTCATCATTTGACTCTAACTTCAAAATATGGGCAGAAGCCAATCATTTCTTAGAAAATGACACACTTCTCTGCTGCCAGCTTGGACAAAATATTCATCCTCTTTTGCCTGGTTTATTGTGAAAAACCTCTGCATATCTGTCTTTGCCTCTGACTGACTGTTCTCAACACAGCAGTCAAGGTGAGTCTTTAGCGGAACTTGTCCCTGCTAAAATCCCTCAAGTCGTGACTGGTCTGACTCTGAGGAAAAGCAAAGTCCTCAGCATTCAAAGGTTTGCACAACCTTATGTCTTGGACACCTTCTTTTTCTTCAGCCCTGCAGCACAGGCATGCATGTTCACACCTAGAATCCCATCTCTCCCCAAGACCCCACCCAAATGGGGCTTATGCTCTTACTCACCTATGATCAGTGTTCAATAGCACCTTCCCGATGAACTCTCCCTAACTACGCCCAAGTTTAAACTGCAACCTCCTCCCCTGCTTTAATAGTCCACTCAATAGCAGTTCAGCAACATCTAGCACACTATAAACCATTTATCTCGGATGCTTCTTTTCCATTTTTTCCACTACACTGTGAGTTCGTGAGAGCAGAAAGTTGGGTAACCCTCTTTAACTTTAAAAAATATCATCCTCACCCATTTTCCCAAAATAGAAAACAAGGAATCTTTTTAAAAGTTTCCCTTTTGTATATCACCCCCCACATCAAATTTAACAGCAATTCTTTGACCAATTAAACCTACAAAAAAAAAAAGCCTCAGCTGATTCCACTTATCCACTTACACCCATTTTTACTACATCTACATTGTTTTTCCATGTAACCATCAACTTAATGGAGAGAACTCTAACCTGCCAAAAACAACAACAACAAAAAAACTTCTTCATTGGTTCTCTTGTTTCCATATTGCCCTGCCTCTTTTTCTTCATGTAGCAACTAGATGGATCATATTACTATCTAAGTAATAGCATGAAAATCTCTCCTCTTAAAGAATTCTAACAATTTTCAGGTTCACTGAGGAAATAATCTGTTTCTATACAGGATCCCCAAAGGTCTTGCATGACCTAGACTCTGTTCACCATCCCAAACTCATTCTATAAGACTTGCTCTCGCTTTCTGACTACAGGCAGAACAAACACCTTTCACTGTCTAAATGACAATTCTATACTATATACCTTTGGACTTTGCACTGGCTTTTTATTTTTTATTTTTTCTGCCTGAAAATAACTTTTCTCCTACACTTTCCATGCCTGCCATGTGTAGGTCTTTCTTAATTTGAAAAACCTCCTTGACTACCATTTCTATCTAAAATAGATTTCCCCATCCAAATTCTTTTTCTCTCTCTTACATGCTATTAGCTTTTATCATAGCATTTTCATTTAATTATTTTGTTATTTGCTTCTTTGCTATTTTTATTTCTCTCCATAAAGACTATGAGGGCCAATGCTGGATCAGAACCATATCTTCACAGCCTTGCATTATTCTGACACAGAGTAATTTCTCAATGCACATAAATAGATGAATAGATAAATGAATGAATAAATGAATGTAACAAATCAAAAGAGAATGAAGCTTTACATTTCTATCACTGTGTGGAGTTGAAATGTATTTTACATCCATGTATTTTAAAAAATGTGTTCTCTGTTGACATTCAATTAATAAAGCTAGTACACAGGAACTACACTTTGAGATATAAATCATTTGAAAGCATTTCTTGGAAAACTTGTTTTTTGTGAGACAATATTTCAATTAACCTCAATGAATAAAAGTTTCTGCATTCATTTTTTTCCATTTTAAATGTTATAAAATGTTTAGAATCAAAGTTCTTATTTCAGTAGTAAACTCTTGAAATCCTAGCTATTCCAGAGGTTGAGACAAGAGGAGTTCAAATTTAAGGTCTGTCTTGGCAACTTAGCAAGTCTCTGTCTAAAAAAAAAAAAGGACTAGGGATATAGCTCAGTGGTATAGTGTCCCTGGGCTCAATTCCCAGTACCAGGAAGAACTGAGTTTCATTTCACTCCTTTGGGGGAAATATAGTTTTGTTTATCTCAAGAATTTATGTAACTGAGTAACAAGAAGGCATTTTGGGGACAATTCAATTAATGATATATAGGATTATGTTAAAAGCCTCAGAGGTGGACCTAACAATAGACCAGCTGCCTAAGGGCTTAAAGTTGGATTGGATTTTGTGACTTCATCTGTTACTCACTGTAGAGTTCTTGGGAAATTCACTGAATCTTGTTCCACCTTCTTCTCTAAGAGATTAATAAGGCTTTCCCTACTTCTCTTTGTTTATGTGATAATCTTAGTAAATACTGTATATAAAAATATTTTCAAAACTGTAAAGGACACCACTAATGTGCAGTCAAGTCCTACTATGTTATGAGCAACCTTGCATAATTGAGTTAGGGCAAGATTCCCAAATTATCTGCCAGTGGTTAGTAACCTAGCTATGCATTTTTAAGAAGGCAGATAACAGTTTTGAAAGTGGACCAGAACAAAGAGGAATGATCCTCTAGCTTCTCTGTGGAAGGGTTCTCTTGTGCGTCACTTCTAAGCAGGTCCAAGCTACTTCAGCATGATAGCAACTGATTCATCAGAGGTTGAAAGAGCTATGTCCCTTCTGAAGTCCCATTCCAGCTTCTCTCAACATGCCTCCTTCCTTCTCTTCTCACCTTTTCCCCTTTTCTTCCCCAAAGGGGAATGTGGAGACAAGGGAGAAGAGATCCTGGAGCGATGAAAAGAAGAGAACCATTTCAGCTCCTTTTATTTCCCCACTGCAAGCTGTGCTGCTGAGTTAAAAATATGTAATTTAGTTTCCAAATCTATTTCAACCCCTGCCTGGCCTACTGAGCAATCACAAACCATCCAATTTCAATTCAAATCTTTGCTTTTAGCTTTATTTTAAATGGAACACAGCAAAGTTGTATAAACAGATAAAAAGTAAATGTTCCACAAAGAGCAGAAGTAGGATTAAAGGAACCAGGAAGTCGATCCATATTTATAGTGTACCAGTCAAAATCTGAATTGTTTTCATCTTATTTATAAAATGTCAAACTTTCCACAAAGTATAAAATGTCATAGAAGGGATCAAACTTCTAGCATCCAGAGTCTGTGCTAACAAGTTTTCTTATTATTTTCAGTTGGTGTACATTTACAATTTCATGTAAACAGATAACACATTTTCTGCAGGTGATAATTACTATTCATCTGTCACATTTGGAATAGTACACATTTAGAAAATGACCCATTTCTAAAAAAAAATGAATCACATCTACCACAAATATTTATGAGCAGAGTACAAGAAAAAAAACTAACATTGTACTTTGTAGTAAATTCTTAATCATTAATTAACTGCTAACCATTAAAGTGGGGAGAATTCAGCCCCTTCCCACAATGCTTTGAAAGTATGCCCAGGTGAATAATGCAGATCACTTGGCAATGAGAAGTAAGATGAATAATAATGCCCTTGAGAAATTTAGCAGTATTGTAGTTAACCAAAACCCAGGATTGGCTTACACAGATTGTTTTCACTCATTATCAATATAGTGTTACAGGAGACAGTACATGGTCAAAAAGAAAAAAAAAATCCATATACAATGGATACCTTCTCCCTTTTGAATTGCAACTTGCTTTATAACCAATTAGACAGATATTATTTTAACTTTCAACCTATAATAATAAAACCATATAGTTCCAGTTATGGCTTTTCACTTTCATTTATGTTCAGGTACATCAGTTCTCTGATGCATATTTAAACTATATACTAGTTGATGCTTTTGTTAATTAATTTATTTTTTTTACTTGAAATGTCATGTTTAAAACTTACCCTTTCTGGGCAGATAAATCCTCTCTTATTGATATAATATAGTTTTAAATGGCACCACATCATCTGAAACATTCTCCACAAAACTATTTTTGATCTAAAATGATAATTTCCCAGTCACTTATGAAAGATCATGCCTTGACAAATGATTCACTTCTCTAATGAAGCCTCTTTTCAGATTTGCATGAAGGCAAATGAAGTGTGGGCAACCTATCCCTGGAGTAGCAATGGGAAAAGAACCAGAAAAAAAAAAACTCCCATCCTTTTCATCCATCTTTATCACTGTCTACACACAAATACTGAATTAATACCTTCAGTGGCTTCCCATGACTTTCTCAATAAAAGACACACACACACACACACACACACACACACACACACACACACACAAATCATTTGGAATTCAGAAGACCTGATCCAAGCCTATCATTAATATGCTATGTGTCCTTGTCTAAATCCTTTCTTGTCCTCGTTGCCTCATTTGTTAAATGAGAAGAATGACCCTAGACAGATTTCAAAGAATCATCAACTCTACTCCATTCAACTACATTATCTCCAACAACTCTTTCTAACCTGGGACCACACTCATCCTCCCTCATATCTAATGCTGTCCGCTCCCCACTCTTTTGCCTTCTCTAGTCTCCCACCATCTCTCTCTTATATTCCCTCAATAGGAAGCATTAGATTCCTCCATGTTTCTAATATTATGTGATATTGATCACATCTCATTATACATAATACCATCCCAATCTACATGGTTTATTTTTTAAATACACAATCAATCATGGTTCATATTCTGTCCCTGACATTTACTAACTGTGAGCTTGAAGCAGTTACTTAATTTTTCAAGCCTCAGTTTCTTCATCTGTAAAAAAAGGATAAAGTTAGGGTTTGTTCTTGGGGCTGTTGTGAGGCATAAAGAAATACCTGTAAAAATGCATGGTCTACATGAAAATTTTATATAATGAATACAAAATTAGTGGATGTTATTATTGGTACTACTATTACTGCTAAAAGAATGTAAGCTCCTTCAAACTAGTGTGTATGTCTTATTCAATTCATTTGCTGAAGGGTAATTAGAACAGTAGAAAGAACAGAGACTTTGCTATTAGAAGAGGTGGGATGACCTGGTGAGTGGGATCCTAGCAAATCACTTATCTTCATGGAACTGGACTGAGAAGTTGTTTGAAGCTCCAGCACAGAGCTTGTCACATAGGTTCTTATTATATATGCAAAGAAACTATGAATAGGAGAGCAACAGTACTGTTAATGGCTGATTATCTGTTAGGCTATATATGTATATGGTTGAAAGAAGAAATAAAGCTGAACACTACTGACTCCATCATCTTAGGAGGGAAGCAAATGCCACCTTCCCAAAGAAAGTAAAATGAAGAGAAAAGGAATGGATTGAGTTCCCTAGCAAAGCAGTCAGCTTCGTGCCCCAGATTCATGCCCTAGGTAGAACACAGGCCGAGCTTTTGGCAGAGAAAGGGACACGTGGGAGGACAAGGGACTTCAGATCAGCTGCCTCCAGTGGAACCTGCTCTGGGCCAAGTAACCAGTTTGAGGAAAACTCAGTTCACAGGGAGCAGGGCAGTCTCAGCTAAGCTCTCAAATGAATCTGTTGTTGACTCTCCTCTCTCCCCAACCATCCCTACCCTGCTGTCAGGTCGGTAGGTAATTAGTGTGGAGGAGAGGCAAAGCTTCTGAGGGGGCAGGGAGATGGGAAAGTACTGGTGGGGGCGGTCTTCTTGTCATAGGTCTCACCAAGAGAGGAGAGGAAGAGAGAGGGAAAACTGGCGGAGGGGGGTAGGGGGAAGAGGGACAGAAAGAGAATTTTTTCATTTTTGCACACAGGGCATACTTAATGATTTTTCCACAGACAGACCGATCAGGAAGGGACAGACAGAACACACTTGTGCATCTAAAATAGTTCATACCCCCAAATCCAGGACGCAGCCTGTTGTCATAACCATCGAGCAAACTGTCCAGGATGCGGGTAAAATTTTCCGGGCACAATTTCTCCTCCTTTTGGTTCTGTCCTGGGGATTCGTTTAAACTGCAAGAGCCAAAAAAAACGGGGGTGGAAAGGATTATTTTAAGAATGCAACTGAGAACAGGTGGAAACAGGTTTGCCTTCTAGGGAAATAGTCGCTTGCCCCAAGCTAGAGACAGGGTTGGGGGTTGGAATGCAGGAAGACCAAAATGGTCAGAAAAGCGCACCCCTTGCCCCCGGCAGCCCGAACCCCTGTACCCACATTCTTTTTGCACCAGGAGCCCCTGGTCCTCTCTGCATCTACGCGGTCACAGAAAAGCTTGGCTTCAGCCCACGGTATTACAGTAAAGCAGGTCCATTTCGCTCAGAGAGGGGTGGGCGGACAGAGAGGGCCAAGAGCTACCCACTTCTCTCCTTTCCCCCGCGCCCCCCAAGGACCCCAGAGAACTCACCAAACAGCCTGGCACAGGAAGTGCAGGAGGGCGAAACTGAACCCGGAGCACAGCGCGATCGCGGGTACCTTCTTGGCAGAAACCATCTTTGCAACATGCCATACTTTAAGCCTGTTCACGTTTCCAGGCTCTCAAGATGCCCTGAGCAGGGTGCGAGGAGAGGGCAGAGTGGCTCCTGCGGCGTGCGCACACTCGCGCTCACACTCGCCCGCGCTCACACTCGCCCGCGCTCCGCCAGCCCGAGCCGCGGTGGGCGTGTGTGTGCACGCGGGCCAGGGGAGGCGGAACCTGCCTTTCCTCGCCCCCTCCTTTCCTAGCTCAGCGTTCCATGTGTATGTAGAGCTATGTATACCGCTCCTCGCCCTCTGGTGCCGGCACATCAAGGTACAGGGGTTAACTTGGACGCGTCAGCGACGCAAAGCCAGGCAAGTTTGTTCCAACCTGTAACTCTGGGGACGGGGACCTAGGTCCTTCGCCCCTCTCCAGGTCTGCAAGCCCTCACCCCAATGTATCTCCGCCCACAGCGGAGCTGGGCTTCCTCTTCTCTCTCCTGGTCCTCCTCTCTTCCGCCGGGATTTGTATCTAACCAATGAAGCTCTTCTCTATTAGGTTGTGCGAGGACTTGTTTGTACCCATTGTCAGTGCTGGAGGTGGAGAAAGGGCGGGATGACAGGGTTTGCTGGGCGTAGGGGTAGGAGGCCGTGGTGAGTGAAGAAAGGGGATCTGGTCTGGGCAGATATAATCTTTGAGACCCTCCCGTTGAGCAGCTAGGGGTAGGAGGAATGTCAGTGGTGACAAAAGGAAGAAGAGATTCCTCCTGATAAAAGCGGTTTCAACTACCTGGGCGGACTCTCGCCAAACTTAAGAAGTGGACCCCCTGTTTATTTGTCAAGCTATTGCTTTAAAAATGCCAAATGTGCTTACTCTGCCAGCGCCCACCGACACACGCACGGCCTCCACTTTGCTGTTCCATCCTTTTCTGGAGGGGAGGAGAGACGAGCGACTGCGGGACAAAATCACTTTCACTTATTGCAACACTTCAGAATGGAGCTGTCGGATTTCCAGAGATTGATGGCTTTAGGAAGGAAGAAAGGGGGAAGATAGCTGGGGAGAGGAGAGGAGGAAGAAAGAAAAAAAAAATGCTTCAGTCTATGTGAGGTTTTTTTTTTGGGGGGGGTGGTAAGGGGGACAGAAAGAAATAAAAATGAAGGGGAGCAAGTTAGTTCATTTATGACTTGAAAGGGAAAACCTAGCACTATATACTTTTACTGTTCTATTGAATAAAAATGAGTACTTCCATCAGATCTTTTAAAAACAATTATTGGTTTCAAGGGAGAAAGTGTCTTTCACATTAATTCTGCTGCATGTGTGGAAATGTGCATATAATGGATCAATGATGTTAAGCCTTAGAATGAGAAATCAATTTTTATATTTTGGTTAGAATTTTAATGATTTGTTTAAATTTTGATGAGTAGTGGGCAATATAAAACGTTATATTAGGACTGGACATGGTGGCCCATGCCTGTAATCCCAGCAATTAAGGAAGCTGAGACAGGAGGATCACAAGTTTCAAACCAGCCTCAGCAATTTAGCAAGGCCCTAAGCAATTTATTGAAAAATCTGTCTCAAAATTTTAAAAAAGGGGGTGGGGTGGGGAGTGCCTTTGGGGATGTAGCTCAGTTGTAAAGCATCTCTGGATTAAATCTCCAGCACCCAAAACATAAAATTTTTAAAAACAACATTATTTTAGAGAGGGGTTTGGGGTTTTGTTTGTTTCAATCTCCTGATTACAGTTTTCTTTCAAAAGGGAAGCCAAAGGTGTCCATAGTATGTAATAGACAAAGCATGTGCTGCCATGATGTTCTGCATTCTGCACTGCTGTCTTCTCAGAATTTAGTATACTTCATATTTATTTCATCTGTATCATTCTTCTCATAGATTATAATCTCCTTGAGGCCCAAGCTGGGTAATTTTTATTCATTTGTTGTAGTGCATAGTACATGGCATATCCATAAATATTGAATGAACAATTAAATCAGTGAATCACTTGGTCCCAGATCCATCTTCATAATTCAGATGAAATTCAAGCTATCTCATTTGGGAAAAACAATTCAAATAGTAGATATGCCATGAAAACACCTGTCTCTACATATTTTCTGCATAAAAGCTCAAAATACATAATTAGTATACTACTTCTTTTATTATTTCTCCAATCTTAATACATTCCTACACTTTCTAAAATTGAAATAGCCTTTTTTGAACTAGTTTCCCATACAATTTATGTTTAAAAAATACATATTAAAAAATAAACAACAAAAAATGGCCTTGGGAAAAATAATTTCCATATGTATTTAAATTTTCATCTTTAAATATGTGAAACTAATTGCTGGAAATAGAAATGGTGATCCGCCTTTAAGTGTAGTTATTTCTAATTATATTTTCATTATCTGGTTTATGATATATAGTATATGGTATATATTACAGAAAACAGAATATATACATATATAATACATATACTATAATCTGAATATATAGTAAATATATATTGTATTTACAGTTTAGCTAAGAAAATAGTACAGTCATTTATATCACTTTCTATTTTTTCACAGTCTTTTACTTATGCTACCTTTATATTACTTAATGAAGTCATATGTTGGGTTTTTCCGCCTGAAATCTTATTTAAAAATACACATTGCTTGTCAACATGAGTTTTCTTTTAAGTAACCCACCATTTGGAGCAATTTTAATTTACATTAAGTTTAAAACATCATTAAATATGCTACTGCTTTCTGTATGAGCTTTCTATTAATGATGGCCCAATACTCTGAGTGGATTCCTCCAACTGACTATATTGCTTTGGAGAACTAAGAAGATGTTAAAATATACCATACCTTCCATGAGTCTTTGGTTGCTATGTTTAGTAGAATTTGAATTGGGTCCAAGTACACTTTTTAAAAATATCATTATGGTAAGCCAGTTACATTTCATAAATTTAACAGATAGGTTTATATCTGATATAATGGGATACAAATAATATAGATTGTCCTAAGGCTAAAGTCTTAGCAGACACTTCATAAATCCCCTGAAAATAAACACAATATCTTGTACTATGGAACAAAATATATTTTCTTGTGAAAGTGTTCATAACTTTCACCAGATCTGCATACTATGAACAACTATAATATGGAATAATGTTTTGATATAAAAGATGTTGCACATAATGAAATATTCAAACAAGTAGGTGAACAAACATTTGTAACTCATGTGTGATAAACATTTTCACTACATTTTATGAGCTTGTCCATTGTCAGGTTCTATAGTCTATTATGCAACTCGTTTGTGGCTACTTAGTTCCATATGTCATCAATTTCTCAAATGTTTTGAGTGTTAATAAAGTGACTAGTAATCTGAAAGAATTCAACTTATTCCTCTTTCTTTCTGTTAATTCTTTCTGGTAAATATTTAACCAATTATATCCATTTAAAGAGGATAGTGGTTTACTTACTGCTTTAAATTCTGAAGGCTTATGGAGGCAGACTGAATTTAAAACATTTCTATTCTAAGAGTATAGGAATTATTGACTATGTTAATTCAGTTCTCTGTCCCATTTATTTGTATAGGTAAGAAGAACTGATCTGAGACTCTCTAGTTATGTCTTTCTTTATTTTTATTAAAATAACATTGCCACTGAAATGGTACTTGTATGCCAGCCTAATCTATTATTTTTGGTTGTAGTTTTTAGCTTCATTCTTTTTTAAAAAAAATGTTTTATTTATATATGACAGTGGAATGCATTACAATTAATATTACACATATAGAGCACAAATTTTTCATATCTCTGGTTGTATAAAAGTATATTCACACCAATTCGTGTCTTCATACATGTACTTTGGATAATGATGTCCATCACATTCCATTATCATTTCTAACCCATGCTCCCTTCCTTCCCCCCCTACTCCCTTGCCCTATCTAGAGTTCTTCTGTTCCTCCCATGCTTTTAAGCAACCCACCATTCGGAGCAATTTTAATTTACATTAAGTTTAAAACATCATTAAATATGCTACTGCTTTCTGTATGAGCTTCCTATTAATGATGGCCATTACTCTGAGTGGATTCCTCCAACTGGCTATATTGCTGTGGAGAACTAAGAAGATGTTAAAATATACCATACCTTCCATAAGTCTCCCTACTCTACTATGAATCAGCCTCCTTATATCAGAGAAAAAAATTGGCATTTAGTTTTTTGGGATTGACTCACTTTTTCACTGTGTGTGTACATTTAAGTTGTAGGATATGATATAGATATATATAGAAATGATTACTATTATCAAATTAACATATAAATCACCTTACATAGTAACATTTTGTTTGTATGAGGTATAAGAACACCTGAAATTTACTCTCTGAGCACTGAAATGTTCAGCACATAACACAATATTGTTAACTATGGTCACCATGCTGTACCTTAGAGCTGTAAACTTATTCACCCTAAATAACTGAAAGCTTGTACACTTTAAGGTTGCATCACCTTATTTCCTCCCCGTGTGCAATCTTGCCTGGGTAACCATTCTACCATCCATTTCTATGTATTCAGTTTGCTAAAAATTCCACATATAAGTGAGATCATTTGGTATTTGTCTTTCTGTGTTTGGATTATTTTACTTAGCACAATACTCTCTAGTTTCATCCGTGTCATAGCAAATGACAGTATCTTTTTAAATAAGGATTAATGGGCTGGGGATGTGGCTCAAGAGGTAGCGAGCTCGCCTGGCATGCAGGTGGCCCAGGTTCAATCCTCAGCACCACATACAAACAAAGATGTTGTGTCCGCCGAGAACTAAAAAATAAATATTAAAAAATTCTCTCTCTCTCTCTTCTCTCTCTCTCTCTCTCTCTCTCTCTAAAAAAAGGATTAATAATACATATGTATGTAATTATATACATGTGGATGAATAGTAAATAATATATAATATAAATTATAAATAAATATGTAAAATATATATTACATATATATTATATTTTACATATATATGTATACATATATAAAAACATGCCATAATTTATCCATTCATCCATCAGTGAACATTTAGGTTGTTCCAAATTCTGATAATGATAAATGATGCTACAATAAGCATAAAGCATGTAAATCTATTTACAAGGTGCTAATGTCATTTCTTTTGGACATATATCCAGTAGAGGAATTGCTGGTCATGTGGTAGTTCTCGTTTTAAGTTTTTGAGGAACCTCTCTAGTTTTTCCATTATGGCTGTACCAATTTACATCCTTATCTACAGTTTACAAGTCTTCTCAAATCTGAAGGAATTTAACAAATTCTACTTGAAGAAATATTTCATAATATCCATTGAAACTGCTCCAAATTTTTTTTTTGCCATTTAGTTAATGCAAACGTAGTTATTTCAGTGTGATTATTTGAAAAAGAAATACAGTTTGGGTGATGCTTGTACCTTACTGGAATAACCTCTAGACATGGAATTTAGAAAATCAACTATTATAGTGTGTATTTTAAATAATTAATTAAATATTTTTATAATTATCCAAAGTCCAGTTGGACATTGAGACATGCTGAAAGATCTCCAAAATACCATATTTTTAAAATTATATTATGAAATACTAGCTCTCCAATGTCAGCTTTAGTTTGATTTGAAGATCCAAATATTTTATAGTAAGTAGGAAGAGTACATTTGAAGGGTCAGAAATCTCAGTAATATATTTAACAAATACTTGTATGCTTTTTTGCAAACCACTAATAATATGAGAAGCATTATTTTATTTATTAGAACTTGAATTCTAGAATGAGCTCTCAGAGTATATTTGGAAATACTCCTCAAAAAGTCATGAATATTTCTATATATAAATATTCCATAAAGTTTACACAAAGTACTATTATTAGAATAAATATTCTAATTATTAGAATAAGTATTCTCTTAATTGCATTCATGTATATGTGTTGTATGTGTATACATTTTCAAAGTTTCTATTATGAAGTGATGTATATTGTTTTTAGTACTTGATAATAATGGCTAGTGAGGGAAATTTATGCATTACCAATTGTGACCCAAATCAAACATGTTATTAAATTTGTTTATAAGTGCCTATTTTATGATAATATTATGTTGTGTCATATATCATGAGATATCATATTACCAAACTATTTCATGCCCATTTTATAGGCTAATGAAATTCTCAAACTTGTTCATAAACAAACATCTAAAATATAGCATTTTGTATTAATAGGAAATTAGAAAAAATGAAATGTCCTTTAGCAGGAGATGAATGCATTATGTTGCTGTGTAGATGGAGTGTTATGCTACATTAGTTGGTTTTCCATTGCTAAAACAAAATACATGAAGCTGAGTACTATATAAAGAAGAGGCTCATTTAGCTCAGACTTTTGGAGGCTGAAAAAATAAGAATCACATTGGCTATAGTGAGGACTCCTCTGGCTGCATCACATCATTACAGGTGGTATTGTGGTAGGAGTGCTTGTGAAAGGGAGAGATCACAAGACAAGACGGGACAGAAAATCAGAGAGATTAAAGAAAGTCCAGTCTTGGTTTTATAACAACCTTCTCACAGTACCTAATCAGAATCACACAAAAACCTTAATCTTAAACTCTATATTAATATCATTAAAGGACAATACCTCAGATAGCCTATTCCTTTCATTCAGTTCCACATCTTAAAGAGTCAACCACCTCTTGTATCACAACTCTGGAGACCATATTTCCAACACGTGACCTTTGGGTGCACACTCAAACCCTATCCAAACTAAAGTATATATAGCATTTAAAATTTAGAAAATAAGGTGTATGCATTAATATGTATATATGCCAAAAATATAATGTAAACAAATTAAGCAAAAAGAAGAATAATTTCTTCAGTAAAAAATCATTCACAGAAAATTTAGAGCATGAAAAATAACATTGTGCATTGCTTGTAGGTATAAATTTACTGACGTGAAAAATACCACATGAGAAGCTAATTCAAAATATGGAGGGGGAAATTTAAAAAAGAATAGAATAAAAATTAGTGGAGTAAACAAAGGGAAGGGAGGTGGAATGGGACAGGGAAAGACAGTGGAGATGAATCTGATGTAACATTCCAATGTACACATATGAATGCACCACAGGGAATCTCATCATCATGTACATCCACAAGACACTAATTTAAATAAATAAATAAATAACTATAGCTGGGCAAGATGGCACACACCTATAATCCCAGCAGCTTCAGAGGCTGAGGCAGGAGGATTGCAATTTCAAAGTCAGCCTCAGCAAAAGCCAGACCCTGTCTCTAAATAAAATACAAAATAGGGCCGAGGATGTGGCTTAGTGTTCCAGTGCCCCTGAGTTCAATCCCTGTACTCAAAAAAAAAAAAAAAAAAAAAAAAAAAAAAAAAAAAAAAAAACCAAAACTATAAGAGCATAAAGATCAGTAGAGTAGAAGGAAGGTGATAGGGAGGGGAAAAGGAAAGGAAGGGTAGGGGAAGTACTGGGGACTGAATTAGAACAAATTATATTCCATCCTTTGATAAGTATGTCAAAATAAATTCTATTGTCATGTATCACTAAAAAGAATCAATAAAAAAAAGATTGAAAGAAAACCCTCATGAAGAGACAAATTAAAGTTCAAGATAGTAAACATCTGTGGAAAGAAAGAAAGAGGAATGGAATAAGGGTCAGGAAACCTGACTGCCTCAACTATTTATGTTAAGCCTTATTTCATGGAAATAAGTTGTCCAAAACACTGATTTGCCAGTTCTGGTGGTAAGGATGTGGGAGTTCATTGCATTGCTTTTTTTTTTTTTTTTTTTTTTTGTATTGTTCTGATTATCTACTGCTGTGCAATAAAACACTATAAACCTTCTTGATCTCTCATACTGCCCATAGTTTGACTGGCCTCGCACGGTGGTTCTCCCTGGAGGAACCTCATGCTATTACAGTATCACAGTGAGATGGTGCCTGAAGCAAGAGTCATCTGAAGGTTTGACTGAGTTGGGCACTTAAGAGCTCATTGATTGCAGGACTGGGATATCTGGTGGGGGGGTGGTATTGGCTGACTCTCCTTCCTCCTCCCCTCCCCCCCATCCTTCTTATGTAATCAGTATGGATTTCTTTACATCATGATGATCTCAAGATGGTGAATCTTTAAAAGTACAGGCTGTTTTCTTTAAAGCAGAATGTCAAGAGTTAAACTGAAACTGAAGACTTTTTAAATGAAACCTTGAAAGTCAGAGAGCATCATTCTTTAGGTCAAAGCAAGTTACAAGGTCAGATGAGATCTGTAAAAGGGGGTGCACAGGATGTAAGGAGACGGTGGCCATCATTAAAGAACAACTACTAGAGTAGAAAATGGAATTGCGGGGAGGAAAGAGGGACAGGGTAGGGGAAGAACAGCTGGATAAATCTGGGAGAACTTTTTATGTACATACATGAATATACCACAATGAGTTCAATTTCAAGTATATTTGCAAGACACTAATTTAAAAATAACTATAAATAAATTGCAGAAAGATCAGTAGAGTAGACGGAGGGGACTAAATTAGAGCAAAATATATTCCATGCTTTTATGATTATATCAAAATGTATCCTAAAGTTATATGTAACTAAAAAGAATCAATAAAATTGTAAAAAAGAATCAACGATGACAAAAGTTATAAAAATAGTACAAGACACTCTGGAAAAAAAGTATCTGCTATATATACTTTGTAATATGCCTAAAATATTTTATAGAAAAAAAAAGTTGAATAATATTTTATAAGAGTGATGTGATGGCTAATTTTGTGTCAACTTGTCTAGGCCCTAGTACCCAGATATTTTGTAAAATATTATTCTGACTATTTCTGTTAACACATTTTTAAAAATAAGATTATCATGAGAATGAAGATTTTTGAATACAACAGATCACTGGCATAATGTGGGTGTATCTCATTCAATAGTTGGAGGCCTTGATAGACAAAGACTGAACTCCTCCCAAGAGGGAATTCAGCCAAGATGTTCTTTTTGAACTTCAATCGCAACATTGGTTCTTTCTTGGGTCTCAGCCTGCCAGCCCATCCTAAATATTTCAGATTTTCCAGCCTGTTTTAGTCGCTTTGGCATTGCTATCACCAAAAGACTTGACAAGAACAATGTAGAGGAGGACATTTATTTTGGCTCAAGATTTCAGAGATTTGGTCCATGATCTGCTGACTCTATAGTTTTGGGCCCAAGGTGATGAAAGCAGTTCAGAACATAGCAACCAGGAAGCAGGAAGGATCTCTGCTCACCATGGACAAAATATAAACCCCAGAGTCATACCTCCAGTGACCTACTTCATCCAGCCACACCATACCCACCTCTAGTTATCACCCAGTTCATACATATCATGGATTAATCCACCGATTAAGTTATATCTAATCATTTCATCTCTAAAAATTCTTGCATTGTCTCACACATGAGCCTTTGGGGGAAACTTTCTATCTAAGCTATAATATAGCCTCTATAGTCATAAGTCAACTTCTTAAATTCTTAATAGATGAATAGATGATAGATGTATAGTGAATATCTATCCTGTTGATTATTTCTCTGAAGAACCCTAACATAAGTGATATGGGAATATAAGATCCATTGTCATTTAGGGTCTTTTAAAATTTTAATGTGTCAATTCAGTGTTAAAATTTTTCTTGTCTTTCAAATGCCATTGAGTTGGTCTAAAAGGTGATATGAAATTCTTACAGAACTATGAGCTTTGTCTTATAACACCTTATCCTGTTTTCTTGTGATGTGTACTAGTTTGTGTTATAGTTAAGGACTCATGATATATGATCATTTATAAATATCAGATATACATGAGCCATTACTTAGATTTTAAATTAGCCATTGTATTTAAAATTTGTCCCTTTAATTACTTAATCAAACCAAAAAATGTATCCTCATTTTAAAAACTTTGGAGAATACAAAATTTTAGCAATAGAAGAAACAAATTATGTAGAATTCAAACATTTAAATAAAACAACTTTCCAAAACTATTTTTTAAAAAATATTAAAGAGCCTAAACTTTTACAAGAATATCACTGTTGACTTTATAAACTTTGGGGAAAACATCAGTAAGTGAGTATATTGGGCAATATAAGTCCAAAAAGCAAAGACGTGGTATCTATTGTGCATTTTCTTTAATTCTTTTCTATGCATTGGATATTTTTATTTTATCATTTTTTTTAACTGGTGATATGATGGGATCCCTACTTCAAATATATTCAAAATTAGAAGAAAACACTAAATTAACCTGAAGTTTGCATGTATTTTCACTAATCATTCTACACAAAATTATGTTGATCTTTCAAAAATTTAAACAGCAAACCTTTTAAAGAAAAGCACGATAGCATGTATTTACATAGCTTTTTCAGTATTTTTACAACACAGAAACTGTGCACAGAGCAGGTACACAGAAATTAAGTAATCAAAGTATTACAGGTATACACTAGCCTGCCATCAAATCCACACAGTGTTTGGAACTAACTTATCACAAACCGTTGAAACCTGAACAAGACACAGTGGTGATGTATTTGGTCCTCAAAAGACTAGAAAGCCAGACTGCTCTTCATTACCATCTGGTGGCTACTGTGTGGAGTGGCATTAACCATGATTTTTAAAGAGAGTTAAAGGGATGGAACGTCATTATTCAAAACAGAGAAGAATCTCAGTGTTATCTACAAATATTAAAAATACATGAAAATAAAGATCAAATAAGGAAATGGAGATTTTCCTTACCATGAAAAGTATAGTATGAAACTATTTATTGGAAACAATTTATAATGGGCAAAAGTTGAATGTTTAATAAATATGATTTATGAATAGCAGAGGACTTCCAAATCACTTATGTTTGTTTTATAATAAAAAATAAGCAAAATTTTGCTTTTAGTTGTACATTAAATACAACAACATTTTTCTGGATCTACTAAACCTTTCAGTCAACCATACATGTTCACATCCCATTTGCCCCAGAAATATTTTTCCAATTTTATATATGTAAAATTTATCTTAAACAAAACCTCAAATGAGAAACCTGTACCCTCCTAGGTAAGGCTTCTGCCCTCTGTTCATACAGACTTCTGTTGTACAACTGTTCATCATTTCCTAATAGTTTCTTGTCGTGACTGCCTGTGTTTCTCAACAGTGGAGATGGAGCCTTAATTTATTCTTGTAAGACCCAAGTTCTATACATTTAATGTATACTTAATACAAGGAATGAATCCAGAAAGAAATTCGTTTTTATTTAGGAAATTTAAACCAAAGGAATCCTCTCACACTTTTGGCTTAACAGACACTGAGAAGAGTAGAGTTTGATTTTGGAGAAGGTAAATTTCCATACTGAACTTTCACATTTCCACTGACCTAACAGAATTGCAAAACCTATAAAACAAAACAAACAACAACAGAAAAAGAGAAATCACCTAGGTCTGCCACATCATTTTGAGACTAAGGCTTACTTAGAATACCTGATTTAACCATGTTTCCATAACTAATAACCAGTATCAGGATTTGTACCCAATTTTCTGATTCTTTTTTTTTTATTGTTGGTCGTTCAAAACATTACATAGTTCTTAATACATCATATTTCACAATTTGATTCAAGTGGGTTATGAACTCCCAATTATACCCCATATACAGATTGCTGAATCACATCAGTTACCCTTCCATTGATTGACAAATTGCCTTTCTGGTGTCTGATGTATTCTGCTGTCTGTCCTATTCTCTACTATCCCCCCTCCCCTCCCCTCCCCTCCCCTCCCCTTTTCTCTCTCTACCCCTTCTACTGTAAATCATTTCTTCGATTTGTATTATCTTGTCTTACGCCTCCTTTCCTCTTATATGTCCTTATGTATAACCCTGAGGATCGCCTTCCATTTCCATGCGATTTCCCTTCTCACTCCCTTTCCCTCCCACCTCTCATCCCTGTTTAATGTACATCTTCTTCACAAGCTCTTCGTCCCTACCCTGTCCTTGTTTACTCCCCTTATATCAAAGGGGTCATTTGGTATTTGTTTTTTAAAGATTGACTAGCTTCACTTAGCATAATCTTCTTCATCCAGTAAGAATTTTATTCTGTTGATTTAACCCCTGACTTCCTTTGTTCTAGGAAATAGGCTGTGAGCCTAAAAATGAAATGTGCTTTAAGGGATTTGAATGTTATCCTGTATTTGATTCATGACCCAATCCACATATATCAATAAGCAAATTAGTAAATCATTAATTATCTTATAGGGTAATAGGTTAATACACTTAAAACTTTTTCAAGTGCATTTCTTTTGTCCTAGGATTTCCATTTCTAGGGATCGATTCTAAGAAAATAAAAATGCATGCATGCTAAGATTATGAGCACAATAAGCAATAGGATATCATTATTTTTACATTTGTCTAGGTGGTATCTCATACCTATAATCTCAGCTACTCAGGAGGATGAGGCTGGAGGACTGAAAGTTCAAGTTCAGTCTGGGCAATATAGTGAGACCCCATCTTGAAATGTGAATCAAAGGGGACAGGGATGTGGCTCAGTGTAGAATGCCCTGGGTTCAATCCCAGGTACTACAGGGCAGGGAGAACAACTTTTGACAAAAAAAAAAAAAAAAAGACTGAGGTGTAATTTCTGCCATCCTTAGCTATTAAGAGGTATACTTCAGGGCTGAGTAGGATGTTCTTGACATGTTCAAAGCATACCTCATATTTAACCACCTACTCCACCTGTGCATTAGGTCAAACCGAGCTAATGCCACCATCTAAAAACCAATCACACAGTCACTTCAGAATTTATTTTCAAATAATGTATGTCAGTTATAATTCAGAACCAGTTTTAATATATATATTTGAAACACACACACACAAACACATACATATATGATGCTGTATCATCCAGTTTTCCTAGCTTTAGAAATTGTATTTCTAGGGAAAAATATTTTTGGCACCTACAGGTTTAAAAATTAATAGTGTTGGCATTTTTGTAGAGGTCTATAGTATGCAGGACGGTGTACTTTTTACTAAAGCATAAACAGAAATCTTGGGTACTAAGTGGCCAAGGAGCTGGTAGAGACAAACATTTAGGTAAAGAGAGAGCTTGAGGCAAGGGCAGTCTGAGGCCAGACACAACCTGGCTTGGTAGTTCCTAAGGTTAATGATTCTGTATACAGGAACCTTCCTGTAGTGGTTTATAAAGAGTGGTCATGGAGAAGAAGCAAACATTCTGTGAGATTTTAAAGGTCAATGAATGCTGATAATATAGCAAACTCCTGGTTTCAGCAAAGTGTCTGAAAAAAAATTTGATGCCGAAAGGTATAAGAATTAAAGAGATATTATTGAAGAAGTGCACACATTTCAATTGTCATTCAAATCTTTTTTTTAAACTGTTTATTTTTTATTTATACATGACAGTGGAATGCATTCCTATTCTTATCACACATATAGAGAGCATTTTTTCATATATATGGTTGTATACACAGTATATTCACACTAACTCATGTCTTCATACCATACTTTGGATAATGATGATTATCACATTCCACCATCATTAATAAATAAATTAATAATTAATAAATAAAGAAATCTTTTTCTTGATATATCAAATTGTGACCATAGATTTTAATTTTCCATTGGGATCAGCTTTCAGAAATGTCATAATCCTGTCTGATTTTCACAGACAGACCCCTCATTATATTATTCTGAAAAAGTCCGGCTCTTGAAAAAAATATCTGGCATAGTATAATGCTAATTACTCTATAGTGCATATTCCCACCAAGTTTGAAGTAACAAAAAATGAAAACTGTATTAAAAGTTCACCATATAATACTATAAAGATAGAACTAGACCTGTATGAATCTGTACATCTACTGCATATATAACATGTTTTACATCATGAACACAAAATTATTAAAAAATCAAATTTCTTCACATATTTTTAATCACAATGACTTGAATTGTGCTAAGGTAATTAACCTGTAGAAAAACTGCTTTTAAAATAGGGAAATGCAGAGACCAACTCTCACAAAACACTATATTCAGATTTGATAGAAGATCTATAACATTGCTTTCAACATTCTTGGCTCTTCTTGAAATGCAAAATTTTGCCCTGTGTAAAAACAAACAATAACAAAGAAAAGTGGGGCAAATATAAAATGTAATAAGATGATAGATTTAAGTCCAGATATCTCAGTAATCACATTAAATATAAAAGCAAATTTTGGAATTTAAAGATAATTTTTGTCAGACCTAATTTAAAAAATGTTCAAGTATATACCACTTAAAAGAGACTCACTTTAAGAACACACAAAACTTAAGATCAATTATACACCCTGTTGTTCCTAAATAAATATCAGGCAAAAAGTACTTTATAAGCAGCATTATAGAGATGCAAAGGGATATTACATATTAATAAAGAAATAAACTATTATATGGAATGATATAATATTTTGATAAACTCTTTAATATATGGAATGATATAATCATTTTAAATTTGCCTCTACCTCAATTTATGGCTTAAAAAAATAAAGGGCACTGACTATATAAGTCCATTTTTATTTCCATAATGAAATACCTGAGACAGGCAAACTTTATAAAGAAAATAAATTCATTTAGCTCACAGTTTTCGAGGCCAAAACTGTGAAACAGTTTTGTTTGGCAAGGGACCCTTTGGCTGCATTACCTCATGGCAGATGGCAATGGTGGGAGTTTGTACAGGAGGAAGACATCTTAGTGCCTAACTGGAAACTAGGAGGCCTGGGGTCCCATACCTCCCTCCAAGCACAAACTACAAATTTAGCTAGTAGGTTCCATAACCACCTGTACATTGCCAAACTGGGTCAAAGGTTCTAACACATGAACCTTTGAGGGATAGACTTAAACCATAACCAAATCATTTTACTCACAAAACTAATATCTACAATCCTAGTGGGAGATTGTAACATTCCTCTCTCAGTGACAAGTGGAACAAATAGAAAAAAATATATGTAGCAAATACATAGATGCTTTTAACAGCACTATTAACACTGGACATTACTGACATGGAAGGAATGCTGCATTAAATAACTATAAAGTAGGTACTCTTTTTCAAGTAACATGTAATATTACTCAGACTTGAGCACATACTTGGGAATAAATCAAACATGAATAAATATCAAAGGATTGAAACCATACCAAGTGCATTCTCTGACCATTGTGAAATTAAACTTGAAGTCCATAAAAATTAGTAACCAGAAAATCCTTCTAGGGAATTTGGTGCAAGAGGCTGAGAGACAGGATGTGAGACAAAAATACCATGTATTGAGGAGGTGGGATCCAGATCAGAGCGAGGCTTAAAACTTACTGAGGTGTTCCCATCCAAATTGCATTGAATACCATTACCAGCAGTGATGATAGGAGGTGAGGATAGTAGACTGGGTAAAGGATGTTTAGGAGTGAGGAAAAGTGTAGAGGCACAGAGGCCAATTAGCACTTACAATATCATAGGTGAGGGTGGCTGCCAGAGTTAGAATACTGGCAATGGGGATAGAAATTAGTGGAAAGATTCAAAAAGTATTTAGGTGGTAAGACAGGTATAATTAGCATTCTTTGACAAGAAATGGCTCCCAGAATTTTGACTTGGTTAAAACAGTGGCAGAGTGGGAAGGGAGTCATCCATTTAAATACAGAACATGGGAAATTTGAGTGCAGGGAACTAGTGATAGTAACTACAAGACAATCCAGGGGGTTCTATATTCAAATTCACAACAGTGTTTGGGATCTGAAAATGCACAGTTGAAATTTAAGTGATTAACAAAATGTTGTGTAATTATGAGATTACAGAGAAATGAGTAGAAAGTTTGTGTTAGAAAATAAGGAAGGTCCACTTATAAGCATCTGATGTTGACAATCATTTGAGGAGAAGTTAAAGATTTTTCTTTATACTTGGAATTTTAAATATACTGTCATTATGATATGCTTACCTAACAGGTTTACTCATATAATTTTAATTAATAACACCTAATATTAATGCATTCAACACTATTACTCAACACCATATATTAAACTTAACATGTCTAGGTTTAAAAAAATCAACTTTAATTTTTAAAGAAGAAACAAAAATAGAACAGGCATGTTAATGACTCCAGTTATAGAAACCATGGTTAAGACTACTGACAGTGGGCCCCAGGGTGGGGAGGGGCAGATGATAATAAAAGTCGTGGGCTGGACAGCATGCCAATCTATAAAATCATGCATTGTCTGTAAAGATGCTCTGGAATTCAACTGTGAGAATGGAGACATTGATTGGTTGAAGGGTTTCAGAGTTGTCATCAGATAAGGAAGTACGAGCCAGGAACACCATGTATTTGCCAGAGACTAATTCTATAGAGACTCCAAGTGGTCTCTAGGCTGGACTAGAAAATAAATGAAAATCAAGAATGGTGTGATAGCCATTAGTTTGTAGGCAACTGAAGGGTTCATCCCAATTCAGTAGACTTACAAAAACATGAATATACTATGTTGTTCATGCCCTTGTTGATAAACAGAATATTTCACATGTATCACAGCTGACATTTTAACCAGGCTTCTGCTGACCTCTGGATAATTTAGCTATTTGATTACAGATGCTCAGCCAGTCTTAGTCTTAGTGCATACTCAAGGAAGTTTTCTCATGAGTGGCACAGACTGTCTTATCCTCCTTTTATTAAGTAACCAAGCAGTGCAGCAAGGACTATGATGGCATTTCTTTCCCACAAATCTCACAAGTTCAATCTCCATTCTTGATATGGTGACTACAATAAAAACCAGTTGTTTCTGGGCTCTTATACAGTGAGACAGAGTAAAAAGAAGATTTTGCATCCGGAAATATCGATAAGGTCAAAATCTCTCATTTATAAGAATATCTGAGGGGTTTTTTTAAAAGAAGCTCCTCGGAATGTTCTGAGAGTAGACTTCAGTTTAACTTTGCAGTGTATCTGCTTCTGAACATGCTTTCTAGTTCTACCTTATTTCCAGAGGCTCAGTCTCTCACTGGTAATCTACATGTGAACCTGGATCTGCCCTAGTTCTTCTGGACCAGGCAGTGGAATCACCATAAAGGTAACTGCTAGACTCCTGTGGTTGGAGTTTCCCAGCACAGCTCTCCATATGTCACCTTGAATCTTGGATCTTTGAGTCCTGCTTGTTCTTCAGCCATACAAGGATGTGCCCCGATCACCTGATCATCTGAATATTTTGAGGTTTTTTTTTTTTTTTTTTTTTTTTGTAATGGGGATTGAACCCAGGGGTGCTTTACCATTGAGCCATGTCACCAGCCCTTTTTATTTTTATTTTGTAGCAGGTCCCACTCAGTTCCTTAGGGCCTTACTAATTGCTGAGGTTGATCTCAGATTTGACATCTTCCTGCCTCAGCCTCTCATGGATACACTGTCCTTGATTTTAGAACTTAGAAACTTGGAATTAATCTTCACTGAGACCAATTTGTTTCTTACCTTCCCAGTGTCCATGTTGCCTCTCAATGTCTGAGATTTTTTTTTCTCTCCATGCCCACCTCAAAGCCCACTTCCATGTGGCAATGTTTTTAAAGGCTTGCCACTTCAATATGGACAGCTTAGCTACCTTAGCCCCTTTTTCTGGACTCCAGCTATCTCACAATAGCACTCCACAGTTTACAAAACTGAATCAGCAGCAGACTGTGACTTCGAAGTCAGCTCACACTTAGCTGGATAAAGGCTCAAAACTGAATAGCATACATTAAGACCAAAGTCACCTCTTCTTATTTCTCATTTAAGGTGTGATCAGATTATCATGTTACCTGAGCAAAAAAAAACTGTACCAAAATACAGTAAAATAATTAACAAGCTCTTTCCCTGAATATTAGAGCAGAAAAAAAAATTAAAATTATCTGAGTGCCCTGCCTCTCACCCTTGATTTACAGGTGAGGAAATCAAAGACTTGAGATGGTAAGTAACAAAAAAAAAAAAAAAAAAAAAGATTATACCCACAGTTAGCTAATGGAAGTAGAGAGGTCCCCTGACTCTGGTTCCAGTGTTCCTTGAGTGATTGAACAGCAATTATTGGGCTACACAATAATGAGGGAGATATGGCAAGAAGAGCTATCCAGTTTTTGCTAGTATAAATAAATAAGATCAATTGAAATGCTGCCATATTTTCTTGATGTCATTTATTTTTTGTGAGTTATATCACCACTGTGTATTCTTATTGTGTAGCAAAGTTTCTAATTCCTCCTTCTCAAAGATGGAATATTTGTGAATATTCTATTCCTGATTACCCTACTTCTTAGCTGTTTGGCCTTGAGAGCTTTGCTTCACCACCTTGGGCTTCAGTGTCATCATTTACAAAATAAGGATTGTCTACTTTATAGGATTGTTAAAAGGGATTAGATGTGCTAATACATGTTAAAACAATTTGAAAAGTGCCTGGAACATATTGAGCATTAACAAAGTGTTAGCTGTAATAATAACTAACACATTCAATTTTTTTTAACCTGACACTTTTTGTTTTTTTAACTCATTGCCACTGATGGAGAGAAAGTCCTTTTACAGCTAGAGGTACAAAGCTGAAAAGTGTTAAAACATTAGGGAGTTACATTGGTGTGAATAAATTGTAATCAAAGTGAAAATGAGGGCATGAGTTTGCTTGCAGTTCAATGATGGATGGTGTTCAAAGGTCAAGGTACTAAAAATTGAGTGAGAAAGTTAGTAAAAGAGGAGTTTGGAGGCTCCAAGACAATCTTCAAAGACTTCCTGATTTTGCCTGAGGCCTCCCCTTCTCATTGTTGGTGCAAGAATGAGTCCCAGGTGGGAACTGGACCTGGACCTGTAATCTTTCTTTTGGCTGAGGGGGCTGCAGGAAGCACTAAGCTCAGCTGTGAAATGTCTAGGGTGGCAGCTATTAGGAAAACCCAGCAGCAGCTTGCATGTGGGGGTAGGTACTTCTACCTTGAGCACTGCTTGCCTACAGCTGAAACTAAATGCAGGACCAGGCCAGGATAAGGTCAGAATGCACCAAATAAACATGCTTGACTGGGAAACAGGGAAGTACCAGATACAGGAGCTAGATAGTTCCCAGGGAAAGCATGTGTGGGCATGTACACCTGTTCTCCAAGGTGAGTGTGTCCCAGTAATGCGCCAGGGTTTATGAGTCTGACCAAACACTGCTTTGTTGTGATTTTTTTTTAGATTGTTCCAACACTAGGGCAGCTCATATGTTTATACTCTCCAAGTAATAAATATTTTTCTCAATAAAGGTGAAAAAGTGGCTTTTCTCAATTTTTAAGATTGATGCCTAAATCTAATTTCACATTCTCCATGGATTTGTAAGCACAAATCTCTGCACCAACTATTCAGAGTGTCTAGGCTTCTATATAAACTCCTCTCAACTCTGAAAGTTGATTTTTAAAAATATCTCAACATACTAGGGGCAAAATAAAGAAACCACAGTAGAGAATGTAATAACAGACATCTAGGTACTCTAAGCTCAGCTTTATGAAATTCAAACATTTTGTCAAATGAACTCTGATTTTTAAAAAAAAAATAGATAAAATATTACACATATAATTGAAGCTTCCAACTACCCCACCACAACTGACCTTATTTAAAATTTATTATTACATGTATGTATATACACAATAAATAACATACAACATTATTTCTCATGGTTTCAATATTCTATGCATAGTATCGTTATGAAAATTGTTTTTATATTAATGTTATATTTTTGGCACTGCTTGTGTTTCTATGTTGTCATGATAAGTAACCCCAAATTATTAACTTAATAAAAGTTGTTTATTTCATCCTTATCTAAGATTCAAAGTTCTTTACTTATATGAAATCCAGATAGATTTTTCTCCACATGGTGACTTATGGATCTGAGCTTCTCCCATAGCATGGCTTCACTATCTTAGCTGCCTTTATTTTTCGCCTCAAAGAAGTAGAAGACACAGAAAAGATAAGAAGGGGCAGTGCATAGATATTTAACCATCTTGGCCAAGAGGTCATCTGTAACAATTCACTTTCTATTTCTTGGAACATGTCAGCATGTCACAATAACTTCAAGGGAGGTGAGAAATGTCAAGAAACCTGTGGATATTGGTGTTCCACAACAGAATGTCCCCAATTATAGTTCATTCATTTAACTAATACAAAGCTTTCCATTCTACAAATAGACTACAATTTATTCGCTCATTCTCCTGTCAATGGACATATTACTTGCTTTTAATTTCCCACTACTATAAAGAACAGTAAACATTCTTGAATATGTCACTTTTTATGTTTGAGCAGCTTGGAATTTTTCTGAGGAATGACTTGTTGGTGTTTATTAAGGACTATGCCTATCTTCAGCATTACCACATAAGCCTAATTTTTCCTCAAAGTAATTAATTTAAATGTTTCCATTTCTCCACGTTCTTAAGAATACACATAGTATCAAATTTTAAATATCATTCTAGAAATCAATGCTGAAAATTATATCAGTTTATTTGTATTAGGTATAAGAAACTTTCTCATGTTTCATTATCATTTATATCCCTCTTCTTTCAGTTCTAGTATATCTACTTATTGTTCATTCTTTTGTGGATTTGGCTGTCATTTCCTCAGTTGCTCAGGGAACACTTAGTTAACTCTAGATTCTATTTTGATGTTGTTATTGTTAATTATTATCTTTTACAAAAATATTTTCTTCGTACATAATTTTTATACTTCTTAATGAAGTATCATGTGAACGTTTTAATTTTGGAAGTAGTCAGTTTTATGACTCTATGGTTCATGCTGTCTGTATCTAGTTTAAGGAATCCTTCTCCAAACCAATGTCATAAAAATTTCATCCCCTTCATTTTAATTTTAAAAGTTATAAGGATTTTCAGTTATCTGACATTGCATATGTTTGTCTACACTATGAAGTAGGTATCCGAGTTTCTTATTTTTTCTTAAGATTAATTAACCCTAAAGCATTAAAATCTTATAATCTCTTATTTGTATCTCCATAATCTATCATATCTATAATATATCATGTGATATGATTCTGGATTTGCTATTCTGTACTTTTAAAATTTCCATAGTTTTGTATAATTCTTGAGAACTAATAGATGGCTGACTCCATAGTTTTGCTCCCCAAGATGAGGCAGAACATAACATATATTTGGCACATCCCCAGGGTCCTGCCTCCTCCAGTAATACCCTACCTGCCTACAGTTACTGCCCAGCTAATCTGTATCAATGGACTAATGCAATGCTTAGATTAAGGCTCTCATAATCCAATTATTTCATGTTTAAATTATCTTGCATTGTCTCATACATGAGCTTTTTAGGGACACCACATATGTACACCAAAAAAATCTACTATGGCAAAATCTTCTACTTTGCTCTTACACAAATTATTTTAGCTATTCTTCGTGCTAGATTTATCAATATTCATTTTAATACACCATCTCTATGGAGAACTTCCTGATATTTTAATGGAATTACATTGATATTTTAGATGTTCAATAGAAAGAATATTTCCATTGTATTGATTCTTATCAGTAATATGGGGTACAAACACTGTTTAAATATTTTGGTTTTGCAATAAAATTTTCTAACTTTCTCTATAAATTTTTTACACACTTGCATAGAAAATATCAAACTATTTATTCTTCTTTTATATTCTCACCATACTCGCTTGACCAAATATGTGGATCTTCTCCACCCCTGTGCACACACCAAGTAAATGCCCACTTCTCAGTGGACACTGATAGGAAGTCTATGCTCAATTGATTCTGATTCTATTTATTTGGAGGCAACATCAGATTCCATAGGACTAAAGGCTTAATTCACACTATTGTCCAAGTTTCAACACCAATTGCAAATCCAGGTTGTTATCTGTAATTCTTATCAACTGACTATAATTCAGAAGTTGTCTTAATACCTTCTCTAATTCACTCATTTGCTACAAACAGCTCATAGAATTTAGTAAAGTGCTTTCCTAACTATTACCTGTGTATTAAAAAAGAATACAACTTGAACAGTCATATGGAAGAGATGCATAGGGTGAGGTACAAGAGGTATAGAGGAAGGGCTATAGTTCTTCCATACCCTCTCTTGGCATGCCACCATGCCAGTACCTCCATGTAACCAGAAAACCTGATGCTCCTTTGGAGCCTTTATGGAGGATTCTTTATATAGGCATGATAGATTAAATCAATGGATATTGGTGATCAGCTCAATCTTTAGCTCCTGATCCTCTCAAGAGATTAGGGGTCTGGCTGGACCAATTATATAATTGGTTTCCCTGGAAACCATCCTCTATCCTGAAGCTGTCCAGGAGCTCCCAGCCATCAATCATCTCATTAGCACACATTGTCACTTCAGAGATTCTGAGTCTTAGGAGCTCTGCACAGGATACTGGGAGACAAGACAAATATGCATTTGTTATTGTATCACAGTATTACCACAACTCAGAGAGAGAGAGAGAGAGAGAGAAAGAGAGATAGACAGACAGACAGATATTGTTCCTAAACACCTTAGGAAGAATTTTTCTGTGTAGACAACCATATCTTCTGCAAATTAAAGATCTGACTCTCATACATACTTATATTACCTCTTTCTTATCTCATTGCATTTCTATTCATTTGTATGAATAGAAACAATTAAAAGGAACTTTTTTATTTTTAGTTTTCAAGAATATTTTTGAAGTGTTCCTGTTAAATATAGTGTGTATTTTGTGTAGATTATTGTAAGACTATTCTTTCATTATTGCAATAAACCCATCTATTTTAGTCAGCTCTTTCACCACTGTGACCAAAATACCTGACAAGAATAATACAGAAGAGGAAAAGTTTATTTAATGCTCATGGTTTAAGATTTGCAATTGGTGTTGAAACATGGGACAATATTGTGAATTAAGCCTTTAATTCTGTGGAATCTGATTTGCCTCCAAATAAATAGAATCAGAATCAAGTTGAACTGTAGATTCCCTGTCAGTGTCCACTGAGAAATGGGCATTTACATGGTGTGTGTATGGGAGTGGGGAAGACCCACATATTTGGTCAAGCAAAGTATGATGAGAATATAGAAGAGGAATAAACAGTTTGTTATTTTCTATGCAACTGTGTAAAACAACAAAGAAGCAGAGATAGAGTTCCTCACCAAGGACACAATGTACACCCCCACAGACATGCCCCCTGTGACTGAATTCCTCCTACCACATCCTACCTGCCAACAGTTACCACCCAGTTAATCCCTGTCAGTAGACTAATGTACTGATTAGGTTAAGGTTCCCATAACCCAAACATTTCACCCCTAAATATTCTAGTATTGTCTCACACATGAATTTTTGGGGATACCTCATATCTAAACCATAACACAAATTTAGTCATAATGAATTTTTTATGCACCAGTTAATCTTCTTGTCTGAAGAATTTAAATGCTTTTTATTTTTACTCCTAAATCCTCCCATTCTCAATGATTATTTTAACAATCTCATGAATCTTTCCAAACTTCAGTATTCCTGCTGTGTTTGTAACTTACTCCTGGTTATTGGTCAGGTAAGTTTTTGCTCCTTAATTAATAATCCTAATGGAAGACAAATATGAGATGTTAATTTCAAAGTTAGATACATGATTCTGAAATAAAAGTTAAGAACTGCAGACTTGGGCTTGAAAAACTTTGCCACATAGAAGGTAATCAAATCCAAGGGATAGATAAGATACAATGTGGCATGAACATAAAATGAAAATAGAAGAGGTCATAAAACTGAAGTTCAAATAACTGTAGAATTTAATAGCCACATTTACGATACTGTTTGTACAAATGAGACAGAAAATGCCAAGGAGGTAAGTGAATCTAGAAGAATATAGGAAAACAAAGAATATGTTTCAAGGGATGTTAGGTTAATAAGGTTAATAGTATTAAATGTTACTGAGAATTGAAGAATTAAGAGAGATATAAAATATCCAATAGATTTGAAGGAATAACCATTATGTATGCCTACATTATGAGATCCTTAACTAATTAATCTAAATTAGTGAATGAATAGTTTAAACATTTTTTTCCAAACAGTGACTCTTTGACTTTGAAAAGTAAAATTTATAGGAGATGCTGAGATGTTATGACCTCTGGTTTATATCTAGACTTAAGTGCTTTCATCAGGGAAATGCAAAAATACCTGGTGGTTGTAGAGCATTAATTAGAAAGTATTGCCAACAACTGTTTTCCTTAATTTACTGAGATTTGCCTGCTGTTTGTCAATATATTACATAAGCTATCAGCAGACATGGCTTATGGTTTTGTAATTTGCTGACTACTTATGATTAATAAGAGAATTTATTGAGGTTTTTCTATTAATTAATTTAGTTCCAGGTATAAGTATTTATTACTTATTTAAGTCATACTTTGAGCTCCTATCCTATGCTAAAACTTTTGCTATATTTCTATAATTTTTTTTAAAGAGAGAGTGAGAGAGAGGGAATTTTTTTAATATTTATTTTTTAGTTTTCGGTGGACACAACATCTTTGTTGGTATGTGGTGCTGAGGATTGAACCCGGGCCGCATGCATGCCAGGCGAGCGCGCTGCCCCTTGAGCCACATCCCCAGTCCGCTATATTCTATAACTGACATTGTTCTTGGAGACCACAATCTTGCAGAAAAAATAGAGAGTTAATTGTATAATTATAGGAAATACATTCAAATAGAGGTTTTAACCAAATGCTACAGCAGCTGGAATGTTCAGGATGACTGCACCTTGATATTCACAGGGATGAGATGAGCAGAGAAGTACTTGATGATAGAGGATCCAGTATGGAAAAGGTTTCCTTCTGGCTTATACAGAATATGAAAGTAACTCAGTGCCAATTAAACACCAGGTACGTGGTACTACCAAAGGAATTCAAAGAAGGAAACAATAGAAATAATATAGAAAGGGACAGGACCATGTTTCCCAACTTCCCCAGGTATGACAAGGTACATTCAACCAAACATGAGTCATATTACAATAACCAAACATTCTTGAGAAAATGCTGCTGATATATCTTGTCCAATAAAGAAAGTCATATTCTCAAGTATTAAATAAAAATCCAAGCCTATTTTTCTCTATATCACTTTTTTCCCAATTATTAAAAATTTCCATCTCTTTTAATAAAGTTTTGGAAAACCATAATCATTTGACTTGACCACTAAAGTGACACAGTGACAATTTAATAGTTATAGAATTGTATAAAAAATTTTTAAAGGAAAGAAAAATCAAATCTTGGCACATCCCTTGCTTTCTTGTAGGTAAGGGATTTGTATTTATGCAGAGACTATAATGAACAAAAATTATGTTCCTTGGCATAGATGAGAGTAGTATTAATTTTTAACTAGGTAATGAAATGTCCAACCTATCTTAGTTAGAAATTTTAACTTTTAATAAGTGATATGGACTGTTTTAAAAGAGGAAATTGAGAATTCCAGAATTAATATTCTTTTAGACTAGAGGAAGGGCTAATGAGGAATTTGAAAATAGTGATGTTGTGGGGTTATGTGCCAGATGCATAATTTACTAGATGTATGAACCTTCTGCATGCCATATAGTTTCTACATGTTTCACTGCTTTTCAACTTAAAATGAGAGTGTTGTGTCACATTGCTAAATTCTCTGATTGTGTTAACATTCAACATGTCTAAAGGATTATTTGGCAACATGCTTTTGATAGGACACAACTGTCAGGGAAAAGTCTTATGATTCTGTGAAGTTACACTCACTGCAAAATATTCTTAATCAACAGTGGTGATAACTCATGTATTTCCTCAAACCTCTGGGAAAATTATAAATGAACATTTTCTTAACTGAACAATATAGCTGTGTGATGTCAGGGAAATCTGCAAAACAGGAGATAGATTTCTGAGAAAATTATACTGTGACAGCAACTGCAGGAAGCCACATACAGGCTTCCAAAGAAAGACATAAGAAACATATTGTAAACCAATAGGAATATATTTAAAAATATAGAAAAGAGTAGCTATAAGCAGAGAAAAAAGCCAAATCTATATGTTTCTTACACATACAAATCCTGATTCCTAGTTTGACCACTAACAGTCTGTGGAATAATGGAAGACACTTAGTGCCTTCATGGCTTAATAGCCTCATGATTATTTCATGAACAATACCTGAACAATCTCTTAGTCAAATTTTGTGTAATTCTTTGGATCCCTGGGGATGTTCATCCACAGGTTGCTAAGGAGAGGTTTAGAATATGGTTGGAGTAATTGGTTGTTCTTAAGAACTCAAATAGCTAATTTATTTTTAAATTAAGACATTCAGATTGAATTATTGACTCTTCTCCAGTCCAAAATAGAATTTCTTACTTTTCCCATTGTTATTCCACGTTTGTATTTAGTTTTTGCTATTTTGAAAATAAGTAACCTTTTCTAATTTGTTCAATTTCTCATGCTCTGGTTCTTAGCAATAAAACAAATGCCACCATAAAATAATGTTAATAATACTTCTGATCCAAATTTTTAGAACTTAGTTTTCTTTATCTCTAGGCTCATTTCTTCACTGATGATTCATGAAGTGTATATACATTAGTATTTATAAGAAGGAAAATTTATTTTCTCTGAAAATTCTTTAAACTTTCAAGATTTCCATTCTGCTACTGAGTTAGTTTAAAATCTTAATGAGGTTGAATCAAAATAATTTGAAACTGAAACTCTAGAACTCAAAATCCACTAAAGAAACACCATGGAAAAAAACTTTCATTCACATCTGATTAAGCAAAAATTCATTATAACTTTGTATTAGTTGGTCTATCAATAGTATCCATACAGTTGAGCACTCCCTTTTTCTGGACATAATTTCTTCACCTGGCTCTTAGTACAGCATGCTCTCCTGGTTTTCTTCCTCCTGTTTAATTCTTCTTCTGGCTTGGGCTCTTTTGCTAGTTTTCCCTTTTTTCTTCAACCTGAAAAGACTGAAAAGCTTCAGCGCACCTTGAACATCTTCCCTTTTCTATCTTTTTTTTTTTTTTTACCTCCATTGCTATCAGAACATTTCTACCTGGATTAGTAACATATCTCCTTCTACCTTTGCCCTCCGATAGTATGTATTGTAGAGAAGCTAGAGTGATTCTGTTAAGAGGCAAGTCAGATCACTTGTCTCCACACTGAAGCCTTCCACAGGTTCCTTTAGTTCTCTAACTTATATCCTATTACTTTCTGTTTCTCTCTCTGCTCTAGTCATATTGTCTGTCTTAAATACACCAGACACATTCCCATTTCAATATGGTTTTACTAGTGTTCCCTGTTGGCAATTCTCTTCCCCAGTATGTACTCATGGCTTGATCCATCACTATCTAAAGTTCTTTACTCACATCACTGAAGTTTTCTCATATACTTGTGTAAAGTTTCAACAAATATATCCCTCTCCAGATTCCTAGTTATAGGCCCTGGTTTATTTTGTTTCCTGGCACAATCTGAAATAATTATATCTTACATATTTGCCTTGTCTATGATCCATCTGCCTACCAGGATACAAGTGACACAGTAATAAAAATGGGTTTTTATCTGTTTCGTTCACAGTGATATAATCAGCATTTGAAGAGTGTCTCATTAATATTAGACTTTTGATATATAGCATTGAATTTATTTATTTATGAAATCTTTATTCAGGAAATATTTGTTGCACATCTATTTTGGTCCAGACACAGTTCCAGATAAAGGATATGCATTAGTGAGTTTTTAAAAAGTGCATTTTGCACATAGAACTTCAATTTGGTGGTTTGAGTATAGGAATGAAGATGATAAAAAAAGAGCAAACATCTCAGCCCCAAGAGTTAGCCTCAGAGGGAACAGGAAATGCTGAACCCTCTGAGGGTTTTTCAGTCAGGAATAAAGAATCATGAGGAGGCTGGAAAAGGAAATGGAAGGAATCCAAGGAATCCATAGATATAGTTGTATTTTATCTTAAATCACACATGATGTTCTCTCAATTGTGCCAACATTATTATTACTCAATTACTATTTTCCTTCTAATTTGGGGGTGGTGGTGATGGAATTCTTCATTATCCATTCCCTAACATTTGGATATCTCATTCTCTATGATCTGTCTTTTCTCCATCAGAAAGAGTACAGCTCAGAGTTTTGATAATATTGACTCTTGATTTTGACTTTAGGTATTTGAACCCTGGCTCCAATATTCTTAAGCTGTGTGACCAATAGCAACTTGCTCTTCCCATCTGTTCTTCCTTTAAAGCTTCAAAAAATAAGACAATATCAACAGACTTTGGAGATGTTAGGTATAAATAGCTTAATATATGAAAAT
Organism: Urocitellus parryii; assembly: GCF_045843805.1. NCBI lineage: Eukaryota > Metazoa > Chordata > Mammalia > Rodentia > Sciuridae > Urocitellus > Urocitellus parryii. The sequence goes on along the minus strand of NC_135540.1, from coordinate 108,698,992 downwards.
GAGTTTTTAAAATTGCCTGGCATGTGATAAGTACAAAATAAATGATTGTTTTTATTTTTAATTCCTAAGTCTTTTAATTCCTACTTAAGAAATATAACTTATGTTAACTAACTGCCTCTTCCTATATCATCATAACTTTCTATTTTATTGCATTTCTTATAATATTTTGCATCTGTTACATTAGACTACAAACCCAGAATGTTTCTTAATTAATTCTTTAAGTTTCATGACATTTTACTTAAAAACTGGTTTACTGGTTTATTTGGTTATTACTTCATTTTGTTTTAATTTCTCTTTTATTGAACTAATGTTTTGTTTTGTTACAGTAATCCTTAGGTAATTCTTCCTTGAAAGGATCTATTGATGCAAAACTTTCTCAGTCCTTTTATGTCTAAAAGTGACTTTAATACCAACACAATTGATTGCCAGATGGCTAGAGTATACAATTAGCACTATGAAGTAATTTGCTCAGAATTTTAAAAACATTTTTATTGATTTCTGGTATTAAATTTTCTTTTTTTTAAAGATTTTTAAAATTATCTTTACTGATTTATGCAGAGAAATTCCACTTCATGCTCATCGCATAGATTTCATAAATATTAGGTTGCTTTACTTCTCTATTTTTGATATCAGTTGTTTCAATAGTATGCTGATACAGGCAATGAGTGGGCCCAGATCCATTCAAAATAAACCACAGTACCTTGAACAAAATCCGAAACCCTTACCAGTGTCCAAAAGTCTCCGCATCATGTAGCCTCTACCTCTCCAGTCTCATCTCTGAACTACTCTCACTTTTGCTGACACTGGCCTTCCTTTGGCACGTTAAGCACATACTGTTTTCCTTTCTTGGGCTCTAACATAGCTTTTCTGTTTGGAATGTTCTTTCCATGATGGCTCATTCTTTCAGGTCTCATCTAAAATGTCACCTCTTCAGAAAGGACTTCCTACCTACCTTAGCTAAAAATCTCTGTTGTTCTCTTTCATGGTACTGTATATATATTTTTTATAGAACTTTGCAGTTGTTAATTCATTCACATATGTGGTTATGTGCACGTTCATGCACATGTGTTTTTCCTTGCTCATCACCTCCAGCAGATGTAAGTTCACCAGGACAAGGAGCTTGTGGGTTTGTTCATCACTCTAGAGCCATCACAGTGTTTTTCTAATAAGAAAGAAGACAAATTATTTTCTTTCTATGCAATAAAAATTATTCTCAAAAATACCTTGATTTTTTTTCCTAACCAAGATGTTCTAAAATTTCACCAGCATCTGACTAATTAATGCTGTTTAACATTTAGTGAGGCTGTTAAATCATAAAACTAATAACTTTTGTCATTTCTGGGCTATTACTATTTTTTTTAATTTTTAAAAATTATTTCCTCCCCTTCTTCTTATCTACTCTCTAGTTATCCAATTCCCATTAGAACTTCTAGATCTTGTTTCAATGCTTCTTTGTTTCTTTTCAATGCTATCTTAATAGTTATTTTTACTATTCATTATCTGGCTCACCAATAAAATCTTCAGTTATGACATTAATTCATCTACATAATTTTCTGTTAAGATTTGCAATTACTTTACAATTTCATAGACTCCCAGTGGTGATGGTTGTTTTGTGGTTGTTAATTTTTGTTTTCTCCTAATAGTTTATTCTTTATATTATGTATTACCTGACTCCATTATATTGGTTTTAATGTCTTATTTTCCATCAGGATTTAGTTTTGTACTTGTGGAATTTATTTCCTTTTATCATGATGATTTTCCTTAAAGATATGTTGTCCTTTTATCATATATCAATATTTTTAGGTGAGAGTCCGTATAAACAATCCTTTTTAAATCCTGATTTAAAACCATTCCAGGCCTATCATTTTTACAGGATGGGAAGAAACCTGCAACCTGCAAATCCTCATTCAATATTTATTTAGCTTTAGTACAATATAAGGAGGCACACAGCACTGAAGAAAATAGTTTGTTGTTTAAAATATAAGATGATTGTTTTTTACCTCCCAGAGAGAAAATGGTTTTACAAACTTGATTTCTTTCCACAGAAAGTGACTAGATTCTTTAATTAATGACATTGCTACTAAAGCATGGCAGCAATCAGTGCAAATGTGTAGGTTTTCCAAGCTTTCCTTTAAACCTTAACATCATTGGAAGAATGATGGGTTAGTAATAGTTTGGATATCCATCAAGTAATTAGGAATTTGTATTTAATATAAGACCAAAAATTTAAAAAAATAAAAAAATACCATGTTCAATTTTGTTTTCTAGGCCAGACCCTGACTCTCTTTGTTTAGTCTATTTCTTGCTTAACTGCAGGTTGAAAATATTCTCATCATTTGTTTTAGTCAGTAATTTGGTGGCTGTGACCAAAAGACATAACGAGAACAATTTTAGAGAAGGAAAAATTTATTTGGGGGCTCATGGTTTCAGAGCTCACAATCCACAGCCTGCCAGCTCCATTGCTCTGAGCCCTGGGTAAGGCAGAACATCATGGGGCAAGAGTGTAGAGAAGGAAAGCAGCTGAGGACATGGCAAGAGGAAAAAGAAAGCACCAAACACCAAGAACAAAACATATACCCAAAGTCATGTCCCTTCTATGACCCATCTCCTCCAACCTTACCCTACTTACAGTGGCGACCCAGTTAATCCCATCAGGGGTTACTGTACTAATTAAAGCTCTCACAACCCAATCTTTTAGTCTAAAACTCTCATAACCCAATCTTTTACCTCTAAACTTTTTTGCATTGTCTCACACATGAGCTTTTGGGAGACGTCTCATGTCTAAATCATAACATCACCTTATTCCCTGCCCATCCTGCTCCCATTGCCCCCACCTTCTCATCAAAAGTAACTTCTGTTTAATTCTCACCAAACTACCTCCATGTCCTTCACTGCCACGAATTTTAAACTTAAATCTTTTGCTTGTGTTTTCCATGTTCCCAACTCTTCTCAAATTCTCAATTCAGCAAATTCAAAGATCCAAAAGAAAGTTTCAACTCTTTTGAGGTTATCTTTCTTGATACTCTAAGGTAAGAAGAAACATTCTTTTCTAATTTCCAATATTTTATTTGCATTATATATTGGTCATTTGGATGTCTTTATCCTGATGGAGTTTATCTTTTACTGTCATATAGTTCCAAATACACACACACACACATACAAACACACACACTTAGTAAATGAATGAATATAGGAATGAACCTGAAGGCTATAGGCTATATGTTTAAACAGAAAACTGTTAACATATAATCACTAGACTATTTGTAACACTTTTTTTTTTTCTCCAGCTAATACCAGGTACTAAAACTATTCAATGAAACCAGAAGGAAAATCTAGTGTCAACTATATACTAACAACAAAATCTAGTACAATCTCTTCACATTAACAGATATATGAAGGGCGGCACTTTTTAGATGAGACTCAGGACAATTTAAAGCAATATCTTTCTGGTAACAACCTTAATTGCCACCATGCCATTTGATTTTCCCTGACCCACAGTATCATGGGGGCCAGTTACAGGTTATAGCACTACAAACACTTCCATATCGCTTCCTGCTTGGGAAGCATAGATCTGCTATATTTTAAAAATGCTTTTTTTCTGCATAATTTGGGCTTCTTCTAAAACTGTAAATCACTCACAACATAGGATGAATCCTAAGTGTGTTTAATTACATAAATTATAAGAGGTAAGAAAAGGTATATATTCACAGAAGCAAAATTTTTGATAATTAATGGCATACTGGGTAAAAAATTGCAGACTGTCATACCTGACTCATTTTTTTAATTGCTTGACTTTGGATAAGTTACTTGAACTTTCTGTGTCTTGCTGTCTTCATCTGTAAAATAGAACTAACTGTAGTATCCAAAACTTAGGAGATATTATGTATAGTAGTGTTGTAAATGTTCAAAATACTGCCACTAAAGAATAAGCCTATAAAAATATTCACTATTCTTGTTAATATAAAATTACTATTTTAATAAAAGCAATGACTATAACACTATTTATTAGTAAGAGTATATATTTTAAAACAAGAAATCATATGTTTATTTGAGTAAAATTCCTGTTAAAACAAGAAAAGAATGTCCTTATTATCACTCAAGTTTATCAATAGCCTGCATTGATACCATCTGTGGCCTGGGCTCTGGTACACTTCTGAGATTGTACAGTTCCTTACATCTGTGAGGTTCAGGTGCAACCCAATGTAGCATCAGCCTAACTGAGAAGGAACTGTCTTCACCAATACTATGCTACCATAGCATGATTCAAGACCCCTTCATTGGGGATAAGACAGGATAGTAAACACAAAACTACCCTGAAATTTATTGCTAGGATAGGGAGACCTAAAACTGGGCAGATTTTGATGGAATGCAGCAACAGGACTGTGTGCAGAGAGGGCCGTTAGAAGAGTGCCAGGGGAAGAAGAAACAATGGCTCAGTGGACCAGCTGCTGGTCTATTCACAGTGACTCTGCCCAAGGTCAGGAAGAATCTTACAGTACCCTGACTACTGTCCCATAATTGTGAAGGAGACATCTGGGCCTATCCTGGCCCCAGGGAAAGATTTGTGGGACAGGCTACTCTATCTAATAATCAGCTATTTCATTTTGAACAACATACCAAATATTGTGTGGGACAAATCTGGGCTTGGATTGTGCTGCAATACAGTAAATCCCCAGCAAATCTGGACCTATGGGGGTATTTAGTGTTATAACAATGGAAATGACTATAGGCTCAGAGAAAATAAGCAGCCTGCTGAGAGTATCTGGGAATGATGGGCACAAACAAGGCCAGATTAGGAAGAGGAGAATAAATACCCAGTCCTTCAAAGTCACACACCAACAAGCTTTAAGAGTTTTCAGGAAATTGTGGCCTCACCTAACATTGAAGGTAAGGTTTCCACAACTTACCAGGTAGTAATCAGTATGGGAAAACCCTCAGGAAGGGAACTTAGAAGAGCTATTTTAAGGAAAACTTAATGAGCTTGAAGAAAACAGATATATTTCAATACTGTAAAAGGAAAAATTAACAGAGATGAAAGCAATATTAAAAATATACATGATGGAATATTACTCAGCATTAAAAGAAAATAAAATTATGGTATTTGCATGTAACTGGATGGAGTTGGAGAATATCATGCTAAATGAAATAAGCCAATCCCAAAAACCAAAGTCAAATGTTCTCTCTGATAAGTGGATGCTTATCTATAATGGGAGGGACATGGGAAAAATGGAGGAACTTTGATGGGGCAAAGGGGAGAGAGGGTTGGGGAAGGGGCTTGGAGGTAGGAAAGATGGTAGAATGAGATGGACATCATTACCCTAGGTACATGTATAATTGCACATATGATGTGAAGCTACATCATGTACAACCATAGAAATGTAAAGTTGTGCTACAATCGTGCACAATGAATCAAAATGCATTCTGCTATCATCTACTTAATTAAAATAAATAAAAAAGAGTACTTATGCAAACAAATTCAGAAAGTTCTAATACTGTAAGTGTGGTATGTAAAACCATTTATATCTTTAGTAAGAAGACTTAAAAACAAAACACGTAAAAAGAATAATTACTGTACTAAAACTTAGTATGTTAATAGATAAGCAATATAGAAAGGTATAAAATGGAGTATCAAAGATTCAAAATGTGAGTGCAATGAAATACAAGAGGAGAGGGGTGGTTAGTGCATTTTATCTTGGTGGTTTTTTTTTTTTGGTTGTTGTTGTTATTGGTGGTGGTGGTGGTGGTGGTAGTGTCCCCTCCCCCTCCCCTTCCCTTCCCTTCCTCTTTTATCTTTCCCTCCCTTCCTTCCTCCCTCCCTCCTTCCTTTTGTACTGAGGATTTAACCCAGGGACACTTTAACCATGGCACTACTCCAAGTCCTTTAACTTTCTATTTTGAGACAGGGTTTTGATAAGTTGCTGAGGTTCTTGCTAAATTGCTGAGGTTGGCTGCAAACTGACCATCTTCCTGCCTCAGCCTCCTAAATTGCTATGATTACAGGCACGCACCATTGCATCTGGCTCTGCTCTTTATCTTTTTGACTATGTAAGTTGCTATTATTTCAAAACAGCTTGCTATAATCAAAATAGTTCTTTTATAAGACTTAGGGTAACCACAAAGCAAAACTCCACAACAGACAAACCTAAAATAATACTCAAGGAATGCAAACACACTAGCAGAGTAATTCACATAACCACAAAGGAAGACAGTCAAAAAGGAAGGAAGGAAGAAAGAACAATTTACATAGTTTCAGTGGTAAGAGCCTATCTATTGATGATTACCTTAAATATAAATAGATTACATTCTCTAACTAAAAGACACAGAGTGACTGAATGCATGAAAAAACAAGACCCAATAATATATCACAAAATCACACTTCACCTCAAAGAACATAGAATTAAAATGAAGGGATGGAATAAATATTCCTTGCAAAAGAAACTGAAAAGAGAGCAGGAGTATGCACACTTATATCAGAGAAAATAGACTGTAATTCTGACAATAAAAAGAGATAAGGAAAGACATTAAATAATGATAAAAGGGTCAATTCAGCAAAAGGAAATAATAATTCTAAATATATATATATATGCACCCTATACTAAGGGAAATATTAATTGATCTAAAGGGAGAGATAGGCTCCAATACAATAATAGTTGGGTATTTTAGCACCCTACTTTCATTGGTCACTAGACAGGAAGTGAACAAAGAGCTCAGTTAAATTTTATAGTAAAACATACATCTACAGATCAGACATCTACAGAATATTCTAATGCCTACTGTATGTATATACATTTTTCTCATTAGCAATGGAACATTCTTCAGGCTACATCACCAAATAAGTCTCAGAAAATTTTAAGAAGTTGAAATCGTGTTGAGTACCTTTTCTGATAACAATGCAACACAGCTAGAAATCAATAATATAAAAAACTTTGGATACTGTACAAGTATAGGAGAATAAAACAAATTTCTTGAAACAAATGAAAATGGAGACAACATATCCAAATTTATGGGATACAGAAAAGTCATTACTAAGAGGGAATCTATAGATTCCAATCAACATCCACAACAAAAAAGTAGAAAGATCTCAGAAAAACAACTCATCACTGCATCTCAAGGAATAGAACAATAAGAACTAATCAAACCCTGAATTAGTAGAAGGACAGAAATAATGAGGATTAGGGCATAAATAAATTAAATGGAGACTAAAAAAGCTCAGCAAACCAAAAAATTGTTTCTTCAGAAAGAAAAAAAAATAGGCATACTCTTAGCTTGACTAAGAAAAAGAGGAAAGATTTTAATAAATAAATCAGAGAAGAAAAGGAAATGTTATAGGTAATACAAAAGAAATATAAAAGTTCATGTCAACAAATTTTATCAAATAATATACAATAAGTGAGCAAATTTGTTGATACCTGCATCTTCCCAAGAATAAATTATGGAGAAACAGAAAATCTGAATAGACCAATAATAAGTAGTGAGATTGAACTGGCAATGGAAAGCTTCCCATCAAAGAAACACCCAGGACCAGATAGCTTCACTTTAGAATTCTTCAAAACATTTAAATAACTAAATCCAATTCTCCATAAGTTATTCCAGAAAAAATAGACAAGGAAGGGACTCTCACAAACACTTTATAGAAGGCCAGCATTACCATGATACCACAATCAGATAAGGATATTAAAATGACAAAGAAAGAAAACTAAAACCCAAATCCTTGATGAACATGGATGCAAAAATCCTCAAAAAGAAAAAAAATGCTAGAAAACTGAATCTAACAGTGCATTAAAAAGATCATTCTACATGATCAAGTGCAATTCATCCCAGGGATCAAAGATGGAGTAATATATGTAGCTCACTATATATGTGATACATTGTATCAATATAATGAAGAACAAATACCATATGGTCACCTTAGTAGATATAGAAGTGGCATTTGATAAAATTCAACATTTCTTCATTAGATGAACACTGATTAGGTTAGGTATAGAGGGAACATACCTCAACATAATAAAGCGCATTTATAATGAGCCAATGGCTAACATTACTGAGTCAGAGAAAGCTGAACACTTTCTAAGATCAAAAAAAGATCAAGGATGCCCAATGACACCACGATTTTTTTAATGTAGTACATATTTTTAAATATAAAATGTCCACCTTTATTTTTTTATTGTTTAATTATTTTTTATTTATATATGACAGAAGAGTGTATTACAATTCTTATTACACATATAGAGCACAATTTTTCATATCTCTGGTTGTATACAAAGTATATTCACACCAATTCGTGACTTCATACATACACTTTGGATAACGATGTCCATCACATTCCACCATCATTTCTAACCCCATGCCCTCTCCCTTCCCTTTCCACCCCTCTGGCCTATCTAGAGTTCATCTATTCCTCCCATTCTCCCCCTCCCTACCCCACTATGAATCAGCCTCCTTATGTCAGAGAAAACATTCAGCATTTGGTTTTTTGGGATTGGGTAACTTAACTTAGCATTATTTTCTCTAGCTCCATCCATTTACCTGCAAATGCCATGATTTTATTCTCTTTTATTGCTGAGTAATATTCCATTGTATAGTGAGTCACTTTTTTAATCCATTTATCTATTGAAGGGCATGTAGGTTGGTTCCACAGTTTAGCTATTATGAATGGTGCTGCTGTAAACATTGATGTGATTGTGTCCCTGTAGTATGCTGTTTTTAAGTCCTTTGGGTATAGACCAAGTAGTGGGATAGCTGGGACAAATGGTGGTTCCATTCCCAATTGTCACATTGCTTTCCATATTGGTTGCACCAATTTGCAGTCCCACCAGCAGTGTATGAGTGACCCTTTCCCCCCACATCCTTGCCAACACTTATTGTTGTTTGTCTTCATAATAGCTGCCATTCTGACTGGAGTGAGATGAAATCTTAGAGTAGTTTTGATTTGCATTTCTCTAATTGCTAGTGATGATACAATGTCACCACTTTTATTTAACATAGCTCTGAAAATCCTAACCAGAGCTATCAGGCATGAACAAGAAATAAACAGCAACAAAATTGGAAAATAATTCAAATTTTTATAGATGTTTATAGATGCATGGCCTTAAATATGGAAAACTCCAAATATGCCACCAAAACCCATGAGAACTAAAAAAATAAAATCAGCAAAGTTGATAACATAAAATCAGTAGTGTTGCTATATGACAATAGTAAATTATCTGATATAGAAACAAAGCAATCAATTACATTTACAATAGCTATAAAACCACAACTACAACCATCACTCTAGGAAGAAATTTAGAAGAACTAAAAGATGTGTACAATGAAAGTGATAGAACACTAATAAAGAAATTGAAGAGAACAGAAAACAATGGAAAGATATCTCATGTTCATAGATTGGAAGAATCTATACTGCTAAAAATCCATACTATGTGAAGCAATTCACAGATTCAATGTAATCCCTCTTAAAATATCAATGGTATTCTTCACAGAATCAGGAAAAAATTCTAAACTTACACAGAACCATAAAAATCTCCAAATAGCCAAAGCCATCTTGAGTAAAATTAACAAAGTAGAAGACATGATACTACCTCACTGAAAGCCATGTGATAGTACTGACTGTAGTGGTAGTACACAATTCTAATCCCAGTGACTCAGGAGGCAGAGGCAGGAGGATTGCAAGTTTGATATTAATCTTACCAACTTAGCAAAGCCTGTAAATAATAAAAATTTTAGAAGGGCTAGAGATGTAGCTCAGTGGTAATAAAGTGCCCTTAGGTTCACTCCTTAGTACCGAAACCAAAAAACCAAAGCACCCCAAAAATCAACAACAAAAAAGCAAAAACAAAACCAAAAACCACTATAAAGCTGCAGTAATCAAAACAGTATTACATTGGAACTAAAACAGACGTATAGATCAACTGAATAGAATAGAGAGCCTAGAAGTAAACACATACATCTCTACAGCACTGATTTTCAGAAAAGGTGCTAATATACACACTGGAGAAAGGACAGTCTTTTCACCAGTGATACTGGAAATATTGGATATCCACATACAGAAGAATAAACCTGGGCCCCCAGCTCTGATTATTTACAAAAATCAACTGTAAATGGATTAAAGACTTAAACGTAAGACCAAGAACTATGAAACTATTGGAAGGAAACAGGAGAAATACTATAGAACATTGTAATGGGCAAAGATTTTTTTGGATAAGACTCTCCCCCAAAGCACGAGAAACAAAAGCCAAAATAGACAAATGGGATTACATCAACCAAAAAACTTGTACACAGCAAAGGAAACAATCAACTGATTGAACAGAAAAACTACAGAATGGGAAAACATTCGAAATCTGTTTATTTGACAAGTATAAGGAACTCCAAAATCTCAACAGTGCAAAATAACCCAATTTTTAAAAATGGGCAATAGATCTAAATAGACATTTCTCAAAAGAGGACATACAAATGGACAACAGATACATGAAAAAAATGTTCAAAATCACTAATCATAGAGAATCACAAATCAAAATCACAATGGGTATCACCTCAGCCCCATAACAATGGCTAATACCAAAAAGACAAGTGGAAGTGAAGATGTGGAGATGTGAAGAAAAGGAAACATTTGCACATGTTGGTGGGAATATGAGTAAGAACACGCTTCACAAAAAACTATAGAGATTCCCCAATACAATAACAACAAAACCTGAAAAGAGAACTCCATATGATCTCAATAGTTGCAATCCTACTACTGGGTTTATATTGAAGGGAAATGAGAACATTTTGTGGATGAGACATCTGCACTTCCACATTCATCACTACACTATTCACAAAAGCTAAGAAATGGAAACAATCTTAGTGGCCATCAACTGATGAATGGATAAACAAAATAGTACAAATACTCAACAGAATACTTTTTATCCAGAAATCAGGGAAATGTTGTCATTTATAACAACATTGATAGAAGTAGAGAACATTATTTTAGATAAAGTAAGCCAGACACATAAAACAAGTACCACATGATATCACTCATTTGTGGAATCTAGGTTGAGCTCACATCAACTTTTCCTTCCATCAACAGTCTTTTAATTTCAAGTTTTGAGTAGAATGGAGGTTACCAGAGATATGTTGGGCAGGGATGGGGCAATGTTGATCAATAGGTACTGAGTTACACTTAGAGAGGAATAAGAAGTTCTTGTTTGCTATCACAGAACAGTCTGTCTATAGATAACAATAATAAACTATATATTTCAAAATCACGAAGAAAAATTGTGAGAGTTTTCACATGTAAGAATGATGAATGTTTTAGGAATTAAATATACTTAACCAGATTTAAGCTTCATACATTGTATACATGTATTGAAACATAATATGGGGTTTAAATATGGTACGCTATTAACATGTAATTTTTGTGTTTTAATGTATCAGTTAAAAAATAAAGTTGAAAAAGATAGCTGAAAAATACAAATACATATTTTTGAAAAATAAAATATATTTTCATCTAAAAAGATGTTAAATAGCTGGATATTAGCATAAACTGAAACAGAGAGTTTCTTAAGAATATAATAAATCCCTAGAAAATAAATTCATATGCAAAAGTGAAGTGATATCATTCCCATTAGCAAAGATAAAAATACTACTTAAGTTAATTAGAATACTTAATGTACTATCAAAATAATACAAGATTTTTAAGCTTTCAAAAATTAGTACTGTATTTAATCTGAAAAATGAAGTCTGAGAACATAGCGAAGACTATGTAAATATGATAAAAGGTAATAATGGTGTGGTTTCCTTACCCAAATCCATGCCTTACTAATGATAAATAATTGTGATAAAAATAAAACATTTTAGGATAAATCAGAAAATGTTGCCAAAAGAACAAAATGCAACTTCTACCAGTACATCTGGTAGAGGTATAACTACTAGTATTACTAGTTATACTGGTATAACTAGTAATATTATAAATTATTTTTAAGATAGATTGCAGTAATTTATATTATCTCCAAAAGTATATGAAATTGAATTTCCCCAAAGTTTGTGATTTTTGCTATTAAAGTCTTCTTAAAAGAGCAAACTAATAAAAATGGTTCCTCACAGATTTTGAAAAAATTGTATTTGATTACTATTACAATTGAAAATTTTAACAAATTCATTGATCACCAAATGTATCTTTTTAAAATGTTTGTTAAATTATTTATAGATTTATTATGTATATTTCTCTTACTGATTTGAATAGGTATGTTAAAATATAAATTAAAAATGTATCTTTCCAGTTTGTCACTTGTTAGTTTTATTCAGTGTTCATGGACTATTTCCAATACCTAGAAATATATGGAGAGTAGAATAATGAATACCCACTTATCATTATTGCTAATTTGCTGAGTTTTTTTTAAATAAAATATCACAGATTCAGTCAAACCTCAAAATCTAGTACCCTTGCTATCCTTGTTCTCCATTTTTAACATATATGCACACATATAGACACCTACATACATACACACAAATATATGCATATAAAACCTGGTTTTTGCACTTAAGTATTTTTAGATTTACATAATGTTTTCATGCTTAGGGTATCATTCTTTGCCTAGCTATTTTTGTTTTAGTTTTGTCTGTTTTTGCTTAATTTTTTAGCTTTAGATTTACCTGTGTAGAAACATGTTGATATTTATGTATTTTTATTGGATTCCATTGTGTGATTATATCCATATTTATTTATTTCCAGTTGATAAAGATTTAGGTTTGCTACCACTTTTGCAATATTAAAAATAACACTGTAATGAACACTTTTAGACTGCATTAAGGTATCACTAAGATATATTCCTGGTGGTGGAAGTTCTACATCAAAGTTCATGTACATCTGATATTACCAGATATGTTCAAAGTGCTTTATAAAGTGTTTATATATATATTCATATGCCTACAGAAAGTGTTTGAGAGTTTTAACCAATATTTGGCATAAAATTTTGCATCTTTTTATGAGTTAGAAATGCTGTTTTGTATTAATACAATTGCAAATGCATTAAGTTGCAATTTCTTATTTAGAATACATCTTTGGCTTTTTTTCTTTTTTATTTGTTTATAGAAAGGTTTTTTGTTTTTGTAAATTTTTCATACTACTTCTTTGGTGGATAAACTTGCTTAAAATATGTTTTCCTGTTTTGTGGTTTGACTTTTCATAATATCAATGGTGTATTTTTTATTTAAAATGTTAAATTTAATGTAGTTATTTACATTAATCTTTTCCTTTATAGTTCATATTTAATTAATTTCCTACATCAAAATCATAAAGGTATTCTCCCATATGGTTTTAAAAAATCCTGATAATTTGGTTTTCATATTTTACTTATATTTTCACCTTTTTTGTACATGTAATGATATAAAAATATACATTTCCCTCCTTATGGATAATAAATTTTCTCACATAATTTATTGAATAGCTCATTTTTTCCCCACTTTTCCTAAAATGGAGGTCTATTTCTCTCCTTTTTATTTGCTTAAGCCATTTTTCACATGTTTACATGAATCTCAAAACAAGGACAAACTCTTACAATTTTTATTGTTCAAAAATAAGTCTTGATATCCCAAAGTCCAGTATCCCCATATCTACTTCTTAAAAAAATTCTTCCCAATTTTCTTGACTTGCTTTCATCCCTCATTCTCGAATTTTCATTTTACAATTGTTTTTCAATATTAATTTATGATATAAGAATTTTGATTCTATTTGACTGTCATTTTTGTAATGTATTTTTTTTACCATATTGAGTATTCCTTACCACACACAGTGCACAATCCCATTTATCCAGGTCTTATTTGAAATCTTTCAATCATATTTTATAATTTTTTCTACAAATGTTTTTTGCTTCCCCCCCCACTTTTTCCTAGATCCTTTAGAGATCTTTGCAGTTATTGTTATAGAATAATTTTTCCTATTGTGTTTCCTTGTTGTTAACTGCTGTATTTAGAAATAGTGAGAATACATGTGAACTTTTTGATCTTAACACACTTACATCCTAGTTGAATACTACTATTAGGCTCCTCCTTTTTTCCTTATGGAAGCCATCATTATAATAAATGAGTTGGGATTATCAATGGCCTTCAGAAGTAGTTTTACAAAACAAAAACAAAAATGACTTGGAAATTGTGTTGAGCCATAAAGGGGAAAGATTTTAATTAAGAGGATTAGTGTGGGAAGGAGAAACAAGTAATCTTACAGAAGAAAATGTAAACATTCTCAGGGTTGGTCCCACTAAGGGAAGCCCTTTTTCTTCTTCTCCCTGCCCCCCAGGGGGCTGGGATCAACCCAGGGCCTTGTGCACACTAGGCAAGTGTTCTTCTACTTAATCATCCCCTCAGACAAAGTATTAATTTCTTCAGAGAGAGAAAAAAAAAATTCCCAAGTGCATCTAGAACTGATGATGTTTAAAAATTCAACTATACACTTATTTATTTTTATTATTTTAAATTTATTTCCCCACTTAATTCCAAGACAGCTAATAAACACTATATATTCAGTGCAAGATATCTGTTTTTAAATTAGTAAAGTGTGAAAAGGGAGATTAAATTTAGAATTACACACACACACACACACACACACACACACACATAATGTATATAAAATTCAGGTCACCAACAACTTACATAATGATTAAAGCTGAGTTTATATATATATAACTCTAACATCTCTGGTGGCCAAAACAAGAGGGGAAAATAATAGGTTTTTGGATTCCTGTTGCCATTTTACAAACTATTCAGGAACTAAGACAATATTCAGAGCATTGAGGTCTGGGGAAAATGTTCTCCCACAGGTCCTCAGACATATGATACTGAGATGCAGAGAGCTTCATAATCAAAAGTATCCAAGAATAAATATGATAATATCTGATATTGTATAATAATATGGTATTGTAGTATCTCTCCATTTAATCAGAAATCATAATTTAAAAGCAAAAAAATCAGTGAAATTATCTGGCTGGGGCATGCTAAACAATAGGATTCAAATATAAAATTCACATATTATCTTCTTTAA
Organism: Urocitellus parryii; assembly: GCF_045843805.1. Taxonomy (NCBI): domain Eukaryota; kingdom Metazoa; phylum Chordata; class Mammalia; order Rodentia; family Sciuridae; genus Urocitellus; species Urocitellus parryii. Next base: position 108,683,985 of record NC_135540.1, on the reverse strand, counting down.
TTCAAAAATTGAATATTGACTCTTTAGTAGATCTTGCTAATAAACTGCTGATTGTTAGTCAAAGAATTATTGGGGTTTAAAACCAACTAGAAAATATATATACCAATAAATGCTGTATAAGTTAAATGAACAAATGCAGCAAACACAAAACTAAATGCTTCTTCTATGAATTGAATTTGACTAGCAAGACTGGCAATTTGCAACCTTCATAAATGCATTAAATGACAACTTCTAGGAGGAAAGGGACTGTGTATGTTGTTCTGTTCACTGTTTTATCACTAGCTCTTAACATAGTACCTTGTATTTAATATATGTTCAATAAATATTTGAAGAGTAAATGAATGAGAAAATGAACCAAACAAACCTCCACACAGCATATTTTCTTCAGTTTGTTCTTTTTTCAAAGAATTGTGCAGCATCGTGATTCTGTGTTTCAGCAGGAATCTGAAACTTAAATAAATCTTCTCTTTACTCATTAAAAGCAGATATATATGAATTTAAAAGAGTTACAGTTGACATCCTCTCAAAAAAAAAAAAGAGAGAGAAAACTAGTGCTGGGATGTGGCTCAAGCGGTAGCGTGCTGGCCTGGCATGCTCCTAGCACTGGGTTCGATCCTCAGCACCACATAAAAATAAAATAAAGATGTTGTGTCCACCGAAAACTAAAAACTAGATATTAAAAAACTCTCTCTCTCTCTTTAAAAATATGATAAAACTAATTAAGAGTTAGCATTATTTCCCAGAAGAAATGCCCCAGTGCTTAAGGTTTGTGTGAAATTCAAATAAAAACAATTAATATTTTATGTTTGTACAGTTCTTTAGGAATCTTCTATATGTCCCTAACTCCTTCCATATGACCCTTCCAACTATTGGATGTCTCCAGTGTACTTGTGAAAGCTTGTAACACATGTCATATATCACTTCTCTTCATGCTAAGCACTATCTGACTGTAATTCCTCATGCCTGAGGCATTGTAATAAGCCCTTTTCCTGCTTGGTTTCCCTGTCTGGTTCCTGTCCTTGGAGTCTGTGCTTCATAGCACAGAGTAGTTAGGTACACTGAGACTAGGTTGAAATGGAGATTCTGCCCTTTATTAGTTGTTGGATATTAAATTACTAGTTTCACTGCCCTAAATTAGTCTTTTTACCTTATCTTTTAAATGTGGGAAAATACATATCTCATATTCAGATTGTTATAAGATAAATGAGATAAACCTATGTACTGTGCCCAAGATTTGCTAAATAACAAGTGATAAATATTGATTGCACTTATCACAATTATCAGAGGAGAATATTTTGTCTAGAATCTTAGTCTAACACTGACCATCCATAGTCAAGTTTCCAATGCTTTCCAGAAGCCTAAACATGGAGTATGTAACTTTCCTTAAATGACCTCAGCTTCCCTTTACAACTTCATCAGCTACCATCCTTTCTTCCTCCCCTCCTTTTATAACTGGACCTGTCATTTCTGTGTTCAGTTATACAAGTAAAACAGTGATTTTTCCAATCTCTAGGACCTGGCACACCCAGTTCCCTCTTTCTGGAATGCCCTCCCCCCATGCTCTGGCAAAAAGCTTTCTCCTTCAATTTTCTCCTAGGAAATCATCTCTTCTCTGGTAGAATTAATCCTTTGATGAGTACATAGACTATCTAAAGCTATGTTGAATTTACTCACATTTATGTCTGTCTCCTCCACTCAGTCTTTGAATTTCTATTCTTTTGTAACCCTGTTAAGTCCCAGAATGTCTAGAACATAGTAAAGATTTAATATATGCTGCTTAACGAATGAACGTTCGCCAAGCCCTGTCTCCTACCACCTAACATGCGCTTAAGGTCTTTTGTCCAATTGCTTTTACTGATTTTCACTTAATTCAAGCAATGCTTGCTCCCGCAGAACTCCAACTTACGGGTGAACAGACATAAGACCCTCTGGATGTTTCAGGCTCCTGTTCGGGGTCACCAACACGAATTAACATGCTGGCAATTTAAGAAAAAAAAAAGTGTTTCTTACTAGAAACTAGAAGGAAAGCGGGACTTGCCTCAGACTTGCCCTAGAAAAATGATTCCCTGCCTAGACCTGCTGCTTCATCCCTTTTCTCCCTCACCTCCCATCCGGGGAGCTACTTGGCAAGGGAGGGAGGAAAAGTGGGGAAGCGAGTTGAAAAAGTTGGTCATCCTCTCTGTATCTTCTTTATACAGAGAAACACTGCACTAAATCAGATGTGCTGCTAAGTCACCAACCAAGGAGTCTTGCTTCTTAGACTCCTCAAATACGTCTTGAGTTTCCTCTGACCCTTTTCTGCCAGTCTAGGGCTCTCCCACTCCCCTTCTCCAGCAGCCATCCCCCTCCCTTCCACAAGCCAGGAAAAAACCGCGTCTAGACCCCCTTGTTCTAGGACCTCTGTGACTCTCAAGGGAAGATGCAAATCACGGACAGCCTTAGCCCAATCACTGAAAGTCGAGTTTAAAAAAACAGATTGATGGCAAGAAAGCAAGGAAGAACAGAGCTACCGCCAATGCACGAGGAAAACCACATATACACATCAAATAGAATCCCCTGCTTGGAGACAGCAGGTTGCCTCCGACTACCCGAGGAACGCGGAGCTCCTCAAACAGGAACTTTAAAGGGATTGTTATCTGTTGCCTGTTCCACTAGGAATATTGTTTGCAAGGCACAAGGTGTCTTTTGGTAGTGAGCACCCTTTGCGCATGCGCAGATCCACTCGGGAATTACTGCCCAGCCGCCGACTAAGTTGCATTCCTTGAATCTTCGCAGAAAAGACAATTCTTTAATCAGAGTTAGTAATGTGGACAGTACAAAATAGAGAGAGTTTGGGGCTTCTCTCTTTCCCTGTGATGATTGCCATGGTCTGTTGTGCACACAGGTGAGCTGCCTTTGTTGAATCTCTTTTCTCTCTCTCTCTGTGATAATTTCTTTTTACATGCCTGCTGAATTGTGTATCTTGTTATTTGGGGGTAGGTGTGCCTGCATCTTTTTATGTCTGCTTTCAGTTTGTGCTCATTTTGAATACGGTCTCTATCTACTTCTTCCCTTCAGCGCCAATGAACCCAGCAACATGTCATACGTGAAAGAGACAGTGGACAGATTGCTCAAAGGATATGACATTCGCTTGCGACCGGACTTTGGAGGTAATGCTTCATTCCTTTTCAACCTGTAACCCATCCCTAGTTCACCTTTTCTGTCAAAGATAAGTGCAAAAATAAAAAATGTCATTTTCGTGAGCATGCACTATGCTTTGGACACACACACACACACACACACACACACGACTTCGGATCTCAGGTAGATGAATCCCCACTCTGAGCCGACCTCCCTCCGGCCGACACACCCTCTGCATAGTCACTGCATCACGCGTGTGTCCACACCTGTTTTCCCAGGCTGTCCCCCACGAGAAGGTTGGGGGGGGAGGGAGGGAGCCTGTTCAGAATGTAGTAAGAGCTGTGAATCCCCCCCCCTCCTCCAGCCAACTGCCACTCAGAGAATATGCCCTTAATATGGTCCCGACTCCCCGCAGGGCCCCCAGTGGACGTAGGCATGCGGATCGATGTCGCCAGCATAGATATGGTCTCCGAAGTGAACATGGTGAGTGGCCTCGCGACGGGCCCGGCTGCCCGGCTTACGCAGATGTGAAATGGACAGATCCCCGCGTCCTCTGCGTTTCATTGGCGGTCACCTAGCCCCTGGCCCCGGGGGTCCCACTCCGCGCGTGCTCCCCACTCCAGCACACACACCCGGTTGCCCCAGGGTTTGTATTTTCGACACACACTGGCTACTGCGGTGTTCCAGAGGAAACGTGCTCGGCACTATTTTGGGAAGGACGGGTGACTGTTGCGCCGGCAGATTGGCTGGGGCGGAGTCTGAGCTTTACTTTAGCAGGGTTTCCCGGCGAGTGGAGATGTGGAGGGCACCATCTGCTGGCGACCAGGCAGCCTGCACTAGGGCCCCGGACCGGTGGTCCGCAAGCCTTCACCTTGCCAGGCACCATTCGCACAGCCCCATTAGACTGCTGGCCCGGACGCTTGGAGACTCCACCACCGGGCACACAGTCGTAGTTTCAGAGCGTTGCCTGCCTCCTTCAGGCTCTAGCACACCGTGAGGCAGGAGCAACAGGCTGAAATAACGGTCCGTGCTTCCTAACATAAGGAGTGCCCAAGCCTACTCCAGGGGAGGGCTTGTATTGTTCCCATGCTGGGGTTGATGAATTTATCTTGCTGCATTTTCCAAATTTGAAACACAGTGGGTCGAGTTATATTGCTTTGCTTTACTCTAGACGCCTAAGTGCAATTGTAGAAAAAGCTCCATGATTAAAGGGACTGTGGAGAGGTGGAGAGCGATGATAACAGTACAATCGCTCCATTTCAAAGGGGTCAACATTATTCATTTCTTTTTCTTTCTCTTTTCTGAAGCAGTTGCAAAATGCTTCAAATCATAGCTGCTGCTTCATTTGTTGGCTATTTGCAACCACTCTGGGTAGCAGTTTTTCTAGTTACAGTGAGTTCAGAAGGAAATGCCTGTTGCTTTTCTAGAATACACTATCCAAAGAACAGCTAGATCTATGTGAACAAAATGTCATTTTTATTCCACTGGAGAGAAAAAAAAATGGCAGCAGAAATTTAGACATCCTGAATAATTTAAAGGCTAAAACCTTTTAGAATTTTTATTTCTCTGTAGCTGTAATGGCCATTGGGTTATCTTTTATTTCATTCCTTGTGTCATTTTATGTTAATATACCAACATTTAAGAATTTTTCTTTTTATTTGTTGGTTATATCAGGAAGAAACAAATGTGTTTATATCCTATTGAATAGGTTTAGAATAAAAGTGTGGTTATTATATTTCTGTATTTTATAGTTGCAACTGACTCTGCTTTATATAGTTTATTTAAAATACTATTTTAAATTGTTTCTGATTATTTAAAACGATATTTTCAAATGTCTTTCACTGTTTGCTGGAAAAAGAAACCCAATTTTTGAAATTTATTGCACACAAGAGAATGTTTTTTGACTTGGCAAAGATTTTTAACAGATTTACTTATTAATTTTGTTTACATACATGCTAAAACTAGAAAGCAACTCAAAACACACTATTTACATATACTCAGAGAAATGTGATCATGGGTAAACATATATAAAACTGGACGAGTTAGACAATGAGTTTAACAAGTTATGCCATTTGGAGAGATGATGATATTTTCTTTTTAAGTCACTTATCTTGGCACCTTGTAAGCATCCACATAGATAATTCATAAAATAAAATATTCAGAAAGCTAAAAAGGCAAGCATTGCCTTTGCCAGTTGTCTACCTTAGTATACAGAGTACCATGCCTTTCAGAATTTCTAAAGATATATAATTCTCTTGGTCAGGACTCGGGGAATAGTTCAGTGCCACAGCATTTGCTGAGCGTGTGCAAGGTCCTGGATTCCATTCCCAGCACCTGAAAAATTTAAAAAACCAATAAATTCTGTTACTATATTTATAAACACTCTTCCTTCTTGTTATTTTTAAAAATTCTCAACTGAATTGGTAAGTTGCTGATAACCAAAACAACCATCATAACAAAAAAGCTCTGTATTATCAGTTGTTCAACCAAATTCATAACAAGCTAAAAGATTGAATATAATTGCAGTAGCACAGGATATTTCCTTTTAATTACTGAATAATAGAGTATGTTTATTCACTATACTGTTATATATGCACTTGGTTTTTAAGTATTCATTCAATAGATAAAGCTTGAAAATATACTAAAATACCTATCACTTCTTCATAATGCTTTTAAGAGACATGATAGGAAAAATAGAAATTACCGAAAGTTAGAAAATATAAAATATTTATTTATTTATTTATTTATTCTTCCTTGTTTCTACTTTTAATGAGAGATACCAACAGGATCCAGGGTTTATTTTAGCCTTTCATCTATAACAAAGCATTCAAATAAATAGAATGGAAATAACTTTAAGAAAAATGGAAATGGAGAGGAATTTTTTTAAGGATCGAGTGCTCTACATAAATACAACCTAGATGGTTAGACCTCTGCCACTAAGGAAGATAATTGTCTATAACATGCTTTGATTTTTAGACCATGAAAGTAGGATTAAAAGTTTGTGGGAAATAAGACTCATTGCTTTTAATTAAGATGTTTCAGAATGCCGATACGCAGTAAAATTTGTAGTCCTTTAATAGGAAATTATCCCCCAAATTAAGGGAAAACAAGAATGAACAAGACTACAATAAAATAGTTTTTAAGTAAGTTAAATACATTAGTCAATCATTGCCCATTTTTATTCATTATTATTATTTCCCATTCCATGACTGAGGAAATTACATAATTGTGCGTTAAATTAATGGGTTTGAGAACTAGGTTCTACTAATTTTTGTCCTTTTCCTGTGCTACTCTAAGTAAAATATAACTCCAGATTGGTTTAAAGCATTCTGTCTTTTAAAGACTAACAATTTGTTTTAAACACTAACATCATAACAATAATACTTTCTGACTCATGTCCTTTAGGATATAAAATGTTTTTTCCCAAAGTATGGAAAATAAAAAGAGACTTTGTAGCCAAGAATCTCCACATTCAAAAATCAACAACATAAATCAAAACAGCATGATATTCCATCAATATGTACATTTTTTTGTTTCTATGAATCAATTAAAATAAATTTAACTTAAATAAAAAAACAATAATTACCTTAAAATCATTGATTCTGAGCAGTATATACAAAAACTTTGAAGCATTATTCTAAGGTAGAAAAAATATATACTTGAAAGCAAGACTTCTTTTCACATAATAATATTGATTAAATTAGGAAGAAGTTTTTCTCACATCCTGGTCTGCAGTGTTTGTGATATCAATTACATACCATTGTCATTTTTTAAACTATCATCTTAAAAACTACTGTGATTTCCATTTATTATTTATTAAACTCTTCAAAACTTTTTAAACAACTTCTGGCTATGCTTCTCCCCAACCCCACGTACAACAGACTAGAGATGAACAAGGGGCAAAAGGAGACAAGAGCTCGCAGAAATTAACCTCAAAGGAACCACTAACTATGAGCCAAGTAGAACACAGATAGCCTTAGGCAAGTTTTCTCTTTGAGTAGTGGTTTGGGGATATATGATATAGACAACATGCAAACAAACAGTTGAAATCTTGAACTTCAAATTCCAATAACTGGTTATTCCTCCTTATTCAAGAGTCAGATCCTCATCATTAAGTAGTGTTCCAACCACAGCTCTCTGTTCTTGATCTAAGGATACTGTCATCCAAGTGCTGCCCCCCAGGAGACTTTCAAAGGAGTCAGCCAAAGTTATTTACCCTAAGAGACAGCCATCATGTATTCATTGTTTCATTCCTTTTTTTTTTCAACCATGGGTGGATACAACAGTGAATGCTCTTACAGGTATTAGAATTAATAACAACAACAACAAGATAACTAATGCTAAAATGAGCCAATTTTAATAAATAAGGCCCAAAAGAAAGAAAAAATTAACTTATCAAATACACACTTAAATTCCACCAAGTTACTATTTATAGGTTTCTATGGTTCAGTCATGTTTATTACCACCATAGTAACTCAAAACAGTAACCCCTTATAAGAATTCTGCTACCCCACACCCTTTCCTTTAATTCAGTGCTTCTCGATATTTAATGTATACCTGCATCACTCTGAGATCTTGTTAAAATGAAAATTCTGAACTAGTGGTCTGGTGTGGGTCCTGATATTCTGCATTTCTTCTGGGTGATGTCTGTTGCTAGAATGTGGACAGTATTTTGAGTGTCAGGGTTGTGATATGTTATTCTAAGATCTAGCCTTATGAAGAAGTGAACAATTTTTTGTCTTTTAAATTTTTCTAGGAATGGTGTTATGTCAAGGTTTCAACTTCACTTTGAAGTTCCAGTTAGTTAAACAGGTGTCTATGATCAAAAGGAAAAATTAGTTCAATAATTAGTGATTAACAACAAAGGCAAGAGCATGGATGATAGGGTTTGAGTTAAAGTAATACACAGTCTTCATCTCTGTGTTGCTACTGCAAATCAGCCAAATGTAGATGACGACTATGAAAATAGTGCCAAGCACAGTTACCCCAATAGCGCTGTCCTTTTGCTTTACAGAACACCAATGTCTTCAGAATAGAGAACATTGAAAGTTTCCCCCCCACCGAGGAGCTAGCAATAGCTTTGTAAAATAGCTTAACCATACTCCTGCTTCTGTTAGTAAATTCTCTAGGACTCTAATAGAATTTTCTTTGTGAACAGAGCAGATAGGTCAGTGCCATTTAAAGGCAAGAACAGATACAAGTCTTTCACTAAAGATATATGTGATTAATCAACCAGGTCTTTCTGTTAGGTGCTGGGTGAGAATATTATACCTTCTAAGGGGAAGCTCTTCCCTTTGACTATGTGGGGATAACAGATATGTTTTACATCTTAAAACACATTAAATGAAACATATCTAGATTTTAAAATGTTTGATTTTACATTTGAAAACCCGTAATTTTAGGGTTACTGGGCCAGACTGGGTATTAAAGTCTGTAACATGATGAAAATAAATAGTATCATTTATGGAACATTTCACACATGTGAAGTATGGTTATCAAGAGTTTTACTTTATAGCTTATTTAATTCTTGATTTAAAACTATTACAGACTGAAAGACTGATGCTGAGAGAGGGAGGAACTTAGGTTGAGAAAGGTTAAATAACTTACTCAGGAGTTACAGAGCTAGTGAATGGCACATTTGAAACTAGGCAGCCTGTCTTCAGGGGCTGCTTCCTAACTGCAAAGTTAGTAAAAAATTAAATGTTCTCAGTGTTTAGCTTTGGGACCTTGAGTGAGGAATTTGATTTCTCTAGGCCTCGGAATTTCTCTTCTGTAAAATGAAGTAGATTACATGATTGCTAAACCCTTTTCCAGTTCAAATATTCTGCAATAAAAGTATGGATCTTTAAAGATTTCAGAGTCTTTAAGATCAATAATCTTCCAGTGTTATTCCTCTGTTAGATTTTGGCTTATTCCATCTAATTCTCCTGTCAGATGAGTCAATCAACAAACTTTTACTGAATTCCTAACTGAGCACAAATTATGACAGTCTCCTGGGAACTCTGTAGTAATATGATTGTGTATAATCTAGGGCCTCTTGAAACATCAGTTTGATTGGTCATGGTTTTATCATCCAACTTTTTCTTCCTTAACACATTTGCAAAGACAGTAACAAGAAATGTTGGAGCAATGATCTTTGAAATGAGATTTGATTGATACCTGGTTTATGTTGCATTGAGCATTAATGTCAAAACCAAATTGAAGGTATTTCTCACTGGTGGTATCTACCCATTGTATTCACCCTGAAAACACTGATCCACTACTACCAAACTCACAAAAATTTTTAGCATTTATTTGATGTGAAACAGAAGGAAACGGTTATTTTTCAAGTTCTAGAAATCCCAAAGGATTTATCCAACCTGCCTAAAATCCTACCATGAGATGACTGAGAATAAATGGAAAAACCTGGGTGTTTCTATCAGTTGAGTATCAGTTTTTGATACCTTTATCTTTTGATACCTTTATCTCTCTAAGTTTTTGATGCCTTTATCTTGGCATTCCTCAAATACTTGAGAATACCTTTAAAAATATTCAAATATGAATGAAATCTTTCATTGTAAAAAATTCAAAAAAATAATCTTAATAATTATAATTGGTTTATGTTTCAGTAAGGGGGATCAACTATCATAATCATACCTGAGAATAATGAGAAAATGAATTGGTATATGCTTTTAGTTGACTTAATGTTCATGTAAACTATGAGAGCACTGAGTCTTTTTTTCTATAATAACAGGAGTGAGTTTCTACATTTTAGAGTACTTCTATTTTCAGCAAAATGTATATATTTTTTGAAGTTCCTTGACTTTTTTTGTCTTTTGGCACTGCTGGAGATGAAATCCAAGTCCTCATGTATGCTAGGCAAGCACTTAACACTGACTACATCCCAGCCTGAAGTCCTTTGACTTCTATCTATTGAAAGAGAAGGAAGTTAAAGTTAATAGTAGTCCTTAGCAATCTATTATTCAGCATTTGGCAGCTCTTAAGAAAGGGTTAAAATTAATTCATGTTAGCAAAAAAGTTGGCCATACAAAAAAATGAAAGATGCATGTTTCATCTGAAGTGAGCTCAGTTACTCCTTTTTAGAATCCTCATAGTCCACATTGTTCCTTCTCCAATAAGTGAACTAATGCATCTCTCCTGTCCTTCACAGCCCTAATAAAATCTGTTATCATATTGGGAATTTAAGATCAAAGGGGAAATTTCCAAGGGCATTCATTCATTCAACTATTCTAGTGAATAAAACATGTGGTCTCTGTCCTTATGGAATTTATAGTATTTTAAAATATTGTTTAAACTATTTAATCTTGGAGTGTGAAGATTTTTCCCTTTATAAGAGTTTGAAACATCGATAGTTATCTTGATCTTGGAGTATTTCGTTTTAAAACATACTTACTGAATGCTTAATCTTTTATCAGGTACTGAACTAAGCACTAGGGATGGAAATAAAACTAGGACAAGTCCCATGCCTTCAAAGATTTTGTAGTATAGAGGGGAATGTACAATAAACAGTTATTTTAAACAAGGTAGTATGTGCTATGATAGAGACACATATATAGGATCCTATAGGGTCACTGAGAAGTAGATTCTAAGGCATGGTGAAATGAATCTTAAAGAAGAATAGTAGCTGGCAATTGAGGATAGGCTGCAAATTAGAGAGACCTTCCAACCAAAAGAAAGGATGTATATATAGGCAGGCATGACTGAACACAGAATTGAGTGTTCTGGGAATTACAGGTAATTGGCTATTGTGAGAACTTAAAGGCACAAGGGATATTGTCAAGAGATCAGACTGAGGGTGAAGTGCAAGGTCTATGACAGTGTTATTAAATGCTCTTATTTATGTAAAAAGAAGCCTCACAGTAGACATGTTTATATTTGTTGGTACATGTGATGACCATTTCTGGAAGAATACACAAAGAACAAGCAACAGTCCTTAGCTCTTAGAATCAGAACAAGGATTAGGAGTGAGTTTAGAGATAGTAACTGTATTTTATGTGCTCCTTTGAATTTTTGGTTTAAAGAGTTTATACATACCCTACATTTTCATTTTTTTAAGTTCTAATTTGTTATATATGACAGCAGAATGCATTACAGTTCATATTACACATATAGAACACAATTTCATATTTCTGGTTATACACAAAGTATATTCACACCATTCCTGTCTTCACACACACACATAGGGAGTGCATAGGGAGGGAGGTAGAGAGAGAGGGAGGAAGAAAAGATGCTGGAATATGTATGCTAATGCCATGGATCCTAATCCCGAAATGGAGAAACCTGCCAAAAGGTTTAAGAGGCACTGTGTTTTACATTTCAAATAGATCACTCTTGTAGTTATGTGGAGGGTGATGTAGAGAAGGCTAAAGCGGTAAAGCGGGGGGGGGGGGGGGGGGGGGAGACAGGGTTCCTAGCTAAGACACTAAGAGGGTATATCAAATTGAGGAGCAATGCCTAAATTAATACAGTGGCCTTAGGAATAAAAAGTAGGAAAAATAAAGTCAAACCAAACCATAGGGCTTTAGTAACTGACTGGATGATAGAGGTGAGAGGAGTAAGCCCTGGATGCCCTCTGGGTTTGCATATTGGGTGAATAGCATATTGGGCACTGTCTACCCTTGGAGGGAACTCAGGAAAAGGGGACTGCATCATATCCTTCACTTTGAGTGGACATATTTACAGAATGAGAAGATTATAAGATATTTGTGGGTACATTGATATAAAATGTTGGAGATAGAAGCCACCCTGAATTGGACCTTGGTGAATCTTCTATTCACAAAGAAGGCACATCCCCTAGATAAATAGGAAACATGTGGCACATAAATGTAAGTCTAAATGGGCCAGTTAGTGACATGGAGAAAGGATACCAGACAAAGAGAATGGAATGCAGTCAACTCTATACTTAGCCACATAGTTCTTAATCTAGGAGGACCTATACTCTCTCTCATAAGATTTAGAACATACTTCTCAAATTCCTTCAGAGAGATGACCTTTGTATTCTGTTTTAGTTGTTTTTATAAAGCTATACAGGTAGGGAAAATAGGCATGTGGGGAACCCACTTACACAGACAGCATCTGCTCCCTTCTCCACTGCATCTCTAAAGTGATTCAGAGTCCTTCTGGAACATTGTGCTTCCATGTGAAATTGCATGAAAGCAGTGTGAATTCTTGTAGAAAGTGCATTTGGTGATGAAATGAGACTGGTGTAACAGACAGTCCAAGTGAGGCCCACTGTATGCCCTGAGAAATGAAGCTTGCCTGCCAGGAAATTACAAAGTCACTCCCAGGTGTTTTGTAGAACTGAAACATTTGAATGGCCTGTTATGACTTTAAACAAAAATTCAACATCCCTGTCCCCTACGAGGTGGTCTCCTAGAAAAAGGAAATCTATGTAAGCAACGGCTTATTTGTAGATCATATTATTTAGTTGAGAGAAAGAAGACAGAAACAGCTAGAGGAATAGATAGATTCAAATGAAGAGAGTTTGTGGGTAGCTGTTAGCAATCTGCTATTCTAGCCCACTTTTTCTACAGAAAAAGAGTATAGGGATGTATGAGCGAAGCCCCTTTTGATACAACAACAACAAAAAATAATTAAATGTTGTGTGCCTTGCTCTTGTTGCTGAAGGGATTAACCAGGAAAGTTGCTTGCAGTGTATCTCACTTGAATTAGTTTATTAGGGATACTTCCTGAAATCAGGGGAACAGATTTGTTGAAAGCTCATGGTTCCTGCCTACTCTAACCCTTTGTGACTCATGAGGACATTTTTTTCTTATGATTTATTATTTTCAGGGAAGTGATACACAATTCTCTAGTGAAGAAGCTCAGCTTTTTGGTTTCCATAGAGACAGTTCATTTGCAATCCTACCTGTGTCTAGAACATTTTCTCATGTCAGTGGCCATTGTTTCTCCCTCCTACCACCTGTAACCCTCTCCCTCGGAAATGCATCTAGATCTACTTCAAAATCTACAGGAGATCCTATTTTTCTATGGACATTTTTTTTTTCTTTTTGCAGCCAGAAAGGGGAAATTCTGCTAGGAAAAAAAAAGAATATCTGGGGCATATGAACAAACCAAGATTCCTTAAAGATAAAAGACTCAACATTAAGAATCATCCATATAAGATTCTTATTAACCTTAATCCCCCCCACCACTATGTAAGCTCCAGGAAATTTAGAATTTTATTCCTTATATTCTGTTAGATACCTCCTAGTGATTGTAGATGCTTAATGATAATATTCTTTATGATTATAATAGAATTTTTCTAGCCATAAAGATTGTTAGTAATAATAGCATTTTATATTATTTTAACTCAGAAATTAATAGTTTCTCCATCAGATCTACCTTATAACTTCATCTGTAATTTTCTTTTCTGTTGACTGTGGATCATAAACTGTTCCCATAGAAACGGCTTTATCACATGGCACAGTGAGATTCACAGACACAGAATCAGTTCATGACAAATATCAACACTATATATATAGTTGATATTTGTATATATGTAAGTGTGTGTGTGTATGTGTGTGTGTGTGTGTGTTTAACTATTCATCTGCTTTAAAAATAATCACTGCTTTTGATTTTTTTCAAATGTCATCTTTCTGGCACCTGGATTATCAATATTTCTAGATGCGTTTAAGAAATTGTCAAAGATAATTTGATTAGTGACTACAAAATGGCATTTATAAGGAAGGAAACTCAAACATGAAAGATAGCCCATGGAAAGGTGTTCCTTAGCCAGTCTGAAGGGATTGTTAAATAGAAGAGTCATATTTCTTAAAAATAATGAAGTTTATTAGATATGAAAATATGAAGCCAAAAATTACATAATCCACAAAATGTGCATTTAATACATATGTAGATAATACCTACATCTGTCCATCTATTTGTCTACTCATTTTTGCTGTTACTGTATCCTTGTTGCTATATGCTTTAAAAAATGTTATTTTTTTTAATCTTTTACATCCCACAATCATTTGTTGTAAACTACCACATTAAGTAGTGATGAAAAATTCTTACCACTGATATTGCCACCCTCCCATCCCCTAGCCCCTATATCCACCCCCAAATTTAGTGCATCTCAAAGAAATAATTGAGAGCAAAAATCCCAATTCAAACCAACTGCTGAATTGAGGCTGTTGAGCAGAGAGAAAGAGAATGTGCTGCAAATGTTATCACTGGTCAAGTGCAGACTTCTGGCTGAATGTGGGGAGAATGATCTTTAGAAGCTTTGAAACTGGGAATGAGACCATGAGGACAGGGTAAAATATTTGGAGAGGAGAATGGAGAAAACAACTGGTGAGTGGAACTGGAAAAACAGAGTCAGTCTTGGTGGGTTGTTGGTGCATATCTCCTACACTTATGTAAACACTGTTTTGGGCAACACCCCACAAACAGTATTGACATACATTTGAAAGGGCTTTCATAACCTGGTTCTCTGAAATTATAGAAAGGAATGATTTTTGGAATATTGCAGGATGGCATCTGTCCTATTGTGTTCAAAATCACTGTCATTGACCACAAATATATCATGATGAATTATGGTTTTGCATAGTCACTGTCCTGCTTTTCCACATTTTAAAGGATTTGCAGCATGGTTCTGCAAAATGGACAAAGATATGTGAGCCCAAACCAAAATAAAGCAATTGCCTTTATACTTTTTCAATATATTTATCCTATTCACTCTCATCAAGTGGCACTTAATTTTTCAATCAAAATATAAGACAATTGGTAGAGTAGGTGGGAAGCACATGCAGAAAGTAATTTCAGATTCACTGGGAAAGCACCAGCTTGAAATGTCGTCATTAGAACTTGATATCTTTAACTGTGCCCCCTGCTGAAATGCAAATAGCCCTGGGAGAGGCAAAAGTAATGTTGTTTTTCAATTCCAGTGTTTATACCAGCATATGCATGGGTGGAATGAGAGGCTGATTTGCTCTGAGAGGGCAGAGATTAGAAAAGGGGAATCTGGAGTTATTTCATACTTTCCCCCAGAATCAGAAGCTTCCTGAATTTGTGAGCTGATAGAAACTGCTAGAAGAAGTGCCAGGTGTGCTGACACAGCATTTGTGTGGCAGGCACTGATCCTCTGCACTCAAAAAGCATTTTGCTTGATCTAACAGTGATACCCAATATTGTGTAGTTCAAGATGCGAAATCAACAAATTCAACTGAATTCTCTGGCAGTGTAGCATTTGCGCTGACTAGGCGAGGTGACAATACTATTGTGTAGTTTAAATGATCAATCTCATAGTTAAAATCAGTGGCCAGTGCCCAACACAAGAGCAATTATACAAGTCTAGGCACTATCTATCTGGTATGTATAATTTTGGTATTTCCCTTGAACTGCCTTCTCCTGAATGTTTCTTTCAAGACATATTTGAATAATGTGTGTGTGTATGTGTGAGTGTGTGTGTGTGTGTGTGTGTGTGTGTGTGGTGATGAATACTGAAATTGGGGCCTTGTACATGCTAAGCACCCATTTTGCCGCTGGGCTTCAACCCCAGCCCATCCACATTTGAGTAATTTTAAATCATTTTAACATTTCAGAACAATGTTGCATCCCAATTCATACTTTCAACTATAAATCTCCTGAATTTCTTAATTTGTTTGATTCTTAGTTTCATATAAAATGGAAATAATTTTAATTCCACCTGTTTCAGGAAGCTCTGAGTGGTGTCAAAACAAGTATATCATATACATATATATGTTCAGTGTATGTGATGAATAAACTATAAAATACTTTAAAAAAAATATATATATATATATATATATATATAAAATTTTACTATTATCCCCCCAGGCTTATAATAAATTTCTTCCTCCTTAAAGCTAGGACAGCAGGGTTAACACTAGTTTGCATTATGCATAATGAAATAAAATAATATTTGGTCTGATATTGGGATTTTCATCACACAGAACTCACAGAATTACTAATTGTAAAACATCCCTGTGAGAAATGACAGAAAAAATGGGAACAATTTCTCCTATCTTTTTTTCTAATAATTTTCTATTGATTCTCACTCTGAGAAGGAACTAGGTTGTGTTACCTCTTAGTTTCGATATATACACAGTCTTCCTATATCTGATTTTTATATTTTATGTTACTTCCTGATATGTGGATGAAATAGGATATATGACATTCCATGGGCTTAACCAAAGGTTTAGGGTTCTGAGGTTGAATTCTAGTTTTTAATTACTACCCTCCCACATTTATAGGATCTTGACACTTATTAACCATACATGGATCATATAATTTATTGTCCAAACACACTCTATTGAGAATGAAAGGGGACACTATTAGTAATCACATGAGATTAACAAGTAAGCCGACACTTTACTAAGAATGCCAAGACTTGTGATTACTTATGCTATCCAAAGCCTTAATTTTTCTTTAAGATGTGGAATGAAGACTAAATGAGATAATGAATAGAAATCTTTGAGCATAGTGCTTGGCTAGTTAGTAGGTATTTGGGAAAAATAAAACAGATTTTAATCATAATATTCTTCATCATCCTCACATCATTGTCATTGTTCCATTTAAAATGATACAACAGAATACCATATACGGGGTGGATTGTAAATGAACAGAAATTTATCTCACATTTCTGGAAGACGGAAGTCCAAGATCAAGGTGCTGGCAGATTCTGGGTCTGGTGAGTGCCAGGCCACTTCCTGAACAACTTCTTACTGTGTCTTCTTACATGGGACCTCCTTTATAAAGGGACTAATATCATTCATGAGGGCTATGTCCCTATGACCTTGTCATTTCCCAAAGGCCCCACCTCCAAATCCCATCACATGGAGGACTAGGTTTTAGCATATGACTTTTTTTGGGGGGGACTCAGTCTTCAGCAATCATCATCATCATGAACCTATTTTCTGAGCACTTACAATGTACCAGGCATTGTTAAAAGTGCTTTGTATATAAATATCAACAATAAAACTAGGTAGAGTAGGTGAAATGACCTAATAGGATTTTTCTTTTTCTTACATTGAAGTTTGTAGATAATCAAACAAGCAAAAAACTATGATCTGATCAGTTCACTCCTATTTACTGAGAGCTTTGTACAAACAAACTTGGTAGAAACTATAAAGACTTACTGAAATTGTATGGTTTACTTTATCCCTTCAAGGAATGTATTATTGCATTTTCCTTGCAAATGCCACAGACTGGGTATGTTATAAAGAAAAGAAGTTTATTGGGCTTATGGTTCTGGAAATTCAAGGTCAAGGGGTTAAATCTGTTGATGACCTTCTTGTTAAGAGTCCTCAGGCAGCACAGGACATCATATGTCAAGAGACAGGGAGTATGCATGTCTATGTGTGTCTCTTCTGGTCTTTCTTTTTCTTATAAAGCCACCAGGATTCAGTGATGGGGGTTGTACTCTAATGACTTCATCTAATCCTAATCACCCCCCAAAGGGCCCACCTCTAAACATAACAGTCAGATCAAATTTCTTCCATTTTACTACTTCACAAAGGAGATGAAATTTCAACCAATGAAGCCTTATAGAATTCATTCAAACTATAACAAGCAAAGGAACATCCAAAAATTTTCTCATAAGGAAAGTTGTAAATGGATAACGCCTGAATGAAGTCATAATTGAAATGACACGGCAAAGAAACTGGGATGTTTAGGAAAAGAATAGTCTATGTAGGAGGATGATGGATATTCTATGCAAAGAAATCCGTTCTGAGAAGTCTTTCCAGGTTAAGATTACCAAGAATACTGAAAAAGAGATTTATTCATCACATATGAATCTGCAAGTCTGTAAAATTATCTTGAAGTCTTGACCAATCTGATAATGGATACATACTGAGCATTTCTGCAAAATAGGTACCATTTTAGCTACTTTCAAATATTAAAACACTTAATCCATAAAGCAGCCAGATGGAATATGTATCATTAATATTAATGTTATAGATAAGTAAACTTAAGTATGGAAAAATTAAGAAACTTGCCCAAAGCTGCACAATTAGTAAGTGATAGAATTATAATTTGCTCTGGCAAATTAGTTTCAGAGTCTACATGTGACAGGTCACTAAACAAGTCCCATCATAGACCATTGTTATTTCTAATAATATTTAAACATAGGCTTGAAAGCTTATAAAACATGGTTAATATGTGGCAAAATGGATCCTTGGAAGAAATGCATTAGCATTTCAGGACTTAATTTTATAAAAGTTAAGAAATAGCTTGATTATTGCTTTCAAGTATTAGAAAATGTTTGATCCATTTGCTAATTTAAATCATACTGAGCTTGTGTTCATGCTGTTAAGTTTGTAAATAGGAAAAGAGACTGGATTTGATGTCCCCTCTGAAAGAATTCTAGCTTGAAGAAGGAAGCAAAGATTAACTTGGACATAAGGAAGAGCATCTTGACTGTAATAAGTGAGAGGATGCTGGAAGGAGCTACTAAGAGTACTTGGGAAATAGTCATCCTTAGAAAGCTTCAGAACAAGAAAAGATAATTATATCTGTCCTAGTTGACTTAGAGGTATGTTCTATCCAAAGCCAAGAAGATAAGACTAGAAAGAAAATTCCCCTAACATTCTTCCTGATTTCTACTTCACATTTATAAATGAACTATTGTAAGATCTTCAGGACTTCCCATTTTTTGATCACCTGCAGTAGTACATATATGGATTACTTTCTTTAGCCATAACCATAACTATACACTCAGAGGTAGTGATAGGGAACTTGGCTGGGAAGTCATTAATTCAGTGGCTTTTTCTGGAACAACTTGATTATTAACCTTACAGAGCATACTATCCAAACTTATATCTCAGAAAAAGTTGCCATACTACTGAACTTCAAGGTAATTAATGAAGGAAAGACACAGCAGACATTCAATTCCCAAAAGCCATGAGAACATCACGAAAAAAAAGGGCATCTCTCTGTGCCTGATAATCAGTGCCTTATACACCTGGCAGACTGAATTAAACAGTATTTAAGTATGATGCACTCAGTTCAAGTTTATGCATACTTCTGTATACATAAGAAAAATACAACTTTTAATATTCAGAAAAGATACAGTGCCAGACACAGTGGCACAGGCCTGTAATCCCAGCAACTCAGGAAGCTGTGGCAGGAGGATCATAAGTTTGAGACCAGCCTCAGCAACTTAGCTAGACTCTGTCTCAGAATAAAGAACAAAAAGGGCTGGGGATGTAGCTGAGTAATAAGATACCCCTGGGTTTAATTCCCATATCCAAATAAATAGATAAATAGTTGTTAAAATATAATGAATGCTTACCATGTATCAGGTACCAGGATAAATTCTTTGTCAGTTTTCACAAGTGCTACCTGAGAGAGGTATATTTAATACCCCTTTTTCACAAATAAAAGTTAGTCTAGAAAGGATTTGTGACGGAGATGGATTTGAAGTTGAGGATTGATTTCAGAGCCAGACTTCTAATCCCCATTCTATTTTAGAGCGCACTCTTGTCTGAATTAATACTTTTAAAAACAGATCTTTTAGCCAGGTGCGATGACACATGCCTAAAATCTCAGCGGCTCAGGAGGCTGTGGCAGGAGGATCTTGAATTCAAAGCCAGCCTCAGTAACCACAAGGCGCTAAGCAACTCAGTGAGAACCTGTCTCTAAATAAAATGGAAAATAGGGCTGGGGATGTGGCTAGTGGTGAAGTGCTCCTGAATTCAATGCCTTATATTCCCCAACCCCCCCCAAAACAAGATCTTTCACTGTTTCTTTAAAATGAAGGCACTATTACACAAAAGGATGGAGTTCTGAATTGCAAGCCTCAAAAGTAGCTTAAGCAAGGGAAATAGCTGCTGTCTTGCTCCAGTTCATTTCCAGGATTACTTTTTTTTCTTGATCTTTATATGATTGAAGACATAAAACAAAGACTTTCACCAAAAAAGTGGGTTGTCCTGTAGGAGCCCAGAGTCTAGTTTCCCTTCCATTGGCATCTATATCACGGTCCATAAAGTGGGCAATAAGGCACTTTTCCTATCAGGTGTGCTTGCAAAAGTGATTTGTTGTTCGAGTCCTAGATAAAAACTTGAACGTTCCAAAATTGGTTGTTATTTTTCAATTCATAAGATTTCCTGCTGGTGGAAAGAATGAACTACTCTGTATTCCATGATTCGCTAAAAGGGCCATACCTCAGGCACTGCCAAGGTGGTCCCCTGACAGGGAGAGTAGGGAGGACAATCAAACCACCGATTTCTTGGTAGAGAAAGAAAAGATTCAGGTATATTTAGCTCTTCTAACTTCTCCCAGTGAACACTGAGAGAGAAATCAAACAGTAATATGTAAAGGTCAGATCATTTCATCACTGTCCTTTCAGAACTGGGAAATTGCATTATGAAATGCAGATGGCATCTCGAGGTTAAAATAGCAAGTTATTATTATCACATGTCTTATAGGAGATATTTTTCATTTTTCTGCCTCACGAAGGAATATGCAGCTTAAAAAAAAATCTCTTTTCCTTTGTCTTTATCTAAAAATGATGGCAGGGGAAACATAATAATTAATCATTTAGTTTGCATTTACAGAATTGAAGAAACAAAAGAACTTACTGTAGATGGTAGATTTAAAAAGTAGAAGGCATTTATTGAACACAATTTTAGGGAAAAACAATTTGCCTGAAATAAACTGTTGTTTATTTACAAAATGCAGAGTTGGACTATTGGAGAAATCAATAAATTCTGTTAAAGCCATTATAGGCTTTCACATTTATTACCTGTGGTACTAAATAAAGTATACTATTGCTGCTTATTGATGTCGATTTTGGTGCATTTGTTCATGCCTCACCTCATAGCTAAAGGATATTCTGTGTTCTTATGTGCCAAATAAGAGTTTTTCAGGGTCGTGTTTGGCAATGCATGTATTTTCTCTGTAAATTACAGCCCCACACAGGTTCTAGCACACACAGGTCAAGTCAAGTCAGAATTTTGTTGCCTTTGATCCAAGGATATCACTAAGTTCTGGGGGATGGAGCAGGTGGAGCAGGGGTTGTGCAACACAAAATGAGCTTTAGGGAAAGTTTTAATTTTAGGCATAATGCATAGTGGATTTTACTGAGGTATGAAAAGTGTAATTTCAGAGTGACTTTCCTAATTGAAATCATCAGACCAGTACATTATTTTGTAACTTCTGAACCCATTTAACTTCTGATTTTATTGGAGAGTTAGTAGAAAGGAAAGACCATGTCCGCCAGCAAATGTGTGTATTTTTGAGCGATGCTACTGAGAAGTCTCCAAGAAGGTTTGTGGAAATTCCAGATAGAAAAAAAAAGGAAATAAATACTAGTACAAAGTGTTTAAGGAAGGAAAGAATATAAAAGCTTATAGATACCTGTGTATCATCAATGTTGGACACCTGGTTTGCAAATCACTTACTAGAAGTAGGTATTCAGCACTGTAAGAAAGACTGTTTTTACCCACATATTCCCATTTGCATTCTGGAGTGAATTAACAAGGAATGCTCTCTTCATCTCCTGACTCCTCACGTTCTTTCTCCAAATTCTACAAATGAGGACCAAATTTCGATCACAAATTCAATTTCAATATCATAGACAGTCCCTCCCTCCTCTTTCATTTTCCTTCTCTTCCACCTTCTTTTTCCCATATGGTGTCTTAATGTAGTAGTAAATGGACTAAACTGGCCACCATCTGTTCTGGAGAAACAGCATGATGGGAAACGAATGGGCTGTTGCTTCGCACCCTGGGTTCTGGCTCTGGCTCCGTGTGTTCTCTCTGTTAATTTCCTTGTCTCTGTGTGTATGGGAAAGAGAAAAAAAAAAAAAAAGAAAAAAAAAAGTGCCATTTAAACTCACTGAAACTACTCCTTCAGGCAGAGAGAATACAGTTCATGTAAGTTGGAAAATAATCTTTGAGCTGCCTTTCCACTCTCTGAGACTGGCAGGGAGGGAGAAAGAGAAGGCTGGGATTTCAAAAGCTCTGCCAGTTGTGTGGTGCCAAAGGGCAAGATCCAGAATAACTAGCCCTTTGTTTAGGGAAGATGTTAATGAGCTTTTGGGAATAGAAAATTGTGTCAAGTGCTAAGAAGGGGAGAAGAGCTGTAATTCTCTGCATAATAATATAAGGGAAGTTGACAATAGAATAGAAATAGAGGACTAGGGAAAAGAGGGAGATGGGGTACAAAAATCTGATAAGGGGACAAAAAGTTGATGGTTGAAGTTATCAGCAATATTTCCCGGTGGTAGAGTGGCTGAAAGACTATAAAACAAGGATACTATTTTATTTGATTCTATGTTGTTTTTCATTGCTCTAATGTCATTCATCATTGCTTCTCCTCTCTGTAATAAAGTTTGTTACTTGTACACATGCTTTTTTGGAGTTTTGAAGGTTCTGAGTTCTATATCTGGGTCAGCAAGGTGTATGAGAAAAAAAATCCATGTACTCAGATTGAGATTGATAAGAATTCCCCTGCCCCCCCCAAAACACAAGAGATCAGAGCCAGAGATGAACATGAAAGTATATCTGAACGTTCCCCCCCAAATCTGAGGGAGAGTATTAAATTTTAATAGTCCGTGGTAAAGGAATACATTTAATTTATTTCATTCTCAAAGAAAGTCGGTCAACATATAATTAGATATAAAATATTACTACCCATATAGGAAGTAGAAGGCCTGATGCTTAATAGGTGCTGAATAAACTTGGGTTCCCTTCTTTCCATAGAAGCAAAAGGGTGGCCCTGCTAATTGAAAAAAAATAAACAGGAAAGAGTTGACTTGAAGGCACTGAAGACAAACCTTGGCAGTAGGCAGAATCCTTGTGTTCTCCTCCGATTTCCTACAGAAACTCTTACTAAGGTTGCAAGGTCATGGGTGAATACCATACACTACGATGTGTGTGTATGTGTACACATGTATATATTTGTAAGCAAATGGGCATGTTGACAGGAAGATTCCTAATGATAAGATAAATTTGGATAGAAAAATGAGAATATTAGAAAGAACAACTTTATGTGTGAGTAAAGTTGAGGTGCCCAGAGGAGACAACAGAAGATAAAAGAGAGTGAGAAAGAGTTGGTGCTCAGAAAACTTAGGGCCTACAGTTAATTCTGGTGGAAATAAGAGAAGAAATGCAAATGTGAGATGAGGGAAGGAGTGGAATGGACAGTAGCATGTTGGTTCCCCTCAACTCTGAGATGGAGATTTGTGATTCTTAGCATATCTCTTGCCTAGTGGTCTTGGGGGAAAAATCTCTCTCTCTCTCTCTCTCTCTCTCTCTCTCTCTCTCTCTCTCTCTCTCTTTCTCCTTGGGGGAGTGAGGGCAGTGGCTTCAGGCAAAGGGAAAGGTAAAATCTTGAAGAAGTTGAAACAAAATGGGGTTACTTCAAAAGTGAAACCATGGTGAACCCTGGAACTAGAATGATCTAAAACATAAATATTCTTCCTGCCACCCAACATCAGGCAGCCCTCTCTGTCCATGAAATGGAGGCATGACCATATGTGAAAAGGTTCTTTTCAGCTAGGGCATGTTTAGAAAGGGATCCTGCTGAGAGGGGTCAACTGCCACTCTGCAGCCAGAGAAATGAGGCTTTGTGTCTTGAAAGGCGAGGTCTGGGCTGGGCATCACAGCTTCTCACTCACAGGCTTATGGTCACAAAGCAGCTGAAAGGGCTGGTTTGAAGGGTCACCCCCTTAGAGCTCTGGAGTTTTACTCTCTTACTCTTCACTGGTTGTTTCATTTGTATTGGTTTGTCCCTTACCTGACCTCTAAACTCTTTGAATGCCAGGTTCACATTTTGTTACTTTTTCCTATCCTTGTAGAATTCCTTTAAGTTTAGTAACCGGCCAAATCCGAAGTAAATTTTAAAAAGCCAAGGACCTGTATAATATAATACTAAAATAATGAGTAGTCTTTCTTCCATGTTTTGAGAAAAAGGTAAATGATCTCTCATCTGCCAAGCTTTATTTCCCATCCCATGTGCATATAATTGGCACTTAACTGTGCTGGTAATGATGACCTGAACACTTAGAGGCAGAACCTTGAAAACTCAAAAAGGGATGGTAAGGGAGAGCAGGGGAGTGAGTATGTGTACAAGTGAGTGTCTAGGTACTTCAGTGGAAAAAGCATTCAGCTGCAGTCTCAAGACCAGTTTCTGTTTATAGCTCACAATGTGACCTTGGAAAAATCAGTTGAACCCTCTTAGACTCGATTCTCTTTGTATGTAATGATGTCTGCTTTACCTTCATGAATAGCAGCAGGCATTGTACCAAATGACCATGATGAGGATTGATGGGAAATACCTGCCTGAATTTTTTTTTTGAGGTCTAAAGATGTTCAAAGGCATTCTTATCACTATTGTTCATAACAGTTTATAATGAAATTTTGAAAAATTTAATTTCACAGTTATATTGGATACAGTAATATAAGGGTGGTTCATATATTTTTAAGTAAGTAATCACAGGAGAAGACCTATACTCATTCACAATATTTGCACCTGAAATGTTACAATGGCTTCTAGAATTAGCATTTTTTTTTTTGGAGGGGGCACTTGACCACTATCCCTAGTCCTATTTTATATTTTATTTAGAGACAGGGTCTCACTGAGTTTCTTAGCACCTTGCCATTGCTGAGGCTGGCTTTGAACTTGTGATCATCCTGTCTCAGCCTCTTAAGCCGCCGAGATTATAGGCATGTGCCACCACGTCTGGCTTAGAGTCATCGTTTTTGAATTGGAAGGTGAGGTAAGTGAGATGGTCTCTCAAGTATGCTTGGGTTTTAAATTTCATAAATACTCATATTTTGAACCAACAGTTTTATCAGCCAAGGGATACTTCTTGCATCTGTTTAACAAAGTGATTTAATTTTTTTTTTTTATGGGCAGAAAGGCACTCTAAATATGTGTGTGCATAGAATTTGGAACATAGATGGTTTGGAAGAATTTCAAAATGTTCAGGAAAGAAAGGTTAACCCAAAAAATGAATAATTTCAGACTGCCAAACATAATTATGGGTTGGAGTTAAATGTTCTCCATTAATGCAGTTATCCATTGAGTTGAGATTGAAGGAACTCAGTAGAGGGCTTTTTAATTACCTGTTTTGGTGTAGAAGGCACTTAATGTTAACGGAGCAGACACCATTTACATGAACATACACTTTGTCTAAATATTGTTTGGAATTTTAATTACATTCCTCAAATGGGATGACTTATTTCTGTTAATCTGAAGTTAAACAGGTCCCACCATAGCAGAAGCAGATGTGCTGGGTGACAGCTAAGATGTGTCACAATGAGAGAGCCCGGCTGTATTGCTGGCACCCTAAGATACTGTTTACTTTAAGTTAGGAAAGTGATCAGCCAGAGATCAGGAATCCCTTGAGCAAAGTTGTCTTTTCACTTGTTCTCTCTCATATGTAGCCTTTGTCTTTCCCACCCTTCCTTCATGGAGCTTATAGTTGTATTCATGCTGTTTACACCTTTACCTCCATTAAGGAAAAAAATTCAAAGCCTGCCTTCAAGACAGAACATGAAATTCATTTATAATCATATTCAATACACTGCTAAAGTTTTTTTGTACGAGGTTGCTTAGGAACATTTTGCTCTTACAAAATGCAAAGACTTAAGTACAATAGTGTTTTTTTTTTATAGTGAAATTCTAGCACTGCGTCCTTGGCCAAGACATAAAATCATCAGATATATTATGTTCCATGTGAATAGCATTTATTATACCTTACTGATACATCTAAATTCGAATTCTTATCCTATCTCTTTCCAGGCTGGGAAACAATAGTGGCATTTTTCTATCCCACGCAAGTCCTACCTTCTTTAAAAAATAGAGCTTAAATTGATTAGGAGTAAAGGCACAGAAATACAGTAAGAACCATTCTCTCAGAGATCTTTAAAACTCTCTCTTTTTCTTTTAGTTAAGAAAATTTAAAATAAATTATTTTCATTCTGTTCTTTTCAGAAGCCACCCATGTAACCTATCTGAAATAACATTTTCTCAAATTCAGTCTTTCTGCTTCACTTGAATTTGCCTGGAGTAATAGATACTGCATTTCCCATTTTGGTTTGTGCTTGGTCTCCTTAGGTCCTACACATCAGAGGATTGGATGAGGGAGGGTAGTCTCTCATTACATATAAAGACAATGCAATCAGTCTCTTTCCCTCCACTTTTATCATCCATGTCCAGCATGGTTGAGGATGAAAATCAGAGGAATACCCATGCAAAATGACAAATTACTTGGGAGAGTCAAAATGAAATGAGGAATCCAGACCTTTATGGGTGTTTCTCTGAGCCTTCAATATTATAAGAAAGGACACGGCTCCCATAATGATTGGCACACAAAATTTTCAATTAAATAGCAGAAATTTGTGAATATTTTATACAATGCAATCTACTGAATTATGATTAATATCATTATTATTTAAAAAGAATTCCCCCAGGGTATTGAGGTTAGATGTGAAAGAGAGGATTAAATATGAAAATCTCACACAAAATTAGAAACCATCTGAAAATACCTTGGATAGGACATTTCTAGAACATTTAGTACTTAGGCAAAAAATGAGTTCTTTTACCCAGTATTAAACTGTATTTTTTTCCCCCGAGGAAGTCTCTTATCCAGTGTACATCCTGTCTAATGAGAGCAAGTTTATTTATGTTATTGACATCTCTCACTCCCACCTTGGTTAACTATATCACATTGAATTTTCCAGAATCAATTCAAATTTTCTCCTCATCTATTAAATTGAGCTGCAAGTGAGTCTGAGACCATACTCAAGAGGATAATTTACACTGCAAATATGGATTGTAATTTGGCAATGGTCCAATCCAGAAAATACAATCACCAAAATGGAAAGGTCAATAGCATTGAAGCATGTATGACTTTTTCACAGAAGTATACCACCTAACAATGATCTTATTTAGGGTATAAAGAGAAAAAGTGTGGTTAAGTAGTTTCCGGATGGGAAGTGACTATAACTATGGAGAGAAAGAAGCAAAAGAGGGATAAATAGCAAAACTCTGAGTGATAGACTAGAGTCTGGAGCTCATACAATGCACAGCACAAATTTGCATTATTAATAACTAGTACCTGAAGAGGCTGTACAGAGCTGTGGCTCTGAGAGGCAGGTGACTCAGACACAGTTTTATAGAGTCTGTGAGGTTAGAGATGACCAAGGATTCATGAGATGCTGACAGTACCTAGAGTTTCTATTTAGAGAACAAAGCATTCATTTCTATGCAGAAGGATCCATCATCTCTCAAAAAGCTCCTATTAATCACTGACCTGTACGTAGAGGCAGGTTCACTGAACAAATAAGCAAATAGAATGTATTGGGGAAAAGTCTATATGGTTTCTATTAGTGGAAATCATGCCTGACTAAACAACCTGGGTTCTCTCAGGCACAAGCAGATCTTTTAAAAGAATAAACAAATGCCTTATAGATAAGGAACTACCCATGGAAGTAATTTGATTGGACATGCAGAAAGCCTTTAAGAAGGTAGGGCCTCATGAGGTACGTCACTAGAGGAACTCTCACAATGTCAGACATTCATGCATTTAGGGTTTTGGGAGATGTGCTACATATGTCAGGTGGGAGGTTAGATTACTGAGGAATGTTTAAAAGTGCCCCTTGGACTTCCACAGATTTGTCCTGGGGGCCATGCAGTTGACGATGCTGATGGTGGACCTTACTTCAACAGGGTAGTTCCATATTTAGTTTAATACATTTCTTAGTAAAGTTTCATTGAAAGGGTTTGAAAGCCAGTCTATTAGATAATCTTTGAAATCTCTTTTAATTTTATGAAAATCTCTAATTTCTTATTCATTTCATTAGATATGAAGCTTTAGTCATGTAAGGAACTCACATAACATTTTAAAACAGAAAACCGATTCAAAGCAAGAAACAAAGCCCAGGATAAATGCCACATTTTCCACTTAAGAAGCAAATAAAATGGTGGTTTCAACTAGGTACCAATGCTAAAAGGTTCATGTTATTAGTTGATTAATTAATTGACTTATTTAAAGAGAAAATGACAATATTCAACATTTTACTTGAGTCTAATTTATCATAGAGAAAAACATCAAGTTTGTTGGTACTAATGTCACTTTAATCTTCATGAAAAGCAAACTTCAAGAGGCAATTTGAATTTACTGTGAGTTAATGCAGATTATAGAGAAAGTTCTCTGCACTATGAGAATTTATATCTACTGCAGTTAGAAATCACTTCCTTGTCCTTCCACAGTCCAGTTTTCCTCAATATAGGTGACTGGGTGAAGAAGCATCCACTGTTCACCCTTAGGTTTGATTCCTGGTTTCTAATATCCTATGGTTAGACTAAGCCCTTTGACTTATGTATGAAAAATTTACATATGTTATTTTCATTAATGACATTTCCTGATATTTCAGGAACAATGAGACCTAAAGTTGTTTTAACAGCAAAACATTTTGTGTAGCTATAAAGATATTTTCTTAGTACAATATAAAACCTAAGAAAAATACAAGACATTTTGTGCTAAATAAAAAGTACAATACGTGTTGCCCAGTGATCTGTCTCTGATAATTAAAGGTGAGTTGTAGAAGGTCATGCCTCCCCTCGTTATAAACTTCACAACTTTAAATATTACCTCTGTGCTGATGAATTCCAAATACATCACTCTAGATCTGACCCATCTCCAAATATTTAGTCCCTTATTCAACTGCTTGCTAGTTGTTTCTAATTGTAAATATAGCCAACTTTCAAATGCAGTATTTGCATTTGAGACTTTTTGCATTTGGGGGTTTAACCTTTCTTTCCAAATCAACATTTCCACCATTCCCAATTTCTGTTAATGGAACTATTTAGTACCAAAATGTGGAATTTTCTTTGACTCTCCACCAATGTCCTTTATACTACTAGGCTCTGCTTCCAAGTAAAAACATTTGAATGACAACTGTCTAGGGTTAGCCTCTTAGGAAATGATTCACAGACTCTTTACATGCTTCATAATTTATGGATTTCATTTTCTAAAAGAGCTTTCAATAAATTCTTGTGATCTCTAATAGTGAACATTCTAATGTGTTTTACATAGGTGATAATTTATAAATTATATTTGACATCATGTGGAAAGTAAGGGAACTTGAATATAAATATAGGCCTACCAGATTCTGAATATAAGACCACTCTTTAGGAAACCATCCCATGCTGAATCTCATAGAATAGTAGATAAATACTTGAGTAAATAGTTGTAGACTCATTCTTCAGTAGGAAAGGAAAAAAAAAAAACACCCACAGAAAGACCTCAGCTTTCCAAAGAATGGTTCCATAATTTCAGAATGAAGCCAGCCCTTAGAATGTTTCTATATTTCCATTATTTTATCTCAATGGAATTAACTTCCATATGGCACATGCAATTTATGGTAAATACAAGCAAATAATTATAAAGAGAGTTTGCAGTTCTGAAGAAAGTACACCAGGAAATTCACTCTTTTGACTTTATGTGTAGCTTAAAAACTTCAAATACTCTCCCCTGAAGTCAATGCATTCTTTGTACCCCTGAGATTTCCCTACTTTAACAATCATGTTTATTAGAGGCAGATAAGCAGGCCAATCTTAGAGGAATAGTGGATTGAGCAGCTTCAATTAATTTCCATTATGGAAATGGCCTTAGGATGAGTCATGAAAACTACACAAGAGAGATGACACTTTAAGATGAATGTACAGTGTTGACCCTCACCATTTCTCCACTTACTTTTCATTATATTATTCATACTGGATTGGGTAAATCATACTATTATTCATCTTAAGCATTTTGCTATTAAAAGTAAGTGTCCAATTCCAAGATTTTATGGTTTCAAATTAAAGAATTAATATCCCATGGTGATTTTACAATAAACATATTTAATCTTCTACTCCATCATTATGAAACACAATGTTACCAAAATTGCTGTCTGATCCATTTATTAAAAATATTTTGCTAGAAATACAATAATGCTTCATATGTTCCTCTTTTTCAAAAAGCTTTGACATGTGATGTGAATTTCCCTTTGGCTCAATTACATCTGTAATTGAGCTGTCAGGTTTCCAGGTAAAATTTGATCTTGGGGGAAAAATGACTTTTTCCTTCTTTGCACCATTCATTCTAAGGAAGCTAACAAATGTGAACTATGTGTATTGTGTGTACTTATTTTTTTAAGAGTTGGATAATTGATCTCTTCATGGAAAGAATTAAGTTAAAGCTTTGATGTATCCTGCAGGGGAAAGGAGCTGGTTGAGATTCTGAAGTAGTTAGGTTGCCTTATGAAGTCCTACTAAGCTAAGCAAATAGCTGATTTTTCTTTTACTGGGTAGATTGTGGTTACCCAAATAGAGTTTTGAGGAATAAGAATGAAAAGAATTGAGTCATTCCAGTGAGCCAAATAAAATCCAAACAATCTTTGGTTCATGCAGAAACTACACAGAAGCATTTCAGTTAATGCAGGCAAATGTCTCTCTTTCAAAGTAATTCCTCTGTGGAACAGTTTTCTTAGAATCTAATTTATCAACCCATGTTTCTCCCCAAAATGCTCATCACTGTGTGAAGTCCCTGGTAAATACTTTCTTTTGATTCATCTTGTGGTATGTTCTGTTTTTCCAGAGGTGAATTTATTATATGAGACTTGTTTCAGTTTAGTGGCTTTCAACTCTCAAATGATAATATTCTTTCTTAGTTTTCATTCCCATGTTGAATTCTGCATTCTATAATAATGACAGATATGATGCTGCCAAGATAGATCAGAGTCATATTTATCTTCTCCTTGGAGACCTTATTGCATTATTTAGTGTTACGAGCATTATCATTTATGCTGCTTTGGACACATTGGGTCCTAATGTCCTGGTGAGTCTATTTCCAATCTGATGTGACACAGCTGATAGCATCTGCACTGCATCACATTAAGGAGCACTTTTAAGCCATTTATACCAAATACCACTAAGAACAGACCTGAAACCAGACAGGGTCATTTCCTCAAAAGGATTTTCTGGTCCTGAGCTATTCCCATCAGATTTCCACTGACTCCTTCAGGTCAAGCTTGAAGCAATGTCTTTTTTGACAAGCTAGAGATTAATTTATTGCTTGGTTCTTTTGCTGACACAATGTGAACCTGTTCCATCCAGAGAAATACTATGCCTTTCTCTAGATAAATTTGACTTACCTACAATGTTCTTTGATGGTTTCTATATACATATATTTTTCAAGTGCCAACTTATAAAAACAGATTAGACAGTGTAATTTTAAATTAGTTATGTGACACAACCTGATTTGAATAATGAGGTATATCCTAGAAAAATATATTCTATTATTCTTCCTCAGAAGCAACATTAATCTAACTCTCTTACATGATATTCAGAAGATTTTCTTATTAGCTTTCTCATTCTCACAGAATTCTTGTAGAGGCAATAGAACTATTGTTAAAGTGAGGAAACTTGGTGCTCATAAAAAGCAATGTTACCCTGAATAATAGCTCTTCAACTTTTTCTGTTTTCATTTCCTTGTCTAATAAAGGACCTTATCGAGTCTCATGCCTATAAATTATAATTGGCAACTGAAACTTACCCAACCAATGTCTCTGATTAAATAGGTGGAAAACATTTTGAGACTTCATACGGATAAAATTTTTAACTTGATTTCAATATGTTCTTCCCTCAGTATTTTCCATTTCAAAACACAGTGCTACCATTGGCTCAGTTTTCTAGGGCAAAAATCTTGGAGTCACCTATGAATTCTCTCACATGTCACATTCATTAACAAATCCTATCAGATATACATTTGAATATAACCCAAATTTAATTGTGTGCCTAATCACTACCCAAATCCAAGCCCCCATTATCTCCTTCCTCAGTTATCACGATGGTCTCCTGGCTGGTGGTCCTTTAGCTTTCCATTTGGATACCCTTGACTTCATTCTCCATATAGAAACCAGAGGGATATTTCCAAACACCATTTGGATTATATTACTTCCTTACCCAAAACCTTCAGATGGCTTCCTGTTTTAGAATAATATCCAAAAGCTTTATAATAGCTTCTGTGCTTCTAAGCAATATTTCCATAACAACTCCCAAGCTCATCTCTCACCTTTCTTCTGGGTACTCACTACCATCAAGCCTGTAAACCCCTCCTCAGGCAGGAATTGAACATGCCAAATGAGCCTCCTGATCAGAACTGAACAGGGGCTGGATACACACTATAAACTTATACAACTTGGGGACTCCTTTTAAAATAAGAAAATACAAAAATGAAATATAGAAGTGAGTGTTTAGAATAAGAAAACAATTCCCTGCAAATTTATAAATGTAAAGAAGTTGACAAAAACCATAATATTCTTATTAGCAAGGGCCTGCTGTGTTTCATTCAGCACAGTGAAAGGGGAAAATGTACTTGGATTCCTACACGGGGAAGCCAGCCATAGACAAGCAAAAAGTAACTGCAAACCACCTAAATATATCCCACTAAATCCTAATGACTAAATGACTTCTCAATCCTAAATGACTCTTCAGTAGTTTCAACAAGGTCACTGACCACTCCAACACCACCGTAAAGGAAAGAGGGAAGTATGATGGAGGTAGAAGCGGAAAGAGACAGAAAACAACCAACTGTGGTAAAGAAAAAAAAATTCCTAATGGTGAAAACTGATTCCTATTTAAATGTCTCTTTTTCAGTGAGGACTTTCTTGCCTATTCTAACCAAAGTAGCATGTCCTGACACTCTTTTCTTCCTCAACTTTACTTTTCTTCATAGCCTTTATCAATGTAAACTTACTATTTTATTACCCAGGTGGTCATTTGCTTGGTATTTGTTCCCCTTTTAGAATAGCAGCACTGAGGCTGAAAAGACATTATTTTGCTCACTGATATATTCAGAGTCTAGAGGAGTTTTTCACAGGTAGCAGGTTTTCAATAAATATCTGTTAAAAGCAAGAATGGGTACATTACTTTTACAAATGTTCTTGAAAGCCAATGGGATTAAGGTACTTGAAAATGGTTTGAGAACAGGAAGGTCTCATTGTTATAAAGACATTGGTGATTCAGTTTTGGCATCTCTAGAAGCCTGCTTCCTCACAGAAAGGATACTTAATTGGAAAATACAGAGGAAGGACTTTGGCAGTGCGAGGAGAGATTTGGCTGGGTTTTAATTATGAATTTGTTAAAATTGGCTTGTACTCTGTGTAGTGGTTTGAATGCTGTTCCCATGGTTTTACCTCACCACTGGGAAAAACTGGTGACATTTTAAATGGCAGTAGATGTTGGAAAGACAAATGGCATATTAAAGCCCACACACCAGCAGCACCATGCTGCCTCAAACCAATAACAACTGTTCTTAACAAAAACAATGTTTCATCTCTTGCATAATAAAGATTTCTTCCGTCTATTTCGTGCAGACATGTGATTCTTTTTCCCCTTCAGCAAAAGTTGGAAAACTGCCCCCTGATTGAAGCTATGCAATTTCTCAGCTTCTCCCAGGATAGCTAGGCAGCTCGTCACTCACAATGATAGCTCCATTCACAAACTGACATAAAAACACGAAGGAAGATAAAGAAAGAATTGTGCAAAGAACTTTAAGACAAGAGAAAAATAAACCCTTTGGATACTTCAGAATAGAATACCAATGAACAGTGAATAGCAGTGTCTGGAAATTGCTGTTTCACATTCTCCTTGATTTGAGAATTCCAAATCACTGGATGCAATCTAAATGTGTCAGTCTTGATATTAACCAAACACTGTAAATAACTCCTGCAAATTGAACAACTGATTGTTGTTTTGCTTCCATATCCTTAGATTACAAAATGAGGGATGAAAGGAGGGGCTCTATCATAAATCCATAATCAAATAAAATCAATGATAAACTTGGGATTACAAAAAAATTAGGAAAAATTGGGTTAAACTTCACAAAAACTGAAGCCATAACTTTCTCCAGAGTGATGACTTCTCCTAGTTTGACTTTACATCACTCTGGGCCTTTTTTTTTCCAACCTAATTCTTTCTCTTCTCTAATTTCTGACTTATTTCCTTCCATCCTCATTTTGGAGGACTCACAGAATCTTTTCAGCTAGAGTGATTTTTCTTCCATATCCCCTGCCAGGTCCATCAGCAAATCCTAATTTAGATGAGCATTGAAATAGGAAATCTGGCATGCAATTGAAACCCACACCCCCAAACCGATGTTTTCCTCTTTTCTTGCCTGTGTTAAAAAGAACACTAGTTTGTCTAAAGCCCCAGAAACTGTAGTGTTGTCTACAAACTCCTTTCTCCCTCAGTCACTATCTATAACTTATATATATTTGAAATGTTTCTCAAATATGCCCAATTTCTATTCTTAATTGAGGCCTCCATTCTTCCCCTTCAAAAATGAAATGATTTTCTAATTATCACATCTTCCATTCTGTTTAATCCTCTAATGAACTCTCCAATCCTCAGTCTTTCAGTTACTACCAAAAATACTTATTTGTTGAAAAAAACAACTCTGATTATTTTCTATTAATTTTGTCACTGAGTCTAAACTCCTCAGTCACTCTTCTATAGTTTATACAATTTGACCCTAAACAACTTTCCTGATTGCATTTTCTTCCTCACTTCAGCTAAGACTCACCTCTCTTAGCGCTCTTCCTAAAACATTTTTATGCTTTAACTATGTTCTTCTGAATGGAAAAATCTTGTCTTCATTCCTGTCCATCAAAGTCCTTTATATTGCCACATTTTTAAATAGGGCCTTCTACTTCCTCCAACTGAAAAAAACTAAAATAGAATAAAATCTTTCTTTTCCTATTTACTATGGAACATTTTGTCTTAAATATAACCCCATTTCTCATTTTCTATTTCCAATGGAAAAAACCTTTAAATGTGTTGACTATAACCACTATCTCCAATTTGTCTCTAAACGTTTCCTTTTGAATCAGTTAAAATAAACTTTCATTTCTACTGTTCTACCTGAACAATTCATGTCAGGGTCAACAAAGACCTCCCTGTTGCTATACTAATGGCTGACTCTCAGTCACTTTACTCAGAGTCAGGATAATGCACTGTTCCTTCTTCTTAAAATATTTGTTCATCTAACTTGCAGGATAAAACGCAGCCTAGAATTTGCCCTACTTTATTATCATTCCTTCCCAGCTTCCTTTATTGGTCATTCATTCTCTTTCAAATTCTGAACTTTGGAGTACCCGACAATCATTATTTAGAATTTTGCTCTATTCCGCCTACTTCATGAATGGCTTCATCCAGTCTTAGTGGCTTTAAGTACCACTTCACTCCAAGGATTTCCTGGTCAGAAATCTCAAAGCATGAATTCCAGATTATATAATTATCTTCTTGACAATTCCACTGAGATTTAGATTTAGATTAGTACTGAAGTACTAATGTGTACTTCAAACTTAACATGCCCACAAACAATACTCCCATTTTTAATCCCAACTGTCATCTAGACTTTTGCTCCCACAATTTTTCTTATCTACCCAAGAAACAACACTATCCTCCTTGTTGATCAGATCATCTATTTAATGGGGCCCATCTAGATGCCCCTCTTTCTTCTAGATCCACTGCCAAATCCATCAGAAAATTTGGATGCTGTATCTTCCTACTATGTTCATAGTCTGGCTGCTTTTCATATCCTCTGCTATTGTCTGAGTCCTGGAAAAGCTTCTGAACTAATTTCTCTTCTTCATTATTAAATCCTCACAGTCAATACTCAACAGAACAGATAGTGTGGTTCTCTTAAACCTCAAGTCAGATTATATTCCTCTTTTGCTCCCATATTTCAGTGACTTCCCTTCTCACTCAAAATAAATTTCCAAACCCAAACTTGGCCTATAAAAATCTTACTGACCATAGATATTTTTCTATTCTCACCTCTCCTTACTCTCCTCATACAGTCCTGTGGCCCCAGCCATGTCTGACTCCTTTATGTTCATAAAATGTTTCAGATCTTTGTTATATTAGTTTTCTATGCTTCAAATAGGTTTACCTAAATTTCTGAATAATTTTATCCTTTCACATCTCTGCTTTAATAGTGTCTTTTGGAGGTCTTCCATGATTACCCTGTAAGCACATAACCTGACAGCCACTCCCCTCACTTCCTAACCTCATTACTTTATTTTTCTTACTTTCTCAATAGAAATTACCAATACCTGAAATATTATATATTATATATTATTCATTTACTTCTTTTCTTTGTCTATATCTCCTCAGCAGAAAATGCTACCCCCAATAATGCCGGGACTTTTATCTATCTGGTTTTCTGATTTATTCCCAGTGCCTAGAACAATGTCAATCATATGGAAGGCATTGAATAAAAATGTTTTCAATGGACTCTTCCATTAAAAAAATAACTCCCAGGCCAGCTAATGGAAATATAATACATATAACCTATTTTTCAGAACAGCATTAAAATCCTGTTCTATTTTAATTGGGTGTAAGGGCAAAAAAGGTGACGAAACTGAAGTCAGAATACTTTGAGAATGATTATGTGATTGTAAATTACCTTAAACAACTCTATGATTTACAGAGGAAATGAAGTCATTGTACTCTCTTAGTCATCAGTTTAAAAAAAAAAGTAGAAGTGATACAATGCAAAATCATCTTGACAGAACATATTTTTACTGCTTTAAAAAAGCTTCACATTTGTTTATTTAAATCTTTCCCTCTCAAGAAAACTTTGAATCTCAAGAATATTTATTCAATCAAGAATATTATTATTACACTATGGTGCTTGGAAGTAGTGGCTTCCTGTGGCTTTACCATTTTAAGCAACTGATGACATTTACTATAGAGATTATACATGGATTGCAGTTCTGGTATATACATTGTTGAGGTATCACAGTGTAGGAAAAAAGTGAGAGTTTAATATTTCATAACTCATAGCATGTTACATATTCAAGCTAAACATGTTTTAGTAGCAAATCTTCAAGCTCCTGATGGAAAAAAAGAAATGGTTTGCTACTGTGGCTCTCAGCAGAGTCTACACTATAGAAGTAGCCTTGTAAAGAAATCTACATTTTTTCCCCAAAATATTTAGCTAAATAGAACTAGCATTATGTGATATCATGTTTGATAATACCTTTCCTATTTCTCTGAAAATGTAAGCTTGCCTAATGATCAGACAATGCTGTAAATTTCAATCTACACAAATATTCTTGGTTCTTAATAATTATATTTCTTCAGTACTTGTTATATATTATAACATATGACAAAAGACAGATGGATTTAGTAAGCTAGTTTCTGTTTTCTCTTATGATAGCTTCTTTAAAACAGTTATTTTGTGTTTCTAATTTAATTAAATTACATTCAGAAATTATACAGCCAATCTGGAAGTACTTTAAATTAATGTTACAATTTATCTGACATTGTTAATGCGACTTTAAACACTATAATGTCATCATTATACAATATTTACTGAATATTTCTGTTATTCAGCACACTTGCAATAGTTTGTCTCTTTAATTTGGACAATTCTTTTTATAGACCTATAGACTGTCACAAACCAGAAAAACCAGTAAAACTGTGCTTACAGTTATACCCAAAATGTGTACAGAATTGGATTAAATATATACTCTTGATGACAATAGCTGTTTTAACTGCCTAGGCTGCTTCACTTCCTCTTGTAATCTTGGGGAAATTATGCTGTTATAAGGAAGTAAAATCAGCAATGATGTGACAGGAAGGAAAGAAAATGGCAGAGCCTTTCTGATACCATCCAAAGATCTGGGAGTATCTGGAGCTTTGATTATGATATAGACATATTAAGACAAACTCTTACTTTTCCTTAATTTGAAAAAATTTCTTGTTTCTCCCATTCACTTGAGGAAATACCTTCAGTTAAGCATTTTTTAAATGAGGTTCCCAAGCTATGTCCTAATGCTATGCTTAATATTCATACATATGCCAGGTAACCCAGTGTTTAAAGTGGGCAGAAATTTCAGGTATGGTTGAGAAAGTAAGAAGAGTGGAGGATGAAAGTCTAGTAAGACAGGTTCCAATAAGGAAAAGGGAGACTTTAGGATGACTGAAGCATATAGAAAAGTTGGAAATATTGGTCGGTTATCTATACTTTGAATATTTTTTCTTGTTTCTAGAAAGTACTTTTGTCTTTCTCTAGAGTCACATTCTCCTGCTTTTGTGCTACCAATCATTACAAATCTGAAAGTTTAGTGCGCAAAGGAAGACTCATTGATCTTTTCCAACCTATTGGAATGACTGGTTAGGGAACTAACCGGAGGCCTTTTGCCCCAGAGATGGGAAGGATCTTTCCATTTTTTAAAAGCAGGTGACATGAGCAGGCTATTTATCAGATATGAAGTCAGCAAGCAGCTAGAACAGCGATGTCACATTGCATCATGGGAGAAGAGCTTATTATTGACTTGTAAACCAGGCACAAACTAATAAGTATATCTGACTCCCATTTTTAAATTTAACATTATTCTTAATTTCAACCTACCACTGGATGATTTTAAGTTACAGAGCATCTGAATAAGATAAATACAGTTTTCCTCAGTTATAATTTTATAAAAATATTACTTTTCAAAAATTATTAATGATATTTTATCCATAGTTTTTCTGGTAAAATTGGACAAAAGACTGCTTTTTATATTGAAAAACAGTCTCATAAGGGAATGCATTAAAATGTTGTAGACTGAAAAATTCCTGTACAAAATGTAACCAAATTAAAGAGCATATGGAATAAGCTTAAATTTACCACTGAAGCTTGCATTTAAAGGTGGCATATAATTTTCAGAGTTTGAAGTATTTTGTATCTCTTAAAATAGACTTTGCCTTGTAGCATGCAAGGCTAATGTTTGATTCCCTCACATTAAACTTTGCAAAATATTTTTTAATATGAAGTAAATAAGGAAGCAAGGGAATGACTGCCTGGACAGAGATGTGGGAGGCAGGAAATTTTTACCTATAAAAAGGGGTTATTGAAGGGCATCTAGGTTGGTTCCACAGTTTAGCTATTGTGAATTGTGCTGCTATAAACATTGATGTGGCTGTGTCCCTGTAGTATTCTGTTTTTAAGTCCTTTGGGTATAGACTGAAGAGAGAGATAGCTGGGTCAAATGATGGCTCCATTCCCACTTTTCCAAGAAATCTCCATACTGCATACTGCTTTCCATATTGGCTGCACCAATTTGCAGTCCCACCAGCAGTGTATGAGTATGCCTTTTCCCTCACATCCTCACCAATACTTATTGTTGTTTGTATGTATAATAGCTGTCATTCTGACTGGAGTGAGATGAAATATTAGGGTGTTTTTTTTTTTTGGAATGTTCAGACTTATTTATTACAGATGTTTGTTTATGGCATGATTTCAAAGAACAGAAAACATCAGAGTAAGCTCTTCTGGGTGATTTAGACCAGGGCAATTCTGAGAAACAGCTCTGATACTATGGTAGTTGACAATGTCATCTCTCTTATGTGGGTATCGGCTGCTGGGGAAAAACCTTACATGATTTGCCCTAATCACCTGATTTTCTCATATGATATTTAGCAAATTCTTTGCAGCCCAACAAGTTGCTATCACTCCTTCCATTTTGCCATATTGCCAAGGTTAATAATGGAAACTTCTCTCCCCTCCCCTTCTCTTTTTTTTTCCTATTCTCTACTATCCCCCC
Organism: Urocitellus parryii; assembly: GCF_045843805.1. Classification (NCBI taxonomy): domain Eukaryota; kingdom Metazoa; phylum Chordata; class Mammalia; order Rodentia; family Sciuridae; genus Urocitellus; species Urocitellus parryii. Next base: position 108,644,308 of record NC_135540.1, on the reverse strand, counting down.
TCCCCTCCCCTCCCCTCCCCTTTTCTCTCTCTACCCCTTCTACTGTAAATCATTTCTTCCATTTGTATTATCTTGTCTTACCCCTTAGAGTGGTTTTGATTTGCATTTCTCTAATTGCTAGTGATGACGAACATTTTTTTTCATGTATTTGTTGATTCATTGTGTTGGGGACCACAAATCAAGTCAAGATGGCACCTGGCAGTTTGCCAGGAGGAGTGGTTTGTGAGGCAATGCCGCTGAGCCATTTAGATGGTGGGGATTCCTTATTGGCTGATTGCTGTATCTAGATGATGATAATTGAGTCAAGCTGTGTGTAATCAGTTAGGTATATATACCTTTGCTGTCCCGCAATAAAGCGGTTCCTGCTACCTTGGGTGCCCGCTACCTTGAGTTCCCGCTCAGTTCCGGCTGAGTTTCCCTACAATAGAGCAGTTCCCGCTTCAACCTTCACAAGTTGCTTGTCACCTTCTGATTATTTTGCCCAGCCGGACTGCGGCATCATTGTACATCATCTTCTGAGAAGTGTCTCTTCAGGTCCTTGGCCCACATATAGATGATGTAGGAAAAGATGTTCAATTCACTAACATCACAGGAAATCACAAAACCACAATCACTGTGTATCTACTAGAATGCCTAAAACATCAAAGAATTAACTAATATCAAAAGGACAGCTTCAATTGCTGACAAGGGTGCATAGAATCTAGATCACTCAGACATTCTGCTGGGGATATAAATGGTAGATTTAACCTGAGAAACAAGATGGCTATTAATTTTTTTAAAATGAAACTAAACATGCAACTTCTAAAACAAGGGGGGGATATTAATATTACATTTCTCATATAATTCTTGTGGAAATTAAATGACATCATTTGTATGAAGAGGTTAGCTTGGTACTTGGTGTATAAGAAATGTTCAATACATGTTAGTTCTTGTTATAATATTATTACTATTATGACTAGAGCATGTACAACATTCTAAGTGGATTCAGAGATAGGAATGACTAATACAGAGAAGACTTCAGAAAAGGTGATTTTTGTATCTCATCTAACTTCTGAATATAGGGTAGTCATGAAAAGCCAGAAAGGAGCAAACTGGGAGAATTAGAATTAACAATAAGGTTGCAATTGTTAATTGAATTTGAAACCACTTATCTTTTCTCTGCACAATACCAAAAAGTAACTAAATGGCAGATGTGGTACTAGGAAAATCTCAGGATTATCTTAGTATTTAAGGGCAAACCACTTAAAATATCTATGCTACTGAAATGGAGGAATTTCCTTCCTCTCTTGCCAAGGTATTGTGAGGAATATCTGTTTTTAGAGCAAGTTTCTTCCAAAATTAAAAATGACTCTCATGAGAATTTTCACTGCCAATATGAGGCTATATAAGTCATTTCTGTTTCATAGAGGAACTACTAGCTCTCAGAATTAATTCAGTTGAAATTAGAGAGCAGGGAAAGCTGCTAGGAATGATCCTGTTGTGGTAGCAAATCAGAAGCATTGTGTGATTTTTTTCCCCTTCCTGCAATCTCTGACCCAACAAAAGCAGCACGAGGACAATTCCACAGGTACTTGTAGAATGAGTTTTCACAGAAGTTACCAGCATTTAAACTAACTCTGATGTATATGCAACAGGAGACACACACCTGATGCTGTTACAGTCATTAATTCAGTGGTGCATTTAGAAATAAACCTGCAGTCCAGGCAGAGATGTTGGCAATGAAGACTGTGGTGTAACAGGCAGCCTGTGCTTGATTTCGCTGTGTGTCACAACAGGTGAATCAAACAAGTGAATTATATGTTAAATTCTCTCTGCAAAAATAACACAAGAAAGAATCAGGTTTGAATCCCAGTATCCAGCCAGCCCATCTATGGCATACAAATAATTCTTTCAATTAGGTGTTATATTTTTAATGCCAATTTCAGTAACAAAGAAGTTTCACATATTAAAGATTTTTTTGTTCTCAGAAATTACTGCTTGATACATTAATATGGGGTCATACAAAGAATTAGATATATATAAAAACCATCTAAATAAAAACAGAGGGGAAGTGAGAATCAGCACATTGATAGCAGCAACTACTAGCAGTGGGTATTTAAGAACATTGGGATTAGGAGTTCCAAGGCTAAAATTGTCATCTTTTTTTCAAAAAATGCTGGCGTCATCAAGGCTGGCAACCTATCTACCTCCTTAGAACCTACATAGGTCAATCCAGAAATGTGTATCAAATATAGCTGTGGATGAAATCCGCCTAACAGTGGGGTCTGAAATTAATTTTCTTCTATAATTCTATGTGCATGAGGGAATCCTATGTCTCTGGGTGTTCAACAAACCCCCAAACTTGTCTTAATCTCCACTCTGTTTACTCAGTGAGATGCAACCTTCATCTTTTTTCCTGGTTTGTACTTCAGTTCTCCAGGTGGTTGCCTACCTGCATTTATCACCTGCATTTGTGTCAAGCATTTGTTAAGTATACCCTGTCAAAACACTCCTTGACAACTCCTAGGCCATGAAAGCCCCCCCCTTTTTTTTCCTCACAGATGGTCTCTATTTTTTTTTTCCCTTCAGCTACTAATGAAAGTATTGATCTCATGAAACTCTTTATCCAGTAACCCACTTGGTGGACATTTCCATTGCTTTCTCTCTTAACTTGACCTAGAGCTGATGCCCCTTGAATACATAGTAATCTGTTCAAACAAGAGACCCCTGTGTTCTTTTAGATAATGGACTGCTGGCTGACCCCTTTCTGAATTATCCCTATAGTAGGTTTACTTTACTAGCCCCAGTCTGGGATGTAGGTTGCCGGCCCAGACTCCCTTCTGGCCTCTGGTAAACTCATTTCAAAACCACTATGAGTTGTTGCTGCAAATAGTCCCAGAAGCCCTGCTTCTCTGAGAAATATCTTTGTTCCAATGGGAAATTTGGTCTAGAGGTTATTCATCTCCAGTCCAGCAACCAGGAGCCACTGATTTAATAAAAACAACATCCTTGTCTCAAAGTGAGACCAACTCTGGTGCAATTTGTGATCCAGGATTACCCTGTAGGATAGACTAGCACTTTTTCCATCAGAGACAATATATTTGCTTAGTTGTTTCCCCTATCATAACTCTGCTTTCCTTCTAAATGCATTTCATTAATGAATTCCTTCCAGAAAGGGCCTCATTTCCAGCTCTCCTTCTAAGGAAACACACTAGAAATAACTGTACCTTCTTTTTGGCTCATCACTAGAATTCTAGGCTTGAGACCAAATTATGAGTTAGCCACCTCCCCTCTCATAAATTAGGGTTAAAATCATCCCAGTATGTCATTACCATTTGCTAAGCAAATAAGGCTGTACTTACTCTATTTCCCTTTCTTGCTAATTCCCATGGCCTCCCACCAAGTATCACCTCTGTAAGACCCTGCCTTACCCCAAGAAAACCTGCATGACACATGGCTTATTGCATAAAACTGGAAGTGCAATGGAACTCTATCAGAAATTAAAATGTGCCTGAGTCCTAAAAGTGGGAATATATTCTCATGGGCTTTACTGGATCTTGATTTAAAAAACTGAGTTTCTGGGAATGGTTAATTTTTACTTTGTGTTCCTTAGCTAAATTTGCATTTAAATAGAGTGTTCTTTAAAGACTTCAGGTCACATAACATTCTATAGAGTTTTACATGTAATTTGAATAAGCTACCCACATGCAAGGGGTGACCTCCTTGGAGCATGGAACAAAAATAATGAATGAATAATGAAAACATGAAATATCTATAGAGTAGCTTTTTCCCCTTATTCTATGTCATCTATATTAAGTTTCTTAAAAATGCCTTTCAGAAAAAATTCAGCAGAATGTAAAATCAGCAAGTTTTCTATTATTTACAAATTGCTAAGTATACCCTGTCAAAACACTCCCTAAAAATACTGCACACTCTCTCAATCATGCTAAAAAAACACAATCACTCAAGGAAGAGTTTGCCTACAGAATATCACACCCTTATAAATAAAGTTTTAGGGAAACCATGCAAGATATTTTGCTCCACTTTTTCCCTTTGCTAAAAATTAGCTTATCAAGGACCTGCAGAATGTTCTTTGTAAAGTTTCATTAGCTTGAGTTTTTATAAATAATTAGAAATATTGCTATGTTATTTGCCATTGGAAAAATTGAAGAGATGTCTGACTAAATATAGGTTTAGGTTGTTATTTACCTTGTTTTCACCTTTATACATTTTCCTTAATCCAATTTATTACCTCTTCCATCCCAATTGCCACCTCTACACTCTACCTTTTCTCCATTTATATTGAAAATAATCCAAGTTTAATTTAAAGTCTTTCTGAGACACCAGTCTTAAGCAATGTCATAGGTATTTGAGAACGTGCAATGTACGAAGCTAGAAGCCTGACTTTATTTGGCTCTATCTTTTCCTTCCTTTGTGTCATTTAATCTGCCTCTCAGTCTTTCTTACAGCCCTCATTTTGATCATCAGTAAAATGAGAATGTGAAACCAGTGAGCCTGAGGATACCTGTCAGCTCCAACACTCTGTAATTCTACCATTTCATCTCAGGGCTGTCTTTACCATTCAATATACAGCTTTTCTTATAGCTGTGATTGGTCACTGCCACGGACTAAGATCCCACTCTTCTTTCCCATCCTGATTATCCAGAGCCCTGCTGTTTTCTGCTGTTAAGGGCAATTGGCCTAGTAAGAGCACTGACCACCAGCAAGGATAGAAGTTGAATGTTACTAATTAGCTTTGCATAACTAGCAAGGTGTACACTTCCTGCTCCTTATGTGTGAAATGGAACTAATAATATCATTCTATCAATTTTGAAATGTAGGAGTGAGGATGATGAGAACAAAGAATGAGTATGAAGTATTAAGTGCCACAGAAATGCAGTATATTGTGATAAATGAACACATTAGCATGGACTGCTGAGTAATCAATCCTGGTAACTCATGTTCTTTTTAATAAAGCATTCAAGAGACAAATTTCTTAATCAAAACCAATGACCCTGAAGATCTTGTGAACACTCTACCAGTCTGAAGGGGGAGATATTTTGGCTAAGAGAAAAGCTTTATGGAAACTTTTTTTTTTTTTTTAGGTAAATACAAGTGGGGTTTGCTTAGATTTCTTCTTTTGTGAACCAAACTGTTCTAGGTATATGAAAGCTTCTCAGTATGCAAGACCAGCACATGAGGTAGATGGATCATTATAGTTGAACAGTATCCAGAAGCTTGGGATGAAAAAGAAGGAGACTTAACACTAATCCTGTGAGATTACATTTTACAATGAATAGTGATCTTGTGGAATGGAATATTGTGAATTAAATATAATCCCAGCTTAAGAAGACATAATGAAGCCTTTGATATCTCTGAAGAACTCTCCAAAACTAAGACCCAAAGAATTTAATGGATCAGCCATAACCACAAAATCAGATTTTCCCATCACCAAATCATTATGGCAATATAGTAATAGAGGCTTGTTCATGCAAATACCAAAGTACCAGTCAAGAGACTTCAGCCTGGCCATTCAACTTCAGAGTCTCAGTTTTCTCCCTTGAAGAATTATGATAACAAGTTGGGTTGTTTGGAAAATCAAATAAAATAATTCATATTAAAGTAGTTTACATTAGCTTGACACAAATGCAGGTGATAAATATTTTATGAAGTGTCAAAGTATCATATGTCCAATTTACATATTTTGTTTTACATGTCTTCCTTTCTTTCTTTTTATTCTCTATGTAATAAATACAATAAATTCTTTATGTAATAAATTCTTTCTCAAATTATTCTTATATATATAATTTTTATGGTCAATGATCATAGTCTTATAATTTGAAAATATACCTCCTACTTCACCTCCCTCATGTTCAGTGGTAGATGGATATACGTTTAACTAATTTTACTTTACTGCATAGATTTAGATAGGAAGTACTATAAGGACAGTTCTTACTTTTACATATTGGAACCCATGAAAGTCCAATAAATTCTTACTGGCTATTTTGTATAGCAAGCTTCCCATTTTTATTCATTGTTGGAACAAGAGAACTTCCGACTAATATGGTGGACAATATACCAAGGTAGAATAAAAGCCAGAGAATGAGTTTGGTTGGGAAACTATCATTTGCTTGTTCTGTGATGACTTGTATATAAGTCGTTTCATTTCTCTGGGATTCACTTTCTTTCACTGTAAAACAGAAATGATAATACTTGCCTTGTATATTTCACAATTTTTAAAATAACTATAAGTAACTCTATATAATATATGAGCTTATAAAAACACAATAGTCTGTAAACTCATATAGTTACTGATGTAGATGATATTTGCTTTTTTTGGCATCAGTCAACTCTAGTCACCTAATAATACCTTACGATTTTTGTAATAGCTGAGGGTTACCTGAGCTATTTACATTGTATTTTATATCAACTTGATTTTATTACCAATATTCATTTATTTTAAAAGAAATTTTACTTCACTGCTATAAGATCAAAACAAATACCACTTTGAAAAATAGAATATAACTTTAAGAATGAATTCAATAAAAAAGATGTCATTAAATTCTAGCTAGAGGCTGCTGCCTGCTATGCCTCTGATCTGCTCTTTTTGTTAAAAATCAGAGATGAATAGATATTACAAAGGCACTAAAAATGTACTGGCTTCACACTAAGACTTTCTATGAGATGCAAATCAGAAGTATTGAATGATATTTAAAAAGAGAATAATTTTCTTACTATACCATTCTCTGCTATTTCTTAAATTACTTAAAATTATCTTGCCTACCATCTGTCAGACATATCTTCCATTTGGAAAGAAATTTGTGTGGCCAGAAGTATAATGGAGTGGGAATCTATGATCTGCCCAAACCATGGCCCATCACTAATATCCATGAGCTTTAGTTTTTTAATTCCAACTAGGGATATTGTGATATAATATTTCTTGGGTCCTTCTTCCCTCACATATTCTGCAGTATATTTCCTTTGTATACACAGAAGAGATGTCACCGTATTTAGTAAGAGTCAGGGAATATCTAGATTCCCATTTCTAGAATTGTCTTGTTCATCACAATATTCTGTCCCGGTCATTCTGAACCTCTGCTAATATCACCAATTCAAGAGTTGGCCAGGCTTATGGAGAAATCAAGGAATTCGCTTTAATACTGTCTGTAATAGAAGATTATATGCAATAGAGTATGTGAAATTATCAGATATTCATGAATAATAAGCATCCTGACCTTCTCTGCTAAAGTGCTACAGAAATGTCTTGATTGATAGTATGCTTTTACAAAGGAAAAGAAAAATAGATTACCCTAATTCCAATAAGCTTTTTTTGCAATCACACCAGAATAAATACAGCATTAGATGAATTTTGGAGACCATTAGTTTTGTAATTGATAGGTTTTCAATGATTTAATGGTGACTTAAAACTCAGGGCTTGATAATGTCCTCCATTCTGTAGAACAGGTCATATAAGTTAGTAGGTGACACTGACCTATTCTTCTCATTTTAGACTTCAGGTTATTTAAGATGATGGTTACACATGTGCATGCACAAATATATTATAAATTAGTAGAAGGTAGGCAAGGCTTTTCTGAGTTCCTTTTAATTTGTGGTGACTTGTAGCTTTTCTTAACGTGATTTTATGCAATATATGGTCTTATAAAACCAATGACGATATATTCCATCCAATTTTCTCATCGACTGTCATAGTGAAGTAATGAATGGGCATTAAAACCTGCACATTTAAGACATGAAATTATAGGCTCACCAGGAAGAATGATCAGTAATTAATAATCACTAGTCCTCCTTTAGATCTTCTCTGGGTCTTTGGTCAGGCACACTGATATTTGTCAGTGTGGCTCTATTAAATTGCTAGCTAGCTATGCTTTCCCGTTCCAAGACACTTTATATCTTTGTCCCACAGCAACGCCTACTAATCCCTAGCTTATTTCCCCTTTGGGTTTGTGATTATTATTCTGGAAACCTTGGAACTATTAATGAGTATCATCCCTATTTACCTTTACCACTTCCTCTCCATAATTGTTATGGATTTTCCCTTGACCTCTACTCATCTATTCTCATTTTTGGATTAGAAACATACCTTATACTTCAGTCACCAGCTTTAGACTGTAGACAGCTCTTTTTACTCTCAAATACTGTCTTCGAGTCCCTGAGTATATACTGTAACAATGTATTGCCTCATTGGGAAAGAAAAAAAAACTATAATGTAAAACAAGAATAAGAAAAGGAATACATCTTGCTTTCTTGAAATTAAAATCAATCATTTGTAATCAAAAGGAATTCTTAGAGTAAGTCTTCAATATGAATGTAAAGTAGCTATACTTTCTTTCATGGAGAGTAAGTTAAATTGAAAGTCTCAAGGAAAGACATCAATAACAGTTTAAATAAACAGAATATTTTGGGTTGAAATGTCACTCCATTTCTACTGCAATCTTCTGTGTGAACACTTCTGCCAATATGTGGTTTGGGCTTTGGAAGGCAAACATAGAAGCAGCTATTTATTGTCTTCTAACTATCAACTGATAATCAGCATAACTTATCTGATTATGACTTATACAGAATATTAATTATTTTTTAAGCTTACCTATTCTCAAAAATACTCTCAAACTATGATTACTTATACCTGCATTTCAATAAAACACAAGATACCAAACAACTTTAGTGCTGGATATATTGGGTCCTCTCAGGGTTTGTGTGTCTGGTATCTGGAAGCTCTAATACCAAAAACCCTTCTATACAGTAAGCTTACAGAGTGCCTACAGGCACATTGCATAGTACTTGACACAAAAATGGAATTTTTGTAAGAGTAGTTATGTTTACCTTTGGACTTCCCATATGTACTTAGCTTATTCTTAGCTTCCCATCCCTCAGGCTCATCCCTGCTTCATATTCTAAGTTATTTAGAATTAGTCTTAAAAAGAATAGCTCAAGAGGCCAGAGTTTTCCATAACAGAGCCAGAAAGAGACCCATTAAGGATGAGATGGGACTGGCAACCCTTCTATTAACCACTGCTGAATGGGCCTTGCACTTGGGTTTTTCATCAACAAAATCAGTTTCTTGGCTCTCTTGATCATTTCCAAATGAACTATTTGTTTTTCACTTCATCGTTGTTTTTGTTTTCCAACCTTTGAGAGTCAACACTTGGGAGGCTACAGCTGACAAAGGGGCAACTGGATCTGACATTTAAAAGCTATGGAACCATGTGCAAGTTAATTAAGCTGTGAGCCTGTTTCTTCTCCTCTTAAAAGGCTATCATTGGTTTATTGCATGATTTTGGGTAAGGCACTGAACTCACTTATCTTCAGTTTCTTATTTCTGAAAATCATCTTGGTAAGCCTGTCATTTATAGATAATCTCTAAAATTCCATGTACCTCTAACATTTTTATCTATTGCCACACATTATAAAAATGTTTCCATGAAAGTCTGACAACAAAATACATAGCATTTTTTTCTTTCTGATGGTATTAGAAGTTTTATTAAAACAATTTACAGTACATATATTATTCTACTTTAGTTTTGTTGGTTTAATTTACATTTTAATCTTTAAAACATTTCTGTTGTGTTCAAAACAAGTAAAAATAGGATTTGTAAGTAAATTATTATTATTATCTTTTTTTTTGCTTTTTTTATTGGCTGTTCAAAATATTACAAAGCTCTTGACATATCATATTTCATACATTAGATTCAAGTGGGTTGTGAACTCCCATTTTTACTCCAAATACAGATTGCAGAATCACATCAGTTACACATCCACATTTTTACATAATGCCATATATAAGTAAATTAAATTAAATTTATTTTATATTGACACAACACTTAATTTCTCTATCAATTTACAGATTGTCTCTGACACTAAAAGTGCATTTCATACTGGCATTTGACACAGGGATTGGAATAGTATACTGAACTAATGTCAACAACAAATTTAAATAAGTCTTCCTTCTCAGAAGATCTTGTTTTCCAGGTAAAGGAAATAATTATTTTAATTATTATTGCCACATAACAAACCAGTCCAAAATCTATTGTCTAAGAACAGCAATATTTAATTTTTTTCTCATGATTTTCTAGATGGTAATTTGAGCCATTCTTTTGCTGGTTTCTTCAGAAATCACTAACATAGCTGCAGTCATGTAACAACTCATTTGAGGATAGTTTTGCTCACTTCTGGCAGTTCACATATCTTTTATCATTGGAAAATATTGAGAATTATTTTACTTCTTGTCTATTAATATTAGAAAGAGTGATAGAAACCACCAAATATGAACAAGCATAAGATTTTTTTCCATGAAAGTACTTTAAAAGTAGAAAATGCTACTTTTTCTACTTTTAAGAAAACATAAGGTATTAATAACTCATTTGATGAATATTTATTTATTGCACAATCAGTAGGGAAGATTCACTTTTCTAAGTGTGGGAATAGAGCTGAGAAGGGAATAGAGCTCCTGTCCTCATGGAAGGGAGGCAAACAGGAAACCAATATACTACTGCACATAGAAGGCTAAGACAGGAGCATCTAAGCCAAAGAAAATAACTTAAGTGGGGAGAAGGAGAAGGCACTAAGGAAGTGCATTTAAGTTGAGACCTGAAGAAAAATATGGAGATAGCAATATAATGCTTGCAGATATTAGTCTAGGGGAGCAGCCAATGCAGAATCCCAGGAGGAAAGAGCTAGGCTTGCAGAACAGTGAGAAAAGTAGTACAAAATGAGGCTGGAAAAGTAGGAAGGTGGCAGAACTATGCAGGTCTGTGAATAGCATCCTGAAGAAAAACTTGTTTCTTTTCGTTACAGTTGTGTTGTTGAGAAGACTGGTATTACAAGAGTCTCAAAGCAGGCAGTTCTTATTGAGTGGCATATTTCACAAATGATAAATTATCCACTGGACTGTCAACTACTATTCCCCATGCAAAGACTGTGCTACTGGCCATCTCCCTATCTGCCTGCTTGATTTTCCAAAAGACTGACCAACTGCAATGTCTAGCTATAGACAATGTTTAGCTTGCTAAAATAAGAAATCATATTTTGAGAAAGAAGAAACAGTGTGACTATCCTCATAAAGCCCTTCCCAGATCTAAACTGATTTCCTTGCTTTTTGTGCAAACCAATATTCCATCTGCTTTTCCTTTCTTCTTCTAGCTCTTCTAGCTGTCCATTACCAGGCGTTTTCAGTTTGTTTGTTTCTGGTAATCATTATTTATCAGTCCCAGATTTGGGTATGATCTATCACTCCAGCTTTTCTTTTTGAAGCACAAAGACATTTTTATGTACTTTGGATACTAATCACAAGGATTGACAACACAATGTATACCATAACTGCTTTTATGCAATAGTACATGGGCCTATAAAGAAAGTCTTAATTTACGAGAGGTGCTATGCTCTAATCTAGATCCACCTCAAAGTGCTGGTTTGAAGCAGGCTATATGGTCAACCATTACGGGACAATTTTCTTATTTGCAAATTAGCATAGAAAGTCCTACTCTCTTCACATAGAAAGCATCTATCTATCTATCTATCTACATCTATATATCTATCTACCTACCTACCTACTTATCCATCCATCTATCCATCTATGTTGAAAAAACACATCAGCAAGATTTAAATAGAAGTTATGAATTATATCATATTTTTATTATTGAAAGAGAAGCAAAAAACTATTTAAGGATTCAAATATTATAACTATAGAATACTCAGATAATTAATAATCAGATAAATTATTAATTTTGTCTGGTGGGAAAGAAAAAATTATGAATATCTATGCTATGATTAGCTTCATACTATAAAAATATGGGAGCATAGTAGAAAGAATATGGAAAATACAGCCTTATAAAAAATAAAATGACTCTAATAGTGATTATATTTAAAAATAAATTCCAGGTACTTTTCAACTATATTAAGAACAATTGAAAATATCTCAGTTGTTATCACGTTATTTGCAAGTAACAGATTCAGGGCAGGAACCACACTTGTTGCTTTGATAATCTTAGAAAATGCTTTCTGGCTAATGTCATTTTAGTTCTATCACGTTTATGACTCTTCTTCCTTCAGTAGATTTTCTCATCATGAAACTGTTAATGTTATCAGACATTTTGAGTTTAATATAAAAACAATTGCTGTTATGACTAGGGAAGTTATTATTGCCATACATGACCTGCTTGAGGGATAGGAAATGGAAAATAAGTTGTTTACTTTTATATCCTGTTAGCAAAGGAGTTTGAATGACATGCTATTAATTTCATGAAATAGAAAATGTCTTATACAATTATAACTAGTTTTTCTTGTAATAGATTTAGACCCCATGCCATCTATTTCAAATTACAAAATTACTCAAAAATTTTTTATCTGAAGTTATTTTACAGTGTTTCCTTCTAGCCATATGAAGTATTCCAAATTGTGTAAAACCAGATTTGATAGAAGGACAATAAGAGAAAGTGAGGAAGTTGTGTGAAAATCAAACTCATGTGATATGCCCCTGGCAGATAACCCAGATACACTCAACACTGAACAAATCACTGACATGTTAGTAGCAGTATATTGGAATATTTCAAAGCTGATATGGTCTCAACTCTGAATATCTTTTCTTTTCCCCAAGAATTAAGGACTGGGACTCTGGCTTATGTTGACATTCTCTGATGATTTTAAGGCAGTAGGTAAATAAAAAGTTGCTCCATTACACAAATTGCTAGAGATTATAGAAGCTACTACATTGAAGATATGGACTTCAGAAAGGTGGTGTGGATGGATAGGAGAGTTGGACAGCCCAGTAGGAGCTGTCCATCCTCACCATGCTGTGCAGCTTGAGATATACATACCCTGCCTGGGATACCCATTTCTACTTAGCATTTTCCTACTCTTTCTCATGGGTCACCTCAAATTCCATTTCTTTTATGGAACTTTTCCAAACAAACCCCCTCTCCCAATCTTTTCTGAGACTATAGGTTTCTTGGAATCTGGTTCTGTTGCATGTCACATGGTGCCACTAATTGCATTTTAATACGGTCACTGCATAGAGCAATTTTTCCTCCCTGAGGGACACTGGGAAGTGCCTGAAGACAGTTTTAGTCACCATATAAGGAAAAGTCTGCTTGTTACTAATCCAGTGCACAGAGGCCAAGGATACTGCTAAACATCCTCCCCAGGACACCCTTCTACAACAAAGAATTATCTTGCTCAAAAATTCAATAGCACTGAGATTGAGAAACTCTGCAATATCTCTTTATCAAATATATATTTAAATTTGTCATTATGCTTTATTTTTCATTTGATATGTTAATTGTTATTGTCTTCAATTTTATTCTTGATTGTTTGCAAAGATCCATCTAATGTATTGGCTTTAAGGGGATAGATAAAAGAAAGTACAAAAGATGGTGGTATATAGCACCATAAATAAATACATAAAATACATAAAGGAGAAAAATTAAATAATTTATCAACAAAATAACTCATTTTCACATTTTTGAATATTAGACTATAACCTCATCTTTTAAGGGAGAGATAAATAGAACAAGAAAAAAAGGTCTATTTATTTGTTTACATGGCTATTTCTGTCCCTATACTAACATGATTATATTCTCCAAGTCAGGGACCATTTAGGTGACTCTGCCCTAAGATAACCCCTTGAGCCAATGAGAGATGCTACCATCTATTCATTCTATTCCTCAAACATAAAAACCATTATGCTCTTCTCTCACCTCTTCACTTCTAGTTCATTACCAAGTCCTGCAGATTTTATCTGCTTGCCCCATTCCCATCCAGAAACCCCTGCTACCCATTGATTAAAAATTTATGTTTTTTAGAAAAAAAAGATTAAATTCCCCCCCCCCCCAGGAATTTCAAGTTCTCTCCCTGTTCCTTAACTGGCCTCCACTAGCTTATACTACTAACACTCCATGCCTCTACCTTTGCTTTCTGCACTTCAGGCTCATCATGTGCTTTCAAGGACTTGGGTTGGCTACCTACCAGTGTGGGGTCCTTGTATACAATATTGCCTCTGATGAAGCTGCTGCATTAGTTCTCCCCTTTTCCTGGTGAATTCTCACTCATCTTACCTGTCTTGGTTCAATAATTTCTTCCTCCAAGACACTTCCTCTGATCACAGACTGGGTCCATGTCTCCCCCTACTCTCTCATAAGCCGTGTTCTTTACAGCATTTGTCTCTATAACTATAATTCATTTGTGTGATTACATTTGTGTTTGCTCAACATTAGCCCTAGCAGTTCAAAGGAGCCTGGCATCTCTTTGGAATTTAATGAACACTTGATGAATAAGTAAATAGAGGAAGGAAAGAATTTGTGAATCTGATGACATATTATAGATATCAGTTGGCAAAACCAGTCTTTGACATTATTGAACAGTGTAACTGTAGTCATTGCTCTGTTGTTTCAAATAATGATTTACAGATATGAAAATATTAGTGACACACTTATTGTCATATAACTTCTTATGCCATTTGGTTTAATAAAGATGTTTTCTTCTGTTTAATTGATAATTCACATACAGAAGTTTCTAGAGGGCGCTTAGATTCTACTGGAAAGAAACATTTTATTTTTCCTTTTTCCTAGGGTTAGGGAAATGTATTACAATTTACATGTAGTACTTTTTAGATTGTTAGTAACCACCCCTGAAATCGATTCTACAAAGTTTCCTCTTTCTTAACAAAAATCCCTTTCAAATATGAATCTTTTTAGAATATCTTCTCCATAAGTTAAAGGAATCTTTATTTATTATATTTTCCATGCTGGTCCATTGTTCTAATATTATTTTTTAGGTCACCTCTTGGTTTACTGAGTAATCAATGAGCAATGTTTCCTGGATAAAGTACTGCTCATTCCTTCCTCCCCAAAACAACAACAACAACAACAACAACAACAAATTATAACTTGTTCTTTAGTCATGTTTCCTTGATACTTCCACTTGCCAGATTGTGAGACATTACAAAGTTGTAGGCAGTAGTTATTTACATCTACACTTTTTCTCTGAGTTCAAAAGAAAATAAATCTCATATTACTTATCACAGACCAAATTTCTACTTGATTGAAATAGTGAGGCTATCTAATACTCAAAATGACTTTCTAATGAAAGAGATAAGTAGAAAATTTAGAGGAAAGTAATTTCTGCTTTTTAATTCACATATTGGAAACTTAAAAGTTGATAAGCCATCTGCCATATCACAAATGTGTACTAATTATAATGGAAATAGTGCAAGATTGAGTCTTCCTAAATGTGTCATTTATGCTCCCAAATTTACTGATGATAAAAAATATGATTTTCATTTAATATTTCATTTTTAATATCGATACATTCCAATGAAAAGAGCACCTTTATACATGTACCACCATTTCTACTTTAGTAAGAAGTTGAAAATGACTTCCCCTGCCTTCAGTCAGCCCCTAGTTTTCCACAATGCCATCTCAAGGGCTGTGGATATGAGCATGGGGTGCCAAAGAGGGAAGGATGAACTCACCACCAGGCAAGACTCCTAGACCTAACACAACAAAAACAGCTCCAGGCTGTGACTGGAAAATAAAATCCTAGAGAACAAAAAAAAAAAAATCATGATTTTGAAAGAAAGTAGGAATACAAAATAATAGTGACTATTATTGTTGTAATACAATGTAAGTGTCATTTACAAATGGTAGAGGTTTCTAAGCTTCAGTATAAGCTGTATCTCATATTGGGATTGATACAGAGGTAAAATACTGTAGGACTTCTTAACAGATTTCATGCAAGATTGAGATATTTATGCAGTAATAAATTTTGGTAGAACCCCAAACTACTCTCTCAACTGGGATTTCCTCAAAGCAATGGTAGTATTAGGCAGGTGCTAGAGAACATGAGAGACTAAGCGGAAGTGCTAGTGGCACCTTATAGAGGTGGTAGTATCCATCAAAAGCAACAGCAGTATGGATATGCATCAACATATGAATGATTCTACAATCCTCAGGAAAAAAAAAAAGGACCAGAACAAGAAAAGAGAAACAGCACTGTGCTTGGCAAATAAAGGCTATAGCCAGCGAACACGATTCCTGTGTATATGTAAGAAACTTATAAGGATGTAATTGGTGTCCTGTACACGCAGATGGGTAGCAAGAGTCATTGTAACACGGTGCCAACTCTGAATGCTGTACCATTTGTACCTACAGGCTGGTGAGGCCTGGGGGAAACAGCAGAAACACTTATGACTCATGAAATTCATTAATTGGTTCTTGATTCATACTGATCTTTTAATCTTCACATTCTTCAGTCACTTTCATTAGCTGTCATTGCTGAGTTAGTTTCTCTTGAAATATCACAGAAGTGGATATTAATGTATTCTTTGCAAACCGTGCTTATTCTTCAGTAGAAATGACTATTATCTTTGATAACTTAATGAAATCTTTTATTCTGAGGATCAATCTCATTCATCAGATTCCATAAACCATGGGTAGTACTTACCTGGAATTTAAATGAGAATCATTATATTAACTTAAACTTTTGTCCTGGGGGAAGAAACAGTTGACTAGACTAACCATATGTTTGAAGAACAATGCAAAACCTTCCGAATATAAAATGCTTAGAGTAAAATAATGACAAATATTTCACTTTGCTTATTGAGCCCATCTTCATTCTATTTAAAGGACTTTTGTCATGGAGTCATAGAGCTGGAAACATACCTCCATATGTCACATGGTCTGTCCTTCTGCCTTCACACAGATGGTGGTCTAGCATACCTTAATATATCTTCAGGGATCTCTTCCTTCTGTGCTCATGCCAGCGTGAATATAAAACTTCCTATGCAAGGAGAGAAAACACAACTTCCCAAAGCCTACAATGCTTTTTAGATCCTAGAAGCGTTTTTGCTATTCCATTATTATTCTGTTTTGTCTTCCTAGTTATTGGAATGGAAACTCCAAGCTAAGTTGGCAATGAGACAGGAAAGACTAAAATGGCCTAGGCTCTGGAAGCAAGCCATGACGATTGAGCTGAGGCAAGACCCTTCAGCCCTATCTCCAAAAAGAATCAGTGGTTTTGTGAAGGGATCAATCCAAGTGCATGAATAAGAATGATCTAATTGCAAGGCGGATTATGATAGGTTGGTTTGCAGGCTTCTCATCACCCAGAGATGTCCATATCCTAATCCTCAGGACCTGTGAATATGTTACTTAACATGGCCAAAGAGATTGCAGATGGGATTAATTTATGAACTTGGGATAAGGAGAGTATCCTGGATTGCTTGGGTAGGCACAAACCAATCACATGGGTGCATAAAAGTAGGGAATCTTTCCTGAATACAATGAGAAGAAAGAATAGTCAGAGTCAGAGGGAGTCTAAGGGGATGTGACTGGAAGAATAGTTAGAGAGATGAAACACTAATAGGCTTTGAAAATGGAGGAAGGGCCCATAAACTGAGGAATGTGGAAAAGGCAAGGAAACTGTGTCCCCTAGAGCCTCCCCACAGGAACACAGGGTTGCACTTGCTTTCATCTTATCCCAGTGAGATCTGTGCAGACCTCTAACCTACAGAGCTTTAAAGTAACAAACTTGTGTGCTTTTTCATTTTAAGACACTAGGTTTCTGGTAATGTGTTATAGTAGCAATAGAAAACTAACAGAGTTGAATCTCCCATCTCTTGACCTTGGACTGCCTACATTCTATTCTCAGAGTGGTCCTATTAAATTAAGAATCAGATCATATTTGTTTTCTATTCAGAACTTTCTAGCAGCTTTAGTTTTAGTAAAACTAAAAAGCCTTCCTAATAATAAACTAAAAAGCATTCCTAATAGCCTCCAAGACCCTATATCACCTACCTCTTCTTCCCCTCAGGTGTGGTGTTTGACTACTGTTCCTTTCACTATACTCCAGTGGCAAAGGCTGCCTTGCTCTTCTTAGGACCTATCAGGACTTACAGCTCTGTGCTTGGTGTTCTGCACCTGGAACTCTCAGTCCCCAGAGAGCATGATTCATTTTTGTCCCTTTGTAGGTTCTTGTTCCAATGACACCAATCAAGTGAATCTTCCATGACCACAAATAAATGGGAACTGACACTCCCCATTCTTCCCTTAGCACTTCTTATCTGATTTTCTTGCTTTATTTTTTGTCACAATACTTTTTGACATTTTATATATGTTTTATTTATTTACATTATTTTTAATGCTAAATCGCTCAGACTTGTGATTGGTCTTTCTCTAGTCCAAGATCTCTCAGTTTTTCAGCTAGTTTCTTCTCTCTCTTTTTTTTTTTAATGTTTTAGTTGTAGATGGACACAATACCTTTATATCTTTATTTTATTTATTTATTTTTATGTGGTGCTGAGGATCTAACCCAGTGCCTCATATGTGCTAGGCAAGTGCTCTGTCATTGAGCCACAATCATAGCCCTTTCAGCTAATTTCTAAAGCACTTAGCATTGGTACAATATACAAGTATCTGCAATGCTAAAATTTGCCTTGGTATCCTGTTTGAATCATTCACTTGGACTTGTCAAATTGGGATGTATTTGGTAATAAATTTGCTTTCTTTCCCCAGCCTCCTCTTAAACTGAAGTGTGCTGGGCACAACATACAACTCACCTTTCTACCATTAACCATCAGCAAGATTCCCTGGAATACAGTTTCGCAACACACACACAAAAAGTGTTTTTCAATTGCATTTCTTTCTTCCTTCTCCCTTTATTTCCATTTCAGCTTCGTTAAAATTTCCCAAGTTTTCCCTGGAGTTCAGTCATCCTGCCTTACTCCAGATCAATATGTGCATCACTTTCTTTGGGGGTTATTGATTCACTGTACCTAGTTTAAAGAGCTCATTACTGTGTTGACATTTTATCCTGAAACTTTATAAGTGAATGTTGTCATTCTCACCAAGGAATAACTCCAAACATTTCTGCTATCTGCTATTTAAAACTATCTTTCCTCCTAGTTAGGGTTTCTCATTAAATGTTATTATTATTTTTTTTAAATTTTCACATATGACACTTGAGACTAATTTATAATATAAGGTTGAAGATGCTATAGATATCACAGCATTTACTGTAACTAGGTCTTTAAGTGAATGTTAGCATCTATTATATGAATCTGAAAAAAGTATGGAGGCATATGTAGAGTAAAAATTGAGAACTCAGTGTGACTCGGGTATGTATAAATTGACCAACCCTAAATAATTGTCTAAAAACTTTGAAGTGGTGGTGGGGGAGGTGAGATACTGTGGTGATGTATGTCAAGCTTAGTATTACAATGCCAATTCAGAGTTTTGCTAATGAGCCATGTTTTTATTCTGTAATCAATCTAGGTAGGTGCCACCTAGAAGATATTTTTATAGTTTCATTGAAAGAAAATTGAATACATTATAAGCAGCTTGCTCCAATATTAAATAGGTCATATTGTTAGGAAGCTCTTTAATTGAGAGGGGCAATTTTTACTTTCCAATGATTTTTTCCCCATAGGTCATGTTTCTGATTTATAGAGCAGTACAAAATATTCTGTTCCTTCCTCCGTGTTTGACAACATAGGTACCAAGTTTATGTAAGAACAGCCATAAGAAGGAACCATTTTCTTGGGTTTGGCAATTCCATCAAACAACACACATTTCAATAAGTGACAGAGCAGCAAACACACCAGAATTCAGGCCTCGGGGAAGCCACTTACCCAGAGGGAAATAGAGTGGTCATTTCCTTAGGTATATTAAATACAAGAAAGTTTGAGAACCATTGCTGAAGGGAATGACATCCATCTCTCCAAGGATCAAATACAAGTTATTTATCATTATTTCTTAATTATTCTATTTTTGAGCTCTTGTGGAGGT
Source organism: Urocitellus parryii (assembly GCF_045843805.1). Classification (NCBI taxonomy): domain Eukaryota; kingdom Metazoa; phylum Chordata; class Mammalia; order Rodentia; family Sciuridae; genus Urocitellus; species Urocitellus parryii. The sequence continues at coordinate 108,624,536 of NC_135540.1, read as the reverse complement.
CACTCAGGAGTGTCTTAAAGGCAAAGTTTTGAAAGTTTGTTCCTTACTGTTTCCTTGGAAATTTACAGTGACCATTAAAATTCTAGCTTGACTCCTAAACACAAACAACAAAGTGCATGCTAAGAAAATTAGTAATAACAATTTTGGAAGAGATGATTTCTTACTGTCTGCTGCCCTCAGAGCCCTGTGTTTGTCTTTAAATGCCAGAGAAGTAAATAATACTTCAGAACCAGGTTTTGTTGTTGTTTTTCACTCATCATACCTGCAGGAAAGTCTCTGTAGGGATTCTGGGTGGGTTTAGAGCAAGAAAATTAGAAAGAATCACAATGGGATGAAAAAAGAATTGTATAGTATGTTTTTGCAAATGCATCCAGGACTGAGATATCTAGTGTTGTCAATGTTCTGCTTTAAATGAGCATTAAATTCACTTTAGAAAGCCAACCACTTTTCTGTAAACAAGCTTCTTAAATGTCTTATTTAGTGATTACAGAAAAGGCATTTAGTTGTAAATTTGCCTACATGATTTGGTTTAAGTATATTTATATTCTATTTTACTCTAGAAACTACTTTCAGAGTTTATTTTAAAAAGGAATATAATAAAGCACACAGATTATATGTATTTGCTTAAGTTTTTTACATTAACATTTTATGCTCAAGGTTTCAAAGATTTAAGGGACCATTAAAGAGAATTTTATATTTTCAGAAAACAGAGACTTATTTATAATTAAATTGAAATAAAAATCAAATAACTAGAAAATTACTTCTAGAATAAATTTTAAGGAAAATGTTTACTTAATAATATTTTAAGGGATAATAACTCATGCAGGACTATGTTTACTGCATATTAGTTTTCCATAAAATCTATAATTTTACAGAGCCTAAGAGTCTAAAACCACTGATATGGATTTCAAAACTGCTTTTATTCTAGGTGATTCTGTTGTTCTTTAGGATGTAGGGTGGGTCTTTCCAGGAAAATGGGCAGAAAAACTGATTAGACTTCTTGAAGAAAAAGAGCAATACAGTATCATTTTCCTGACTTTTAAAAAAATATTATAATTTAGTCTAAAATGTTTTGATTACCCCCATACAAATAATTATGGGCTAATTTTTAAGCTTTGGTACAATTTTAAGTGTAATGATCATCTTCCTCCTGGAAGTCTTTCCTGATTTTGCATCTAGAATCAATTATTCCTGCTCTGCTCCCACAACATCCATCGATTTAAATACATTTCACTCAGCTCTGCTCTGTGATTTTACCACCATATGTTTTGAAGAGCAGGAACTGGAAGGGTAAGGGAGAGACTCAATTAACATCATTTTTGACACAGTACATATTATTTTAAAGTAAAAAAGTGGATATATTACATACATTAAGAATAGATTCTTAGCTATGGAAATACCCATGAAAGTCCAACTGAACCCAAATGTCAGAATCAAAAAAAGCTACATGAAGTACTTAATGTTAAGAACTAGACTCATTGTGTTATAGAGGGGGCATGCTTTCATAAAATTGAGAAAGTATAGAATAACATGGCATATGAAAGGGATCTGAAAATAGGATAGGATGCAACACAGGGCACATATGGTAGATGAACAGAAGATAAGCTCAAAGGTTAGATTTTAAAAAAATTGTGAATAATTTTTTTTTGTGTCATGCTAAGAAGTTTGGACTTAGACCTCAATATACAGAAGTTTTATGTGGGTTCATCTTTACATGGCAGACTCAGTATGGACAAGAATCTGTCTGCATTCATGTGTGTTTGAGCTGAATTCAATGCCCCAATGTCTGCCTTAGTACATAGCAAAGATAATGCCCTGCATGTTTGTTGAATGAATGTATGAGTTCATGAATCATGCATGAAACCAAATTATTACCATAAAATCAAAAGCTGTGTTGCAAGAGAGGAATGCATTAGTCAGTAGCCTCAGAACAAGAGGAAATGAAATATAGAGTTAAAGTCAGTTTTACTTGTAAATGGTTTTAGAATATGAAAAAAACATGATGATTAAAAAGAGAAGTTTTATTAGAAGTTATTTTTTTTTCTATTTTAGGGGGGTATACAATTTCTGCAAACCACATTTGAGATGTACAGTTCATTTATGTTAACCTCTGTTCTTTGAACCAAATCCCTCATTGTAACTGAAACCAATAGCTCCTTTTCAGATTAGAATTAAGGAGAAGAAAAAAACATCACTTCCACCTGAGATTATCTCTACATCATGAACCTCATCCTATGATGCTTAGTGCTCATAGTTTGTGTTAGGCTTTCTCTAAGTGCTCATGTGCGACAATCCATGTAGATACCATGGCAATAAACATCACAAGATGAAAACATATTTCTAGTTCAAATGCCAGAGCAACCAAATTATGCGGAAATATACAGGTGCAGAGTGTTTTATATTCCATTTTTTAAAACTTGGTCCTTAGATGTTGGAATATTTATCTCAGAAAGGGAATGAAATGGCAAATGGGTGCCCAGTTTTTCTCTGAAGTTAGGAATGCACTTTTACAAAAGTACCTCCTTCATCTCTGAAGTAGATTTCTGGGAAGAAAGGCAAAGAGTGCTCTTCTTTGTAAAAGCTAAAATAAAGTCCACTTTCTCATTTTAATTAGCACAGAACCTAATTTCTACTTTACAAATTGAAAAATGATCAAGGGTCAAACAACCTTGGCAAGTCCTCAAGAGGACTTGGCTATAAAGGTACAAGATAAAGGAATTCCGGTCTCAAAAGCCTTGCTCATCAGCATTTTACAAACTGGTGACAGTTTAAGGATCCAAACAGGAAGGGAACTCTGGATGAAGCTGTGACTTAAAATGAAATCTATTTGCTTTTGTTGTATGTCATTCGACCTTGAATCATTAACAACAGATAACTACATGGTGCTTATCCTCATGTATCCTCCCTTTAAGAGTTGTGGATCTAGAAATGAACACGATTTTGCTTCTGCTTTCAAGGATTTCAAAGTCCTATTGCAGATATGAACAGTAAATGGGCCAATAGACTGTGAACATATACTAAAAGGAAGAGGCCATGCAAGTGAGTATGAAGTGTTGATTCACTTCCTCCATTTGGGATAAAGAAGTCAGGGTAAGACTCCAGAGACTCTTTGGAGTCTTACCTGAAGGATAGGTGATAGCTATGGAGTTGAATGAGGAGACCAACTAGTGTGAAGACTCAGACATAAGCAAGCAAATGGTCAACTCTGAAAACTTCCAACTTGTACAATATGGCTGATACATAAAGGCCCAGGAAGTCTTGAGAGGATGCAGGAAAAGCAGGTGCCAACACATGGAAGACAAGAAATTTACAGCATCAGAGTAGGATAATCAGGTTGATATTTGAGCAACATTCATAAGACTGGACTGAAAAAGGTTAAGAAGATTGGAGTCAAGCAGAGTAACAAGGTCACTAGAATAGGCTAGTAAAGAATGATGGTCTATAGTCATTTCAGGGGTGAACAGATCAAAAACTATATCAGGGAGACAGAATTAAGCAGACTTAGTGATTACCTTGTTGTGAGAGACAGAAGTGAAGGAAGACTCTAGCTTGCCAAGTGGACAATTAGATAAAGATTGTGCATTCTTTTGAGATCTGGAAAATAGTGAATGAGCATGTTTGAGCATGTTTTTGGGGAGTGGGGGGAGATGAGGAGGGAGAAGGTAAGTTGTGTTTGAGAGATCTGTAGAATACTCAGTAAAGATTTTCAAGACATTGTTTAAAGTAAGTAGTTTATATAAGAGCTATGAACACATAAAAACAAAGTGGGGAAGGGACCTTCTGTTCTTTTTTATCCTGGAATCTTTATTATTAGTTTCATCTCTGTGCTAAGTGTGAAAAACAGACCCATGGTCCCCAGAAACAAGAAAGAGATATTTTTTAGTCATTGGCTGGAAATCTTTTCCAAGTGGTAGTTTTCTACAGGTATCTTGATAATCTACAAGGTAAACCTTTTTGTGAAACAAATCATTTTGTTGAATTAATATTTTATGTCAAGATCATTTCACTAAATTTTATACTTAGACCTAGGAATAGTTTTCCATTAGATTATTATGCTACTCTATTTAACTATACTATGATATGTGTGAATACTCTCTTTTCCACAATATTGCTTTTGGTTTACTGCAATAGCCAAGTTAGTCCAGTGAGATTCAAAGTATATTTTATATTCATACATAGAAGCCAATCAATGGTAAGACCAAATGAATCATATTTAATAAATTGGAACAATAATGAAATTATTTTTAAATGTAATTTCAGGGGAGGTAATAGAGGATTTGAAATAATTATACAAATTACCTTTGCAAAAACAACATGTAATATACCCATAAGAAATAAGCCAAATTTCTGACTTATAGCTATCCTACTCTGAAGACCAGAATTTTGTCTGCATTATAAAGAAAATAGCAATTAACAAAAACAATTGCATTCCAGGGACTACAGTAAAAGTTTTCACTGATTCTTTTATATATTTTTGTATGGTTTATGTGAAACAAAATACTTGGTTGAATTTTTTATTATAATATATATACATTAAATTTTTCCCTTCTTTTTATAGTTAGTTTTCACAGCAACATATAGTTGTATAATGATCATAATAAATATAGAATGCAAAATACTTAATTCCAAAAATTAACCCTTTACTCTTTTTTAGTGGAGTTCTTACTGATATCTCAGCCCTTGGCAACTTCCCATCTGTTGTTTGGGACAGTATAGATTTTTTTGTACAATGGAACACGCAGTTTGTAGCCTTTTTAGTTTGACTTCCTTCACTTAGCAAAATGTACTTTAGATTCATTCCTTTTGTGTGAGTCCCAATATTTTTCATTTTATTGCTAAAAGATATTCCATTGTAAGAATGTATTGTAATTTATCATATTCTAATTAAGGGACCTCTGGATTCTTTTTTGGTGATTACAAATGAGTAGAAGCATTCACATGCAAATTTTAGTTTGAAGTTTTCATTTCATTTGAATAAATACCTGGGAGTGATATCATTGGAAGAATGACAAATATATATATTTATTTTTTAAAGAGATTTTTTTTCTGAAGCAGCTGTGACATTTTTTATTATCATCAAAAATTTATTTGAGTTCCTGTGGTTTGCATTCTTGGCAACATTTGGTAATGCCATTGAATTTTGCTTAGACTATTAAAAATAAGAAAATAAAAAAAGAGAAATCAAAAACAAGGAAAAGTAAATTTTATACTTTGATTTATAATTTTACTAGCATCATTTTCTTATTTGATATAACTTCATGTTTTTATTTGATATCAGATAGAATAAATTCTGCATGAAGAACTTCTTTTAAAATTTCCCTCAATAAAGAATACTAGTAATCAATTATCTCCATTTATGTCTTTATTTCTTTATAAACATTGAAGTGTATTTTCACTGGACATAGAATTGTAGTATGAAAGCACTTTTTTATTCTCATAACACTTTAAAAAGCTCACTCCATTTTCTTCTGCTTTGCGTGGTTTATAATGACAAGGGTACCATTATTTTCATCTTTTTTCCTGTATGTAATGTGTTTTTTTCTTTGTTTTCAGGACTTCGTCTTTATGTGTAGTTTTTTTGTTGTGTGAATATGTCTTTTCTGTTTGTGTTTGTATTTATTTCTTATTTCTTATGATTCATGGGTACGTGATCTGTGACTTTCAATAATTTTGGAAAATATTGTTTTTGCTGCATTATCTCTCTTCTTTTTCTGGGATTTTAGTTGCACATATATTGGATGAGCCAACATTTTCCCATTACTTTTGGATAGTCTGCTCTTCTTTTACTGTTACTTTTACTCCTTCCTTTTTAGTTTTTGTAAATTCTATTGACCTATCTTCAAGTTTATAAATTCTTTTCTTGGCTACATCAAATTTACTAATGATTCTATCAAAGGTGTCCTATCTCTATTACTGTGCTTGTAATCTTTAGTGTTTGCATTTTGTTTTTCCTCAGTTCTCTCTGATGAAATAAACTATCTGGTTATGAAAGTTATCATTGTTTCTATTATAACCCTTCAAATGTTAATCATATTTACATTATGTCCTCTGATAGTTACAACATCCATATCATGACTGAGTCTGGTCCAATTTTTTTATGTTTCTTGATAGCACATTTATTTTCTTGCTTCTTTTTCATCTCATAAGTATAGATTGGAATACAGACATATTGCATAACATAGTATATACTGAATTAACTATTATTTATTCTAGACAATAAACTCTCATGTTTCCTAGGCTTACCATTTGGAAGGATGATTCCATCTGGATTTAGTTTGGAAAATTTCTCTGAGAAATTTTCTTATTCTCCTATTCTCTCTCATACCATGGTGATTGGCTGACACTTTCGTAGGCAGAAGACCTTTTGGCTAACGTATCATTGGAAAAGACCCTCTTTAGGCAGGAAAATGAGCTCTATCACACACTGTCTGCATCACTATTATTTATCAGTTTAAGAGCATCTGCAAGAATTAAGGCTTTTTGGAGTAACCATTGTAAAGGGTCCACAAAATTATGATTCGAAAGGACATCAGTTCAAAGAAAATAGTCCGCATTCCATTGCTTATGGTAATTTCTTCATGCAGTTGCACTATCATCAATATTTAGTGATATATTTAGATTTCTAGATCCTTAGAATTGGACAGAGTCTCTGAGATCCTGGTTACAACTTTTCTGATGTTTTTACTTATTTATTTATTTGTTTTTAAATATACATATGACAGTGGAATGCAGTACAATTCATATTACACATATAGAGCACAATTGTTAAAATCTATGGTTGTATACAAAGTATATTCATACCAATGCATGTCTTCATACATGTACTTTGGATGATGTCCATCTCATTCCACCATCATTTCTAACCCCATGCTCCCTCCCTTCCCCTCCGACCCCTCTGCCCTATCTAGAGTTTGTCTATTCCTCCCTTGTTCCCCCTCTACATCTCACTATAAATCAGTATCGGCCTCTAATTTACATCTCTCTCAACTACTCATGAACCTGATTACCTTCTCCTAGACAAACTCTAGTTTGTCTTTTCCATTGTGATTTTTAAAATATTGACTTCACTCATCAGAATTTTTGGAAAATTAGCCAGGTGCAGTGGTACACACTTGTAATCCCAGTGGCTTGAGAAGTGTAGACAGGAGGATCATGGGTTCAAAGTTAGTTTCAGCAGAAGGGAGGCACTAAGTAACTCTGTGAGACCCTGTCTCTTAATAAAATATGACATAGGGAAGGAAATGTGGCTCAGTGTTTGAGAGCCTCTGAGTTCAATCCCCGGTAACCAAAAAATAAAAAAGAATGTGGAAAATTAATATGACCATGTTTCATGGCATATCATTGTTTTTAGCATAACAATAGTGACCCTTTGACTGCATTATTGGCTAGGAGTGTACTACTTAGGAAAGATATTTAACTTCTTTGCATTCCTGTATTTTTCAGTTTAAAAAATATCAGTTAAATAAAATAGCATATATAAAGCTCTTAGAGTAGTGGTTGGTACACACTGATCTGTAAGAAGTAGGTAATATTTGCAGCCTGGGAGGAAAATAAATTTGGAGGAAAGGCAAAAGTAGTTTTTTATCAGTTATCCCAAATATCTATGGGTTATCTTTGAAAACTAGAATTTTTTTAAAACTTAAAGGAACTCAAAATTCTTAAGAAATGAACTTCTTATAGTGTCTTTTTAAACTTCAAATATGACAGAAGAACCTAGAAAAATAATAAAAGCAGCTAAGTGTTGATATTATTTTGATCAATAGTATTTTGGATTTTTTCATTTTACATTATCTGGAAATCAGCAGTTATGTTTACAATAACCTGATTCTCCTCTCCTTTCCAATTTAAATGAATTGACTTTGCATCCACTTCATACACATGATTTTATAATTTTATATTCATGGCATGTTATTCATCTTCTCTGAATTTGCCTTGCTGCTACTGACAATCAGAATCCCCTCAGATGAATTTCACAGACACTTGAAAATTAATTCTGTAAAAGGTTGAGGAGGCCATTGAATTTTTTAGAGCATACTTTTAGCTTAAATCTCATTAGTTATCTGAATTAATGTATTCAGGCTTATTTTCAACTTTTGGAATAATAAGTGAATCCATGAAAGAAATGGAAAGGGATCAATAGAGAGGAAACTTTTAAAAACCTGGAGTAGATTCCTCATGATTCTGTGCTAAAATATTTCTAATGCATCAGGTAAGTCCAATTCTTCTAAGATTCATATTGATGCAAATAGCCCATTATGGTTGGTTTTTTATTTTAACATTTTCTTACTTGCTTAATGAAAAACATAAAATTCTGGCTACATATTTCAGAGATTATTCTACAATTAAAAATTATTAATCACAAAGAAAGAGCTAGGTGAATTTTCCATGTAATCAATTTTTAACAATAATCCGTTGTTCTACAGTCATAATGTCACATTAATTAGTTTACATACGTGCTATAAAGATGGTGATTATTGCTTTTGGTTTCTCTGAGGAGCATCTTTAGTGAGTATTAGTTTTCATTATAATGAATAGTGAAATGATAACTGCATCATAGATAAATTTACCTTAACAGTGTTCCTTTTTTTTTTCTTTCACAAATAAGTTTCTGATGAAATAATGAATCCCTAAACCCAGACACTTAAATGGATTGTGGAAAAAATAGCATCGTTTTCCTTGGGGTTCAAATAATCTATTTTTTCTGCTATGTAATGAGATTAGCCCAGCCACTAGAGGAAAGCTTGTGGACTTTTTATAAGATGTTTGCTTCCTGGGGTGTTGGGTGTGAGGGGATTGTTCATCACACTTAGCAACTCTGGATGCCAATATTGTTCAAAAATCAAAATGAAATAATATATGATGAAATCTTTAAAAAATTAAAATACTTTACACATATGATGTATTTTGGGTAGGTTACTGTATATCATTAACTTTTAGCACAGAAGTGATATAATAATGTTTTTTTAGGATGACTAATGAGACTAATGGTTTTGAATAGAGAGATACTACAGGCTGAGGGGATAGATAGGCAACTATTTGCAATAGACATTATTAGATTGTGAATAAATCAATATGAAAGGACAGTCCTGGATAAATAATAGGGAGATAGATAACTTAAGTGATCATTAAACTGCCTTTTTGACACTGACAATCCTATGATAGTATTTAAATAGGATTTGGTAACGGATGAGAATCTGATGAGAATAATACTCTTGCCATCTGTGCATATAATTTTATATGATTTTATCTGAAACCTACAAACACCTAAACCTATGAAGAGTGGGAGAGGGAAGGAAAGGCTAGATGATGCTGGCTTGATGTTTTGCATTGTTGGGAAGAATGACAGTACTTCAATAAAAATAGAATCTGCAAGGGAGACCTACAGGTGGAGGATATGCTTATAGTTTGAGCTGGGCCATGGGGAAAATATGGTAAACATGGTCTGAGATATTTTGAACTTTAGAGGGTATCTAAGGAGGAAATACCTATTTATGACCTGGGGTCCTGCAGCTCATGAGAATATTTGATGCAGAGATAAAATGTGAGGTGTTATTTGTGTTCAAAAGCTACATGGTGGAATTTGAAACTTTCAGACCTTTGGAGAACTTTGTTTCTTTCAATCCCAAGAATTAAGCAAGTGCTTTGATTGTACATTTCTGGGTCCTTATTATTTAGCAAAATCAGTGGAAATCTGATCCCCAGAACTAATGTCAGTTTGTAAGTTCCTATGAATTGTAATGGAATAGTCAGAAGCAACAAAAGATTTAAAAAAAAAGTTTGTATCATAGTTGAATAAAGAAGCCAGATTCAGAGGTTTAGGGCCAATAGAATAATATCAAATACAGAATCTGAGTAAAGGAGGAAGCCATCATCAGGAAACTAGGATGCAAAATGAGATGCATTAATTCAGGAACAGATAGGAACCTCTGAGGTCAATAGGAGGAGGATATAAGGGTTTTGTAGGATTTCTAAGAAGAGAGCAAGTTTGTTGAATATTATTTGCCCAGGTCATCTGCCCATCTTGCGTCTTTGTTATATTTCTCTTAACGTTTCCTCCAAAGAGATTTTTTTCATTATTTATAAATCTCAGAAGAAAACACTGCTAACCTTATCTATTTATCACTAAATAAAGCCTTTCACAAATGGCAATAAATGCATTTTATTGAGCAAAGTCAATCATACCTTTTCTTTTTTGTTAATTAAATGATAAAATAACAAAAAAACACACAAAATCCACAAGTGTATGTCTTTCGAATAATGCTATTTTTAATCTTTATTCAAAGATATGTTTTTGTCAAATTTTTGCATAATCAAAAAGCACTGTGTTAAACAACTTCATTATAATCAGTTGCAATAAACCAGAGATATTTTGTTCTAAAAGGCATTGAAGAGAATCTGTTTTATAAGTGTGAAACATTTTTATTCATGGTACAGAAGATGACATTCAATTTTCACTCAATTAAAATATTCTAATATATTGATGAAATTCAAGCTTGAGAAATCCTATGCTCTTTGATACTGAAAAGTGATGGTTTATTAAATATCATCAGTTCTGTCAGTGTGATCTAAAAGATGAAGCAACATCAATTCCTTATTTAGAGAACCAATTGCCAATATATGAAAGTGTGTGAGTTTCAATTCATTCAACGAATATTTTTTGAGCTCTCACCATATGCCAGGGACTTTTTAACCTATATTTCTCTGAGGAAGCTAAGTTTCACTATGAAGCAAGTGAATACAGATTATAATTGCAAATGAGGTTTGCAATAAAAAGTGATTATAATATGAGGCAATGATTTTTATGCTTATAATAACAAAAATGAATTGGATCTAGTTATAGAATCTCTCACTGTGACTTGGAAAAAAAGATGCATTAATTTTCAGTTGTTCTTCAAAAGATTGTATCTCTGAGTGTTAAACTAGAAGCATTTTGAGGTAAAAATTACTTTCAGTTTGGCATGTCATTTCATAGCACTATTACTTAAAAACCATTTTTCCAACCTCTTATAAATTAAAAAAAAAACATTTTTTCCAACCTCTTATAAATTTCTGGCATTATTAAGCTTCTGGGTGGGAAGGATCTGTGTCCACCTATGAAATGTAACAGCTTTGAGAACCAGAACATAAATGTAAATTTCTGAGAAACCCAAGCACATGGTTTTTTGGGTATATAACAAAACTGATTTGAAATTAAGATTAATCTTTCCTAATGCCATTTTTAAAGGGCAGAAGAGAGTAAACTCTTAAACTGGAAATCAGTGCCTCTGCTGCCACTCAGTTGATCATCAAAGATAAATCCTTAATAGAAATCTAGTGCAATCCAATAATCCAAGCTTATCATTTTCTTATGTCTACGTTAAATGTTATTTGACATATTGGAGGTCCTATTTTTTCTTGCTTTTCTCCATGAATAAAAAGTAGTATTCTATTTTGTTGCTATGTAGCAGAAAATACAAGCCCTGTGAATGGAGTCAGACAGGTATTGTTTTGATTTTCACGTCTACTGCTCAATACTTAATGCAATCTTGGCTCAGATATTTAAACTTTCAGAATCTCAGTCTCCCCACTTGTTAAAGAGACAAGTCAGAGCCCTGAGGATACACAGGTTTATGCTTAAAAAGTATATAGTGCCTGTCATTTTCTTTCCTCTTTAAGGCTGGGTACTCAGAATCTGCAATTCATGCATTTATGCATTCTTTCAACCCATTTTTATTGAGCACCTACCTTGTGCTCAACACTATATTAGGCACTGAGGATTCAGCAGTGAAGTAAAATAAGCTCTGCCTTATGGAGCTTATATTCTTATTTGTGAAGTGTGATTACATTCTCAAGAAAGTTAATCACACACTTGCCTCTGAAATTATAAATATGTATAATTATAAAATTATCTTCCCTAAGCTAAAAAAGTCCTATCTCTAAATCTATCTTTCTTTTATCTCTTTATTTCCTTCCTTCAGAACTTTCTGCTTTCTCTTTTAATACTTTTTATATTTCAACCACTTATATTAAGCTTGGAATGGAGTTGGAGGGTAGGGTGGGGAGGGTGCACTGAAGTGTGAATCCTTCTCCACAAGATATTGAATGTCACAGTAATGAAATAAAACATTTAATTATGAGTTCACAATTACATGATAATGAAAGAAAACATATAATTATGTATATGTAATCATGTGTCCAATGAAAGAAAACATGTAATTATGAATACATAATCATGTGTTCAATGATAAATAGCTATATAGTCAATGAAGATAGAGGGAAAATAAGTCAATAGAATTAGTTAAAGTCAACTTTAAGAAAGAAGTGAGTTTTAAGTCAACCTTAAAAAATGGAGAAATTTTAGATGCACGGAGAGAAAAAGAATCATAAAAGGGTTCCTTTTTTTCCTTCCCAGCTCCTAATGCCCAACTCCTTAATTAGTATCATTACTCTGGTTGTGCCAGATTTCATATTAATAAAGCATCTTGTCAAATGAGCACAACACAACCTGGAAACAAAAGCTTTCTGTGGACTCCACTAATAAATTCAGATTGCCCAGATATCACTTTTTATATCTCAGTTATCCAACCATAAATAAGGGGACATCTCCACAATTTTGTTTTTAAATAACTCACAGGATGACTAGATGTCCTGAGTTCTCCTATAGTAGTATTGGGTCCTCTCTTGCCTATCTAAATTGGAAGGTCAAGTACGTGTCTACAGCCTATGGTGACCAGCTAAGCCTCTCAGGCCCTACTTCCTTCTGCTTGGATGGTTGGGATTTTCCAGCTCAGCTGAAAATGCATATGCAGTTTGCAGGGTTTTTTGGTTCTAAAATATTCTCTCCATCACACAGCAGCACACATGTTCCTTGGCATCTACTCTTTTTACTTTTGTATTCACTTTTTAAACTATCTTTTTAATGCTGTCTTCTGGCAAAGCATTCTAAAGTACACCAAGAGAGCCTTCTAACCTTTCTTGACTCCCCTCTACTTCCAGCACAGGCCAGTCTCAGAGTATTTTCTGAACATCTGCAGAGATTTGGAAGAACTGATTGACTCAGGAATTGTTGGACTGGCTTTGCTTCATTTCAAAGATAGTCCCTAAATATTCAGGGGACAAATGTCTTTTTGTCTCTGGTTTTGGTAGTCTTGATATACTATGGTTAGATACTAAAAGTCAGTGAATCCATGTGCTTATCCTTGTCTCTACCTATAGATTTTGAGGCCATCTGTCTGATTATGATTCTGGGCATGCAATATTAGCTATTTTGTCCAAAAACGTACTTTTTCATTTGTCTTCATTAAGAAGGCAGATAATTGAATTTCTGCCCAGACTTTTGGCATGTGACTTTTCTTTTCTTTTCTTTTTTTTATTAGTTTGTGGCATTATGGTCAGTTTCTTGTCTGTTTTCATATAGTCACAGATATTTTAATGGGAACCCTGAGAGATACTTATCAGTCCACCTACATGCTGATTTCAATTTTTATTTGTGAAAACAGGATCAGCTTATATAATTTGTAAGGCTTAGTGCAAAATGAAAAAGCAGACCATGTACAAAAATTATTAAGACAAGGAAAACCAAATGCAGAACATTAAACCAAACATGGTGACCTTCTTTTAAGCACTGCATCCTGTTTCTGCCCGTGAATCTGGCCCTGCTTACAAAGCTTCAAATTTAAGTTTGACCTGTCATCTCCTGTGTACCTTCTTTTTCTCCTGGAGTTTCTCTAGTACTCGATTTTCTTTTTCCTTGAGTTCTGTAAATATTGGTGAATCCAAGATCATATCTCCTGTTCTCTCTCTACTATGTAACTGTAAGAAATCCCCATTTGTTTATAATGATCTCAGTCACTCCTTTCTGGAGATGGCCCTAAGCATAATAGCTCAAGTCCTCATAGTTCTTATAAGTTTAAAGTACAAACATGTAATAGTAAATTGGCTTTTACAGTAATAGATAATACATCAAAAGCCAAATCCTTTTTATCCCTCAAACTGACTCCTATGTATGAATTTTCTTTCACTTTTTTGAAGAGTCTCTGACTTCACAAATACATATAACATAGTAACTGATTTTTTTTTCCTCTAAAGTGATTTGGATGTTAATCTTGAAATATTTTCCTGATATTTTTACTTATTCTACCTTGGCACATTTTATTAATATTTCCCTTACTTTAAGTATATTTTTCAAATATTCGTAAAAATATGATTGTGACCAAAGTAAATTAGAAAAATAGATGAAATTATAAAAATAATGTATTTTAAAGATATATTCAACTTACATTATCTTCAAATAATGGGTAATATCATTAATTAAAAGTTTTGGTGTTAAATTCTAGGAAATATCCCTTTTAAGAATCAAATAAGGGCTGTGGCTGTAGCTCAGTTGTAGAGCCCTGAGTTTGATATGCAGCACCACATAAAAATAAATTAATAAAATAAAGATATTGTGTCATCTACAACTTAAAAAAAGAATCAACTAAAATTATTTTCAAATATTGTTTTTATATATTAAAAAGAAAATTAGTGCGTAATTTTTGTAGTTTATAGTGAACTGGGAAATACTTTTGGATTATTTTATCAGATTATTTAATACAGGAAAATCTTTTTCCCATATCCTATATATTTAACCCAAGTTTCTATTAATGCCAAAACAAACCACATGGTACTATGGTTTCATTTATACTGTATATTTGAGCTTCCCACTTTCTTCATTTCATCTTTTCTCACCATGAAAGGTCTTGTTAGTTGGGCTGTGTCAAATCTTGCCAAAAAAATTCTCACAACATTTAACTAATAGAAGCCACCCACAGTACTGTTTTGCTGATTTAAGTAGAAGCAAGTTTCAATCTTTAAAAATACTTTTGCAAATATCCTAGGAGTTTTTTAACTGTTAGATTTGAGTATTTCTTAACAAAATAAATCACCAAGGTTGATAAATCATATGGCTAGTCACTTAAGGCAGTATTTATGAAATCCACAAAGAGAAAGCTTTGTTTTGTTTTGTTTCCTTAGGAATTATTTTTCCATTCTGCTAGTGAAGTATTTGGAAGTTCATTCCTAGCTCCAGACATTCATCTCAATTATTTGAATTGGCTCCCTGCAGATAGCCCTTAATATGGAATATCATTCACTTACAAAATAGTTACCACAGACATCTGCCAGTGCTCAACCTGGCAGCAAAGATGTGTTAAAACCATTTCAAATGATGCCTTTAGACATGCAGAGAGTATCACTGTACCATAATGTTTAGTGCTATGATTTGTCTTCATTCACTCTCTCTGCTTAGCTAGTCTCCTAAGTCAGCAGAATTGTCACTGCTAAATCTTTTGGAACATGTAGTAGTAAATTAGTTTGGCTGTTAAGTTAGGTGGGAGGGTAAAAGGTACACATTTATGGATTTTACCTTAGGATTTCTGATTAGATTCTATGGCTCATTGGTCTATACTTTTATGGATATAATTATGATGCCTGGTACTTTCCTTGGGCAAGTGTAATGAAACCCAAACTCTTGGAAAGCTCAGGAACAACCACTTTTGGTATAAGAGGGGTCACTAAAGATTTTTATAGTTTTATGTTGTAAGAAATAGGTTCTCTAAGTTTTTGTAAAAACAGTTGAAATCAGGGCATTAATACATGCATGTTAGGTATGGGGCTCATTTATATAAATTCGCATAGAATACCTACATTACATACACTCTCAACACTCAGGTCTTTGCATGGATAAATCTCTCTGATCTGGATGTCTTCTTTGATCTTTCTGATTGCTGGTGAGGGTGCTGGTTTCTGCTAGCTGAGTCAATTGTCAAGATTCAGATCAGGCACAGCCATCTCTGTGGTACTCTATAATATCAATATCTTTTCATCATCTACACATTTCAACTCCAGATCACTTATTCAGTATTCTATTTAGGAGCAAGTTGGATCTCAGGGAAAAACAACAGTTTTGCAATATCTCTGGTTATGCCATTTAATAAATAGCAGTCTCTGTAGAGCTACTTTTTGATATTAAGTTCTAGGAAACATGCCTAATAAAAAATTAACTAATAATTCTAATAATGAGGTTTGGTTTTGAAATACATTGGGAAAACTATTTAGACTATACAGCCTCAGTTTCCTCATTTGTATAGGAGAAGGATACACATAGGATGGTTGTAATAAGTAGAATCATTTGAATAAATAAGGTGCTGAATGGTTGCTAATCATTACCACATGATTTTTCTAAGTGGTAATTCCCCTTATGAAATTTCATATGAAATTCTTGAAGATGAGATCCATGACTTAGTCACTTCTATATTTCCAGCATCCAGAATAGAATTAGATTGCTAGGTGAAGCTTACTAAACATTTACAATAATAAAAATGTAGGATATAAAATATTAGTGTGTAAGTAAATTTTTCATAGCTATATAATGATTTGTGTCTAAAAGAGATGTTTGACTGTAATATAGGTGTTAGAACCTATTTTAATAAGGCTGCAGATGAGTTTATAATAAAAAGTCACAGTGCTCGATACCAAGGGGTTTAATGAATATTTTGCCATTGAAAATATTAGTTTGCTTTAACATTTGCCCTCTAATTTCAGTTAATATAATTAAAGAGACTCCTCATTCACAAGACTCAATGAGCATCTCACTGACTGGAAGAATTGAACCTAAAAATGATAAATCATCAGACTACTTACAACTACAGCAGTGACTTCAGATCCTTTTGTGTGATAAAAGAGCTAATGTTGCTCTATTGTTTTTATACTTTTTAAAATGAGTTAAAAATCCTGTCACAAGTTCTGTTGACTTCCGAGTTTCTATCTAGTCCTCCCTAATATAATAGAAAATGTTTTATACAGAATAAAAATAGTATTCAAAATTCTATAATTGACCCTTGGGGGGGAAATATATATATATATATATATTTCCTGATATATATATATTTCCTGACGAAGCACTCCTTTGACTTTTCTCAGGAATAAATATGGCATTATTATTGAAATAGTAGCATCATAGATGAACATAAATACACACCCACCCTACAATGCAAACATGGAACATTCATATTACATATCTCCCAGGGCCCCCAGAAATAAGCATCAGAGGCTGTAACCGCAAACTGACAAAATGAACAGAGATATGTCAACAGGATGATCCATTTCTTTTTAAAAATTATTTTTAAATGTTATTGGTTCTTTTTAGTTATACATGACAGTAGAGTCTATTTTGATATAATTAAACAAGCAGGGAATATATCTTATTCTAATTAGGACCCCATTCTTTTGGATGTACATGATGTTGAGATTCACTGTGATATATTTATATATGTACATAAAAATTTATGTGAGATTCATCCCACTGTCTTACCTTTTCCTATTCCCCTCCCTTCCCTTCATTCCCCTGTGTCTAAGCACTGAACTTTTATTCTTCCCTGTTCCCCCACTTATTGTGGATGCATTTCTAAGCCAAATATCTGCCTCTTATATTAGCAAACAAACTTGAGGTTATATATAAAATTAAGTTTTATTTTTTACCCATTTCTTTACACAAAAAGAAATACTACATACTCTGTGGAAGCAAAATGCTGATTTCACATAACTAGAGTAGAACAGTGTCACACTAGAGGATAGGAGGAGCAGGGGGAAGAGAGGTAGACAGACGGAGGTAGTATAATAGGTACTGAAATACAGTTACACAGGGAAATAAGTTCTAATATTCTACAGAACACTAGGGTGACTATAGTTTACAAAAATTTATTATATATTTTATAAAGAAATAGAAGAGAGAAATTTGAAGGTTCCAAACACAAATAAATGATAAATATTTAATATGAAAATGTCAAATACCCTGGTTTGTTCACTGCACACTATATACATGTATTGCATTATCATAACTCAAAAATAGGTATGATTATTATATCCTATCAATTTAAAAAATTGGTGAAAAATAAGACTTAATTTTTCTAGTGACACTTGTAAGCTGTATATGCTCATGAAAGCATGCTTTACCAGATTTTGGAACTCTATTCCTATTATAGTTACTGTACTTAAAACAGTATGATACTGACTTGAGACACCCAAAGGAACAAAATATCTGTATATATATAAGCATATGTTTCTACCCACATGGAAATTTGATGTATTATAGCAGTAGCATTACAGAGGGGAGAAAGGATTGACTACTCTATACAATGTACTGGGAGTTGGTTGTAAATATGGCATGAAATAAAATTCTATTTTTATTCATAGTATACTTCAAGTAAATTTCAGCTATACATAAAACCACAAGTAAAGTTTTCAAGTTTAAAAGAAAGTGTTGGCAAATACACATTACTAAGAGAGAAAGGATATTTTTTTTACAAGTTGCAAAAATCAAAGCATAAAATAAAAGCTTGCTAAATTTGACCACATTAAAATAAAACTGTTCACTTCAACCTAAGATAACATAAATGAGTTTAAAACACAAAACTCAGGCTCACAGAATATTTTCTAAGTGTATATAAATACATAGCATTAAAATCTATCTATCTATATAAAACTATCAGGAGGAAAAGTGGGTCATATTTTATAATGCCATTTTCAGAAAACAAAAATGCTGTTAATAAGCATCTAAAAAAAGATTCAATGTAACCAGTAATTAGAGACATGCAAAATAAATAAAACAATGAGACATTATGAAATACCATGATGTATGTACAAATTAAGAAGTAAAACTGATGTTGGTATGAAACTGGAGAAACAGAACACTCACACCCTGCAGGAAGGAATGTTCCTTTCTTGGTACCAGATTTATATAAACAACATCTAGTGTGGTTAAAGATGTGTATGAAAACTGACCCAAGGGATATATCATTTCCAGCTATATATTCAAAAATTTATATGTACAGTGGATATGCACAACATTTTTTCCTGAATTGTTTCTTTAAGAAAATATTAGAAATCTCTTTAGTGTCCATTACAGAGGAGTCAATAAATAAATTGTGGCATATTCATAATAAAATACTTGAAGTCAGAATGAATGAATGAATTACAACTATTATATAACACCATAGATAAATCACAGGAATTAATTTTAGTCAAAAATATGTTATAGAATTACAAATAATATATGATTAGTTTGTATAATGTTTGAACTTTTTCAAAAGAATAATATGTATACTTTTAGACTATAAATGCATTAAGTAATAGTATAAAAGTGTATGTAAAAAGAAAAACACCAAATCAGCTAAAAGTTCAAAGTCAAATGTAGCAAATTGTTAAGATTTTATAAAACTGGCTAAGTTTTCATTGTACATTATCCACTGTAATTTTTTATAATCTCAAAAGTAGTCATGCTTGGCATGGTGGCACATGCCTGTAATTCTATCAGTTTGGGAGGCTGAGGCAGGAGGACCATGAGTTCAAATCCAGTCTCAGAAATTTAGTAAGATTCTGTCTCAAAATAAAAAAAAAATTTTAAAAAGGGCTGGGCTATGCTTAGTGGTTAAGCACCCCTAGGTTAAATTCCTGATAACCCTCTAAAAACACATTAATTCAAAATTAATCACATTTTAAAATGAGCTTATTGCATTTTCATATTAATATTGCCAATGTGTTTTAAAAAAGAATTTAATTTTCAAAAATTATACATATGTTTAACACCTAGATATATAAATATTATTAAACTGTGATGTATCAAAAATATTCATCTAAGGAAATATATTTTACATGTAGAAATGGAGTCCATCTTAGAGGACAGATATGTAAGAAATTTTCATGAAGTTGAGTTATATTTAGAGTATTTCATATAAATGAAAAACAGCATTTATTTGAACTTTGGAATTGTTTGCTTATAGTCAAGATTTATAAATAAATATGTAGAACCAAAAAAGTCCTTTGATTTGAATGAATCTCAAAATATTTAATTTCTTAAAGTTTTCATTTTTAATACTTAATAATTAAATGTTACATATGATCTTGTGAATACAAAAAAAAAAAGGCATTTCCGTTCCTTTGCTCTCTATACCACCTCCACAATATCTGTATCCTTGTCTCCTATTCAGACAACTGTTTGGACTCAGATTCAACAAATAGCCTACAGCAGAACTTCTGGGGAAGCCCTGTTAGCATTTAATATGTGGTCATCCTGTTTCTGTAATATTGCCTTAAGCTCATACCTCCAAAATCACATAACTAGATTTATGCTTGAAAACTTGGAATCATCAGTAGCTAAGGAAATACTTTTCTGTAGAAAAGTTTAAAATTTTAGTTAGCCATGTTGAATCTCAAATTACTGGATTCATTCTGGATGAAACAACTCTTAGACTTTCTGGTTCTTCATTTTTGTGCAGGGAAAGACTTTCTTTTTTTTTTTTAAGAGAGAGTGAGAGAGGGGAGAGAGAGAGAGAGAGAGAGAGAGAGAGAGAGAGAGAGAGAGAGAGAGAATTTTTAATATTTATTTTTTAGTTCTCGGCGGACACAACATCTTTGTTGGTATGTGGTGCTGAGGATCGAACCCGGGTCGCACGCATGCCAGGCAAGCGCACTACCGCTTGAGCCACATCCCCAGCCCAGGGAAAGACTTTCTTCTCTTTCCATTTTATTACTTCTCAGGACTATCAATTAGAGTTTAGTCAGGGGACAGAAAACTTATTAGGCTCTGGACTACAGCAAATTTAATATTGAGAATTGTTAACTAGTTGTAAAGTTGTTAACTATGCAACTGGAAGAGTTAGAGAATTTTAAGATATCTGGGAAGTAGTAATGTCAGAAAGCAGCTACTATCCCTGTGACTGGTGAAAAAAGGGAAGAGGATGGAATTATTAAATTTTAGACACTTAGAGAATGGACCCCATGGAGCTCCAATTTATGTTGTAGAAAAATGAGAGCTGCTAGTCAGGTTAGTATCTCTGAGGAGAAGCATGATGGAGCCAGTACTGCAAGTTCTGTAAACACTGCAATAGCTTTTTTCACAAGACAAAATTGCCACTTCTGTGGTAAAAAGTCTTACTGAAATGATTTATTTAATCACAGTGGGCATGAAGTGCATCAAAAACCCACTGGAAGGAGAGGGTAACTTTGTCATTTCTTCCAGCTCACACCCTTTTTGGAGCTTCCTCCACTGGCCGATCCTAAGAGGAATGAACTGAGAAAGGTGAAACGAATTTGGTGGAATACCAGCTCCAACATCACAGAGTTCAAAAGGTTGGAATTGGAGTGGAGAGTGAAACATTTCAATAGCTATCATTCTGTTTCTCAACATAAAAAAAGGGAGGCTGCCATTCTAGAATGGTTTTACAACAAATAGGTGTACAACTCAGATTCTTTTGCAATTTTCCAATGCTCAACCTTACAAAATCATAAACATCCTTTGAAATTCATAAATCCATCATTTATTTATGCACTCTTAAAATTTATTCACTTCATAGGAGATACTCAGTTATTTCTTATAATGTGTGTGTATATATTTTTGTTTTCCGTAGGAAGTGAATACCACCTAGCCATAAACCTGAGATCATATAGGCTTCAGAGAGGATCATCAATTGTTTAAGCCAATCAGTAGAGGAGTTCAAATGGGATGAGGGATCATTTGAAAAAAAAATATGGAAGAGACCTTATAGTCTTAAATAATGAGTTGGTTTTTAAAATTGGATGAGAAAACTTTACTAACAGAGAAAGTACATGTTAAATGTAGGCTTTCAGGGGTCCTACCAGAAGCCACATGACCTGAATTCAGCCTTACTTAACTGTAATCCTGGAGACAGTTTCATTAGTACAGGTGTGCAGCATGAGAAGATTTGAACATGCCAAAATTAGTCTGCAAGGAAAAGAAGAGGTGTTTGTTCCATCACATGGACAGACATCAACAAAAGGCTACACAGATCATGATGAATAAGGCAAACATGGCACCATGTAATAAAGTTCTGCTAACCAACCCAAAAGAAATGAAGACTATGAATTACCTTACAAAAAAATCAAAATAACTTTTTAAGGAAGATCAGTTAGCAACAAAAGAACACAGACAACTCAATAAAATAAGAAAAACAATACACCAACAAATCTACAAGTTCAACAGAGACAGATAACATAGAAAGATCTACACAGAAATTATGGAGCTAGAAAATACAATGAATGAAGTGGAAAATTCAATAGAGATCTTTAATAATAAACCCAAATTAAACACATGAAAGAATTTTTGCATTCAAAGATAGGTCATGTGAAAATATCCAATCAAGAAGGAAAAAAATACAATGAAAAAGAGTACAGAAAGACTATAGGAACTATGGGACTCCATAAAAAAAAAATGTGCTTTTGTGACTCCAGGAACAAAAGAAAGAGAAAGATACAGCAAGAGTAAAGAAATAACTTCTGAAATTTTTCTCAATATTGGAGGGAATATAGACATTCAGATTCATGAAATTTAGAGGTCACAAAAACTAATAAACCAATCTGGTAAATTTTCAGGATACAAATTCAACATACAACAATCAGTTGTATTTCTACATACAAACAGCAAGTCATCTGAAAGGAAATTAAGAAAGCAATCTCATTCATAGTAGTAATGAAAAGAATAAGAAGCTTTGGAATAAACATAACCGAAGAGGTAAAACATCTGTACACTGAAAATTACAAAATATTTATAAAGGAAATTAAGGACATAAAAATTAATAGAAAGGTATCCTGAGTTCATGGATTAGAAGACTTAATATTACCATTAACCCATAGTACCCAAAGTGACCTACATCTTTAATGCAGTACATAACAAAATCCTAATGACATTCTTTATACAAATAGAAAAAGACAATCCTAAAATTCATATTGATTCACAAAAGACCCCAATTAGCCAAAGAAATATTGAACAAGAAGAATAAGACTGAAGGCCACATACTTCTTGATTTAAAAATATATTACAATGTATCAACAATCAAAATATTATGCTACTGGATAGAAACAGACCTGTAGGCTCAGATAATAGGTTATAAACCCCAGAAACAAATTTAACCAACCTTAAACAAATTTGCTAAGAACACGAAAATAGAATAAGAATCATCTTCTTAATTAATGGTGCTGGCAAAGTAGTATGCCCACTTGCAAAAGAATGAAACTAAACATTTATTTCTCACCATGAGCTTAAAAATCAGTTAACAATGACATAAAAACTTAAATTTGAGATTAGACCTATAAAATTAATAGAACAAATCACAAAGAAAAGATCTTCTTGACTTTATTCTGGGCAATGGCTATTTTCATATGACAACAAAAGCAAAGACAATGGTCAGGCCTGGTGATGTGTACCTGTAATTCCAGTGATTCAGGAGGCTGAGACAGCAGGATCGCAAATTCAAGGCCAGTCTCAGCAATTTAGGCAGAACCTGTCTCAAAATTAAAAGAGCTGGGAATGTTACTCAGTGGTAAAATGCCCCTGAGTTCAACTCCCAGTTCTTCCAAAAAAAACCAAAAAACAAAAAAAAAAACAAAACAAGGCAAAACAAAACTACAGGCAATGGAAGCAAAAGTAGACTAGTGGGGTTACACCAAACTAAAACACTTCTGCAAAGAAAAGGAAGCCATCTGCAAAGTGAGAAGACAATCTTTGAATGGGAGAAAGTCTTTGTAAGACATATATACCATATGGGATCAATATAAAATAGGTATTAATTTAAAAAAATTCAACAGCATACTACCAAAGTAGCCAATTGAACAAATGGCTGAGTAGACCTAAGAAGAAATTTTTCAAAAGAAGACAAAAAAATGTCTGACTGGTACATGAAAAAATGCTCAACAGCACTAGTCAGCAAGGAAATGCAAATCTAAACTATAATGAGATGCCACTTCACACTTATTAGAACATATCAAAAGATAAAAGATAGTAAGTGTTGAAGAGGTGGAGAGAAAGGAACTCTGGCACACTTTTGTTGGGAATATAAACTAGAATACTCTTTATGAAGAGCAGTAAGGGGATTTCTGGAACTAAAAAACAGAACTGCCATATGATGCAGCAATCCCACTTCTGGGTATATATTCAAAGGAAATGGTTGTGAAAAACTAGTGACACATGATCACTGAAGCCTTACAATAGACATGATATGGAAAAAAATTGAGTGTTGGTTGATGAATATATAAAGAAAATTTGATACACACACACACACACACACACACAGCCACACAATGGATTATCATTCAGCTTTTTAAAAAAAAAACCTGGAAATTCTGTCATTTGCAACAACATGGATGAACCTGTAGGATATTATGATTAAAAAAAAATAAGCCAGACAAAGAAACAAAAAATTCTCCATGATATCACTTATATATAGAATCTAAAAATGTTGAACTCATAAAAACAGAGTACAGAATAGTGGTTGTCATGGATGGGGCCAGAGCTAAGGCAGAAATGTTGGTCAGAAGATATAAAGGTTAAGCTATGCAGGAAAATAAGTTCTAGAGATCTAATTTATAGCATTATGACTGAAGTTAATAATACTGCATTATACACATGGAATATGGTAAGAGTCAATCACGAATGTTTTCATCACACACAAGAAATCGTATCTATATGAGGTTATGCATTTGTTGATTAGCTTAATTGTAACAATCATTTCACAATAAATCAACACTTCACATGGTAAACCTTAAATATATGTGATTTTATTTGTCAAGTATAAGTATACCCTAAGAAAACTGGAAAAAATGTCTGAGCTTCTGAGAAAACAAAATATACATTTAAAAATGTCAAAATCAGATTTACATTGGCTATGTTGTTGATGTAAGAGAAAGACAAGAGAGAAGTCTGTTATTTATTCAGCAGATAAGCATATAAGAAAAAGCTTCACAATGACTGGAAAGGTTGAGTTATTATTGCAGGAACTAAGTAATGAAGCCAAACCAGAGAAAGAGGACCTGAACAATATATATTACTTTTCACCTATTTTTTTTTCTACAGCAAACCTCCCATTTCTACATATGATAGATGAGGTGCTAAAATTGTTTTCAATGTAGGTGGTTAGCCTCTGCTTCTATGTTCATAATACAGCTGTCCCTTTCCATGTTAATTTTTAAGAATTATAAAATAGTGCCAAAATCAGATACAGTTCAAACAGAAAAAAAACATACAAAGTCCTCATTATATTAAGTTTTATTTTCAGATTATAGTATGTTGTGTGGGATATATACATAAATAATGAAATAATAGACGAAAGAACTTTATTAAGGTGAGGCAATCCAAACTGGGATTTAAAATATTACCTCCCACTGTTGATAAAGTTAAAGATGGATATTGTTTAACATACAGCACGCACTAAACAAGTTAAGTGAAGATCATGAGTCAGTAATCCAGTAATAGATACAAGACATTATATTAATATTTATTAATATTAATATTTATAAAATTTATTAAGATTAATAAAGTTTTAATTAACCTAAAGAAGAGAGGAAAGAAAAAATAAATAACAATAAGGTATATTTAAAATTCACTGAGTCATTAATTGCATTAAATATGTTATATATAAACACTCCAATGAAAAGTAAAGGAGCATCAAAATAATATCTATAAGAAATCCATGTTAAACATAAAGATGCATAGAGGTTAAAGAAAAATAATATAAAAAGATGTGACCTTCAACCACTAATAAGAAATCTGAGGAAGTTATATTTGGGACTACATTAAAATGAAGATCCCACAAATCAAACATACAGAATGTAGCCAAGGTAGTAAAGAAAGAAATTTAAAGCTTGAAATGTTTGTACCAAAAAAGAGAAAAAAAAAATTCACATGAATGATCTGGGCTCCATTTTAGGAACCTTGACAAAGAAAATTGAATCAAATTAAGTATAAGAAAGGGAATAATAAAGGCAAAAGGAAAAAAAATCAATGACAGTGAAGACCTCTTCATAGACCAATCTGCTGAGAATAATCAAAACAAAAGGTTAAGACATAACTTATCAATATTGTGAATAAAAAGAGGGATATTGCCTCATTTCAAAAACATTGTGCTGAGCCACAGAAGCTAGACATTTATACGAAATTCTAGAAAATCAGCAAACTGAGGTATAGGGCAACCTGTTGCCCCCAAAATTGGAGAAACAAGTGAATACAGACACTCATGGTTTATAAGAGCAGAAACCCAAGATCAGAAACCAGTACCATGACAGAAAAACAAACTGTAACTGATAAACTGCTGGAGGTTCAATGTGAATGAGTTTAAGAGTTAAGAACTCTAGGGAGGTCCAGTCTTGGGGGTAGGTGACACACTTTCATATGTTTTACCTCTAGGAGCCCTACCAGATTGTCACAGTGAGAAGCAGAGAAAAATCCTCTATGCTTCAAGCAGTGGGAAGGTGAAAACAGTCACTTTTTAAATATATAAAACATTCTGTTCTATTTAACAAGATCTGTCCTCAAGGGAAACTCCTTTATCAGAGCCTAACCAACTGGGCTTTTATCAGAGTCTAATCAACCTGAGAGAAAGAAAATACCCAGTCCCAGACCACATTAAGCCCTCCACATTGGGGAAGGGAAATACCCAACTCCTACCTCTTCTAGCCACATCATCTCACCAAACAGGAAAGGGAAGCACTTACAAAAGTCATACCCAGAAGGCTCATTACACAGCTGACATCTAATCACAGATTCATAGAATTGACCCTCTCTCCCCATATCTTCCAGTTCATCAATAGGGTTCCTGTTTCAAAACAAGATATTACAAATGAAACAACTACACCTCTTACAAGTTTATTGCTTCTAGCCACAGAAAATAGTAAACACAGTCCAATTCCTAGCCAGATGAACATAAATATCACATTAAAAGTCTACCTACCTCAGCTCTTTTTTAATAAGTATATCATGTTCAGCTTTTAACAATATGAAGAAGGCATACTAAAAGACAGAAACACGGGGCTGGGGTTGTGGCTCAGTGGTACAGTGCTCACCAGACACGGGTGAGGCACTGGGTTTGATCCTCAGCACCACATAAAAGAAAATAAAATAAAGGTATTGTGTCCATCTAAAACTAAATATATATGAATATTTTTTAAAAAGAAATATTTTGAAGAGATAGAACAAGCATAAAAACCAGACTCAGATATGGCACAGATTTATGATTATTAGATTTGGAATTTAAAGCTACTACAATTAACATGAAAAAAGCTACAATAGATAAAATGTAAGATCAGATGAAAATATTGGCAGGAATAATGGAAACTCTAAGAATGAATCAAAGAGAAATGCTATGAATCAAAAACACTATAAAAATGAGAAGTTGCTTTTATGGTTTCATCAAGAGACTGGACACAACTGAGGAAAGAATCAGTGAAATTTAAGAAATGTCAATATAAATTTCCAAATCAAATGCAAAGGGAAAAAAAGAATGAAAAATAACAGAATATCCAAGAGCTGTGAGATAATTTTAAAAGGGTATAAGATTTGTTTAAGAGGGAAATCAGAAAGTGAAGAAAGAGAAAGGAACACAGAGATGTTTAAAATAAAAATGACTAAGAAATTTCCAAAATTAATGATACCAAACCTTTTATCCTAGAAGCTCAGAAACCACTGAGCAGGATAATACCAAAAATCTATACCTTGCCATAAAAATTCAAATTGCAGAAAATCAAAGATAATGGGTAATTTTTCAGAGAAGTCAGAGAATGGGAAAAACACATCAGTTGAAAAAGAGCCAGTATAAGAATTAGATTAGACTTCTCCTCAGAAACTACACAAGCAAGAAGAGAGTGGAGTGAGATAATTAAGGCATCAAAAGAAAAAATATCATCATCCTCATTTTATATATTTTGTACAATTTAAATTAAAAAGAAAAAAGTAAAAAAAATGAATAAAAACATTCTCAGATAAAAGAAAATTGATGTTTTCCCAAAAAACATTTATTGAAGTAACTTTTCTATTATGTTCTTGAGATCTTTGTGAACAACCAATTGACCAATTGACCATAAATAATCAGATTGATTTCTGGGTTCTCTAAAACAACAAACAAACAAATCTAACCTAGAATACAGAACACATATCATGGAGCCAATTTTGTGCATTTTATGTCTTTCATTTTTTTTTTTGTATTTCAGAGAGTTCAAATATTTCAGAGTTATTCCTCTTCTAGACATATCTGGATGTGAGACAAAGACCTTAATTTCTTGGTGGGGGGCAAGCAAGTATTGTCATGGGTTAGTTTTTTTTTTTAATCACTATAGGAGATTTTTTTATTTTTTTTTCCTTATTTGATCTCTCCAGTCTCTTATCTTCTCCTTTTCTTCTTTTATCACACTACCCTGGGCTTGGTTATGTTTACTTGAATAGATAAATCACTTTAGTAAAAAAAAACTGTGAATTGTTGAGCAGTAGTCATCTACTTACAATCTATTTCTTATGGCAAAAGCTAAAGAATTAGATAATATAATAAAACTGATGAGGAATAAAATAATGGGCACACAAATATATGCACACACTTACCATAGCTATACAAATGGAACATAAGAATGCTGCTACAAATTTTTCCTGGCATCTGGAAAAAGAAACTGGGTCACCACACTTAGACTAGACTTCGAACTGTAATCTCCTTTAAACTGGTCATGGATTTTTCCAGAAAGTGCTTTAATGGATAACTCAAATATCATAGTCTATTTCTCTCACCATAAATATTTGCTCATATTTATTCACTGTTATTCTGATGGATTTTTATAGCAAATAAAAAGGTCACATTTCTCATATTTTTATAAGAAACTCACGTGAGTGAAATCTGCTTCATTCTAAAATAACCATAGTATAGCAACAGTCCTAGCATGTCACAATTAAAGGTGGAATATCTTCATGTAAGCTAAAACACTGCATGACTTTTGAGTCTTAAAATTAAATATTTTCTTCAATTAACTACATATCCATTCATAATAACAGAATCTGAGAGGCAATCACTAGCAAACCAGACCCCAACTGAAAATAGTGTAGATGTCCCCTCCACAGATGACATAAACCAAAATGCCAACCATACATTATCACCTTAGAAAATAAGCAGATATTTTAACAATACATGTGGATTTAGACTTGTCAAGTAAGCTACAAAGTAATGCATTTATTTAATTGGCAAATACTTTTTCAGTTCCTTTTATACGCCTGGCATTGTTAAGTACTTAACATGTAATGATGATATGACAGACACACTTCCTGCCTTCAAGATAAAGTTGAGCTAGAGAAACTACAAGTAGATGAGGAATTATGAATAATTAATGACCATAGACTATTCAGTGCATTGGAAATCCCATCAAGGTAGCTATCCTGGATTATAGGAATTAATGCAGTATTCCTTGAAAAAAGATACTTAAACTAAGGTCAAGGAATGATAAGATATGGACAGGAAGAGTGGAAAGTAGGGCAAGAAAAGGCACTTCCTGTAAAATGGTGCATCTGTTGTTCTCAGACTTCAGGAAAGAAGACTCAGCCTTCCAAAAATGGAAAGTAGGTCAGTATAAAGAAAAAAAGATAGGTAAATGTATTAATACATAGATAGACAGATAGATGTTCGATAGTTTGTCTTTAATTTTCAAGTGTATAAATCATTGTCTCATTATTAAAACATTTAATTTTGCAAAGTACATGAAAAAGTCTGCTAAAATATTTCTCAGTAAATCACACGCTCTCCCATCCATTGCCTGGATCATTATGTCCTACAATATATTTTTCTTTACCTTTCTTTCTTTTTTACTGGTGATTGAACCCAGAGGTGCTCTACCACTAAGCTATATCCCCAGCCCTTTATATTTTATTTTTAGACAAAGTCTTGCTAAATTGCCTAGGCTGACCTTGAACTTGCCATCATCTGACTTCAGCCTCCAAAGTTGCTGGGATTACAGGCACCACCTAGCCTGGCTTACAATAATCTTCTAACTGATCTCCACAACTCTTGTTTCCTTCCTATCACTCCCTCACACCATGCCAAGTGTTTTTCTTTCAAGCCAAATTTGATCTTGATCAAGTCACTCCCCTGCTTAAATCCTTCACTGTCTTCCCACTGCCCTAGGATAAAGATAATCCTCTGTAGCTCATCTTGAGTGGGCTGGCCCCTGTCACCTCTGTAACCTCACTTGCTATACTCTCCCCAGTGATACCTGGGCTCCAGCTACCATGACTTTTCTTTCAGATCAATGTCTTTTGCTGCAACACAGCCTTTAAATCATTTGTTCTCTCAGCCTGAAGCCCACTTCTGCCTTACTTTTGCTTTATTTACTCCGACTCTTCTCAAATATCCCTCCATTTGGAAAAATTCCTGACCACTCTATACCCTTCATACCAGGAATAATCAAATCCTTGTATTATGTACTTTTTCAGAGGCCTACTATCTCAATTTATAGTACTTATTTCCTTTGTATATATTTGTTCTATAATTATTAGATTACTGTCCATGTCCTGTAGTAGGTCATAGGCATCATGAGAACAAGGGGCTACAGAATCAAAATGCCAAAAAGAGAGGGATTCTAGTGTGCTATTGTACTCTCAACTCTTAGCCAGTACTTGGCACATATCACGCCTTAATAAATATTTGTCAATTAAAGGATTAGTGCTATAACAAAAAGCTAGTTAAAGGCAAACAATCAATAACTTTTAACTGTAACTAAAAAGAGCAAGTCTACTGAAGTTTGACCAATGGCCAAAAAGCCAAGAAGCATAAATTGAAGTTCAGGGTGCATCTATACTTTTGCAAAACCATGAATTATGTCACAATGCATTAATTTCAAGCCTCTACATGCTTACGTTCACACAAAGATCAGCTCTCCTAAGACTTGGAAGAAAATGGAAGACCATTTTAAAGGTGCTTAAATATAGAGTTTCTTCTAGAGAGTCTTATTTCTAAGTACAAGCTTGTTTTTGTGTAAGGTAGCCCTTCCCCTAGGTTGTATCACTGTCTGTCTCTGCAATGCTAGGGAGACAGTAGGCAATCCTGCTAGAGTTTGGATGTAGGAATTATTCCTTACATGAAATGAGTAATGCAGTGTACAACATAATGAAAGATCCAATACCTGAACTCTGATGGCCCAGTTTAAAAATTTCTGTTCTTTTACTAACTCTGCATGAACTTGGGCAAAGTATTAAACCCTTACATAAGACAGACTATCAGAAGGAATTTAAGGACTCTGGTTATCTTCTTGTTGACAAATATAACACCTGAGAATCATTGCTGGTTTCTCTGGGAGAGAAAAACATTTTTTATACCTCATAGAATCAGAATTCTATAGTTAGATATAATTTTTTTCTGTTCCTTTTTAAATTTTGATTTAAATTTTAATTTGACAAACAGTTTCTTGGCTACTGCCTCAGAAAGAGAAGTAGCTTCATGAGTTTTCATATTTTTAAATCATGTTTATTTTACTTTCTTTGATTTCTTAAATCATGTGTTTACTGGATATTCTATGGTGATATTGAAGAAGAATGAAAATCAATACATGAAACATTGTATTGGGCTAATTTCTTTAGGAAAGTACCTTTAAGACTGCATCCCACCCATGATTTTAAAACAGTTTTTGTTTTTGTTTTCCTGCTGAATGTATGAATCACCGTTTGTGATGCATGATTCTTTGCTGTTATTTTTCTGTTGATGTGAAAGATAGCATAATGACACATAGATCATCATCTTAACATTACCATCAAAATCCTCTAGTGCCCTAGACCTTGTTTACAATCTTTATGAAAAAGCTCTCTCTTGATTTATATTGCAACTGTTGTAAGGAGATTTTTAAAAGATATTCTTTAGAAGAGAGGTTTTTTATTTTATTTTTTAATGTTCTTAAATTTTACAATGTGAAACTTGAGTCTATTCATTTATATTTTCTACTCCTTAAGAGTTCATTAAAATGTACTTTTTTTAAAAAATAAGGTAAAATTTCATGGTAATGAAAAAAAACAAGAGTGGGGGCATTAGTAAACTAGAACATATCAACACATTTCTGAAATAATGGCAAGTGAATGAAGGGTACTCATTGAAGCTGAAAGGTAACACCACCTTCTAGAATGTATTCCAAAGACCCTGCTTGTATATAGGAAGTCAGTGTGTCTGCAGAACCCTAGTCTCCAAGGCAAGGTTGAGACACATCAAGAATTTCTTCAGAACAAATTCCCTCTTGCCTTGCTGTCCTGATTCTTCTGCTTATAAAGTTTTTCTTTAATATCTCTATATTATCTTCTATCTCATTTTGTTCAAGGCTCTCCTCAAATGCCACTCTATCAAGGAGGTAATGTTGAACTGGTTTATTTAAACAAGAACTATCTCTTCCCCTTTCCCTAAATTCACCATTCTGTATTTATTCTACTCTGCTTTCATTTTCTTCATAATACCAAACATACTATGTTTCATATTTTAATTTTTTCAATCTATCTCTTACCAAAGAAGTACAAAATTTATCTGTTTTGTTGACTCCTATATTCTCTAGCACCTTAGCCACAACCAAGAAAGCTCCAAATAATTCCTAGGCTAACCATATAAATTTGTGGATTAAATGACTCAACAATTGAAATGTGAATATCAACTGTAAGTTGCCTTTACTCCATCTTTTTTAACCTCTTCTTCTTCTTCTTTTTTTTTTTTTTTTTTTTTTTGGTACTGGAGATTGAACCCAGGGGTGCTTAGCCACTGAGCCATATCCCCAGCACTTTTTAAATATTTTATTGGAGACAGGGTTTCTCTGAGTTTCTAAGTTGCTGAGGCTGGCTTTGAACCTGGGACCCTCCTGCCTCAGCCTCCCAAGTCGCTGGGATTACAGGCATGCATCACTGTGCCCAATATCTTCTTTTTTACTTCTTATGTACAATATTTAAAATATGTAGTAGTCAGATATTTATCCAAATTTGTTAGCATAGGGTAAAGGAGTACTTTAAAGAAAGAATAAAGGCTCTGAAGCAGAGTGTACCAAATAGCATAGCTGTTGATGCTTTGAGTATGTTAAGGTTCCCAGTTTATCGACTAGCTGTCGGTCAGTTCACCCAAGTGCACACACTTCCTGTCAACTTATTTACTGCTTTATTCTTAAACACGATAATCAATGGAGAACTGCCATGTAATTTTTTGACGAAAGCATGTGGCATGGCAGAGAGTAAGCAGAAAAAGCAAAAACATCTTTCTCTAGAAGAAACAAAAAAATAAGAAACAGGCACATTTTAAACAAAATCTAAATAATATCCTTAGAGAGATTTAAGAAAATATTGCACCCTCAAATTGAGAGCAAGATACTATGAAGAAGGATCAAAGCTAACACAGAGCACTTTGGTAATTAAAAAATATGCTAAATGAACTTAAAAATCAAAACAAAGGAAAATAAAATAGAAATCAAAGGAATACTCCATGATATAATTAAAAAAATGAACTCATAACAAAGAGAATCAGGTCAGGATGTCTAAGTCTTAATTGAAAATGAAGAAAAGCATGGGTCTTTGGATTCAAATCACTGCTGACTATGAAGAAGAATTAATGTCAAAATTCACACCCCTAGAAACATCACTGAGAACCTACAGAAAATTAAACAAACTAAAAGTTCCCAGTAAAGTGGAACAAACAATGTTAAGAAAAAAACTGGCCCCCAACAAAGAATGATAGTCATATTGGCATAAATTTCTCCTCTGCAACACTGGAAGCCAGCATTCAGAGATATTGAATTCAAAATCTTAAAATGAGTTTCAAATCTATATTCCAACACCCACAATACTATTAGAAAATTATGAAAGGAGACACTTCAAGAATTTTAATGGCTTGGAAAATTTACCTATCATGGACTCTTGCTTAGAAAATCACTTGAGAATGTTTATAAGAAAACTGATTAAGAACATTTTTTAAAAGGAAAGAAAGAGTTGGGATCCATGATTTAATAAAACCAGGAAAGGGAAATCTTGTAAAGTCATCTCTGTGGTAGTCTAAGGATCAACTAGATGCAATCTTTGAGGGAAAAAGGATATCAGTGTTACAGAAAAGGAAGCATGATTGAAACTGAAAATTAGGATAAAAGCATAAAATACAAGTGAAAAAAGGAAACTGGTAAATACAAGAAGTATTAAGTTAAACTCTAGTCTTCTTCAAAAAAGAAATGAATTCTAAGTAATTGATTAGTCAGAAGCCATATGACATTAAAAATATAGTTTCTTTCCTCATCTTACAAATACACACATCTATGCCCTCCCACCCACCCACCCACATACATATCATACTTATATACATATAAACACAATCTGGGAAGAAAATTATATAACAAATATAATCCCAATGTGAAGCAACCTAAAATTTGGTACACTTTTTGAATTCATAGTGCAATGTTGGAAAGGAGTGTCCATTGAGCATTCCTCAAGCTCTGGAGATTTGAGAGTAGAATTGGGGGTAAGATGAAGCAATCCCAGCACACTAGCTCTTCATAGAATCTGATCCTCATAGTCACAGCCAAGCAAATGCTATTTCTTGATTTATACCAGGAGACTTAAAAATGTAGGCAAGACACAAGGTTTACTGATGTTTATGCAATATAATGTGAATGTTGAAAATTAATCTTGAAGAGGGGAACAAATATATAGCTGACAGAAATTAGAATCTGGCTAGGAAGAGATATGAACAGAAACACAGTATATAAGCATACTTATTTCACAAGGTGTAGAATCAAGAGCTACTGTGTACAAAGTTAGTAACAGAAACATAATGCAGTATACAAGAAAATACTGTGATGCAACGGATGCCATAATTATTTTGTGGGAAAAGGAAGATGTATGTGAACTAAATATTAATGTACAATATGAGAAAGCCTGTATATAATGTTTGAACTGATAAATTAAGAGAGGAGAAAATAATTATATTAATCAGAATTATGGAAACATCTACTGAAACCCAAACTAGACATGGTTAAAATTTAAGAAGAGAAAAGATAGGGAAAGTCCTTCCCTACTTTTTTCCAATCCTTTTTTTTTCACAAAGTACATATATTTTTTGATGAATTATAATTTAATGTTTTAAAAACATGTACAGATCTTTTCATTAAGTGCTTAGAATTCTGGACTGACTGAGCATTTTCTTATAAATATAAAGAATACTAATGATAAATAAAAGGACATATATTTGTTTAGCTTTTAACTTTGCTATAACTTCAAACTCACAGAAAAAATTCTAGAATTCCTACTTTTTTATTTATATATTTCCTATTTCCTCAAATTATTTGTGCTATCCTTTTTTGCTATCTTTATTTGAAAACAAATTGCAGACAGGCTATTTTATTCCTAATTCTTCAGTATAAATTTCTTAAAGAACAAGTACTTTCCATTATATAATCGCAGTACAATTATCAAAATAAAAATATTTAATGTTGACACATTGCTATTACCTGTTGCAAAGTTCATATTCAAATCTCCTCACTATCCAATAAGGCTAACAATATTTTTCCTAGGCCAGCATCTGATCCAGGATAACAAATGCGTTAGTGGTCATGTCTGATTAACATGAAATAGTTCATCATTCTTTGTCTTTCATGACCTGAACATTTTAAGGAATAAGGAAACTATTTTATAAATCATTTTTCAGTTTGAGTTTGTTTGATATATCCTCTTGCTTGGATTCATGTTGTACATTTTAGGCAGGGATAACAAAAGAAAATTTCATTGTTTCTAGAACATCCCACCAGAATGTACATGTCAAATTTGTTCCATTACTGGTGATGCTATCTTTGATGCTTTGGCTAAGGTGGAAGCTCTCAGGTTTCTCTGTTATAAGTTGGAATTTGCCTTTCTGCAAATGCTGAAGAAATCTTTGACAATATGTAAACATTTGGTTCCTTATCACATTTGTATTCACTAGTTTTGGTGCAGAAATTTGGTACTTTACATGGTAAGAACTAAAAAGAAAGTTTTGAGAAATAATAATCTTTCATTTTTATCACAATATTTGAGAATTATCCATAAATATATAAGCACTTCGAAATGATAACAAGGCTATTGCAACTACCAGTAACTTAGTTAACTTAATATTTAAATCACTATTTATAATTGTTTTTAAAAAGTCTTGAGCCAGACATGGTGGCACATGCCTGTAATCCCAGAGGCTTAAGAGGATGAGGCAGGAGGATTGCCAGTTTGAAGCCAGACTTAGCAACATAGCAAGATTCTGTCTCATTGTTTAAAATAAATAAATAAATAATTTGAAAATAAGAAGTATTTTCTCCTAGGTTTACATTTAGTAATTTAGGACATTTCTACCAAAGGCTGGTAATTAGTTGACTCTAATTATACTTCACTGAATTGCTATGAAGCTTAAATAAAGGTTATGCTAAGTTTTTAATTGTACTTTGAAAAGGATTAGTCCTGTTTATCCTATCAGCACAAGTGCTAGATATTTGTATCCTCTATTCCCTAAAAATCAGGGAGTGGAATTATAAGAGATAGAAATAAAATCACCAATAACTATCTTTAGAGGAAAAAAAGAGAACCAAATAATACATTGGTGTCATTAATTGTGAAGTTCAGAAAAACAAAAATAATTAGAAATAAAATAAAAATGATCAAATGTCAGTGACAGAAAATAATGTCCCTGAGAATATAGCTTCAAAAATAATAATATAGAAATTTGTCTACTTTGGATAAACAATTGTATTATGTTCATTTAAAAGGAAATGTGCTATAAACCTAAAACTACTACTAATATTTTTAAAATCCTCATCAAGGTTTTCGATGAGTATGGTTAATATTTTGGGAAAATTTGAGTTTAGTCTTGAAGTAGAGATAATAAGGAAGGAATTCTGTTTTCTAAATACAAAGCGCTATATGTGATAAAGGATAGGAAAGGATGTCAGTAAAAAGTCTTGGAGGGACAGAAAGGAGAAGTAAGACTTGCATACTTATGTATATAATGAATAAAAGAGAGAATAGTGAAAAAATACAAACTACTATTCCTTTGGAAAATTTAGAGCATGACTGTGGGATTTTTTTTTTTTTAATCAGTAATGGTGGGTACCAGTTTTATGGGGAAGTTGCCTTGTTCCATTTTATCATAGCAAACTTTCGGAATTGGCAGCACACAAATGTGGAGATGGCCTACCAGCAGTTTGAGTAGGGGACAGAGAGACAGACCAGTGCTATTAACACTGAGTCATCTTTCATGACTCAGATGACATTATGGCCGTCCTGATGCCTTCTAGAAAAAGCAAAGACAATACGAGGGCACAGCGTTTTTGACACAGCTTAAAATGTGGCAGAAGAAGAGAAACCATTGGAGGTATTTCAGTGTTCAGAAAAGAAATAAGTGACAGCACCATTCCCAAATCTGAGATTAACAGTGGCCCCATGCCTTTCCTTTATTCATGTCTCTTCAACCCATCTTTTATCCCAGTTCCCATTGCCTATTTCTTAGCGCAAGCCTTCATCATTCCCTGTGTCAGTCAGCTAATGGTCTCTGCCTGTCACTCTGGGACATTCCTCTCCCAATTTACTCTCTGCATTTCTGTCAGGATGATCTTTTTGAAATGTTCATCTGTCCAAAATGGTCCCCTAATTAAAGTCCTTAGTGACTCTTTCATGCCTTTACATTAAAATCCAAATTATGATACCAACCTATTTATTACTTGAGATTCACAAATCTCTTATGCTGGATCTTCTAAAAATGTTAGATGTTTTGTCTGAAATAGCCTCCCTTTTCCTCCTTGCCTGGGTAATTCCTACTTGTCCTTAAAGAATTAGGTCAAATGCTACCTCCGTGAAGCCTTCCCTATCCCTGTAAAAGGTGTCCTTCTTGCACGCTTATGTAAGATTATATGCTTTTCTGTGTCCCATGAAAATTACTTGAGTAATTTGCACAGCCTGAAAAATAATCATGCTCAGTAACCACTAGTTGAGTAAAAGAGCAAAAAAGTATATGAAAATAATTCTTCAGAAACAGGGTGCCTATGTTACAGAGAACAAAAGGAAATAATTTATATCAAAAGAATGCATCAAAATAACTGCTCAATTGGTCTAGAAGCTCAAGGAAAACAATAAAAGTTTAATTGACATGGAATGGTTTACAGTAGATAAAGTAAGTATAATCCACTCTAATCGTAGGTCTCCCTCATAAAAGTCTGCTGTTTAATCCACACTATTCTAATAATATCATAGCTACTAAATGCCACATAATAGCCATCTGGATAGCCAAAGACCCAGATATGCATACTTTATCTTTCCAAACTAAAACAATAAATTTATTGCATATATACTCTTTAACTTTATTATATAATTAGAAACTGATGAAAGTGGTTAGTATCTATACAAACTTACTAAGAGCAACAACATTATAACAAAGACTACAGTATAGAGGGCAAAGTTTTCAACAAAGTTTTTCTCCAAAAATCATGTGCCTGCAAAGAAGCAATACAGTCACTACTGAGTAGAATTCATTTTGCTGATATAAAAATGTGGGAAGGGAGACATTGGAGGAGAACTTGTCCTGGACATTGATTTATGACCAAGTCATGCCTTATAAACAGCTTAGAGACTTAAAGTTTGAGAAACCATCCCAAGCTGGCTAGAATGAAAAGGGAAGGGGAGGTTTGTGGTGAGTACCAGAAGTGAAATATGAAAGCACAAGCTAACCAGGGGTGAGACAAAGAGAGAAGGAACCACAGGAAAGAGGAAATCTGGAGGTGGTCATATGTATACCAGACACCATCATATTTTCCCATGCCGGGCATCTGCTGGATTTCTAGCATGATGATATGTGGGTTGATCAAACTATATAATGAACAAAAGAGAACAATCAAGTGCTGAGGTCTCTCAAATAAAAATCTAAAAAATATTTATTTTTGTCAAGTGGAATGGAATGCTATATTTATTGTTGTTCACTAATATTTCCACCTAAAACAGATGCTCATGTCCTATTGCCATACATCATCAGCTGGGCGTGGTGGTGCCTGCTTGTAATCTCAGTGACTTGGGAGGCTGAGGCAAGGAGGATCATGAGTTCAAAACAAGCCTCAGCAAAAGTGAGGTGCTGTGCAACTCAGTGACACCCTGCCTCTGAATAAAAAATACATAATAGGGCTGGGGATGTGGCTCAGGGGTCAAGTGTCCCTGAGTTCAATCACAGGTACCCACACAAAAAAAAGAGTATACCATCAGCTGGAAGTAGCCATGAAGATGATTGCCTCTCTGAAATATTTATTGCTCTTTTGCAAATTATACAAAATCTATTGCTTGTATTGAGCAACCACAACATTTTAATCTCAATTCCAAAAATATAGGCTAAAAAGGATTATTACATTTTCCAAATGCTTATTAATACCTCCTAATGACAAGGATTTAAAGTATTGGGTTACTTGACCAATTTCCTTACAAATTCTACTAAAAATTTAAACCACATAGTAATAAGCAAAACCAATAAAATCTTTAAAAACAAATAAACTTTAGGGAATTTTTAAACTCACATTAATTAAACTTGTTTCAGTCCAAAATATGTATAAACAGTGGAATGTAAAATGTAATTTGGTCTAGAATCTACAGACACATTCATATATACCAAAACAATTGTGCTTAAATGGACTACTTTGATGGAATTGAAGGAATTTACCCATAAAAAACATGTCAACAGGTTTCTGTAACATCAGTAATATTGGGTCAGTGTGTATTGAATTTTGTACAGATGGCAAACTATAACTTATTTCTTATTGTCCCTGAAACCATATAAAATCGATGGGGTTCTATGGCCTTCAGATATCAAGAGAATCCCTTCTACACACTTAGGGAAATTAACAAATTTGTTGATGCAAGCCACTTGAATAAAGTACAAGATGTTTCAAAAGTGAAAGGGACAGAGGAAAAAAAAAGTGATGGGGAGGAGGAATATTTCTGTTATTATGAGATCAATTCGAAATCAACATCTCAAAAAATGGCTTCTGTTGAATAGTATGATAAGATACTGAGCTTATCAGCATGACCTCTGCAGTTGACATGCATGCATTGTCCAGAACCCCCTGATCTGTGAAAATTGTCCTCAGTAATCCTGTACAGCTTGAATGATTCTGTCTCAGTCCAAAATCTGACTAATCTGACATCTTTCTTGGCCTGGGCACAGCAGTGCTTGAGACATAAGCATGACAGCAAAGCTGGACCTATGACAGTCTTCCTGGGGACTGTGGCCAGAGCTGTCAGGAAAAAAAAAAAATTCTCCATTGGGAATCACAAGCTATAAAAACTTTATTTTCCTGGTACTTCCAGAAGCCATGTTTAAGGCTTGTGAAATTGTGTTATCTGAGAATGGACACAGATAAGCAAAGCTATGAGGTGGAGCAAGGTAGAGTTCTCACTCATTGAAACCTTGATCTAGCTGAGTCCAGCATGAGAAAGGTGCTCATTTTTGCCCTCTCAAATATGAAAATGTGTGAATTACCTATATATTTTAAATTATACTGAGTTGCATTGTTACCACTGTAATTAAAGGAGAGATCTAATTAGTCTACAATGAATAGCTTAAATAAATGGCTCCCAAACATTTAGCATGCAAGTGTAACTGTAATAATTCAAAGACCATTCTCCTTCTATTCCACTCATAGACATTCATTCATTTCCACTCTTTCTGCATCTTATTGTGCTTCTGGGTTCTGTACCAAAATATACTAACTTTTTAAATTGATCTGTGAATCTTCCTTTCACTCTTCACACAGATTCTGAATCCTTTATGCAGGCTAGGTGGATATTTTAAAAAGAACAGACTTCTAAACAGGGATGTCTCCAGAAAGTTTCCAACAGTAAATATATATTATTTCTAATATTAACCAGACCTCAGCAAGGAACACATGGACCAAAGGCCTCAAGACAGAGTGTGTGCTAGCTGTAGGGTCCATCTTATTTCAGTCCTTTGCTTTTAACTCACATTCAACTGTAAATTTGCACTATTAGTAACTAGAGAAGCTGAAGCAGAAGGATCCCAAATTCAAAGCCAGCATCAGCAAGATAGGGAGAACCTCATCAACTTAGGGGCACCCTGTTTCAAGATAAAAAATGAAAATGATTGGGGATGTAGCTCAATGGTAAAATGCCCTGGGTTCAATATCCAGTACCAAAACAAAAAAAACAAACAAACCAATATTTGCATTATTAATTCACCTATCTTTATTGACCTTAGAATGCACAACTGAGGAAGCTTTATATGGTATCCTGATGTTTTGAAATCATTTCCTTAAGAAAGTGATGATAAATAGGGCTTCAGTCTGTCATTTGCATGCCAGTCACCTGTAGGGCTCTATAAGACACAGTCTCTCAGGTCTCCCTCAGGTGCTGCTAGATCGGACTCAGAAGACAAAGTCTAGGACTTCACATTTTCAACCAATTCTCCAACTGGCTTAGGAACATAGTTTGAAATTGCCAGAATTGAACCCATACATAACTTTAAACACTAACTTAAATAAGTTAATGTTAGCTTATTCTTAATGCCTTATTTCAGTGATCTGTTACTTTCATGGGAATATGAATCACCTGGGCCTTGTTAAAATGCAGATTCAGCAGCTCTGTGGTGGGACTCAAGATTCTGCTTCCCCAGCAAGCTCCCAGTTACACACATATTGTAGTCCATGGGTGACACTTAGAATAAGGAGGATTAGCACATTCCACAAATGATATGATATATATATATATATATATATATATATATATACACATATACACATACATATATACATACACACATAACACAGTTATACACATACATATTCATATATATTGTATATATGTATATATATATATATATATATATATATATATATATATTTAAGAAGATTAAGTGAATATTATTGACTTGTATTTCTGGGCTTCTGGGCTATGGAAACTAAGGAAAGATGACAGAGATAATACTAGCATATGGAAACATATGGAAACACAAATTATGTCAAACTGTAGAGTTGTTGAAGAAACTCTACAAAATTTCTTTCCTGACCGCAAAATCAAATAAGAAAAATTACCTACAAGATTCTTGGGATATGCAAAAGCAAAACAATCTTAAGGAGAAACACTAATCTGTGAACACTATACGATGAAATATGTTATAGTTTTATAACATAACATTTTTTTGTCTGACTTTTTCTTACATTATCTTCTTGCATCAGGTTTGAGGGCATGGTAAGAAAATGTAATTGAGAGAAACTAGTTCTATTGGAGCTAAAAATTTCTGAACAAAATACACAATTCTCTGATGCCTTTTCTTGGTATAAATATGAAATTCTTAATAGCTAGTGAAATGCATGGAGATGCCTTACAAATATGTTAGGTATTAGGTAATATAACATCTCTCAAAAGAGCTCTTAAACTCCTCTTATTTTTTTTTACCTTGAAAAAAAAAGGACAAAATTGTCGTACCAGTGATCACATTTGTCAAGTATGAGTTAAAAAATAGTACCACAGCAGTGACATGCAAAAAAAAAAATGGGTAATCTGATCCCACAAACTATGAGTTACTTAGCTATGACATTCTACATTCCAAATTACTTCTTTTTTTCTCAACTCCCACCAATAGGAAGTATCCCTTTCTCTTCCTGTACTTAGAGTATGAGTACTTTAGCCCATTATTTATTTGATCTTGGATTAGAGAGGTTCTTTGGCTCTAAAAGAGCAGAACTAACAAGTGAGCATATCAAAAAAGGGGATTATCACCTCTCTGTACATAGAATTGTAAATGATTTTCAAAATATTTAACTTCCCAATTGCAGACTTCTTGGCAAATTACCTATGTATTCCTTCAAAGATTGTCTGCAATGTCTCAGAGAATTTGTGAGAAAGATATTTAAAAGATTAGAATTTACTAACAACAGCCCTATAACAGAAAGGTAAAATACACTTAAAAATTAATACAGCGTGGATACCAATCAATGTGAATGAACTACAATCATTTAAAACAAAGCCCTGATATTGCTGTATTGGTATATTCCAGCTGAACTTTAGCTAGAAATCCATCAGGACTGCTCCATTTCTCATTGCCTGCCCGCCTAGTTCATTTCTCCTTCTATAGCTAAGGTGCTGCTTTGTAATCTACACAAGCAGTTGAATATGCCCAAGCTCTCAAGTTGACATTTCCTACAGAACTATAAGCTATTAAAATTCAGAATTTCCAAGGGAAAGTAGCTAGCTCTCTCAGCTTAGGTAAGGTATTTTCTTCTACTCCTATTGACTGTGGCTAGGGGTGCCAGGTCATTCATATTTTTTAGATATGGCTGCTGGGGAAATAAGTGGTCATAGGCATGTTATATTTTAGGTATTATGAAATTCATTTCTTGCCTTATTTTAATTTACTACTTTTATACTGTTATCTTTATTAATTATATTGAAGCTAGCATCAAAGAGCTTAGTTTCTATGATAGTCAGTATCTTTTTGGACACCCATGCCATCCATTAACTTCAAGGTGAAATCATAATGTAAACATCTATTGTGTGAAACATCAGCCCAATGCTGTGTCTCAAGAAGTGACTAGCCCTCTGCAGATGGACCTAGGACAATACCTCAGTTAACACAGAAGCAGACACTGTAACCAGACCCTCCTTGAAATGG
The DNA here is from genome assembly GCF_045843805.1 of Urocitellus parryii. Taxonomy (NCBI): domain Eukaryota; kingdom Metazoa; phylum Chordata; class Mammalia; order Rodentia; family Sciuridae; genus Urocitellus; species Urocitellus parryii. The sequence continues at coordinate 108,581,088 of NC_135540.1, read as the reverse complement.
CTGTATTATTTGTCTGTCTTACATATAAGTTAATTGAGAAGGTATTTCCCGAGGTAATAATTACAAGAACCCATCAGTTAGACACTGGGAAGCACAGGTAATTAAAATGTAATTCCATTCCTAAGAGAGCCTATAATATAGAGGGGACATTAAGGAAACAAATAATTCCAATGAATATGATATGTGCTAAAATAAGGTAAGCAGGGGATACTGTAAGAGTCTCTAGTCTTGTGGGGTGAAGATATTATCACTAGATAAAAGGATAGCTAAGCTCATGTCAATCAATTTAAGATAAATAATGAGAGTTGGAGAGCAGGCATAAATATTGAGTGCAGGCAGGTTTGAGACAAAGGCAATGAGAAGTAGAAATGCTAAGGGGGTATTCTGAATGTTAGTGAAGTGAATGGAAATGCCTTGCAAGTAGGTTAGGTACTAGAGAATGTAAAAGAGAGAGTGCACAAGGGGAACATATCCATTCAATAAGTCACAAATACGATTTTGTGGCTGTAAAGTTAAAGATGGGGAGAGCAATGAGAGATGAGGCTGGACATATAAATAGACCATAAATGGTCTGAAAAAAATGATGTCAAGAAATCTGAATTTAATTCTGAGAGTAATGGGAAGCCTGAACTAAGATCAGTAGGAGAAAAGGACAAACATCTAAAATGTATTTAGAAGTTATAAGTGAGGAAAATTGATGACTGACTGGGGGACATGGTAAAGGAAGGGAAGACACAGATGGAGGATGATACCCAAGCAAATGCCTGACGAAGATGTACCTGAGATGTGAAAAATAAATAATTGCTACTTGAGTCAGTGATTTCCAGCTTCCTTTTTACTGCATTTGTTTGTATGTTATAGGATAAATATGTTTCTTCTTTATCAATTTTCTCCCATTGAAATCATCCCTGCAATCATATTCACCTGGTCCTCATGGAAAGCATTCTTTGGGCTTCCTGCTGAGACTCAGAATTATGGATGTGTTTTTCATCATAAGCTAAAAATATCCCTGTGAACTGCATTCAGAAAGTCTGTAGCAATACTTTTAGCAGTAGTACTCTGGGATGATTTTTCTATATCATGGAATAAGAGCAGCAAGCTAAAATTCTCTACCCTCCTCCACCAACACACACACACTTAGTAGTTGACAGGTCAGAACAGGATGTTAAGAAGATATCAGCAAAAAGGAAGACCCCACAGTTTGCTCTATTTTAATCTGCCAATCACTTCCAGTAGTGCTAACTCCAATAAGCTTTAGATTATATAAAATATGTGTGAAGTGGTAGCCCTTATTCTTTGCCTGTATTATTTTCTTCTCTTCTAGGACATCCTGTCCTGTTCCCAAGTATCAAGAATTTCTGCAGATTGTTCCTTCTTTTTAATATACATGTGTATATAATGTTCCCTCTTTTAATATAACGTGTATGTTCCAATAAGTTATACATGACAGTAGAATGCATTTCAACCTATCATTCATATGGAATATAATTTCTCATTTGTCTGGTTATACATAATGTAGAGTTTACACAGATCATGTAATCATACATGCACATAGAGTAATAATGTCCAACTCATTTTACTATCATTCATAACCCCTACCCACTCCTCTTTTTTCACTCCCCTCTGTCTAATCCAAAGTTCTATTCCCCCACCCCTTTATTGTGAGTTAGCATCTGCCTATCAAAGAAAACATTCGGTCCTTGGTTCTTTGGGATTGGCTTATTTTGCTTAGCATAATATTCTCCAGTTTCATCCATTTACAGACAAATGCCATAATTTCATTCTTCTTTAAGGCTGAGTGATATTCCATTGTGTATATATACCACAACTTCTTTATCCATTCATCTGTTAAAGGGCACCTAGGTTGGTTCCATAGCTTAGCTATTGTGAATTGAGCTGCTATAAACATCGATGTGGCTGCATCACTATAGTATGCTGATATTAAATCCTTTGGGTATAAATCTAGGTGTGGGATAACTGGGTCAAATGGTGGTTCTATTTCAAGTTTTCTGAGTTCTCTCCATATTTCTTTCCATAGTGGTCACACCAATTTGCAGTCCCGCCCACAATGTATGAGTATACCTTTTTCTCATATATTTGTCAACATTTATCCTTGTCTGAATAATTGCCAATCTGACTGGAGTGAGATGGAATCTCAGTATAGTTTTAATTTTCATTTCTTTAATTGCTGGAGATGTTGAAGATTTTTTTCATATATTTGTTGATTGATTATGTTTCTTCTTCTGACCAGAAGAACACACACACACACACACACACACACACACACACACTTTAAAAGAAATATTTTAGAGTAAACCATAGGGATAGAAAGACTGAATATATTCATTTTTAATGTGGTTTCCCCTAGAATTCTAGATGTATGTGGATACTTTATGGTATGGACCAATGGAAAAAACATTTTGGAGGTGTTGTCATATATTTGATCCCACAAACAATCACCAAATCCATTGCTGGGTCAGATTGACCCTATACCTTAGTGTTTGTGTTTGGATTTAAAATATATATATATATATATATTTATACACACACACACACACTGTATTTTCCCAAACAAAGTCTCAATATATTTCTTAGATACCAGTTGGGCGGTTAAAATAATAATGATAATGATAGACTAGGTCACATCTTTGAAGTACTTAACACATTAGGCTTTCTTTTGTTCCTCAGTCCACTAAGATTATTCCTCTCTGAGGTCTGTTATGTATCTATTTTTCTCTGTGAATCTTACTAAAGACAGCAAAGTTTTCCATCTTGTTTATTGTTGTGGCCTCAGCACCTAAGTGATTCTTTTCTGCATGTTATGCACCAAGTAAATATTTATAAATTTATGCATAAAAGCTGTTCATTAATTGTTCTATGTGTACTTATCTTTTCTCCCTGACCCACACTGAAGGCAGGAACCGTGACAAATCGTGTATCCCACATAAGACCTAAAATGCTAGGATCCCAAATTCTAATTACCAAAACGTTATTAAGGTTGATTGGGTAATTTTATCTAAACTTCAAAAGAACGACTCCAGGTATGTTTGTTTCCTATAGCTGCCATAATAAGTTGCCATGGGCAGAATGGCTTAGAACACCTAAAGTTTATTTCCTCAGAATCTGGAGGCCCAAAGTGCAAAATCAGAGTGAGGAGTGCAGTGCTCTCACTGGAGATGCCTCAGGGGAGTCCTTCCTGGTCTCTTCCAGACATTTCTTTGCTTGTGGCTGCACAACTCTAATCCTCTACATCACCTCTCTTCTACCTGTTTGTCTCTTCCCTGTATGTGTCTTATAAAGGACACTTGTCAGCAAAGTTAGGCCCACTAGCATGATCTCATATCATATCTTTAGCTCAACTATATCTGAAAAGTCCCTTTTTCCAAATAAGTTCCTAGAACTTAGGACAAAGATTCTCCTTCATAGGGGCCACCATTCAGCACATTTATAAGAGACCTGGTGCAGTTGAAAGACCTGTATTTAAGATCCAGATCCGACAGTCAAGACTATCTCACCTTCTGCAATCTCTCTCAACCTCATTCTCAATATCTGATTTTTTGAGATGTTTAAAGGGCTGTGTGAAATAATAATCAATACAGAAAGTGAATAAAAATAGTGTCTAGTCCAGGACTAATTCATCTGCATAACTGAAATTTTATAGCAATTTATTCTAAAGGCCTGCTGTATCTCACAGTACAGTCAACAACACTGTATGATGCATATTAAAATGGAAGTGGGCAGCATATAAATACAGTTATATAATCCTATAGACAGTGGTACCCAAAACATACATTGGAGAAAAGATAGCTTCCTCAAAAAATGGTGCTGGGAAAACCAGAAATCCATATGTAGCAAAATAAAATTAAACCCCAATCTCTTACTCTGAACAAAACTCAACTCAAAGTGTATGAAGGACCTAGGTTTTAGACCAGAGATCCTGTGCCTCCTAGAAGAAAATGTTGGCACAACTCTCCATCATGTTGGTGTAGGGACCGACTTCTCAACAAGATTCCTAAAGCACAAGAAGTAAAGTCAAGAATCAATAAATGGTACTGTAAGCAAAAACAACCAACATGGTTTCAGCACCATATGAAAACACAAATAACTGGAATGGAAGCAGAGGTCCAAAGGATCCCCAAGCTTTCCTTTATTCCACAGCAGAAGGGCTCAATTTCTGGGTAGAAAGATAGCCCTGGTTACAGAGGGATCTGAATTTTATAGTTTACAATGAGGGTGAACTAATCATTGCAGACTGCAAATGTGCTGATCAGACAGTCAGGGAACTAGTTGTGCAGGTTAGAATTTTAAGTCAAGAAGGTAGTTATAGAAAGTTTGAAACTCATTGTTACTTGGGAAGAGATAGAAACTCTGAAGGGTTGATAACTCACATCCCACCCACTGATTTTTTTTTTCCTTCCTCTGGGATTCATTGTCTTCCAGAGTTTAACTATTTACTCTGCCTCTATTTAGGACTAATTGCCATGGGGAAAGTTTAGGGCCCAGCATTCAGTATCTTGCCTCCTTCCTTCAGGTTCCATTGTTCCTGGAAAAGGATTTACAGGGAGAGGTTTAATGTTTGGCTAGTTTCCAGGGAGGTGTTAGTTAACAGCTCCTGCAGGGGGGAGCAATTCCTGGGGCAGGTTATCTTAGTGGTAGAGGAAGGGCTCTGGAGGCATTAGCATATCAGTCCCCAGAGGTCATCTCCAAATTCCTAGACCCCAAACAACTTCCATCTTCCCAGATCCCCCAGATAGGACCTAATCACCCATCTCATTAACTGCCTGACTTTAATTCTTGCTTCAAAGGGACACAAGAAAACGTTCAGAGGCAATGGATTCATTTATTGCCTTGAATGTGGTGGTGGGTTCACAAGTGTGTGCACACATCCAAGCTCATCCCACTGTATACATCAAGTTTGTGTGGTTTATTTCATGTGGATTGTATCTCAGCAAAGCTATTCCAAAAACCCGGCTGGTCCACTGATGGTACTCAAGCAGTGTTAATACTATCCCTCCTCACTTCGCAAGTACTTCCTGTGAAAGTAATTAGCAAATTCAAGCTTCCTTCCAAATACCTTTATTTATTAATTTTATGTGGTGCTGAGAATCAAACCCAGTGCCTCACACGTGCTAGGCAAGCACTCTACCACTGAGCCCCAGCCCCAGCTCCCTTCCTTCCAAATACCAGCCTTCACTTTTAGAATATTCTGTGGCTATTTACCTTGTCAAAATCTTCTCTCAAGAATCCTCTCTCTTTTTTTATCTGTTAATTCAGTCCATCAAGTAATATAGTCTTACAACTAAATAAAATAAAAAGGCATTTAAAAATTAAAACTAGGCTTTTGTTTTTAAGAGTTTGAAGCCAATATTCTTTTTCTTTAGTATCTAGAAGGAGTTTCGAATAAAAGGAATTGTCTATTGTTCCTTGATATTGCTGAGTAGTCATAACTAAATGGATCATAGGCATATCATTCTGTCTTCCATGACATTGTATTTAAAAGATAGTTTCCATGACACGCCAGAAAAAGTTGCCCAAGTTCTTATTTTGACAATGCCAAAAAGCTCACAAGATATATTGTACTCAGAGCAAAATTAACAATAAGAATTAATGGCATTACAAATCAATCAATATAATTTTGGAAGGAGAATATAACAACTTCATAGCTACCATAAAATAAAATTGCTCTCTATATTCTATACTGCTTTTAAAAAAAATTATGTCACTGTCACTAAGAAATTGTACTTAGCACTGTTTGATCAATTTATTCATTTATGTGAACATCCAGCATTGTTCATGAATACGTATTACATTTTAGACATTATGCATGACAAGGCAAAAATCACAAACACTGCCTTCTGAGAAGTCAGAGTCTAAAGATACTACAGATAACTAAATAAATGCAGTGCAGTATCCTAAATTTAATCTGAAGTGGAGAAATAGCATAGAGGAAGAAGGATGTGGTTCTCCCTGGACCACCAATTCCTAGCAGAGTGCTTGGTACACAGTAGCTACTCAAGAGAAAATTGACAGATGAAACAATGACTGTCTTGTGAGTCTAACTCAGCAACATTAGGATTGTCAAGTTGTAATGGGAATAAAATAATCCCTTTTATTTAAGTTGATGATACATGGAGGAGTATTAAAGAAATGGAAACATTCTTAACATCTGTACAGCAGAGCTTCATTGGGATCTAGAACCCTGTATTGGTCAGCTTCACATTACTACAACAAAATACCTGATGCCGTTAGATTCAGAAAAATAAAAGGATTATTTATCTCACAGTTTGGGTTATTCACAGTCCAAATGACATAGTACAGGCTTGACAAGGGCCATTACTCCATTACATCAATTCATAGCACAGATGGCACAAAAGGGGTTAGAGCAAAATGCTAACATCTCCAACAAAAGCAGGCAGAGGGGATGGACTATGTCCCATCCCATTATCCCTTTCAAGGTCATGCCCACAAGGTCCTCAAGACCTCCCACTACGTCCCACTTCTAAAGGACCATAGTACCTCCCAACATCACCACCCTGCGGCCCAAGTCTTTACATAAATATCAGCCTTTGGAGGCCATTCAATAGTCAAACCATAGCAGACCCCAATCATGATCCAGCATTAGCTCTACAGATCTTCTGGTACTGGAACAATTCTTAATACATTTATTTCCTTTTGCTTTACTACTATTCAGATGGCTTAGTAACTAATTATCTTGATCTGATGCATTTATGATTTTCCTGCTTTTATAAGCAGCTTTGTTAGTCCTCTTTTTTTATTGTTTTTTTTAGCTATATCTTACTTCATCTCTGTGTCTTTGTTTCTTTTCCGTGTTACCATGTCCATTTCAGTGTGTAATGCCTTCCAACTCAAAAGAGAGTCCCTTTCCAGAACAGAGCATCTATAAGGATCTGAATCAACATTCAGGACCAATCCCTAGCCCAGTACCTAATCCATAGAAGTCCTTTTCTTCAGAGAGTTAGAGCTAACCCGAGAGAGTATTTTGGTCAAAGTATATAAAATATGTATAATAATTAGTATCTGTGGACCTGTCACAACATCAAAGGACTAATTCATGCATAGTATTCTAATCACAAGTAGAAGTCCAGTGATATTGTAGAAAAACTGAAATAAAACCATCTCTTGGATTATCCCTGAGTTATAGTAGATAGTTACAGTAGATAAAGCTACCATTCATTAACACATAATTGTATAACAAGTGGTATGCTAAGTCATTTATTACATTATCTTAGTCAATTCTAATTAAACAGATGAGGAAACTAGACTCCCGGAAGTTAAAGTGACTTGATAACAGAGCTAGTAAAATACAAAGCTAGGATTGAATTCAGATGGATTTGACTCCAAATCCTATACCATAACCATGACACTCTACTGCTAAAATTTCTAAAAGTACAGCAAATCAATAAATTTTAGGGAAACTATTTTAATAAACATAATATTATACTTAGTTCAGAAATAGTATACACACACACACACACACACACACACTATATTAGGTAGAAGACCAGCCTCAGACTAGGACTCTGCATTATGACTGGTCTCTGGTGTCATGTAAAAGCAGGATCTCAAAGGTTTCAGTTGGATGTTTTCCTGAGCCATGCTAAGAAGATTTCACTCAGTTCACATCAAGTTATTTAAATCCCATGAACATCTGTTGGTATCTATGTGCTAAGCATCATGAGTGCACAGAGATGACGAGTCATAGGTCCCACACTTGACAGAATGGAGAGAGGAGACAGCTGGATACATAAATTATCACTGAACATACCAAGCCGAATGTGTAAATGCTATAGTAGGGACACTATCAAAGTAATAAAGATCAAAATAAGGAGGAGATTGATGTGGCATAGCAATTGGGAATGGTTAAATGGAAGTGCACTTGGGCCTTGTAGATAAGTAGAATTTTGACATTCAAGAACAGAAAAAAATATATATAACCAAAGGCGTAAACACGGGGCAATGCAAAAACCTTAGGGAAATATTGAGTACCTCTTACTGTCTGCAGCAGGTTATGCCTACTGGAGCAGGCCCTCATGAGGGGGAAGATGTTGGAAAAGTAGTTTGAGTCAGATTACTGGAAATCTTCCTTGTCAAACAAGAGTGTGGACTTCTCTATTCAGATATATTGCAGCTACAAGCAATTTCATTCTGACAAGTGGATCTTCCCTAGAATATAAATCATAAAACCACACAAATGCTGCCCATAGTCAGTCCTTACTAAACTACAGCACCATTGCATTTAGGAGAAGTGGCTGTATAGCAACCTCACAAGTAATTTCAACTACTCTCTTGAAATTTGAGCCTCATGATCTCTGTCCAGAGTTCCTCTTCATATATTCAAACATGAAGGATGCCATTTACACACATACATGTACAAACTTATACCAAAGAAGGGATGAAGAGAGAGGGGCATAGAGAGGAAGGTAGGTTGGTAAATATATACCTAGACTGATAGGCACAGAGAGACAGAGATAGAGAGATTACACTGTGAGCATAGGAAGGATTTTTGTGGACTTGTCTTTCATCTTGTGGAAAAAATCAGCACAACATAGCATGTCTATTTATAGATCTCTAAAAATGACTTCCAGTCAGGTAACCTTGCAAAATCAGAGAATGCATATATAACATAATGAATATTTAAATGCTATGGAAACGTCAGATACTCCTGAAACTAAGGTATTTCAGTGGCAACATCAGAGGGGAACTGGTTCCAAAGGGATGAGGATCGTTACCATGGCAACTTCCAGGCTGACTCATTCATAGATAACTCTTTAAACTTGTGACATGAGAGAAATAGCTTGAGGATTTTTAACACTGTACCAAAATACACATTGCTTCATGCAGATGAAAAAAATAATCAGTGTAGTCCATTTCTTCCCCTCTCCCTAAGGCTCCCTATGTCATTTCCACATCTCTTGTCCTTCATTCTCTCCCACCTTCAGAATAGAGAAATGGTCACAGCGAGGTGTGGAAGATTGGAGGGGATTCAAGCTGCTCTTCTCAAAGAAAATTCTGCATTATGATTGCAGATAGCATTTCAGTAGCCACATCACTTTCTGATTTCCTGATTTCCATCACGTCTGGACTGGGGATTCAATTTCCAGAATGTTTCAGAGTTTACATATTTTAAAAACAAATATGCAAAGCAAAAGTAGGTAAGTTGAAGTGATAGGAGGATTCACAGTGTATTACTGAGTAAAGATAGTAAAAGTCCCTTTTTCTTTCTCCTTTTTTTCTCTCTCTCTTCTTCTTTTTGATATTCATGAAAACACATTCATATAGAAAAACACTAGGCAAGATTTAAAGGCCTATATTCCTTTTGTTGCAATGGACAGTATAAACGGAAATTGATAAAATAGGAAATGACATTACAAATGGAGACAGAAGCCTATGTTATAGGCTTTAATGAAAGAAAAGATATTGCTCATTTAGGATCTTGACCAACTCTTAGGTAACACATAGGCCACCATTACAAAAATTATGATATGAAAATTAATAGCTTAATAATTTTCTTGAAAGCTTCTACCAAAAATGTAGACTTCAGAACTGAATTATATTCAGTAATTCAAATCATTTTGGTAGGGATTATTCAATAATCATGAAAATTGTTGACCTACTATTGATTTTACTAGTCAGAAGATCTCACTTTCTTGGATTTTGACTGCAAGATTTGTAAAATCTACATCCCCGAATTTGCAGGTTCTGTCTCAACAAACCAAGTTTTGCACATGAATTTTTTAAAGGTAATATTTTTAGAAAACATTTTAAACAATGTAAAGCTCATAATGCAACTAAATTAATGCCTTTTAAATATTCTACAAAGGAATGTGTTGAAGTATGACTATACGATTTGATTAGGAATTTGATTGACTGGATGGTAAATATTTAAGGCAATTTCTCATTCTGTGCCATTTTTATTGTTGATGCTTATCTTTGAAATATGCATCTCCCCTAGAGGGTAAATAAGGCTCACTAAAAATACATAAAATAAGGTACTTCAAAAGCCAGGCTTTCTTGTCACTTACCTCTTATACTCTACCATTTATATCCCAATTTCAAGCACTTCAAATTACGTCCAACCCAAATACATCAACTTTCCCTAAATTCGGATCCCTCGCTAGTACCTAAATTCTTTTCTTCATTTCTCATACCCACAGCAACCAATTTAGGTCCATTCTGATTCCTTTCTATATTTTTATCTCTCCTCCTCCTCTCACACTACCTCCTACTCCTGCCTCCATTCACACTATAGTATGTTTCACCTCTACTACAATTTTTTAATTGTTTCTTAACTGGGCTATCTCTGAATTTGCCCCTACTCCAGTCTATTTATTGATAAGCTGAATAAGTAGTTGTGGGTATTTGCTAGATGTCAGGGCCTGTCATCAGCACTGGGGATATAACAAGACAGATACGCATGGAGTACTCTTGGAGTCTGCTGAGTTTCCTGTCCTTTTTCTTGTAAAGTGATGCAGGCTATGGTGAGACGGGCCTATGGGAGAATATCAAAGTGGCTTCTATCCAAGGAAAAGAAGGTATAGTTTGGCTTCCATTCTAAGCCTTGCATCAGTAGTGGGTAACCAGGTAAAGAAGCAACAGGGGATGAATGAATATGCCAAGCCAAGAAGGTTTTATACCAAGAGGAAATGTGTTATGTTTGAGAACCAGAGACTAGGTAGCTGCACGATAGAGTAAAAGAGGTGTGACTGCAGAGAGAAGATAAAGACAGAGAAGATACTCTTTGCCCATAAGGAATTTGGATTTTTACCCTCATAACACTGAAGAGCACAGTTAAACTGGACAGTAACATGATTGTATTTGCAATTTTAAAAATAATCATAATAGCACTTATCAGGCATATAATAATGGAATAGGAAAGAACAAGACTGGAAAGAGAAGACTAGGAACCTATTGCAGACAATCAGGGAGAGATGATAAAGTCAAACCAGATAGTAGAAACTATATACAGAATAAAGAGATATCTTTATGAAATTAAAAAATGCCACGTTTTGTTGATTTGTTTAATGTGGAATGTAACGAAGAGAAAAATAGTCCGGAAAGAGTGTTAGCTTCCAGCTTGGTCAATTGGGTAGATGATCATACCATTCCTTGGGAATTAGGATGGAGACCGAGGACCATATTCAAGGTGGTTGGGCACAGTTCTATTCAGGGGTCTTGACCTGCTTTTTTATTCATCATTCCATCCACTTGGTGCTAGGAAGATAGAAATCAAACAAAGCAATGCCTTCCCTCGATCAGTTTATGCTTATCCACTTCTACATGATCAAAATTAAGAAATCCTTAACTTCTAGCACTTCCAATATTTGCCTTTCATCTGACTGTCACTTAGAAATAATTTCTAGCAAGGGAAATACAGTTGCTACCATAACTAATGATTAATGAGGCTTTTACTTGAAAGTGGTAAAATACTTTGGCAGGCTTTTGAATGTGAAAGCTAATGTACCCATAGAAAATTATTCTACTCCCTATACTCCTTGAGGATTATTATAGAACAAAAATGTTGGCATTCCCTCAGTTAACATCTGAAGAATCATCCAGGGCAGTGATGAACAATTGATTGTATTTAGCATTCTGTGGGGATGTCAGTGGCACACAGATAAGAGGATAGCTATGACGTTCATTACCATCACAGCTGATGAAGGGGAATTCATGGATAAAACATCAGAGAGGATTGGAATGTTGACACCAGAATAGAATGTTAATGATTAATTGGCATCCATAAAAAAGCAAGGCAGAAGTCAGCCTTAGACAAGAGATAAAAGCCACTTCCTGAGAGGAAAACCTTTCGTGCTTGTGGTACATGCCTAAGACATCATTTGTGATATGATACAGTGGAAAGAACTAGGACTTCAGAGTCAGGCAGACATGGGTTCAAATCACAGTTGTGACAATTAAAGAGAGTCACTCTGAGCATCCCATAAACACAGAGTCTCATCTATATAAAGGACATCAATTTCTACTTCATAGGGTGATTTTGAGTTTTAAATAATTATATAATATATGGAAAGCATCTAGTAAGTGTTGGTTTCATAGTTAAACAAACATTAATAGTCTGCTCTCTTTATTAAGTATTCAGGGGGTAAAAGTGATAACTCAGAGAATTAAAATAGATATTGGGCTATGTATGAAGCATTTCATTTTTTCTGTAGCATGCATTTAACTAGTTAATTTTCCTTACTTATTTACAGTTTTATATTTTTGCAGAACTATTACATATAGTATTCCAGTTAATTATTCCAACAGTCTTTTAAGTAGTGTTCTTGCCTATAACACAAATATGGTAATCGAGTTTCAGACTAGTGGATGGATTGGCTCCAAGATCACAGGACTAATAATCAATGAGTCTTAATTAGACTCCAAGTCTCCTAATTTCTAATGCCCCATCTCATTATTACATTGAATGTCTGTTTTAACCAAAGACTTAGCTGATAGCCCAATTTGTTTCAGCATGCTATCATGAAAGTTTTATCCCTAGTTGGGACAAGTCTATATCTTTATTGTACTTAGGTGTGTATGTTTGCTACAGATGATTAGAGCTAAATGAGAAGGAAATTAAATTTATCAGAATTGTCAGCTTGAGAATTCACTCATGAAGAAATTCCCAGTTTTCTTCCTCTCTCTTCTTTTTTCTCATTATATAGTATAAAGTTTCCAAGGTCCTTCTGCCCAGAAAGTTTTGTCATGATGCTTATAAAGCCAGACTCAGTCAAAGACAAACAGAAGTTTGAACAGATGCTCAATGAGTTTGAGCCACTGGAAATGGCCCATATGAATATTAATGAAGCATTTCAGTTTTGAAAATCTGACTTTAAGGCCCTATTTGATGCTCTTTATATATTTGGGTTGAGTTCAAGCATCATCAATGATGATTTCAAAGGAGTAGCCTATGGTTTTATTTTTATTTACATTAGCAAATTATCATATTAAGCTCCTGAGCATGGCCTTAAAAAAAAGTGCAATAAAGCAGCAATACTTATGATAAACACACGTGCGCACACACACACACAATTTTGATATTCATTTTGTATTGCTTCTTGGGCAGGCATGATAACTAAAGAAATTCAAATTAGCAATCAATGGAGCTGAGCTGAGAAATAATATTAGAATCACATATATAAATATGAGAATAATGTGTATGTATATGTAATCATATGTGTATATGTAGTTCTCATATTCTTTCCCATATTCTCATTATTTTAGTTGTAAAAACACCTAAAACAACTTCAATAACCATTAATAATGTAATGATTGAATATCATACATGTAGCTATTAAATAGAATGACTTATATCTCTAATAATTGATTTGCAGGAATTTCCATCCTCCATAATTAAGGAGGATACATAAACGTGAATATAACAACATGACACTTTTCAAAAATGACAAAAATATCATCTAAATATTAATATATCTTCCTATATAATTTTATAAGTATGGCAAACATATAAAAGTTTACCCACCAAATTATTAATTATTCAGGAGAAGAAAGTAGGATGGCAGAGGAGAGCTAATAAGCAATAAACAGACAAATGAATAAATAAATAGCTATGGAGAAAAAGTAATGATGCCTGTGATAAAAAGTAGTAAAGGTAGAATGATCTTTTTTATTGTAGATAGAAAGAAAAGGCCAATGGATACTAATAGTGACTGCCTCTGAATATCATACTTTTAAAAAATAAAAAGTGGTACAGAGAAGAGAGAGTGCAGGGCAAGAGGGTGGGCATGATATAGTTGACATTGAGCATTGTGTTCTGGTTACTTATTTTGAGAATTCCCCAGAGACTGTTATCCACAATCTCTTTAGGGTGATAATTTAATGATAGTTTGATAAAAATCTATCTTCCTGTTAGAAACTCTTAAATTAAGATTTTTCAGTATGCCTAATGGATTCCTTCCTGGAAAAGTATCTGAAAGCTCTAAGAGATATCAGAACTACATGATTCTTGAAAGGGATATTACCTGCCCCATAACAAGTCCTGCTTTTTTACCCTATGAAATTTAAGTTCAAATTTCTAAAAACCCCATCCTCCTCCAACAAACTGATATTAGTCCTAGATTCCTTGCTATAGACTGCTCCTTCCAAAGCTCTGTACTATCACAAGATCATAAAACAAACACACACACACACACACACACACACACACACACACATAAATGCCTTCCTGGTCTAGAAAATGATACATGACTTTTTTCATCTCTTTTAAGTAATGTGGGGTTTTATAGAATCTTTTTATTTAATACTGGGGATTGAACTCAGAGGCACCCAACTACTAAGCCACGTCCCCAGCCCTATTTTGTATTTTATTTATAGACAGGGTCTCCCTGAATTGCTTAGTGCCTCGCCATTGCTGAGGCTGGCTTTGAACTCATGATCCTCCAGCCCCTCGGTCTCCCATGCCACTGGCATTTAGAATCTTGATTTAATTCTGATCTTCATGCTCTTTCTCAGCTTAGTTCACTTCATAACTACCATGGATTTCTTGTGTATCCATGCATATCACATACTGGTTATCATTCTGGTCATATATTTATAGTCCAGCTAAGAATGGTCAGTCAACACCACCACATCCACCACATTCTGAATATTCTACCACATCTCCAATGTATCCAATTTCATTTCTGCTTTTATTTAGATATTGAGGAAAATGAGAACACTAGTTTTCTATAAACCTCTGGAACTAAGTACCTTAAAAAAAAAACTTGGTATGTCATATCCAATTATGTGGTTTTAAATGTCAGTAAATTTTATGAATCACTCTTCTAATGAATAAATCACCAATTTAATACTTGATTATTTTGAATACTGACCAACTCATGAGTCTTCAAATTTCAGACTATAGATTAATTTTTTTTAATTTTTTTAGTTGTGGGTGGACACAATATCTTTAGATCATTTCTTAAAGCTTTAGAATAAGTAGTTTATATTTCCAAAATCATGAGAGTTAGTGCTGGAACATCAATGAAATTTTGATACAATCAGAAATACATATATTAATATTATATAGAAATTTATTAATTTATTCTTAAAGAGTAAATTTGTTTTAAAGTCTATATGTTTTTACTATCTTCTAGAAGTAATTCCCGATTTTAGCAGGAATTATCAATTCCTTCATCTTGAGTTGCTAGAGAATGGAAATGTTGGATTATTAATTATTTTAGCTATCTTTAAGTCCCCATGAATGTTATTTAATGATAACCAATTTTTCGAAAAAATTGGAACACAATAAAATGATTTAGCATCAGCACACTTAGTGCTAATATAAGTGACCAAAACACAATGCACTACTTAATTCATACTTGACTAACCCATTTAAACATGTACTGTGCTAGTGCACAAAAACATGGACTTTTGCCCTTGAAGAACTCAAAATGTAGTGGGACTGAGAAAGTATTATGAAATTATGCAGTAAATGCTACAATCAAAAGTAGGAGAAGAGTGTTATGGGAGCTCAACAATGTCAGAGACTACTCCTGGAATCAGATTTTTCAGGAGTTCTAACCTATTGTGAACTCAGACTGTCCACAAGGTGAGCTACTCCATTCCGACAACTTCACCCACCACATACAGCTCCCATAGCTGTGCTTCTCCTTGAGCCCTCTCTTTCTATATTCTGAAACAGAACTACTTATTTGGCACCTCTATATGCAAGTGTTACTGACACCTATGATGTAAACTTATCCAAAATATGTTAGTCATCTTTAGTCCCTAATTTTTAACTCTTATTGTAACCTATCTCCCTCCTCATGTCAGAAACCTGGTGGCCATTCTGATGCTCCTTCTCCTTAATCTTCCATCTTAAAAGGTTACCAAGTGTTGCTCTAAATATCTCACACATTTTTCTTTCCTCCCATTCAGTGCTAAGTCAATTCTGACTTATTTATTCTCAAGAGCTGGTTAAACTCAGTAGACTTGTCTCTTTATTAGACAAATGCCAATGGAAAGAAAATAATGGAACCACTTTGAGTTCTTCATGTGTTGAAGTGGAAGGACTTTAGGCAGAGAGCAGGTAATAAAGAACTGAGAAGCTTGAAAATAAAAAATCCTGTCTCTCCTACTAGCCTATGACTTCCTTGAGGCAGGGAATGTATATTAGCTCTTCCTTCTTAGCATCTGGCATAGTACAACTCTCTAATGTGGCAAACAGCCATTAGATGTTGACAGAATAGATTATTAGTTCTAATTAACCTAAGGTCTTTTGAATCTAAGTTTCTAGAAAATTTTCTTTGATTCAAGTCAAACATTTCAATCAATACGTCTTATCATAGAAATGACTCTAATTTTTGAGCTTCTGATTATTTAGATTCTAGAATACAAAGCATTTAATCTGTCACTCTGGGAAATCAATTTTATCCAAACCATTTTAAGAAATTGGATTCTAAAAACTTAAAATCGGGCTTTACATTTCTAATAAAAATGAATCTTTATAATTTGTAGAGAAAGCATCAGATTACAAATGCTGAAATCCCTTTATTTGTACAACCTCAGAGTTTCATGTGGTGAGTCTCATGCAGATCTCCGCATTGGAACACAAGTACAGACTTGAGCTGGCATGTCAATGCCATATGCGTGACATATGCTCCTTGTGATTTCCTTAGATGATTCTCATTTGGTATAGGATAAAAACTCTAAATATTTTTGTTTACTCACTGAGTTGATTAATTCTAAACATTTTCAGAACATAACACAAGACTGACACAATGTCTGACTACACGGATGGATAAACCATATGGGGCTCTTTAGGATGAGACAAAGGTAAAAGAAGATTATGTTTCCTGAGGCACACACTAGGCTGTGGTTTGTGAGAAGAATCAATAATAAGTGAAGACATGAGTTCCGACAGTAATGTAATAAAGCATTCACGTATTTTAAAGGTATTATAACAAAACCTGGCCAAGGAATCAGTATAAGAAACATCAGCAGTTAACATTAGATGATGTAAAGATAAAAGATCAGAAATTAATGGCAAACCTACAGATAAGAAGATGACTTTCCTTTGAGTATAAACCAAGGAGTGGGATAGCTGGGTCACATGGTGGTTCCATTCCCAATTTTCTGAGGAATCTCCATACTGCTTTCTATAGTGGTTGCACCAATTTGCAATCCCACCAGCAATGTATGAGTGTTCCTTTTTCATCACATCCTCGCCAACATTTATTGTTGCCTGTATTCTTGATGATGGCCATTCTGACAGGAGTGGCATGAAATCTTAGAGTAGTTTTGATTTACATTTCTCTAATTGCTAGAGATGTTGAACACTTTTTCATATTTTGTTGATTGATTGTCTATCTTCTTCTGTGAAGAGTCTGTTCAGTTCCTTAGCCCAGTTATTGATTGGGTTATTTGCTTTTTTGGTGTTAAGTTTTTTGAGTTCTTTATATATCCTAGAGATTAATGCTTTATCAGAGGTACATATGGTGAAGATTTTCTCCCAATCTGTAGGATCTCTCTTCAGTTTATTAACTGTTTCCTTTGCTGAGGAAAAGCTTTTTAATTTTAATCCATCCCATTTATTAATTCTTGATTTTACTTCTTGTGCTCTAGGAGTCTTATTAAGGAAATCAGATCCTAGGCTGATGTGGTGAAGATTTGGGCCTACTTTTTCTTCTAGGTGCAGGGTCTCTGTTTTAGTGCCTAAGTCCACTTTGAGTTGATTTTAGTGCGGAGTGAGAGATAGAGGTTTAATTTCATTTTGCTACATGTAGATTTCCAGTTTTGCCAGCACCATTTGTTGAATAGGCTATCTTTTCTCCAGTGAATGTTTTTGGCACCCTTGCTAGTATGAGATACCCCTATTTGTGTGGATTTGTCTCTATGTCCTCTATTCTGTACCATTGGTCTAAAAGTCTATTTTGGTGCCAATATCATGCCGTTCTTATTACTATATCTCTAGTATAGTTTAAGATCTGGCATTGTGATGCCTCCTGCTTCATTTTTCTTGCTAAGGATTGCTTTAGCTATTCTGGGTCTCTTATTTTTCCAAATAAATTTCATGATTTTCTATTTCTATGAAAAAAATTAGCATACTATAGTGACGCAGCCAATCAATGTTTATAGCAGCTCAACTCACAATAGCTAGACTATGAAATCAACCTAAGCGTCCCTCAATAGATGAATGGATTAAAAAATGTGGTATATATACTCAATGGAATATTAGTCAGCTTTAAATAAGAGTAAAATATGGCATTTGCCAGTAAATTGTTGAAGTTGGAGAATATCATGCTAAGCAAAATAAGCCAATCCTAAAAAACCAAAGGCCAAATGCTTTTTCTAATATGTGGGTACTAATTCACAATAAGGCTGGGGGCACTAGGGAAGAATAGCATTACCTTAGATTAGGTAGAGGGAAGTGATGGGAGGGAGGAGAAGGGATGTGGGGATAGAAAAGATAGTAGAATGAAACAGACACTATTACTGTATGTATATATGTGACTGCATGACCAATATGATTCTGTAACATGTACACTCAGAAAAATAAGAAATTATATCCCAATTATATAATGATATATCAAAGTGCATAAATGCATTCTACTGTCATATGTAACTAATTAAAACAATAAAAATTAAAGAAAAAAAGATGACTTTCTTCCACTTCATGTACTTCATGGTTACACTAATATGCAAAATATTTTTTTAAATAGCAGGTGTTTTGTGGCTCATTTCAATTATAGTTTTAATAGGAAGTAAATATATATTCCTTATCTCTCCTTGCTTTTCCAATTAATAAACAAAACCAAATCCAAATATGCATGTATATCTTATTTTAAAGTTATTAAATGTATTTGGGTCTCAGATCCTTCCCTGTTTTGAGTTCAGGGAGATGAATCAATTCAACAGTTTAAAGTTTTATTGGCTTTAATACACATAATTATTGCTTGTGATCTATATTTATATCATAATAAGATAGAATGATCAGCATCAGTATTATGGCTTTTTCTGGTTGGAGAAAACAAAGATTGGTTCAAATTGACCTAAGGAAAGTAGGATTAGATATAATGATACAATGGGATCATACGAAGCTGAAGCATTGAAAATGTCCAGACCTCATTCTCTAAAAATGAACTCTGGATTTTATGTCCATTTTCTGCATCTTTGTTTTCTTTTTTTTTTTTTTCCTACTATAGGCTGTTTTCTCTTTATTCCTACTCTCTCATCTCTCACAATAGCAGTGTAGTCCTAATTCTATGTCATAACCTCTGTGCTTTGTCTCACAGCTCCTGTCTCATATTCCATGCCCAAGAGCAAATATCTTAGGGAGGACTCTGATTGGTCAATCCCATCTTTTTGATTAGGGTGCATGTTTTCTGTCTGTGGCTAACTGTTCTTCAGTTAGCTATCTATTCTCCATTCCCCAGTGGGAGAAGAGCAGGGCCCCACGATATAGAATATGGCAGTGCTCAATTATTAGGAGCTATAGGCAGAGTACTCTCAGCAGAGATTGCTGAAGTAGGAGGAAATGATGTACAGCTCTACTACAACTGATCTTTCAGGGAAAGTAAACTTAGCTTGGAAAAGAACAGATCTCAGAGCTCAATTAAGCTGGCATGAATTTTCACAGAGAACATGGATTTGTGCTATTCTAATGTGTACTAAAGTAGAAGAAAATAACACATAAATGTGAGCCAGGGCCTTGGCCTTGGTCCCAAATATATATGTGTGTGTGCGCATATATTTTATATATATACATATATATATATATATACATATATATATATATGTATATATATATTTAATTGAGAACAGTTTGAAAAGTAGAGATTGATTAATATGATCCTTTTGTATGGATGCAATACTACTACATGTTAAAGTAATATACTGCTTCTTTGTTAACATCATCTGAGATGTGTGCTGGTTGCAAATGTAGGTAATAAGACTCTTATTTTTCCAGCCACGGTGAAGTCTTCTTAGAGCTCATTCTGGTAAGATGCATACCTCAATATTTTTGCCTAAAAGATGTAACATTTTTCCCTATTCTAAAACAATAAGGCAATGGATTTTTATAAAATAATTATTTTTCCTTCTCTCTCTCTCTCTTTCTCTCTCTCTCTCTCTCTCTCTCTCTCTCTCTCTCTCTCTCTCTCTCTCTGTACCAGGGATTAAATCCAGTGGGAGACTTACCCATTGAGCCACATCTCCAGCCCTTTTTATTTTTTTATTTTGAGACACAGTTTTACTAAGTTTCTTAGGGCTTTACCAAATTGCTGAGGCTGGCTGGCTTTGAATTTGCGACCCTCCTGCCTCAGCCTCCCAAGCTTCTGGTATTACAGGTGCCTGGCCTTCTATCAAATATCTCCTGGTAAATTAGAACATGATTTAACCAACTGTGTCAGCATTCCCTAGCACAGGGTTTTGAAGGATATGTTAAAAGCTTAGAGTAAACAAGCCAACATAAAACAAATAATGTTTTTATGAATTACACCATTCATAAAAAATAATGGTAAAATATTTTTAAATGTTTTCCTGGTATTTATAAGAAGGAAATTTCACATAAGGCAGAATTTCTCAACCCTGACAAAGAGGCAGAGTTTCTCAATTATAGGCATTGTGAACCAGCCAGTTCTCTGTTACAAGGACTGTGCTGTGCCCTGCAGTCTATTGAGTAGCATAACTGCTCTTTACTTACTAGCAAGCCACCACCTCTACCCTAGTGTAATAACCAGGACTGTCTTTAGGCATTGTTAATGTACTTTGGAGGGCAAAATCACTCTGACTTCTAATACAGATCTAAAAGGAATGTTAGCTTTATATTTCCAAAAGAATTAATTCTACTTAATGTAACTATTTTCTTGGCCCTTACTGCACACTTAGATTGTAAAATATATTCTGCTGGAGTTTCATTGAGCACTACCAATTTGGTATCCCCTTTCTCACTTTTCCTCAGGGAATCAAGTCCTCTCATGTCTGAATTAGCCTAACCAATTTCATTAACAATCTCATATCTGTTAATCCCATTAATTTACCTCAGTGTCAGAGAATACCCAATGGGCCATAGTTTCTAAATATGTCACTCTTCCTGTCAAGGAGTAGCTGGCACACTTGAGAAAACTGGTTGGGTACTCTGTAATAGTTCCAGCCATATACCTGGATGAAAAGCGATTTTAATTGTCTTGGCCAAAGAGCAACAATTTCTTTCTGGAAATCTTCTATCCTCTTTAGAGTGCCTGAACTTTTGATTAATTAGAATTAATAGAAAACTTGTCATATGACAGAACAAAATACAGCAATTTTAAGCCTTTCTTAAAATTTTGGACACACCAAAATGAGGTCATAGGCTTTATTACATTCAGATGCCACTGGTATCATTTATATTAAAGTGAATATAGGAAGAATAATTTTTCTAAAACACAGTAAATAGTTTCTCTGACATGAAATCATGAATTTTCTCTCCAGGAGAATTAGCTGATCTCACAAGTTTTCTGTGTGAACAAAAAGTGATAATAGATACAAGAGGGCTATGAAAACCACACTGCAGGAGAAAGAGAATATTATCATGAGTGGGTATGATATAAGTAGTAGAGAAAGGAGATACTGCTGTATTGCAGGTCTTTCCATATAGCCATCATTATTACTGTAATCATCATTGTCTTCAAAAAGGTTAAGGTTCATAATTTTACATATCCACATTTCAATTTGGCATAGAATCAGGTACTATATTAGGCTACTAAGTCTAGAAATGCACTAAAAGAACAGATTTGAATGATGTTTGTTCCATATCACTCACTTATGGATACTACACACTAGATTATTGGATTATTTCTTATTGAAAATTGAGTAAATTACTGATTTATTCTACATCCACGATGTGATTTTTATTCAATATTTATTTAAAAGAAAATGAATTATGTATAGCAAAGATCTAGTCACATAAATATAGTTCTTTATTTGTTAACAGTGAGTGGGGGAATGATATCCAGCAAGGGGAGGGGAAAAGTCTACACACACACACACACACACACACACACACACACACGTGCATGCACACACATATCTATGCAGAAGTTATTCATGTTTATCTCATATTTATGTTATTTGATTTTTCCATTCCCTATTGTTTACAAATGGCACTTTAATTGCGGCATTTATTCTTAAAGTATTACTTTGCATTATTTTTAATGGACAAATACAATTTTATACATTTATCATGTATAACATGATGTTTTGAAATACATTTATATTGTGGAATAGCCAAATTTAGCTAACTAATATATATACTATTTCACATACTTTTTAATATTATAGCATTATAATTTTGATAGTTCATTTTGAAAAATCACACATGGAAGGGATTTGATTTTCAATTACCATTCCTCCCCTTTTCCTCACCTCCACCCTCCCCCTCTCCTCCCTTCTCAACTCTAATAAACTTCTTTTGTATATATACACATACACACACACATACACACACACACACACACACACACACACACAAAGGTGAAATTCCCTTTGGTCCTATTATGTGTGAATATAAAATGAATTTGTTAAATTCATTTCACATTTCTTCCCCTTTCCCTTCCATACTCACTCTCATTCTCCTCCACTAATCTATATTTATGATATCTAATCCCTTCTCCAACCACCTTCTTTCCCTTATTTTGCTCTAGCTTCCACATATGAGAAAAAACTCAGCCCTTGAATTTGTGAGTCTGGCTATGTCACTTAGCGTGATTTTCTCCATTTCCATCTATTTATTAGAAAATGCCATTATTTCATTCTTCTTTATGGCAGAGTAAAACTCCATTGTGTGTATACATACCACGTTTTCTTAACTCATTGTTCTGTTGATGGTATCTGGGTTGATCCCATAATTTGGCTGTTGTGAATTATACTGCTAGAAACATTTTAGTGGATGTATTGCTTACAGTATGCTGATTTTAGAATTTTTGATAAATACTGAGAGTGGGAGAGCTGGGTCATATGGTGGTTCACTTTCTAGTTTTTTTGAGGAATCTCCATACTGCTTTCCAGAGTGGTTTTACTAATTTGCAGTCCCACCAATAATTTAAAAGTGTATATATTATTTACCAATATTAGTGTTCTTGATAATTGCCATTCTCAATGGAGTGAGGTGAAATCTTAGTGCAGTTTTGATTTGCATTTCCCTGATTGCTAGAAATGCTGCACATTTTCTCATATATTTCTTGGCGCTTTTTGTGTCTTCTTTTGAGAAATTTCTGTTTAGTTCTTATGCCAATTTATTAATTGGGTTTCATGTTTTTCTTTTCTTTTCTTTTTTTTGCATTGAGTTTTTGAGTTCTTTATATATTTTAGATATGTAATCCTCTGTCAAAGAAGTAGCTCTCAAAGATATCCTTCCATTCTATAGGTTCTCTCTCTTCATTCTCTTAATCTTTTCCTTTGCTGTGTGAAAGATTTTTAAGTTGATTGCATCCCACTGATTTATTCTTGATTTTATTTCTTTTAGCTTTAGGAAAAATATTGAGGAAGCTGGTTCCCAAACTTACATGGTTGCGTGTTAACCCTATGTTTTCTTCTAGCAGTTGCAAGTTTTTTGGCCTAGTTTCTAAGTCTTTAGTATATTTTGATTTGACTTTTTTGTAAGGTAAATTATAGGGATCTAAATTTATTTTTCTATGTATGGATATTCAGTATTCTCAGCACCATTCACTAAAAAGGGCTTTTTCCCCAAAATATATACATTGGCACCTTTGTCAAACATCAGATGGCTGTAAATATTTGAGTTTGTCTCGTATTTTCAATTCTATTCCATTAGTCTTCCTATCTATTTTGATGGCATTACCATGCTGTTTTTGCTACTATATCTCTGAGTGTTATTTGAGGTCAGGAATTGTGATGCCTCCAGCGTCATTTTTCTTATTCAGAATTGCTTTGGTTATAGTGGGTCTCTTATTCTTCCAAATTATTTTAGGACTATTTTTTCTAGTTCTGTGAAGAATGTCATTGGTATTATGATGGAGGTTTCATTGAATGTGTATATTTCTTTGGTACTCTGGTCATTTTGACAATATTAATTCTGCCTATCCAAGAACAAGGAAGGTCTATCTATCTTCTGGATTCTTCATCCATTCTTTCTTCAGTTCTAAAATTTTCATAGTAGAAATCTTTCAGTGTCTTGGTTAGATTAATTCCCAGCTTTTTTTTTTCTTTTCTTTTTTGAGGTTATTGTGAAGAGGATGGTTTCCTTGATTTATTTCTTAGCTGAATCACTGTTGGAATAAAGAAAAGGTATTGATTTATAACTGTATTTTCTTGTATTTTGCTACTTTGCTAAATTCATTTCTCAGCTTTAGAAATCTTCTGGTGACATTTTTTGGGGGTATTCTAGATGCAGGATCATATCATCAGCAAACAGTGATAATTTGATTTCTTCTTTTCCATATTTATCCCCTTAATTTCCTCCTTTTGCCTGATTGCCCTGGATAAAGTTTCAAGAATCATAATGAAGTGGTAAGAGTGGACATCCTTTTCTTGTTTCTAATTATAGAGGAAAAGTTTTCAGTTTTCCCCATTTACTGTAATGTTGGCTATGTCATATATTGTGTTTATAATTGAGGTAAGTTTCTTCTATCTCTAGTTTCTCCAGTGTTTCTAACATGAATGTACACTGTATTTTATCAAAGAACTTTTCTGCATCTATTGAGATGATCATATGATTCTTGTTTTTAAGTTTACTTAAGTGAT
Organism: Urocitellus parryii; assembly: GCF_045843805.1. Taxonomy (NCBI): domain Eukaryota; kingdom Metazoa; phylum Chordata; class Mammalia; order Rodentia; family Sciuridae; genus Urocitellus; species Urocitellus parryii. The sequence continues at coordinate 108,556,392 of NC_135540.1, read as the reverse complement.
GAATTACCTTTTCTGATTTTTGTATGTTGAACCAGCTTTGCATTCCTGGGATGAAGCCCATTCAATTATGTTTTATGTTCATGGTTTTGAATGTGGCTTGTTAATATTTTAAAAAGTTTTTGAATTTATGTTTATCAGGAATAATGGTTTATATTTTTTTCGTAGATGGCTATTTGTCTGTTTGACTCTATAGAATGTGTTTGGCAGAGTTTCCCCACCTTTCAATTTCATGGAATAAGTTGAGAAAGAATGGGGTTAGTCTTCTTTATAGGTCTGTTTCTGAACTTTACTTTGTAGGCAGGCTTTAATTTCAGTTTCATTTTCATTACTTGATATTGGTCTGTTTATTTTTTTTCTATAACTTCCTGGTTTAGTTTGGGCAAGTCATATGGGTCTAGATTTTGCAGTTTATAAAATAGTTTCTAATGATCTTCTGGATTTCAGAAGTGTCTGTAGTAGTTTCCTTTTTAATCTCTAATATTGTTGATTTGTGTTTTTTCTCTTTCTTTTGGTTAATTTGGCTAAGGATTTATCAATATTATTTATCACTTTCAAAGAATAAAATCTGTGTATTGTTTTTTTTATTCTCAATTTGACTAATTTTGGCTTTGATTCTTAGTATTTCTTGTCTTCTATTGTATTTGGAGTTATTTTTTTCTTTGTCTAAGGCTTTGAAGTAGATCATAAGATTATTTATTGGGATCTCTCAACTTTTTTTTTAAATGTAGGCAATCAATGCAAAGAATTTTCCTCAGTACTGTTTTCATGCTGTCTCAAAGAGTTTGATATGTGATAGTTTTGTTTTAATTTGTTTGTAAGAATTTCTTGATCTCTTCTTCATTTCCTATTTGTTTCTTCATTAAAGAGTACTCTCCAAGGATTTATGTGATTTCTATTATTTTTTTGCTGTTGATTTCTAGTTTCATTCCATTATGTTCTGATAGGATAATTGGATTATATCTATCTTTTGGTATTTATATGGTTTATTTTGGAAAAGTTTCCATAGCTTCTGAGAACAAGGTAAATGCAGATAATTTGTAGTGAAATATTCTGTATACATCTATTAGGTCCATTTTAATTATAGTATTATTAGGTTGGATATATCTTTATTGATTGTATGGTTTCATGATCTGTCTAGTGGCTATAAGGGTATGTTGAAATAATCCAGTATTATTGTATTGGAATCTGTCTGGGATTTAATGTCAAGGAGTATTTGTTTAAAATGTAACTAGGTGAATTGATATCTGGGGAATATATATTTACTATCCTTATATCTTCTTGTTGGACTATTCCCTTTACCAGGAATGTAATGGCCTTCTTTATCTCTTCTAAGATAGTTTTTGCTTAAAATCAGATTTGTTAAATATGACAATAGCTATGCCAGCTTGTTTTTGAACTCCATTTGCATGAGATATTTTTTCCATCTTTATATCTTCAGCCTGTGAGTGTCTTTGCTTATGAAATAAGTCTCTTGCAAAAATCATAGAGTTGAATCTTGCTTTTTTGATCCATTCTGCTAGTCTATGTCTTTTAATTGTGAAGTTGAGATCATTTATATTCAGTGTTATTATGGATATGTGTTTGTAGTGTACTGGCATTTTGATGTTTTGTTACATTTAGTTCTGTTTTGATTCTAATTTAGCTGATTAGTCTTCTGTTGATTTTCATTTACTTGGGAATTTTGAATTTTGTTTTTGGGTTTGTCTGTGTGCAATTTATCTTCAAGGAATCTTTGTAGTGCTGGTTTGGCTGCTATGTATTCTTTCAGTTTATCTTTGTCATAGACATTTTCTGTTTCCCATTGAAGATGAAAGAGACTGTTACTGGGTATAGCAATGTTGGTTGGCAATTATTTTTTACAAAAATGTAGACAGTCACATGGAAAAAAAATTGAACCTCAACCTCAACCTCACACAAAATTAATTTAACATAGAACATTGCCTAAATATAAATGATAACATAAAAATTTAAAGGAATTAAAGCCCTATGTATCATCCTAAATAGACCACAGAATATTTAGCAAATCCACTTCTAAGGTGTGTAGAGATAGCCTTCATGGTCTCAGATTCACTGCAATGCATATGAAATACCAGTTATCTGCCCCTGGGGTGCAGACGCGCCTGTGTGTCCGCTACAGTGCCAGCAATGAAAGTAGCATTCCTCCCTTGGGATCCAGAACCTGAACTGTCCATGTATAATTTTCGTTATGCTCATTTTAATCTCTTTGGTTCAGGTGTCTTCTAGGAAAAAAAAAAAAAAACAATTAAGTTGCCTTCATAAGTTCCCAACTTCCTGTCACTGCCAGCAGTACCACCTGGTGCGGTGGTGGCACCAGAGGTAGTATTTTCCGTCTGGCGTTCGCATGGACCCTAGCGGCAGCTGTAGAGTGGGAGACGTTTCCCACTAGGCGCATGCGCACTAGGGACTTTTTTCCCTTCAGGGTGCTCTCAGTCGGCAGTGGCAGTACCAGCTGCGATGTTTTCCTTGGGGGGTGTGAGTGAAGCATATTACTGTGGGGCGCTTTTTGCCAGGTGGTCTCCCACGTGTCCCCCCCCCCCCCCGCCCCAGAGAACTGTGGTGTCTGCCTTTGGGCCCAGGCTCGTTTTCCACACCTGGAGCATTCTCAGGGCACTAATTTTGGATTTCCTTATAGTAAACCACTACCCTACAGATTCTGTGTACATTAAAATCAGCCTCCCTCTCTAATATACAGGTTTCCCCAAGTCAGTTTTCCAATTAAAAATAAAAAGTTCTTTATCCGCTGGCCACCCCTTGGTGCGCACTGACCCTGGCCGTCGCTGGCACCCGAGCTGGCGCTCCTCTAACTTGTTATGTCCTACCTTCAGGTTTCTGACTTTGTGCATCTTTCTAAACAATTTTTAACAGTTTTCAGTATGAAGTTTCACTGAGTTTCCTTAGTTACTCACCTCTCTGAGAAGTAGTATCCCCACGGTAAGGCCGATGTGAGGAGCTGCTGTGAGGCATCCGCCATCTTCCTTGCCCCCTCCACAAGCTCCTCTGTGTGTCTAAGGATAGAGCTTTTGCAATCTCCTTTCTTAACAATTTTCAAAATAATCCTCCTTTATACTCTATGATTATATGTTTTCCCCTCTGCACATTAAAACCTTACTTATGGGCGGGAGGGTGGAGTAGGGATTTCAGCAGGTCTCATTGGGAGAGACTCTTTGTAGTATTTATGGGAACCTAGATGCTGACAGGGATTCTTATGATTACTGAAGCATGTATTTCATTGGTGACTGTGCTAGTCGCTAGGGCAAAGTTTACAATATCTTGACATTGGCTAGTTATACCATTTTTTTTTTCTACACTGGCTGAATTACAACAAGAACCCAACCTCTAAACTTGGAATTGATCATCACAAATTGCTTATTTTCCTGGTCAACAGGATCTATCTGCCTACTAATTCTTCCATTAACAACTATTTAAAATAGCAACTATTATGATAATTGATTATGAGCACTCAGTGTTTGAAAGTATGATACCAATCTGTACAGAGCAATTAACTGTTTTTAAGTTAATGTGGGGTTTTTGTTGTTGAACATGTTACGGTTTTTAAAGTACCTTGATTTGAAATTTTCTCACTTGATGCTCACAATAAGCAAAAAAAAAAAAAAATGCCATTTTATAAACAAAGCATCTGAGGTATAGGAGAGTATGTTTGCCACCTGTAGTTACACAAATCTACATGTGGTAAAACTTAAAATCAAAGTGTTTTGAAATCTAGAGCTAAGAATCTATTCAATTCATCTTTCTCCTTAAAGTTTTGCTCTAATCCTCAAATAGTTAAGGATTTGAAAAAGATGCAAATGGTATGGTACAAATTGAGAGAAGAGAATTGCATATAACCATGTGGCTTTATAAATGTATGAATAAGGTTTTAGATTTTAAAAAAGATAGTGTTTGATTAATATTAAATAATGAACACCTTTGTCATTTAATAAGAAAGAATGGCTTTCAATCACTGCAAGATGGTTTCTGAGTAAACAGTAAAAATATTTTTGAACCCAATGTGAACAGAAGCAGAGATTCATTGTTCAGAATGAATATTATGCAGGGGTCTAGATGGAGTATAATTTGCCCAGTTGTAGGGCAAATTGATTCTCAATTAGTGATTTATATTGCAATGTTAGTACACAGATATTGTGCAGGAATTATGCAATATTTTGTTACTGGTTGCTAAAGCATTCACAAAGTAACTATGGACATACAAGTATCCTTTAAAAGAAAAATTGAGCCTTATGTTTTTATTATGTTGGAATCCATGTCTTAAAGACTATGATTTTACTGCTGGCAATTGATTTTCTTTTAATGGGCAATTATACTTTGAATTAATAGAGGTCCTTAAAAACAGACAAAAAAATAAAGCACTAAGATAATCATCACCATCCATCCCCTGTTGCTTGATCCATTTATTGAGCCCAAATCTTCCTGTATTTCACTGCCAGGGAAAACCTGGTTAGAAAGAAAAATACAGGGGCTTGTCCTCATTTGCTACCTTTTGCAGAAGGTAAGGAAAAAAGAACTCTCAAGAGCAAACAATTCTAAATTCAAACCAATTCCTTAAATGAAGCATAAATAAATGTAAGAGGAACTGTTGATCATTTGTACTTCTGATGTCAGTTTTCTCATCTTTATCTACACGTGCTTTAGCACTACTTTTCAGGACCCACAGATAGGTTGCAATTCACTAGAAAGATCTAGATAATGGCAATTGATAACCATTATGAGTCAAACAGCAGAAAAGAATTTGCAGTTTGAAAAATACCTTTTCCTTTTAAGGGCATTCATGTTTAGTTATTATCAATCATTCCACTCCAAAATAAAACCATAAGAATAATATCTAGGTGTAAATTTTGGAAATGATGCATCTCATACAATTTCTCAGCTTTCCGATGGTATCATTACCTTAACTTCAAACCTTGAAGTTCAATTACATATATTTGATCTATATTGGTGGAAATACTTGTGCTTAGTTCTGTTCTAGTACTTTTAACCTACTAGTTGCCTTGCACTTGAAGGAGTAAATTTCAATATATCCAAATGTATCTCTCAGGGGATATCAGGAGGGTGGGTCCTGGATGTCCACAATGCCATATGCTATAAAATTTTTAACAAAGAGCCTTAGATGATGATGATGATGATAAAATTATGTGTTTGGTTTTATTTCACAGGACTATACCCTCACCATGTATTTCCAACAGTCTTGGAAAGACAAACGGCTTTCTTATTCTGGAATCCCTCTAAACCTCACCCTAGACAACAGGGTAGCAGACCAGCTCTGGGTGCCAGACACCTACTTTCTGAATGACAAGAAGTCGTTTGTGCATGGAGTCACAGTGAAAAATCGAATGATCCGACTGCATCCTGACGGAACAGTTCTCTATGGACTCCGGTAAATGGATTCATATTGCATGTTTTAATGTTGCTATGGTTTTATTTCCTACTTTGTAAGTGAACACGGGAAAGATGCAAGTAGGAGGTACTCATGTCCATTAAAATCTGACATTAAAGATGAGAATCTCTGGAAACATTTCAGCTCAATGTAGACAACTTTGTCCATTAAGTACAGTGAAATTTTGCTCTGATCCTCAAGTAATTAAGAAAGTAATCAGAAAATATATCTTTGCCAGAGATTTCACATCTAGCTTGTTGTTTTTTTTTTAAGACAATTGCTTGATTATCTAAGAGCCACCCAGATTGAACTGAAATGTGTTCTAGGTGTTGGGAAGAGCAATTTAGAAATGAAATTAGGAAACTGTGAAGAGGTAAGAAAATATTCTGTGGTCTATTTAGGATGATACATAGGGCTTTAATTCCTTTAAATTTTTATGTTAACATTTATATTTAGGCAGTGTTCTATGTTAAACTAATTTTGTGTGAGGTTGAGGTTGAGGTTCAATTTTTTTTCCATGTGACTATCTACATTTTTGGGTTTCAGTTATTGTAAAGATTTTTCATTTTCCATTATATTGTGTAGGTGACTTTAACTGTATAAGTGGAGGTCTATTTCTAGGCTCTGTTCTGTTCTCTTTATTTATCCTCAGGCAGTGTCACCCTATTTTAATTATAGCTGCTCTGTGGCAAGTCATGAAGTCAAGAAGTGTTAAGTCCTCAAACTTTATATTTATTTTTCACAACTCTGTTAGATATTCTAGGTCCTTTGCATCTCCCTATAACTTTTAGAATCAACTTCTCAACTTTTACAAGGAAATAATAGCATACTGGGGTATAATTGAGGTATAGTGAATATATAGTAAGTTTGCGAAGAACTGACACCTTAAAATTGTTAAGTCTTCTAATCCATGAACATGATATATCTTCATTTATTTAGGTTATCTTTAATTGATATTACTAATGTTTTGTATTTTTGTATTTTGTATTTTTGTTTTGTTCTGTTTCAGAATAAGATAGAAAGGAGTATCATACACTTAATGGAGGTCTATTATTAGTCTTCATGTAGCTAAATGCATACTAAAAACGTTGAGCTGTGTTTAAAAATAAGCTTCCTGTTTTAACAAAGAAATATCTAATCTATATCTAATTCATGTCTAAACTATGTTGTTATAAGATATGAAGAGTGGTGGTTCTATAACATTTGGTGTCACCTTTGTTATCACTTTGAGAAGCAGATAAATGATATACAGTGTATCCACAAACTCTTATATGCACCCAATTTTCTTGCCATTTCAGATTGTTTATAAGCTCCCTAAAATCTTCTATATATAAGAAAAAAACTAAAACTCTGGTGTCAATTAGTTACAATTTATTCTATAAGCTCACTGATACTCCCAAATAATATACACCTGAAAAACCATATCTGAGATAAAAGTAAAATCATCATCTCGGGCTAGGATTGTGGCTCATGGTAGAATACTTTCCTAGCATATGTGAGGCACTGGGTTCCATCCTCAGTACCACATAAAAATAAATAAAACAAAGGTATTGTGTACATCTCTGACTTAAAAAAATTTAATCTTAACATATTGGTTAATTATTTGCTGATAACTTTGATTTTAATTTACACAGTAAAATGACATCCACTTTTTTGGCAAAATTATATTTTGAAATTTTCTATTCTTTTGGTGCTCCAAAGCTTTCAACTCCAGTTAAAGAAAAAAAATCTCTGTTTCTTGGAAAAGTAATGAAATAAGCAATAGTTTGTTTGAGTCTATTGACAATGGCTAAAGAAAAAAATAGTTTCTTTCAGTCTACTGATAATGGATAAAGAAAAAAATTTACTAATCCAAGATAAGTGTTTTGATGGTTCATCACTGAAAATCAGTTGCAATATATCTTTGTTATCTATCCAACTTAAATATGCATTTGGGAAAATAATTCTGTGACCCAACTTAAATATATCAGCCACTATACACATAAGCATACTGATTCACCAAGAATGTATAAAAAGTTGTTTTGTTGGGGAGAAAAAGGACAACTATATGTTTTGCAAGAATGGCAGTCAAATTCTCAGTTCACAAAACTTCACTTCAGGCATTTTTCCAAATTATTGGAATCTTTGCCATTAGGAAGAAAATATTAAAGAATCATGAAGTTGAACAGACCTCCTTTTAAAACTGGGAAAACTGAACCAAAAGCAGGAAAGGGCTTTAACCAAGGACACAAGAAGGTATTGCAAAATTGAACCAAAATTCTGGTAGCCTTAACTCCTGTACCTGTGCTTTCCCTACCCCATTGCTTTTCAATCACCCTGAGGAGTCAGAATCTCCTTCCAAATTATACAACATTGTTCTCTCCTCTTTGGACATACGGGGTCTTTGTAACCTGCAGATTACAACCAGACCATGAGAATCTAAAGAGAAACATAAACCATCTGTCTATTATCAGGGCTTTTATCTCTTTATGACAACAACTTTCTATATAATAATCTCACACCAGCTCTAATATCTTCTGTTCTTCCTCATAACCTCTTCCCTCATAAGTTTGGTTTTTCTTTTTCTAGAGGTTATAAATATCCTGGAGATACCATAGGTATGGCAGAGAAAGTATGACATTTGGAGTTAGAGAACTAAGGTAGGGCCTTAGTGTCACAATTTTTTTGACTGCTTGACCTAGAACAAATTATGTAAATTTTCTGAGCCTTATTTTTTATTATCTACAGTAAGGGATTAATGCCCTCTAACTTATTATTGAGAAGATCTTATGAATTAATTAACAGGAGAGAGTCTAGATGGTAAGTTCTAAATTTTATTATTCTAAAGTAATCGCGCTTTATATTGCCTTATTAGGTAGTGGGAAAGTGGCATCTTGAGGGTGGTTATCTAACTCCTGGGATGTCAGTGATTAGAACAGAGATGCAGTTGTCCCATTAAGAAAACACTCACTGAATGCCTGGTATGTGTGTCTATTCACTATTTTGGCCCTGGGAATAATTTCCCAGGAGCCTGGTAGAAATTTGTCATTGTGGCATTGTGGAAAGCACCTGGGATTCAGAGCCAAGAGGCTTATGTCCTAACCAGTTTGTACCTTTTAGTTGCCATTTCATCTTCCTGGGCTTCAGATACCCAGCCTTAAAGGGAAGAGATTGGACAAAATTACCTTTAAATTACTTCTAAACCTAAATTTTATTATTTCTACCATCTTACATATTATGTTATGCTCATTTTAATTTATCTGATGTAGCATTTCTTGTAGAAATGAAAACCTGCACTTTTTTTTGTAAGAGTCTTCTTAAGAGTAGTATCATTTATCATTCCTAAGCATACATAGTAGAAAATCTTTATCATATAACACATATATTGGCATCTTTATAGCTATACAGTATGTATTTTAGACATGACTAATCAGGAGAATGAAACTCATGGTCTTATGCTTCTTCATAAGTCCGGCTAATAGTCATTCTGAAAGAGGTCATACATAAATGAGGAACTTTTAGTGATGATGGAATCAATGAGATTTTTCTGAGTGCATTCCAAAGTCTCTTTGACCTAGTATTTCATAATCATAAAGCCATATCATTGAACTAAAACAACTTTTCATTTTTTAAATTTTTTATTCTAATTTGCTATATATGACACTGGAATGCATTACAATTCATATTACATATATAGAGCACAATTTTTCATATCTCTGGTTGTATACAAAGTGTATTCACACCAGTTCATGTCTTCATACATGTACTTTGGATAATAATGTCCATAACATTCCACTATCATAACCCCATGTCCCCTCCCATCCCCTCCCATTCCTCTGCCCTATCTAGAGTTCATCTATTCCTCCCATGCTCCTCCCTCTGCCCCCACTGTGAACCAGCCTCTTTATATCAGAGAAAACATTCGACATTTGTTTCTTTGGGATTAGCTAACTTCACTTACCATTATCTTCTCTAACTCCATGTATATACCTGCAAATACCATGATTTTATTTTCTTTTATTGCTGAGTAATATTCTATTGTGTATATATGCCAATTTTTTAATCCATTCATCTACTACTACCAAAAGCACTATACAGATTTAATGCAATTCCAATCAAAACCCCAATGGAATTCCTCAGAGAAATAGAAAAAGCAGTCATGAAATTCATCTGGAAAAATAAGAGACCTAGAATAGCTAAAGCAATACTTAGCAGGAAGAGTACAGCAGGTGGCATCACTATACCACATCTTAAACTATATTACAGAGCAATAGTAACAAAAACAGCATGGTATTGGCACCAAAACAGACTAGTAGAGCAATGGTACAGAATAGAGAACACAGAGACTAACCCTCAAAATTATAATTATCTTGTATTAATTAAAGGCACAAAAACATACATTGGAGAAAAGATAGCCTCTTTAACAAATGGTGCTGGGAAATCTAGAAATCCATATGCAACAGAATGAAATTAAACCCCTGTCTCTCACCATGCACAAAACTCAATTCAAATTGGATCAAGGACCTCGGAATTAAACCAGAGATTCTGTGTCTAATAGAAGAAAAAGTAGGCCCTAATCTCTATCATGTCAGATTAGGCCTCTACTTCTCTAATAAGACTCCTATAACACAAGAATTAAAATCAAGAATCAAAAAATGGGATGGACTCAAAACTAAAAAGTTTCTTCTCAGCAAAATAAACAATCTGTGAGGTGAATAGAGAGCCTACAGCTTTGGAGCAAATTTTTACCCCTCACACATCAGAGCACTAATATCTAGGGTATATAAAGAACTCAAAAAGCTAAATACCAAAAAATCAAATAGCCCAATCAATAAATGGGCCAAGGACCTGAACAGACACTTCTCAGAAGATGATACACAATCAATCAACAAATATATGAAAAAAATGTTCATCATCTCTAGCAATTAGAGAAATGCATATCAAAACTACTGTAAGATTTCATCTCATGCCAGTCAGAATGGCAGCTATCAAGAATACAAACAACAATAAGTGTCGGTGAGGATGTGGGGAAAATGGCACACTCATATATTGCTGGTGGTACTGCAAATTGGTGCAGCCAATATGGAAAGCAGTATGGAGAATTCTTGGAAAACTGGGAATGGAACTACCATTCAACCCAGCTATCCCTCTCCTCAGTCTATACCCAAAGGATTTAAAAACAGCATACTACATACAGGGACACAGCCACATCAATGTTTATAGCAGCACAATTCACAATACCTAAAACAACTTTTCTACATTCAAACTCAATATGAGATACAACTTAATTTACATGATATCACAAGTGTAGAGTTGGTTGTTTGGGGTTTTAGTGTGAATGGTGTCAAATCAGATTTTACACCCAAGCCCTGTAAACACTCTAACAATCATTTCTGACAGGTTACCATTACTTTTGAGGAACTGGGCTACTGTGCAGCAGATATTTAGCCCATTGTTGAGACTCCATTTCTTTCTCTCTTTTTTAAAAAAATTATTTATTTATTTATTTATTTTTAGTTTTTTAGGTGGACACAACATATTTATTTTATTTTTATGTGGTGCTGAGAATCGAACCCAGTGCCCCACACATGCTAGGCGAGCGTGCTACCACTTGAGCCACATCCCCAGCCTGAGACTCCATTTCTTATGCCTCTTATTCTCAACTCACCTCTGTTGTGACCAAATGACTCCAAGGAATAATCCCGAATCCTCCATCATTTCTTCTTTAATTTCACTGGGGAGCTAATGTATGTCTGTTTTGTGCCAAAGATTTGTTAGGAGACTGGAGCTTCAGTGCACATCCTATGAGCCCTTTGGTCCTTGCAGTGCATACATTGTCATTCCCTTTCTTACTCAAAAGTGGAGACTAAACAATATCAACACTTTCTATGTCACATATTGAATCTTTAGAATTTTCCCACTTTTTTCTCCCTTCTTTTCATTTAACAATGAGGGAGAACTTCCTCTTCCTTTGAAGCTAATCCCTTTACATTTGCATTTACTGTTAGTATTGCATATAATTTCAGACTTTGCTCTTCTCTTTTACTTAAATCTTCAGTTTTTTGTCTTCTGTTGACTCCTTTGCTTTGATTTTCTCCAGCGTTTGCAGAGCTTTGGTTTCCTGTACCCCATCACCACCCATTTACACATTTGCTCCTCAATTCCCAGCAACAGGGCTCCCATCCACGCTGCTTTTTAATTTGTTGTTGTTGTTGTCATTCAGCACTGGGAGTGGAACCCAGCACCTTGCATATGCTAGACAGTTGCTCTACCACTGAGCTACATTCCTATCCCTTATTTTTAATTTTGAGACGGAGTCTCAATAAGTTGCCCAGGCTGTTCTTGAACTTGCCTCTAGAATAGCTAGGAATACAGGAGTACCCTACCATGCCCAGTCATGCTGCTTTGTTAAAGCACCTTCATTGAAAATTATGAAAACCTTCCCTCTCAATTTACACTCTTGATAAAAATGATAGGTGAATAATGCCAGCCCTTGATGTCAGGGTTTCTAAGACCTAGCATAATGACTGCTTATCTCTTGTCCTGTCTTTTTGCTGTTTTGTTGCTGACTCCTCCTTGCCCTCTAATTGTAACCTACTGGGACTCTTCCAAGATTGAGCTGATCATTGGAACTTTTTTTTTTTTTAACATTAGAGCTTTATGGTTATATGTAGAAGTTGGGTTCATCCTAACAGAATCATTCATGCATGGAAATTGGTACCAGTTCACGATCTCTACTTTTCCCTCCCATCCTTCTTCCCCTTTCTCATTCTCCTTCCTCTATTAGACTTCCTTTTGCTCATCTGTTAATTTATATTTGATTAGTTCTTTATGTTCTCCCATCCATTCTTTTCCCTTTTCTTTATTTTACTCTAGCTTTAAGTATCTAAAATCCCAAACCACTGAGTTTCAGAAAAATATGTAAAATTGTTTATTGAGCACCTGAATCTGGATGCTCTGCCAGCTCCTCCTGACACAACCCCTTTTCACCTCATTTGCTTTTCCTAAAACCAAGTCCTCTTTTCCAGGTGCTAACAAAAGTGTCATCCTCCTGGTCAGGAGGCATAAAATGTGAGGCATCTTGGACTCCACATCTCTTTTGCCCCTGAGATCTAATCTGTTGCTTCTAATTTGCTCCATCTGTAGAAGATCTCAACCATCTTTTGTACTTCTAAACCATTTCTGCTACCTAAATTAACATCTTCACTGTCTTTCTCTTCCTGGCCAATTTCCTTTCTCAATTTTTCTCTTCCTTATCACTGTCATCTTATTCTTCCCATAGATCATGCCAGATCACATCACTGGCTACATTAAAAACAAAAACCAGTGGAGGAAAAAAGAAAAAAAAAACTTCAGCAGCTCCAAAGTTCCTATAAAATTTTTTCATATATTTAAAAATTTACTCTCCATGTATTTTTTCATATACTCTCCATCTAGCTATGGAATTTCAAACTCAAGGATGCTCAAATATTACAAAATATTATTTTTGTTTCTCTGAAATTCAAATTTAATGGGACAACTTGTAATTTATTTGGCAATCCTAAAGCCCTATTGAAATGCCTTTATTTCTCTACCCAAAAACATTCTCTTCCCAGCCTAACACTTTTTTCTATCTTACTCCTTTTTTAAAAAATCCTTGTTCAGATTTTACTTCCTCCATGAAGACTTTCCCAGTCTTCTCACCCAGATGAAAGCTCTCTCTCATTTGATGCTGTACTATATAAATACCCAGGAGATTTGCAAATCTCTTAGCATATTACATTTTTCAAATAAATGCCAATAAAAATTATAAAAAATAAAATCAACATGTGCAAGATGTAGTCACCTGACTTAGTACTTATCAGCTGCAGCATTCCCCATTGGTTAAATGATGGCTTTTAACCAAGGAGCAATTAACACTATTAATGACCAGATGTATTCTGTCTCTTATGCAAACATGATCCAGCTGGTAGTACACACTGTTTCTCTCCAAGACCTAGCCACGTGGGGGACTAAAAGACTGTGATTATCTTTTCCTGAAAGTGGCAGTCATGGGATGATTTAATTCTGTGAAGACTTTCCGTGGAGTACTTACCCTTCTGAAAGCTGCCTTCCTTTTGCCTTCACCTTTTCACACTGCCAGTGCTTTCCTTTCTATGTTCTATAACACTCATTCCTTCATCTCCTACCAGAGGCAAGCCCTGGGCCAGATAGATTTGAAGGACCATCTGAGCATGGGAAGTGAAATAGGTTAGCCCAATACTGCCTTTCATTAGAGCTCAGTGTTATCTTTAGAGTGTGTATTTAGGCTGGTATACATACATCATGAGCATACATAGAGTAAGAGGTAAATACCAACCTCACTTTAAAATATATATATATATTTTTTAGTTTTAGGTGGAAATTATATTTTATTTTTGTGTGGTGCTGAGGATCAAAACCAGTGCCTCATGTATGCTAGGCAAGCACTCTACCACTGAGTCATAACCCCTAGCCCCACCACCTCACTTTACTATTGATAACAACATAGCATGGATTTGAACTAATATTTGTATGTCTAAGTAATTGAAATTATACTATATTCCAGCAGAATACTTCATGTGTCACATATTATCATATTTAATCTTTTCTGCAACACTGGGAGCTGTCTATGTATATTATTTTAGTAAGCTAATTCTACAGGTATCTATATTGGCAGATTTAAAGAAACTTTTCCCATCTCATAATTTATTAATTTACCTTTTAAGACTAGGTCCAAAGGTTCCACACATTGCATTTGATCGATATATTTTCCCAAATCTCTTTTATACTGTAGGTTCACTGTTGTTTAATTGCCTTGTAAATTCTCGTTTCATGAAACCATATCTTTTTTGTGTGTGTTTGATTACATCCCCTAATGTAAATTTGTTCCTCTATCTCCTATATTGAAACTTGATCAGATTTAGATTAGTTGTTGTGTTTTGGCAAAACTGCTTCATGAGTGATATAGTATACTTGTATCAAGTGACCAAAAATGCTTGTTTCTTTTTCTTAATGATACAATGATTGATAAACCACTTCAGATATTGACAGCCTGATTTATACATTAAAATAATCTCATTGATTTTAGCATAACTGTATTAGTTTGTTAGGGCTGCCACACAAAGAACCACAAACTGAGGAGGCTAAACAACAGAAACTTATTTTTTCGCAATTGTGGAGGCAAGAACAAACAAAATAAAAAGATTAGAGTGTTGGTAGAGTTAGTTTCTTTTGAGGGCTGCAAGGAGGAGGTTTCTGGCAGGCCTCTGTCCTTCGTGCATTCATTGATGGCTGTCATCACCTGGTGTCCTCACATGGTCTTCTCTCTGTGCTTCTGTGTCCAAATTTCCCCCTTCAGAAGACTATCAGTCATATTGGACTAGGGCCCACCCTTAATGATCGTACTTGAATTTGATTACCTCTTTAAAGAACCCATACTCAATAAGATCTCATTCTGAGGTACTGAGGGTTAGGACTTCAAAATATACATTTGTGGGGGATATAATTCAACCCATAACAGCAATGATTTTAGCAACTACTGATATCCATTGCCTAAACTTACTTAGATCTTACAAAACAATAGTGTTTTATCATCCCCTCTTTATTTATTAACAAGGTTATTCTCTAAAAATCTCTCAACTGTTTGTTATTATGAGGTATAATTTGTGCAGTGAAAGCAGAATAAATACTTGAGCGCTTCTTTTTATTTACAAGTTTTTTTGTTTTGGTTTTGGTACCAGAGATTGAACTCTGGGGCACTTGACCACGGAGCCACATCCCCAGCCCTATTTTGTATTTTATTTAGAGACAGGGCCTCACTGAGTTGCTTAGTGCCCCACCCTGGTTGAGGCTGGCTTTGAACTCTTAAACCTCCTATCTCAGCTTCCAGGGCTACTGGGATTAGGGGTGTGCACCCCTGTGCCCGGCTATAAGTTTTCAAAATAATAAGTTGTTTCCCTAAAATCTCCCAAATCTTCCACTGAGGTTTGGCATGTTGTTGTTTGTGTTTTCTTTTATCACTTATGAAGTCATGGCTTGTAACAGGTACATCTGTTTCAATGTCTGCAGCTATTGTTATTCCACTTCTTTCTGTGCATTATCTGTGCCTTATCTTTGGTCAATGTCAGCCTTTTCCAATTGACTACTGAGTTGTTGTTTTTAATAGGAGCTCACTAATTACTATAGCTTCTTTGTTTTCTGATGCAGCAACTTACAAATTTCCTGACCTAGAAATGAAGAAAAAACATCATGACTTCACATTGATATTTCTCATTCAAATTTGTAATTACAGGGTTTTTCCTCATTGCTACTTTGATTTTATATTTTGTTTTTCTTTCATAGGAAATCTTGATTCCTAATAATAGTAAAATAATTATATACTTTATCTTATTAAATATATTAGGATGTATATCAAATATGTAAAATATTAGGATATATTCCATCAGGAGCACACAAATGAATTGTTTTAAGTTGTATTTTAAGTTTCAATTTAGAAATAGTTCCTTCCTATATGGTTAAAGTACAACTTTTTTTAAGTATTTTTTTATTTAGTTGTAAATGGACACATACCTTATTTATTTTTTATGTGGTTCTGAGGATCTACCCCAGTGCCTTGCACATACTAGGTGAGTGCTCTACCACAAAGCCACAACCCCAGCCTCAAAGTATAACTTTTTTTAAATTTTGGTTTTCATTTTGAATTGTTAAAATTTGATTTAAATTTTTTTTCATAATTATGTAAAATACTTTCATGGTACTAAGGACTAACTGTAAAACAAAAGAAGTCCTACTATCATTTCTGTCCCAGCCTCTCCTGACCAACAACATTCCCTTCTTCCTTCTGTAGAGAAGCATTTTTATTTGCTTTAGGGTTTCTCTCCATTTTAGCAAACATGTATGAATATTTATATTCCTTCCCTTGTTTGGAAGGTATCACAGTATACTAACTACTCCATATCTCTTAAAGTAATTCTGTAAAACCTCCATACGTATTGAAAACAGGAGTTAACCAAAATCTTCTAGCTTCAAATTCTCTGCTCTTAACCCCTGCACAAGGCCGCATTCCCTGAAGAAAATTTCCAGGAACATAATTCCTGTGTATGAATGTTTTATTTCTCTTTATTATAGAAATGAAAATAATTGCTAAAGGTACACAGCATAAATGGGAATAGCATGACAGAAATGAAAATAATTACAGGAGCTACAAAGCATAAAAGGGAATAGCTCTACCAAGAGTGTGAGCTTTCCAAAATATACATGCTTTTGTTGGGTTTTCTAACAATTCCTACTGAATTCAAATTCTAAAAGAGAAGGGTTCTGAGCTTCAGGTTTCAGAAATGAGCCTAATGTTACCAGAAACCTGTGGCCTGATGAGGATTTTGAGAATTCCCCTACTGTATTTGCCTACCTATGTCTACTCCAAATTTATTTTTTTTAAATGTTTTGACAGTGCCCGACCATGGGTTGTACCTAAGAATATAATCAATGGCAATGCTTATTGAATATAAAAGAGTTTCCCACTATCCCTTGGAGACTCATTTCATCTTACCTTGTTTTTTATAATAAAGCAAAGTAAAAAGCAGAGGCAATTATCCTGATAATACAGATCCAAAATAAATAAATAAATAAAAGCATGCTTACTCACTATTGATTTTTAAAGCAGTTTGGAGACTCTAAATATTTCCTATTAGCTATCCATATTGATTGTACACTTTGGGGAAAAACAAAACAGTTTCTCTCTTCTAGACCTGGCCAGCACAGAGGCACTTGTGATTCTATTCAAAAGTCCTGGGCAAGTCACATAAAGCTCACTGTGAAAAGTGTTGGGGAAAAATATTGTGAAGTTGATTGCAGAGAATAAATATGTAGACTGATGTAATAATAATATGTGGACAAGCTGATAACGACAAATGCATCTTGTAAGAGAAAGGAACTTTTATTTTTGAATGGAAGGGAAAAGAAACAGATGATGCATAAAGAATACAAAGAATGAATGCCTGGAGACTCTCTTTACAATTCCACTAAAGAACAGTGTTGCTGCTATTTTCCTCACAGGTTAGTGGACTTATATCACAGGGTCAAAAATTATATCATAAGAGTACCAAAAAGCAATTTAAATGATTCTCCAGTGAAAAGTCTGCTATTTTCACCTAACTTTTATTTTTAATGTTCTTTGTTCATATATTTATATAGAATACTTCATGATTACATGTTGTTTGTTAGGGCCCCTTATTGATAAACATGGCATTGCAACTAATTCAAATACTGAATGATCCAATTGAAATAATTTTGCTGTTACTATCACTCATTGTGTGACCATGTGATCTGGGGCTGTATCATAATAATTGATCCTCCTGAATTAAATTAATGTGAAAGAATAAATAAAATCAGTGACAAAAAGCAGTTTAAAAGTAGCCACATATCCTCAAACTCATATGCCTGGTAAAGTATCTTTTGGAAGAGTACCGACTATGAATGGTCAGGAAGAAAAGAAGAATGAAAGAAATGAGAATAAAACATGGAAAGATAGAAAGGAGAGAGGGAGGGAGGAAGGGAGTGAAACCAGATATCTTAGAGATATGTTAGAAATTTTAGATCACAATTATATTACAAAAGATACTATTACTTCCTATGAAGATGTGTTAGGTTTTACAATCACATGCAAAACTTTTAAAACTATTTTCCCTAGGACCCTCAACTTATTCCATGAAACTATGATTTCCAAATTCAGTATTTTCTGTGATTTTTCCCATAACCACATAGCACATAAATAATGACAAGTTTTTACTTATGTACATATGTGTGCGTGTGCATATGTGCTATATATTTTTGAAGAAATTTTCATTATCTCTGTATGTGGAAATTATTACTTTTTAAGTGGCATTAAAATACATCTAAGCTACATATTGTTCAAGTTTAAAAGTGCTTATTCATGTTCCATTTAAAATTATTTTTCCTCATTTGTAGAATTGAGATAGCAATATTAACTATCTTATGAAGTATTACTAAGGTTAAATAAATTAATAATAATAAAAGACTTACAATATTCATTAACAGTAAAGGCTAAATGATCATTCATTTATTCCATATGAAATGTGATATAGGCATTATGTTTAGATGATAAACACATGATGATCATAAAATAATAATCATAACCAAAATAAAGACCTTTCTTTACAAACCTTTCAAGGCATCAAGTTAAATTTGGATTCCTTTGGTCAGTGTTATGTATCCCAGATTGTGATGTTGGCTTCACCCCCAGAAGCCAACATTTTAATGTATGATTCAACTTCTAATTTTGTATAGCAAAGCAAATCCATACAGTGTTTCTGAAACCTATGTTTCCACTCTGGTTTGCATATCAGATATAATACCAAGCTTTGTATATCATTTCTTAATTTTAAGTACCATGACATTATAACACCCAAATATGGAGGCGTCATATTTTCTACCATTATAACATGCTGCATATGGATTTTGTAGCATCCCATCACTATTTTGGAAGCAGTAATTTACTTTAGACTAAAACAGAAATATCATAGGGGATCTATAGAAGAATGTGTGCCACTAAAATACAATGAAAATGCTGTTTAAAGCTTAAGCTTTTAGGGAAGCATTGACCTATTTTTGCATGTCAACCTAATTAATCTGATCAGAGTTAATAGATGTCTTTACAGCAAATTAGCATTGCTTAGTTGCATATAAAAGGTAGTAAATCAATGAATACCATATTTTCTGGAATTAATGTCTCATCCCCTGAGTATTTGAAGCCACAAAACACATTTTGAGAAACAAAAAAAATTCCTTAAAAGTTCATTTATCTTCTACCTCTGCTTGAAAACAATGAATGCAGTTTATCCAAAGAGAGTATACCTTGTCCTTCCAGGACACAGGGAATATTAAAGGAGTGGCTCCATGAATTAGTACTTGCTTTTCCACATCCCAAAGGAAAATTTCAGGTTTTATCTCAGTCCCTTTTCTTCTTTTTAATAAAGATAAGGAAAGAGTTTTGGGATAGAGCCAACCTATAATAAATGCAGTGAACTAGAGCTGACAATGTTGCTTGACCCATTTTCTTCTTGCAAAATAGTGGTAAACACTTAAACAATAATAAGAAAAAGAAAAAGTAATTCAAATGCTATTTTTATTTGATTTGTTTTTAATTCTCAAATTCTTAATTCTGTCTTTTTTCAAAGTTGTCCAAAAAATAGACTTTTTTCTGCCCCCCTGAACATCAAAGGATCACCAAAGACAATTTTTTTTTGTTATTGTTGTTCAAGAACCAAACAATTGATCACTTTGAAAATTTAGGTTATTCCACTTAAATAACTCAGATGGAGTCATGAGGATTAATGAGGGCCACTGAAGGTGGCCCTCATTAATCCTATATATATTGTTTACATATTTCTATCCTCTCAACTAAAGGAGCATCCAGTACCAAGACAAATGAATCTCATCTCTTCCGATTCAAGAATATCTTACTCTCCAGCATGACAAGCATAAATCCTGCAAGAGTTTCAATGTTTGTGAAAATATTTGAGACATAAAAGCAAGCCTCAATGCCACCAAAAGAGAAAACAAAAACATTAAAATTGAAATAAGTAAATGTCTTCAAGTATGATATTATATATACATGTCACAAGTTTTAAAAAAATCACAAAACTCAAAATTACAAAAGTTACTTTAGAAGGATATCTGCTGCATTTGCTCAGGAGTGCCTTAGGCCAAAAGAAAAAAACAAAAAAAGTACCCCCAATTCCCACTCAGGCCTTATTTGTTTATGGGTTTTTCACCTGTCCTTGATTGTCTGTCCTCTTCAGCTCTACCCTGCAGTCCACTAGCAGGTTCATCTTTCCAAAGCACCACTTCATTACATCACTCTCCTGAACAGGACCTATTGTCTCCCTGTTACCTACATCTGATTGATGTTCCTTTTCAAGTGTAATACTTCTCAATTATGCCTGCTCTTCTTACATACCTCATTTAAGATTCTGCCTAAATATGAAGTCTTACATTACTACTGTTAGTTTTCTTTTTCCTTTATTATCACACATATTCTTTCTTCTAAGCTTCTGTTTAGTTGCCACATTTCTTTTTAACTCAGGAATTAAATATTTCCCTTTACTTGTAACTTAATGCTGTTCATTTTTCAAGACCCAACTCAGAGATGACTTAATAATTACTTTAACCCTTCTGGATTTCCCTTGAACCTCTTATAATGCAGCATTTAATTACAGATTTTTTTTTCATTTAGATACTTTTATTTTATATGTATTAGTCACATGCCCCCCCCAAACTAGTATAATCTTTTTGAGAATACAGTCTGCTGTTCCTTGTTTTTTCTCCCAGAGTGCATACCACAGTTTGCACATAGTAAATGAATGGTGATTACTCTTTATTTTTAAAGCTTAATATTACTTGTGACTATATCACCTTGATGATTTTGGTTTTGTGTGATCATATTTGCTAGATTTCAAAGGAAACTTCATATATGAAAATAGAAGCTTATGTGAAAATGAAACCACTTATATGAAAATGGTCAATTCTAATGCTTCAGATTCTACTGTAGTCTATGGGTAGGAGATTTCCAATAAAAGAGTAAAGCATATTCAGAGAGAATATATTCACAATATTTTGGATAATGCTTTTTCTCCTTTTAACAAAAGAGAAATACACACATGAGAGTTTACAATGTTTCCCTCAGAAATTTATATGCTTAGTCCCTCAGTATTGTTGCATATAAAATATATTCACAACTCTCCTTAGAAATTCCATTTAAACCCAAGGCCACATGTTAAATATTCAAAGTGATGGCAAATTGTTTCTTGAACGTGTTTATTGGAAATTAATAAGAGTGGAAAATAAACTTGAATACAATATATTCAGAATACTTACACAACTATTTTTTGTATGTGTCATAAGTATAAATGCAAATTTTAGAAAAAAAATTGAAAACTTTTTTTAGCAAAGGAAGCACACACGTGAATGATTTGTATCTTCTCAGAAGTACCACTTTTAATAGTCCAAACTTGCTTGTGTGTATTATACCTAGTTCAAAAGATAAAATATTAATTGGCCAGAGTCAGAAGTTACAATTATTCACTTCTATTTTATTTCTATTCTATCAAGTAAGGAGAAGAAAGCAAGCATAATTACAATTTGTTAATGTCAAGATAATTAACACATTAAGCTATTCAAGAAGGAGAAAACAGATCATGGTAGATTTGCTCATAGTTTGGTGTTACTTGTGAAAGAAATGTCTTTATGGTGTTCGGCTTAGGGAACTGAAAGAACAGAGTTGGGCAAAACTAGGTGAAATACTTCTAGGGAGAAGATAATGAACTCTATTTTGGGGATATTATTTTTGAAATCCCTGTGGACATGCAAGTGGAGATATTGATCAGCAGTTAGATGCAAATGCTTGAGGTCCAAAAGGAGATCTGGATTTAGAGTCAGACTTTAAGGCTTTGTGACTGTACTGTCTCACTAAGAGAGTGGACGAAGATCAAATGGAGATGAAGCCCAATATCAGAGCAAAGGAAAAGTCCTTCTATATTTATATTTAGATAGAAAAGGCAGAAATAGCAAAAGAAATAAGAAGCAACAGCCACTTAAGAAGGAGGGAAAACAGAGGAGTTCAGCTCCTAGGAAGCCAAGTGAAGAGTATTTCAAGGAAGTGGGAATAATCAATCATGTCAAATGTAACTAATAGGTCAAATAATGCAAAGATGGATCATAACTGACCATTGGATTTAATAACCTGAAGGTTACTGATGATATTGGCATGACCAAAGTGGGAACAATGGTTGGAGAAGTCTAATTGAAATAGAGCAGAAGAGAAAATGAGGAGTGGAATTGTAAACAATGTTCATATCAGTGTGCTGGTGAGAAGATCCATGTAAGAAGAAAAATTCAGTCTCTCTGGAGAAAGAAATAAGAAAGAGATGCTAGCAATGTCTTCTAGTCGGCAAGAAGGTATTGGATCTTCTGCAAACAGGGAGGCTTGGCTTTAGCCTGGAGCGCCCGTGGTTCATTTATCATAATTGGAGAGAAGGCAAACTCTACAGGTACAAATTCAAATAGGTTTATTCATAGCAATATTTAATTATTGAAATGTCTTCTTAAAGTATATAGTCCCATTGTCTCCCTTTTAAAATAAGGAAACTGAGGCACCTAAAATTAAATACCTAGCTTAAGATCAGATAGCTGGGAAGTGACTAAGCCACAATTTGAAACCATGCAATCTGACTTCCTGATCTAAGTTCTCAACCATTTTTCTAATAGAGCTGCACATTCAGCCCAGTGTCATTTCTCACCTATTCTGCTTTCTCAGTCCTATGTCACACATTTTGAGAACAACATTGACAACTCAGAAATGACTAAAAGGAGCACAACTGAGATGGCAGCAGATGTGGAACTCTCCCTAGGCAGTAGAGATAATGAGGTTCCAGAGATTATAGCTCTTGAAACTTTTTATCATTAACGCCATAGATGAAATGCGAATATCAAGTTAATCTTGTGCTTTAAAATGTCAGGAAAAAACTATGGTTTTAAATAATATTCAAGACAAAAAGAAGAAAGGACCAGGGAAGAGAGAACTGAAAAAGAGCCTAGGAAAGAGATAATTCTCTTGAGATATTTGAAACCCTGTCACTTCAAAGATTGCTCAGACTTACTCTGTGTTGCTTTCAACAGAAGATCATGGGAAACTTTCAAGGAACATGCCAGTTTCATTTGCTTATGTTACTAAGTCTAATGTGAAAGAGGTTCACTAAAAAATATTCTGCTACATAACTATTCAAAAGTAGATAACGCCTTGTTATCAGTGTCTCTCAATAAGTGGACAAGCTGGTAGAAAGGGAAAAACTTGCCCTTTGAAAAGGAAGAGCCAAACCCATGACTTACTGATGGCATACCTTCAGACATTACTCAGTCTCTCTTGGCTTCAATTGTCTCACTTATAAAACAGGTGTATTGTATCCCTCTTTCAAGATCTTATAAGACCTATTTATAAATGGAGTGAGAGCAGTGGTTTTTACTTGCTTTGTTTTTCTCTTACCCTTTAATCTCCAGCTTCTTTATCACTAGAAAGTTTAAACAGAGCTTGGATATATATTGAATGCTGCAAAAGGAATTCTGGCCCTAAATGTGAGGTTGATTAAATAGATTATAAGTTACATAATTACTCTGTGTTACTGTAGACCTAAGGAAAGATTCATAGAGATTAAAATCATGGATGGTAGAGGTACAAAAATCTTTCAGTGTAATCATCTAGCTCTACAATAGGTCATCTATATGACCTTGGACATGTCAACCGGTTTATACCACAGTTTCTTCAATAGGATCATAACTACCAATGGGGCATACTTGCTTACAATGTTAAGTGAGAAAATGTTTTAAAATGAGTAGCAAACTGCTTGTCATCTGCTAAGCAATCAATAAATGGATAACTATGCCTATTCTTAGTATCCACTCTGTGGGTTAAAAGCTTATCTCTTTAGTGTGTTGTTCAACTTCCTAGGGAGGTTCTGCTACTTTCATGATGAAATGGAAGACTCATTCATGGCCTTTATAGAATCACCTGGATTACCTTTGATGAAATCTGCTCCTTTCCCTTAAAATCTCCCCAGGTTTGTCCAACCAGACAATGAAGAGGAATTTCATTCTTTTCTATGCTTTGAGTTTTTTTATCATTGGATTAGTGGGGCCAGAGAAGAATAAAAGCATTATCCTGTGCAGGAAACTCTGTTATTGCTCATTATTTTCAAGTATTAGGTACTTTCATCTTTTGTGTCACAGGATAATTCTGCACCAAAGAAACTGTATGTGCTTAAAATATAAAGAGTAATTTTTATTCACCCCATATAAAAAGATCAATGAGGAATGCCATTTTTAGACAAAGATAAAAAATACTTTAAAAGGAAGAGTAGCTTTCTTTTTCTCTTTTATTTAGAAATACACATAGCAAATGAGATATCGAGAGATTTAGTTTCTGCTAAGAAGTTTAAGAAAATGAGGAACAATGCTTGAGTGTAGCATTTATGGTTGAAGGTACAGAGAACACAGCCTAATAAGTTGTTTTCTTCCAGGTTCCACTTTCATGTTTTGTTTTTATCTCTACCATTATTATTGAGAAATTTAAAACATTACTACTTCATGACTGTAGGAATATTTGTCTATACTCTTAAGTCATTTATTTCTTTAAACATGAATGTTTTATTTGTTTTCAATGCCTTTGAAGAGACAAGTGAAGTAATAGCAAAATAAATAGCATACATGGTGTATTCTAAAGAATGCAGATTATAATATTCAGTTTAATGGATTATCCCTCAAATAAATTCGGTCAGCTCTGGAATAACCCGTGTCTTTCTTCTCTGACTTTCAGCCTTTGGAAGCTACAAGGATATATTTGGGAAGACTCACTCAAATACTTGCTAATCTCTTCCCTAACTCTATTTTCCAGTAGCCTTCCATTTTCTCAACTCTATTAGGGAAATAAAAAATTGGCATTGAGATCCAACAAGCCTAGACTCTGAATCACTACATGTTTTCTGGGATTTTGAAGTTCATCTATCAGGACAAGATCATGGATTCAAGTAATAGGTGGTAAATGGCAGTCCTTTAAACCAGAGCCACTGATGGGATAGCAAGGCATATTCTATACCTAAATTATAGCCTGTATTTTCCTCCCACTCCAAATGTAGAAACAAAGGAAACTTTTCCTCATTGCTCTATTAAGGCTTTAAGAACAAAATCACAAGTATTGCACAGCAACAAAGCAGGCAGTATGAATTATTCTGGAACTGGAACAGGTCAAGTCAACAAGTAAGACAGGTCAAATTGAAGGACATTCCAATTAAATTGTTAGGGGTTCTGAGGTGATCATGCCTCTACTTATTGCAGTATGAGTCACTGCTTACATTATGTACAGAGCTAGCACTAAGAAATAGCACAATTTGACCTGGCCTTGCTACTGGCTATAAAAATGTTCTTGGTCAATATCCTGAAATTTTCTGAACCTTAGTTTTCTCTGGTGAAGGGTGGAGATCAAAATATTAGCTGTTTTAGAGTTCTGAAAATTAAAAGTAAAAATGTATATAAAACACTAAGTATAGAGCCTTGCATATTAGTAAACATTTAAAAATGCAGGCTGCTACTGTTATTAGCTAGTTTATTATTTCATCCTTTTTTCCCAGTGGAAATAGGAATATGGCTTATCTATTAGCTTATCAACTAACTTATATAGTCATTTAATACCTAATTCTACAAATATTACTGAGACAGTTTATTAGAATAAAGTGTGACAAGTATTCTAATTGATGTCATAATTTTTTTTTTCAACATAATTGGAAAAAAATGAAAAGGAAGCTGTTACCATTTTGGGAAAAAGAGTGAAGCCTCTTATTTCTAGTGTTCATGCCCTACCAATTACCAGGCAGCATAGAAGACACTCTTCTGGTAGTTAGATTGCCTCTTCTTCATATCAAACATGAATAGAACTTTTAAGACTGTCCACTAACATCTTTGATATTCTGAACAGACATTCTACTCCTACCCATGTGGTAGAAGGTGTACAGAGATCCTTTTATTTTATTATTTTATTTTTGTTTAGAGTTAAAGTGCTGATAAAGAGTAGCCTAAATACATTTTGAAACTATACTCTTTTCATAGATACATACAATAATAGCACAGTTGCACACAGTTGCAATCTGTTTTCTGCCTAAATTTTTTTATGCTAAGAGAGATACTCTTTGCTATAGGGAATGTTAAAGTATCTTTGTAATCATAGGTGTCCCTTACCTAGTGGAAGGGAAATAGTCCAGCAAAATCTGTTGCAAAGTGGATTTGTGCTGTGAAAATTCTGTTTTCCTATTAACTTACTTAGGTGGGAATGTTTATTCTTGAATATATCAAGAGTCACATTAACGTTGAATCAACACATGAAATACTACATGTTTGTATAGAGGAAAATATTTCATATAAAATCATATTAAGGTTAAAAATGAAAATATCACAGAGTGCTCACACACAAGACAAAATTAATATTGACTACTTTATGATAATTTGCTTCATACTACTTTCAGTCTTAATATTCTAAAAAAGTAAACCTCTAAAGTCTTAGCTATTTGGCTACTTTTAATTTTGAACCCTGTTAGCATTGTAAATTTGTAGTGAAATCTATTTCTTTACTTTTTTTGTGATTTTTTTCTTCATTTAAGCTTTCTGATTTCTTTCTAAATGTCTTATTAAGTTTTATATAGTTTTGGATGGAAGTTAATAGTTTATGCAATAACAACAGCTACTACTTTTCAGATATATTAAGGGGTTAATACTATTGTAATTTTATTCTACTTTCTCTTGTAATAGGAAACTGGACCATAAATAGCTTAGATAGCTTACCCAAAGACACTGAACTGCAAAGCCCATAAACTTTGCCAGACCAGTATCTGGCTTTGTCAACCAATCAGTAGGCATGCATCTGAAAGAATATAGACAAATAATTTATTGTGAATATCATCTTATTTCTTTTTAGCATTCTTGATTACTAAACTATTTACTAGTATTTGCATTAGGAGCTGTTAAGATCTCGAATGTGATTTATTAGTCTTGTCAAAGTTCTTTTTATTAAGGGATATGAGTAGCCAACTTGAAAAATGTGTCTGAAACCAATCACTGCAAATTATACTACTCATATATTTGTGATGCAATATTTATTCAGCTTATTCCTTTAGTTCATAATTCTGAATTAGACAATCCACAGCTAATCATGTTTTTTTAAAAATTGTTTAAATATAATTGGTCAAAATTCTACTTTCTTTCATTTTCAATCTCTGTAAATGAGATATTACCATGGAAGCCACCCTAAAAGTCATTGTATATTTTTATTATCACTGTACTCTATTTCATTCATATACAAACCTTGGATAAAAATAGATACAATATTTTTGAGTACCCAGGGAGAAAATACATATTTTATGTCAAGGATACATCTACTAAATTTGGATAGGTTCCAATTAAACTTGTGATACCTCTATCCAAAGCCCACTAACAAGCTCCTAGAATTAGGCTGATTTCATTTATTTGATCATCTATTTTAGGATGGCTTGATGATAATTTCATAGTACAGGTTCTCTGCTTGCTTAGAGTCTCATTTACTTCTAATCTCATTAGGAATGAAGTAGTGAAAAACTTAACTTACAAAAAGCAAATCATCCAAACAAAAAAATTTAAAAATTTTATCAATCAATTAAGATAAATGTTTGAACTTCCCTGGATATTAAACATCTTTTTGCTCAGTATATATAGATAATAGATATTCCCTAGAGAGTTGAAGGTCAAAATATAATTGTAAACAATAAGCCTAATTCAAATTCCTTATAATTTAATCCTTTGATAGAGTCTCTAGACTAGGATGTTAGCTTTTTTTTTTTTCTAGAAATGTAATATGGTAATTAGCCTGAACAAGAGTCTAAGTATATTGGGGCAGGGAGGCAATAAATGCCTCAGTATTTGATATAGTTTATACCTTAGGTGCTAAGTTTGGCTTACTTTTAGATCCAAGAATTATATCTAGATCACTGGTATGTTATATTTTTATTTTTGTCTTCATTATTTCACTTCATTATTTTTAGTTTTCTTTTATGAGAAATTTTGAAAGATTGAGAAAAACTGACAATATACCCTTTTAGCTTATGGATACACATATATGGATGACATAGATGCACACACATCTTAAAATTACACAGATGATGCTTGCCTATTATATTTAAACATCTTGTATATAAATCTGAAGGAAATCTACATCTCTTGTCACTTCCCACATATGAAAATATCTTCAACTTTAATCACCTCTGTATTCCTCCAACAATATTTACTGTCAAGAATTTTAATTACATCTTATTTCTGAACATGTAGATTTATAATTATTATTACTAAGGTCTTCTAATAATCAGTAGTCACTTGTATTTACCAACACTTTACTGATTTTTTAATATTCATTTTTTTTAGTTTTAAGTGGACACAATATCTTTATTTTACATTTATGTGGTGCTGAGGATTGAACTCAGTGCCTCAAGCATGCTAGGTAAGCACTCTACAACTAAGCCACAACCCCAGCCCCATGATACTGATTTTTGATGTTGGTTCTTGCTTCTTTTACTCCCAACTTCCTTTTTTATTTTACTTTCATCTTGTTGTAATGTTAGTAACTGGTTATTGCTATAAAGTTCCTCTTTCAAAGGTATTTTTGCTCAGCATTTTGGAGTTTCATTTCCACTGCCTTTAAAAAAATTAATAAAATAAAAATAATTCATTCTTTCTACTATAATTCAGAATTTTCTAAATTATAATTAATTCTGTACTTGATACAACTAAAATGTACTTGATGTGAGTTTCTTGGCTGATCAGTTTCTGAGGATATTTTATTTCTATTTAAGACTTATATATTATTAATTTTGGTGAATTCTCAGCTATTATATCATATATTGGCTTACTACTTTATACTTACTTTTCCTTCCTTTTGCTCCTACTAGTCTTTATGTTGGAGCTTCTGGGTCATTCCATTCACATTTCTTAAAATTTTTAAAAATTTATATCTTTTTTATTGTTTGAACTGAATTCTAGGCATTTCCTCAACTTAACTTTTTATTTCAGTAACTCAGGTTTAATTGTGTCCACCATGCCACTTGGTTCCTCATTTAGAACCTTTATTTCAATAACCTGTTTTATAACAGGTTCTTTTTTACAACCAACCAAATGATTTTTTAAATTTTATTTATGTCTTTTACTATTTTCTTCATCAGGAAATATTTTTGTCGTATAATTGTACATATTTATGGGGTTTAGTGTGAAAATTTGTTACATGAATACAACATGTGATGATCAAATCAGGGTAATTTTTATTCTTTAATATATTTAGGACTATTAATCATATATAAACCAAAGTTCTGTCTAAATGCAGTAGAGCAAAGAGGACAAGAATGTGAACACTGGACATGGATGTCTGAATTCTAATTCTAGCTCCGTTGCTTTCTACCTCTTTGCTCATGAATAGTTACTTATTCTCTTTCACATTCCTTACCCATAAGGAAAAATAACAGCACCTCTCTCATAGACTTTTTAGAACAATAATGAGAAATTTGTGTAAACCATTTAGTACAGTGCCTGGTACATAATTTGTGCTTATGAATAGCTCTTATTGGTGTTATAATTATTATGATTATGATTGCTGTTCCCTCAAGAGCAGGATTTCATTGTATTTGTTTTCTCTATGTGTTTGCTAAATTTTGATTATTAGCTCATGCTCCAAGTGAAGTTTCTTCCGTAGTCATTCTAAGATTAATCAGTTTACAATACTGCAAGCTTGTGGAAGTTTCAATGCCAAATTTGTGGGGAGGATGAGTGGCTATGCACATTTCTTAGGGATACTTTGTTCAGGGCATCAATGGTGATTCAATGCCAGTGTTCCAGCCCTTTCCTTGACTCTGTACTGTGTGCAGTATGGCCCAAACAAGAGCAGCAACTTAACAGAAATACAGAACTTGAGACGATAAAAGGCATAATTTGAGCCCCTCTTTTTGCTCAAGCCTTTTGACTAGAAGTTCTGAAAACTGTGTGCCCAAAAGTGAATAGCTTTGCTATTTTGGAGGCTAAAAGGACTTGTTTATGGGAACATACAATACATTTCCTAGGATATCCCTGAAAATCATAACAGAGATTCCCAGATGTTTCTTTTTGAGGGGCAGTAATACCTAGGTATGCTACTGATTGAGGGTTTCACACTGCAAAGAATAAATGATAACATGCAAATGTTCAAATAAATAATCAAAATATTTTGATTTAAAAAAATTTTGTCAGCAAATAATTTGGTAAAATCTCATGTTTAACAAGTAGTAAACTTATTAATACTTTATAATGAAGTTTGCTTCTTATGTACAAATAGAACATTAGTCAAAAGGTATAATCTTATTTCATGGAACAATGAATAAGAGGGTTCTTCCCTCTTAACTTTTCCTGTTGCCATTTGCACATAGTACAAAAGTTGATGTAAAAGTTAAACTTGGTTTTTCCCATTCTCACTATTTCTGATGCCATGGTTCAAATAGGAAAAGGGAGTGACCAAGTAATTATATTTAAAACAAAGTAAATCGATTGCTTTGATATTTCTAAAATAATATTTAATTATATATTCATTAAAGAGCTTCTTTGCAAGTGCTGTTGCAGTGCAGGCTCTAGGATAATAGTTGAGAAATATTTACATATTTTGTTTAGCTTTACAAACTGAACCTTAATCCATAAAGTAGACCATATGTAAATTCCAAAGGATCTAGTATTCTTTGCCACATCTAAAGATAGTCTTAAATTCATCATTTATTTACTTATTAAGAAACTTTCCTTGCTGTGTATTGCTTGTCCCTTTAAGTGGACCAGCCCTACTGTTGCTAGTAGATACTAGATTGCCAAAGTTCAAGTAATATTTGTGATGAAGTTCAGGAGAGTGCTTCATTTAGATTGATTCATTTAGAGTGATTCATTTAGATATATGTTTGAGGCATTAAAGAGGTAAAGTAACAGCCGAGCACCTTGATACACACCTGTAATCCCAGTGGCTTGGGAAGCTAAAGCAGGAGGATCGTGAGTTCAAAGCCAGCCTCAGCAACTAAGGGAGGCCCTAAACAACTCAGTAAGACTCTGTCTCTAAATAAAATACAAAACATGGTTGGGGATGTGGCTCAGTGGTCAAGTGGACTTCAGTTCAATCTCCAGTACCACCCCCCCAAAAGAGGTAAAATAACATCAATCACATGCTTCTATGACATCTCTAAGAATCCCCAGCACTTCAGAAGTATCAGAGGTGGTGAGACAATCACTGATATTAAAATAGATAGTGGAAACAGATAAAATATCTTCTACCCAATATGTACAACTGAGTTAGCATTTATTTTTAAGCTCAGTTGTCCTTTGATTTATATTGTGAATTCCATATTTAATGTAGGATATCAGCACCCTTCCCTCTCTCTTTAGACCTCTGATCTGATGTACCTGTGAAAGCATGACATATTGATTAATTTCTTTCATGTAGCTCCCCCCTTTTCTTGCTATACCAAATTTTAGAAGTGGAATGCTATATAGTTATGTTGTTTCCTAATTGTTGCTTCTAAGCCATTAAATCACTCCCCTCTTCCTATATTTGTCAATGCCACATATTTGAATCCCTGCTAGTGTTGCCTTACATACAAATAAAGTCACAGCTAGCTTCCTATACAAAGAACATAGCTCACAGGTTTATTGTTTTGTTCTATTGTACCTTCAGCCCAGTGGATTCCACAAACAGATAATACTGTGGACCACTTACCAGGCACTGTGGACCTACAGTACCATTCATATAAAGAGCATTCCAGAAAGACCATACTTTTTGGTCTACCTTTTTTTACTTAAGACCCCTCACTCAGTCATCCACAGCCCTCAAATGGAAGTTCTCCCCTAAAGGTTTCTCCAATTATTTCTCTTTTCTCAATACATCTACATTAGCCTCTTGTTCAGTTATGATGCCATAGTTGGCTACTGTATTGTGCTTTCCACTACACCTTAAAAGCTTTCACCATCTGTAAAAGACTTGTGGCCACACTTGGTCATTCTGATAAACTACTTCCTTTTTTTCCAGTCCTCAATGAGGACCCTGGAGGAAATCATTCTTCACTACTCACTCTCTATAACTCCACAGACTACCAAAACTGCCACCTTTTTGTTATTATTAATCTCATAAATGCCACACTTTTCATATGTCTCATGAGCATGTGTTATAATTCCAACTAGATAAACCAATTACTGAGGATGAAGGTTCTATTTTATACATTTTCCTACCCTCTGAAGAATTGGTATGTTACAAATACATGATATTGTGTTTGAATGGATGAATGAAAGAATAGATGGATAAATGAATCACCTCACTCTAAATCATGCACTTTAATATTGAGCAGTTCTTAAAGGTTCAAGAGTGAGAGAAAATGATAAGTTGTACTAAACTGAGTTTACTTTAACTTGGTTTTACACTCAACCTACATAGATGACATAAATGACCGTAACTCCCAAGTGGCCTCCTCTCCCTTCACAATGATATGCCTATAATTTGGTAGCTTCACTGGTCCATACAAAGAAAGGAATTGATGAGATCAGAGGATCTCAGATTTGTAGAATATTTTAATATTGCATCTTTTAGCAGTGCAATTGGAAAGCAGATCAGGATGTTGAGGTTAATCTGGTTACTGCAAAATAAATAATGTGCTATATCATTATTATGTGTTTCATTTTTATTTCCTCTTAAACCATAGTTAATGTTACAGTGTGGCAGTTTTGCTAATGGCCTAACTTACCTGCTTTCACTTTGTAGGTTGGATGTAAAGGAAGCATTCGATTTATTTTTAATTTGGCTTATTTCTATGGTGTCATAAAGAATCTTCTGCTTCTGTTTGACATTCACTCTGTTTGACAAACATTCTTTTGGTTTCATTTTCCAAGGAATTATTTCATCAGTGTTCATCTCTTTGCTTTTATGAAAATGGATACTTAACTGAAATCCTTTAGTTTTGCCACTGGACACACTTCATGAGATTATTCATAGGAAGAATGGCTACTGCAAATCTCTGGTTCTTTCAGAAAAACAAAGGTCTTCCTTCTCTTCATCTTTTTCATTTTCCCAAGGTAAACCTCTAGAAGGAACCAAGACTTGGAAAATTGTTTGTATCATCTACCACTGTCCCATTATGGAGTTAAAGTTCACAGCTTATGTGAAATCATTTAGTTTCAAACTCAAATTTAAAGTTTGATATCCAAACATCCTAATTAAAAATAGATAGACCTTTTACATCTCACTCTTGTTAGTGTGGTTTATTATCAAAGAATGCAATGAAATCATTAAAACCTACACTCAAATTCAAGTTTTATTGCCTGTGAAACTTAGGAATGTTTCAGTGCTTCAATTTCCCCATCTTAAGATGCTATATATAACAAACTACTCACAAGATTTTCATATTACAGGTCATGGTATCTAAAGCTTCCAGAAAATAAGCATCATTCAAAAAAAATGGAAGCTATTAACCGTTGATAAAAAAAAAAATCCTCAAGGGATGGAAACAGTGATCAAAATATTGACCTGAAAAACCAAGCTCTCAAGTATTAGGACAGTATACTTGAAAGCCTAGAGCAACAGACTGCTACTGACTTTGGAACATGGTCCTTCTGTTCAGCTGTCTCAAGGAGCACCACATATGGCTATGCTATACTTAACCAAGTGAAAATATAAAGTGATGCTCAAAACTGGTCATAACTGGACTATGTATACCCATATAGTTTTTTCCAAAGTGCTTAATTCAATATCTTAAATGTTATAAGCATCCATAATATTGTAGTGACACTGAGCACATCCTCCAAAGTGTTTTAACAAATAGCATTTTGATGAACATTTCTTAAATATGGCTTTGGTTTTACAAAGTCAAGGCATGTAGGGGAGGAGGGTGATTTCAAACAAACATCACTAAAGCTAATCTGGGGAGTCAATCCTGAGGTCTCTCTTATAATCCTTGTGCTTAAACCATGGTCAGTTGTCACTCACTGGTTACACATTTTTAAAATATTTTTTTAGTTGTTAATGGACCTTTATTTTATTCATTTACTTATATGTATTGCTGAGAATTGAACCCAGTGCCTCACATATGTGAGGCAAGTGTTCTACCACTGAGCCACAACCCCAACCGATGTGATGGACATCATTATCCAAAGTACATGTATGAAGACATGAATTGGTGTGAACATACTTTATATACAACCAGAGATATGAAAAGTTGTTCTATGTGTAATAAGAATTGTAATGCATTCTGCTATCATCTATTTTTTAAAAATCAATTAAAAATTAAAAAAAATTGTCACTTAGAAATAAAATCAATTGGCACATACAGAAAACCCCGTAATGTATAGTCATGAATTTAAAATTTAAAAAGTCACTAATTTTAATTTTTTTTTGGTGGTGCTGGGGATTGAACTCAGGACTTTGTGCATGCTAGGAAAGCACTCAACCAATTGAGCTATAACTATTATGGTTGTTATAAACATTGATTTATAGAGGATATTTGCCTAAAAATGTTTGGCTAGTCTCAAATTTATTTGAAAAAATCATAATAATTCAGAAAATCTAATGTATAGTAACAAAAGACATGGGTGAAAATGGCCCAGTGCTTTACAGGTCTTTTGAAATTAGTAATATTTCTAATCAATCTGTTTCTACTTTTTTAAATTGTGGTATTCACCTATCCTAAACTGCCATGAAACTCAGAAATTATATATCTTTGACAAGTAACTCAAAATGAATAGCCACCCAAAGGAATAACATCTTCAACTTATGAGGATGATATTAATTTTATGATATTATTTGTAAGCTCCTCTTATTAGCGGGAATCATGTAGCATTGTTGTTGTCTAGCTCACAGAGGTGTTTTCCCAAACTATGAAATCATAATAATTCAAAACAATGAAGAAAATTGTAGGCTTTGTTGAGTGCTAACCATATGGCTGGCACTATGAACACCAATGTGCATGAGTTATCTTACTGTATTCTAAAAAAAACATTGAAGTAGACTAGTATCCCTATTTTACAGGAAGAAATAAAGATAGAGGGTGATTAATTGACTTTCAAAATGTTGCCCAGCTAATGAAAATGACAGTAATATTGTGAAACTCTAATTTCAGTGCCTTTGCATTGAGGTACAGTACTTAACTTCTTTTGCCTTCAAAGCATACTTACCTATAAGCTACATATGATCCTCACAATGGTACAGTTTGTACATAAGCAACTTCATATTGAGAGATCCTAAGATCACACAGCATGTTACTCACAAGGATGAGAGTCCGCAATTTCCATCAAGTCACCCACTATCATTAAATAATTAAGTTAGTGCTGTATAAAGAAATAAATACATACATACATTGTGGTGATTTTTAATTAATTATATCCAAACACATCCTGGAACCAAGTACAATTCAGCACCTCCATTTTTATTCCCTCTCTAGTTGGAAGCATAATTTCTTGCCTGACTTGATTGTCCTCACTCCTTTATAGCAGCAGTTCTTTGGGTGCACAGATCTCTCTGAAAAGCTGGTATAAGAAATGAGGAAAACAAATGTTCACTTTCACATGCACAGGCATGTACATAATTTAGCATGCCATTTTATGGACTCTCCCAAGCTGAGTATCCCCAAGATTTTAATTACTTCAAAGTGGTTAAAATCTGTTAGATACACAACATCCATGATAATCCTTAAAACAGAAGTCAAACATGTACTAAAAACTCTCCAATGATGTTTTCCTTCATTCAGAAAAAAATACAAAGTGAGATGATACATTGTCCAACTCCAGGGTACCCTCAAACCTCATTTCTCTCTAGCTTCCCTTCAGTGACTTCAGACCAGTCACAAAGCCTTTTATGCTCAGGTACACCAAGCTGACTACTGTTTAGGGCCCTCGTTTTTCCTATGCCCTCTGCCTGAAAGGCTCTTCTTCCAGATAAATGCATAGCAGATTTCTTTGCCTCATACATATTCCACAGTACCATCTGACCACAGAGGTCCTCATCACTCTCTGTCCTCTTACCTCTATTTTTTTTCTAACCATAGCAATATAACCATGTTTCAAATCACTTACTTTCTTGTGCTTTGATTATTGTCTTCAAATACCAGATGTGCTCAGTTCCACGAGTTCATTAATTTTGTTTTGTGCATTGCTATACCAGTGACTAGATTGTGATTAGCACATAGTGGGTGCTCATTTAGTATTTGTTTGGATGAATGAACTAAACCAAGGTTTTAATATGCCAGAAAATATGAATCTAAGCAAGTATCTTAACAGTCAAATTAACACCATTTGTAGAAGACATTGTGATTTATTTGTCTTGGGAATTAGCCATTTAGCGAAGTAAATTTCATTACTTTATATTCATTTTGGATTTTTAAAAATGCAAAGTATTATTTCACTCATTTTGTGCACTAGGTATGTTTTATTTGATTTTCACTCCTCTCAAAACACAAAATTTGTACTTTGGGTTCCAAGGTAAATGATGCTGTGGTCATCGCAATCAATATTCTTCCTTGTAAATCCTTATACTTCAAAAACTTCTGTTATTTTTCGAGCTCATTGGTTTGTCAGAAATTCAATATGCTTTAGAAGGAAAATCAAGAAACCAATCCATCTGTTTTTGCTTCTATTATGTGTGACAGAAGACTAGTATAAAGACTATACAAAGAGCATTAAAAACATTGGTAAGTGAAGGTAGAGTTCATTAAATAGTAACATTCCATCAATTAGCATGTTTAAAGATCACTGATAGTGCTCAAAGTATTCAAACCTCCTGTGCTAGAGTCCATGTCTGTCTTTCATACTTATATAAGTCCAATCTACTTTAGGTTTGGATGTTACAATAAATGTGAGTCTATATATTATGGTTTAGATGTGGTGTCCCCTATATTGCATGAGACAGTGCAGAAGGTTTAAAGAAGAAATTATTGGGTAATGGCCTTAACCAAATCAGTGAGTTCATTCCTGATGGGATTAACTGAGTGGTGGCTGGTGGGGTGTGACTGGAGGAAGTTGTTCATTGGGTGAGTAACTATGGGGTATATATCATGTATTTGGGGAGTGGAGATCTTTCTTTCTCTGCTTCCTGATCACCATGTGAGCTGCTTCCCTCTTCCACCCTCTTCTGTCATGATATTCTGCTTTACCTCAGGCTCTGAGGATTGGAGCCTGCTGTCTATGGACTATAACCTCTGAAAACCATGAGCCCTCAAATAAACTTTTCCTCCTTTGAAATTGTTCTGGTCAGATCTTTTAGTCACAGCAGTGCAAAAGCTGACTAAAACACTCTATAAGGCAACTACCCTAGGTAGTCAATACCTGCACATCCATTCAACAAATATTTTTGACGTACCAGCTATGAGATACAAAATTGACTATGGCATTTAATGTTTTAGAGAGAGAAAGGAACCGTAAAAGAAATAACTCTAGTTTAATGGACAAAATATCCTGAGAGTATAAATGTACCAAAAATTATAAGGCCATAAAGAAATAGAGCCCTAAATCTTCCAAAGAAAATTATGAACAGAATAAAGATTTTTGAAGAAACCGACAATTTGAGCTGATTGTGAGTTATGCTTAAAAGTTTTACCAAAAAGAGAAGAGATTGGGGTAAGGAAATAGCAGTCAGGGTAGTGAACACAGTTCTAAAGTTTTGGAATGAATGAGGAGTACCATGCTCAAAATTAAGTGGATAAG
This sequence comes from Urocitellus parryii, assembly GCF_045843805.1. Taxonomy (NCBI): domain Eukaryota; kingdom Metazoa; phylum Chordata; class Mammalia; order Rodentia; family Sciuridae; genus Urocitellus; species Urocitellus parryii. The sequence continues at coordinate 108,518,684 of NC_135540.1, read as the reverse complement.
AGTAAGAGGAAGAACAAGAGGAAGCGAAGTCCTTAGATACAGTCCTATGCAGAATAGTCAATGTTTGGAAAGCAGGTGATTGACTGTTAACAGAATTGTTTTCTTAGATGCCCCTTTCTGCAGCATTGTGGAGACTGGAGGATAGGATGATGCTGTATTGGATTTTTAGTAGCAGGCTTACATTTCTAAACAGGGTTTTATTTTAGGAAGATAAGCATTTTTGTCCACACTCAGTATCCAGATTGTTTGTTTATAAAGGAAGTCTCATTCATGGCAATTTCTACAGATTTGACAGCATTCCTAGAATGAAAGGCTCAAATAAATAACTTTGTTATGTTTTTATTAGTACATTAGTTACACATAGTGTTGGGGTTCATTTTGATATAATCATATATACATGAATATAATTTACAATACTTTAGTCCCCAGTACTTCCTCTATCCCTCCCTACCTCCCTTCTGTTCCCCTTCCTCTATTCTACTGGACTTCCTTCTGTTTATCTGTAGATTTTTAAAGATTAGTTTAGGTGTAATTCACTATGGCATATTCATATATGTACATAGCATAATTTGGTCAATTTCTTTCCTTCCTTTTTGTGTGCCTCCTTCTTCCCTGTCAATCCCCTTCCTCTGCTCCACTGACCTCTGTTGTATTTTCATGAGATCCACCCCACAGCACAACTTTTTAAAAGCTCTGGTCTAGCTCCTGCATATGAGAGAAAACATTCACCCCTTGATTTCTGTGTCTGCCTTATTTCACTTAACATGATGATTTACAATTCAATTTATTTACCAGCAATGCTATACTTTTATTCTTCTTTATAGCCAAATGAAATTTCACTATGTATAAAAACCACATTTTCTTGATCCATTCATCTGTTGATGGGCATCTGGGTTCATTCTATAACATGGATATTGTGAATTGTGCTGCCATAAATACTGATGTGCATAAATACACTATGCAGATTTTAGGGTTTTTTTTTTCAATAAATACCAAGGAGCAGGTTAGGTGGATCATATGGTGGTTCTATTCTTAGTCTTTTGAGGAATCTCCATATTTTTTCCCAAAGTGGTTTTACTAATTTGCAGTCCCACCAAAAATGTATAAGTGTACATTTTACCCCATATCCATGCAAGTATTTTTTTATTATGTGTATTTTTTATTATTGCCATTCTAACTAGAGTGAGATGGAATTTCAATGTAATTTTGATTTGCATTTCCCTGATTACCAGGAATGTTGAGACAGACAGACAGACAGACAGACAGACAGACACACACACACACACACACACACAGAGCCCATTTATATTTGTTATTTAGAAGAGTATCTGTTTAATTCTTATACCCATTTATTAATTGGGTTTTGGGGGAGTATTAATTCCCTGTTGGAGGAGCAGCTGGCAAAAATTTTCTTCCATTCTGTAGGCCATCTCTTCATGTTCTTCATTGTTTCCTTGTTCTACATAAACTTTAAACTTTGATGCCATCCCACTTATTGCTTCTTGGTTTTATTATTTGAGCTTTAGAGGTCTTGTTAAGGAAGTCACTGCCTGTGCCAATATTTTGCAGTGTTGAGTTTATATTTTCTTCTGGCAGTTGCAAAATTTTATATCCAGTTCTTAAGATTTTTTGATCCACTTTGAGTTAACCTTTGTGCAGGTGAAAGATAGGGTCTAGTTTCATTTTTCTACATATTGATACCTAGTTTTCCCAGCACCATTTATTTTGGCACCTTTTGTCAAGAATCAGATGACTATCTATGTGGATTTTTTAGTTTTCTATTCTATTCCATTGGTTTTCATGTCAGTTTTGATGCCAATAACAGGCTGATTTTGTTACTATAGGTCTGTAGTATAATTTGAGATCCAGTATTTTGATGCCTTCATCATCATTCTTCTTTCTTAGAATTGCTTTGGCTTTTGTGGGTCTTTTATTCTTCCAAATGAATTTTAGGACTGTTTCTAGTTCTGTGAAAAATGTCATTGGTATTTTAGTGGAAACTGCTTTGAATCTGTATAACATTTTGGGTAGAATGGCCATTTTGACAATATTAATTCTGCCTACCCAAGAATATGGGAGGTCTTTTCATTTTCCAGAGTTTTATTCGGTTTCTTTCTTCCGTGTTCTGTAGTCTTGATTGTAGAAGTCTTTCACCTCCGTGGTTAGAATTATATCTAGTATTTTTTTGAGGATATTGTGAATGGAATAAATTTCCTGATCTCCATCTTAGCATAATTACTCTTAAGTTTAGGAAAATTACTGATTTATATAGGCTGATCTTGTATCCTGCTACATTGTTGAATTTGTTTTTTTATTGTTGTTGTTTGTTTGTTTTGATGGTGGTGATGCTGGGGATTGAACCCAGGGCCTTGTGCATGCAAGGCAAGTACTCTACTATCTGAACTTGAATTTGTATATGCTGTCTAGAAGTCTTCTAGTGACTTTTGGGGTCTTCTAGACATAGAATCATATCATCAGCAAACAGATAATTTGACTTCTTCTTTTCCTATTTGAAGTTCTTTTTAATTTCCTTTTCTTGCATGATTTTCTCTGGCTAGAATGTTTAATAAGAGTGATAAGAGTGCACATTCTTATCCCATTTCTGATTTTAGAAGAATTTCTTGCATTTTTTTCTCCACTCAGTATGATGTTGTTCTTGGAATTGCCATATGTATCCTTTAGTGTTGATGTAAGTTCCTTCTATCCCCATATTCTCAAGCATTTTAACATGAATGGGTACTGGATTCTATCAAAGGCCTTTTCCACATCTGTTAAGATGATCATGTGATTATTGTCCTTAACTCTAGTTATGTGGTTAATCACATTTATTGATTTGTGAATGTTGGACCAACTTTGCATCCCTGGAATTAAACCCATTTGATCATGGTGTACTTAATGATGATCTTAAGATGCTTTTGAATGCAGTTTGCCAATGGCTTATTAGAGAATTTTGCATTTATGTTTATCATAGATATTGGTCAGAAGTTTGATTTCCTTGATGTGTCTAGTTTTGGTATGAGGGTAATGCAGATTTCATAGAATGTGTTGGGCAGTGTTCCTTTCATTTTTATTTCATGAAATAAATTGAGGAGGATTGGCATTAATTCTTCTTTAAATGTGTTGTAGAGCTCAGCTGAGAATCCATCTGGTCCTGAGCTTTTCTTTCTTGGAAGCCTTTGTTTCTGTTTCAAGCACATTGATTTTTTGGTCTGTTTATATTTTCTGTGTCTTCCTAATTTGGGTAGGTGATATAAGTCTACAAATTTGTCAATATCCTCTAGATTTTCCAGTTTATTGGAATGTAGTTTTTCAAAATAGTTTCTAACTATCCTCCAGATTTCAGAAATATCTGTGGTGATAACACCTTTATAATCTCTCATTTTCTTGAGTTGGATCTTCTCTCTTTTTCTTTTGCTTAGTTTGGAAAAGGGTCTACCAATCTTATTTATCTTTTCAAAGAACCAACTCTTGATCATTTGTAATTTTTTATTCTCAATTCAATTAATTTAGGCTCTGATCTTAATGACTTCCTGTCTTCCATGATTTTGGCATTAGATTATTCTTTTTCTAAGACCTCAAGTTGTAACATTAGATTAATTGGAATTTATTTTTTAATGTAGAAATTCAATGCTATGAACTTTCCTCTTATACCTGCCTTCATACTATTCCAGAGATTTTGACATATTGTACCTCTATTCTTATTTGTTTCTAAGAACTTTTTTATTTCTCCTCTGATTTTTTGTAATCCATTACTCATTAAAAAGTGTATTTTTTAATCTTCATGTGTTTTGTTGGGTGCAGGGGCTCAGGAAGCACGCTCAGGACTGTCAAACTGACTGTTGTGGGTTTCTATGCATCTAAGAAGGTCCTCCGCAGGACCTTCTTAGCATAGAGCTTGGTGGCTGTTTGCAAGTGTGGGACCTTTGATTGCTGACTCTGTGTGGGTGGTTTGTGGTGCAGAAGTCTCCAGATTTGGTTATGTAGATCATCAGGTTACTTTCCCTTTGACTGGGATAGAGTTGATTGGCCTGCCTGCTTCACAACAAGTGATTATGAAAGCTGTCTGCTTTCCTCCACTGGGACTTCTCCATCTAAGAAAAAGCACTTGGTTGTAGTCTGCAACTGTGGGGCCTGTGGGTACATGCTCTCTGTGGGCTGTCGGTGGCCCAGAAGCCTTTGCTCTAGCTAATGAAACTCTACATGCTTTACCCACCACTGTGATGGGGGTATGATGACAGGTGGCCAGTCTGCCTGAGCTCATGCAGAGCCTATATGGAGCACTGGGTTGGGTTTTGTACTCCCTGAGATTGATTAGCCTTGGGTCAGCACCACCCCACTGTCCTTATTCTGGGGAAAAGGGAGGAAGTTTCAGGAACTCTCAGCTAGCAGAGATCTCTCTACAAGTTCCTTCTAGAGGATTATAGATACAACCCATTACAGAGGCATTTCTTCTGGGTTTGTTATTATCCAAAGGTGGGGAGAAGCCTGTGTTGATTTTTTTTTAACTACTTGATGTCATTCACTTCTTTGCTGCTCCTGTCCTATTTTAAGTCCCCCCCGCCCAAGCTGTTGTTAAAGAAGTAAGTTTATGGGCTATTTCTTCCCTTGTTCATCTCTTTTTTGCCAATCTCCCTGGCCAGAGTTTGGGGTCAAGGAATTCTCCCCTTATTTTCTGCTCCAGTACCCAAACTCTAATCCCTCCAAGTCTCAAACTGTCCAATATGAACTTGCAGAGTGTTTACTCTGTCACCCACTTCTCTGGTCAGCAGTTCTTTGACTGCTTCCTTCTGGGTTGCGAAGGAGTTGAGGGTTGCTACCTAGATCTGCTCCATCATCTTTATCCTCAGTAAATAATTTTAATTAAATAAGACTACTGTTTTAGTCAGCTTTTTCACTGCTGTGACTAAAGGACCTGACCAGCACAACTGTAGAGGAGGAAAAGTCTATTTGAGGACTCATGATTTCAGAGGTCTTAGTCCATAGAAGGCCAGCTCCATTTGTAGGGATTCCAGTTGAGGCAGCACATCATGGTGGAAGAGGTTGGCAGAGGGAAGCATCTCACATGGTGATCAGGAAGTAGAAAGAGAGAGACTTCACTTGCCAGATACCCCAAAGCCACATCCGTAATTCCCACCTCCTCCAACACCACCCTCCCCCACCATTTCAGTTACTACTCAGTTAATCCCTATCAGGGGATTAATTCACTCATTGATTTAAGACTCTCATAACCCAGTCTTTTCTCCTCTGGTCTTCTTGCATTGTCTCACATGTGAGTTTCTGGGGGACACCTCACATTTAACCATAACAACTGCCACTTTTTTTTTAATGCAGCAAGCTCCCAGACTTTATTGTACAACAAACTGTAATACAGAAATGTGACACAATCTTGAAGCCTATACCTGGTCCAATGTCCTGTATTTGATAAAATGTGGCTATGCTGGTATTCATGATTCAAGTCAGCTAGTGAAAAGTGCAAAGAAAGCACTCCTTGGCCTCCCTTCCCAGCATGATAAAGCCAGAACAAATGGTTCAATTAGAGACAACTTTGAATTGCTATTTAATCTGACTCCCTTAATCATTTAGTTTCACTAGGTTCAGTGAATAGAACAATGTGTAGATACTTGACAAGATTTTCCTAAAAAGATAGTTGGAGCCATCATCAGGAAAATGAAATAAGAAAATATTTATATGTGTCATAGTGTGCATCTCCAAGCAGCTTATTCAACAGTGGAGGTAATAAGTAATGCACCTATTGTCTGATGAGCCTTCTCAACTCTATTGATATTCATCAGTTGATGGTTAACGGTCCATTGACTTGACAAGAGAAATTTAGCTGTAATATATTGTGTACTATTGCATACCTACTGGCATCCATTGTACAGTATTGCTGACAGCTTTATGCACATTGTCATTTGTACTCTTTCCAAAAAACCTGATAATTATAAGCAACTACTCATATTCCCTTTCTCTGCTTTGAAAACTATCAAAAATATTTTCAAAAGCTTTTAAGTCCTCTGATTTCAAAGAACAGTAAATATACTTTTTGAAAATAAAAGGAAAGGGATATGTACTTAAAATTCTGAGAGGTTAAATTGAGCAAAACCACATATAATAAGAAGTGGGACCAGGGCTTACACCCCAGGCAGTCTGACTCCAGGCCATCCTGCTTCTCAAATTCTAATGTGCATTAGGATCATCTGGGAACCCTGTGGAAATGTATATTTTGATTCAATCATTCAAGTGGGGGCTGAGGTGTTGGGGACCCCACGTTGAATATTTAGGCTCTCAAAAATTACACTAGACTGCTAGCATGGGAACCCAGTCGGACCAATGACTATGATAGATATAAGTGCTTGTCTCAAGTATAACTTGTAATTTTATTTTTTATCACTGAACATAGAACATTATATTCTGTGAATTTTTAGAAATTTTTGAAAAAAATGTCTTTGACATTATTTGGTATTAAACTTATAGTAAAGCATTTATGGTTTACTTGTTATTCTTGACCTCACCTGGAAAGAAAATACCCACACAGAAGACAAGAATTAAAAAAGATGATGACGTTATACTGCAGAACTATAGTAACAAAAATAGCATAGTATTGGCATAAAAACAGACATGTATGCCAATGAAATAGAAGATACAGATATAAATGCACATTTATATAGTGGATTTACATTTATATATATTTATTTATATATATATATATATATATATATATATATATATATATATATATTTATATAGTGGATTTATATTATATATAGTCATTTGACCCTTGACAAAGGTGCCAAAAACATATGTTTGAGAAAAGACAGCTTTTTTAACAAATGGTGCTGGGAAAACTATATACCCATACATAGAAGAATGAAGCTAGTTCCCCATCTCTTTCTCTGCACAAAAAAAATCAATTCAAAGTGGATCAATAACCTAGGAATTAGAGCAGAAGCACTGCAACTGCTAGAAGAAAATGGGATTAACACTCAAACATATTGGCCTAGGCATCAACTTCCTTAATAAGACTCCTAGAGCACAAGAAATAAAACCAAAATCAATAAGTGGGATGGCACCAAATTAAATAGCTTCTGCACAGCAAAGGAAATAATGAAGAGCATGAAAAGAGAGCCTACAAAATGGGAGAAATCTTTGCCAGCTACTTTTTCAACAGGGGATTAATACACAGAATATATAAAGAACTCAAAAAACTTAATACCAATTGCCAGGCACAGTAGCACACACCCATAATCCCAGCAACTTTGGAGGCTGAGGCAGAAAGATCACAAGTTCAAAGCCAGCCTCATCAATTTGGCAAGACCCTGCCTCAAAAATTAAAAATAAAATAAAATAAAAAAGGGCTAAGGATGATGTGACTCAGGGTTAAGTATCCCTGGGGTCAAAAACTTAACACTAGAGAAGCAAATAACTTAATGAAGAAATGGGCAAAATAACTAAACAGACCATTCTAAAACGAAGAAATACAAATGTCTAACAAATATATACAAAAATGTTCAACATTCTTAGCAATCATGGAAATGTAAATAAACTACTCAGATTTCATCTCACTCCATTTAGAAATCTTAACATCAATAATTTAAATAACAATAATCACTGGTGAGGATGTGGGAATAAAGGTACACTTATACATTGTTGGTGGAATGGATATTAGTACAAACACTTTGAAAGCAATATGGAGTTTCCACAAAAGAGGAGGAATGTAACCATATTATGTCCCAGATATCCCACTCCTTGTTATTTATACAAAAGAACTAAAATCAGCATGCTACAGTGATATTTGCATATCAATGATTATAGGAGCACAGTTCACAATAGTCAAGTTATGGAACCAGCCTAATGCCCACCAATAAATGAATGGATAAAGAAAATGTGATATATGCACAATGGAGTTTTACTCAGCAACAATGAAGGATGAAAATATAGCCTTTGCTGAGAAATGAATGGAACAGAGAATATCATGCTAAGTGAAATAAGTCAGACTCAAAGTCAATTACTATTAGCAAGGTATAATTCACATTCTGATTTTGTTGTTGTTGTTGTCCTGGGATTTAATTTTAATACTCATGAAATCAGAATCAAGAGAAGATTGACTTCTATATAAATATGGACGCTAGAGAGAGAATTTTTTTTAAAAAAGGAATGATAAAAAAGGATCTCATAAATATAGAAAGGAGACCAATAGAGGTGAGGAAGGAAATCCAGAGGGAGAGAGTAGGGGAGGGCATAGGGAAGAACTCAGGAACAAATTCTACCAAATTATGCTATGTCCATGTACAAATACGATATAATGATTCTTACTATTGTGTATAATTATTAATGCACCAATTAAAAAAAGAGAATGAAGAATCTGCTAAATCTTACTAAACCAATGTGAACAAATTTTAACAAACAGAAAAGATGAATGCTTTCAAAATTTTCATCTTGAAATTACTCCAAAACGTCTAGCTCATCTTGACTCAGGGCCCTTTTTTCCTGTTCTTTTTCTGGGATATGTTCTTCCCAAATCATATGGAGTTTCCTCTGTAATCTTTTCAGTTGGGCCCCAAATATGACCCCTTCAGGTATGTCCATCTTATCTAAAATAGATTCCCCATATTTATCTTCTCCTTCAACCTAACCAATAAGCTTCATAAAATGCAGAAATTCACACCACTTGTTCACCAATTTCATTTGCACTCAGTCATTAACAAAATGCATGAAATGGAGTTTACAGCTATTTGTTGAATACATAAACGAAACGTGAATGGAATGAGACTAAGTAAATGTCAGTGGAATTGTTAATTAATCAATTGGAAGGACCTTTGATAAGAGTATTTTCAGTCAGGAGGTGGAAGTGAAAGAAGGCTTCCAGGGAAATTAAGTCTACCCTTTCAAAAAAAATTGGCCATTACAGGAAAAATGAATATTTGTTAAAAGCTAGGATGCAGAGTACATTTTGGATTTTAAAAATTTGAACATTTCTATGAGGGAAAGAAAAGAGGAAGGAAGGGTCAGCAGTGTGAGCTCAGCTAAAAATGCAACAGACAAAAGAACGGAAATAGCAAATTAATAACAAAACTAAACTCCAGTTATTTAATAGAAACCCCAAAACAAATGAGCACAGCAACTTTCCCTACCAAATCACCTACACAGAATCCTGATTCACAAACTAAAAAATCACCAGTTGTGACATCTAGTCACTTAAGGCCTTTAAGCATTTAAGTTAGTAACTCAATGGATCCATGCTATTACCAAGCTATAACTCACATTCTGTATTTGTTGTTGTTGTTCTTGGATTTAATTTTAATACTGGAGTAATCAGAATCAAGAGAAGATATAATTGTACATTTGGAACAGGCTTTTTGAAAGACAAACTGGGGTGCTGTGTCCTTAATGCCTGCTTCACTACCAGCCTGGTGGAAAATGGTGTGAAATCCCCAGAGTGTCAGCATCAATGCTGGTGACCATCCCTCTCCATGAGCTGTAAAAGATACTACAACCATCCTTTAAGGTCTTTGAATCCCTAACTTTAAAACATGGTGCATATATTCTATTATGAAAAAGAAATAACAACTTAGTTTCACTCAAGTTTGAGCTGGAAAAAATAAATAAATAAAAAATCCCCCAGTACATTTGAGTTTGTAATTTAATTACCAACCCTCATTCATGCTTTTGCTTTATTATAGCACTAGTCGTTTAAGGTGTTCTACTATGTATCTCTAGATGAAATAAAATAAAATTTGAACAATTTAAAGTAAAATAGAACAGATTTCATCTGAAGATAAAAGATCTTTCAAAAATACATATCAGTTTTTAACTGTCACTTTTATTTAAATATGTCAAGTTTCTCCCTTCCACATAGATGGTAGACAACTCTGAGGGTGAATGTTTTCTCCAACTCTGCATCACAGTTCCACAAACACAGCAAAGTTGTTCTCTATTTGCCATTAAATTTATCTTTAAAAAAATCACAGTTGAGTACCAAATCAATGATGGATTCAAGCTAAACTCTATGAACTAATTTTCTACAGGACTCTTTAAATGATTATTCAACAATTCACATTTGTAACTCATTTAATCTTTATAACAGTCCTATTTTGGGAATACTATTTTTACCTGAATTTTACAGCTGAGTAAATTTAAATATAAAGAGGTTGACTAACTTCAAATTAATTTTGTTAGGAAGTAGTAGAAAAGTTAGACGTTCAAATCAAGGTACTCAGACTTCAGAGTCCAAATGCCTAACCACACAGTGAGGAAGTTTCCAATCCACGTGGAACCAGCATTGTTTAAAGAAACATAAACTATTCATTCTCCCCACAGCTCTGTGAGATGACATTCCATTATTCAAATATGAAGCTATCTCATTCTGTGAATGAAGAAATCGGATTTACAGGAACACTCCTTAAACTTATGAGCATTGACACTTTAGTTAATCTTTCTCTCTGGATTTCCTCATTTGTAGCATGGGATAATCAAGTATTTCCTATATATTTGAGGAATATTAGAAGAAAACAAGGAAAGTGTTTGGCAAGTAATAGATTTTCCTTTAAGTGCCCTTTTAATGAAGATTTTATCTACCTCTGTTTTTCCCTTATGAAATGGTAATCCATAGTAAAAGAATTTAGTCTAAACCAACTATATCTGTATCATAATACAAGGATGTGCAAGGAGCATGCTGAAAAAATGGGGAAAGTTTGTGTGGGGAGGGTATGTGTATGTATATATATATATATATATATATATATATATATATATACACACACACACACACACACACACATTTATTTGTGTAATAAATTAAAATTAAATTTATAGCACCATCCATGATTCTTCATCAGTCAAGCTCTTCATCATTTGACAATGATAAGGCAAGATTGCATAAAATGTGATTAATATCCAAATGCAATTTTTATGACCCAGAAAAGGTCAGAAGCTTCTTTTTATCTTCTAAATTCCATGCAAAATACATTATTTCAGATACACTGCTTAAATATGAGCTACAATGGATGATCATTTTGAAAAAGACAGCATTAAACTACACCCTACTTCTCTTTGAATTTTCACCTGTTTCATTAATCATAAAGTGGCTTGTGCTTTGACTCTAGTGCACTCATCTCAAGCTCATTAACATCCTGCTTTTATTTCTTGCAAAACTCATGTCAAGCTGATTAAAGCGGGACCTAAGTTCAATAGTACCAAATAGGATTGACGTCATTTTGTCAAATAGTCCTATTGCCTAGAATCTGAAATCAGCCTGAGCTATGTATCCCAAATTCAGAATGTGGTTCTTTAGTGAATCTAAGGACCACACAGTTATGTACATACTCTTTTTAAGAAGATTATATTTTTTCATTAGTTAAAGTCTATAATAAGTAGTTGTTTCTCACAGTCCTCTTGTTTTACTTTTTTCCATCTGCCATTTCTGTTCTAAAGTGATGATTTAGGGTCATTCAACCTCTTCCACTTATTCTGTAAGTTGTTTTATTAAAAATTTCCTTTTCCTTTTATTAGCTTTAGTTTAATAAAACAGTGAGAGTTCTATGTTCTTAAGGTTATTTCTATTTTTCCAATGATGAATCATTAAGTGAGTGTTATTCAAACCAGTACACAAATGCACATAATTTTACAAATATGAGTATATTCTTAAGCAGTTAATAAGATATTTTATTAAAGATCTTTTTGATGAGGGCATTTCTAAGAGGCACTGCAGGGCTCTAAGAGTGTAGTAAAAGAGAATAGATTAATGTCAGTGAGAATTTGAACCATGTTTCTTCAAGGACATAGTGCTTATATTGTCTAAGATACATGGAGGTCCTTGAAAAGCCACAACCCCAGAGTAAGAAGACATGCCATGAGACCAGGGCAGGGGCATTTCTAGGCATTAGGATGTTAGAAGTTGTACAACTTCAACTTAATCAAGGTCTTAATTCTTAAAGTTGAACTTATCACTGATAAAACTTAGGTGAATTACTTAAAATGTTGAAGTATTAATTTCTAGTGCAGTGAGAGGTCTTGAAGTTGAACTTTCATTAGTTTCACAGTGAATCTAAGTTTTGACATTGGGTGGTTAGAGATGAGTAAGGAGGGAGACCATTGTATCCTACCTATATAAATAAATATCCCCAAATCTGATTATTAGTTTTCAAATATTTCACCACATTATGCTCCAAAAAGTATAAATGTTGGTAAAATTAAAATTTTAATAGAACTGTATATCTGCAGGGACTCCAAACCTCTAAATATAGAATGCTTATTTATTTTTATTTTTATTTATTTTTCACTAATAGCAATAACATAAAGTATTCATTTATATTCTACATACTGTCCTGAAGATTATATTGAATTATTTCACTTAATTCTCTCACAAATGGGAGAAGAAGCATGATTTTTCTCTTTTTATTGCTGAGAAATTGATACTTCAACATTTTAGGTAATTCACCTAAGTTTTATCAGTGATAAGTTCAATCTATCTGATGTCAAGAGTCTATGTATAGTCAACCCTTCTCTGGCTCAAAATGTAATACTGTTTCTGTAATAGAGTGACTAAAGAAAGACTTGATAGTTGCATGAAAAACTCTAAACATATGTAGTTGTATTTAACATTTAAGACATTTAGAACAAAATCCTTTGCAGTATTGGCTGTTTACTGAGTAACATATCCTAAAAGACAGTCCCCCTACTGGGACCTCATCTTGAGAAAAAAGGGATATGGATTTTAATAAATGAGAGGGTGAATACTTAAATACTCCCTTGAGAACTAACCTCTAGGCAGGTGGTACATTTTCTATAAGACTGAACAACTCATATGTGAATCAAAGTGAATTCTCATAGGTCAGAATACATGGCCTGCTTCTCTAACATTTTACTTTTTCACACTTGCTCAGACAAGAGTCTGAGCATCTTCACAGGACTCTTGCTGTAGTCACCTTGCCCATAATGCAGGCACCAGAGAGATTTAGCATTGTATAGATCCAGTCTAAAATCTTGGATACGCCATAGGGGCAGAGCAGCAGGAGGGCCTTGTATGCATGCAAACAATAAAGCAGTATGGGCAAGAAAAGAACTTTAGAAAAGATCTCTCTATCTCTCCCATAACATCCCAGGAACTTCCAAAGACCTCCCAGAGTTATGGTTTACCAGAGGACAGAGACATACTGGGAAGAAAAGGTTATGTGTATAGGTAGGAGTTCAGATACATTGTTAGAGTTCTAAGAAAACACATGCTCAAAAATGTTAAAGTCTGGGTACTGATATTTCAAAAAATTCATCAGAATGGGGCTTTTTTAAAAGAGAAATTCAAGTACTGATAGATGGAAAGTACTTGAATTTCTATCAGATTATGATGCAACTAGGTTATAAATCCTCCCAGTAGAATTTCTGTACCTTGTGCATATGTTTTTCAGGGAATGCTCAGTACAGTGGATCTTACTTCCTTGTCTGTCACAGTGACTTGAATGAGAGCTCTGTAAGGGCAGTGATCAAAATTCCTTTTTACTTGTAACCCCTCTGTACATCACAGAGACTGTCCCAGTGAGTGCTTGTAGAGTGACAGGCAAGAAATGGAGGCACAGTGACTTTTAATAATCTTGTGTAGAATACCAGATCAGTCTCAGAAGCAGAATTAGAACCAGGTCCAAGATGTCTTTGACAGGGCTCTTCTAAGAACCTGCAATGACAACTAGATGTCCTTCAGAGGTGGTAGACATCATTGAGAACTCCTGAGTTCTGTGAGGCATCTAGCTTTACCATGTGAGGAAAGATGATGTGGTACCTTCTACAGAGTTGTATTTTTTGTAAAGTCTATGACTTCCTGCATATAATTTCATATAATTATTTTTGTGTCATTTGAGTGGATTTGTTCATTGCACTTTATTTTTCCTGGATTATGCTTCTCTTATTAACAATGTTTTCCAGACTCTCTGCCTTCAATGCATTAATGGAAATGTGGGACAATAAATAATCCCTACCTGCTGGCCTATTTTTGCTGACCTGATGAAGTGGTTCATTAGAACATTTGGTATTTCCGTAATAGTCACAACTGAATTTGATGAAGACAAATAGTGCTGAACTATATTTCCTCAGGCTGAACCATTCGTGCTACTATAATAGACACAGTCTCTGGGCTCCTTACTTTAATAGTACATTTCAAGTCATGTTATAATATTATTCAGATAAAAGTGATGATTCCCCCACTGGAATATAGGCTTCTTGAGTAAGGGAACATATTCTCTTTATCTTATTTCTAAGCTTCAGCCTAGTGTCTCACCTATACTATATATTGAACATAAATTCATTGAGAAAATTAATCATCTAGTACTATTTTCCCATTTATGCTGTCGCTTAATGATTAAGTCTCTCATATTATTCTGAATAATTTTATTCATAAAACTGATATTTTTCCCCACTTAGTGTGTCTATGTGTACTCTCAATGATCAATTTTGTTAAATGTACCTTTCCTACTATGAAATGCCACCCTATAACAGCACATACAAACTATTCCCCTCCCCTTCTTAGACCCTTTCAAAAATGAATTTGAATATCATGAGATCCAAAATGAGAAGAGATTGCATTGGGGTCAGCGATATTTCCACAAAGCAGTGAATCCAAGAAATTGGCAGCATCCCTCCAGGTTAATTAAGAAAACCTCACCAAAGCATAGATGTTGTATAGAGGCAAGAAGTGAATTTTTAGAATACAAATAGTATTTTGGTGAAGTGAATATGAAGTTGGTGAAACATGGATTAAACTCAGAAGAACTGTGGATTTCAACACAGAAAGGAAGTAGGTAGTGTGGTACATATTTTGGTACCTGAAATTGGAGTACTATGATAGCACCTAAAATGTGGAAGTGCTTTTGTAAATGGGTAATGGATACAGGCTGTAAAAATTTTTTGAGAAGTGTGGTAAAAAAAAAAAATTCCCCTGAACAAACTTTTAATAGAAATATGGATGTTAAAGATGGCTGGTGAGAGCTCAGGAGGAAGCTAGGATGGAAGTAAATACCTATATCATATTAGGGAATAACTAAGTCATCATAAACAAATGGTTGGATGTTAAAAGTTCTGCTGATGAGGGCACAGAAGGAAATGAGGGTGGCAAAAGTGGATTATTTTTATATAATGATAGGAAACTTACCTGAATTGTGTCCTACCACTGTAAAGAAAGCAGGCTTGAAAGCAATGAACTCAGATATTTAACTGAGGAGATTTCTGAGCAAAGTGTTGAAGATAGGGCCTGGTTTCTTCTTTCTGCTTATAGTACAATGTGATAAAAGAAGAGATAAAATTGAAGAACTATTTGGTAGAAAGGAGCCAGAACTTGACAATTTTGAGAATTCTCATCCTACCCAGATTTCAAAAGATGCTAAATTAGAAATTGTCAGGAAAGTGATAAAACCAAGGGTGTGGTAAAACCAAGGTCCTTTTGTGAGTGCCTCTAATAACCAGAAGTTCAAGTTATTCATTTACCCCAGGAGCATGTTGAAGATATGGTATGTATGATGCATGGATACTGACATGAAGCCATTTCAGCAAAGGTCAGGAAAAGAGGTGAGATTATTCAGGAAAGAACTGTGTATGAGCCTCGTGTTCATCCAATTCATGCGCATAAATCTTTGGGGACTAGAGCTTACTACTTAATGAATAATGTCTCCCAATAAAGATGTCCATGTTTTATTTCCCAGACTTATAAATATGTAACTCTATATGGCAAATGAAATTTGCAGATTAGAATAAGTTAAGGATTTTAAAGTGGGGAGACTTTCTTGGATGATCCTGTGGACCCAATGTAATCACAAAGACTTTTTAAACAGGGAGGTGAGAGAGCCAGGATTACAGTGATACAACATGAGGATAATATATTATAAGCCTTACCCATATATTATTTGGATTATTTAGATGATTAGATGATCAACTTCTGAACTGATGGAGATCTAGTGGAGATTTTGGATTTCAACTAATGCTGAAATGGGTTTAGAGCTGTGGAGACCTTGATATGAGGGTGCATATATTTTGCATCTTTTCCTTTCTTTATTTTCTTTCTCAGTACAACTCAGCTAGAAAAGATAAGGAGACAGAATTTTTTTCTAGAAAACTGTTTGTATTGGATATTAATTCCAGTTTGTTCATGCCCTTTGGGGAAAAATATGTTTCTTTCTATGGCCTATGTTTGCTCATTTGTAAGGTAAGGATAAAAATCTCTTCTTCATAGCATCAACGTGTGAACTGACTTTAGAAAGGGTTACAAATTCTATTTAGCACATTCTTAGCTCATGGAAAGCACTATTTGACTCATGCTTTTTGGTCTCTTTATTCAGCAAGCATACTAAAGGCATATTAGGTACCAAGCACTGTTTTAATATTGAAGAAAGAGCAGTGCTCAGAAGAGTTAAAAATTCCTGCCTTTGTAGAACATATTGTATTGGAAGTGTCATGCATTAAACAAGATAACTAAGTAAAAAGTAGGTATGTTGGATAGGAATAAATGTTTAGGAGAAACATAGGGAAAGAGAACATTGACATTATAGTTGCTGCACAAATAAAGGATTTACTACTAATGGGAAAGCAGATTACAAGGAGAAAGAGAAGAGTAATGTCCTTGTTTTAGGTGAGGGGAATTGAAATCTCCTACATGAGTACAGGAGTTGATCTCAAAGGACTGGCACACATAACTCATCTGAAATTAGGAGACAAAGTCAAGGAGATGTAGTAGAAGCAGATAAGTAGATATATGTGGTCTGGGAGTATGTGAAAATTCTGTTTCCATGGTTTTTATTTTCTAGGCAAATAAGTAGTTGGTTGGATCAGCTGATATAAGAATTGTAAGGAAATTTCAATGTTGGGAGAATGAGATAGAAGAAAGAAATAGTCATCCACAGGAGAGCCTGGACTAGGTTAAAAAAATAAGAGTTTGTCAGTCAACATAATCAGTCCCATTTTGTGATCATGAATTTAAATTAGATCACTCAATGTGGTTGTTCGTTTTCATTATCCATTTCTGACTGCACAGATGGATAAATGAAATAAGCAGATATATAGATTTAACCAGGGTTATATTTGAGCCAAAGTGATTCAACAAAGAAAGGTTGATAAGATGTTTGGAAATGTATGTAAAGAAATGAGCATAATTTTTCACTATGGAGTTTAGACTGGGTTTTGAGGGAAGTAAGAACATGATGGGGTGGGGGAAGATAAAACACTGTGAGAAAATGGTAGGGCTAATGACTTGTTGACCTTGTTGGGTCAGAAAACTATTTATTGAAGTACCAGAAAAAAAGTAACTAAAATATAGACTGGGATACATAGGGGATAATATATTTATATTTGAAATGCTGTTATTGATAATTTTTAAAAAATCAAGAATCTGACCCTAGATGTGAATGCCTGAGGTAGGGCAGATAACAAAATCACTGGAGGAAATGATCAGGAGCTGAGAGACCAGGACATTGGCAGATTCATTACAGAGATGTTTAAAGAAGATGGAGTAAGGAGTCTGATTTAGGAAAGGCTTATCAGTAAAGGCATCATTTTTATTTTATGTCTTATTTTTTAGTAAAAGCATTGAACACCCTATAGCAAATGGACTGATTTTATCTTCAATACTTTCCATTTACATTTACTATAACTCAAAACCCAAAGGTATGTTGTATACATATAACATATATTATTGAAATGACTACTGTGTGAAAAACATTAATGTTAACCTTGAAATGAAAAGCTCTTTCTAGATATTTGAATCACCAGAGCTCTTTTTTTCCTTTTGGTACAAGAGAGTGAACCCAGGGGTGCTTTACCCCTGAACTACATCCCCAACACATTATTTTTAATTTTGAGATAGAGTCTTACTAAGTTGTAAAGGGTATCCTTGAACTTGCAAGCTTCCTGTCTTAGCCTCTTGAATCACTGGGATTATGTGCCACCACATAATAAGCAGTGGTTTAATAAATATATGATACCTTAAAATAGATATTATACTAAAATCACCACTTTAGCTAATGTCATCTGATGTTAACCACATCTTTAAAAATCAGCTCTAGAACATTAATTAATTCAATTAATTTGTACAATATACTGTGCAGACTTAATTCTTTCTTGTTACTTGCATTTCAAGAAGTCAAAATGGTTAATAATGTATTATTAAGCTAGTATAACCATATACCAAATTCACTATTAAAATACACAAAAATTAGACATGATATATTTCCACATAGATTGTAGATATTTTATTGGAGAATTTTTCCTACATTAAATAGATTTGATGGCTATTTATCCTTAAACAAATGTCTGAATGTAACCTACTAAACCATATAATGTCTTTTAAATGTGTTCCAATTCGTAGAAAGGCTTGGTTGTTCATGCCTGTAGTTCAGAAAGAAAGCAGAAGCCAGAAGATTTCAAGTTTGAGGCTAGTCTGGGCAATTCAGCAAGTTCTTGTTTCAGAATAAGAAATGAAAAAGACTGGGGTAGTATCTCAGAGGCAGAATATTCCTTGGTTCAATCATCAGTATCACATACACATGCCCCAAAGGGAGAAAAAAATTAAAAAGTTTGTTACAACTTATGAAAATGAAAACATCCTAAATTGTCAATTTTAGGATGTTAAAAAACTGGTTAGAAACAGGGGAGAAAATCTCATCCATCATTTTATACTCTATTTGTTAATAGAATTAACCCAACAGCCTATACAAAAACTTTGAAAAGTACTAAAGTTCAAAGAGAGACTTTGTCTGCAAAAACATAACATCTGTATTTTATCTGCAAAATAAATTAAAGTCTGCTTTTGTGCACACACTGCTGTTGTGTGGCTAAACTTTATAGTACATCTACCTAGATCCACTGCTTCTTCAGATTGAAAAATTAATACTTTTTTTTCTATAACTAGTGAAAGGCCATTTATTCTTTGCCATTCTTTCTGGCGAATGGAATAATAAGGAATTATATAGAGCATGCCCCTACCTCTGGTTACCCCCTAGGGAAAAGGTGGTAGAAATTCCAGTATTAAAAAAGTGCTACTTCTTAAACAGAGAGGTAGGGAGACATGTGTTTAAGTACTATGCTTAAAAACAAACATATTTGTTGCAAATAGTGTTAATTATATGAACAGTTTCATAATTAAAAAATTGTGCAGAATATCTAGCTAAAAATCTCATGTATTATAGATTGAATAGGAATAATAACAACCAAATAGCTCATACATGATAGTTTTTCTGTTACGTCTATTCCATATAAGCATATACTTCTTCATCTTATTTTAAGTTATCTAGCATAAAAAGAACCTGTGTGGCCTAAAGAGTGGTATGGATCCTCCACCAAGTCCAGTATGTACCAACATACATACTGCCTTCACTTCACAAGAAATGCTGTGTCTCTAGTTTCTCCTTCCTTTCCATCTGGCTTCAAACTAAGTGGTGGTGACTTTGGCACAGACTTCATTTATTTAATAAATATCTGTTGAACACCTTGGATGGATAAGTTTATTCCTATGTGAATAATTCACTTTGTATTTTACAAGTATATAAACTCTTTAGCACCCAACTGGTAACTACAGACAGAGGGAGAAATGGAATATTTCCTGAGGAAAGAGCCAACAGAAAGGAATGCAAGCCCAGAGTTAGCATGACTGTCTCAAAAAAGTCTTTTCTTTTGTATGGGGCAAACACCTAATTTCTAAAGCATGATCTGCATACTCTTTATTATAAATAATAACTCTTTCCTAGTAGTGAAAAATCCTATTTTGGGTTTCTCTTGGGAATTCTCAGTACTCTATCAACATTTGCTACTTTGATCTGATCAACCCTCTACCAACCACAGGAGCAGACACTGTCTTCCTGGTCAGAAACAGAATCCCTATCAACCGCATACAAAAGGCTCCAAAGGACAGTTAGGATTCATTCATCCCTGAAGGGGACATGATGCCATCGATCTATGAATTGAATATGCAAGGCTTGAAACAGAAAAGTCCTCTGTTGGCTCCACCTTCCATGTTAATACCCTTTAGACAGGTTTTTCTGAAGAACAATACTGCTCCTGTAGGCATAAGTATTTAAGTATATCATCACCTATTCACTATTCTACAGGCTGTGTAATTTAAAAAATTAATTCCAAACACCTCTAAATAGGGAGAAATTATTTTCTCTGCTTCTCCCCGTCATTTCTTTCAATGACTCTAAAGACTTATCTGCTGCCCTTTCACCTCAGGAAGTGATTTGTTTACTTCCACCTATTAGGAGTGGTTCAGCATGTGAAGGCACTATGATGTTTAACATTTACTAGTCCAATGTCATTAATTGTTACACTTAAACTGACCTATAAAAGCAGGGAAGCTTGACTGTATTATTTCAGTCAGTAAATGAGCTTCTGTACCCTGAAATTCACTTTTTGCTAAATATCCAGACATATCATACAATGATGGGGTGAAGGTAGAAGGAACAAGGAGGACTATTTGAAGCAAGTGCAGACAGGGAAATATGAGGAGATTGGAAATACTTGCCTCTGTTGTTACAATCATCACTCCTGCCTTTCAGTAACTGTTTTAACACATAGGTTCCCTGGTTGCTGGTGGCAACCTCATTTATAAAAGAGGATGGCACACAAAATATCTCCCTTGATGGTTCCATGGGCACAATACCAGATTTCCATGCATATTGATTTTTCTCTCATCCCATGGAGATATCACAGCTACCACCTCAGAGTGTAGGTGGAGACGAAACCTCACTCCCCAGCAGGACAAATGTATACTCACAGCCCTGCTCTCAGATCAACTCCCATGCCACTCCAAGCCTTTTCCATTTACTTCTTATGGCCTTGAAAAAAATGAAAGCAAAGACCTCGGAAGAACTTAGATCAGTCTGAAGACAAAAAATCATTAAACAACTGGGTTTAAACCAGCTCAATAATTTCTCTACACTTTGAACTTTCTTTTCTAAAACGATGGCTGTGAAAGACAGAGGCTGAGAAAAAGAAAATTGAATTTGGCCTTGAGACTTAAAGGTTGTGGATGCATTCCAGTGTAAATGGAGAATCATGGTGGTCTTCCCTGTGGAGTGATTAAATGATCCAGAACTGCTTACATAATTAGTTTGCTAACACATCAGGCTGGTTTTGTTGTTAGTGCTTGACACAGATGATCTGGTGTTCCTACTTACAACTGACTGCATGTTGTGAATTTTCTCTCTGTATTTGAAGATCAAAATCAGAAAAACAGGCAGAGAATATGGTGACAAACAGAAATCATTAGACAAATGTTCTAACCTTTTCAGAACTAAAAAGTCAAACTAAAGTTGGAAGCTTAAATAACTTATAAAATATTTGGAAATTATGTGTGGACAGTAGTTTTACCCTGATTAGAGAGGATCTTAAGAGGTACCCAATCCTTATGCCCACACTTCTCCCATGAGAAATCCCTAAGCATACCCATCAAAAAAAAAAAAAAATGTTGATTTAGTCAAACACAACTCTCATTTTTGGCACATTTTGGGCCTTAATCTCTTAATAAATAAGCAGCCTCATATAACAAGTAAGTATATGAGTACCTTTTGAGGTTTTAGGAGCATCTTCTCTGCATTCTCCCCACTCACAATTTCATATACACAAAAGTATACATGTGTACACATAGGAAGCACATATAGGCAGTCTTGCTGAGATACTAGTGAATAAAATCCCAGTAGTAGTAGACTACTTTTAATTTTGAGTCTTAACCTACGATTCCTCCTGAGAGAAGTAATGCACATTTATATTGGCTGATATAACATTCTTTCATGAGACTAGTTCTTATAGAAAGAAGGCACTAGGATTATTATGGGATGGAGAGAAAATGTGACAGATGAGAGAAAAGTTGCCTATTTCCCAATTTTGTAGGATGTATCCAACTCAAAGGAAGTGCAATTAGTCACATGTCTGGATTTGGCTCATGTCATTTTCATAAAATATGTTGGCTTGTGAGGATTATGGAACATTCTTTGATGTATATTTATTGATTTTCCTTGGAATATATGTACTTTAAATTAATTCTGTCCATAAACTTAGGATGTAGCTCAGCAGTACAACACTTTCCTAGCATGCACAAAGCCCTGGGTTCAATCCCCAGAACTGTAATAATAATAATAATAATAATAATAATAATAATAATAAAATAAATTTGTTCCAAAACAAGGATGTTGTGAACATATTGTAATCTCACTTCAAATTTTAAAAACAATTCAATCTAAAGTTCATGTAAATGTATGTTGCAAAATATATTCTGAAAATTCTATAAAATGCAATCTGGAGACTCTGAAGGTCATGCTTCTGGATTTTAGTATTGTCTTCCGTTTTTGAAGTTGAAGTGATGATTTGAAACGGATGCTGACATTTTCTTTGTTAACTATCCCCCACCCGCTCTTCTCCTTGTAGCTTTTGTAATTCAGGAAATTTTGCTAAGGTATTTACAGGAATTTTACTTTTTTTCCAGGGCTACCTTTCCCATTCCCCATATTTTTGTTCAATTTATCTATGAATGCTTAAACAGACTAGCAGAGTATATTCCCAGAGGTAGCTAAGACCTTACAGGCTTAACTCCAGAAGAACCATGGGGTTTTCTTGAGAATACATTTCACAGTTGAGAGATAGGATCACAGGATAAAAAATAAACACTGAGTGTCTGAACACCATGAATTTGACCTTAAAGCTTTGGGTTTTCCCTTTGCCAAAGTGGGGCTTGTTCTTTCTTCTCTTTTTTTATTCAGACACTGTGGTGGAAAGTCACAGACAAGGAAGAAGAATTAGTTAACCTGCTGGGAGTGAAGAAGCTAAGGTGAAAATGCTTGGTGCTAGGTTTTTGTTCAGCCTTTGTTTTAAAATTCATGGAGGCTTTAAATCCTGTCACAGTCTATAAATAATGTTAGTAAAGAATGCCAAACATAGAAATGGATTTCTCTACATGGGAGCTGGATGGCATTTTATCTCCTTAAATATCCAATGACCTCACACCTCATTTTAACACCTCAGTCCTGTTCATCATTTGTCCTTGTGTCTCAAGAAAGTGGCCAATAAAATATCTAAATATTCACTTATTGAATCATTATTTTTGAGCATAATGAATATAATATTATCATTGAAAAGTAAGTAGATGCTGATATTGTTTAAACTGACTACATGTGAGGTTTCATTCCTTTAATCTTCAAAACATTAAAGATCTACGTTTTATTAGTGTTCACATTGTTTTGAGGGTATCTAAGAATAGAGGTAATTTCTCAGAACTATAAATTCTACATGTTGGTTTCCAAAATTACACGAGAAAAATAAATGTTTTCTGAATTTAAAATTCTGTTCAGAAGATCAAAAGGCCTTCAGCCATCATGACATTGTCTTCTATCAGCTGATTTTCCATCTTCCCAACAATCTATGTGACTTTGAAATGAACTTCTTAACAGGGTAGGAAGGAACAAAATTTGTTTGTTTGTTTTTTAAAGAGACAACAGAATTCATTAGGGTATACAATACCTTAAAGAGGATAAAACTTGAAATGTGGCACAGTTTACACAAATTCCATGTAAGATTAGCTCATTAATCTAACTAGTATATCCATTGACATGATATTAATGTAGCATTGCATATAAATTTGGCTTCTCTCAGTTTCTTTTTTCTTTAAATGTCAACTTCTGATTTTGTTTGTTTATTAGTATTCGAGGTGATCAGAAAATACACCAAGATAATGGTGTTTTCAAAACTGGTTCCTGTTATTTACTTCTGCCATAATATTCTTCATCTTATGCCTTTCAGAAAAGCAGATGAGTCAGAATTGATGTCTATATTGAAGTTGTTTTTCAAGACAGTGTCATACAATTGGATGTAGCTTCTGTATACCACTGACTAGAATTCATCTAGTAGTCAACATTTGTTTAATGAAATCTAGATGTTATAGGTATTATAATTATTATGCTTATGTTTTGATCTAGTGACATCAAATATGCAGTATATTTAAAGACAATTGTGAAGACAGAAGTCAATTATGCTTACTGATTTAGAAGTGCTTTTTTCTCATGTACAGGCTAACTATTCAACTACATTTGTGTTGGTTTCCATTTTGTTGCCATACTTCTATAGTAGGACAAGGAGCTTCAACTAATTTCAACCAGTGGAAAAAAATCTAGTTACATGTTTTTATCTAGAGAGGATAGTCAGTCCTAGGTAACAGAGTGCAGCTGGGATGTAGTCTTCAGATGCTGTTTGTGCTATTCATCAATATCTTGGCCTGCTAGTCTAAGTTATTATATCCATATATAGAGTAAGTCATGATGATCAAAATGGACTGCTTTCACTTGTATGCAAATATTCATAGCAGCATTGTTTATAGTAGGTGAAAAATGAAAGCAACATAAGAATGGGTAAATAATTAGTGAACCATAAAAAGGAATGAAATTCTGAAATAGAACAATATGGATGTCCCTTGTAAACATAATGCCAGGGAAAATAAATAAATGAACAAATTATATGCAAAAAGATAAAATATTGTATAATTTTGATTATGCTAAATATCTGGATTGGACAAATTCATGAGATAGTAAATAGAGGTTACCAGAGGCTTAGGGGAGGTGAGGGAATGAAGAATTAATGATTAATAGGTACACAACTTCTTTTGGAGATTATAAAAAATTTATTAAAATATATATTAAATATATATTATTATAAATTTATATAAATATATACTATATTTTTATATATTATAAATTTATATAAACATATATTATAAGTATATATATTAAAATATATAATGGCAAGGGCTCTATAATAATGTATAATTGATGCCACTGAATTATACAATTAAAATTATTCAAGAGGCAAATTTTATGGTATGCACATTTTATCATAATTTTTAAAAATCAATAATAAAATAATCTTGAGTTGTACACTTTAAATGGATGAGTTCATATATCAATAAGGCTGTTAAAAACAAAAATTAGATTGTTTTGAAGTTCAGGTAGATGTCAATAATTAAAAGGTCAAGAAGTGTGAAGGGACTTAGGGTCCTTGTGAAGAGGTTGATGTGACATACAGTGATTTCTGTCACTGTTATAACCTTAAAAATTGCTTGGGTTTGCATCTGACTCTTTCCACTAAGCATGCTGTATCTTCTTGTGGCATTTTCTTTTCTATTCTGTAAATGGTCCATTCTTAGAACACAGGCATGACCGAATGAGCTAAAACCAACTATTTTTAAAGTGCTTAGTTAAATTAGTGTTATATGTTTTAATAATTGAGGAATTGACTTGATCTTGAACCTAGTGTGACTGCAGATGTGACAGCATTAAGCTGAGGATAGCATTGCTCAAATTTACCTATCTTTCCCTTCCGCTATTCAAATATCACTTTAGATCTCAAAGAGAGCTGGCCAGCTTATCTGAGCTTTGACAACCTTATTGTATTATTTTCAGATCTTTGTGTCTCCCCCAACTTAAGTTCTTGAGTAATCCATTGCAGTTTCTAAGTAAACCCTATCTGCTGACACTGCTTCTATCCTGCATAACTGCAGTGATACTCTCATACATTGTACAATTTGGAGCGTAAATATCAGTCTCCTTTAGTAGGCTATGTATTTCACAGTGGTGGATGCCAGATGTATATACATACACACAAACACAGGGGAAAAAACTGCTAAATGAGTCAGTAACAAAAAAAAATGAATCAATGAATGTGAATGGCACAGAAAGAGTTTAGTAAATAAAATAAATCCCTTATTAATTAAAAAAAAGAATCTCTCAGTTAAAAAAAAAAAAGCTTCAGCATGAGGACTAGTAAATCATTCAGTGAGTCAGGCAGCAGTCACAGAGATGGAGAACAGATATGCCCCTCTGCCACCTCTGGAGTGCTCTTCCCTGCTGGTTGTATAATCATACTCCAAAAATCTCAATCTTATTAAAAATGAGAAAGCACTGTCTTTTAAAATAAGAAAAATTTCCTGCTGGTGGCATGACAGAAATATATCAAAGGCCAAGCTTACTACTTTTTTTTTTTTTTGGTTCCAAAGTGTTCTCTGTTTTTCTTTTTACTTTAACTATCATTCAGATGATATGTCATTAAATATGTACTTGGAAGAGAGGAATACAAAACTTACAATACCTATTAGTGGAAAGATCCTGTGAGTCTTTTCTAAGAAATAATGTGAATTAAATAATATGTGCTCCACATTTTTGACCTGCTCCATTCCAATAGAAAATCTATATAAGTTATTTAATCTTGCAGCTTATCCACTCAGTAAAGCCAAGAGCTGAAATGCACACAGAGGCTATAAGGCATATGAATGAACTATAGCTGAAATGTATTTATAGAATGATAAATTATCCACATTAAATTTAGACAGCAGAAGGGAAGTCTCTCAGGGATCTACGGATTTTCAATTTCATATGAGCATTTCTGTTTGATTCTGACGTCTGGCTGTTCCATTTAAAGTAACTATTTTTACATCATGGCATTTCCCCTGCAATATTTTTGTTCTAAAGTCTTGAATAGGACTACTGAGCACTATTTAAAAACTATTAATTTGAACAACTCCTAAATAGAAACAAATTAATTCTGGGGATAGTGACGTATTCATATAAGAACTATGTAGATTTAATTTTAGATACTTACATATTATTTACTCATTTTGGCACATGCATTTATGAAATATTTGTTGAGACATACTATGACCTAGACAATATGCTGAGAGTTAAGATAATGAACATAGTTTTGTTCTCCAAGAACTCACGATCTGGAGACAGACAAATATATAAAATTGATTAGCAAAGAAATAATTACAGGGTCTATGGGAACACTTTCCGCGAAAGGTTTCTGGGAGGAGGCAACAAGTAAGAATTAGGAGCAGAGAAGAAAATAGGCATTCCAGATAAAGACAGCCTGTGAAAAGCCCATAGGCATATAGAGAGTATCATCCCAAATGGTGAAATGCTGAGTTTTTTTGACACTAAAGAGTTCCATTGATTTAAAGCATTAGCTTACCAGCCAATGCCTCTATTCTTGGGCACTGTATCTTCCCCATATTGCCATGGTCAACTTTCCTTCCAGGTTTTCCCTGAGAGTCTTACTCATGATCTGAACTTGAGCCTAATAAAAGTTTATGACTCCTTTCTTCACTTCAGCTTGATTATTCATACAGGAAATTGATATCGAAGTGAGTGGAGCCCAACAGTAGGGAACAATAAAACATTTTGTTTTAACTTGCTGTAATTACTTATACATGACAGTAGAATTTATTTTGACAAATTGTACACAAAAGGAGCACATCTTCTTACTCTGGCTGAACATGGTGCAGAGTCACACGGGTAGTATAATCATACATGTATATAGGGTAATAATGTCTGTCTCATTCCACTGTCCTTCCCATCCCTATACCCCTCTTCTCCCCTCACTCCTCTCTGCACAATCCAAAGTTCCTTCATTCTTCCCTACCAACCCCCATTATGGATTAGCCTCTGCTTATCAGAGAAAACATTCAGCTTTTTTTGTGGGGGGGTGGTGTGGGGGGGGGTTCGCTAATTTCACTAAAACATTTTGACTAAAAGGTATGCGTTACTTTATAACTTAGGAAAATGTGCTCACTTCATTGACTCATTTGCCCTCTTGGTCATCATGTGTATTAGGTACTGTTAATTATAATACCCAATTTTAATCATGTAGGAAATAGAAACTCAAAGAGGTTTCTGTCAGGGAACATATAGCACACTCAAACTGAGTGTGAATGATAGTTCAGTAGAAGGACACTTATAAAGTTGCACAGGGTTTAGGATAACTGGCAGGATAGTGCACTACCCTAAGCTAGTAAAGCAGATCAGTTATCTGCCCTACCCCCAAGCTTTTATTAGCTTCCTATCAGCATCAACAAATTTAGTGGCTTAAAGTAGCATGAATGTATTATTTTACAATTCCAGAGGTCAGAAGTCTGAAGTCTGTTTCACTGTGCTAACATCTCTGGGAGAATCCACTTCCTTGCCTTTTCCACCTTTTGGAGGCTGTCGTTACCCTGTGGTTCATGCCATAACATCACATCACCTCTTTTCTCCCTGCTTACAGTCTGTCTTTGGCCCTCCATTTGTCTTGTTATGGACTGGCCCAGATGATACAGGATAATGTCATCTCAAGATCCTTAACTTGACCACATCTACATATTCTGCCATGTGAGGTAACATTCACTGATTCTGGGAATTATGACCTGAATTTTTGGAAAGCTATCATTCATCCTATCACAACCTGGAATGGGAAAGAGCAGTTATCACAACCCAAAAAGAGCTATACGAAGAAGGAAGGTCTATTTCTTCAGCCTTGGAACCAACTATACTGCACCTCCAAATAGGGTCTAGAAGAATAAGTACCCCCTCACCTCGTGCCCATCCAACTCTGCTCCTGTGCCTGGGTTTTCCTCTGGCCAAAACCAACCAGTAGACAGAGGACAATAGGAATCCACTAATAACACCCAGTGTGCCAGTCTTCTAGATGCAGAGCAAGGTAAAGAGGATGAAAGGGTCTTTGAGGCAAACAGTAATATCTGGCACCCATTTTTTGAAGAACTATTTTAACTTTGAATTATTCTTACAAAAATATACATACTCATTACTTTAAAATCTAACAGAAAAGAAATATTAAAAATAAAATTGGAAAGCTGTTTCCCAACTCTATGTACCCCAACATCCTTCTGCACTGCCTTCCCTAGTCTCAATCTCCAGGCAGCAGGAGATGTGTGTGTGTACATAGTTGGAAGGATCAAAGTTTAGGAATTAAAACAAACAAACAAACAACAACAACAACAAAAAACCTAATACTGATAAACTCTTCTTTCACTGTTTTCTTAATGCAGGGCACACATGCATGCCATCTCTTCTGCCTAGAATTCTTTTCTCTTTATGAGTGGCTACTTAAAGCCTACTGGTCCCAGAGGTCTCATTCCAAATATTACTTCTGGAAAGCTACTCCTAACACTCAGTCTAAATTCCATACTTATCCACACATCCCTTACACTCTTCCTTGGGATCTGGCATGTTCCTGCTTAGCCTTTACCATAATTAGTCAAGATACTTTCATTTGCATGCCTAATTGAATAATGTGTCTCTCTTTACCTCTTCATTGGCTTCTACCCTCTGTAGCCTTAGCTCCTGGTATAGTGATTGATGAATCATAGAAATTAAGTAGTGTTGTGTCTGTTTATGTGTACCACAACTTTCCATTATACACATTTCAAATCAGGGGAAAAAAACAACTTCAATGTTCAGTACCAAGAAACTCATCAATATTTAAAATATTTTTAAATTTATATTCTTTCCATTTCTCCCCTCTTCTTCCTCTTTTTCTTTCTTTCACCCCACCTATTTGTGTTCTAAATTTTTAAATTCTAATTAACTATTTGGATGTCAGGAGAATGTTTATCAGCTGACATCCTATAATTCTCATTTCTATTTTCTTCTATTAGATTTCATTGCCATCTTCTGTTCATGAACTGCTTTGTATTTTTCTGGGCTATCAATAGCAGGTATATGTGGCCACTTGTGTGGCTTAAACTTTGCTTACTTGAAAGAGCTTTTTTCTATCAGTATCAGAATGGACAATTTTTAAAACTGGTAATGTTGGGCTGGGGATGTGGCTCAAGCGGTAGCGCGCTCGCCTGGCATGCGTGCGACCCGGGTTCAATCCTCAGCACCACATACCAACAAAGATGCTGTGTCTGCCGAGAACTAAAAAATAAATATTAAAAATTCTCTCTTTCTCTCTCTCTCTCCTCTCTCACTCTCTCTTTAAAAAAAAAACTGGTAATGTTTTCTTTGTTCATTACGGTAAGTGTTGATATATCTTCTTATTTTGTAGTTATTTTCTTTTTTATTTGTTTTTTTTTAGTTACATATGACAGAATAATTCATTTTGGTATAATTATACAAGCATGGAATATATCTTATTTAATTAGGAAACAATTCTTGTGGATATACACAATGGTAAGATGCACTGTGGTATATATATGCATATAGGAAAGTTTTGTCAAATTCATTCCACTCTTTCCTTTTCCTATTCCCCCTTCATTCCCTTCATTCCCCTTTGTCTAATCTACTGAATTTCTATTCTGTAGCCTCTCCCCTAATTGTGGGTTAACTTCCACAGAACAGAGAAAATATTCAACCTTAGGTTTTGGAGGATTAATTTATTTCACTTAGCATGATAATCTCCATATCCATCCATTCACATGGTAAATGTCATAAAGTCATTCTTCTTAATGCCTAAGTAATACTCCATTGTGTATATATGCCACATTTTCTTTATCCATTTATCCATAGAAGAGCACCTAGATTGGCTCCATAGCTTAGCTATCATGAATTGTACTGCTGTAAACATTGATGCAGTTGTGTCATTGTAGTATGAAGATTTAAAATCCTTTGGATATATACTAAAGAGTGGGATAACTGGCTCAAGTGGTGGATCCATTCCTAGGTTTTGAGGAAACTCCATACTGCTGTCCGAGTGGTTGCACCAATTTGCCCTATTTTGGTTAGACAATTTTTACTGCTTTTTTCCTACATTCTCTCTTTTCTATTGGTGCATATTTTTTGTACAATGTGGTGAACTTCATTGTGGCATATCCATATGCATATAACAGTTGATCAGTTTCATTCCACCTTACTTCCCTCACCTTTCCCTCTGCCATCCCTTATACTTTTATGACATCCCTTCCCCAACCACTTTTTCACCCTTTAGTTTCCAAATATGAAAGAAAACATACAATTCTTGTTTCTGAATGTGCCTTATTTTGCTTAACATGATGCCCTTCAGTTTCATCCATTTTCTGGCAAGTAGAATAATTTCATTCTTCTTTGTGGCTCAATAAAACTCTATTGTGTGTATATATACAACATTTTCTTTATTTATTCTTTTGTTGATGGACCCCTAGACTGGTTCCACAACTTGGCAATTGTGAATTGTGCTGCATTTAACATGGTATGCTTAGGTTTCTGAAGTATGCTGACTTTGAGTCTTTTGGATAAACACTGAGGAGTCTTTAGCTGGGTCATATTGTAGTTCAATTTTTAGTTTTGTGAGTTGCTTCCATACTGATTTCCATAGTGATTATGCTGATTGACATTCCCACCAACAGTGTCTGTATAGCTCCTCTTTCCCTATATCCTCACTGGCATTTATTATTTGTATCCTTGATGATTTCCATTCTGAATAGAGAGAGAAGTAATATCAATGTAGTTTTTATTTGCACTTCCCTGATTACCAGAGATATTAAACATTTTTCATATAATTTTTGACCATTTATACTTATTCTTTTGAGAAGTGTCTGTTTAGTTTAGCTTTCCACTTATTCAATAGGTTATTTAGTTATTTTTAGTGTTGAGTTTTTTTCATTTTTCTATATCCTGGATATTAATCCTCTTTCAGAAGAGTAGTAGACAAAGATATTCTTCCATTCTATAGGCTGTCTCTTCACTTTCTTGTTTCCTTGGTATGTAGAAGCTTTT
This sequence comes from Urocitellus parryii, assembly GCF_045843805.1. Classification (NCBI taxonomy): domain Eukaryota; kingdom Metazoa; phylum Chordata; class Mammalia; order Rodentia; family Sciuridae; genus Urocitellus; species Urocitellus parryii. Next base: position 108,487,215 of record NC_135540.1, on the reverse strand, counting down.
TAACTTAATGCCATGCCATTTATTGACTCATTATTTCCTGAGACATAGGAATCCAATTTAGGAAGTCAGTGCTTATGCTTGTATATTCTTGTGTTTTCTTTTAAAACTGCAGTTTTTTTTAAATTTTATTCTTAGGTCTTTGAATTATTTGCTCCTATAATTGGAAAATAAAGAAGAAATGGATAAATTTCTAGGTACATATAATCACTAAAATTAGCCAAAAAGGTAGAAAATCACAGACCAATAACAAGCAATGAGATTAAAACAGTAATGAAAAGCTTCTCAACAAAGAAAAGCCCACAGGTAGATGGATTCACAGCTGAATTTCACCAAACCTTTAAAAAAGAACTAACACAAATGTTTCTCAAATTATTCCATGAAATAGAAAGGGAAGGAACACTTCCATACTCATTTTACAAACCAGGATTTCCTTGATACCAAAACTGGGTAAGGATATATCAAGAAAAGAAGAGTACAGATAAATAGTCTTATGAACATAGATGCAAAATCATTTTTTAAAAACTTGGAAATTGGGTTTAGTAATATTAAAACGATCATTCATTATGATGAGAACATGAGGAGAAAAACTGGATTAGTTTCATCACAGGGATGCAGGGATGTTTCAACACTCACAAATTAATAAATGTAGTACACCATAAAATAAATCAAGGAAAAAAATCACACGATCATCTCAATAGATGCAGAAAAAGCCCTTGATGAATTTCAACACCACTTAATGATAAGAACCCTGAAAAAACTGGGAATAGAAGAAACTCATCTTACAACAATAAAGGTCATCTACAGAAAACCCAAAGCCAACATCATACTTAATAAGGAAATGTAAAAATACTTTCTTTAAAGGTAGAAATAAGACAAGGATGTTCACTCTCACCACTCTTATTCAATATAGTACTAGAAACTCTATTCAGAACGATTAGGTAAGAGAAATAAATAAAAGATATACAAATAGGAAAATAAGAAGTCTAATTATCACTATTTGCAGATAATATTATTCTATACTTGAAAGATCCTAAAGACTCCACCAGAAGATTTCTAGATCTGATAAACAAATTTATCAAAGTACCAAGATACAAATTAATGTACAAAAATCAATAGCTTTTCTATACAGCAATAATAAATCCACAGAGAAAAAAATCAAAAAAATAATTCCATGCATGATAGCTTGAAAACATAATAAAATATCTAAAAATAAACCGAACTAAAGAGCTGAAAGATCTCCATGATGAAATATATAGAACACTGAGAAAAAAATTAAAGAAGACACTGGTAGATGAAAAGAGCTCCCAATTTCATGAAAAGACAGGATAGGCAGAAGAAATGTTATTAAAGTGGCCATACAGTCAAAAGCAATTTAGGGATTTAATGCAATCTCCATCAGTGTTCCAATTACATCCATCCCAGAAATAGAAAAAGAAATCCTAAAATGCATATGGAAGAACAAAAGACTCAGAATAGCTAAAGCAATCCTGAGCAAAAAGAGCAATACTGGATTTATCATAATAACCACTTTCAAATTATACTGCAGAACCACAGTAACATGAACAACAACAAAAAGACATGTAGATCAATGGAATAGAATAGAAGACACAGAGACAAACCTGCACAGATAGAGTCAGCCGTCTGAATCTCAACAAAAGTGTAAAAAATATATGTTTGGAGAAAAGATGGCCTCTAACAAATGATGCTGAGAAAACTGATATCTCTGTGTTTAAGAATAAAACTAGATCCCCATTTCTTTATTCTCTTTATTACCAAATCTTCAGGGTAGTTCTCCACCTGCAGAAATAATGATTTAATGAGACTTGAGTTTTAATGCTCAGATATATTAAGTCTTGGATCTGTTTTCAGTGTTTCCCATTCACTGTCTGGAGTTGACATTATTCATGCTCATCTTAGAATCTTGGCTTTCTTTTCCTTATAGCCACCACCTCTCAGTTCCAATGTGGGTTCTGTATCTGTCTCTTCTAGTTTGGAAGTATTTCCTAGTTGCATAAACTGTAGCTGTGGTATTCTCTGTCTCCTAATCATAATATAGGCATACATTATGGGTGATTTTATTCACTTTCCTTGGGAATCAGTTGTGCTTATTAGAGAACATGAGGAGAAAACTGGATTTAGAAGGATATCCCATATTATGGAAAATTTAAGGTTTACTTGTATTTAAAAAATAAATATGAATGATATGTCTTATGAAAATACATCTTTAAAATTATTCAAGTATCACACATATTATATATATATATATATATATATATATATTCATGTTTTGATCATTAAATTGAAAAATTAATCACAAGTTAAAAATCACATCAACAACAACATGCTCCCAAGCCCTCATTTTTGTTTCTAAACCCATCAACCAGAAGAATTTCTCCATTATGGTAGAAGGCTAATGGATGTTGTTATGGAGACTGGTATGAGTACTTAAACATCTGTTCTTCAAGAAAAAAACCCTAAATGTTATCCAGGTACACAGTTGCCCTATGGGAAGACTATATTTCTCAGCTTCCCTTAGAGCAAAATATGGACATGCAACATATACTCAATGTTAGATAACCAAAAATGTCATTATGTGATCCCTAAAAGGTCACCCTTCTTCTTTTTGCTGATGTAATATCAACATAGTGACTGAAACTCACACAGTTATCTTAGATGAAGAAAGAATTCCAACACATTCAAGATGGGACAGCAACATGATAGAAATTGTAGCTAACTTATCATGACAGGAATCCCGAACCCCAGATTGCATTTAAGTAAGAGAGCTAAGTATTTGTGATTCTTAAGTCACTCTTATTTTAGGTTTTATGTCCTTCTCAGTCAGACCTAATTCTAAAAGCAGGCAGGGAATTGTAGAATAATTACAGATATGAAAAATCTCATTCCACAGTAGCTGCTAAATAGGTAGATGCTGAAGTTAGGGGGTCATGGAGGCTTCCATTAAGATTTCAAAGGAAGGTCTGGAATGCCAGGCAAAGTGTAGCAGGGTTGGAATCCCTGTGGGCAGCCCCTGAGAGGGCAATGTGTGAAGCTGCCAAGAGTAAACCCAAAGCTGCAGTGGAGACCCCAGGAATAAAAAGCTACCAGGAATATCGACATCTGCCAAGAAAAGCTGCTAACTGTGGACAGAGCCTGTCGAGAGAGAAGATACATGGGCTGCAATCAGCAAGATCATATGGGAAGGGTTGCCCAACTCCTCTGGGGTCCACATCTTGCCACTATATGCCCCAGATTCCAAATTTGGAGTTACAGGACTTCTTTTCTCAGTTGGGTTTTTGTCCCATTCCTTACTTATATACCCCTGTTTCTCCTTTTAAAAATGAAATTGTTTATTCTGTGCCATTGTGGATGTATGTAACTTGCTTTGATTTTTACAGGCATTTACAGCCAAGTTTGTCTTTGTCAGAGGAAGCTTTGACTTAGATTTTCAAGTAATTCCATAAAGACTATGGGGAATCTTGGAGAGGGACTAAATGCTTCTTTATATTATGAGAAGAACATGAGCTTTTGGGAGCAAGGGATGGAATGTTATGGTTTAGATCTTTAATGTCCCCCAAAAGCTCATGCGTTGGGCAATGCAGAAATGTTCAGAGGAGAAATTGTTAGATTATTAGAACTGTAAACTCACCAATGGATTAACCTATGTGGTATATTAATAATTTGAATGTACTACTGCGTAGTAACTGTAGTCAGATGGGGTAATGGCTGAACCAAGTATGTCAGTGAGGGCATGGCCTGGATTATATCTGTCCATGGCCTATCTCTCCCCCTGCCCCCACCCTCTTTTTCCCCCTCCCTCCCTGCCTCCCTCTCTATCTCTCCCTCCCTCCCTCCCTTTCCATTTGCTAACTTCCATGAGTGGAGAAGCTTTCCACCACCACACCCTTCTGCCATGATCTCAGGCCCAGAACAATTGAGTTGGTCGACAGGAACTAAAACCTCTAAAACTGTGAACCCCAAACAAATTTTTTGTCCTTTAAGTTGTTCTTATCAGGTATCAGGTATTTTGGTCACAGTGATGAAAATCTGACTAACACATTCATGAACATGGTCTAGAAGCTCATGCTACAATATAGCATATACTCTAAACATAATTAGAAGCAACTCTTGAACACCACAAATTCCACATTTGAACCCTAACCCTAAAGCATTTTCTTTATAATCAGATCACACTAACTTTATCCATGTTCTTTTCATTTCCTTATTTCTTACCCTGGATTACTTGTTTTCATGTCTACGTCCTTCACTTTGTTAGAAAGGAGTGGCTATTGCTTTATTTGTTTCTGAATCTCTCTCTTTTCTCCCCCTTCCTAGATTAATGTGTGTGTGTGTGTGTGTGTGCACGCATGCACTTCTATTATTCAAAGTGCACATCTGATAAACTATAAACGGTGCTCCACTATTTAGTGCAGATTCCAGTTTACAAACTATACCAAAGTATTCCCCAAATAATACATGGCTTTTACATGTGGGTAGTGAGGCAAATGAATACACTGAAACATCATAGAGAAACCTCCATCACTCTAAAAGTTTTGTGGAACTAGAGTCTAGGGTCAGTAATCCTCCCTTTAAAATTTGTTGTTAGGGTTCATGAGCTATATGATCTCTGAAGCCTTTTATAAAGCCTTAATATAAAAAGGAAAGTAGTATTTTTGAGATGATTATTGAGAATCAATTAAAGTGCATAAATGTTGCTATAAATATACCTTAAAATATTTGATGGCTTATTGTATAATTGTGGTGACTATGTTAAAAATATGATGATACAATATTAAATCACTAAACATAATTCTGTAAGGAACTGGATGAATTAATACTAAGCAGTCATGTAAGTATTCCAAAGTCCTACTACATCAAATGTGATATCTGACACTTCCTATAGAAGTTAGGTAGAGAAGTACCTAATCTAGTATCCAGCTTGAGCTGGGTACTCCAAGATGTATTATAAATAAAAAGTTCTAAGTAAAAATAATTTTTATTATTTTTATTGCTCTATTCTGCTTTGATTTATTGTCTTGTAAAACTTGTAAGCAACCCACCTAAACTCATTCATTATAATTGCACCATTATGGAATCTTTTGGACTCAGTGCTGCTCGAATTTAGCTTGTGATCTTCCTCTTGATTCCTTCTCAGTCATTGTTCTTTGATAATAGTTCTTTGATAATTTCTACAATTATGCCGTAACCTTCCCCAAACCCTGTTTCTCAAGCTCTTTAATCTAATTTCTGTCATCTCCATTTTATGTTAAACATACACCAAATGCTTAGAATTATTCTATTTCCCAAATCAAAAGCTATGAAAATCTTCTCTCTGAGTCAACCCAAAGTTTTTTATTTGTTTGTTTGTTTGTTTGTTTACTTCCTGATCCTACTGAATCTGCTGCTTATCCTTAGTGTGTCCTTGATCTTGATCCTTTTCAATTCATTCAGTCTACCTGGTCCATTCAAGAATTACTTATCTTCCTACCCACACGTAGTCTTATGATCAGGCTGTAATTGAAAACTGAGAATTCTTTATATTCTTAAAATTTTGTCAAGCCAACTTTCTACTCCAAAACTCTGATTAAACTCATTATATTATTCAACTTCATCTATACTCAAAACACAAAACTTATCTTTAAATCATATCTGAAATTAAAGGTGCCAGTTGTTTTCCTTCTTGGCCAAACACCCCACCTTTCTTTTTAGACACCAAATACACTACAACCCCTTGTAATCTAAGTTCTTGATTCAACATTCTTAAAAAAAACTCCTTTCTTTTTTTAAGGACTTTATTTATAATCATCCAAACAGCCTTTTTGCATATTTTCATAATTTGACACTTTCCTAATTCTTATTGGCCCTCTTCTACTGTATTGCCTCCAATCCACATTCTTCTGCTTTGTTCTCCCAGCCCAGCTAAATCATTCTTTGTACATATATTTTTCTTCCTCTCCTCTAATTGTGCCAGTTTAACAATCTTATCTATAAGCCTAACCTCATTGTTGCCCCTGGTTACAGACAGTTCTCAAGTATATGCCCCTGGCTAAAGCTCTTCTGAATTTCCCACAGTTCCTAACACGTATATCAGCTAGATAATTTACCAGCAATAAAATGAGCATGTCCAACACTAGACTCTCCTAAAACCTCTCTCTTCACATTTTTTTGTTAATGGTACCACCAACATGCTATTCAGATGAGTTCAGAAAATGCAGGTTTCTCTTTGATTCTGGCACTTCTCAATTCACTCCACAATTCAGTGGGTTAGAACTCTCCAGTGTCTGTAGAATCATGACCCTCTTTTGGGATCCTAATGCCCCCTTTATATATTATCTTGTTCTTGTGATAATACTTTAACTCTTTTCTCAACCCATCTTGTAGCTGCTTCTCTCCATTTAAATCTAATACAAGTTCAGCCAAAGAAAACTTTGATCAAAGCATAGCTTTGATTAGATCACTTCTTTACCCAGAAGTCATTATCTGTGCATCACAGCTTCAAAAGTGATATAACATTCTCAGTATGGTAGCTGTTACCACTTTGATGCCACACTACTCTATGCGTCTTCCTAATATACTGTCCTCCCACATGCCTCCAAATTACTTCCACTTTCCTTTTCAAAATAACTTTTTGCTTATGATTCTCACAAAGAAATATCATTTCCCTAATTGTCATCCATCAAAACACCACCCATGCTTCAATATCATCTCTTCTGTGAAAACTGCCCATATTTCACCAGCCAAATGTACTTCTCATTACCATTCTTCATTAACACTTCATGAAAATCTGTCCTTTAGCCTAAATCCCATACCCCACTGCCTAACTTCATTTACTAGATTCTGAGCTTCATTAGAACTCAACCAAGTGTTAAAAATTTCTCTCCAATCCAGCACCTACAAGTGGCATTGTTTTTCCCAATTACATAAATAACTAATAAATATTAACCAAATCAAATTTTTATTGGACTAATTCAGTTGACCTTGGGTGTGCGACTTGATCCTTCTTTTATTGTTTAATTTATCAGAAGTAATTTACATTTTTTTAAGTTTCTCCTAGAAATAACATAGGAATATGGTCCTATTACTACACTAGACAGGAGCTTATATATAGCCAGTTCTCATTATTTGTGGTAGTTGTGTTCTACAGAGTCACCATGAACACTGAATTAGCAGACACTGTACTAGTGCTCCTAGAAGAAATGAAGGAGCCACTGCATTGGTTCATGAATTCATAGACTTGTTTTATGTGCGATTCTGCTTAAAGACATCTTATTTAATGTTTAGTCTTGATTCCGTGACACTGAACATATAACTGTAATTCATTCCTGTATAAAATTCATATAACATATTTTTTCTGTAAAGCAGACATCAGCCTTCTTGTGCACAGAAGAACTAATCAGCACTTCAACCTATGGTTGGGGGCTGTATTAAATAACTAGATTTTCAACAAAGGTATGAAAAAGTTACTAAGTATACTGCATAAGGTATTCTTGTTTACAATTTGAACTGAAATAAGAAGGCAGAACAACATCTTGCTCCCACCTTAACATATCTGTAACTCACCTTAAAAAACACCACAGTTAGGCTGGGGATGTGGTTCCATGGTAGAATGATTGCCTGGACCCAGCACCACATAAAAATTAAAAAAAATAAATAAAAATACAATATTTGATTTGGGGGTTACAAAAGTGTTTTAATTAAGTAGGAAGATTCACAAATATGGAATCAATGAATAATGAGCTGTATGTGCCTCGATGTCATGTTGTTTTGTTAATGGTCCCCAATATGTCCTGCTTGCCTGGATCTTTCTCTTTGTGTAATCTTCTCTTACACTGATGCTGGCTTTGCTGAGATGGCTTTCTTTGGCCAACAGGACATTAGTAAATGTAAAATAATAAGAGACTTTAAAAACATTTGCAACATTAGACCTTGAACTCAGAATTCTACCACCATGAGAAGAAGCCACTGGACTAGAGAGGCATGGCCCAGCAGAGAGCCAGCATTAACTGTAAGACACGTGAATGAGGCCATTGTAGATCATCTAATTACAATCCAGCCACAAGATGACTGTAGCCACTTTAATGAGAAACTCTAAGCCACTCAATTAGAAAACTTTCCAATTCAGACCATCCCAAACTAATGAACCACAAATTGTGAGCAGTTATGGTTTTAAGACACTAAATATTAGGATACTTTGTCACAAAGTAATAGATAATTTATATAGTTCCTATATTCTTCAAGTCCATAATTGTAAGGAGCTTTAAAAGTTGTGTACTACAGAGAACTCTGCTGTTTATTTGCAAGCAAATATTCTTTTAATCTTTAAAAGTTCACATCTCACTTGAGTTTCATAATAGAATTGCTTCTTCTAGATTCTTAGTAGCATGAGTGCTCAAGGAAGAAATTAAATGACATCTTACCATCTACGCTTATCTTAAGCAGTGTAATTTCTCAGGTCCCTCATAGACCAGCGAAAAAAGGAGCAATATCCCTGAGGCAATTGCTTACCCTTGATATCATCTACTGGGAACATTTATGTAGCAACAACATCACCTTTTTATTTTATCTTGTCTGATTTTTTTTGTGTGTCTTTTTCTTTCTTCATAAACAACTGTACCTCAAGTCTCTCTGATTTGTAAAAGTATTTTTTTTTAATTTCTTTAACTCTTTCCCACTTCAGTTAGGGGCTATGCCCTAATTGACAAAGTTTGGTCAGGGAGAGTTTTTGTGAGCATATGGAACCCAAGCCTACCCTTCCTTTCCTTTGAGACATTTATATCCTGAATATAACCATGTCCTTAACTTTCCTATACATTTTGTCTGTCAGTAACACTGGAATGTTTACCTTTTTGTACTAACCAGGAGATAGCTTTTCAACTAGACTCAAGAGGTTTCAAGAGTCCATGCCTGGGGCTGGCGCTGTGGCTCAGTGGTAGAGTGCTCACTGAGCATGTGTGAGGTACTGGGTTTGATCCTCAGCACCACATAAAAATAAATAAATATCCAATTACAACTAAATTACAACTAAAAAAGAAGAGTCCATGCTTATCAAATTGTAGACAGAACTGTGTGGGGATGTAAAGTTGGGGAGGTAACAATTTTATTTTCAGGTGAATTTATGCACTAATAAAAGTTTAAGAATCACTACAAAATGTTTTTCATGTTTTGGTTTGTTCTGAAGGTGGGATGGAATTAATTCTGTGATTTGTTAGCTCAGAAGGGAATGATCCGTTCTGTTTTTCTTTGCAAGTTTCAAATTCACAGGCATTTCTTTTCTCTTGTATTGAGACAGCTGTCTCAAACACAAAATTAATAATTCTATGCTAATTCTAGAAGGTTAACTAATCTCAATAAAACCCAATTTCAGTGATGTTAAGGTGAAAGTTTCTCTCTTTGAAATGATAGCCAATAAAGTCTTATTCTATTTATATAGTTATCATTGTCAGTTTATGTGTGATTAACTCTCCTGATACTATGAATATTTTCAGCACAAATTAATAGTTCCAATGTTATTTGGTTCACCCTTTCACAGAATTTTCTTCAAGTAAATTTTTATATTGTGGGTATGAGTAAGCAACATGGTTACTGACCATCCAAAATATTAAGAATTTTATTTTCTTTAAAGTGGGATAAATCTTATTTCACCCCCCCCCCGCAACACACACACTTCACTATACCTTGTGAGAATTCCATCATGTACCTCACTCACCAGAACAACTCTCACTCTCCAGATATGCACAACAATGCCTAGGTTATATCCTTCATCCATTAACTACTCTTTAAACACTTGCTGGTAAACCTGGAAAGAAATGTGGATACAGTGAGGAACAAAGCAAGACAAATTTCTGCTGTCTTATTGGTGGTATTGCCATATTGAAATAAATGCTGTGGAGGAAAATTTAACATTACTGGATGGTGAGAGTTGTAATTTAAAGTAGAACACGAGGGAATGGATGGTTAAGGTGGAAATATTTAAGCAAAGACCCAGTGAAGAAGAGGAAAAGGCTGTGAAAATACTGTAGGAAGGACATTCTAGGTAAAGAAACAGCTAGTACAAAGTTCCTGAGGTAGATATTAAGGACATCACCAAGAAGTTGGGCACAGCTCCTACTATTAAAAAGATATTTGAAACTTCATCCTCTGTCTGCTACCAAGAAATAGCCCTTCATTTCATTCTCATTTCAGAATCCCTATTATTTTAAGGTTTATATCAAGAAGGGCTTCATCCAAATACGCCTGAGGCCTACCTTTCTTCTTAGCATGGGGAGGCTGCAAAAGCAAATAGAAATTGCATCCACAAATAAATATCTCAGTAAATAATACAACCCTATTTTTTTTCTCTGAGCCTCAGTGGTTGTACTATGTAGATATAAACTAAACTAAATGTGGTGAATACTGTAGATGTAAGCAGTATTTGTACTCTTCAAATATCCTTAATGTTATTGCAGTGGGTCAGGCAGAGTGAATCTGAATTGCAGTGCAATTGTAACAGAGAAATTAACTGACACTTCCATTGAGTCCTGGAGCTGAGATGGCCCTGAATTTAGATTTATCCCAACTTAAACCAATAGGGTTGGACTTTTGTATTCCCACAAATACCAAAAATTGGATAGGGTTGAGTGCCCATTAAGTGGAGCTGGGCCTTCACTGGTTTGGGACACTTTCTGAATACCTAAAGGAAGGCAATTCCCAATTCCATACAGTATACCCTCATTTGAGGTTCTGGTCAGGCAGGCAGTCTTTCAGAGCTGGAATGATCAGGTAAAAAGAATTTAAGGGCTTTCATAGCTCCCAGTTCAGTCTATAGTAAGAAAACAAATTCTGGGGTTGGGGATGAAAATCAGAATTCTAGACCAGAAGCAAGAGTCCCCTCAGTCCTTAGTTCCCATCTGGAATTACACTGACACTGTTGGGGCTTCCAAAGCCATCAAAGATTCACATCAACTTACTAAGAATAAGCCCTTTTCTATTAAAATAACAGTGTATGATGCTTAGGAAAATTGAATTTTCCACAAGAGAAGTTTATTAGCCATAATAAACTTCAAGAGAATGGTTGTGAGCAAATGAAAATGTCACATGTTTAATTCAAATACAGTAATACTTGTGTTAGTCATTTGACTTCCTTGGGCTTTGGTTCTTTCATCTGTAAAATTAGGAGGTTGAAAAGATAATTATCAGCCATGATATAGTCGTCAATAGACTAGCAATCTATGACTCAATCACTAAAAGCTGGAAATGTTCTGTTCTATAAAGATAAATCACTTCCTTACTGCTATAAATGTTCTTAAAGGAAAATCAAAACTTTACATAATGATAGCAAAAATCATTCTCTTATGTAGTATTTTATTATTGGGCAACATGAAATAACAACACAACAGTTTTCTGGATAAGATAAACCCTGAAGACAGATGAATTTAATGATTTGGAAGACTGAGCTGGATTTTCATATTGACCAAAGAAATACTGAGTTCTTTGAGTATATCAACAGCACTTATACTTTGCCCAGAACACAATGGTGAGTACTCATCATACCGTGAAAATCTATTGTTAGACTTTTATTTCCAGACATAGACACGATAAGTTTTAATTACTTATGCAATTTTTGGCATTGTATCCATGTTCAACTCTGTTAGGATTCCAGTAAAAGTTTTCCAAGGCAACAAATTGATTAGGCCATAATTAATTAGAGTTAGCACATTGTATTTTCTTAAAACATTGGATCCAAATATCTTTAAGCTCCTTTTGTAAAGCATTTAATTCTTTCCAATTTATTGCCTACCGACTAGTAGGTATTATTCTTCTAGTCAACAAATAGAGGAAACAAGCTGTAAGTAAGACTTAAATTTGGATGTTTTCTATAGTGTTAAAGTTGACTCTTCTCTCTCTTTTCACATTAGTGTCAGTATCGAGGTTCTTCCTTGATTCTGCTTTTAACAAGTGTCTAGTTCTAGAAACCCCTCAACCAGGGACTTTCCTCCACCTTTTATCACCTTTCCTCAAATATGATAAAACTGGCTCCTGGTATTTCACTGAGACCACCAGGGACTCTTTATTGCCAAATCAAGAAAACTATTATTAACTCACATTCTATTAGTCATATTTTAAATATAAAAAAACTTACATATTTTCATTGGCTTTTGAAGTAGACATCCTTATTTCTTCTCTTTATTTGCCTATTCTTCATCCTTCAACAATGCTTCAAATGTTCATATTCTCCAGGTTTCCATATAACCCTCTTTTCATTTGATCCATCCATAAATATGCACTATTGTGACTTTAAAAATCATTGCTTAAAACTCTATCTGTTGAACCCCAAATTTTGTTATATGCATCTTCATCTGGATGCTCTGCTTATAGTCTTCTTCATGTCAGCTCCTCCACCAACATGCTCTATTTCTGCTATTAATATTCACATCAGAGGGGGAGATCTAACATGGCGGCGAAGGGACTGCATCACCCCAGGGCGCCGCGTCACTAAGTGGGAGAAAGACGATGCAAAACGGCTGAAGGATATCTTTGGGAAGTTCAAGTGAAATTGAGGTGCTCCAGAATCTAGTGGACAGATTTCCATCGTGCGAAGTTCGGCTCTGAGAGCTCCATTTCCCCGCACGGAGGGTCGCATAGCCTGACAGGCGATCGCCCCGCGGCTGGAGTCTGTGGCGCGCGCCGGGGAGCGGCAGGGTGCCGGAGCGGGGGAACAGCGATACGGATCCGGGGGGGCTCCCGCCTGTGGTACATCGGAGCCCTTAGCGCTGAGTTCCGGCTTTGAAACAGAGGAGAGAAGAGGCCCAGTTTGGCTCCAGACACCGGTCGGACCACAGTGGAGAACAGCAGCCGCCATTTCGGAGAGATGATGTAATCATCCCCGTGTTCTACTGATCTCAGCCCATTCAACTACGAACAGGTGATAACAGGCTGGTATTTGCCTGCTTCTAGCAGACAGATTTTCTGCTCAGGCTCGGGGCGGGGGTTCTTGTGGAGAATACTCCTAGAGGCTCGTGCCTGGCAAGGCGTGCGCCGGGCACTGAGCAGCTGGATTCGGGTTCCCGGGGCTAACCTGGCCCAGGTCTGAGGAAACTGCGGAGACTGCCGGCGGAGGCCAGCTCCAAGTGGAGCGTGCGCTGAGCTTGGGGCGACTGGGTTCTGACTCCCGGAACAGTTTTGGCCTGGGGCTGGGAAACCCGTGGCGTCGCTCCCTGGAGCCAGCTCCCAGCGGAGAGTGTATCAGATTGGAGAGGCGGGGTTCCGGCTACCTAAGCTGCTTTGGCCCAAGGCTAGGGAACCGGCGGTGACTGCTTCTCAATCAGGGTCCGGCGGGGTGTTGTAGGGACAGAGTGGATCTTCCTCCTGCGCCCAGAGCAGTCCAAGTGACCCGCCGGCGTGGTGCCATGACACCCCAAACGCAGCTGGGGCTGAAGAGAGCAGCCGCCCACGCATAGAATAGGACCAGCGATTCCGCGGCGCAGCAGCCAAGTAACCTCATTTGGAGTAGGGGCTGTGCGGAGCTGCCATCCGAGCAAGCAGGGCAGGCAGACCTGCCGCCAACTGGCAAGACAGGCCAGGTAGCTTGCCAGCGGGGTGGACACGTAACACCGAGGCAGTTGCGTCACACTGGTTGGAGTGGGGGTGGAGCAGGGTCGCCGCCCGGGTCCGGAGGGGGCTCAGCGACCCGTTGGAGAGGTAGTTAGGTACCCCCATTGGGAGTGGGGGCTGTGCAGAACTGCGACCCACCGGCCTAGAGGTCTGCCAGCGCGGTAGACTCGTCACACCAATTGGAGCGGGGGGCCCAGCTGAGCCGCCACCCACATCCAGATCAGGACCAACGATCCCAGGGCGTGGTAGTTAAGTTACCACAATTGGAGTGGGGGCAGAGCAAAGCCACCACCCGTGCCCGCAGCGGGGGCAGACCTGCGACCGATCAGCGGGGTAGACAGACCACCATAATTAGAGGAGGAGCACAGCCAATACCCGCCCTGCAAGGGAGACTTCCCAACTATACAAGAGCAACATAAATAAATAGGGGGTAAATTTCAAAAACACAACAGTGGCACCAAGCAGAAAGAAACGTCAGCAGTATGAAAAGACAAGGAAAGAAAGGACCACAAGCAATGCAGGTCAACTCAACTTTAGAAGAGGTAATAGCTGCAACAGATGGAATGTCAGATAAAGACATCAGGATTTATATGCTTCAGATGATCTGGAGTCTCAAGGAAGACATGAGACAGCAAAATCAGACAATGAAAGATCACATTGACAAACAAATCCAGGAAGTAAAAGATCAATTTCACAGGGAGATAGAGGTAATAAAAAACAAACAAATAGAAATTCTAGAAATGCAGGAAGCTATAAACCAACTTAAAAACTCAATTGAGAATACTACCAGCAGAGTAGATCACTTAGAAGAGAGAACATCAGACAATGAAGACAAAGTATTTCAACTGGAAAAGAACATAGACAGCTCAGCAAGTCTGCTAAGAAACCATGAGCAGAACATCCAAGAATTATGGGATAATATCAAAAGACCAAATTTAAGAGTCATTGGGATACAGGAAGGCACGGAGCTCCAAACCAAAGGAATAAAAAGTCTTTTCAGTGAAATAATATGAGAAAACTTCCCAGACTTGAAGAATGAGACAGAATCCCAAATCCTAGAAGCCTACAGGACGCCGAATGTGCAAAATCTTAAGAGATCCACACCTAGACACATTATAATGAAAATGTCCAACATACAGAATAAGGAGAGAATTTTAAAAGCTGCAAGAGAAAGAAAGCAGATTACATTTAGGGGTAAACCAATCAGGATAACAGCTGATCTCTCAACACAGACTCTGAAAGCTAGAAGATCCTGGAATAACATATTTCAAACACTGAAAGAAAATGGGTTCCAACCAAGAATCCTGTATCCGGCGAAATTAAGCTTCAGATTAGAAGATGAAATTAAAACCTTCCACGATAAACAAAAGTTAAAAGAATTCGCAGCTAGAAAACCATCTCTTCAAAAAATCCTTGGCAAAACATTACAGGAAGAGGAAATGGAAAATAACTTTGAAAACCAACAATGGGAGGTAGGACAGTAAAGGGGGGAAAGTAGTCAAAGAGGATAACAAATCAGGTTTAGTAACATCAATAAACAAATATGGATAGAAGAACAAACCATATCTCAATAATAACCCTAAATGTTAATGGCTTAAACTCACCAATTAAGAGACACAGGCTAGTAGAATGGATCAAAAAACAAGACCCAACAATATGCTGTCTACAGGAGACGCATTTGATAGGAAAAGATATACATAGACTGAAGGTGAAAGGTTGGGAAAAATCATATCACTCATATGGACCGCGGAAACAAGCAGGAGTGTCCATACTCATATCTAATAAAATAGATTTCAAGCCAAAGCTAATCAAAAGGGATATAGAAGGACACTTCATACTGCTCAAGGGAACCATACACCAACAAGACATAACAATCATAAATATATATGCCCCAAATAATGGTGCAGCTGTGTTCATCAAGCAAACTCTTCTCAAGTTCAAGAGTCTAATAGACCAACATACAATAATCATGGGAGACTTCAACACACCTCTCTCACCACTGGACAGATCTTCCAAACAAAAGTTAAATAAGGAAACTATAGAACTCAATAACACAATTAACAACCTAGACTTAATTGACATATATAGACTATACCACCCAACATCAAGTAGCTACACTTTTTTCTCAGCAGCACATGGAACCTTCTCAAAAATAGACCATATACTATGTCACAGGGCAACTCTTAGACAATACAAAGGGGTAGAGATAATACCATGCATCTTATCTGATCATAATGGAATGAAACTGAAAATCAATGATAAAAGAAGAAAGGAAAAATCAAGCATCACCTGGAGAATGAACAATAGGTTGCTGAGTGATCAATGGGTTTTAGAAGACATCAAGGAGGAAATTCAAAAATTCCTAGAGTTAAATGAAAACACAGACACAACATATCGGAATCTATGGGACACATTGAAAGCAGTTCTAAGAGGAAAATTCATTGCTTGGAGTTCATTCCTCAAAAAAAGAAAAAACCAACAAATAAATGATCTCATACTTCATCTCAAAATCCTAGAAAAAGAAGAGCAAAACAACAGCAAAAGAAGTAGAAGGCAAGAAATAATTAAAATCAGAGCTGAAATTAATGAAATTGAAACAAAAGAAACAATTGAAAAAATTGACAAAACTAAAAGCTGGTTCTTTGAAAAAATAAATAAAATTGACAGACCCTTAGCCATGCTAACGAAGAGAAGAAGAGAGAGAACCCAGATTACTAGCATACGGGATGAAAAAGGCAATATCACAACAGACACTTCAGAAATACAGAAGATAATCAGAAATTACTTTGAATCCTTATACTCCAATAAAATAGAAGATACTGAAGGCATAGATAAATTCCTTGAGTCCTATGATCTGCCCAGATTGAGCCAGGAGGATATAGACAACCTAAACAGACCAATAACAATAGAGGAAATAGAAGAAACCATCAAAAGACTACCAACTAAGAAAAGCCCAGGACCGGATGGGTATACAGCAGAGTTTTACAAAACCTTTAAAGAGGAACTAACACCAATACTTTTCAAGCTATTTCAGGAAATAGAAAAAGAGGGAGAACTTCCAAATTCATTCTACGAGGCCAACATCACCCTGATTCCGAAACCAGACAAAGACACGTCAAAGAAGGAAAACTACAGACCAATATCTCTAATGAACCTTGACGCAAAAATCCTCAATAAAATTCTGGCGAATCGGATTCAAATACATATCAAAAAAATTATACATCATGATCAAGTAGGATTCATCCCTGGGATGCAAGGCTGGTTTAATATACGGAAATCAATAAATGTTATTCACCACATCAACAGACTTAAAAATAAGAACCATATGATCATCTCAATAGATGCAGAAAAAGCATTCGACAAAGTACAGCATCCCTTTATGTTCAAAACGCTAGAAAAATTAGGGATAACAGGATCATACCTCAACATTGTAAAAGCAATCTATGATAAGCCACAGGCCAGCATCATTCTGAATGGAGAAAAATTGAAGGCATTCCCTCTAAGATCTGGTACAAGACAGGGATGCCCTCTCTCACCACTTCTGTTCAACATAGTCCTCGAAACACTGGCTAGAGCAATTAGACAGACAAAAGAAATTAAAGGCATAAAAATAGGAAAAGAAGAACTTAAATTATCACTATTTGCAGATGATATGATTCTATACCTAGCAGACCCAAAAGGGTCTACAAAGAAGCTATTAGAGCTAATAAATGAATTCAGCAAAGTGGCAGGATATAAGATCAACACGCATAAATCAAAGGCATTCCTGTATATCAGCGACAAATCCTCTGAAACGGAAATGAGGACAACTACTCCATTCACAATATCCCCCCAAAAAATAAAATACTTGGGAATCAACCTAACAAAAGAGGTGAAAGATTTATACAATGAAAATTACAGAACCCTAAAGAAAGACATAGAAGAAGACCTTAGAAGATGGAAAAATATACCCTGCTCATGGATAGGCAGAACTAACATCATCAAAATGGCGATATTACCAAAAGTTCTCTATAAGTTCAATGCAATGCCAATCAAAATCCCAACAGCATATCTTGTAGAAATAGATAAAAGAATCATGAAATTCATATGGAATAATAAAAGACCCAGAATAGCAAAAACAATACTAAGCAGGAAGTGTGAATCAGGCGGTATAGCGATACCAGACTTCAAACTATACTACAGAGCAATAGTAACAAAAACAGCATGGTACTGGTACCAAAACAGGCGGGTGGACCAATGGTACAGAATAGAGGACACAGTAACCAATCCACAAAACTACAACTATCTTATATTTGATAAAGGGGCTAAAAGCATGCAATGGAGGAAGGATAGCATCTTCAACAAATGGTGCTGGGAAAACTGGAAATCCATTTGCACCAAAATGAATCTGAATCCCTATCTCTCGCCGTGCACAAAAGTTAACTCAAAATGGATCAAGGAGCTTGATATTAAATCAGAGACACGGCATCTGATAGAAGAAATAGTTGGTTATGATCTACACGCTGTGGGATCGGGCTCCAAATTCCTCAATAGGACACCCATAGCGCTAGAGTTAACAAATAGAATCAACAAATGGGACTTACTCAAACTAAAAAGTTTTTTCTCAGCAAAAGAAACAATAAGAGAGATAAACAGGGAGCCTACATCCTGGGAACAAATCTTTACTCCACACACTTCAGATAGAGCCCTAATAACCAGAATATACAAAGAACTCAAAAAATTAGACAATAAGATAACAAATAACCCAATCAATAAATGGGCCAAGGACCTGAACAGACACTTCTCAGAGGAGGACATACAATCAATCAACAAGTACATGAAAAAATGCTCACCATCGCTAGCAGTCAGAGAAATGCAAATCAAAACTACCCTAAGATACCATCTCACTCCAGTAAGTCTGGCAGCCATTAGGAAGTCAAACAACAATAAGTGCTGGAGAGGATTCGGGGAAAAGGGCACTCTTGTTCATTGCTGGTGGGACTGCAAATTGGTGCAGCCAATTTGGAAAGCAGTATGGAGATTTCTCGGAAAGCTGGGAATGGAACCACCATTTGACCCAGCTATTCCCCTTCTCGGTCTATTCCCTAAAGCCCTAACAAGAGCATGCTACAGGGACACTGCTACATCGATGTTCATAGCAGCTCAATTCACGATAGCAAGACTGTGGAACCAGCCTAGATGCCCTTCAATAGATGAATGGATAAAAAAAATGTGGCATTTATATACAATGGAGTATTATTCTGCATTAAAAAATGACAAAATCATAGAATTTGGAGGGAAATGGATGGCATTAGAGCAGATTATGCTAAGTGAAGCTAGTCAATCTTTAAAAAACAAATACCAAATGACTCCTTTGATATAAGGGGAGTTAACAAGGACAGGGTAGGGACGAAGAGCTTGAGAAGAATATTTACATTAAACAGGGATGAGAGGTGGGAGGGAAAGGGAGTGAGAAGGGAAAGTGCATGGAAATGGAAGGCGATCCTCAGGGTTATACAAAATGTCATATAAGAGGAATGGAGGGGTAAGACAAGATAATACAAATGGAAGAAATGATTTACAGTAAAAGGGGTAGAGAGAGAAAAGGGGAGGGGGGGAGGGGAGGGAAGGGGAGGGGAGGGGGATAGTAGAGAATAGGACAGACAGCAGAATACATCAGACACTAGAAAGGCAATATGTCAATCAATGGAAGGGTAACTGATGTGATACAGCAATTTGTATACGGGGTAAAAGGGGGAGTTCATAATCCACTTGAATCAAACCGTGTAATATGATGTATTAAGAACTATGTAATGTTATGAACGACCAATAAAAAAAAAAAAAAAAAAAAAAAAAAGAAAAGTGTATACTAGTTGTTAAGGTATAGAGAAGATGCTCATGTGTATATGAGAACAAGACAAGTACTATTATAGTATTATTGATTTTTTTTACAAAGTTACAAAATACATTGATATTTCTACCGTTTTAAATAATTATTAGTATTACTATTTAAATTTTACTACATATTTATAACTGATAATAAGAGAGTTTTTAATATTTTGACAAAACATTTATATGCCATGGGATCATTGCAATTTTTCTTTATTATTAAAATTGCTTTGCATGTTTAAAAAAAAAAAAATATTCACATCAATCCGATCTTTCAGACCTCTTAACAGATATACTCCCATCCTTACTGTATCATACATATTATAACACATGGGTTATCAAATTCTTCAAATTTTACCTCAAAAAATGCCTCTCAAATTGTCTCCATTCCTACATCTTCTTCTACTGCCTTGATTACCATATTTTTTCTGTTTATATTTATTTTTTAAAAAACAGCTGTATTTAGACATAATTCACACATTAAACAGTTCAGTCATTTAAGGTATATAACCCAGTAGTTCTTAGTGTGGTGAGTTGTGCAATCATCACCAACAATCAATTTTAGAACATTATCATCATATGAAAAAGAAATTCCATAATCATTAATAGTCATTTCCCACTTTCCCCCTACTCATCCCCATTCATCAGGACCTAGCAAATTGCTTATCTGCTTTTTGACTCTGTACATTTGACCATTTTGGACACATTTGAAATGCTCTGCCTATGTAACTGTAATTACATATCCTCTGACCAGCCTCTCCCTTTCCTGTCTTTCCCTCCCAAGCCACTGATAATTATTATTATTCTTTCAACTTTTATGAGATCAACATTTTTAGATTTCACAGACCCTTCAGTATTTTTCTTTCGGTGACTAGCTCATTCCACTTAGCATTATGTCCTCTAGGTCCATCCTTACTGTTGCAAATGACCAGATTTCCTGCTTTTAAAAGGCTGAATAGTGTTCTCTTATAGATATCTGCCAGACTTCCTTTATCCATTCATCTGTTGATGCATACTTAGTTTGATTCCATATCTTGTCCATTGTGAATTATGTACAATAAATGTGTGAGTATAGTGATCTTTGACATACTGCTCTTGTTGCATTTGTATATGTGTACCAAGTATGGTATTTCTTATCATATGGTATTTCTATTTTTTAACATTTTGAGGAACTTCCACACTGTTTCCCATAATTAATAATTTAAATTCCATAAACATTGTGTAAACATTCTCTTTTCTCTATATCTTTGACAATGCTTGTTGTCTTTTGCCTTTTCAATAGTAGCCATTCTAACAGGTGTAACAATCACATCACCTATGATTTTGATTTGCATTTTCCTGATTATTAGTAGCTTTAAGCATTTTTTCATATACCTTATGGTGATTTCTATATCTTTTTCGAATGTCTACTTTGAGTTTCACCCATTAAAAACAATTCTTAAGAATTTTCAAGCTCCTGTACAACTTAAATATAAGTGCCCTCTGACCGAATGTACTCTAATTTCCTCTTCTTGTCAGTTTTAGAATGTACAAATTTATCAGTCTCTGTAGAAGATTCTTGAAACTGGGGTTTTAGCTTAGTGGTAGAGTGCTTGTTTAGAATTTACATGTCCTGGGTTTGATCTCCCAGTTCTGGGGGTGGGGGGGAACAACAACCTAAAAAGTGGAATCTTATAAAAATTACATACTAGTTATGTTTTATGATGCTTTTAAAACCATGGTTTTAAAATAATGCAAAAAGAATGGTTAGTGCACATTCATAGCTTACAGACTTCAAATGAGAGTGCAATGGCCAGTCAAGAAATTGCATTTAACATCATTAATCTATTCTTGAAGAACACATTGATTCCACTGTCTTGTTTTTGCATGAAATATGTTGTAAAACCTAATGATTGCTATGAAATATCACTTGAAGTGTGACAGAATAATAAGAACAATTCAACCACAGAACTCCCTCTTCACTGGTTTTAACAGATTTCCTTGTGGATGAAGAAATATCTTGAATGAAAACTATTAAATAATTTATAAGAACTTGATAAAACTTAGATTTCCAAAGCATAACACAAGGCTTCCTCACTCTAAAATATGGCATCAACTCGATTATTTAAGGATTGCTATTTCCCTAAGTTCAAAAACAGAGAGAGAGAGATGTTCTATTTTATTGCCATGGTTTCATTTTTTTAAGTCAATTTTCCATTTATTTTAGAAAATAAATATTGTTTTTCTTTCTTTGTAAGACTTTATGAATGGTAAAATTGTTCCATTTTTTGGTGCATTATAGTTACACATAACAGTGGTATTCATCATGACATATTTGTACATGCACATAATATGATCAGTCTCATTTCCCTATCCCTTTCCTTTCCCTCTCCTCCTCACTTCCTCTGATCCACTTGCTTTACTCTTCTGATCTCCCTTCTATTTTTTATTATTATTACTTTAATTAGTCCACTATAATTATATATAAAAGCAGGATTCCTAGTGGTGTATTCATAAATGTATGCAGCATAATTCAATTCCCCAGTACTTCCCCATGTCCTCCTCTTCTCCCTCCTCAATATCCTTTCTCTGCTCTATTGATCTCCCTTCTGACCATAAGCTATCCTAATTTAAAGCATTGAAAAATGAGGAAAAAAATTCTTCCTTCATTCCACCGACTTAGATTTGAGCATGTGTTTTTATATATTACCATCTGCACAACTAAAATTCTCCCTTCCCTATATAAACATGCCCTTCCCTCTATAACCATGCAGTTTAACATTGCCACATCCCCTTTTCTCAGTCTATGCTTTAGCAGCAGACAGCCATTGGGCACCTGTGAATATGCCTCATTGTTCTATTTGCTTCTGAGAATGAGCTGAGGAAAAAACACAGCCTTCTTCCTCCAGAAACATACAGATTTTAAATATGATTTGAAGTTATTATTCACACTGTCCTCTCTTGCATTCTTCATATTACATCAGTTGAGCACTCAGTATTGCTTGCTGCCTTTAATATGTTTCTTGTATATGTCCTTCTCTATTTCTTCTACCACTACTTTAGTCAGATCATGCCTACCTTTTTTCATAATGTACTAACTAGGTCTGCTTCTGGTCCATTTCCCTTCCATCCACCTGCAGATTCATGAGTCTTCACAAGAAGGAAATTTAGTATTTAGAATTTCCATTTCCAAAACTCCCATTTTATTCCACTGATTTTAACAATCTAGACTCAAGACATTTTAGAACCAGGAAATCTCCTGGAGAAGATGAAGAACTCACTCCTTTACATTTATATGTGATTAACTGAGCACCAGAGAAATTGCTCTTTGTAGCTTTTAATTTCCCTCCATTAACTACAAAATAAAACCTAAACTCCTCAGTGGGCCATACCATCACTTTTAAACATTTGATATCCTAGGCTACCTTTTGACAAATCTTCAGATAGGAGCAGTGCTCCCATGAGGTCTTTGACAATATCTTCTCTTTGTCACACAACTTTCCAATTCCTCTATGATTTCTTGCAAGAAACAGATTGAGTTAACCACCCTAAAATTCTCTCCTCGTGATGATTTTTTTAAAAATCACACTTCAATAGCCTTTTAAAAATGTGGTGCCAGAAATTGGACAACATGTGTGAGATGTGGCCTCGCTAATATAGCATATTATCTCTGTGAACCTATGGTCTCCTTTGTTCTAAACAGTATACTTTATTAAAACACACAGATCTTTTCAATTAAGTTCCATATTGTTAGCATCAATTCATCCTTTTTGTCTCTAGGAATTTTTATTAATTTAAGATTTAATATCATTTATTTCTCCAGCAAAAGTTTATTAAATGTCTAAGATAAAAACTATGCTAAGCAATTAGTATATGACAGAAAATGGAGTAAATATTTTTCCTGCCATCATAAAGTTTATAGTCTCATAAGAAAAAAGTCGACATAACAATGGATTACACCAATCTATAATCTCTATAATTAATACATTTAATAAATTATGCATTAATATATA
The DNA here is from genome assembly GCF_045843805.1 of Urocitellus parryii. NCBI lineage: Eukaryota > Metazoa > Chordata > Mammalia > Rodentia > Sciuridae > Urocitellus > Urocitellus parryii. The sequence goes on along the minus strand of NC_135540.1, from coordinate 108,463,768 downwards.
GAACCAGCATGCTTCCTGTGTCTCTCAGTGTATTAAGGAAGAAAAGTTAACATTTATGCAGTAACTATTAATGCCTAGAGAATGCCAATGAAAGAAGAACTACCCCTGCTTTACCAATGGGGAAGCTTAGACTTAAAGAACTTATGCAAATTTGCCCAAATTTAGAGTACTGAGTCAGAATTTTGAACCTATTTCTCTTTTTGATCCAGTTGTCTAAAGGATATTGTGAGATATTTTTGTCACTGCCTTTGTCCTATGTGCCAACCAGGTAAAACAGAGTTATAAGGGGAGTGAGCTTATTTTGACAGTGCTCAAGTTTAGCAGTCCATGCTGCTTCTAAGTGATCGTGACTTGCTTTTATGAATGCTCTAAAGTTTTCCTTTAATAGCATGTTAATTCTCTACCATGCAATCAAAAGTTACACTGAAGGCATTTCTTTCAGAAAAAAAAAAAACAGAAAAAGGTAAGTCTGTTCTTTGTAATCACCAGATTTTAATGCAGCATTATAAATGTTGATACAAGCTATTCAGGAAGCAAAAGATGTTTAAACTGTATTGGAATGGGAAGATATGACATTTTAGCAAATTAGGTAACAGTATATTAAAACTTTAAGAAACCAACAAAAATCATCTAAAACTCATAATTCACACAATTTAGAATAAAAATATGGATTAATATACAATAGCAATACACAGCCAGACTTAGAAAATAAAATGAAAAGAAAACCCACAATTTTAAAATATCAAAAATTTTATTATTAAATATTGAGTATCAGCTTAACTCGGAGCATATGAAATCCAGTTACTGGAACAATAAAATGTTCATGGAAGGAATAATGGAAGATATCAATAATGTCAGTAAATATGACCCAACATTTATTGTGCACATAATTTGTGTCAGGAACTATACAAGAAGTTGAGAAAAATCAAAGAAATTCAGTCTTCTAGGAAATAATCATTTCTTGAAGGAGAGAGATGTACAAAGTATTGAGTGCCACAGTGAAAAATGATATAAATGCCAAAACAGACAGAAAGGAATAATTAATTCTGACTGAGGAAAATGTAGGAAAAAAACACATCCTAATTGAGAAGGCTGTATATATTAAGCTGTAGTAGTTTATGTTTAATTAATAAAAGCAATAAAATACCAATTGCAGATTCCATGACATGTCCTAAGAAACTTTAAATCTAGACATATTTATCCCAAAATATTACTATTTGAATACATGAGCAGGTGATAAACATGAAGGTAAATGATATATAGATAGACAGACACACAGAGGTGATTGGTGAAGGACTTGCTTAATAATTTTTGCAAAATGTTTTATGATTATAAAGGACTCCACATGGTGTTGGACTTTAAAAAAATAAGTAGAAAATTTTCAATAGGATAATAGTTTATATTTTAAAATACATGTATGCTTTTATGAGTATTTTAGCAAAAAATAGCAGCAGTGGAACTATTTCAGAGTTTCGGTACAAATGGACATTGATATGGAATGTAATTCATGCAAATTCATATTTCACATTTCACTTTGCAATAAATTATTCAATCAAAGAACATGCAATTCATTTTTTACATGTAAAAGTATACAGTAGCATATTTAAAGATCAAGTAAGACAGGAAGCTAAGGCAATTCTAGAAATGAAGGCTATTAGAGACAAACTGGATATGTCTGAACTTGTGAAAATAACTTTTTATAAGTAATAATGCTGTAGAATAAACAAAGAAGAATGAGAAAAGCATAATCAATAAATACAACTGATCAAGTTTCACTATTCAAAACATAAAGATTTATTTACATCATCATATATATGCTATTTTTATATAATCAAAAATAGTATACAAATTAAGTAATACAACTCCAAATAAATTTAAAGACACTATATTTTCATTTTAAAATATTATTTTTTAAAAATACTATATTAGGGAATATGTAACAAATAGACAATCTTACAAATTGTTTATGACAATATAAATAGACCTACTCCTCCAGAAATAATATAGTATTGAAACAGTCTATGAGAATCCACTCATGTTCTTTGAATAACTGCAGTGCAAGTATTATACTTCAAGAGATAATTTGAGAGTAGAAAATCTATTTACTAGTAGAGAATCTATTTACTCTTAATGAAAAATTGGAAACATCTTAAGTGTTTAAAAAACTCAGTGCAATAGTTAAGGAAATAGCATATTAATTAAATTCTGAAGTATAAAATGACAACTGCTGTGGTTTAGGTGTGGTCTGAAGCCCCCAAGGGTTCCTTGTGATTAAAGACTTGGTCCACAGGGTAATGCTGTTGAATGGAGGTGGTGCTTTGAGTGGTGGGGCCCAGGAGGAGGCCCTTTTGATTATTGGGATGTGCCTTTCAGGGGATACTGGGACTGTATCTTTCTCTCTTTGACTTCCTATTTGCAATGTAGCTCTTCCACACCTATGCTCTCCTGCCAGGATGTATCACCATCTACCACTTTTAGCAGAGGCCAAACCAATGGGCTGCTTGATCTTGGAAACTAGACATTCAAAATCATGAGCTAAATAAATCTTTCATTTTTATAAAATTAGCTGTCTCAAGTATTTCATTGTAATGATGCAAAGCAGACTAATATAACAAATTATTTGAATTATAGCAGTGCTAAGAGATTTTTGCACAACATTATGTAAGTGTGAAAGACTGAAGATACATATTAAATAAATACCAACTCTTTTGCTATCTTTATTCTGTTCCCAAAAGGGGGACTATAAGCTAAAATTTCAGCCATGGTGGAAAGATCTTTAGAGACATTACTTGGGGGCATAAGATCATATTCAGCTAGAAAATTTTTAATTATTTTATGTGGTAGATACAGCTTTTGTTTCATTTAGTATTGTTTGTTTTGCTCTTTTGTAGTTATTTTTAACTTGCTAATTGAGGTATGACTTACATATGATTAACTGTAGATGCAGCAAAGCCATTCTAGATGTTCAGTTTGATGCTGCTTTAAAAATGTGTACATCCATGTAACTCCCGCCAAGATGGAGACACTGAACATTTTTAGCAGCCCAGAGGATTCCTGGTAACCCTTTCCAGATAATACCTCACCTCAGGAAGCAACTGTTCTGATTTTTATCACCATCTGTAGGTTTTACTTGTTCTTTCACTTTACATCAATAGAATAAATCAAACAGTCCTTGACCTTTGCATCTGTTTTCTTTTCAATCTGTGAGAATCATTCATTATTCACTGATGAGCATATCATTTTTATTACTATGTAATATTCCATTATGTGAACATAGCACATTTTAATTATCATTTTCCTATTAGTGGACTTCTCTGGGTTACTTCCAGGTTTTAATAATTATAAATAAAGTGAGTGTCTTTTGGCAAATATACACACTCCTATCTCTTGTATATGTATTTAGGATATGCATAGGAGCAGGATGGCTCAGATGAAGGCTATGTGTATGATTAGCTTTCCTAGAAACTGACTTATTGCTTTAGAGGAAAAATATGTATTTGCAAAAGGCCTTTGCAGTTAACTTTTCTGTTTACCTTTATTTGTCTTGCTTGCTCCAGAAAGACCAAGTTTAAATTTAGGATTTGGTACACAGACTCATCTGATATTGTAAGTTAGAATTTTTTACTTATAATGGCTTTTATGTATTTAATTAATAAATGTAAACTTTTCCAAGTGAAATCACCCATTTGCTCCAATCTACTTGGAGGCAAGTTTACCTCAAAGTCAAAAGCAGCAGTTGTTATTCACTCTTCCAGGGATGTGCAGCAGGTACAGTTCTGTGCTCAAGTGTCTTACTGAGGTGGCTTGGCCCTGGTCCTGGGTCTCTGCCCTGGCACTGCCTGCTGAACAGCCTAATCATCCTGACTCACTCTGACAGCCACAGGACTCAGCACTTAGGCCAAGGCAATCATCTTTGTGTATATTTCTATTGCAAGGAGCTCTTGTTTTCTTGTATTTCACTTAATAAAATTAGTCACCACACATGGTGGATTAGCAGCAGCAGCTCAGCTTCCTTGGATTTACATGAATTTATTCTCAGTGGAGAGATCAAGAGGCAATTTGTTCAGTTGTTGGCCTTATTGGGAGTTTCCATCATCTGACCCTACAGCTCCATCTGAATAGCATGTTTGCAATTGTTTTCTGTCTGGGATGATTATTCTCACTTTTTCAAGCAGCTACTCAGAGACCATTTCCGGATTCTAATTTTTTCCAGGCTACTTTCTTAAGAGCAAGAGGGAGCGAGGGAATAAAAGGTAAAAATTTGCAAAAGTGGGCAAGTACATAAAAATCTTGGCTGATTAAAAATGTTGATAAAAAGATCCTACTTTTGCCAAAGTGATTATCAGGCTATGTGCCTCACAAGATGTCAAGAGCTAGTTTCCAAATAGGCTATCTCCATACTCTGTTGCATGTGTTATGGTTTGGATGTCACAGTGTGAGACAATGCAAGAAGGTTCAGAGGAGAAATGATTGAGTTATAAGAGTCTTAACCCAATCATCAGTGGATTAATCCCCTGATAGATTAACTTACTGGTAACTGAAGTGGTAGGATACGGTTGGAGGACATGGTAATTGGGGAGTGGCTTTGGGATATATATATCTGATCATCATGTGAGCTGCTTCCCTTTGCCACAGTCTTTCACCATGATTTCCTGTCTCACTTAAAGCCCCAAGGAATGGAGCCTATCACTTATCCTACCATAAGGATTGAGACCTCTGAAACCATGAGCCCTCAAATAAACCTTTTTTCCTCTACAGTTGTTCTGGTTGGGTCTTTTAGTCACAGCAGTGAAAAAGCTTACTAAAAGAGCATGCACCTTCAATAAGTGGGAAAAACTGTTTCTCAAGAATGGGATGAAAACAGAGTATTAATATAAGATTAGAAAAGGGACAGTTTCTCCTAATTCTGTACCAAGTAAGAGGTAGATGAGGAAGAAAAGGTGATGGTGCACAACCTTCTCTCCCCTTGAATATCTAGAGATATTTCTGTATCTCCATAGAAGCTGTTGGATCTAGAACCACCAAACACTAAAGAGAAGAGAGTTTTTCTTTTTTCAAGGCATTACAGTATATGGAGAGACCAGGAAATAATGTAAATGCCCATTGGCTCACTCTGCTCATATGAAAAGTGTGCATTATAATACTGTCAGCCTAATAGGACATTGGTGGGGATTAGGCCCCATAAATCCTTGCCTTATTCTCTTTATCCCTCATCTTCCTTTCTCTTCCTCCCCTTACAGACTCCAGTCTCTGCAGAATAGAACCACAAATTGCACACATTCGTTAAAATGGCCTATGGGGCTAGAAAAAGCCACAGCAAATCCAAATATATAGAGTCTAGTTTTTATTTTAAAAAATGACTCAGCATTCCTCATTTCCCTTGCAGATCAGTTTTGAAATTTCGCTGCTCAGAAAACTGTTCCTTTTCTTCCTATGTTTCAGTTTTACAGGTTATTTTTCCAGTAAAAGAAACTGAAAAATCTGTGTGCAGTGATGTCCTATGGTGGGCGGCAACAATAGAGCTTTCATGCTGGAAAATATTTTTTCAGTTGTTTGGGCTTAGAGGAAAGGTGTTAAAATGTCATAGGAGGAGACTGGTGTTTCCATTCCTTCTTTGCCCCCTTAGAGCATGTTAGCCAATTGAAGTGGTAATTTGTGTTAGCGCTGACTAACAAGAGAACTGTCTAGTTACACGGTCTTCCCTCCAAGACTAAGAAGACCATGAATGTTCTTACCCACAGGGAGGTTGGCAGACTTGGCACAATGGGCATGATCTCACCTTGATTTCTCATACACTCCAGTTTTCCTCTCTTTTAAAAGAATTAATGCCAACAATCTGTGTTCTGTCCCCTTATTAAAATCCTCATAAACATTGGAATATATTTCTCGCACACTGGAATAAAATGCTCATTCAGCAGGGTCATCTCTTTCTCCAGATGGACAATCAGAAGCAATGCTCAGGGATCCCTGAACTTTACGTCTGACTTGCAGTTTTAGCCCATAAAAATGAAATATTAAGACACTTATCAACATTTGTTTAACACAGGTCTTATTGTCTTTAATGATGCAAGAGATAGTAATTATATGTCTGATTCCTTAAAAATTATACATTTAATATTTTCTGTGAGAAATTTCATAGGTTAAATTTATTTCATTCTTTCCTCAATACATTAAGCTAAAATGTAAACATACACCATAACATGATAAAAATATTAGTAAAGTGTATCAAGTGGCCAATATTCAATTTTGTTTTCAGATAACCTATCACTTTTGCTTTATGAACTCTAAGTTCTGAGTCACTGGGAGAAGAGGAAGTTCAATTATTATCACATAAAATAGTCACATAAGGAACTGATAGTATTTCTTGTTCCCTGGTAAACTTTTTAGGAACTCTGGGTATCAAAAAGGGATTGAGGAGGAGAAGGAAGCAAGATTTATACATCTACAGGCAACTGGGAAATTGAGAGCCTGCTCCTCCAGGGGATAATCCATAAACACAATAGTCAACAACATGGTATTCCCTACAAAGCCCATAGGAAGTTACAAAAAGAGTAGCCCAGGAGGTGCTATGATATCCCAATATTTAGGCCATTTTTCCAGAAGGCAGTTTTAACTACCATGTTTTTGCATTGAGAGAATGAGGAGCATTGTACATACTGTGGTCATGTTTAAAAAAAAAAATCTGCACAGACGAAGGTTGGTGAAGAAAACAGGTTATTCAAAATGGGCCTTGAGAAAGACAGAGAAGAACTGGTGAGATCCAACATGGCGGCAGGCATGGAGAGGTCTCTGACCTCTTCAGCTGCGCGGGCATAGGGAGTCGTAAACTGTCTAAATGCTGTTTGCTCAGAATCACTAGGCAATGCTGAGCTGACGTGGATCTGGGGCGAACAGTTTGGGCCTCTCAGAACACACACGGAGCCCGGATTGGCTGCATTCAAGCTCCGGTTCGCCTGCTTCTCGTGACTCAGCACTAAGGATCCCGCTGAAATAACTGGTCGGCCCTTCTGAACTTACAGAGATAAAAGCCAACTGAGCCTTCATAGGCAGTGGCCACAGGATTGAAATGGAGCTTGGGAGAGACAGTCAGGACCCACCCGTTGCATTGGTCACCTGGCAAAGGGAACGAACGGTCACCATTTGCATGGGATACCACCATGGCAGAGAACTGACGTCACGGGCAGAGGAGATAACTTCATTGAAACCAGCGGCGACAGGTGTGTAATCCCCTAGCCATCCCTCTCCACACAGCGGGGAAACCTTAAGGGCCCCTCCCAGCTCTCCCTTGAGCGCAATAGCCAGACCGAGGGAATCAGGAGTGGCGCAGGACTCGCGGTGCGGAACTCCCAGCTGCCGCTCCCACCAGTGCTGACAACTGAGGTCTCTTGCACCAGCTACCGGGGGCGTGGCTACCGGAGGGCAAGCAAATTCGCTGGGGGTTCTCAGCCCCAAGCTCTACAAACTTAGGGTCTGAGGGAGGCAAACAGGGAGAGTGTGCCAAGGCGTTCATGAAAACAGGGCTTCCAGGAGCAGCAGACCTGGCATGTAGCCAGTATTGTGGTGAGCGTCACAGGTGAGCAGGGCCTGGCTTGAGGAAACACAAGAGAAGGCCCTAGACACTCAGGATTGGAGACCCGCCCAGTCTGGGAGGAAGAGCTGCTGCACAGTGATTGGTTCCCACCTATTGACAGGAGAAGCTTGGCCCAGTGAGCACAGCTCCACCTACTGGAAGAGAAGTTAATCGAACTCTATGACTGCATTTATTATTATTATTATTATTATTATTTTTAATTTGGGTTTTTTTCTTTCATTTTCATTTTTTTGTTGTTGTTGTTCTTTAACTTTTTTAAAATGCTTTTAATTTATTTTATTTTATTATTATTATTTTTTTAATATTAATTTTCATTTTTTTATTATCATTATTATTTTTAAAAAAATTTTTCTTTATTTATTTATTTTCTATTGTTTTTTCTTTTGTCTTTTCATTTCTTTTCAATTTTCTTATTCCCCCTTCCTTGAATTCTACCTGCCTACTCTCATTCTCTTTAGTGACTTCTTCCCTTCCCTTCTAATATCTTTCCTTCCAAGCACCAAATAAATTTATAAGAGTAAACAGTAACTCAGCAGTCAAACAGAACAAGAAGTAACATGAGCAGCATAAAAAAGCAAGGAAGAAAAGGAGTACAAAAATGAAGGACAGCCTAAATATTCAGGAGGACCTAGAGTCATCAGAAAAATGGTCACATAAAGAACTCAAGGAATACCTTAGACAGATGGAATGGAACCTTAAAGAGGATACGAGACAGCAAATCCAAACAGTGAAAGAACACATTGAAAATGAATTACATAAACAGATAAAAGAAGAAGTTAAGCATCTTTATCAGGAGATAGAGATTATAAAAAATAATCAAACAATAATTCTAGAAATGAAGGAAACGATAAATCAAATTAAAAACTCAATTGAGAGTATCACTAATAGAGTGGAGCAAGTAGAAGCCAGAACGTCAGATAATGAAGACAAAATATATCATCTTGAAAAGAGTCTAGCCAACTCAGAAAGGCTGGTAAAAAATCACGAGAAAAACACCCAAGAGATATGGGATAACATAAAAAACCAAACTTACTAGTCATCGGGATAGAGGAAGGTACAGAGATTCAAACCAAGGGAATGAGTAACCTGCTGAATGAAATAATTACAGAAAACTTTCCAGAAATAAAAAAGGAAACGGATATACAAATTGCAGATGCATACAGGACACCGAGCACACAAAATCACAGTAGACCAACCCCAAGACACATTGTTATGAAGATAGCCAATATACAGAACAAAGAGAAAATATTAAAAGCTACAAGAGAAAGGAGGCAGATTACATTCAGGGGTAAACCAATAAGGTTAACAACGGATTTTTCATCACAGACGCTGAAAGCTAGAAGATCTTGGAACAATGTATTTCAAAAACTGAAAGACAATGAATGCCAACCAAGAATTCTGTATCCAGCAAAATTAAGCTTCAGGTACGACAATGAAATAAAAATCTTTCATGATAAACAAAAGCTAAAAGAATTTGCAGCCAGAAAACCAGCATTGCAAAGCGTCTTGAGCAAAACACTACACAAGGAAGAAATGAAAAACAACTACCAAAACCATCAGTGGGAAGTGCCTCGATAATGACAGAGGGCGGGGGGGGGGGGAAGCTAATCATGGAGAAACAAACTAAATTAAAAAAAAAAAAGATAAATAATCAAACATGGCTGGCAGTACAAACCATATATCAATAGTAACTCTAAACGTTAATGGCTTAACCTCTCCAATAAAGCGACATAGGCTGGTAACATGGATTAAAAAAACAAATCCAACATTGTATGTCTTTTCCAATCAGGAGACACATCTGATTGGAAAAGACATACACAGGCTGAAGGTGAAAGGTTGGGAAAAAATATACCACGCACACGGTCCTCTTAGCAAGCAAGGGTGGCCATGCTCATATCGAATAAAATCGACTTCAAGACTAAGTTAATCAAAAGGGATAAGGAAGGACATTATATACTGTTAAAAGGAACCATTCACCAACAAGACATAACAATTATCAACATTTATGCATCAAATAATGTTGCTGCGACATTCATAAAATAAATTCTCCTGAAGTTCAAGAATCAAATAGACCACAGCACAATAATTATGGGTGACTTCAACACACCTCTCTCACCATTGGACAGATCTTCCAAACAAAAGTTGAATAAAGAAACTATAGAACTCAATATCACAATCAATAACCTAGACTTAACTGACATATATAGAATATATCAACCATCATCAAGTGGATATACTTTTTGCTCAGCAGCACATGGATCCTTCTCAAAAATAGACCATATATTATGCCATAGGGCAACCCTCAGTAAATATAAAGGGGTGGAGATAATACCATGCATTTTATCTGATCATAATGGAATGAAACTGGAAATCAATGATAAAAGAAAGAAGGAAAAATCCTACATCACATGGAAAATGAACAATATGTTACTGAATGATCAATGGGTTACAGAAGACACAAAGGAGGAAATCAAAAAATTATTAGAGATAAATGAAAATACAGACACAACATATAGGAATCTCTGGGACACAATGAAAGCAGTTTTAAGAGGGAAATTCATCGCCTGGAGGTCATTCCTCAAAAAAAGGAAAAACCAACAAATAAATGAGCTCACACTTCATCTCAAAGCCCTAGAAAAGGAAGAGCAAAACAACAGCATATGTAGCAGAAGGCAAGAAATAATTAAAATCAGAGCGGAAATCAGCGAACTTGAAACAAAAGAAACTATTGAAAAATTAACAAAACTAAAAGTTGGTTCTTCAAAAAAATAAATAAGATAGACAGACCCTTAGCCATGCTAATGAAGAAAAGAAGAGAGAGAACTCAAATTACTAACATACGGGATGAAAAAGGCAATATCACAACAGATGCTACAGAAATACACAAGACAATTAGAAATTATTTGGAAAACCTATATTCCAATAAAATAGAAGATAGTGAAGACATCGATAAATTTCTTAAGTCATATGATTTTCCCAGACTGAGTCAGGAGGATACACACAATTTAAACAGACCAATATCAATGGATGAAATAGAAGAAGCAATCAAAAGACTACCAACCAAGAAAAGCCCAGGATCGGATGGGTATACAGCGGAGTTTTAAAAAACCTTTAAAGAAGAATTAATACCAGTACTTTTCTAGTTATTTCAGGAAATAGAAAAAGAGGGATCTCTGCCAAATTCATTCTATGAGGCCAACATCACCCTGATTCTGAAACCAGACAAAGACCCCTCAAAGAAAGAAAACTACAGACCAATATCTCTGATGAACCTAGATGCAAAAATCCTCAATAAAATTCTGGCAAATCGGATACAAAGGCATATCAAAAAAATTGTGCACCATGATCAAGTAGGATTCATCCCTGGGATGCAAGGATGGTTCAATATACGGAAATCAATAAATGTTATTCACCACATCAATAGACTTAAAGGTAAGAACCATATGATCATCTCGATAGATGCAGAAAAAGCATTCGACAAAGTACAGCATCCCTTTATGTTCAAAACATTAGAAAAACTAGGGATAACAGGAACTTTCCTCAACATTGTAAAAGCTATCTATGCTAAGCCTCAGGCTAGCATCATTCTGAATGGAGAAAAGTTGAAGGCATTCCCTCTAAAATCTGGAACAAGACAGGGATGCCCTCTATCACCACTTCTATTCAATATAGTTCTCGAAACACTGGCCAGAGCAATTAGACAGATGAAAGAAATTAAAGGCATAAAAATAGGAAAAGAAGAACTTAAATTATCACTATTTGTGGGTGACATGATTCTATACCTAGAAGACCCAAAATGGTCTACAAAAAAACTACTAGAACTAATAAATGAATTCAGCAAAGTGGCAGGATATAAAATCAACATGCATAAATCAAAGGCATTTCTGTATATCAGCGACAAAACTTCTGAAACGAAAATGAGGAAAAACACTCCATTCACAATATCCTCAAAAAAGATAAAATACTTGGGAATCAACATAACTAAAGAGGTGAAAGACTTATACAATGAAAACTACAGAACCCTAAAAAGAGAAGTAGAAGAAGATCTTAGAAGATGGAAAAATATACCCTATTCATGGATAGGCAGAACTAACATCAAAATGGCGATATTACCAAAAGCTCTCTATAGGTTTAATGCAATGCCAATCAAAATCCCAACAGCATTTCTTGTAGAAATAGATAAAGCAATCATGAAATTCATATGGAAAAATAAAAGACCCAGAATAGCAAAAGCAATTCTAAGCAGGAAGTGTGAATCAGGCGGTATAGTGATACCAGATTTCAAACTATATTACAGAGCAATAGTAACAAAGACAGCATGGTACTGGTACCAAAACAGGCAGGCAGACCAATGGTGAGAATAGAGGACACAGAGACTAATCCACAAAACTACAACTATCTTATATTTGATAAAGAAGCTAAAAGCATGCAATGGAGGAAGGATAGCATCTTCAACAAATGGTGTTGGGAAAACTGGAAATCCATATGCAACAAAATGAAACTGAATCCCCTCCTCTCATCATGCACAAAAGTTAACTCAAAGTGGCTCAAGGAGCTAGATATCAAATCAGAGACTCTGCGTCTGATAGAAGAAAAAGTTGGCTCCGATCTATATATTGTGGGGTCGGGCTCCAAATTCCTTAATAGGACACCCATAGCACAAGAGTTAATAACAAGAATCAACAAATGGGACTTACTTAAACTGAAAAGTTTTTTTCTCAGCAAGAGAAACAATAAGAGAGGTAAATAGGGAGCCTACATCATGGGAACAAATTTTTACTCCTCACACTTCAGATAGAGCCCTAATATCCAGAGTATACAAAGAACTCAAAAAATTAAACAATAAGATAACAAATAACCCAATCAACAAATGGGCCAAGGACCTGAACAGACACTTCTCAGAGGAGGACATACAATCAATCAACAAGGACATGAAAAAATGCTCACCATCTCTAGCAGTCAGAGAAATGCAAATCAAAACCACCCTAAGATACCATCTCACTCCAGTAAGATTGGCAGCCATTATGAAGTCAAACAACAACAAGTGCTGGCGAGGATGTGGGGAAAAGGATACTCTTGTACATTGCTGGTGGGACTGCAAACTGGTGCTGGTGGGTGGGACTGCAAACTGGTGCTAGTGCGGCCAATTTGGAAAGCAGTATGGTGATTCCTGGGAAAGCTGGGAATGGAACCACCATTTGATCCAGCTATTGCCCTTCTTGGACTATTCCATGAAGACCTTAAAAGAGTGTACTACAGGGATACTGCCACATCGATGTTCATAGTAGCACAATTCACAATTGCTAGACTGTGGAACCAACCCAGATGCCCTTCAATAGATGAGTGGATAAAAAAAAAATGTGGCATTTATACACCATGGAGTATTATGAGCACTAAAAAATGACAAAATCATGGAATTTGCAGGGAAATGGATGGCACTAGAACAGATTATGCTTAGTGAAACTAGCCAATCCCTAAAAAACAAATACCAAATGTCTTCTTTGATATAATGAGAGCAACTAAGAACAGAGCAGGGAGGAAGAGCAGGAAGAAAAGATTAACATTAAACAGAGACATGAGGTGGGAGGGAAAGGGAGAGAAAATGGAAATTGCATGGAAATGGAGGGAGACCCTCATTGTTATACAAAATTACATATAAGAGGTTGTGAGGGGAATGGGAAAATAAACAAGGAGAGAAATGAATTACAGTAGATGGGGTAGAGAGAGAAGATGGGAGGGGAGGGGAGGGAGGATAGTAGAGGATAGGAAAGGTAGCAGAATACAACAGTTACTAATAGGGCATTATGTAAAAATGTGGATGTGTAACCGATGTGATTCTGCAATCTGTATTGGGGGCAAAAATGGGAGTTCATAACCCACTTGAATCTAATGTATGAAATATGATATGTCAAGAGCTTTGTAATGTTTTGAACAATCAATAAAAAAAGGAAAAAAAAGAGTTAAAAAAGAGAAAGAGAACTTTTCTTTCTCAAATTTCCATATTCAGGGAGCTCAGGGGCATGGACAGCTTGATAGAGGGTACAGTGGGACAAAGGCAGGACAAAGGCATATTCAGCGTTAAGTAGGCAGTTTTAGTCTGGAATATGTTACTGGTGGTTTCCGTGGCACCTGCCAGGGGACAGACCCTCAACCTTCATTCTCAGGAGGAAGAAACTCCATGTTCAGAAAAGCAGTTATCAGGAAGTTGCTTTTAATTTTAAAGGGGCTCTGCTTCATATATGCAAACAAATATGTGTATATATGTGATATAAGTGTGAGAGTGCATATGCATGGGTGTGTGCATATGATATTTACAAAGACAGTAGATTTATGTGTTATGGAGAGCATACACATGAGCAATAGGATAGGATGAATGGATAACAGAGTAAATACTGTCCTTGATGTTCTTTCTTGTACTCTTCATATATTTAAGGGACATGAAATGGACCAGTTTTGGGCCCTGTAATGTCTTATGAGATAATATAAGAACTAAATAAACCAAGAAAAAAAAAGTCTGCACAGAAACATTATGGAAGAATATGTGAGATACCCTGAATAATATTTGCCTTTGCTTTTAATTGTGTACCTTGATTTATTGCTTGAATTTCTTATCAGTCTACATATTATTTTTATTTATAGTAAAAATTATTTTTAAAAATCACTAGAAGAAAATCAACAGTAATAATCACAAACATTTTTTATAGAAATTACTATGTTCCAGACATGGTTCTAAGCACTATATTGACATGGACTAATTAATCCTCACAATGATCTTAGGGAGTGGAAATGATCATTATCCCCATTTTACAGATGAGCAAAGTGAGGTGTGAAAGGTGAATAATTTGTTTACAGTAACACTTCTGGGAAGTGAGCCATGATTTGAAACAGGGAAGCGTGGCCACAACTTCTGGGCTCTTAAACAAATAGTTTATGAAGTACTTGAGATAGTGGAGGAAACTGAGAGATTATATGATTTTTTGTCCTTATGAATATGGGAGATTTAAAAGAGAAGTGAAATTTATTAGTTGTTTGTGTCTATGGAGAAACCCACTTGTTAGTCTAGGAGCTCTAATGAAAACAGAAAGAAATAGAATTTCATGTTAAAAGACTTTGTCAGTTGAAAACACCCTGAAATGGCACACCAGGAAAGTAACTTTGAAAATATGGCCTTATTTGTTTTGAACTGGTAACTTTGCAACCAAGGCAGTTAAACTCTCCATCTTTACCTATACCATCATGTCTCTCATTCTCTTCCTTGCATTTCTTTAGACTTATTTACAAATTGCTCCTTTCCAATGATCTAGCTTGCTAAAATGCCTTAAGGAATAATATCTTTAAAGTTGCTCAACCTCCTCCATTACAGTAACAATCTAACTTGATTGGCCTCATTACTCTTGCTTTTTGTCCATGGATGAAATTAAAATGATTAAATAAAATATATAAAAATGAAAACTAAAGCAGTCTCTGTGAAGTGCATACAGAAAAACTAATAAAGAGATTTTTGAAGCTCTTTTTATAGGACACAGTTTTCCAGTACATAAGGAAAAAGCCATAATAGTCATGTTGTCCAAAGAAATGTCATAATGAAATTTCTTAGTAAAATAGCTAATGGAATGGTAATTGTATACTTTATTGAATATGCTGCTACTTATCTTTAATGTGATTCCATAAAATGAATAACATCTTTTACTTTACTGAGATTGGAATAGCAAATGAGCTAACATTGCTTAAAAATAAAAATATAGGCTATTCTACTGACAATGGGAACATCTTGTTTTTAAAAGAACAAAAGAAATGGAAGTTTTGAGTGTTATTCTGTAAATGTGATACACCACTTCCTCTTCTAATTGTGTCTAGAGTGCAAATCATGTTGAGTCCTGTCATTCTGCACCAAAGAATGTACAATAAGGAAATTTCCCCTACTTTGTTGAGAAATAAAATAAGACTTTTTGGTTACTTTGATACTCCCTGCCCCCACACCTCACCCACCATGACATAAAACATGATATTTTTTGCTTCTAGCAATATACAGATGGATGATATTCCCACTCCCAAAATGTAGGCTGTAATTTTTACACAATTCCTTTCCAAGCACTATGTTGATAGCATTTCTTTCGATATTATAAGATGCATTAAAATACAAGAATCTCAGAGGCACCTTGAATTTAACCTACCTTGAATTCTAATTGATGTATGCAAATAATAAATAATAAATAAAATGTATTGCTTTACATAATATTTGCCACAAACCTTACACCTAATCAGTATGAAAGAACTAGTTGATCATGGGACTAGGGAAAAAAACGAAGCTAGACCACATCATACATTTCTACCATTTGCCCAGTGATCAACTAGAACTAG
This sequence comes from Urocitellus parryii, assembly GCF_045843805.1. Taxonomy (NCBI): domain Eukaryota; kingdom Metazoa; phylum Chordata; class Mammalia; order Rodentia; family Sciuridae; genus Urocitellus; species Urocitellus parryii. The sequence continues at coordinate 108,447,816 of NC_135540.1, read as the reverse complement.
ACTTCATTTCCAATAGAATAATGTTCTTTCTCTCTCTTTTGCTTGAATTAAAAATGAAATTCATGATGTAAAAATTGGAGACAATTGCTTTCTCTATGTTTTACAGATGATGCAATGTTTGAGTATTTGATCTTTAAAGTCTCACAGAGTAGAATTCCAGTCCTCACTCTGCTACTTGCTTGATATACAATCCTGAACAAGTTACATAACCCCTCTGGGCTTCAATTTCTTCATCTATAAAATGTGGCCAACTAAATAGAGTTCAAGTCATTAACTGCTGTTAGTGAGAGAAGGAGCATTATTCATCATTGTCTGGTATATTTTGAGGAGAAATCTGATTACAGAAAATGTTCCCTCCTTTCTCTTAACAAATTGGCACTGGCCATTTTGAACAAATATTTCTATAATACTGTTTCCCAAAAATGTTATCATAAGATTTAGTTTCATTCTTGTCAACTATGTGAGTCATCTGAACAAATAATTAGATTCAGGGAAACCAAAGTGAATGTTGTCAACCAATCAACAAGTATTTATTGTCCTCTTTCTGGAAGAAGCATAAATGAGAAAGCCAATCCTAGAGTCCTGCGTTCTAGAAAGAAATCTTAAAGATGGAGTAGAATGGACCTTCCAGAAAAAGGTACTAGCACAGCTTAAGACTGAAGAAGCATGACAGTGGCTCCCAAATTTGAGTGTGAACCAGAATTACTTGGAGAGTTATTAAAACACAGGTTGTTGGGCCTAGTTCCCAGAGTTGCTGACTAAATAAACTTCAGATAAAGTCTGAAAAGTTTTCTCTCTAACAGTTAGTTCATAGTTGATTTTGATGTTTTTGGCCTGGGACCACCTTTAAGAATTAATGGAACAGAGTGATGTGATAGGGGACTAAAGGGACTGTACTTTGTTACTGATGAATTAAGGCAATGGAGACAGCAAGAGATAGATCAGAAGAGGAAGAAAGAACCTGATCATGAACAACTTGGATATCCACCAACAAGTCTCTACAATGGTACAGATTTAGTCTGAGGTCCAATTTAGAAAAAAATTAATATCATAGTAAAGGCTTAAGGAGGAGAAAGTCTGAAGCTTAGTTGACCAGCTGAGACGTGGGCATAATAACCCAGCAGAAAAATAATGGAGACTTGAGCTAAGTATGTGTAGAGACAAAGATAAAATAGATAGGACTTGACGAGAAGTGAAGATATGAAAGAAGCATGGCTTGAAGGTATTCTTTAAGAAATCATGGTCTATAATAATCTAAGTAAACTATAATAGTTCTAATTATCTGTTTAAATTATTTTGAATTATTCCATGTTTACATACATGCTAAAGTACAACAGGCCTGGAAGAAAAACAGGTCCTACCAAGTACAAAAGACTTTTTGTCAATCTATGTCTATTTATAAATAATTGCCAGTGTGTGTGTGTGTAAGAATAATAATCATAGCTATTGTACATTCTGCTTACTTTACACCAGGAACCGTATTATATACTTTTCATCTGGTATTTTATTTTGTTCTCATCACATTCTAGAAAGTAAATACTGTGTCAGTTCTGCTTTATGCATGAGGAAATCATGGCTCATGGGCTAAATCATTCACTATTTCAGATAGCTTCCATGCAACCCTCCAAAACCATTCTTCATTGTCTCCCACTCACTTTCTTCCTTTTTTTCTGATTAGCAAACACATTTTTATTTAAGTTGAAATGAAAAAAAAATCCTTCTTATCACATGAAAATTTCCCTTTCTTTTGTTTGTATTATATATATATATATATATATATATATATATATATATATATATATATAAAATAGTGCCTACAATATGCACGTGCAGTCTATGCAGTCTATTTTTTAATTTGTTCTTTTTAGATATACATGACAATAGAGTATATTTTGACATATTATATGTAGATGGTGTATAACTTGTTCTAATTAGGATCCCATTCTTGTGGATGTCCATGATGTGGAGTTTCACTGGTTGTGTATTCATACATGAACATAGGAAAATTTCATTCAATTCATTCTACTGTCTCTCCTATTCTCATCCCCCTCCCTTCCCTTTGTTCCCCTTTGCCTAGTCCAGTGAACTTCTCCCCCCCTCCCAATACACACACACACATTGTGTATTAACATCCACATATCAAAGAGAATATTTGGCCTTTGGTTTTTAGGACTGGCTTATTTCACTTAGCATTATTGTAAGGAAAATTAAAAAGGGAGACACAGAGACAAGGTACAGAGGCAGGAAAGTGGCTTCTTGTCCAAGCTGCCATGTTTATTTATACCAATAGTTTACATTAGGTCATTAGTACCATAACTACATTATTGTTTAGAGTATCAGTAAGGTTGCTTATTTTGTAGTTGCATTGTACAGTCACAATAAAGGATGTTGGGCACTTTGTGCAGCTCTCAAGAAAGTCCATTGTATAAAGTTATTGTTATGTGGACAGATTTAGGTTCAGTGAAACACTGTAGTTTTCTAACAGGAGAGTCCCTATATTCCCAGGAGCTGTGTACCTGAGATGAAGGTCAAGGCTGATAAGACTCTAACCCAGAGTTTCCTTGAGAAGGACATTGCTATAGCAGCCAGGCATCCTGGGTCTTTGCACAGGAGTTTCCCAGCAGCCAGGCATTCCGTGTCTTTGCACAGAAACTTTCTAGCAGCAAAGCATTCTGTGCCTTTACACAGTAATCAGAATGTACAATAGCTATGATTATTATTCTTACACACACACACACACACACACACACACACACACACACTGGCTTGCCACATCACAAAGTTTATCAGAGACTCCAATCCCAAACATAGAACACCTACACATGATAGTCTCCAGTTCCATCCATTTACCAGCAAATGCCATAATTCATTCTTCTCTATGGCTGAGTGATATGCTATTGTGTATATGTACCACATTCTCTTTATCCATTTATCTGTTGAAGGGCACCTAGGTTGGTTCCATAGCTTAGCTGTGAATTGAGCTGCTATAAACATTAATGTGGCCGTATTACTATAGTATGCTGATTTTTAGTCCTTTGGGTATATGCCAAGGAGTGGGATAACTGGGTCAAATGTTTTCCACCTACCTTTTTTTCCAAGAAGAAGAACTTGTGTGGATTGGCTTCCACTTTGGTTTGGCCAATGGGATAACTTGACAGGAGACTAGAAATAGGGAAGAAAATAAGGTCAAGTTTTTTCCACCCACCTATTCCTCATTCCTTGTATGTTATTACATACTAGCTATGTCCTTCATCAAATGAATCAGGTTCTCTGAAAATGGCCCCATCTATACAACTTTCTCCATCCTGATTCCAGCAAGCATTTTCCCTCTTCTCTTCTGGTTGGAAGCAGTAACAGCAACTCTCTTCCTAGAACTGGGGTACTACATTGTCCCTCATGGTCCCTGACAAACTGCTTACACTTTAAAATTAGTGGTCTTATAGAATTCTTATCAGATTATCCCACTGCAAACTCCGAGTGTTCCTTCTCTTTACTGGAACCCTGACTGATATAATTATTCAAGAAACAGAGTTAAAAGAAAGGGGAGGCAAGGATGTGAACTCCCACAGTCTAACACAAAGCACCAAGCTCTTAAAGCCAGTTACATCAGGGACCTTTGGGGAGGGAGAATAGATTAGTGAGAAGTATCTTCTCCCACTCTTTCTGGAACTAAGTTTAGAGACAGGCAAAGAATGACTACCTAGTTAAAAAGATTTTTACAAATCAAGGAAAGCTAAGATTCATTAAAAAAAAGACTAGCAAAAATCTGTTCTTTGGCCCCCTTGACTAGTTTACCCTAATTAAGAAATAAAAGAGGACTCTTTACTGACTACTCAATGTCTTCATATGACACCGGCAGTCTGTTCAAAAACAAATAGGGTTTAGGTACTGCCATTATAAAGATAATAAGTGGAAACCTTTGGTTTTCTCAATCTTCCATCTAACTCCCAGGCCTGCCTCTTCCATTAGAAAGAAAACCAATTAAAATTGTATGGTGAAAAAATGAGAGCAGGTAGAGTGAAGCTTCAGTAAATTTTCTGAAAAGACTGTTTAAACTAACAACATTGTCCACAGTGTAGATTAATTTTTAGTGGGTAAAATAGAATGAGATGGAGAGAAACAGTGTTCTAGAGGGGGATTCTTTTATTTTTCTCATGTTTATACCCTCTTCAGTTAAAAGAACTCATTTTCTTATGATGTATGGTATCATAGTCCTAATTATACAGCATCATATATAGTGAAATATATAGTTATATGTAACTAAAATTAACATACATGAAATCATCAGAAAACAGATGGATGCTCAACTTTCCAGAACTGATTAGAATTGTTAATTAGAGTTCAGAGAAGGGTACCATTGCAGCCAAGATCCCAGTTTCATGTACTCTTGGAAGTTTTCATAACAATTTAAGAAGCCACAAATACCTGAGCCTAGCAGAGGCAAGTTTAGGTGTTGTTCCTACCATTTTATGTTTGTAAAAATAAATTTTATTGTGTATGTTTGAGATATACAAAATATTGCTATAAAATATATAAAGACTGTCAAAAGGTTACTATGGTGAAGCAAACTAACATATCCATCATCCCACATAGTTCTGCATTTTTGTGGGCTTTTTTCATAGCAAGATAAGCTAAAGCCTACTTACTCATTTAGCATGAATCCCAAATATAGTACAATTTTATTTCCTATAACTCTCATGTTGTACATTAGATTTCTAGGCTTATTCACTTGTTCATCCTGTATATTTGCTCCTCTCTATGTTCTGATGTTTTGCATTTAAATATATTAGTTACTTAACTCAGGAGTCAAAAGTTATGAAGTTGTTGCTTTAAAATTTTGTCACATAATAAAAGCAAACATGGGAATGTGAGAAAATAATAAGGAATTGAGAAAATAATGAGTTTAGGAAATGATAACAAATTTAAAATATGTGGCAAACCTAGTTTTTGTAGGAAAACTGCAAAGTAAAAACAAACATACATGCAAAACAATTGAAGTTTTAAAATTTAAAGTTTAAGATAATGACAAATGTACTAGCCAAAACATGATTCCTACTGAATCAGTGTATTTCATTTATATGCACAAAATAATATCAAATTTTCTAGAAAACAACTGTGATAATTATATCCAGTATATATGATCAAAAGCAGTTCAATTTCTTTTCCTGGAAAGTGTCTTATTAAATTAGAAATAAATGATACACCGGTGTATTGTAAAATCCAGATCTCTTGCCTCTAAACCCAGGGTTATTTTCCCTCTAGTAAATTTCTATTCTAACAAATTACACAGAAATTATTAATAATATCTCTTAGTTCTCATGCCCCTATTCAACTTTCTGCAGGCCTCCCTGGAGCTTAAACAAAGGAGTCTATTCCTGGTCATGCCCATAAGCAGTTGATTTAAGTAGACTGCAACCTTGAGTGGGACTTTCATTGCTGCCATCAATGTGATCAATTCTTGTCTCCACAGCCAAATTGATCAAGCAGCAACAGACATCCATCTTTGAGACAGCCACATTTAACAATCCCAGCATGCCTCTGTCAATTCATCCACACAGAGTCTGACCCTAATATTGTATAGAAAGTTTCACCAGATTAGAAAGAATGATGCCCTCTATGCCAAAATTCTAAGGTTATGATTTGGACTGTCCACCATCTTTATAACTATAAACTTGGCAAATGGGAGAGGGAAATAGTGAAAATTGTAAACAAAGCCAATCCTGGTCTCTGAAACAAGTAATTTTTTTCTATAATATGTGTAAGGTAACTTTGTGTATTAGAAGTTGCTAACATTTATTGTATCATTTTATAGGCAACACATAGTTAAAAGTTTTCTTCATTGAATATCTCATTCAATCTTGTCAACCTCCTAACTTTTTATTTTCATTAATTGTCCTACTCAATCTGCCAAACATTCTACAAAATAGATATTATTTAAAGCAGTTTATAGTGGTGAAAGAAAAATGTTGAATAATTTGCAACTGGCTGAGGCAAGAATCAAACCTAGATCTGAAATGTTCCTGGGTACCATTGCATTTTCATTCTCTAAGCTTCCAGTCTTAGGTAAAGTCCCCACTGCTCCCTCTCCTGGTGGTATTGACATCACATTTCCTAGGTCACTTCCCCTCAACCCCAACTCCAACAAACCCTAGGAAAACAACAAAATCTATTCCAAATTACAGATAATGGAAATAACCTAAAAGATTAATGGGAATCAAAATTTTAAGACAAAATTAAATAGTATGTGAATCATGGGAAGATAGATTTAGTGGGAAAAAAAGGAGAGAGAGAGAGAGAGAGAGAGAGAGAGAGAAAGTGTGTGTGTGTGTGTATATGTGTGTGTGTTGCTGGCTGTGGAACCCAGGACCTTGCATGCTAGGCTAATGCTCTACCAGGAACTATATTCCAGCTCCAAGGTCTCTTAATACAACCCATCAGATGCTCCCTTCTCTGTGACACATAAATAGTCACCATGAAGGACAGGCCAGAACAAAACATTGGAGAAGGCAGAGGCCAGTTGATGCATACTTCACTATAGCACTTTAATGTTTTTGAAATATCGGGTTGTTGAATCCTTTTTTTGTTTGTTTGTTTAATTAAGAAAAGTTAATTCAGCAAAATATGGAAAAATGAACTCAGGAGTCAGCCTCTGTCCACTCTTCAAACATCACTGGAATGATAAAGAAGAAATAGCAGCAGTGTCAACCCTCAGTGACAAAACAAAGAAGAATAAAGACAAAACCTGAGGGGTGATAGCAGCAGGGAAGGGATATAAAAAATACTATGCTGAAAAGATGTTTACTGACTGCTGGGAGGAGAAAGCTAAATGTTTACATGTCTGCAGAAGTGGATGAAGACAAAGTACCCCTCAGAACTGAAGCCCAGCCAGGGGATGGGGCCACCATGCTGCATAAAATGTCGGGAGGGGCTTAGTGTTAAAGAGAGCAGAGGAGATGGAAAAGCTTCTTAAAGAAGCTTTCCTGCAAGCTTTATAACCAGGTAAATATCCCTCCCCAGTTCTGCAAGACTGGAAATGCTTTATTCTCTCAAAAAAATGAACCAGACAAAATGAACAGTAGGACAAAATAGATTCATGGCCATGGTGGCACAGAGAAGTACGAAACAGAAAGCAAGGAATTATACCCAGCCCCGTTCTCACCACTCTGTTTACAACCACTGGCATCCTAGGGAATGTCTGCTGTTGAGACCATGATCTCTAAAGAGACTAAAAGGTTTTTTAAAAAAAATTCATAGTTCATAACATAAATGATGGTCTCTGAACCAAAGGTAAGGTCATGAATGAAGACCATTTTCTGAAAAGCCCTACTTAGTTTTTAAATTCCTCTAACTTCATATAAACAAAGAGAGTGAGAGCAACACGAAAAAGAGTCTTCTATGAGCTATGAGAGAGGTGAAAAATGAAGTTTAAAAGAGAGACAGCATCAGGGCTGGGCTTGTGGCTCAGTGGTAGAGCACTTGCCTCGCATGTGTGAGGCACTAGGTTTAATTCTCAGCACTACATATAAATAAATGAATAAAATAAAGGTCCATCGGTTTGGGATACAGCTCAGTTGATAGAGTACTTGCCTTGCATGCACAAGACCCTGGGTTCAATCCCCAGCACTACATTAAAAAAAAAAAAAAGATTCATCAACAACTAAAATATTTTTAAAAAGAGAGAGCATCAGAGACAAGAAATTGCACATACTATATTATGTATGACATATCACATATTATATATATATCATAGATTATACATTATGTATACATATCTGTCTCCTTGGAAAATAATATGAAGATTCCTCAAAAAGTTAAAAATAGAAAAAATAGAACCATCATGTGATTCAGCCATCCTACTACTAGGCAGATATCCAAAGTAAATGAAATCACTATGTTGAAGAGAAGCCTGTGTTCCCATGTTCACTGCAGTAATATTCACAATGGCCAGGAAACGGTACAACTGAAGTGTCTATCAACTGAGGAATGGACAAATTAATATAATATGTATGCACAATGGAATACTATTCAGACATAAAAAGCATGAAATCCTGTCATTTCTGACAACATGAATGCAACTGGAAAATATTACATTAAGTGAAATATGTCAGGTACAGAAAGACAAATACCCCATAATCTCACTTGTGCATATAAAAAAATTGATCTCATAGAAGTTGGGAATAGAATAGATTGTTAATAGAGGCGGAATGTAGGGAAAGAGAAGAATAGGGAAAGATTAATGAATAGGTATCAACTTACAGTCAGGAAAAACAAGTTCTAGTATTCAGTTGCACAGCAGGGTGACTATTGATAATGATAATTTACTGTATATTTCATAAAAGGTAGAAAGAAGGACTTTGGATATTTTTCATAAAGAAATGATCAATGTCAAGGATATAGACATATTCATCCTGATTTAAACAGTATGCAATGTTCATATGTATTGAAATACCTCATGGTATCCCATAAGTATGCATAATTTTTATGTGTTAATTAAAAAAATCCATAGAAAGATAAGAGATTATTCCCAAAAGCAAAAAAAAGATGCTAATTTTAATAGAATTTAAAAAAAACCCTTGGAAATCAAAAATCTTGTAGCTCTTGGGGAAGTCAATGAAAGAGTAGAAATAATAACCAAAAAAGCCTCACAGAAATAGGAATAAAAAGCAAAGAAATAAATAATAACAGAGAAAGGAAGGTGAGAAATACACATATTAAGTCAAGATGTTAACCATACAAACAAGTTTCATAAAGAATGAAAAAAAATGGAAGGGAGAAAATTATCAAATAAATCAGGTAAGTTAAACAGACTGGTAAAAATAAGTTTCCAGGTTGAAAGAACCCAGCAAATTCCCAGAACAGTAAATTTACAAAGCTCTCTCCAAAGCCCTCAAAATGAAATCACAGCCTCCTGGAGATAAATGAAATTCCTAAGAGCTTCAGAGAAGGAGACTTAAATCATAACCAAAGAGCAGGGGTCAGTACGGCACTAGGCTTCTTAGAAGAGCAGAAATCTGAAGCACAGTGAAGAACAACCTTCAAAGTCTGGAGCAAAATAATCACACCCTAGAATTCTATGTATAATTAGTCATCCATCAAACATAAAAGAAGTTTTAAAATATTCTCTGATATTCAAAACTTAGAAATCTTTACCTTCATATTTATACTTTCTTAGAAAGTTGCTGTACAATATGCTATTAAAAGATGAAATAACTACTGATTAAATTTAATTGTTGGCCACATAGTTGGTGTCAGAAAATTAGCCAATAGAACTGTGTGGCAAAAGCATGTTTAGAAAAATGAGAGTGAGATGCATTTGGGCAAAAGATAGATGATTCATTTATTTCTCTGGAGACCAGGACTAAGGGGTGAAGAGAGGGAAAGGCTCTTTTATTTTCATAGAATTTAATTTTTTTACACTGTGCATATATTATATGATAAAGGTAAAATTTGATTTAAATAATAATTAGTTCATTTTTAAGGTGTGAGAGTACCGTTTTATTTAGTATTCATTAAGCTCTCCAATTCACAATACTCATTAGTCATTAATTCATTCATCTCAGATTATCTGATATTCTATGTTCAGTGGGGAATAAAAAGAATGTTAAGTTCTAAATGAGAAAAGCCACATTGAAAAAAGTAAGAGAATAAACACAAAGCTTTATGTATATGACAAAAAAGAAAAGAAAACTTGTTGCATCATTTTTATCATGTAGTAGAAGTAGGACATTTTTTTCCCTACTGGCAAAATTCCTTAACAAGTAGTGGACATAATGCAATCCATTAAATGAGGGATACAATTTACATTATGTAGATTATCATTTACTGTTACACAAAAATCTTCAAAACAATCACAGTGTGTATATGAAAACCCACTTAGTGAATGTAGGAAAACTCCTATTTCATACAAAACGGAAACTCAAGATGTTTAATTTTCATGCCTGGCTTCTCACTTGGCAACCACTTTTAGTCAATACCAGAGCTGAGACCTGTGCTACGATTTATTATGATGGTTTCCCAACTCATTGATTTGGTCCTTGGCTTATGCACTGTTCAAGATTCAATGATGTTTAGGTTGGTTTTTTTTTTTAATCCATTTGCACTCATCAATTTGTTACTTTTGGCTTGCAAGGAGAATGTACAAATGTATTTTAAACACACTATTTACCTCTCAGAAGAAATATAACTCTCCTATGGTAGGGCTGAAACTCCCTAATCCAAAACTATTTCTGCTTCATTAAAACATTGGTTTTCATGAAGCACTTCTTTATTAACTTGAGGTTTCTTAGGCAAGCATCATTGCGTTAGTGCAGAACAGACATTGGAACATTTAACAGAAAGCACAATTTCATTGGAGCATAATTAGATAATGAAAACCACTGTGTTAGTCAAATGAATTCTGTAAAATCATTTCAGTTAGCTACATCCAGCAAGAGCTGGAGCCACTGGGGTTTAGGACTGGGGTGAGCATTTTGGCAATATCCAATAGTTCAGGCAATTAGAAATGGCACTACACCATAGCCGGACGTACCTAATTCTGCCTTGGTCCTTTCCTCCTCTTTATTTTTCTCTCTCTATTCTACCTTTTATTTTTTGTTTCTCACCACTCCTTTCTCCTCAATGGCTTTGTCCTGACAAATATAGCTATATAGCTCATACAGTGTGCTAGGGCTGATCAGTAGTTTATGTGTATTAACTCTAAACCCTTACAAGTCCATGAAGTGGGTCTTATTGACATTCCCACTATACTGATAAAGACCCTGAGACACAAGAGACACGCCCCAAAATCAAATACCTAGAAGAGCCTATATTCTGTATTTCTATTAACTATATTATTACATGAGTCACTACCTAACAAGCATGGGGCTCTCATGCACCCATGTCAACTCCCTCCCCATAACAACACCGGCTTTCTGAGTCTAGGGGCTCTTCACAAAGCCTTCAGCTAGCACACCTGAATTGGTCAGTCTTGTGTCTGTCAGTGGTTAGTTTTCTAATTTGCCTTTAGATTCCTATGCCACTTCTACCTTAAAAAGAAATGTGGAAGTTTGTTACAGACAAATAAGAGGAAAAAGTCAGATTCACTGGATCTGAATTCACCCCCATGATGGGGCTGTTTTGGTTTTAGCCTTGGGGTGCCTGTTTCCTCAAACTTACCTGTGCTTCCTAAGCCAGTGTTGGCGGACTGTTGCTGCTAAAATGAGGAATAATTCCTGCCTATTAGCAAGAGAGTTTACCTCCAGGAAACCACTGAAAGTCAGTACAAATCAGAAGAGTTTCGGCAGGAGCCTAAATTAATCTGCAGGAGCCTTTCAGAGCTGCAAGCAGTATTACTCCCAAGTACAACAAGGTCAGCCCAGTCACGATTTTGGCTGTGCTTCTAAAGTGGGAATGATTTTTGAAAGAGAACTTGCCTGTTGCTTTATGTTGTGGAGAGGGAAAAAAACACAACCAAAACATTAAGAAAATGTGACTAATCAAGTGCTAGAAGACTTGAGAACAGAAGTTTTCTGATTAGTAATGCAAAGCTGGGATCATGTCTTCTTGTATTTGTCAAAGTGGGGAACATAAAATCCTGCTAACCTATTCAGCTAGCTGAAAGGTTTCCATGACAACGGTGGGAACTTGGAACATTTGGTACTCTTGTCTTCAAAAATAACCTTTCAGTATAGTCAAGAGATTGTTAAAAGCACTAACCCACTTCACCTGTGCAGTCCAAAGTAACTACCTGGCCATTTTCTTGGTCTCTATCTTCTCTGGAAGAACTTCAAATTGTCTGTGTATCCTACAGCATAGGAACAAAATAAGATGACCAGGCCACAATAAGCTTTTTAATCTCAGCAGGTTATAGCACTTTTAGTTTGTGCCCTCATTAGTCCCACTGCCTCAAGAGAAAAGAGAACTCACTTCTCTACAAGGAATTACAGATATAGAGGTTGTTTCTTCTCTCCTTTTAAAGCCAACCAAGTTGAAAATAGAAAATACAGTTATCTCATAGTTTTTTCTGCTACCAACACATGCTCATGGTAGATAATATAAGGGAAGTTTTTAAAAAATGCTATGGGATTTTTAAAAAAGCATGTATTATCTCACAACCCAGAGAGCATAACCATCATTAAAATGTATATGGATTCTCTTCTAATTTTTATAGTGATCATCTATTTAATTTGTTCATTTTTAAAACTAAACCATTTCTTAAATTGACCCATATAAATAAGATTGTATTGTACAATGTATATTGCCCCAAAATAAAACCCCAAAATATAGGAGGTAAATAACCAAGGTGGCAGTATATCTAAGACTTGACTTCTTAAAGTATCAAAATAATAGCTTAATGAATACTGAAATGTAATTAATCTACCTCATCTGTGCATTTGGCATTCTTATTTCTCCAGAAAGAGGCCCTGATTGGTCTTCTGGCCATCATCCAATCTGAGGCCTCTCTTTCCCTGGCATAATCAATCCTTGCCCAGGTGGCACATTTAGTTTCAGGTTCTACAAATGGCAGAAACCCTGGAAAACTTACTAGGCTGTTTCAGCCTTCCCCATGCTGAAAACAGCTTTAAGAGCTCCATTCCAGAATACATGAGACACAGTTCTATATATTCTTTTCTGAGATGTGTCCTCAGTGGAGTATCAAGAGGGGACACTCAGAGTTGTTCACCTCAGGTTCAAGCAATAAAGAACTATTATAGAGAAATTTAAAACATCAGTTGATAAATAAATCCTACCAACCTTGAGCCCACTTTATAGCTCATGGTAATCCAGCAATTCTAAATATCTGTGATGAAACATTCCTTTCCCCAAAATATTCTTTGTCCAAGATCTATGCAATTATTGAATTATTGAAGACATTGATGGGTTTTACATACTTATATACATATATTGTATATATGTGTGTGTATATCTATCTATACATACCCACATACTGTGAAGAGCACATTTTCTTTATTTATATTAGTAAACTTTTTAATCTACATGGGAGTTAATTCCAGACTCCCTACATGGTCTTTGATACACAGAATTAGCTTCACATATTCCAGTCCTCTGTAAAGCAAGATCTGTAGGACTCAGTCACTCAAACTTACTTTGGGTACTGTTCATGTATTCAAATCCTGTGCTGTGTATTCCTTCTCTTGATAGCATATTTGAAATATGCAACAAAAGCATAGTAGTTGTAAGACAAGAACAGAACTTGGGTTACTAAATTCATTCTCGCTACAAATCATTCTCTGAAACATTGAGAAATTCATTATTTTGGAGGTATTTCTCTATAGGCTTCCCCTTGCGTTCTTTCCTCAAAACCTACAACTTAAAAATATTAACTTACTACTTTCTGACTCTTATACATTTATCTTTAAAAATGTATTTTACTCTCCATATAAAAATCCAAGTGCTCAATGACTCATATTTCTATTCTGGCCATTATTATTATCTGTTATATTTAATAAATCACTTATAATAACTTTATCCTATAGAGGAAGGAGTTGATTCGCTCAAGTTGTCAAATATTCTAGGTACTCCACTATCATGTTTTAAGCATTTGATGATACAAAGTTTTCATCATAACACTATTATATCTTGTAATATTCCTTTATCTAGATAGGCCAAATTTATGTAACTGTTAATCTTCTCTTGTACAATTAGCTCCAAGTTTGGCTTAATTTTAAATAGTGCAATAGTGAATATCTCTGTGTACAAATTTCACTCCCTTCTGACTCTGCTTGAGCCTAATTTTATGGGAATGCTACAGGCAATAAACAGAGCCAAAAAGCAGCACAGGATCACCACGATTGATTATGCACAAACTAGATGACGTAAATCATTGCTACAGTGAACACTGGCTTATTCAGTAATTATCTGTAAACTGAGTATCCATAATTTAGATGACCTAGCTAGAGTATCCTAGGAAAAAAATTTTAAAAAACAAAGAAAATCTTATGGTGTGTTAACTTTACAATGCCTTAAGTATCTCCCCTTTTTATATATGCATCTATTATTTATATGCAGTATTCTTGAACATTTCCCATCTATCATGTTATGCAGAAGCTTTGCAGAATAAAATCCTCCCAGGCAACTCCTAGTCATCTGGGGCATCCTAATCTGCTATATTTATTCATGTTTCAATGCACACGCTAAATAAGAAATTGGCAAGATGATGCAAGGGGCTATGGATACTCAGCTTTGCACTTCAGTTTGGAGTCAGCCAACATTTCTCTGGCTAGTTTATTTCCTACCCATCTTCTGAGAATTTGATTCACTCCCACATGGAGGAGGCAGCCAGGCCCTGAAACCACAATGCAATGTATTGACAGAGGATTGTTCTGTGAAAAGTAGGACGAAGTGGTGGTTAAAAGTTTGACTGTAGTGCCAGACTACCTGAGTTTCTGGTTGGGCAGTCTGAGTTAGTCAAGGGCTGTACCAAATTCTGAGATAAAAGAGTAAACAAGTCACAGTTCTTTTCCTGCTGTAAACATAGTGTTTAGAAAAAGAGACAGGGAGAGGGAGAGAATCGAACAATTGAAAACAATTATTACATAACAGAACATAGATCAGGGCATCTTACCTAGCCTCAGGATATCTGAGGGCTATTATTTTATTATTGTTGAAAATGGTGTTTTCTCCTCTACACTAAATGCTTTGAAGGTAGACCATACACCACACACCACACACACATACACACAGAGAAATGTTGAAGGAAGACTTTATTATAGTGTATGCATATGTACATTTATATGCATATAATCATTTACATAAATACATAAATATATTCTACTCTCGGCAAAAATGATCCCTCCATTCATTTTTGTTATCTGCTCCCTACCCCCTGTACCAGGGATTAAATCCAGGGGCACTTAACCACCAAGTCATATCCCCACCCCATTTTCTTATTTTTTATTTTGAAACTGGTCTCCCTTCATTGCTGAGGTTGGCTTGGAAATTGTGATCCTCATGCCTCAGCCCCCCAAACTGCTGGGATTACAGGCATGTGCCACTCCACCAAGCCATCTTTTTTCTTGATCAACTAAGCGCAAGAAATCCAAATTCTTGGATTAAGTCCAAATTCTGCTTTTTGTCTGTTTTCCAACCTCTGGAAAATTTATTTAACCTCACTAAGCCCCATTTTCTTCATCTGTAAAATGAATATTAAAAACAATATGTTCTCACAGGTATTTTATACAGATTATAAATAATAATAGATATAAATGTTTAATAAACTGCCTGACACATTGTTAAAAATTCAGTTAATGCCAGCTGCATTTATAATTAGTAATTGACTTCCCTTAATCAATATAATAGCCATCTATTGACTGGTAGCTCATTATTATTGCCATCACTCTGGGATCTCACAATTATTAGAGACCATTTGTTGAACATTTATACGGAATAAAAATTACCTATATAGAGAGGGGGCTATTTTCTGTTAATGTCTATAAACTATAGATATAGAAGGCTGGCTCCAACTCTTCCATGTTGCCTAGATAAAGGAGCTCTCTGTCCACACACTCAATACCTTTAAAAGTGTCACATGACTCCAAAGCTCAGTTCAATGTATAGAAAAGGTCATTGCCCACACCAGGAAGTTAAATGGAAAACCAAGAAGAATTTCAGGCTCCCAAGCAGAAATCACTTCTGCAGAACATTGTAAAGGCACAACACTGACCATTTTCAAGCACAGGAAATCATACCAAGAAGAGAATAGAAAACTTGGGCTTCGTTCACCCTCACTCTCAGGGACCATGGTGTCTCAGCAGTAGTGGAGCTGCCAGCTAGGCTTCTTGTGTGGAGTTTGGAGGTCTCTCCTGTGAACTTACCTGCTGTCCAAATGGCCATTCACATTCAGCTAGAGGAAAATTTTTTTTTTACTCTATGGAAGGAGGTCAACCACTGGATTAAGTTCATTTTTTTCAATTTCTTTTCATGTTCCCTTGAAATAAAACCTTTGAAAAGTTCAGAAATTGTCAAAATAGATCAGATCAGGCAACTGTAAAGACAAGAACTGAAACACCTCCCCTCCATGCACATGATCCAGTCAGTTTCGTGAGATACCAACATGGAAGAGAAGCAAGTACTCCAGAGGTGTCTCTTTGCAGCTTACCTTACCTTCAGCCAAATTGTAAATGTAGTGCTAAAATAGTCACCACTTTGCTGGGGCAGGGAGGATATTAAATTAAGAAAGGTAATCTCAATAGCAGCTAAAATCCCATGAACTCAGGATTTTAAAAGACCTGGCTTCTCGTCTTGTAGGGCCTCACATCACAGTAACAAATATCTAATATAATCAACTTACAAAGAAAAAGGTTTATTTTTGGTTCACAGTTTTGGAAATTATGGTCCGTGACCAATTGGCCCTTTACTTTGGGACTGTGGTGAGGCAGCATATCATAGCATGAGCACATGGTAGAGAAAAAACTTTCACCACATGGCCAGGAAGCAAAGAGAAAGAGGATGGGTCAGGGTCTCACAATCCCTTAGAAGAGCACATCCTAATCACCTAAAAACTCCCTTGCAAGGCTCCGCCTCTCACCTCCTTGCAGTAGCATTGTCCTGGGCATCAAGCCTTGAACACATGGACCTTTGGGGAACATCCAAGATCCAAACTATAGCAGTTCCTATCTTTATTGGCCACTTAATAGTCAAGTGAACTTGAGTGAATTACCCAAGGTATCTGAGCAGTAGCTTCCCTAGTTGACAAAGAAGATGATGGGGTTAGTTCCAAATTCACACTGTCCTCAGACTAAATAATAATAAAGTCTTGGCATAAGGAAGTAAAAAATTGATGCTGGCTTCTGCCACTCTTAAGGGAGGTAAATGGAGGGAGGTTTAAAGCAAGAAAACTTTATGGTATCTGTGCTGTGCAGTGCTGTGCCAATCCTATGTTACTAGTTTTCCAAGAATAGGAAACTACCAGATGCCTCACTGGATGTTAGGAACTCATTTTTGTTGTGCAAAATTCCCATTTGCAGGCCTCCCAGAAACAGTTATAGAATGAACCACATAAAAAATTCATGCATATCCGGCAGTTACCTCCTGGATAACACTTCTCAGGGGATTGATTAGGGAATTTAATTTAAACCAACAGAACCAGTAGTATTTCTGCTGATCCCTCGTGTAACTGTGTTAGTGAACATAAATATACATGGACAGGCTTCGGATATTCTGTGATTCTTACAATTATCTAGTTCAAAGGAAAGAAAACTGATTACCATATGCATGAAACTGAGAAAGGGAAAGTTCTGTTCAGTGTCAGCAGTAGCAGAGGTGGTTTTGAAATCTGAACGTCTTCCTACTTTTATTTGATGTGTTTCAATGCTTGCATAGAGAAAATATGACATATAGAAGCAAATTGAGTATGTATTTTTCTTCTCAAGTTGCTGTGCTCAGACTTGACCACAAGTAATGCTAGTTAACATAAACCTTGCAGCAGTATGCACATCAAATGATTAAATGATAAGGAAAAAGGGGGCTGGCATCCTTTTCTTAGGAGTTATTAATGCTCTAAAGCATTTTCTTAACTTGGATACTATTGATGTTTTGTAGTGGGATAATTCTTTGCTCTGTGGGGCTATGTTCACTTCATAGCATGACTAACTGCCATTGTAGCTAGATGCACTAAGATGGTATAGAATACAACCCCAGTCATCACAATCAAAAGTGTCTCTAAAAAGTTGCCAAAGGTCCCATGGGGCTGTGTGTGTGTGTGTCGGGGGTGAGGGGAGGTTCAGGGATGAAGGAGACAAAATGGACCTTTTTTTCCATTTTGCTAAAAAGCATGGCTCTGAGTTCATGGACCACTGAAAGAGTCCATAGGATTCTAGGGACACTTGAACATGAAAACAAAAGATTTACATTTTTATTTCACTAATCGCTATTGGAAATGTAATATTTCTTTCCATGGTTAGTGTAGGAAACATATCATAGAATTATTATTAATACTTGTGATTTATAACAAATAGAAAGAAAGCATCAGCATGCCAATTTTTCTAATTATACTCATTGCAGATATTTCAAAATATCATCTACTCTACTTGCTATTTTGAAGTTGTGGTAGATATTTTACCCACTGTAGGATCTTATTTAACACATTACATAAGTATGCATAATGATATCATGTTATTCTTATTTTGTTCACTACACTTTATTGAATTTTTTGTAACATTTTATTTAATTTTTTTGTACATATGTGTTTTCTGAGGTGACACCACAGGTTTGATTTGCCTGCAGACAGGATCCATGACACAAACTCTAAATCCTCTACATTTTACCACCTTTGGAAAGAAAATTGGTAAAGACCACAGGTTGTATTACAACTGCACTCAAATTATTAACTATAACCTTAACCAGATTAAATAACTCTCTACCCTGGTTTCTTCATCTGCAAAATGAATAGTACATACCTCATACTGGCTCTCAAAATATTAAGGAAGCATTTAATAACCATAAATTCTTATTATTGCTGCTTTAATGTCTTAGAATATGGTCTCTGTTCAGAAATAATTGTCCAGTAAATATTTTGCCAATAGCAGTGGCATTGAGAAAGCACAGAAAACTCTTGACACACATGCCAGGGAATACAAAAAGCTTGCATCAGTCTCTCTCCTGGCTAGTGGTAGTTAGCATTTTCCATTTTCAGGAGATATATAAGAAATTCATTTGTTTGAAGAGGAATTTGAAAGTGCTCAAAAGTCCATTTGTTCCTAGACACTGTAGGGATGGAAAAAGCACTTATTTCACAGTGCTGTGCTCAGTGGGTGAGAAGGCAATAGAAACAATAATATCAGAAGTAAACTGGGAATTGTTGGACTGGGTGGAGCTCCAAGCCCCAGGTTTCTGCCTTTTGCCTGCCCCTCGATGCCAATTACCAACAGACACCTGCTGATCATGCTTTTCCATCCCTGCTCCATTCTCACTGGAAAGATTTTTTTTTTTCTCGTATGATGCCAATTCATGATAAATGCTCACAAAGGCATGACAATTTCAGTTGTCAGACCATCTGGCTACTGGATATTTCATCACAGCTTTTAGAGCCAAGAGCTTCACCAGTTGCCCTGTTTCTACGGAAACAGAAGCTATGGTGACAATGCGTGACTTAGATGAACTGTCTCACTGCTCATTAAGGATGGCCTCTCGAGGTCAGCAAGCACAAGCTGTACTTGTGTTCCTGCAGCCAGAGTGCTAGGTATTATTTGTTCATTTTCATTACTCTTATTTGTATACTTCTTTCTACGGCACTTGGGGAACTAAATAGAAATGTGATCTGAGCACAGACAACTCTTTTTTCTACTCTCTTTCTCAGGGATGGATGGATGAATACATAGAAGAATGGATTGATGGATCATTCAGTCAAACAACATACATTGACCATGTGAATATCAGGTCATGTCTGTGATTAGGATACAGGCCAAGTCCCTTAGTTTAGCAAATGAACAAACAAAATCCAATGACTACATTAAAATTATAATCACTTAAGTGTATTAGTCAGCTTTCTGCTGCTATGACAAAATATCTAAGATAATTAACTTAAAGAAAGGTTTGGGCTTGAGTTTAAGGGGTTTCAGTCAATGGTAACTTAGAACTATTGCTTTGGACCTGTGGTAGCATAGTACTTCATAGCTGGAGTATGTGGCAGAGAAACCCTTTTCATCTCACAACAGACAAGAAACAAGAAAAGAGATAATTAGGGGACAAGGTCCCAGTATCACCTTAAAGGGTATGCTTCTAATCAACTTGCTTCCTTCCACCAAGACCTACTTCCTAGAGGTTCTACCACCTCCCAGTCATGCTGCAGTCTAGAGACCATGTCTTCAACATATGAGCCTTTAAGAGATATTCAAGATCCGAACTAAGCCACTGAGTGAAACCAGCTTAGTTGGTGGTGATAAGCATTTTTGAAAAATAAAAAAGAATACAGCAGAGGACATTGTAAGTATTAAGGGTAAATATCACTTCATCAAACTTTTGTTTTCAGTTTTTGTTTGTTGTACTGACCTACAGGGTAAAATACCTTTCTTGTCAGAGAGTGAAATGAAACTTTGAAAACCATTAATAGGGAAGGGTCATTTACTCCCCTTTCATTTAGACACACTAAATGCTACTCAAAAGTTGCTTCTCTAATCAGACTGTACTACTCCAGTTCTCTGAAACATGTGTTCTCTTGTGGTTTAAGCCCTTATGTGCACTCACATTTCTCTCTCAGCACATACACCAATGCCTGAATCTGTGTTCTGTCCTACCTACACTCCCCTTTGGGAAACTGCCAACCTGGATTGAGTCTCCTTGTAGTGGTTTAGAAGCCCCTTATGTGTCCTACAGCATCTCTACCTTCTCACTTGCTGCTGTCTTGTCTTTCATCTTTTCACCTACATTGTCTTAAAGATCACAGCCATACATAATGGGTTTTAGTAGCCCAAGCTTTTCACTTCCATGGGTGACTTGAAAAACAGCCAAGTCTAACTACCAGGGATCTAATTCAATATCCTTTAAGTATGAGATGACTTATTAATGGCCCGTGATAAACTGAGTGACTTTTGACTTGGGTGTGGATTATGAGGAACATGAAACAACAATAACATTAAGTAGTATTGAATCACATAATGAAGAAACAATTCCTTTTGCAAGTCTTACCTATCCTGATTACAAATCTGACCCATCCTTGATATGTTAAAGGATAGATTTTTTTTAAAGCATAATAATGACTCATACCAACATAAATTAAACATGTACAAAAATTTACTTACCTTATTCATCAATAAAAAAAATAACTAAAGATATTGAAACCAGAAAAAAGGAAGGCTCAGATACCTTTAGTGAGTTATGAACAGAAAAGTGGTCATTGGATTTGATGATGTGAAAAGTCCGTGGTGACCTCCATGGTAAATCTTGAGCACAGTGATGGTGCTGTGGGTAGTAGGAGAAGCCTGTAGACACTCTCCCCCGAAGAGAAAAGAGAGAAGGAAGGTGGCTAGAACAGGAAGCATGGTCAAGGGAACAATTTTGTTGTTATTCTTTGGGTTTTTATTTTTTTATTCATTTGGCATATCCATCTGAGTTACAAAGCCTTGACCTGATTATAGGCTAAAGCAGAAAAAAAATACACACATACAAAACACACACACACACTATTTCAGAAAAGGACAGGTAGAAAATGTGAGAGGTGGGATAGATAGCTGACTGACTCAGTTTCTGGCATTGGTAAAAGGGGATGGGATTGTGGAAACATTTGAGGATTTTACTCAAATGGAAGACTAAGGGTACATATGAACACATTTGTAT
Source organism: Urocitellus parryii (assembly GCF_045843805.1). NCBI lineage: Eukaryota > Metazoa > Chordata > Mammalia > Rodentia > Sciuridae > Urocitellus > Urocitellus parryii. The sequence continues at coordinate 108,426,546 of NC_135540.1, read as the reverse complement.
GTGCAGAAGAGGACTCACTCTTCTTGGTGAATTGCAGTCACTCTGAAATTTTCCTGATTTTCTGACCTAATTTTCACTTAATCCAGTAGAAAAATAAAGAAGATGGTGCCCATGTCATCAATGCCCTTTAGTAAGAAGGCAAAACTCTTCCTGGAAGTACTGGGAAACTTGCTTCTTAACATTGCTATTCTTTAAGGAACTGAAGTCCGCCTGAGCCAAGGAGAGTTTGGGACTAGGTTTAGCATGTACCAATAAACAATGTGTACTGTAGTAGGATTCAAAGGAGTGACAAGATTAAGGATGTTGAGATGGGGAGATTATTCTGTAATATTCTGGTGGACCAAATGTAATCACAAGAGTCCTGATGAGAGAAGCAGAAAACTTTAACCCAAATTTTAAAATTAATGTTGTTTTTGTACATTAATCATTATAGTTTAACTATATTTTTCTATGCTAACTGTTACTGATGAGTGGGTGGTAAAACCATAGCCTTAATCCTTAAGATTTAGGTTGAATAAATGTTTAAAGTCAAGAACAATTCACAGAACATAAAAACAAGTAAACAAATTGTATGAGAAGGGAAACAGTTCTCACTTTGTAACCCAGAAATGATGCATGATATGTTATTCTAGTTTTAATTCTAAATATTCAAAGACAAATAACCATAAATTAAAGTTCAAAGAGGCAGCTATTATTTCTGAATTAAAATGGAAATTGTTCAATTAATAGGAAAAGAAATTATATCTAGCCAAAGTAAAAAGGAAGGAATTGGGTAATATGGTGCCATTCAGAAATATGTCCCCTTTTGTCATCTTTTACTTCTAGCTGTTCCCTGTATTTGTCCCTATATTTGGGATCACTTATGACCTGCTGCACCGAAGTCTTCTTCTGTGTCTCAGGTTCTGCTGTCAACCTCAATGTTGTCCACGTTCAGGCAGGTGCCAGCTTTCTATTGTCGCTATAACAAATGACCATAAATTTAATGATGGAAAACAACACAAGTTTATTGTCTTATATTGCTGGAAATCAGAATCTAAAGTTAAATTGTTGCCATAACTGCACACTTCTGGAGGCTTCCAACGAGAGCTCATTTTCTCACCTTTTCCAGCTTCTAGAGGTCTGTGTAACTTGGCTCATGACCCTCCCTTGCATCATTCTGACCTCTGCTTCACTAATCACATGTCCCATGCTTGGCTTAAGCTCAAGAGAGTTTGCTCAAATTGATGATGTGGAATTGTCTTACTTAGGAATCAGGAAAGCAGAAAACTTCTTGAAGTTTTCTGATGGGCTACAGGTTCTATCCTGAAGTCAGTCTTCTCACAGTGCTAAAGATGCCAATGGGCGGCAAGACCCCTGATTCTGTTAGGACAGTCTGGGTCTGTTGTGCCACTCTCCTCTGAGAAGAACAGGCTTCTTAGTGGTGATCTGGATATTAGACATGCAGCTCACGGACCTTCACCCCCAGGGCTCTAACTGCCAACTACAGCCCTTCTACAAGCAAGACAAACATGCAAAAAGGATACTACTGCTCAGCGGGAGAGAAACACAAAGCAAAAACACACCAAGAGGAGTTCTTCTGCATTCAATGCATTTCTTGATAAACTTCAATTCAGTGGTGTTTTCTCCTGCACGCTTAGTCATTTCCAACAATACTCAGTACAACATTCATACCAGACCCCTACACTCTACCAGGAGGCAATAAAGTCTTTGAGGTTTTTTGTTTGTTTGTGTTTGCACTGGAGATTGAACTCAGGGGTACTTAACCACTGAGTCATATCCCCAACCCTTTTATTTTTTAAGGCAAGGTCCTGCTTAGTTGATTAGAACCTCACTAAGTTGATGATGTTGGCTTTGAACTTATGATCCTCTTGCCTCGGGCTCCTGAGTTGTTGAGATTACAGGCATATGCCACTGCACCTGACTAATATCTGTGAATTACATTTCTGTTGTTCCAAGTGGGAAATTATTTTTCCTGTTCATTACAGGGTTTGTATCATATAAATATGAATTATTTATATTTTTCACCCAGCATTGATATTGATTTTTAAAAGTAATTCTAAAATGTCTTTTTTGCTCCGTTCTCCTGTCAAGATCCTATAATCAAAGCTAAAGAGCATCCATGTTTGGTATTTCTTCTTGATTCCTGTGAGTTCTGCCTATTTCTCCCAATCTCCTTGTGAAGTTCCCAACACAAAGGGAGTAGCTAGGAAAAAGGGTGGTGCTCACCTAATCCTACTCACTAATTTATTTGCAGTATACAGGACTCAAATTTGTGGGTGAACTAAATTACAAATTAAAAAACTGGTAAAAATCCTTACCATTATTGAAAAAGAGTCAAAATCCAAATTATTTGGCCTATGTAAAACCTTTTTGTGGTACAAAGGAGAATCATTTTCTTTGCCCTCTTACATATACTAGTAGAAGCTCCAAAAGAGGCCCACTGATTAATGTCTTTCTCTCAGCTTATATGATTTCGCCTTCAACCAAAGTCATTTCCCTCCTTCACAGATTATTAAACATGCTACATCTCCCCTGGAGCCTACACAAATGACACCAAGGGGACATCTTTTGACTACCTTGAAATGCATGCATCATCTTATTTGAACCACACTGGGAATTTAGCATATATTACTTTCATTTCAATTATTCTTATAAGATGTGATATTTTTAATAAAGTTATATTTCTTCTTACATCCTTCAGTGACTCTCCACTGTCTGCTAGATAAAGTTAATGTTTCCATACAAGGTCTTTTCTACTTCTCATCATTTATCTCCTAATCTTTTTTGGCAAGTCCCCTGTGCTCCAGCCACACCAGAATAGTTCAAGTTCCCACAAGATAAAATGTGCATTTGTATTCAACTGTTAAAAAGTCAAGAAAAAAAAGATGGATGAAATTTGTAAGAAATATTGGGCACAGATAGTAAGAGCGCCAGTAGCATATGAAGTATGAACAAAATGCACAGGATAATTAAGTATAGATAATGAGTAAGCAAATAACTTGGGAAACAGGCAGAATTCACAAGATATACTCAATATAGACAAGAAATTAATGACATGTATGACATTCCAAAGGACAAGTAAGCAGAAAAAAATATATATGATTGAGAAAATAAGAGTGTTACTTACAGAAAGAAAGGGCTAAGAAAATCAGTCTGGAGCATCAATTGACAACTGTGATACCCCCAGTTGGCCACCCATTAGCAACACTGACCAGCACTTCTGTCTCCACAAAGTGTTCTAAAAAAGACAAATGAAACCCATGGCTGTTCAGGCTGTTCTCCTTGCCATGACCCAGCTGTTGTTAGACATGATTGTCCCTAATCTTTTCTCTATATATCATTGGCCAAATTCTTTTTGTCTGCTGTGGATGACCTTGCTTGAACTTCAATTCTCCTGGCAATCATACCTCCAGTAGGGAATCTAAGGGAAGGGGAGTGGGAGGGGGAGAGAGAGAGAAGGAGAAAGAACACATCTAAATATTGTATCCCCTAAATTCAGGTAGTGAGGGTCTCATACCTTCTTGCACCCAACCATAATTGTAACTTGTCTCATATCTTTCCATTCTTCCCACTGTTTTAAATTGATTTAACACATGGCATGAATCCAGTATTTCAGTTCAGTCAATGAACCTTTCTGTTTCATGGACATTGGGTGGTTTTCTTGTTACTATACCTAGAGGCCACCATGGCATCAAGATAATTTTTCCTAGGGCACCTGATCTTATTATGTCTTTTCATGTGCTTTTACACACTTTATTCTCCCTTCCTAGAATGTCTTCCCTACACATTTTTGCAATGAATAATTACTTACTCTTTAAACCCCAAATCATGCTGGGTTATGCTTTTAAAGTCTTCCCTCTACATTTTTTATTTCCACACTGGACCTTGTGTCAGGCAGCCTCTAAAATGGTTCCTCTAAACTGGATCTCAATGATCCTAACCTCCGATATTCACTAAATAAACCCCTTTCTTGAGTGTGTATGCACTTACTGACTCCTCTCAAATGGATAGAATATGGCAAAAGTGCTTCAACATCACTAATTAATTTAGTTTTAAAAAGGCCTCACTCCCATCTAGTTGGCCCTCTTTTGATACAATGGAGTTATTCTAGCTAAGAGTAATCCTGTGGAAATTTCTCTGTGTCAAAGAACTGAAAAAGGCCCTCTGGCTAAACACCAGTGAGGTATTGAGTCACTCAGTCCAGCAGTATGCAAGGTACTGAACCCCAGCCATGTGAAGGAGTTGGGGAATGGACCCTTTCTCAGTCATGTCTGAGAATGGACTACAGCAATCCTATGAAAGACCTTGAGGCTACATCAAGCCCAGAATCTTGGCTGATAGTACCTATGAGATAACAGATTCAAGCTGCTAATTTGGGGATTACTTTGTTATGCAGCATAGCAATAGGGAGCTAATAAATTCCCAGTACACACATCTAGCTAGCACTAAAAGAGCAGTGACATGTTATGTCTTTGCCGTTCCCAAGATTGTTAGCACCGTGAAGATAGAGATTCCATCTTAATTGTCTTTTCCTAGGATCTAGCAGCCCCTGGAATGGGTTGAGTTCCATAAAATGTTTAGTGATTTGGTAGTTCCTCATAGTAATTTATTCATAATCACAGTAGCAAACATTTATTTAGCCCTTGTCTTTCAAGGGAATATTTAAATGTTTTACAGATTATTATTTTTTCTAATATGAATACTATTATAACTTGAAAGGATACCAAGTCACAGAGAAGTTGGGCAACTTTCCTGAGGTCAACAGGTGATGGGGTCTGGCTGTGAACATGAGCAATGTACCTAGAGCTCATATTCTTGACCACAAACATTGCATCCATGTATACTTCAAATATTACGTATACTTATATATAGATTATATATTATATAATCTATTATTACTTATAACAATAGATTATATATCTATAATTTATATATAATCTTATTTCATCTTATATTTTTATTTTACATGCATTCACTAGCATAGTACCTTGTTTTAAATGATTACTATATATGAGTAATATATATGAGTACAGGCTTCAACACCAGACATTTTTTGTTTTGTTTTGATTTTTTTGGTTGAGGCTTTTTTTTTTCCTTTTCATCTGAGCCAAGGAGACATGCACATCAGCAACAGAGGAATTCCTTGACTCTTCCCTGTGGATCCATTATGATCTGTGATGATGCAAAACAGAAACTGTTGGTCCACAGAGACCCTTTCAATTCCCCATGCTGTCTGAATAAAAACTAGAGAAATGCACATTTCAAGAGCCTTTATTTCTCTGTTTTTGTTTCCACTTTAAGCCTACTGTTTTAAATGAGCTTCCTCAGAAAAAGTAAGTGCATTGTGACATATAGCTATCACATGTACAGTCAAACCTGAAATGCTGGTAATCACAAACCAAAATTGATGTTGGGGTGGGGGAAATGTTCCATAGATTATAACAGACCCAGTGATGTAACCAACCCATGTCTCTGTCCTCAGTCTTCAACCTGCATTTGGGAAAGTTAATTAAACTCTGAAATGCAGAATGTCTTTTCCTATTTGGTCTCCAATCTGTGCTCACTAAGGCAAACAAGCCACTCAATAAAATAGTGTGGACCATATTTTTAGGAGCTTAGTCTATCAATTAGCAGATTCAATTGTCAAAATTATAAGGGGAATGCAGGGTGAGCAATGAAACACCAGGTACGATATAGGACTTACTGCCTCCTTCTGTGAACAGAGCTAATGAATTGAATCTGTCAACCTAAAAGGCAAGTTGAGGCACACCGAGTATGGAGACAAAAAGGTTTATCTGTGCCAAAATGAGAATGGTCACCTAAGAAGAAAACACAAATTATAGGTGCACAGATTTTGAAAACAAAACAAAACACTCACAAGAAGGAGGTTAGAACAAACTGGTTCTTAAATTGTATTGGTGACCAAGAATAGTAGAGGACATTGGTTGATCATTGCTCACTTGTGTTATAAACTCCAGGTAAGAATTGTGAGAACCAGAAAAAGGCTTTTTACTGGGGCTATTTATTGTTTTCATGGAATCAAGGAGTCTGCCGAAATCTGCTATGCTAGATCAGAATGACCTAGGGGACTATGGTCTCATGCTTCATGTTTCCCGGGGGTAAAAAATTTTGTGACCTCTTTCTTAGAGTGGCATTTAAAATCCTCTCTCAAATCTGAAGAGATAACTACCTAAAAACCTGATCCCACCAGTTTCTCAAACATTTTTAGCTTGGACTTTTATAGCCACTTAGATGTCAACTATGTTATAGCATTACATTAGCCAGAAGTAGCATAAGAGAGCAAAGAATATTTAGTGCCTTCAGAGAATGTGATGTAGGCACATACACTATGCAAGAAGTAAGAAAACTTACAGATGAGGTATATGCCTTAGAAATGAAGTAGGGAATGCTGACAGACTGTCTTCTCTCCTTACCTTCTTGTCTAGCGGCAGATCTCCATACCGCATGTGGAACAGAATGGAACCTTACTGTCTAGAAGATGGTACTTTGAAATAATGAAGTGAGGTTGTAGACAAATAAACAACTTTACTTTTATGCTATGTGATTCCTTGAAGTAAAAACTAAAATGATGACTGAAAATGTCATATATTGTTGCTTAATATCCTCAGCACTGTGATCAATATAGAAAAACTCAAAAGAAATATTTGGTAATAAATTCGTCTAGGGTTTCTCCAAAAAGATGCTATGGAAAGCAATGACATTAACCAATTTCCAGTAACTTACCATAAAGCCTTGTCCATATTGTGCTGTTATAGAAGAATACATCAGACTGTGTGATTTATAATGAACAGAACTTCCCTGGTCTGGAGGCTGGGAAGTTTTAAGACACAAGGCCAGAATTTGGTAAGGGTCTTCTTGTCACACCATCTCACAGCAGAAGGTAGAAGTGCAAGAGAAGAGAGAGTGAGGGAGGGGGCCAAATGGAACTTTCCCTTGCTCTTTTACCATAAGCACACTTCCAAGATAATGGTATTAGTCCATTCATGAGGACACAGACCTCATGACCATCTATGACTTTGCCAACTAATACTATTATAATGGTGATTTAATTACAGCATGAGTGTGGAAGGGTTCAAACATTCAAACCATAACACAGTTACCAAAACATTTATATTAATAATATTTTACCTATACAAATTTAATTTTAGGTAGGGTAAGTATGTGTGCTGACAGTTCTTAATATGTAACTCTTACAAAATTAGTTTGTGATTCTCAGGGACTCTAGGAAAACTGAAAGACCTTTATTTAAAAGATACATATATAGATTTTTATAGAGATATAGATGGAGGTAGGTCTAAATATGAAGATAGACCATCTGATTTAGGAATTGCAAAAATAAATAAATAAATAAATAAATAGAAATCATCAGAGATTGAACATTCAATTAAGATAAGGTCAATGGTCTCAGCTTAGTAATTGGGGATTTTTGTTTGCTTTCTCATTTTCTTAAATAATCAAGGTCATAATGCTTAAGAACACAAAGTACAGAAAATTAAATTATTCTAGGACAGACAGTCTATGTAATCTGGCAACCAATTACACAGGATAATTTTTCACAGAGTGGAAAATTCATTAATCAGGAAATCATGTGAGATGGGTTAAAGCATGCTAAAATTTTAAACATGTCATAGTTTATTGTCATATTCAAGGATTATAGATAAAAGCAAAATAAATTCGCTTTTAGAATTTGCCCTTTTTTGTGATCTTTTACATTTTGGAACATATGTACACTTCGATTTAGGATGGGGCACCTTTGGCAGAGGGTCTACATGGTCAGAATCATTTTCATAGACACATGAAGATGGTAATATGCAATGCATTTATCATTGCTCTTTCAAAAGGAATCAATAAATACAAAGCAAAATATGCCTGAATTTTAATTTCCAATATGGTAAATATTGATAAACTTGAAGAGTTTTAATGGATCAGAAGATCAAAATATTTGAGAACCTCTTTTTCCTTAAATAATACAGACACATACAGTTGTATTTCTTTGTCATAATTGTTTCTAGTTTCAGCTAGTATTATAACTTTTAACCAAAGTTACCACCTTATACTTTACACAGAAAACTAAGTGGTGGAATATTGAAAATGGTCTGTTATACATAAGCATTTCAACTGACTACCAGAGCTCATCAACTCACATAACACAATTTTTGCAACCAAATATAATCTTTTAACATCTTTTTAAAATGATAAAAATAAGTATTCATTAATATGACCTAAAGCTACAACCCTTTCTTCCATAGCATAAAAATAAAAAGCAAAGTTACATAAATTTAAAAGCATATTCAATAATTAATCTTTGAAGATTCTATTTTACTTAGAAATTATTCTACCACCAAATGATTATCCATTAATTAACTCAGTTTAATATTGATCCTAGATTTTAAGCTAGATACATAATTATGTTCATAATTATAAAACATAATTGCTGTTGAAGTAAAGTTTCTCAGGATAATGAGCCAATTTATTTGAACACAAATTTATATTTTTTGTAATCTTAAATGTTATGCAATATTTAAGTAATATATTTTATCTGTAAACCCACATAAGTTTAGGGAAAGCAAGGTAGAATAAAATGCATGACTTGCACGATACTCAATACTTATAAGTCACAAATGCTGTTTTATATTAAATCAAATTTTTCTAAATTAGACTCATTTATCAAAGATTTATGTATTAGCTAAACCTTGATTTTTAAACTGTTTCCATGTTAGTTACTAAAAGAAACTATTTTGTTTAAGTCCAGAACACTTAAAATATAAGTAGTTTTACTTATTTTCTTATGAGAATTTAGGAGTATCTTCTTTGTATTAGCATTTATCTAAATAAACCAGGCAACACCAAGTTCTTTTATGTTGTGAGGCTGTATAATCTAATTTATTAATACTCTCACATAATAAGAGGTAAAAACCTTTCTGAATAACAGATATAAAGACTTAGAGTGCTTATAATTTGGGTCTACATTTTTGCCACAGATCAAGAGTAAACATAAAAACTCATCTTCCAGATAGCAAATGGCTGCTTTTCATTCCACTGGGCATAAGATTCTCCATTGTTTTGAACTCAAAATGGGCAAATAGACAAAACAAACACAAAAGACCAACAAACCAGCCTGTGTTGTCTCTCTCCCAACAGAGTATACAACCCTGCCTCTGTAATCTATTAATATTTACATAAATCATTAGATGGTCAGACCATGAAACTCAAATTTCCAATCATTGCTTTCAGCAATGGAGAATAACTTAGTGGCTGTAAGCAACACCAGAAAATAAAAATCACTAAAGGAGAGAGAAATAGAGTCAGCAATCTATTGCCTCTTGAGTTTCTCCTTGGGAAACCAAGAAAAGTCATATCTGAGCTTAAGCCCCCCATATATTTTTGGCAACCTATTTTAGCTGGCTCTGTTAGGTAAGTCCACTGGATATCATGGTGGTTATTTCCAAGACTGGTGCAAGAAAAAAATAAAGATTAAAAGATAAAATCAGGTAAAAATATAAAATAAACATGGGTCAAAGATTTCAATTAGTACGATATTATACCCAGTTGGGAGAGCCCCCAAACTAGATTCTCTGAAAAGACAGGATACTGAAAAAACTGGACCAATAAAACCAAACTGACAAAACTGGAGAATATCTACAGAGCAATAAATAACGGCAATTGCAATTTTAGAAGTGAGAAACATTTACATTACTCTCATTTTATATAATGTACCAAAATGCAAAACAGCTCAGAGATAATGGAAGGTAAGTTAATCCTGACCACTAGACAATAGGTCTAAAAATCTTTTTTGGTTCATTTCAAATTTTTTTACAATTATCCTTAATAAATGACAAGTCTGAATTGCAAAAACAAACATACATAGCATGCTTATAAATTCGGATCTATTCTTTTGCCACAGAGTTAACACAGAAGCACAAAACTCATGGTCATCATTTGTTTCCCTCCCCTGATGGTAACAGATTTCTCTTCTGACCCTGTAACTGGGGCCTCCAGAGAGGGATGCTGGGAAGCTTTGAGGAGATAATGTATGCAAAGTGCCTAGCTGTCTTCTTCCTATTCTTTTATGTCTAATTCCTTATTTTTTTTTAAACTCATTTCTTTCTTTATCTTGGAATCTTATTAATTAGTAACTTTGATTTTTTAAAAAAACTAATTTTTTTAAGGTTTTTTTTTTTGTTTTGTTTTGTTTTTTATTTTTTTTTATTGGTCGTTCATAACATTACATAGTTCTTAATACATCATATTACACGGTTGATTCACGTGGATTATGAACTCCCGCTTAAATGTAGCATTTAAACCAGGTGTGGTGGCCCACACCTGTAATCCCAATGGCTCAGGAGGCCAAGGCAGGAGGATCACAGTTTCAAAGCCAGTCTCAGCAATTTAGAAAGTGCCTAAGCAATATAGCAAGACCCTGTCTCAAATAAAAATTTAAAAAAAAAAAGATCTGGGGATGTGGCTCACAGGTTCAGTGAATCTAGCTCGGAAGGTTCAATCCCCAGAACCAAATAATAATGATAATAATAATAATAATAATAATAAATGTAGCATTTAAGCTTCTTTCCAAAATGGAAAAATTTATTTGTAGAAAAACAATATAAATTTTAGGAAATGGGGCCAGGGTTATAGCTCAGTAGTAGAGTGCTTACCTAACATGTGACGCACTGGGTTCGATTCCCAGCACCACATATAAACAAATAAAGATAAAAATAAAATAAAGGTCCATCAACAATTAAAAAATTTCAAAAACATTTTTAGTAAATGACTCTTATGAGGGGAATGTTATTTATACTTTTACCAGAAATGTTTTCTATTTACATAAGTTTTATATATTTTCAAAATATTTATTTACAATAAGATTATTGATAGTTAATATGATTCATAGATATTAAGGTAATAAATCACATTCAAATATTTTAAAATATACAAAATTTTGGACCATTTGATAAACTTACCAGTATTTTAGCCACTTCTAAGCCAGAGAGCATCTAAAACCATAACAGAGAAGAGGTTATATGACACCTGGATTAATTTAATCTTCCAGGGCCACAAAGCTGGTTATCTGTGGTTGTTTATTTAGCCAATGCATTCAACATGGTTTTTAGTAAGAAATTTAGTCAGGTTGAGGAAAATGGACCTTTACTATAAATGTGTTTTCTGAGCAACATTGGCATCGATTTTTAGTGAAGACAGCATGCTAGTCATTTTCTGTCTTCCTTGGAGAAGTAATGATTTCAGCATTTCCTTACGTTCCATATTAATTCTATTAATTTACACATTAATTCTGATCCAGACACTGGGCGGGACCCTGGTAAATGAATCATTACCAGGTCATTTCCTTTGTGGTACTTACTATCTATTTAAGCAGCAGTCAAACCAGTAAAAAGCAATCAAACAAATAAATGTGTAATTGCAAATTATAGTGAGAAATGTGAGGAAACAGATAACAATTTCAAACTCCAAGATCCATATAAATTGATACATTTCTTAAGCAAAGGGATTCATTTCAGAAGGTTGTAATTATAGGCCACTATTAAATGCCAGCTAGGTATAAGTGGATGAGAGGGAGAGATAAAAATATGTTTTCCTTCACTCCATTTATGAGAATTCTGGGATAAGAGACCAGAAGGTGGATGTGCCCAGGTCAAAATAACATTTAAAATGCTGGTGTATGTAGAGTTATTTGAGAATTTTTCTGATCACATCTAATTGGATAATAATGGAGATATTAAAAATACATTAACACGTCACCGTAATTTTTTCAGCTTTCTTTACAGAAAAAAAATGACAGAAAGATAGTCAACAGGAAGGGAAGAGAAGAGGTGGGGAAGGTGAGGAAGAAAGGAAGAGAAAGAAAAAGAAAATAGGTGAAGGAGAGAGAAAAAGTAGAGGGACAAAGGAAGAAAGGGTAGAAGAAGAGGAACGTTGAGAGATTACAACTCCATCCTCATCCCATCCTCTCTCTTTTTCCTCTAGCCTTCCCTCCCCAGATGTTTCCACTATGCTAAATGTATGTGTATCATTTCACCTGCAAATTTTATCTTACTCCACGTGTGATATCCTAAGGCACATATGTTAATGTTTTGTTCTTGTAAGATTTTTAAATAAATGTTTCTTTTCATCAGCATCTTTTCTGGGTTTGGAGGGCTGTTTGTTTTTTGCCCACAGAATGTTATGTAAGGTACACTCATGTTGATACAATACATCTAGTTCATTCATTTTGACTGTGTTGTATACAGACCAGCATTGTGTATCCCTGTCCCTTTCCTTAGACAACCTAGGTGTGTACCTGTTGTTGCCATTGCAAGCTGAACCTACTAGTATGTCTGCTGTTGTCTCTTCATGTATAAATGAGTAGACACCTAGAATTAGAATGGCTAGGTTTAGAAGCCACTGTATGGAATGTTGTCCAAATATTTATCACAACAAATGCAGCAATTCATTTTCTTCCCAGGAGTTGTGTGATTCCTGGTTTTCTTATAGGGACATGAACATCCATTGTTATCAGACATTGATTTTGGCCAATGTCAGATGGCTGGACAATAGTCTAACAGTGTTTCAATTTATAATTTCCTTTTTATAAAGAAGCACATTTCCTATTTTTAAAATAGTATTTAATGATGTGCTGGCTCCTTCACAATATACTTTTCTAAATATTGGACTTATAAATAATAGAAAAGAACACTAATTCATCTTGCAGCTCATAAAATATGAGCATTTTAGGAATTTATGCTTATAAAGTACAAGGATAAAAGTCACGTTTCATTGTGAAACTGCAATGTCTGGAATGCCTAATCACTAACCTGGAAATATATAAAGTGCCCTATTTTTTGCCTTTCAGAATATATAATACCTTTCAATTACCTTAAATTTGATGGTATTTATTGTGATCCTGAAAAAGCAATGTATGCTTTTTAAAAAAAAATATTTTTTAGTTGTAAATTAACAAATAACCTTTATTTATTTATTTATCTTGTATGTGGTAATGAGGAACTAATCCAGTGCCTCACCTGTACTAGGCAAGTGCTCTACCACTGGGCCACAACCCCAGCCCTACACCTGCATTTTATCATAAATTTTTATTTCTCTAATTTTTGTCCTTTCCCAAAAAATCATTTAACAGAAAAACCATGAAAATATATTTAAATAGTTATTAAATTTAACATATATTTATTCATCTACCTGAGTAAGGCAACATCAAAGTTAATCTATATTAAATGTTCTTCATTCCTTTAGAATGAAAGAAAATACAGTGATATTTAGTAAAATACCTGTGATTAGACTCCTTTTAATCATTAAATTTACACACCACTAAATATTTTGATTTCTAGAGAAAGAATGTTTTAAAATATAGCTTGCAAACAAAAATATTGAAAATACTTCACTGTGCTAATCATCAAAAAATTAAAATAAATTAGAAGTACCATTTTTGTCTATTTAATGAATGAAACAATGCAATATCCAGTTGAACTTTGGTGAAGGACAATTGATTCTCCCTTGCATTATAACTTAGCACAACCTTTAACAAAAATATTTTTGCCATATATATTATAACAATTCATAATATCTTCAGAACCTTAGAAAAGAAAATCCTATTCATAATTTTCCATCCTAGAGAAATAATTAAAAATATGAAAAAAATCTCATATTCATTAAAATGTCATTTTAGGCTTATTCTAAACTGATAATGTAGAGAATCACTTCAATGTCCAATACAAAGTATACTGCTGTCTATTTCAAAATGTGTATTCCTGATGCTGAGGAGGAAAATGTTTATAATACTATAATTCAAAAGGAAGAAAAGAGAATCCTAGATACAAATAGAAATGTACCACAATGCTAACAGTCATTATGTTAGAAGTAACGTTTCCTAATTTCAGAAATTTTACAAATTTATTGCTTATTTAAAAGAATAAAGTCCCAAGACTTGCTCTTGTTTCCATAGAGAGCAGGGAGGGAATTTTGCACAATTTATGTTCCTTCCTTCCATCTGTTTGCTTTTGGTTTGATTTTCTTTTTTCTTAACATAAAACCACTGACTTCAGAAAATACAATATTGAAATGCTCTATCACTCCTCAATTTTTCTCTTTACAATACTATTTCAAGATGACTCTGATACCTTTCAGTAAATGCATCTGCTTTCTATGCTGGGAGAGATAATCTTGCAAAATAATAGAATAGTTTTATAAATAAAGCCAAAAAAACTAATCACTTTAAAAGAAAGCCATTTCTTTGCTTTACCTCTTTTTTTAAAAAAAATATTGTTTTTTATATACATGACAGTAGAGTGTATTTTGACATATTATTATACATACATGGAGTGCAACCCATTCCAACTAGGATGCCATTCTTGTGATTGTACATGATGTGGAGTTACATTGGCTGTGTATCCATATATGACCATAGGAAATTTATGTCTGATTCAATATACTGTCTTTCCTATTCCCATCTCCGCTCCCTTCCCTCCATTCTCCTTTGTCTAATCCAATGAACTTCTATACTTCTCCTCCCCACCCTCCCTTGTTATGGCTTAGCATCCACATACCAGAAAGAATATGTGACCTTTGGGATTTGGGGGTCTGGCTTATCTCACTTAGCATGAATTTCTCCAGTTGGATGCATTTGCCAGCAAATGCCAAAAATTTCATTCTTCTTAAAAGCTGATTAATATTCAATTGTGTATATATACCACATTTTCTTTATCCATTCATCTATTGAAGGGCACCTAGGTTGGTTCCATAGCTTGGCTATTGTGAATTGAGCTGCTAGAAACGTTGATGTAGCTGCATCACTATAATACGCTGATTTTAAGTCTTCTGGGTAAAATGAAGGAGTAGGATAACTGGGTCAAATGGTTTCACTCGTGTTTTATAAGTAATCTCCATACTGCTTTCCAGAGTGGTTGCCCCAATTTGCAGTCCCACCCACAGCAATGTAGGAGCATAATTTTGTACCTTCTCCCCCACATCCTTGCCAACATTTATTGTTACTTGTATTCTTGATGATGGCCATTCTGACTGGAGTGAGATAGAATCTCAATGTAGTTTTAATTTGTATTTCTCTAATAGCTAGAGATATTAAACATTTTTTCGTATTTTTTTACCATTCATATTTCTTATTCTGTGAAGTGCCTGTTTAGTTCTTTTGCCCATTTATTGATTGGGTTATTTGTTTTTATGATGTTAAGTTTTTTGAGTTCTTTGTATATCCTGGAGATTAATGCTCTATCTGATGTGCATTTGGTAAAGACATTCTCCCATTCCGTAGGCTCTCCATTCACATTATTGATTGTTTCCTGTGCTGTGAAGAAGCTTTTTAGTTTGATCCCATTCCATATATTGATTCTTAATTTTACTTCTTGCACTTTAGGAGTCTTATTGAGGAAGTCTTTGCTTTACCTTATAATCCTGAGTCCTTTTTAAAACTATCCTGTACTTACTGATTATCATGTCCTGTCATTGCATTACAGGTAAACGTTTTCTTTGGATTTTGTTTTTATTTTTACTTTTACATCAGTATCTAGGTCCCTTCTCATTATTCTATAGCTTGCTATTGTTTTATTTCCTCATAGTTCGTCCACTGTAGAAATTCTTGATAATCAAAATAGCGAGAATAACGGTGCTCTGATTTGGAGGAGATTGCCTTAGTTTTCTTCTCCCTAAAACATATTTCAGCAAATCGGTTAGTAGGAAATATTAAATGTCAGAGAAAGATTAATGATTGCTCTTACACTCCACAGATACATAAATATAACGATATGATTTGGGACACATAGTCTTTCTTGAACTCAGGTGAATGTACAGGTAAAACATGAGTAGAACTGGAACTGGATTCTTCACACCCATCTGTTAATTACTGTTGCCCTATTATTACCTTTGTGGTCCACCCTCATCCCCCATTCTGATTTATCAACTGCTTTTCATATTTACAAAGTGGTTCATGAACCACTCTGGCCAAAAGAAATGAACATTAATGAGCCTATTTACACAGCATTTGGCATGTAGCTAATCATCTGAAAATGACTGTCTGGGACTGCACTGAGAAAGAGTTATTAACATTCAACACTGGGCCTACAAAACAGAAGGCGAAAAGAAAACAGAAGCTGGGCATGGTGGCACATGCCTATAATGCCAGTGGCTCAGGAAGCTGAGGCAGGAGGATCACAAGCTCAAAGCCAGCCTCAGCAACTTAGCAAGAACCTTTCTCAAAATAAAAAATAAAAATAAAAGGCTGGGGAAATGTCTTAATGGTTAAGCATCTCTGGGTTCAATGCCTCGTACAAAAACAAAAACAAAAACAAACTGAAACTGGGAATCAAAAAATTAGTAAATGGTGTGAGATAAAGGTCTGATTTTATTCTTCTGTATTTGGAGATACAGTTTTCCCAGGACCACTTATTGAAGACGTTGTCCTTTTCCCAACATGTATGTTTGATTGTATGTTGAAAACCAGTTGACGATCAGTTCTGTTTCATTGGGCAATGAGTCTATCTCCATGGTAGCAGAATGCTGTTTTATCACTATTGCTTTTCAGCACAGATTGAAATCAAGTTAGTACGATGCTTCCAGCTTTGTTCTTTTTGCTCATGATTGCTTCGGTTAAGTGCTGGTCTGTGTGGTTCTGTAAGAAATTAGGGTTGTTTATTCTATTGGGGATTATAGTAAGTGATAATGTATATTTCAAAATGATGAAGAGAGTAAATGTGAAGCACTCTTGCAGGAATAAAATGATAAGTATTTGAGGAGATAGATATGTTAATTAGATATGTTAATATGATTTAACTAGATATGTATATTAATTAGATATATAATAATTAAATATGTTATATATATAATTAGATATGTTAATATGATTTAATTATTCCACATTGTACTCATAAATCATAACATCACTCATCTGGCTTAATATAGTAATTGGAGAGACCTTTGCTCTTGAGTCCAGCATATCTGAATTTGAATCCTAGCATTACCATTTAAAGACCATTTAAACTTGGAAACATTTCTAAACATCTTTAGGTGTCAGCTTCCTAATCTTTGATATTGGGGTGAAAATGGCATTGACATGATAAGGCTATTATAAGTAATACATTAAACAATTCACATGAAGTAGTCAGAACAATGTCCCTAAAGAAGTCCAACTCACAATTCTCTGGGCCTAGGAATATATTGCCTCATATAGCAAGAAAGACTTCAAATGTTATTAAGAATTTCAAGAAGAGGAGATGATCTTCAATTATTTGGGCAGGCCAAATAGAATCTCAGAATCCTTATAAAAGGAAAGCTATAGAGTCAGTAAAGAGAAGGACAGCAGCAGAGGTAGAGTTACGTGCTTTAGGATGGATGAAGGGATCTGCAACCCAGGAAGGCAAAGAGTTAGAAATGACAAGGAACACAGACATCCAACACTTTTTAGGACTTCTGACCTCTAGCACAGTAAAAGAATAAATTTGTGTTGTTTTAAGCCTCTAAATGTGTGTAATTTGTCACATCAGCAATAAGATACTAATATAGTTTATAAAGTACTTAGCACAGGACCATCACACAGGACTCTCAGATGATATATGCTCAAGCCACTCTGCCTCCTTAGCAGGCAAGAGTAGGAAAGAATAGTCCAGGAAAGAGTAGTTCAACCCACAGTCTTTCATCTACACAAGTCTACCACCTTTCCCAAGAAGGCTGAGTCTCCCCAAAGGGCTTAGTGACTTGACCATCTCTGGTTTTCAAGGACTGCTTGCTATGAATTAGTTTAGTGAAAACCAATTGTTTATTACATGATATTTATAGAATAATTGTTCCACGAATGCTATCTAGATGTGGAATTCAGTCCTTTTTCATTCCAAGTTTAAAAATAAAACATTTAAGTGTGTGTGTGTGGTGTGTGTGTGTGTATGCATTCGCACATGCACACACTTGCAGATGCATACTTGGTATTTGTAAGGCTTGGTTTAGGTCAATAGGAAAAGGGACAGCAAAAATCTTAAAATATAATATCATATGTGGCTGTTCTTAAGGTTTTTTTTCTTACCCTAACATTTGCTTCCCCAAGCCTTAATTCTTCTTAAATTTCATACAGCAGTTTATCTCCTTTTGTTTTCTAATCACTCCTAACTTGTGCCCATAGGATTTCCTTCAAATACCAATGTATTTTTCTAAACAGATTACCATAGTGAATTATGAAGATAATATATGTTATTTTCCACCTAATTTAGTGAACACTTAGTAAATATTATCTGAAAAAAATATATAAAAGCTCATTAGTCATGAATTAGGCTAGCCTCTCCACATTCTTTCATCAGTTTCTTTGGGTTGTATACCAAACATGGATTAAGGATGCAGGCTGGAGGACAAGCAAGCCATAGACCATGCCTCAAACACTTTACTCTTTTAACTGCTCCTATCTCACCAATCTTAGGGTTATAAATAGGGCTCAGTACTTACAACCTTTCCACCCCCACCCCTGATATTTCTCATATGCATTTCACACAGATCTTATTAAGGTATAAAATTATACAGAGATCAGGTTTAAAATTTGGGAACTCATCTTTATAAAATTAGAGGTTATCAGAAAATTTCAACTATATATAATTTGCTCATTTACTTAAGTTTAAGTTTACTTTAGTTCTCATTCTTAATTTAAAATGTGTTTTGCCCATTTGTGTTTTTGTGCACACATGTGTATTTCTCTATGTATATATGTGTACTCAGATTTTAAGCTACTTTTTTTTTTACACTCAAAGGCACTCGATCACTGAGCCATATCCCCACCCCTGTTTTGTATTTTATTTAGAAATAAGGTCTCACTGAGTTGTCTAACACCTCACTACTACTGAGACTGGCTTTGAACTCACGCTTCTCCTGTCTCAGCCTCCTAGCCACTGAGTAAACTTCTTTTGAGCTAGGATTCCTGGTTTGTGTTTTGTCAGCAATGGGAATCATGTTGCCTTCAGACATTAAATATATATGATTTGCGACTCCAGTGACTCTTAAGGTCAGAAACCATGCAGCACAAAACTTAATAAATGAATGCTACAATAACATTATTTCTGTTCATTCCAAAGTATCATAGGACCATGGATCTAACTAACAGCCCATTATAGTGTTCTGACTTAACCTTTGAAATGTCAATAAATTGGATTATAATGTAAGCCACTCTAAATGTTTTTGAAAGAAGAAGAATGAATGTTATATTGTCATGAATCTACCTCTGAGAAAGCTGTTTTTGTAACAGATACTTAATGCTTTTGCCTGTAACATAGTTTACTTGAATTTGCTATCTGCCCATAATCATATTTTCGCACACATGGAATGAATACCATGAGTGTAAAAAGTTAGAAACAGTTAAAAAAATAATTCACTCTTAAAACTCTCAACCCATCCAATTTCATGATCTTTGGCACCTTTAACTCCACAAAAGATTGATGATATCAGCCTGCATCAGCCCCGTGAGTACATTCCTGTGTAGATGTGGTAATTAATTATCAAGGTGAATAACACTGCTGGGCAATCATATTAGGAAAAGAGAACAACTAGAAACACAAGAAGCAATCATGTTGCAGTTTTTCCTTCTCACCCAGAAGAGAGAAGAGCCAAATAGAACCCTATCTAGGAACATCCTTCCTTTTGTTGATGATCTGAGAATTCTTGCTGAGCAATTTTTTTCCTACAAAGAGCTCATGCACACAACTCAATTAACCACAGCATTAAAAAATCTAGAAATACCAAACTCTGAAATCATCAGAGTCCAACTCTTTGTTGTATAAATTCAAACACAGATTTATGAGTACTTGCTTGTATAAGGGTCTCTGTCTGAGTCTCAGTGATCTCTTCCTTCTCAGAGACCCTGATGGTTATCTGGTGACTGTATTTGTATTTTTGTAGCTTTCCTCCAACCCTTGATAAATAATCTTGGGAGTGTTTGCACCTACATTAGTCCAATGAAATCTTCTTGGGCATTGGAAATTTGGAACAGACAGATCCCAAGAAACTTGTTTCTCAGGTTCTTGGAGCTCTGGAGTCCTTCCCTTGCTGAGTTGTGTGATTCCCCAGCTCTCTTTGTTATCCTAATGGCATTTGGGAACAGACAATACCAAGGCAAAAAAAGGTTGGAAAAATACCAAGTTGTGGCCAACCTTTGGTAAAATGTAAAGCTTCCCATAGTGATAATCAATTGTATGGCTTATACCTATTGATTGCTGAGTGGATTGATCATAATAGATTACAACAGTAATTATGTTTTTTAATAATTTTGGAGTTTTTAATTTACTCATAACTATAATAACCATATATATGAGATATTTGTTTATCTTCTTGATAATGCTTTTTAACTGTGCAAATTGCTTTATTAAAACTCCAGACCCTCCAACTTGTGAACCAGTGATTCAGTATAAGATTTTAATGCATGTCCTTATTTTGATATGAAGTGGTTAAATAACCAGATGACATGTGTGTGTCTGAAAATGTAAATTAAGTGGCATATGCTGACCAAAGGGACACAAATAATATCCTCAATGATCCCTAAAGCTCTTTAATGGCTCTACAAATACCTGATTTTAATTTCATTTTAAAATATTATAATTAGACTAAAATAGAAAGCATACACATTTTAATAATCCCTATGCACATAGTAGTACATTCAGAACCAATATAATATTAACTTTGCTATCAGGTTAACTTATGGTATATGGAGCACCAAGTAAAGCTTCCTTCTAATCTGTCATTAAGTGCCAATCACCCATGAATGCCCTTGAACTATGTATAAAGATTCATTGATGGTAAGGTGGTTCCTTGGCACAAGTGTTGGAATTCTTACTGTTTTTTGTTTTTGTTTTTGTTTTTGTTTTTTTCATTGTTGTTGTTTTCCTCAATTCAGGGTAGCCCATTTTTGGTCATATAAGATTGTTAAAAGCAAGTAAGTCCTTTACAATTTGTTAGGATTTTATCAACAATATGTAAATAAAATAAAACACACAAAAATAAATTGGTGCTAATAGGAAAGACCATAGTATTTAATATAAATAGTCCTGACTTTCAAATTTGTGTGCCCACTGAAATAGATACAACATTTGAATTTCTAAGGTAATTTTATATCAACAAATATGTTTTTTTCATTTGTACTTCGTATATTGAGGTTGCCTATAAAGTTTCATTTTATTAAAGGATTCCACAGAGAAAAAATGTTTGAAAAGCACCATTGTAGTAGGGTTTCTTAACTTAAGCACCATTGATAGTTTAGAAGAGATAACTTTTTGTTCTTGGGGACTCTCCTGTGTGTTATGTGATTTTTAGTGACAATTCTGGCCTCCATACACCAATTCCAGTATCAAACTCCAGACCTAGCATAAAAATTTAAAATGCGGATACTGTCAGTGTCCTCTATGAAAGCAAACTTATCCCTGATCTAGAAACGTTATATAATCACAGGATCATAGGGTTAGCCACACATTATTTTACATTCTCACAATTCCTTTACCCATCAAGAGCCATTAAAAAAAGAATATAGTAGACAGAAAATTTTAAAAGTATTTTAAAATATTTATTGTGTCATTTCATCTAAAGTGTTGAAATACTATACCAACTATAAAAGTTATATTGTAGAACTTCATTTTCAGACAACAAATGATATTTTTGATGTATTTATTGTTAAGTGAATAAATTTGAATTAAGCAACCCATATGTTCATGGGAACAGGAAAAAAGAAGCAATATGGTTAAATCCATTTATGTGTAAATTCTGGAATGCAATTAGTCTTCAAATTTTTTGCAAAACACTTTGAGAAAACATTTTAACTTTAAAAACTCCTGTGTTCCCACCTAACACTCAAATAAATTCAATTAAATTGACCAATGTCTTGCCTAAGAAAGAATTCAAAAGTAATGTACAAATGTGAACTTTTATTTGGTAAAGAAAGTCAAAGAAAAATTGGAAAAGACTAAGGTTTTTCCTAATAATGTCTTTAAAAAGTTACCTATCTTTCTACTGAGTTAAAATAAGTGACCACATCAATAACTCACCTTGGCAGCCTCAAAACTGCAATGGCTCTGATGTATAATTAAAGAATATGCATATGTATATGTGGTGTTTATATGCCATGTGCCACATAAAGTTTGGTCAGTGAGGGATCAGACACATGATAGTGATTCCATGAGACTACATAGGAGCTGGAAACTCCCTATTGCTTAGTGAATTGAAGTGGTTCTAACATCATAGCCAATGATCACAACACCTTGCTCACATGTTTATGGTGATGCCGCTATAAACAAATCTACTGTGCTACCAGCCACGTGAAATTACAGCACATACAAATATATAAGGCACATAATACTTCATAATGATAATAAACTATTATACTGACTTATATGTATTTACTACACTATATCATTATTTCAGAGTGAACTCCCACTCATAAAAATAGAAGACATAACTATGCTTCTATTCCCATAAAGTATTTCTAGAAAATTTCAGAAGTAACTGCTGAGAATTAAGGTAGAGATAAAACTAGTTATTAAATTTTGATCTTTTGAATTCTTTAAATTGTTATTACATTTTGTAGGGGAGGCTCACTTAATTTTTTAAAAAAATACTATTTTAATTCCACAGTGGTATCAAAAATTTGTAAGAGTGTATGAACCATATGAATTTCAGTTATTTTCAGACTCTACACACCAGGAAACCATCTCAAGTAAGAGAAAATGGGGAGATAATGGAAGTTGAGGTAGGATATCTACAGTCAAGATCCCAGAGTTTTGCATAAGTGTATCAGCTCTACAGGAACTGACAAATATTGTGTAGACTCTGATTCTAAGACAGTGTTTCTTCCCTGATTATGAACTACCTGCTGAACATAAGTGGACTAGGGCCTCAGATATTAATCTAAGAGATCTCTCTAATAGTAGGGAATATGAGACATCATAAATCACAGGAAGCTGGTTTCATTGTTGTTGTATTATGTTATGGCAGGAGAGAAAGGTAAGCTTTGGTGCATAATATAGATTCTTCCTGTTCATTAATTCTGCAAATATTGGCAGAGACATTGCAAGTATACTAGTAAACGCATAAAGTGCCATGAGATAATAATAATTGTAATAATGGCCATCATTTAGGGAACCTCTACTAAGTACAGGGCACTGGGCTAAGAACTTTGCACACATCAACTCTTAATCCAGAGAGCAATCCTAAGTAGTAGGTGTTTGATTGATGAAGACACTGAGCCTCCTGGATATAATTTAACCACACAAGAACACAACATAAGTGAGAAAAAAAGCTAAGCCTCAACCCAATCTGGCTATCTTCAAAATCTTTAATCACAAGATTTTTTTACACAGCTTTATCTTGGTATCATTGACATATGGTTATTAATGGATAGTGAATTAATTACATTAATTATGAATGTGATATAATTCTCAATAAAGTACTAACAAACTAAATTCAACCGCATATTAAAAAAATCCTACACTATGAATTTATTCCTAGGATGCCAGGTTGGTTCAACATACACAAATTAAGCATTGCAATATACCACATTAATGGAATGAAGACAGAAGCTATGTGATGATCTCAAAAGATGCAGAAAAAAAATCATTTGACAAAATATGATATCTCTTTATGATGAAGCCTCTCAACAAAATATGAATAAAAGGAACTTATCTCAATATAATAAAAATTATATATGAAAAACTCAGAGCTATCTTCACAATCAATGGGTCTTGAGATAAAAGCTAAAGATATCCTACTTCCTGACTTCAAATTATAATGCAAACCTGTAATAATCAAAACATTATAGTTATGGCATGAAAACAGATACATAAACCAATGAAACAGAGTAGGAGAACCCAGAAATAAAATCATATATTTATAATTTATCATCAACTGATCTTGAACAGGAAGCTAGGAACACAAAGAGGGAAAGGATAGTCTCTTCAACAAATGGTGTTTAAAGAAGTGGATATCCATGAGGAAAAAAAATTGAAATTTGGCTCCTATTCACAACTCATCTCAAAATGGATTAAAGAATTAACTTAAAAATTGAAACATTACAATTTCCAGTGGAAAACACAGGAGAAACCACTATGGCATTGGCCTTGGCAGTGATGTTTGATACCAAAATAAAATAAAAGCACAAATAGGCAGGTGAGATAACATCCAATTAAAAAGCTCTGCATAGCAAAGGGAAACATCAGTAAAATGTAAAGGCAACCTATGGAATGGGAGAAAATACCTGCAAACTTTATATATTATTAGAGTTTAATACTCAAAATATTTTAAAAACTCATACAACTCAATGCCAAAATACAAATAAGCTGGGCCAAGGACTTAAATAGACATTTCTTAAAAGAAAATATAAAGATGGTCAACAAGCATATGAAAAAGGTCCTCAACATTTCTAATTTATCAAAACCATAATGAGATATTATCTCATTCTTGTTAAGATGATTATTACAAGAAAGAAAAAAAGTTAAATTTTGTTTAGGATATAGTGAAAAGAAAAGCTTTGTACACTGTTGATAAGAATATAAAGTACAACAACTTTGATCTTGTTCAAAATTCCTTCACTCATTTGGGGTCTTTTTTGATTCTATAATAATTTTAGGATTTTTTTCTTCTATTTATTTTTGTACAAAAATGCAATTGGATTTTGATAGAAATTTCATTGAACCTAGAAATTGTTTTGGGTGAGATAGACATTTTTGACAATATTAATTCTTCTAAGTCTATGATATGGGATGTCTTCCCATTTGCTTGTCTTTTTAAATTTCCTTCATTAATATTTTATTATTTGCAATGTAGAGGTTTTCCTTCTCTTTGGTTAAGTCAATTCCTAAACACTTTGTTATTGCTAAGGTAAATGTACAAGTTTTCTTAATTTCCCTTTCAGAGATTTAGTTGTTGATGTGTAGAAACACCACTGATTTTTTCATATTGATTTTGTATCCTGAAAATTTACTGAATTCACTTGCTAATTCCAACAATTTTTTGGTAGAGTCTTCAGGGTTTTCTATGGATATGATCATGCCATCTGCAAACTGATAGTTATACTTATTTCCTTCTGATTTGGATGTCTGATTTCCTTTTCTTACCTGATTGCTCTGACTGTGACTACCAGTGAACAGCAGTGGTGAGGTTGGGTGTCCTTGCCTTGTTTCAGATCTTATAGGAAAAGCTTTCCATTTCTCTGCATCTACTGAGATGGTTAACCAACATTTATTTTGTTAATAGGATGTATCATGTTAATTGATTTTTCCCTTAACCTCTTTTCCGTTGGCTTCTGTTTTTTGTTTTTACCTCAGCTTCTGCTAATTGCTTTGTATCCATATGTGCATCCTAGGATTAAATTCCACTTGGTCAGTGTACAATCCTTTTAATATGCTTTTGAGTTCAGCTTTTCAGTAATGTAAGGTTTGTGTATCTATTCATCAAGGATATTGGCCTTTAGTGGGTTATTGGGCGGGGTAGGGGTGTTGTTTTGTTTTGCTTTCTGTTGTTGTCATTGTTGCTTTTCCTTGTATTCTATTTGCCTAACTTTGGAATCAGGGTGATGCTGGCCTCATAAAATAAGTCTTAGAAACCAGATAAAGACACATCAAGGAAAGAAAACTATAGAAAATATCCCTGAAGAAATAAGATGCAGAAAATCTTAAGAAGATTGGACATAGTGACCAATTGGTTTTTCTCAGGGATGCAAAGACAGTTTAGCATACACAAATCAGTAATTGTAATCCATCACATAAATAGAATTAATTATAAAATCGCATAATCATTGCAATGGATGCAGAGTAAATCTTCAACAAAATCCAGCACCCACTCATGATAAAAAAAAAAGCACTAAAGAAGTGAGGATAGAAGAAACTTACCTCAACATTGTAAAGACTATATATGACAATCCCGAAGCCAACATCATAGTGAATAGGGAAGAACTGAAAGCATTTCCTTTAAAATCTGAAACAAGACAAGGATGTACACTCTCACCACTCCTACTCAATATAATACTAGAAATTCTTCCAAGAATCATTAGGTAAGAGAAGGAAATAAAAGAGGAAAAATAGAAAAGGAAGAAGTCAAATTATTACTCTTTACGGATGATATGATCCTATACTTAGAAGATTCAAAAGACAACTAGCACTAATAAGCAAATTCAGCAAAACAGCACATTAAAAAATCAACATACAAAAAACATCAGCATACAAAAATCAATAGTTTTGCTATTCCCAATAATGAATCGACAGAGAAAGAAATTAGGACAACAATTCTATTCACAATAACCTCAAAAAAGAAATAAAATAAAATACCTAGGAATAAATCTAGCCAAGGAGGTGAAACACTTCTACAATGAAAACTACAGAACATTGAAGGAAGAAATTGAAGAAGACCTTTAGAAGATGGAAAGACTGCTCATGTTCTTGGTTAGGCAGAATTAAGATTGTTAAAATGGTCATACTACCAAAATACCAAAAGTGATTTGCAGATTCAATGTAATCCCTATCAGAATATCAATGACATTCTTCACAGAACAAGAAGAAACACTTCTAAAATTTATTTGTAAGAATAAAAGATCCAGAAAAGCAAAAGCAATTCTAGGCCAAAAAAAACAAACAAACAAACAAAAAAAAACAATGCTGGAGATATCACAATACATTACTTCAAATTATTCTACAGAGCTATAGTAACAAAAATTGCGTGGCACAGGCATTAAAACACACACATAGAGCAATGGCACCAAATGTACAAACCACACTTCTACAGTCATCTGATCCTTAACAAAGGTGCTAAAAACATACACTCAAAAAAAGACATCCTTGTAAACCAATAGTGCTAGGAAAACTGGTTATTTGTACATAAAAGAATGAGACTAGACCTTATCTCACCCTGCACAAAAGTTATGGAACAAAGACTTAGGAATTAGACCAGAAACTACACAATTTCTAGAAGAAAACATAGGGTCAACACTCCAGTATACAGTCACGGGCAATGACTTTCTCAGTAGTACCCCTAAAGCTCAGGAAGTAATGCCAAGAGTTAATAAATGGGATGACATCAAATTAAAAAGCTTCAATATAGCAAATAAAATAATTAAGAATATGAAGAGAGGATCTACAGAATGGGGGAAAAAATCTTTGCTAGCTACTTTTCTGACACAGGGTTAATATCTAGAATATATAAAAAAGATTTATACCAAAAAAATTAATAAAGGGGCAAATGAACTAAACAGACACTTCTTGGAAGAAAAAATACAAATAGCCAACAAATATATGGAAAAATCTTCAACATCATTACTAATCAGGGAACTGCAAATCAAAACTATGCTGAGATTTTATTTCAATCTAATGAGAATGGTAGTTATCAAGAATACAAATAACAATAAATTCTGGAGAGAATAAGGAGAAAAAGGAACACTTTTATACTGTTGAGGTGTATAAATGAGTACAACCACTATGGAAATCAGTGTGGAGGTTTCCCAAAAGACTAGGAATGGAACCAGCACATGATTTATCCTAA
This sequence comes from Urocitellus parryii, assembly GCF_045843805.1. Lineage (NCBI taxonomy): Eukaryota > Metazoa > Chordata > Mammalia > Rodentia > Sciuridae > Urocitellus > Urocitellus parryii. The sequence goes on along the minus strand of NC_135540.1, from coordinate 108,399,030 downwards.
AGAATTAAAGGAATCATACTTAGTGATACATATATACTTGTGTATATAGCAGCACAATTCACAATAGCCAAACTATGGAGCCAGTCTAGGTGTTCATTGATGGTTGAGTGGATAAGAAAATGTGGTATATATTGGTATATAATTGGTATATAATGAATAAAATGTGGTATATATACACATGAAGACAAACAGAATTATGTCATAGGCAGGAAAAATGGATAGAACTAAGTGAAATAAATCAAACTTAGGGACCAGGGAGAGGAGGAAAGAAAAGAGGGAAATACTGGGAAATGATATTGGTCAAATTATATTGTTACATATATTGTTATTGTGCATGTATCAATAAGTAACCACAAATCCCACCATTATGTACAACTATAAAGCACCAATTAAAATATGTTAAAAAAATGAGTGTTGAAGAGTTCCCTCTTCTATTAATTCTTATTTGAATGTATGATAAAACACTCACCCATGAGGCCATCTGGTTCTGGGCTTTTCTTTCTTGAAGGTTTTGATTACTAATTTAATCTCCTTGTAATGTTCAAACTTTATTTCTTCTTGAAACAGCCTTGGCAGTGTATATATTTCTATGAATTTATTCATAGCTATTTATCCATCTAGGCTACCCAATTTGTTGATGTATAATTGTTCACAGTAGTCTCTTATGATCTCACAAACGTTTTGCGCTTTGTTTCTGCCACTTGGTAAACATGATTGGGGACTGGGAAGGCTGTGGAGGAAATATTAGCACTTTTCTGATGTCTTTTTCCTCTCTTACCCTGGCAGGATCACAACTACTGCCGCATGTATGATGGATCTTCGAAGATACCCTCTGGATGAACAAAACTGCACCCTGGAGATTGAAAGTTGTGAGTTACTTGCACAAGGGAATGAGAAAAAGAGATGTTTGCTTGACCCAATTTAATTCAATCTTTCACTGAGTTCACTGGGGCTAGAATGTTTTTAGCTGCAAACTTCTGCCAACTTTTTGAGGGATTTAGAGTCTAGGATATTTTCCCTTATATTTGTGGTTCAACGGTAGTATCGATGACATTATGTTTTGGACACCTAGGGAAAGCCCACTTATTTTAGCTCAATAATTTATAAACTCATGCTTTTTCCTTCTTAAGAGTGGAATTTCTTCCACAGCTTTCCAATAGCCAAGCTGCATTAATAATAGAGGAAGACATTTCAAATGAAGACTCTGTGCAAATGTTTTAAGTTGTAAAGGGTTGTAAATTGTCTTTTCCAAAAAGTTTGTGATAGAGTCTGATGCAAAAGATCTCTTTATTTATGAAACAAAGAAGATGATAAATGATACCTCATGAGGATTATACTTGGGTCAAAAACTTACTATTTTTGAGGTCAAGATTTTGGATTATCTTCTAGAACTGTTTTTTATTGATCAATTTCCTAATAATACGAATATTTTAATTGCCAAGATTTAATCCTGTTTGACAGTCTTAGCATTATGTCTCAGCCATCAACCTATAGGCATTTGAGCCCTCTAATTGTGAATACTAGAGATAGACCACTTCTTTGTTCTGAGAGGTGCAGAAAGTTGCAATAGAAAATTCAGGCTATTACTATATTACTTAATGTGATGTGAGAAACAGATGGCGTATTTAGACCATTAAATTCTTTCTAAATCTAAACATCAAGAAGGCAAGGGAAAACGGGGAAAAAAATCCAATTGACCCTACGGTCTTATTGAAAACAAATGTGTTTCCCTAGAATGTGACTAAATATTGAGCAACACCTTTAATTTTCCAGTTTCATAAAAGAAAAAATATAGAAATGAAGATATTTCTATAGAAATAGCTCTAAATTTAGACATAGAGATTGTTCTATTATCTCTGGAGTAAACAAGAAAATTCACAAACTATTATTTAATTAATAGTCTACCTTTAAAGCTCACTACATAAAGAAGGCCGTGAATACAGAAAGGTGTTAATAATGAGAGTATCAATGGTGATTTGGGGTTTAAATGCCAAAGATGATCAAATTCAAACCATAAAATCATTCATTAACTGATGGTTAATGATATTTTATAAATAAAGCAGATCTGTAGTTCAGCAATTAAGCTTTTACTTTTGTAACTGTGATACAAAAGACGGATAAACCACAGGTTACTTGGGCATGTAGGTTCTTTTGTCCTTCTGCTCTTCCATTGACTTGTGATTTTTTTCTTTTTTTACTTTGGCTTCTTGCCACGACCCCCAGCCGGCAAAGGAGGACACGACTCAGGATTCTTCTTTCAGCAGTTTATTCAGGCCTTGATTAGTGTATCATCTGCTAGCGCCCGCACCCCACACACCCAAGCACAGCCTGATAAAGCTCCCCGCATCCCAATCCCAAGCCGCCACGTGGACCTTTCTCATAGGGTGATAAGGGATTGCTCGCCAACTCTCCATATCAGGAGTTGTTTGTCACAGGCTACAGTGGAAGCCGGCGCCATCTTCTAATGGCGGCCACCGTCTATAAGTACGGCTCACCACAGCTTCTGCCATATAGAATTGGGACCTAACTACTTAAAATTCTAAGATCTATGGCTTTCATTTACTTCAAGAAACAATGAACTTTGATATGTACTTAAATTGATTCTATGTTTTAAATTACAAATATTGAAATTATAAGCATTTTCTCCCAAATTTCATATTTTATTTATAACAAATATTGAGTTTTCCTACTGTTATAGCTTAACATTTTTTTCCAAGTTAGCAAATTTCTTTCTTTTTTTTTTCCAGAGGGAGAAAGCTTATTTTTCTGTTTTTGCAATACTGGAGATTGAATCCAAGTCTTTGTGCATGCTAAGCAAGCACTCTGCTACTGAACCACATCCCCTGCCCTCTACACAATGCTTGAAATGAGCAAATATCTTTGAAAAAAAACTACTAAAGGTCACACATACACAAAGATAATCTGAACACCCCATATTTACTAAAGAAACTGAATCCATAAGTAATCACCTTATTAAAAAAAAATCACCAAGCCCTGATGATTTCACTGGTGGATTTTTACCAAAATTTAATGGAAGAAATTTTTTATTCATATTAGAAAATAGATGACTTTTAGGTTCACTTATCATATATGACCAAAACCAAATCTATAAGTGAAATAAAAATTAAACAAAATTTTCATGGAGCAAGAATTGAAGAAGGCCAGACAGTCAAATAGTACAAAATAATCATAAAACTTGGTGTCAGACCCAGGAATATGACAATCATTAAGGCATTTGGTAACATGCAATCAGTTACATAGACAGAGGAAGGAGCATCATCACTGGGATTCTAAAGTCAGCTAAGATGCCTGAGTGCATACAGATGCTAGATCGAGTTAATCCTGCAGCAGGTCATAGAACACCAGTCCCTAGATAGGCTTACATAAAGCAAAGCAGAAACCCATGCCTGAAAGAATTTGTGTAATGAAGATTTTATGAAAGCAGAAACTTCAGAAGGAGGGGAAGAAAACATGGATCTGCCTTCAATTTGCCGAACTGAAGCAAATCATCATATAAAACCTCAGTTTAAAAAAAAAAAAGTATTCTAACAACATTTGAGAAAGGATGGATCTGAAACTCTGAAAGATAAAATCACTTATCCAGGCCACCACAGGGCAAGGATAGTGGTAGCTTGGGAATTCAAACCCAAGTGCTCTACTCTCCATCACAGAATCCTGCAATCAACACATAAGCAAGGGACATAGCCTCAGTACCTGGAATTGGAAACACTCTCAGCTAAGTTGGTAACACTGAATCACTAAGGACTGGTCTGTACTTCCCCAAATTACTCCTGACAAAAGTCAAAATAGACCCCAAAATAGGAAGCAGAATCTTAAATTTTAGGTCAAGAGTCAAATAAGTATAGCTGCAGAAAGAAGGGAGCTATTGACTCAGAAAGCAAGCAGGCATTGACTCCACTGCCGTTTCTCTTAAAAAAAAAAAAAAAAAGCCTTATATGCCTTCTTAACAACAGGTAAACCAATACAAAGAAACAGCTTTAAGCAACATTGTCAATGTTATGGAGTCCACATGAGCTTTATTTGTTTCTTCCCTAAGTACCTAAGGACACAACATAGTGCTAAGCATTAATAAATACTGAATTGCTTGTTCATCCATTTTATCATTTCACAAAGAAAGGTGTCATTTGGAACAGCTTTCCCTGAGTTGACAATGTACCAACACTACGACTGAGCTTAAAAGCAATTACAAATCAGAGGCTTTAGTGCTGGTTGAGAAATAAGAATGATAAAGTAGACATTCCACTGATACAAGATTGAACCAATTACACTTTTTTTGTGACCAGTGGAGTGGAAATTTTGCCTATATTACAAAATATACTAGTTTGTATGCTCTTCCCATCCAAGGCTGGGGAAATGTTTTCCTTCAATGGGTCCTTTGAGACAAATTAAAGATGTTTTGCTTATCTTTAATGTCATCTAATCAAGGAAAATTGGAAAGGCCATAAACCCTTGTTAAATTGAAAATTTACTTGAACTTGGAGCAGATTAATAGCTTCATAGCCCTGGGATGCTATAAAATGAGTTAATGGCATATAGAAAAATCAATCAAAGAATTTTGTATAAAGAAGATTTGGAATTTGAAATCAATAAAGCTATCATGGGAATGTTGGATAACCACAGGCCTCGTGGAGATGTGGACACGGCCTAGGACAACAATCTTGGAGGAATAAGGTGTCTTTTTCCATTTTCTGCTGTATAAATTGAGGAAAATCTTTACCCTAATCTTACCTGCTCATTTTCAGCAGGTGGGTGTGACCTCTCACTACCCTCAAAAAAATGTCAAAGCCAGTTCAAGATTGAAATCTGTGTTCTCATTCATCTTCTTCTAAACCTCCTTGTTCACCAAGCTGATTTAACTAACCCTTGCATTTCAATTCTTTTCATAGACTGTTCCTGCCCTCAGTGATCAGGATATCATTTCTTTCTTCTTCCTCTGAAAAGGGATAATCTGAACCCAATTATCTCACCCCTAATTATCTCAGATTCCCAATCTTGCCCTTTCTACTTATCTTTTTTCATAGCCTATAAACAAGCTGACAACACTTCTCATCATAAAACACTATCCCTGAACCTCCCTTAATGCCCCTCCTTTCTTTTTTTCCAAACCACTTGAAAAAATGGTTTATGTCTGTTGTCTATTGCCTCAACTTCCTCTCAATTTACTGCAATTTGGAACAAATCTACCTATCTCCCACCTCTAGTATAACATTTCCCAGAAGATCACAAAGGGCCTGCTTTCTTTCCATCTTTGTTCCAGTGACTCTCAGATTTTTAATCTCCCAGCTCAAATCTCCTCTAAGTCCTGGACTTAGAGGATGTATGTAGCCCTTTTCCTAGTATATCTATTTTCATGATTTATAGGCATCTTAATTTGTTCAAAATTTAATTCTAGGTTTTACCTTCCCAAATAAGTTTCTTCTTATCTAGTCTCCTTAATCTCCACCCAATCAGAGTCTGAGGACTAATTACTCACACCTCCCTCTCATTCACAATCCTTTCCTCCAATCCATTGTCAAGTACCTGTGATATATTTAACAAGACCTTCCATTTCTCTCGGACACTGCTGCCACCAGTGCACACCACACTGCCATGACTTCACACCGGGATCATTGTGGCAGTCTCTTTATCATCTCTTTATTGGTCCTCATGCTTTCACTCTTGACTTCCTCCAACCCAATCTCTACCTGGATACCAGAGTGTCCTCCATAACATGCCAATTGGATCATATCCCTGCTGTATTTAAAAAGATTCAGCCTTCTCATTTCACCGAGAAAACTGTCCAGGCTTCTTAATTTCACTTTTAAGTTTTTGTGACTTACCTCAATATCTTCAATCTCATCTGTAGTCATTCTCCCCCACTTTTTAAAAATTACACTGAACTTCAACACCAAGGACTCCTTTCTTTCTTGTAGATTTAGTACTCTCATGTTTGTGTTCTCTCTCTCTCTCTCTCTCTCTCTCTCTCTCTCTCTCTCTCTCTCTCTCTCTCTCTCTGTTTTTGCCCCATCCCCCATAGTACTTTACCACTGAATCCCCAGGCCTTTTTTTTGGAACCTCCAGAGACAAGATTTCACTAAATTACTGAGGCACTAAGTAATTGCCAAGACTGGCCTCAAATTTGTGATCTTCCTGACTCAGCCTCCTGAGTCGCTGGGATTATAGGCATGCACCACCCAGCCTGGCTCACAAATTCAGTTCTTACCTCATGATATTACCATCTTGTTGCTTCCATTGCTTCAGGTCAGGATGCTTTTTCCCAATTTAATCATTTAGGTGTTTCCCAGCTCATTCTTCAGAAGCTTTCCTGGTCACTCAAGTCTGGTTAGGTAGCCCTAGTTACTGTTTCTATGTGCCCTATTTATTTGGGATTCATGATCTATGATTGTGTCCTTCAAAATCTGTATGTTGAAACATAATAACTATTGTGATATGATAAGAAGCTGGTACTTTGGGTGGATGTTTTATTAATGGGGTTATTGCTCTTATAAAAGAGGCCATAGAGAGCTGCCTTTTCCCTTCTACTACATAACCAGAAGACACCACATGTGAAAGAGAAATTGGGCCCTTGCCAGCTACTGTACTTTGCTTGGACTTCTCAGCCTTCAGAACTGTGACAAGTATATGCCTGTTGTTTGTAAGCTATCCAGTTGATGGCATTTTGTATAGCTGCCCAATGGACTAAGATGTTCATGTAACACTTCGTACTTTGTGGGGCTTTTTTTTTTCCATATTTACTGCTTCTTCCCCTATAGATTATAAGCTCTGGGAGGGAAGGGATTATTGCTTTGTTCACTGCCCAATACCTAAATCCTAGACTAGCATTTGATTATAAGTATTTGTGGCATGAATGTATGTTAAATTTCTTAGCTCCAAATTTTTTCCACTCTTGTGAATTTTAGAAGATGAGCATAGTTTTAGCTTTTCAGATAATATTTAAAGTACAGAGTTTTTACTTGCAATAAAAATACGATTTCAAATATACAAGTTTATATTCATGCTTTAAGAGTATCTCAAAACTCAAGTAAATGTGTCAACCAAGAGCCAGATAGAGAAAAACCTAGCATTTTAATTACTTTAGGGATCTCGGTAGACTGATAAACATCTTGAAACACTATGAATTATTTTTGCTTTATCATAAGTCATTAATTATCTGTGTGTTTCCTACCTGAACTTGAACCAAGTTATCAAAGACAAAATTCAGTGAAATCTGGTTATTTTTATACTTGTTTCTTGTAAAAATAATTTGATGACTTTCAATGTAGGCATTGTCTTAATGTATTAAATTTAATGAACCATCCAACCAATCTGTCTCTTAGACTCATAATATTGTCATCTTTTAATTTAAACATTTTAGTAGTCTCAATATATATACAGAATTTCAAGTAGTAGTCATTTCTGGTTATTTTCAAAATAGAATTGTTTTCTTGTCCATAAAAATAGCAGGTGATAAAAACAATGTATCTGCCTAAAAAAACAGCTTCGCCTAAATGTAGAAAATTGTAAAGTCTCCATCGCCGCCTGCATGGGGAGGGAATAGGTAACCATTGGAGGTATGGGCCTACTGGAAATAAAAACTCTGAAAAGTAATATTAAGAAATAAACACAAAAGATGAGAAATATATTATTCAAAGTGCGAGCATTGACAGGTGGAAGAGACCTGATGGGTCTGATCTGCACTAAGGGAAAAGCCCTCAAATGCTTTATTGATAATGAAACACATCAAAGGGAATCAGTGAGAAGCTTCTTCAGGAAAATAGGATGAAATGGTGAAAACAAGTTGTCAGGGGCTTGGTAGATTACGCCAAGTGGCTACATTTGAACTTAGGGCTGTGAGCTAAGGCAGGGCTCCAGCATGATCTGAGCTTTTCTTGAATTTTACCCAGGAGTTCCCAGAAAAGCAACCTCCCTGCCTTATGATGGCTCAAACAAACTCATAATTCACACACAGCTTCCAACAGTAAGGTTTACAGAATTGAAATAATACATTTTATTAAGTAATGTGCTATAATAGCACCTGGAAATAAAATCACAGTAAGTACAGTGTCCAGACAGAAGATAAGAATACGTCTGTAAGCCTGCTCTTATATGGCCACATCTGAAGAACTGTATCTAGTTTCTAAGGCCATGTAAGATAAGTTTACACAGAGGGAAGAAATGGAGATATCTGGGAAGGAAAATTTAGGAGTCAGAACTTCCATTTTTTAATATTTTAACCACTATGATATAAAAGAGAAACCTTATGTTTGGAGATGTTCAGTGCATTAGTACAAGTTCTCCAGGGTAGCAGAACCCTAAGAACCCTATAGCCAATAAGTGGGACTGGGGTGGGGGGATGTGGAGAAAGAAAGATTGTGAGTGGCTCATGCAATTTTGGAGACTGACAAATCCCAAGATCCACAAGGTGAATCAGCAAACTGAAGAGTCCATGGTATAGTTTGCGTCTCAGTCCAAAGACTTAAGACCAATTATAGCTGATGAGATAATTCCAGTCCAAAGCTCACCAAACTCAAGTCCCAGGAAAAGCCAGTGTTTCAATTTGAGTCCAACTGCCCTAAAAATGCAGAAGTTCCAATTTGAACATAGGCAGGAGGAATTCTCTCTTATATAGAGGAGCACCAGTCTTTTTCTCTATTCAGACCTTTACTTAGTTGGATGAGGTCCATCAAGTTAAGCTGGCAACCAAATGTCATCCAAAACAATCCCACAGAAATACCCAGAATAATGTTTGACCAAATATTCCAGTTACCTTGTGGCCCAGTCAAGTTGACATGCACAATGAACCATCACACCCAGAGCATTGGACTTGAACACGTTTAGTTCAGTTCTGCTAATGTGTCTTAAGGGGTAACCCCATGGTTCTCTGTGTAAGCGAATACTGGGGATTCAGCAGCAACCAGACAGTGGGCACAAGTTTCAGGAAGGTGGATTTAGAATGTAAGAGAAATTATTTTAAATGAGTAGCAGCGCCCATTCAAGAAATGTGTCCCCGCTTAAGAAAGAACTTCCCTTCCTATTGGGATATGCCAATTAATTGGAAGTCTTACCTCAGTGAGAGACCAGTTTAATTTTATAACCTTCAAGGTTTCTTTCAGCACCCAAAAAACTCTTGGAGTTCATTCAATTTAGTTACATCACTAGCAAATTACTTTGTCTGCCTAAAATGTTGGTTCTCAAATGATTCTGATTTATAAAGGAACGTTGAATATAGAAAAAAGTTATGAATACATGAACATATAAATACTCACAAAAATATGAAATATAGGACAATTACTAGCAAAAGCCTTTGAACCATTCTTACTTTATTGCTGCCTGCCAGATCATTAATTCTGATCTGAAATAATTTAAAAATAGCATCTACAACATGCTGCACACTTTCTATTCATGGTTGCTAACCACCAAAAATAACAGAAGTAAATTGAACTTCATGAATGATTCATGGCTTCCCTTGCTTTATGTCCCCATTGTCAAGGAAATTAGCAGCATTGGATATCTCCTTAGATAAATTTGATTTTGCCATATTCAGTAGACTACTTAATGAAAATGAATATTTCAAATTTATGTTCATAGAAATGTTAATGAATTTTAGTGCCTGTAGCTTTTTGATGAGCCAGAGGGGTGGGTGTAGGGAGGAAGAGAATGTTTTCTGAATTAATTTATTCCTTTTTCCAGCCTGCTTCTTTGAAACTGTGAAGAAGTACTCCCTCTACAAAGTCTCTGATCTTTTTTAAGTTATAAAATAAAAGCCAGTGGGAGAATGGAGTTCCTTTTATGAAAATTAGTTTTGCAATCAATCTGACTGCAAAGTTAGCCTTATAGCTGCTCACTTCTATACCCTATAGACAGTTTATTTTCCATGAATGGAGAATAAACTGGTAAAGATATCTCTAATTAACGGATTTAAGGTTCTAGAAGTTTCTTCTTGATATTTTTTGGTACATAACCATCTTGCTACTAACTTCCTGAAAGGAAGTATAAAATAAGGTTTATTATTTTATTTAAAAGTTGTAGGTATTAATCACATAATTAAAGGTATTTTATAGTGAAACTCTGATCTTCTAGAACAAGACATCTTTGCTAAACTACCAGCTTTTATTCATTTGGGATCCAAACTTGATGATAATAATAGCTTGATGATAAAAAAATTATATATTTATAGGACAGGTGCCTTACAAAAATTTCCCACTGAATTCTCCTCACAAAAAAGAAATCAAAGCAACAAGGTAGTCACAAAATTGTGGTAGTCAGAGTGGGACTTGAACTCTGGCACTCTGACCTGTGAGTCTAAGATTTAGCCCTTATATTATAGCTGCTTAATAAAACTGCTTCTGCTTACCATTCTCATAAGTTCCTTTCCTCTAGCTTCACCATTATCTGAGCTGGGTGGGTTTTAGGTTCTATCAAGGCACAAAGCAAATACCTGAGAACAAAGCAAATTTTAATCGGTCCTTCTCTCAGTTGAACTCATCCCAGTTCAGTTCTTAAGATGGCTTTTATCTTATGACATTCTGGCCACATAAATTGAATAATGATATATTTTAACATCCCTTATTTTACCAGATCACACAGTGATCAGAGATTCTTTCTCTTCTACATAGCTACAGATACTCTTCCCCAATCAGTATAATGCTGGGGAGTCTGACAACTTCGATGTTCCTGTTGTTTTAAAATCATTCATTGCTCAGAGTGGTCACACATGAATATCTAAAGCCATAGAAATGGACATAATCTCACGAGGAGTCTTGACTTGAAATGTTCTGTCAACCATATCTACATGGGAACCATGAAACCATGTAAATACTTTAGTTTTCACTTTGATGTCAATGTCCACAGTTAAATTGCTTTATTCTTAAGATCAAAAATGTTAAAAAGGAGTTTTAAAAATAATTGAACCCATCACTTCACTACAGACTGATAGAATCAGAATTTGTGGAAGACGGGTCCTGGTGTGAGCATTTCATGCTTCCCAGGTAATTTCAGTAAGCAGCCAAGTTTGAAAGTCACTGTTTTAAGGCCTCTATGCTCTGATTTTTTTTGCTCCTCTCTCTTTTTAACCTCTTCTAGTAGACCCAGTTCTCTAAATGGGAAGCAGAATGGAACCGTAGAAATAAGAGAAAAAAGTACAACAAAGAGCAGAAAATAGCATGATTTTCAAAGGAAAAAATCATGGAAATGATCAAAAGAGAAATGTTAAACTATTCTTTACTTAGGCACTCCAAGAGATGCTTCAAATTTTCCTTATTCAAAAGTGCATGCCTTGAAATAGATGTGATGGACCTTGCCACACCTTGGATTCTGTGCTTCAAGTGAATATTCAATCACGTAATAAGAAGCTATTACAGGCTACTACTGTATTTTAAATGAAGGTGTGTGTGTGTGTGTGTGTGTGTGTGTGTGTGTGTTTGTAAGAGAGAGAGAGAGAGATGTTAATATAAATTTGATCAATGAGACATAAATTTATATAATGATGCTGTGGGAGGGTGAATTACATTCTCAGGAGAGAAAGCCATGGGCATGTGCCATGTTAGTAACATTCTCTATCAGAGAAAAAAAAAAGAACTGGCTAAAATTTACACTTGAGTAAATATGCAGCAATAGGCCTTTCAAGAATAGTATTTCAAACTGCAATCAAGCACAGTCTATTTCTTTCAACCATAAAAAATAAGATAAGAACAACTTCTTTGTTAATCCTCATGCCTCCTCACCATGTAGGCATTGACTGTTCTCACTTGATTGTGTAGAAAGGAAGATTTCTCCCAGAGCTTCTGCTACAAGACTACCTTGATTCCAAACTGATTGTGCTCTCAGTACTCATATTATGTAGATGTACTATTCAGGCAAAAAAAAAAAAGTTTTTTTCTGCTGGATGGAGCCAACTGCTGGATGTTCTCATCTTAGAGCTCTCAGCACAGACACCATCCCTGTCTGGCAGCTCCTTGCAATACTTGTCAAACACCACGCTCAGAGGAAGAGCTGGTAAAAATGCAGATTCTGGTTCAGTGAACCTAGTAGAGGCCCGATGATTTGTATTTTGAGCACAATTCAGATGATGATGATGCTGTTGATTTATAGAACACAATTTAAGTTGTAAGAATCAGGGGAAAAAATCTCTACTCAGGGTGAAGTTCAGGGTCTCACCTATGCTCCTTAATCTACTTACCCAGCCTGTTTGCTCCCTACTGTGGTTTAAATAATTAGCTAAAAGCCTTTGTCATACTGTTTGCTCAGCAATGGAATCAAGAGAATTTGAGTTTTAAATTAATTGAGACAGAAAAGCCATTTTCTGGTGACCTGAATAATTCCCAAACACTGAAATCTTCTGATCAACTCAGATTTGCTAAGTTCCTTGGGTATGTAATATTTATGGCTCACTTTTGCATTTTGGAGGATTCTCAGAAATGTAATATGTTGGTAGTATCTTTTTTAAAAATATTTTTTAGAAGACAAATGCTCTACCAACTGAGGTACAACCCCAGCCCTGTTGGTAATACTTTTAGTACAGTAAAAATAATATTTGAGCCAGGTGAGGTGGCACACACCAGTAATCCCAGAAGCTCAGGAGGCTACAGGCAGGACGATCCCAAGTTGAAAGCTGGTCTTAGTAATTTAGAGAGGCCCTCAGCAACTTAACAAGATCCTGTTTCAAAATAAAAATAATAAGGGCTGAGGATGTGGTGTAGTGGTTAAGCACCTTTGAGTTCAATCACTGGTAGCAAAAATAATAATAATAATAATAATTGGGTGAATGTTTTATAATGTAGGAAGTACTTAATTTTAATAAATAAAAAATAATAGACTCTCTATTTGACTTTTCCTTCAAATAGATTTTTTTTTCCTTACCAGAGATTGAATGCAGGGCTGCTTAACCACCAAGCCACATCCCCAGCTCTTTTTTTATATTTTGTTAGCAACATGGTCTCACTAAGTTGCTTAGGGCCTCACTAAATTGCTGCAGCTGGGTTTGAACTTGAGATCCTCCTGCCTCATCCTCTGAGTGGATGGGATTATAGGCATGTGCCACCACACCCAGCTACAAATAGAGTTTTGTTTTTTAATTTTAATTTTTTTAGTTGTAGTGGACACAACACCTTTATTTTATTTATTTATTTATTTTTATGTATTGCTGAGGATCTAACCCAATGCCTCATATGTGCGAGGCAAATGCTCTGCCACTGAGCCACAATCCCAGCCCTCAAATAGGGGTTTTAAATGGAAGGAGGAGAAGGTGGTAGTTCTGCTATCTAGAGGCCTGGAATTCAACGAATCATTCCGAAGAGTGCAATTTTTCAGACATTATTTTAATCATTGTTGATGTAAATCTTTTTCAATAGAGAATTCTGAGGATGATTTGCCCTTTTTGGTGACTCAGAGTCATAATTGTAAACATTTCTCATGATGTGCTAAAGCTCTTGCCTCATATGAAGCAAAAGCAAATTGAAGCTGCACTGTGATCCTCATTGCAAACTGAAGCTCTACTTTCTGAAGTATCTTCCTGGGTGGGCAATGAAGGCACCTTTCTCTGTAATATGTCCAGAGAAAAATGTCCATCTCTGGTAGATTTTGCCTATTTTCACAACTCGGGGTATTTTCCTCTTATCATTCTCATTTAAGCAATCTAATCTCTTCACTAGAGACTGGTAATAGCCATCTCATGGGTGGTCAGCTTCAGGGTCTCTGACATCATACAGATCCTGAGTATACACCTCCCTCATCCCCTTCCCCTATCCTGACTGCAGGGGTGATGAGAATTCACTCAGCATCCAGTTACTGAGTTATAAGCATTTCAACACATACTGCCCTGTTCTTACTGTTGCTGACTTTATCTAAACAAAAACCTCTTTGATTTTTTCCCATGGGATACATGCCAAAATAATACATCATTCTTTTAGAGGAAAGATATGTTACCTAATTGTCTTGTGATTTTAGATTAGATACACTCAAAAGCGTTCTCCCACCTTGCACCCCATCCAAGAAATGCAAAATGATATTCTCCCTTTTGTCCTTCTGATTGTTTACTTCAAACGGTTAATATAGTTGCATAATAAAAGAATCAAGCCTGACTGCTAAATTTTCAGTTTCCTGACCAGTATTTATAGTTATAAGAAAGCTAAGTTTTTCCCTTGTTTCATGAAGTTCAAAAATAAAAGTACCCTTTGGAAATTGTGATACTATATCATAATGATAACTCCTGTGAAAGTTTTACTTTGAAAAGAATTTAACACTTAAGAAATATTTAAAAATCTAGGCCAGGAGGGGTGGCCCACACCTGTAATCCCAGTGGCTCTGGAGGCTGAGACAGGAGGATAGTGAGTTCAAAGCCAGCCTCAGCAAAAGCAAGGTTCTAAGCAATTCAGTGAGACCTTGTCTCTAAATAAAATACAAAATAGCGCTGGGGATGTGGCTCAGTGGTTGAGTGCTCATGAGTTCAATCCCCAATACCAAAAAAAAAAAAAAAAAGAGAGAGAGAGAGAGAGAGAAAGAAAGAAAGAAATATTTAAAAATCTATCTTTTGTTCCAGCTAAATATGAATAACAATCAACACAACACAACAAATATGATAATATGAATATGGCTAGTAGTAATAGATATAAATAGCAAAGGCTGTGATGGCAGGATATTGTGAAAATTTCCTTCTACTTTATTCTACACTTCAATGAAGCAAAAATCTAGATGATCACATCAAGGAATCAAGAAAGGAGAATAGGGGAGGAAATACTAGGGATGTGGAAGAAAGACAATGAGACAGAGTAATCTAGAAGGGCAGTAAAAGGAGTAGGCTGAGAGTGCCCTGTGCTTGTCAGTAGCACTGAGGACAAATTAATCACTTATATGTTTCTATTTTTCTTCAGCCATGTTTACTCAGATGGCTTCAGTTTTGGAGAAAGTAGAATGGTAGATTAATCCAGAGTTGTTTTTCCACACAAGTGTTAGGACAGAGGATGGGGAAAAGGAAATGAGAGTTTCAAAAATAGGGTGCTTAGAATGCATAGTCATGAAATTTAAACCAATCCAGAAAACAGTCATAATGAGGATGACAGTCAAAATGAGGTCAAATGATTGGGATATAGTGTCTGACGGGTTAAGTGTCTATTGGAGTCAAGATGCCAGAATTAGATAGAAACATAGGAGACAATGGTTGGAATATGTTTTATACAATTAATATCACAGAACTGATGCATTTATTGGCCATAATGAAGTCTACAAATGGAAGTAACTTTTGAGGTAAATGAAGGTGGCCTTCGCAGAGATCAGTGAATGTAAATCCTAGTGTATGTTTTCATGTACTTGTTGATTGATTGTATGTCCTCCTCTGAGAAGTGTCTGTTCCGGTCCTTGGCCCATTTGTTGATTGGGTTATTTGTTATCTTATTGTCTAATTTTCTGAGTTCTTTGTATATTCTGGATATTAGGGCTCTATCTGAAGTGTGAGGAGTAAAGATTTGTTCCCATGATGTAGGCTCCCTATTTACCTCTCTTATTGTTTCTTTTGCTGAGAAAAAACTTTTTAGTTTGAGTAAGTCCCATTTGTTGATTCTAGATGTTAACTCTTGTGCTATGGGTGTCCTATTGAGGAATTTGGAGCCCGACCCCACAGCATGTAGGTCGTAGCCAACTCTTTCTTCTATCAGATGCCGTGTAAATGCAAATCAAAACCACCCTAAGATACCATCTCACTCCAGTAAGATTGGCAGCCATTATGAAGTCAAACAACAATAAGTGCTGGCGAGGTTGTGGGGAAAAGGGTACACTTGTACATTGTTGGTGGGACTGCAAATTGGTGCAGCCAATTTGGAAAGCGGTATGGAGATTTCTTGGAAAGCTGGGAATGGAACCACCATTTCACCCAGCCATTCCCCTTCTCGGTCTATTCCCTAAAGACCTAAAAAGAGCATGCTACAGGGACACTGCTACATCGATGTTCATAGCAGCACAATTCACAATAGCAAGACTGTGGAATCAACCTAGATGCCCTTCAATAGACGAATGGATAAAAAAAATGTGGCATTTATACACAATGGAGTATTACTCTGCAGTAAAAAATGACAAAATCATAGAATTTGGTGGGAAATGGACGGCATTAGAGCAGATTATGCTAAGCGAAGCTAGCCAAGCCCTAAAAAACAAATGCCAAATGTCTTCTTTGATATAAGGAGAGTAACTAAGAACAGACTAGGGAAGAAGAGCACGAGAAGAAGACCAACATTAAACAAGGATGAGAGGTGGGAGGGAAAGGGAGAGAGAAGGGAAATTGCATGGAAATGGAAGGAGACCCTCAGGGTTATACAAAATTACATACAAGAGGAAGTGAGGAGAAAGGGAAAAACAGTACAAGGGGGAGGAATGAATTACAGTAGTGGGGGTAGAGAGAGAAGAGGGGAGGGGAGGGGAGGGGAGGGGGGATAGTAGAGGATAGGAAAGGCAGCAGAATACAACAGACATGAGTATATCAATATGTAAAGCAATGAAGTGTAACTGATGTGATTCTGCAAGCTGTATACGGGGTAAAATGGGAGTTCATAACCTGCTTGAATCAAAATGTGAAATATGATATATCAAGAACTATGTAATGTTTTGAACAACCAACATTAAAAAAAATAAATTAAAAAAATCCTAGTGTATGGAAAAATAGTCTGTACCTATTAGATTTATAAAGAAGACAAGAGTTGAAGATGAAACAGAATATAAACATGTAAAGAAATGAGAAGAATTAACCTTGGAGTATCGCACAACAGCAATTAGATGATATGAGATTTAAATTTAGAGGTTTTCAGAAAGGATGGAGTTAGAATAGTCTAGAAGGGACAATGAGAAGCAACTTGTCACTTGATGCAACTCCCAGGCTCAGTACCAGGACTGTAGAAGGAAAAGGAACTGGTGCTCTAGCTGGCCACAGAGAGAGCTGCATTGGTTAGGGAGAGTGAGGTTTGGAAAGAGTGAGTGGCATGGACCAGAGCTCTGAGGTCAGAGGGAGTTTGCCTGTAATGGATGGGCCTTCCACTGGGCCGAGGGGAGGAGGTTGGAGTTATGGAGGACTGAGAGATGGAGACAAAATAGAAGATGGATGATCTTCATGGGTGCACGTTAAGATAACATTTAGTAAGGAGCCTGGCACAGAGCTTGGTGCATTTTAGCTGCACAGTAAATGGCAGTCACCGTGCTCACTGAAGCATAGGGCTATCAGACTTTGCTCCAGTGTGATTCAGAATTGTTCCAGCTTCCGCCTCTTTTGCGAGTGCTCCTTTTCTCAGTTCCATCACACTTGCCATCACCAGGTTACCACTGCTGTCCACGTCATCATCACTCTCCCTTCTTCAGTTCTAAATATCTTCTCCCAGATCCCTCAGCTTTCACCTAAAAGTGGGTCTTTGTGCACATCACCAACCAGTCAAAACCCTCTGCTCCTCTGCTCTTGAGCTGCCTCATGATGGCATGCCAGGAGCATCGATTTGTCTTGCTTCTCTGGATGTGTTTGTCTATTTCTCTGTTCCCCAGGGTTTCGTACTTTTCATTCTACCAGTGTTTATTGTGCACATACCATGCCCAACACTGTCAGTACTTCTAAGATGACAAGATGAAGACAATCTAGTCGCCCAAAGTCTACATTCCTAAAGCAGCCTTTGCAGAGATGCACCAACGACATCCAGAAAGAGTATCAGATGATTAGAAATTAAATGATTGATCAGCAGCTGGAGAAATATTCTGTTGATATCTTAACATTGAATTCCTGTGCACCTTTCTGTCAGATTCATAGGCCAGTGGCTCAATTTCTTTTAGGTTAACTTTGATTACTTGAAAAGACTCTGGAGAGGCATCTCTTTCCCATCATATGCAGCTTAAAAACATCCATTGATTTTAGTACGTGCCTGAGCTAACAGACTAGTTGTGATATTCTTTTGTGTTTTCTGAGATGCTGCTCAGATGATTGCTCAGCTTGCTTAATAGATAAGGATTGATATGGCAAAGAATTTGTCCCCCAGTTCCTCTAATTTTCAGGAAAGAATTCTCCATTATGTGTTGCATTTGAAAATTGTGGCCACTAACACAACAGCAGACAAATCTTCCATTTCCTTACAGGAGGAAAATGGTGCTGGAGTATGGTGGCACCAATTCTTTGGCACATTTTCAAAAAAGACTCTAAGCAACTTAGCAAGATCTTGTCTCAAAATAAAAAATAAAAAGACTGGGAATGTGACTCAGTGGTTAAGTGTTTCTGGTTCACTCCCTGGAGAAAGAAAGAGAGAAAGATAGAAAGAGAGGGAGGGAAGGAGGGAGGGAAGAAGAAAGAAAGAAAGAAAGAAAGAAAAAGAAAAAAAAACCTGTTTGTGAATTTAACAGGTCAGTCTCTACTTAATAGTTTGGGGAATCAAGGAGAATAACTAAAAATACAATTTAATTAGTAATTAATATTATTAATGCTATTATTAATATTATTAATACTTCAGACATTCAAAACTTTATGTACTTAATCCCAAATTTCCTAAGGTGTATATTATATGTCATGAAACATTGTGGGTAAAACAAGGTCCTGTACTAATGTACCTCACAATCTATTAAATTGGGATACTGAATAACCAGAACAGTCACTGGTATAAAATGTAATACAGGAGTAATGGGGGGGGGGAGTTGGGTAGATAGATAGAGAAAAGGTGACCGCAGGGTGAGTGTGGGCAGGCATACAAGCACACTGCTCTGGATACAGAAGTCATGAAAAACCAAGGATCCCCTCCCTCCTGAAGGAAAGGTAAAAGTGTGCGCATTTCATAGGCTTGAGAACCAAGAGCTGAGGTATGGAAAGACCTGTCTGTGTGACCACATCACTCAGCAGTTCTTCACTGCTGGCTCCTGTCTTCTTCTCTTCCTTCAGCCCACAGCCCAGTCTTGTTACAGGCCATGAATAAACAGGTTCCCTAGTAAATAAGTCACAAATGTGAAATCCTAGCCACAGTTCCTCAGTAACTTGAGAAGAGTTCACTGCCTATAAGTACATAGAATTAAAAGTTATCTCAGTGGCCTTGAGGGGCTTATTGGATGTGTCCCTGCCCCGATTACCTTAAGATAAAATACAGTTACAACAGAGACTTCTGCACGGAGAACAGTTTACACCTCCGTCTTGTGCAGTCTGAGCTATGGCTCAAGCAATCTGAAAATTTTCCAATACTAGAGCAATAAATTTTCCTGCTATGGTCCCATGGAGTCTCATTCCTTTCCACTGAAAGGAATGTCTCTTGGAGGTGCATAAAATCACCACAGTGTTTACACTCAAGGGCAGGAGAAATATTTCAGTGCTCTGAAATTTGCTTTTATTGATACCAATACCAATATCAATTTTTTAATCTTCATCAGTCTCCATTATTACTTTCATGTGACCAATTAGAAACAAGCCCAGAAAATAATACTATACACATGTGTATTTACTGTGTGCCTATGTATGTGTGTATATACAATCATGTAGCACATTTCTGTCAATGACAGACCATATATATGACAGTAGTCCCTTAATAAAGATAAAAATTTATATTGCCTTGTATTTTTTGCTGTATTTTTTCAATTTTTAGATATATTTTAGCACACAAATATTTACCATTGTGTTATAATTGCCTACGGTATTCAGTATATTATCATAACTTATGAGTTTGCAGTAGGCAACAGCTCTACCATATAGCCCAGGTATTTACTAGGCTATGCCATTGAAGTTTGTGTAAGCGCCCTCTGCAGTGTTCGCATGACAACAAAATCACCAAACCATGCATTTCTCAGAACATATCCAAGTCATCAAATAGGACATAACTATATATTTTCATTTGAGCCCCCAAAAACCTACAAGAAAATTCAGGGACTTGTCAATAATCTCTCCTTGCATATGGAGCCTACAAGTTCAAGAGAAATTAAATGAATTTGTTATATATACATGGTTAAAAAGTGGCTGAATCCAGACTACAGTATGGGCTATGTGAACTTAAAGTTTTATCTTTCCATGATAGGAAAGCACCCTGCTGAACCAGGTTCTTCTAAAAAGCAAAATAAGACACTTTGGAAACTTCCATTGACTTTCTTAGATCTCAAGGCTCTCTCTGAATGTAGTAAAGCAATAATTTAATAAATAATATCTAAATGATTTTAAAGAATCCTACAGTTCCCCTTCCACAAATGTTAATAATTAACTTGTATATATAAATGTGTTTAGTTGAAACAACATTCTCAAAGATAACATTTGACATTTGTCAGCCAAAATTTGTCAAGAAAACAGAGATGCTTGATATATTAAAGGCATTTATATTTTTAATATGGGGAACTAAGAAGCCTACTCAAAGAGTGGGAAAACTGGAAAGCAGACATCAGAGAAGTCACCCTCAACAATTTGGGTGTGCAGCCCCTAATCACCTCTCAAAGGTCCCACTTTCTAACACCTTCACCTTCAGGGGTAGGATTTTGATTTATGAATTTTCTGCAGACACAAACATTCAGACCATACGAGATACCAATGACTCTTTTTAGTAAACTCAAAGCTAGAGAAGGAAACTCTGGGAAAATTGTTTCCTGTTTCTCTTCTATGATAGCTGTGGTGGTATTGCTAAGTTGGCAGCAAGCAATCTAAGACAAGGACATCAAAGCAATAACAGCATTCATGTGGCACTATTTATACATTCACTAAAACAAAACCTGGAGTCATAAGCTGACTGGCAAAGCACAAGAGCAAACCACACAACCAGGGAGGGCTCGACTCCATCACCCAGCTTCCAACGCACACATCCAAGAAATATTCAACAATATCTTTTCATGTGCAGTGAACTGAATAGATATAGACCCAGCCCTTGGGGTGCCTACATCTTGATAGGGCTTTGTTCTCATCAACTTACATTTGGGGCAGAATTTATAAGCTGTCAGGTCACTCACAAATCTAGAGGACATCAAGAATATCAGAGTGCTTCTGCCATTTAAATGACAAAATTTGCAAAATTATCCAGTTCAACTACAAAAGCAGTCTAAAATAACCAGAGTCATCAGATGTCAATCTTGATTTCGCCTTTTGCCCCTATGCCAGTGGCTCTAGCAAAAGTATCACAATTATCCACAACATTTATATAGCACGTTGTTTTATTTGATCTACACAGAATATCTAGCAGGTAATTTTTCTCATTTTAAAAAAAATCTAGGACATGAAGAAGGACAATATATTATCTAGTTAATTAATGACTTATGTTAGACTAGAAATTAGGTCTTAACTCTCAGTTTATGGTCTTTCCACATCATCTTATTGCTTCCTTTATACTAAAAGAACTGGAATTAGGACTTGCTATATGTTAAATTATAAAATTTAAAAGACACTATCCTTCTAATCATTTTTACTAGCCACTTGTAATTGTTCTTCCATCTTAAATTCTGAACCAAGGTGTCTGGAAGGATTCCCTAAATCATCTCATGGAAAAATGAATAGGAACGTATTTCCAACTGTTATTCAACCATACTGCTAGTAACTCTGGGGACTTGTCCCAGGACCTGGCTAGCATCTGTAATGGCTCAATATGTTCCCTTATTTCAAGGGGAAAAAAGGATAAATGTCCCTTAGACAAGGTCCTTTTTTCATGAACATCCCCTGCAATAAAAAGGTCACCTGGTCATATTCATATCTGTGAGTTTAAGTCAGTTCTCTCCTAAAGTATCTACGTCTGCCAAAAGTTCTTTTGGGAAACATACTTAGTATCTTACAACCAGGAGGACACTGAAGATTATTTAGGCCAATTCCCCCATATAGAGATGAAGAGAGTGAAATCCCGTGAGGCTCAGTGACACTGAAGTCAAAATTACACAGCTAGTTTCTTAGAAGCAGACTTGTGTGTAGAAGTCTGATTTAAAGATTCAATAAGCACATCCTACGCCACCAGTATGTGGGGAATACAGGACAACTTTGAGAATATTCTCCAGCTTGAAAGCTACTTTTGGAGACAAAGTAACTAAAGAAGAACACAGGGCAGGAAATAAATGCTAAATAATGGACTGTAAACTATAACTGCTGTAATTCATTGAAGGAAGAGATGAGAGATTTATTTTTCAACTCCACCTCATTCTACAAAAGATGTGAGACACCTCATGAAAAAAAAAAATAGTTTCAGTGAAAAAAGTTGAAAACAAGCCATTGTTGTAACTAAAACAAAGGAAAACTACATATAGAAAATAATAAAACCAGACCTGTTCTTAGGAGTGAACAATACAGTCAGAAGTACTGTTGTTCCATATTGATCTGGAGTTTTTAGTGGCAAAAGTGAAGGACGTGCAAACAGTTCTTAGATTCACATTTTCTATAAAACAAAACTAATTTTTCTGATAGATGAGGGACATTTCTGAGATGTGAGGGATATTTCTCTAGGAGGTTTTCAAAAAGACGGCTCTAAGTTTTATCCATTCCATTCTTTCTTATACAATCCATCCATGGGGTCTATTAGCAAAACATCAAAGTACAATTCAGTAAAGCAATTCCATTAGATCCAAAAATGATATTGCTGAGAGAACCAACAACCTTTTGGTCAGCCTTGATTGAAAGGTACCATTCAGGGTATGCAGAGAAATAGAACAGTTAGCTAACCCTCAAGTATTTCTTAATACACATTATTTATGGCAATATGGAGAGCAGGAAGTTCAACGTTGTGAGCTCAACATTTGGCAAGAATCCATGGTATAGTCTGTTGTTTTGGTTGATGACTGCTCCACAAGTTTGGATAATCAGCCAAGCAGAAAGGAGTGGCATAAAGGATAACTATGAAAATGTAGGTACCTAATTAGGTCATGTTTAGTTTCTACATACAGGGCCAAATAGCAGGATGAAAACCACCCACACCCAACTTAAAGAAAGAATAAGTCGGTTCCGGGTAAAGAGCAAAAACAGACCAGAGAGAGGAGTTACAGAATTTAGGAATGGGTTCCTGGAGATGGAACTTGAGCTTAGACAGAAAGGAGAAGAAACTTTTAGACTAGGAGAAAATGCATCACCCCATTGGGGGATGGGGGTAATGGATAGAAGACAAGTGGGTTTGGGGTCAACATTTCTGATGAAAATACAGCTGGGATCAAATCTAAACACAATTCAACTTGACCCTTTTTATGGAAATATGGCTAGTAGAAAGCTCTTTAGTTTAATATGACAGCACTGGTTTGATAGGATTTTAAGCCAATGAATTCAGTAAGTGGATTTGTTTTGATGACCTTTGCTAATTTGTTGAATGCTGTGAAAATCCCCTGCAGTCTTTCTAACAGTGCTAAAGCTAAAAATAATGACCTCACTGAGGATTCTGTCAGCTGTTCTGATTCCGAGAATGGCTCAGAATGACTGATGGACTTTACTTCCAAACAGAGGCTCAGAAATGTGCAGCCTGCCATGTCTCCTACATACCAGAAAACGATGTCTGTGTTTAGGAAAGAGAGCACGTTGGGTGGAAAGAGTAGTAAGGAGATGGTGAACTCTTATTATCAATAAAAATTGTAATTGCATTGTTATTTTATTTTAGGTGAATTCTGTATCAGATATGGAGCTTTACAGGCATTAGGTGTTTCATTATGATCTATGAAGAAAGAAGTTTTATTAGTCTCCAGATGTGATAGCAGAAGCTGAGAAACTTAAAGTAACTTGCTCAAAGTTACATAGCTGGTTAATTCCAAAGACCTTGAATCCATGCTCTTCTAAAGGTTTTTAACCTCTATGTAGTATAGATTCTCAGCTTTTTAGGGATGTTGTAGTTCATATATCATTTTGATTCATAGTATGGAGAGGAATTATGGGATTTGTGGGCTTATTGAGGACCTTAGAAATGAGTAACCCAATCCTTTAATTCTGGACATGAGACATCAAAGGATGATACCAGCGGCAGGCAATCCCGAGTCCTGCAGCTGGTTAATGAAGAATTGAGCTGATACCACACTCCTCAACCCTACTCCCTGCTGTCTTGCCTAGGGCAAGTCAGCAAGTAGTTGTACAGTGTGATTGAAGAGCTTTTGGGGTGGAAAAGGACCAGATCAGGGTTTAATGTGTGTTCACTTAGGTGCCTCTCGGTTCTGTGTGGTTTGTGTATCAGAAGTTGGCTTTCTATTTTTGTAATGAAAGCATCCTGAGGACTCAGAGATTATTAAGAGGTGATTGTTAATCATTTGAAAGGAAAAAAAATTCAAAGCACAGAATCATATGCAACTAGGATCAATTTCTTTTAATTTTGCTATATAATTTTTATTTCTTGCTTATTTCTTCATAGTAGTGAGTGTTTAGTGACCAGAGTGTGTAAAAATCTTACAGATATTTTCTGGCCTATATCTTTACCCAGTTTTTTTTCCTAATGATTCTGAATTTGTGAGTCCTCAATGCTATATGATGCTTGAGTATCTTGTTCATATGCCTATTTGTCATCTTTGTGTATCTTCCTTGATAAAATGCCTATAAAGATCTTTTACCTATTTCAAAATAGTTATTTGTTTTATTGATACTGAGAGTTTTTAATTTGTTCTTTTTAGTTATATGTAACAATAGACTTCATTTTTACATAATTATAAAAGCATGGAATATAATTTGTTCTAATTCAGCCCCCAGTACTTTCTCTCCCTTCCTCTCAACCCCTGTTCCATTCCCTTTACTCTACTGATCTTTCAGCTATTTACTTTTAGTTGTGCTTTTTAAAATCACTGTCTTGTGGATGTACATGATGGCAAGATTCACTGTGTTTTATTCATATGTGTACGTAGGAATGTTAGGTCAGATCATTCCACTGTCTTTCTTTCTCATCCCTCCTTCCTTCCCTTCATCTCCCTTTGTCTACTCCACTGATCTTTCTTCTATTTCCCTCTGCCCCTTATTTTGTATTAGCTTCTGCATATCAGAGAAAACATTCAACCTTTGACTTTTGGGGACTGGCTTATTTCACTTAGTATGATAGTCTCCAATTCCATTCATTTATTGGCAAATGCCATAAAATCATTCTTTTTTTTTTTTTTTTACAGTTGAGTAACACTCTATTGTGTTTGAGTTTTAAGAGTTCTTAGAATATTTTGGATACCAGTCCTTTATCCAGATAGATGGTTTGCACCATGCTATTTTTAAATTGTTTAAATAGTAATGCATTTGCATAGTTCAAAAATAAAATAAAAAAATAAATACTGGGCAGTTGCAAACACAGACCCTTCATACCAACCAAATTTACTCTTTCCTTTGCCATTTTCATGAGCTCCTTGTTTGACCTTTTAGGATCTTTTTCAATAAATACAAGTCAATACAAATACATATTTTTATTTGTGTTAGTCAGCTTCTTGTCCGTGTGACCAAAATACCTAACAAGAACAACTTAGGAGAGGAAAGATTTATTTTGGTTTTTGGTTTCAGAGATTTCAGTCTATGGTCAACTGGCTCGCTCCGTTGCTTTGCACCCAGATTGAGGCAGAACATCTTGGCAGAAAGGTGGGGCAGAGGAAAGTTTCTCAGATCATGGCAGCCAAGGAACAGAGAGACAGAGAAGAAGAGATCAGAGACAAGATTTAGTCCTCAAGGGCTACCCTTCAGTGACCTACTTCTTCCAGTCATGGCCCACCTGCCCACAGTTTTCTCCTTTTCTCGGTGGTTTATTTAGATTATTAATCTCTCAAATGGATTAATCCACTGATGATGTCAGAGCCTTCCTGATCCAATCACTTCCAAAAAGCCCCCACCCCCCCTGCCCATTACTGCACTAGGGACCAAACCTCCAAAGAATGAGCTCTTGGAAGACATTCCAGATCTAAACTATAATATTCCTTTCCTTGTTTCTTAAAAAAAAAAAAAAAAAAAAAAAGTGATATTCCAGATACATCATTTTGCACCTTGCTTTTTCACTTAAAAACTTACATAGGCATTCCTATATATCATATAACAGAACTCTTCCCATTGCCCTACACAACTGTATTATGCTTCTTTGTGTGGCTGTACCATAGTTAAGATCAGAAGTTCCTTGTGTTTAGACATATCACCTGATTCAGGGGTTCCTGATTTTCCCAGCTGCTGAAACTTTCTAAGTCTTTATGATGAAAATTGGTGCTTCTTAGCTTCCCTCCCGCCCCGATACCCACCTTAAGTTTTGGTTTTGTTGAATGTGCTAAGATAGCTTCCACTTGCTATATGCTTCCTAGCTTACAGAATTTCTTTTGTAAGCTTATTACCAGAGCGACATCATCTTGAAACTCAAAGAACACTTCTCGGAATATCTATAAGTCTGTGAATAAATTCACTTTCATCTTGTGTGCTTCCGCTCTACATTTTCCGGCATTGATCACATACTTTCAGAAAGAAGAGACATGGGTTTCACAAATGAAAATAATTTTTTAAAAAATGAGAGGTGGGGGAATACAATCATTTAATTTTTCAGTGACTAACATGGAGAAAGAGTGTCTTCTAAAGATTTCCTGGGGTCATTCAACAAGGCAATAAATTGCTTTCTATGGCTTTTGCTTCCCTATCTGTGGCTATAACTATTACAGTATCATTTCTGGCCCCAGATTTCAACTCAGTAGGCCTAATTACTGTTTTCCTAATTTATAGAAATTGTTAGCACCATTAGTGCAGATACATCAAGGGCCCTGAGGGATCAGTAATTCTCCTGCTGTATACTTAAATTGATCTAGTCATTTGGTTCGTCAACTGTGTGAGTCACAAGATGGACTTCTCCTGAGAGGCTGCTGAGCAGGGGTTGAGTTTGGGCTTTGTGCCTAGTTGTGTCACCATAAGCAGGTTACTTAGCCCCTCTTAACCCATGCTTCCTCACTTATAAAATAACACATACTCCACAGGTTTATTGCTAGCATTAAGGGTGCATGAAGCAAGTAGCACAGGGCCTAATACATAATAAGCATGCAGTAAAAGGGGCTGCTGTTTTGGCACATAACATAGAGCTTGGCATCTAGTCGGCATCCGATAAATAATTATTGAATGAGTGAATTGAATAGATGAATGTACACTGCTTCTTAAGAGGGAAACTGAACTTAATGAAATTCTGACCCTCCAACTGGATTGTAAGCTCTGCAAATAAAAAGGACACATCTGTGTTCCTTCTATTCATGTCCTCAGTGCCAAGCAGAGTTCCTGGAACTTAGCCAAAGTTAACAAATATTCACCAAATCAATTTACCAATACAGGAATGAGCAAGTATACATGCCTTGTTCACTTTAATTCTCAGGACACAATTTTATTTTTCTTTTTTCGTACCAGGGATTGAACCCAGAGGTACTTTACCACCAAATCACACCCTCAGCCCTTTTTATTTTTTGTTTCGAGACAGGGTCTAAGTTGCACAGGACCTTGCTAAATTGCTAAGACTGACTTTGAACTTGTGATCCTCCTAGTGCCTAACACTGTTCTCAATAATTTTTTCTATTTAAAAATGTCTTTATGGCAGGCACAGCACTGTTCTAAATAATTTTCTTTAAAAAGTGTTTCTGTAGCTAGACATGGTGGTGCACACCTATAAGCCTAGTGGCTCAGGAGGCTGAGGCAGAAGTATCACAAGTTCAAAGCTAGCCTCAACAATTTAGTGGGATGCCATCTCAAAATAAAAAAATAAAAAGGGCTGAAAATGTGGCTCAGTGGTAAATCATCTCTGGTTTCATCCCCAGTACCAAAAAAAAAAAAAAAAAGAAGAAGGAAGAGAGGAGGAGGAGAGGTGGTAAAAGAAAAGGAAGGGAAGAAGGAAGGAAGAAAACTATTAATCACATGTATTAAGGGATATTGGTTTGCTATTATAGGAACATCTTCTATTCCTCCAAACAAACTCTTCCATGGAACAAATTTTAGGCAAATATTTCTTTGCTAAACACATTCAGCACCTAATCATCTCCAGCTAGCTGCATCTATTCTAAAGGCAAACAGAAGAATGTGGAAATGCTGAATTAAGAGGTTGGAAATATATTCCATAAACAAAATAGCCTTTCTGCTTCTTGTGTGGCAAGGATGCTGGCTTGATTTGGCTTAATGGGAAAGGGGGTCATTAACTTAATGCTTTGGAAGATGTTGATCTAGCTTTTATATGTTTTTTTTTCTTTTTCTTTTTAATACTGGTTCTTTTACCCAGAAATTTTTTGACATGTAATGTTCATTAATATCACCCAGGGAAACAAAAATGATATACTCGAAACAATTGACATTTATTTTTTTATTGTGTAGATAAAAATCTTATGAAATCAAATAAGAAATATTGTTTCATTGATCTTTTTTGGTGCCCTTGGAGGCTACCAGATGATTATTGTAGGCCTCATTTTTGTCTTATCCCATATTACATGGCTTATGTTATGTTCAGTTCTCACAGACATCCCTTAGAGTCAGTCATTTACTGCTATGCTTTAAAATTAGAGAGGCAAAGAACCAAATTAAGAAACCTGCCTGTGCTTACTATGATTCTAAGCAAAAAAACAAAATACAAACCCCGTTTTTTGTGATTCCTGAGTGCATATTTTTCAATGTTTTTTTTCTTTTAAGGAGATTTTTTTCCAGAAATCATAGTAAAATACCTTCATAGAAAATAAAATAATTTTAGAATGTCCTTTCATGTGTATGGCAGATATTGCTCATTTTTTTGAACACCCAGCATCTCTATGTCTTTTGTATCTCCCATCTTGCAAGGCAGAGTTTATCTCCCATTATCAAAAATGAAGACACCTGATTCTTGCTTTCCTCATAGCCCTTGCAGTTGGGTATGAGACAGACCTAGATTCTCCCAGTCATTCACACTCAACAGAAGATGTCAGATGGAAGTTAGTGATGTGAAGAGAAAGGAGCCTGCAGAATCCACCATGGCAAAGGTATCCCCATAACAGCAGCAGCTAGAGTGGTTCCAGTGTTCTTGGCCAGTCTCCAGTTTCAGTGGTACTGATGGTACAAGTAATGTCCATGGCAGCTGCAGTGAAGTCTTCACAGGACCAGTTCTGTGTCATCCACTGTGGTAATGGTTCTTTAGCTTACACACAAATATTTCAGCATATAAATGTCTGAAGATAGTTAGTCATAGAGTTCCCCAGAGAAATAGAAATAATGAGATGTGTGTGTGTGTGTGTGTGTGTGTGTGTGTGTGTGCATGAGAAAGAGAAATAATATGTAGAGATAGATATAGATATATAGAGCAATTTGTTTTAAGGAATGTTTTGCACACCTGTGGGGACTGATAAGTCTGAAATTGGTTGGGCAGGTTGGCAGCCCAGAGGGTGAGGGAAGAGTTGATGTTTCCGCTCAAGTCCAAAGACTGTCTGGATGTGGAATCTTTTCTGTATATGTCTGTGTCCAAATTTCCCCTTCTTATAGGAACACTGACTGTATTGGATTAGAGTCTACACTAATGACCTCATTTTCACTTAATCACTTCTGTAAAGACCTTGTATGTAGATTTGGTCACATTCTGAAGTTAGGACTTCAACATATCAATGTTGGGGTAGGGAGGGCATAAAGCAACCCATAACAGCAGTAACTCAAATAAACCCTTATATAAAGGCAGTGTAAATGCAATTTGAAAGCACCTCAATGTAAATGTAACCTCAGGAATTTTTCTGAGTTTACCTGATTTGTTTTGGAGTCCCCTTTAGTTTTTAAATGACCAGGCTTGCCTATAACCCCCTTGAAATGGAAACTATAATATTATTGGCTAACAAGCTCTCTCATATACTAATTAAAATAGCTCAGGAATGATGATGCTCAGTTACATGGAATTTTAGGTTGTTTGCCACAAGCAATGTGACAGAAATGAGTTACACTAAAGTTTCTCAGTGCCTAAATCCATTGGGAGAACCAGATAAAATAAATTGCGTTGTGGCACAGAAAGTGAAATGGCTTCTCAAAATATTCTTGGCGTGCAAAGATTGGTGGCTGTAATCTCACAGCTCTTGCAAATATTTCAAATCTCTAGGGGACCAGCCAGGATTGGAAGGTTCACTTAGTAGTGAACATCTAATGGGAAAGTTTGTGATTTCCTCATCTGGAGATTGGTTATTCAGTAGTTGCAAGTAAAGGTGAGTATTCAGAAAAGCCACCTTAGGTCTTTTATCATTTATTTAATAGCCATGAAACCCTCTGGCATTTGTAGAGAGCTTTGTACTTTTCAAAGTGCTTGCACATACATTAGTTCATTTAATCTAAATGGCCCTTGATTGGCCTAAAAGTTAAATCAGCTTTCCAAAGTACCTAACAATCTTAGAGAGCACTTTTTGCACTGAAAAAAACATGACCCGGAGTGAGAAAATTGCTCTGAAAGCATTCTGTAAAATCAAGGCACCATTATTATACAAATTTATACATAGTGAAGCTACTGAGTTAAACCCTTAGGGATTTGTGGAGATTATACAAAGATTTTCAATCCCTTACTGTTTATTTTGTTTTTAGCACCATTTTCTGCAGGGCTGGCTCTCAAGTCCAATTTCAGCATATTAAATTTTTCAAACAAAAACGTGCTTTTATTTCCTTTCTGCTTTTCTGTGAATAGCCAAACCTACACATTCCCTTCAAAGAAAAACTGAGGGTAATTTGTGGTCAAAAACCCTAATGTGAAAATACTTGCCACAGTAAGATGGGACCTCAATATTGCTCCTGACACAAAGCAGATGGTGATTTCTTTTTTAAGGAAAATAGTGGCCTGTGTTTGTGCCAGTGTGTTCTCTGCATCAGATATGAAGTAAAAATGAATTTCTATTTGTTTAAATCTGGAAGCCTATTACATTGACCAACATTAGGGGGGAAGAACCTAATTTGTCCAAATGTAATTACATTATACACAGCAAAGGTGTTGACTGCTTCTATTCTCTGCAGGAAAGCTTTATTTAAAAGAAAAATGAACAGACGCAGTATAATCTTGAGAATCCGTTTGTTATTCTGATAGTGGAGTCTGTAGCTACAGAGACATCTGTGATGTGGGATAGGAAGATTTTTTTTTTTCTGAAATACAAAGAATACTGAGAGTAGAAAGATCATTTTTAGGACTTAGAACCCTAAGAAATAACCTCATTCTTTGCCCATATGTTTTTTAAACTATTGACTGCAGGAGTGCTATATATTTCTATATAACTGTTTTTAGGAAATAAAAATGGAATCCAACCTCCTGGTATATCAAAGGAAATAATTTCATATACTAAAATGGTAGACACTGCCTATGTTAACAATGTAACATGTCTCTGATCATGGGTTATAATGATGGAATTGCAGCAAGGTATCTGTTGGGGTAGAAGTAAAGATAAAACTTTGTGTCAAAGATACTTTCTGTTATGGATTTGACTATACTTTTTTTGTAGTGCTGGAGATCGAACCCAAGGCTTTGTGCATGCAAGGCAAGCACTCTACCAACTGAGCTATAGCCCTAGCCCTTGACTATACAGTTCTGTGGAGCAAACCATGATGCCTTCACAGTTAGTCTTACAAATAGCATCCTTCCTCTCTTAGTGTGAAATGCCTATCATTATATTGGGGTGTCTATTGTATTTCTTTAGAATCTGAATTTGAATACTCAAAAGCTACTCTTCAAATACTATTATGTGTCATTCATGCAACGTAAAATGAAGCACCAAGTCATGAATCCATATAATTGAGACTCAAAAGTCACTTTCACAAGAAGTATCCTGGGGGATCCAACATGGCGGCCGGCGAGGAAGCAGCGACTCCAACGTCTCCACTTTAACGGGATATGAAAGACTCATCGAAACAGCTGCAGCCTAGCTACTGAGGAACTTCTAGCATAACTTCCTTAAGAGGAGAGCTGCCGTGAACTGGTAGGTTTACTCGAAGTGACAGGTTGCCCCAGAGAAGTGGATCTTGGAAGGCCACGCGGGCACAGAGGTCTAATCCCCCAACCATCAGCCGCTCCGGCAGGCGGCTTCCCCTGGAGGCCTAGCTCTCGCCCTGGGAGAAGCGGCCCCACCAGCCCGCTTCCTAACCTGGCGGCCACAGCTACTCAGCGATAAAGGTGCCCACGTGGCGGGTGCAGAAGTTAAGTCCTGCAGACGCCAGCCACCTTTGCAACCCCCGGGAACCCTGAGTGGCTTGGCCCGCCCCGCCCGAACCGGCAGTCCTCCGCCATACAGGCTCCCCCGGGAGGCCTAGCTCTCGCCCTGGGAGAAGCGGCCCCACCCGCCCGCTTCCTAACCAGGCAGCCACAGCTACTCAGCAATAAAGGTGCCCACGTGGCGGGTGCAGAAGTTAAGTCCTGCAGACGCCAGCCGCCTTTGCAACCCGCAGGAACCCTGAGCGGCTTAGCCCGCCCCGCCCGAACCGGCGGGTGCAGAAGTTAAGTCCTGCAGACGCCAACCACCTTTGCAACCCGCTGGATCCCTGGGCGGCTTGGCCCGCCCCGCCCGAACCGGCAGTCCTCCACCATACGGGCTCCCCCGGGAGGCCTAGCTCTGGCCCTGGGAAAAGCGGCCCCACCCACCCGGTTCCTAACCAGGTAGCCACAGCTACTCGGCAATAAAGGTGCCCACGTGGCGGGTGCAGAAGTTAAGTCCTGCAGACGCCAGCCACCTTTGCAACCCGCGGGATCCCTGAGCGGCTTGGCCCGCCCCGCCGGAACCGGCAGTCCTCCGACATACAGGCTCCCCCGGGAGGCCTAGCTCTCGCCCAGGGAAAAGCGGCCCCACCCGCCCGGTTCCTAACCAGGCAGCCACAGCTACTCGACAATAAAGGTGCCCACGTGGCGGGTGCAGAAGTTAAGTCCTGCAGACGCCAGCCACCTTTGCAACCCGCGGGATCCCGGAGCGGCTTGGCCCGCCCCGCCTGAACCGGCAGTCCTCCGCCATCCGGGCTCCCCCGGGAGGCCCAGCTCTCGCCCTGGGAGAAGCGGCCCCACTCGCCCGGGTCCCAACCACGCGACCGCAGCTACTCGGCGATAAAGGTGCCCCCGCAGCGGATGCAGGAGTTAAGTCCTGCTGATACCAGCCGCGTTTGCAAGCCGCCGGCACCCAGTGCGGCTTGGCCCACCCCGCCTGAACCGGCAGTCGGCCTCCACCATCCGGGCTCCCCCGGGAGGCCTAGCTCTCGCTCCGGGAGCAGCCCCCTGCAAGCTAGGTGAACCTTTGACCCATCGGGAGGTTAGGCCCAGCAACCTGCGGAGTGATAGAGGTGCCCCTCGTGCCTGCTGGGTAGGCGGACCTTTGACCGACCAGCAGAGCAGACCTAGGGCCTCCCAGCGAGGTAGACGGATCACACCAATTGGAGGAGGATCACAGCCACTACATGCCCTGCAAGGGTGATTATTCAACTATACAAGAGCAATATAAATAAATAGAGGGAAAATTTCAAAACACAACAGTTTCACCAAGCAGAAAGAAACGCCAGCAGTATGAAAAGACAAGGAAAGAAAGGACCACAGGCAATGCAGGTCAACTCAACTTTAGAAGAGGTAATAGGTGCAACAGATGGAATGTCAGATAGAGAGATCAGGATATACATGCTTCAGATGATCTGGAGTCTCAAGGAAGACATGAGACAGCAAAATCAGATAATGAAAGATCACATTGACAAACAAATCCAGGAAGTAAAAGATCAATTTCACAGGGAGATAGAGGAAATAAAAAACAAACAAATAGAAATACTAGAATTGCAGGAAAAAATAAACCAACTTAAAAACTCAATTGAGAATACTACCAGCAGAGTAGATCACTTAGAAGAGAGAACATCAGACAATGAAGACAAAGTATTTCAACTGGAAAAGAACATAGACAGCTCAGCAAGTCTGCTAAGAAACCATGAACAGAACATCCAAGAAATATGGGACAATATCAAAAGACCAAATTTAAGAGTCATTGGGATACAGGAAGGCACAGAGCTCCAAACCAGAGGAATACACAGCCTATTCAATGAAATAATACGAGAAAACTTCCCAGACTTGAAGAATGAGACAGAATCCCAAATCCTAGAAGCCTACAGGACGCCGAATGTACAAAACCATAAGAGATCCACACCTAGACACATTATAGTGAAGATGTCCAACATACAGAATAAGGAAAGAATTTTAAAAGCTACAAGGGAAAGGAAGCAGATTACATTTAGGGGTAAACCAATCAGGATAACAGCTGATCTCTCAACACAGACTCTGAAAGCTAGAAGATCCTGGAATAACATATTTCAAACACTGAAAGAAAATGGGTTCCAACCAAGAATCGTGTATCCGGCAAAATTAAGCTTCAGGTTAGAAGATGAAATTAAAACCTTCCATGATAAACAAAAGTTAAAAGAATTCGCAGCTAGAAAACCATCTCTTCAAAAAATCCTTGGCAAAACATTGCAGGAAGAGGAAATGGAAAATAACATTGAAAACCAACAATGGGAGGTAGGACAGTAAAGGGGGGAAAGTAGTCAAAGAGGATAACAAATCAGGTTTAGTAACATCAACAAACAAATATGGATAGAAGTACAAACCATATCTCAATAATAACCCTAAATGTCAATGGCTTAAACTCACCAATTAAGAGACACAGGCTAGTAGAATGGATCACAAAACAAGACCCAACAATATGCTGTCTACAGGAGACGCATCTGATAGAAAAAGATATCCATAGACTGAAGGTGAAAGGTTGGGAAAAATCATACCACTCATATGGACAGCGGAAACAAGCAGGCGTGTCCATACTCATATCTAATAAAATAGATTTCAAGCCAAAGCTAATCAAAAGGGATAAAGAAGGACACTTCATACTGCTCAAGGGAACCATAAACCAACAAGACATAACAATCATAAATATATATGCCCCAAATAATGGTGCAGCGGTGTTCATCAAGCAAACTCTTCTCAAGTTCAAGAGTCTGATAGACCACCATACAATCATCATGGGAGACTTCAACACACCTCTCTCACCACTGGACAGATCTTCCAAACAAAAGTTAAACAAGGAAACTATAGAACTCAACAACACAATTAATAACCTAGACTTAATTGACATATATAGACTTTACCACCCAACATCAAGTAGTTACACTTTTTTTTCAGCAGCACATGGAACCTTCTCAAAAATAGACCATATATTATGTCACAGGGCAACTCTTAGACAATATAAAGGGGTAGAGATAATACCATGCATCTTATCTGATCATAATGGAATGAAACTGAAAATCAATGATAAAAGAAGAAAGGAAAAATCAAGCATCACTTGGAGAATGAACAACAGGTTGCTGAGTGACATATGGGTTATTGAAGACATCAAGGAGGAAATTAAAAAATTCCTAGAGTTAAATGAAAACACGGACACAACATATCGGAATCTATGGGACACATTGAAAGCAGTCCTAAGAGGAAAATTCATTGCTTGGAGTTCATTCCTCAAAAAAAGAAAAAACCAACAAATAAATGATCTCATACTTCATCTCAAAATCCTAGAAAAAGAGGAGCAAAACAACAGCAAAAGAAGTAGAAGGCAAGAAATAATCAAAATCAGAGCTGAAATTAATGAAATTGAAACAAAAGAAACAATTGAAAAAATTGACAAAACTAAAAGCTGGTTCTTTGAAAAAATAAATAAAATTGACAGACCCTTAGCCATGCTAACGAAGAGAAGAAGAGAGAGAACCCAGATTACTAGCATACGGGATGAAAAAAGCAATATCACAACAGACACTTCAGAAATACAGAAGATAATCAGAGACTATTTTGAAGCCTTATACTCCAATAAAATAGAAGATAGTGAAGGCATAGATAAATTCCTTAAGTCTTACGATCTGCCCAGATTGAACCAGGAGGATATAGACAACCTAAACAGACCAATAACAATAGAAGAAATAGAAGAAACCATCAAAAGACTACCAACTAAGAAAAGCCCAGGACCGGATGGGTATACAGCAGAGTTTTACAAAACCTTTAAAGAGGAACTAACACCAATACTTTTCAAGCTATTTCAGGAAATAGAAAAAGAGGGAGAACTTCCAAATTCATTCTACGAGGCCAACATCACCCTGATTCCGAAACCAGACAAAGACACTTCAAAGAAAGAAAACTACAGACCAATATCTCTAATGAACCTTGACGCAAAAATTCTCAATAAAATTCTGGTGAACCGGATTCAAATACATATCAAAAAAATTATACACCATGATCAAGTAGGATTCATCCATGGGATGCAAGGCTGGTTCAATATACGGAAATCAATAAATGTTATCCACCACATCAATAGACTAAAAAATAAGAACCATATGATAGTCTCGATAGACGCAGAAAAAGCATTCGACAAAGTACAGCATCCCTTTATGTTCAAAACTCTAGAAAAATTAGGGATAACAGGATCATACCTCAACATTGTAAAAGCAATCTATGATAAGCCACAGGCCAGCATCATTCTGAATGGAGAAAAATTGAAGGCATTCCCTCTAAGATCTGGTACAAGACAGGGATGCCCTCTCTCACCACTTCTGTTCAACATAGTCCTCGAAACACTGGCAAGAGCAATTAGACAGACGAAAGAAATTAAAGGGATAAAAATTGGAAAAGAAGAACTTAAATTATCACTATTTGCAGATGATATGATTCTATACCTAGCAGACCCAAAAGGGTCTACAGAGAAGCTATTAGAGCTAATAAATGAATTCAGCAAAGTGGCAGGATATAAAATCAACACGCATAAATCAAAGGCATTCCTGTATATCAGCGACAAATCCTCTGAAACGGAAATGAGGACAACTACTCCATTCACAATATCCCCCAAAAAAATAAAATACTTGGGAATCAACCTAACAAAAGAGGTGAAAGATTTATACAATGAAAATTACAAAACCCTAAAGAAAGACATAGAAAAAGACCTTAGAAGATGGAAAAATATACCCTGCTCATGGATAGGCAGATCCAACATCATCAAAATGGCGATATTACCAAAAGTTCTCTATAAGTTCAATGCAATGCCAATCAAAATCCCAGCTGCATTTCTTGTAGAAATAGATAAAAGAATCATGAAATTCATATGGAATAATAAAAGACCCAGAATAGCAAAAACAATACTAAGCAGGAAGTGTGAATCAGGCGGTATAGCGATACCAGACTTCAAACTATACTACAGAGCAATAGTAACGAAAACAGCATGGTACTGGTACCAAAACAGGCGGGTGGACCAATGGTATAGAATAGAGGACACAGTAACCAATCCACAAAACTACAACTATCTTATATTTGATAAAGGGGCTAAAAGCATGCAATGGAGGAAGGATAGCATCTTCAACAAATGGTGCTGGGAAAACTGGAAATCCATTTGCATCAAAATGAATCTGAATCCCTATCTCTCGCCTTGCACAAAAGTTAACTCAAAATGGATCAAGGAGCTTGATATTAAATCAGAGACACGGCATCTGATAGAAGAAAAAGTTGGTTATGATCTACATACTGTGGGATCGGGCCCCAAATTCCTCAATAGGACACCCATAGCGCAAGAGTTAACAACTAGAATCAACAAATGGGACTTACTCAAACTAAAAAGTTTTTTCTCAGCAAAAGAAACAATAAGAGAGATAAACAGGGAGCCTACATCCTGGGAACAAATCTTTACTCCACACACTTCAGATAGAGCCCTAATAACCAGAATATATAAAGAACTCAAAAAATTAGACAATAAGACAACAAGTAACCCAATCAATAAATGGGCAAAGGACCTGAACAGACACTTCTCAGAAGAGGACATACAATCAATCAATAAGTACATGAAAAAATGCTCACCATCCCTAGCAGTCAGAGAAATGCAAATCAAAACTACCCTAAGATACCATCTCACTCCAGTAAGATTGGCAGCCATTAGGAAGTCAAACAACAATAAGTGCTGGAGAGGATGTGGGGAAAAGGGCACTCTTGTTCATTGCTGGTGGGACTGCAAATTGGTGCAGCCAATTTGGAAAGCAGTATGGAGATTTCTTGGAAAGCTGGGAATGGAACCACCATTTGACCCAGCTATTCCCCTTCTCGGTCTATTCCCTAAAGACCTAATAAGAGCATGCTACAGGGACACTGCTACATCGATGTTCATAGCAGCACAATTCACGATAGCAAGATTGTGGAATCAGCCTAGATGCCCTTCAATAGATGAATGGATTAAAAAAATGTGGCATTTATACACAATGGAGTATTACTCTGCATTTAAAAATGACAAAATCATAGAATTTGGAGGGAAATGGATGGCATTAGAGCAGATTATGCTAAGTGAAGCTAGTCAATCTTTAAAAAACAAATACCAAATGACTCCTCTGATATAAGGGGAGGAAACAAGGACAGGGTAGGGACGAAGAGCTTGAGACGAAGATTTTCATTAACAGGGCTGAGAGGTGGGAGGGAAAGGAAGTGAGAAGGGGAATCGCATGGAAATGGAAGGCGATCCTCAGGGTTATACAAAATGACATATAAGAGGAAAGGAGGGGTAAGACAAGATAATTCAAATGGAAGAAGTGATTTACAGTAGAAGGGGTAGAGAGAGAAAAGGGGAGGGGAGGGGAGGGGAGGGGGGATAGTAGAGAATAATATAGACAGCAGAATACATCAGACACTAGAAAGGCAATATGTCAATCAATGGAAGGGTAACTGATGTGATGCAGCAATCTGTATACGGGATAAAATTGGGAGTTCATAACTCATTTGAATCAAACTGTGAAATATGATGTATGAGGAACTATGTAATGTTTTGAACGACCAACAATAAAAATAAATAAATAAATAAATAAATAAATAAATAAATAAATAAATAAAAAAAGAAGTAGAGAGTAGAATGGTGATTACTAGGGGCTGGGGGAGATGTTGATCAGAGATACAAAATTTCTACTAGATAAGAGGAATAATTCCAAAGGTCTACGATACGACATGGCAGCTACAGCTCATAATAACTGATTGTGGTGAGAAAAACCACTGAGTAGATTTTAAATGATCTTACCACAAAATAACTATGCAAGGTAACCTGTATGCTAATTAGCTAAGTGGGCCCTGTGTTCTCTTTCTGTAGCTGTGACAAAAATACCTGAAATAAACAACTTAAAAGTTTATTCATTTTGACTCACGATTTCATAAGTGGCAGTCCATGGTCAGCGCCTGGACCCCAGAATGCGCTGACTGACAGGCGCCTGGTGGAGGAGCCCGTCCGGCTCATGGCGGCTGGGAGCGCAGGCGGGGGCGGGGCGGCTCCCAGCAGCCCCTCCAGGGCACTTCCGGTGACTTCCGCTGACTAGGCCCCACTTCTTAAAGGTGCCGCCACCTGAGCCCCACGTGGGGTTGCGCGCCTGACACGCCAGCCCCTCGAGGCCCGCACTTTGCTTTAGCCTGGAGATCCAGAACCGCACGTTGCAAACTTCCCCCACCTCCCTATAGCTCCATAGGCCACCAAGCCTCCAAAACATGACTTTGGGCGACATTTAAGATCCAAACCAACGGCTGGGGGTGATCTCCAATGCTACCAACCCCCCATCTCCCAAATCATAACCAGCCTTTCCATAGTGTATACATATTTCAGAACATCCTGTTGTACACCAAAATATATTTGTCAGTTTTTGAAAAACCTACCAAATTAAGGGGAAATGCTTTAAAAGTTTTATTTTTCTTATTAAAAATAGGTGTGTTTGGGCTGGGATCCTAGCTCAGTGGTAGAGCGCTTACCTTGCATGCACAAGGCCCTGGGTTAGATCCTCAGCACCACATAACAATAAATAAATAGAAATAAAGATATTTTGTCCAGAGGGGAGGGGAGGAGAAGGGGGATAGGAAGGGCAGCAGAATACAGCAGACACTAGTATGGCCCTATGTATAAACTGGCTGTATAACCAATGTGATCCTGCCATCTGTACACGTGGAAAAATAAGATTAAGATTACGTACCCCATTTGAATCAAATGTATGATATGTCAAAATCATTGTAATGTTTTGAGCAACAAATAAAAAAATCTTTAAAAAATTCAAAAAAAAAAAAAAAAGAAGTATCCTGGCAATTCAAACTGTGATCAGATAGGAAACAGTAATAATTTCACTTCTTTCTTGATGACTTACTATGTACCAGACACTAATCTAAAAACTTTGTGTATGTTAATTGATTAACTTTCACAACCACAGCATGAGAATAAATTCTATTGTTTCTTCCACTTTATCAATGATAAAATGGAATCACGGAAGTGCTGAGTAAATTGATGAAGATCAAAATGCTAATGAATGCTAGAGTCGGAATTCAAATCTATATAATTTCACTCTAGAGTCAGAACAGGTTACCTCTACATGGTACATCCTCTCAAGAAGTTGGGACAAGAAGGAAAACTGGTGCATTGCATAGTTCCTTGTGTTTAAAACAAAAAAACAAAAAGGGTGTCAAGGGCCAATGATGTTTTTGGCCATAATAGCAAAAGAAATTTCTCCTAGAGACCTAATGAAAATCTCCTATGGACTGATAGTAAAGTAACCAAAATAAGAGAGGTTTAAAAAAATTCCAGATTCGAGCTGGAAAGGCAGCATATGCAAAACATTGGTAAAAAGAGAAAACTTTGGTGTTTGGCTGGAATCAAAATAAGGAAAGCCTGTGGGAGATAATTTAGGAGATGGGAGGGAGCTGTCCATGCAGTGTTTTGTGGGCTGTGCAGAGAGTCTTGATCTGTTTCTTAAAAGTGGGGAAGGACCGCTAAAGCCAGAGGGTAATGTGAACAGGTGTGCACACTGACATGAATCCCCTGGCTGCCATTGTGGAAAACAGTTTGAAGAGGTACACAGTGAAAATGTTGAAATCAGTTCAGAACATAGTGTGATAGCACCTAAGAAAGCAGTGAGAGTAGAGGTAATGGAGAGGACTGATTTGGAAAATAAATGAAGTACTGAAGATAAGGGAGAAGATGTTAATGACAGGTCCCTAGGTTCTGGAACTGGTCCCAAGTTTCTGAAACTTTGCAGATGGTAGGTTTTGATGGAAAGACAAAGAGGTTATGTTAAAGATATTGAATTGAAGTGGCCTTCAGTCATCAACTTGGAGTTATCAAGTGGACAGTGAGACTACATGCAGGTCTAGAGCTCAGAGGAGAAGTCTAGACTGGAATTTATCAAGGTATAGAGAGCTGCTAAAACCACTGACCTAGATAATTCCACTGTGGAGAAGGCACAAAATGAGTGAGACAAGAGGAAAGCCCAGGACACAGGCTAAGAAGAAGACTACAAAGGATTATAAGAAAAAGCTTCCAAATAAATGCTAAAATGAGCACAAGAAAATGTTGCCAGAGAAGTCAATGGAAAAGAGTGTCAAGAAGGCCGGAGAGGACCAACGGGTCCCATGCTGCTAACAGATCAAGAAAACTGAGGATTGAAAAGCCAAATGCAATAAAACAAGGATTGTAGTCACGTTGACATAGACTGTATCAGGGTCAAGATGAGAAGTCAGACTGGAGTAAGGGGAATTAATGAATAGAGACAGGATCTATGGACAACCCTAAATTTGACTATGAAGTAAGAAGGGGGATTAGAGTGATAGCAGAGGGAAAATTTGGGTAGAGCGAATGACTTCAACTGCAAAATTCAAATACCTGATGCTAGTTATCTCAGAAGCTGGACTATTTATGTGATTCACATGTAGTTATAATATTTTAGCATTTTTCTTTTCTTAATTTGTTATATATGACAGCAAAATGCATTACAAGTCATATTACACATATAAAGCACAATTTTTCATATCTCTGTTTGTATACAAAGTAGAGTCTATTTTAGCATGTTTCAAAGGAATGAATCCTTTATAATTGATCACACCTTTTTATAGGGTTTTAGGAGACACTTTTTTCATTTGTGTAATGTTGTTTTCATCTGTCCCAGAGAAGCCCTTTCTGGCCAGTAACTCAGAAAATGTAGTACAGTATGGTAGTTTAGGATAGTTTCAGATGTTATCCATCTGCTGCTGAAAAGTTAAAGAAGAATCATTCCATTAATGTACCAAAGACATAGTTACTCAAGAGTCCTCAAGCATCAACTATTTATCATTTCTATTAAATATTTATTAAAAACACACTGTGCACCACCTATTGTGTTAGAGGTGATGGATGAAAAGGGGAATAAGACATAGCTCTTGACCTCAGGATGTTCATTGGATAACAGGGAAGGAACACATGTTAACACATACTGCTAGCACTTGTGAAATGCCATGAAGAGATATGCACAAGATGCTGCACAGAAGTGGAACTGAAGCACCAGACTGATCAAAGGGGATGTGTGTCTGAGTAGGGGTATGGGTGTGGCCATAGGGCTCAAGCATGTCAGTCATGGAGTGTTTCATGGAGATGGAAACCCTTGAACTGAGTCTTAGATAATATGAACACTTCATATTTTTAAAGAGATTTTTTTTATATGCCAGGTAGGATGGTAAGCATCTTGTATCTTAACCAGTTTATTATATGCATTCTAGAGATAAAGAAATAGGCAAAAGAGTAGAAGTAATTTTGCCTAGTGACTGTCAGAGTTGTGATTTGAATCGAGTCTTCCAGCAGAGCCTAATTCCTGGATCATCATACTATGTACCATATACCATGAACACCATCATTTGTTACATAATGAGAGATTAAATGGGCTTTCTGTGTGTTGGTGATGGGGGTGGGAAAGGCACATCTCAGGCCTATAAATCACTTTATCTTACTTTTCTCTGCTTCCTAATCCATTCTGATTACAGGATGCCAAAACAGCTATGCCAGGGTTAAAAAGGGAGAGATAAGTACTTTCTAAGTGCTTAGAATACCAGTAAACAGAGAGTGGCTCATTATAAAATAATCTGCTATTCTGGTCCAGATTACCAGTGTAGCACAGAATTAGGATGCATTACAGATTCTGTTCACTCTAAATCATAATCCACTTGAATCAAACCGTGTAATATGATGTATTAAGAACTATGTAATGTTATGAACGACCAATAAAAAAAAAAAAAAAAAAAGATATCGACCCTATCAGAATCTACGTCTATTCAACTATCTCATTGTATTAACCTGTCAAAGGAAAAAGTACCAAGTTTTCTCCTCACCAGGTCAGCAAAAAGAAAAGCTACCTTTAAAAACAGCAATTCGTTCAACAAGCTACGTTCCATACAACATAAATGCTTATGATAAAAATTTTAAATAATACCTAAAAGTTCAAAGTACAAAAAGAAAAATAAAATCATTCATAATCACCCCCAATGAATTAACCATCAAAAAAAAAAAAAATAAAAAAAAAAATAAATTGTAGTGTGGATGGGTTGGAGAGTAATTTTACATTTAGGTGAATAAATCCATCTTGAGAAAAATGACCCATACAGAAGTAATCTTGACTCCTTCCCTACTGATTTCAAGTTAGGCTCCATCAGACCACCTGGCAGTTCATACTTGGAGTACCAAGGTGATTAATATCACTGTGGGGTATAAAGAATAAATAAACAGAAGATCATAATGTGTTCACCTTGATAGAAGCAAGTAGACATGAAGATTAATCATGACTAGCTTCCCAGTACTCTAAATCAGGGCAGAAAAAAATTCTGTCTCCTGAGCTGCGGATCTCAGCAACAGCCCTGAGATCAAGGGAGGACCAACCTACTTCTCACCCAATGACACATTATCTGATCACTAGAGATAGAAATGGTCTAAAATCACACAGCACAAATTGTATGCATCAGAAAAGCAACAGAACTGCAACCTTACCACTGGACCTTAACTGACAAAGGAGGAACTAGAAGGGATTGGCATCACCAGGGAATTCTCCAGAATTCTAGAGTAAGGGTTTAGAGGAGATTTTCTTTCAATGAAGGGAGAGGCTGCTAAGGAGATAGTAAAAAAAAAAAAAAAAAAAAAAGTGGGAGGAAGAAGGCCTCCAGCTGTCCAGTTTACTTTGTAGATTTGCTTCAGATTGTCAAGCTTCTTGCCTTCTTGTAATCACAAAAACAAATTACAAATAAAGAAAAAAAGAGAAGTAGAAAAAGAAGAAGGGAGAAAAAAATTATAGTAAATTGCTAAAGGCAAAAAAAGAAGCTTAATTGAAGCAAATCAAAGCATATGATTAATACTAGGAAAGAATTAATAAGAAAATAAAGCAAAATTTTAGTGTACAAATATAAAGTTCAATAAAAATAAGAACTAAGAAATCGAAGAAAAGAAAGACTAAAACCAGTGAGATTCAAAAAAGCAAAACATGAAAGTAAGGGATAAAAGATTAAAGATAAAACCAGCATAAATAAAAAAAACATAAAAGGACTAGAACCAGTGAGATAAAAAGCTGAAACATGAAAGTTAGAAGGATAAAAGATAAAAGCTAAAACAAGAAAATCCAAGTTAAAAGCAATACTTAAAAGTTGAGCATAAAATTCTTTTAAAGACTGTTTAAATTTTGTTTTCTCCTTAGAACAAAATAGAAAAAAAAAATGAGATGGAAAGTAAAGACAAGGAAACAGGATTCCTAAGAAATAAAGCAGAACAAACTAAAATAGAAATAGGGGGAAAAAATAGGTACTCAACATACTCCATGGCAACAAGAAATTCTAAAATATTCTATTGGGATGCTGACTTGTATCACAGAATGTGTTCTTGATGTAACAAGAGAAAAAAGCAATAGGACAAAGAGAGGAAAGAGAAAGAGGAGCACCTAGTAACCGCACTAGGAAATGTATTCTTGGTTCCTGTGCATTTTTAACACCTCTCAGTCTCCAGCTGGAGGTGCCTCTGACCTAGAATGGAAAAAATACATATATGATTACTTTCTATTGCTCAGCTCAGCTTGCATGACTGCCTTTAAACCCTAGGCAAAATGCAAAAGATAGAGTC
This sequence comes from Urocitellus parryii, assembly GCF_045843805.1. Lineage (NCBI taxonomy): Eukaryota > Metazoa > Chordata > Mammalia > Rodentia > Sciuridae > Urocitellus > Urocitellus parryii. The sequence goes on along the minus strand of NC_135540.1, from coordinate 108,354,306 downwards.
GGTTTTGCTTTTTGATTGGTTTGTCCTTTCAATATCTTCCCACCTTTTAATCTAGCATCCATTCGTTCATTAGCACTTAGTTTGAATTAGTTGAATTTTGCCATTTCCAGGGTATTTTAACAGGATGCCCACTGGAGAGGTGTTTGGGGTAGAGATTCTTCCCTTAAGTCTCAGGCTTTAGCTATTAGCAGCACCAGTGAGCCTCTTGTTAGAATGTCTTCCCTTTGCTTCCAGCCTCATCCTCCATTTCTCTGCACCCTGCTCTGTTCTGGGAAGTTGACCCACATGGATTGTGTTCTTCAGCTTGTTTATCCTCTTCCTTTTGGTTGCTTTCACCAATGAGCGGCATGAATAGGATATCCGAGAATACAAGGAAAGTGAGCTCAAGATATTTATTTCTGCACTTCCCTTGCTGACATGGATTCCTTTACCTGGCAGCTTCTGCCTGATGGCCTTCTCCTGCAGCTTCTCCCTGTGGATTCCAGACATGGATAATCTACTCTTTCCCCTTGAGCCTTCGGGTCTGAGGGTATTTGGTCATCTGCTCTCTATCTGTTGCTTGCCCCAGGATGCTTAACTGTCCCTCTGTCCCCTGTTGATTTCTCTTAGCCCTGCCCTTAAGTTTGTAAATTGCCCTTTGATTAACTCCTCAATTTGCTTACATTGAGAGTGCCATCTGTTTCCTGCTGGGACCCTGATTGACACAGTAGGTAAAAGTATGTCACAGGCAAATTTAACTATAGCGTTCTCCACCCTAAAATTCAGCACCTTTGTAACTACCCACAGCTCTGCATAGGTTCCCATTTTGACACAGTTTCAGGGCTTAGGATGCCGTTGCTTTATCTGGAGTGTGTCTGACTTCCTCACTCACCCAAATTTATCTGTACATTGAGCAATTTTTCCAAGACCCAGATCTCTTCAGTATGCATGCTGGTGAGTCGCCACAAGCTAATCTCTGCAAGAAAATGTATTTTTCTCTCATCCAGGTAGCAGACTGCCTCCTAATGGTCCTCCATTTACAACATAGGCATGAATTATTACAAACAAAATTCTTAACTAGCTAGCATCTTTTCCTCCAAGTTTGTGCTCCACCTATCTATTCAAAGCACCATAGCCAGATTAATTTCTCTATAAAGGCATTCTCGTTATGCTACCCACTGATTTTTAAAAGCCTCAATTGCTTCTCATTGTCCACAGGATAAATTCAACCATTTACAATCCACAACTGGCTCTAAGCTGCCTTTCCAGTTTTATCTACTACTAGAGAATAGCATAAGGTGGAGAAGCAGGGTAAGGAGGGATCTCAACATTACATCTACTTTCCAAAGTCATTTTCTCCTTATATTCTTCAAAAATAGAAGAGTAACATCATGTGGCAGAGGTAGACTACTCCATGAGATAGCATTCATAATTTTTCTTTTCTTTTCTTTTGGTATTAGGAATAGAACCCATGGGCAGTTTAGCACTAAGCCACATCCCCAGCCATATATATATATATATATATATATATATATATATATTTTTTTTTTTTTTTTTTAAATTTTGAGACAGGGTCTCACTAAGTTGCTTAGGGTATTGCTAAGTTGCTGAGGCTGTCTTTTAACTTGCAATCCTCCTGCCTCAGCCTCCTGAGTTGAGTCGCTAGAATTAGAGATGTTTGCCACCATGGTCTGCCTAATTTAATTTCTGTCATGAAGAATAGTTGCAAGATCTTCACAGCCATAGGATGTTAGAACTGTGGTATAAGCTTTGAAATTTACCTGATTTCATGTGCTATTGAGTTTGTTTCTATTGCTTTTTAGGCTATTAAAATGCTTTCTGAGATTTTTGTGGCATTAAGTTGTGACACTGTAAGTGGGTTATAACTTAGGGCTCTAAAGTTGTGTGACATATCCCATTTCCCGTTACTGGCAGCCCAGCTCAGGGACCCTGTGCGAATTCTCACTGACTGGATTCATTTAGCCTCCAGCATAAGAAATAGGCAAAAGATAAAAAAAGGAAAAATGAATTTTATGTATTTTGATCAAACCGGAGAGAAGTAGCTAGATTGCCTTTCTCATGGGTCCCACCGGAACAGTGAAAGCACGTGGAAACAACAGCATCATCAGGCATCGTTAGGCCAGGACATTGTAGCCCTTCAGCCTTGACTCTCACCATGAAGAAGTCTTCCTCCATTTCAGCCTGTTTCCCTCCTTTTGCACAAAGTCTTGCTTCAGCCAACTTGCACATACCTACCATGTACCATGTACGTTCTGACTTCCTTCCTTTTCAAGCTCCTGAAATATCTCATATGCTCTCTCTGCTTACCTGAATGCTGCTGGAACATGTCATTTGTCAAATATTTAGTAGCCCTTGCCATTATTATTATCCACCACTCACAGCTCATTTCAAGCTACCTTCTCTGGAGATCTCACTGCTCAAGATGTACTCACTATATGCCACTTTATGGCACATGTTTTTTTATTTAGGTCAGGTTTCCCTGGTTTCATTGTAAGCACCTTTAGAGAACAACCATGTCTACTACTGCTTTGTGCCCCGCATCAACATACCACCCCAGGCACTGACAGAAAATAGAAGCCCAGTGAATAATTTATAGCTAGCTCTGTCAATAGCAGCTCTAAGAATTCCACCTTCCCAACTTGATGAAAAAGGGATAACTAACTTCATTGTGCTCCTCTTAGGTGTTCAAGAAAAACTTCTCCTGTCCCTAAAAGGAAAGTGTTAGTGATCAACCTTCTACCTGTGATGAGTCAAGAGATGCAGGAAAAGTCTAATCAGTTAATGTTCTGCCTTCCCTGGAATCCCTCTGCTGTGCTGTGCTGCACAGGTTGTAGTCCCATTCTTTCTCCAGCCTTAATCTCCCATCATTTATCTTTTCAAGCTTCCATGTATATCATGTAGGACACAGACTAGGTTGCTAGAACAAATAAATCCTGAAATTCAGTAGCTTATGCAGGTATGTGTCCTTCTCTCATATAACAGTCTGGAGGCAGGTGGGTGGTCCAGGATGAGAAAGTAACTACTCCAAAAGGATGTTCCGTGGTTCCTTGTGTCTCCCTTTTACTGTGCCATGCTCCGAACATTTATCCTTGTCCAAGCAATCAAAACCAGATGATAATGTTCAGATTTAGTCACCTGGAGCAAGAGAAGAAAAAATGGAGAGCAATCAATTTCTGTCTACTAGTCTCTGTCACCCCAGGTAAAGTCCTTTTCATAACTAGAAGGGTGAATCAGGCTGTCAGCCATGCAAGGTGTGGACTATGTTTGGGAGTAGAAACTTCAAGCCCAGAATCACGACCTGACTACTACCTGGAAACCTGAAGATTCATGTGTTTGAAGATAGCTGGAAACATGTCCCATGACTGGAATCTCTGTCCTAGCATGTGTGCAAATGAAGCCTAAATAGGAGTTAGCATATAAATATTCTATAATTGAAGGTGATCCAGAGCTGTCACAATCACTTCCTCCAGTCTCTTGGCCATGAACCTAATCAGTATCACATCACCTATGGGCTCAGACCTAATACTCCAAGCCAATGTTACTTCAACAGGGTCTATTTTGTGACTGTCACAGGTGGAGAGGGGTTAATTTCTTGTCATTCTGTGGTAAGAAGCTAGTGATACTGCCCAACATGATAATAAACACCAGAAAGCCATCCACAACAAAAAAAAATTTGTTTAACACAAAATGTAATAGCAGCAAGAGAAATCTTGCTCTAGACAATTCGGTTTCTCCCCAAACTTGTGCAGGGAATCAAGTCCAACTCCTAGCACCATAGTTATTTTACCATTGGTTCTGCATGTTTTACCCATATTTTAATCTGCTTTTTTCACCATACATTGCTTCAGACCCTCTGTCTAGGCTCTTATTGCTGCTAATAGTCTCAGTAGAGCATGACCATTGACATTGTATAATTGCTATTTCTTGAGTGAAATAAAATTTTATTATCTTTTAAGTAATATTAAAATTCATCTTCTATACTAACAAAGAATGAATATGGGCAGTTAGATTAGAAAGGAGAGAATAGCATTGGGAACCAGGTTTTAGATCTTGTATTGCCACTGACTAGCATGATCTTGAACAAGGCATGGTCCTTCTGAGCCTCAGTTTTCCTTCTCAGCAAATGAAGGATTGGACTCATTTAGTCATTAAGTTATTCTTCTTATATCTAGAACATAGTTGCAATAATTATCTTTTCACTTAGCTTTCCTTTCTGTTTTTACAGACACATAGACACACACACACACATGCATGTGTGCACGCATTTCCACAAAATAGATAATTCCTTAAGTTTATGTTCCCCAGAATTAAAATGCTCACAGTTGGCAATAAGTTAATAAGCCAACAGATAGCTCTATCCATATCCTTATCTAATTCTTTTTTCTATTTTAAAACTTGCCATTCCTCAACTTACTAGTATGTGTTCAGCCAAGTCTGTGAACCTTTCTGGGATTTAATTTCCACTTGGCAAACACAGGGAGGTAGTTTCCAAATTCCCTTGCAATTCAGGTATACATGGCCAGAACCTCTTCAGGCCTAACCTGGATCCTCCTAAGCCTTTAATGATTGATGCCACAGAAATAGAGAAACTCTCATAGGTGAAGGCATCATAAATTGGCAGTAGGAAAAATGCTTAGTTTTTATAACTTCAAGAATAGTGATTGACCATGAAGAGGTGGGAATTTTATTTTGCAGCCATTGTTTTCCTTTTTTACTATATTTCATACCCAAAACTCAAAGAAACATAATGATAAGTAAAATTTAAGTATAGAAACATCAGAATTGCTTCTCTTCAATTTTCTATTTCCTGTATTATAAAAGTGAGAGAGAAATAAATACATACACACATACAAACACCCCCACACACATAGACACTCAGAAATAATTTCATTTTCATCTCAAACTTCACAAAAATGACTATTTAGAATTTGGTAGAAAAATAGAGAGAGAGAGGAAGAGAAAGGAAGGAAAGAAGGAAGGAAGGAAGGGAGGGAGGGAGGGAGGGAGGGAGGAAGGGAGGGAGGGAGAGAACTCACCTTTAGTTAAAGGATAAGTCATGGGAAGCTTTACACTCAGAATAATAATAATTAGGCAAAGTTTAAGTTATATAAAGTTAGGATTAATGGTGAAAAAACTGTACCATACTTGTGATACTTGTGATGCTAGTGTTGCTGGGTGTGTATGTAACAGGTGACATGCAGGTATATTCTGTGGTCCAGTGTGGGTAAACATCTGGAACTTTAGAGAGAGTGTAGCTCAGGTGCTATCTTTTCAAGGTCTACCTTTCAGAGAAGCAAATAGTTGCCTCTAAATTCCTGAGTTTCATATCCCAGGGATGCCACTGAGTTGCTTCCAAGTCTATTGCAATTTGCAGGCAGGAAGGAGTCTCTGGCATTCACCCCAGGAGTTGGCAAAACTTTCTTCCACATTCCACCAAATGAATTCAATTCACTTTGCATGATGCAATTGAGGCTGCCACTGTAACAATCAACCTAGATAACTGGTTTATTGAACAGAGGGTTAGTTTATTCTCCCAGCCCTGAATATGTTATTGAATTTATCTTTCCTGTCTTGGAGGACCTCTCAAGTCAGTTCTTAATTTTCTGGTCACTTTCAGTTGCTGTTAAAAATCTCAGTCCATTTTAAAATTCCAATCTGTTCCCATCCACCACACTTCCACCTTGTAGTTCGAGGAATTGCAGTGTGAAAAGAAGGGACAAAATTTGCTCTGTCACTCTGCTTTTATCTCCAAACATTGGGAGGAAGAATATATATTTAGGATGAAAACATCTTGGTACACTAACCAAGTGATTGTTCATGTTTCTCCAACCAACATGATCTGACTAAATATGTTTCTGTACCCTCACTAAATCATTCCCTGAGGCGAAGATAAAGAGATCACCAACAACTACCACACACACATACACACTCACCCACACATGGTCTCTGTCCTTGGGAGTCACCAAAGTTTCTTCTGCTGGGTCCACTTGCCGTGCAGGTAGCTCTCTCTTAGATGGTCCACTTGAGCCACAGAAACCTAATTTACCACATAGGGGAGGACTTGCCTCCCCTCTTTCATTCTGTCCTGTGGAAGCAATCTCACATCCTTCTCCCTTCAGGATCAGAGGCAGGTTCACAAGTCTTAGCCTGACATCACTGGGAATGAGGAATTATGTTCCCTTCTTGTAGATATTCTCAATCTTATAACCATTTGTCCTTTTGGGGGTTTTGTCCTAATATTGGTGAAGAGAAAAACACAAGATTATCTATGTATCCTGTCACAGTGACATGATTATCATCCCAGCCATGCTGACCAAGGAGTTCAAGGCCAGCCTGGGCAATGTAGCAAAATGTTATTTCAATAATAATAACAATAACAATAATAATAATAATAATAATAATAATAATTTAGAAAGTAAATTGCTCAATTTCCTTCCTTCTTTTATACCTTCTCCCTCCATATTCACTTTTCTTCTTCCTTTCATTCTTTTTTTCTTTGGGCTGGGGTGGGAATAGTGGTAGAAACAATAATGACTGCTGTCCCTCAGAATACCCAGATGTAAAAACATTATCTCAACTGATTTCAGATCTCTCCATAATATGAAGTTCTTAGTAGCTCTTTGCCTAGTTATTTACTAATTTTGGAAGAAGGAATTTCCTGAATTTCACTCTTACATCACAAAATCATTTGGCACATGACAGCCTCAGTGACTGAGAAGAGCAGTATATCTACCTACATAAAAAATGATAGTCTTAAGGGAGAAAGCCAGGTTCAAGAACCCATGGTGCTTCTTAAAACACTGTGGTTTTTAGAGACAATTGCTTAACTGGGATTCAATTTCTTCATCTGTAGCATAGGGACAATACCAGTCTTGTGGAATCTTGACCTGTGCTTTGCAAAAGTGCTCAGTAATAAATATTATTGCTAGATTTACAAATAACATTGTGACAACTCTGTGCACTGAATTAGTGAAACCTCATCTCTGACCTTAAGGAGAACACAGTCTAATACAGAGACAGACTCATAAAGTAATTACAACGAAATCTGGCCAGTGCAAGGCAAAATGCAGAGTGCTTTAGGAGTTGGGTTGAAAACTAGGATAGCTATGAGACAAGCCAGGAAGGTATCTGTTGCTGAGGAGAGAGGTTGCTGGTGATAGAGGGATTCCTGTCCTAAAGTTATAGGAATGGCTACATGTGTCAACACCTGACAATGGACAAGTGAGATCAATAGCAGTTTATTAGTCATGTGTGTTCAGATAGGGGAGAATGTGAGGAGAATATACCATATAACATGCAAGGCCATATGAGGGTTGCACCCAGGAAAAGAGTGACTAGTCAAGGGCTGTGGGAGGCAGGCTTTGTAGAGTCAAGAGGGTGGGATGCCCCCTGGTTTCCACAGGACATATGTGATTGACATATTTGAATAATTCCACAGGCTGGCAGGACACTGAAACTCACCACTCATGGCTAAGCAGGAACTGTGCCTGCCACCATAATAAGGAAAATTATTTATATGGGGTAACATCCCCAAAAGTGAGGGGACTCAAAGTGATGCCATTTGAGACCCTTCTTTTTTCACCAGATGTCAAGGCAGCACATAATATTAAACCGTAAGTTTAGGCCTTCCATCATAGACTCCTGCAGCAAACATAATCTGGACCCAGAATAAAAGGCTTACTAGGTGTCATCAGAGTGACGTGCATGGAATAAGAGACATGGCATTCTATTTGAAGCAAACTGCAATGCTGAAGGCAAGTTTCTTCCATGCACAATGCATGAAAGATCTGAACACATTTGTTGCTGGAGCAGAAGGTGGTAGGAAGTAAAGCTAGAGAGATAGAAGATGATCCCAGAGTCACATAAGCCAGAGAAAGAGGTAGAACACTATTACAATATTCCCTTGCTAAAAGACTTCTAAAAATTATTAGAAGTCCCATAATTCAGAGAAAGAAGTATGCTAAATAAGTTTCACTAATGTGTTTATTATATGATATTTTAATATCCAACTGATGTGCATTTGTAAACCTTCAGGCATCACTGCCTAATCTTCTTGAACCTGGGGACACTGGTCTTTTAGAATTTTTTTTTCCAGAACATCAATTAATTGTTCCAGGAAACAAAGTTTTAAAATTACTGTTAGAGGTAATGAGGGAATCATTAAAATATTTCAAGCTGGGAGTGACATTGTCCTATTTGTATTTTAAATTAAACATTCTGGTGGATGTGTAGAAGATGAGTTTGAAGGTATCAAAATTTGAGCAGCTAGTGAATCCAGTTAGGAGGTTGTGGAAGCAATCCAGAAAAGCAATTACGAATAGAATTAAGATAATAGAGTCAGGAAAATTAAAAATCTGAAAGAAGTTTTTATGTATTAGATGAGTTTGATGTATTAGTCAGTGGGAGAGCTAGGTCATGTTCAAGGACATCCCACAACAACCATTCTATCTTGTTTGCAGAACATGTCTATCTTGAGTTGATGGGAAGGGTCTGCTCCACAGAATATCTCAGCAGTGCAGTTAGAAGTCCTGTCACCTTAAATCAGCACAATCTGGAAAAAAAATATTCTGAGTCATTATAGTAAGAGGATGACCATGGAGATTCATGGGTCTGAAGTAACACTTGCCACTATTACAGACCACTAACTAGAATGAGTCTCATTTCCTGCCTAATTTCAAGAGGTTTGGAGTGATCTTCCATATGTCCAGGAAGGGGAAAACCTCTAAGAGTAAAACCTTACACAGTAAGTGAGAAGAAAGAATTAAAAATGCCTCCTATGAATGATTAGTGCCCTGAACTCAGAGTAAAGAGGATTGGGTACTAGAACAAGGACGAAATGCTTGAAGGATAAACTAATATTTTTTAACATTTTTAGTTTTTATGTACCAAGTTAATTTTCTTTAGAAGATGACAGGCTATTGGAAATTTTAAATCTAAATCTAAAAGAAGAATTCTGTCTAGGAGATAAGACTTAGAAATCATTAATAATTAAAATAAAAACAGGAAGTACTATCCAAGAAGAATAAAATATTCCCTAAGGAACATCAGCATTTTTAATTTGAGAGAAAATTCTAAGAGGAGGAGAGAAAACTGTCAGAGAGACAAGGAGAGAACCAAGACATGTGCATTCAAAACAATGGCATGAAGTAAGAGTTTCCAAAAGAAAAGTGACCAGTAACAACAAACATTGATTTGGCAGTTAAGACACCATTGATGATTTTAGCATTAAGAAGTGCATGGGAGGTGTGTTAGCTTTCCATTGCTGTGTCCAAGATACCTGAAAATAACAACTTAGAGGAGGCAAAGTTTATTTGGGGTTCATGGTTTCAGAGATTCAGCCCATAGCTATAGACTCCATTGCTCTGGGTCTGAGGTAAAGCAGAACATCATGGAGGATAGGCATGGCAGAGGAAAGCTGTTTAGTTCATGGTATCAAGGAAGCAGAAAGACACAGGACCCAGAGACAAAATATGATCCCCAAGGACAACCCCCAATGATCTACTTCTTCCAGCCATGCCCTAACATTCAGGTATCCATTCAAATTAATAATCCATCAAATAAATAAATCCATTGATTAGGTGATAGTTCTCATAATCTGATAATTTCACCACTTCACATTCCTACATTATCTAACTCATGAGTTGCTTTTGTTTGGGGTGGAGGGGCTCCAAACCACTACAGAAAGTGTAGGGACACAAACAAGGCTGACATGTTTTGATAGGGTCATGAGGAATTGGCAGAGAAAAAGAGACTCAAGTTTAATTCTCAAACTTCTTCCTCATCTCTCACAGGTCCATTTATTCAACTAATATTTCATAAGAATTTATTAGGATACAAATAAAAGAGATGAGCTTCCTTCTCTTGGGATTTTTTTCCAGGAGACAAATGCTATATTTCCTTCTCAGTATTCCTGAAACACTAGTACATTCACCTTTATTTTAGCACTTTCACATCTTAGTGTATGTATTTATTTCTTTATCCTCCTCTTAATAATGAATTCTTTCTGAATAAAGACAGGATAAGGACTCATTTGAGCTATCACCTTGCCTAGACATGGTAGGCATGCAATGAATGTGTTTGGTTTTTTTAACCTATTAAGTAATTTAATCCTCGAAACTCTGAACTAGCTATGATTAGCCTCATTTAATAGAGGAGACAGCTGAAAATCAGGATGAATATATCTTACCAAAGGTCATAGATGGCAGAACTGAGCGCAGAATCCAGGCCTTGGATTCCTTGTGTATTTCTCTCCATCATACAATAACTACATTGACATTTTTCTCTTCTGTGGTAATGGATTCAAAATGACTTGTGTATTGCTTTACAAATTCCTCATTGTATTGAATATTATAGATTAACCATGTAATCTTAGATGTGGTTAGGTCAAGAGATCAGAATCAGTCAGCCAACTTCTATAATAACAAAAATGCATAATCTTGACTGAGCTGGGTCTACCACTCAAGATACCATTATTTACTGCAGTAAGTACTCTTTAGTATTGAACATATTCTCTTCTACTATAATATATTGTTCTGTGTTAAAGCTAAGTATACTATTCTATAGGAAGTATAGTAAGTTTAATTACATGAAATGACTATTTTACAGCAGTAAAAAGCCTTCCAACAAAGAAAAGTGCAGGACCAAATGGATTCTCAAATGAGTTCTTACAGACCCTTAAAGAGGAACTAACACCAATCTTTCTCAAATCATTTCGTGAAATTAAAAGGAACACTCCATGAATCTAGTATAACCTGATATCAAAACCAGACAAAGACACATCAAGGAAAGAAAACTATACACAAATATCCCATATGAACACAGATGTAAAAATCCTCAATAAATTATTAGCGAACTATTTTCAAAAACACATGAAGAAAATAATACATCATGATCAAATGGGTTCTATCCCAGAGATGCAGGGTTGGTTCATCATAAACAAATCAATAAATGTAATTCAACACATAAATAGAATTAAGGACAAGATTAATATGATCATCTCAATAGATGCAGAAAAGGCCTTTGATAAAATCAAGCCCCTATTAATTTTAAAAATGAATTGATTATCTATGATATCCAGGCACAGTGGTGCATGAATATGATTTTTCTCTTCTGTGGCAATGGATTCAAAATGATTTGTGTATTGCTTTTTAAAATCAAAGAAACTAGGTTTAGAAGGAACTTACCTCAACATTTTAAAGGCTATCTATGACAAACCCAAAGTCAACATCATACTGAACAGAGAAAAACTGAAAACATTTCCTCTAAAGTCAGGAGCAAGTCAAGATGTTCACTCTCACCACTCCTATTCAATATAGGTCTTGAAACTCTAGCCACAGCAGTTAGGCAAGAGAAGACAATTAAAGGGATTGAAATGGGAAAATAAGAAGTTAAATTATCTGTTTTCTGATGACATGATCTAGAACACACACACACACACACACACACACAAAAAAAACACCACATAACATTTACAGACTTCTATTACTGAAAAATGAATTTGGCAAAGTAACAGGTTACAAGATCAACATTCATAAATCAATAGCAGCTTTCCTGTGCTACAACAGTGATTCTTCTGAAAAACAAATTAGAAAATTATCCCATTCACAATAATCTCAAAAAAAAAATAAAATACTTGGAAATCAATCTAACCAAGGAGATAAAAGACCTCCTACAGTAAAAATTGTAAAACACTGAAGAAAGAAATTGAAGACCTTAGAATATGGAACAACCTCCCATGTTCTTGGATAGGCAGAATTAACATTGTCAAAATGGCCATACTCTGAAAGCAATATACAGATTCAATGCAACTCCCATCAAAATACTAGGAAGACTAAGGACGAGAATAGAAGACACAGAGACAAATCCATATACTTACAAGCATCTTATATTTGAAAAGGTTCTAAAAATGTATATTGGAGAAAAGATAGCTTTTTTAACAATTAAAGGAAACTGGATATCCATATGTAGAAGAATGAAACTAGATCCCCATTTCTTACCCTGCACAAAATTCAAATCAAAGTGAAACACAGACTTTGAAATTATATCAGAAACTTTGCAACTGCTAGAAGGAAATAGAATCAACACTCCATCATACTGGTGCAGTCACAGACTTCCTTAACAAGACCTCTAAATGCAAGCAATGAAACCACGAATCAATAAATGAGATGGCATCAAATTAAACTTTCTGCACAGCAGAGGAAATGATTAAGAGCTTAAAGAAAGCCTAAAGAATGGGGAAAAAATCTTTGCCAGCTACTCCTCTGACAGGGGATTAATATCAGACTATATAAAGAACTCAAAAAGCTTACCACACATACAAATATCCAGCCCAATCAATAAACAGGCAAAAGAACTAAACTGTCAGTTCTCAAAAGAAGAAACACAAATGGCCAACAAATATATGAAAAAATTGTCAACATCTCCAGCAATGAGGAAAATGAAAGTCAGAACTACACAAAAATTTAATCTCACTCCATTCAGAATGGTGATTATCAAGAATACAAATAATAAATATTGGTAAAAAATGTATGGAAAAGTTACGCTTATATGTTGTTGGTGAGACTGCAGATTAGCACAATAACTCTGGAAAGCAGTATGGCAATTCCAAAAAAAAAAAAAAAAGAAAGAAAAAGAAACTAGAAATGGAACCATTATATGACCCAGCTATCTCGCTCCTTGGTATTTATCCAAAAGAACTAAAATCAATGTACCATACTGATACAGTCACATTAATGTTTATAGCAGCACAATTCACAATTACAAGTAATGGAACCAGCCCAGGTGGTTCTATCATTTAGATAAATGGATTAAGAAAATACGGTGTACAAACACAATGGAGTTTTACTCAGCCATAACAAAGAATGAAATTATGGCATTTGTTGGTAAATAGATGTAAATGGAGAACATAATGCTAAGTGAAATAAACCAGACTCAAAAAATCAAGGATTGAATGTTTTCTCTCATATGTGAAAGCTAAAGCAAAATGAAGGGAAAGGCAGGGTGGCTGGAGGAGTTTGGATATCATAAAAATAGAGTGAGGATCAGTGGAGTAGAAGAAGATCAAAAGGGAAGGGGAATATGGAATGAATTTATCAAAATCATGTTATATGCATTATAAATATGCCACAGTGAATTCCATCTATATATATATATATATATATATATATATATATATATATATATATATATAAATCATCAACCAAAAATAGATAAAGTGAAAGGAAGGTCAGGATAGAGGAAGTGGAAGTTGGGAGGGTCGATGGAAAGGAAATGGGGGGCACCAGGGATGCACTGTGATTTTGTAAAACTGAACCTAATTATTATGTATAACTATAATGCTCCAAAAAATTTTTAATGCTATTTTAGATCCCAAAATGCCCAAATATCGAGTCTTTCTACCTAATAAGATACAGAATAATTCTTCCTATGGCATGAAACTGAAAGTTAAGGACTAGTAGTATAAATTAATTAGTATAAAACTAGGCAGAGTGGTAGGGAAGAAATATTTTGGAGAAAATGAACACTGGGCTGGTGGCCATGTCACTTAAACTTTCTGAGCCTCAGTTTTGTAATGTTTAGAATGGAGATGATAATTTCTTCCCAAATGCCTCTGTAAGGATGGAAGGATGTGCTCATGTATGTAAAGTGCCTGTCTCTGTACCTGACCCGTGACAGATATTAAATTGAGGGCAGCTGTGAATATGATCACAAGGAGACATGGATGCTTTCAACATGGAGTGGTTAATCACTACTGTTTATCTCCAGGGTTTATTCTGGAGCAGAATTTCTAATTCTCTATACATATTCTTTATCTAACAACTACTCTGAAATTTCTTGCAATGCATGTTACTTGCCTCCAAATTAAAAGATCTGCTATATGGAGCCTTTAACCAAGAGTCAACAAGCAGTTGCCTGCCAAGTAATAACAGCTTTTAGTAAAAGGTAACTTCAACAGGGAAGAAGTAGCCAAACCGTGGAGTTGCAAGGATAAATATTTATATGGTATTTCTCAAAGAATTCCAAGGAGTACTAACTGCTCTAAGCTCTAGAAAAGCATCCTTGTCAAAATCTTCCTTTTGAAATGAAAATTAATAACCAGAGTGGCTTAAACCTCACTGGTCTTTGATACCTGACAAGGGCCATCTCTCAATGAGGTGAGTCTGAGATTTCTTCCAGGACCATGGACCTTTCCCAGTGCTCATTTGCAAACAGGGTCTCTCTAAAATCCTACCCAATTTTCATAAACCCACTGTAAGGACAAAATTATCCTGGCATTCAACAGAATTAACAGGCCACCCTGTCTCTTCTACCAGTGGTGGAACAAATTGTCTCCTCTACAAGGCTGGTGTCTACTCACGCCTTAGAACTTCTTTTCTTGGAGCTGGGGTTATGGCTCAGCAGGAGAGTGCTCACCTAGCAACTATTGATCAAACTCTCCCTTTCCCTCCCTCACCCCACCCTCCCCAGCCTCTGGTGATCATAATGCTGCTCTTAATTGCTATGAGATAAACTTTTTTAGATTCCATGTAAGTGTGAGATCATGCAGTTCTCAGCTTTATGCACCAGGCTTATTTCACTAAACACAATAATCTCCACTTCCATCCATACTGTCACAAATGACAGGATTTCATCTTTTAATGGCTGAATAGTATTCCATGGTGTATATGTATCACTTTTCCTCATTCACTCATCAGGTGATAAACATTTAGGTTGTTTCCACTTCTCAGCTTTTATGAATACTGCTGCAATAAGTATGCAGGTGCAGATGTCTCTCTGATGCACTAATTTCTTTTGGCTATATATGTTGTAGTGGGATTGCTGGGTCACGTGGTGGCTCTTTTTTCAATTTTTTGAAGAACCTCCATACTGTTTTCTACAGTGGCTGTACTCAATTATATTCCCATATGTGCTATGTGCTAAAGTTCCTTTTTCTCCATCTTCTCGCCAGCATTTGTTTTTTTGTCTTTTTCTGATAGACATTCACACATTGTAGTTTTGATTTGTGTCTCCCTGATGATTAGTGATGTTGAACATTTTGTTTTTCATATGGCCATTGCCCATTTTTATTTTTTCTTTGAGAAATGTCTATTAGCGTATATTTCCGTGTTCTGATGGGGTTTGTTGGGTTTTGTTATTGGGTTTGGGGATTTCCTATAGGTTCTAGATATCTCAGAACTATAAAGGGGCTATCTAACATCAGACTACCACAACAGAACCCATCTTGAGGGGACACAAACAGAAACCTTCCAAATTTCAAATCTGACTCTTTTTTCCTCCCTACTTCTCTACCCCCTTACCTCTTCCCTGAAATGTCTTTAACCAATGTATGAGTTGGGAGAGTTCAGAATGAAGAGAATTCTTCAGGCATCTTAAAAGTGTAAACATCTTTTTTATCTTACTTTCAGGCTAATTTCTTTTTAAAATAAAAAGTAAAGGATTCAACATGCTTATTATTTGGGCTCTCCAATGACCCCTTTTCCCTGTAACCCACCCCAAAAGTGTGTGATCACCATTGTACTTACTGTCTAGGGTGTGTGAAAGAAAAAGCACTTGAAACATGGTGAAGAAATTCTATTTGTGACTTGATTACAAAATGACTCAGCATCTCCCTTTCCTAAAAGTTCTGTCCCCTTAGAATAAATTTAGGCATCATTATGCACCACTTATGATATCACCAGTACAAATGGTTTTAACATGAACCATTGTGCCCACCACAGCATCCAATAGCAATGGATCAGGGCTCTCAACATTGGCACTATTGATGTGTTGAGCTGGATAATTCTTTCTTGTGGGCCACTGACAGTTGTAAGAAGTTTAGCAGCACCTCTGACCTCTACCTACTAGATAACAGTAGCAACCCTCCCTCAATTATGACAACCAAAAATAGACAAAGGTGCGCTAGCAGTGGAAATCCACTTTAGAACCACTGCTCTCACCCATTCTGAAGCAACATGTGATGCTTGTGTAATGCTTCTAAGTGTTTTGATGATGGATTGCTTCTAAGAAGCACTCTGCAGCTGTAACTTTGTAAAATGACCTTTTTTATCTTCCCTATGAGTCAGGTAGCACAAATTATTGGCCCCATTTCCACAGATAGAAACTTGGAAGCATTCAGCCTTCCCAATCAGGTCATGAAAGTCTGCATTTTCATTTTGCCCACCTGAAAAGTGAAAATTATAATCACGGCTTTTCTTCCCATGCCTGAGATTGGGCAAAAGCTACACAGCAATGCCCTTTCCAACTGGCTATTCCCAAATTATTCTACACCAGGCAACTCTAAAGATGAATTTGTCTTTGCCTGTCTTCCTATTTCATGGGCATCTGAAATAAAACCTTCAACATAAATAAAATGGCAGCAAGCCACATGTTTCATCAATGTAACTGCCAAATTACACCAAGTGAAAACTCAATTCCAGCAAAACCATATAATAATCGGATAAGTTTTTTTTTCCATCATGCCCAGACACAATGCAATTTTTAAAACACAGATATTAATGTGCCCAACATGCCTACCACAATAACCTCTGTGACACCAATCTAGCACTTGGGAATGAGCACAGATAAGCTATAGATACAAACAACTGTGAACTGTCAGTTCTACAACATTCTATTCATATGGATTTCAAAAGCCAAAAAGTTATACAATAACACATAATCATTTGTGAGCCACAAAAGCTCACAGCCTTTTAGTTGCAAAGGCTATCCAACCTGATCCTAGAAGAGATCCAAATAACATGGGATGCTGAAAGACAGCAGAATACTGCCAGAGAAAAATTGTCTTGCTGGGAAATAAAATCCACTTTCTTTTTTAGATACAAGAGCTTGGTACTACATGATTATTATAGGTAGTATAGAAAACATTTGCAAAAATCCAGGGCAGGAACCACATACTTTCACGGATGGAAAAGGCATCAGATTTAGAAACTGAATTGAGTGGGTTTCAAAACATGTTATCTGTGAGTGAATAAGAGATATGAGACTAAAATCATAAATTCAACCTAAGAGAAACTAGGATCTAGGAAAACAAGTTAATAAGGATGAAAAGCCAGCTCTGGCTTGATGTAGTGATTTTTTTAAGTTGACATATTTTATTACTACTAGCTATGTATAAATCGTGAGAGATGTGAAGAATGGATTCATATCATTTGTTATGATTTGTGTTAATACATCTGCATAGCTAAAATAACTCAGGATGTCCTTTGAAAGATGTCAGTGAAAATATTATAACTTAAGCTTTAAATATACCAAAACAGGTCACTTGTTACAAATACTTTAGTAATCAATTACAGTTGCATGTATTTAAATACATTCCTAGTTGAAAATCTGAATTTATGACAAGGTATATTAAACCTGATTGTTCTAGCATCATTTAATAAAAGTAAACTTCAAAATAAAATCTTGTGATAATCAGTGATCCAAAGTTAAAATCATCATAGAAAAATCAAAAAACTCCTCTAACACAAAGGAATAAAATTTTCAGAGGCTATCTGGAGTTTCTGCCAAATGATCTGAAAGGTCTTGAGTGCCCTCTACAGGTTGTTTGAAAAATTTTCATGGATTTGACATTTACTTTCCCTAAATATATTTAGGCAAATTCTAGAACATAAAAATAACTTATTGAAGTCTCAATTTCAAAATCATTAGATGTTCATCACATAAATTTTTGAAACAAAATGACCCATAATACTAACATATACAAATAATCACTATTAACTATCCATACATATTCTTGATTAGGTTCACACGAACATTTTTATTGTTTTCCCTTAACATTATACAATGACTGGTTTTAGTTGATTGTGTGTCGGAAATAGATTTTAATGGATTTTCTAATGTGCTTTATTGACAAATTGCTACCTTTGGTCATCAGAATTTCTAAGTGAAAAGTGATCCCCTCAACACGAAAGAGAAGAAAATATAATTTAATAAAATAAAACAAAAAAAAAAATAACCACTCAGGGTGGGTTCACAAACAATAAAACTAGGAAGCCATATCTCTAAAATAAAAAATATGATAATCATATTCTAAATAATATCCCACATTTCAAATATAAAGTGGAAATAAAAATAGACAACTGAAACTGTTGCCCAAACTATTAAGCTGGAATTCAGAGCCAAAATACCACAATCATTAATGTTAAAATAGTACATTTAAGTTATCTGGATAATTGCCTTGGTTTCTATTTTACTTATTTATAGTCTATTTTGTCTTCAGAGATACTTTATGCTTGAGAAAATTAAAGACACATTTGCATATTAAGTGGTTATCAAGAGTAGAAGTGATTTCCCTCTCTAAACTAGTCCTGATTGATTTTTGATTCTTTCCAATAACCAATGATGCACAACTTTAACAATTCCAAATAGATCGGGAATTTTTAAACAACACCCAATCTTAAGTCATATTTTAAAATTATTTTAGATAACATTTGATATTGATACAGTTTAGATTCTCTTATAAGGTTAATTTTTTTTACATATGTCAAAGTTATTGTGGTCATTTCACTTTTTGGAGAATATCATCATAAATGATTTTGCCTACAACCTAACAGCTGTTTTAAAGTAGAGAGGAGTTTTAACAAGAACAGAACTTACTAGCAGAAGTGACATCCAATCACAATAACCCCCGACCTCATCAAAGGCAAGGCCCTCTCCATTCTGTGACAGCAATATTGAGTAAAAAGTCTCCCACATTTTGAAACAGATTTCTCAGCAACTTTGCAAGGAGTACGTGCTTCATTTGATTGCAGTTCTGTGAAATTCACCTCTTTTAGAAGGTTGTACCCAGATCTTTGCAGACATTAGAATGAGAGATAATAGTCCCAATTTATTCCCACCTTTCAACCAAGTAATTGTTTAAAGGAGGGAGATACAAGGAATCAGAATGTTCTTTAAATGTATAGACAAGATAAAATGGTTTCAAGTCTGTAAAAGAAATCTGACGGGGAGGTAGTCCAGAAAAATCTATACCGTAATTGTTAACATAATTGAAAATTCTGAACTGCTTTCACTCACCACACTTCTGATAGAAAATCTACAGATTATTCTCACACTAACTGGGTCCAAAAATTCAGTTCAATTCTGACACTAAGTACCCAGAGTTAGTTTCAGACTCCACAGGTTTAAGAGTTAAGTCCCACAAGACTGCCTTCACTTCAGATGCCAGTCTTGAATATGGGATCCCAGGCTAGCCACACCTCTATCTCATCTGGTCACAGACTGGAGGTTCTCACAAGCCTGCTCACATATTTGATAATTAGCTGGAACAGCTCTCAGAGTTCAGGAAAAGAATTTATTTTATACTATGATATTTTGTATAAAGCCCCCTCCACCCTGGGTGTCGGGGCTGGGGGGGATTCCCGGACACCCAAGTTAGAGGGAAACTGGAGAGAGGCAAACAGCCAGGTATGTCTGGGTGGGGAAGGGGGTGCAGAGCTTGCATGTCCTTCAGAGGTGCCACCCTCCCAGCACCTGGGTGTGCTCACCAGCCCAGAAGCTCTCTAAAACCCATCATCTAGGGTTTACCTGGGGGTTTCATCATTAGGCATGATTGATTATTAACTCACTCTCTAGCCCCTCTTTCCTCTCCAGGGGCTGGCACTAGGCTGAAAGTTTGAGGTTTTGTTTCACTGTTATTGTTTTGCAATTTACCCCCATTGTGAAACTGTCTGGGGGCTCAGCAGAATCATCTCATTGAACAACAATGCTCTTGACAACCAGAAAATTCCAAGGGATTTAGGAGATCTGTGTCACAAACAAAGGACACAGAACAAACACATTATTTCTTATTATGCCACAGAAATATATGGAGAAGGGATTTTTTTCTGAGACATAAATTATTATCTTTTTTGGCTATTAGATGGATGACCTAAGGCTGTTGTACTGAGAAAATTTTATTGGTAACAAGCATATGAAGACAAATATTTAATAGTAGGATTAATATTTCCATGCGTGATCATCTTTTACTTCACCATTGATTTTGGCAATAAGGCAAAAAAATAAAGTTACTTATTTCTGATGTTTGGACAATAATTTCCCTAAAATATATTCACCTGCATAAATTAATGCAATATAGATTAATTAGCATTTATTAAAGGAAGCTGGACATCATGGGGGGAAGTTTTTTAAATGAGCCTGATGTTAGCACACCACATGGCTGTTGGTGTTATTAGAATGAAATATACCAGTCCATTGTTCCAGAAGGTAAGAAAGGCAAGATTTGCAGATGTGCAGGCCAATGACATTGATGCAGTCCAGGAAAAACTCAAGCCCATAGCAAGGGAATTAGTAGTCTATGGTGATTTCTCTAAAAACAAGTCAAAACAAATCTCACTTTCATATTTGATAGGACTGAACAATAAGTGAATCAAGAAAGCATGACAGATGTAGATAAGCATACTCAAGGACAAAACAAAGAGGCAAATGTTAAATGGGAAAGCAGTGGTGTCATCCCACAAAGTGCTACTTGAAGTCTTTTACTAGAAGCCCAAAGGGATGTCACCAGCAGAGTTACAGGGCTCTCTTCTTGTCTCTGCCATCCCACATTTATCTCAATCAAAGGGATTATGGTAAAAGGCATGTCTTTCAAAATAGATAACGTGAAACTAGGAAGATGAGCAAATCAGAATCCAAACAACAAACAAACAAATGAAAAATTCAGTAGGCTAAAACAGTGAGTCAAACTTAATTAGATAAAATTTAACGGGGATAATATTAGATTCTACACTTAAGTCCAAATGGAAAAATTCATTTGACTCTTAAAAAAGTTAACTGAACCTATGTTACTGTATTAGAAAACCAGTGACTAGAATAAGAAATGTCCTGGTCTTTACTAGCAAACCACACCAAGAATAGCATGAATTGGACAGTACCAAGATAGCACATAGGGCCCTCAGCACCATGGAGCAAGAAAAATGGTATAGGTCAGAATAGGGTCAGACAAGAAATTGTTCCCAGAGAGCACAGCTGGGTAGACCAAGAGTATAATTTGTTACATGTAGTCCAGCCTGGAAATTTCATTTTGAGAAATTACTGATGGTTAGAAAATTTAGAAATTAGGATGGGCCATGATCAGGTCAGGAGTTCTGATCATAACAGTGGGATTTCCAGCAAGTGGGAAATTTAGGAGAAGCTGGATATAATCCAAGTAAAGAAAGCTAGGGAGGAGATCTTAGCCATCACACCAGAGCCCCATTGGTGTCCAAGGATCAACCAAACCATTTAGATATCTTGATCCGTGATACATTGATATCCTTAGGAGCAATAAATGAACCGCAGAGCTCAGACCTTGAAAACATTTTCTTTTTGTATCTGCCATCTTACATTTGTCTCAATCAAAGGAATTATAGTAAAAGGCATGTCTTTCAAAATTGTATCCATCACTACATGCTACAAGCTCCTCAAGGTTCTCAAATTGTTGGCTTCAAAATACATAAAGAAAAATACAATATGAATACTAACATGACATTATGTTAACAAGTCATCTGTGATTCAGTAAGTTATAGTGGCAGGTAAATTCTGTTCAACATTGTGTGTGATAATCTTTAAATATATGTCTAGGATCTAAGTGTTTTCATGGGCATGATCTAGTTTGGACAAAGATTATTAATGGTCTACCCACTGTGAACAGTCAGATGTGAAATATTAAGACTCTAAAAATGTCATTTTGAGAGTCTGCACTTGGCCAAATATAGCAGATGCCAAGGCATGAGTGGAGTGAGGAGAGTACTAAATATTTTGATCCTGCATTGAGTCCTAGATCTGGTTAGAAATGCAAGAACTTTTCAGAGGCTGCTTAAGAAATCAGAAAATATGCCTGACTCTAAGATCTCAAATCTAAGAACACGATGCAATTCTAAATCTTGGTGCTGCTTCGCTCTTATATCAGTCATGAGTAGTTTAATAACAAGAGCAGAATTAACGTTGGTGTAGGTCTGGCAAATAACAGACATGAAGCCAAATGACCCAAAAAGGGGTAGATAAAACAAGGTAGAATGACTGCCTCTCAACTCTATACTTCAAGGGGCATAATAAGCAAACTGGAAACTACTGAACAGAAAAAAGAGCTTAATAAGACTAAGCACATAATTGGAAGAAACAGAGCCTGAAGAGAAAAACAGAAAGGAAGTATCAGAGGTTCTCAAAACCAGGAGATGCCATTATGTACAAACTACTGGGTTTATTTTCTATGATTATAAAGGTTAGACAAGATTTGGATGATGAATGTTCACAAGAAGATTGATTTTAAATTTATTGCAAGGACAGATTTTCTAATAATTATCTAAAACCATGATTACCCAGTTGATTGATAAAATGTGAGATTACTACCCTAGGGCCTGGAAGACCACTCAGGCAGGGAGTCAGACATTAAATGGATTGTTGCATAGATTTATACTTAAGTGTGAGAATGCTTTCAAAATCTGAGCTCTGTGGTTTATTTGTTGCTCCTAAGGATATCAAGATATCATGGAGCTTCATAGATGGGTGAGAAAGGAATTCATTGTAACCTTCATAATAATTGCTGTAGCAGATCTGGAATAATCAGACCTAAGTGACTTTCTGCTTGGCTTCTGAGATGCACAATCACAAGTATCTAATAATTCTATAATGTAAAGAGTAACAGATACAAGGGCAGAGATGTGGATAAGTTCCTATTTCTTCCCTCATGTGGGAAGAGTAGGAGGAATTAGGGAATGGCAGACTATGATGTTGATTTCAGGAGGTTGAAATGCTGACTCTGAGTGTGATTTAGGACATTTTAACCAAGTTCAACTAATGTCATATAAATAGGGAATGGTCTTATAATCTGGACCAGCCACCCTGCACTCCGGATTTATTGTTTGCAACAGCTAAAAGAGAGAGAGACATCATCTCTCTTCCAACTACTGAATGAAGTCCTGGGCTTCTGTAGCCTGGACCAATTTAGGTCATATGCCTATTCCCAAGCAATTAATTTATCCCAGGGAAGCTGCTGTGAGGTAATTGTTTTAGGCCTGCATCTGTTCTGTGCTGCTATAAGAGAGTACCCCAAACTAATAATTGCTAATGAACAGAAATGTATTGGTCACAGCTCTGAAGGTTGGGAAGTTTGAGATCAAGAGCAAATCCTATTAAAATCCCAATGGTATTCTTCATAGAAATTGAAAAAGCAATCATGAAATTTAGTTGCAAAAATAAGAGACTCAGAATAGCTAAAGCAATCTTTAGCAAGGAAAGTGAAAAAAGGAGGCATCACAATACCAGACCTTAAACTATACTACAGAGCTATAGTAACAAAAATGACATAGTATTGGCACCAAAATAGGCTTGTAGACCAATGGTACAGAATAGAGAACACAGAGACAAACCCTCACAACTCACAAATACAGTTGTCTCATACTTGACAAGGGTGCCAGAAACATTCACTGGAGAAAAGATAGCCTATTCAACAAATGGTGCTGACAAAACTGGAAATCCATATGTAGCAAAATGAAACTAAACCTCTATTTTTCACCCTGCACAAAAATCATTTCAAAGTGGATCAAAGACTTAGGCACTAGAACAGAGATCCTCTGCCTAAGAGAAGGAAAAAATAGGCCCAAATCTTCACCACATCAGCCTAGGATCTGACTTTCTTAACAAGACTCCTAAAGCACAAAAAGTAAAATCAAGAATTAATAAATGAAATGGATTCAAATTAAAAAGCTTCTTCTTAGCAAAGGAAACAATTAATAATATGAGGAGAGAGCCTACAGATTGGGAGAAAATCTTTACCACATGCACTTCCAATAAAGCATTAATCTCTAGGATATATAAAAAACTCAAAAAACTTAACATCAAAAAAAACAACAAACACATAACCCAATCAATAAATGGGCTAAGGAACTGAACAGGAACTTCACAGAAGAGGAAATACAATTGATCAATAAATATATGAAAAAATGTTCAACATCTCTAGCAATTAGAGAAATGCAAATCAAAACTACTCTAAGATTTCATCTCACTCCTGTCATAATGGCCATCATCAAGAATACAGGCAACAATAAATGTTGCCAAGGATGTAGTGAAAAGGGTACTCTCATACATTGCTGGTGGGACTGCAAATTGGTGCAACCACTATGGAAAGCAGTATGGAGATTCCTCAAAAAACTGATAATGGAGCCATCATTTGACCCAGCTATCCCATTCCTTGGCCTATACTCACAGGACTTAAAATCAGCATACTATAGTAATGCAGCAACATCAATGTGGTAATTTATCATCTAGTTCATTTCACAATAGCTAGACTATGGAACCAACGTAGGTGTCCATGAATAGATGAATGGATTAAAAAAACTTGTTATATATACTCAATGGAATATTACTCAGCTTTAAAGAAGAGTGAAATTATGACATTTGGCAGTAAATGGCTGGAGTTGGAGAATACCATGCTAAGCAAAATAAACCAATCCCACAAAACAAAAGGCCAAATGTTTTCTCTAATATGCGGATGCTAATTTACGATAAGGTGGGGAGGGGGCACTAGGGAAAAATAGCATTACCTTAGATTAGGTAGAGGGAAATGATAGGAGGGGAGAGGAGGGAATGTGAGGATAGGAAAGATAGTAGAATTAAACAGAAATTATTATTGTATGTATATATGTGACTACATGACCAACATGATTCTGCAACATGTACACTCAGAAAAATGAGAAATATATCCCATCTATGTGTGATATAATCAAAATACATAAATGCATTCTACTGTCATAACTAATTAAAAGAAATTTAATTAGTTATATCATTAAATTATATATACATATATATAATATTAACTAAAATAAATTTTTAAAAAGCACAGTAGGGAAAAATTTTAATTTCAGATTAGAAAATGCATCCAAAAGAAAATCTTTTGAATAGCAAAGGACACTAACATCCAGATACTTCTACATTATACTAGCCCTGTGAATCTTCATCCAGTGACATCAACGTAATTTTATCTGTACTTTCTGCACCACTAAGAAGTCCCCAGGGGCTGAGAGAAAATTTTGAGAGCTTCTGTGTAGTTTTTGTTGCTAGGAAACAACATCATTGGTATCCAAGTGTTCAGGCTCTGAGACACTGTGTGAAGTCACTAGTTCATAAAGGAAAACCTTTGGTAAATAGGTTGTTTAGGTGTGAGTAAATTGATGTTCTCTCTCAGTGGCAAAATGTTCTTGTGTAACCTTTGAATAATAGTGTATTCCTAGGCCTCTATTCTTTACTTTGGATCCAGTTGCCATTATTGTTCCCATGAGAACTCAAGCATCTACCTGAAATGCAGTGAGCATTCCTTTTTCCCCCAAATCATCTGTAATTATCTCAGTGCCTTGAACACTATGTCTAACTGGTTTTAGTTAAACAAAGTGCAATCGAGCCTGGAAACAAAGACCTAGACCACTGACTGCATGAATTGTTGAATACAATAATCCTTCCTTATCTGCAAGGAAATATGTTCCAAGACCCCCAGTGAGTGTCTGAAACTGTGGATCATGTTAAGCTCTGTAGATACTGTGTTTTTCCTATACGTATATACCTATGATAAAGTTTAACTTCTAAATTAGACACAGTCAGCAACTAACAATAATAACGTAAAACAATTATAACAATAAATTGTAATGAATCTGTGTGAATGCGGTCTCTCTCGCTGTCTCTCAGAAAAGGTTTCCTGAACATAAGTACCGCAGTGCCATCACAGGTGATCTGATAACTGAGATGGTTACTAAGGGACTAACAGGAGGGCAGCATGCACAGTGCAGCATGGAGAGGCTGGACCAAGAGATGATTTATGTGTTGGCAAGAAGCAGCAGGAAGGCATGGAATTTCATCATGCTCCTAAGAACAGTGTGCAATTTAAAATCTATATTTCTGGAATTTTCCATTTAATACTTTCAGATCACAGTTGTGAATAACTGAACTTACAAAAAAAATGAGACTGCAGATAAAAATCTGCATGGATTGGTTGTCATTTTCCAGCTTTTTTCATGGTGAGATAGTGAAGTACTCTGCTCTCCTCACAAGTGGTAGATAACAAGAGGTGCTGATTGGCTTACCCACTTCCTTTTCCCCTCTCAACCCCAGACTGCACACTATCTTTGACTCTCAACTCTAATTGGTACTTAATATTTTTCTCTTAGGTTCCTACAGTTCAAAGACTACCTCAAGGTTGTAATTTATCACCTAGTTTTCATACTAAGCCTAAAATTATCAAACAACTTTTTTCATTCCTGGACACGGAGATTATCCATCTATCTATAGACAAATATAAGCAGTCTAGGTTTTTTTCTATGTAGTTTATTCATAGGTTCTTATCAGATTCTCAAGGAGATGTTAAGAACTATCTCACAGTCATACCCAACCTTGTCATAAATCGCCAGTATGCCAATTAGCCTCATGTAGATTGTGCTAAATCCAGTAGGTAAAGAGGGT
Organism: Urocitellus parryii; assembly: GCF_045843805.1. Classification (NCBI taxonomy): domain Eukaryota; kingdom Metazoa; phylum Chordata; class Mammalia; order Rodentia; family Sciuridae; genus Urocitellus; species Urocitellus parryii. The sequence continues at coordinate 108,327,885 of NC_135540.1, read as the reverse complement.
CTCACAGTCCCTGAGACATCAGCAATTATAACTAAAAGCAGATATCTTCTATTTCTGTGTTTGGGTCATTGTAGGATGGATTATTGGATATAGAAAATTATTAGCCTTTTAAGAGAGGGCAAATTTTTGGATCTAGAAAGAGATAGTTTAAAGAGAAATAAAATACACTGAAACATCTTACTGTAAATGGTCACCTTTACAAGGTCCAAAAAGCAACATATACAAAATGGTCATGAGTTCAATAAGTTCAGAGATAAGAATTCAAAACAGCTTTTTGAAGAAGAATTAGAACTGTTTAAAGCAGTAAAGATGAGGCAGCTTTGTTTTCCCTTTTTAAAAAAATAAAAGGAGGTAGCTTGGAGGGAGAGTAGTTTCTTTCATTCCTGCGATAATAAGTTTGGTGGTCACCCCTTGGCACTTGGCATTCAACTTCCAAATTTTAAGCATTTTTTTTTATCTCTTGAAAAAGTGCTATTGCTTTAATCAAAAGTCAGTCAGTATGATGTCTACTACAAAGAGCTTATAGGTTACCTTTGAAACACAAGCCTCAGTAATTCTGAGGGAAACAAAAGATTCGATACTTTTTCATTTGAAGTGAGTATAAAAGGAAAATGAACTTATAAAGCTTTTCTTTGTCTCTAACTGGTAAAAAGAGAAAATTGTGATCTTAAATATACTTCAAATTACTTTTATATTTTTAAATATATTTATGCATTCTTATTATGCAAGTTATTCTTATCCACAACTATAACACAGCCTGACCACTGGCAAGTGTGAGTAGACTGGGAGGAAAAAAATAAGCCATTGACATAGGACTTTCCATGACAAAGACTTCAAGGTGGACCCTTTTCCTGCTGTCTACAATTCCCTACATATTAGCTAAAGCTTACCCTCAGGAGTATGGAAATATCAAAGTATTATCAGGAATTGATACATTTCCTAAAGTTTTTACCTGTAAATTAGCTATAATAATATTGCTATAGTTAAAGGATAAGAATATAAACTTCACTACTTTTCTAAAAGAAATACATTTTTAATATCTTTATCATTTAATAGATATGTACAAATTTGTTCTTCCACTATATTCCATTCATTTGTTCTTTCTGTCTCCCTTTTAGCCAACATGTGCTCGATAATTATTACTTGTTGCTGCTGTTGTTGTTGTTGCTATATAATGTATAGCCAAAGTCCATTTCCAAATACCTGGAATCCAGCTGCCCTTCACTTTAACCAGAGTGCCCATTGATAAACATAATGAAAATAAATATACAATAGATATGCAACAGTGATATCTTCAGATATCACTAAGAGATCTTGATTTTTTTTTTTTGTACTGGGGATTGAACCCAGGGGGACTTTACCACTGAGCTAAATCCTTCTTATTTTTTATTTTGAGACAAAGTCTCATTAAGTGGCTAAGAATGCCCTTGAACTTGCAATCCTCCTGCCTCAGTCTCCTGAGTCTTGAGATTACAAGCATATACGACCACACCCAGCACAATCTAGATCTTATGTCTACTAAAGCCAGATGCATTCCCAATGTAGCCACTACCAATTCATCAGAAACAGCATTCCTCATGAGATCTATATGCCAACTTAATTTAAAGCAATGCTACTTCACAATCATTTGCTGAGAATATTCCCTCTGGCTCCAAACATATCTTCAAAATGAATTTCTAGACCAATTGAACTCTGTGTAAATGGACTGTTTCTCCATTTCAGATGGCTATACCACTGATGACATTGAGTTTTACTGGAATGGAGGAGAAGGAGCAGTAACAGGAGTTAATAAAATTGAGCTTCCTCAGTTTTCAATTGTTGACTACAAGATGGTGTCCAAGAAGGTGGAGTTCACAACAGGTGAGGAAGCTTTGCCTAAAGAAACACTATTTGAAAGGAAGAAGATAACTACAATCAATGATGATTTGATATTTTTTTCATTTTCTTTTTCCAACTCAGGGGCATATCCACGACTGTCACTAAGTTTCCGTCTAAAGAGAAATATTGGCTACTTCATTTTGCAAACCTACATGCCTTCTACGCTGATTACAATTCTGTCCTGGGTGTCTTTTTGGATCAATTATGATGCATCTGCAGCCAGAGTTGCACTAGGTAATGCATTCCCAGTATTTTTTTGCAGAGTTAATGAGTAGTACCTTCAAACAAATAACCAATATTAGGAATCATAGGTAAGAACTCTCTTACAGCAAACCAAAGAAGTAGATTGCCAGAAGAGTACTTAGATATAAAACATCTAAGTATAAGCACATTTACAATGACATTTTACAAAAAAAAACACACAAAAAAAAATCCTAGAGTATGTTTCCCATTATGTCAGTGCTTTGTGAAGTATATTTTTTAAATTCTCATTACACTAATTTTTACCAACTTCTTGATGACTTTCTTTTTGTTCCTTGTTTCTCTGCTGAAAACACAATTCATTGTTTTCAAAAACTCTTGGAGAAAAGCTAAACCTTGGGGCTGGGTTTGTGGCTTGGTGGCAGAGCACTTGCCTGGCATGTGTGAGGCACTGGGTTCGATTCTCAGTACCACATATAAATAAAATAAAGGTTCATGGGCAACTAAAAAAAAGGGTTTTTTCTTAAATAAATAAATAAATAAATAAAAGCTAAACCTTGTGACCATTAACCAAGGTCCATTAATTGTTGGGAAATGCTACCCCTGAAGAATATTCACCAGGGTTAAAACAACCAAAATGAGTCTCGTTTAAAGGGAGGTTATTATATTGAATAAGGCACAATTTATCTACTATATTAATGATCTGTGATCATGACAAAATAAAAAATTGTTTCCTTTCTGGAGGAACAGAATTCAGAATTAATCTTGCTGTTGTTGAGTAATTGCTGGAAGCTGGAAGCTGAAAGCCTATGTTTGAGACTTTAAATGGTTTCTTGGAAAGTTAGAGTGTGTTAAGATGTGTCTGATGAAAGAGCTATTGTACAGATCTCCCTCAACATTTGACCCTCAGTCATTGTGGTGATCACTTTCTGGAGATTATTTTCATAAACTTCAAATCAAAGAATAAAAGCAGAAATAAAATTAGTAAATCTGTAAATTTCTGTCAAACACATTAACTAGAATTATACTAGATGAAATTTAAAGTTTTCTTCCCAAAAAATGAGATAATGGCATTTCATCAGTCCTGCACATTTGAATTAATCAATGATCTGAACTAGTTTAGCTTTCATGTAGTAGACCTGATTTTCTATTTTATCCAATCTTCAAAAAGTTGACAGGTAAAGAGAGGAACCATGGAATGAATTGACCAAACTATGCTATGCACTTGTATGAATATACCATTTGTATGGATTTCACTTTTATACATATCTACAACACACCAATTTTTAAAAACCTTTAACAAATAAAGGAAAGATCAGTAAAGTAGAGGAAGGGGAACAGGAGGGAGACAGGGAGTGATAGAGGCAATACTGAAGTCTGAAGTGGAGCAAATTATATTTCATGCATGTGTGATTATGCCACAATAAACCCCCAAATTATATATAACTATGATACACTAATAAAAATATATAGACTATGTTTTTTAGAAAAGTTGAATAGTCAAAGAAGGAATCTATACATCTAGAACACTCTGCCAAATGAGTGTGAACTATCTTCTCTTGTTTTCTTTTGCTATCTCCCATTCTCTTTGTTAGTGACCCTTTGTCTTTCTATCCATCTCACACTTTGTCTTTATTTTTAAAGACTTCCATCAAGTCTCATTTATTACCTTCTTATATCTCTGTGTTTATTTTAACTGCTGTTTTTTAAACATTTTATTGTGTTTTTTTGTGTTTTTTTTTTTTTGCCCTTTAGCTTGGAAACCATCAGCAAAATAACTAATCATAGAATTTCTATTCACTCAGGTTAAAACAGAAATAATGTGTTTCCCACAAATAATATAGCCCACTAATCACAGTGAGCTGTTATGACAGCCAGAGAAAATAATTCATGACTGTAGGCACTTAAAATTGTAAAACACCATATGAATGTGTAATGTAAGTATCAAACTATCTACACAAGACTCCAACTTCTTTTTTATTTTATATTTTTCCCAATTATTTCATAATCACCACCATCAACACAAAATATTCATTATTCAGCAACACAACTATTACACTATTAGCAATCATGCATTTAACCAAGTAAATTTTAAAAATCTTCCTTTTATGAGTTTACAGTCCTAGATTTCTTTTAACAAATCAAAGCTCTATTTTTTTTAAGATACTTCATCCTGACATCAGGGCACTAATTTGTTCTGGGCTCTGGAATAAAAAAAAAAACTAGAGATAATATTTGAAAAACTAAAGCAACAGGACTATATTATATCTGGAAAATACATAAATCAAATATTTGTTGCAAATCACAAACTTCCTCATGTTTCTTCTTTTGGTGACATATTACTATGAATGGTGCCTTATGTTTTTTTTTTCAAAACTCACATTTTATTTTGATTGAGGTAAATTATACAAAATTGATTTTCTTCACCAAAAATAACAGCAATATTTTCTGTATTATTTCTAGATAAACCACAAAAACATTTATTTTGTAGGTTTTCCAGGTATTGCTTATTAATCAATATAAGGCAGTAAATATAGTCATGGAAAAAGGTAGGAAAAAACAAGACAAGTCAGTTGCCTATCTTGATGGCCTCTGATTCTGTATTGATCATGAAGCAGAAGTGTTCAATATTTATGTGCTAAAAGCTTATGAAGATGCAAGCTCAAAAAGGAATGTAAACAGCACAACCAGATATAAAAGATGAATTATTTTTAAATGCAAGTTGTCTGCCTTGTGAGTTGGGTGTATTGTAGATTCTTGGGACAATGACAATCTCCTCACACTGGTCACTCACTTTCAATTTCATAGTAGCTGCTGTGGGGATTAGTGGGGTGGTAAGCAAGAAATTGAAAGAGAAAAGATGGAATGGAATGAGGTACATCGGACAGTAGGCATCCAATGGGACTTTGATCTGATTCTTCATCTACTTTTTTTAATCTTAGTGCATTTTTTAAAATATTGCCAACCCTCCATTAACTACACATTCTATTTTATGATTTATTAATGGATAATTGAGGGAATCTACAGGATTTTTTGGTCTATTTCAATATATATGCCTTTTTGTCCAATGGTTTATCATATTGTTGCTTTCCTTCTGAGGCACAGTAAAGGAATGGAATCTGTCCTCTCAATTCCAAAAAGGACAACTTCACATAGTTGACTTTCAGCTAAGTTTTGTCCTTCTGTTTTACAGGAATCACCACTGTGCTGACAATGACAACCATCAGCACTCATCTCAGGGAGACCCTGCCAAAGATCCCTTATGTCAAAGCGATTGACATTTACCTGATGGGTTGCTTTGTGTTTGTTTTCCTGGCTTTGCTGGAATATGCCTTTGTAAATTACATCTTCTTTGGGAAAGGCCCTCAGAAAAAGGGAGCTAGCAAACAAGACCAGAGTGCCAATGAGAAGAACAAACTGGAGATGAATAAAGTCCAGGTAATGCATTAAATATTCCTAACAATGTGCCACCTAAATTTATCAGCATCATGTTATACAGTGCTCCCATAGCAGAAAAATATTTACAAAATACTAGTTTATCATTAATAAAACTCAATCAACTCTTCATTTTATATATTTGGAAACAAAGGATTGAAGAACTTAGATTGACAGTTATATAGATTAAAAACAGTGTTTTAGTTTTTCATTATTATAATAAAATAACTGAAGGCAGGCTAGCCTTATAAAGAAAATAAGTTTATTTAGCTCATACTTTTGGGGGTTTTTGTCGTTTGTTTGTTTTATTAGTTGCTTATGACAATAACAATGATCTTGACATATCATACATTTGAATCAAATGGGGTATGAATCCTCATTTTTCCAAGTGTACAGGTTGCAGAATCACATTGGTTATACAGGCACGTATATACATACAGCAATACTAGTGTCTATTTTATTCTGCTGTCCTTCCTATCCCCCCCTCCCCTACACTCCCCTCCCATAACCTCTCTCTACCCAATCTAATGTGACACATTTCTCTCTCTCTTTTATTTCTTCTTCCCCCTCACATCATCATACATGTATTTTGTATAACGATGAGGCTCTCCTTCCATCTTCTGTGCAATTCCCCTTCTCCCTCCCATTCTCTCCCACCTCTCTTCCCTATTTAATGGTAATCTTCTTCTCATGCTCTTCCTCCCTACTCTATTAGCTCATACTTTTTGATGCTGAAAGTCCAAACAGCATAGCACTAGCTCTAACACTATCATGGATGGTAGAAATGCATGAAGGAGGAAGTGATCACATTGCAAAGCAGGAAACCAAAGAGCAATTCAGAAGTCCCACAGCCCCTTCTGAAGGTAGAATCTTCAGTTAACCTAACCACCTCCCACTAGGCCCCACCTCTTAAAGGTCCCAACTTCCAACATTGCCACCCTAAGAACCAAGCTCCAACACATGAACCACTGGGGGACATGCTTAAACCATATCTAAACCAATACACATGTAGGCCTGGAACTTTCTATAAAATTGTATGTGAAAGAATGGTGCCAGATCTGCTTGGTAAATAAATGAGAGAAATAGAGTCAATACACCTGCACTACTAAGTAGCGATGAGCCCATAATGTACGGTGGTTACAACCATAGACTAGAACCAAAACATGGAAAGCTAAAGTAGGAACTCCATAAATGCTTCTCACAGGGCTGGGGATGTGGCTCAAGCGGTAGTGCGCTTGCCTGGCATGCGTGTGGCCCGGGTTCGATCCTCAGCACCACATACCAACAAAGATGTTGTGTCCGCCAAGAACTAAAAAACAAATATTAAAAATTCTCTCTCTCTCTCTCTCTCTCTCTCTCTCTCTCTCTCTCTCTCTCTCCCTCCCTCCCTCCCTCCTCTCTCACTCTTTCTTAAAAAAAAAGAAAAGACAAGACAATTTCCCAATCAATCAGTATACCCATTGACTGGTTCAACAGGCAGACAAAAACCATTAAAAAAAATTTAAAAAAAAATGCTTCTCACAGAAACAAACAAAAATACCCAAATTCAAAACCAAAGCAAACAGCATAGCATGTTAAGGCAGAATAGTTTGGTTCAGACAAACTTTCCTATAGATAAAAACTATAAATACCAAGAAAGAAACTTTTTAAAATTCTGCTTAAAAACCTGAGAAAGTCAAAATATGATTGACTCTACTGAATGGACCATAATCTGTGTTTGTCCTCTAAGGCTTCTCCCCAATCTGACTGAGGTGGGGGACCAGGGAATTCAACAGAAAACTGCAGTTTTATTTGCTGGAGAAGTCAAAGCATGACATTTGATACTACAGGGTTCCTGACATTTTTAGAAAGTGAGCCATAACAGATATTCAAAAGCTGAACACAAACTTCCCTTCCATTCTTGATTTACAAAGGTACAGGTAAAATGCCAAGAAACCCAGAGGAAAGACAGCTAGAGGCTGAAAATTTAAAAAAAAAAAAAAAAAAAGATATTTTAGTTTTCCATCTACCATATAGGAGTCAAAATTTGGAATTTGATTCTTGCCTATTTAGGGGACATGGTAATCACATTAGGCTGTCCATTAAAACCCCCAAATAGTCACATCTTAAGAGTAAAGGCTAAATCAAGAGAATCAAGTAATAAGGTAGTCCCTGAGATTAAGGGAAAGATGAAAACAGACCCATCCTAACACACAGGAAACCAAGTCTCTTCATATTCCAGGTGATGTGTTGGGAATAGAGTTGCCTACCAAAATAAAGTCCAACATTCTTCCGCAAAGATAACATAACCCAGTCTCTACAGTGCATCATTATATAATCAAAAATCACTAACATGAGAAGAAACAGGAAAATGTGATCAGATTCCAAGAGAAAATATTTAGTCAATAGAAGTATGCCTTCAGAAGCCTCCAATATTGGCTTAAAAGATAGATACTATAAAATAACTACAATTAATATATTTACAGTCTGTAAGATATAGCCCAGAATTGGAAATAGCCAAAGTATCCCGAAATAGGTAAATGATGAAACAATCTGCAGTACATTCATACTATAGAATACTATCTCAATAAAAAGGAATAAATTATTGATGCATGCAACAACTTGGATGGATCTAAGGAGCAATCTTTAAAAAAATTATGTGCCATGTGATTCCATTTATATAATATTCCTGAAATAACCAATCTACAGAGATAAAGAATTAGTTAGTGGTTGCCAGTAGTTAGTGATAGATAGAAAAGGAGTGGATGGGCGTGATTGTGTTATGGTTTGAATGCGAGGTGTCCCCAAAAGTGTCCCTAAAACTTCAAAGGAGAAAGAATTTGGTTGTGAGAGGCTTAACCCAATCAGTTAATTAGTCACTTAACAGGACAACTGGATGGTAATTGAAGGGAGGTAAGATGTGGCTGGAGGAAGTAGGGCATTGGGGGTGTGGCTTTGGGATATATATTTGTATCTGGAAAGTGGAGTCTCTCTCTCTCTCTCTCTCTCTCTCTCTCTCTCTCTCTCTCTCTCTCTCTCTCTCTCTCTTTCCTGATTACCATGTGAGCCACTTCCCTTTGCCACAGTCTTCTGCCCCGATTCAGCCTCACCTGACCCCTGAGGAATGAAGCTTGCTGGCTATAGACTGAGACCTCTAAAACTGTGAGCCCCCAAATAAACTTTTCCCCTGCTGCAGTTGTTCGGGTTGGGTTTTTAAGTCACAGCAGCAAAAAAAAAAAAAAATCTGACTAAAACAGACAGTATGAAAGAGTTCTTTGCTATAGCGGAATAATTCTCTATCTTGATTACAGTGGTGGTTACACAAATCTATGCATGAAATAAAATTTCATAGAACTATTCACATTTTATATCAATGACAGTTTCTTGGTTTTTATAGAATTATTGTACAATAGTTGTATCAAATATCATCTCTGGGAAAAACTGAGTTAACACAGGACTTTCCCATGCTATCTTTGCAAACTTCTAAAAACAATTTCAATATAAAAGTTTAAAATAAAATCAGTAGGAAAATATTACTATCATGTATAAAAGATGAGGGGCTTTAGAAAATGCTTGAAACTATGAAAAAGAACCAAAAAAAACCACAGAATTGAAAATGTCCTTAAGTGGATTAATACCACACTATATACAACAGAAGAAAAGATTTGCAAAATTGAAATTTTGTGAATTTGTTTTACTAGTCTTATGAATTCTGCTATTTTGGAGATGGCTTAACTGACAGCCCTACTCTCCATTTGTATTTGGTACCCCTGTTCATTGTTTCCATGGGATCCTTTGTATAGTAGGACTTTCAAAATAGTGAATGTATGTTTGTGTAATTATCTTCACATCCACCTCTCTTATTAAACTGGATATGCACCGGGGCCCTTGTCTACTATGCTTACTGTTCTTTTCTTAGTGGCTAGAACAGGGCAGATACCAAAGAAGTACCTGTTAAAAGAATGAATAAATGAAAGGCCTCCTCCACAGAAGATTAGATTTTAGAGATGGCACAAGATAATGAGTGTTACATCATAATGTTTTATAAAATTACTGTATGTTCATAATGAGAAAAGGAGATTAGAGTTCACTTCAACTTCTGCCCCAAAGTATCTTACTGCACCTGTCACTTTGATTTTCAATTTTTTAAGCATGCTTTATATCAACCTCTGCTACTCTTTCAGAATCAGAACTCTATAATATTACATATAATAGTCAGCGGAGTGTTGTGGCTAAGGCTTTATTAGATTCTCCATATTTACATAGACTAATAATAGATTGTTACTGTTCCATTCAACTTGTAACCATCCCTGCAGCTACTTAGGTTTGTCAGATCCTGACTTCTTTATCTTTTTCTAAAACCAGGGGCTCAGAGGGACAGTATGTCTATAACAAACTTCTGTTCGGTATCTTATCTTCAACAGTCAAATTAACAATGCAAACTGTGTGGCATTTAAAAATGCCATCCTATGGTTAAACATGAACCCAAAAGATATTAGATTTTTTTCCCCCTTTTATATAAGGGTTGGATGATCCTCCTCTTTCCTTTTACATGCTTCTAAAACGTTCAATTTAAATGACATATGTGTTGCGGTCCCAGACAGTTTTAATTTGAGAGTTCCCTCACACCTGCCTTGGTATCCTGGAGCATGGAGTGGCATTGTTCATTATTACACATTACTTTTGATAGCCTCAGCTGGGCATCAGGTCAGGGGTGTCTGCACTAAAGCTTCAGAAGTACAGACTTGTATTGATTTATATCTCCACCAGCTGCACTGAAGCCATCTTTTATATGAGCGCAGATGCTGAATCCAGACATTAAGAGAGTTTCAATCTCCAAGGTGATCAAGACTGTAGATTCATGAACCCCTCAGGCATCATTTGAAACTAGAGATGGTATTTAGAGTTTTGAAAGATAGATTTCACAGCACAACAATATTTTAAGTAAGCTACCTCTGGGAGACATTTATACTAACCTGGAACTTTTTAAAGTTGTATATACTGGTCACAGTGCCTGCTTTCTGAAAATAAATGAAAAGGGTAAAATGGATGCATGGGTGGTCTGTGACTAGAGACCACTCATGTCATTGAAGACACTGGGGCAATCTGTCAGGGATTCATATTGAATATGTATTTGCAATCCGAATAGTCAAGAAATAAAATTCTTCCTTTCAGAGTCGGATATTGGTGTAAGTTACACTAATATTGGCCACATGTTGATCTGGCCTCGTCCGTCCCACTCCTCTTCTCTGTAGTGACTCATCCAAACACTCTCAGACAACTTTCTAAATGTAAGTCATCTGTGTATTGTGATGAATTCCAGGGTACAAACACGTGTGAAGTTGGGAATTAAAAGGTGAATGGCTGTGTCCTTAAACCTAACCTGAAACAGCTTTGAACATAATAGCCTTTGATCCTGGACCACACCCCACCCCACTGCCTTGCACTAAGGCCAGCTGGAACACTTAATCTTTTTTTTTTTTTGGGGGGGGGGCAAAGATTGAACCCAGAAGCGCTTAACCACTATACCACCTCCACAGTCCTTTTTTTTATTTTTTTTTATTTTAATTTGTTATATATGGCAGCAGAATGCATTACAATTCATATTACATGTATAGAGCACAATTTTTCATGTCTCTCGTTGTACACAAAGTAGAGTCACACCATTTGTGTCTTCATACATGTACTTAGGGTAATGATGTCCATTTTATTCCACCGTCTTTCCCCATGCCCCCTTCCTTTCCCTCCCACTCCTTTTCCCCTTTGCCCTATCTGGAGTTCATCTAATCCTCCCATGTCCCCCACCACCACATTATGAATCAGCAATCTTAAATCAGAGAAAATATTCAGCGTTTGGATTTTTGGGATTGGCTAAATTCACTTAGCATTATATTCTCCAACTCCATCCATTTACCTGCAAATCCCATTATTTTATTCTCTTTTAATGCTGAATAATATTCCAGAATATGTGTGTGTATGTGTGTGTGTGTGTATGTGTGTGTACACACACATCATATTTTCTTTATCCATTCATCTACTGAAGAGCATCTTAGGTTGGTTCCACAGTTTAGCTATTGTTAATTGTGCTGCTATAAACATTGATGTGGCTGTGTCCCTGTAGTATGTTGTTTTTAAATCCTTTAGGTATAGACCAAGGAGTGGGTCTATATATTAAAAATGGGTCAAATGGTGGTTCTATTTCCAGTTTCCCAAGGATTCTGCATACTGTCCACAGCCATTTTTTTATATTTTATTTAGGAACAGGGTCTTGCTAAGTTGCTTAGGGCCTCACCAAGTTGCAGAGGCTGGCTTTGAACTTATGGTCCACCTGTCTTAGCCTTCCAGGTTGCTGGCATGCAACCACTGCATCAGATTTATCCTTTCTTTGAGGAAGCTTTGACCCTTCTGACTTAGCATCTTGAATTCTGGAGAAACCCAGAATTTTTATTGAAACTCTGTACTGATAATTCATGAATTCTTTAACATTCAAACCCATGCCCAAATTTGGCTTGGTACATTTTTTTTTTCTATTCTCTAGGCTTGGTTTCTCCTACCTATCTCCAGAGTCTTCAGCAGTTTAATTTTTCTTTCCAAGAATTTCTTCCTTTTCCCTCTTCTTTTCTCTCCCTATCTCCCCCACCTTTCTCTCTGATTATTTATTTTTTTCTGTATTCAAATAGCTAAGATTATTTTCATAAATGAGAAAGAAATTTAACTTATTTAACTAGCTTTGAAAAAAAAGTGGGGGTTTGATTTACTCCAGCTCACACAACTGAAGGTCCAGGCATGGTTCTATCTATATTCCATTACTCAAACATGTCATCACAGAGGAGCCCTCTTCATCTCTGAATTATGCTTTGCTTTATATTGTCTACTTTCAGTAGACTCTTCATCTTGACCCCAAACCTTTAATTTCATAGTGTCAAGCTCTATAATCTAAAACAAAAGTGCTTTTCTTATAGTTCCCAAAACAACAAAAAGTCCTAGAATTAAATCTTTTTTTTTTTTTTTGTATAAACTTGGGTCATATTCTCTCTCATGCAGAAGTCAATTCTTTCTACTAGGAAGACAGTGTTATGGTTTAGATGCAAAGCTCAAAAAGTTCATATGTGAAACAGTGCAAGAAGGTTTAGAGGTGAAATGATTGGGTTATGAGAGCCTTAACACAATCGGAAAATTAATTCCATGATAGGGATTAACTGCATGTTAACAGTAGGAGGCAGGTAGTAGCTAGAGGAGATGGGTCCCTAGGGTATGCCTTTGGGGTATTTACTTCATCCTTTATTGAGCAGGGCTCGCTCTCTTTGCTTCCTAGCACCGTGCTCCCAGTTGACTTCCTCTGCCACACACTCCTGCCATCATGTTCTGCATCATTCCCAGCTCTGAGGAATGGAGTCAGCCATCTGTGGACTGAGACTTCTGAAACCATGTGCCTCCAAATAAACTTTTCCTCCACTAATTGTTCTTGTCAGGTCTTTTAGTCACAACAGAAAAAAAAAAAAAAACTGACGAAAACAGATGGAAAACACTAAATTCTTAGTTTGGGACCACATTGCATGCCCTGGAGCCTAGAAGATGTAATCAGGCTACTTCAACTACAAGTACCAAAAACATCAAGGGAGTGTTATCAAAGGAATGTAGAAAGGAATCAGATAGATCAAACCAATAGGCATCACCACAACCAACCCAAATTCTTGGAATGCTTATGTAAAATGCAGACTGGGAGAACCTTAATCTAGAATGAAATTAACTCATACCTGTATTTGTAACAATTGATTATTTTTGACATGCACACTACTGTCCCTAACCAGCAGGCATTCTTGGCCATTGAAACTCATACAGCTCGGAAAGATGGCTGCAGTTTGGGTTTCAGAGTTCCCCACTCTGCAGACATTTACTTAGCCCTTCAGGATCAGGTCTGGAAGGACAACAAAAAAGCACCTGTCCTCCTGGGGCTTATATCCCCATTAAGGTAACTGACAAATGTGCCCTAATTACATGAAAGAAAGGGATGGTGGCAGAGAGCTGTAGGGGATGAGGCAGAGATAACCATTGAATGTTCTGCTCTGACCACAATGGGTTGTCTTTGTTGTCTGTTTGTTCTTTGAACTGTCATTTCATGCTCCTAAGTCCTCAGAGCATTTTCACATTTTCACCTGCCCAGACTTTCTTCTAGAATGTTCTTTCCAAATTAATATGCTGTTTGTGGATTAGGGTGAAAAATTTGAATTTCATTCTATGACTTAGGGAGTACCAGAAGATTTTAGCAGAGGAGATATTTTGAGTTTTTGAAAGATCACTATAGCTGCTTTGCATAGAAAAGACCACAGGGCTGCTGCATTCCTGGAATGAGGAAGATCAATTACAAAGCAAGAGGTGAAGATTGAGAGAAGTAGGCAGAATCAGGATATATTTCAAAATGGAAATATTTGGACTTGCTAACTACAGAGAATGGGAGAAATGCAGAAAAGAAAGGAATCTAGAATAATTTTATCTACCTGAGTAACGTTCTAGAAAATCACTGTTGCTTCATTTTATCTCTATCAAGAAAAGAATGTGCAATTGTTTAGGTTTATGCAGGTTTAGACTTAACCATTCATTCTTTCTCAAAATGTTAGTTTCCACTTCTACCTTTAATTGTAAGGACATGCAAACAGATGTGTAGATCATGAGCAGAGCCTTTCAATGTCCCCCTTACCTTCCCCACCATGACCAAAAAAAAGTTTTCAGGAAATCCAGGCCAAAAGATCAGGATTGGGTAGCCATGATGAGAACAAATGATTGACAGCAACAGCATGAATATGGTTCTGTATGAGAGGGCGGGGAAGATGTAGGCTGTGGCCATTAAGGCTCTCTGCAATCTTCAAGGGAAGGGAGGCTTTTGCACTGTGCAGTTTCATTAAGAAGATTGTAGGCTTCTTGAGGACCGTGAATCAGCTCATTCTGCAGCCAGCCACTTCACTTGGATTCCTGCTCTGTACTTCAAAATCACTCAGCAAATATAAATCCATTTGAGTTGGCTAGCAAGGAGGAAATAACTTCTGTTTGCAAAGTAGATTAAGGCCTGGAGATATTCCTCAATAGGGCTTTAAAACTGTCACTGAAAACAAGACTGTATTTTATTTTGATTACACTGAAGTGAGTTCTGCTATATTTATATATTAAAAATATCCAGAACAGTCAAATTCAGTGAGTGGCTATGTTATTCACAACCTAAGGCAATCTTTGTGGATGTTGGGGGCAAAGAGAAAAAGCCTGGGAGTGAAATGAAAGGGTAGGAGAAAGGCAGAATGAAAACTAAAAATATAAATAAATAAATTTATACATTTGCTTGGGGTTTCTGTTGAGAGGAAAAAAAAACAGCTCCCCCCTCAGTGTCTTTAATCATTTGAGAATCACCCTCATGATTTTTGTCATACCCTTTTTACCAGTCAGGATTCTCCAGAGAAATAGAGCCAAGAGAAATAGAGCCAATAGAAATAGAACCAAGATGACTATAAAAAGAGATTTATTTTAAGGAATCATCTCATGCAATTTTTAGAGCTGGTGAGTTCAAAGTCTGTAGGGCAGGCAGCAGGCTAGAAACTCAGCTGAGAGTTAACATTGCAATCCTGAGTCCAAAATCTGCAGGTCATGCTGGAACCTCAGTGGATTTCTCCATTATAGTTTTGTAACAGAATTTCTTCTTCCCCAGGAACCATGTTTTTTGCTCTTCAAGCTGTCAACTATTTGCATGAGGCCCACTTACATCATCAAGTATAATCTTCTTTACTTAAAAGAACTGATGATAATTGTCAGTCACATCTACAAAACATCTCAGAGCAACATCAAGACTAGTGTTTGACCAATCAACTAGAGACCAGAGCCTAGCAAGGTTGACATATAAAATTAACAATTATGCCCTTTACCATTGTTATTATTATTCATTCATTCATTCATTCCCAGCAGCTATTCCCACATGCCATGCACATTTCTCATCTTGAATAAGACAAAGTCCCTGCTCTCCTGGAGCAGCATTCTAATGGGACATCCAGAGAAAAAAAAACACATTGGACAGGGAAAGAGATCAATTCTGCTCTGGCCTTTTCCAGACTAAGGTGTTTTTAAATATCCATACAAAGTTATTTTATGGGCTATTCTGTAGTAAGTTTCAGGAGAATATAAGAAAATGTGAATTACTTTGAACTTGTTACTTGTTATAATGAAATATGAGCACCAGTGTATTGTTAAGGAAACAATGTACAAAATCAACAAGTTAGGATAATGGTTCTATTTTTCTAAATACATTAAGAGAAATATATATATATATGTTTTGTTTTGTTTTCTTCATAATGCTACCTGATCTTTTTTTTTAAGCAGACAAATTTGTGAGGAAGGGAGATATTGATTGTTGTCCTAATTAAGAATGAAAGTTCTAAGAGTTCAGTGACATTATCTGCTTTGTTTACCACTACTTTCCCAGGATTATTGTGTCCTCAGACTTACAATTTAATAACAGATATTATGGGATTGTGTTTGCTTTTTGTAGTACAGGGGATTGAACCCAGGCACTCTACCACTGAGCTACATCTCCAGTACTTTTTATTTTCTATTTTGAGATAATCTTACTAAGTTGCCCAGGTCGGATTTGAACTTGTGATCTTTCTGCCTCTGCCTCTCAAGTTGCTGGGATTATAAGCATGCAACACTGTGCCTGGTGATCACTGTTGTTGATAATCATTGTGCTACAATATGCCAGTTTAATAAGGAAGGAGAGAAGAAGCTAGTTATCCCTTCCTGTCACAGGTCTTTATATAGCAAAAATCTCAGGTTCTCCTTTACACATGAGCCCCTCCAAGATTTGCCTGGGGTCAGTTAGGCCCAAGTCCAGGTATCATGACCTTCTAAAAGAAGATAAGAAAAGGCTCAGTAGGTCTGAAAGTGGACCTCATGGTCACAGGAAGCAAACTTCAAAAGCACTCTTGGAAGGAGCACTGATAACCTGCATTTGAAAGAAGTCACAGTATGTATACAGTAAAACATTTATAATAAATGTGAGGAGGGAGGAAGTCTCACATTTGTACAGGCAAATACAACCTTGGAGTGTTATTTGTTGAGATCTCTGAATTTCTAGAATGAGCGACATAACATTCCATTGCATATGGAGGGGCTGGTTTTCTCATCAGTGTCTGGAACCATGCCCGAGGCAGGGTAGGCACTCTATAAACAGTACTGAATAAATTAGAGAGTAAATGAACGAACTAATAACATTTTAAATGTTTATCTATGTTCCTCCTAAAATTACCTCTTGCCTGCCGAATAAGGACTGGAGTAGTGTGGAGTGTTAGCAAGTCCTTGGGGTTGCAGATCTAAAGCCATATTCTCTGCTTCTCTCCATTAATCATCTCAGACATCCATTTGGATCATGTCTGAAGTGGAAGAGAGAGGGTTTATTTTTTATTCCACCTGAAGCCTTAATGATCATTTTCTCTAAATTTAGATTCAATGATACTCTAATCATAAAAGAAATCAGCTTGTTGATTTGAGGGGTATAGTTAATATATGCAGTCATTTCTTCCAATATTAAACAGACTTACATTACCAATGGACAACTTCAGTCCTTACCGACAAGTGCAGCAGGGTCCCACGTGCAGATGCCAAATGAGATAATAATCCAGGAAACGCAAAGCCAGGCATGCATGCCTTCTTATTCCAAAACTGCCCATCAGACAGATCAGTGAAGAGCAGGGGAGGGAGAGGAGAAATGAAGTGGGATGTGATCTTGCCTTCACTTATCTCCTGGAAATTGGAGTCAGAATTCCCTTTCTTGGAGAGTCTTGAGAAGTGGGGTCTGATTATCCCACTTAACAGTTATTTCAACATCATCAATGCCTAAGAAAATCTAACATTTACACCTGCCCTAAAAACCAGTGTATTAACATTTTCATATGCTTCAATTCCTTCTTCCTCAAGGTTTAAAAAGTCTTCATTGTCGGGATCATGCCCAACTCGGATGATTCTTCCTCGTTAGCTAGGTGGCATTTGATAACTACAGATGAAGTGAGCTACAACATGGTTGCTTGCTGCTCCTGGAGATGTGAGAAAAACAATAGCCATTTTCCTTGCAGATAATAGTTTGGGAAAGCTATATCAATTGTAGATATAAAACTACCTTGGATGTCCTTATATGGTTAAGATGAGGAGAAAACCACTCTTGTCCATAGGTCAAAGGTTAATGTAGAAACAACGAGAAACTTGCTGATGTCTACAGTGTCATGGCCAAGCTACCATGCATACACCTTTACCAGAAGCTAGAAGTCGGAGAGTGAGTTGAAATCTCAGACCTCATAAGAGAAACACATTTAAAAAAAAAAAAAGTTACATGGCTCTTCTTAAATTTTCCCTAAAAGGAACATGGTAATTTTGATTTATCTATAAAGCAATGAAATTAGCTTTTATATGTAGTTGCCAACCTGTATTCATTATATGTCACACCACTTAAAGTTATGATTTCTAGCTCAATGCTGGAGAATACTTCGAGGGATTTGCACAAACCAATAAATCTCGTAATCTTTAGGTACATTTGAATGTGCACCTAAATAAAAGTTACCTACAATATCTTAATAAAATGTACCTTGTTTGCCAATACTTCTGTTTAATGAGAAGCATCTGCATATTTCACTGACCAATTCTAAATTTTAGCAACTTGCTTTTTTAGAGACATTCATAATAATGCTAAAATACAGATCAAGGCATTTAGTTTCATAAGTTTTGCTTTGTTTTTAAGAATGCTGTATTCTTCCTGGAATGTTCTCCATAATCAAAGTCTGCCAAAGATGGAAACAAATCCTTGAAATGACGTAGGAAACACCTTCTATTTATACATGAGGATACCAAGACCCAGATTTATCCAAGGTCATTTCTCAGCAGTTAGTAACAAAATCAGGATGAGAACACAACTTTCAGCTCCCAATCCACTGTTCTATCCCCTACCCATCCTTGAACTAAAGCCATGCTCCATGAAGCCTCTGTGGTCGCCAATGATTTATCAATTTTAGGAAACCCTAACCATGATCTATACTATACCATTTAGCATATGGTTAAAAACACTTTATTGTCAGTCCAAATACCATACATTAGTCATGTATCTCCAAAAGAGTTTATCTCCGAAGGACAAATACCCATGATCTAGGCCGGTGGCGTGGGCGGGGCCTGGGCGTTTGCGCTTGCGCTGAGGGCGCAGGGACCTGTGGTCATTACTTTTGACCCAAGCCACAACGGTTAGCGCTCATCTTGGTCCCGTCTTCTCCAACGGTCAAGGTCCAACAGCTGTCCCTGGACTAGGGAATCACTCGGCATGGGAGCACAGAGATCGTGGACAAATTCTTGTCATTTGGCATCAACAGTATTCTGTGCCAATATGGAAACCTTCATTCAGGTGCAGAAGTATAGATTCACCTTGCTGGTAACTACTGTCCCTGAGCTTATAAAGCACCTCAACAGTGTAGTGGAACAGCTTGAAGTCCTTATAGCAACCCTAAGATCGGATGCCATCTTATGCCTGCTTTAGAGATGAACAGGTTGAGCGCTGATCGTTTAAGGACGGCACAGCAGGAGCGAAGGTGGCATGCTGTCGTTCAGATGTTGCAGGCCCCCAGAGACTGTGTGCTGAAGGCTTGGTCCCCAGGATGGCGCTATTGGGAAATGACCTTAAGAAGTGGGCCTGTTGGGAAGCCCCAGGCCACTGGAGTGTGTCCTTGCAGTGATGGGGGACCCAGCCCTTCCTCCTTCTGCTTCCTGGCCCACCTTGAGCTGTTTTGCCTTTATGCGCTCCCACAGCCACAGCCACAGCTGACACAAGCTCAGAAGCAAGAGGGCCAATCAGTCACAGGCTGGAATCTCCAAAAGTGTAAGCCCAAGTAACCCCTTCCTCTTTATAAGTTATTGATCTTAGCTATTTTGTTACCATGATGGTGACCAAGCACTTCTCTGAAGGAACCGCAACTGATAGAGAAAAGCCAAAGTGCATGGAGGCAGGATGCTCCTGCCAAGCCAACCAGCAAGTATCAGCAGCGACCATCAGGCCTGGGCACACCACCACAGTCATGCTTCAGATGAGGAGACCTTGCCAGAGCTGCACATCCCCCCGTCCTGAGGCCAGAGTAGAACCTCAACTTGTAGACACCCAAGCTCATGCTTTCTCCTGTCACCTCCCTGCCTTCCTTTCCAGGATTGAGCCAAGATGGCTTCTGTCTTCTGAGTGGTAGAGGAGGGATTTCCCTGCAACAGCCTACCTTCCCAAATCCCACCAGGACAGGACAAATGGCTCTGCCACTTGAAGGATTGAATTCACGTGTGTACTGAAACAAACTGGGTCTTAGAGTTGTTCTGAGTTTCATGTTCCAAAGGACCCCACTCCCTAGGCATAAAAGCAAGAGCATGCATTATCTTCTTGGTGACTTGGTCCTCCAGACCTGAGCTGCACAGCAGACTGGGAGAGATACACACCCGCAGGTGTGGGCCATCATGTGGTTAAATCTGTACTACAGCTTCACCCAGCGCAGCGCTACAAGAAGGCCCCTTAGGAGCCCCATTCTGGCTTGTGGCAGCTGCTCTAGGAGATTGAACACAGAGAGGACGCCTTGTAGGGCATCACTCAAGAAGTAGTGGACACAGACAGGCAACAATGTGGGTATTAAATAATCCAAAGAAAATACAAAAGAAACAAAGAATAGGTCTTAAAACTATATTGCCTAAAATATTTCCCTGAATCACTAGTGTGCTTTAACTTGGGCAAAATTAATTAATATCTAATGCAAATATATTTAAAACTGTTGTGATATTCCAGAATGTACTCAACTGAAAAGCTTGCTGATAAAATAGTTAAAAGTTCTCCCTTTAAGGAGTGATTCTGGAGTGATGTCCAGCAATGAAACCCCAAAGCCTGTATCCGGGTGACTCATTCCAGGCGTGAATGCACAAAGTGTTGGCTAATTCAATTCCTGGGCCACATGTGGACTTCTCTGACTAGTGACTGTCAGCCACTAAGGTCATCTGAAATCTCTCTCCTGGCCCATGGGTTTCTGCATGCCCTTGTCCTACATGCAGGGTGTGCACACTGGTCAGATTCCATGTTACCAATACGATGGCGAGGTATGCCTCTCTCTTTACATTGGCTCTGTGCGTGTGGCAGGATAAAACCCTTTGGCCATGGCTGCTATTTTGGTGGATAAAACTGTAAACTACAAGTGGACATTTTCTAAGAGTGCCTTGGTTGTGGCTTTGAGTCATACCCAGGGTGAACTGCACATTACCTCCTGGTTGGGGGCTATTTTCTCCTCATCACTTCCTTGAGCCATGATACCAAGCCACTTATCATAGTAATGGTGTGATAATATGCTTCCTTGGACATTTGGAAGAAAATATTTCCATAGAAAACTATTATTCTTATGGAAAAACATATACCTATTGCAGGAATTACAGAGAAAGCATTCACTTGATAATTCCCACTTAGTTCCAGTCCCCTCACAGACGCTGGCAGGTGGCCTTCCACAGGCCATGGATCTGGCTGTGCTGACCTGCACCCTCTCCTCAAGGAAAACCAGAGCCAAAGAGCAGCATATGGGAGTCTCCTCCTATCATCTGAAACTTCCTCTTTGTGGGCATTTAAGCAAACCAGGATAAACTAACAAGGTAGCAGATAAATCATGCTAAAAACCTGCTCTTCTCTTGAATGGAAATAAGCACACACATTTTGCTTATTTCTTTAAAAAAATGATCTATATTTTTCTTGACTTCTCCACAGCACCTAGGAAAACCATGTGATTTGCTCTTCATCTTCTGGAGTACTTTTCCCTGCTTCAGGGAATCAACACTTTGCTCCTTGTAACTTCATCCCCTATCATCCTTAGAAACATTCACTTTCATACACATGATCTTTCGATCACAGGCTTGAGCTGTGTGGTGTGTGTGTGTTTGAACACACGTGACAGGCCATGGGCTGCACCCAGCTTATCATCCCCAGTGACATTCACTGTCTCCCAGGCTCAACCCTCAAGGAAACATCAGCACACTTTCATATCCGATGTCCCCGTCACTTGGAAATGTAGTACCTCCTGGATCACCACGTTTCCAGTTCCGAAAGCATCCCTCTACACTTCCATATACTTGACTGTTTCATTCACTCCCACAAATACGCCTTTATCAACCCTTTTTACCCCTATCAACTGAGTTCAAGTTTCATTTGACACCCTGTTATGGTTTAGATATGAAGTGTCCACCAAAAGCTCTTGTATGAGACAGTGCAAGAAAGTTTAATGGTGAAATGATTGGGCTATGAGAGCCTTAATCAGTGCATTAATTGACTGATAGGGATTAACTGGGTGGTAACTGTAAGCAGGTAGGGTGTGGCTGAAGGAGGTGGGTTTCTGGGGCATGTCTTTGGGGTATTTTGTCCATGTTGAGAGGAGTCTCTCTCTGCTTCCTGATGCAATGTTCTGAACTGCTTTCCTCTGCCACACCCTTTTGCCATGACGGTCTGCCTCACCTCTGGCACAGAGCAATGGAATTGGCCATCTTTGGACTAAGATCTCTGAAATTGTGAGTGCCAAATAAACTTTTCCTCTTTGAAAATTATTCTTGTCAGGTCATTTGGTTACCACAGCAGAAAAGTTGACTAAAACACATCCTATCCTGAAATGTGCAACTGTTTTATTTCTTGCTTTGAACTACAAACTTGTAAAGGGGAGTCCATACAAACTGCCTGTGTGCACCTCCTAGCCACCAGTTCAGTCCTTCACCCCTTGCCATCTAGGTTTTGCTTCAGCCTTTATTCTAAACTCAAAAATAGCCTCATCAATAATCCATGAGAATTTTCTACAAGTTATTTCCTCCTGTTCTCTCTGAACACTGCTGTCCATTCTTTCCTTCTGGCTACTCTGCATTCTTTTATTATTTTCCTCATTCTCTGGTTTTCCAATGTCTCTTTCACTAATTCCATATCTACTTCTCACCTCTTAAATAGTTTCAGTTCTAACATTATTCCAGGCATCACCGCATATATACAGTACTGGCCACCCTCACCTCCAAGATGCCCAAGTATGTCACAAATTCAACAAAAACAGCAAACTTTTTTTAAAAACCCTTTGATGCTCCACACACTAAAGTCTCCATTTCTGCTAATGACAATATAATCTTCTCAGCGCAACAAACTGAAAATTTCTGAATCACCTTTACTTCTCTCTCCTATAAATCAGGTTAATTCTATTTTTATTTTAATTGTTTTTTAAAGGTCCCTTTTTAGTTTAGTTCTTCCATTTCTTTCTAATGCACTGCCCTCCTTATCTATCCTCCAACACTTTTATACCTCTGGATGGGAAAGGAGGACCTAAACCTAAAAATATCATTACACATGGTATATGCTAAGGGATTAATAAATTGAAAAAAACAGAGGTCTCTAATTGGCTATTTGAATGCCAAATCTGAAAGATGTGTTTTGTTTGGCCTGAAGAGTATTTTTATAATTTTGAGCAAACTTTCCCTAAAGACTTCAAATAAAAATCTAGATGTTCAGGTAGTCTAGCAAAGGAGAACATCTGGCAGCACTGAGGTCTACAGCTATCAGCTGGATTTGACTTGTGGTGTCTTCTTAAGAGACTTACCCCACCATAATCCTTACCACTCTCTAGTTCCAATTATTTATATTCACCTGCTTCTACTCATTCAAGCTTCTTGGTATCTGAGTAAATTTTGCTTTTAAAGTCAGAACTAGGGCTAGGGATGTGGCTCAAGCGGTAGCGCGCTCGCCTAGCGTGCGTGTGGCCTGGGTTCGATCCTCAGCACCACATACAGACAAAGATGTTGTGTCCGCCGAGAACTAAGAAAACATAAATAAATATTAAAATTCTCTCTCTTTCTCTGTCCCCCCCCTCTCACTCTATTTTATTTTATTTTTTATTTTTTTTAAAGAGAGAGTCAGAACTAAATTTTTGATGGTAAGGATGCTATTTTGCATGTATGTCTGACTACTAATAATGAATCTAGCACAATGGTAAGCACCCATTATATGTTTGGAGAAAATTGTTGAGATTATTATCAGGAAAGGTATAAAAGTACACAGAGAAAATAGGATTTAAATTGAATCCTGAATAAAACAGTTTGATTTGATTAACCTGTAAAGAAGAGAGAAAACTCTACTTGGTACAAAAAAAATACTATACTTTATCCCAAATTGAGTGCTAATTTGTTTACTGCTAGGCAATTTACTTAACCTCTGTGAGCCTAAGTTTACCTATCTGCTGAACTATGATATAATATATTTCATAGTGCAGTTATGAGAAATAACCAAGATATATAATTACACAGTATGATTAATAAGTAGTAGTTAATAACAACAAAAAATACTAACTCCCTAAATAAGAAGTCAATAGATGAGCAGGGTCAGGGCATAGTGAGTAGTCCAGTTAGACTAGAGTGAAATGCAAACAAGAATGGAGAGAGATACAGACCTGAACCAGTCACCATTTCTCTCCAACCAACTCAAGGCTTAAAGTTATCAGCTGAGCCATTAACTGTGGGAAGTGACAGAAGCCAAGGATTCTGAAGAAATCCTTCCTCAATAGAAAGTACATGAGCTCCGAATCAGATTCAGATCTGGCACTTACTAGCAGGGTAAACCTGAGCCAGTTTGTTAACTGTTCTAGTTCTCTGTTTCCTTATCTATAAAATGGGGATGGAATGACGTATTTTTTTAAAATAACATAAAAAGGATGGTATGAAGCACAAACAAATAATACATTTGAAGCATCTAGCAGTTGGCTAGGCACATGGTGGACACTCAAATTACATCATGAATACCAGCATCTTGTACCACCTTTTCACTCTTGTGTGTCTTTTCCCTCTTCTTTACTAGGCTCTTTTTGCCTCCCTACGGATATCCATGTTTTCAACAAGTGTTTATTGAAAATTAATCTCACTTGAAAGCATTTATTATAAGTCAGGCATAATGCTATTAACACTAGCTTTAAACAACGCTACCTATCTTGCCCATGAAAGTACTTCAAATTCACGTGCATAAGTGAGCCATGCACCTCCCTGTAAATCAATTTGCAAAATATACTGGCTTGACCAAAATGTGTCCACATATCTTATATGTGTAATGTGTAGACCAAAATGTGTTCACATATTCTGAAGTTCCAAGAGTATATGTGTAAGCATAGCAAAAGGAAGCTGGGATAGGTATCGCTGAAATGGCAAGAAGCAACAGTAAACAATGCTAAAGGAACTAAGTTAAAGTATAAGGAGACACATGCTTTAACCCATTAATTCCCATTTCTGGCAAGTTAGCCTGAGGAAATAATTATAGACATGCACAACAATTTAAAAGATGTTCCTTCCAGGTTTGTTCATAAAACTATAAAAGTAAAACTAATTTTAACATCTAACAATAAATAAATTATGGTTTATCCAAGTAAATTATTAATAATTGATGTCACAGAGTATCTGATAAAATGGAAAGATGATCAGGATATATTAACTGACAATAGCAAAACACGTGGATAAACATGAAAAGATTAAGGCTAGCAAAATATTAAT
Organism: Urocitellus parryii; assembly: GCF_045843805.1. Classification (NCBI taxonomy): domain Eukaryota; kingdom Metazoa; phylum Chordata; class Mammalia; order Rodentia; family Sciuridae; genus Urocitellus; species Urocitellus parryii. The sequence continues at coordinate 108,302,820 of NC_135540.1, read as the reverse complement.
GATTGACTATGAAGGTACATTCTGGATTTTCACTTTTTGTTTCTAGCTTTAAATGTTTTACAACTAGAAAAAATGATAGGCGCAGGCTAAATATGCAAATAAGCACACTAATGGTTTGGGGAGTGGAGATACATGATGACTAAATAAATGGTAAGATAGCTACCAAAATAGGTGATTGATAAATAAAGATAGATGATAGATTGACAGCTAGATGCCTGGCTAGACAGACACATGAGAGATAGATGGATGATTAGATAATCTCCACATCCAGGAGGCACGCAGAGTCAGATGGCTATCAAGAATGCTTAATGAACCTCATAGGTGTCCTCAGTGACAGGTTGATGACAACAAGCGAATGATCCAGCAGTTGTGTCTGAGCCTGTGGTTTCTGCCTTCAGGTCGACGCCCATGGGAACATTCTCCTCAGCACCCTGGAAATCAGGAACGAGACCAGCGGCTCAGAGGTGCTCACGGGCGTGAGCGACCCCAACACCACCATGTACTCCTACGGCAGCGCCAGCATCCAGTACCGCAAGCCGCTGAGCAGCCGCGAGGGCTATGGGCGCGCCCTGGACCGGCACGGGGTGCCCAGCAAGGGGCGCATCCGCCGGCGCGCCTCGCAGCTCAAAGTCAAAATCCCCGACTTGACTGACGTGAACTCCATAGACAAGTGGTCCCGAATGTTTTTCCCCATCACCTTTTCCCTTTTTAACGTCGTTTATTGGCTTTACTATGTACACTAAGATCTGTCCTAATGGTTCAATTTAGACTACTTTCCTCTTCTCTTGTTTTTTAACCCCCCAGGTCCCCAACAGCGATACTGCTGTGTTTTTTGAGGTAAGAGATTCAGCCATCCAACGGGTTTTAGGTCTTGCATATCGATTTTATTACTGCACCATGTTTACTTCCAAAAAAAAAGTATTTTTTTTCCAGTCTACTGTGGTCCAGGTTATCAGCTCTTTAAGAGCTCTATTAATTGCCATGTTTACAAACAAACCACACAAGAGAGGAGTTAGGAAGATCTTTAGCAGTCTTTCCTAGTTGCCCTGGATTTATATACATATATATAAAAGAGCCTCGCTGTTCACCTGCACTGCTTCCTGGTAAACTGTAACATTCTCATGCTGCCAAAAAAAAAAAGAAAAAAATAAATAAATAAACCAACACAACAATTTCCAGGATCTCAGAAGAAAAATAACAAAGCCATTGACAAGTTACAGATTTCCAGGAAGACGGAGAGGGAGACAAGGGAGGAGTCTAGAAAAGAGAGGAAGGTTCCCCTGGACTCTTAAGTACCCCCCCCCCCCCAAGTCCCTTGTAAAAAGGGCTCCTGAGCTCTGTGGAACAGGAGGGAGGGACTGAAAAGTGCCGGTCAAGGTGGTGCCAACTCAACCTTCCATCTTCACCTCACCATTAGGCTGGGTATCCTTAGAAAGTCTTCTTTGTCAGACTTCCTGGCAAATTCTTCAATGAACCTTAGAATCCAGCCTGCTAAAACTGATAGCCATTGAGAACATTTTTCTCTCCTTAGGAATGAAGAGTTTGGGGAGCAATGACTAGATTTCTTACTGACATGTCCAATGAGCAGCCCTGAATGCACTTCATGAGCCTGAAATCCTTTGAAACTGTGCCATGAAACCTTGCCATCACATTTCCATAGTTCCTTCTTGGGGGAGAATAAGAGAAAGGATACGTGGTGAGGGCTTTGAAGAGAGGAATGGGGAGAAATTTTCACTTGAGAAAAATATTGTCCTTTCCATGAGGAAGGCAAGATTTATGTGCTGTGTAAAGGGTGCCTGGGCAGTTCTCTGAACTGCCAAATCTTAAATCAAATAGTATATATTTCTTAGCCTTCCAGAGAGCCGTATCTAATGGTGACAGGCTAGTCACACAGGCCTTAGCAGGTACTTTCCGGCTCTCTCTGAGCTCTGCATTCCAGGCTGTGGAATGAATGCTACAGGAAACGCACACTTATCCACATTGGTGTCATTTGCTTCCAAAGCCAGACTTCCATTTTAAGAAAATCCTTAAAGTAACAAATCCACAGATAAAAACAACAACGACAAAAGCACTGGGCCTTCAAACACTTGCACCAGCCCCTAAAGTGTCAACCCTGTCTACACTTGTCAATCACTGTCATCCCTGCTCTGCCTTATCTCTGCTCATGGATTACCCTGGATCATGGTTCTCATGACTTTCAGTAATGCCACACAATTATAAACACATCCAACACGCTATAGTTAAGATTCTTCCCATTTGATTTCATTAAAACCTCCCTTTTTTTTTTTTTTAAGTGTGAGTATCTAAAAATTCTCTATGTTCACTTTCAAGGTTGAGTGAGAACTTAAATTGACTAACCAGTAATAGAAGTGATTTTGGCACCTGATCCATAGATATGAAATCAGGGTTTAAGTAATAATAGGGATGATTGCCTCATTTGATAATCTGGCTTTTCTCCCTGAAGCTGTGAGGAAAATCTATGGGTAGACTAGCATGAGCTTCTGGAAATTATAGTCATAATTGGAAAGATGAGGCTGAATTCCTACTGATGAGCCCAAGGGGAGTTATAAGATATTATTTTAGGAAAAAAGGGGGAGTCTTCAAATAATAAATGGGTATGATTGAAGATAATATACATTAGTAAGAATATTAAAACTCCACTTTAACTGGAAAAATGATCTCAATGGTTTTATGAGGAGTTGGTACGATTATGGGGACCAAATTTTTATTTTGATTTTCAGTTATTTGAACATACTTCCTTGATCAAGGTATCCCCAACTTGTGGACACAAGTCATCTATTTTGAAATTTTATTCAGTCCCTTGGCAGGATGAGATGCTTTGCCATTGTAAAATGTCCAAATTGGGTGCAATGTGGCCATGTTGGTGAATGTAAGGTTAGTATTCCCGATGACCACCCAGTAACCACTGTGCAGCCGTTTATTTTAAACATAGGAAGGGAAATTTTTGGCCAATGTCTAACAGAAATGAATCATTCTGATGTCAAAGCCCTTTAAAAAGCTTTTAAGGGTAAAATGCTAAACGAGAAAGGAAGTGTCTGTAATCTATGTTTCTTAACAAAACAATTTCTCTTTATTTATCTGCTTAGATCATTCTTCTTGGAAAATGACTGAGGTAATTTATATTTCAATTATTATTTTTATCTTGTCTTTTAAAGTCTAAAGTGTTGGTTTTTGCTATAGTTTTAGATATCTTCTGAGAAAAAAAATATTTTGAACTCTTAAAAAACTTAACTTTTGTAAAATGTAAAATTATCAAGCTTGGATCTACCCACTGGGCACAAAATGGTGTCACCATCTGGACACTAGAGGGTTCACAGCTACCATTATGCAAATCCTATCAAATGGCTCTAATTTTAGAGGCAATGGTAGCCAAAAGAATGGAGAATCTGCCATGTTTTTGGTTAACGAACTCTGACCACACTTCTTTCTTCTGAACATTTCTCAGACAAATCCTTTCCTCCTTGCCTCCCCTCCTGGCTAAATCCTCCCTTTCTAGACTGACCAGTGCATGGGAAAAAATATCTACTTTCTCCCTTTGTCTTGTCCAAAATGATGTACATAAGACATAAATAGTTGTGAAACATTTTTAAGTGCCCTGACAGTGGCCCGCATTCTTGAAAGATTCAGATTATTAGATTATACAAGGGTTAGGTTTAATTATTATTGGGTTGTTTTATTTTTTGCCATGAAAATAGCCATAATCCCCTGCATTACTTAAGTGGCAGAAGAGATTGAAAACTGCACACTCATTCTCTTATGCCTGCCACTGTCAGGTCCAGGGAATCCCATGTGCACGGTTCATCAACTGTGGCATAAACTGTGTCATCGACTTAACCTATGTAGACGCAGCAGAAATTCCATCTTTCATGTGACAATGATGAATATCCACTTATCCCTTCTATTCATGTCCTTGACCTAAAATATCAGGGGTGACATATGTGTTACGCTTACTAGCTTTGTGAGGCAGAGACCCAAGTAAAGAATTATCCAGGATTATTGCCTCTGTCCTCTTCATTGCCAAACAGTAAGAGCAGCCCAGTTGATACTTCTGCTGACGGAATGATCTGTTTTTGTACATACCATCTTTTTTGTACATTAAAGTCCACGAAGGATCTTGAAAATGCAAAGAAAAAAAAATGTGGTGCAGAGAATAAACTTTGGTTTAAGGGTCCAGGGAGAGGCTTTCCTTTAAAAATATTATGTACAATACATAAAAGTAATGATGAAATTCTATCTTTCTCAAATCAATGACTATTTTATAAATATGCATTTAGGAAAGAACTCAATTGCAATTTGCCAAGTTAAACAAAAAAGACACACACATAATGCTTCTAGAAGGAAATGATCTCCAAAATTTCTTATATGGACAGTTCTGAAGAGTACCTTACCAAAGGGTGATGTGCCAAGATTTTTTTTTCCTAAATGAAGTATAATCATATGTCCCAAGAGGGAGAAAAAAGGAATGTGCAAGCATTTGCTTATGTTGGTTCAATCAGCAGTTACTGGAGGAAGAGAACAGAAAATCAGTAAAGATATCTGTTTCCTGAAAGCAAGCAGAAAACATGAAGGTAAATGTGTTAAGGGAATGTAGACTATTATGTAAACTTCCTTGTAAATTCTGTACATAGTTCATTGAACTGTTCCCTGTGGCGTGGTGGTCCTCTACTTTGGGTGGATATTTGAAAACTCTGAGCATTGTAAATAATGTAAGCTTATAAAGCATTTGCTTTTATTCATGAAGCAAAATGACTAGTGATTTGGACCCAAACCAGAATCTTTTTCAGCTCTTCTTGCTCTTTCTCTGCTGTTTCGTGCGTGCAGTTGTGTAACCCTGCTGTAAGCCAGAGCCAGGTGTCTGTGATCACTGCCTCATGCCCCTATCCCACCAAAAGTGTCAACAGCCATGAGAAGGCTGCAAGCCTGTGGGGCCCAAGAACAGCACACCAGCAGAAACGGGGATGGGAGCAAACTGCTCCTTAAACCATGTCATGAAAAGTAGATGGACATGTTGTTTTCAGTCATTTGTGAGTATTCATATCTCCAGATATGGAATTATCCATGCCATTGAGCAGGGTCAGGAATGCAAGAGATGCTCCAAATCCACAGGTGATCCAAAGCTTCATTTGTGCCAATAGCTTTAGCCTCTAACTTCTCTTCTGCCATGTTTCCCAGAACTTCTCCAAAAAAAAAATAACAGTGAATAAAAGGGATAATGTGATCAGGGTAAACAAGCAAATGTCCAAAAGTATAGGAAAAGATAGTTGATTCATTTCCAAAAGATCCAGTGTCATTATTATTTAAAAGTAAAGAGAAATATTGTTATAAACTGGGAACTGAAACAAGAATTTTCAGCTGGGGGTAGGGATATGAGTAATATGTGCTAATTAAGCTTAAAAGAAGGTCTGGTAATTAAATGTTCTCAAATATATTTCCCCCAAGTATTTGTATTCTTGAAAAAGTCTTTAGAATGATGGAATATTGTGCTATAAGATGTGTTTCCATGCAAACTGGCAATTCCAGAGAGAGGTGATGGCATGTACAGAAATTCTACAAGTAATCAGGGATAGAAATTGGTTTCCTAGTAATGTGTTAGAGGGAACAGCATCTTTCTTGGAGCTAAGAAATTCGCAAAGTTGGACTTTGGGTCAGTACTCGAAATGCTAGGACAGCATACACGGGGAGCCATCACTGTGAGCCATTTTGGTTCCAAAATGTGCCCACTAGAGTTCACTACTAGTGGAAAAAGAAAAATGACTCATCAGGTCACTTTGTAGGTTAAGAATACATTGTGCTTTTACTTTAACCTAGCTTTTTTTAGATATGAAATCAACTAAAGTGATAGAAAACGTCATTGTTGGAGGCTGTGGTTACACAAGCAAGCACTTGAAAGAAAAGAAAGTTAATAAAAGAATTGCAAACCAAAAAATACTGAGTTTCTAGAAGGATAAGAGTGAAGAGTTTTGTGTTTATTTTTACTTCTTCCATAGGAAGAATTTCCTAGTTGAATTGAAGAGATCTAACAGTTGGTTAGGGTTTTGTTGTTGTTGTTGTTGTTGTTGTTCTTTTGCCTAATTAAAAAGTCATTGGTATATCAAAGGACTCAGAATAATTTCTGATTGGCCCCTAGAGCCCTTGCACATCCTGGACTCATCAAAAAGGCTTCAGTAAGAATTCAATGTGAGAAAATTAGGTGTATTTCTGAACCAGTTGGGTAAGAAAAACATTCTCCTAACCAATTCTACCTGCACATTCTGTCTTGCAGACAATCAAACAATAAATCAATAGAAATAGATGAAAAAAAGAAATATAATAAGTAGCATGATTTCATTTGCCTTAGGTATACAGGGTCACAGATTATCTTAAAACAATCCCATTCAAAAGCCAAAGGATGAAGAAGGGCAATCAGTCTCGCTGCCTGGCTCTTGCTTCTTTCTCAGTTTCCCTTTGAAAAGAAACAAGGAAGATGAGACGTTTCCCAATATATTTAAGTGTGAATTATTAAAATGTGATGTGTATGTGAGTTTTGCAATTTTGGCTTGTGTAAAATACATACCTCTTCTATATTCGTTTCTTCCCACACTGTATACCATCCTGCCTCATGTTAATCCAGTGGAATTTATTCCTTTTTCTCATTTCCAAACCTCATAAGCTATCTTGTCCATAAATAGCTAAAAGCTTTAATTTCTTTGGATTTACTTCAATTTAATTTACTTCAATTTCTTTGGATTTATCTTCAATTTAATTTCCCACACACAAAAAAAATTAATAATTCCTACTCATTACCTTTAAAAGACCTTTGGAGCAAATTGTAATCAAAGCAACTGTCGTGGGTTATTTTTATTTTCTGTTCCTTATGTAAAGAGTACATGTACTTACATAAGCCTTCTCTCTCCTAGCTTATTCAGAATACAATGGAAACACAAATCATTAGCTCAAATCTAGGGAACTTTACATTTTCTATCCCAGAATTTGAAGGTAAAGCCCTCTTCTCACAATACATATGCAGTAACATGAGGAACTCATGCTGTATTAATTCTTCATCGAGCTTATCTACTAATGCCCCCTTTCAGTCTTAATTGTACCAAAAAGTTGAAACTGTATTATTAAATCTCCCAGAAGGTTTTATGGTTCAAGTAACACAAGACTGTCCTTTAAGAACTTAACCCACTTCATCCTTCCTGTACCTAATTCCTGTTCCAGATTTCTCCTTTTATATGTCCCTTTTACCCATTCCCCCTCATTCTTCTAGCCAGTGTTAAATATTAATTTGTAAATGGGCAGGTCATTGTACAAACTGTCTAAATTAACACCATAAAGTTATGTAGAACTACTGTTTCCTCTAGACAGCATTTCTATAGAGTTAGAGAACTAATTTTCTAAATATCTAAAATCAGTATACAGTCAAACCTTGAAAGTTTAACAATAGATGAGCTACATGGCAAGAGCAGGGAAATGGAAGACACCTTCCAGTGGATGTGTAGATGGAATCAGTGGATGGAAGACACCTTAGAATTAGAAATGGGACATGGCCTTTGTGTTGTCTCTGCCACCACCTTAGTAAGTGACTCTGGATATACCACCAATGACTTCCACCTTCTCTTCCAGAAAGGTACTTTTAGAGATGTTCATTTGTATGGGAAGCTCAAAATAATATGCAGAAGCACAATGGCCTCTGCTAACATAGCTTCATAAATTTAGTAAAAATCCTTGTAGCTTGTGAGAGTAAGCCATCTGCTATCAAATGAACTGAATTCAATACTTGTTTCTATTCCTTTTAAAAATATCTCAAATACACAATTATGCAGTCAAGTGGTAAAAAAAAAAAAATACCTTGCTATTTTTATAATGTTCTATGTCACAATATTTTCCTTTAATAGCATCTTTAAGAGAGTCTTAGATAGTGTATAGCAATGTTATCTTGTCACTAATTTTAGATTTCTGGAATATGTAGGTGTCCTTAGGCCATCCTCTGTAATTCAGTCAAGAAAAAGCCATGAAACTCCCTCATGGATGGAAAAGTCAATTTCTAGGCAGTATCTAAGCCCAAGTGCTGTCATGATGCCCTTCTTAATTTGGGACCCTCACTGTGTCCTAAAAGTGGAGTGGCAGGTTTAGTTGTGCTGTCAGACAAGAAGCAGAGGCCCATCTAATTAGAACCTCTCCTTCCCCATGGCTTCAACCCCTCTTGCCCCCACTTCACCAGTTAAGCCTGTGAAATACTCTAGGTACAGCCATGATAAGTGTGTAGTCTGTGGTTTAGCATCTCAAGCATCATTTCCATTCTAAGTCTCTGAATATGATCCCCAACTTGATTTTTTAAAAGATGTTCCTATTTTTTTCTCCTTCTGTAAAGACCAAATCCAAAACTTTCAGGATTCTTCTAAGAGTCTCCTTACCATACAAAATAGTTAGGATAGTGCCTAGAAATTCTGCCTTTCCACTGTAGACCCATTTAAGAATGTGGTGAGCTTTTTCTTTCTTCAGCACAATTGGCTTAACATTCTGCCCTTCAACCTCAACCTACAAAGACTATTGTTTAAACCTTCCCCATGTGGAGGTGTCCTCACTAGTCCTCTTTAAGGAGTAAATCTGCTTCGCATCCATTTTACCTAGAGATGGCTTCACATTTAATGGTATGATTTTGAAGACAGAGAAAGCACTAGCCTAAATTCTGACCAAGATGAGGTTAATACTTACTTGGAGATAAATGGAAAAAATATATATGTATACATACATATGTACATATATATATATATATATGTATATATACATATATATACACATATATATATATATATCCAGATCTCCAGGTAGGTTTATAAAATATATACATAATATTATATATATTTAAGTTGTAGATAAATTAATTAGGATTCATTCAGGTATGAGTCCAAAAGATAAACCTAAGAGGAAATTTTACAGTCAAACTGTTATCTTGTATAACAATAAGTCAAACATGGATTGAAGTAGGGTTGTTTCTGAGTTGGTTGTTTCAGTAAGACAATGATCATGTCATCAAGGACTCACATCCCTTCCATAACCATCCTTCCTTCTTCTGCATATTATCATCACCTGTTTTGGTTACAAAATGACTATGCATACCCCTCCTTACATACTCATATTGAGAGGCAGAAACTTGGTAAGTTTGGTGTTGGATCTTTTTTTAAGAGGAAGGAAATCTTTCAACATGCCCCAAACAGCCATCCCATTTGTCCCATTGGCCATATTTGGATTATACATCCATTACTATACCAGTCACTGATAAGAGGAATGGAATGTGAATGCTGTGACTGGCTTACAACCTTGACCCTAGAGCTGCCCAATGCCTGAAAAAAAACATGGACAAAAAGAAAGAATAGCTTCTGGGTAGACATCCAATAGTGACTGTCATTCATTAGTCTAGGATGTCAAAAACTTGTCTCTATACCTCATTGAATGATTTAGTCTTCACTACAATCCTGTAAAGTTATGATGATAATACCAATATAAAAAATAGAGGCTTAGGGATGGGGATATAGCTTAGTTGCATGTACAAGGCCCTGAGTTCAATCCCCAATACCATAAAAAAACAGAGGTTCAAATAGGTTGAATGATGTAGCCAAGATCTGAGAGCTAGTCACTGGTGAAGTTAGTATTCACTCCCAGCTTTCTTGCCTCTAAAAGCAAAGTTCTTCCACTCCACTTAAATCTACTGCTTAGATTTAATCCTTTTTACCTTTATCTATGCTTTGGGTAGTTCAAAGATGAGTGGCAAAGAAGAGGAAAGAGGACAGTTGCCACTTCTAATAGCTAAAAACCATGCCCAGTAGCCACTGTGTCCACTTCTTCTTGTTCTCCTTCTTCTCCACTATCACAGTCCCAACCCATATAAAAAAGTATTTTAGTATTCTCTAAGAGAAAGCATAGGAAGAAAGCTTGCACAACAACAGAATAGTCTGATGTATTCCTCAGTGCTTTTAAATTAAGGAACCATATAAGCATAAGCGTCAGATAGTCCCAGTGTTACTAATAGAGCCTCCTTCACTCTCAAAACGTCCACTTGAATAATAAATTACATGGCCACTTGTGTTAAGGGACCTCAGCAATATGAAGGATGTGGAAAACATTAATAAATTCATATTAACAAATTGAAGAAAATAGGTCTTAGCTCCCTGTGAATCATTTATTACTTCTGACCAGTGCTCCCCACCACTCATGCTCATCTTACTTTTCATTGGTCTCCTTACTCAGATTCAAGCAAATGAATTCTCAGGCATTCCCTACCTTCCACTCCAAAAGCCACACATCATTCCAAACTCTTCTCATTGGCGTGATTTAAGATTTACATCTTATTTCCATCCCTCAGATATTATTCTTCCTATATCCACTCCAGTGGTGGTTTATAATCAGGACAACACTACCCAAAAATCCATATGTGAGCACCCCTCCTCATTCCATCCCCTCTCCTGCTAACACTCCCTCAATTCTTGTACTTTGCCCAATAAAATAATTATTTCATCAGTGTATTTCCAGCAGTTTTGTACAGAAATATTCTGCCACCGTAAATAAAGTATAAGGTCCTTCAGAGTACACTCCCCATTTTCTAATTCTTTGTACTGTCCAAAGCATCTATTGACCTGTCCACTGCAGAGTCTACAAATGCTGATTAAATGGCCTACAATGGTAAATATAGCAAGAGAAATGCATTTCCATAACAAGCAATATTTTGAAATTACATATAATACCTGTCGGGATAACTCTCCCCAAAGTTCTTTCAGTCCCATAGAACTGAAACCTACAAACTTCAAATCAATTGTAGTCATCACAGGTGAACACAGTTGGTGTCATGCAGAGTGGTCACCAAGATTTTTTTCCACTTTTTATAATTAAATAGGCTGAATCCTCATAATACTGCCATTCTAGATTCTATCAATTCTGTTAGAATTGAATTTTCCATCCTAATTATTACTGCTTTTTCCTTTTGGAGAAAGAAAAAAATTCTTTAGGTTTCTTTCCCCACCCCCGCTTTGTTTATCCATGTTCAACTTATTAAAAGCCTTTTAAATCTAGCTTCTGTGGGTGTTTATTCTTGAAGTTGGGAACTGGAACATTCCGATGTAAATTCCAAGAGAATACTCCTAGAAGACACTGCATACCAAATTCTATTTCTGCCAAGATATTAGTAGAAGGTTTAGATCTAAGAGAGAGGGTTTTTTTTTTTTTGACATTTGTCACTGCTTCTCAAGACTAAATATGTACAGCAAAATGCCTTTTTAGAAGGCTCTTTAAATTATTAACATTCCTGTCTCCTACCAAGTATTTACTTATTTGCACAGAAGAAATATATAATTTGCAAGCCTTACCTCAGAGTGGCAACCAGCTGCCCCAGTTTTACTAAATAACATATTTTTCTACATGTATTTCCCCAATACATTGAATTACAGTGTATCTGCTTTTTCTTTTTTTAATTGACTCATCAATGATGTGTTTCCTACATGTTTTAAAAATACTCACTGGATAAAGCTTGAAGTATATTATATTTTGCATTGATTCTTGACATATTTTTAGGGAAGCCCCTAGATTATTCTCACTCACTATAGTGCCATGGAAAAAAGAACTATATATCCAAGTGACCTTTCATACTCAGAATACCACTACTTTTCTACAAAGGGAATGCATATGATTCTATACACATATATTTATTGAGCACGTTACTCACCTCCATACTTTAAAGAGGGCCAATAACCCTCTTGATAAAAACTACTCTGTGGAATTACTACAAGGTCAAGATTGCATGAGGTTTTTGGAAATCAATCCCCACTGATACAAATGTTTACAATAACCAAAAATTCTTTGACATTTTAAAATAAGCTTTTTATTTTTTGACCACCAGGCAGCGTTTTGTGCCATTGTAATGGAAGCCTAATAGCTAATGTGAAATAATGTTAGTGTGTCATTTAAAAGGTTAATGGAAATAAAATCTGGAAAGTTTCATATTGTTAAAATACAAATAAAACTGTTTTTGAAAGAAAAGCATCTGGGTTAAGGATGGCTTCCTTGAAAAATTCTCCTGGCTATCTATCATCTCTGAATAATTATTTTGCTCCTCTTTTCTTTCTGGGAGGGGACTGAATCTGAGGCAAAGACCTTGACACAGTGATTCAGGAGGTTTGGGGAAGCAGGGCTCCTTAGGCTACAGAATAGGAAATGACTATCCTGCCAGCAATGGAACACCTCTTTGGCTATCATTTCACCTGATACTTGATTGAATCCCCAAATTAGCCAATCTTGCCAAACCAATCTTCTGCTATTTTAACTCATAGCAACCTGTACTAAATAGCTGGGGCTTTCAAAAGCAGGTGCTACTTACAAAAGAAATGCGTACCTTCTGTTGCCTCTCAAAATCCGTTATGCTAAACTCGCCAAATATGTCAGAGGATATTGTTACGTGTTTTATTCCTTGTGTTTTTAAGTCTCCACTAATCAATTTTGCTATCTACCCTCCTACCAAATGTGATTTAGCTAATCCATAATCTGATTGGTATTGCAAAATTCTTGTAAATAAAGGAATTCCTTTCTCTCTTTATTTTTCAGAAGGCAGAATCTCTTTCATTGAAAAGAAACATAAATAATATTTGAATATTTCTTTTCACATAAGCATTTTCTTTCTTACATGAGCAGATAATACTTTTGTACACCTACCAGACCACTAAAGAAGCTAAATGGTAAGAATAAGTATTTCTGGAAACCTGTAGAAATTTTTTAATGAAGAGAGACAGGTTTTAACAAATGCCAAGAAAGAAAATGGTGGACTCCTTACTTTTATAATTCAAGTTTTCTATTTTGTATCAATATATGCTGCATTTTCTGATTGAAATTGCCATTCTGTCTAATGATATTTGTGACTTTTCTGTAGTTGCTTTTTACATTTGAAATCAATCTTTCATACAGCGTGTACTTTTCTGCATCCTTTCTGTTAGGGACTTGATTAAATTATTGTTTCATTAATTCCTTTTTATGTGCTTAAAGTATGTAATGTTATGCTTTCATTATCTCAAAATCTGTGGAGAAAATCCATGAAGCCTGTAGACTGTGATTTATACACATGAAAGAAGACAGATTTCCCTTAGGCTGTGAATTAGTGAATAACAAATTGTTCAGTGGCCTCTGATCCTGACCCTTTTTCCCTTCATGGCCTTTTTTCTACAATTAGTCATTCATTGAGTAAGTGTGTACTCTTGTAAATGCAAAATCAATTTACATGCAATCAGGTATGGACACAAGAAATGCTTGTGCTCTCGATTTCAGGACTCACAGATAATACTAACAGTCACAGGACTGACCACAATTCACTAAATATTTTTGTTATTAGTGTGGCTTTGCTATAAAATAAGTTGCTGTTTGCTTTGGTACAAGGTTTTAATTGTTGCAGCAAATGAAAGAGAAAACACTTATGAAAGGCTGGTGTCAAAAAACATCAGCTGTACTTGTAAAAGTAATTGTGCAGCTTCTGAAATGTAGCTTATTACTGTAAATATGTACAATTTATGTCAGCTTGTTTATTTCAAAACCACAAATAAAAAATTTTTAATGAAAAATGCCTATATATAAAAAGCTTACTTTGTACTGTTTTAAACATGCAAGATTTCAGGTATATCATTTTATAATTCTTAAAAATGTTTAACATTCTGAATTTATCATTTCAGAGCTGAGCTTTTATTGTAAAATTTAATACAAAGCTAAATTCCTTCAGTTGGAAGTAATTCTTTGCAGGATTATCCAACAATCGGGGAAAAAGAGGGACCAGCACTTTTCCAGGAGCTTGTTTCTGTATCACTTTGAGTTTTTAAAAAATATTCATACAAACATGCCTTACAAACATTTGGACAAATGGGATATTTACATATCAGGAAAAAAATGAAGAAATAAAGTCTTATTTTCAAACATGATATTTAAAACTGATTTAACAGCACCCATTTGTGAGGTGCATTTTGTCAAATTCTTTTAAAATCTCCACTGTAAATACGAATATTAGAGTTGGCCTATTGGTCAGTCTTTCATCATTTGAAGACCTCTAACTTGAAACTCATTCTCTCCCCTCAGAAACAATGTGTTCACAATAAAGCAATGAGCAGACTAAAGGTGTGAAATTCATTTATCCATTAAGTATAGTTAGTAGAATAGCTTTCCAATAGAAGTCTAAATTCTAGCAAGGAACAACATTAGAATCCATCTACAAAATAACTGGGAACCACCACTTCATCAGCTGGACCCCTGCCTGCAGGGCTACTTTTTGAGGCATTCAATACTGGCAACTAAATCCAGAAGACTATGTTATATAATGGGAGAAGTAAATGGACATTTGATTTTATTTACAGTAGAAAAACAAACAGAAAAAAAATATATGTATATATTTAAAACATGTTTAGCACTAGCTATCTGAGTAAGAAGCTTAACTAAGACAGGTGTTTAACATCTAACATCTTCCTAAAAAAAAGAAAACAAAGTCTTTATTAATTCAACAAGAAATTAAAAGTAATCATGCCAGGGCATTGTGAGAAGGGAAGGGCAATGATATCAAACAAAGCTTCTCAGCCTCAGAGAAAATTACCATTTAGATGGCAAGACTAGCTAAGAGCTAAGGGCAAACCAGTGCATCCACATTCACAGCAATTATGGAATGGCCAGACAGAACTAGGTAAAAGACTTGGTCATCTGCTGGTGTGCACGAGGGTTCTCTGGACAACTGGGAGATTTCCTGTATTTGTGCAGTCCATGTATCTGTGCTGCCACAAGTAACCAAGTAATTTCACTTCTGAGGACACTGCTTTATTTCCTTTAATTTTTGAGTCTGAAAAATTTCAAACATATCCACCACCCATATTATATGACTATCAAGTGTCTACAACTATCAAAGTCACATTAGGGTTATATAACCAGTTCTTTTTTTTTTCCTAAAGTAATTTACATCAAATCTTAAATAATTTTCATTTCACTTATACACATTTCTATAAATTATGGGCATAAAAATCTAACCATATTCATATTAGCTATGATATTCGTAGCTAACAAAAAATAGTAAATTTTTGGTATCATTAATGCCAAGTCCCTATTCACATTTTCAATTGCCTCAAAAATGCCTTTTTCATCCAGGCACAGTGCTGCACACCTATAATCCTAGTGACTCAGGAGGGTAAGGCAGGAGCCTCAGCAACTTAGTGAGGCCCTGTCTCAAAATAAAAAATATAAAGGACTGGGGATGTGGCTCAGTCAGTGCTTAAGCACCCCAGGGTTTAATCCCTGTAGTAAATAAAGGCCTTTTTTACAGCATTTCCCCCACCCAAATGTGGAGCCAAACATAATCTTCCGGTTGCATTTGGTTAGACCACTTTAAGTCTCTCACTGGAAAGCATGCCCCTTTGCATTTTACTTTACACAACTGACTTTAGGAAACTAGAAACTCTTTTATTCTCCTGCAGAATGTCCAGGAGCTTCCATATGGTGATATTCAGCTTGGTTAGTTTTGTCTCTGGAGGTCAACATTACAGATATTTTAGATATCTGGAGTCTGCATCAGAGACATTTTGTGAGAATTAAATTTATCCACGTTATGAGATATTTGTTTTCCCCACTTTGTATTTGGAAATATGGAAGCCCAACAAGACAAAAGTAACTTGCCAAGCAAATGATGGAGCCAGAAGCACAACTCCAAAGCCCACTCTCAGCCTTACACTTGGACATAACCTTTCCAATATAATGCAAACCTAACTAGGTTAATATAAAACTTTTGTTCAGCTTTAACATGTTTAGTTTTAATATGTATTATTAAAGAAAAACTCATAGCACTGAAAAAAAAATGTACTTTTCAGGAAGACATTGTATAATTATCATAAAACAGAAATAACCCAAAAGATATTATTAAAATATACTGAAAAAACTTTTCTAATATAGAAATATTTGATCTTTGAAATGAAAGCATTTTTAAAGACAAATTATAAAAATGTTCAAAAGATGAACTGCTTTGTATCAAAATGCACCAGCATATAATCTTTTTATCTGAAAGAAGCCCATGTGACTCAGAACTTTTCCACCCACTGAACTGACTCCAGTATTAATAAATAAATAAGACCCCAAAACAAAGATATCTCCAAGAATGACAAGTTCATGTCAGGATTTACTAGTAGCATGTAAACAAAAGGCAACAATTCCTTATCTAAGCTCAGAATTTCCTTAAGAGGAAAATCATCCATTTATCACACATACTAAAGAAAAAAACAAGGGGCTATGATGTCAATCTTAGAAGTGCATTAAACCTATGTCATATATCACCTTCTCCACAAGGGTGTTAGCTAAAAAGTTAACCCCTTTTCAAAGAAACCAGTATTCCTAACAGAAACTTTAGCTTTATTATAACACAAATGTTAAATAAATACAACCTTACCTATTCCATTCACTGAGTATGTAGAGCATTGTTGTTAATATATTTGCATTTGCAAGGCAGGCTACCACAAGTTGGCTGCTTTTGCTAAACAGACTGGAGCTGAGACTCAGCCTGAAGGGTACAGCCCAGCAGCACATAATCTGTACCCCCAATAAGAACATTATTCTCTGGATGTTTAGCTTAGTTTCGAGTTTAGTTTAAACCTGTTCTCTTTAAATGGGTTTTAAATATTTTTAGGATGCTTTTCTCTAATTAACTCCAGAGATAAAATAAAATGCTACATATTCAGCTCTATTTTTTAACCTCAATTTTAAGATCTAATGTCATCAGGATATAGTTACAGGACAAATAAACATTTGATTCTATCTTCCCATCTTCTCTAACACAGACAAAAATAAAGAATTAATATACTTACACAATCTTATAATTTACTGTCCACATTTCTTAGGCACTCACTTCATAATAAAGTGGTAGCAAGATGGAATGGGAACTCTCACACACTATAAAATGGTAAAATCACTTCAAGAAAACAGTTTGGCAGTATCTTGAAAAGGTAAATATAAACCTACCATATGACCCAGGCATTTCACTCTAAAGTATTTACCCCCAGGAAGTAATGTAGCATTGTGATTACATAAAATTTTGTTCTTAAGAAATGCATGCTAAAATACCTTGGTAAATTGTGATGATTTCTATAATTTTAACTAATTCAGCAAAAATAAAATTGTGTTGTATATAAAGTTCTAATAATACATAAATAAAATATATACAGGGGCTGGGGTTGTGACTCAGAGGTAGAGAGCTTGCCTGGCATGCGTGGGGCCCACTGGGTTCAATCCTCAGCACCACACAAAAATAAAGATATTGTGTTCCACCAATAACTAAAAAAATAAATATTAAAAAATATACAAATGTATATAATATATACTATATGTGTATATGAGTATACACATATAATATATATCAAATATTGCACAATGTTAATTCTATGGCACCTTGACTAATATATACAGTTGTTCATTGTACTATTTTGCCCTTTCTGTTGTTTAAAATTTTGCATCATTAAAGAGTTTCTTTCTAAATTAAAATAAGTCAAAGGAAAACAAAACAAAAAAATTATTAAACTGTATACATTAAATAATGACAGTATGTAGTTTGCCGATTAGATTTCAATAAAGCTGTTGAAAATGCCAATGGAACAATACCATGTGGTGAGAGAAGGATTAAATAGGGCAAGATTTTTTTTCCTTGTGAAGGAGAATCCTGCCTAGAAAGATGCAATTTAGAAGAGGCCCCAAGAGCAGTGGTACTCACAGTGCTGGTCTGCAAACTGTTACTGGTCCAAAATGACCTAAGATTTTGCACAAGAAGGTAAATCAAGAACTACACTAAGCACACTCACTGTTTACTTCAGCTGGTACATTTTTCATAACCAAAATGTCTAGATGAAGCGAGCATCAAACACATTGTTAACTCTCTGGACCAAGCTCCTTTTCTAATTGCTAACTTATAATGACTGGCATAGTACACAATACACAGACACATTTTGAGTAATACTGCTTAGATCACACTCACATATTTACTAAAATGCTCTAAGTCTATCCTCACCTGTATGATTAGAGGTGAAGATATACTTATCATCCTGTCATCCTCTGGACATCTCAAAGGATAGCCTGATACTTTAATGCACCACAAAGCTTGCAAATAGTAGACACCACTTAATTATGCATTGCGGACTTCTGAATATGTAGAAAGTTATTTGAAACAAAGTAATACATAAAAATGAAACATGACACTTTTTATTTGTTCAGAATACTTATTTTTAAAGTTAGCTGAGGTTAAAAATTTTCTGTTTTCCACTGTATTTGTAACATCCAAAAGTGTTAAGTTCATTATTAAGAATTTATAACAAAAGGGGACCTGTAGATAGTCTTTCCTGATACCCCAATAACAATATATACACTACACAATGACATCTAATCAGAACATAGTCTCCCAACCAGACATGGAAATGCAGAAATAGTAATGTTATTTTCATTTCTGTGTGTTCCAGATTTAATTCATAGAATCTATAAACTCACATAAATTTTGAATTATTTTGTTTTTTCATGTCTGATAAAGACCCTTTCTCTAAGAAATTTTATATTTTATAATCTTTTCTTTGAAATATGAGAAAGATATGAAATCTCCTGAGTTATAAATGCAGCTTATACATTCTTTTAAAAAGTTATTCTTAAATATCACAAATTAATTATATATCCATAATACATGTCTTTTCTAGTCACATAATTTTTAAGCAATATTCAAGTATGTTTGTGCTTCTGCATGTTTACATTACTTTATAAGCTATTTTTACCTTTCAATAAAATTTTATCTACACAAATTTCTCAAATACTTAATAAATGAGACAAAACAATCATTATGAAAATATAAACTGCAACTACATCTTTTTCATCTTTCATTTTGTCTATTTCCTATCTACCAAGTAATTTCCTGTTCCTTAGGGAGGCTGGTAGACTTTTATCTTTCAAATCTCAGCTCTGCTGCCCTCTCAGCCTGGTGTAGAGTCAATACATCTCAGGGGTCTTGAACACACAGCATTCACTCTCCCATATCAAGTGTTGCAGTGACATCTGATAGCTTTGGTAGCCATTATTTCCTGTTATTTCAACTGCAGGACCACCTTAAAACATAAATTGGAAAGGAAAATATCAGGTTATACTAGAATGATGCTGATGTATGCTAAATAAAATGCTCTGGAGTCTGTGAAGAGGAGATAGAGAATTTGTAACAGTAACTGCTGGTCCCTGCCTGACAGGGTCTGTGGCTCCACCACACCTACTCCACATATTTCAGCCCCATCCAAAGGACAGCCACCCCTGAACTACCAATTCGGTTTCTGAGCCTATGAACCAATCATGAGGAATTAAAATGTCTAAATAACTGCAGAGTATGGAAAAAAAGTTGGTATTTATCAGTTTTTTTAAAAGGTGGGACCAGGAAGTATATTGGCAGCCAGAGAAGTGCGTAAGAATAATTAAGACTTAATTACTGAGACTACATCACATGAGACACTGCTGAGGAAAAATGAAGGAATATACATATACAAGGATCATTAGTGTTATTTCTTCTTCACAGCAATAGTTTCTGCTGTTTAAGTATTATCTTTTGCATTTATTAAATACTAGTGGTTATTGTTATTTAGCTACTGCTTTGTAAACATAAAATTTTTACACATTCACTACTTCTATCTCATCTTAACCTGATTTTGTCATAACTACATGTCGTATTTTATCTCCCATATTTAGAGGATTACAAAAGCAATTTTCTTTCATTTTTCCAGTTAAATCAGTTAAATAAGACATTATTTTTCAGGACTATAACTATTTTTAAACCTAAAAACTCTTCAGAACCAACTAATTTCATAGTTTCAATGTAAAAAAAAATTTAATCATTAATGAGCATTAAAGCAAAGCAAATCCATCTGTTAAAAATAACATAATTTTCTTTCAAAAATAATTACTTGGTAAGTTATGCCTCAAATTAAATACCAATTACAATTAATTTAATGTCTAAAACTAGAGATCAAGTTTATGAACAAGTATCTTCTGTACTCGCATAATATCAGGGAACAGAAAGACACTAAGAGTGAACCCAAAGTTTTTCTTTTATTGCTCCACATGTATCAATCAAAACTTAAAATATTTAATCTATATGATAAAATTAAAACAAATACCTTATTAGCTGCTTCCAAGGAATTTATTAGATTCTGCAGCTCTTCTTTACTCATTTCAACTGAATATGGTTTTACTTCACCATTTTCTTTTACATCTAGATGAAGGTTTAAGAGTGGCATTTGTAAAGTAGCAATCTTGTCACTAGAAAGTGCAAGCTGTTCAAAATGAGGAAAACAGTAATTAATAAATACTATAAGGGATGATACTAAGTATGCATCAGAGCTTATAAACAAGACATTTTTAAAAAGAAAACAAACTCATTTCAAAACAATACATATTTGAAGCATAGAAAGAGAAAGAGAATAAATGAAAGAGAGGAAGTAGGTAGGCAGGGACAACCAGTGGCAGGAGCTTAGTCTGGCTTAACAAGTTACACTTTCTTTAGGATTGTAATTATTGTTTTAATCATAAGAATTATCAGGAGTACAGAATGGGTCCATTGCAACAAGAAACAGAACTCTTTTTTTTTTTAATTTTATTTTTTTATTTTATTTTTTTTATTGTTGGTGGTTCAAAACATTACATAGTTCTTAATACATCATATTTCACAGTTTGATTCAAGTGGGTTATGAACTCCCAATTTTACCCCGTATACAAATTGCTGTATCACATCAGTTACCCTTCCATTGATTGACATATTGCCTTTCTAGTGTCTGATGTATTCTGCTGTCTGTCCTATTCTCTACTTTCCCCCCTCCCCTCCCCTCCCCTTTTCTCTCTCTACCCCTTCTACTGTAAATCATTTCTTTGATTTGTATTATCTTGTCTTACCCCTCCTTTCCTCTTATATGTCCTTATGTATAACCCTGAGGATCGCCTTCCATTTCCATGCGATTTCCCTTCTCACTCCCTTTCCCTCCCACCTCTCATCCCTGTTTAATGTACATCTTCTTCACAAGCTCTTCGTCCCTACCCTGCCCTTGTTTACTCCCCTTATATCAAAGGGGTCATTTGGTATTTGTTTTTTAAAGATTGACTAGCTTCACTTAGCATAATCTGCTCTAATGCCATCCATTTCCCTCCAAATTCTATGATTTTGTCATTTTTTAATGCAGAGTAATACTCCATTGTGTATAAATGCCACATTTTTTTTTATCCATTCATCTATTGAAGGGCATCTAGGCTGATTCCACAATCTTGCTATCGTGAATTGTGCTGCTATGAACATCGATGTAGCAGTGTCCCTGTAGCATGCTCTTGTTAGGTCTTTAGGGAATAGACCGAGAAGGGGAATAGCTGGGTCAAATGGTGGTTCCATTCCCAGCTTTCCAAGAAATCTCCATACTGCTTTCCAAATTGGCTGCACCAATTTGCAGTCCCACCAGCAATGAACAAGAGTGCCCTTTTCCCCACATCCTCTCCAACACTTATTGTTGTTTGACTTCCTAATGGCTGCCAATCTTACTGGAGTGAGATGGTATCTTAGGGTAGTTTTGATTTGCATTTCTCTGACTGCTAGAGATGGTGAGCATTTTTTCATGTACTTATTGATTGATTGCATGTCCTCCTCTGAGAAGTGTCTGTTCAGGTCCTTGGCCCATTTATTGATTGGGTTATTTGTAATCTTATTGTCTAATTTTTTGAGTTCTTTGTATATTCTGGTTATTAGGGCTCTATCTGAAGTATGTGGAGTAAAGATTTGTTCCCAGGATGTAGGCTCCCTGTTTATCTCTCTTATTGTTTCTTTTGCTGAGAAAAAACTTTTTAGTTTGAGTAAGTCCCATTTGTTGATTCTAGTTGTTAACTCTTGCGCTATGGGTGTCCTATTGAGGAATTTGGGGCCCGATCCCACAGTATGTAGATCATAACCAACTTTTTTTTCTATCAGATGCCGTGTCTCTGATTTAATATCAAGCTCCTTGATCCATTTTGAGTTAACTTTTGTGCATGGTGAGAGATAGGGATTCAGCTTCTTTTTGATGCAAATGGATTTCCAGTTTTCCCAGCACCATTTGTTGAAGATGCTATCCTTCCTCCATTGCATGCTTTTAGCCCCTTTATCAAATATAAGGTAGTTGTAGTTTTGTGGATTGGTTACTGTGTCCTCTATTCTGTACCATTGGTCCACCCGCCTGTTTTGGTACCAGTACCATGCTGTTTTTGTAACTATTGCTCTGTAGTATAGTTTGAAGTCTGGAATCGCTATACCGCCTGATTCACACTTCCTGGTTAGCATTGTTTTTGCTATTCTGGGTCTTTTATTATTCCATATGAATTTCATGATTCTTTTATCTAAGAAACAGAACTCTTAAAGAAGATTAAAGATACCAAGATTATTACTATTGGTGTATACAGATAAATGAGACTAAAAATACTGGTAAAATCTCAAATTAAGATGCTTAACTACTTCATCATCAGCCATCTATTAAACTATTAATAAATGTCATCAACATGTCATTTCCAATTAGTACCACTCAACAAAACCATTGAACATATTTACCTCACTACTTAGTTTCTGTCTTCAGAGTGTGTGTATATCCTACAGAAATTGAGACTTAAATACAGTATTAATGGTATTAGTACTTTTTGAAACAAGCGCTGTAACTTCATTTGAGATAACAAAGGGAAATTCAATTATCTGGAATCTGAGCCAGAAAACCCTACAATCTTTATTTGGAGTACTCCCTTTTAGGGGTGCACGCGGGGTGGGGGTGGGGGGCGTTAGTTGTGTAATGGTAAGGAAAACATTCCCTAACAAGCAACATCAAAGTACCTTTCTTGGGGTACTAGAGGAGTTAATCCTCACATATCTCCACTCTCTCTCCCCAAAATAGTACTCATAATATGTGGGATTTTGGAAGTCTCACCTTCTGGTTGTCTACCTTACAGATAATTCTCCTCAATATTTTCAAAAGGTAGTTTCTCACCCTATGTCTGAATACCACCAATGATGAGAAGCGAACTACCTCAAAAAGTGGTTAGAATCACTTCCAGATACTCATAGTTGTTAAGTTCTTCCTTGGGTTTAATTCAAACCCATCTTACTACAAATGATACACTTTTGCCCTTGTCCTAGTCTCTGGAGTCACTGAGCACACACTTATTCCCTTATCCATGACTTTTGGATTTTTGAAAATAACTATCGTGTTTCTACTAGATTTCATCTTTTCCAGGGACATGGTCTCATGAGTTTTAAACCAATTTCACAAACCATGATTTTAAATTTCTGGTCATTCTTTTCTAGCTGAGTTCCAATTTGTTCAAATATCTCTTAAGTTTGGCGTCCAGAATTTTTAAAAAATTATTAAACTAACTAAAAAGATTTAATAGCTAAAAACAGAATCTATGAGAACTATCCCTTGCTTGAAACATTGCATTTCTACTAACAAACCATACTGAACCAACATCAGTTAAACTACATTTTGGTAAACCAAAACCACCAAAGATTTCTCATACATGCTGCAGTTAGCATTTCTACCCTATCTTTCATATTTATGAAAACATAAATCAAGTAGACTTAGACGATCACTGATTAGTTTATTTTGCTTCATTTGGTCCATCAGTATAATAAGAGGTAAAATAATTTTAAACTTTGATTATATATTTACTATATCTTTCATGTCACTCTCCAATTTGATTAGCATAATATTCATAAAAATGTTAAAGAAGGCTGGGCCAAGATCAGAACCAGACTTTCTTGTCTAATACAATTCATCTATCTTTGTATAGTTATGTACACAGTTACAAACCCATCTGTGTTACGTTCCCAACTTTGTCTCCCGTTAGCCACAAAGACAATAGGAGGCACTTTATCTAGGGTCAAGATAAAAATCAAGGAACACAATATATTTGTTTTCTCCTCATCTACGGGTCTAAGTCCTTTATACAGGATGGGAAATTGATCTGTCATTGCTCTTTATTAACCATACTGGTCATGATTATCTTCAAAATGTTTCAAAACTACTGTTTTAATAACACAACATAGATCTTCCTCCCAGAAGTAGAATCACATTTATCAATCTTTAGAATGCTATAAAGTCTAGAAACCTCTGGCTAAATATATATAGTAAATATATATATTGCCACACTATTTATGATTTACAGGTCTTAAAAGATGTATAGGTATAGTTAAATTTACTATTAATGCATTGCTACTGTTCATGGTTTCTTGGAGTATTTTACACCCAAGCTAACGCAAAAGATTTGTTAACTTAAATCATTTTTGATATCTCTTTGGAACAATGCCTTTTTAAACTAAAAGAAATTTTAGATATATATTATAAAAAAAATAGTTCCCTATATACAAAAAAATGAAACAAAAAACATATATACAAAGATTTCTCATACATGCTGCAATTAGCATTTCTACCCTATCTTTAGATTCTCACCTTTAACTGCCAATCAAAATCCTGTAATTGGGCAGAAGAAATATCAACTATTTCTCTTAAAAGAACTTGCTTGATTTCATTTTTCCTACTTTTCAAGCATTTCATGATAGCTTCTTGATGAGATGAATTCAAATGATTCAATTGCTGAACTGTCTACAAAAATAAAAATAAGTGGTTAGAATATACATGAAAGGGTCTTTCTGCTTAAAATGTAACATAGTTCCACTCTCCTGTCACACACTTTTTAAAATGATAGTGAATGAAAAAAAGAAATAATACTTTTATAATCATGTAAAGAATAAGATGAGACTGGATAACCAGCAAATAGGTTTTAACAAATTCCTATAAAACAGATAGCAAAGAAAAATGGCTGACTGATAAAGCAGCATGGAAGTAAATACACCTGAGAGCAAGAAAGCTGACTGAGCTCAATTAAAGCACCAAACAACACTGCTCTCAAGGCAAGAAGCATAACAAGAAATAGAGAATAGTAAAATGGCCATTCAACAGAAAGACCTAACAGTAATAAATTAATGTGTACATAATAGCATAGCTTCAAAATAGAGCAGCAAAACATGGCAGTTCTAAAAAGTGAAAATTACATTCATAATGAGAAATGTTATCAGAACTCTTAGTAACTGTCAGAAAAACATTTTTTAAAACTTAGCAAAGATAGAAAAGATTTAAAAACACTAATTGAGAT
The DNA here is from genome assembly GCF_045843805.1 of Urocitellus parryii. NCBI lineage: Eukaryota > Metazoa > Chordata > Mammalia > Rodentia > Sciuridae > Urocitellus > Urocitellus parryii. The sequence continues at coordinate 108,277,611 of NC_135540.1, read as the reverse complement.
ACAGAATGTTGTACCTGACAAGTGTTAAATAAACAGTGTTTTCAAATGTTTATAGAAGATTCACCAAAATAAACCATATGCTGAGCCATTGTAGCAAACCATGAAGGACTGAAATAATACTGTTTGAATTTTTTTATTACTGTAGAACTAAATCAAAACTGGTAAGATTATAAATGTTTCCAAATATTCAAAAATTAAGCAACTGAATTCTAAATGAATAGTCACAAAAATTCTTCCAGAGAACAGGAAAAGGAAAAAATGCTTCCCAAACCCATTCCATAAGCCCAGAATAAAATTTGATAAGGGAATTTCAGAAAAAGAAAAACCACAGGCCATTCTCACTCAAATATAGATGCAGAAAACCTAAACAAAATATTGGTGGAACAGAACCAAGAAATACATGAGAAAAGAATACATCCTGACCAACTAAAATTTATTCTGGCAAGTGAAGTTTAAGTTTAGTTTAACATTCAAAGATAATCACCACATTAACAAAATGAAGGTGAAAAAATAATAAGTTCAGAAAAAAACAGTTAATAAAATTCAATATCCACTCATGTTAAAAAATTATCAGCAAAGTTGGGAATATAAGAATCTTCTTTAATCTGAAAATTCTTATATAAAGTGATACAGTTAGCATACTAAGTGGTAAAAAAGTATTTGCTTTCTCCCTAAGGTCAGGAGTAAGATATGTCTACTATCACTGATTTTTGTTCCCCCCCCCAACACTGTCCTAAAGGTATTAGCCAATGTAATAAAGTAGGAAAAATAAATAAAAAGTATTAAAATTTAAAAAGAGAGTCTCATAAATCCTCTCACCCTTAAAAACTTTGAATAAGATCTACAAGACTAAAGAACATCAAAAACATCACTTAATTAAAAATAAATACCAAAAATATTGGCAAGATCTCCCTACTAAAAACTATAAAACAGTAAGAGACAAGAGTAAAACTAATAAAATATAAGAAAGGATATGCTACTTTCACAGACTAGAAAATTAAATATTGTTATCAATTCTCCTCTAAAAGACATAGAGATTCAGTGCAATACCCATTAAAATGCCAACAGATATTTTGTTTTTGTTTTTGTTTGGGGAGGTCTGGTTAAAACTGATAAGCCTACTCTAAAATGTACACAAAAACAAAGAGGATGTAGACTAGCCAAGACAATCTTGAAGAAACAGAAGTTGATATCTTATACTAGATATCAAGACTTAGTGTAGTTTTATCTCTATAGTAATTTCAGCAGTGCAGAACTAACAAATAGAGACAATGTAATACAATAAAGAGTCCATAAATAGATCCCCTCACAGGGCGACCTGATTTACCACAAAGGTTGCACAGTAATATTGTGAAGAAGGATGCTCATATCAATAGAAGGTAGTGAGTCAAATGTATATTCATACAGAAAAAACTTGAACTTAACCCATCCTCCATATACAAATATTAATTCAAAATTTATCAGTGATACAAATATGAGAGCTAAATCAAGCCTCTATGAGAAAACATACCGGGATATCTTCATCTCTTCCAGGCAAATATTTCTTAAGTAGGTCAATGATAGCACTAACCACCAAAAAATAGAAACTTGACTTGATTAAAATTCAGAACGTCATAAAAAAGACACCATTAAGAGACTGAAAAGTCACGTAATAAAGATATTTAAAGTATATAAATACATCTAACAACTCATTTCCAGAGTTAAATTCTAATCAATATGAAAATAAACAGAACTCCAATCTCTTAAAAAAGTGAGCAATATATATAAATATGTCCAAATGATCTTTGACAAAGATACAAAAGCAATTCAGTGTAAGAAGGCTCTCCCACAACCCTGAAATTTCACTTCAAGACGTCTACTGTACAAAAGCTGGCATAGGCATGTACAAGGAGACAAATACATCTGCAGCCAGCACCACTTGGAGTAACCAAAGAGGCAACAACCTAAGTGTTAGCAGGGGCATAAATAAATAAAATTTAATTCCTATCAACCAACAGTACAAGGGGATGAAACATATATACTAAATTCACTTTCAACAACAAGATAAATCTAAAATACAATATTACATCAAAAACAATTTTCAATTGAATACACGTTATCATTTAAAAACCATACACTTAAACATACCAAATAATTGCACATACTGCTTAAGAATGTGAACGTACATACAATATGGAATACAAAACATGACCACCACCTTCAAGAATAGTGATCTCGGGGTAGGGGTTTGTGGCTCAGTGGTACAGCACTTGTCTAGCACACATGAGGCAGTGGGTTCCATCCTCAGCACCACATTAAAAAAATAAAATCAAGTCATTGTGACCATCTACAACTAAAAATAAAAAATGAGTAGTGATCTCTAGATGAGAGTGGCATATTCTATTGAGGAAGGAGAGTATTTAGGTTATCTGTTAAGATTTATTTCTAAAACACATAATCCAGAAACATACAAAGTAAAATGTTAAAAATTACTTAAACATGTTTCTGGAGACATAGGTATTGGTTATCTAACTTCTTATTTTCTTCTAAATGCTTTAAATGTTTCACAATTAAAAGAGTAACAACAAAACAAAAAGAATTAACAACCAAAAAAGGGCCAAACACCAGAAATTCCACAAAAAAGATTTTCCATTTACTTACAAATTATGAGGTTTTGCTGTTAAATTCAGTACTTACCAATAATGGCCCTTGTATTATATGGTGCTCTAAAAACCAACTTTAAAAAAATAAAAATATCTGGGCATTATTCATTATGAGGTATAGAGATTTAGAGTGAACTTACCTCTTCATCAGATAAATTTTTACCAACAAGAGCTTTAAAAAATTTGGTAACATCTTCTAAAACATTCATCCATTCTGTTGAATCCCAAACACTGTGGTAGTCCTGGTAGAGAGGATAAGCTCGACCACAGAAGCCATCAATTATTTTGTGAAGTAGCTAGAGAAGAAAAAGGGAAATAAATGTACTTATCAGTAAAATTATAATGGAATTCTCTTCCTCACAGAAAACAAATGTTGGAAGATTCCTGCTATCTGCAAGAGCAGCTGAGACAGAACTATAATCTTTTTAAGATTATTCTTATAAATTAAAAATTAGAGTTCTCCAAAAATCCTAGACTTTCCCTTATTATGTCCACCATCAGAAGCTTAAATAATTTTCAAGGTATAGTGTTATTTTTTTCGATATTCCCGGAAGGAAGATAGTTTATAAAAATTTCACCTAAGGATCCTTACACATATTTATATCCATGAGCAAAGGGCATGCCTTTTTCATTGAAGTCTTTTATTGTAGCTTTACAATCTTCATTTTGCTTTGCCCCCATTTTCACAACAAATTTACTATTTTTGCTCTATTCCAAGAAGACCCTCAGAAACGTTTTTTTCCTTTTTTGAATTCCTCTCCATCTACCTTAATTATCAGTAATTGAAATTCCAACACATAAATAAAGACTGAGTTTTAGAACAAAATTAGCTAGTGTGAATTTTAGTCCCACTACTTGCTAGTTTTATTAAAACGTTTTGTGTCTCTGCTTCCTCAAGTGCAAAATAAGTATATCATCTACCCTTACCATGCTACATGAATTCCATAATACATGCAAATCACATTGCATATTCTTGGTAACATTACTAAGTCTCTATTATTCTTATATTTGCTACTATCACTCTTAAGATTATTCACGCATTCAACATATTTGAGTACCTACTATACCAGAACTATTCTAGGCAAAGATTAATATGATTATTTCATAAGATATCTGAACCTTATAAAAGCAATATCTGAATTTGCATAACTTGGAAATAGAATTTTAGTGACAAATCTTCCAACTCTTTCTCTCCTGGATCATATTCTTCTCCATTTTAAGAAATAATTCTTTCCCCATAAAATCATGTGTATCTGAACAGAAATGAGCAACTTCTATTTCCTCACAATAGCTAATGCATGATAAATCGGATTTTTATGTACCATGAACCAACCAACATACTTGATTTAAAATTCATTCCAATTTCTGTACATATATTCCATTGTATCCTATACTATCCCCATGCTTAAGCAAAACCCAGAACTCGAACTGAAAAGTAAAGGTGCTACATTTTTTGGAAATTTTTAAAATGAATTCATGTAATAAATACTATATTGCTATTATTCACTAAGGTAATGGAAATACAAAGAAAAGATAACGATAATAGCTACCATTTGTGGACCCCTAAGCACTTTAGTGATCCTCCACTACAACCTTATGAGGTTAAGTATAATGATTATTCCCATTTTACACATGAGAAAACTGGGAATAAATAAGATGAGGCCCTACCATAACAGGGCTTTAAAAGTCTATTTCAAAAAAGCAGATATTTTAATAAATAAATAAGTGCATTTAGAATAACAGGGGCTATAACAGAAGTTTATAGAAGATGCAAAAGAGCAGGGAGAGGAAGCAAGGAAGAGGCTAAGTCTTTTGTTGTTGCTGTTGTTCCTTCTAGGTGTACATGACAGTAGAGTGTAGGTTGATATATTATACATACATAGAATAATTTGTCCCATTTAGGATTCCAATATTGTGGTTGTATATGATGTGGAGTTACATTGGTCACGTACTGTGTATATAAGGATAAGAAAGATATGTTCAATTCATTCTACTGTTTTTTTCTATTCCTATTCCCCTCCCTTCCCTTCATTCCCTTTTGTCTGCTCCAATGAACTTCTAATCTTTCCCTCCCTTGCTGTGGGTTAGCATCCACATATTAGTGAGAACATTCTGCCTTTGGTTTTTAGGAACTGGCTTATTTCACTTAGCATGATATTCTCCAGTTCCATCCACTTACCGGCAAATGCCATACTTTCATTCTTCTTTTATGGCTGAGTAAAGATGAGCAGGTGGCCAGGCAAGCAGAAACAAGAAAGGCATTTGCCATCACACATATACATAGGATGAAAGTGTAAAACACCACTGATGGACTTGGGATTAGGGGGTAATTTGTGAGGTAGGGAAGGGTGAGAGAAGACAAGGCTAAAAAGGTAGGTGGGGTTCAAATCATAGGAGGTCTCACACACAATGCAAAAGAGTCCAGGCTGCCATCTGTGCTCAACATTCAATGGGAAGCAACTAATTTACATGTTCAATAACAGGATAGGAGCTATAAAGAGAGAAAAAGAGAAAGAACAGACCAAACCCAACCGCTGGACTCTCCATCCCCACACTCTTCTCTTCAGTTTATGACAAGAAATTAAAGGAACATTAATTGTTAAGGACACTCAAGATGAGGTAGTAGAGGAGCAAAAATGATGTGAAAAGAGAAGCAAGGATGAAACCTAGAATTTCAAGTTGAGTGACTGGGTACATATCACCAAGCAAAAATAAGGCAGTAGAGGGAGTAGGACCCCAGGAGAGGAGCTCAGCCAAGGACACAATGAATTTGTGATCACTGTAGCAAAAGCCTGACTCTCAAGGAAGAAATTTTGGATGGACCCAGCAATTTAGGAGCCACCAACACTTCTGGTAGTAAACGTTATGGACCTTATCTGAGAAGTGGATAGAATGAAAGCAGGAGAGTGGACGGTCAGAAGGCTCAGTCAATAGATCTAAGCAAATGTTTCAGTTTTACCATTTACTGGCTGAACAATCTTGGAAAAATTGCTAAAACCCTCTGTTGACATTTCAGTTTCCTCATTTGTAAAACCACCCAAGAGTTGCTTGATTTTCTTGATCCTGGCAGAAGAGAAGTTAATTTCCTTGTTTCCCCTCCACTCCCCACTATAAATGGAACAAAGGAGAAAGAAAGGCCAAAACTGCCATCATAAAAGATACTCCAGCAGGACACAAGCCATGTCTCCTCCCCGGTTTACTCAACCCATCAGGATACTCAATCTATTGTACACTTCAACAGAAAACTTGCTGAACGAATAAGCCAGTTCTTCATAGACTGGAGGTGTCAATAGATACTTCACCTCTTGAGACCATCCTCACTGGTTATTTTTCATCCTTGGTAGTGCTTACTTAGTTTTTTTGTTTTGTTTTGTTTTTCTGTCGCCCTCAAGGTGGCAGGGTCGGCTCCAAGTCACAACATATCCCTAGCACCCAGCAAAGTATCGGATGCCTAGAATGCAGGCATTCCGGAGGTCTGTGTTTAATGAATGAATGACGTGTGCAGGAAGAGGATGCAAACCACCGACTCCACAGCAAAAGCTTTCAAAGAGTTTTGGCCACTACCCGGCACAGATCAGGAGCCCCGGACCCCTGGGAGCAGGTGGGCCTCCCCACAGGGGCTCGGGCGGCAAGGTACCACATCTGCCCGGAAATCCTTTAGGGCAGCTGAGCCAAGCCTAAGAGCCAACGTGGCACCCCAAGCTTCGGCCTCCCAGGGTCCCCAGAGAAGGCTGGGGCCCGGCCACTAGGAATTCCTTCCCTTTTCCCCACTTCCCCGGGGAGCCCGCGAAGGCGCCTGGTGCCACTCCGCCGACCAGCGCGCCAGGTCGCCGGGCAGCCGGGGCCGCCGCCGCTTACGCCCCCCTCACCTGCGCGCCCCGCTCTGGGGGCAGCTTCTGCAGCCGCCACAGGGGCGTCCCCTCTTCCGGCTCCATCCCTGTGCAAAGCTGGGACTGGGTCACGTGACCAGGCCGAGTCTCGCCGCCGCCGCGACGGTCCTCCCACGTGACTCTCTCTAGGGTGGGGCGGGGCGGGCGCGGAGCCACAGAAGTCCTTGTGCGCGTGCGCAGAGACACGGCCACGGATTTCCCGTAATCAAGCGGAATCTTTCCCTTGTGGTGGGACGTTGCAGGCGCACCCTCGCGTTGCTCCCTGGAAGGTAGCTTCCCAGGTCTCTCTCATCGCGGTTGTGCCTGTGCTCATTGAACTTTCGGCTCGCTCTTTAGAAAACCGTCTGTGTGGGTAACCATATACTGTATTTGATTGAGCCCAAGACAATTAATTGCCCCAGAATTTTGATATATATCGCTTATTAAAGCGTGCTAATTTAAGGTCTTATCCTGAACAAGGTTCTTTATGTAGATTATCTTAAGAAGAAGGAACAATTTTCATCCCCATTTGTAGAGAACAAACAGGATCCGAGATATCACTAGTGTTATCTGATGAAGCAAAAATACCAAAAGTCAAGTTAAACGTGAAATTTCAGATAAATAACGAATAATGTTTTAAGTATGACCTAATGTTAAATGGATTATTCCTAAACTAAAAAGATAATCCGATATGTAAATTTAGCTGTGGTCTGTATTTTATCTGGCCACCCCAAAAATCACTAATCGAGGCCACCTAAGAGTCACAGCCTAACGTTAAGGCAAAAAATCCATTAAACTCTAGAGTTACACTCTTACCTTAAGACTAAACCTAAAGCACGAATATCCTTTCTCTTCCGTCTGCCCTTATTACAGATGTTTTTTTAATCAGTTGGTAAAAATTCAGTGATGATAACACAACTCCTATCATGTAAAAAGCACACAGTAACTAGCAACAGAAACAGGAATTGCAGTCTGATTTTTAAAGTTAATAACAAAAGTGATGCAAAGTGGTGGCGCATACCACTGAAGAGAAAGTAATTATTCAATATCTGGCTCTGCAGAGAAAAACATCCTTAAAGAGTTAGTTCAAATTCCCTCTCTCTCTCCTCTATGCTCCAACTCATGTAGTGAACAAAAGTTCTCCCTTATTTTTAATTTTCTTGGTACTCTAGTGGTCTCTAACTTAAAGTATTTACTACTTTCCAGATCTTAATACAGATAAATGTTTACAGCTTTCACTGCCCAGACTGGAATATAATTGTCCTAAAACACTTTGTAAAAAGGAGGTCCCTAGGTAACTGTTAATGTGAGTAGGAGTCTGGAAAACTACTTCCGTCTATTGGTGCTCAACTTTCTTCATGGCTGAAAAATATCTACCTGGGTCAAGTTTTCCAGAAAGAGTAATAACTACATTTCCCAGCCCCACTTGAAATTGGTGTGGCCAGTATCCAAATGCTGGCCAATAAGACAAAAGAGGAATATGCAGCTCTTCCCAGCGCCTTTTTATTTAAAGAAGAACCCAAATATACTATTTGACTTTTTCTTCTTTTTTTCTTCCTCATTCTATCTCCTACAACTCTGACGATGCCATTTTTTTAGACTAGAAGGTCATGGGCCAAGTACAGCAGGGCAACAGGGTGGAGTCAAGTTGCCTGACATTATTGAGCTCATAACTGACACCATTTTGGCCCAGGACTAATTACAGGAACATCTCTCTAAAATATTAGTGCACTTGCCTCCTATTTAAGCTTCTTTTATGATGGGCTTACAGTCAATATCAGTGGCCTTATTCTAATACAGACATTATAGCTAATGTGACTTAACTTGCATTCACACACTAGTAACACCTGTCATCTTACAATTTCAATAGCAAAGATTAAAAAGCAAAAATATAAAATACTAGCACAAATTTGGAAAATATACATTCTCAAATACTATTATTGGAAATATATATTAAAATTTTTCAAAAGAGATGTAATTGCATATATAAAGTCTTCGAAATCTATATATCCTTTGACCCAGAAACTTCAGTTCTAGAAATATGTAAGAATGAAATAATTTGGATGTAAGAATATTAATTTATGCATTGTTTGTAATGGTGAATAAATAGTAACAAAATATTGGCTTAATAAATTATGGTAAAAATAAAACAAAGACACAGAAAAGTGATTGTGTAGAAGAATACCTAATGGAATGTAAATTTGCTCACATTAACTATTGAGAAAAAAAGTTAGATTTCAAATTTCTTTGTACTGTATGATCTATGTTGCGTGTATACATAGATATATAGAGATTTTATATATATATTATATGTTATATATTATATATACTGATATATATATATAATATATATATATTATATATATATATATATATATATATATATATATATATATATATATATATGAGATTCCTGGGTAAAGAAATATACAAAATTTTAGTAATTATTATCTTTCATTTTGGGGATCATAGATAATTTTGATTTTCTTATTTTAGTTTTTCTGGATTTTCTGTTTAAATTTTTATTTAAAATATCAAGTATTAAGATAGCTATGATAAATTGAGTGTATTGATTCTCTTTCATTTTTGATCCCCTTTCTCCAGCATTTTGCTAACTGCAATCATAACAACAAATTACACTGATAAGCGTCTGTTTTTCCACCTATTGCCTGGATTCGCTCTCTGATTTGCAATGGAGTCTGCCTTCCACGTATCCTGAGCACGGAATAACATGAATCACCACCTTTCCAGCCTGCTGACGATCATTAAGCCAATAACATCTTTTAGGTTAAATTACAAGAACCTCCCATTCCTTGAACCAATTTTTGTATTAGTCAGAGAAGGTTAATTATTTTGATAAAACAATAGAAAAAAAGTTAACATAATATCCATTTATTCCTTACTTACATAAGAATCTTACACATAGAAGTATAGGCATTTTGGTGAGGTCCTAAAGGCCTCAAAAGTTCTGTCTATTCACAGGCACTGGTTGAGGAAAGGGATAGCAAATGAAAGATCCTACAGGAGGAACTTATATGGCAGAGCTAGAAATGCTGTACACCCTTCCTGCCAACATTACCTCAGTCAGAATCTCATTTGATGGCAGTGCCTAACTCTAAAGGCATTTTGAAAATGTAATTTATCTGTGCACCAAGGAAGAAAAAGAAACAAAATATGGTAACATAAAGGTATCTCTCCTACAATCATGCTTTTATTTTAATTTATTTCATTAAATTTTTATTTATTTATTTATTTATTTATTTTGGTACTGGGGATCGAACCCAGGAGTGCTTAGCCACTGAACCACATCCCCAACCCTATTTTGTATTTTATTTAGAGACAGAGTCTCACTGAGTTGCTTAGCACCTTGCTACCTCAGCCACCTGAGCCACTGGGATTACAGGCATATACCACTGTCCCCAGCCAAAGAGCTCTTTCTTAATCCATGAGTTCTTTTAAAAATTAACCCATCTAAAGGATGCTCAGTGACTAGGACTGAATGAATGAAAATGGAATAAACATAAAATATATTTTCTTTAAATTGTGATGAGGTGACCTAATGGTCCTTTGTCATTATAAGGCTATTTTTGGTTTAAAAAAAGTAACAAAGTATCCTTTCCTCTTGACTGCAGGAAAACCTGTTTCTTGTACTTCCCTCTTGACAAGACATCATACCTTCATAATTATTTTATACAAACTCTTGACTAAGATTCAGCAAATGTGAGGGCTTTCGGATCCAGAAGGTTACTTTGGGAATTATTGCTCCTCATCATTATGAGCTGAATTTTACTAGTTAATTGCAAATGACAAACCTTTTTATGTCCCCAAATTCTGGGGCACTATGTTTTGACTATCTCTGAACAGACAACATTAGCTTCAATAATTATAATTTCTGACAAATGTTCTAGGAATAAAAAAAGATATTTATTCTTCAGTCAGAGTTTATTTAACTCTTAAATTTTTAAAAATGTACCTTTCCATATTTGTTTTCTCAGTTGAAACTTGCTTTCCAGGTTATGCTATAACTTGAAGTTGACTGATTTGTTCACTTCAATTAGATGTTTTGTAATATAGGTGTTATATATTTGATTCATTGGTGCACTGAAATCTATATAAAATTATTCCTGTTCATAAACTGTTGAGAGGAAGGGGCTTAAAGTTCAAATAAGTGTATAACCATTTGAACCATATATTATAACCATGCAAGATGTATTGAAATGTAACATTGTCTTTGGTTTTATTGTATTGAAAGAGGTTATAATTGACCAGTTGGCAAAGAATGGGAAGGTATTGAGTTTTATCTTGTCTGTATAAACCTAGGCATGTTTGGTTGCCTATAAAAACAACTGCATAGAAGACAGTTGGATAAGTGTCTCATTTCATCTGGTGGATGAACTTAATAAACTGAAGGCTTTTGTCTTTCTTTTAGAGCTTTATATATAATTAAGAAATGTTAACAACTCCTTATTTCATTATTTTTGTTTTAAAAAATAATATTCTTGTAGTTTGAACCACCTGAGATCTTCCTTAAAAAGATCTTTGAGATGAATAGATATTTTTATTTTAAAAGGGCACTAGAGAACACATAGCAGTTATTTCAGTGTAGCACTAAAGAATACAATGTATTAAAAGCTCTGAAATTGCCCAGTTAATGTGAAATACTTGAGTGAGTTACAATTTTGGACCTAAGAGGTAATACATGCCTGTATCCTCAGGGGTTGTCATTCTTTGATATGGCATGTCAAGTGCTCAATTAGTCTTTCTGTGAAGGTTCTGTGATTGGAAATCCGCCCTCCTCAGTTGCCACTCCTTTTAATCACTGTACTGAGACCCTACACATCTGTGAGCTGTTAGGATGTCAGCCAGTGCTTCTTAATCAAAGAAGCACATTAGTCAACCCAGGGAATTTTTGAGTGATTGATTTTTCACATTAACATGCTACATTTCTGTTTTTTAAACAGCTTTATGATTTACATAACATATGACCTACCCACCTAAAGTAGTTTCGTGACCTTTTGAATGTGTATTAGTAGTGCCACCATCACAATTCAGTTTGAGGACACTACCATGCTCCACATGCCTACATATGGTTGACCACATATGAATTTTTCAAAATTAACAAGTTTTAGCCCTACCTCCCTCCACCCCCAAACTCTCTTGGAGGGTAGAACATCAGTATTATTTTATTGTTTGTACAAAACACCCCTAATGATATTAATGTAAATCAGTGTTGAGATCCATTGATTGGACAAACTTTGTAGAAAAAAATGAAGACCTGGAAAATATGAATGTGACCCCCTACTAACCAAGAGGCGTGGTCAGCTTAGACTAATGCACAACAGCCAAGGCAGCAGTAACAAAGGCCTTGAGAATTTTAAAGAGAATGGTGGTTTTCTGCTCCCTTGACTTTTTTCCTATTGTTTACTTTATCTGGCATCTTGCCTCTGTTCTTAGCAGCACTCTCCAAGCACAACTAGTTGATCTAATGAAGTCAGACACCATCCCCAGTGAATTTTAATTGCTGCCCGTGTTTCCATAACTCTTTGAATGAATTTCTACCATAGTTCTTATTACATTGCTGTTATTTACAGTCTTCCTCCTTTGTTGTTCTGAGAGCTCCTTGAAGTGAGCCACGACATATTCATTCTAGGACATAGACAAAAAGTGGACTCCCCATAAATGTTTGCTGAATTCAGTAACAGAAGAGGTGATTAAAATGAAAAAAAAAGAAAAGAAACTATGAAAATCTTAGTAATATGCAACTTTGAATGAAAATTAAAATCAAGTAGGAGCATCTCAAAATCCTTATGACCAACTCATAACTAGACCAATAAAGTAACAGCCCTATGGATGGGATCGCATCCAGCAGCATTTTTTAATGCTCACTGGATAATTCTAGTATGTAGCAGAAATTCAGAAATATAGGCTTAAACCTTGAAAGATGGTCCAAAAATTGTCTCCTTGACCCCAAATATTCCTGCACAACTATGTGAAATATTTAGATTATTTGCTGGTACATTGATTGAAAAGAGCTAGAAGTCCGTGTGAATTAACAACTGTTTTAAAATATGTGAAAGTCGTCCAGGCACAGGGGTGCACGCCTATAATACCAGTGGCTCAGGAGGCTGAGGCAGGATGATCTTGAGTTTAAAGCCAGTGTCAGCAAAAGCGAGGTGCTAAGCAACTCAGTGAGACTCTGTCTCTAAATAAATACAAAATAAGTCTGAGGATGTGGTTCAGTGGTGGAGTGCCCCTGAGTTCAATCCTTAGTACCAAAAAAAAAAAAAAAAGTGAAAGTCACTGGGATGCTTAAGAATGAATCTTGCTAATTCATATAGTTTAAATTACTTTCCTTCTGACATTAGATTTGAAGAACCATTATGAAATAAGAGTCTTGATTTGGGTAGGAAATTGAAAGTGTCCTTAAACAGGGAGATTCTATTCAAAGATATGGCAGCTGGAACTCAGTCTGAATTCAGCTCCACTGAAACAAAGGACAGGAGGATTTTGTGTGGGGTTGGGAGAACACAAGACAGTTGTGTTTACTCATTGATTTTACCATAAGAAAACTTCCTCATCTCTCTGTTACATGAGGTAGTTTCACAAACTTGAAGCAAGGTACCCACGGAAGTTATGGAAGTTAAGCTGCTACCTTTCCAAAAAAACAAACAAACTGGAAGATAGGCTTGCTCTCTCCTTTGATGATTACATTTCAAAGAGAAGGCTGAAATATTCTTGAGCAAGTCCTAAATATGACAAGATACAATTTTAAAATACATCTCAAAAATGCAAAGAATGTATTCATAATTACAGGTTTTCTAAAGATGCTCTGTGAAAAGGGAGATTAGGGGCTTAGAGTCAAGGAGGAAGTCTGTTTAGAGTTATGTCAAGCTGAGGAATGTTAAGGCACACTAGATCAAAAGTCAAATGAGTAGGTAATTTTGCAGCATGGAGGGTGGTAAGATCAAGTCCAGGAAGGTTGCCAAAAAATGCCTCAACAATGAAATCTTAGCAGCAAAGTTTAGCACTGGGCATTTTATCCAAGGGAGAATGGAAGAAGAAAACTAGGTAAGGACTCAGGAAGTTTCCAGAAATAGAATATTTTCCAGTTTTCCCTGTATAGCCTGGTTTATATCAGGAAAAGGAAACTTATTTCTATACCCTCCTCCTCCTAAGGGAAGTTCCAAGTGCACATCCCCACCTCCTCTGCTGCCACTGAGGATACTGCTTACCACTGCAATGCCCAGCTGGTCCAAAGGGTTCCTTCTAATCAGTTGCCTGGTGGTGAGATCCATTATAAATTAAATTTCTGATCTCTTACCTTCTTAATGTATTTTCCCAGCCTGATTTCACATCAAAGAGTTTGGCTTGCACTTGTTCTGATGGGCAGCATTAAGTTAGAACGTGTTGGAGTTCGGGAAGACTTCTTTTGGTTTTATTCCAGAAATCATCAAGGTACCTTTTCTTTCTCCTTCCTTTCCCTGACCTCCTTTGCCCTCCCCTTTCCCTTTTTCTTTCAATTTTTTTGTTTGTTTTAGAAGTTCTGATCCCCTAACCTATCTTCAATCCTTTTCTTCTTCCTTATAAAGCTTCTACTACGATTATCCTCTACTTGAACACTTCATTGTTTTCACCATTAATTAGTTTAACCCAGTAATTCCTGTTTTCATTCAGGCCTATGTCTTCACTTATATAGTTTCTGATTTTTGCCAATTTACCATTTTTTTCATTGATACTTAAAGTTATTTTATCATTTTAGTTGTTTAATGTTGATATTACTTCCTGGGAAAATTGATCATTTTAAAATATCTTTGAAATTTAAAAAAAAAAAAGTATAATGTAGTGGAAAATATTTTTTTTGTCAACCAAGAACTATACAGTATTGTTCATATTGTGCCATTATAAATGAAGTAACATTTCTCTAATTGCTAGAGATGTTGAACATTTTTTTCATATACTTGCTGATTGATTGTATATCATCTTCTGAGAAGAGTCTGTTCAGTTCCTTGGCCCATTTATTGATTGGGTTGTTTTTTGGTGTTAAGATTTTTGAGTTCTTTATATATCCTAGAGATTAATGCTATGGTGTGCTTGTAGTAAAAATTTGCTCCCATTCTGTAGGTTCTCTATTCATCTCACTGATTGTTTCTTTTGCTGAGAAGAAACTTTTTAATTTGATTTATTGATTCTTGATTTTATTTCTTGGGCTATATGAGTCTTATTAAGGAAGTGGGGGCCTAATCCAACATGATGAAGATTTGGGCCTACATTTTCTTCTATTAGGCTCAGGGTCTCTGTTTTAATTCCTAGATCCTTGATCCACTTTGAGTTGAGTTTTGCGCATGGTAAAAGACTGGGGCTTAATTTCATTTTATTGCATGTGGATTTCCAGTTTTCCCAGCACCATTTGTTGAAGAGGCTTTCATCTCACTCTAGTTCAGAATGGTATCTATCAAAACTACAAACAACAATAAATGTTAGTTGATGATGTGGAGAGAAAAGCACACTCATACACTGCTGGTGAGACTGCAAATTGGTGCAACCAATATGGAAAGCAGTATGGCGATTCCTTGGAAAACTGGGAATGGAACCACCATTTGACCCAGCTATCCCACTCAGTTTATACCCAAAGGACTTAAAAAGAGCATACTATAGTAACATAGCCACATCAATGTTTATAGTAGCATAATTCACAATAGTTAAATTTTGGAACCAACCTACATGCCCTTCAGTTGATTAATAGATGAAAAAAATGTGTTATATATACACAATGGATTACTCCGCATTAAAAGAGAATAACATCATGGCATTTGCAGGTAAATGGATGGAGTTGGAGAATATTATTTTAAGTGAAGTAAGCCAATCCCCCCAAACCAAATGTTTAATGTTTTCTCTGATATGAAGATGCTGATCCTTAATGGGGATGGGGGTGGGGAGCATGGAAGAAATGGAGAAACTTTAAATAGGATAAAGGGGAAAGAGGGGAAGAGAGGGGGCAAAGGGTAGGAAAGATGGTGGAATGAGATGAACATCATTACCCTAAGTATATGTATAAAGATACAAATGGTGTGACTCTACTTTGTGTACAACCAGAGACATGAAAAATTGTACTCTATATGAATACTATGAATTGAAATGCGTTCTGCTCTCATATATAACAAATTAGAACAAATAAGTAAATTTAAAAAATAGTAAATGAAATAACATTCATACAATGGTAAGTTGTATGCTCTTAACAGAAATGAACTTATTCACCAAATCAATTAGAATAGATCTTAAAATAATGTTCAGTTAAAGAAGATGTGGAACTACATATTGGCAAGCCCTGTAAAAGTCATGCACATTAGTTCAAGTTAAAAAAAAAAAAACAAGAAACTTGTGTATTAAAAAAAAGAATAAAAAAAAGAATCTAAAAGGTTACAATGTCTATGTGGCTTCTGGAAATGAGACTTGAAATAGTGTTGAAAAAGATTTTAGTGCTGTAATAGTTTATCAAAGAAAGGAGACTGAAGGCACATAATTCAAAGTGGTAATTATAGTTCATTCTGAATGTAGACTAATACATATTTGTTTTGTACTCTTTGTACTTTTCTAGTTTGGTTATGTTTCAAAATAAAATGAAAATTAAAAGCAAAAAAAGTCACATGATAAAGTAGCCAAAAATTCAGAAGACGGGAACTCACTATCAGGGTGAAAAGAGACATTAAGGTAAAGGAAAAGCAGGATTTGAAATTTGGGCTACATATAGACAGAAATGCATAAACACAGCAATTTAGTTGGAAAAAAAACATACAAATCAAAAATACAGGTAATAAAAATCCAATATTAGCATGCACCTAAAAATAAGAAAAATTTTAAATCAAAATTTGAAGTCAAGAATAAAGACATTGGGCTGGGTTGTGGCTCAGTGGTACAGCGCTTGCCTAGCACACATGAGGCACTGGGTTCAATCCTCAGCACCACATAAAAATAAATAAATAAAATAAAGATATTTTAGAAAAAAGAATAAAGACATTTTTATATATATGAGGAATATTTAGATCCATGGTCAAGTAGGTAGAATTTTCTAAGATAGCCCTTCTTCTGACGTTGTTGCTAAATTATAGAGTAGAACAAGAGGAAGCAAGAACTAGGTCAGGTAATTACAGTGTTAGAAGCCAAACTAACCTTGGAAGGCATCTAACCCAACTTCTTCTTAAGAAACTGAGGTCAAGTCCCATTCAGACTTGAGCGCTGACTGTAACATTAATATTAGCAGGAAATCATTCAATAAGACTAAGCATGTCTTGACTTCCTTGGGTAGTGGTAGAGCTATCCCTTTGTCACATGTGGGCATACAGGGAGAATGAGTACAAACTGTGATGTATGCTCTAGATAGTAAGTGTTAAAAATTAAAATTAAGTGTTAAAAATTAACACTTACTATCTAGAGCATACATCACAGTTTGTATTCATTCTCCCTGTACATCACAGATGAAGAATATAGACACCTTTGTGCATTCATTCTTGTTAAATTCACTTTATTTGACTCTTTTTTATTTGAACAAATATTACCCCCAAATCAAAGGAATATTAGCATAAACTATGTAAATTGAGAGCATAGAAAAGGATAAGTGCTGTGTCTTACCCTTTGTAAAAGCTGGCTTAATAGAATGTATACACAAGAAGCATTTTAAAGAATTCCAATAAAGGTCATATGGTAATGATGGCAAGTGGATTTTATGTGAACAGTGGTAACCTGTCAAGGTACTGCAGTCTGTGTTGTACACTGCACCTAATTATTGGCTGCTTATAAAAAAGGAACATAAGAAAGTTAAAATTATAAAATTATTCATCATTGGGCTCCTTTAAGAATGAACTTCTCTAGGGTATTTGAAATAAAATTTGATTTAATGGAACTTCAATACACACATCACTTTTAAGGAACATTATTTTGATGAACAGAGAAATTCCCATTTGCCTTGCTCTGCACTTAACTGTGGGTGCAGTAAATGTGTCTTCTAGATGACAGATGGTCCAAATTAGTCTGAACATTAAACATTATCCCCTGGGTGGATTTAGACAATAAGTTTTTAAAGGAATAGTGAATACCAGCTTGTGCCAGCAGAAGCCGTTTCAAGCAAGGAAAAACTGTCAGCTGCCAGGAGTGGCGGGATTGGTGGTGTCTAGACAGCCCTCCTCCCTGCCTCTCAACTCTGATTATATGGCAGACAAAAGCAACTCTTAGGACATTTTCTAAATTCTTCCCTTAATTAACACCTCAGCAAATGTCCTGAACTTTTAGCAACCTTTGTAATCAACAGGAGATTGATAATGTATGACCAGGCAAGTGAGAACAAAGAGGACCAGCTTACACGTTGCCCTTCACCTTATATACTTCATTGTGTTCTATTACAAAGGGCCTTTGTTGGGCATTTTTTAAGTCATCACTTTTTTTTTTTTTTTTTTTTTGTTCACAGGGGCTTTCACAACTGTTTTGGCCAACCCAAGGAGATTATATTCCAAATGATAATCCCAGTTTTCAAGCGAAAGAATGATGTTGACTTTGTTTTTATTTTAATGTATATTTATAGTTTCAAAGAATATCTGTGTACACACCCGTGATGGTGAATTTTATGTCAACTTGATTAGACCACAGTACCAGATATTTGGTCAGAGATTATTCTAGATGTTTCTATGAAGGTATTTTTAGACTGACATTTAAATTGGAAGACTCTGAGTAAAGCAGATGACCCTCCAGGATATGGATAGGCCATATCAAATCAGTTGAAAATATTAATAGAAAAAGATTGCTCTCCCTGGATGAAAGGAGAATCCTGCCAGCAGAATTACTTCTAACTTGAAATATCATATTAGCTCCTCCCTACGTCTCCAGCCTGCTGGCTGACTCTGCAGATTTGGGATTGACAGCCCCCACACTCAAGTGAGCCAATTTCTAAAAATAAATCTCTTTTTCTTCCTCTGTCTCGCGCGCGCGCGCACACACACACACACACACACGCACACATACACACACATCCTCTTGGTTTCATTTCTCTGGAGAATCCTAACCACTACACCCACTACAATTAGGAAATGACAGAATATCATCAGCACTTTTGAAGTCTTCTCTGTGGCCTCTCACTTTATACTGCAATACTAAATCAGGAATGAACACAGGACAAGAAACATTTTTCAAGGACTCTTCCTTGAAAGAATAGAATCGACATTTTACCCAGTAGATGGCAGGGATGTCACCCCATTCCATGTGGAGCTCTGCACTTGACGCAGTGAAGCACCTGAATCAACAAAGTAACATTGCTTCACTTCACTGTTTAAGCCATGCATCACTTGTCAAACCCCAAACACTTCAGCTTGGATTCCACAAGTACCTACCTGGGTCAGGCCTCATCTGAATAGCTCAGGGATCCTCCTTACTTTAAAGCAGCAACACCCCTCCCTGCAGGCCACCCAATATAAATTGTTGGATGGGGCTCTCTTCCATTTCATGTTTCTCACTATATCAATATGGAGATTTGACCTTGGCTAGTCCCTTGAATGCATCCCTTCCTGTTCATTCTTGCTGCTAATTCCTTGTTTTAGGCCTTCATTTTCTTTCTTTCACACTGCAGTGTCTGGACTAGCCGTTGCTTTTAGATTAGTTACGTCTAGAGTCCGTCTGACCATAATCTCCCTCTTAAAGCCTTCACAAAGCAGGCCTACTTATTTTTCTTCTTCTCTTGTATATTTTGTTCACATAAAATTTTTAAAAATTCCCAGTTATACCATAAACTTTAACATATTTACATTTTGCCTCTCATTTGCTTCTCATATAACCAAAGTCCTTTTTTATATACATTTTTTCCCAATAGGTCAGTCCTACTCATGATTTAAAGTCCTCTGCAGTGGCAAATTTTATATACAACTTTTGCTACCCCCTGTCACATGAGCAGAATTCATTGTCTGTTTTCTACATTCCCAGAACACCTGAGTCCTATCTCTATTACAAACATTCATTAGATTAGTATTTCATGAACTGGCATTAGAGGTTTTTTGGTAGGCCAATTTGGAAAACCTGGAATTTTCAAGAGGGGCCTGGAACTCCAATGCCCATCAGCTTCTCTGTCCCACTAATTTCCTAGCCATGCCTAGACAACACGTCTCCCCAGCTGTGGACACAGCAGAGCCTGATAGGGAAACAGGAGAAGGTATATACAGAAGAGCACACTGCAATTGAGGTACCAAGATGACATCACCATTCAGAAGGAAATGTTTGGCAGACAACTGGAAATGCTCCATACAGAAAGAAATTTGAAAATCCTTAGCATAGATATCATAACTAAATCCATGAAAATGAAGTTATCAGAACAGTTTTTAGATCACTTATAGCTGGAGATGGGTGGGAGGGAGAAATATGGGCCCTGCAAAACCACTTTTTTTTAATTTAAAAGAAAAGATATCTTTTTATTTTCATTTTGCCTTTTAAGAAGGAGGAGAATCCAGGCACTGTAGCACATGCCTGTAATCCCAGTGGCTTGGGAGACTGAGACAGAAGGATCCTGAGTTCACAGCCGGCCTCAGCCAAAGTGAGGTGCTAAATGACTCAGTGAGACCCTGTCTCTAAATAAAATACAAAATAGGGCTGGGGGCGTGGATCAGTGGTTGAGGGCCCCTGAGTTCAACCCATGGTACCCCACAAAATAAAGGAGTAGAAGTAGGATGAAAGGAGGTGGTGAGAAACTAACGTGTCTCCATTTTTAAGAAACCAGTCTCTACCTCAGAGCAAAGCCTGTCCAAAGAAGGGGGCATGACCCTTGTCCTTGGAAAAACCCACAGAGCACTCCTAAGCACATACCCACCCTGCTGAGTTGTTTGTCAGTAAATAACAGGAGAGAACTGTGGCACCAGGTGTCCCTGACTCAGTCAGGCTAGGTGGGGACCCATAGCAACCTCCCTAGCAACCTCCAATCAGCATGAGACAGGGAAAATACCAGGGATGCCAGATGACCCCCCAGTAGTTTATGGTGGTTGATAACATGTTGGGAAACCATGCAGTTTGTAGTTTAGCAGTACACCCCTCGTGTTCTAAACCAATCAGTTCAAATGAATCCCCCTCTTGTACTGACCAATCACCCCTACCCAACTTGTTCCCGCCATTGAATGTGCTAATCAATGTTAAGAGTTGTTGTTTGACTTTCCTGCGGTATGGAATGATTTGCTGTGTGACACATAGAGTATCTCCCCCCAAAAAAACCTATAAAATCTCACTGAACAAAGGACCAAGACTCACTCCCTGGGACGGCTGTGTCGGAAACGGTTGTGAGTCCAGGCTCGAGCTTGCAATAAAGACTGTTGTGTGATTGCATCGGATTCAGCTCCTGGGGGTCTATTGGGGTCCCACGAATCTGGCATAACAGTGGAGGAATAGGAGGAAAAGGGGGAGAAGAAGGAGAAGAAGGAGAAGAAGAAGAAAAAAAGGAAGAAGGAAGGAGCCAGGAAGAATGGAAGAACACAGCAACTCCTGAAGGAGGGAAGCAGTAGGGAGTGGCCATCAAGGTCAGTGTGACCTTGATGGAGAATGAGTGGGAAACAACTGAATTTAACCACTGGACTTCTGACCTCAGGCAAGGTGATTTCAAGGGGGAAAAGAGCTTGAAACCAGACTGTCGCACTTAGTTAGTTTGTGAGTTAGACTTGTTCCAGGAAATATTCAGGTGTCCTTGCAAGGAGAGAGCAAACCATAGTTTGACCTGAAGGATTAGCAAGTCCAAGGGAAAAGTTTCTCTTGTTTTCTCTTTCTGCTCTTTTTTCTTCTTTCTTTCCATGTTCCTCTTTCCTTCCCTCCTACTTCTTCCCTCTCTCCCCTCCTTCCTTTTCTTTCTCCCTTCCTCTTCCTCCTCCTCCCCCTTCATCTTCCTCTTCTTTTTATTCTAGTATACAGCATACATATATTCAGCTCTTACTAAAATATGTGCCCGGTGATGGGAATAATCCAGTGAAGAGGACCAGATAAATGATTTAAACAGAATCAATAATTGATGACATAAATCTCAGAAGAGGCAAGGGCTGGTGACCAGGATTAGTAACATCAAAGAGAAATGAAGCTTGTTTTTCTAAAGAAAGGAGAAGCATTTATATAGAAATGCAAGAGAGGAGAGAGAGCAAGATAGTTTAAGAGAGAGAGAAGAAGAAGAGAGAAGAGGAGAGAAGGGAATTAGAGAGGAGTTAATGAAATTCATACATCATGGTGACTTGGACCCATCTCAGAATGTTGTATAATCTCCTGTAGAAAGTGAAGGTGGTGAGACTGTGTTTAGACTACCTGATGCTTGACATCTGGCTGGTGCTCTGTAAGTATTTGTTCGAAGAGGAGAGCTTGGCTAGGTATGTGATGAGGAATCTTAGAGATAAAGAGAATGATTAAATCAAGAGTGTGGATTCCACCAAGTAAACTGTTTGCAGGAACCAGTTGGATCATGTTTATGACATTCTCCCACCACACTCCTGCAACACAACCTGGAAACCCAAGGGGAGAAAATAACTGGTACAGTCTCTTGGTGGTTGGGGATTAACAAAGTGGACAAGTAGTAGGAAAAGGGACAACAGAATGAAGACCATGATCATGTAGGAAGTCCTTAGGAGAGGAAGCCAAAAATGCTATCAACAATGCTAAATTTATCCAACAATGCTAAATTGTTAGGTACAGCCCTGTTCTTTCTCTTTTTCGTATCATAACAGGAAAGGTTTGACTTTGCATAGACTCTTTCCTCATTAAGTGCCAGTTTCTTGTTTCAGGTTTTCCTTTCATTTCTTGAACACTGCAGTGTCTCTACTATCCCAAAATACTAGCCCCAAATGGCAAACCATCCAGGAAATGGCCACTCTAATCAGACCAAATTTTCCAATGTTCCTGAAGACTTGTAACATGAACATGATATATAAATCCCATACATGATGACTCTTGCACCTCCAGACGGTTTCACTTATCTGGAACATTCATACCCTTACATACTCCTTTATTTGGTGGATTCCTCTTCATTCTTCACATTTCAGCTTAGAAAGCATTTTGTCTGGGAAGTCTTTTGTCTGTTCATATCTAAGTTCCACCCACAGTCTTTGAACTTCCCTCATCCTAGTAGTTTTCGTATTGCATTGCAATGGTTTGAATATTGCTCTTCTCCCAGGCTGGACTATGAGGTCATAATGTCAAGGACTTTGTTCACATTTCATTCCCTAGCACCTAGCAGACTTGTCAACATTTGTTGAATAAATATGTGATACCCCTGCATACTTTTCTGCCAGTTGAGAAAGAGTGATAGTAGGTGCTCGAATGTCTAGGGCCCCCAGTGAGGGGAAATGTTCCAAATCAGAGATAAGTAGACAAGAATTATGAGGTTTAGACATCGTCCTGGGTTGTAATTAGTCTCAAGCACCACAACAGGAGACTTCTTTCAGGACAACAGACTCAACATGAGATTGATGTCCATTTTGTCATTTGCAAAGTGACATTACTTTCTGTGATTAATCTAAGAGCTTGATTGAGTTAGAGGAACAGGAAATCTCCACTAAGCTCTTCAGGCTTCAGACTTGTCAGAAAACAAGAGGTTTAGTTGAATTTTGTTGTATTTATCTGCTAAAAGTCAGGCTACTTTGCTGTATCTCATTTCTCTAAATGCTTTCTGATATTGGCACATATAACCATTTGTCAGTTACTTGGGATTTGGATTCTATTCTTGATCATATAAATAAAAAAAAAAATTCTCAAGATACCTGAAATCCACAATGTCTCTCCATATATCCATGTATGTTGAATGTGTTATTGAACTTCCTGACCAAAGGTCAGATTGGTAGCCAAATAAAGTTTTCAAAGGACTAGCAATAGAATACTTACTGAAGGGTATGAGGCTGTGATTGTTGGAGTGTCAGAACTTGGATCTTTCTATCTCTTACACTAGCAGGATCATGGAAGCTAAGTGGCAAAGGATGACAGTTCTGTGAACTTCACCTTGAACTCTAAAATCATTATTTCCTATTTTGATATTCTTACAAGATTTAGCTAAAGATACTCAATTGAAGCTGAGGAAGTTCTTGAAATATGTTTACTAAAGTATCTGAATTGGAGCTAAGCAATGGAAACTGTATAGCTGTGCAATAGTCTTAGCTGAAATACTATTAGGAGCTGACAGTGTCCTAGCAGACTTATCTTTCAATGAATTTTATGCTTCAAAATTGTAATTTAATTCCAAGAGGTCAATTTCCAGGTACTGAGGCACTTATAAAAACAAAATGGAAACTTAGCACCCTGACATACATATATTCATCTTCTTCCTTATCAGGGTCAGATCTAAGTAATGACAACAACAAATTATTCTGGAAATAAGTGAAAACCAGAATAACTAAGCATTTTATGAGCCTTGAAAACAATGAATGAACAATACTATGAGCTTTAGCGTCATATTCAGAAACTGATCATCATCTTCACAGTTACCATTCTGACCTAGATTAACTCATTAGTCCTCTGGATTGTTAAAAATCCCCACCTCTTGATTAGTCTCCCTGCATCAATCATTGCACTCCACAGATGACTCATCAACAAAGAGAGCTACAGGGACCCTGTTAAAACATAGATCAGATTCTAACAGTCCTCTACTTCAAACATACACAGGCACTTCCAATTTACTCAGGGTAACATCCAAAGTCCTCACATAGAGGCTCTAGGCCTCCCAATATTTTATGTTTCTTTCTTTCTTTCTTTCTTTCTTTTTTCTTTTGTGGTGCTGAGGATTGAACCCATGGCCTTGTACATGTGAGGCAACACTCTACCAAGGGCTATATCCCCAGCCCAATACTGTATGTGTCTGATGTCACCTTCTGCTACTTTCCACTACTACCACATCATTGCTCTACTAGCAGATCACTGGACACACCGGTGCTTTGCTGTCCCTCCAACATAGGAGGCTTTAGGAACTTTGCACTAACATTACCCTTTGCCTGAAATACTCCACCCCAAATACTCTTATTACTTATTCTCTCACCTGCTTCAGATCATTGCTCATATGTCACTTTCTTGGTAAAACCTTCCAAAAGTCAAAGCCACCCCTTTCCCCTAATCTGACAGTCTCCCACTTTCTTCCCTGCTGTTTTATCCATGGCACATAGTACCAACTACTCTCTTCCATATTTTATATTCATTCAATGAGTGCAAATACGTTTGTTTTGTTTACTCCTTTATTCCATGAACCTGGAATGGTGCCTGCCACGTATTTGGTGCTCATATTTTCGAATGGATAAGTGATGAGTGGCGACACAGGCAGTTCTGCATGTAGAACTTCATTCACCTTGCTCTAACTTTTTCTAGTGCTTGATAACCCAAGAGCCTCAAATTCTTCTGGCTTTCCCAGGTTACTTGATCCCTTAAAATTGGAAAAAAAATTAAGAACACCTTCTTGTTTGAAAGATTAAGAAAAAGAGGGTTGAACCCTCATCCCCTGAATTTGTGCTTCCTAATTTATAATCCCCGCTGGTCACAGTGCCTCTGAGTTAGCCATTTTTTTTCTATCCACTTCCCTACCTACTTCCCCAAATCCTGTTAATAGATGCCAGGGGGCACAGCAGATTTACCACATCCTGGGAGATAACACAGCACAGAAATTTTCAGGAGTTTTCATTGGTTGGTGCTCAGAAAATGCAATATTTGTACAGTCCATTGAGGTAAACTAATTGATCTATATGTGACTTGGTATAAAATTTCATTGCATTTTCTTTATATAACAGAATAATAATATTTTTTAAAATTCAAAGTATTGGGGAAAATATTAAATTTTGAATTTATATAAAACTTCCCTTTTAAAACACTTTAAAATTTTTATTGAAAATGAAAAAATCATTGAGAATCTTTTGCTCTCTTTAGTGAATATTTTTCTCATATAATTTTTTATTGAGCTATAAATCATGTACCATAAAATTCACCTCCTTGAAGTTCATACCCCTTGTAAGTGGTTTAACAGTGTTAACTTTTATTCTCAGATCCTTGTAAATTTTTCATTTTTGTATGTCATAACTGATTGAATATTGGTATTCACATATGCTTCAACCTATTTTACTGAGTGATGCAACACTGAAATTCCTCATAATAATGTGAATGGATTTTGAATTCCATTCAATTTTTCATGTCAAGCTCTAACTTGTAGAACTTATGTGCTAAGGAGGAGTCCCTACCAGTGGCTCAGGCCCGGATGAAAATACACATCAGCTATAAATGGAGATAAGTATCTAAGATATGTGAAAATAAAGAATTGGTACCATGCCTGGAGCTGTCCTGGCCCAGCCACCTCACTTGCCCCACCAAATATTCCCTACTATGCGTAATGTTTCCTACAAGCTACTACTTGCTTTATGCTTTGGGAACATGGAACATGGATTTCTTCTTTAGCACCATGACTTCATTTCCTATTGACGGAATAGGAAAAGGTCCCACACAGCTGTCCTGGAAGCTAAAGGATTATGATCTAGCAGTGTACCTATGGCCTATTGTTTAAGAAGTTCTGATTTGTGAGAAATATAGTACCAAAGAAAAAGAATCAGCTTAGAAGTGAACATTAGACATCATTTCCTTGAAGACTCTCCCGTACTGTTTAAGGAATTTTCATTAGTCTTATTCTACCTCTGGCTCAAGATTGTATGCCATTCTCTAGGTGTGCAACCTAGGGAATGGCATGCAAAATAAAAAATATAATAAAAATCTAAACACACACACACAAACACACACACACACACACACACACACTATGGATGTGACTCAGTGGTTAAGCACCCCTGGGTTGAATCCTTGATACCAAAACAAAACAAAACAAAACCTCATGTAAAATGCTCAAAGAAAGAAGTTAGACACAGAACTACAGAACTACTCATATTGTTTGATTCCTTTTCTATGAAATGCTCCCATTTTCTCTCTCCAATCTTCTTGCCTTTCCAAATTCTCCAAACTCCAGCCTTCTCTGGCCAATAAGAGTCATAGGTATCACCCAGAGACATGTGTACTTCATTGTATCAACTATCTTTTATAGACCAAAGGGCCATTGCTCATTTTAAGGAATTCTGCTGTTTTTCTATTGAAGGTATTTTTTTTTTTCATATTACAAACTGGATCAAGATGAGTTAATGGAGAGGAGATAGAGAGCAAGCTCAAATCTGATTCCCTAATCTCTAGTAGCAAAGGAATATAAGGGACCCCAGGGTAAGGGAAGGCAGATTGGTTGGAACTAGTGGTCTCTGTGGTGGTCTCCACACTCTTGGCATGGGTCCAGGTGGGGGCATATGGACAATTCTGGTTTGTTCTGCAAATGTTGACATCACTCCTTGGTTCCAATCAAGTTCCATGAGGCCCTATTGTTTTTCCTCAGGTGATGCTCAGTGGGAGACTTTCTGCCAGGCTTTGAAGGTCATTTGGGGTCAGGTCCTATGGTAGTGCACCTTGTGTCCTAAAGAACAACTTGAACAGTTTTTAAGATCATGGAAGTTGTCATTTTATGACTTGGTTTTACTATCCTGTCATCTTTGGCAAGTTGCTCTCTTTGTACCTTGGAGATTCTCTCTCTCTCTCTCTCTCTCTCTCTCTCTCTCTCTCTCTCTCTCTCTTTCTCTCTCTTTTATTTTTTGTGGTATTGGAGATTGAGCCCAGATGTACTCAACCACTGAGCTCATTCCTCAGCTCTTTTTATTTTTTATTTTGAGATAGAGTCTGGCTAAGTTTGCTGAGGGTCTTACTGAACTGCTGAGACTGGCCTCAACCTTATCATTCTCCTGCCTTAGCCTCTCAGATTGTTGGGATTATAGGCATGTGTCCCCATGCCCAGCTGGATTTCTCATTCCCAGATGACAAATGACCTCATCAGATTCAGAAGAGGATTAAATGAAGCAATAGATATAAACTACTTACATCCGGGCCTAATATAGAAATAGTTCATCAGCACTCAGCAAATATTAAAGTAAAAAAAAAAAAGGGAGACAATCCTATGATCATATTATTAAAATCAGGGCTCATCTAGAAAGTATAAATTTAACCGCCAGGGGCATATCTCCCCCAACTCCTCCTCTTTCTTTCTTTCCCAAAGTTAGTCAGAAAACTGATAGTGGGAAATGTCCTAACCTGTGCTTGAATCATCCCTTGTTAATGAGTACAGAGAGAAAGTGGTTGATTACAAATCATGAAAAGTCAGCTACTAGAAAACGTGACACTTTAGATAATACGGTTATATGTGAAATATTTTGAAGTAAATAAAAACCAAAACCCATATCATCTTTCATATTAGTATTTTAAAATGATGGGCTGAAAGAATGAAAATATTTCTTTTTCATGTATAACAGGATAAGAAGAATCATTGATCATTAGAAGAATCATATTTATGGCTTTATAAAAATATTTTCTGATAATTCTTACTCTGCTGTTGCCATCCTAATCCTTGAGTATATTTAAGAAAAGCATAAAGGAGTCCGTGAATTGATGATTATCACTTATTAAGTACCTGTTATGTGTTTTACACAGTGTTAAGCACATCAGCTACCTGATTTCATAAGAGATTAATTGTGTTCAGGTTGATATTATTGGATCCATCTTCCCTAAAGAGTTCAGTGATCATATATCTAAAAATTTGCAAAACAAAGATTTAAAAACAGGTCTAATCAAAGCACTTGAGTACTGACAATTAATTATGAAGCTATTCGATAGTATTGAGATGTTTCAGTCAGTCTTTCATAATCACTGTGACCAAAACATGTGACAAGAACAACTTAAAGGAGGAAGTTTATTTGGAGCTCACGGTTTCAGAGGTTTCAATTCACAAATGGCCAACTTCATTGCTCTTGGCTGAATGTGAGGCCCACAGAGGAAAACTGCTCAGCTCATGGAGGAGTCAGGAAGCAGAGAGAGGGTGAAGAGAAAGGGCCACAGGGAAGACATATCCTTCAAGGTCAGATCCCTAGTAAGCCACCTCTCTCCAGCCAAGCTCTACCTGACTAGAGTCACCACCCACTCCACTCAAACTAGGAGCTCAGTTTACAGTTCTCATAACCTAGTTATTTCACCACCAACATTTCTGCATTAACAGGAGTTTTGTGGGGGACACCTCATATCCTAACTATAGCAAGAAACTAAGTAATTTCCCAGCTGAAGAAGAGTTTCCCTATCATATACTTTTTTTTTTTAAAGAGAGAGTGAGAGAGGAGAGAGAGAGAGAGAGAGAGAGAGAGAGAGAGAGAGAGAGAGAATTTTTAATATTTATTTTTTAGTTCTCGGGGACACAACATCTTTGTTGGTATGCGGTGCAGAGGATGGAACCCAGGCCGCACACATGCCAGGCGAGCGCGCTACCGCTTGAGCCACATCCCCAACCCAATCTATCATATACTTTTGAATATTAGTTTTTAAAATTTCATAAGGAATACATAAAAGTTGAATATATTTCTGAAATTACAAGAAAGTAAATATATTTTAACTTAGAAATGACTATGAATTAACATATTTAAATAGTGTCTCAAATTCAGGATTTTATGAATTTTCTTTTTTTACAAAGTGGAATTAACTCAGGAGAAAAGCTATATACTTGAGGAGCATTTGCAAATAAAACACAAAACAACAACAAAACACAAAAAGCCCAGCCAACTGAAAACCCACTTTAACAGTGTTTATTTCCAATGAACTTTATGACATTTATAAGTATTAATTTAAATTTTTTTATTAGATATATTAGATATTTAAATTACAGAAAGGATATAGACTGCTTTTGTTCATTTGAATGAAACAGACACACCCATGAAGCTAGTAACCTCCCCTTACTCATCTACTCTTGCTCTCTTAGTGAACAATTTTTTCTTTTTTTTTTTTGTACCAGGGATTGAACCCAGGGATGCTTAACTACTAAGCCACTTCCAAAGCCCTTTTTATTTTTTATCAGTGCCTTGCTAAGTTGCTGAGACTGTCTTTGAACTTGGAATCATCCTGCCTCAGCCTCCTGAGCTGCTGGGATTACAGGTGGTCACCACTGCACCCAGCTCAGGGACACAATTTTGATGTCTATCTCGATACATATTTTCTATATTCATATTGAAAATGAAAATATATAAATAATATATAAGGATAATTTTTATTATAAAATGTTTAATATTATTCAGCCACTGCATTTTTAAACTTAATTGTCATGTGGAGTTTCCTTTAAGACACTAATTTATATCTTATTCTCCAGTGATTCTCAACTCTTGCCATACATTAGAGTCAAGCAGAGAGCTTAAAAAAAAAAAAAAGAAAAGAAAAGAAAGAAAGAAAGAAAGAAAGAAAGAAAGAAAGAAAGAAAGTTGCCAGAACCCTATCCCTGGAGATTCCAGTTTAATTGGTTTGGGTGGGGCTTTGGCATCAGACTCCAAAGTTGACTCTGATGTGTAGCTACTTAGAACCACTGATTGAAGCAATCCAAACAGGATGCAAATAGCTACAAGCCTGAATTGTTCTGGTATGCACTTTCCCAAAAAGGCCTTCCAAGAGGTTACATCCCTGCTGATTGGGGAGCTTAAGGAGGCCCATTAGAAGTTTTAAGTTGCTCGGGAAGATTGCCTAGCAGAAAGGAAATTTGTTTCATCTCAATTCATGTTGAAGATAGTCACATGACTGCTACTAGGACCAGGACTTTCCTAGGCCATATAAGTAACAGTGGGTTGTACCAAGGCTGGAATTATTCCAGAGTTGACTAAACTCTAGCAATTTGCCCTTCCTTGCAGAAGGAGGTTACCCTAATCAAGCATCACAGGATACCACACCCAGACCTTGTTTTGGCACAACTACCTTCTAGGTGGGTGCAAAAACTTGTTTGGCCTCTCCTGTTCTGAGAGTTTTCAAACCTCCCAACCAAGCTCCTGTATCTGTCCTGGTGATAGCTTCACTAATGGCCAAACATTTGCATGATTGTTTAGTTTTCTTCACTCTGCTACACATTTGAGAAATATTTGAGAGAACGTTAGATAGAGGCAAAAGATAGGCGAGCTGTGGAGGTGTTTGGTCTACTTTTAATATTTGTTTTGGTGAGGAAAAACAATTGGCAGGCAGTGATTATTCTGAATTCTTCTGATAGCTCTGCCTTCTCTAAATGGTCTCTCCTCTCCCCAAAGCATTTAGTTCATCAGAAGTTTTGAAACAACAGAGAGACCATTGAAATTTTTTTAGGAGTTTATTTATTTTTTTTAAGTTTTTTAAAGTTTTACGTCCACAGACCCTGTCAGGTGTATGATTAATATAGCTGCCGTATCCTGAGTAAAGAAACAGAAAGGTAGGCAGTAAGAAAAAAACCGCAGTTATCAGAACTGTGGTCTCTTTCTTTTCTAGCTATAAAACTGCAATATTTATTTTTTAGATTAAATATTTTCCCACCCAGAAAATAATTGTCGAGTGTTTCGAGTCCTGGTAAATGACTCAATTGTTCAACCAAATTGTAAAACAAGAAAAACGAAACCCTCCACCACGGGCAATCTGTAATGCAAGGTGAAAGTCAGAGGTGGGACTGACTGTACCAGCTCTGGGTCACTGGGGCATCTGCCTAGGGGGACCGGCAGCTCTGTCCAACAGCTGGAGCTGGGAGGCTCCTCCCGCACGACGTCACGGGAGGCGGGACAGCAGGCATTTGGCGTTGCACGGAAGCTTAAGCTGCTCCAGAGTCGGGGCCCAGGAGGGGAGGAGGGGGAGAGGGAGAAATTGGTCGTGGATTTTGCTCCGGCTCCAGCGGCTGCTCTAGCGCTGAGAGATTGCCCCTAACCCCATACCCCAAGGCAAATGGCTGGCTCGGAGGCATAACTCGCCTCCACTCTTCGGATCTGTACTTGGTTCTTTTCTTGCACCTTGAAATTCATTGATCATCATGCTGTGATGTGTGCCCGGGGAGAAATTGGTAAGAGTGAAAGAGCAAACCTTTCTATTTCGCAGCTTTCTGCCTCACTGCTCTCTTTCTTTAAGTCTCTCTCTCTCTCTCTCTCTCTCTCTCTCTCTCTCTCTCTCTCTCTCTCTCTCTCCCCCTCTTCCCCCCCTCTCTCCCTCTCCCTCTCTCCCTCTTCCATACTCTCTCTCTCTCTTTCCCCCTTCCTCCCTCTCTTTCTCTCTCTCTCTCCCCCTCTTCCCTCTCCCTTTCTCCCTCCCTCCCTCTCTCCCTCCCTCTCTCCCTCTCTCCCTCTCCCTCTCCCCATCCAATCATGTTTAGGTTTGATGACATGGCTCAAAACTAGAGTTCTGGACTTAAAAATGGAGAAGCGATTGCACCATTTTCAGTTACTGGATTTCTCTAGGGAAATTATTTGACTTATACTGAAAACTGGTTTTTGTAAGAAGGTAAATCATGCAGACACACCCGTTCACACACATTCTTTTCGAAATCGAGCCCTTTAAAGCCATTTTGGCTTCTTGCCCCAAAAGGTGATGAAGAGGAAAAGTGTTTAGCAATTTAGAACAATACATAAACCATGGACTGATTGTTACTTGGGAAGAAAAATATGTTTGCGTTACAACTTGCTCAGAAATAGTTTTGAAACCATATTCTTTCCTGCTAACACTAACTTTAAGAACTCAGTTGTTATCTGGGGCGCCCTTCATTTTACATTATAGAACATATTCTTATATTTTTACTATAAACAGCAGAGAGATGGGTTGGGCAGTGAATTCCTGAGGTAGTATTGACTTGGGGCCATGTGCCTTTGGAAAGAATATATTTAAACTACACATATTCATTAAGGCATGCTGACTCAGGTATTTAGAATGTGATCTAAATAAAACCAAAGTTTCTTCTTGCTTCTTTTTCATAAGAAGATAGTTCTTTTCAGTTTTACAGGGTCTGGGCAGTTCTCTAACTCTAATCAACCTTGAAAAATGTACCAACAAAGGTAGGGATTCCACCAGTATTATTGTATCAGTCTAAATTAGATGAGGCCAAATTTAAATTTTACCAACATAAAAAAAGTCTTTGTTGATTTGTGAAGAGTGAGAATTGTAACACATGATCATATTAACAGAATAACTAATTCAGTTACTCAGGCGAGCCCACACTTCAGTCTACTTCCAAAGGTAATAACAGCTTTTTCCAGACTGTTTTATTTTCTTATTATAAATATATCTTACAAATATACATTAAGATAGTTTATTTTTATCAAGGTGAGATTATACTATATGTGTTGAAAAACAAGGTAACAGCATTTGAACAATTTATTTAGGAAAAAAACCCATTGTAACGGTTGCCACTTGTTACATTTTATGAAAAAAATGAAGAATTTAAACAGTTTGAAACAGGATGTGGGAAATGTTTGACCTTGGCTAACCAAAAATGAGTACTTTTCATACTTACTGACTAAACAATTGAATAGCATATTATTTTGATATTGTCAGTAAAATGAAGGGAAATGCTCAGAATTGGATTATGATTTATAATTGAACAGAATGATTCATTTGTTAAACAACTGTACTTTTTAGAATCAATTTTTAAAATTAATACTTACAAAATGTCCACATATGTGTTTTATTTATTGCCTACTTTAGTTGGAAATTGTTGTTGTTTTTTTTTTTTTTTTAATGAAGGCAAAGAAAAATACTATAAGCAAGATCATTTGGGGACTCTCAAACAAAACACATTGATGAAGATAAATTTAAGAGATTATCATGCTTAAGAAAAGGAGAATCTATTAACTTCAGGAACAATAATATGTATGCTGGATGATATCACCATACCCGGTTAATTATTACAGCAGCTGAACAGCTTTCCTTATCATTTAGCAGAGGATTGTTGTATTTTCTTGAAAACATTATTGGCTCCTTATTCTCTTTATTTCATTTCAGAAAAAAAAAAGTCTTTAGCTATAGAAACAATACTTTTCATTGATCTATGAAGTAAGAAGTAGTAGTGATACTAATTTTGTAAAGTTGTGGCCTTAATGGAATCATATTTAAGATGTTTAATGAAGGGTATATTAATACAATTATATGAGGAAATAATATGGTAATAGGTATTAAAACCTGTGAATATTCATAGGCTTTGACTCAATGACCCTGGGTCTAGGAATATACATTAGAAAATTATGTGAATTCCATTTGAAGATTTATAATTAGATCATTACAGTGTTACTTACCTATAGCATGAAAAAAATCAGAAACGGCCTATAGCAAAATATTTAAATAAATTAAGTTTTATCTCTTTATACACATAAAATGCAGATACTAAAATAATTTTGAAAAAAAAGTTATGACTTGGAAACATGTTACAGTACATTGAGTGGCAAGATCAAATACCATATATCTTGAATGTATAAAGTATGCCTTTGAAAGAATTATATATATGATTCATTTAGTCAATAAATATTTATTAAGCTCTTAAATATCATGGTTATAAATTAAAACGTTGAATAAGTTCCTGTTTGAATATAGTTCCTCTTGCATTAATAGGTATATTCATTAATATGTCATGTACTAAAATACACACATACACATTTCTAGGGGGTAGAGTTATAGCTTTCATTTTCTTTTTTTTATATTTTTCCTGATATTCCCAAGTCTTCTATAGCAACTATTACTTTTATAATCACAAAAATACCATTTTCAAAATTATCTCCAGAAATACTGTAAGCAAAATCAAAAGACAAAGGCTAGGCTCCATACTTAACCGTCAGCATGCCCTTTTTAAAAGACATTAAGCAGTGCTTTATAATATTGCTGTGGTTTGGAAAGTGTGTGTACTCCCACCCAAGTTCATTTATTGATTCCTAATCACTAATTTGATAGTCTTGAGCGGGGGTCTTTGGAAGATGTTTAGATAATAGGGCAGAAGGCCTGATGAATGGGATTAGTGCCCTTCTGAAAGAGGCATAGAAAGCTGCCTTGGCCATTCCCTCATGGGAGGAAATAGCAAGAAGGTGCCATCTAAGTACCAGACAGTGAGCCCTCACCAGACACCAGATATATTCACACTTTGATCTTGGGCTTTCCAGCCTTTTTTTAACTATAAGAAACAACTCTCTCTCTTTTTTTTTTTATAAGCCACCTAGTTTATAGTAATTTGTTATAGCAACCCCAAATGGACTAAGACAGACAGGTGAACCCTCCTGTAGAATTGACCCCCAATGAAAAATAGACATAATTTGGCAATTCACAAAGGAAAATAAATTGAAAATTTTCAAGGTTGAGAAAGGGGCAATGTTAACCTCTCACTCATCAAAGAATTTCAGAATAGCAATAATTGTGTCCCCACATTTGCACACATCATGTTAGCAAACATCGAAAGCAAATCGAATTGTGTGAGGTTATTAGGAAGACTATTCAATGATATAGAAAACTATTCTGATAGGGAATATGAGAAATGAAAAAAAAAGAAAAGAAAAAACAAATTGCAAATTGATATTGTAGTTTTAGAAAAACAAAATCAACCTATGCACAGAAGCTACTTTAATGGAGAGGAGCAAATGAAATATTAACAGTACTTTCATTTGGGTGGTGAGATTTTAGGAAATTTATATTTTTCTCATGGTATTAATCTATAGTTTCTAAGATTTTTACAGTGAATATATTTAGTTAACAGAGGGGAGAAAAACCCAATCTCCTAATAAAACAATCTGTCCTGATATGAAGAGCACATAAATAAATATCCAGCCCCTTTTATACAGTTCCCACAATCTCCCTCATTACATTGTAATTTTATGTCAAGTATTATTATTTCTGAACTATATTTGCTGGTGAGAATATTTGGACTAGAGGGAAAGCTACAGGCAAAGCTTGATTCTCCTTGCATTTGTTCTTCTGCTCCCAGCTATTTTCTGAAATAATAAACAGGGTTAGATTAACTAGAGCTTAACTTCCCCTTCATTTCATGTTGATCACATCTGCTGGGATCTGATGCTGATAGGCCTTAATTAAATTCCTTATTAATGATTATTTCTAATTAAATGATCTTCCTGAAGTTTATTTATTCAGTTTAAGGCCTTTCTGGATGGAAGATGGTAAATACAACTACATTTCTGTTAATAAAACAAACTTAGAAGTTTTCAACTCCTTAACATGTAAGATGGATTGTGAAAATCTTAATCTCTTTGGTTATAAGAAGGAAAGTGAAAATCAAGTTTCAACCATCCTCAAGGTTGTGAGATCCTTTCTTTAGTTTATAGTATTCATAATTACTTAGCATGATTTCACAACATTCTAATTTACTTTAATTAGGCTATAAAATATTATAGAAGGTTATAGTTAAACATCATAATTATAATACCCTCCCCCCCCCTTTTTTTTGGTACTGGGGAATGAACTTAGGGACACTATATCACTGAGCTACACTCCCAGCCCTTTTATTTACTTATTTTTTTTTTGAGACAGGATCTCACCAAGTTGCCCAGGCTGACCTCAAAATTGAGATCCTCCTGCCTCAGCCTTCCTAGTCACTGGGGTTTCAATTATCTGCCACTGTGCCCTGCTATCCTTCTTTTCTTGACTAAAAACTGTGCTTAAAAGATGCTCTCAGATGTTTTTGTCAGAAGTTCAACTTTCCTGTGATATCCTTTAGTTGAGAAATCAACATTTCTACCTTTCCCAGGTAGAAATATTCCTAAATCTAAAGCATTATTGCACTCTTAAGATCCCTAAAAGGACTAAAAGGAAAGGGAAATGCTCCCAATGGGATAAGGGAACTTTGAAAAAGCAATCATCCCAACTAGCTTTCTTCTCCCAAATTGTCACATTTCATTTGAGCAGTGCCAGGAGGGACCATGATGATCCCAAATGTCCAGTCAGTCACATATTATTTTGTATGCTTCATATTTGGGTCATGGTCAGGATAGGTATGTTGATGATGGGAATATATGGATAAGGTATATAGGCTTAATGATGTAGGGTGATAACAGGCAGAGATCAGAAATGGCACCAACACAGGAGGCACCCGGCCACGTGAGGAACATGAGAAGGTGGCTCATGCTGAGGCAGAAGGATTATGAGTTCAAATCCAGCCTCAGCAACTTGGTGAGGCCCTAAGCAGCTTAGTGAGACCCTGTCTCAAATAATGGGCCAGGGATGTGACTCAGTGGTTAACCTCTGGGTTCAATCCTTGGTACTAAAAAAAAAAAAAAAAAAAAAAAAAGAAAAGAAAAAAAAATCCACATTATATTCTTGAAATATCTCCAATGATTCCCTGTTTCTTCTAAGTATAAATTCTAAGTATAAATTAACTAAGTATACATTCTTCATCTTAACAATTGAAGACTTCAAGACGGTTCTAACATAGATTCCCACTTTAATCTCCAGTTAGTCCTTAATTTATATTTGAAATTCCAGCAATATGAAACTACTTAGAGTTGCTTACATAAACAGTTTCCAGCCACCTTCCTTTTCATAATATTAATTTTTCAAAAATCTACAAATGTCTTCTATGGGGAATTTGGGTTTTTGCCAAGGCTCATTTAGATGCTCTCTCTCTCTCATAAGAAGCAGTCCTCTTTTCCCTTTCCAGCCTCGGACTCCATACCATGCCTTCTGGTAGGATTTTCTATTTCCCTAAATTCATGCACTGCCTGATTATCCAATTTTATCTTTTTAAATTGAATTGAGAATTTTAATCTCTTTCTGGGTGTTTTTTATTCATCCCCTAAGGACCCAGCATTGAATGTAGGGCAAGGTAAAATAAACGAATGCTAAAAAGTAAACTTCTAAAACATAGAAGTTTTCATCTGCATTGTTCTCTGGTTTATTTCCTGTATCTATGACAATTCCCCGCACACCGCGGGAGCACGGTAAACTCCATTTAAAGGAAGGCACTGAGCATCTTCCATGTGTCAGGTACTACATATTCTTAATAAACCTTCATACAAAACTCTGTGACATAGGTGATATTTCCATTTTACAATTTGGAAACAGGCTTAGAGAGGCTAAGGGTTCACGGTGAGTGCTCAATTATTATGAATCTGTTTGCTGTTTTGAAAACAGCTAAATATAGTATCAGTACTCATTCAAAATAAATATATTTGGGGAGTTGAGTAGCATTGAATAAGTTGACTATTATTTACCATAAATTCATTTTATAATTCCAGTAAAAATGATCAACTTCTTTTAATTACCATTAATAGTTTGACCTGTCCATTACTGATATTTATATACTAGTCATACTTAATGTTCTCCGATCTCAGGGACAATTTAAATATGTATGTTGTGATAATTTAGTGATTGGTATATGTAGTTTATATTCCATTACATTAAATCATGAGATGAAGTAATTTTTAGCCATTGAGGAATAATACTTACCTATGTAATATTTATAACATATTTAAAGTTACTCTGTAATTTCCAAAAGCAAATTATTAGGTTTTAGAGGTTAAACTCTTCATCCATTATCTTGAAATAACTTTTCTACAGTTCAAACAAAATAAATGAAGTAATGCCTGTCTTTTTCACTTATCCAGCAATGACATATACCTTAAAGAGAAGACATACTTCAAAACTTTAGTCTTGTCCTATTTATATGATTCATATTTATAGCTCTGGGTAATATGTGAGAGACATTTAGAAAACATTTGATTTAGTCTCTTGATATAAATTTTTAGTTTTAAAAGTCCATTTGGTCTTTCAATGACTGAGTTCTTTTCATTTTAGCTACAAGTAAGTCCACTTTCCTATTTCTTTTCACTTATCATTTCTTAACCATGTTATTATTTTTTAAAAATTTTAGAAGTTTCTGTGGTTATTTATACAGAAAATAATTGTCCTATTTCTTCAGTACCAGAAAAGCAGTTTCACTGATTACTTAAATAGTAATACATACACATGCATGGTGGAAATGATTAACTGCATAAAAATAATGTTGAGTGATTATGAATTCATGAAGCAATATATTTATAAATTAAAAGTAAGACGTTCCAGGGTAGCTTTGAGTTGCTTAGGTCGATGGTTTTCAAAGTGTGGTTCCCAGACTAGAAGCATCAGTTTCACTTGAGCTTGTTAGAAATGCAAACCCTCAGGTCCACTGCAGGCCTACTGAGTCAGAAAGTGGGCAGGTCCTGTGCTTGGCAGAAAAGAGGTAGAAACTGTGCTCTTACAAGCTTTCCTTGTGATTCTGATCTGTGGTAAGTTTGAGAACATAGACTTCAGGCAGGATCCTCAGGTGAGAAAGCCAGCATATTCACTGGACCCTGACAGGTAGTGCCTGGCCCACTTTTAAAGGACTGGTTTCTCATACTTCTGTATTATCCCTGGGCTGGCTGAAAAAGATGTTGTTTTAAAAAGTGAAACTTGTGAAGAAGCCCAAAGTGCAATGTTCAATATTTAAAGATTTGTGTTGCCTAGCTTTATGTTATTTACTTGGTGGCAAAAGATCTCCTTTAAAAGCAAAATTAAACTGAATACATTTTGTGTTTCATAGGAGAAAAGAGGGCGCTGTGTGTGTGCCCCTGTCCTTTGATCTTGGGTATATTTTTGGACAATGATTAAAAGAAGCAAATGTGACTCTTAAGACTCTCAGATTGTCCATAGGGAATCAAGTGTTCTTAGAGATACTGTGCATGTTTATAGAGGTAGGGAATGATCCAGATTCCCTATGGGAATGACTAATTACTCTATATAAAATTAGAACAGGGGTTAGGTGGTGCACACCTGTAAACCCAGGGACTGAGCATGCTGAGACATGAGAATAACAAATTCAAGGCCAGCCTCAGCAATTTAGGGAGGCCCTGTCTCAAAATAAAAAATAAAAAGGACTGGAAATGTACTGTAAAGTGTCCCTGTTTTAAAACCCTAGTACCCCCCAAAATAATAAATAAGCAAATAAAATTAGAATCCAATCATAAAAGTATTTTCATAGTGCATCTATCTGTACATAGCATAGGCTATATTCTTTGAATACACTTTGGAGTTAATCAAATTGGATTAAATTCTTTATGTATTACTGGAAATTTTGGTTGTCTGTTTTCTTTACCTTACCAGTGCATGTGATGCCGAATGTGGTAATTTCAGAATATTATATATTGGTCATATTATGAAGATACTAGGAATCAGCAGAAGGAGTCTTGAAGTCGGTTTTTAATTACAATTTGAAAATATGACCAATAAATTCTGATCCCTACTGACTTTAATGTTCTAAAGTAAAGAGCAATCAAGGTAATATTAAAATGTAAAATGGTCTTATTTATGAGACTTTGCGATTTTTTGATATCTAGTATTGTATATGTTTTCTATAAGTATGAACATGTTTTACTGAAATAATTATCTGAGCTTTCTTTTATGCAATATCCTTTAAATTCTACTTTTATAATTAATTTTCATGAATAAGACTGTGTCCCAGAAGTATCTAGGCATTTAAATACACTGTCTTTTAAAGTTTAATGAGCTGTATCTATGAGATATCTTTTAGTGATTATCTTTTTAGCTAAAAGAATACTTTAATTGGCTTACACCGTTTATAATTACATTCAATACTTCTTGGAAAGAGCACACATATTTGCCTTTATGAAGGCCAAATTATCACTAATTTAGTATACATCAGTCTTCAATATTAATCTGATATAATATTAGAACCTATATATGCTACTTGAGGGCTTTAGCATGAACATTTTGGGTGTTGCAGCAGGCTTGTCTTGCATAATGTAAAGTTGTTCTTGACAAACAAAAAAATCAAAGAATTGCCTCTTCTCACATCTTAAATGTAAAAGCAATACATTAGCCTCTGTGTATCCTTTTCTTCACCATAAATATAGGTTTCATGATTATATACAGTAATAAGCTTTTGATTAACTTTAGTATTCTTGATTAAAATGAAGAACTGTTTTCGGATCCAAAGTAAGTTTATAAGCAGATGGTAAAAATATAGATAAAATATGGATAGTCATTAAAAATATACTTAACATAGAAATCAGCTATTGATATACTATCTCAAAAAAACAGTGTTGGGCTGGGTTGTAGCTCAGTGGTAGAGTGCTTGCCTAGCATGTATGAGACATTGAATTCAATCCTCAGCACCACATAAAAATAAATAAATAAATATGAAGATATTGTGTTCATCTACATCTAAAAAAGAAAATTTTAAAAAGTGTTAATGTTTTAAAAGTTATTTTATTCTGGATTTTCCATGTTAGCATGTTATACATTCATAGTTGAGATCAGACATTTATACAGGTTTGAATCATTCTTTAAATCTTTATAAACTTCATGCATTTTTGCACTCATTAAACATTCTCTTAAACATCACTTTTTAACAGCTATCTTATATTTCCATTATTTAGATGTATCACAGTTGAATAGTTTCACTATTTTTAAACATTTGGGTCTTGTGCCTTTTGTAACTCTGAGTTGAGCATCTTTCTCTTCAGGGCAAACAAAAATGAACATTTTAAAGGCATATTGTCTTATGGCTTTAGAAAAGTAAGAAAGGTTAGATTTCCCCCAGAACTATATGAATGCTAGCTTTCAGTAGATTTATGAAGTTTAAAGAAGTTTTTTTGCTACAATCAGAAACAAAAAATTCTAACTCTGCCTAAATTACTTTTCTTAGGTTACTACTGAAGATAAATATTATTTTTGCCTATTTATTTGTACTGTGTCAAATTCTGGATGTTTGTTCAGGCTCTTTTACAAAGTATATTTTTATTTAAATATTTAAGCCAGAAGTGAATAATTTCTAATATTGATTTTTATAAAATATTAACTTAAAATGCTGACCATCATCATGGTAATAGGACTTGTTACAATGATACTGAAACAATAGGGCAGTTCCACAAATGAGCTTGAACAGACTGAGAATTTTAAAATAGATGCGTATCTGAATAATTTTTATTTTATAGGCTAATTATACTATCACATGATTTTAGGAAGCATAAAACCTTGTATTCAAGTTGAATAAATAATTTATGACATATTTGTAAATAATGACATTGTGTTTAGGAATAATAAAAGCCTACCTATATATGCATAAGGAATAAAATGGTAGTAGAGAAGGTAGGGAGCTATTTTATGTAAGCTGACATTATTTTGCTATTTAATCTTGAACAAGCCAATCTCTCTGAACCTCATTTTTCTTATATAAAAAGTTACATATTTAAGGTTTTCAACAGGTTTAAATTTTTAAATTTTCTTTGTTTTTTATTGTTTGAATTGTCAGTTTTGCTTTTTTAGTCATTGCTTTAACCCCAGGGCCTTATGCATGCTAGGAAAGAGATCAGCCACTGAGTTTATATTCTTAGTCCTAAAATTCTGATTTTCCTGAGCTTTATCATTTTGAAAATGGTTTTCCTACTTAGCAGATTTTTTTTATATTTTATGAGTTATTTTTATTTATATGTGATAGTATGTATTTTGCCATATTATACATACATGAAGTATAACTTCCCATTCTTGTGGTTGTTCATGATGTGGAGTTACACTAGTCATGTATTCAAATATGAACATAGGAAAGTAATGTCCAATTCATTCTACTCTCTTTCCTATTCCCCTACCACTTACTGTGTGTTAGCATCTGCATATTAGAGAGAACATTTGGCCTTTGTTTTTTTTTTGTGATTGGTTTATTTCACTTAGCATGATGTTCTCTAGTTCCCTCCATTTACTGGCAAATGCTATAATTTTTTTCTTCTTTATGGATGAGTAATATTCCATTGTGTATATATACCATATTTTCTTTATCTGTTCATCTGTTGAAGGGCATCTAGGTTGGTTCCATGGTTTAGCTAATGTGAATTGAGGGGCTATGAACATTGATGTGGCTACATCAGTATAGTATGATGATTTTAAGTCCTTTGAGATATCCCAAGGAGTGGGATGACTGGGTCAAACTGTGGTTCCATTCCAAGTTTTCTGAGGACTCTCCATACTGCTTT
Organism: Urocitellus parryii; assembly: GCF_045843805.1. Lineage (NCBI taxonomy): Eukaryota > Metazoa > Chordata > Mammalia > Rodentia > Sciuridae > Urocitellus > Urocitellus parryii. Next base: position 108,235,272 of record NC_135540.1, on the reverse strand, counting down.
CCAGAGTGGTTGTACCAATTTGCAGTCCCATCAGCCATTTATGAGTATACATTTTTCTCTAAGTCATCGCCAACGTTTATTGTTACTTATATTCTTGATAATTGCTCTTCTGTCTGGAGTGAAATAAAATCTCAGTGTAGTTTTAATTTGCATTTCTCTAATAGCTAGAGATGTTGAACATTTTTTTTTAATGTATTTGTTGACCATTGTATTTCTTCTGTGCCTGTTCAGTTCCTTTGCCCATTTATTGATTGGGTTTTTTTTTGTTGTTGTTGTTGTTGTTGTTGTTTATTTGTTTTTGGTATTAAATTTTTTGAGTTCTTTATTTATCCTGGAGATTAATGTTCTATCTCTGGTGCAGGGGGCAAAGATTTTCTCCCATTCTGTAGGCTCTCTCTTCATGTTCTTGATTGTTTCCTTTGCTGTGAAGAAGCTTTTTAGTTTGATATCATCCCATTTATTGATTCTTGATTTTACTTCTTGTGTTTACAAGTCTTGTTAAGGAATTGGGTTCCTAAGCCAACATGATGGAGACTTGGGCCTATTTTTTCTTCTAGTAAGCACAGGGTCTCTGGTCTAATGCCTAAGTTCTTGATCCACTTTGAGTTTTGTGCAAGAGTGAGAGATAGGGGTTTAATTTCATTTTGCTACATATAGATTTCTGGTTTTCCCAGCACTATTTATTGAAGAGGCTATCTTTTCTCCAATGTATGTTTATGCGCCTATGTCTAGTGTGAGATAACTGTATTTATGTGGGCTTGTCCCTGTGTCTTCTGTACTGTTGACCTTCATGTCTGTTTTGGTGCTAACACCATGCGGTTTCTGTTACTACAGCTCTGTAGTATAATTTAAGGTCTAGTATTGTGATGCCTCCTGCTTCACTTTTCTCACTGAGGATTTGCAGAAATCTTATACTCAAACAATTAATAAGTGCACTTGTAATAGTAGACTAGCTAGATTTGGGGGTCTATTATATGTCTGATACCTTACATAAATTATCATGAACTCCTCACAACAACCCTACAATGTGGATACTATTATTGTATTTTCCTGATGGGGGAAACTGAAGGTTATAAGTCTCATTGGAACTCAAGACCCACCTGTCTCTTAAAAAAATGGAATGACTTGCTCTAACCCAGGGTATCTCAACAGCAGCATTTTTGACATTTGGGGCTAGATAATTCTTTATTGTGAGGGATTTTTTTTTGCAGAGTCTAAAATTTAGCAGCATATCTCATCTGTTGCACCCATAATCAAAAGTATCTCCAGATATTGCCCAAACTAGTTTCACTTGAGGACCATTGGTTTAGTATAACCTTAGTCATCAACAGTCTAAGGGCAAATATAATTGTCATCTCTGGCAAAGGTGAGGTGGCTTTAGGTCATTGAAAGGATCAAGATGAAGTTGACCAAATAGACCTTAGCAGAGGACCCTACTCATTCATTCAACAATACTGGTTGTAAATTGATTATCCTTTATTCTCAATATTTGTGATATTTGAAGAGGATTCATTCCCAAGGTGCATGGTATACCACCAAGAACCTGATTGACATTAATTAATTCATTTAACAATATTCCTGGTATGCCTGCTATGTGCCAAACATTGTTCAGTTACTGGTTGAAATAGTGAGCAAGATGGTCTTGTAGGCGATGCTGATATTAAAAAATTTCAACTCATTTTCCTCTGTCTTCCTAATAATCTTTCAAAAACTGTCTTTATAACTACAATCCAGTGTGTTTACCATGTTTTACACACACACACACACACACACACACACACACAGTGCTTACCACACTGAGCTATAGTAAACATACATAGCACACCAAGAAATTTGTGTTCTACTATTTAAAAATATATTTGACTCTAGTTTTGGAAATTAGCACTTATCCGTGTGCTGGCTTGGTTTCGGATGTTACCTGTTTCTTCATTGGGTAGTATCTTAAGCTCTTTCTGTGTTCTGCCTAAAACCTGGCTACACACACAGCAATGTTTATGCCATGGCAATTAATCTCTGAAGTATTTCAGGTAATGAGGGAACCCCATGAGTCAGCTCAGGGCGGATCCCTTTACCATGTGCTCATGTAGGGCAAGAATCATGGAGTCAATACAGGAACTTTGTATCACTTTGGTTTCAGTGCCTGGAAAAGGGCCTGACTGGCACATGGTAGCCTTTCAATGCTTATTTATTAAACAGATCGAAGGATAAGAGGTCTCTGAACAGTGAAAATGATTTCACTAAGTCAATCTTGCTGAATTTTTATCTTCTACACCCGGAAGACCATTGAGGTCATGTAAGTCATTTTATTTACATTTATTAACCTCTCTGTGGGAGTTGGAAGTAAGAGTTAAATATTTTTGAAAGCAGATATTTGAACAGATATTTGGAGGAAAAAGCCTGTCAAACCATATATGTGCATTCAAAACAAGGAGGTTTTCAACTACTGAGGAGAAGCCTCTGGCCATTCTTTGGAAGATCCTGAAGTCATCACTGGTGGAACTGCTCTGGTGCTCAGAGGACTCATGCTAAATTCTCAAAATTTAAATTTATTTAAAGTGCTACAGCAAGAACAGGAAAATTGAGACATGTTGTATAACGATTTCCATTCCAGATAAAATTGTTTTGGTACTTAAAGGGATAAGCATCTTTAAGCTGTAGAAAAACTATGTTACTGAGAAGAACTACCTCCCCGAGAGTTTTAGAACAACTAAATTTACTTACCTCAGCTATTTTTAAAAAGAGGTTCTACTTGTTTTATTTCCTCTTTTATGTCTTCATGTGGTGGAGGCTGATTAGTGTCCCTTTTAGGGTTGCATGCTCTAGACCTTCGTGTGAACTAAAATAACATTAGCATACTTAATGAAAGCTGTGGTGAGATACCAGGAAATGCCTAAGTGAGTTGTGTCATATCTAGAGCCAGTGTGTCCAAGATTGTTAAAAGTAACAGTCTCTATTGCATTTATGAGGGATGTTATTTTACTCTTTCATTCATATGCTCATCCGGCAAATATTCATCAAAAGTCTACTGCATGCCTGATACTGCTCTAGCCAGAGGCAGTATCAGTGGGAGAAAAAAACAACACAGAAATTCCTATTCAGTTGAAGGAGGGAGACAGACAAAAGCTAAAACACAAAAGTTAATCATCTATTGTTAAGAAATGATAGGAAAGCTGTATGAGAAATAAAGCAGGGAAGGAGAATCATGGGAGGAAGGTCATAAACAACTGGAGGCTGTTACTACAATTAATGTGGAAACCCTGAGAGAGTTTGATTGGGAAAATGTCAGGGTCTAACTTTTGGTTTTAACAGGACAAGGCCAACAGCAGCCAACTAGGGTGATGCTGAGGAAGCGGTTAGCTTCTTAGTGTATATTTGAGGGAGAGCCAAGAGAATTGCTGATTGGATGGGGGTCATGAGAGGAAGAAGGACCCAAGGAGGGCTCAAAGGCTTTGGGGCTGAGCATCTAGAAGGGTGGAGCTGCCATCAACTGACAGGACTAACCTGAAGGGAGCAGGTTTGGGGAGAGAATGGGGAGCTCAGTTTGATGTGTAGCTCTCTAGACATGGGCTGCCTCCTTGGCAGTTTCTGAGAAGAGATCTACACTGGGGAAGGCTGGGTGAGGGCACTTGTTCAAGCTTTCTTTTGATGACTTGGCTTCTTCGATAAAGTAAAAACAAAGTCATCTGTAGGAAGAAAGTTAGGTGCATTTCTCAAGCACTGTGGGCCTCGGTTTTCTCATCAGTAAGTGAGCAAACAGAACATCCTTTTCGACAAAGACTAAAGTTAATATATATTTATTCCCAGCAAGAACTTGGCATATCTCTGTAAGTGGTAGATATTGTTATGATCTTAGTTGTGTTGAATTAATAGTATCTTGTTAATATTGAATAACCAAATATAAAAAACAATTCTATCATTTTCATAATATATTATTTTAGGACTGTCTAGTATTACAAGGTCAAAACATAGTGGTAAAGATTGCTATCATCAATATTTTAATAAATGTTTATTTTCAATTAAGAATAGATTAAGGTAACTAGGAACTCAGTCATAAGTATAGCTGAGTTTTTTTTGTTGTTGTTGTTGTTTCTTGTTTGTTTTTAATTTACCAGTTACACAGAGACACATTTATTTGCCTTTTTACTGCCTTAAGTCAATTTGGAGCATAGACATCCACAAAAGGTGATTCATTTAGAGATGTGGTTCCCTCAAAATATGAGATACATTGAAAGAGACACATTAATATTCTCAGTATTGGAATAAGCCATCCAAAGACTGTATATATAAATATGTATATAATTCATAAGTGTAAATACACAGACAGTTCCTAACTTCAAAGAGTTCAACTTCATGATTTTTTTTTTTTTTACCTTTTGATGGTGCAAAAAGCATTAATCATTCAGTAGAAACTGTACTGTTCTTCAAATTTTGAACTTTAAATCTTTCCCTGGGCTATAGATATGTGATATAATCCTCCCTTGTGATGCTGGGTCATCAGTAAACAGTAGTAGTGAGCAGCGGCTCCCAGTCAGCCACATGAAAGTCATGAAAGTTAACAACCAATACTGCACAGTGTTCTGGATGGCCAGCCTTTCTTGGATGCAGGTATTCAATAAATTACACAAGGTTATCTGTTAAGGTTTGGATATGAGGTGTCTCCCCCAAGTGCCTGAATTAATGAGAGGACTGTTCAGAGGTGAAATGACTGGATTATGAGAGGTGTGACTTAATGAGTCCATCCAAGTTTGAATGAGCTGACTGGGTGGTAACGTAATAAGGCAGGGATGGCTGGACAAGGTGGGTCACTAAGGGCTTGTCCTGTAAGAGTTCACCTTCCCTTCAGCATCTCCCTGCCTCTCTCTCTCTGCTTTCTGATTGCCAGACATGGATCAGTGTTTCTCTGCCATGCCCTTTCACCATGATGTTCTGCCTCACCTTAGGCTCAGAGCAGTGGACTGGATGACCAAACTAAACCTCTGTCACTGTGAGCCAAAACCAATTTTTCCCTCCCCCTACATTGTTCTTGTTGGGTATTTTGGTCAGTGTTGCAAAGCTAACTAACCTGATATCCAACACTTTATTATAAAATAGGTTCTGAATTAGATGAACCTGTCCAACTATAGGCTAGTATAAACCTATTGAGCACAGTTAAGGTAGGCTAAACCAAGCTATGATTTTCAGTACGTTAGGTGTATTAAATTCATTTTCAACCTCAGTGTTTTAAACTTGTGATGGGTTTATGCAGACATAACCCCACTGTAAGTTGAGGAATATTTATATCATATATATTTATATATAATATTATTATATAATTTATGATATCTATCATGAAATATATGGTGTATTTAGCTATATTATATATGCATTTTTTATAAAAGCTTTATTCTCACATAAGGGGGAATTGAATGAGCTATTTATGTATGGAAATAGTAAGAGAAAACTTTCCTAGTATAAAACAATGCATCTAGATGCCACAGTCATATTTGATTCCTCTGCTCTCTCTCAAAATAAACATGTTGTAAGTGAAAATACTAATTTGATTCTTCTTCAGAAATTATATAAAGCATCTCATTTATGGCTGTGGAGGGTTCCTTCCTTCAGTCTGAGGCTGTTTCTGTGATATTGAAAAGTATCTTTTCTTTTTATCTAGCGAACATCAACTATAGGATCTGGCAAATGGTTAAGTTTTTCAGGTCATGTTTGTGGAATGAATTAGGAATGAAATGAACTTGGTCTAAGCATTCTTTCTTTTTTGGCACGGTATTGAACCCAGGGCCCCTTAACTACTGAGCCACATCTCCAGCCCTTTTTAATATTTTACTTAGAGACAAGGTCTCACTGAGTTGCTTGGGGCTTTGCTAGGTTGCTGAGGCTGGCTTTGAACTCATGATCTCCTGCCTCAGCCTCTGGAGCTGCTGGGATTACAATTGTGTGCCAACACACCCAACTCTAAGCATTCTTTTCTAAAGATGCATTGAATTGAGTTGACCTTTTTCCAGTTAGGACCCTTAAAAATGACAAAACTATAACAAATATTTCATCAGTGGTAAAAGTATGACTTAGCTTTTTACAACCTTACATAACACTTCCTCTCATGATAATAATCACCAGTTAAAGTAGTTATCAAAGTAACTACCTTAATTCACGTTTTGGGTAATATATTACCCTTTCCTAGCCTCTTGTATATATCAAAAATATAAAATATACAAACCTATTGGTGTTTAATCCAAGAAGTTCAATTAACTGAAAATATTAAATAGCACTCAGAACTCCAGGGTGACTTTATTTGCAAATTTGATTCATCCCATCCAATGGAGAATACTGAGGAATATATAACTTGATTATTTAAGACCCATGGTTTCCCATAAAATAAACTGGCCCTTGTCATCACCAAAACCCATAGTAAGTATATCACATATACTGTTTAGACATCTTATTTTCCAAAGCTTATGTGAGGTGAAGAAAAAAATCTTTTGTAGCTAACAGGATATTCCTTATTAGAGGAGTCATCCAAATAAGCTACGTTGGCACCTGACATAGAAAAGAAACTAATGAAGCTATCAAACCATCAGTGAGACATTGTCCTTGCTGGTCAGATAAAGAATCAGTCTCTCTGAAGTAATAAAGTCTCTTAAAAAGAATGTTGGTCAGGTGAGTCACTGATGACACGATCAGAGAAAATCCAAGTTTTATCAAGGCTCATCTCTGATGGTCAGTCAAGGAGACTTTCACAAATTTGCTATGAAAGAGTTTCTATCCTGTACTCAGAAATGAGTTGCTATGAATTTCTCTATACTTCTTATTGACCTTGATAAGTAACTTCCCTGTCTCCCAAGGTTTTGAGCATATAAGAAATGAAATTTTGTCAGTGTTCTTTCATGTTGGTTGAGAAGGTAATAAGTTTGTCTAGGTCAGGATTTTGTTTTTCTTTGCTGAGATTTTGTGAATGTTGGTTGAGACTTGTACCTGTATTAAATCTACAAAAAGATTTCAAACTGGACTTTCCCTTGTAGTTTATTCCAACCTTGGACATGATGGTCTGCTTGTATCAGCTGTTAAGCTGTTGGTCATAGCCTTCATTTATATATTCAAAAGAGTTAGGCTTCCCAACAATACGAGTGATATCTAATAAACTGTTCACTTTAAATACAACTTTATATTTTGAAATAAAGCTACTTATCTTAGAGACATGTTTATCAAAATGTGCTCCCAGGACCAAAAGCATCAGCACTGCCTGAAAACATGTTAAATAGGTGGGTTCTTGAGCTTCGTCCCACACCTGCTAAATCAGAAACTGAAGGAGTAAGGTTCCAGAGATTCTGATGCACGTTAAGTCTGAAAGACACAAAATAGAAAATCTTGAAATGACTGTACATATGAATGTTTTTTACTTAGATAAGTAAGCTCATGTGTATTTTTTAAGTTGTTTGTTGGCTGGTGATGACCTCAGAAATTTTTAAATACTAACTGGGCCTCAGAGAATTCATTATGCTGTATTTACCTTTGGTAATCTGCCCTGCTTCGAAGTTCTCATTAAGCATTCATTAAGGGAAACAGTGTTTGAGAAATAAGTCTTCTTTGAAGCGATTTATGTACTGTAAGGAACTTATATTGTACTATAATTTGGGTACATTTTACTAGTGAGTGGTTTTATTCTTAATATCTTCTAGAAAATATGTACTATAATTGAAAATAATCTAGACTTGAATGATATTTGGTTCTATTAAATTTTATATTTAGTTAGCATTGTATAATTAGAAAGATATGATTTGGAATCAATTGTATGCTTTGAGAAAGTTATAAAACCTTTTGGACCTTTTATTTCTTCCTTTGAAAAATGGGAATCAAATGTTACACCAAGTTGTAAAGATGAAATCAGATGGCACGTAGAAAGTTTTGTAAACACTGATCATCGTAGAAGCATTGGTACTTGTTTACTAAGCAATGCTTAACTGATTTTATGCCTAAAATTGGTAGTTTATAGATTGTAGAATTTTAATTATAGCTTTCTCAGCTTTTATAAATGAGTGAATAGAATATTGGATGAAAAATTAATATCCAGCATCAGGCAGACCTACTTTAGGAGAGCTGTTGATTATTTCATAGCTATCAATTATAACTTCTTCCTTCAAAAAAAAAAAAACAACTTTAACTTAGGTTTTTTTTTTTTTTTTTTTTTTTTTTTTTTGCGATGCTGGGGATTGAACTCAGGGCTTTGTGCATGTGAGGCATGCACTCTACCAACTGATGTATAGCCCCTGCCCCTTAACTTAGTTATTAAGAATTACAAATTAACACATGTACATTGTGCCAAAGGAAAGAAAAGCTAACGATCTGCTTTTATTACTTTTTTATTCTCACCATGAGGTAACAGATATTCATAGCCTGGTGTGACCTGTTACATACCCGTGCTCTTACAGCTGCCTGCTCCCTGCTCTCCCAAGGGTATGGAAATGTACACACACCTAGGCAGTTTGTGTTATTGAGTGAAGCAAGCTAAAATCAGGCCAGCTCTAGACCCAACAAGGCAATAAGAAATAAAAATAAAGCATATGAAAGTGCAGTGCAATGAGAAATTCCTTGACTGGCAACCAGTTGGCCTTTGGGTGCCGATGTGTCCCCTTTTCCAGACAAAGAAGAGGCCCGTGTCCCAGGGCTATTCTGACCTGGCAGGAATGAGGACATTTCCCACAACTGACAAAATTACTAAATGTTTTTATCTCCATCAGGATGGAGATGTTGAGATCAACATTCACTCATGAGAATCATAGGTCTTGTTTCTATCTTGGCAAATTTTGTTCCCTGGTTAGGTGGTAACTTAAACTGTGACCTGTCCAAGTTGTCATTCTCACAGTCTTTGAACCAGATCAGTCATTTTGGTCATTTTATCATTCAGTGTCATGAAAATTAACTCATTCTATTTAAAACTCTCTGTCATTTACTTTTTACCTTATGATTTCTAATAGTTATCAGTTTAGGTCAGTGGATGGCAATATGCCCTCTTTAATAGATGTATAATATTTCCCTAATGTGGATATATGCAACATGGTCAACTATTCTCCAATTAAAGGACTTTAATATTTTCATGGTTTCATTGTTGATACTACAAAAAAGAAAAGCTACAACATATATTGTACATATGTCCACGCTTATAGAAAATAAAGTTAAATTATTATGCTAATAGTTATATGTACTTTCAATTCATTACATATTGTCAAATTTCTTTGGGAAAACATAGCAATTCACATTTCTATTGATAGAGGGTTTGTTTCTCTCTATACCAGCCCTGGCTATAATTGTTCATTTTAATTTTTGTCAGTCAAATTAATAAAAGCAGCACCTTCATGATAATTTTAATTTGCAAGCTTCTAGTTAACTAATGAGATTCAATGTCTTTAAATTCATTTGCTCTGTGGATATCCTCTTTTGAAAATTACTTATTCATATTCTCTGCTCCAGTTTATTGGGTTCTTTATTTTTCGATTATCTTTGAATACTTTATATATAAGGAATATTAAAATTTTGCTATTTATTATGTGCTGCCATTGTCTCTTGATTATTATGACTTTTGCTGTGATAGAAAGATAGATACATGATTGATAGCTAAATTATATGTCCTTTATAAAATTCCTCTTAAAATAAGTTTGGCCCAGCTAACAATAATAAAAATATTATTCTAAATTTTCTTCTAGTAATTTTACTATAATTTTTACATTTAAGTCGCTAATTTCTCTGGAGTTTATTAAATGTGCCATAAAATAGAAATTTAGCTTTCTTACTTCCAAGGTAAATGACTATATCAATTGTTAATTAAACAAATTACCATTTTCCCTTTTGATTGAAATCTCACTTTTGCCATATATTGTATTTCCATTTATATGTAGATCTACCTCTGAACCTTCTGTATCAGTTTCTATTGTTGCATAACAAATTACCACAAATTCAGTAGCTTGAAACTACTAATTGGTGCAAGTTCTGTGGTCAGAAGTCTGGTCACAGTGTGACTGAGTTCTTTTGCTCAGCTTCTCAAAGACTTAAATTTTCTCATCAAGAGGCTGTAGGAAGAATCCACTTTCAGTCTCTTTCAGGTTGTTGGCTTAATTCAGTACCCTTTAGCAGTAGGAATGAGGTCTCCATTGGAACCCCCCCCCCCGCCCTCCCCCCCGTCCCAATTCATAAATATCCCAGCATCTGTTTTTTGAGTTGTATTCAATTTGCTAAATTTTGTTTTTGAGTCAATATTCATAAGTGAAATTGATCTAAAATTTTTGTGACAATTATAAACAAGTTTGCAAATTTATATTTTAGTAGTACACATAGGTATTTGTATGTTGGTGATAAATTATTGCTTTCAATGAAATATTTTTTTTCTACCTTATTGTTGCCTTGCCGTGAAACTGTATTGTAAATTGGATGTACATAACATTTGATTTTTATTAATCACATACCTTCTCTCTCTCTCTCTCTCTCTCTCTCTCTCTCTCTCTCTCTCTCTCTCGCATTTCTTGAGTATCTTGGTCTTTAGCAACTATGAGATATTAGTAGTTATTTAAATTCTATATAATATCATGGTAATAAAATGCTAACATCAACAAACTAAAGCAAGATATCCAATAAAAGGCATTCTGATTCTGCATTTCTGGGTTATGTTGAACTTCAAGTTACCAAACTCAGCCCAGGAACACGTGGGTCTTTTTGAACAGTTAATCTTTAATGGTGTTTTTCCATCATTAATCAGCAGCAAGTTTATTGGTAATCCAAATTTGCATATAGTTTGTTTTCAACCTAAAAATGAAATTGGGTAATAAATAAAAGGTAGCTTTTTTTTCAGTAAAATATTATGTCTTCTCACTCCCTCTTTTTGTTTTCTCCCTTACTACCTTTAATGACAGCAGTTTACTTGGGATAAGAGCACCTGGTTCTACAGCACTCTTTGGGTTTTAAGTAGTCATCACTGCATTTTAGTCATTGGTTCTCTGTATGACTTTGAAACCTGCTTCTATTAATTCTCAAGGCAAAACTCTTTATCAGTGGCAGAGTTTTATTGACCTGATGGTCAATAAAGCATGGGATCATTTGGTTTATTAGCAGAAAATGGTAACAAGTCAGCTTTTTAGGACTTTGTCTAAATTTTAGAATTATGAATTATGTTCTTGAAAAATAAATCTTAAAAGTGCTTCACGTTAAGTTGTTCTTTAGAGCTTTTTTATTCCAGGTTGCTAGATGTGCTCCTGGGAACAGCTGACAGAGAAGAGAAGGGCATTCTGTGCTTAGCTAGTTGGGTCCCTGGAAGCCTCTCCAGTTCACTGAAGAGCAGTTACTACAACATGAGTTTGCCCAGGTGGTTGAATGGGAGAGTCTAAGAAATTAAACATAGTTTAGTATTTGAGTATAGTTGTATCAAGTATGCACAAATTCTCAGTTAATACTTATAAATAAATATTGCAGCTGAGAGAACATTTTTCAGATGATTTCGATAGTACTTAACTTTTACTTAGCACTCATTATGGATTGCACATTGTTCTCAGGGATTTAGGTATATTAATTCACTTGGTCTTTACAACAAGCCTTTGAGCAAGGTTAGCTAGTAAATGGAGGTGCCAGGAATTGACATTGGCATCTAGCCCCAGTGTCCTGGCTCTTAATCTCTACTACACAGCTTACTGATCTTATAAATCCACTAGCAGAGAAAACAGTGCTGTTCTTAAATAATCTTTCAGGTCAGGAGAAGAAAGTTCCTTTTTTTTTTTAATAATTGCAGAATGATGCAATCCTAAGTCCAAAGTGATTATTACTTCTCAGATTTAGATCCTGTATTCCTACTTCTAAGAGAGTGAAAGCCAGGCATGAAAGAAAAACTGGGGTGTTTTTATTTCCTTTTCCCACATTACCCCTTTTCTATAAAAATTCAATGATTAACAGACATTTGTTGATCATCTAACTTTGACCAATTAATAGACACATGAAGAAGAATTGCCTGTTTCCTGACTTTGAAGAACAAAACTACCTGCGACAGTGTGCCTAGGGCAGTGGCTGAGCCATGCTCAGGGTTGTAATGAGGCAGAGCAGAGAATACACCATGGTGTCTCCTGTGTGGACCCTTCCCAGTTTCCCTTACTTCAAGGTTAAACTAAAAATAGTCTAGAAGATGAACTGAGGCTAATGTGGCAAGTGGATATGGTTGACCAGCCTTCTGGAAAGAGAGAGTAGCATTTGAAGAATTACAGGCTGTGCTTGCAACATCCCTGATAAGACATTGGGGTACTAATTAAATTACATGTTCATGGGTCCTGCTCTAGATCCTGTGAATCAGAATCCCTAGAGAAAAGGCCTGAGATACTATGATTCACAGGGGCCCCAAGGGAATTTGTAATGAAGGGAACTTGGGAAACAGAATGAATGGAATGGATACATTTGTTCATGAACATAGTTGGAATGAGTTTTGGAGAGAATGGTGGAGGATGAGACTGGGTACAAAGGTCATGTCATGTCTTTGCTGTCTTTTGTGATTATTTTTCTACCTAATGGTAGTTACTTCTCAGGTATTAATAGGTACATTAAACTGAGTGTTTACTTAGACTTGAACAACTGCATTTAAATTGAAAGCAAAATTTTTAAAGTTTGTACCTCAGTCCAAGGTACAGGGCTCCACTCTTTATTTATCTATGGCTTGAGAAATGCTGAAGAGGAGAGCAAAGAATAGAAGGAAAATTGTTCACCTCCAGCGTATTCTGTCTCCAAGTATGGTCTCATTTTATTCCTCAGCAGATGAAGTTCAGAGGCTAATTATATCAGTCATAGCTAGTTGGTAATTATAACTAACAAGTGGTACAGCTAATATTTGAGCCTGGATCTATAGAACAGGAGGAATTTGATGTGTCCAAATGGGGTGAGCCTGATCTTATGCATGTGTGGAATATAAAGAAGCTGATTTCATAGAAGAGAGTAGAAGAGCAGTTACCCCAGTCTGGCTAAAGTGGGAGAGAGTGGTTAAGTAGATACAAAGTTACAGGTAGAGAGGGTGGAATGAGTTCTGATGTGCTTTTGCTCTGAAGAGTGACTATGCTTAACAATTTTGTATTGAATATTTCAGAATAGCCAAAAGAAGGGATTTTGAATGTTCTCACCACAAAGAAATCATAAATGTATGAAGTGAAAGATATGCTATTTAGCCCGACTTGATTAATATACCTGTATCAAAACATCATACTGTATCCTTTAAGTATGTATAATAATTTATATGTCAATCAAAATCAATTTTTTTTGTTTTGGTACCAGGGATGCTTGGGGCCATATCCCTAGCCCTGTTTTGTATTTTATTTAGAGACAGGGCCTTGCTAAGTTGCTGAGGCTGGCTTTAAACTTGTGATCCTCCTGCCTCAGCCTCCTGAACTGCTAGGATTATAGGTATGTGCCACTGCACTTGGCCAAAATAAAAAAAAAAAATTAAAAATGAGTAAAATAGGGGCTGGAGTTGTGACTCAACAGTACAGCCTTATCATCATCCAAAGAACATGTATGAAGACACGAATTGGTGTCAACATACTTTATATACAACCAGAGATATGAAAAAATTGTGCTGTATACATGTAATAAGAATTGTAATGCATTCCACTGTCATTTATTTTTTTAAATCAATTAAAATATATATAAAAAAGATGAATGAAAAGCAAAAATAAATAAATAAATAAATAAATGAATAAACAAAATAAAGGTTTTGTGTCCATCTACAACCTAAAAAAAAGTAAAGTACTCATTCCCTCAATTAAAATGCATAACTATGAAATTTAGAATTACAATCAGAGGCCATAGGAAAGAGTCTCTGTCATTTGTTACCATGTCAAAATTGTGCCCAGTATTCTGTTGATTTTTCTTTTAAGAGAAGCTAATTGCCAGTATTTTTTGTGAATTTATGTCCATTTTAACATGTTGGTTCTCTCTACACTTAAAAAAATTAAAACAACATTTTTACCAACACCCTGACCAAATACATCATTGTATAGAATTACATATTTGTGCACTCTAGATTACATAATTTCCCAAGTCTAAACTTTAAAATAACAGGAGTCTTAATGATTCTTAAGGAGGTATATCTTACTCTGGTTTGCTTTTCTTTTTCTTAAAGAAACTTTCCTGAATATTTACATGAAACAATATTAATAAGAGATCCTTTTCTCAGTACTCGAATACTTTTAACTTTGCTGGTTAGATGGAGAAAGAAGAAAAGACCAAGTGCTCCAGGCTCTGGTGGGAAAGGTACAGGCCTTGCTTGTACCTGGGAAGCTTGCTGGTGTCTTTTGGTGCCTTTTGACCATAAGTGTCTGTTTTCTGCACCTGTTGGGGCTGGAAACATGGATCTGTCCACTTCCTAGTACACTTTCACTTCAATGGGGTACCAGATGCAATTAGTGGCATACAAAGTATATAGAGAAAAATGTTAGTGGACCTTGAAACCAATCCCATGTATCTTATGAATACGGGGCAGAAAGAACAGAAAATATTTGTATGCATGGCAAATGGTAAGGGTCAGAACTGTTTTGCAGAATCTTTGTTTTAGTTACAAGTGTGTATATAGTGTAGGTTGAAAGCCACTGATTTAGGGTAGCTACGTAGACCCTTGTATTTCTGCCCAATATAAAAGGATTTAATTAAACTGGAAATTTGGGAAGACTCTCATTATTTGTTAATTACCTTCAAACCAGATTTTTTCTTCCCAGTCCCATGAAAGCACAAATTCTCTGTTTTGCTTCAATTCATCCTCTGATCCAATTATCACTTTTCAAGAATGAGCAGCAGTGCTGATGAGAAAGAGTTCTTACAAGAGGCTGAGCTGTTGGGCCAGCCGTGGAGGGTAGGAAAAGGACTATTGGCAGCTGAAGGAGATGCTGAGATGCTGGGGGTGGGAGAGTGAGCCAGCCCCAATTCTGTTTCCTCTAAAATTCCTTGAGAATGAAAAGGAGGAAGGAAAGGTCACCTAATTTTAAGGACATTGAAAAGGCTCAGAGGAAAGCAGACCTAGAAATAGTTCAGCAATTAAATGTTTTTCAGGCATCATGAAATTATTTCTTGGAAATCAAATGACTTAAGGAAAAATGTGGTCCTTGTCTGGGTCTGTGGAATGAGAAGCTAATTGTCTCTGTGAGTCAGTATTTTTGTAAGTGTGAGGTTATTAGTCATACACACCAGAAATTACCAGAAGTTAACTCTTCCTATATTTAATTAATCTTATGTTTGCAATCTCAAAAAATCATGTTCTGAAATCTACAGAGCCAAGTAGAATTTAGATTGTTGTATGAGACCGTGGACACTAGAGGGATACATATCCTTATGTCTTAATAAGAATTTACTTTCAAATGAAAACTGTCCTCTAAAGTTTCCAGAAATAATAGCAAATTATGCTAACCTCAATCTTGTAAAAATCATAACTTTTGTCATAATGATCACCTAGTGAGTATGGTGTGAAATGCATGAAAAGCACTTAATGTTTATATCAACTACTTTCCTCTGCTACATGTTGATTAATTTAATGACATTATCTTATATCTCTATGCCAGGGGGGATTTTTTGATATGTTCTGAACTACTGTAATAACTCAAGTTGTCATTACAAGTTATAGCCAAAGGACTACACTATTTTTATATACTGAAGTGAAAAACAGGTTTTTCAAATATATTTCAGAGGTCAGTCAGCATTTTACAAATTATATTGAAAAGATAATGAGCATTAATTTGGCCAGTCAGTGGTCAATGATTTAGTTCTCTATGTAAAAGAATTTTTGAGGATAAACTCCAAAGGACAGAGATATGATGGGGATAGAACTTTTTCTTCTCGGTCCTATCATTTGTTTAAGATTGATAAGACTGATTTGATGATACAGCTGTCTAAGACTAACTTTCTAGCAGGGGCACATATTGTGGGTTAAATATTCAGATACAATTACAAGCACTCAGAGACTGTTGTCTTTTGCCATTAAAAATGACTTTCTATACTTCTTTATTTTTATTATTTTGCTTCCAATTCATGCAGTTTTTAAAGATCTGGTGGATGTTTGAAAGGTTATGATTCAGTTTTTTTTTCTGTAAATGCAAGGATAAAGATAACTCTAATCTCTTGGATTGCTTCAGGCCCAATGTATAATAAAAAGGTATACTAACAAGAATGGATTTAAAAAATATTGATTCACTAGAATCACTGAAATACTTGGATTAAATCTCCCGTAGCTGCTAGGTAATGATTTAGTGTATCAGATCCATGAAAGCTGGATGTAATTTTAATGCCCTATGGGGGAAACTATTAATTCCTGGTTGGTATAAAACTTTAGGGAAAAGAATACTTAGTTATAAACTAAGAATGAAGCTTATGAAGGAAGCAAGTTTAAATAATTTTTCCAAACTACTTCAGTGCCTTCAGTTCTGTTTTGCACCTGGGATTGCATTTTGGCATTTCCAGGCCATCACCTCACCTAGATCCTGGGCTGCTGGAGAATGGGAGCTAAGTCTGTATTCCTAATGTAGTGTGGCGTGGAGCACATAACCTAGATTTTCTCTAGGTGAAGTCTGTGGACACCTAAATCAGATTCACCTGTAAAGTTTTGTTAATTCAAATGCTCAGGACATATCCACAGATTTACTAAATAAGAATCTCCAGGGCTGGGAATGTGGCTCAAGCGGTAGCGCGCTCGCCTGGCATGCGTGCGGCCCGGGTTCGATCCTCAGCACCACATACCAACAAAGATGTTGTGTCTGCCGAGAACTAAAAAATAAATATTAAAAAAAAATCTCCAGAGATGAATTTCAATCCAAGATAAGTAAATGCAATGGCATTGGTAAAGCAAAGATGGAAACCAAAGCCCTGGACCTTGCCCTGCACATACTTTTATGATGTGCTCATTATCTGCTAGATGAACTTTTAGGGACATGTGCTAAGTGCCAGACACTCTATAGATACACAGATGAATGAAACATATTAATGGTCAAAACTTTTGAA
This sequence comes from Urocitellus parryii, assembly GCF_045843805.1. Taxonomy (NCBI): domain Eukaryota; kingdom Metazoa; phylum Chordata; class Mammalia; order Rodentia; family Sciuridae; genus Urocitellus; species Urocitellus parryii. The sequence goes on along the minus strand of NC_135540.1, from coordinate 108,218,286 downwards.
TCAGAAAGATGTGGTTGAATCAACCTTAGCTACCTGTGGCACAGGATTGGCCCAAATATTAGGTAAGATAATATATGTAAAGGACTTTGCAAAGTGCTTGGAATATAGTGTCCTATGTTCATAAATGTTAGCTTCCCTTCACTTTTTTTTTTTTTTTTCTGGCTAAAGAGCTTCTAGATGGAGCTAAATTTCCTGGAAAATAAGGAAAACTTGAAAATAAGGAAGGGACTATGGATCAGTTAGATTTTGTTTTATAATACACCATCCCAAATTTTGGTGATATAGCATTTAGTGACTCAAGATTTGGTGGATTGGCAGTTTAGGTTGAGCTCAGCTGGAACAGCTCATCTGTGTTCCCGGTGTGTCAGCTGGGCACATTCATGTGCTGGTGGTCTGCTGGAAGCCAGTGGCTCACCCACATATTGGCAGGAGTAATGGTGGTAAATGAGCTGTGTATTCTTCTCCAGCAGGCTAGTCCAGGCAGGCCAGGCTCATGGAAGTGGCAAAAGGGTTCCCAAGGGCAGTGAGAAAGATCAAGTCCTGTTGAGCAAGCACTTTTCAAGCCCCTGCTTGTGGCCTGTGTGTTAGTCTTTCTTTAGACAAAGCAAAGATCGTGGCCAGGGGATAGAAACAATTTTCAACAGGTAGGGAAAGAATTCATCTCCTGATGGACAAAAGGATGTGCATAGGAAAACTTCGTCACCATTGTGGTAATCTACACAGAATGGATTTTATTGACTGCTCACTCACCATCAGGCTTTAGGCTGGGCGATTTACATATTGTTCTTTTAATCCTTGTGGCATTTTCTTGAAATACATGGCATTATTCTCATTTTATAGATGAAAAAACTGACAAGAAGTGTCAAGACTTACCATGAGCACACGTTAAGGCCAAAGTGTTTGCTTCAAGTTATAAAGAATGGTCTTTTAGATGCTATCTTTTGTTGCTTAGGTGATCAGATGATTGGTCTATAAGGCAGACGGTGTGTGCTTTTTTAAAATAAAGACTTGTTTAAAATAAAGCTCCAAAGATGTGGTCTATTTTCTCAAATTATATGTTGAAATATTGGACATGTATTTATTTGGGATAGAAAAAGTTTAAAAGTTTGCTCTCCTTTAAGACTTCCAACCAGGCATGGTGGCACATGCCTGTAATCCTAGGTGTTCAGGAAGCTGAGACAGGAGGATGAGAATTCAAAGCCAGCCTCAGCAAAAGCGAGGTGCTAAGCAACTCAGTGAGACCCTGACTCTAAATAAAATACAAAATAGGGCTGGGGATGTGGCTCAGTGGTCAAGTCCCCCTGAGTTCAAGCCCCGGTTACCACCCCACCAAAAAAAGACTTCCCATAAGCTTATTGGATGTGTGTTTTGTTTGTTTGTTGCCAGATCACCTACCCAACCTGGATCTCACTGCATCCTGGACATGACTGAGGTTTTCCAATGGGCCAGATACCACTGGCAGCAGCTGATGGGTCGCCGAAACAGAGATGATGACGAAAGGTCGTACAACTATTCCTCGCTACTTGTTTGTGGGGCCAAGTCCTCCCAGACCCCCAAACTGGCAGGAAAGCACCGGGTCGTTATTCCCCATCTCTGGCCCTTCAAGGATGAGTATGAAAAGTTCTCTGGAACCTACGTGAATAACCGAATACGAACGACAAAGTACACACTTCTGAATTTTGTGCCAAGAAATTTATTTGAACAGTTTCACAGGTACTGTTTTCTTTTTGAGAAAAAAAGAACAAAAAGCTTAGAATGCTGTTCATTTTAGTTGACACATTTTTTATTTTCATTTTCACCACACTGTGTGTTATTTAAGCCTAAGGCTTGTGACATCCTCCTTGGAAATTTGGGTTCAAGTCTGCTGTTGGCATGATGGCTCCTCACATTCACATAGCACTTTACAGTTTGTAAGATGCCTCTCTTTACCGGAGAAGGTGCTGTTATTCTAAAATTATTATAGAATTAGGCAACTCTTTGTGGGGTAGCCAGTGTCCTGCTAGTGATAAATAGCTGACCAACGGCTACAGCCTTGTCATCTTCTCTCTCTTGCTTTAGTGTTCTTTCCATTAAACCATACTCCATTTTCATTTCACATTTTTCTTACTTCGTAACATGGGGAAATAGAGTCCTGAAGCAAATGCGGTGTACGATGTTGCTCTCTGAAGCAGTGACATAATTTAGTTTAATATACATTTAAGGAAGAGCTTCTGAATTTAGGCACCAAAGGAAGTGCAGGTAAAAGCATTGCTCCTTTCCTTGTGGAGTTTTCAGATTAGCCAGGGACACAAGAATTATATACAAATGAAGAAAAGATATGGGGGATGTGATGAGTGTTATCCAGTGCCATCATGTAGAATGGGAACCTCACAGAGAATCATAATACCAGCTGGAGCAATGAAAGGCAAAGTGGCATTTGACCTACTTCTGAGGGTCCCTGAGACATTCTAGCCTTGGAAGTGGTCTTCTCTGATAACACATAGGATCTATTCTGGGGAGCATTAAGAAATAGTGTTGGAAATATAAGTCTAATCCACCAGAAGGGCCTTGATGTCAGGATAAAGAGGTGAGTCCAAAAACTGCAGGCACATTTCTGAGCAGAGTAACATTCTCATGCCTATATTTCAGTTTGATGTATAGATGGAGGGACTTAGGCAGAGAGTTCATTTAGGAAGCTGATGTATATAGCCTGGTGAGTTATCATGGCAACCTGAACTTAGAACAACGTGGGACTTTTACTCTAACCTATTATAGTTATGGTGGATTAGATGTGAGAAATTCAATGAAAGGAAGAAAAAGTTGATGGGAACATATTGAGCTATGATGACAGAAAGATTAACAATAAAAGGAAAAACAGTTGTAAAAAGAAGCTTGGCTGGAATTTTTTTTTTTTGTAAATGTATTTGAAGTGCTATTGTGAGTGTAGAGGTTCTTAACATTTATGATTCATTCAACATACTTTATTCCCATATTTCATTCTATATATACTTCATATGCATTTATTCAACAGTGGTTGTGTTTGAAGTGCAGATGTGAATTTGTTGAATTACTGGCTTTAAGTATTATGGGTGTTTGTAATCTCGTGTGTTTAATTGAAAACAAATCAGAAATTTGAAAAGTTCCCTGTAGAGCTGGATATGGTCCACTTAGAAATAATCAAAGTCACAGAAGAAAAAGAAAAAATATGGGTAGAGTTCTTTTGAGTCATTTCATGGTCAACGAGAAAATATGTGGTAAAAATTCAAGGGGCTATGCAAGAGTGAGATTTTGGCTTTCTTTTAAACTTAAAATGAGGAACTAGCAGAGTAATATTTAAATATAAAACAGAGAAAGTGAAGAAGTTTCTGAATAATTAGGTTTTGAATAGCTTACAAATAAATAGAAGGGTTACCCTCAAAGAGAAGACAAAAACCCTCAGGTTTTCCCACTTATTTTGGCCCTTGTTTGAATCTATTTGTTTATACAAAAGGCTAAAGAGTTAAAAGCATGCTGACTCTGAATTTCTTCTATTTTTTTTTTTTTTAACTTTTAAAATAGAGAAAATAGTACTTCCTTGACACTTTCCTCCGCGTATTTGGGTTGCAGGGCTGCCAATTTGTACTTCCTGTTCTTAGTCGTCCTGAACTGGGTGCCTTTGGTAGAAGCCTTCCAAAAGGAAATTACCATGCTGCCTCTGGTGGTGGTCCTTACAATTATCGCAATTAAGGATGGATTGGAAGATTACCGAAAATACAAAATCGACAAACAGATCAACAATTTAATCACTAAAGTTTACAGTAGGTAAGTGTAACTGGAGCTTCACTGAAGAATATATGTACATCTTTATATCATTTAGAAATGTGTTGATTTTTTTCCCTCCTAGGCATGACCAGTACCTTTTTTTTTTTTCTGTGTGGTTGTTATTGTTTTCTATGAATATTTCTTAAAATCCTACAGTGAACTTTAAGTCAGGTGTTGGAAAGAAAACAATAGCCTTTGTAGATCCAGGACTTCTATAACTTGTGCACAGTGAAATTGAAAGAGACCTCAATCCATAAGAAGGAGAACAAGCAAATTGTTTTTTAACATTAGATGTCATAATTTAGGATTAGAAATAAGATGAATTATGAAAAACAAGAGTAAACTTGAGTGGATATGAAAAATAGGTTGGGATGTGAAGAGAAGACAGGAGCTACCTATGGAGGAAAGGAATTTTGGAGAAATAAGAAAAGTGTTCCTTTTTATGCAGAGAGTGGAGGCAGCCCATCGCAGTAGCAGCAGTATCCATAGGAGGAAGTCCATTCAGGAGCATGGATATTATTAGAGACTTGCATTTTCAATATTTGTAAAATAAGTAGAAACTCTGTAACTAAACTCAGCTGAGGTGAGTTTGGTACCATGAGGTATCTTCTATGCAGCTCCTGAGTTTTTATTTTTAGATTATAAGTTAGTATTTAGGGAACAATATAGACATGCATGTCTTGTCTGCAACCTTATATGAGCCAGAGAGGAGCAGGCGAGGGAAGGCTTGCTGAAACCTGCAGAATTCTCAATATTGTTTATTATTAGACTTCAGTGGTTTTCACAACATTTGTTTTAAAGATCTATCAAGAAAACAAGAAAAGGAACATTTCTTTAAAAGATGATATGAGATTATGGGAATAATGAAAATTTAGTTCAACTTTTTTCTTATACTTGTGTTTAATTAAAAGAGAACCAGGCCAGGAGCAACAGCGCATGCCTGTAATCTCAGCAGCTTGGGAGGCTGAGACAGGAGGATGGCGAGTTCAAAGCTAGCCTCAGCAACTGCGAGGCATTAAGCAACTCAGTGAGACCTTGTCTCTAAATGAAATACAAACAAAAAAAAGAAAGAAAGAAAAAAAAGAAGAAAAGAAAAAATAGGGCTGGGATGTGGCTAAGTGATTGTGTGCCTCTGAGTTCAATCCCTTTTCCCTGCCCCCCACCAAAAAAAGAAAAATAAAAACCTGATGTATTCTGTTAAACAATGGAATAGTAGTATAATATAAGTTTGTAATTTGCATTTTAAAATCATAGAACATTTACAATAGTTCTATGAATCATTCATTAATATTTGATTACTTATAAAAATTCCAGGGATAAAGAGATGAAATGATTTTATAGGGAACAAAGTCCACATTTTGACAAATTATAAGATTATCCAGTTAAAACCAAATTTGTCAAATGAAAAGAATACTTATTATCTATTTTTATATATATTCTTATATATAAATAATTGCTGATTTTTTAAAATTTAATTCTTTTTTTAGTTGTCAATGAATCTTTGTTTTATTCATTTATATGTGGTGCTGAGAATTGAAGCCAGTGCCTCACACATGGTAGGCAAGCACTCTACCACTGAGCCACAACCCCAGCCCCAGTTGCTGATTTTTAATATGAGTTTAGAGTTGATAATATGTGTTTAATTAACTTTCTAAGTTCTAAAAAGTTCTTTCTAATCTTGGTAACTGTGCAGCTTTGGTGAAATTATATAAGCTTGCCAAATACCCACCTTCTTTGATTTTGAATGTAATCATAAAACAGTAAGCATAGTACCTAGTACTTTGTAATGGCAAGAAAAGGTTAGCCATCAGGACTACCATTACAGATCATTCACAATTAGCTAGAGCTTTTGCATGCCACATCATCAAGTCATTAAGCCACACTTGAGAACTTCTAATAACATCTTACTATTTTTTAGATATTCATATTGCCTAGTGGGAGACCTGGCATAACTATTTTTTTTTGTCCTTTTAGACATAGTCTAGATCTGTTGTAGATGATTTGCGCATAAACTGAATAATGAAATGCAATATTCTAGTCAATTATTTAAGGTCCATTCTAAGATATTTCTTCATGATTGTATTTCATAAGAGACTTGGGTGATTTTCTTTTCATCTATACTCTATGGACTTTACTTTTGTTTAGTGATATAGAAGAATATAGAGTGCTTATGTATTCTTCTCAAATTGTTCTTTGAATAATTATTATAAGGCTATAAAGAAATAAAGGTAGGCTATAAAACCAGGCATTGTTGATTTAAATATGCTTATATTCCTATGAAATGTAAAGAGTTCGTTTAGGAGAGTAAGTTATTTCTCAGAAAATTGAGTGTGAAAGTATAGAGCTATTAAACTTAGCAAGCTTTTGGAAGAAGCATATTAATATTTCTAGGCAGATAATTTGGTTCTTATTTGTAATATGCAGTCTTTCACAAATGCTTAATTTTTATGGGTAAGGATCATTTGAAACAACCAACACCGCGGCAGAAATTAAACATTTAAACCTTATTACACTCTAGAAAATGAGGAAACCTCATTTTCTTAAGACTGCCTTTAAATTGGGAGTCTTTATAAGGGTCTAGGTCTGTTTCAAGATAATAGAAATGTCTTGAAAATAACATTATTACTCATTTAACAAATTTGGGTGTCTTTTATATGGCAGGCAATGAGAAATTTAATTTGTGCTAGTCAGGTTTATGTTATCTAACACAATGTCTGAGCTAATCAAAACATTTTTTTAAAAAGTGTTTATGTAGGGACATAATTTTGAAAGTTTCAGTCCATTGCTTTTGGTCAGCCCCATTGCTTTTGGGCCTGAAGTGAGGCAGCACAGCATGGCAGGAACAAATGACAGAAGATACTGCTCACTTTCTGGCAGCCAGGAAGCAAAGAGAAAAAGAGAGAGACAGGGTCGAGGGTACAAGAAGTTGCTTCAAGGTGCACTCCAAATGATGTATCTTCCTCCCACTAGGAAGATACAAAGGTTCTACCACTTCCCAATAGTGCCATGGGCTGAGGACCAATCCTTCAACACATAGACCTTTGGGGACACTTAATCCAAACAATAGTAAGATTTAAATAAAAAAAAATATATATAAGGCCTACGCTCAAGGGACAGACACTATTTTCTGACCTTTAAAAATTACCATATTGTTCATCATTAGTGATTAGGGAAATGCAAATCAAGCCTACACTGAGATTTTATCTCATGCTAGTCGGAATGACAATCATCAAGAGTACAAACAGTAAAGCCAGGTGCAGTGCTGCATACCTGTAATCCCAGTGACTCAGGAGGCTGATGTAGGAGGATTGCAAGTCTGAGATCAGCCTCAGCAATTTATCAAGGTTTTAAGCAACTTAGTGAGATCCTGTCTCAAAAATAAAAATTAAGGGCTGGGTTTATGGCTCAGTGGTAGAGCACGCGCCTCACAAGTCTGAGGCCCTAGGTTTGATCCTCAGCACCACATAAAAATGAATAAGTAAAATAAAGATTTTTAAAAAAATAAATAAAATAAAATATAAATAAAAATTAAAAGGACTGGTGATATAGTTAAACGGTAAAGTGCTTCTGGGTTAAATTCCCAGTACCTACATAAATAAATGTATTAATAAATACTGCAGAAGATGTGGAGGGAAAAATAACACTTTTACATTGTTTGTGGGACTGCAAATTAGTACAATAACTATGGAAATCAGTATGGAGCTTCCTCAAAAAATTAGGCCCGGAACCACCATACAACCGAGTGATACTATTCCTCTATATTTATCCAAAAGAATTAAAGTCATCATACTACAGTAATAATATATACCACGGTTATAGCAGCATAGTTCACAACAGCCAAACTATGGAACCAGCCTTGGAGTCCATCAACAAACGGATCTATAGATAAAGAAAATGTATATATATATATATACACACACACACACAAACGAAAGTTGTTTTACTCAGCCATTAAAAAAGAACTAAAACTATGTTATTTCCAAGAAAATAACAACTATAATGTTATGTACAACTATAATTGTATATGTACAACTATAATGTACCAATAAAAATGTGGAAAAATTTTTAAAAAATATATAAACCAGTATGCAAAATTTAAATTACTAATAATAAATTTGTTGTTGATAGTACCTACTGTTAGCATTTTAGGATTATCTCATAAATCCATGGAATTCCATGATTCTTGAAATGAATGAAAACACCAGTGGCCTTCTATGTTAATTAACTTTATATGTGGCATTTTATAAAGTAGTGGTTCTTCACATTCACTTTATAGAATTTAAACCACATTCTATTTGGTGTTCATCAGAAGTAATGGGAGCTGGCAATAAACCTTAGTACTTGACAGAGTGGACTATGGAGCCCCATGCCTTGTTTCAAATACCAGGGTCACTAGGAGCTGTGTAACTTGTGTCACTTCACACATCAGGGTCAATATTTTGTAAAAAGGGGGGGGACCATAGTACATTCATAATACCTACCACAAACCACAGATAACAATTAAATGAGTGAAGGTATATAAAGCATCTCATAAAACCTAGCTGTTGTTGTGTCCAATGGTCCAATACTATTACTATTTGAGCCCGACATGGGTTTATACCTGTAATCCCAGCAACTCAGCAGACTGAGGCAGGAGGATTGCAGTTCAAGGCCAACCTCAGCAATTTGTCAAAGCTCTAAGTAATTTAGCAAGACCCTGCCTCAAAATAAAAAGAACTGGGAATTTGGCTCAGTGGTAAAGTAATCTTGGATTCAAACCCAAGTACCAAGAAAAAAAAAAAAAAAGGAATTTGAGATACATAGTTCATGCTCAATAGCTTCTACTTTCCCATATGAAAAAAGTTAAGTGGAAATTGGTTATATATCTTATATATTATAAATTATTTTTAGTGTTTACTAGAAAAATACCTTAAAAATCAAAATGAGCTATTTGTTCAAAATCCCATCCTGTTCTATTTTTGTTTTAGAAAGTAAGAAGTAGAAGCCCACATTTTCCTGTCTTTATCTTCCTCCCTCACTCCCCCTTACCAATTTCCCACCCCAGTGGAATCACTGTTAAATGTCAATGGCATCGCCTTCTCAGCTTCTTCCAATGCTGATGTAGCAGAACTGTTTAATATTTAACTCTTAAAGAGGAAAATAGGGCTGGGGATGTGGCTCAAGCGGTAGCGCGCTCGCCTGCCATGCGTGCGGCCCGGGTTCGATCCTCAGCACCACATACAAAGAAAGATGTTGTGTCTGCCGATAACTAAAACATAAAAAATATTAAAATTCTCTCTCTTCTCTCTCTCTCTCTCTCTCTCTCTCTCTCTCTCTCTCTCTCTCTCTCCTCTCTTAAAAAAAAAAAAAAAAAAAAAAGAGGAAAATAGACCTGGAAACTTTCCTGAAGAAGGGATTATGAGTACCATGTTTTGACCAGTGAGAGTTACCCACAGCACAAAAAACTAAGCAGACATAAGAACCTCTAATTGCGTATTTAGGCCCCAAGAAAAGACAATCCTCTTCCTAGTTTAAATTCTATATCCAGGAAAGAAACTTAGTCTGATTTCGCATGGACCAACATTTGTGAATGTTCAAAGTTAGGCAAACTTGCAGGAATCGTGGTTACTTAGTGTATAGTTGCCTTCATACTCTACACTCTCTCATGCCTCCTGTCATCGTTCCTCTGCCCAAGGATGGGCACCCTGACTGATGTGCTGTCCCTCCTCTCTTCACCTGATCATCCTTCAAAAAGATGCAGGACCACTCCTCCAGGAGTAAATGCCTCCCTCATCTGCTTCCATAGTAGCTCTGTTTACCTCTCTTGTATGAAATTATTGTTTGTGTTTTCAATTTTTTGACTATACATTTTTTACAGTGGGACCATATCTTCATCATTTTCATATCCTTAGCACCTCATATAACTAATGTCAGTATATGATATACTAATGTCAGTATATGTTTATTGATCTAGCTATTAGGAAAATCAGCTATTTTTTAAAATCCCCAAATGAATACCAAATAGGGAAAAATGACATGAATTCATTTGTAAAATTGACTTCATTTGAATTTTGTTCTAGTGTAGAATAAATAAAATTATTGATTACAACAATTTTACTTTTATATTTAAAGAAAAATAAAATTTCTTACCTTAATGTTCAAGTCTTGTCTTCCTTCCTTACATTCACAAATTCTCAACCAATTTCCACTTAGCTTTTTTACATATGGGAAAGTAGAAACTATTGAACATGATCTATGTATCTCAAATTCCTTTTTTTTTTTTTTTTTGGTACTTGGGTTTGAATCCAAAGTCACTTTACCACTTTTATTTTGAGACAGGGTCTGCTAAATTACTTAGGGCTTTGACAAATTGCTGAGTCTGGCCTTGAACTGCAATGCTTCTGCCTCAGCCTGCTGAGTTGCTGGGATTACAGGCATGAGCCACCATGCCTGGCTCAAATTCCTTCATATTATAATATCCAAATCTTGACCTATTTTTTTCCAACCTTAGATTAAGAGGGAAGTCACTTCCTTGTAATAGTAACCTGTCCATCTGTATTGTTAGTGTCATTCCTTATTGTTTCTCTATAGTCTCGACCAACTTCCTCTATTCTGTCTTCAAATTTGTTTTAGTACTTTAATTTTTAAAAATTTTTAAAAATATTTTTATTTTTTAGTTGTAGGTGAACACAATACCTTTTATTTTATTTTTATGTGGTGCTGAGGATCAAACCCAGTGCCTCACACATGGTAGGTAAGTGCTCTACTACTGAGCCACAACCCCATTTTCACTCTTTATTCCTCTACAGCTAAACTCTAGCAGTGTTCTACTCTCCCACTTCAGATTGTTCCCTGATTTGCTGGAGGCCACACTTTCTCCTTCACTGCTCCCTATCAATAATTACATGTTATCAGCAGACCTTGTAACCAGATCTGTAGGCACTTTGATTCTTTTTTTTTAATATTGTTTAGTTGTCAATGAATCTTTATTTTATTTATATATATGTGGTGCTGAGAATCGAACCCAGTGCCTCACATATGTTAGGCAAGTGCTCTACCACTGAGTTACAACCCCAGCCCATGATTCTTATGCTACAAGATACCTCTGTTCATAGCAGCTCAATTCATATATAGCTAAACTGTGGAAGCAACCTAAATGCCCTTCAATAGATGAATGGATAAAGAAACTGTGGTATATATACACAATGGGATATTATTCAGCATTAGAAGAGAATAAAATCATGGCATTTGCACATAAATGGATGGAGTTGGAGAATATCATGCTAAGTGAAGTAAACCAATGCCCAAAATCCAAAGACCAAATGTTCTCTCTGATAAGTTGATGCTAATCCAAAACAGGGACGGGGGGCTGGGGGACATGGAAAAATGGAGGAACTTTGGCAAAGGGGAGGGAGGGTAGGGAGGGTGCATGGGGGCAGGAAAGATGGTGGAATTATATGGACATCATTACCCTAGATATAAGTAAGACTGCATATAGGGTATGATGCTACATCGTGTACAGCCAGAGAAGTAAAAATTTGTGCTGCAGTTGTGTACAATGAATCAAAATGCATTTTGCTGTCATATATACCAAATTAAAATTTAAGAAAGATACCTCTGTGACCCTTAACTATGATTCCTTCCTAAAATTTTCTTCTCCCTTGATTTCTCTAGGATCACTTTCTCTTGGATCTTCTTCCACTTTTCTATCATCTTGAAATCTCTTTCCCTAAAGAACCTTTTATCCTTGTGTTCAACCCCAGGGCTGCAAAGACCCCATGCGTATTGTGTACTAATCCCAAAGAGAGAACTTGGAGGACTCAATGGAGTGGTTTTGGACATTTTATTATTCACTTGTTCCTCTGCAGTGGCAGGCCAGGATGCAATGGAGGGCTGTACCCTGCCTACAAGCTGGGGAAATATATAAGATAGGTTGCATGTCCACTGCAAGGTGGCTTTCTTAGATGTTTGTGAGTACATTTCTTTTCTTTACAACCTAGGTTACTTTGTTCAGATAATCTACCAAGGACTGGAGATAAGGGAAGTGGCAGCTCCCCATTTTCACCACATTGTTTTAGAGACCTTATCTCACTGCAAGTTTTCCTAGGCACTGATTTGTGGTTAACCCAACACCTTCCCTGGTACCAGTTGTTCTCTGTATACTTCCAATTCTGAATCTATATTCATGGGCATTAAATCAGAATGTTCAAACTGGTAGACATCTTTAACTGCATATCCCACTTCAAATAAAAACTTCTCAGAATGAATTTATTCCCTCTGTGATGCAGTTTCTTCCAAAATCTGAAACATGTTGGAAGGCAACATCAACCCGTCATACAAGTTAGAAACCATAGTGTCATTCTTGGTAACTCCTTTTCATGTACTAAGAAAACTTGGCTGTCTCTGGTACCTAAATATGTTCTGATTTTGTCTCTTGTTCATTTCTGTTGCTACTGCTTTCATTCTGATTGTCTTCATCCTTCTCTTGAATTATTTCCATAACTTTCCATTGGTCTCTTGGCCATTTCTACTGCTAATTCAGCTGACACCAATAAAATGTGCAGTGCTCCATTGCAGGAGTGAGCAAACAGAAGTAGCATCATACCCTTCTTGTTAAACTTTGTTGACTCTTCATTTTTCTATGGAACAGAATGCCTACACACAGGTATGGCATATATGACTGAACCTTCAAATATGATCACTGCCTATCTTTTGATATTCTATTACTTTTTTCCATGGAAGAATGAACTGGTATACATAGACTTTTAGGTAAAGTTTGATTTACCTAAGTCATTTATTTGCTTTTCTCCATAAACTAGCAAATTCTAGAGTCAAGGATTTCCTTTATTTGGATCAACCTGGTGGATTAGGTATTTAGGGAGACTATGTCCTGAAAACATACTTCTTCATATTTATTTTGCCCATTGAGGTGATATTCTTTAAATATCTAGTATAATTTGTAGAGCAGAAACCATGAAAATATTTCTCTAAGGTGGCATTTTCATTTAACCTCACAAATCAGTAATTGGTAACATATAGGTTATATAGCTTAAAATATAACTATCTACCAGGATTTTTTACATTGAATATGAATATTTAACCTCATAAATGTAATAGAAAACAAATAACTTTGCTTTTAAAATAAGTATAATTTTATGTCAAATACCAGTTCTTCATATATATCTAAGAGACAGTGAGGGAATGAGACAGACCTTTGAAACTATTGTTACTGGCATTTTATGTGAAATGCCAGTAACAATAGTTTCATTAGCTGATTTGACATTCTACCTTATGATGTCCTCATTTTATACTAAGGAAAATGCTTTATGGAGCATAAAAAAATGTCATTGGCCAGAAAGGTGTAAGAAGTTTGGATAAAGCTTTAACATAAATAGAGTATTTAAGGCAAGTAAACTTCAAAAGATGTGTCTTTCATCAAAAAAAAAAAAAAAAAGTACAGCATGAGAAAACTATACTTTGGCAAAGGATCAAATTTGCCATCTTCCTTTCTCAGAATCAGCTGTAGAATCAGGACTGGATCACTTTAAGCTGTACAGCCATCCCTCAGTGTCTGTGAAGGGAGGGAGGGGATGCTCAAATCCCTTATTTAAAATGGTATTATATTTGCATGTAGCCTAGGTAATCCTCCTGCATACTTTAAGTCATCTCTAGATTACTTATAATACCTAATACAATCTAAATGCTGTATAAATTGTTGTCATGCTACATTTATTATAGAATAATGACAAGAAAAAAGTTGTATATGTTCAGCACAACTTTTCATTTCTAGCAGTTTTGATGTGTGTTTGGTTGAATCCACTGAAATGGAAGGCTGATTTTGGGTCTATTCAGCGATAATTAGAGATGTTAATATGGTGGCATAATTATTTTTTTAAAAAATATTATATTTTATTTAATTATGCACCCTATCTGCCAGATGGGCAGCTCTCTGAGAGCAGATAATATGCCTTATGCCTTGTTAGGTTCCTGACCAGAGCAGCATGCAGGAATTGTTCTGCATGTAAATAAATGCATCTACTGTTAACTGTGATTTTATTAGAATTGCACTCAAAGGGTGTAAAGTTTCAAAATCTCACATGAATAAAGCACTGAAAACTATGTTTTAGTGGCTTAAGTAAATTTTCAGGTGAATCATTTGGGGAATTTAGGTTTTACCAATTGTGTAACTCCCCTTTTAGCATTTATTACGCTAAAATTCATCTTGATACTTTGAATATAATTTAAATATAAAGTAAAATTTTAAGAAACAATTATATATATTTTTGGTTTAATATTATTATTAAACTTTTTTTTTTCAATTTTAGGAAAGAGAAAATGTATGTTGACCATTGCTGGAAAGATGTCACTGTTGGGGACTTTATTCGTCTCTCTTGTAACGAGATCATTCCTGCTGATATGGTATTGCTGTTTTCCACTGATCCTGATGGAATATGTCACATTGAGACTTCTAGTCTTGATGGAGAAAGCAATTTAAAACAGAGGCAGGTGGTTCGGGGATATGCAGAGCAGGTAAATAATGTTTCTCAGCTGGCAATTTTAACTTTTTTTTTTCCCCAGAAAATAACTGAGCTCATTTCCACAGTACAGCAAAGAGATTTTTAAATTCATTCTTACCTAGAGAAAATAGAATCCCTAATGGTTTAATCCAGTTCCAGATATCAATGGACATTTACTATATTTTGTAGATAATAAGATAAAATGACTTTGAAGTTCAAACACTTCAGTATGGCAATCATGTTTTTCTTTTTCTTTTTTTGTTTTTTGGAACTTAATTAAAGGAACTTGAAAGACTTAATTTGCAACTTGGAAAATTACTTTGCAATAGGAATATGCACCTGCTAATTTGTTTTTCTTAATCTTAGATAAAGAAATCTTAGATTAATATCATATGCTTTGTTGATCATTGTTCCTAAGATCTATAATTATTTATATAACAAAGCCTTTCAAAATTTTTGGAGTTTCTCATAACATATAACTTCCAGACTATTCACTGCACTATGTTAAGGGTAGCAAGAACTTAAATAAGTTATATAGACATTATATAGAACTTATATTAATTTTCTAATTGACACAGTAGTTATATTAACATGAATTTGAATGAATCTCAGCTCTCCCATTAATAATTTGACGTTGAGAAAATCACTTAAAGACTTTATCCATCAGTTTGTTATCTTCAAATGGAAATAATACTTCATAGTATTATAAAAACTTGCACCACAGATCAGTTTCCCATCTCTTTTTCTGGAAGCAATTGAGATGAAGGATTTTAAAATTTTATGTTTTTTTTTTTTAATCTGAAATACTGTTATTGAGATTCCTTCATCTTATACCCATAAATTTGAAATGGTTTTAGTTTCCTAATACCCTTTTCTTTGGTAATTTTCTTCTTATCACATTGGGCCCATCTTTCCACCTATGAATTCCATTTAAATCATCTATTATTGATATGCCTCTGAGATTAGTGTTACTGTCATTTTTGTAAGCAGTCCTGCAACTTAGGCATTGGTAAAAGTTGTGCACAACTCAGAATTTTATTAGACTCCCAAATAGCTATTTTGAGGTCAATATCAGTTGATTAATCAGCACAATTTGGGTTCAATTAAGGATGAGTGCTCTGGAATCCAGTGATCTCAATTGTAATTTTGGTCTAAACATTTCTTTTGAGTACTTTCATAAATCAATGATCCTCATTGTGTTTCTTTCCTCATCTGATAATTAGGCTTAATTATAGTGCCTTCCTCTTGCAGTTAGAAAAAAGAAATTAGTTCAAATATTTAAAGTGCCTGATATAGATTCTAGTATATCAAAAGAACTCAAAAGATATTATTAGCATGTTAAATCATATAATCATTATTCAGTTTCTATGTTGGCTATAATATAGACATTAGTATTTTGAGCTACATCAATATCTATAGTATTCCTCTTATTAGCCAAACATCCATATAAAATAAAAGAAGTAAAATAAGGTTGATGTGGCTTGTCCTTAATGAATTATGCCTCGTAACTGCTGTGTTTTATAAAGGCATTTTGCTTGTGTATCCATTTTGCTTGTTTATCCATTTATAAGGCATTTTAAAACTATCTGTTTGATCCATTAAAAATTTTGTGAGATGTTGATGTCCTGCTTATTTTTAATTTATAAAACTTGGCTGAGATTGAATGCATATTTGCTCAAAGTGTCCCCATTCACATTTACTCTCAGAAACTACCTATATAGTTAAAGACCACACCGGAAGTATTTCCAGTGCCTTGTTAATTAGAGTATTTATAATTTCTAGTAGGGTACTGAATGGATTTCAATATATGATTTCATAATCTGCAGATGCTTTTTAGTAGTCTGGAATCACTAATTATGGATCCCATAATTATGTCTATACTGTCCTTTATTTGGGATTTTTTTTTTTTTTTTTTTTGGTACTGGGAATTGAACTCAACTACTGAGCCACATCTCCAGGCCTATTTTGTATTTTATTTAGAGACAGGGTCTCACTAGTTGCTTAGTGCCTCACTTTTGCTGAGGCTGACTTTGAACTCATGATCCTCCTGCCTCAGCCTCCCAAGTCGCTGGGATTACAGGCATGCACCACTGCACCCAGCCATCCAAGAAAAGCCTTAGTCCTATTTTAAGAATTGGTGAAAGTGATAAAATACTTACCTGTTATGGGTTTCATCTTCAATTCTTGTTTTGTGATTTCTAAAAAATATTTTTAGGATTCTGAAGTCGATCCTGAGAAGTTCTCCAGTAGGATAGAATGTGAAAGTCCAAACAATGACCTCAACAGATTCCGAGGCTTCCTGTGAGTGACACATGACTTACCTTTGTGAATGTGAATGGAATTGTACTTGGTTCAATAAAACTGTTGTGTGTTTACATCCTAGTTGAATCATTAAAGGCTGTAAATTTAACTACCTATAAAATTGGCTTATCTTAATAATTTGAGAAATATGTACTTCTATTCATATATATTTAAAACAGCAGAAACAACAAAACCTTGTTGTTAAAATCATCCTAGAATTGCTTGCATTGGTGTAAGAATATATCACATGAGCTCCTATGATATGCTAAAGTTTGGAAAGAAATATTAGGACAGAAGTGGTAGTTAAATGAAGTGCTAGGATGGTGTCCTTCTTCAGATTTAGAATAATAGGTAGACTTTTCTTGTTGGTAAAATGATACAGAACATGACTAACAAAGAATATGGGAATCCATGGGGACTTCCTGTGACAGTCACATCCCTTTGACAAAGGCAGCTAGAATTGGGGTTTAGAGAAATTTCAAGGTTGGCTTCTGCCACTTAAATTCTTCCGACTCCAAGCTAAATTATTTACTCTCTTTGATCCAGGTTTCCTAATTTTTCAAGGAGACAATGAGAACTACATCATAGTCATAAATTACAGGAAGAGAAACATTTCATACTCTGTTTTGAGACCAGAATTATACTCATCTCATTACCCTGACACCAAAAGCATGTAAAGACACTGAAGGGCAAACCAATAACCCTCATAAATATAGATGCAAACATTCTACACATAATTATACCAAATCCAATCAAATAATATATGAAGAGGATAATACGTCATGACCTGGTGGGACTTGTTCCAAAAATGCAAGATTGACTTAACATTAAACAATCAGAATAATTCTTCATATTATTGCAATTCACATTACATTATTGGTCCATATTAAGTAGCTTAAAAAACAGATAATAATTTTATAGATAAAGAAAAAGCATTTGACAAAATCTGACTTCTGTTTCTGCAAACAGGAAGTACAAGGGAACTTTTCTAACTGGCTTCATTCTTCATGGTGAAAGACTAATGTTTGTTCCTCAAGGTGAAGAACAAAACATGCATATTTTCTCTCACACTGCTTTTTTTTTTTCTTCTGGTTTTGTTTTCGTACTGGGGATGAACCCAAGGGCGCTCAACCATTGAGCCACATCCCCAGCACCTCCCTCACTTTTTTATATATAGAAAATGAGTGGATTGTATTGTGTACAAATCATACTCCAATAAAGTTAATTATTTTTAAATAATAAAAGACCTCATATAATACATCAGTTTTAGAAATTCACCATCACTACAACAGAGAATGGAATTAAAGTGGATTTTTAAGTGTGTTTTTCTTATTTTATGTTTTAAATTTGTTCTAATTAGTTATACATGACAGTGGAATGCATTTTGACACGTTGTACACAGATGGAGCACAACTTCTTCCTCTGGCTGAACATGGTGTAGAGTCACACCAGTAGTGTAATCATACATGTATATAGGGAAATAATGTCCATTTCATTCCACCATCCTTCCTATCTCTACTCCCTCTCCCCTTCCTTCACTCCCCTCTGCACAATCCAGTTCCTTTGTTCTCCCCACCTGCTCAGCCCTTTTTAATATTTTTATTTAGAGACAGAGTCTCACTGAGTTGCTTAGGCTGGGCTTTGGATTCCTATCCTCCCACCTCAGCCCCCGCAGGCTGCTGGGATTACAGGTGTGCATCACCTCACCCTGCCCTCTCACCGGTTTTATTTGAGATTACACTGGAGATTCTTTTTTTTTTTTTTTTTTTTATTGGTCGTTCATAACATTACATAGTTCTTAATACATCATATTACACGGTTTGATTCAAGTGGATTATGAACTCCCGCTTTTACCCCGTATACAAATTGCTGTATCACATCAGTTACCCTTCCATTGATTGACATATTGCCTTTCTAGTGTCTGATGTATTCTGCTGTCTGTCCTATTCTCTACTATCCCCCCTCCCCTCCCCTCCCCTCCCCTTTTCTCTCTATACCCCTTCTACTGTAAATCATTTCTTCCATTTGTATTCTCTTGACTTACCCCTCCTTACCTCTTATATGACATTTTGTATAACCCTGAGGATCGCCTTCCATTTCCATGCAATTTCCCTTCTCACTCCCTTTCCCTCCCACCTCTCATCCCTGTTTAATGTACATCTTCTTCTCAAGCTCTTCGTCCCTACCCTGTCCTTGTTTACTCCCCTTATATCAAAGGAGTCATTTGGTATTTGTTTTTTAAAGATTGACTAGCTTCACTTAGCATACACTGGAGATTCTAACTAGAAAATAAAAAAGGCCTCAACTAAGAAAGAAAGAAGTAGAACTGTCTTTTCTTCATAGATGAAGTAATGTTTGGATAAATTTGACAAAATACAAAAGAGCTGTACACTAGAAAACACTAAACACTGCTGAGGAAGATAAGATCTAAGTGAATAGAGAGATACATATTGTTCACGGGTCAGGACTCAACATTGTTATGAGTTTTTCCCCAAAATTGATCAATAGATTTAGTGTAATCTCAATCAAAATCTCAGCAAACTTTTTTTTAGAAATTAACAAGGTTATTTTAAAACTTATGCAGAGATTCAAAGAACTTATAATTAATAAAGCAATATTGAAAGAGGCGAAAAAGTTAAAGCTACCACTGCCTGATTTCAAGACTTATTATAAGATACTGTAATCTAACCAGTGTCTCTTGGCATAAAAATAAAATAACAGATCAATGGAAAAGATAATGGAGTTTAAAAATAGACCCACATGTTTACAAACAACTTGTTTTTCACAATAGTGCAAAGACAATTTAATGGAGAAAAATTATCTTTTTGCACAATTGTATAACTCTATATTTTAAAAATGAACCTCAATCTATACCTTTCACCAGTTACAAAAATTAATGAAACATGTATCCCCAGACTTAAATGTAAACTAAAATCATAAATGTGTGATTTGACATATAAATTTCTAGAAAACAAAAACGAGCCTACATTGTCAGAAAGCACAGTAGTGGGTTCTTTGGATGGGAAAGTTGTAAGGAGAGATTACAAACAGGCATGAGAAAATTTTGGAAAGTGATAGACATGTTTACCATCTTGGCTCTGGTGATGCTTTTACTCTTTAAATATGTATAGTTGACTCTTATGAATTATTCTCCAGTGAAATTGTTTAAAAATTTTAGAAAAAGAGTTACCATACAAGGAAGTATAGAATATAATAGTAGCCTCTGCACACGATAGTGGCATCTACACACACACACACACACACACACACACACACACACACAAAACGCACATTGATGTTATTGTGGTTAGTGTTACTGGAATTCTTCTGTGGTTGTATTTTAGATGGTCTTGTGAATTGAATTTGGACAGCTTCACTTCTTTAATCAGAAACATACTCATGAACCATCTCTCAGGATGAGACTTTTTCTAGGATCATTTCCTCAGGCTCAACCTGAGGTGAGCTAAGTCTTTGGGTATGCTCAGACAAGCTCAGACTTGCCCATGGCAAGGATACCCAGTTTAGCAATCTGGTCTGGAGCCTAGCACCCTGCACAGAGTCTGATCCAGAGCATGTATTTAGTTTTTTTTTTCTTTTTAATTTATAGGGCACTGTTGCCACACTGATTCTGATCCTGTGTCTCAAGTCTGACAGCTATCACTCTAGTCTGAACTCAACAAGTCACTCCAGCTTTCCAGGATTGGAGGCTGGCCTCCCTTTGTCAACCTCCCTTTTTCTTCCTTTGAATGCGGTGCTTCCTTAACAGAAACACTTGAGCTTCCTCTGCTGCACTGGACCCTGTCTTGCCCCAGAGCCCTTACCTAGTTCCAAGACCCTAGTTCAGCGTGCCATGTCATACACCTGAAAATTGTCACTTGCCTCTATATTCCTGGGCACTACATTTACCCACACTTTGGTGTTTGCCTTTGTGACAGGCTCCTCTGATGTCAGTTTGCTTCAATGTTGGCCACCTTGCTTTCTGATTACCTGACTTTTGAAATGGGCTTCCTCTTAGAACAGATTCTGTCTTCCCCAGTGATTGAAATGAACTTGATTTGCTCTGTTGATGTCTATCCTGGTGACTGACCCAACAATTTCTAGGGAAACATATAATAAGAGAATCAAGCCTAGTTGAATGCAGTGATTTTTCTGAGATTCACTGAGCTAGCTATTTATTGTAATCTTGCTTTGTGGCCTGTTTTCAGAATCAACTAAAATTGAGAAGGTCAAGCTTATTGCCTATGTGACACCTTCTTTAACCTTCTATGAGGCAAAACTGGTATCTTTCTTCCTATTTGTACCCACAGAAATCTCTGAGCTGAATATCAGATTACCACCATTATAGCTATCACATTTTCATTACTTTTAAATATTTATGTACCATACAACTCCTCTTAGATCATAGAAGCCAAAACTATGTTTATTTGCTGGGTACTTAGTCCATAATGTCACCGGTTCTTTGAATGGATAAGCATTGTTTTAGCTTTTTCATTACTGTGACTAAAAGACCTGACAAGAACAATTTTAAAGGAGGAAAAAGTTATTGGGGGACTTATGGTTTTAGAAGTCTCAGCTGATGCCATTCCTTGGCCGAGCCTTAAGGTGAGACGGAACATCATGGCAGAAGAGTGTGGTAGACGGAAGGGGCTCACATGATGAATAGGAAGCAGAGAGAGACTCCACTCACCAGATAGAAAATACATACCCCAAATGCAGACCCCCAATGACTGATCAGTTAATCCCATCATGGGATTAATACATTGGTTGAGTTAAGGCTCTCATAACCCAATCATTTCTCCTCTAAACCTTTTTGCATTGTCTCATGAGTGGCTTTGAGGGGACACCTCACATCCAAACCATAACAAGCACTCTGTGTGACCATTTGTGCTTCATGTTGAACCCTGAAGGTTTCAGACCTTCAGTGTGCCACGTCATTCACCTGAAAAATAAGGATTCCAGGGGGAATGACTAATCCCTTATTAAGGAACTTTGGAAATGATGGTTTGGTGGATTAAATCTGTTCCTATAAGGACTGCTGAGGGAAAAATTGCCACACTGATGAGGAGTGGCCTGGGTTTGCCTGGACCTGCATGCCACATGTAGATGTGAATGTTGGGTCTTAATTTCTTCATCTGTAAGACCAGGGAGCTAAAGTAGACTAAACTCAAGGGTACTTCTAACTCTGTCTCTTTGTACATAAGCTTGTACTTATAGAGAAATGTAGACAGATTCCTGATGGAGTTTACAAATATGAGAGTAAAATCTGTTTTCCTCTTTCTTTGTAGTATGAAAATTTCTTGGAAGAGTTGCTATTTACTTTTCTTTCTAATTCCAGAGAGCAAGGAGTACAGACATATGACAATGTTTACATATGTAAGAAAAAGAAGCAACAACTTATATACTGGAGTTTACTGCTTAGAAAACAATATAACTTTAATGCTGAAATTGAGAGGACATTTTCAAAATATGTGAAAAATAGTACTGTTTTATATGCTTGTTTAAATGTTCCAATAATTTTGATATATTTCTGTCACTATAATAGTTTAGTTAAGCAATCACTTTGATAATTTCTGAACTCTTTATTACAGAAATTTTCAAATATGCTAAAATAGAAGGAGACTGTAATGTACACCCAAGTACCATCACCCCAAACTTTCCTACTTCACAGTTTTTCCAACTTTGTTTCAATTGTCCTCTCACTTCCTTCACCATTCCTACATCACAACAGTTTACTGTAAATACTTCACTAAGCACTTATAGTAGAAAAGGACTTAAAAATAACCATAACCACGAACCCATTAACAAACCTAAAAAAAAAAAAAAAAAAAAAAAAAAGAACCGGCCTTAATCTCATCTAACACCAGGACTTTGTTCAAATTCCTCCACTATTCTCAAAAATAGTTCTTAATATTTGTTTTGGTTTAGTTTTTTTTTTTTCATTGTTGGGGATTGAATCCAGGGCCTTGTGCATGCTAAGGAAACATTCTACCACTGATCTACATCCCCAGCCCTAAATAATTATTTTATCCCAAACAGGATCTAGACAAGGTCTGAACCAGGCATGGTGGTGCACACCTATAATCCCAGCAGTTTGGGAGGCTGAGGCAGGAGGATCACAAGTTCAAAGCCAGCCTGGGCAACTTGGCAAAACCTTGTCTTAAAATTAAATAAAAAAGGAGTAGGGAAGAGGCTCAGCAGTAGAGTACCCCTGGGCTCAACCCCCCGTCCCCCATATGTGCTCTACATATTGTGTTTGCTATGTAAGTTTCTGAATTTCCTCTCTCAAAAAATTGGGTTATACAGCTTATAGAATTAATGACATGCTAGATTGAGCTGATTGCCTCCTCATGTTGAGTTCCTTCTCCCCCCTCCATTTTCCCTTCATGTCATTTACTTCTTGCATAAACTAGGTCATTTTGCCTGCAGAATTTACTAAATTTTAGAACATGGCCAACTACATTCTTGTAGTGATGTTTATTTAACATCTTTCCCTGTCCCACTTATGAAAAAAAATGGCTCCTCTCCCTAGAAAATATCAGAAAATAAAAGAAAAGAGAAAAGAAACACACACATACACAATATTGCATGTAATTTCAGAGGCTTCATAGATCCTTGGAAGCCCCAAGGTTAAGTGCTCTGATGGAAATCCATGGAGCCATAACTTCCTTTCCCATAAATCAGAGAACCATAATGCGTTCCCGCTGTCAAATGAGTATTGTCAGCCTTACATTTTCATTACAAAGTTCCCAGTCTTTTGCCTCAGTTTAAGCAGCCACTACTTATCATTGCCTAGAATGAATCTTGATTTTATCCACGTTGAAAACGGTGATTTTCTAATCCTACCAATGATTTTTCACTCATCAAGTACAAAGTTATCCTACATACAGTTTGTACTAGGAAAGTAAGGACCTTCATTGGAATATGCCTGAGTTCTTATAGTAATAGGTGATGACTGAGAGAAAACAGTGAGAGTTAGAAACCGACTGCAGCTTTCTCATAGGCACAACAGGGAACTGAAATCACAAATGCAAATCTGCCAGAGGTTTGAAATCTTTCCTGTGAACTGCCTAACTTGCTATTCTGTGAGGACCATGATTTTATTTTTATATCCTCACGTTTGCCATTTTAAAATAAAATTGTATGATGTCTTTCTTATAGAGAACATTCCAACAAAGAACGCGTGGGTCTCAGCAAGGAAAATTTATTGCTTAGAGGATGCACCATTAGAAACACAGAGGCTGTTGTGGGCATTGTGGTTTATGCAGGTTGGTTGTGCTCCTAATTTTCATCACTGTCCCTTCTGTGCTTTTCTATAAGTTTGCATTTTTCATTGACTCACAATGCTTGGTATGGAACCAGAAAGTCAACTTTGTCTTGCTAAACTCATCAGTAGTCTGATCCATTATTCTAAATGGATCTTAAATGCAGACTACACGGCCAAAATGTATTAGGTAACTATGTTTTATCACACGGTCTTCCAGAGAGATTTTTAAGCGTGATACTTGCTACCTGATTTTATTTATGCATCTTCTGACATACCATGTTTCCTTCACAGGCCATGAAACCAAAGCAATGCTGAACAACAGTGGGCCAAGGTATAAACGCAGCAAATTAGAAAGAAGAGCAAATACAGATGTCCTCTGGTGTGTCCTGCTTCTGGTTATAATGTGTTTAACTGGGGCAGTGGGTAGGTAAAATTCAATTATGTACTAACATCTTTTCAGCAAGATATCAAGTACTTTTATTCCCCCCAAAAGTATTACTTATGAATGTGTCTTCTATTAGGGAGTTTTTTATTTGTCAATAATTTTTTCCTCATAGGTTCATCTCTCTCAACCTTTGTCATGAAAAACATTATTGTTAACTATATTCACTTACCTTTTGCTGTAGTATTGAAGACTCCTGGGAAAAGATTTAGAGAGAAGAAAACAGAGACAGCACTTTGAATTTGACCTTTTTTCCAAAAACAAACAAATGGTATTAACCACAAGGAATACTCTCACCCGACCTTCTTGAGGAATAGAGTTCTATATTTATATAATATTTATGTTGCATTCTTCTGATTTCTGTGTTCTTTTGAAAGGTCATGGAATCTGGCTGAACAGATATGAAAACATGCCCTTTTTTAATATCCCGGAGCCTGACGGTCATATCATATCACCAGTGTTGGCAGGATTCTATATGTTTTGGACCATGATCATTTTGCTACAGGTAATTTACATCAGGCTTATCAAGGAATTTTAAGGTCTTTGCTTCTAATCCAGCTATGCTCAGCTGTCTTCACTTTCTTTAAACAATTTTAACATTTTTTAAATTGTTTGGGTCTTCTTAGGTCTTGATTCCCATTTCTCTCTACGTTTCCATCGAAATTGTGAAGCTCGGACAAATATATTTCATTCAAAGTGATGTGGATTTCTACAATGAGAAAATAGATTCTTCTGTTCAGTGTCGGGCTCTGAACATCACTGAAGATCTTGGACAGATTCAGTACCTGTTTTCTGATAAGACAGGAACCCTCACTGAGAACAAGATGGTTTTTCGAAGGTGTAGTGTGGCAGGATTTGATTACTGCCATGAAGAAAATGGTGAGTGTGGGTTTTTGTACGAAAAACATCTGTAAAATTTGTCTCTTTTTTTTTCTCCTTTTTTCCCAAGTCATTTAAATGTCTGATAATTCTGGCATATATTTAAGAATGGGTACTTAAACTCATCCATACTTAACTATACACTACGTTCCTGTTCCTTTAAATTTTACTAGGTACTAAGAGATATACTAAGTGATACAGTGATGTAAACACTAAATGATAAACTGATAAACTAAGTGAAATTATGATAAAGATACTCAACATATATTTTGATTGTCACTGTATCATTTAGTATTTATATAATTTGCTTTCATTAAGTATTTCTTAAGTTGTAGTATTTGTATTATATATTTAGTGTTTTTATCATTTTGAAAATGTTTATATTTTTTACAAATTTGCAATTGTTATATAATTTAGTATTTGTACCATAGTATCATTCAGTATTTTTTTTGTCATTGGTATAATCTAATAAATACAAAGTAAGCACTTTACAAGTAAACTACTAGCAGAGGTGAAAGGTAGCACTTGGGAGGGTGATAATGATATTACATTGTAGATACTTTTGAATGTCTGACAAGCTATGGACCATCTCTCTAACAAATATCTTGAAAATAATTCTAAATGAATAAATAAATTATAAAATAATTCTAAATGAATAAATCTTCTAATGAGATTTATTCACCAGTTTTCTCCTCATCCCATCCTTTGATGCATAAGAAGAAAACACAAAAACAAAACAGCTGAAAGAAGAGGAAATGTTGGGGACTGGCTTCCTAGAATGAGTTGGGAAGGATTCCTTTCCCTTCTATTTCATCAAAATGGACTTTTCTTTGTTGGAAGACTTTTTTTTTTTTTTATTGGTCGTTCATAACATTACATAGTTCTTAATACATCATATTACACGGTTTGATTCAAGTGGATTATGAACTCCCGCTTTTACCCCGTATACAGATTGCTGTATCACATCAGTTTCCCTTCCATTGATTGACATATTGCCTTTCTAGTGTCTGATGTATTCTGCTGTCTGTCCTATTCTCTACTATCCCCCCTCCCCTCCCCTCCCCTCCTCTTTTCTCTCTCTACCCCTTCTACTGTAAATCATTTCTTCCATTTGTATTATCTTGTCTTGCCCCTCCTTTCCTCTTATATGACATTTTGTATTCTCATTGCTTATTATTCATGTATTTAGGTTTTGTATATGCTCTGGGTTCAATTTTGATAGGTTATATGTATCTAAAAATTTTCTCATTTCTTCTAGATTTTCCAATTTATTGGCATATAGCTTTTGAAAATATTCCCTAGTATTCTTTAAGTTTCAGTTGTCTTTGTTTTTGCCTCTATTTTTTTTTTTTTATTTGTGTCTTTACTCTCTCTCTCTCTTTTGGTTAGTTTAGCTAAAGTTTTGTCTATTGTGTTTTATCTTTTCAAGGTACCAACTCTTTGTTTCACTAGTACCTTATATTGTTCTTTTAGCCTCTATTTTTTTCTACTCTCAACTTTATTATTTCTCTCTTTCGACTGATTTTGATTTTGTTTGTTCTTGTTTTTCTAAGATCTTGAGGTAGGTGGTTAGGTCATTTATTTGAGATCTTTCTGAGATTTTGGGGTTTTTTCTTCTTTTTAATGTGGGCACTCATTGCCATAAACTTTCCTCTTAGTAGTGGATTTATTATATCCTAGAGGTTCTGGTATGTTCTATTTCCATTTTCATACTATTTTAGAAATTTAGTATGAAATCTGTAGTTATTCTTGCCGTTGATTTCTAGTTTCATTCCATTAAAATATGATAGGATGCAAGAAATTATTTCACTTTTAAAAATTTGTTAACATTTGTTTTGCGATATATGATATATGATCTATTTTGGAAAAAGTTTCACATGCTAACAAAAAGAATGTTTATTCTGCAGCTGTTGGATGGAATATTTTGTAGGTGTCTGTTCAAAGTTCATTTGATCTGTAATGTAATTCAACTCTGATACTTTTTTGTTGATTTTTGTTGTTATTTTGTTTTAGATGATCTATCTATTGGTGAGAGTGGGATATTGAAGTTACCCACTATTATTATGCTAGGGCCTATCTTTCTTTTATCTTTAGTAGTGTTTGTTTTATATAATTGGGTGCTCGGTATTCAGTGTACATATTTATAATTATTACAACTTCTTGATGAATTTTCCCTTGATCAATATGTAGTGACCTTCTTTGTCATTTCTAATTGATTTATACTATTTTGTCAGAGATGATTATACCCATTCCTGCTTGTTTTCAGGTTCTGTTTGCTTAAAGTATCATTTTTCTTCCTTTTACTTCAGTGTGTGTGTGATTTTGCAGGTGAGGGAAGTTACTTACAGGCTCCCTATTGTTGGGTCTTATTTCTTAATTCAGTTAGCAAGTTGCTCTTTTTTAATTGGAGATTTTAGACAATTTGCATTCATCATTATTATTAAAAGATATGTTATTGTTCTTGTCATTTTGTGGATTTTCTTCTGAGATAAGGATAGTTGAATATATTGGACATTATTACCCTATGTACATTTTGAATATTACGTGTTCATTCTTTCCTGTGTTATTCACCTTAACATTTGATTATTTACTATATTGATTATGTTTGATTCTTTCCTATTTTTTATTTTCATTTTCTACTCTTCTAATGAGATTTATTCATTCTTGTTGTCTCATGATTGTTAATCTTTTTTTTTTTTCTTCTGGGAGTAGAATTTCCTTAAATATCTTCTGTAACATTGATCAAATAGTCGTGAATTCCTTTAGTTGATCCTTGTCTTGGAATATCTTTATTTCTGTTTTATTCTGAAGGAGAACCACATTGAGTATAGTAATCTAGTTTGGAAGCTATTTTCTTTCAGGACTTAAAATATGTCATTTCATGCCTTACTGATATTTAGAGTTTTTGCTGAGAAATCTGCTATTATTCCAATGCATTTGCCTTTAAGTCTGAGTTGGCACTTCTCTGTTACAGCATTTAATATTTTTTCTTTTTTTTTTTAAAGAGAGAGGTGAGAGAGAGAGGGAGAGAGAGAGAGAGAGAATTTTTTTAAATATTTATTTATTTTTTAAATTTTTGGCGGACACAACATCTTTGTATGTGGTGCTGAGGATCGAACCCGGGCCGCACGCATGCCAGGCAAGCACGCTACCACTTGAGCCACATCCCCAGCCCTAATACTTTTTCTTTGTCCTGTACTTTTGACAATTTAATGTGTTACCAAGAGGTTCTTTTCTGGTCCTGTCTAGTCTGGTTCTAAATGTCTGCTATTTCTGAATGTTCACGTCTTTCCCAAGACTTGTAAATTTCTCTACTATTTTGCTGAATATGTTTTTTATGCCCTTAGCATGTATCTCTTCTTCCTTTAATATGCTGATTATTCAGACTTTTGGTCTTTTAATGGTGTCCCAGATATCTCTATGTTCTCTTCATTCTTTTCTATTTTTTTCTTTATTGCTGTCTGAAGGTACTATATTTACAGAGTTATTAAGATTCAATATTCTTACTTCTGATTAATCTAGCCATTGTGGAGGATTTCAACTGAGTGTTATTGTTGTGTTTTTTTTTTTTCAATCTGACTTATTGAGCTTTTTATTTCCAAGATTTCTACCTGGTTCTTTTTTAAAATCTCTATTTCTTCATTGAATTCATATCATGAATTCTTCCTTACTTTTTTCAACTGTGTATATGTATTTTCTTGGATTTCATCAAATGTTTTTAAAATCATTCTTTTGAATTCTTTGGCATTTTTAGCTATGTCAATGTCTTTGCCATCAGTTACTTGACAATTATAAACTACGGGAGGTGTCTTGTTGCTTTTTTTAAAAATATTTCTTACATTTCTGTGTTGAGATTTGCACGTCTGTTGTGATGGATATCTCTTTTACTTTTATGTGAATGCCTTCTAAGTAAGCAGCTTCTCCTGATGATGCATCCTGAGATATTGGTTTATTGTGTAATGTAAAGTTTAATTCCAATTGGACTTCTTAGTATAGTGTCCCTGTAGCTTCTTTGACTAACATTAATGGATTTTAGCACAATGTGTACCATGGAAGAGTCTGAGAAAGCTACTTTTCTCTGTAGGTCTTCCAAGAGTGTGGTAAAGGAGAGTATATGAAGGGCACCCTCTGTGGTTACTTCTATAATGGGAATGGAACCTCTGTCTGGTATAGGGGGGTTTCCTCTGGCTCTGTTGACGTTGGCTGTTATTTTAAAACAATTCTGCTACTTGATGTTCAGTTGTGATGATGGCCTGGAGCTTTTATTCTCTATTAGACACTGGTGTAGCTCTAACTGTCACACAAGGAGAGGTGGAGTCAGGATCAAACTCCCCTCCATGTCTTTTTAGGCTCTGTATCTGTTGGACAGAGTAAGGGCTGGAGGTTCTTCACACACACACTCTTTATTCCATTGAGGTATTTGTCAGGTGACTAGCAGGAGTGATTTGGGATGAGGTTAGTGAGAATACCTCTTAGCAGCTTTGCACACTGGAACTAACTTGGATGGAATACAGAACTCTGTCTAGATGATGATTGTCTCTAAGACTGTTTAGGCCATATACCCTGAGAGCATGGTATGACCTTCATGAGTCACTGAGCTAAAGCAGAATGAAGAACTCCCCAAAGATTTCCTTGGGATCCTTTTGCGCTGTGCATGCAGAGGGCAGAAGTAAAACTGGCTTTACAGCATGGCCCCATATGCCTCCAAGGGTAGAGAGAGCCTATGGGGTCTCAAAGATCTGCACTGGTGGGTATGGTGGCAGGTTCTGCAAGATCCACTGCCCACTATTCTGCTATATAGATTTGATAGACAGTACTATAGCTAAATAGGTGCTATGTACCTCTATAATGCATTTGTGAGGTTACCATTTCCTAGAATTATTTAACTAGAGTCTCTGTTTACAGGAGGGGTCTTGCATCTTGCAGTAGTAATGTTTCATAAAGTACACAATGGGAAGCACTGCACTATTTTTTGTATGTATAACATTTAAATATTTGTATTTGTAACATTTAAAAGGGCTAATACTAGCCATCTTCCACCTTAGTCCCTGAACATACACTTTCTTGCCCAAGGAAGTACTTCTTTTATGTTTCCTCAATGCAGAAAAGATACCAAGTGACTAGAATTAAGTGTTATCCTTACTGAAGTGTAACAGATAAGATATTTGTTTGAGAACCATAGAGTCTCGCACTACCTCCAAAAGGTGCCGACTTTGACTATCAACACTTTACTACTGTAAACACATCCAGAGCTTCTGATCTCTTTTATGCAACTGTTTTAAAAACAAGCACATATGCCCGTGTGTGTACACTGGGGGTAGTGGTAATGATAAGAACCAGCTTTTCTTTCCCCAGAACTTAATTCTAAGATATTATTTTCATTGAAATGTAATACCTGTGTTTTTGTGGTCAATACTTCTGGTTTTTTGAGCAAAAGTATCACTAGGAAATAGCCTATGAGGAACATTGCTGCTTGGAAATAACCTTTTATACACATTGCAACTGACAAAACACATCTGACAACAGCATGACATATTTTCAGACCTTTTAACCTGAAGTGTAGTCGTGAACTGGCAGCATCAGCAACACCTGGCATGTATTACAAATGCAGAAATTCAGGCCCCCTTCAGAGCTTCAGTTAAAATCTGCATTTTAATAATATCCTGAGATAATTCATGATGGCATACATATTAAAATTTTAAAAAACCCCACTCCTTTGAAGAACAACTGAAAAAGAATGCCATTTTAAACTATAAGCTTCATTTTAGGAGAGTTTTAGATTTACAGAAAAGTTATAAGGACATTAAAGAGAGTCTAATATACCCTGGTTGTTAACACTCATTATATGATATGTCTGTGATAAGTTTTGAGCCAATATCGATACATAATTATTCACTGAAATTCACACTTTATTAGTTTTCTTAGTTTTTACATAATCTCCTTTTTTTCTATCCTTGAATCCTATCTAGGATGCCATATATCCTAGGCTTGACAGCTGCTCAAATTTTCCTTCTTTTCGATGAACTTAACAGTTTTGAGGGGCACTATTCTGGCATTTTTTTAGAATGTCTCTCAGTTTGGGCTTGACTGGAGAGTGCCTTTATAAGGTACACTCTGTGAATCTGTTGTACATGGAGGCAGTATTGAGCATTTACCAAGAAAAGGATTTTAGAGTCAGATCTCCTAAGCTTGAATTCCATTTCTATTACCTACAATCTGTGTGACCTTAGGCATATTATCTAATTTCTATGAAATTTAACAAAAATTATCAATGAGGGAATCTACTTCATTGAGTAAAAGGATGAGATGAGATAAGGATAGTTGAGTGAATTGGACATTATTACTCTATGTGCATAAGTGATTATGTACCAGTGTGATTCTACATCATGTACAACCAGAAGAATGAGAAGTTATACTCTATTTATGTATGATGTGTCAAAATGCATTCTACTGTCATGTATGACTAATTAGTACAAATAAAAAAATCTTTAAAAAAAGAACAGAACATGGCGTAGAATAAGTTCCCCATCAGTATTAGCTGCTATGATTATTATTCTTATGATACCAAAAGCTTGATCCTTGTCCCTGATGTTGACCCAATAAAAAGGACAAAATTTTGAGATAAAGGAAAAAGAAGTTTTATTGCTTTGCTAAAGAAATTGAGAAGCACAGGGGACTCCTGTCCCAAAGGCTGTGACTCTCCTTGTCAAGGGGAACAGAGGACTTTTTAAAGAGGTGATTCAAAGTCTATACTCTAGCTGTGCCCCCTCAGGAGTCATAATTTATTTGTAGCCTTGAGAGATAGCTGTCTTTTAGATCTGTAGGTGCCAAAACTGGATTCGCAACTTCTTCATTTCTGTGAGTCAAAGGACAGATAACTCAGCCTAGGCTGGGAAGAAGGTTAATTCTACTTCCACCATGATTAAGGAGCAAGAGAGAGAAAAGAGGAAGAAGAAAACATGTCAGTTTTAAAATAAGCCACAGTGGTGGAAAAGCAAGTGTTATATTCAAAGCATGAAGTGGACCCTTGTTATATAATTACTGATTATTAAAACAAGAAATTCATCTGTCTCTTAAGGAGCTAATGGCCCAATGTGGGAAGACGATGTGTAAATATAAATTTATCATGCTAATTATAAGGTTAAAGTTGGTATTCTTATTCTATATTGTTTTGATTTTTCAGGCGGTCAATTTTGGAGGTGGATTTTATACTGATTAAGATTTGTTGTCTTGAGGCAGGATATCCGAAATTTTTGAAATGCTAAAAATGTATGGAGAATTGGTTTAGAACAAGAAGTTTGGGTATCAATGATAGGTCGATGATATGGTTTGGTGGAGATTGTCTACAGCAAGTGAACATTGGAATGTGGGAGATGTTTGGGAAATTAGTTAATAGAGGAAGATTTGATGGAGGATGTGCAGATGATACAGTTGAATGGAGTTTATTTGAGTATGCTGGTTTTGGTTCCATGAAATGCACATTGAAAAGTATGACAAACTTTTTGCTTATAGTCTCTTAACCATTTCTTCAAGATATGAAATTAATGCAAGTTATAAGCCATAAGTAAGTTTTATGGTATTAGTATGGTCTTAGGGAGAATGGGAAAAGAAGATAGACTAGGGTTTAAAACAATAAAAAAGTAGATCATTTGATACCTAACCAAGGACCTACCTCAGACACAGAATAGATTACACACATGAATGTTTCCTCTGATGAATCAGAATGCAAGAATTCCTGGCCTGTTTTGAAGCATTTGTGGAACTAAATAGTACCTACTTTAAGAGAAAGATTAAAAGTCTTCATTACCATTTAGACAGTTTTCATTTTGTCAATATGATAATGAATCTTTGCTTCTCATACCCAACTTTTGTAAAATTTTCACTGGACCCTGAAGTATAGCTCCAGTAGCTTTGTTTTCTGAATCACACTGTAAGTTTCCAGCTCTGTGGACGTCTCATAGCTTTTCACAAAATGATTCAAGATCGAGTCATTCTTTGTCTTCCAAGTTCTACTCCTTCAGTTGTTCTGGTTGAACAAGTTTATCTTACAGTACTAGCTGAGCTGCCTGACATCATACTACACAGTGCATGATACTGATTTCCCTAATGATGGCCAGGAGAAGGTACATGATCATGAATTATAGCTTTTAGTTTTTTTAGATTTTGAAGCATTCTGTTTATTTTTAAAATGACTTTGCATCATCAGTACATTTTTTGAGCTACTCAAGGACTTGTTAATCTCAAAACTGTTGGCATTTGGGCTGGGTTACTTTGTCGTGGGGTGTTGTCCTAGGCATTGCAAATGTTTATAAGGATCCTTAGCCTGTACCTACTAAACACCAGCAACCTGCCTTTCTCAGTGAGGACAACCAAAAGTGTGGACAGCAACTGTGAAAAGTCCCCCAGGATACAAATTTAGCCCATGTTAAGAAACACTGAGCAAACCTATTAGATACAAGTCAAAACAAAGAGGCTATGATGTGTCGATACTTGTACTGGCTTTGGAATTAGAAAGATCTAAATTCAAATATCAGCCCTATCTTTAATCAGTGGATTAACCATAGTTGGGCAACTTAATCCTTATGGGTGATTATTATTATTATTATTTTAGTTGTAGATAGATACACTATTTTTATTTTACTTATTTATTTTTATGTGGTGCTGAAGATGAAACCTGGTCCCTCACACTTGCTAGACAAGTGCTCTATCACTGAGCCACAATACCCCCCACCCCACTTTTTGGCATTTTATATATACATGGAATATAACTTATTCTAATTAGGACCCTATTCTAATTCTTATGGTTGTACATGATGTGGATTTACCCTGGTCGTGTATTCACATACAAGGGTAGAAAAGTTATGTCTGATTAATTCTTTCCTATTCCCTCCCCCCATCCTTTCCCTTCAGTCTCATCCAATGGATTTTGATTCTTCCCCTCCCCACCCTCCCTTGTTGTGGGTTAGCATCCACATAACAGAGAGAACATTAGGCCTTTGGTTTTATGGGACTGACTTATTAAGCAGTGATAGTTCATACCAGATGATATTATTTTGAAAATTAAAAAAAAGAAAAAAAATATACATACTGTACATGTCCATGCATATTTATGACCTAGCCAAATGCTTGATCAAAGAAAATCTTCAATACATGTTCCTACCCCACAACTTTCCATTGATGCTAGTGATATTTTATTCATATATTTATTTATGATCTTATTAATAAATATTGGAGTAAAAAACATGGAGTCATTGAAGTCAAACAGGGGAGATTGGCCATGTAAAAAAAAAAAAAAGGGATGTTGGCTGTATTAAAATTGGCCATATTAACATATATGGCTAGATTTTTTAGAAACAGTATATTGTTAGGGCTAAGTGATTGGCTATGGAGTTCAGTAGACCTGGTTTAAAGACTAACCCATACCACTTCTAAAATGGGGGTACTAATGGTACTTACTCAGAGGACTGTTATAATGATTAAATGAAACCATCCCCTGGTACATAGTAACTTTTTGTTCATGAAAAGTAAAAAAGTCCAGCAGTGGCTTGGCTAAGAGTTGATACAATTATAGACTTTTTCATTGAGAAACTGGTATTTGAATCAAGTCTCTGAAGGTGTTTAGGATTTCCATCAGTCAACAAGACAAAAACAGGTATTCTAAATAAGGGCATTGATGAGGATGGAGGAGATCAGAATCTTTCAGACACAATTAGTGGATTGGTTTTACAAGCTGAAAGATCATATAAAGAAACATTCTGTAACATTTAGGCAGAACATACAATAAACTTCCATAATTTGAATAGATATTAAAGTCATCAAACTGCAATGGTTCATTCCAAAATGTTTGATTATGAAAACAGAGGCCAAGAAAGAGTGGGTGTTTTGCTGAAAGCCACTTTGTCATTAGAAGAGTTGGTACTAGAATCTAAGATCACCATTTGCCTCTTAGCTACCTCTTCTTACCCTTAAAAATATACAATAAGTAGAATATGAAAACATTCTTAATTTTCTAAAATAAATTTCCCCAAATCATACTTTGTCTACTAAGTGAACTTAGGCTGAAAAGAGACAGTCAGCAATCCCCAAAGCATGAATTTATTGATTATGTACTCTATATTCCAGACACTGGTTGCAATGATAAATATGCAAAAGAGACATTCTCTCACAAGGCTTCTACTGGAGAAAATAGTCACAAATACATGAAATTTTTAATCAAAAATATTAAACAGTATTAAGAACTTTGCAGAAAATTAAAATAGGGTTCTATGATACAGGATAACTGGATGGATATTTTGAATTGGATGGCCAGGCTAGAGCTCTGTAAATGGGATTTTAGAGTCTAGATCTGAACGACATAACCCTGAAGTTCAGGAGCAAAAAATTTCTAGTCAGTGGGAGCAACTGCATATAGCCCTTCAGGCTGCTTGCAAACTTTCAAAATAAAGAAAAAAAGAGTGAGTCTGGATTTTAGTAGGAAAGTAGAAGGAAGGTCAAGAAAGAGAAGTCAGAAGAGGTCAGATCATTTTTGAGTTAAGTGGGCCAGTATATGAAGTCCAGATTTTATTCTAAGTAAATCATGAAGCTGGAGAGTTTTATCAGGAAGCAATTGAAGTGATTGATCTGCTTTATCTTACAGGAAGGTCACTTTAGCTACTATTTGGGGAGTAGATTTCGGAGGGGCAGGGAGACCACCTTGGAGACTATAGCACTAGTCCAGTTGAGTGGTAACAGTGGCTTGGACTAAGGTATGGAAATGGAAAAAAGTCTAAATATTCAGGATGTATTTTGGATATAGAGTAGACAAGTGTTGGTGATACTTTGCATCTGGGGAAGAGGGGAAAAATCCAGGAGACTCCTAGAATTTCGGCTTCAGTTACCAGACAGAAAGTTAGGTACTATTAACAAGAATGGAAAAGACCAGAGGAAAGTTTGGGAAGGAACGAAAGGAGTTCTATTTTAACCACATTAAATTAAAGTGATTATTTTTCATTTAGTCAATAAGTCTCTATTGCATACTTATAAGACACTGCTTTGGACTCTAATATATTAACAAAATACAAAGTTCTCTGCCCTGTTATAGTTTATATTCTACTGGATGATTCAAAAGATTAAGATTGAAAGATATATAATGTGTCAATGATGGTGAATGTTGGGGTAGGATCTGTAATCAATACTGTGGTCTGATATAGTAAGTCTTTAATGACGGAGGTGTATGATGGGAGACTTGAAGGAGGTGAGGCAGTGAGCCATGCTGATAATCTGCTGGAAGAGACTTGTAGACATCCAAGTGGAGGCCAGAGCTGAAGGTGTGGGCTTAGAGGTCATACGTGCAGCGATTCTTTTTCAAATATGGAACCAGATGAGATTCTCAAGAAAGAGTGTCTAAGTGGATAAGAGAAGGAGCTTCTGCAGCTTGTTAATATTTGAGAAGAAAGATGGCAGGAAAAACTAACCAGGACTAGCCAGTTAAAGTGAGAGGGAAAACAGAGAAGTGTGGTGTCAGAAAAGCCGAAAGGAACATTTCTTATGGAAAAAAGTGATCAATTCTGGTAGTTATTACTGAGGGCTCAAATGAGACAAGGATAGACACATATGACCTTTTATTTATTTATTTATCAATGGATAGATGGGAACAGAAAGTCCTGAAATAGATTGGTTGAGGAGATAGGTATAAATAAAAGAGGAAGAGTTACAAAGATGAAAGATGAAGACCCTGAGGTCAGAGGGAGGATCTAGAACACAGGTGGAGGGTATCTCATGTGAACATGAAGAGATGCTTCCTCCATAGCAGTAGGAAGAAAGGCAAAGAGTATGGATGCAGATGCAGATAAGTTGTCAGATCTGATGATGAAAAAAGAAGGGAGTTCCTATCTGATTGTTCCTACTTCTCCCATCAGGTCTGGAGTAAGTTTATTAACTAAGGATACAAAGTGGGAGATTTGGAGGCCAGTTTGAAAGGGGAAATGGTGTGAAATAGCTGTTTAAGTAACTACCTGACATAGTCAACTCATAAGTTTGTTCTGCTTTTTATCCCTCAGCCAAGAGGTTGGAGTCCTATCAGGAAGCGGTCTCTGAAGAAGAAGAGTATGCAGACACCCTCAGCAGTTCCGTCAGCAATATGGCAAGACTGAGAGCCCACAGCTGCAGGACAGTTCATAATGGGCCTTTGGGAAGCAAACCTTCAAATCATCTTTCTGGAAGTACTTTTGCTGTAGGAAGTGGAGAAGGAGCCAATGAAGTGCCTCATTCCAGACAGGCTGCCTTCAGTAGTCCCATTGTAAGTGTAAACTCATGACCAGAATTACACATGCACAGTGTTTAAGGGAAGAACAGCCTTGTACTGACAATTCAGCCAAAGATTGTTCTACTTTCTACTGAAGAAGAGACTACATCATTATAGTTCTGTGTGATTATGACACATAATAAGTATAAACAAATAATATTACAACTTCCCGATTTTTTGAAATAATTCAGTGTTGAGAAGTTATATACTGTTTCAGAAAAATGTAATATTTTTGATCCAGAAATGAACTTGTCTGAGCCTGGAGGGCTCCCTTCACTTAAAGATCAGATTCACTCTTGGGTCCAACAAAGCTTACTTATCTCACAGACAGGTGGATGTGTCTAGTTGACAGGGAAATTCATAGGCCTTTTGGTAACCTTGAAGACCTTTTTATCTCTGTAATCTTCCTCTCTGCTCCACCAAACTTGGGTCTTCTCCCTCATTCCTAGCCTTCAAAAGAGCATTTTCTAATATTTCCATCAAACAGATCATCAGGGTATGTTTTTAGTTTCCTTAGAAACTGTTAGGAACTGATTGATTACACCCATTAACAAACTCATTTTTCTGCAGAAAAAAAATTAGAGGAAACAGAGGAAAG
This sequence comes from Urocitellus parryii, assembly GCF_045843805.1. Taxonomy (NCBI): domain Eukaryota; kingdom Metazoa; phylum Chordata; class Mammalia; order Rodentia; family Sciuridae; genus Urocitellus; species Urocitellus parryii. Next base: position 108,180,243 of record NC_135540.1, on the reverse strand, counting down.
ATGCCTGTGTAAAAAACTTAGACATTAAATGTTTTACTATACCTAAAAGTACTTCTTTAAAATACTTGTTTTCTTTTTGTCTTTCACACTACATAAATATTTGTGTTTTACTAAGAAGGATGAGACATCCAGTGAGATGAAATCTCCAATGATGAGACTAGTAATAACTCCCAAATTGGTGGCATAACAGGAATAAATCAGCTATGGGGAACCCTTATGTTGCTACAGTGTTGTAAGATTTTCCTAGTGGATACATTATGTGAATGCACCCCAGGGATCTCCTTTGACCTGGAAAGGCCTTGGAAATATCTACTGTCTCTTTTACAAATGTCAACAAGTGCGCAAGTGCAGCAAGTAGTGTGACCCTTATAGTTCAACTCATTTCTGTGGCACTAAGAATAGAATACCTGTTACATTGTGTCTTGATCATATGGTAAGCTGTTTCAAACATCTCAATTTTTCTCCAACTTTGAAAGAAATAAGGAAGCAATACACATAACCTTTTCTCTACACTCATTTTAAGTCTGTATTAGAAATTCATATGTATATATGCATTTATTTTCTCCTATGCTATTTGTTAACTTATCCCTCTACTGAACTGTGTTAGCCTTTCATTGCTGTGACCAAAATACCTGATAAGAACAATCTAAAGAAGAAAGTTTAGGTTGGCTCACCATTTCAGAGGTTTAGTCCATGGTCAGCTGAGTTCATTGCTTGGACCCAAGGTGGGCAGAACATCATGGCTGAAGGATGGAATGGAAGAACATTGCTCCGCTCTTGGAAGCCATGAGTGGGAGCAAGGGAGAGAAGGAGAAAGGGACCACAGAGATGATAAAATCTTTGAGGGCATGCCCCCCAGGGACCCTTCTGCTAGTTAAGAAGTATTTTTGAGTTATTTTTGAATATTGTAACCTGACTAGTTACCAACTATTTGATCATTCAAGCTAGGATGTTCTGAGTAGGTTGCAGATCTCGTAAACTAATCATTTCACTTCTAAATATTCCTGCATTAACACAGGCACTTTGGAGAGACACCATATCCAAACCATACCGTAACATGAACTTTTACTTTTTCCACGCACCTGAAAGGAAGCACTCGTAAGCTCATGTTCAATTGGAGTAGCACAATACTGACAGCCTGCTGGGCCTGTGCCATACCTCCTCACTATTTCCTGACCAAACCACACTCTGCTATTGGAACAAATGAGTACTTCTTAGAGTTTTTTTTTTTCTGCCTTTATCTACAGTATTTTCCCTGCCTAAAATATGTTCTCCCTTCATATCCCACTTCTATTCAACAAATCTGATGAAATGTTAATTTAAGAAAAACCTTTCATATCGGCTTTCTGAAGACTTTTCAGATGATTTTTTTTAGCTTCTAAGCTGTTTGCATGTTCCCTCTGTCCCTTGACCCATGTTACACTGGTTTTATTTTTACATCTGACTTTAATTTCTTGAGAGCAACAACTGTTTCATCTTGAATCCTCAACATGGTTTCTAGCTCATTCATTATCAATGAAATATTTTTGAAGGTTCTTGAATGAAGCTACTTAATAACCTCAGTCTTTTCAGTGCCATGTATCACTTTAATTAAGTGAATGTTGTGGGGAGGGATGTCTTCTTTATAGGATAAAGAGATCATGTTCTTCCTAGAAACATAAGACCATCTCTCTGGGTCTGCACAAGTTGATTTTATCCTTTTTGGTGACTAAAGATTATTTTAAGAAAGCTATGTAATCATTGACCTGAAAAATTGGCCTCTATAAAAATTTTCCATATGATTCTTAAAGTCCACTCATCCATGGAGTCAAGATGAAGAGAGAGATGAGCTTCCTAGAAGTACTCACTTATAAAATGGCACCTTCATGGGAAGCAAATTAAGAGCTGGCATAGCAATATCAATCTTTGAAACTTATGACATTATGTCATTGAGGCCTTTGGACCTGGGTTTATATTACGTATTCTAGAAATAGAAGCCTTTACTTTGTAAGCCAATGTGTTTATGCTTCTGCAATCCCCTAGTGTTTCTCTTTCAATCAGCTTGATGTTCATTCTACCTGGGACGTTCTCCCAGGTCTTTCTATGGCTATCTCCTTCCCATCATTGAGGTCTCAACTCAGGTGTCACCTGTGCAATGGAGTCTACCTGGCCACCTGATCCCAAATACTTTCCATTTCTCCTGTCTCAATCTAGAAGTATCTTATTTACTTATGGGGTACTTTTGTATTAACTGTCTCCTCCAGGTAGAATTGGAGTTTCATGCAAGACAGTATCTTGCTTGTCTTATGCACCCTACTTTCTTTGAGAGATGCCTGGCACCATTGACCAACAAAAATATTTATGGGACAAATGACTTAATTAATCAATTAGTAGAAGACATAGCATAATACTGACACTGGGATATAAAAGGAATAAGACATTTTTTGCTCCTAGCATTCGGTTATGTTCTAGGTAGCAAGCTGGGCAGACAGCCCAGAACACATGCAGACACCCGACACTCATGGGAGAGTCTGAGCAGAGAAGTTGTCAGTGTGTGTTGCTATTGGTCTTTGTCGTTTACCTTCAGGTCTATGGTGTTTAGGAATCAGAAGGGACCAAGAGAAGGCATTTGGAGCTATACTCAAGCCAAAGTTTCAGAGGGGGGAGCAGTGAGCCCCTAAAATGGGAGAGAAGTAGCGGCAGAAAAGGAAACAAAACCCTTAGGTACGCGTGGAAACAGAGGAGGAGTAGGAAACAGCCTTATAGCTGCTTGGTCAACTCATCTCCCATCCATTTGTAACTGTGGGCATTTGGGATTTTTATGTAATTGCCACTCAGTATAATTGAGTGTCTTGTCACTCAGTTTTAAAACAAATGTAAATTTAAATTAAAGTTATCTAAAAACTTCAGCAAGCATATAGGAGAAAAGAGGAGCCCTGGTCAGTTTTTGCTTGTTTAATTTGTATTTACATATTAACAAATGTGAATATATCAAATCTATCAAATTGTAGGGGTAGGAGGGGAAAGGAAGGAAGAAAAGAAATGATTGTGGAATCTGCAATCTGACAGGAAGAGTTAATATGAATCAAGAGGATAAATCTAGAATTTCTAATGGTCAAATATCATCTCACAAGATTTAGACAAAGCTTTGGAACTCCCACTAAGAAACCAGATAAATAAAGCTTTGTTTACATGATGGGAAGCTGTCCACATCTGGCTGTCTGCTCTGTGCTCTAATTGGGAATATAAATTTTCTCTGAATTTTAATAAGATGTCTATTTTAGGCCCAGTAAGAGCTAATATGGTTTATTTTCCAAAGAGTAACATCTTTTTGTTTCTCCATCTCTTTCCTTATAGAGTATAAGACTAGCCAGTGTTTGGTAGTAATGTATGACAATAAACTTTGCAATGTGTTAGATACTGAGTTAGGGATCAGTAAGATACAGTCCTTACTTCAAAGGAATTTCCAAGCTCTCTGGGGAGAAAAATGCAAGGGCATGGAATCATTTAAGTCAAGATACTGTGGGCCTGATTCTCAACTTCATAGTTTTCAGAGAGGATAGAGCTGTCTATCGTAGGAAAAAAAAGAACAAATGTCATTTTTTTAAAAAAAAATACAGGATTCCAATGAAAAAGATCTGGATCCTGGGGAAAACATCTGTAGATAAAGTCATAGATAAAAAAATTGCATGTGGTATCTCAATACCTTCTTCATTCATCAACTACCTTACTAAAGATTATTTTGTCAAAAACAAGTAAAGTGAAGAAATACTTTTTATCTGTAGCTTCATTTCCATGTGGCCTTTTCCTTAAATCTCTTTCTGGATTCTTCTTTTATTTGTATTATGTTAGGGTGCTTCAAGGTTCTCTATGTCCTAAGTTTCTAGATTTTTTCCCACTTTATTTTGCTAATTCTTACAATTTACACACACACTCACACACACACACACACACACACACACACACACACACACACACACGAGTTGGGTCGGCTTTGGTATTACTTTTATTCTCCTGACTATGGCACAGGCTGGCATCTGAGAATGCTTTGTGACAGCTGATAACATGGCCCTTTTTAAACCTATTGTGATCCTATAACATGCCTGAGGGTAAGTGCTTGTCATTTGAGAAGGAAAGAAAAGAAATGTTAAATTACTTGGGTTACTGTTGTACTGGTTTCCTCTCAGTCACTATCCCATTTACCTTGAACATCTACCCTATTAGGTATGAGTTCTCAAAAAGTGATGTAAGCAGCCACCAATTTGGATACAATGGAGATAATACCTGATCCCAAATCCACATGATTTTCAGTGCAAACTCTTTTCCTATTAAACTTATGCAACTCTTGCCAAATCTGAAGCATAAAATGCAAGCCATGCTCTTCTGCGTCCAAGATCCCACCCACCATTTCCATGTTTCACTCTTTTCTCTAAATCATCTCTCTTGGCTTCCTTAAGTCAGTGTGTTTTGCTGGCCAGAATTCAGGACTCCTCTACCGTACAGTAGTGTATTTGTAAACCTTGATTCTGAATGCCCTGTCCCCCTTTGACTCAGCTCAAAGATTCTTAAACAGTTGGATATATGTTCTTGGATTATAATCAGATTTCTAATACAATATTCTTCTGTTAAAACTCTCAAATAAGTGTGAGAAGCACTGTGTAAAATAAAATGGCATACTTTTCTCCAATAATAAAACTTCATAGAGCAAATCCTTTACTAAGAACTTTTCAGAGGAGGGCATATTTACCATACATATTTGGTGATCAGAAATCTCTTAGAAAAAAACCCTACTAATCTGTTTCTTACAGGATATTGCTGAGATGTGCTGATTAAATCTGTTAGCCTGCCTGCAATAAATTCTATTTTGGAGAGTTGGTTTTTACAATAGTAATAAATTGAGCTATTAAATATTTGGTTAAAGTGATGCGATATGAATAACAAACACATTTTAAGAAGAATTCATACTCATCAGTTATTCTTGGGTCAATCAATAGCCAAGGTAGAATTCTAGGCACAATAAAATATATATCTGCCTGGCACAATGCTTTTCAAAATGAGAAATACAAATTTAACTAGATTTTGGTAGAATATCACTGTTGCTATCTGCTGCTTAGTTTTAAGTTAATAGTCAAATTTGTCTCTATTAATAATGTAGAGTCTGGATTTCTATATATTTTTATGTGTTTTCTATTGTAACTTTCATGATTCCATCCATATGCATTAACTTTTTGTTTGTTTGTTTTCTGCTTTTTTTTTTTTAAAAAAGAAAAGTTTCCCATTTCATGCTTCATTTAGATCCTGGTTATGAAATTTATTTCTTCTGTTGATTGTATTTTGTCTTATTGTCTTATCGAATCTTCAGGAAACTGATGTGGTGCCTGATACCAGGCTTTTGGACAAATTTAGTCAGATTACACCTCAGCTGTTTACCCCAGGAGACGGAACCATCCCAAGTCCTGCCCTGGAGACTTTGTACATCATGGACTTCTTTATTGCCCTGGCAATTTGCAACACAGTGGTGGTTTCTGCTCCTAACCAACCTCGACAAAAGGTAAAGCCTCCTTTGCAACCAAGGGTCATCTCTGAGCAGGAGAATTTGGGATTTATATGTATCTATACTGTCTTGTTATATGATAATAACAATAAATAATAATAATAGTATCTAATAGTAACATTAATATGACATGTTTTTAGGACTGAGTCTCTACCCTGCATTTAACCATGGTCTAAGTGATTTCCTTTGTGTATTAATGTGTTTAACCCTCACAACAGTCCTCTGAATTAGATATTCTTACTCTACTATTTCCCATTTTATAGATGACATAGAGTAATTTGCCCAGGCTCCCAAAACCAGTTTGTAAGGGATAACTGATGAGAATGTGTTCATTTTGCTTTAGTTTACTTACCAAATTAAAACTTGCTTTGAAACTTTTGAGACCTCCAACATCATCTCTACTTTATCAAACACAATAAGAATTATTGGGTTCATCATCATGCTTACTGATAATGTGCTTTCTCAGGTACTAGTTGGGTCAATTTTAACTGAATCTAAAATCCAGTACGTGTATAACATAACAAGATTCTGCTGCTTTTATGAAAACTCCATTTTAAAAGTCTGTTTATAGCCTGGAATTCATGGAGAATTCATTTTTCAATTAAGAAGAAAAACTTGTGTTAAGGGCTAGTGATTCATCACTTGGCTGTGCTAACTTCTTTTGTGTATAACTATCTCCCCTTTCCGTACATCCACTTAAAATTCAATTTTGCACCATAACCCAATTAAATTTTAATTTTCTATTAGATCATTTTCTTTTGGCAACTTCAGAGATGGTCAACCTTAACATAAAAGTAATTTATTTCCAATTAAGGTGCATTTGATTAGAAAACTATGTATTTGCAAGTTTTTACTAGGAAGTTGCTTTTTGAAAAGTGATTATGTAGTTAGAGAAGAAATCACTGGGTGCTTTGTGTTTTCCTTACAGAACATTTTTTTTCTTCATAAATATGTTTCAAGTTGGAATCTTTTGGTGTTTTCTGTTTAAGAAATATTGTTGTTCATTATCTCAAGGTGATGGTGGAAAACAGTGAACAGGAGATAATCAGAAATTAAATGGAACATGAAAACCTCATCTGTGATTAGGGTTAATTCTTCTGATTTTTGAGTTGTTGATAACTTCAAAAGTTGACCAGCAATGAGATCCTCAAACCATTATAAAGTTAGTAATTTTTCAGAAAAAAACTTTTTAATCCCCCAGGCATTTCTGAATGAGAAAATTTTAGAATTCAATTAATTGATCTTCTATGTATTAGTATTAAATTCTAAATTTTATCACTGATAAAAAGAGATCTAACAGAAATTAGGGCACAAATAAGAAAATGCTCTGTAAACATAGAAATTTGTATTCATATTCTGATGTTTCTTCCTTAAATTATTTTGTTTACGGTTCTGATTATTTTTTAAAAAGTCAAAGTAACCTTTTATAGAATCTGGAAAGTTAAAGGAAAAAAAAAATGTTGTTCATTTACTCTCTTAAGGTATTTTTACTATGTGTATTGTTACTCATTTGTCCTTACATTTTCATAGCTTTTTCAATACTACCCCATAGTCTTTATAAATTTTATTCTTAATTATTTTATAATATTGCAAGAAGGTATTTCTGTTTTGTTACTATTGAACACTTAATTTGCTTATAACTTTGAAATTGTTTTTGCTAGGATGTACCCAATAAAGATTATAGATTTTGTAAACCTCAAAATTATTTCTCTAGGAAAAATTACTCTATTTCTAATGTTAGCATTTTGTAACTTTTGGAAAAATTGCTGTAAGTATTCCCGATGTTATCATTTGATATCTTTTGTTATCAGTTGTCCTATTTCTTCCCAAAAGATTATAGAGATTTATTTTATCATCACCCTCAACACACTGTTTTCCATGGTGGCTTTTATTTTTCTTCATGTTTTCCACTCAGGTTGTAAGTAAGAAGCAGGCTGCTAATCATTTAAAGGAGTGGTAACTCTTTAATATCTCACATCTTCCTAGTTGGAAGATACCTTTGACCGTACCAGTAAAACCTTCCTAAATTGCCTTTCCTAGATCAGACTCTCTTCCCTGAGTGGAATGCCCATCAAGTCCTTGGAAGAATTTAAGAATCTCTTCCAGAGATTGTCCGTCCGAAGATCAAGTTTACCATCCCTTACCAGTGGGAAAGAGCCATCTTCTGGGGTTCCAAGCACCTTTGTGGGAAGACTGTCTCTCTTCAGTCGAATGAAACCAGCTTCCCCCCTGGAGGAAGAGGTCTCCCAGCTAAGTGAAAGTCCCCAGCACTTCAGTAACTCGGCTTGCTGTTTGGCACTTGAAAAACGGAACAGTGATGCAGGGCTTGCAAATGGCAAAGTGGAATCCCTCCCTGAACAGTCCTCGGCCTCCAACCTGTGTTATGAGGCTGAGAGTCCAGATGAAGCCGCCTTGGTGTACGCTGCCAGGGCTTACCAATGCACTTTACAGTCACGGACACCAGAGCAGGTCATGGTGGACTTTGCTGCTTTGGGATCATTAACATTTCAACTCCTCCATATCCTGCCTTTTGACTCAGTCAGAAAAAGAATGTCTGTTGTGGTCCGACACCCTCTTTCCAACCAAGTTGTGGTATATACTAAGGGTGCTGATTCTGTAATTATGGAGTTGCTCTCCGCAGCTTCCCCAGGTAGGTTCACACAGAGCTGGGATGGTAATGGGATGATAATGATATACCATTCACATCCTCATTTGAATCTCATGAATCATTTCATGTGGTAATACAAAGTAGTAGACATTTGGGGATCACTCATACTTGGAAAAGTAGAGGAAAGTTGCTCACTATTTGGTGGGAAAGCAAATAAGTTTGAGAGCTGCATAAACCTGGGTTTGAATCTGGACACCATCATTAACTGTGTCCATATAAGGTTACCTAACTATTCTGCATCTGAGTCTTCAATAAAGTGAGCATTATGATACCTCCGTAATAGGTTCCTGAGAAATTTAATGACATACTGCACATGACGTTTGAAGACCCTCTGGCCAAATACCTAGGAAATGATAACAACTGAATGATGACAACTCCTGTTATTATAGTCATTCTTGCTGTTAATACGGGTACTATGGTAGCAGTGCTTGTATTAAGGTCTTGGTATTTTCCTCTGATGAAAGAGAAAGAAAGAATCAAGAGAAACTTTTTTTCTGAAGGGTTCAGTTTATGGATATACATTTGGGATTTAAAACTGGAACACCTTTGGTTTATTGTGGATTAAGCATCATTGTGTTTTAAAGTCTGTCTGTAATTGGGCAGACTGGTGGGAACACTAGTGTTTTGTCCATTATTTCAGATGGAGCAGATGTGGAAAAACAACAGACAATAATAAGGGAGAAAACCCAGAAACACTTGGATGACTATGCCAAACGAGGGCTACGCACTTTATGTATAGCAAAGAAGGTGAGACTGCTGAGCACACCCCATCTTTTGTTGCTCTTTCCCTAGTTTAGCCATCATTTGCTGAAAACTTGGATATATCAAACCCCATTCCAGTCTCTCCATTCTCCATACATTAGCTGGTTGGATTTTGTTCTCAAAGTATTTTGCAGGTGGCACCTAAAAGTTATATTCTGAGTTCTCACATGTTTCAATGTATCTTCAAGTACCTTTGTGTGTAAATAGTTCTCTGGGAACAAAATTCCCTGTGTCCTACATTTTTTCCCCTAGGATTTCGTAAATATTGTCCCCTTTGTCTGATAGCATTAAATGTGCTTGGAAAAGAATGAAGCCAGAGACCAGTCTTAATTTTTTCTTTATTAGGTTCTTGGTGGTTTTTATTTTATTTTTCTTCTGTGCTCATAAGCCTTTATCTGTAAGGCCAAGTAAATTTATGAAATTTTATCTCAGTATTGATTTTTCTCAATTGGGAATAATCTTGGAGCACAATGTATACTTGCTAAATATAAATTTAAGTAATAAGAAGACAGAGTTCCAAGAAATTATTTGAAGGAGGTTGTTACCAGAATCTTTCATTCCTTACTCAAATTCTAGTTCTTGGGAGCTCTGTTAGAAACAGTAGGATCATTTTAGACTCAAGTCAGTCAACCAACTGCATAACAAATCAAAAGCCTATCTTACATACAGCTGTAGGAAGAATGAAGAGTTCAAGGTCAAACTAATCCTTGCTTCATCAGTTGAACAGTCCTTCATATGGTAAAAATGTAGCCCAATAGGTGTCAGATTCTTCCAAATCAAGTTACTTTAAAAAAAAAAAAAAAAATATATATATATATATATATATATATATATATTTAGTTGTTGATAGACCTTTATTTTTATTTATTTATATGTGGTGCTGAGAATCGAACCCAGTGCCTCACACATGCCAGGCAAGTGTGTTACTACTGAGCTCCAGCCCCAGCCCCCCAAGTCAAATTACTTTGTGGGCAAAAATAAGCAGCTAGAGAACTGTCTCACCCCGCTCCCCCCCCCCCAACTCTACCCTGCTCGGTAAGAACTGAAAAGTGGATTTATCCCTGATGACCACTCCAAGAATTCCACTTAATCTTTGTCAGGAATAAGACTTTCTTGCTACACTCAAATGGCCCCTCTTTTTTTTTTTTTTCTTTACCATTGTAAACGATTAACCGCAGAAATTAGCCAATTAGCCATCATTATGTTAAGTGAAATAAGCCAGACTCAGAAATTCAAGGGTCATATGTTTTTTTCTCATATGTGTAAGCTAGAGAGAAAAAAAAGGAGACAAAAAAAGAATGGGAGGATCTTATGAAAATAGAAGGTAGACCAGCAGAGCAGAAGAAGAAGACCAGAGAGGGGGAGGAGGGGAGAAAAAGGGGATCCACTTGGGTAATGAAATTGCCCAAGTTATGTTACAAATATGTCGCAGCATATTATTGATAATCATGCACCAATATCAAGGTGGGGACCCAGTGTGACTGTACCCAGTGGTGGGTGGGGGGGCACCTAGAACAAGCTGATGGTTTGATACTTTGCCAGAGCTGAGACCTGATGGGATTCTACAAGATCATAGGGCCTGACGCCTTGCCCACTTTTTCTTCCTCTCGCAGGTCATGAGTGACACTGAATATGCAGAGTGGCTGAGAAATCATTTTTTAGCTGAAACCAGTATTGACAACAGGGAAGAATTACTAATTGAATCTGCTATGAGGCTGGAGAACAAACTAACATTACTTGGTAGGTAGACCACGCTGTGTTGCCTGCAGAGGATTTTGAAAAACATGGATTGTCTCTCAAAACATTATTCACCAGTGCCTTTTTTTTTTTTCACTTTAATCTAATAAATGTATGTGGCTCTGCTTCTCTTGTGCAGTCGAATATATACTTAGCTTCCAAGCCATTCCATTCTATTTTCCACTACAACAGTCTAGACCTTTTATTTGATTAGGGTGGTTATTCTTTTTTAGAGAGAGTGAGAGAATTTTTTTAATATTTATTTTTTAGTTCTCGGCGGACACAACATCTTTGTTGGTATGTGGTGCTGAGGATCGAACCCGGGCCGCACGCATGCCAGGCGAGCGCGCTACCGCTGAGCCACATCCCCAGCCCAGGGTGGTTATTCTTAAGAAGGTCATTTAAACTACAACACCTAACAGAAAAAGCCAAACAAATACCCTGGCTCAAGAAAAGATGGGGAAAGTTTTTTTCCTGGCATCGGTTAAGGTGCTTAATATGTGTTGTCTTTTTAAATTCTCACCTGAATTTCTATCTTATTTAGAAAAAAATGGAGCATAGAGCAAGCAGTTCAATGATTTGTTCAAGGTCACATGTTAGTTACTAACTAACCAAACATGAAACTCAGGTCTGCCTGGCTTCGGGTCTATGTTCTTTATTCTGTGCCTATACCTGTAACAGATCTAATAAAATCTATTTCTCATCTCTAACTTCCTGATTTCAACCAAAATTGCACAAAAGACAATACCTCTTCTGTCAGTTTGAGCTGTATCTTGGAATAAGCTGAAGAGCTTTAAATAGTGCTGATGCCTGCTCCTATCCCCGGGGATTCCGACTGCATTGGTCTGGTGTGTGACCTGGGCACTGGAACTTCTAATATCTTCCTAGCTTATTCTAAGGAACAGTCAGGTTTGAGAACCACTCCCTTAGAGTGTAGAGATCCACTGTCTAATGAAATCACTAACACAGTAAAAGACCAGCTTCTGAGTTCCATTCCTTTGTTTAGGAGTAAACAACAATTTCCATATCTAACAAAAAGAATAATGATACCAATTCCTAAGTAATTTCTCTATGACACTGTAAGTAACATAGGTCCATATTTCCTCATCTGCAATTCCAAAATAAAAAATGCTCTGAGGGTTTCATGGCAAAACTCATTTGACAGCAAAATCAGGTCTGATTTGATGTAAGACTATTTATAGTATTTATTATCCTAATTAGCATGAAAACTTGTAAGATTTCCTGTAGAAATATTAATATGCTTGATTACCAGGTATCACAAAGTAGGGTATATGTGCTATATTACCTTTATAAAATCTAAAAGCTTCTGAAATCCCAAACACAAATGGCCCCAATTATTTCAGAAAAGGAAATCTTGGACTTACATAATGAAACTGCATTGCAAATAGACATGACATTTTATTGGAAAAAGCGTTTTTAAAAGCCTGTCTTTATAATTTGCAGAACAAGATTATGTAAATAATTAAATCAAACCCTTAAATGTATGGATAAAAAAGCTAGCCAAAAGGAGAACAAAACATTGGTCTGGTATTTGATAAACTCATCAATCCCCTAAGCTTCCCTCCCCAAAATATTCCTTTGTATATGACTTTCATCTGGGTTTTCACACCCCATTTGGATCTCTGGACAGTCTGAATAGTTAGGGATTGACTTAGTTAATGGTAGATAGGATTCCGTTATAGACAAGTTAAGCTTCTTCTGGCCTTGGTTTCTTATAAGCCTTGTACTTTGACTATTTTTAGGTGCTACTGGCATTGAAGACCGCCTGCAAGAGGGAGTCCCTGAGGCCATAGAGGCCCTTCATAAAGCTGGCATCAAGATCTGGATGCTGACAGGGGACAAGCAGGAGACAGCTATCAACATAGCTTATGCATGCAAACTGCTGGAGCCAGATGACAAGCTCTTTATCCTTAATACCCAAAGCAAAGTATGTATGATGAGATTAAACTAATCCTATTCTTTTCAAAACCAGTGGAGCATTTGGAATTTGATGTACATAAGGAAAAAGAAATGCTGATAACTTTTAACTTCTTGGTATTTATTCTATCCAGAGACCTAACTTGTATTTGGGGAGGATGTTATTGTTTTTTCTAAAAGATTGGTGGAAAATCATAATGACTCAGAGGAATCATTGCTGGATAAAGGCATTGGGAATATCCTATTTATTTTGATTTTATTTTTTCCCACTCCTTACTGAATTGCCAGGGATTCAATAAGACATCCAAAAAAAATACATCAAGTCCTTGGATAGGAATCTATTTCCCTTGTAAGTGGAGGGGAAGTGATAATTACTGTTAGAATCAGGTAAACAAATATTTTAAGATAATTCTAAAAATAGATGCTCAGTGTAACCATGCCCTCTAGTGGTAGTTCTTAGGTAGTGCGCCTCAGAATATTACCAATGAACTGTTGAAGGGGAAAAGTTGTTTTTGAAGTAATTTAACAGATTTAGACCCAGTCTTTTCTTTGTTTCTTTATTCCTTTCTTTCTTTCTTTATTTTTTGGTCCCCAGTTTTGTTCAGAAGAATCGTAGTATAGTATCTTCCAAGATTTGTGGCTATTATTTATTTGGCTTGGGAAATCCTCTTCCCTCCCTCCTTCCTAATTGAGGCTTAGCCATTAGCAACATTCCATGACAGCAGCCTCTTCCCTGACATTGTCCAGAGCTTCCCTTGGAATAACATCTGAATCCTACGTCACAGGATGCCACAAATGGTCAGCCATGTTTTTATGGTAGGCCTCCATTAGTCCTTGGCTGGATCATACATTTTGAGGAGAGAGAATTCTCCTTGTTCAACACCGAGTGGAATCTCTGCAGGCAGTGGACCCATAACCACAACCACCAGCCAGGGCCCTGTACTGTCAGGAGGCTTAGTCTAAGAAAGTCCTAGTCATTTTAGTAACTAAAAATGGATGTGGCCAAAGTGGCTGGTGAGACTGGGGGTCAAATGCTTGCATGCACTGACCAGGTATCTTTGGGAGTGACTTACTGTCCCCAGCTGCTTTTTCCTCACCTGTAAGATGAGACAATGTGTATGTCATAGGGTTGTTATGGGTGTTAAATAAGAAAATATAGATTGCTGAGAGGTTTAGTTAATGTGAGAGAAATCAATTATTGCTGTTTGATCTTGAAGTAGAAATTTTTTAAACATGAAGAAATTTATTTCATCTTGATTTTAAGTATAATACATAAACATTATTAAACATTCAATTAATATAGAAAACTATAAGAAGAAGTTAAAACAGTAGAATTCTCCCTCAGAGAAAACTTCTGTTGACACTGGGAACATCCTTCCAGATAGTTCCTGAGTCTGCAGACATGAAACCGTATACCGCATCACATGCCTGATGGGCCTGGGGTTTCTTGTGGACATTTGTCAGGGGAAGTGTTTTCTATGTCTATGACAATAGACTTGTGGAACCATGTCATGGGAGGCAAGGTATAACATGGCTTAGCTAGCTCTGTAAGATCACCCTTCTCAACCAAGGATGAATTGTGCCCTAGGGGATACTTGGCAGTGTATGGAGACATTTGGTTCATCACAACTGGGGGAAGGAAGGGTGCTACTATATCCAGAGGGCAGAGGCCAAAGGTATTACTAAATATCTTACAATGGACAGAATAGCTGTGCCCCCCCAACCAAGAATTATGTAGCCCAAATGTCAGTAGTGCCAAGATTGAAAATGCTTTCTTAAGTGGTATCATTTTTTGGAAGTAATACATATAACCAAGAGAATCAGTCAGCTAGTGTATACTGGCATGGTTGTGCCTGCAAAACTTCTAAAATACTTCTGTGCTGGTTTTCTTTCTTTTCCTTTTATTTATTTATTATTATTTTTGGTACTTTTACAGATTCTTAAAAAATAATTAAACTTATTTTAAAACAGATACCTAAAAACATGAAAATCGTATATAGTAATGAAGTGTTTCATGTATATATCATGTACATGTTACATAATATATACATAATATATATGTATATATACATAATAATGTGTATATTAAATATTACCTAATATATATATAAAACGTATATTTTTGGTAATGTTTAAATAAGGCTAAATATTTCTATACAAATATTTATCATTTGTGGTGAAAATATTCAAAATCTTATAATTTTTTGAGATGCATATTATAAGATTGTTTTCTAGTAACTTAGTTTTATGAACTGTGAAAAAGTAGGATTATGAAATTGACTTATTTATAAATATATAACTTTCACCAGAAGGCTTTTAGATTACCAATTTAAGAAATATTAAGTGACTATCTACTGTAGCTAGTATTATTTGCTATTGATAGCTATTCCATATGTATAGATTTTCCAGATAACTAAACAGAACACAATGAACATGATTTATATTTTTATGAGCAGAGGCACAGTCACTAGTATTTAATTTTCTTTCCTTTTCCCTACCCCCACACCTCAGGCATCCTAATAGTTAAAAAAGATTTGAGGGTTATGCAACCTAATTTATCATTTAGTGAAAGAATTACTTCTGTAACATTCCATGTGCCCACCTGCCACTCAATGAATGGATGTCTGAAGTTATTTCTGTGGCTAAGTTTTACAAATTCCCATCAACTTTGCTCCTCAGTTTGCAAAAGCATAGTCTCTAACCAACCTTACTTGGTTTCCATTCTTATAAACGTTTTTTTTTTCTTTATTTGTTCTCATATAATTATGTCCTAGGTTATTTTCCGCATTAGGATATATAAAGAACCTTCAAGAGTCTTTGTTTAATTTTTTAAGTTTTAAGTTTGTAATTTCATTTCTTTTTTTTTACAGTAATGTTTTATCTTTGTAATGTTTATTAAAAACTATAAACAGATTTACATACATGATCTCATTTGACAATTATAACAAATGGACAAAACAGATGAATTGTCTCACTTTATATAAAGCCAGAGACTTCAAAAATTGTGATTTCTCTGAGTACCCCCAACTGATTGCTCATCAAGCACGGACTATATGTTAAATTTCCAGATTCCCATTTCAGTATGCTTTCCTATTCTTTTATAGATTACACATTATATGTACAGAATTAGTTCTCATTATTAGTGGAAGTATGTTTTATAGAGTTATGACAAACTCTGAATTAGGGGAAACTGACTTGTTCCTGGAGGGAATATAAAGTTAGCTTCCTGTAGGCCTCTGGTCATGACATTTAGTTAGCTGATGAATACACAACTTTGTTTTGTGTATGTTTCTGTTTAGTGACAGGCTATTTCATATATTGTATTAATTTATTAACATTAGATGCTTGGGCAGCAGCACTAGACTTCACACCTGGACACGTAATTTCTCAATAAAGCACATCACAGCCTTTGCGTGCTAAGGAGTGGGACAGGACTATAGTACTGATTGAGAGCCATTTAAATAGCAAAATCAGCAACAAAAAGAAGAACAATTTAAAAGAAAAAAAAAAACAACAACAACATGCCATGAGAAGCATCAACTTGTTCAGCTTCATCTGGGGATGTACACATCACATGATTCAAATGCCACTCTGTGCAGGTCAACATGTGACTACAAAGCACTGAAAGTATTAAATGTGGGATTACAGATAAATTTGAACTAAGAGGTTCAAATTTATCACAAATGTGAATCCACAAATAATGAAGGTTATATGTGTGTTTCTGTATTATTTTTATCATAAAAATAGTTAATTTGTAAAAACATACACCCAAATAAAAGAGGGTAAAACATCCATAATCAGTTTATAACCATATTTTGATAAATATTCACCTAGATTCTATTCTATGTGCTACAAGCATATAATTTACAGTCTATACTTTTATAATATTGTGTCTGTTTTTTTCAGTTTTAAACATCATATCTGATTCTTTATTGTATACTTTTTCTTAATAGCTTTGGCAGTACATGGAATCAAATTTGTTTTAAGATAAAGGTTGCAAGGGAGCTCCATTTCATAGTTGAATCTTGTCTTAGTGCATTTAGTGTTCTTATAACAGAATACCCAAGGCTGGTACTTTATAAAGAAAAAGAAGGTTTATTTAGCTCAAGGTTCTGGAAGTCCAAGAGCATGGTACCATCTGCAGCTTCTGGTAAAAACTTCATGCTAGAAAGCGTCACACAGTAGGAGTGCATATGAAAACAGTGAGTGTGGAAGAGTTCACCTGGCATAAAAGAAAAACAAACGTGTAAGGATGGGCCAGGCTGGCTCTTATAACAACCTGTTCTTGAGAGAACTAATCTGTTTCTACTAGACCTAAGCCATTCAGAAAGACCAGCATTAATCTCCTCACAAGGATAGTAATGACCAGATCACCTCCCACTGGGCCTCACCTCCTATCCTATCACCATTCAGTACCATTACATGGGGGAATTAAGACTCGGTGTGAGTTTTGGTGGTGACAAACTATATTCAAAACAGCAAATCCCTTTATAATTTATGTAGTTATTAAATCTTTGCTGTGTCATCCCTATATATCCATATATATTTCTTTCTTCCTCCTCTTATTTTGTTCTGAATTGAGAAATGTTTGGTAGGACATTAAAAATTAGAGAAAATAAGCACTAAATGAAGGGCTTTTTCATTAATAAACTATTTCGGGATTAATGTATACATTTAAATATATCACTGGATTTGGGCTCTGTCCTTTGTGGTCATTTAACACAGTAATTTCCAGATAAGTTTATTGTTAGTCTTCTTGGTTTCAGAAGAACTTCTTCACTAGTGTAGAATGTAAGCTCCACGAGGATGGGAACTATTGTGGGTTCATTGATGCATCCCCAGAGCCTAGAATGTTTTCTAATATGCAGTTGCTCAATAAATACCAAGCGAGTGAATGAATGTGTTGAATCAAAAACAAAAAATAACTTTCTATTTCATGTATAACTGATTAGAACTAATTTAAAAAAAAAAGAAAAGAAAAATGATTAGGTTTTAAATGTCTGCTGCATTGTACCTTATACTAGGAGTTTTTATGTGTTATTCACTGAGTTATCAAAACAGTATTAAGATAGATGTAACACTTGCATTTTTCAAATGAGAAAGTAGAGGCTCAGAGAGGCTTGCCTAAGATCAAGCAGCTAATAAGTGGCAGAATGAGACCAAAGGACTCTTGTGGTTAACTGAGAAATTAAATTATTAACCACATTAATAATTTAGCATTTTATACAGACACTGCAACCGTAGAATTGGGGGTGAGATGCTCCCCTGCATCCTTTAACTCACCCCCACATACACACAGAGTTCTTTGGAAGAGCTGTGAAGTCTCTGAAAATACTGAGGTTGCCTTGATTCTGCAATTGCCAAAGAATGACAATGGAAAATGTAGCTGGCTCTCCAACAGAGCCCCCAGGTTAACTATCTTTGTCTCTTGGTTCAAGGATGCCTGTGAGATGCTGATTGGCACAATTTTGAAAGAACTTCAGAAGAAACATTCAGTCCTTCCAGAGCAAGCATCTTTGAGGGAGGACTTCCGTCAGACTCCTGTCCCTCAGGACTCAGGGCCACGGGCTGGACTCGTTATCACTGGGAAGACCCTCGAGTTTGCCCTGCAAGAGAGTCTGCAAAGACAGTTCCTGGAGCTGACTGCTTGGTGCCAAGCTGTGGTCTGCTGCAGAGCCACACCGCTACAGAAAAGTGAGGTGGTGAAATTGGTACGCAACCATCTCCGGGTGATGACCCTGGCCATCGGTGAGTGGGACAGATAAGGCTCAGCGCGTTCCTCTTTCACGCACATCAGCGGCTGATCTTCCTGCCTGTCCATTGTTCTGTATGCCTGCCCTTCTGTCTGTCCTTTTTCTTCCACACTTTCTCTCCCCTTCCTCTCCATATCCCTTCATCCCCCCCATCTCCTCTATCTGTCCCTTCATCTCTTATTTGACCACCTGCTCTGAACCAGATGTTAGGTATGTGACACAGAAAACAATATAATAGTCAGGACTCCTTGGGATCCATGGCAGACCCCCAACTCAACATTTAAGCAGAGTGGAACGTTGTCTCCTAGAACTGAAAAATCCAGTTCTACCTTCAGGAAAGTTAACTTCAGGTTCATGAACAACTCATTTATTTAAACATCCAACAAATATCTATTGAATATCTTCTTTGTTCCAAGCTTTTTTTCCCAGACAGTGGAGAAATAACAGTATATAAAATTGACCAAATTCCTTTTCTTAAGGAGCCTCCATCTAGTAGGAGGATGTAACAGAATAAACGAACAAAAGACACAAATGTGGAAGCTATGAGATAGGGACAAATGCTACTGGGGGGAACAAAGATGGGGAATGTGGACCATTAGAGAAGGTGAAAGGAGTTAAAATTTCAGAGAAGGTCTCACTGCTAAGACTGTCTGTGAGCAGACGTGAGGGAATGATAAGGGAGCTGCAGAAGATCCGGGGGAGAACATTCCTGGCAGAGAGGATGGCAAAAGTAAAAGCCGTGAGGTGGACCATGTTTTCTGTGTCCAAGGCCAGAGCAGATTAGCCAAGGGAGGAGATTTCTGAAGGTTACTAAAGGGTTGAGAAGTTTCATAAAGGGCAGGTGGCCAGATCTCAAGGGTCAAAATGGCCATTACAAAATTTTGGCTCTACTCTGAAGAGATGAAAAGCAAGTAGAATATTTCAAGCAAAGATGGGACCTGATCTACCTTATATTTAAAGAATCTTGTTGCCTGCTATTGTTGGGTTACAAAGGGAAGGAAAATGGGAGGATACTGAAATAATTCAGGGAAGAGCGATGGCGTGGGCCTAAATGGGAGCAAGCCAACAAGGTTTAAGAAAAAAGCTGGTGACGTTACATGAGGTTGTGTTACATGAGGGAAAGAGTTGCCAAAGGGAATACCAAGTCTCAGTCTAAGAGTAGAAAGAATAGAGCCACCATTTACTGAGATGGAGTCGGAGGGAATTAGGAGTTGGGTCTTAACACTTGAGAAGTTTGAAAAGTCCATTAGGAATGTGAGCAAATATGTGAAGTATGCAGCTAGAATAAAGGTCTGGAATTGAGCAGTGAGGAATTGAATAGAGATATAAATTGGTGAATCTGAAGTCTGGTAAATATCAGAAACGTTTGGTATTTATTGTAAGACCACCAAAGAATGAGTATAAATGGAGAGAAGTGGTGTGAGGTGAAGTTCTAAGACACTTAAATATTTAGATGAGAAAGGGTGAAATTCTGTTGGTTATCTTGTTGAACAAACATATAAATAAATGAATTATTCAAGGTATCCCTGAAGCTAGAATCCCTGGACTTTATGATTATATTAATTAGGTTGAATCATATGCCCATGATAGAACAATCACTAAGGCCAGGTAATAAAATATGTTGATTTCCAAATCTGGGTCAGTTTCCCACCCATAAATATGAGTGTTTGGATTCACTCTAACAAATCACATGAATGCAGAGTTCCCAAAGAATAACAGGGTGCTATTACCAGAAAACAGATGAATGATTAGCAAGTTGATATTTAGGAACAATATCAGTTCATTACCAGCAGGAGTGTAATACCTCTTTCTAGGAAGCTCCCCATGTTGGAGGAGACCAAAAAAATCTACATTTAACCATAATGTCATGTGATAGGTATGATAGAGATGTACAGGGTGGTACTAAAGCCTAAGGAAGGGGCATCTTATCTAAAAGGAATAGGAGAAGTTTTTCCCAGAGAAAATCATGTCTAATCTGCGATTAAGAACAAGTGGAATTCATCAAGAGGATGTGGTGATGATGAAGACAATATTATAAAAAGAGAGAGAGAGAGAGAGAGAGAGAGAGAGAGAGAGAGAGAGAGAGGTGTTACCTGTGTAGAAGGAGCAGATAAAGCTGGAGAATTGAAAGCAGTATGAGTGGCATGGAAATAAGGGTTATTTAGTTGAGGTAGGTGTATGCCATAACAGAAGGACCTTAAGACACTATTGAGTTTCAAATTCTTCCTGATGGCATTGGGACATTACATTTAATCTCTGCTTAATTAGCTTCCAAGTAACTTGGGGAAATGGAATAAACCTTGAAAGCTATTGTTTTTCGCATGCATAGCCTCTACTGAATTGCAAAATATGCATCTTTATTCCTCATGTGTTTCTCACCTTTTCTCCTGTCTCATGAAGGTGATGGTGCCAATGATGTTAGCATGATACAAGTGGCAGACATCGGGGTTGGGGTCTCAGGTCAAGAAGGCATGCAAGTGAGTAGATGTTGTGCATCCAAAGACCATGACCTTGACCTGCCAATCTGAGGGCAACCTTCTCCATGGTAAAATGAGGCTATGTGGTTAGCTAAGAGTTGGAAACTGGAAATGTATCGATTCATTCATGGATTATTTACATGATGAATGTTACAGTATTTTCCTGGGAAATTTTAGTTGTATGGGTCATTGTTCTGTTTTAAAAATAGAGAATATTTAAATCATGGGATTTTATTTTTTAGCCCTACAATAGCTATGTAAGTTCTGACACTGAGGAAAACCATAAGAATTTGAATAAATATATAAAGATCTTTAGGATGAGTAGGGAAGGGAAGGGAAAGGGGAGGATGTGAGATGGTTAGCAAGAGGGAGATGGGAGTATCCTATTTGCGTGTGTGTGTGTGTGTGTGTGTGTGTGTGTGTGTGTGTTCCTTCATATTTTAGGCACAAACTTCAGATAAAAGCATGTAATCTGAAAGACTATATTTAATGTATGGATCAAGGGCTGTCAGTAGAAAGTGGAATATTAGAGCAAGGTTTCCCAAGAATTATATATGACAACATCTCCATGAAAGATGAGAGCTTTGGATTCTTCTTTGCTTGATCCATTATACAAAGGTATAAGAAGTCCTGACTGTAAGAGTTTTTAATATTTTCTTCACTCAAGAGAAGCAAAAACATGGGCTGGGGTTGTGACTTAGCGGTAGAAAGCTTGCTTAGCACATGCGAGGCCCTGGATTTGATCCTCAGCACCACATAAAAATAAACAAATAAAGATATTGTGTCCAACTACAAATAAAAATAAATATTTAAAGAGAGAGAGAGAGAGAGAGAGAGAGAGAGAGAGAGAGAGAGAGAGAAGCAAAATCATATTGTAATGCAGAAGACAAAGTTCTTGCTAAGGGACCTGATTTCTATTGCATGCTAGGAACCAAAGTCTTATTTCATGTGACCATTTCAGAAAGTGTAGTATTAGCTTTGTATATAGTTTGGTTTTGTTATTGCTGCTACGTGTGTGTGTGTGTGTGTGTGTGTGTGTGTGTGTGTGTTCTCTTTCTATTTACATGCAGTGTAGATTTGATTAGTTGGAGTGTAATGGGGGTCAGGCAGTCTGTGCCAGGCTGTGGCTGTTGTAGCAGGTTCTGTTGCTCAGGGTGGCCTTCTCTCCCCATTGCGTCTGCAGGCTGTGATGGCCAGTGACTTCGCCATTTCTCGGTTCAGACATCTGAGCAAGCTCCTTCTTGTCCATGGACACTGGTGTTACACACGACTTTCCAACATGATCCTCTATTTTTTCTACAAAAATGTGGTATGTAAGAATTTGTCCCCTCCCCACCCCCCTGTTTTAATCTTGGTTGTATCAAGGACAATTGTCCTAGGCTAAGCTCACATTATTGGTGTTTGGGGAACAAGCAGAAGCAGTCCTGCTGTCTTACCAGAAATAATCTGGGAGCATGTGTGTCTGAACTGTTGACAGCAAATTGCAAGGCCTGTCCCTGGTACTCCCTATGCATTTGAATTCAATTAAGTTCTGTCTGGTTCATTTAAAATCCAATTTTTGGCCTTCTATAAAAAGATTCTGACAAACAGAATTATGAAACATTCAATGCTGACAGTATAAAATGAAAAGGTTTGCTTCCATTTTACTGGAGATAAAAAAATATCTGCTGTCCTCAATCGATGTCTCCTGTGGTGTACTAGAGACAGATACAGATGAAGTCCCATATCATGTCCAGCCTGGAGGCAACACTCACAGCCTTGGGAATTTTCTATCCACCTTATGTAGTCTATTTGGGCTTGGAAGTTACTTAATAGTAATGGACCTTTCTGTTGTTTTATGTAACTCCCAAAAGGGCAGAATTTGACTGGAAGTTCTAACTTCTGTTCTTCAGCATCTCATTTATATTTCCTTTCCTTCTCATAAAATCAGGTTGACTTCACATTGATTCACTTAGATATCTTGTTAGTGGGTTGATTATATAAATACATCATGATTTTTAGGCCAATTCCATCTTTAAAGTCCACATATAGCATGCAAGTAGTAGACTAGTTTATATCACTCTATTGAAATATCATCTTTAGAGAAAAATAATAGGTCATTTTTAAGATATCCCAATATGTAAATGGATAATTTAGATTTCTCTCTCTCTCTCTCTCTCTCTCTCTCTCTCTCTCTCTGTATGTGTGTATGTGTGTGTGAGAGACAGAGAGAGGAGAAAGCAAGGGCAGGAACATTATTTTTTCATATGGCACAATGAACTTTTTAGGAAGTTCTTTACTAAGTCACATTAGCACATTTAGTCAAAGTTTAATTATACTCAGACACTTTATAAAAATATTTGAACATATAAAGTCTCTGCTTCAGTTTATGATTCTGGGAAAAGTTATAACTTTTAAAATTTTGACTTAAATGTTCCATGATTTTTAGAAAGGAGTCTCTCTCCCAAGTATTTATTTTTTTGAATACTTTGCTTATTTCTATCTTTTTCCTATTATGATGCAAGCCACTCCTACCTTCCTGCTTTTAATCTGAGATTAAACCCAAGGGTTAATAAGCAGAAATAACAGGAAAAGAAACTACATGTTCTTGGAGATGGAGAGCACTTTAGTTAGTGGAGTGTACCACCAGGGAATTAGGACCTGCCATTTCGGCTTTGTAATCCTTAGATACTCATTTAGAATGATATCCTATAGACTTGATCTCTACTTCTTACTTACCTAGCTAATTAGTGGATATTTTATAAGCTATGGAGAAATGAACCAAGAGTAGAAGCCATTAAAATAGCTTATCTTTTTGAGATTGTATTTCTTGGGTGTCAGGCTTTTGAGATATTGATGAAGACTATGGATCCATATCCCAGGGTAATGTGTCAAGCCATGTGTATCTACTATGTTTATCTTTTTGGGATCCAAGCATAGTACATGTCCACACGCTACAATGAAAGTTTAATCTAAGAATTGTGGCCCTCGATATAAGGTGTTCTCGTGTATTCGTGATGCCAATGTCATCTTAACATTTGTAAGACACTTCACAAGGCCTGAATACTTTCTAACTTGATCTTGATGTTAAGTCCTGGGTTGATATAAGCCTCATTCTACACAAGAGGAAACCAAAATTTAGAAAGATTGGGAAAATGACCTAAAGCTAATCAATAGGCAGTATCGTTAAGCCTTGAAACAAAACCCTCTGAACCTAAGCCCAGTGTCTTTTCCTTTGCCTTAATCAGTTTGAGAGCTGAGTACCGTGGGCTTGGTTTGTCTGAGAGGAAGTACTAGTAAAACCACATAGGATGCATGTGCCTGGCTTCTAGAGCACCCTATTGGTCAGGTTTGCCTGGGACTTTCCAGTTTTAGCATGAGGGTCTCACTGCCTGGGAATCCTGCAGTCTCAGCCGCACTGGGATGGTTGGCCACTCTGCTGGTACCATCTCACCACTGAGAAATAACTATGAAAGCAGAAAACAAGAAAATGAACATTTGTGTAGTGCCTGCTCTGTGCCAGGCTCTGGGTTAGGTTCTCTTCATCTAGAACAAAAATGTCTCAGTTGATCACTGACTGTCATTCATCAGTTGGGTGGCTTTGGGTAAATTCTTCAGCCTCACTGTGCCTCAGTGTCTGTCTGTTCAGGCTGCTGTAACAGAACACCAAAGATGGATGGCTTATAAACAACAGAACTTTACTTCTCACAGTTTCTGGAGGCTGGAAATCTGAGATCAGGGTGCTCTACCATCATGATCTACTTATTTCTCAAGGGTTCAACCTCCTGATACCATCACACTGGGGATTAAGATTTGAATATATGAATTTGGGAGTGCACAAACATTTAGTTCTTTGCATTCGGTTTACTCATCTGTAAAATGGAATAAATGAATTCCCAAGTTGTTATGAAGATTAAATGGATTATTTGTAAAGCATTTGGAATAGTGCCATCTTTATTTTACTTAATAACACATTTACAAAAAAAAAAAAAAAACAAAACTGCCAGGCAAGTTGTGGCCTTGCTTTTTTGCAGAGCAGCTGAGGTTACACAGCTTAAAATTGCAACATGTAGAATGTGTGGTTACAGTATGCACTGCCAGTTTCTAAGATCCGAATGTTTCTCTTTGTGTCCTAGGCTTATGTGAACCTCCTTTTCTGGTACCAGTTTTTTTGTGGGTTTTCAGGAACATCCATGACTGACTATTGGGTTTTGATCTTCTTCAACCTCCTCTTCACATCTGCTCCTCCGGTCATTTATGGTGTTTTGGAGAAGGATGTGTCTGCAGAGACTCTCATGCAATTGCCTGAACTTTATCAGAGTGGTCAGAAATCAGAGGTAAGTGCCAAGGCAAAAAGGCTTAGATGCATCCCATGGTCAAAGCCAGTGTATTTGTCAATCAACCCAATCCAAATATTGCAGTCTACTCAGAACTATTTAAAATGTCTGATTGTTTTAAAGGATCTCTACTCCAGGGCAGATACTAAATTATTCATCTCTGATATGAACATGGATAAATCAATTAAAGGCCTTGTTACTCATAAGAAGAAATCCCATGTTTGCAACCCCACAACTAATAATGCTAATACTATTTAGCATTTATTAGACCCTACTGTACCATTTATTCTGCTAACTATTAAATATTCCAGGCCTTATTTATCTTAAAGAAAACCTTTTGAGATAGAACCCAGTATTGTTTCCATTTTTAAATAGGGAATCTGAACTTCAAAGAGGTTATTTTTCCCAAAATCAGACAGCTAATCCCTTGCTTCTATCATTCCCTCATTATCTCTTACATAGAGGACTGTAATTGCCTATTAAGAGGTAGGGGTCTGTCTAAAAAGTCTTCTCTTTCTAGTTCTTCTTTTATAAAATTAATAGTAGCCAATTTTAATATTGAACTTAAGAACATTTATACAATGTCAGGTACTATTCTAAATGCTTAACATGCATAAATTTAATTCTCAAAATATCCCTGCAAGGTAGGTGCTATTGTAATCTGTACTTTGCAGATGAGGAAAGTCAAGTATAAGGAATTGCCTTTGGTAATCTGGTCAAGTCACAGAGCTAATGAGTGGCATAATTGAAGCCTGATCCCTAAGCCCCTGCTGTCTACTTTTGTGTTAAGTGGCAGCAAGAACTCTGATGCTTCTGATGTGCTTTTTAGATCTTGAGTTTCCCACCCACGGTCAGAAATCCAAAGTGCTGTCAGAAAAACATTGTTAGGATTTCAGGGACTGAGCTGAACCAGGAGCTTTAGACACCTGTAAGTGGACAAAGCCAAGTGGTCTACCTGGTCCAATGTTTCAGGGTTGAGAAAAGAATTCTGTTAGCCAGAGTTCTGACTAACATTTTTCAATGACCCCCTTCCAAATCATACATATATACATATATAAAACATATATGTAAAATAAATATATGTATAAATATTTATATAGTTATATTAAATATTTATATTATCTAAGTATATATATATATATATATATACACATATATATATGTATATCCCATTATATTAGCTCAGATTAGCTTGATGGAAAAGGGAAATGGATTGGCTCACATAGCTGTAAAATCCAGGAGTAATGGTGATAGAACATTGTTATTCTTCAAGCAATTGTAAATTTCCTGGCTCTGACTCTTGGCCTAGCTTGTCACATGTATTTTCCTGTGTTTAACACTGTGCTTAGAAGGATCAGTTTCTTTTTGACCATGTCTGGGATAACCATCACTCCCCCAGGACAGAGATGGACTCAATGGATTAAGACAAAGGGTTTGCTGTAGAAGTAGTGGACAGAACAAGTGACACATATCATAGGAAATCTGTGTGTTGGCTCCACTTGACATTGACATGGATCAGCATGTGTGAGATGTAATGGGTTCTATTTAACTGTATTTAGCCAGACCCCTCATTCTGGGTCTGTGGCATGTGACCAAGTTATTTAACTTGCCTGTGTTTCAGTTTATTTACTATATGGACATGGTATGAAGATTAAGGAAAAGAATATATGTAAAATTTCTAACCACATTCAGCTTTTCATATTTTTATTTTATTCCCCAGAATTAACAGAAACTTGAGGAAATGAGAAATTTGTAAAATGATGCATTTATTTTCATCCGTCTAACTTTATTTTTACTTGAACAGCCTTTCATGGAAGGGAAAATTACCTAGTATCTTTAGCTGTCTGGAAGAGTCATCACAGGGAAGTCAGGCTTCAGGAAGATCATCCAGCTCATTCAAATCAAGAAACTATATGGCATTTCCCTAAAGAAGTCCAGTGTGACTTAAAGTTCAAGGACAGGATAACAGGATTTTGTGGTTGATATTGTTAAGGGTGCACCTTAGGCCTAAGTTAAATTAAAGTCAATTGGGGAAAGAAGAGAGGCTTTCAAACTTTCTATAGCTAGTGTTTTAGAAGCCCATTTGTACAGACTGAAGATTGTAACTGGTCTTACTCTTGGGAAAATTGAACTCATTGTTTCCTGCTGTTGGACCCTGTTATCATTTCTCTGACCACATTATTCTACTGAGCTGGCCTATTTTATAAAACATGATAATAGCAGACAGATTCCCAGCAACAGGTAATTTCATTGACTTTCCTTCTAGAATGTGTCCTCTCTTTGAACTCGGCCTCTAAGCAAATTCAGCTTTATGTTTAGATCATTTCCTGTCTTTGGTGTCACAAAACGTACACTTCAGGGCTACAGAATCTCCTCAACCAGAAGAGTCTGGAAGTCTACAGTCAGAGGATCCCCTTCCAAGAAGCTATCACCTCTTCCCTATCTCTTATCACACACACAGTCCTCTTTCCTTTTACTTCATGTTCAGATTTTCCATTTATTTTTCCAGGAGATTCCATGAGTGAATCCCTCCAGTCAGGGATTTATCTTACACTTGTCTCTTTTCTCTTTACTCCTGTTATAAGTCCTCTTCTTCATGTGACCATGGGGAAGTGTACTTTTTACCTTTTCATTTTTTATTTTTTTTTTAAGAGAGAGGTGTGTGTGAGAGAGAGAGAGAATTTTTAATATTTATTTTTAGTTTTCGGCAGACACAACATCTTTGTTTGTATGTGGTGCTGAGGATCGAACCCGGGCCGCACGCATGCCAGGCGAGCGCGCTACCGCTTGAGCCACATCCCCAGCCCATACTTTTTACCTTTTCAGTCTCGGTTTTTTTTGAACAGCCTCTCTTCTCCCAGAAGTGTGAAGTCATAGTTTAACTTATCCCTAGATCTTTCTCTCTTGTCCAGTGGCATTTTGGTTATCCCTTTTTGTCCCTTTGAGTGTGTCCCTAACACACTCTCTTCCTCTATTGGACCGTGCTGCTTCTGGTCTAGGAGCAACGGACATGTGAAGAAAGACAGACAGAATATCCCATCATTTCCCATGAGGAAATAGTAAGAGATACTGGGAAAACATAGAGTGGAAAATGAACCTCAGTGCTTTGATTTTTCTAAAGGACAAAGAAGTATAGTTTTTTGAAGAATGGAATAATGCATATGGGGAATTTGTATATATAAGGCTTTATTCTTCAAGAAGCAATAGACATTTCAAGGAGGTTTCAGATTCTGTTTGCACTGAAAGAAAAAAAGGCTAAGAAAAACATACCAAGAAAAGAAGAACTAGTTCAGGAATATGACACACATGTTTCTTTTTTTTTCCATGGCACCTGTCAATAACACACACCCAACTCTTCCATGCTGGGTCTGAATGTAGCCTCAATCCATTTTCACACACATTAACTTTCAATAAGAATTGGCTCTTCTTTGAGGACCCATTTTCAATTTTGACTAATGTCTCTACTTGATCTTTCTCTCTTTTTACAAGCTCTGGGTAGGAAGCAGTTTAGTACATGAGCTATTATAGAATAGCTTATTAGCCCAATAAATATTTGTTTAGTACCTGCTCTGTACCAAACACTGTTTTGATTACTTGAAATAAGAGTCATAGTCATTCTCTATAAAATTTGCATTCAATAGAGATAACCAGAATTTCATTAAGTAAACAAATAAGGTGATCTGATGAGCAACGGCTAAGGATGCCATGGTAGTAAGGGATGAGTGGGCATGATGTTTAGACTGGTGTGTTGTGCCTTTCTGGGGAGGTGGTGTTTACAATAGGATATGGATAATGAGGAACCAATCATGTGAGAAGAGCATAGAGAGAGAGAAGAGCACAGGAAGGAATGGATCTGGCATTAAAGTCCGTGCTGTGGGATAATAATGTAAGAAGAGATCTTGGAAACCTATTGTGTGGACAGACCATGCAGGATCCTATAGGTCCTGAGAAGGAACTTAAGATTGTATTGTAAACACAGCAGGAAGGCACTGGACTGACTGAAAGGAGTCAGTTTAATTAGTTAGAGAGATAGCATGAATTAATTTACATTTTCAGAAAGCCAACTGTCTGGTATGGGACGACTGGATGAGGGTAGGAAAGAGAGTAAAGGAGACATTTAGATTGCTTTCCAGGCTTATAGAGGAGCTGATGGCAAACTGGGTGGAAGATATAGAGAAGTAGATGGATTTGGAGAAGTTTTCAGAATAGTACTTTCTGATCAATAGGAAATGAAAAGTTAGGATTACTCACCCTGCTTCAGGTAGATTTAAAATCAATCCAAAAGGGGTTGAGGATATAGCTCAGAGGTAGAGCACATACTTAGCATGCAGGAGACCCCAGGTTTGACCCCGAGCACCAAAAGGAAATTGATCCAGTGACAAAATTAGATTTTAAATGAATTCAGTGAGCTTCATAATATTCTCTTTAAGAACTTTTTTTTAAAATCACATTCAACTGCCCTCATTTTTCTGCTATTGTTGACAAGTCCCCCCCACCCCTGTTTAATGAATGAAAGAATGAAGGAATAGAATTTTCTCTCAGAGAAGCAAAAGCAAGCACTGGTTTGTGTTGTTTCTTGACTCTGTTTGACCCTTGACCCTTGTCAGTTTTACTCCCTCCCTAACACACTGTTTCTTTCCCAGGCGTACTTGCCCCTCACCTTCTGGATCACCTTGTTGGATGCATTTTATCAAAGCCTGGTCTGCTTCTTTGTGCCTTATTTTGTAAGTATTTGATCAATGAATCATTCTTCCTTGTACTCTGGCTCCAGAATTAGCCTGTAGAAGTGTAAATTGCTCATAAAATCAGGTTGATTGTTAACTGGCTAAATTATAACCACCCCCTAAATAGTATGTTAGGTAGTGGATTAAATGAAATACCTCATTGAATTCTCTTGGTTCTCTTCTTTTCTTCTTGTTGTTAGTTTTTGTGATAATAGGATGCTAGCAAGTGGTCTACCCTTGAGCTACATTCCCAACTTCTTGGTTCTTATTAGCCTGAACTGCTTAATAATATGTATCAATGACTTGAATAAAATTGAAGGTCTGACCATTTAATTAGATTAGTCAAATATCAGAGGGGCAAAGTTAGAATATGAAAGTTTTTATTAGTCTTAGACTAATTCTACCAGTATGACATCCAGAGTGTTAAATTTAAGTTCCCATAAGTAGTCTCTTCAAAACTAAAAGACCCAATTTTACAGATAAAGAAATATTACTAAGCACAGAAACATAAAATTAATGTTAAAAATTTAGCCTAGCACCAAACACAAAGCAGCATAGATTAGCTGCCTATCTGCAGAGGAAAACACTTACTCCATCATGGATGGTGTTAACAAAGTACAGTTTTGGAAGTAAGAAAAAAGGTGATCTCTAAGGTAGAAATTCTCATTCGATACTCAAATTAAATCACTTGAATTAGCCTAACTAGAATAGTCTGGCTATTCTATGCTTCAAGAGGAACATAGACAAGGCCACCTGTAGTGTATTCAGAAGAGTGTGGTGAAGATAAGATTGTTTATTTGAGGACTGGTTGAAGTTGAGGACATACAGGTAGGACGGGGGATATTTGCCTAGGAGAGGCATAGGCAGCCATAATAGCTGCTTCAAAGATGTATTAAGTGGAACGAATTTAATATTTGTCTATACCTTAAAGAACTATAAATATGTGTAAGAGTTTCCAGGAAAATAAATTATGATTCAAATTACAAAGGAATCCCAACTGAAAAATTCAAAACTTAGATGACCTGTCTGAGAGGGAATCAGTCTCTCTTCTGGAAATGTTCATTTATCCTCCAAGACAGTTACTCGGAACATTGTAGAAAGGACTCAAGCCTGTGTTGAGCTGTAGTCGAGTGGTGTTCACCTGCTGCTGTCTTCTCCTGCAGACCTACCAGGGCTCAGACATTGACATCTTTACATTTGGAAACCCCCTCAACACAGCGGCTTTGTTCATCATTCTCCTCCATCTGGTCATTGAAAGCAAGAGTTTGGTGAGTGACTTTCCTGCTCCTGAGGTAGCCTGAAGCTCTTTATGCTTAGGGATGTGTCTTCTATTAGCAGTGAACCTGCTAAACCCATCATGCCTAGAAGATTACGTGCTCATGAGAAGAGAGTGATTCCACGTAGAAGCTTGATTCACAGTTACTTTTGGTGATCATAGAGTACCATTATGCCAAGGTTGAAATGTTGCTACCAGAAGTAGAAAACACCTGCCTGGTCCTCTTGGTAATATCAATGATGGATGGTTCCAGGAGGTGTGAGTCAAGCTGAGAAAATAATTATACTTCTATGGCCAACATTCTTCAAGACCAAGCTGACGTCTTTCAACTAAAATAAAAACAGATGTTATGCCATAACCCTGATACATTGACTCTAGTAAGCAGTGATTTTATGCCTTTATCATAATATTTTTTAAAAAAAGAAAACAAATATTTTTGCTCTTCCTTGTGTAAAACTCCTCAGTGGCTTCCCATTGCACCTGAAATATACTCTGAAAGCCCTGGAATAGCCTGTAAGGCCTCATGCAGTGGTGTCCTTACTTCTGTCCCCAGCCTCATTTTCACTTATTTGAGGGCTGGAACCATATTATCTCTTTTTTCAACTTCTCAGCTTCCTTGAGCTTCTTATCATATCAGGGCCCTGGCACTCACTGTATATTTTAATGGAAATATTCTTAATTCCCCCTTGTATCCATAAATTTTACCCAATTTGAATGTTATTTTAGGTCACTTTAGGTCTCAGCAAAAATGCTTTTCCCTAAGCATCCATTCTCTAATTTTCAGACCTGTAGTAATAATTTATAATTATTCATTTAATTTTGATTACTGACTCATGTTTATTTTCTGCATTAGAGTATAATTTTTTGTGAGGCAAGATTCATGCCTATTTTATTCACCACTATATACCAGTATCAGGGACAAAACTGGCACAGAATAGATGTTCAGAAAATATTTGAATGGACAAATGAATGATGAATGAGGATTAGGGGTATATTCACCATCCTGGTAATGAATGGATTTCAAACAGGAAATAGCTGAATGAGGTCATGGTTTAAAATACACAAGGTTATATTTATCAAATTACTTTTAGCAGTTTTTCTAAGTACAGTTGAATATTTATTTGTGGCATCACTTGCTTTGCTTATACATAATCATCTATAAGCAAATCTTACAAGTCCAAAATGTAATAAAGGTTAATATGTGCAAATATCAGATGAGGTAAAGGGAATTCTAGAATTGAAATACTTGGAGTTATTTTAATACCTACTTCATTTTCAAGCAATTGCAGGGGAACTTTTAGCTACTGCCTAAGGTCATCTCACAGGCTTTGGCATTTGTAGTGTTTTTGAGAGACTAACACTTGACATGTATCAGCTGGGGTCCACTGATGATGAGCAACGACAAACTAATTAACCTGAGAAAATAAAACTTTCATTAAACCACTTAGATGATTTTATATTCATATAATACAAAGCAAGGCAAAGCAAAACCTAGAGAAGCCAGAGTGACTCTGGAGAGCCAGGGAATTGAAACCAGTGAACATGCTTGTCAAGATGGCTGTGTGGTCTGAATTGGCTCCAGGGCTCCAGTCACTTCTGTTCTGCTCTTGCCTCACTGGGCTAGTCCCTGGTGATGGAATCCTGACCCCCTAGCTTCATTCGCAGGTTTTGGCTGGGGAGAAAGAAATAGGTTGCCAGGACCACACAATGCTGGGTGTCCTCTCCAACAAGAGGAGTGAACGCTAAAAAAAGAGCAACCTTCCTATGGAGAATGCATCATCAGAGAATTGCTTCTAATCCCAGAGCTCCTGGACTCCAAGGTCTCTTGTCATCAATAGTCAGCCGTTCTGAGTGTGAAGCTCTTACTCCCTGTCTCCTGGCCACCCTCACCTCCTGATTTGTTTTTACCACTGTTCCTTGACATGAACTTCTTCTGTCAATTAATTTAAATGTGTTAAATTTAAAGTCACTACCTCATTTGTCAAAAGCTCATCTTAAAAGAAAAAGTTGAGGAAATAGGGCTCAAATAGGGGGTAGGAAAGAAGGGAGGCAGGGAAAGAGGGAGGGAATCAAGCTAAACATTTTAACTCTGGAGTGAGCCACCAGTTCCCGAGCAGACTGTACATTTTACAGAAATGAGCAGTCACTATGACTCTTGTGATGATATCTACCATGGGGAAATACTTCGCATGTTTAGGAGGAAAAAGAAGAAAATGTTGGACCTCGTTTGAAAATTATAGTCCTAGAAAAAAAAAAAAGATAGTGACAGCATCATTTCCTTGAAAAGCATGACATAACCACCAATAGTATACCCTATGATTTTAGACATTTCTGCATACTGCATTAAATAACATTGAATACTATATAATATGAAGGTGATTGTCCATCCATACATAGGATTATGTTTTTAAAAAAGAAGTCTGTTTGATGCTATTATATTTTATCAAGTTTAGCTATTATCCCTTTGTAACAAAGGCCCCAGACTCAGCACCATAATAGATGATGCTGATAGTATATATTACATTTCAAGTAGTAATCTACCTTTTTGCCTAAATTAAGATACTTGATTAAATAGTGAGCCTGGTTTAAAGAAACATTGAGAAAAATAATATTGCAAGCTGCCATGAACTCAAAGATAACAAGATTGTAGTGGGACACAGATTTAGTTCTTGATAATATAACATTGGCTGATGTTCCAGAAAGCCCCAGCGGCAATTGTCTCTGAAGGGTGGCTCTGAGGCTAAGGCTGCATCTCATATCTGTACTACCTGGAATTGTTGCTAGAGGGAATTCATGGAAGGAAACGAGACAACATGGAAAATTGTACACCAGCTCTCACATGCTTCCAACCTAAACACTTCACATATCCCTTCCTGTTCTCATCGCACTGGTCAAAGTAATTCCCACGGCCATGCTTAATGTCGTAGGAGAGGGGAGGTAGAATCCACCTGGATGCCTAGTGGTGGGCAACTGTAATGTCTACCACATGTGTAAATGACAGCAGTTTGCAGAACACTAGATTAAGGTATTACCTTAATGAAGTAATAGACCCACAAGTGACAATATGAAAAAAAATCTAAAAGAAAAATCCAAATATCTTCTGGTGCATGGACTATAACAAATAAACTATCAATATGATTATCTTTGGTACTTGATTTAGTTTTTACCAGTTTTAACAGTGATAGAAGCCATTTGTGAATAAGGATCTTCTTGTATCTCGTCAGTATTTTACGTTTTGTTTGCTAAGGTCCATTGAACCCTTTCTCCCAGTGCTTAAAGATGCTGTTTCTTTAGTGTAGTAGATTTTGCAGGCTATGGCACCTTGCATTTCCCCTGCCTTCTTGTCTTGCAGACTTGGATTCACCTGCTGGTGATCGTTGGTAGCATCTTGTCCTACTTTTTCTTTGCCTTGGCTTTTGGAGCCATGTGTGTAACTTGCAACCCACCATCCAACCCCTACTGGATTATGCAGGAGCACATGCTGGATCCAGTGTTCTACTTAGTTTGTATTCTCACAATCTGCGTTGCTCTTCTGCCCAGGTATCGTATTTGTTTTACCAGCAAGAAGATATGTGGATTCATGGGTTTGGAATCCTTGAAACAACTAGTAAAAATGGATTACCATTTTCCACTCTATTAGGTAGAGGGAAGTCATTCTGTGTGCTACTTAAAGTATTGGTTTCAAGTGTTTTGCTAGAGAACAAAAGTAGCTTAGGCAAACAACTGGGAGGTTTATTTTTCTCTTTTGGAAAATCTGATATGGTTGACAGTCCACAAAGACAAGGCAGCTTTACTTCATGAGCTTATCCAAGGACCTAGGTGCCATCCTCTACCTTTCCTGCTATTCTATCTCCCAAATCCTTGTCTTGGTCTGTTTATTGTTGTTTTTGATGTTGTTTTTTGTTTTTTTGTTTTTGTTTTGTTTCTTGCTATAACAGAATACCAAAGTCTGGGTAACTTTTAAACCAAACTGTATTGGTTCACAGTTCTGGAGACTGTGAAATACAACATTAAGGCACTGGCATGTTTGGGGACTCCAGTTCCAAGATGGCACCTTGAATGCTATATCTTCCCATGGCAGAGGTGGAAGGGCGAATCCACTCATGAGGGTGGATCCCACAAGGCTTAATCACGTCATAAAGGTCCCACCTCTTAATATTGCTACAATGGCAATTAATTTCAAAATGAGTTCTGGAGGAGACAAACATTCAACCCATTGCAGAATTGATCCGTAATATTGAAGAGGATTCTTTACCACCATATCCACATCTTTGCCCACCCTTGCCCCCAAGAAGGGGAAAGTGAAAGGCTAGCAGCATTTTCCCATTTTCTTTTTTGGTGTTACCCAGTTGTTGTATGTTATTGCTCATATCCATTGGCCAAAATGTAAATCTATAGACTCTCAGTGGCTAAAATCCAGAGGTTCTAAAAGGAAAAAGGGGAGAATGTACTGAAGGGCAGGTAGCAGTCTCTCTTTTTATTTTTTATACCAAGATTGAACTCAGGGGTGCCTGTTCACTGGCTACTGAGCCACATTCCCAGCCCGTTTTATATTTTATTTTGAGACAGAGTCTCACTAAGTTGCTCAGGGCCTTGCTGAGTTGCTGAGGCTGGCTTTGAACTTGCAATCCTCCTGCCTCTACCTCCTGAACCACTGGGATTACAGGCATACACCACTGCACCCTGGCATGGATTACATTTTTACTAGTTCTATGGGGATTAGGTATGTGATTCATGGGTCCACTCAATCATTTCAATAGCATACAGAAAAGATATAAGAAGGGCTTCTTGCCTAATGGTATAAATCTCAATAACATACATCAAAGACTCACAATAGTTTTGAGAATGTTTTATCTGTATACTCATGGCCAATTAGTTCTGCAAGAAACAAAGTTGTGATAAGTTTTTACAATTGCCCTATAAAACTAATGCAAAAATGTAACTTTTTTTTCAGTACTTATTGCATGCCAACACTTTGCCTGATTCTTCTCATTTAACTAAACCTATAATGTAGCAACTATGAATATCTCTACTTTCACAGACTTTATTTACCAAATGCTTATATAGCATTTAACTATTTTCTAATTGCTTCACAAATATTAATTCATTTTACTATTATTTTTGATCTCTATTTTATGATTCACTTAACATCCTCCTACACCTCTAAAGCCACATAGACACCAGACTCTTTTACTTTTTCTAACTGGTTAGTATTTTTTTTGTGGATACCATGATGACTTGGAGGTGAAAATAACTCTGTGATGTTCTTTGCAACCTAGGTTTACATACCGAGTTCTTCAGGGCTCCCTGTTTCCATCTCCAATTCTGAGAGCTAAGCACTTTGACAGACTCACTCCAGAGGAGAGGACAGAAGCTCTCAAGAAGTGGAGAAGGACCGGAAAGATGAAGGAAGTGACGTCTAAGTATGCTGACCAATCAGCTGCCATATCAGGAAGAAGACCCACATCTGACCCTCCTGTTACCTTTTCAATGAAGTCAGCAACTTCTTGTGCTGTTGAGCGAGGAAACATATCTATATGTGAAACTGCTGTAGACAGAGGCTACACTGAAACTGAGGCTGCAGAGATGACTGGACTCTCAAAACATTAAGAATGCAGGGTACCCTCTTTGGAGCTGTAAGTAGTTTTTCAGGTTTGGCAGAGAGATTTTAAAGAGGCACCTCTATGAAGCAAGGAGTACTTGTGTTTTTCTATAAGGGATATCAGCATTTTTACTAGGCTTAGAATTCAATAATGACATGATGACCATTATTGTATGTATATCCATTTGTAAAAGAGAGACAAGATTTGCCCTAGATGGAGTTTAGGAAAGTCAAATACATAATTCAGAATCAAATGCTTTTATGAAACTTTTTGGATTTTGTAAAAGTATTTTAATTGTCTTAGAAATGCAGACATTATCATGGGGGTTCATTTGTGACTTATTTATTTCACTGGGAAATCACATATTCTTGGGAAATGCTTCAAATAAGCAGGTACCAATCTGGAAAATTTTTTAATTAAGCAAAAAATTTTAGATATATTAGTTAAGACAAGGAGGAGTTTTTCCATATTGAAAGAAAAAACCTTTATTGTAAGTTTTTTTATAATTAATATTAATTAATTATAGATTAATTCCCACGAACCTTTTAAGCAACCATGTATGTAAAATACAGTAATAATCATACTGTTTAAAATACAGTTAGTGAATATTAATAGCTTTTTATTTCCTATGGGAAGATGCCTTTGGTCTTCTGACTATAGATGTTAGGCATACCTCTCTGCTCATCTCAGCATTTTCCTTTTGTGGAGCCTTTACAGGAGGTGGGTAGGAGAGATGCTAGCATTCCACTGGGTACCAGGGGTGTGTTCCTCTCTTAGCTTTCAGTCAAGAGAAGAGCTCTCATGAGGCCTCCTTCTGTGTAGATGTTGTCAGTTGGATACAGAAGCCATAGGTCAGGCAGACAGAATCAGCTGAGCCTATTTAGCAAATTCTAAATTCTAAAAATGACAATAGCCTCATCAAAATGAGACAATTTCAAAACAACGTTCCAGAGACCATTTAAGGGTTCCTACTTTTTTACAATTTCCAACAACTCTTGTGGTTTTGTAGACTGTAAAACATGAGCTATTGATTTAGACTCATCCAGATTATTCTCCAGGAGTTTCCCTGAAGTTCTTAGAAAAACTTCTTTTTCAACACACTTGAGGATAGGAATGTCTATAGAAAAGTTTACTGCTATGACAAATCATTTATGTTGACTTTAGTTGGGACCAAGAGACTAGTTTAAACCAAGTCAGGCCAGGTGCTGTAATTGTAAGATCATATATTCTTGTTGAAGTTCTTTTAAAATTCTATCTCTATGCATCTGACCATCCTCAGTTAACAATCATCTAGAATTTCCTTCATGAAACACCATGCTCATGTACAATGTCTACATCAAGTTCTTGTTAATGACTATAAAACTATTATTCTCAGGGCTTAATCTACCTACTGCCTACTATCCTGGTCCTATATTTTTTTGTAGCCTTCTGTTATTATTGTTCGGTTGTTTTTTATATAGACTGATTTCTAAAACTTGTAAAATTTCATATAGCTAATGAAAGTCGCTTTCTGCTTTCTTAAGATTTTTTAAAATAAACTATTTATATAACATGTACTGAAAAACTGTTGTCTCTCGTAAGCACACAGTAAATCCAACTGAAAACTGGTACCAGAACTTAGAAGGAAAATCCCAGAATACACCTTTTTGCCAGAAAATTGTTTGGGCCTTTTCTTATATTAAAAAACAAAACAAAACAAAAAACCAAAAAACATATGAATAGAGAAAAATATTGAATACTCATGTTATGGAGCTACGATATTATACGTGAAATTCCAAAATTCCAAAGACTGAAAACTGAAAAAAATTTCATAAATTAAACATAGACTCAATGCTCTGAACAAATGTGAGGCTATTTTGTATATTTAATATAATCATTCAAATATTTTATTTATAAAATTAGTGTATTTTATTACTGGGTGCTAAATTATATATTTTTTTAAGTTATAAAATTCTGAGTTTTGAAACACATCTGGCCCCTAAGATGAAAATATTTTGGGTCTACAGTAAGTTTTAAAGGGTTACATTTATAAGAAAATAACTCCTTAATACAGTTACCCACTGATGAGATCTTTGTGTTTTGGTATTTCAGTATATTCCACCAAATTTGGAGGTAGGGGTGTCAAGCATTGTATCATTGTTCCTTGTAGCCGCCCCCCCCAAAAATTAATAATATTCATTTGGGGATTTAATTTTATTACAAAATATTTATAAAAAGAATTGGATCAAGTTCCTAAAATGTACTCTATAGACATTAAAGATCTGTGTGCTCTTCCCAGGTCTGAGGTTCTCAGTGGACACTCCATGAGTGATTTGAGACTACTAGCAACCTTCAATTTTAGACTAATAGGAATCACTGGGGTTTTCTAACAGGGCAGGTAGCTGTGAGAATGAAATATAAAACAGGTACATTTTGGTTGATGGAAAACTGGGCCAACAATGTGCTGTTAAAGAGCTAAAAACAATTTCCTGGTACTTGCTATTTATGTTTCATAATCATCCAAAACAAAAACAAAAAAAAAGATAATACCATTTTATTTGTATTCATAATTATTTAAAATAAGTACAATATGTACATGTCATTGAACATAAGTTGAGCAAAGCTTAAAGTTGTTACATTAAGTAGGTACCTACAACCATAATAAAACTGACAAGTTCTTAAACTTTCATATAATTGTGACCGCAAATCCATTGCTGGATTTCACTCTCTCTCTAGATTTGTGACAAACTACAAAGCAGGAGATAAATGACATGAAAAATAAATGTCAAAAGAACTTCTTGAATTTCAAATGTGTTTACATGTAGAAAAGAGTACAAAAGTACACATATAAAATCGTAGGTAGTCTCTATTAGGAATGCTGCGGCAGTCCAGGTGCTAGTGGAGGTTAGTCGCAAATCCTACTTGTTTGAAAAGGCATTTGGATGTTGCAAAATGGATGGCTAACTAATTAAATTAGGTATATGTGAAGATTTCTGTTTTGCAGCTTTTTAGTGAAGAAAAATACTTTAAACCTCTAATGGCTTTGAAAATTCATTTGCGTAATGTGGCCTAGTGCTTAAAAGTGTCCTTCAATTTTTGTTTAATTATTAATGAGAAGAAATGGCAACACCAGATGTTAGACATCATTGGGGGAAATTACAAAATGTTTTATTGCATGCAACATTTTACTGTGCTTTGAAATATATTTCTGTGACTTTATTGGTATGATGAATACAGGAAAACTAAATTTTCATATTTAATTTAGGGTGGGGTACAATTTAATTTTCTATTTAAAACATTGCATCTGTATGATGTACTGCAGGTTCTCCTTTCATAAAATTTAATCTCCACTTTATTTCACATCAGCAAAACAAATATTTCCCATGAATATTGACCTATTTGTTGAAATTTCAATTAGCCAACTGATGTGCACTGGGAAAGCCCTAGCAATGGGGAAAGTTTTATGAAGACTTTTCTATAAAATTATAAACTTGACTTAAATCCAGGATAGGCAAAACTATAATGTCAAATGTTAATCTTGCTGTCTTGGGAATTTTGCATTCAGCGTCTTACAGTGTCAGCTATTGGTCTTTTAACTCTTATCTTTCATAAGCTCTAAGAATTAAGCAAACTTTGGAAGAGTAATAGTAAATAATTTAAACACGTAAATGATCTTGACTTTTAATAAATCAAAAGCCAGTCTCCAATGTTAATATTAAAATTTGCCCCTAAGCTACTGTGCTTGAGA
Source organism: Urocitellus parryii (assembly GCF_045843805.1). NCBI lineage: Eukaryota > Metazoa > Chordata > Mammalia > Rodentia > Sciuridae > Urocitellus > Urocitellus parryii. Next base: position 108,139,729 of record NC_135540.1, on the reverse strand, counting down.
AACAGAAACTGAAGAAGAATAGTTAGCCTGGATCTAAATGTCCATTTTGTAATAGACTAAAACAGAACTGTCTGTAACCTGTTACCCTAAGGCCTGCATTGTTTTAAATCTGTACAGAGTCGATAATTTCATCCTTCAGTCGAGACTAGGCCTGGTAAAAAAAAAAAAAAAAAAAAAAACCTGTTCTGCTTTATTTGTTTTCTTAAAACTTGTCATGGAATTCGAAATTAGAGAATGATAAAATTGAAAAAAAATGGTGAACAAAATTGGTCTTAAAACAAACATGAAAATCTGCAGTGCATGGTGAGTGGTGAGCGTCCCTGTCCATGGTTAGTACCTCTGTACAGCTCTCTGAAAGAAGCTCTTCACAGTCAAGAAGGCCATTCTCTTTCAATGTTGCTGGCAAAAGTTTCTGATCATCCTTGGAATTACTTTAGGAGGAAGGTATGGATATATATTTGTTTTTCAATCCATTCAACAAAGTATGAAACATTGCTATACACACCAGGCCCCAGGACTTTGGAAAAGCAGACAGAGCCCCACGAAGTTAAACCAAATAAAGTCCACCGTCCTCCAGACTGCTCACAAACAAGAGGCCCACCACTGTCACCCTGTAATGAAAAGAAAAGGAATTTAGTTCCTGGGATTCCAGAATCCCAATAGCATCTATGTCTTCATAAGGGTGTAATAAAGCCAAACCTGTCCAGCTTAACCAACTCCCTGGAAATTTTTAACAAAGCTCTCATTGTCAGTCTGTGGAAGGAGCATAGTTTCCACTGTGAGAATGCAACTTTAAAATTATTAATTCTGATCTTTAAAAGAATGGGATTAGCTTGGGAAAAGAGTGCATTTTTGCCCTGAAATCAGAAGACATTTTTTAGTCATTTACTGACTTACCAAAATATGTCATAAATTATACATAAAATATGTATAATTTTATGTATCAGAACTGATGATCTCTTAACTCTTTTTGTAAGACTGATTTATCATCTAACTATAAAAAGTACCCCAAATGGAAAACATTTATTTTCCTTTATACTATAGGTACTACAAAAACATTCTAAAATATTTGTATTTTCATAATTCTTGCTATGTGAAAGAACACATTAAAGCATTACACATTTTGGGGTCCCTTAATTGTACTTCCTAATAGTCCTTAAGACTTTAAGGATTATTTACAGTGACATACCTCATTTATTTATACCCTGTATTTTATTCCATATGCATAGGGGTTTCATCCTTTCTATTTAAATTTAGGTATACTAAATAAGTTTTATTCAGTTATTTTCCCCAAATATAGTTAGCCTCAAAACACCATGGCATTACAGATATTAATATTGCTGCATCTGAAAAGATCATAGTTAGTAAGAGAGCTGTATCCTGCACTGCCTCAAAAGAGATAAGTAGATACCATTAAAAAAATAAAGAAGAAAGTAAATTTATTGTGGAAAGTTTGAAATGCTACTTTCCCTGTGAGATTTTCCAACTTCAAATGTGTCTGTGGGCTTCCTATTTGGTGGAATCAGAGAATAATAGAGAAAAACATATTTATCAATGCTCTTCTAAATACTTTTCATGTATTAACTCATTTTATCTTCACCAAATAACTAAGAATTGATACTTATTACTATGATGTCCATTTCAGAGATAATGCAACTAATGCACAGGTTAAACAACTTGTTCATTGACAGAGCCATGATTTGAACCCAGACAATCTGGCAACAGGGCCCCCTAACTCATGACTACCAGGTTATGCTGCTTCTTGAAAATACTAGTGAGTACTATTGCTATCAAATGGAAGTGAATTTTCTATTATGCTGTATGCTTTAGTGGAAGTGGTGACCTTTGCATTCATAACTTTTTGATGCCCTAAGTCTAAATAATAAGCATAGACCCTAAGAGGCTAAATAATTTTTTTTCTGCCTGAAACACTAATTGGAAAAATTTTTTAAAAAGGCAAAATTTCCTGGAAACATTTATTTTTCATCCCATCAATAAATGGGATGAATTCAAACTAAAAAGCTTATCAGCAAAAGAAACTATCAGTGAGGTGAATAGAGAGCCTATAGAATGGAAGCAATTTTTTATCAAACACACATCAGATAGAGCACTGATCTCTAGTATACATAAAGAACTCAAAAACCTTAACACCAAAAACACAAATAACCCAATAAATGGGCTGAGGAACTGAACAGACACTTCTCAGAAGATGATATACAAATATATGAAAAAAAAAATGTTCAACATCTCTAGCAATTAGAGAAATGCAAATCAAAACTTCTCTAAGATTTCATCTCACTCCAGACAGAGTGGGAGCTATTAAGAATACAAATAACAATAAATGTTGGTAAGAATGTGAGGAAAAGGACACACTCTTACATTGCTGGTAGGACTGCAAATTGGTGCAAACAATATGGAAAGCAATATGGAGATTCCTTGGAAGACTGGGAATGGAACCACCATTTGACTCAGCTATCCCTCTCCTGAGTCTATACCCACAGGACTGAAAAACAGCATACTACAGGGACACAGCTACATCTATGTTTATAGAAGCATAATTCACAATAGTTAAATTGTGGAACCAACCTAGATACCCTTCAGCAAATGAATGGATAAAGAAAATATGGTATATATACATAATGGAATATTACTCATCATTAAAAAAGAATAAAATCATGACATTTGTAGGTAAATGGATGGAGTTAGAGAATATTATGCTAAGTGAAGTAAACCAATCCAAAAAAAATCCTCTGATATGAGGATGCTGACCCATATTGGGGATGGGGAGGCAGGCATGAGAGGAATGGAGGAATCTTAGATAGGGTGAAGGGGACGGAGGGGAAGAGAAGAAGGAGGGTCGTAGGAAAGATGGAGGAATGAGATGGACATCATTACCCCAATTACATGTATGAAGACATAAATGATGTGACTGTACTTTGTGTACTACCAGAGACATGAAAAATTGTGCTCTATATGTGTATGATGTAAAATGCATTCTGCTGTCATATATAACAAATAAGAATAAATAAATATTTTTTATTAAAAAAAGGGGAAAATTTCCTAGGAACATTTAGTTTTCAGTGCTGGTAAAGGAACTCAGGGCCTTGTGTGTGTTCCGTGAGTGCTTTACCACTGAGTTGCATATCCAGTGCTCCTGGATACATTTTTATTAGACATATTTTCCCCAATTTTTTATCTTCCCTTATATAAAGCAAATCCTAACATGCTCAATTATTTATATTGCGCTCTTATTGTGCCAGATAATAATTACAATGGGACACATTTTGACATCAGCACCTCTTCATTTCCAGATCAGAAAATCAGCCTAATAATTAATTAGCAGCTATTCTGTAAGATTGTGGGCTAGGCTCCACATAGATAAAGGCATGATTTTTGATCTAAAGTAGTCAAACATTTGCATGCATAGCAAGAATAACTTTACAGGAAAGCAAAATCTAAGGGATGTGAAGAGGACTTCAGAGGAAGGTGTAATTACTTTTCCAGGTGGAAATGAACAAAATTGCCTTCCTGAGATGGTGGTTTGAGTGAGGTTTAGTGAGTCAAGCAGGTGTTCCATTAGGTGGGAAACAGGGCGAAGAGCCATCGATTCAAACTGAAAGGGAGAAAACTGCTAAAGACAGTACTGGTCTAGTCTGCCTTCTGGATCCTCTGCTCTCATAAGATTGGGCTTTCGGCCAAAGTTGATGCTTGGCTTCAGAATTGATCAACATGATTAATAGACCTTCACAGAGGGGCCCATGCTGTTCAATGGGCCCTGGTTGATGAGATTAAGGAAGCTAATCTATGTCTTCTGATAGAGGTTTGGGTGAGCAAATTTGCTTCACATCTGATAAAATGTAATTCAGAACATACGGAATGCATTCTGGAGACTCACAGCCAAATTCCTACTACTAAAAAACTGGAAGACCTGGTTTGTATTAGTCGTCTTATCAATGTACCTGTGACTGGAAGTGTGCTTGGGCCTTCAATTTCCTTTCAAAGAATCACATCTCTTTACCAGGAAATGAACTTGAACATGTGCTAAGAAGTGCTACTTTGTGGTAATCCTCCAAACCACACTGGGGAAACGAGAAGTGTAGTCACGTTAATCATTGCTACTATGGTAGTACAGTGGTCGAGCACTTGGGTGCTGAAGCTAGACTGTCTGGGTTCCATAGCCTCACAATATCATGCTGGGTGATCTGGGACAAGTTACTTAATCTTTCGGCTCTCTTGTTTTCTTGATGTGTTTAGAAAAAATAATGATATGCCACGTGGGGTGATTATGGGAATTAAATGAGTTATTAGTATTTTGAAGAGATCCTAGAACACAGTAAGCACTAAAGTGATAGATGAATATAGTTACTATTAATTGAAATTCTTTCACTAACAACTCAATTTATCCTCAAAACACTCCATTTTATTCACGAGAAAACTATATACAGAGGTTAGATGTCCCCAGATTACACTGTTCTTAACTGACAGAGGTGGAATTCAACACAGATCTTTCAGGTGCAAAGCCTATGCCCCAAGACCCATATCATGCTACCTCTTAAAATACCTTTATCTTTTGCACTAGAAAAGTAGCTCAGTGGTAGAACATTTGCCTACCATGCATGAGGTCCATGGTTTGAGCCCAGCGTCATAAAAATAAAAAGTTTTTTAACGATTTTTAATTTTTTTTGGGGGGGGGGCGCTTAGGAAATTACACCTGGACCTCTTGTACAGAATGAAAGAATTTTTCTACTATGGCCCACCTCAATTGGATGGCTCATAGTCATGTGGCAGAAAGGAGGGTGGCCTCAGTGAAACTCCAAAGAGCACCGTCTCTCCCTGTGTCCCATGACTATTATCTAAGGAAATCACCACTGGGCTATTCCCAATCATCTGATTTTTTTTCCATCCTAACTTGGACCCATTAAAAATGTCATTCAATTATATTGGGCTAGTGATAATAGTGTTGTTGTATCTCTTCTTCCATATTAAAATGTGGGAGGTAATGTGATCTACCAAAAAGCAGAGAAATAACAAAAGAGTTTTTATAGCAGTGTAGTAGACTATGTTCTCCATTCTGTTACAAGCTTGGAGCACTTGCAATTTTCCTCCTTCTCTTGGAGCAAGTCCAGTCAATGAATGTTCAAATAAAAAATGAAAATGATTCCCTGCACTGCTAGGCTGGTATGCTCTGCCACCTGCTGTGGCCAGGAATATGGGTGTCTAAAGATCATGTCAGTGTCATTTGAGAACAAGCTGGTCATCAAATGGGAGCCACAAGAACCCAGAAAATGCCATTGTCACTATTCCTAAGACAAAGGCAGTCCTGTTACACACTCTAGAAGGTAAGGTGTTGATGTGTACCCAAAGCCATCATCCTAATGGCTGGCAATGTCCTCTGGTGCCCTCCTGCTCCCTGAGATAATCAGGTTGAAGCTCTAGTTACTATTTGCCCCTCTTCTATTGTTTGACCACTAAACACATCTGATGAGATGGACTGAAATTATTGTTTCCCCCCTGCTGCTGACCAAAGGTGTTATTCCCTATTTAGTAGTTGACAGAATTGAAGGCAACCTGAACAAAGGGGCTAGAGATAGTTAGGGGCATGACTTGGGTACTGGATGGAGGAGGAGACACACTACGAATAATTAACACCTGGCAAAAACGATTTTCAAAAATGTCCCCAAAGGATCATACATGAATAATAATGAGTTTATGCAGGTTCACTGAAGTTATTGTTGAACTGAATCTCCTGGGCAACCAGAAAGCAATTTACCATGCATGAGTCCACTGTGCCAGACTCATAGCCAGCACATATCATCCGGTTGGTGATGGTCTTCATGTCAAAGTAGGACTGACACTGTTCCAGAGAAATAATACGAACCTCTCCTTCTTGCAGCTTAAAAGGCACTGGATTTAAAAAAAAAAAAGAAGAAGAAGAAGAAATAAAGATATATAAGATTTGGTAAAATGATTCAAAAGTGAAGCTAGTCAAATTTGAAATAAAATATCATATGAACAATGTCATATCAAAAGGACAGTATTATTTACTTGAAATGTCATTTCAAAGACAAGCCTTATTCAAAATCAGAATTTTCTAATTATAATATCCATAGCAACCAGAGAGGGTTGGGGGTGTATCTCAGTGGTAGAGTGTCCCCAGGTTCAATCCCAAGTATAGCAAAAGTAAATATTCATGGCAGGCATCTGATGAAATCTTTTCATTTTGAAAATGAGGAAATTGAGGCACAGACTAGTTTAATAACTTGGCTTGTATTTTTCCCTTCTTGTTCTATACTGTGACAAACAGCAGCTACTCCAATGAAAAGGGGCAAAAGCAGGCTAAGGTAGGAGGCTGCCAGCTCAGCTTCTGTGCAGCCATCAGCCCTGCTCTGCAGCAGTGGCAAAGGCCTGTTAAATCAAACAGAGGAAGGCTTGCTTGCCCTATTCTTGGTGAAAAGAAAACATCTCACCATGTGCTTCACTGGCCATTATTTGGATGTGAGAACATTTAATCCTAGGGGATATGACAGAGAGATGTCCAAAGGACAAAGCATCCCTTGGTGTTGACAGAGAGAATGTATGAATTTCATCATGCTTGAAAGTTCTCGCAGAATAATAGTGGATTCCTTGAAGCAAAACAGCATGAATCTTTTGCCATTTGACCATTCTACAAAATCAGACACGTTTGAGTTTAACCAGTGATGGGAAAGTAGCATGTATGTACAGGGTGCATTCTTGGAAGAAATAATCACTCTTGGAAAAATTATTATCAGGGAAATAGAGGATGTGTCATGAGTCGTCAAAAGAACAATAAGAATAAGAACAATAGGTAACATTATTGGGTACTAATGGTAGTCCCGGAGCATACCCTCAGCATCTTTTGGACCTTATCACTTTTAATTTTTACAAATATCCTGTGAGTTAGATAGTTTTTTTATTTTTTTCATCTTGTAATAAACTAGAAATCAGTGCAGTAAGAGTCAATAAGAACTATCTAAATGAGTTCAGACACTCTTGATCCTCATGCTATATTGCCTATTGTGTGAGCAATGCTACACTATTGATATAAGTTTGATATGAATATTGTTGGAATAATAAAACCAAAGGTAATATAAAGCATATTCTACCCTTGTGTTATGTTTCAGGACTAATCAGAACTTTTAAAAATCAAGATGGGAAAGAATGGTGATATTATATGTCTAACATTGCCTTTAAAATTCTTACATGTGAGCTTTTTCTGAAAAAAATCATTGACTTTCTGTCAATTGCCTTTTCCTTTCCATCATTTGATATAGATTTTCATCACTTCATACAGAAAGAAACTCAACTTAGCTCAAAATGAATTTGATTAAATTTCAAGAAAAAAGTGTCTTTAAATTGACATTTCCTAAGGTTAATAACAAGATGCCAATATTCATTCATTCCCAAGAACCATGGCATGATCTTTGAAGTAGTTAGAATAGCCAGCACTTAAAGTCAAATAGAAAGTCTCATTGACTCAATTTGTATCCCAAACTTCAAACAGCTCAACCAGAATGAGTGATTTCTATAGGGGGTTGAGAATAAGTAGTACATTGTTAGTTTCTATTTGTTCTGTATATTTAAATTGTCTACAGAGACAAACTATTTCAATCGATTTAAATTTGTAAGTAGCAAATCAATTTTCTTTCTAGAAGGACTTACAGGTTGTGCTACAGATGTTGGTAAGACCAAATCATGAAATCAAGTTGGAAATGTGACTGTACAGCTTGACTGAAGAAATGGAATTGCCTACCTGCTCCACAGAGCTTCAGAGGAGCTTTACCCACAGATGGACCAAATCATTGTTAGAGTCAGTCCAAAGCAGGATGATTGATAGGTCCCATTTGGCATGGCAACTCCAAAACCCTGGTAGTGGCTTCTTGGAGAGAAAGTCTGCGGTTTGCAGGATTTTGAGGCTACATCTGAACTAGGAGGTTTAAGTGCCAGGGTTTATTATTCATGTCAACAACAGGCATGGAAGAGACCGGGTGACATATGCCATTTGTGGCTGTATTTCCATAAACAAAGATGGGAAAATGTGTTGAAAGGCTAGGAAAAAACAGTGTGTTTGGTTACAAGTTGAAAGGCAAATGCTACTGATGAGCCTGGCTTACTTTTGTTGCCCATGTGGCCCCAGCCTGTGATATAGCAGTACGTATCTGGTTCCAGAGACTGCTCCGGGCTGGGTAAGCAGACAGGTCGGACATAGCTCGTCTCGTGGATGTCTTCACTCAGCTCCACAATGCTGATGTCATAGTCCACCACTGCTCGACTGTAGCGGGGATGCAGGACGATGGTCTTCACGAAGCGTGTCTGCGTGAACGCGGATGGGTGGTCCAGGTTGTTGATGCCAAACACCACCTTCCACACAGCAGCGCTCTCTCGCCTGGGATGGAAATTCAAGAGCAAGTGACATCTTCAACTCTAATTCACCATTCTAACAGCATAACAGTTTTTTTTTTAAAGTACTTTTATGTAAGCAATGGCTGTTTCCTTGCCTGTCTCTGAATGTATTCATAGAAGTATTCATTTAATGGTCTGAAAGCAAAGCCCCAAATTTTTGATGGACCTTTATTTTTTATTTATTTTTATCTGGTGCTACCAGGGCTTCACACGTGGTAGGCAAGCGCTCTACCTCTGAGCTACAACCCCAGCCCAAAGGCCATTTTTTAATGCAGTTATTATTGAAAATACAACTAGTTCAGGCTTAAAGGAAGGCAAAGTAGTTACTTTCTTTCTCTATTTATTTTTAATGAATGAGAAAGATCACTGAAATCCAAGAAAAGACAGGAGCAAGTGGACAAGAAGGAGAGAAAAGCCAAGAGATCCCACCCCCAAAACACTAAGTCCTGGGAGAAGTGCCTTCTGAGCCTTCTGCTCATTTCAAGGCAGGGGTTTTATTTTTTTTCTTTTTTTAATTTTTATTGGTTGTTCACAAAGTTACAAAGCTCTTGACATATCATATTTCATACATTAGATTGAAGTGGGTTATGAACTCCCAATTTTACCCCAAATGCAGATTGCAGAATCACGTTGGTTACACATCCACAATTTTACATAATGCCCTATTAGTAATTGTTGTATTCTGCTACCTTTCCTATCCCCTACTATCCCCTCTCCCCTTCCCTCACATCTTCTCAAGGCAGGGGTTTTAAAAGGTCCCTCACAACCTCCAGCGCTCAGTATCACTGTTGTTTTTTGATATCATGTCAGCCATCTTTTAGTCAATTCTCGCCTTTAAATGCTTTCTTCACTCAGCTCACAGGTCTTGCCATGCTCCAGAATTTCCTCTAATCTCATAGACTCCCGCTGGCTCAATCTTCTCTTCTGAGTTCTCTTCATCTCTCAGTGTCAATGTTGAAGTGCTCTGACACTCCACCCTCAACCTTCTCTTCTTGCTCCATACTCCCTTGATGGTTTCATCTAATCCAGTGGTTTTAAATACTACCTCAAACCCTGGTGACTCCTAAATGTATAGCACCAGTTCCATCCCCTATCCTGACCTGCAGACTGGAAAGCCCGGTTTCCTATTCAACACACTCACGTGGAGTGTGGGAGGCCGCCCTGCCCATGGGCTGAGCATCCTCTCCCAGCCTTGAGTCAGGCAGGTGTTGGGTCTGGCATCCCATGCCATCACTGTGCAAACCAAGTGGCCTCCACCTTCACTCGGCAAAGAAACTTGCTCTAGCCCTGGACTTGGGCGTTACCCAATGGGATTGGGCAAACCTCCCTTTTGAAACTCTATCCCCTGCCTTATTTGGTGAAGAACATTCCATCGAAGCTCCTTTGTGTGTCCCCCCCTATAATATAAAGAGATTCTGGGTGCACATTCTCTTTCCAGTGCTGTCCAGCGTGGAAGCTGACCCTTAAGGTCGCAGAGCTGTCCTCTTAACATGAAAACTACTTCTGTGTTGTGTGATTTCTCACCATTTTCTTAGTTTAATGTTGCAGCCAGGTCCTTTGTACCCAGCTCATCTCATCAGCCTGGGCATTTGGTGAGAATGGTGTTTGATAATAGTCACCATTTATTGAGGCTTACTACTTCTCTTAGAATGTTTAAGCATTCAGAATTAATTTTACAGCATTTACAATCTCTAGTGGCCCAGTTGAATCCTCTCTTTCTCTTACACCCAACATTAAATGCATCAGCCCATCTTCTCCATTCCTATTTTCAAATATGTCCCAGCATCTTGCTGTTTCTCCCTTCTCCACTGTAAGATACTTCTTCACCTAAGGTACTCTCATCTCCTTGGACCACTGCAGTCAACTCCCAAATGAAGACTCTTCATCTAATCTTAGCTCCTATGACTCATTTTCCTCAGAGCAGTCAGAGTGACCTTTTAAAAATAAAATTAGATCAAGTTCATCTCCTGCTCATATTTCTCTAAGGACTTTATATCACACTTGAGCTAAATTCTAGGCTTCCATCCCTGGCCTCTGAGACTCTACACAGTATGCTGCATTTCAATCCCAAGGACTTTCTATTTTGGGGCATGCTGAGGACAGTGCCTATCAGAGGTCCTCCCTTGCTGTTCCGCCAGCTCTCAAATGACTTTCACCTATATTCTTTCTCTTCAACCTGCGTCACTTCCTCAACACTATTTTCCCTAGTCACCCTAACTCTTCCTCTATCCTCATCACTCTCTCTACACTTGACCCTGCTTCCAGTTTCTTCTCATAGAATCCATTAATGTCAATGACACTGATAACATTTGTTTTTCTATTCTGCCTTGCCTCCCAGGGTGTTATCTCTGTGACAGCAGGAACTTTGTTGATCTTGTTCACTGCAATATTCACAGGGTCTAGTGCTAGTCATGCAGTGGGTTCTCAAAAAGTATCAAATGATGGTTCCATGTAAGTTGTCTTAAAATATGTGTCAATGGCAGACTCCAACTATGTGAGCAAGGTTTATTTTTCATCACTCCCTGTATGTCCTTTTCCCTTCACCATCTTCTCTCTCCAAAGTGAACCAAGGTCAAAGGCATGGATGTTTGTTGGACCATAGTGCTGTGAATGGGGTGAAGCTTTAATGTGGACCCTCCCTTATACTATGGTACTGTGAGTACCATATTTGAGAGTTGTGACCAAATCAATCAAAGTAGGTTAACTCTTCAATCCACATTTAACATGGAATCAGCTGGAAAGATTTTGAAATAGTAATAGTAATATTTTGGGCATCACCCCATAGCAACTGAAACAGAAGCCCTAGGGCTGGGATCCTGGAATCTGTGTTTTTTAAGGGCTATCCTTTCTGTGGTATCTATTTAGTCACCTTCAGCATGACAGCTACCCAAAAGGCTGAGACTTCATGAGGCCCAGAAAATAGGAGCCAACACTCAAGACTCAAACTGAACTTAGTATTGTTAGATATTGAAACCATACTCTACCAAAGAGCTCCTCCACACAGGTGATGCATTCTGGAATTTTTCCATTTTAAAGAAAAATACTTCAGAGCTATCAAAAGAAAAGTTGATGCCATTAATTGAAAAAAATACAGATCTGTAACTATTCCTCTAGAAATATACAAATAACAGAACTGAGTGCAAATGGATGATTAAATAAACAATTACAATAAATTGCAGGAACTGCTATCTTGTGGGCCTTACAAAATAATGTTACCGAATTAATTTTTACCACCTAGCTCCATCACTCAACGTGTTTTTTCTCCTTCCTTCATTCTTTCTTCCATTTTCTTTCCTTCTTCCTTCCTTTCTTCTTCCCCTGTTCTTTTATATTTTTTTAGTCTAAAGGAGTAAGTTCATGGCCATTCAAGAAATTTAATACTCACTTGAGACTCTATTACTTAAGATATTTAAAATTAAGCAATAAATCATTTCAAACTCCTGCCTATTTACTAATTTCTTGCTCTTGAACCAGAGCTGTTAAGTTTTGGTTGTGACAAAAACTCATTCATCTGCTTAATCATAAGCAACATTTCCAACAGTCGAACATTCTATTTGCAACAAAATAACAACAAAATTCCAGACTTAATTACCAGATTCAGGGTTAATTTACTTCTACTAATAAATAATGAGTGTCAACAAAGCAGCTAAATGTTATTCATTTGTATCCAATAATCTCATGCTACATAAGCTACTGTCCTGATGGCATTAATATCCACCAAAAGCAAAAAAGAGAAAAGTGCACAGGAAATTATACATTTTTTTAATTCAGTGATATTGTCCTTTTTTTCTTTTTGTTATGAGTATGAAGTGAAAAATAAGCTTCTTTAACATTCTTTTTTTCACAAGTCCGGGAAAAAAAAACATGGAAACCAGCCTGTTGTTTGAAAGGGTTGTCTGCAGTGAAGGAGATGTGCATAAATGGTATACTGTTATATGAAGTATGTGCTAAAGTAAAGTAAAGGCAGAGACAGCCCTGTCTGTAGTTAGAAGCAAAAAAAAAAAAAAAAAAAAAGAAGACAATTTGAGACATCAATTTCCTATCTGGTCAGGAGAACCCAGTGGAGAAACATAGAGAAACAGGAGATGAATGAATGAATGGCCATTTTGGTAAGAAGAGTCTAATTTATATTCGACTACAAAGAAAAAAGTCAGGTACATTAGCTAAAAAGCCTCAGCATGGGAATACTTCCCACTTGTCTGTCAAGCCTCAAAGCAGGAACAAGGAGAACTGGAATATTCTTAAAGGAGTTTGTGCAAAGATCTTTTTTTTTTTTTAAAGAGAGAGAGAGAGAATTTTTTAATATTTATTTACTTTTTTGGTGGACACAACATCTTTATTTTATTTTTATGTGGTGCTGAGGATCTAACCCAGCACCCCACACATGCCAGGCAAGTGCCTTACCGCTTGAGCCACATCCCCAGCCCTGTGCAAAGATCTTAATGCTTTTAAGAGTAATCAAGCAAGCACAGGTACAGCCAGGCAACTATCCACAACCACATGAAAGTGGCTAAGAAAGATGTTAAGAGGCATCTTTTTCCTTTCACTCTTGCTCTAGATATAGTTCATTCCCTAAAATTCACATTTAAGATCTCATTTGCTTAATGTTTATGCTATTGTTTTATATGCATATACGTCATAGAGAATTATCAATTCCAAAAATAAAACCTAGCTATTTACACATCTCAGATGCACTATTGCATTCCAAGAAATTATACAACACATTGTAGGCAGAATGTCTGGATGCAATAACCTGTCACTTTGGTTTGCAATTTGCCACATACAACTCTAGTTGAAACATGAAATGTTGTATTTTCACTTAATTCAGTTAGCCAAATTTCCTTTTTAAGTCTATTCTTTTTGTTTATATGTGTAATACAGGGGATCAAACCTCAGGCCTTATGAATACTAGGCAAATGCTCTACCACTTAATTACATCCTCAGTTCCAGAGAGCCAAATTTAGAGATTTTTTATTTTTATTTCAGGAGCACAGCATTTCCTTCCTTGACCCTTTCCAGTTTAGCTTGTTTGTATATTTAACATTTTTCCTTTTTAATGAGGGAAAATTAATATTCATAATTAACACATGATAGAATCACCCTATTCCACAAGACCTACTTCAGAAGAAGCATGACTGAATGGTGATTTGGAGAGTCTGAAGAAAGAATGGTGATTTGAGAGAGTCTGCACTAAGAAAAGAAATATATTATAACATCACTGCTGTTCTACACATCAGTGATCTCTTACTTTTAATATTGTGCTCTGCCCTTAGAATTTTTATAAAGAATTATCTGTAACAGACAAGATGAATAGACTTTAGAATAAGGTGGCTCCAAAATAAATGCATGACAGGCGTGAGTGTGGGTCAGTAAACAGAGATTGTGTCAGACCTTGCGCATCCTGACAGTCATCTGCTTCTCAGCTCCAGCTGATTGCTGTCATAGCCTAATGTGCAGTATGACCAGTCTTGAAGGAAAGCTGGTTTTAGATTTTATGCAAAGTATCCAGTTTTAAATGTTGGATAAAATTTTTAAATGTATACAACAAGCAAAATAGCTCAATAGCCTGGAGTCTTTGTGTGTGTGTGTGTGTGTGTGTGTGTGTGTGTATTTCTATAGTTTTTCAAGTATTTCTACAAACATTATTTCAAGTGATCCTCAAATCAATTGTGAAATGTATATTCCATTGTAGAGAACAGAAAGAGAAATCTTTATTCCATTGTAGAGAAGAGAAAGCAGTGACTCAAGAGATGAGTGACTTAAGCTACAGAGAAAGTAAGAGTTGGTAATGGACCAGAATGCTGGTTATTGAACCTCTAGATCATAGCTTTTCTACTAAACTTCTGTAAAACAAAGAGTAGGATCCACAGCTGTTGACACAGGAATGAGGCGCTGGCCCCATGTGGAAATTCATGCAGGATGGGAAGACTCATTGGTGAGTGATATGAAGGCAGATGGTGAGAGGGTTTGTTCCCTTTGCTGAACTCACCTCTAGGTGTAATGGATATTAAGGTATTAACCACCAGTGATAAACAAAATGGACAATTCTGGTATTCCAGGGTCCAGAAAAAGCAACAGAAGGACTTAGGCAAATACATATCCTGGACCTTTCAGAACCAAATTTTGGAATGTTCAGAAAAACAATTACAGATGTGGCAACATGTCAGGAGACTCTTGAAGTAAGTACAGCTCAAAACAAATGAGAGCATCACATGCCAAATTTCTATGCTGCCAACACAAATGACTGCAGTAAGTAAAGAAATAATCTACACAGTAAATGGGACGACATAAGGATCCCAGAGCGGCACGAAATTGTAACAAGTATCATAAAGTTTTAGCCATAAAATGGAAAGAAGTTTGTTTAAAATGGAAAATTTTAAATGGCTTCTTGGTGAAATAATGTGCAGAAAGAAAAGAGGAAAATATCTCTCTGTGGCAGATAATTTAATTTTAGGAAATAATTAAAACAAAGCAGAATTATTTAAAGCTCCTTTCCTTCCAGTTTCTCCTGCCAAGGGGAATGATCTTCAGACAATAGCCAGAAGATTCATCTTCTACATCACATTTATTTAATATCTTGAAATATTGAATTTATGGGAGGAATTGGTGAAAGATCCCTGATCCTCTGTGGGTTAGCTAACATTTCTAGTTTCAGAACACTATGGTCCCAACTACTGCAAGAACTAAAGATATGAATACTAAGAAACAATAAAGGGCTGATTACTCAGGTAACAAAATATTTATTGAGATGGGGAAGTTGGTGAAGCATATAATTATTTGACTAGTGAGAGAAAAGAGAAATCAATAGTTTAACTTGGCCATGCAAAGAAGGATGTTTATCATACACTGAAAGAGACATGTCATCTAAGCAGTGAAATACATGTTTGAAGTTGGTGGTAGTGGTAGTCATCAGGGAGAAATCTAGGCTGGGCTGGAGATATAAATGTGAAAGTCATTAACAAATATGCGATAGTCAAATATGATACCCAGTCCATACTTGATACTCATATTTGCTCAGATATGTATCTGAAACCATATAATTAGATGAGCAAATGCAGATGGGTAAATGAAGCTATGACCTGGGCCCTGTAGGATTCAGTGACCTAAAAAAGGAGAAGCTTAGAAAAGAGAAAAAAAAATGGTAGAGCACTGAAATAGGAGCAAAGCAAAAAGATGTTTTGTCATTTTAGAAGAAAAGTCAAGGAAGTATTCAAGAAGGATGCAGTGATCATCCTGAGGAGGGTTCTAGTGAGTTGGAAACTGAAAATTCACCATTGGATTCATCAAGATGAAGATCAATAGAGACCTTGGTAAGTGCCATTTCTGCATTGTCTTTGATGAGATCCCAGCCAGAATGTGTTAGGAGAAAATGAGATGTAGAAAAGTTGAGACAGTCACTGTAGGAAACTCTTTTAGAAGTTCTACCATGAATAGAGGCTAAAGTAGAGCAAGATTTAAAAACAGAAGCAAAGCAGGAGAGTTTAAGTGGTGATGTTAAGACATAGTTGCTGAAGAGAACGATCTGTCAAAGAGGCAGAAATTGATATGAAATATAAATGATGATTTGGGGATTATAGTCTTTGAAAAGATGATAGGAAATATGGCTATTCCTAAAAAGGAGCAGGAACATGTCTCTCCCATAACTCAACACAAAGCATGGAAAAGAGCCAAGGATACAGTAGTTCTTTTGGAACTGGGGTGGGGCAGGTGAAAGATACATTGTTTTCTAAGTTATCCATGAAAGATGCAATGAGATCAGTAGATGGTAAGGGAGATTTGGAGAAAGAGGATAGTCTATAGTTTCAGAGTATAAAAATGACTTCCCTGAAGAAATATATTGGAAGTATCCATTGTGTTAGATGCTCATTTGAGATTCATGATTGTGCACTTGACATGAGCTCAGCTAGCAAGCAGGCATACAGTGTTCTCCATCAGTGGTTAGCTGTGCAGGTGCATGGTACATGAACAGGGAATGGCAATATTGGAAGAAAGTAAGCCTGGGCAAGGGATCTCCAATTCAAGAATCATGCTTTGCTCACAATTAAACTCTTCAAAATATAATTTGTCTAAATTTTTTTCTCTTATCAAAACAATTCTAGAAGCCAACTACAGGCTATATCCTAGACCCAGAAATTTTGAACTGGATAAGGGAGGATGACAGAGAATACCACCATAAAGACATAGAAAAGGGGATCACAGGGCCAGGTCGAAGTCTCCTAGGGATTTTTTAAAACACATGTTGTTACAATCCAGTGATGTTAAAAACCAACACTCAAGGAGAATATGGAGAATTTCTGTTTTAGTGGACATTATTACTAATGGAAGTAGATCAATTCCTCCAAGTAGATAAAATGCAAAGACAAATTGTGAATTATTAGTACAGTTCATAAACACCTAGAAATTTAAAAAGTAATCATGAACATACACGTGCACAATATGGCCTTAGTAAAATGGAAACTGATCAAACCTCTCATTTCCTTTTCTGACTGTATTAAAAGACTGTTAAATCAGGAAGGTGAGTAAACAAGGATGAGGATTTTTTTTTCTTTTTCCTGAGAATAAGAGAGGGAGCTGTGGTCAAATTATCAAGCAATTTTAAGGGTCCAACTAATGTTGAAAGTTAGGCATGTCTCTAATATGTATGTTTTTGGTAATGTTCTTCTAAGTCTGTAGAGCATGAATGTCAGGCCAAAAAATGTGCTTTTCATGTTGGCTGTCTGCCTCCTGTGCCTGGGAGAAAGATGCAGGGGGAAAAAACATCGAAGGTGCTGGTAAAGGATTAAAGTGATGATCTAGTGAATGGAACCTGGTTGACTAGAAAAAGAAAGGAGGTGAGAAGGAGACTGATGAACTGAGATGGGAAGAAATGCAGACAAGCAACCCTGAATCTTATTGAATTGAAGAGCTGGTATGGTAGAAATCAAGACATGGATGATCACAGTTTTTCATAAAAGCTTCCTGTAAAGGAATTTGATGTTTCTGATCATTACTAGTTGTGGGCCCACCCAAGAAGTTCATCCTTCAGTCTTTCAGAGATAAAAGAAGACAGACAAAATGTTTATTAAATTACCCCCCTGAAAGTCAAAGCCTTTCTTCCTTAGAACTTTTAAAGCTGAATTGGTATTGAAACATATGGGACATGATCTGGTCAACTTAGTATCTCATGCTTTTAATTTTCATTTGGTATTTTTAAATACCTCTCCATGAAAGAGCAAACCAAATTGTCTTTTTTTTTCCCCCTCACCAATATAATTAAAAGAGACAGGCTGAAAAAGACCTACAGATGGGTCATGCTGGGCCTTGCCAAAGCATGAGATCTGGATATGAAGTAAATCTCATTAACTGCCACAATTGATGGCCTCAGCAGAGAGTAAGGCTTATAATTAAAAGTTCTGAAGTGCTTACAGTGCCACTGCAGAGATTATAAAATAGAATTGGGTTTATTAGTACACATTCGGGCAGAGGGTTTTTTTGAAGTTGGGCTATTTCTAACTTCACATGGATAGGCAGGCCCCTCTCGATAGTTCCATTATGTTTAGTGTTCCATGAAATGTCATCAATGCCTTTGATATTCTATCCATTTCCTTAATTATAAACACATATTTTTTCTCTATTGCAAGGTTCCTTCTTAACTTCACAGAACTTCCAGTGGAAGAGAAAATTTGGATACCACACTTGGAAATAACAAAAGTGGCATATGAACTTAGATTAACTAGCATTAGTTAATTAACTAGTACTGTTCCCTTAAAGAACTGTTAGATTCATTCAGATAATTACCTTTTGATGAATGGGCTTTTACTAGTATAACTCCATGCTTTCTATGGAGATACAAATGAGAACTGGAAAAGACATCTGCAAACATCTGGCTGGCCCCTTCCAAAGCAATAACACTGCAGTTTATTTCTTGACACACTGTGCAGACTCTTACAGTCATTCTGAGTCTTATATATTAAAAGTTTTCAAGAGAACATACTGGTTTGATATTTATATATTATTTCCTCCCCCCAAAAAAATCAATTAACTGTATATATACATTTTCATTTCTAATCACTTATCTGATTATTTGTTTAAATATTGTTGCTCACAAGGTTAGTACCTCAAGAAACGAAGCAAATATCTATTTCTGTAATCCCCATGAAAGAGCTAAATGTATGTTCTGGGTCTCTGTCCTCTAGAAACAGAAGTAACAATAGGTGAGCAGCTTCAAATTAGAATGGTTATTGCAATATTTTTTTCAAGCAATGGCAAACTAACACTAACCCAAATGTCCATCAACTGGTGAATAATGGACAAAGTTATGGTAAATCAATAGTACAGAATATCCAGTTAGCTTAAAAAAAAATTGAGTGGAACTATGTCAATCTACCTGGAGGTGTGCCCATGATATATTGCCAAATGAGAAAAGCAACTAAAGTATAGCGTATAATTTCCAATTGTAAAAATAAGCAGTGACACCCTGTGCACAATGCATGAGTTTATAGCTGTGGAGGAACATTCATGAAACTATAATGGGGTATCTCCGGGATGATGAGGAGGTCAAGGAGAGACAGTGTGGGAAGAGATAAATAGTGCTAGCAAAATACAAAAATAGTCATGCCACAATGCTAAGGGAAAATGCAGAATGTTTTTAGCAATTTTTTTTTAAAAAAAGAAAAGTTCACCTTCATCACTGGTTGATGTCAGGCCTGATTCTTAAGACCTTACAAAGACATCTCACTTCGTGGCCACATCAACCCTGTGAGGTGGGGACTGTAAAGTTCTCCGTTTCACTGAAGAGGCGATAGTGGCCCAGAGAAGATAATGAATTATCTCATGGTTATGCAATGAGTGACAAAGCTTAGCAAAAATAATATTAGACCAACAGACAAAGGAAAAAAAAGTTGTAAAATTGCCTTTTTTATTTCCTAGAATAAACCACACCAAGTAAAAATGATCAATTAGGTACAGAACTGTGGATTATTTTTCTCTTCCATCTTTGCTATTATTTAACATTATTTTGAAACAAAGTAAAGTTATTTAAAATAAATAGAACAGGGCTGGGGTTGTGGCTCAATAGTAGAGAGCTCGCCTAGCATGTGCGAGGCCCTGGGTTCGATCCTCAGCACCACATACAAATACAACAGAGATATAAAAAATAAATAAACAGAATAAAATGGGTGGTTTGGGTGATTTAGTAGTTTTTAAAACCTGTTCTTGAGTTCTTTGACACTCCTCACTCCCTTTGAATTTGGTGGGGCTTGGGATAATTCTAACAAAACACATAGCAATACTAATGTGATGTGTCTTTGGAAGCTGAGTTTTAAAAGGTGACACAGCTCTTCCTGGCTCACTTTTTGGGAAGCTGGCTCTGGAGGATGCCAGTCACCATGATGTGAGCCCATATGGAGAAGAGCTGAGGTCCTAGTCAAGACAGTTTCCACTGCCAGACTTCAGAAGTTCAGCTCCAGCCTTAGAACCTTCCAGCTGAGGCCCCAGATGTTGCTGAAAAGTGACAAATTGCACCCACTATTTTCTGCCTGAATATCTGACCCCGAGAATCTTCTGTGAGCAAAATAAATGTTTGGGTGATTGTTGTTGTTGTTGTCATTATTTTGTCTTTTGTTTAGGGTTTTGGATTTTTTTTTTCTGTTTCTAAATTACACAGCAACATTTAGCTGGGACAGATGGGGACCTTTTTCAGTGATGTTTGTCAGGTGGAGGGAGGCTTCCCTTTGGTTCTAGTCTTGTCCCTATAGAGATACAGTGATAGCTAACTTTATGAATCAATTTGGCTGGACCTGGTGCCTCAATATTTGGTCAAATATTATTCTGGATGTTTCTGTGAAGATGTTTTTGAGTGAGATTAGTGTTTAAAATAGTAGGCTTTGAGTAAAGTAGATTACCTTCTATGATATGGGTGGGCCATATCATTAATCAACTGGAGAACACTGATCACCCGTAAGCAAGAAAGAATTTGCCAGCAGCCAACTGCCCCTAGACATCTGTTACAACTCTTACCTGCGTCTCCAGCCTGTTCTCAATCACATAATAGATTCACCTAGTCCCCACAATTACATGAGCCAATTCCTTAAAATCAGCCATTCTCTTTCTCCATCTCTTCCTCCCTCTATGTCTCCCCTCCCACCCACTCCCTCCCTCCCTCTCTCCCTCCCTCTCCCTCTCCCTCTCCCCCCCCTTAACTTTCTCTCTCTCCCCCCTCCCAACTTTCTCTCTCTCTCCACACACACACACACACACACACACACACACACACACACATACACAGAGAGAGAGAGAGAGAGAGAGAGAGAGACAGAGACAGAGACAGAGACAGAGACAGAGACAGAGACAGAAACAGAGAGACAGAGAGAGTCCTTCATATCTTCAGGTATCACCTTGGTGAACTTGGAAAATATCTGGAAAAAAATTATCTGTATTGAACGTGTCTAGATGTTTTTCTTGTCATTGTTCCCCAAACAATTCATGTCATATTTTGGATGTGAGATGTCCCCCCAAGGCTCATATGTGACAATGCACGAAAGTTTAAAGGAGATATGATTGGCTTAATCCAATCAGATAATCAGTCCCCTGAAGGGATTAATTGGGTGGTGGCTGAAGGCAGGTAGGGTGTGGCTGGAGGAGGGGGGTTATTGCCTTTGGGGTATGTATTTTGTATTTCTCAGTGGAGTCTCTCTCTCTGCTTCCGGATCATTTTGTGATCCACTTCCCTCTACCACACTCTTCTGCCGGGATGTTCTGCCTCACCTTGAGACATTATTTGTATTTGCTGTATTTGGATTGAGACCTCTGAAACCTTGAGCCCCCAAATTAACTTTTTGTCCTCTGTCTACAATTGTTTTAGTCAGATCTTTTACTCACAGCAGCAAAAAAAAAAAAAAAAAAAAAAAAAAAGCTGACTACAACAACTCAGTATAGCAACAATTTACAAAGCATTTAGATTATAATTAGTTGTTACAAAAATGATCAGACCCAGGCAGAGTAAAAATAAAAGAAAATAAAACAAAAGTGTAGCTTACCCCTCTAAACAGTGGGCAACTGTCAGAACCCACTTCCTGGCAATGAGAACACAGCCACAGATGTGTCCACTGGGTTCACTCTGCAGAGAGCACTGCCACGGCCACCTTCCAGGGCGACTTGTGCGACCCCCAAGGATCCTCTTGTTCAAGCGGGCAGCAGGCCGGCGCCCACAGTCTATCAAAGAGCAGAAGACAGTTTGTGACTCAAAACCCAGACAAATCTTAGGTCTTCAGTGTCACATGCAAGCGGTCATTTTTCCCTTGAACCAATTGAGGTAAACTAAATTCATATCCTACTGCTGGGCCACCAATTCACTCACCTTGTTTAGTACAGAGAAGAGAGATCTTTCTTCTGCTTGGACAAGACTGCCTACATTGGGGAACATAAAATGGTATAATATTAAGTTACATACTTATTATTCACTCCAAATGTTTTACCAGGGAAAGACAAGATTTGAGCAATAAATATCTTTAGTGTAGGAATTCTCAAGGCAGGGAAGGTTGGACATCAACTTGAGGGAAGGGGTATAAGGAGATTGTGTATTTTATTCACGTCAGTTTGTTCCTATTTTTCATAATATAATTTCACCTCCTGGGAAGAGAAACTACTGGAAAAAGTTTCCCACATGATCTTGACTGTACCATGCACAATGTTGATTTTAACCATGTTTTCTAATGTAGGTAAGGGGCAGGGAGAATAAGACTGATTGCCCAGAATTTGTGTGGAGGGAGGGGTAAGTCAGATGTTTATAGTTATGGAGAGGATATGTTCTCCCCAAAAGTTGAGTCTGAGAGGAATAAAATATTACTTCAAAATTTAAAGAACAGATAAAGGAACAGAATATTTAGACTGGAAAAAATCTTAAGATTGTCAAAGTTAAATATTTTTTTTAGTTCTTGTTAGTTATACATGACAGTAGAATCCATTTTGATAAAATTATACAAGCATGGAATATATCTTATTCTGATTCTTGTGGGTGTACACAATGGTGAGATTCACTTAGGTATTTTCACACATATATACATAGGAAAATTACGTCACATTCATTCTACTGTCTTTCCTATTTCTATCCCTCCTCCCTTCCCTTCATTCCCCTTTGTCTAATCTATTGAATTTATATTCTTCCTCTCCCTGCCCCCTTTATCATGGTTTACCTTCTATATACCAGTGAAAATATTCAACCCTTGGCTTGGGGGGATTCATTTATTATTAAATTTTGGATACATGAAGAATTGCCACGAGAAATGGAAATTTATTCCGTATAACTCCACATGGCATGATCAGAACCTGTGAGTAGAACTGATCGGATATGTGAGCTCAGGAAGGGAGAAGAACTTTCTAAAAATCCCATTTAAACTTTAAAGGCAAAAACATGGACTGTGTTTCAGAATCTCTCAGTGTGGTGCACAGAAGAATTCAGTCTCGGGTAGGTAAAATTTTGATCACCAAGTTCTCTTCCCACCATGAAACATTTATTCACAATGTAAATTAAAAATAAAATACAGATACTTTAAGATTCCCCCAAACTGTGGTGTGCTAGGAATCTTAGATTCCCGCATTAAACAAAGATTCATTCTTATTTTGTCATTTCCACATTCACTTTCAAGATTTCCTGTATTTTTCATGTTTTGCTAAATTTACATGGGGGGGCACATGTAATTATTGATAATTATATAATATAGGAAACATTTGTTTTCTACCTTCCAACAATCTAAAATTCTCTCTCCTTGTTCTCTACCTTTGTATCCTTAACTTGTAGTACTCCCTAATATCTGAAATTATTTATGTGCACCATCTTACAATCACTCCACCCACCCAAATTACACATGTTCCTTGAGATCAGAGTCTTGTATTTTGTCATTCACTTCAACATCCCCTTAAAGCCTAGAACTGAACCCAGTGTAGAAGAGATACTCAATAATTAGCTGTTATTTTTTAGATTAAAAATTTATAGCTTTTAGATATAGGAAAAGTTATCAAAGAATCTCCATTTTAACTCCTTACAGCAATTGTGGTTGTATAAGATACCACATTTAGTAAGCCAGAACTAATTATGTCCACAAACTCTCAATTTAGTACAAGTTATTTATTTATTCATTTATTTGACCTAAGAGGCCTTTTCTGGAATTCTGAGTCTACAGAAATACCACTCTCTTGAAAGATTCAGGTCATTGTTTTGGAGAAAATGCTTCATTTGACAAATATTCAAAAATATGGGTTACAGAATTTGGTTTGTGTAGAAAATATTAGGTTATGCCAAGGGGAAATAGGCTTTTGTTTTCTTTTCTGAAATTTTAAGAGAAGTGATTTCCCTAGCACTTATTATAAGCTTTGGAGTCAGAAAAACAATTTAAATTCAGAAAATATCACTATCTGTGGGCTGTGAGCTTTCACAAGTTATGTGAACATTCTAAACCCCAGTTTCCTCATTTGTGAAAATTGGAAAATTATCACTTGTTGATAAATCTCGTGGGAGGATTAAATGAGAAATGTATGTAAGACTACCTAGAAGAATACCTATAATGTAAGAGAAAATTTCCTCAATTTATCTTCCTCTACATCCCACCCATAGACAAGGGAGATAGTTCTCTTTATAAGATGTCATTATTTCTGGTATGAGAGAGAGACTTAAGTGCATTTTCAAGGCTCCATGATTAAAACTTCATTTTATGTCTATTCTTTTCTCAGACTCTCCAGGTTTTTAGCTAATATTACTTCAATTTTCTCTGCTGATTAATTTCATGTGGCATTAGTAGGGAATGAAGACATGACAGTTTATTTTCAATAGGATATGAAAACAACTGTAAGTTTAGAACTCAAGTTCCCTATTTTCACAATGATAGTTTCTATCATTGGGATTTAAAAAAAGATGTAATTAGCCCAAAATAAAAAATAAATCTATGTCTAGAAAGAAGAAATAAAATCAAATGATGTTGAAATGTAAAGGCTAATAGCCATTCTATGAAGACTCTTTATTGATGTGACAAATTTGGATTATCTGAAATTAAAAATGGAAAGAGGCCCTGATGATAAACTATTACTCCATAATCTGACCACACATACCTCTTATGAAAGAGCTCTCACCTGTGGACCAGCAGTTCATGCAAAGTGGTTCCATTGAGGCTCGTCCAGTTGGACTGTACCATCAGCCACTGCTGGTCTTGTTCCTGTTCTTGTATCAATTCAGTCACAGATGGTTCTCTGGTATAGAGAAAATTCCAGATAAATATCCAAAGTACAGTGATTTTTTAAACATGTATTACTGATAATTTGCACTTCTTTTTCATAAAGAAGCATTACTTGTAAATCAATATTTTAAGAGGAGAATTTGGATTAAGAGAGATTTGGCATGGAATATGATTAGCTAGTAGGGAAGTTACGAAAAATATTCTAGAGGTAATAAAAAATCCATAATACTACAGCTATTTTAATCATTCTCTCTGTTGACATGCATTTGAACATCATGAGGTGTTAGAATTCTAATTATATAGGTAAAACTTTCAACATCTAAAAAATAAGAGTCACTAAGCAGGAATAAAAATAAAATAAAATTTTTCTAGCTGGTTTGATTCTTCTCCTCTTTTCTTGTCCATTAAAATCCTGCAATATAGCTACACCACAATATAAAATAAATAACAGACAATGGCCATTTGTTATCTATTTAGGAAGAACAAAAATTGTAAGTGGCATTTTTTTCAACATATTGCAAAATTTTTATGCACTAAAGTTTATTAAGGATTCTGGAAAGTAAAGATGGGTATAAGACAATATTATTTTACTTTGCCTGCATTCTTATTCACTCTCCACCAAGACTTTCTTTGGATGTCATTCCATCACTCAAATAAATCTGGTTATACTGTATTAAAATTTTAAAAATCTTAGATATCAGAACTATTTAGTTTTTTATATAAAATACCCTATTCTTCTTAAAAGATTTTTCTCTTAGGCAATTTATATTTAGAGAAAAGCTTCTGACCTGGCGTGGTAGCACATGCCTATAATCCCAGCAGCTTGAGAAACTGAGGCAGTGGGATCACAAGTTTGAGGTCAGCCTCAGAAATGTAGTGGGGCCCTGTCTCAAAATTAAAAAATAAAAAGAGCTGGGGATGTAGCTCAGTGGTTTAGTGCTCCCAGATTAAATCCCAGGTTAAAAAAAAAAGCTTCTGAATTTTTAATTTAAATAAAAAATAGTCACCTAATGCTATCAAAGGTAGCAACCATAGAGAACAGTACATCTAGTGAATTCAAAGTAGGTAGCCTCTACTTTTCCGTTCAAAAAGAAAGGGAGCTCCTTTAATGAAAATTGGAGGTGACAGGGGTGCATGACAATGCATTAAGTGATGTGCATGTGGAATGACTGGTAGAAGTGTTCAGAGAAATAAATCAGAGGTAATCTAGGGCAATGTCAAGCATCACAGAAGGTCCAGATGAAAATGGAAATGGTGAAGTTCCACTAGCACCAAATTCACATGCTTAGTGACTTTCCTTAGTTTTTTTTTTTTTTGTAACAATTAGTTTTTTTTTTTTCAAAGTAGGGGTGTAGTGTAAGGGAAAAAGAATTAGATTCAGTGGCATTGGGAGAAAAATGATTATTTCACCTGATGTTAATTATTTCTTAAAATACTGTAATAACTTAATAGAAAAATGAAAGGGAAAAAACCTCCCCCAAACTGTGTTATCTTTAAAAAGTTAAGGAAATCCCTCTAAAGAAAACACTTGATGGTAGGATAAGAGCCCTGTGTTGATGCAGAATCAATCAGAGGCAAAATAATTAGGTTATGATGCCTGTAACATTATCAGTCCATCCTAATTTAAAAGGACTACTGTGTTGGGTGGTAACTCTGGGCTGGCTGGTGAGGTATGGCTGGAGGAGGTAGATTGCTAAGGGCATACCGTTGGGGATTGTGCCTTGTCCCCCTGTCTCCCCCATCTCTGTTTCAATTGCTGCTGTGAATGGAGCTGCGTGCCTCCACCATGCCCTTCTACCATGATATGCTGCCACACCTTGGACCCAGAGCAATGAACTTGGCTAACCATGGACTAAATTTCTAAAACCATCAGCCAAAATAATTTTCCTTCCTCTAAGTTGTTCTTGGCAGGTATTTTGGCCATAGTGATGAAAAAGCTGGCTAACACAACAACCTTTTTTTATGTATTTTTTGTCTCTTTGATAATTATCATTGGTACAGGTGTGATGTGATATCTCATTATAATTTTAATTGCATTTCCCTGATGGTTAGTGAAATTGAGTAGCTTTTCTTATAACTGTTAGTCATTTCTATATTTTCTTTTGAGAAATATCTATTCAGATCCTACATGTGCATTGATAGTAGATTGGTTAATGAATACTATGGAGTTTCAAAAGAACATAGCAGGAGGGCCATGCAGTGTTCATAGTGTAAGGAGTGTTACTCTGGCACCAGACCATAGGTATACAATTGTCAGCTCTGCCATTTGCTTACTGGGTGATAATGGGCAAGTTACTTATTCTGTTATTGCTTCAATATTTTTTCATCTCCAAAATGGGGAGTAATAATAAAGCCACAGAGTTGTTGAGAAGATTAAATAAGAAAAAAAAAAGTCTGTCTTTTAGTAAGCAGGTCAACGACACATAGAACAATGTGAAAAAAACTTTTAAAAAATAGGGTTATATATGCAGGAATTATAGAAAAAGTTTGGCAAGGATGCCCAAATGCTATTTACACATCTGAAATGGGAGGAATACAGTTTTTCATTACATAATTTGTGCTATTTTTCTATGTATTCTCAAATATTGTATAATTAAATATTGTATAATTTCAAAATTGTAAATTTTGAAAATTATTAAGAAAAAATACTCAGACCTCTAATGAGGAACTCAGACTATATAAAGAACTCAAACATTCAATCACAAAAAAATCAAATCACCTGATTAAAAAAAATGAAATTGCCTCAAAATTGCTTCTGAGGATCTGTGTGGTCAAGAGACACATAAAAATGTATAATTTTCCCCTCACTGAAATGAGAGGATGCAATTTATCCAGAATTCTGAAACATCCTAAAATTATAAAAGGAATTAACTATTTTGATACTGAGGAAAGCAATTAGATCACTTGACAATTAAAATTATTCTTGCTCTACTCTCCTCAGGTCACCTGGTGTTTAATAATATCCCATGCTTGTGTTATAGTTAAGCTGACTTACTTTTAAAATGTGGATCACCAGAAATCTCCCAAGTCAAGCACTCCTTTCCCTTCAACATCAAGAGTGCATGACATGTGACACATCAATTGAAGGACAAGTTCTGTTCTTTTGTGTATATTGCTGGGAAAACCCTCAGTATTCAACTTAGCACTTGGCAGTGGTCTTGAAATACAAAAGCCTTATACAGTGGACAAGATAATTTATTTGTAATTCTAAATACTCTTTTCAGAACTTAGAACATTTTCAGTAACCATCTAGTATCTTGTTTCCAAAGTTGTGTCTCTGAATTCTGCCATTTTATTATCCCTATTTGATTCCTATAGACTAGATAGATACATTAATATTGAAGGCTAATGAGTTACTTTCAAATAAAAGA
Organism: Urocitellus parryii; assembly: GCF_045843805.1. NCBI lineage: Eukaryota > Metazoa > Chordata > Mammalia > Rodentia > Sciuridae > Urocitellus > Urocitellus parryii. The sequence goes on along the minus strand of NC_135540.1, from coordinate 108,111,732 downwards.
ATAAGCTAGAAATTTTGACCAGAAAAAAAAGGCAATAGTAGGTTTTAGACAGAACATGAATGAGCACTACTATTGAATCATTTGTCTGGTTAGACAGCTTAGTTCATGCTTAATGTGGCAAAACTCACATCAATAGAGATGTTTAAAGCAGATCATAAAGACTGTATTTTTCTAGGAGTTTTGTAGTTTTAAGAATACACCACTATTGCAATCTTAATTGAAAATACACAATTTTCTTCTCTTATAATCCATTTGTCTGCCTCATAGGTGGTGTCTAATAATTACACTAGGCAAAAATCTATAAATATGTGACAAAAACTATTTAAAGCAAAGAGAAGGTAGTCATTGAATTATAATATTAAGTCATGGTGTTCACATTTCATATCACAAATTAATGAAATTAAGTACTTAATTCATTTCCAATGTAAAAATTCCAAAATTATAACATGAAGTAAAATACAAATTTATAAAATATAGTTATAAATCTATATTATCATTCTAATATAAATTAGAAAATTAAATTAACTATTTAAAGCAACATTTTGTTAAAGTGTAAAATATTAATTAATCTTAAACATTAAAATATCAAAATAAAAATATTAATTAATCTTAAACATTAAAATATCACTTGATTATAAAATTCAGTCATACAAGTAAACTGAGCAAATGGTATCAAGTGATAGTTTTTAAATAAATATATTCTCCTTTCTTTTGGCTATTTCATTTTTGAAAAGTTCCCTTTCTTTTTGATGACTCAGAATAGACATTTTGGAACAATTGCTTCTATTATTTTTAAGAAACAGGGACTCAATATTTCATTGACAGCAACTTGGATTTGATTTCAAAGAAAATGCTTCTTATCTATCTTCCCTTAGTTTGATTCATAATGTAAAGTTTGAGATCACAAGTTTCATTTTCAATATGCCAGTTTAATTACACTTGTTCAGGAAGACTACAAACCAGAGTAGAATTTATTTTTCTAATAGAAACTTTCCAACAATTTCCTCATTCTTCCTCTTCTTTGAACGATAAAAGCATAGAAAATGCTTTCTAAAAATATATACACCTATTTGATTCAAAATTTTAAAACAACATATGGCTCTAGGTTCATTATAAGATAAATACTCAAACTTTAGGGTTTTTAAAATGAACATTTCATATCCATAAGAGCACTGGAATATGCGTGTCAAAAAGTAGAAATGTTGCCAGGTGTGGTGGCACCTGCATGTAATCCCAGGGGCTTGGGAGGCTGAGGCAGGAGAATCTGGAGTTCAAAGCCAGCCTCAGCAACTTAGTGAGACCCTAAGCAATTCAGCAAGACCCTGTCTCTAAATAAAATATAAAAATTGACAGGGGATGTGGCTCAGTAGTTAAATGCCTCTGAGTTAAATCTCTGGTACCATTAATATATATATATATAATCAACACTAGTGGGATGTGTTTGGCCTTTGGAAAGACTGATGCCAGGGGACCAAGTATCTTCAGGACTCTCCATCTCTCATCTTCACTTCCTTCTGAAGCAAGGAGGGAGGGAAGATAACACAGTGGTTTTATTGTCTCCCAGTGACTTTTCTGTAAACCAAGGGGCTGGCTGTCTTCAGAAACAAACTCACATCCGTTCATCTTTGTGACCAAAAAGGAAATAAGTCCTCTCTTCTAGGTTTAACACACCTTGTTGAAGAGCCTTAATGTGCCCCAAACAATCACTGTGACATTGAAGTGTGGCACTTTGGTTCTGCTTGGATTAGAACTACATCCCTCAACCAATCACTGAGACCAAGAAGAAAGAAGGTCATATACAAGAATGGCCACTGCCATTTGGATTCTATGGATAAAATGGGAAATGAAGCAAGTACCCAATTGCAGGAGTTTTAAAGACAACACAAAGACAGGAGATTGGAAAGTAAGTCATCACCAGGAGTCTCCTGGTAAAGTCCCAAAGGAAGGTGCTGCCATAAGGACTTCCAACAGAAAGAGCTCAACCCCTCGTTGGTTGAATTCTGGCAGATCACTCAAGCTGTCAGTCATGTCCTGATGTACCCAGAACCCATTCACATCCATGTCCAAACAAAGCTCTGTTCATTGTGATGCCCAGGGAATCTGATATCCTCAAACACCTCATGGAGAGCACATGGAAGCTACTTTTATAAGTTCTGATGGAAATAAATTTTTAGGATGACTTTATTTTACAACAAACTGGAATTTAAGAGAGTGAAAGAAATATGATTAATTCAGTGTCCTTTTTAGTTACATCCTAGTTAATAATGGTGAATTTCTCTATACCACTGAGAAGTTTTCATTGAATTTCACAAATTATCCATTAACTCCACTGACACAGTTTGAGATTCAGTTTGCTGACAAACATTCAAATCTTCAGCATATTTTTGCTATCAGTGACCATAAGGAAATGCTCTCAAGATACCTGGCAGGCATACCTTAGTTCTGTTGATTAAAAGTCTATAACCAGTTGTTAAACACTTAAAAACATTCCATTTCCTGTACTGTGAGGCACTTTTTCAGGAAAATTCTTCTTCTCTCCTCCTTTACCCCAAAATAAAATGTTCCAGAAAACACTAAACCCACACGTTGGAATGTATGATTTCTTCTCTCACCAAGGCAGTCATTTAAACCACCAGCCTCTTGGAAATGTTTAGGAAATTAATTGCCTGTGCACAAGAAATATATCTGCCAGAAAGACTCCAAAGCTGCTGTGTGAAAGAAATTAGCACTTCATGGTTTTGCTCTAGGTGATTTCTACTTACAATATGCCAAGCACCTACTCATTACTATAACTGACGTTTTTAAACTGAAAAACACTTGGATTGTGATCCTGCATAATGAATTTTCCCAATCTCCTCCTTCTAACTGCCATTTACTTAGAAATCCTACTATAATAAGATCATAAATTGATACCATGACTTGCCAGGAAACTTCAGTGTAAAACAATGCTAAAAGGCATTTTCATTTAAAAGTAAGCACATCAATCTCATCATGCTTACTTGGTGCCTGGGAGGATCTACTTGTAGTATACAGGAGGCCCCTTGTCCTTGTTTGAATTTGTATTCTGGCTCTTATTTTCTCTTCTCTGACCTAGCAGAGTTCCTTGACATCACTATGCCACAGTTTCCTCATATATAAAGTAGAAATAACAATTTCATTTATCTTACTAAAGTACAATATGGATAAATCAAAACCATACAGATCAAGTCCCTGGAACAGTCTATCACACAATAAAAAGACGGTTCATTGTATTTTGTATAACCTATTCTAGGAAATAAGATAAAGAACAAAAATGTCATAGAGAATTACAGAAATAAGATGAAAACTGTATAATATCAATATTTAAGTATGATGGAAAATTTAGGGAAAAATCAGATCAAGAAAAAAGAGAAAGTCTTCTTAGAAACCCTGGGGCATGGATGAAAGTCCTGGAAGATTAGAGAGAGAGTAGAGAAAATGTTGCACATATGGACACAGAGGCAGAGATGAGAGAAAAACGTGCCCAAGGAATTAGGATAAAAGCCAAATTGGTTTAGAGCCTGAAGGACCACATGAAGAGATTCGGAGTTGAAGACAGATGAAATAGTACATGGTGGGTTCACCAGTTGGACATCCTCCAAACTTAGCTGGTTAAAAAGAGAACATGGAATGAAAAAAGAGACATTAACAGAAAATAATTTATTTAACTTAATGCTTGATTATGAATGAATCCATGGAATACTGAGTGGTTCCAGGGAAATGGAGGCACCAAACATCTGTCAACCCTATTCCACCTCACCCTGCCCTAATCGCTGACTACATCTCTTTGCTGCCCTCTGAAGAAATCCCCTCCAAAAGTTCAGCACTTACTTTCATTTATCTTTTTCATGCCATTGAAACTGCTCGTGTCTGTGACCTGCACATTGCTGAATCCCAGGGTCAGTTTTTAGTCCTCATTTTACCTGACCTCTCAGGGGCACTCAGCAGAACTGACCACTGCCTCTTCCTCCAGGCATGTTCTCCTGCTTTCCAGGAAGTCATGCCTTCCTATCTAACAGATGGTTCTTTCTCATGCCCTTTAGTTGGTCACTTCCTTCCTCCCATCCTCTTAATGTTAGATCTCAGCTCTTATTCTCTCATCTTCTCTAACTACACTCAATCCATTGGCTGTATCACAGTCTCCCCAAACTGTATTATCTGCATGCAGGTGATGGAGGGATGGATGGATGGATGGATGGATAGGTAGGTAGATAGATAGATAGATCTCCAGCCTAGATCTCTCTAAAAATCTCCAGAATTGATTGAGCTTTATAAGCCTCCCCTTTGCATATTTAACAGCTATCCCAAATACAACATGCCCCAAACAGAACTAATCTTTCTCTCCAGACTTGTTCTACCTGTAGTCTGCCTCATAACAGATTATGTCAATTCCATCTTTCCAGTTGTTCAAGCCAAAAAAACCTCTGAAGCCATTCAAGAATTACTCTTCTCTTTGTCTCAAGCCCCACCCAATACCCAATCTACCAGGAACTTTTCTTGGCTTTCTTTTTATAATAACGCTCAGAATCAAACCACTCATCCCCATGTCCTCTGCTGGCATACGGATCTGAGCCACCAAAATCTCTTGCTTGGAGGACTTCACTGGCACCCTAATTTGCCTTCCTGTTCCTGCCTGTGCCCTTCTACAGCCCACGCTCAATACAACAGCCAGAATGACCCCTTTTAGTCACTTGATGGGATTCATTTTACTCAAACTAAAAACCAAAGTATTTTTTTTTCTCATATTGTAGTACTGGGGTTGAACCCAGGGCTGTTATATATGCTATGCTCACTGTGATTTCCTTTTCTTTGTTTAAAAAAAGTTTTCATGGTATTTTCCACCTAAAATCCTATATTATTTATTTATTTATTTGTTATGATTTCATAACACATAGAGTAGAATATAAGCTATTTGAGACAAAGGCCATTGTCTGTTTGCTCACCATTGAATTCCAGAAACCTAGAACAGTGCTTAACATAGAGTAGGCACTCAGTAAATTATGTGTTCAATAAATAAGTGAGAGAAAGGGAACAGAATAAATGTTTTGAAAGAAAATATGAGGGCTTGTAACTTCCTAGATAGTAAATTATGGAAATAAATATCAGTCAAGAATGTTACAAAGTACTTGACTAGACCTTTCTCCAAAGAAGATATACAAGCAGCTAATCACACATGAAAAGATGTTCAACATCATGAGAAATCAGAGAAATAAAAATCAATATCACACTGAAATCACTTCATATCCACAAGAATGCTTATAAGTTAAAAACGAATAACAAAAAGTGTTGGCAAAAATACAGAGAAACTATAATTTTCATACATTGCTGGTAATGGGATAAATTGGTGCAGCCCCTTTGGTTAAAAAAAACAAAAACATTTTTCAGCTCTTTAGAAATGTAAACATGGAAGTACATACCATTTGTCCCAGTAATTCCATTCCTAGGTATATACTATCCAAAAGGATTGAAAACATTTATTCACACAAAACTATGAACTATAAACACTGCCCATGAATGCTCATAGTAGCATTATAAATAATATTCAAAATTGGCAGCAGCCCAAATGCCCATCAATTGTTGAACAGATAATCAAAATGTGGTTTTATCCATAAAATGGAATATTATTTAACCTTAAACAGGAATGAAGTATTGACACTTGCTACAATTTGAATGAACTTTCAAACAAAGTTACGCTAAGTGAAAAAAGCCAGACACAAAAGGTGCATATTGTTGATTCCATTTATATAAAATGTACACTAGAGGAAAATCCACAGAGGCAGAGAGTAGATTATTAGTTGTCAGGAGCTGAGAGGAGGGAGAAATGAGAAGTGATTGCTGAGGGTCACTGGGTTTCTTTTTAGAGGGATTAAAATGTTTTGAAATTAGTGTTGATGACTACCTGCGAATAGAGTAAAAACAGTTGAATTTGTACTTTTAAAGGGTCAATTTATGGTATATGAATTATATTTCAATTTTTAAAAGATCATAACAAGATTTTAAGCTGCTTCTCTATGTACAGGACCAGCAGCCTGGGTTGGATTTACTAATACAGAGAATTGGATCTATCTTTAAGTTTCACGGAAGTCAATTACTAAGAAATATATCCTGGGAAAAATAGTTCTTACATGACAAAAGTAATGCAAAGTTAGAAACTTTTTCCTGAAGTAAACTGTTGGAGGAAATTACAATGTAAATGCTAACTAATATCAGAGATTATTAGGGACTATTAGGTGATGTAATATATGCTGTCTTGACTTTGGTTTTACAAGATACAGAAACATTCTTTGAAAGGATTCTTATTCCATTGACCAACTCTGAAGGATTAGAGCACAAAATCAAATTATAGTCAACTCCATAAGGGAATTTTTGCCAAAATAGTAGAGCCCAGACACACAGTTTCCAGATGATCTTACTCTACAGACAGAACTTAAGAAGCCAAGAGACGTGGAGAGTTGCATTCCCTTACACTAACTTCCGCAGATACCAGATGTCTCAGCTGAGCATTTGGCAAATATTAGAAGGAAGTCCAAATCCTGAATTGTACTGTTGATTAAATAAATGTCCATATGTTTTTGATATAGGACATGCAGGTAGCAAAGTCAATATACTGTCAAGAGTATTTAGGGGGGTTGACTTATTCCTTTGTCTAAGCAGACAAAGAGTGAACTCTTCCATCCTGGAGTGAACTTTTGAAAAATCTTCAGATGAGAATAAAAAGTATTTCAAATTCATCAAAGAAAACCGAATCTTCTCATTTAGACAAACATTTGAGAGCCTACCGTTTGCACTCTAAGACGTGGAAGGCATAACTTGTGTCTGAAAATCCTAAGCATAAGTCTTTTTTTAATGTTTTTATTATTGCTAAGTGCAGGTCTTTTAGTCAACTGCCTCTACTATGGAAGTATATCAATAGAATCCCTGCAATGTAATTTGATGTAGACCTGAATTCTTGATGAACTAGTTCTATAAAGTACAAACTCAAGAAGATAAATGGCTCACTTGGAGATAGAGAATGTTGGACAGACACTACACCACAATGATGTTCTTACACATGCTGAATGAATGAATGAGTGAATGAATTTTTACTATCAAGATAAAAGCTAGGCATGGCAGCAGACACCTGTAATCCCAGTAGCTCATGAGGCTAAGGCAGGAGGCAGGCATAAGTAACTCAGTGAGACCCAGGTGCAAAACAAGGCGTAAGTAACTCAGTGAAACCCTGTCTCTAATAAAATACAAAATAGGACTGGGGATGTGGCTCAGTGGCCGAGTGGCCTTGAGTTCAGTCCCCAGCGTCCTGCCCCCCTCCAAAGATAAGATTAGAGTAGAATGTTTCTCTTATATAATTTTAATAGGAATGCCATAAACTCTGCTATTTGCAGATAACAAAAAAGAAAACAAAAGATCTGGAACTTTTTCTAACTTTTATGTTCACAGTTGTTTCCCTGTGTGTCTTCCCTATTACATTAAAAACCTATGCATCTTCCAAAAAATACCTAGCCCAGTACAGGGCCCATAAGCAGATCCTCAAAAAAAAAAAAAAACAAATGGGAGGATACTGAGTAGAATTAATTGGGGGTTGCATTATTTAACTTCAAGTTTTTGATACAGATTATGTTTGAAAGCATAAAGGTAGACCAGTGGCATGACACTACACCCCAGAGACTAGAAGGTGAGTCATTCCCTCTCCTCCAGGTTGGCAGATGAAGTGTGGGCCAAGCATGGCCAGATAACCCCCTTCTATCAAGGGTATTGCACATGGTTCAAGGTTACTTAAAATTCTTTTGTGCTATTAGTGGCAGAATTGTGAATCTGCAGCACAGCAGCTAGTCTCCAGAGACTGTTGTAAAGTGCAGCTTCCGAAGTCAACCATTTCCTTAGCAGGAATTTGGCCTCATCTTGTCCATTCTCTTCATTCCTGTCCCAGTCTAGCCCTTGTTAATGTATGAGCCACTCAAGTAAACTGAAGAGTAAACTTGAAAGCAATCAAATAGTACAATAGCTCTAGTGCTTATTTCCTGGGAAGAAGAGTTGACACTACTTCATTTACCTATTAATCCAAGCAAATGGTAAGTATGGTTTATCATCTACATTTCCATCTCATTTTCCTAGCCCTTCAGTGAAATAAACTTACCTAAAATGAAAATATCATGTCAATATAGATTTGAAATATCTAAGATATCTAATTTCAAAATTTCATTTTCCTGCTCTGTTAAGAAAATGGAGCAAAAGGAAAAAGTGTTTTTTAAATCCAATATTTGTACAAGAGCAAAAGTGGAAACAACCCAAATATCTGAATGGATAAATAAATGTGGTATATCTATTCAATGAAATATTATTCAGTTATAAACAAGAATGAAATATTAATACACACTATAAAAAAAGATGCTTGAAAACATTATCCAGACAAAAGGATTACATATTGTATGCTTTCTTTATATTGAAATGGTCAGAACAGGTAGATCTGTAGAGACAGAAAGCAGATTAATAGTTACCTGGACCTGGAATAGGGTAAAATTGGGAGTGATGTCTAATGGTTTTATCATTTTTTTTGGAGTTGATGAAAACATTCTAGAACTAGATAGCTGTGGTGGGTGTACAACATTGTAAATATATTAAGTGTCACTGAGCTGAAAACTTTAAAGTGGCTAAAATGGGGAATTTCTTTTTTTTAAAGGCTTGTAGCATGTATACTTTATTCTGTAATTTTATTTTTTATTTTTTTTAATTTTTATTATTGGTTGTTCAAAACATTACAAAGCTCTTGACATATCATATTTCATACATTTGATTCAAGTGGGTTATGAACTCCCATTTTTACCCCGTATACAGATTGCAGAATCACATCGGTTACACATCCACTGTTTTGGGAATTTCATGTTATATGTATTTTACCACAATAAAAAAAAATCCCATATAAAAAAATAAAAGAAATGCAGAGTAGGGTATATAAAACAGAATCCCTTGTATTTGCAATAGATGAGTTACATTTGGAATAGCTTGATGAAAAGAACTTTCTAGTTGTAAAATCTTTGTAGTTCTGACTTTGCCTCAGAATTCTCAATAAGGTTACTATAGTTATGTAATCAAATTTGTACATTAAGAAATATCTTGGGTATTGGAGGAAAGATCAAAATTAGCATGTTCAAAAGGCTTTTCATTTACCTCTAGTTACAATCATATCCCATTTCAAGTAGACACAATCAGAAAGTTGTAAAAAATGGAGTTTAATTCAATAGATCTTGAAAAATTCAAGTTTCCCAGCCTGGCAAAATTTAAAGCTTTTTGTATTTGCATAGATTATCTACAGTTACTCAATTTTCTAATGATATGGGTCTTTACAGTGGAGAAATAGAAACAAGATGCTGGGAGTTACATAATTCTTCAAGCTAGGATAACAAAATGTGCTGCTAGTTGCCATCTCATAATTGAATGGCTCATTGTTGTAAAAATGTTCCAGGTTTGCTCACTGGATCCTGGGAAATGTCCTCTGCTTAGTTTTTTATTCTAGATTTTTTTTTTCTGGTACCAGCAATTGAACCCAAAGTGCTTCATCACTGAGCTGCATCCTCAGCCCTTTTTATTGAGACAGAGACTCATTAAGTTGCATGGGGCCTCACTAAGTTGCTGAGTGACTTTGAACCTGTGATCCTCCAGCCTCAGCCTCCTGAATCTCTAGGATTACAGGTATGCGCCACCATGCCCCACTTATTCTAGAATTTTATAAGGCCTTTATCCTCTATTTTCTCCTTTCTATATTTCTCCAAAATCTCACATATTTTAGTAGTAAAAGAAATATATTACATGTATACATGTATGTGTATAAATGTATCTACATATACATACAGGCATAGATACATGCACACACATTCACATATATTTCCTAAGACATCACAAGTTATTGATTTTTTCTTCAATGGAACTGAAAAAGAAAACTTCACAAAATAGTAAGTCTCTAACTTTCAAATTATCTATTTCAGTGTATCAAATTGTCCTAGAGTGTCTTTTCATTCTGCTAAAAAGAAGAAATGATGAATTACTTTATAATTTACATTTCCTATATTACTTAAAGCAAATAGAAATACCAGGAACTTCAAGTTCTGTTTCTCAACTTATTAAAAAAATCTGTGTCGCTTAAAAAGGAATTTTCAATAACCTCTTGGGGGGAAATTGCAAGATTTTTTCCATCCCATTCCACAAAGGAAACCATCTTAATGCCTTTATAAATGACAAAAGTATTTCATTTCAGGAGTACTTAGAATACAATTACTTCATTTACTTTTAGAAGCTTCATCAAAATAAGTTCTCAGCCCACACTCTTCAGAGCAGGTGCCTGTAATTAGAGAAGGTCCTCTCACCTGATTCATTTCCCCGGCTTTGAGAGCTCTTTGAGAGCACTAACTCACTCTGCAGCAGAAGAAAATATTACTGTCAAGTTCCACAAGACCCTCTGAGAAATTCATCAGTGCTACAAACTACTGACCTTACCCTAAACCCATCTGCCTGCAGGCCAGCTGACTCAGGGTCTCCTGCCAGCCATCTGCACACACGTGGTATTCCACTGCAGATCTGTGGACAGTCAGGAATGACGAGTTGACATTTTTAGAGAGGGTCACTGGTGGTGGGGGGGGAAAGACAGGAAATGCTAATTAAAAACATTTCTTTTTGTGAAACCAAGTGATAACTTTGTATGTCTTTGATTCAATTGCATACATTCATTCTTATTTATTTCGGTAAAGAACCATTTGTTAAGTATCCTCCATGTGCACATGACTGATTTCAGTGTGATGAAAACTAAAAACGAATGCATCAGAACTGAAGACTTTAATGAAATAGGGAGGCAGTTCTTGACTTTTCCTTCATGAGTTAGAAGATGGCCAGAGACATGGCCCAGCCCACTACCTTGAATTTGCCCACGGATTTGCATATTCATTATAAGAAGCTAATTGTAACTCTTTACACCATTTCCTTAGGAGAAAGCACATGAGATTGCAAATGTGTGAAGGTGATGCTAATTGAGGACTAACATGTATGCAGTAATTCCTGTATTGTAAAAGAGCAGCCTCTGTGCTTAATGAGCCACAGATCATTTTGTGACACTGTGCAACTGATCACCACACACATGAGAATTGTGATTGAACCAAATCACAAATGAGAGCCAGGTAAATGGAAGGAGAGATGGATGTGGAATGAAGGAATTAATCAGATAACTCAAGATTATGAAATGCCACATTGGTGGTACTGGTAGGAAATGCCTTTAATCCTAGCTAGTAAGGAACTAGATGCAAGTCCCATTCAGATGTGGAGCAAGAACACAGAGCAGATGGAGAGACCACTATAATACCCTGTTCTGAGATGTATAAATTTATCATTATTAAGTATAAATCATTCAAGAATGAGAGACTATCATTATTAAAGCTGAGTGACAATAAAAGCTTTAAAAAAATCTCTTCTAGGAAGTATATGGTTACAAAAATTTGAACTCCAAAGTTTTCTCATGCAATATAGACATTTCAAATAGGAGTAATTTGGACAGAAACTTTCCGTGACTTGGAAATAACATCCATGCATCACCACTGTCAGCTTTTATAACAGTAAAACAAAATAGATGAACTTGGTTAGTAAAACCCATGAAGTAATTTAGGATTCATTTAGCTGAAATGGTTGACAGGCACAAGAGTGTCCAACAGCTGGCCAAAACAAGCAGCTTACCACAGTCCCATTCATCTGAACTGTCCGAGCAGTCTGCTCCTCCGTCACACCACAGGTCACGGGACACGCACTCATGGTTGGCACATTCCAGTTCATCATCTTGGCAAAATGCTGGTGGGGGTCGGGGAGACAAGATGTGAGAAGACTGAAACATTTTGGAAATAAATGTGACTGTCACTAACACGCACATACTCATTTGCCAGGAGGAACGTGGCAGGAAAAGAATATGTGCTCACTGGAGCCTTCCAACAGGTACTGAGGCAGAATAACAGAACTTGTGGAATCTCAGGGAATAGGTGTGAACTCATCCAAACAGCAATTCAGCAGAATCACTGTCTCCAAGTACCTAGATTCTCCAGTTGTAAGAATCAGACTGGGGGGTGAGGGGGAAGGTACCTGTAGCAACAGTAAGACCAAGGATTAAAGAACAGAGCAAGAGAGATGAGCAGACTAAACCCACCACAGGAAGGAAACAAGCTCTGTTCACGTAAATGGACATGTTTGTTTTTCTTAAAAAAAAAAAAAAAAAAAAAAACAAACTACTATTAAATTACTCTCTCAGTCACACATAATTTTGGGGGGGAGGGGTTAATATTATAATAAATCACCTCGGTTTCCTACTTAGCGTCCATTTCCTTTCTTCTTTTTCTAAGAAAACCTGATTTTATTCAGGGCTCCACATCCATCATCCCCAGCTGATGGATCCTGATTAGTTTAAGGTGGGCATGGCATTTTTCTGAATTCAATTTTTGTTTTCTAAGTACAACTAATACTCCAAATATGATCCCAAACAAAGGCCTTGGCTTACGGTTTTGTGGGTTATGCTTTGCAAGACAGCTTCTGCCCAAACCCTGCTGACCGGGCTTTGTGCCCCAGACTGGGACAGAGGTAGCCTGAGGAAACAACATCTTCTTCTGATTAGTTCCCCTGCTTGGAGCTCCTTTTTGGAATTCGGCTGTTTGCAGAACAAGTCTTTTCTCATCTACACAAAGGTGCCCAACTGTTAGTGGTGACCCTGACCAAAGCTGACCTGAGTGAATCCTTTAGTGATATTCCAGAGATAAGAGCAAAATTCTATTTCCTTCCTACTGAATATGACCAAGGGAGTTGGGCACCCCAGGCTTTTGTGGATGTTCACTAGCCATCCTGAGAATCACAAAGTGCTGAACTCCCACACAGGGTCTCAAGAATTTACCCTACACTTCACTTTTACATGATAAGAAGACATATTTAATACATATGATAATAAAAGATTATAAATATTTTCATTGTCCGTGTGAATTGGGCTTTCTGTAACTTGTTAGTAAAATATCTTAAGAGATAATTTTTCTGGTTCTGAAAGTGATGTTTATTCATTCAGATATTAAAACAAAAATTTTAAAACACAAAAATTTAATAACCTCACCACTCAGGGATTATAATTGTCAATTTTCATGACCTTCTAATCATTTCCCATATGTCAGCCTATGTTCTTTCAAAATTCAGGGCAACAATTCACATAATATTGAAGCTTTTGTTTCATTCAACTACTATAAATATCCTCTAAAGGCCTTTTTGTGGATGGTTTGGTTCACAGGCTGTTGCACTAGAAGGAAATGATGGAACAATTAAGAGGTGAAGTCTAGTGGAATATCTTCTAGTTACTGGGAGTATGCCCATGAAAAATACATTAGGATCCTAATTCCTTTCTTTTCCTCTCTTTTCACACCATCATGAGCCAAACAGATCTTCCTTGCTCATGCTATCTGACATGAAATGCTGCCTCACCACAGCTCCAAGAAACAATGAGTCTACCCAATCATGGACTGTAGTAACCTCCAAAACTCTGGGCCCAAATAAACCTTTCTTCTTTTTAAGTTGATTATATCAGATATTTTGTGACAGTAACAGAAAGCTTACCAATGCACATCAACTAAAGTTTTGAAATGAACCCAGCAGAAACTATTCCTCTCTAATTTGATTTTAATGTTTGTCCATTATTTCATTACATGTTTTTATTTTATATCACCTATTTTTAGATATTTCAGTGGTTATTAATTTTTCCATAATTTTACAAATAATGTTAGAATAATAACATGTGTCTACATTTTACATGTTTGATTTCCTCTTGGCATGTATGATTTAAATAAGCTAAAAGATTTTGATACATTTCTCCAAATTTCTAATTTGTATTCAAAGTAAAATGACTTGTGTTTACAATAAAAACATTGTGTTGACAAATTCCTGTTAGCACCTACAGCAGTTTTTTTCATCCATGTCATCAGGGCAGTCTGGAAAACCATCGCAGACCACTGTGTGTTTCAAACACTGTTTATTGGATGGACATTCCCAAAGATCTCTCTCTTTACAACCTGGAGACAGAAAAAAGGTTAGTTGCAATAGATGTACAGTTGAAAATGAGGATGAATTTGATCAAGCAATGTAGAAAAATTAAAAACACAATCATATTTTCTTTCTTCTTAAAAAGTTTTGACACCTATGTATACCATGAAAATCATAATTTTGAGAGTAGAAGCACCCAATAGTCCTTATCCTGCACCATAAAACTCTCCTAACAGTAGAACAAAATCAACATATGGGAAACGAGGAAAAAAATGAAAAAGCAACTACTCATTCACATTCACATGTAGCTGCTCCTTTTGCTTTCTGAATCAATTTGCCAACACATAAGACTTCTCTACAAAAAAAAAAAAAAAAAAAAAATGACGAGTTGTGCTTTAAAGCAAGTATGCCAAAGCCTAGAGATACAAATGCATGTGATCTTTAAATGTAATTTCACTTTACAATTTGAGAGGATATCTGTAAATTTAGCAAAACACTTTCTCCCCATGCTAAATATCTACAAAACTAGTTTTAAGAGCCAGGTGCAAAAGGAAATACTTTACGGAAGTCAGAGATCTAAGGTTGGAAACTTTATCAATCAATATGAGAAAAGAACATGATTGGACAAGATCAAAGCTCTACGTCCCTAACTTGAGCTGCAATTTGCACATGCAATAAAAAGCATTCATGATGGGCTTCCTAAATGCCATTTGACTCAAATGAAGTGCATTTCATGTTTGCTGAAACACGCCAAGTGTCTAATGTGTTTGTCACTCCAGTCAGATTCATGGTCCTCACCTGGTTGTGAGGGGCATGAAGGAAGAGATAGCACAGCACTTAGCTTTAAAGCACCCTTCACGCTCCTACCTGAATGGCAGCTAGCACGTGTTAGGCCCTCAACACATTTGTAAGTGGAATTTATGTAGTGAACACCAAGACTGTAGCTCCCAGGAAATTATAACTTATTTAAAGGTGAGTGGAATACAAAGTAGTGATCAAATAAGGAATCTCTTCCAAAATGTTATTGTCATCTGACTTTGTACAAATAAATGGGGAAAAATTGTAGATGATTGATTTGGGTTTCTTTGAATCAGCTTTGAGAGAAAAAACTGTTTGTTTTTTTTTTGAAAATTCAATTCTTACCATAACACCACCATAGATTAGGAGCTAGAGAAGTGCTAAAGAAATACAAAGTAAAATTAATTTCTAGCACATTGAATATTTTATAATTGAATTAAATAAGTATTGTTTCAAGGGGAAAATTTAATAATGTTGTTAGAATTTGGGAGAAAGCTGTAAATTCATGAAGAGTTAAACATCATATTACTCAGGAAAGCTTTAGCATTTAACTGCCTTCAATACCCCAATGGGTAGAATGAATCAGAAAAATGTGAATTTGATATGTAACCCTGTTTTCCAGTTTCTCTGGGGCTGGTGTCTGCATTACAAAATGGTATTCCTATGCACACCTGAAAACAAACAGAAAAGGGGAACTGAGTGACTTGCTAATAGTCCTCTTTTGGGTCTCTGTCAATCCAATTTCCTTATTAATTGTAAGTTGTTTATCTTCCCAACCTGCTGCAAGTCCATGTAAGGGCATGCATATGTCCCAAAGGGGCACATAAAATATCTACTGTAAGTTGCTTTGAAATATTAACTGAGAATTTTCTCTTAAATTGGTACATTTACAACAATTAATTTAACACCAATGTGTTAATTTCTTACCTATCTTATTTTTTTCTTGACTAGCTCTCCATAGTATTTTGAATATTTAATAGAGATCAGCCTATTCTAGAATTTTGGTATATCTTTAACTATTTGATTAAAGTATTGATGAAAACTTACTATTAGCTAGAAACCTGATAGTTTAGGGTCAATTAAACCTATCCTATACTATAGTTCTTTTTGTATAACATATTCCAGAATGCAGACTTTTTAGTCATGTCAAAGCTATCTGCCAAGAAATGCAAAAAAAAAAAAAAAAAAACAGCTTTTGCATTTCTCAAATATTTAGTTTCCCTGCTGAAAAGTTGAAGTGCATCTCAGCATAGGATAACTCATCAAAGTCATTTTAAGCAAACAAATTTAATGCATTCTCAATAAATGCATATAAATGATATTAAAATAATTTTGATTTATTTTTTAAAGAAAGACACAACAAGGAAACACAGTAAGTTATCAAAATACTATATGTTCCTCCATAGTAAAAATTAGCCCTGGCTGTTGCACTGTCATTCTGACAGCTGTAATTTGCTAGAAGATATACTTGTCCATATTTATGGTAGCCGTTAGGATTTCTATTGACTGTTCGTGACATTTTGTGAAACAAGAAAGTCTGAAGAAATTTCATTTAGGGAAGCAAGGCAATATTTCATACCTCAAAGGCCAGAAGAATGAAATGATCTCAAAAGATGTATTGCCCTATGTGCTTTCGATAAAAAAAGTGTCAATTTTATTCTAGGGCATGACAAGCTAAATAATCATAACACAACCAGTCTTTGGATAGCCCTTCAATCATTCGCTTTACTCCAGAATACTGTTTACTAAAAGTACTGCCTGCTTTCTATTCCCTGGCACATTCTGAGCTTATAAGTACCAAAGTTTACAGGGAAATAAAATAAGAATTAGCTCCACTCAAATTACCATTGGCATTTCTCACCTTTCCATTGGTGTTTTTGGAGCTCAATGGTAGAAACAACAAGAAAAGTTTTATCCTTTGCTGACAGAGACAAAGTAAGAGAGGGCATGGAAATGAACCCCTATTAAATTTGAACATTGGAGATTCAACTCTGTCTTCATGCATCTAGATGCAACTTAGGAAATACACACAAAAATACTATTATTTTGGCAGAAAACTATATAACCTCTTCTTTATAATTTAATTACAAAAATGATTCCTTATATCTGTGAACGGTTTCTTCTTTTACTAAGTATTTGCACATATACCATTAAGGTTATAAATAGAAGTGTAATTTAGAGAAAATCAAGAGGTAACAGGAAAAACACATCAATCTATGCTCTGCTGTTTGATAATAAAAGAAGCAGACACATTAGCATTTGATCCTAGTCATGATTCAATGCTGTACGTGAAAGTTATTTTCTTCAACGCAGCCCTTTCCTAAGCTCACATACATACCACAGTTTTCTTCATCGCTGTCATCGTCACAATCAGCCTGGCCATCACATCTTCTGGAAGCCAGAACACATCTTCCTGAGTGGCATTTAAAGTGACTCGGTGAACATTCTGTTAAAAACAATATTACTCTCAACGAACAGAAACTCCAAAAACTTCAGCTAAGTGATCTATTTACATGTGGCATGTCACTGAGCAGCTATTACTGAAGACAGGAAAGCCCTCCAAAAGCTAAAACATCTGAGGTTTACTAGGTTCTCTTCTGTTTGGTAATCAGCATCTTTCTCCTTCATTCTTATTGTCATCTTTTTGGATCAGCAACTTCGTGTCCATGCTTTCCAGTGATGAATTATCTTTTTAAATGCACCACCTAACAGTGGCCAGAGCCCAAAGTACTACGTGACATCAGCGCTCATGATCACTCAGCTGCCTTCAGTGTGTCAAAATCACCTCCACATCCCAATATTTCCCCATGGTGGACAGGTTCTCAATAACACTTCTCCATTTAGTGATCCTGTATTGCCAAGGCCCCTAAATGCTCTGAGCATGAAGGAACCAAGGCTTCATGTTCACCTTTACTGCCAGGACTCCAGCTCAGAAGTAGCAACCATATACAATCAGCTCTGCAAGTGAAGTATGGTTAAAAGGGCCAACAGCTGAAAATTTGAACTCATCTCTGAGTTTATATTTATTTCTTAAAGTGATTTATTTTTAAAATGATGACAATGTCTAACAGATATACACCAAAGTCAACAATGAAATCAAGTCCTGTGCACTTGACTCGCTACTAAATAGAAAAGCAACAACACCACCCCCCTCAAAACAGAAAGACTTCAAAAGGTAGCTGATGTGTGCTTTCCTGGTAGACGCCCCATTGTAACTAATTTAAAAATTAACCTTCCACATCCTCATCAGGCATTAGGCAGGTTTGATTGTCTGAGTTTTCCTCTGGAAATTGATTGCAATCTGTGTCTTCAGGCCACTGTAAGCCCACGATCCCAAGAACAGACTCACAGCGTTCTTTGGAGTGTTCACACAGTACTCTAAAACAGCAAGAAAGTCAGAATGTCAGAGGCAGATGGGACAGATGTTAGGAATGTATGAAGGGTTGTAATTCTACCAAGTGAGAGTCTGGGTCTATATGTATGGAGTAATGTATGCAAATATAGAGACATGCACATACATAGAGGTATTTAGGAAACTAAAGTGAGAAATAGCTCTACAAATAGAATATGTTCCAGCAACATACTTTCACCAAGAGAAATTTCATTTTAAAAAAAGAAACAAGGATTTTTCCCAGATGCAGACTTTCTTCTCTAGTTGGCCTTTCCCATTCTCTCTTTTGTCTTTCAAGAAGACAAGTTCTCCACTCCTTTACACCAAGCAGGTGAGTCCACTTTGGGTAGTCTGCTGCCAAGAGTCTACACAACATTCCCATCCTCTGAGGTCTCTCCCTCCAATGACCAGCTAGGGAGACACCTCATGGGCCACTCTGGCTTACCTAAGGCTTTGTCTCCCTTATTTCAGTTTCAACAATTTATTGAAAAACTTGGTAGCTGTCCCAAACTTATCTATGTTGAAATCAAGTTGGTTAAAATGAAACTGTGTGTGTGTTGAGGGGGGTGGTAACTGGGTATTGTATTCAGGGGCACTCAACCACTGGGCCACATCCCAGCCCTATTCTGTATTTTACTTAGAGACAGAGTCTTACTGAGTTGCTTAGCACCTTGCTTTTGCTGAGGCTGACTTTGAATTTGTAATCCTCCTGCCTCAGCCTTCTGAGCTGCTGTGATTACAGGCGCGCCCCACCATGCCCAGGGAAAAAGTTACACTAGGAATGTGCATAAGCCAGGCACAGTGGTGCATGCCTATAATCCCAGCTACTCAGGAGGCACTGTGCTGGGTGCTTTTGTGTATGTTATCTCATTTATGCCTGGGATATATTTAACTTTAGGTTTCAGCATGTCTCAAAGGAGGTTTCCTTACCTTCTGGGGATATGGGGGGTGGGAGGTGTTTTTGCTTCCTTACTCAAAAATTAATTACATAGTTAGAAAAAAGTAGGCATAACGGGAAAGACACTAGGCAGATTTATTTTTTTTTAAATACATTCTTACTTCTCAAGAAAATCAAACTTTAAACTACAGGTTGAGCATCCCTAAATCAGAAGTCTAAAATCTGAAATGCTCCAAAATCCCAATAGGAACATTTCAGATTCTGGATTTTCAGATTTTAGGGATGTTCAACCAATAAAGTTTATGCAAATATTCTGATCTCAAGCATTTTGGACAAAGGATATCCAATCTGTATAACTAATCTCAACCAGTTTCTCCTTTTTTTTTTTTTTAGATGAATCAGGACATATCTTACAGAAAGATCAATTCCAGTGTCTTGCCAGAAACTGCTGGGGAAAGTTTAGCAATCAAATGAGGAAGATTCACAGAAACTCTATCTAGGTGTAAGTCCACACAAGCAAAGCATAACTTAGTTTGGCTTCAGAATTCGGGATGAGAATGAAGCCACAGCATTCTAATATTTGGTTTGCAACAATGAGAAGTTCAACAGTGTTCAATAACTGTCTGTTGGACTAAATAGTTCTATTTCAGATTTACAACAAATGTATATATCTCAATTGCTGCTGTTAGTTTAAGTTAACCATAGGATTCCTAACTTATACAGAAAACTGCATAGTCCCTGACTCTACCACTTCAATTTTTTTTTCTAAAAAATGGAAATCACAGAGTATGCAGCACCACAACTCCAGAGAGTGCTGTTCTCATCATAACCTGCATGGTGCTCAGTCATAGGCAGCAATCCTCACATTTCACACCTCACTCAAAAGACTACTGTGAACAAGAGACAGAATAATGACCCTCAAGTATCTAGCATACTGTCATGACTATAATGTTCAATATTTTTTAGACAAATGACTTAAAAGATAAATGTTAATATTAATAAACAGTCTTGGCAACATCAACTAAGTATCGCTCATGAACTTCTTAGCATATTCTCTTGTCATAATATTTAAAATTTTATAAACAAATATCAAAATATAAAATTTATGCTGCTAGCCACTGAAGATGAAAGATATATGAGTAAAATCTAAGAAACAGAATAAAAACATTCAGAAGAAGTTCACCAAAATGTTAACTGAGTAATTCCTCAGAACCAGTCTCATCTTAGTCATTGTAATTTGAAATTCAAACCCTGAAATTATAAAATTACATATGGAGGTGATTTATATTCATAGCAAAGAATGTTACATTTAGAAAAAATTTTATGTACCTTTTAAAAAAAATCAAAGACTATGTGAGGTACTATTAAAAATAATTATTCACTATCACCATTGACCTTACTTAGCAAAAGTAGAATGAGATTTACAAAAATGGCTTTTCAATATAAAGTTGTTATCTATTCTATTGGTGATACTTGAAAAGACAATTTGATGGAAATTTTCAGAATTATTTTTGCACAAGCTGATATTTTTACACTCCTCATTTTGTATGATTTAACAAGTACCCCAAGTCATTTTGTAATTTTATTGTTTCCTGTTCTGACTCCATAGATGGCCTTATTTTGTCATCCATTTGGTATTCAGTATTTAATTTATGGTTTTCCCATCTGTCTACTATATTGATATTATTGCTTTTTCTTGAAGTTCTAAGTGACTTCTGATCCTAACATATGGTTTGTGTAGTTACCACTCATGTTTTGGCAAGCACATCTGCATAGTCACCCTTAATGGGAAACAGCACTGACTGTGATAGTCATCTTGTATGGGCACATTCTTGTACTACAATCTCTAACCCATGGCATGGAGGACGAACAACACCTTCACTAAGCAACTGTGCTCCTGTGCTATCATCATAGCTATCTCATCACAGGGCTCACAACCCATCAGAGGACTTTCTGTTTATGCATTTTCATTTAATCTCACAACAACCCAACCCATTACCTTAGTATTTTACCAGGTAAAGGAACTGAGGCAGAGAGCCTGTAGAATTTGCCTTAAGGCTCCACTCCAGCTAGGGATCTAGAACTTGAATGCAAACAGTGCACTCCAGAGAAATACTTCTGATCTCTAGGTAATCACTCATGCACAAAGTTCAAGCCACACTCTCAGTTTCTGTCCCTTACTTTACTTCATTCAGAGAAGCAGAAAAATGTCAGTGATGTCCATCCCCATCCAAGCTGTGAGGCTGGTGTTCTGTCTCCCTGTGTAATATCTCTCATTTTTGAGTGTTATCAGAATGCAGCATTTTAAACACATCAATGTTAGCAGAGAAAAGAGACACACATGCCTCCTTTCTCTGCTAACTACAGTTTTTAAAAATGCTTTTTGACCCATTCCAATGAAATGTGTGTGATTTTTTTTTCATTCAAGCGCATGACCTATCATCAAAGGCAGTGCACAACCTCCTCACTTCCCTGACTTCTCTAGAGTCATGGATTCTTACTCACATACTCATTTTACCATTCCTACTACTTTACTTTTTAAATATATCATTTGTTAAATCCAGAGACTTTTATCGATATTTATTTTGTCTGAACTTGACATCTTCTTTCTGTTAGATCTTCTGGAAATAAAATTAGGATACTTATTGAAGACCCCATCATATTACCTGCAGGGGGGGATGCGCTGGCCTGTGTTCACATCACACTTTGGTACCAAAATGGTACAAGCAAAGAACATGAGGTATTTGTAACAGTTCGTTTGAACCAGTGCTGGAAAGAGCGAGGACTCCCAGCTGATAGATGCTTCCTTTTGAGTCTGGTGGCCAAGATAATTTGGATAATTTGTATGGTTGTAGGGCAAATTCATGCAGAGTTCCAGGGTAATGGGTTCACACTGACCTAACAACAACAACAAAAAAACACATACAAATAGTAGTTTTTAGATTTTACTTGTTAAAGCAACTCCTTTAAACTTAACAAATTTAAGTTTATTTAAGTCTATTTTACTCTTTCTTTAGAGTAGTAAAGATAAGAATGCAAGTAGTATATGACATTTTTTCTGCAGATATCAAAAAATAAATAAGTCAGTTAATGAAGCACCATGGTGAACCAAGGAGGGTTTCTGCCTTTGTAGCTAGGACAGAGCCAGGCACGTACGTATTAGAAAGTGTCTCATTTTTCTCCTTGATTTGACTCATCTGAATATGACTCTATGATTCTTTTTATTCACTCCAGTTCACCTTCTGATTTATTTTTCATTTCTTCTAAAATAGAACGGTCCCCATTATCTTCACAGTCATTAAAAAAAAAATCTATGAGTTTGATTAGGCAATTAAGACAACTTCTGTCTGCGTACTTTATTGTTGATCATCAAATGTAAATAAAAGGCTACAACTTTTCAGGGCAAGAGGAGGCTGAGATGTGTTGGATTCTTCTTGCCAACCAGGAAAAAAAAATCCAACACTTTAGCTTAGAACCCAAGGTTATTTCACTCTTCAGCTGCAGCCTAGTTTTCCAGCCTATGGAAACAGATCTCTATTGCACCACCAACAGACCTCTGCTGCAGTGAACTCTGTTCCCCTATGACACTGGTATTTTAAGATTTGCATGTGTATGCACATACTGTTTGTTCCATTCCTTCCTTGACATACTGCAATCATCCCCTCAGATGGGGTCATGCTTCTAGCTACCATGTGCATATGGCATCTGCTGTCTGGAATGATCCTCTTCCATCCTCCCCACTGTGCTAACTCCTCCTTGGCTTGGAAAACACAAAACAAACACCTCTTCTAAGCCTTCCTGGCCAACCACTCCTCCTCTCCTACTCCCAGAATGAGTCTCTTCTGAGTGCCACAACATCTTAGGCATGTTCCTGTCAAACAGCATTGCACTCTGCTTTACTCTGTATTTAACTTCCTCTCCCATGCAATTCTGAGATATTTGAGAAATAAGACTTTATCTTTTGATCTCAGAGACAGTATCTAGTACAGTATCAGAAAGGAGGATAGACAACAGGAGGTAAAAGGTGTCAGGAACGATTTGAGGTACTATAAATACAAAAATAATGATAAATAATGTCCTGAACATTTAGGAATTCCACAAACTTCATAGGAAAAAGGACACATGTGCTGGTAGCTGCAGAGTGATGTGTACAGGCTACGATAGTTTGTCATAGACTGAATGCTTGTGTCTCCCTCGTGTCTAAATTCACATGTTGAAAGCCTAACCCTCCATGTAACAGTATTAGGGGGGCCTCGGGGGAGGCAATTGGGTTTAGATGATGTCTGAATGAAGGTAGAACACCATGATGGGATTAGTGTTCTCATAAGAAGAGGAAGAAACTAGAACTGTTGCTCTCTATCAAGTGAGGATATAAGCAAGAAGGCTGCCATCTGCAAACCAGGAAGCAGGCCCTCACCAGAGACCAGATCTGCCAGTATCTTGATCTTGGACTTTCAGCCTCCAGAACTATAAGACACGAATGTTTGTTGTTCACACCACCTGGCCTCTGGAATTTTGTCATGGCAGCCTAAGCTTACTAAGACAGTGGTTATGAAAAAAAAAAAACAATGAGCCCAAAGGGATTCAAAGAGCAAGAGTAACTCAAGAAGCTTTCAAGGATAAATGGTTTGGGGCAGGTTTGGGGGAATGCAGTAGAGAGGTTTCCTGTCCCCTCAGTGTTCACAGCAAAGGTGCCACATTTTCCAAGGCAAGAGAGGTAATCAAGGGAGTGTCTTTGTAAAATTAGCCCTGGCAGGCTGAAGACTTCACGTCTTATTAAGAGTAATTATTCAAATTGAATTTAATTATTCAACTAAAAAGTGGTATGCATGCAAATAGATTAGCAAGAGGGACTGAGGTGAAATGCCAAAACAGCTCCAGGATGATTTTTTTAATTTAAAGAATCAAGGGTTCCACTGATATTATTTTTATAAGGATCATGACATGGGTCAGATTGAAAACACTGGGGACAAAGTACAAGAGTTTTCTGAGAAAGATACAACACTGTGAAGCTGGCATTACCTTGAAGAGGAGTATAGGGTGGAAAGAGGAGGAGAGCAAGGGACTGTGGGGCTGATTCCTAGTAACCCTTTTTTTGATTGGTGAAGGCATTATGGACTCAACATCTGTGTGTCCCCCAAAGCACATGTGTTGAAATCTTAATTCCCAATATGATGGCATTAGGAGGTGGGTCAGAGCCTCCATGAACAGAAGAAGTATCCCTATGAAAGGGACCCCAGAGTCTCTTGTCCTCTTTCTCCAACATGCGGACATGGTGAGAGGTTATCATCTGCAACCCAGAAGAGAGGCCTCACTAGAATCTGACCTTGTCTCAGACTTCAGCCTCCAGGACTGTGAGGTATAAATGTTTGTTGCCTATAGTCTATGGAAATTTGTTATATCAATCCAAGCTAAGAAAGGGGGTAACATGTAAGTATTTCATTTTCAGATTTTTAAAAAACCACTTGTTCCTTGTAACAATAAAAACATTCAAAATGCATTAAAAGAAAAAAAGAGTCAATCATCACCTCCCCCACTCTCCTTCTTCTTCACCAATCCTCAAAGCCAATAGGCAGTTTGGGTCCTTGCATGCCCTTCTCATACACACATGCATACACATACACTCAGACAATTAGAGACTTTAAGATCTGGGAGTTACTTTCACCAAAGTAGGACCATACTGTTCCTATAATTCAGCCTGCCTTTATTGTCTCCTTGTTTATCACCAGCATCTCACAAGTCAGAAGCTGCAGCCCTCATTACTTTTTTCTTTAATATACCTATAATTTGACAAAAATAAGACCATTCACACACATTTCTGATGCAGCTTCTCTTTTTCCTTCTTGAACACGTCTTTTCCTCCTCAACTGCCTCATCAAGGTTTAAATGTTTAATCAGTGTATTCATTTACATGATTAATAGAACATATCACATGGATTTTTTTCTCTCTTTTGATAACATGGAGAATGCATCACTTTTGATTTGGGATAAGATGTAACTTTTAAGTGTTTCAGAGCCAAGGGAGATAAAAGGATTAAGTAATGATAATATATTATACCAGAGATGTTTATTGAGTGTGGTAAGGTTGATTGGATCTTGTGTTTTATCCTTTCATGAAGCATTCTTTACAGATTGCTAAGCAAGTTAAACTCTCAAGATACCTATCAACCCCAGAATCTGTGATTTATGGTATCCATAAACTTTTGCATTGGAAGCATTAGACTCACTCACGGGCCTGATTTGAAGTAGCCACTAGAGGGAGATCACATCACAAATGCCTGAATGTTTAAAAATCACAGAACTGTTTACAATGCATGTTAGAAGAAGTGCCTAGTACAGTGTCCTGAACATAGTTCAGGTTTGATAAATATCGATTGAAAGATAAATAAATCTGATGGAGTCTTGGTGGAGTCCTAATTATATTTCACCTTGCAAATTTTTAAACAAGATTTGTTAAATTTAACATAATGATGAAATTGTTAACTATCCAGTTAAATTCTTGTCATGATTCTGAAGTTGCTGGAAATCATGTATTAAATGATGATCTTCTATGTAAAAATATGCCACTTTTCAACAACCAGATGCATACATAATATTAAAGATTCATCTTTGCCTCAAACTCTAAACCTCTCTTTATGATTGTTATTTCTAGTGATCTGATGAGTTATTATAAGGTGAGCATCCTTATAACAATCACCTAGATCAAGAAATCAAAATTTGACAGATCCCCAGAAACACCTTCCACATACTCCATCTTATCTCAACCTCCTTTCTCTTCAAGGTAGCTAATGAGTTTCCCGGTATTAACCTCCTTTTTCTTCTTTACAGTATTATTACATAAGTGTGCACCACTCCCAGGTACTATAGTTTAGTCTTGCCTAATTTTATTAACTTGTCTTATCTTTTAAGTGTCTTAAAATTTCTCAAAATCTCTTTGATTTTCTTTATAATTTCACAACTTAAATATGCAGGGATTTGACCTATGGAGAGAGTATCAGAGTTTGGATTTGTTCGAGCACATGTTCCTGATGAGGTTAAATGTGTTCCCATGTCTTGATTTCCTGAACACTGGCAAAGAAATCCAGAGGATTCACCAGGTTTCATTCCTTTGGCAAGAATATATTCGGCTGTGGTGTTCTTTCAGGGAAAGCCACAACATACCTGATTTTCCTCTCTTTGTGAAATGAGCAGCCACAGATGCTCCACACCTTGACCCACTAACTCACAATGTTGCCAAATGATAGTACTCTAATTCAGTTATTTATTTTTCACTTATGAGTTGGGAATGCTTTTATAAAGAGGTTATTCTTCCTTTCTACTCTTTGCTCCCAAGGACTGAGTTCTAAGCCATTATGGTGTTGGACTTCTTTGCTACACCCCTGAGCTATTTGTTCCATCTAAATGGAGTTTTAAAAGAGGGCATGGAATTATAGATTGGTAGAAAGTTATTCAAAGCAAAACTGTTCAATTCTTCCTCTGCCTCCACATTAAATAAGAGCCTCACAACTTGAAGGGAAAAAAATGCACAAGTGAACACATGGAAGTAAAGATGGATAAAGCAGGTGGACACATATCTTTATTTTTTTTTAATGTGGTGCTGAGGATGGAACCCAGGGCATCGAGCATGTTAGGCAAGCACCCTACCTCTGAGGAAGAGCATGAGAAGAAGGTTATCACTAAAAAGGGAAGAGAGGTGAGACAGAGAGAGAGAGAGAGGGAGAAGGGAATTGCACGGAAGATGGAAAGAGACCCTCATTGTTATACAGAATACATGTATGATGACGTGAGGAAAAAGAAAAAAAAAGAAGTGTGTCACATCAGATTGGGTAGAGAGAAGTGATGGGAGGGGGAAGGGGGGAATGGAAGGATAACAGAATAAAATAGACATTATTATTGCCGTATGTGTATATGTGACTGCATGATCAATGTGATTCTGCAACCTGTACACTCAGAAAAATGAGAAATTATACCCCATCTGATTCAAATGTATGATATGTCAAGATCATTATACTGTCATGTGTAACTAATTAAAACAATTTTTTTAAAAAAGATGGATAAAGCATCATAGGTAACTTGAGAGGATGCCTGGGGGCACAACAGCCATACCTGACTTCACAGGGCCAAGGTAAACATGGCACAAAGAAGGGGAGAGACATGCCCAGGAGTTGGTCTTCTTACCAGGTTTCCACACCTGCCTGGGTTACACACTACAAGGGGGAAATGATGGAGTAAGGAGAAATAGCAGTCTGCTCCTACCCACTAAGGCAAGGGCAGGTTTGCATTTTGCCTCCTAGCAAGGCACAAAGATGGTAATGATGCTGGGCTGTGACTGGATGGGATAACACAGGCTGCTAAAAATTGTTCTTTAAGAGGAATAGGATCCAGGCCGGGGTTGTGGCTTAGTGGTAGAGTGCTTGCCTAGCACTGTGTTCAATTCTTAACACCACACGAAAATGAGTGAATAAAAGCATTGTGTCTATCTACAACAACAACGAAAAAAGAGAAGTAAGCCTATTAGTACATTGTCTCATTGGAGATGAGCTTTTCAGGTTTGATTCTGTTTTTAAATGTAGGTGCTTTGGGGAATGTAAGGAAAGCCATGGATGTTCTCTACTGAAAAACACACGTAGAAATATGAAAACATTTAAATGTCTGATTTCAGAGAAGTCACTTACTCCTGCAAGCCTACTCACAAATAGGTCTCTAAAATAGTCGTTTTAGCCTTCTTTTGCACTGAAGTCACCTGGGCAATTTAAGAAATACTGATTACTGGGTCCCAGCCAGAAGATCTCCAAGGGCCACTAGAAAGTTTTATAATATTTTATGGGATGGCAAGAACCAATTGGAGGATTTTCTGAGAGGAAAGTACCTATGTCCATCTTTACATAGAACCAAGCACATAGATCTTGTAGTAGTCAGCTTTTCATTGCTGTGACAAATACCTGAGGAAAACAACTTAGAGGAAGAAATATCTATTTGGGCTCATGGTTTCAGATGTCTCAGTCCCTGGTCCAACAGCTCTAAGGCAAAAACATCATGGCGAAAGAGTATGTTGGAGGAGAACTGCTCAAATAATGGCTGCCAAGAAGCAAAGAGAGAGTAGAAGAGGCCAGGCACAAGATAGAGTCCCCAGTGACCTGCTTCCTTCAACTAGGTCCCACATCCTATAGTTCCCAATAATACCTTCAAATTCTTAATCCACTAATGGGGTCAGATCCTTCATGATCCAATCCCTTCCCTAAAGCCCACCTCTGAACATTGCTGCAGGGGCATCAAGCTTTCAACACATGACTCTTGGAGGAGTCTTCATATCCAAATGGGAATATGTCATATCCAGACCACAATATATCCCATCCTGAGGCTCTTTAAAAGATAAGAAATAATATCTTGCTTCTCAATTAGAAATACTGTTTTTAATAAGAAAAGGATTGAAAGACCAAGGGGGCTAGCCCAGTGCTTGGCACTCAAAGTGGGCATGTTTGAATGTTTGCTAAATTTATATGCAGAGCACATGACAAGAGTATATATGGTGAGTGAGGGAGTTGGTGAGGCATCAAGGGCTAAGGAAACAGTGTACTTGAACATGGAGAGAAAAACACTGTAGTATGGGTGGGAAGACAAAAATACATCCTTCACATTGCAAGCCAGTGCCCATGGGGGTCCTGAAACATGGTATATACATCATAAATAGTGTTCAAATGCGTGAGCCAGAGATATCTAGTTGCCCTTCTGGTAACTTCTTTTTCTGACAGGTGACAATGTTTTTAAATTTTAGATTTTGAAGTATTTCAAACATAGAGAAATGAAGCAACACATTCATTTACACCCCGACCAAATTTGACCACGCTAAATGTTCTTTTCTACTCTTTTGAGTCTAATAGTAAGTGCCATTTCATGTCAAACAACCCCCAAAACTTGGACAATAAAACATGTCTTTGAGATGACTGTCACTCCTCAAAATTATTCATCCCAAATTGAAGGTGAAGTAAAGAAATAATTCTGAAAAAGTTCCACAGCAGATTAGGAGATGAGCAAAATGAAACAATGAGATATATATGTATGTGTGTGTGTGTGTGTGTGTGTGTGTGTGTGTGTGTGTGTATATATGACTAAAACAGCAGTGTGTGTATGTCTTCTCAAAGACTAGATTAATATCTACTATTCTATCATAGTGTGCTGTGGTTTATCCCTCTGAAACTCATGTTGGAGCTTGATCTCCAGATGGTAGAAACTTAACAATGACATATAAAAGTGAGGCCACTGGGAGGTGATTAAGAGTAGATAAGATCATCAGAGTTGAGCCCTATGATCAGGTACAAGTAGCTTTATAAAAGAATAAAGAACCTTCTGTCTCTCTCCATCTGAGCCCTAGGCCACTCTAGTTCTCTGTGCAAGAAAATCATCAGGTCATTAGTTGTGGCCCTCTAGCCTTAGACAAAAAGTTGAGCCAAAATAACTTACTTACTTAGTTTATGGTATAGTATTATTAACAACAGAAAACTGGCTCAACACATAGGAATCCATACCCACATGTGAGAAGTCAGGAGGTCTGGGACTGTGCTTTCTGTAGGTCAGTAAGTGCTCATGAAAACAAAAATCCTGTCACTCTGAGTTTTTAATTGGCTGCCTCCTCAAGCCCCTTACCAGTCTACTTGTTTCACCTCGAGACTCCCTGACGGCTATGGGGCCACGTGAAAATTTTGGCAGATCCAAGACCCTGAGCCCATCAGCCTGTGGACTTCCTCAACTGAGAGGATGTGTGTTAACAGGAAATTCTGTCTTTCCAAAGGAAAGCTGACTGAACTGCTTCTCAACTTCTTGCCCAAGCTGAAGATGAGGCAAACATTTAATTATCAAAAGTGAAGGAAATGAGTGTAATAAGAAAACAGGGCCCAGAAGCCAGAAATCAATTCTAAAAAAATCAGTCATTGGAGATTTTGATTCATTTAAATCTCCCGTGAGAATCCATTCAGTCTTTTCTTCTGCCCATTCTGTGTTCCCCCAAATAATCCCTCCTCCTAGAAACCCATTTAGAGAGCACCACCTGCTTACGCCATTTGGAACTATTACACTGTCACTGAAACAAATTAACACAATGGTTCCAAAACCATTAGAGGTCACCAAAGTTTGTGGAAAGGTGAGAATAAATTTATAAAAAGGATGGACTGCCAAAGTTTATGTGGCTGTTTTGAAGGAAGTCCTTCCCATTTGCTTCTTGGCTGAAGTTTCCATTTTTGAAGCTGTGCTTTAAAAAGGAAGAAAGATAACATCTGCCTGCCTACGGAGCCAAGGAAATAATATATGGGAGTCGATGTCAAGTTGAAAAGTGACGGTAATGATATTAGGCAATGCGGATTTATACTCCATTCACAATGACACATTTGTTTCTGATTTAAGTTAATTAAGACCATTTTGTTTCTTTCTGCTACCACATACAACCTTTATAAGAAGAAAAAAGCAAATAAATATACTTTCTTGGAGAGATTCCAGATTTCAGTAGTTTCATGTCAATGCAGAAGAAAAAGGCTGGGGGCAGCCCTGTCCCCCCCGGGATTGCATCTGTCAGCTGTTGTACTTACTGCAGTTACTTAGACTGCTGTCTGGGTCACACAGAGAGCTTCCACCACATGAGTCAAGGCAGGAACTGTAGAGGCATCTTTGGTCTCCTTCTTGACATGGAGTCTGACCTGTGAAGGAACGAAAGACACAGTGGCTTTCACTGACTCTGCATTCCTCACCCTGGGATCTGAAGGGTCAAGAATGCCTGGTGGAGCCGAGGAATGACACAACTTTAATTTCCTTCCAATTTCTCCCTAAAAATATAGAACGCATGTGAAACAGGTACTATCTGAACTCATTTTCCTGGCAACTAAGTACAATAATCTATTCCAAGAAGATTCTGCAGGAATGAAAAAAATAAGAAAAAAAAAACACAACAGGTGGTTGTTACTTTTAATGGAAAAAAATAGAGTTTTATTTTTACATGGGTGTCTGTATTTTATTACAAAATAAAATTCAAGTGATTTGAAGGACAGAAAACAATATGAAGATCTTGAAATTCTGAATATCCAGTGGCATTACTTGAAAAGCTCATTTACTCCCAATTCTGGTCTCCTCTCTAAGGAAAATTCCCTCGTATTAGTTGAGAACCCACACCTGTACAATGAGAGTGCTCTATCATAGTAAGTCTTTTGCAGCTGTTATCCACATCATCACAGTGGCCTTGAAGAGCACCCTCAGCCTAGTGAGATGACTTAGGTTTCTTGTTTCCAAATGAATGACAGCAGTAATGTCAGCCTTTGCCCTAATGGCTTTTCCTTAAGGTATGTAGAAAGGAAACTGTTCTTCCCGTTGATTTCCTGGTCATTTGTAGATTAAGTGGATAAGGTAATAAATTACTGCCCTTTCACTTTCCATCTCTCCCTCATTATTATGGTCAATTACTTTTAGAAATGTCATGTGGAATCTGGAAAACACTGCAAGGCACTTTTCAGCATTAATCATGTTATGTATCTATAATCTTATCTATAATTCTAAGACAATGTTTATTATACTGGAATCCTTTTCCTTGCCAGGCTCACTACTATGCAATGTCATATATTACTGCCATACAGAAAAGAGATGTCACTGTTTATTTTTTTAAAGCTAACAGGTTGACTTTTTTTTTTCCCCTCAAGGCAAGCCTAAACAATTTCCATACGCTTTAAACTCCTATGCAAATTTTGGGACATTGCACATTCATTATTCCAGCAAATATTAAATGCTTACTCTGTGACAAGTGTATATGACAAACTAGGTGCTGCATGTTGAAAGGTGAAGGAGCATGGCAGCCTCTGTCACAACCCAAGCTTCACGATGGCTGTATGACCATTGCTTTACCAAAGATCTATATAAAGGGCAGCAGAAGCAGACAAGGGCACTAGGAGAAGCTTCCCAAAGGAGTTTACTAGGTAGACAGGGCTACGCTGTGATGAGAGGGAAAGAGGGTTTTCCAAGCAGAAAAGCTACACATGTGCAAGATGAAGTCACTGGATCTTCAACCACTGTGGAAAATGAGGAAGAGTAGACAGGCAGGCAGAGCCAGAGCCTGGAGGGTTTTTAAGGCCTAACTCTTCAATAGGACCTTGTGAGTAGTGGGGGCTGTTTGCCCCCCACCCCACCCTGCCATCTAGCAGAACAATTCTACAATCCATGATGACAGCTCTTATGCAGTCCAAGGCCCCTCCATCCTCAGCTCTCTGATCACAGTCGC
Source organism: Urocitellus parryii (assembly GCF_045843805.1). NCBI lineage: Eukaryota > Metazoa > Chordata > Mammalia > Rodentia > Sciuridae > Urocitellus > Urocitellus parryii. Next base: position 108,079,341 of record NC_135540.1, on the reverse strand, counting down.
CTTCTCCCTGTACCCTACACATGCCTTGCTCCTTCCCACCTCAGGACTCTTAGCCACCTGGTGCTGTGTGTCTGAAATGCTTTTCCAGTCCCTCTTCTCTTGGTGGATACCCAATGTTCTTTAGATCTGAGCTCCAGGATCTCATCCTTGGGAGGCTTTGGATGAGGGCCCCTGCCAGGACATGCACACCACATTTTCCAGTGTAGGCCATGTCAAACTTCGCATTTAGACACTGACTTATATAACTATTTGTAGCATCTGTATGGCTCCCAGGAGTCTGTAATCTCTATCAGCAGTTTTGTTTGCCACTGAATTCCCAGTAGATGCCCCCATATTGGCATTATGATAGTGCTGAGGGCCATTGTCAAGTAGGTATGACACATGGCATGACCCTGGTCATTTGCAGTGACATTGCATGTAAGGTGACCTTGCTCAAGGACCAGGGCGGATCCAGGTTTAGGGTGTATCCTGCTGGGATTAGGGAGTACCCCGCTCCTTGGGTTTAGAACGGTTCCAGGTTTAAGGTGTACCCTGCTGGGAATAGGGCATATCCTGCTGCCTCAGGCACACCGATCCTTGAGCTCCCGTTGAGTTCTCCTGGGATTCAGAGAGTATTTGGGATAAAAAGCCCGGCAGAGCCCAGTGGATTTGGCCCAGAACGTGGATTTCCCCAGAACGTGTGTAGAGTGCCAGTGTGAGTTCGGGAATTGAAGAACGGGTGTTTGAATCTACAAGGCTGTGAGTGGCTCGTGATTTTGTGCCCAACCAGACTGCAGCATGATAGCACATTTTTTTAAGTTGAATCCATTACAGTAAACAATATAAATGTACTAAAATGTGACTTTTTCTATACATTTTATAATGTGATTTTCTGACATTTCACACATGTAAGGAAATAATCTGCAAATCCTGCCTTTTTCATAGTGAAGCATCCAAAATTATTTTGGATCATTTAGAATCACATAGAAATGATTTAATTATATGTAAACAACAATTTGATCCAAAGGTAAGATCTTGGTTGATATGCATACAATAACTCATGCCTAGTAAAGGATTTCTGTTTGAATTTTAAAACTGATAAAACAAAGTTCTCTTTATGTATTATTTTCAAGTAATAAACATGTGTTATCAAAGCTCACCTTTTAGGCCTTGGAAGCTCCCTCACTAAAGCTATTCTAATAACCAATATTCTTTATGATTAAACTAGCTTATCTGTATATCTACAGTGTGCAGTCTCATTTGCTGATTATGAATATGCAAAGCCCAATAAATGCTGCAACCACACAATAAGGACCAACACTTAACTCCATTCTCACTAAACATCAACCCTACAAAGTAGTTATCACTATTTGGAGTATGGAAACACAGAAACTGAGACACAGAAGGATGAAGTAACTAGCCCAAAGACCACCAGATAGTAAGTGGTAGAGCCAGGGCTTGAAGCCAGGGCTGCAGCAACCACATTCCTAACACCTAGGCTATTCCTGTATCCTATAAGCCAACGTGGTGATGGGTAAGCTTTGAGATATTCCTAAGAGCTTTGTCCTGAGAGGCTTGCATATGCAAGAACTTAAAACAATCAGTATGGAATTTTCTTTTCTGACAGAAATGTTCACATTTAAAAACCAACTTATTTGATCTACTCTTTCTTTTCAAGTTTCACACATGGATATCGCACTCTTTTTAAAGGGTGTTTGAGTTTATTGCTTGGTAATGTGAGACATTAGACTGCCTCTACTTAACGTGGTTATTTTAGGAAGCTGTTCCATTTAATTTCAGGAGCTAGTTTTTTTTTTTTTCTAATTGGAATCTAATCTCGTTTAATTGGATGCTCTACACTAAACCTTCTTCTTTATCATGGCTCTCCCTCTGAACAGCTAGCTGAATCTGACCATGTTATTTCACCCCGTCCCTTCCCCCTGAGAAATGACTTTCAGCCTCTGTCACTCTAACACAGAAAGGTTTCCTGATTGCCCAGGGCAATGGGGATCCCTGAGGCAAAATGAAAGATTTCTGTGGAAATCCTTCTTAAACACTAAGTTAACTTTCAGATATTTTACTCCCTTCCCAAGGAAAAATCCACCAATGAAGAAATGTCCCAGGGGCCTGGGACACACTCACTGTCACCACAGTTCTCCTCATCACTCCCATCCTTGCAGTCCTCGTCTCCATCGCACTGGAAAGAGCTGGGGATACACTGTCCATTCCTGCACTCCACCAGGCCCTGGCTGTGACAGGCTAGGAAAGACGAGAACAGCACTCACCTTATTCATTCATTCTTCAATCTGCAGATCACAGACATGATTCCTACCTATCAGGCATCACCAAGAAACGAAGTAGTCTATGTACACAGATGGATCAATCAATGGCTTGTTAAATGCCAAGATTTTTTTTTTTAGAATGCACAGTTTTCTTTCTAGAATTTTGCCTTCTTCTCTAAAGAGCGCTTGCTAAAAATTCACTTTTTCTTGGGAAGTGTGGGGTTGTTTTCAGTAATGGTAGTGGTGATACTACCAACAATATGAAATATGTGAAGGAACTTTCAATATAGTTTATTTCCACACTTGTTGATGACATCTGATATTTGAAGGGAAGATCCAGTAGCCATTAGCCTTGTGATTCCTGTAGTTTTTCTAACGTCAATGCCTACCATCTATTAGGGCAATAGAAACCCATGAACCTTGGGTTGTGTCCTTGCTGTCCCCAGATCATCTGCATACAGCCCACTCTGCTCCACTGGTTCACTGAGGAGGGGGCTCAGTTGACACTTTACTTCGAATTCAACTCAGGGCAGGGAAAAGCTGCACAACTTTGTTCATGAAACATTTTACAAAATATTCTTAGGCCCAAATTAAAACTGTTATTCAAATTTATGTTTTTGCCTCAAGTTATAAGCCAGCTAAATACTGAATTTCATATATGGTATCCCTAGATTCCTTACTCACAGATTCAACCAACCACAGATTAAAAACACTCAGGGAAAAAAAGTTGTCCTGTACCGAACATGTAGAGACTTTTGTTCTTGTACTTATTCCTTAAACAAAATCTATATAGTATAACAACTATTTGCATAGCATTTACATTATATTGGGTATTATAAGTAATCTAGTGATTATTCAAAGTATATAGGAGGACACACATAGGTTACATGCAAATGTTGAAGCATTTATATAAGGGACTTAAACATCCACAAATTTTGGCACCCATCCAGGGTTCTAGAGCCAATGCCCCACAGATATCAAGGGGCAGCTGTATATCAACTCTTTCTGCTTTTATTAGAAAGCAAAAGGTGAAAAAAAATCTTAAAACTAGTTAGAATATGCATGAATTACATTACACTGACTCAGGTCAACTGTGCTCTCTTTAATATACAATTGCTATAATTCAATCATTTTTATTTTTGCCTGCTAGGGATAGTATATTTTCTGGGAGGTGGGAAAAACTTGTTGTTCCTGGTTTAGTAGTGTAAGAGCTACCTGAAATTTTCATTCACCCAGAAACACAATAGGCTGTAAAATGATCATTACAGTCATGCAATTTCTATGTCTGTATAAACATTACAGACTCTCTTCTTTCTAGCAGTTCTTCCCGTGTTCTCCCATAAATGGCCCCAAAAACATGTTTGGAGGCTTCTATGGGGAAGTTTCATATAAACAGTGAAACTGTTTATATGTTGTTTGCAGAAACAAGAGCCACTGGTCTCTGGGAAGAGCATTACCTTTGGCAAGGCTACAGATACATAGAGAAGACCAGAGCAATGAGAAAGAAAACAGATGCCTGCTTGGCAGATGAGTCACATTAAGTTTGAGAGAGAGGTGTGAAGTCACACACTATAATGCTATTGCCATCACACTCCTTGATTGCTACCTCTATAGGTAAGAAAGAAAGAATATTTCCCCTGGAATGGTGTATAGAGAGTGAACCTTAAGTATAGTCCTCAACCTTGAAAACCCACTGAACAAGAAGTGGAAAGTAAGCAAAATGAGAATCCTCAGAGTACTCACAGCAATTGACCTCGTCGGATTTGTCCACACAGTCATGGTCACCATCACACACCCACTCAGCCACAATGCAGCGCCCATCCCCACAGCGATGCTCCTTTGCAGGATTGCAATCTGGAGGAAAGGAAAATGCATGGAGACAGAAATAGCATGAAAAACGTTTAGAATTGTGTGGCTCACAGTTCCAATGTAACAGAATCTATTCCCACTGCCCCAATACCTCAGAAATATTTCTAGGATGAGCCTGACACAATTAAAATAGTACCTCCCACCAACCATGAGCCCTACTGCACACATCACCGTGGGGGAGATGTGCCTGCTACTCAGATGAATTACTACTCTGCCCCACTTTGCCAGGGCCCTGAGTCTGTTCTTATTGTTGTCCTCTTTTGTTTTCTTTCCTTATGGACAATTTGTGAATTTTATACTGACTCAAATAAACCACACTCTGATTTATACTCCATGATGCAGAGAGCTGACTGGATGTATCTGTGACGGTCTCTCTTGTCTCTAAGAATTGTAACTTACCTCCCTGGCAAATTGGTAAGGCAAGTATCTCCTTATGTCATCTCTCCTGATGCTCAGCTTAGGTTTCCTATATGGACTATCTTAATATACAACTCATATTTGAAAGAACTACTGAGTAAGCCATGCAAAATGTTATTGTTTTCATGATTCTTTTCAACTTGGATTTAAACTGTGTCCCAATCTACACATTCCTGGGGCGTAGGGAGAGATCACTAAGTGATGTTTCCTCTCTCAAAGGGCAGAATTCATGGGCTGCCTTGCAATGTGATGTGTATAACCTAAAGATAAGTTAAAAGATGTGTGTGGATTCACGAATAGCAGATTCAGTATGGGAAAGTAGCCTGTGAGTCTCCATGAATAGAGCCACTGTCATAGACTCCTGACATTGGGGTATTTTGGAGCAGTGAAGGAAAGTACGTAGAAGACATAGTGCAGAGAAAAAAAGAAACATACAAAAGGTGAAATGCTTGGTTAGGAACCAGAAAAGCCATCCAAGTACAGTCCACTAGATACAGGGAGCCAGGGCAGAGACCAATCTGAGGGAAGGTCATAATTACAGCCATTAGATGAAAACAACTGCCAGCTTCAGGGCACACACGTCATGATCTCCTATCTCCAGATGATGAGTTTTCTTTTTACACACTAACTACTCTGGCCCTCTCCACTAACCTATCCAGCCACCAAACTACATGAACTGCCTCACTCCCACATTTTTCCATTTATTTCATTGGAAAAAAGAGGGATTGGACTAAATGATCTCTAAAGCTCCTCAAAACTGTAGATTCTATGATGTGTATAACGCAATTCTAAGTCATAAGAATGCATTCAATCTCACCCTTTGTCTAACTCTAGTCAGACCCAGGAAACAATCCATATCTATCTAGCCACTCATGGGATTTTTTGTACACATACATATATTTCAATTTGTGTGTGTGATGCCAGAAACCGAACCCAGGACCTCATGTATGCTAGGCAAGTGCTCACCCACTGAGCTACACTCACAATCCAGTTTTTCCATATCTTATTAAATACAGTGAGGGGGGTAGTCAGATGATGTTCCTAGAAACTACCAACATTCCTAGCATGGAGTCATTTCTGACACCTATCACTCCAAGATATTCCTTTGATCATACTCCTGGTCCCTTTCCAATATTCCTTTCAACATTCTCTAACACTGAACACTGGCTCACATCATTTTCTCATTGTCCATTCTCACCTCAGGTTGCCCTTTAGTTCAAAGTTCTTATTTTAGTCAACCAATAAAGTGGTACCTAAAAACTCTAAAGTACAAAGCTGAAAAGGTAAATAAGCAAGAATAATTTTGCTGGTTTAAATTTATGAGATGGCATTTAGAATTGAACATGGCTCTTTAAAGGATAGGTTCTTTAAAAAATAAGAATATCAGCATTTGTGGTTGAAACAAATGTGTCATCCTAACCCTAGGAGTGGCCTCTACCCAAGGAGTAGCGCTTGGGAATCAAATGCAGGAGGCATCTTTGATCACATCCAATAATTTGCAATCTGTCTATAAAGTTTTGCTCAAGAGCTCAGGATCCAAACATAAGACACTGGCTCTAATCAGAGGAGAAATAGAACACAGAGGAAAATCCATTATCATTTTAACAACTTTTACCCATCTTTCCACCCCATTCATTAACATTTCCTTAGCATGATTATTTATATAAAAGTATTACATTTATACGCATGATTGATTGAACAAAACTCTTCCTTCTAGGAATTACAAGAAACCAAACATTTTATAATTTAACTTGCTAATCATATTAACAAAGAGTGAGCTACAGGTTCTTGGTTATAAACATCTGTGATTTGCAATTAAAACCTTTAGGGAAACAATGCTACTTACCACAGTTTTGCTCATCGCTCAGATCCCCACAGTCATCATATCCATCACACACGAGGCTATAATTAAGGCATTTGCCTGTGTGACAGCGAAACAGATCCTCACTGCAGTCTGCAAATAAGAGAAACTACCAATGTGTTACCGGGGATGTGCAGATGTTATAATAGAACTTTATTTAACAAAAGTCCATCATGGTAGGAGAACAATGATGACAACTGGTCCACACCTATTGCTTTACAGGTGAGGAAATTATGGCACAGAGAGACCCAATGACTTGCTCAAGATTACTGAACAAGAGACTGTAGAACCAGGACTAAAGACCTTCCGAGTCTTGAGCGGAGTACTTCTATCACCTTCTGAAGGTGATTTCCATGCTATGTTATTCCTTTAAAGAAGATGAGAAAGGTCATTCTCATTTCACCTTGGTTCCTAGTGAAATTTATGTTCATGCTCATGCAGAATGAAAGATTTTAATAGGGGCTGGGGTGAGTAGTGCTTTCCTAAAAGTGTTTCATTTACAGTAAAAGTCTAGGTCAGTCAATGGTAAGCATAAACATAATAGAAAAAAATAAGCCACTAGATTACAGAGTTGTTACTTCTTTTGCATATACATTACTATTTAAGTTATCTGAATGTTGCATAACATCTGATCCTCAAATAAATAAGCACTGTCCTAAATAAGCAAGATGAGAATAAGTGAAGTGTAATCTTAAGAAGTTTGTAGTTTAATATTGAAACAAGTACCTGCAGGGAAATAGTTTCTCAATCTTAATACAAGATAAGGTCATCTATTGGATAGACCTGAACTCCTAACCCGGTTCTAACGTCTGTTAGTTGTGGGACTTTTAGTGTGTTAGTTTGAAGTTGGGAAAATTTCAGCCACTTTACAGGTCTGGGAGAACATTTTAGTAAAATAATATATGTAAGGTGCCAAGACAAGTCAATAGGAAAAGAATGTTCTTTTTAATATATTATACTAGGACAATTAGAAACCAAATGTGCAAACATGAACAAAAGCACTGACCTTCACCTCAAACCATACACTAAAACTAACTCAAAACTCAAAACAGATCATAGGCTTAAAAGTAAGAGTGAAAATCATGAAGCTTCTGGAATAAAACAGGCGAAATTTTTTTTAACTTTGGATTAGGCAAAAATTTTTAGATATGATACCCAAAGCCCAGCAATTAAAAAAAAATACCATTAAGAAAATGAGAAAACAAACCGCAAACTAGAAAAACACCCGCAAATCACATATGTGATAAAGAACTTATATACAGATAGAATAGTAACACCCACTAAAAAGACAAAAAGCAACCCAATTACAAGTGGGCAAAAGACTAGAAAAGAAAGACTTCGTGAAAGACCTACAAATGGAAAAATTTTCTCCACATTATTAGTCATTAAAGAAAGGTCAACTTAAACCACAATAAGATACCACTACGCATTCTCTCACATGGCTCCAGTCAAAAAGGTAGATAATACCAAGACACTGGCAAGGATTTTGAGAAACTGAAACTCTCATGCTTTGCGAGTGGGAGAAAAAAATAATAATAATACCACTTCAGAAAACATTCTGACAGCTTACCACACATCTAATTCATGAATTCTACCCTTAGGAGTCTATCCAGGAGAAATTAAAACATATCCACACAAAGACGTGTATATGAGTGTTTACAGCAACATTATTCAAAATATCCCCCAAATGGAAAAAAATCCAAATGCTCACAAACAGATGAATGAACCATAAATATAATATGCTCATACAGTGGAATCTATCCAGAGATCAAAAGAATCAAACCGCTGTTCCATGTGACAGTTATTAATGAAACTCAAAATGTTTAAGTGAAAGAAACCAGACTACATGTTATATGATCCACTTACGAAATTTCAGAAAAAAGCAAATTTACGGAGACAGAATTTAAAGCAGTGGTTCCCAGTGTCTGGAGGGAGAATGACTGCAGATATGTGGGAGGGAAGTTTAGAGGGAAAAGGGGAAAGTTCTAGGGCTCGTGTGGTGATGGCTGCACAACTCTTATCAATTTACTAAAAGTCAATAGGTGAAATTTATGGTATATAAATTATACCTCAAAAAACTTGTAAAATGTTCTACATTAATATGGGTAAAGAAGCCCACATTTGTTACTAACTAGGTTTCTTTTTTCCCCTGAGGAATTAAAAATTATTTTATTTCTTTATTTTAAGATTTTATTGGTAAATTATAATTATATGGAATAGTGGGCTTCATTGTCACAGACACATAACATAATTTGGTTAATGTCATTTAACTATATTCTCTTTTCCCTTATTTAAAATAAGTGCATAGGTTGTACACATCTGGAGAAGAATTAGGGAAGATGGGCAGAATTTCAGTGGTGGGACAGGAATGAGAATTTTATCATGTGTCAAGTACAGGGAACAGCAAAAATAAATGAAAGAAAGATGAGAATGGGAGCTATATTTGAAGATCACTCTACTCCACTGTTCAGTCTACTGAATTCCAGCTGCTGTTTGTCCTCCTGTATCTCACACAACTGGTGGTAGGCACCTCTTTATTATAAACATCCCAACTGGATGACAACTTATTTTCAAAAGTCTTTGGCTCCCATCATTTAGCTTCCAAGTTCTAGCATTCTGTAGCACCACGGGTGACTACAGTTTACAACAACCTATTATACATTTTATGAAGTAGTAGAAGAGAGGAGTTTGAAGGCTCTAAGAATAAAGAAATGATGATAAGATGAAAATGATAATTCCTTGATTTGATATATTGGATGCATGTATTTACTGAATTATCACATTGCACCCCATAAATATGTTATTAAGTCAGAGGCAGGGAAGTCTTTGACATTGATCAATTAAAATATTAACTACATCAAAATGTTACATTTATATATGCATGAATCATAAATATCTATTTCAGAAAAAAGCATTCTAAAAAGAACAATTCAAAAAAATTTAGAATCACATCATTTTAGAAAGGAATGAGTTTTAGAGATCATCCATGCAGCATCTTCAGTGAGATAAGTGTATGTACACACGAAAAAATGCACATATGTTCACAATTACACACATATAGAATTTTTATAAGTACTTTTTACTTCATTACTTCTCCCAGCCTGAAGATTTCTCAAATTAAGAGCCACATTAAGATAAAATACAAGAACCAAGAGGTCCTAGTTATGGGCCTTGACTGTACTAATTCCTCCCCTCAGCAGAGGGCATGATCTTCCCACCTGCAACCCACTGCTGAATGAGATGACTGACAGCTGAGTCCAGAAAGGTTAAGACATTGGTTTTCATCTTCACTGGGCAAATTTGAGGAATTTGTGAATCGAGATATACCCATTTCCATGCAAAGTTTTAAAAGGTCTTTTAGACTTTTCTTTCTATTTTAATCTAAATTACTCTTGTTGGAAGCATTTAATCAATGTTAGTATTAATGATAACCAGAAAAATAAGGTATTCCAACTTGATTATAGGTGCAAAAATACATGCACCCTCCAGAGTTGTGAGGGGTGGAATGGCAGATTTAACCATATGAGTTAAATTTCTATTTAAGCAGTGCACCTCATGTGTTTTGATGATAGGAATACTGGGGAATCAAATACTCCTTTCAGAATCTGATTAACAAGAGAACACGACAAACATTTTCAAAGGTTTATATGTGCTCTTTGAGGTCCATTCTGCACCCCTACTAATTCATTCTAACGCACCTCGTTGGACGTATGTTTAAAACTAGTGCTGTTTTTATTAAATTACTTTATAAATGGGGAGGAAACAGGCTTTTTTTAAATCCTCATTATTCACACAGGTGCAAATTGAACTTTCCACTGTTATGACTTCCTTGGTGAGGAGCCATTTTCAGAAGTTAGACACAAAATTAGTTGGATTTGGAAAACAACTTGTTACTTCCCTAAGGTCTGTGTGATTAGTAAACATTCAAAACCTTCACCGGAGGCAATGCACAGCCAGAAATACACAGCAAATAACAAAGATCACAGTGCCTCCTTTTATTGGGATCAATGTTTATTTGAACTGAAAAGAGATGTTGTCAGCACAACTTGAGGCCAACAAATCAAAATCTTCAAAAGGTGCTTGCTGCGCCAAATTTCTTGCTCAATATGAGCATAATTTTCTGTGACCTAAGGTTTTTCTACATACAGCGCTTTTTTTGTTAAGGAGATCTTGATGCAAAACATTTTTTCTGAAGTTCTTGTGTGTTGATATTTATTTCAGTTTGGAAACTCATGTGAACTTTTGTCCCTCAAAATTATCATTAAAAACTAAGCAACAAGAAGGCTTTTAAACAAGTGCTTCATTGAATTGGCTCAGTCTCTGTAACTCCATAAACAAATATGTCGCCTCAACTCAAGAACTATGGAGGCTCAATTTCCACCCACAAAATGTTAAAAACAGATGGGACCAAAAAAAAAAAAAAAACATTTCATCTAACCCTGTCGCTATGAGATGGCCAGAGAGGTCCAATGGTTTGCCTACCATTACCTAGCCCATTAACATCAGAGCTGTGAGAGAGTCTGGAAGAGAGTTGTTCAACTGCATTTCTTGCTGATATTTGGGACTGGGTAAATTCTTCATTGGGTTGAGAATGGCTGCCCTGGACACTGTAGGATTTTTAGTAGCACTCTTGGCCTTTAGCCACTGAATACCAGTAATATCTTTCCTCATCCTTGTAGTTGTCAAAAATGTCTCCATCCATTGCAAAATGTTACCTAGAGGGTTGAGAACCACTGTTATGGAATACACAGACCTAAGGGCAAGGCCTGGCTTTAGTATCACCATTTCCATCAGCTGCTCTACTAAACCAGCTCCTGGTAATCTCTCCACCCCTCTTCTGCTCATAATACTTAGTGCTACTACACTTTTGTTTGCATCAATCTTGTTTGACTTTGTGTCATTGCTTGTATTATTGTTTTAAAATACCAGATTTAGTAGTTCCTATGTTTACATATTATTTTTCTGATTAGACTAAAATTCTCATGAAGAAAGAAACCATGTCTTAGAAAGTTCAGTTATTGGGTTATCTAGAACATGCTTCACACATAGTTGGAATTCAAGAATATTCAATAGTTAGATTGACTTGGTATAATCAGGTCACCATTACACAAAAGTGGATTTTGCAAACAGTTGGAGCTTCCTCCTCTATTTTAGAATGAGATCTTTTGGTTATTTTGATAGAAATCTTTCTAGCATTTACTTGCATCCCATTTAGTAAAAAGATCATAGTAGCTATATTCATTTTGATGACCTGGAAATATAACTTGGAATATCAATTTTTATTTTGTGCTATTTAGTTGCCTCTTTTCTAAAATATCTTCTGCTTTTAAAATTGTTGTGCATATTTTAATGCTTATGTCTCGCCTACCACATATTTCCTGAACCTTTAGCAATAGTCCCATGACTTCCAGTGGTCATCCTCTGCACCCTTGAAATGAGAGGTGCTGGGTGGAGGTGGCAGAGAGAATAAGATGACACTAGAACCAACAGTGATAATCACAACCATAAATCCTAATACTCTTTGAGAGTTACTGCATGTTATTGCTCTACATGCTTTATGTGCTCTGGATTATACTATCTTCAATGCTAGATAGTTTTGTCCCCACTTCATTGATGAAATTGAGGCACAAAGAGGTTGAGCATCTGGCCCCAAGCTCTGTGATGCAGGAAATGGTAAATAGATAAAAATGTAGGCAACCTGTCTCAAAAACTTAAAGTATTAGCCACCATACTGTAGCACACTCATTATAATTAGGTAACCACCGTCTTCAAAAATAAATCCACCAATTTTACCCAAAACTCAGAACAAATGATTTACAAAAGTATTTGATAGTGGTTTTATATGGTATAAGATATTTTGTAGCAGCTATATTTTCCCCTCTGGCAAACATTTTCTTTGAGGCTTTAAAAAATCTCTATACATTCATTTACTATCTGATCATAGAATCAAAAGAATATATGGAATGTTAGCCACAAAAGACACTAGATATCTTCTAGTCCAGTGGTTTCAAATCTGGCTGTATGTTAGAGTTACTTAGGCAGCTTTGAAAATGTACTGCTGCCTAGGTATAGCTCCAGACCAACTGAATGAGAATCCCTGGATGCAGAGCTTCCTGGAGATGCTAACTTGCAGTCAGCCTACATGCTAAGACAAGCCAGGGTTAGAGAAATAGCCTGCTTTAGGTTGCAGGACTTGAAATTTTTAGTTTTCTTAAGTTTCAAAAATCTTTCCCTTAAACCACTAAAGTTGTTCCAGGTGGTTGAAAATCTTTTCATTCAATAAATACTTAAGAAAACAACTGCCATACAAGACAAAAATAGTTAAGGGGAAAAATCAGTAACATCACAGATACTTGAAGTGCTGTCACAATAGACAATTACTTCTCAAAGCATAATAGAGTATCCAGAACAGTTATGCATTTTCTTGTCATATGAATGATCAGAATATAATCATTAACCAAATCTAAACTTTAATGACAAGGAAAAGTCCACGGTAGCATAACTGAAAGAAAACAGCATTAGATATGGAAATATTCAGACAGGGTTGAAGTCTATACTTCAAATCCTGCCAAATTTATTCATCACCCTAAGCTCTGGCACTTCATTCATACAAGAAACAACAGATAATATCTCCAGTGCTGGTGATTAAATCAAATCACACAGGGAAAATGCTTCTGGAAGTTGATTGGGTAATTCACAAATAAGTCCCTTCCCTTCCTTCCTTTGAATATGACTAAAAATAAATGAATAATTCCAACAAACTGTACAAGCTACCTAATTTGACCCATATTTCAGAAAAATAGACAAGTACTTACTAGAGACCATTTTTGCATCTAATCCATATATGCATGATCTCTTCTGGCAATCCTCTGCCAGTTTACCTGCCAGAACCTTACAAACTAGAATTTTCTTCTACTTCTCACTGGGCATACTCAGCAAAACTTCCTTCTCCCTCTTGACCATCTGTGAGGCTGTGTTCATGCTCCAATTTTTATGCAAGCCCTCATTCAAACACACACTACTCTTTCCTTTCAAGGTGGTGATGACAGAAGCATGGTACCGTCCATGAACATTCCACACTTTGAATATCAAACTTGGGCACAGATGTGGTTTTATATGGTACAAGGTATGCAGATTTTGTAGCAGTTATATTTTCCCCTCTGGCAAACATTTTCTTTGAGGCCTTAAAAAATCTATATACATTCATTTACTAAGCACCTGCTCTGTGTTGTCAGGCACTGTTCTAAGATCTGATCATAGAATCAAAAGATTATATGGAATGTTAGCCGAAAAAGACACCAGATATTTTCTAGTCCAGTAGTTTCAAGGTCAGAGACAATTGCATGTGAAGCCTTCTATATCTGACCAAGGGTTTTTCTACAGAAATTTTCTGAAGGGATGTAGTTCCTCAATAAACCAAACCAGATGCTTTCTGAAGTATGTTCATAAGGAAAGTCCACACTTACTAGGACATTGCTAAATACCTTCCAGAATGGTAAAATATTCCTGTCCTGTTGGTGGTTAGGATAAGTGACCCCTTCAAGTTCAATTTCAACAAGTACAGCAGAAAGCACTTATGTGCTCAAAATAACATGCTCAGAACCACGGAGAACAAAATATTCCCCAATATAAATATATATCCCATAAAATGTTTTTCCTATAAAATTATGTCATACTTTTTTTCTGAAGAGAGAATTCCACATTGTAAAACAACAAATGTCTTACTGAAAACATTTCCTGAAATATGTGTGGCATAACTGGTGTTCCATGGAATGCTAGGTACTATGTAAAATAAATGAATGCATAAATAAAGGTGAGAGTTCATATGAGGAAGAAAAATTTGAGGATATACCAGGTTAAGCAAAATTAATGTCGTTGTGCAAGATTTCTTATAACGTTTAATAGACAAACAAGTATTTTAAACTCTCCAAGAAATAGCTCTGAGAGCTTTACCAAAACTTTTTTTTTTTTTTCCTCAAGCATGTTTCAAGACTCAGGTTCTATGGAACCTAATTTTGGGAATCACTGAGTTGAAATGTTGCTATAATACACTGCCTGTCCAGAATTCTGACAAAGAACCATCTTAACCCTTCGGATAGAAGAGTTGGTCACTCAGCAAACAGACTAGAGGAATCTCTCAATCAAGGTCAGCCATCTGGAGCTCTTATAAAGCCTTGGTGATTCTCATGGGAAGTAAAAATACTCTTCCCGTGCTAACTACGTCTGGTTATACACCCATTAAAAAGCAATTAGAACACAATTACACATGGGTCTGTTTTGAATACAGATCATGCAGTGTAATTCTCCAGGTTAGTTTCCCTTTTTCTGTCTGGTGCATAAGTACAAAATAACTTGAAATCTAAAGCTATATTGGACAAACCACTGTGACCTCAATTCATTCAAAACAACTAATCAAGTCAATTTAGTAAACTGAGAACGTTTAATGCCTTTGACTATATCCAATTTAGAAGAAGCATCTAAAAAAGATGCTTTGAATCGTGTTTTAGTTCACAGGAAAAAAAAATCCTATAAAAAATATTCTTTTAAAAACATTTCATTGGCCATTATACTCATGAAAACTTAAAATCCAAAACAAAATTCCTTACTCAAACAAAATAAATGTAAAATCTTCTCCCAATTCTAGGAGACTTTATGCAAGAACTTTTCAGTCACTGATCTGTTTCAATGTAGTATCTAGCTATTGAGTTCTTCTCAATAAAACCATGCAAACACACTACTGTCACTCTGGGATAAGGTAAACATGCTAGTTCACTTCAGAAAGGCAAAGCAAAACTGTCCATGAAACACTGAAAGGTGGGTAGTTGTCAGGATTTGACAATGGAATGGTTTGGGTTTCTAGGCTCCTGAATAGAATCCCTGTCCACCAGAACAGACCCAAACAGCAGACCACGTACTGCAATGTGCTTCGTCACTCCAGTCGTCACAGTCATTGTAGCCGTTACACTGTAGCTTCTGGGGGACACAGATCCCACTGGTGCACAGAAAGTTCTCACCTCCTCCGCAGAGCACTGAAAAGGGGGGAAGGGCAAAAAAAGCAATGTCAGAATAGGGTCTGTTTTCCCCCATTTAAGACAGAGAAATAAATAATAGAAAACCTTCCCTTGCTGTTCAACAGATTTGTTTCCAAATTCCCTCGGTTTCATTGTCACCAAGTTCTCTTTGTTATTTTGAAACATTAATTGTGAAATTATCTAGAAATAATTCCAGGAGTGTTTGCTTGCACAGTGAGGAGTACATGTTCGGGGGTGGGGGGAGGCGAATAGCTTGTATGGGGAAAATACCCAAGGAGAATATTTTTCTTAATAGTTGAAAATAATGTCAAAGTGAAGTATTACTAATTAAACAAACATAAAAACCCTCTTTTTCTAAAATGCTATTTTATGCAGCAGAGACGATTATAGTAAATATAAAGCCAGTCAATTGATGTGTACTGGAACAAAGCATAGAGACCCTATGCCCTGCATTTGAAATATATTTCCCGACTTTACTAAAAATGCCAGCTAAAATGTCAGAGTCTGTTTTGGCATAAGGAATGGAAAATGACATTAGCTAATAATATTTTCATTCATTCCCTGCCCCCAGTTGTACAGTTACATTTTGGTGTGTTTTGCTTTTGGTATTATGGTTCTCTTTTATCTGCCCCCCTCCAAATTCAACAAATATTCAATTGTTTAAATTATGATAGATAAAAGACTTAAGATGAAAAACTAGGAACACTTTTTAAGGAAAATGACTAATAAAAGGATATATCAGTTCAACAAAGTGGATGTTAAATTAATTTAAATATTTGTTAATGAGCCTGAAATGCATCTGATACTTGACTCAGAAATTTTATTCCTTGAACTTCATACAAAGGATATCATTTTTAATACATATGAATTTTATTTTTAAGGACATTCACGCCATCATTGTTTATAATGTGGAAACTACAAAACAACAATTATGTCATAGTAAGAAACTGGTTAAATAATTTGGCACCTACATAATACAAAATGTTATTACAGTCACTGAAAAAGTATATTTTAGAAAATACTCAATGTCCTGGGGAAAAATTTCAATTGGGTTTTTTCCACTTAAATATAAATACAATATAATTTGTCATTAGAAGAAGTATATAAAAAACTACTGTAATTGTCCCTGGTAATAGAATTAAAGGCAATTTTTATTCACCATAGTTTACTCTGTACTTTACAAATGTTCTTATAATGATTGTTATTTTTTTTAATCAAAAAAGCAAAACTTCTGACTTTTTTCATGAACTTCAGTTGCAGAATAACAGTAGATAAAATGAACCTCAAACCCCCTTCCTCCTTTCACCAAAGCTAATGTGTGTGATGTCAGCTGTGTGGTCCATCACCTGGTCACTGCCACCATTCCCTGAACTGGGTATTCCTTGGTCAGATGAACGTTGTGGACTAAATGGTGGGAACCAGGAAGTGTGGAGTATTTCACTCAGAATTAGAAAAACAGAAAAGTACCAACTGAAAACTGAAAAGGCGCTAAGGTCCATGTCTGTCAGGCTTCCCCCAGTGTTCCTGGGACTCATCAGAGTGACTGGCACTCAAGAGTTTCTAAACTTCTATTTGAAGGGAAAAGTCTCCTAAATCTCCAAGGGGCAATACACTACAACAAAGCAAAAAAAAAAAAAAAATGAAATTGATAAACTATTTTTCAATGCTATCAAGGAAATCATCATTTCAACTTGCTGAATGTTAAATCCTAGTTGATTTGGTAAATTCACAATAACAACAGCAAAAAATTTGGTTTTTCATTATATCCCACGATTTCAGAAGCAATAAAAATTACATCTATGGATTTCAACTTTCAAAATATTCAGCATGTTTGATGATGCATAACAGTGTTAAAAGACAATTCAAGACATGAATTATAGCACTCTGCTGTCACCCACATCCCGCATGGGCAACAGAAGTAAGGCCACTCTGGGTGAACAGGGCTGGCAATGAAAAATCCACACAAACACGAAAATACCTTTTTCCTCAATTGTGGGGGTCAGGATGGCTCTGCGACCTCAAAGATCAGCTCCCACACTGGAAAGAGGGCAAGGGGAACAAGAGAGGCAAGCAAGAGAGAGAGCACACCTGAACTCCCCCTGTTTATTGTGGAATATTCCACAATATTCATAGAATATTCCATCCAAATAAGTCAAGGGATTGGGTTTCAAAGGATGGAGTCTTGCTTGGAGATGTCTCCTGATCAGCGGGTTGATTGACATCTTGGAAAGCCACACCCATCTCAGGTGCTGTGTGGGATCACAGGCAGATCGGCAGATCAAGAGAAAAGGCAAATCCCAATCAGGCAGCAACCTCAGGCCAGTCCCCTCTACTGCTCAAATGCACATAGCTCACACACAGCCCATGTATGGCTCCAGTGACACTCTGCACTGTTATAGTTACAAATACAGATTCCTAAAGGGCACTCATGAAACCAGATATAAAATGAAAAGCCAGAATACTAAGATTTTATTAGGTAGTCTTACAATATCCCCTTTTTAGGGTTGAGAGAAAAAAAAATTAAAAATTAAAGAATGATAATCCTATTGTGAGACTATATGTATACATACGAAAGAGTACAAAAGTTCCATTTATTTGCATTGCAGCAACTGCAGTACCTTGAGAATTATTGCCTTCCCCACCTACAGCTTTCAAGATGCCTCTAGAAACACAGCTGAAAGCTCAACATTAAATAGCTGCTATCCTCCAGATCTCATCTCTAAGATGCAATATATATGACTTCAATAAAAACATTTCTTGTGTATGTTCACTTCAAATCTGGATCAAATTTAAAATCCAGCACTGCTTGCATTGTCTTGGTTATTGATATCTTCTGTCTTGACTGATTCAGCAGAAGCTGACTTCTGTGTGGATCTACATTTGGAGGTGGGGCTACCCTTGGTTTTAGGATATTATGAATTTTTTCTTTATTTTTATTCTTTCTTTGAAAGTTCATAGTTCTGCTAATCAATATTACTTTTGCAAAATTAACATAAGTAGTCTCTAATCTCTTTCTGATTGATTGCTTTTGAGCCTTATTCAGAATTTCCAATTTATTTTTATACAACTTTCCAATCAATGAAATGATATAAACACATCTTGTTTGGAATTTCTAAATACCCTAGAAGGTAAACAGATAGGCACTTTTATCTCAATTTCCTTGAGGGAATGATAGTTTGCAAATAGAGAAACTGTAGATTCATAAGGTTAAAGACAATGGTGGGGGGAAGCCACATGGTTAGTTCGAGGTAGAAATCACCCCAGAATCCTGGGCTTCCAGCCCTGTCCTCCACAGCACGACTACTCCCCTGTTTCTGTACATGTCAGTGTTGTAGTCAGCTGACATGAGGCCAGTTCAAGGGTATCAGGTTTGAGTGAAAGCTCACACTTGTCCTTACTTTTCTATCTAAACAAAAGGCACATGTCTGTCTTTCAAGGGAATTGAATCCAGATGAAATGACATTCCACATCAGCTCTAGTTCTTTTTTTGGAAAATCTCCTAAGAGGGCTCTTAACAAGCTGCTGCTCAGATGTTTTGACCATACATTTCACTGTCTTATACCAGTCATCTTCCAACAGGCAAAAAGGAGATCACAGAGAAGTTGTGCTATATAATCTCAACACCACTTCCTATATCATCGATAATTCTAAGAAGAAGGTATTTAAATCAATGGCAGATTGATGATTGGAAGATTTATTGATTAATTTAACAAATATTTACTGAGAATCTACTATGTACTAAGCACTATCCTGGGGATACAGCAGTGGAGAAAGCAAGAAATATTCTCACCTCAACAAAGCATGTATTCTATTCATCATCACCTAATGAAGAAACTTTTACTGACTAAAGATGCTTCACCATCAATTTTTACTTCCATTTAAACATTGGACTGTGAGTACTACTTTAAGAATAGCAGAATGCAATTATATTTCCTAGTTTACATATCCTGATAATAGGGACATTTATGATCACCTGGGCTTTACAATGCCATGGATTTTGAAAAGTGTACACCCATGAGGATGACCAGCTCTTTTCAGTATTCTTGTCTCTGATAATAAATTGATGAAATAACTATCCATAGTCTGGAACTGCCCTGATATTTTCTGCAATTGCTTTAGCCCCTTAGGTTCTCTCTGTGTATTATGGTGGCATTCATATGAGCAAATGCTCTCATTACTCTGGTTATTAACTTTTGGAGTCTTTTACAGAAATGACCCACTGGCTGCTGACTTTATGGTGTCCTCATTTGCTTTGCCTAAAGCCTGATGCTCAACTTTAGTTCTACCTCTGAAGAGAATGTTTACCTTCCATGGCACATCCTTACCTGGACCTATACTGAGAAAAAAAAAAAAAAGCCTGTTGGTGCTGGATTCTATACAATGCTTGAAATTGAGTTAATAAAGTGGCTCTACTTATTACAAGATAATTTGATGAGATGAGAAAGAGCGAGTATAATCTTTCAGCAAGTGATATAAGAATTCTTCTCGGATAGAGCACTGTATCTTTATGCACAAAAGATGGATAAAAGGCTTGGGGTGAAAAATTAGGGTTGGGAGAGCAGACAGAAAACTCAAAGGTATGCTCAAGTTACCAAACTTGTACTCCTCCCTGCCTTCTAATGAGGTGAGTCGTGTTAACTAGAAGGCCTTTCATTTTGCAGAACATTAAGAAGGGGTGAGTAGGAATATAGGGGGGTCACAGGGCTCTGAGTAAGCAAAGAGTCAGGGTCCCCAAGAGAGAATAACAGAGCCAATGCTCTCTTATTGAGGAAGAGATAAATCTGAAAAGTTGGTTGTCTCCCATAGGGGCACAGTACGGACAAGACCCTTTGAGACACAGAGATATCTAACAGGCTATTTTGAATTCTTACTTAGAAGTTAGAAGTGTAATTGCTTCCTCCATCTGCCACATGGAATCAGCAAGGCTTGTGCAACTCTCTGATTTTAGACCATGTGGCACCCCTCTAGGATCTTGGAAGGCACAGCTGATTACAGAACAGATTCTTGCTGGGTAGAGTTTATACTCCAAGAAAACAATATCATCAAACATAATAAGAAGGAAATTAATATACATCATACCAGAAGGTAATAAGTTCTATGTCAAGAGGAAAAGAATACAGAGGGTAAGAGAGATACAGGGTATAGAGTGGAATGGGGTGGGTTCTAGTAATAATTGGAGTGCCAGGGCAGACCTTGCTGAAAGCTGACAATTGAGCAATAACTTGGAAGAGGGGAGGGAATCAGCCACATCTTGGGGACACAAGGAAGTGCCAGAGCAAAATTCTTCAGACAAGAGCACACCTGACAGGTATCAGGATGGGTAAGGAGATCTTTGTGCATAGATGGACTGAAAGTGAGGGAGAGACCGAGTAGCAAGAGATGAGACAGACCAGAAGAAGGGGCCCAACCATGCAGGTCTATGCAGGCCTTCTGGAGGGCTTTGTAACTTTAAGGAAAAAGAAAAGTCATCACAAAGTTTTCAGTAAAGAGCAGTAAGATATGACTTAAATTTTAATGGATGGCTCAGCCTATTATGTTAAAAATCAGTTCTAGAGGGGGAAAAGGACCCGTTAGGAGGCTACTAAAGTATTCCAGGAAGAGATGATGATAACTTGGAGGATTATCACTGGAAGTGTTGAGACATGTTGGATTCTGCATGTATTCTGAAAGTAGTGCCAGTGGGTTTCCACATCCATTAGATGAGAATTATGAGAGAAAGACAAGAATCAAGAGTCAATATGGACTTTAAGTTTCTGGCCATCAGGAAGACTGAAATTGCTATCCATTGAGATGGATGAGGTTACTAGATGAGAAATACTGGAAACAAATCCAGAGTTACATTTTGGACATGTTAAGTCTCGCATACACAGGAGACACCAAAGTGAGTAGATGTCACATTGAGTAGATAAATGGATACACAAGTTCAATGTCTGAGATAAAGGTCAGGACTACAAACATGAATGTGTGAGTATATGGATTCAAAGCCAGTGTGCCTGGATGAGATTACACGAGATTAGCTAATGAGGACAGTAACGAAGGAGAATTAGAGAGATAGTGAAGAGAAGATTTAGGGTGGACCCTTAAACCCCATGTTTAGGGCTGTGGAGAAGAGAAGCTGGCAAAGAGTCAGAGGAGTGGCCAGTGTGCTGGGTAGAAAATGGGAAGGAGAACATGGCATCCTAGAAGCCAGGGAAGGAAGAGATAGAAATGACCAACTGAACCAAATGGTGCTGACAGGTCAAGTAAGATGAGACATGACCACCTGAAAGAGCAATGTGGAGGGCAGCAGAGTCTCTGGTAAAAGCAGTTTCATGGAGTGTTATGGGCAGAAGCTTGAGTGGGGAGTGTCAAAAAGAGAAGGAGAGGTGAGCAAGTGGCTCAGAAATAAGAAAGAACTCTTTTGCTGCGGAAGAAAAAAAAGCAAATGGGGTGGTAGATTAGAAGGGAAGTGGGACTCTAAAAATAGCCCTTTTGAATGCTTTTGAATGAGTACATCCTTTGAGGGAAGCACAGAGAGGCCTCAAGCTCTGCCTACTGGTTGGCTTAACTCAAATAAACAATTGAAGAACACTTGAGAAATTTCAAAATTGTATTTGTAAATGGAAGAGTTATTGACATCTGGAATTATTTGCCATCTAAAAATGAAGTCAGTCTGTGTCCTTCTATTCCTCTAATCCCATCACTGAAATGTGGCTTTTCCCGAATTGTCTGTCTTCCAAGCTGAGAAGTCCTTCTCATGTTCTTCTTAGACACTATTAAACATAGGGCAAAGAGCTCACCACATCTGGAGTACTTTATGCCCAAGATGATCAGAACCATGGTCTGCTCTAAACCAAACCAAACCAAAACACCTGCTCCATTATAGTTGGCCTAATTTACATTAGAAGAAGATACTTATTTGCCTATTGTCTCTTTCTTTCTATTCTAGAATGCAAGCTCCTTGAGTGAAGGTACTTTCTCAGGTTTTCCTTCCTGTGCCCCCAATCTAGAATAGAACTGACACATGATAAGAGTAAATTAAACATTTGTCAAATGAATAAATGAAGAGTGAGAATACGAGGTGCAGGAAGAGCAGAAATAAATGGTCATTCCTATTTCTTGGCCCTTCAATGACAATGAATATCTTATAATTTTATTCTTTTCATTGCTGAAAAATAAACTTCATAGTAAACATAAAAATCCCTCTGTATGATAGTGGGACACTCACTCAAACCTGCAGTCTGGCTTCTGAGTAGCTTTTGTTCTTATGGAAGGACAACATGTACCTACATGTACCTTCTACCTACAACCATCTTCCCCACTGGCCTGTGAAGATGTGTCTGATACCCGCTCCACACTCCACCCACATTACCCACTCCTTGAGTTAAAACGGTGGATTTCAGCAGATCTCTGTGATACTTAGGGAAAGGACTTTGGGACCTTGCATTGGAGTAAAGGGGGTATATTCAGTTCCCTTCTCCATTTTGCCAGAGAGTTCTAATGTTATCTGCTTTATACACTTGAGTACAAACTTCCTTTGAAATGGGCTCTTCCTGCCAAAAACAGATTTGAAAACTTCTTCATCTTTAAGATTCTAAGTGTCCAGTTAAAATCTTAGACAGCTTATACTTTTCATTCCTCTTTTTCTCTCTCCTTTTTTGGCTCTGAATATTCAGTTCTGAGTTTAATTATGGACTGTTTAGCTTTTCATTATAGTTAGCTTTCATTATACATTAGACTTGAATGATTGGAACATAGGATGAGTCATGTTTGAAATAAGAGTTCAGGAAAAGCATAGAACCTTCCTATGAGGAATAAAAATGGGAAGTGGCACCTGGGACCAAAAATGAGCTCAGAAAGGCCCTGCTTAGGGTAACTGGCACAGATTTAACTCTGTCACACAAAGGTGAAAGAAATGCCCTCTCTCTTTACTCTTCTACATCATATTAATTCACATTTTCCTACTCAAAAAGGTGACAAAAAAATATATCATTCAGACTTTTTGTTCATGGGCCTCTCCTGCAAAAGAGGGTGTGTAGGAGAATCTACAGAGCTTATCTGACCTGGAAGAACCAATGAAGGGTCTGTAACTTTCATTTTCTCTGAGGGCTCATGGTCCCTCAGCTTTCAGGGTTTATGCTACCAAAAACAGCTCATTTTGTCTGTGCCAGGCCAGTACAAGAAGCCACGGCCCCCATCATCCAGCTTGATGGGCTGCCCCATGTAGCCATTCCCCTCTGAAATCCTGCTCTTTTTCCCAGACTAAGTGGGGAACATGATAAAATCCAATCTCCTTCCAAGTCTTAGGGAATGTTTCTCACATTCCCCTCCTTCCACCTCTACCTCTCCAAATATTTGTCCTCACGTCACTCCATTCTGGGTAATCCCATGGGATCTCCACTCAGGCCTTACCTCTTCCTGGCTGGCCTCCCTATCCTGGGAATGCAGGGACAAAGTTACACATCCATTTTGCTTGCTCAGTGGATTGCTCTGATATACTGATTTTTCATTCTTTCAGAGGAAGCAAAAGTTCTATTGGTACCTTTTAAATTCTACGTCTGTGTTCAAAAGTAGCATGTAATAGGTGATCAGTGAACACCTGTTAAAAAGATGCACTTAAAGGCTCTTTACTTAGATAGTCTAAGAAGAGAAGTGCCATGGTGACTTCTTTTATTCTCTGTGGTGTCCACCCTGCTGCAAAGACAAGGCAAAACTAGTCTGTTTACAACAGCAAACTCTAAACAACATCCCTCCGTGCCTTTTATATGACATCTTTTAATTAGTGAGAAATCATCATTGTCAAACAAATGTTCAGAGAAAATCCAAAACCTCCTCCCAAATTAAATACCTCCATGCCTAAGTTACTCCTTGACTCCTTTTCCCCCCTTTGAAATGAAGTTTTGCTTTGATTGAATGGAAACTTTGCCATCTGGCCTTCAGCTTAAGTTCCTAAAAATAAGAGCTCAGTATACTTTTTGCATGTCTGACAGCATGATGGAAGATCTATAATTCTATAGAAAAAAATCAGTCATTGTAAAATTACCTAAAAATTCTTATCAGGAAACAAAAATAAATCTATGTACTTGGTGACATTCTGCTAGGAAAGAGATGCAAATAGAATTTAGAAATTCTATGTTGAATGTCTTCATTCAGTATTTCAAGTAAAATCACAGTATATGATAGAGTTATACAAAATCTTTTTCCAGTAGATTTTAAGTCTAATTAAACAGAGTTGAAAGTAAAGAAAAAGCAGAGTAAAAAGCTGGAAATCAAGCTGATGAAAGACTGCCAGAAATAGAAGCCAAGCAGAAGTATAAAGAAACTTTTTAAAAAGAAATCTTTATGAAATTCAACACTTAAGAAAGGGAAGAAGGTTTGGAAGTGGGGCAGAGGGAGAGGGAAAAAGAAAGAAAAAAATAATAATCAAGGAAGCTTCCAAATAGGGATTGTCTTGTTAACATGATACACTAGTATACTAACTTGGGTTTTAGTCCAAAAATCTTAAACAAGACTGTGAAGCTTTCTTTCTTTCTTTTTTTTTTTCAAAATTCATTGGAAAATAAGATGTATATCACAGCTTTGTTATTTATCATTTCCTGCAGAGAAGTGCAACAACATAACTTAAAAAGTTCTCAAGAACGTGGATAATTGTAAAACTTGCACATTTAAAGTCTGCCCTCTCAATAAAGCAGGCAGATGCTTCTAAATTCAAAGATGATTTCTCATTTAGGTTCCTTGGGGGATGCTATTTTATGAACTGTTTCAGAGAATAAACATTTGATTCCTAAAAAAGTAATTAACATTTAACTTTAACATATTTTTGAGGGTTTATTTTCAAACATAAGCCTGCCTCAAGTGACATTTTGTAATTATTCACTCTGAATCATAAAATAATAATGGAACAACATAGAAACTGCCTTTGACAAATTTCAAACAAATGTTAGAATGTTTTCTATAAAAGAGTTAAACTACTTTGGGAAATCAAGGACATTTACATAATTTGGAAAGAAAATAACATCTCTTGCATGTCTATGGTAGTATCTGAAAAGTTATACATAAAAATATCTTTCCAGGTCTTTACTAAATGTGTAACTGTGTCACCATATCTTTGAAAAAACTCAGGAGAAATATAAAGAAAGAAAAGTAATCGATGCCATGGTTTCTCCCCTGGGAAACTCGTGTTTAAATTTGATGGCCATTTGTGGCAGTGTTGGAGGTGGGCCTTTAAGAGGGGATAAGATCATTAAGAGGAAAAAAAAAGTTGATGATGAGGATATAGTTCATAAATTTTACCCTAATATCCACCTTGATACTTACTGGATCTTCTAACCAGAAAAGAAATCATTCAAAATAATGACCCTGAGATAGCAAAATGAAAATGATCTTGTAGAAAAAGTACAGACTTTGATTTAAATTTAAACTATCCATGCTGCTGTCAGCAAATTGCTTAACCTTTCTGAACTTCAGTTTTTCTGTCTGAATCCCACCTATATTAAGATTGTCTTTGAGTATGTTCATCAGAAATGGAAAACAATGGCACCTGGCACCAAATTGGGTAAGAGCCAGTATGTTCTGCACTGCCTACTGAGACAGGGAAAGAGGGGGCAACTAGGTTCTTTGAAAGAACTAAGACACAATTACACAGGAACCAGTACTACATCTAGGACTATATTGGCTAAGCCTTTTTTTTTAAAAAAAAAAAAAAAAAAAAAACTCAAAGAAATGGAAGTCAGTTGCTGCAGGAAAGTTGGCTTTTGCTATTAAATCATTTGTATCCTGTTAAATGATTCACACAGGTAGAACTTAGAGGTTCCTGGGTTCTTTCTCCTGTGTGCCATGTTTCTACTACTGCATGCCCTTCCCAGCAGAGCTTCATCAAATATCTCCTAGTAACCCTAGTTACCAGGATTGTGCATAACAAAGCCATACAGACTAAACCTAACAGGGGGAAAATACTCCACTTTGCCTAGGACCAAGTACAAACACAATTTAATTAACTTGCATTCCAGAGCTATAGCTGCCAGTTTGCTAAGACCAGATGGTTTGAATGCACAGCACCCACAAAAGTACAGGGGAAGAGGGAAATAAACTGCTAATTCCCCCCCATCCACCCACCGCAAATCTTCATAGGACTCATATATTCTTCTTACTGGAAAACAGGAATCATGTCTAATCCCTGCTGAACAAAATATAAGGATCCCATGGGGGAGGGGAAGCAGAATGAGCTAAGGCAACAAGAAGAGAGAGGTTAAGAGAGGCAGACGTTTCTGGAAAGATTTGCAGGCATTCAAAATATTTAGTAAATTATCTGCCAGTAAGATCAACACAGAGTCAAATGACGAATTGTCTATCATGTCCCTGAAAAGAGGAAAGGCCCTGAGCAGATAACAGAAAGTCAAGAACTATGCTCCAATCCCTATAAACTCTCATTACAGCAATTTAAGCAGATAAGTAGTTTCCTCTGAAAATACTCTGCTGATTTACATAATATGCTTAATCCTGAGAAACTTTATGACAAGACGGTCAGTCAATAGTAGGTGAGTTGGAAGCAAAAAGTCCCACAATTGGATTTGTATTTCCTTGAAAAGATCCATTTTTATCCCATTTGCCAAAAGATAAGACACATGCAGTGTCCAAACAATATCACAAGATGGCAGCCAGTCTCAGTACATAGTCCCCAGAGATCGCACAGGGAAGAATTCAGCCTGAGAGTCTCACCATGGGAGAGGTTGTGGAGACTCACTGTGAATTCCAGCAGGGAAACATCTTTCCTAAGGAGCATGCTTGGCTTGTTATGAAATCACAAAATCCTGCTTCCTACCAATATGAAATCACAAAATCCTGCCTCCTACCAATTTTGTGACATGTCCTTCATAATGTCCTTCATTCACAATGCCCTACTCATCCAGACCTTTTGCACATTTTTCTATGAGTTTCTTTTCTTGCTGGTTTATCAGAGCTCTTTTGTAATTCTTTTCTCCCAGTCACTCATTTACTTATCTTTTAAATTTATAGCCTCTTTAGCTATTAAATAATGTTACAGACATGTGAAGTCAAATATGCCAGTTTCCATGGATTATGCCTTCATAAACCATACCTCTATGTGTCATTGAACAGAGACTCTGTGAGAACAGTAACATATCTGTCTTGTCTCCTGTTGTGGTTAGAGGACCTCAAGAATGATGGAAGGATAGTGTTAGTTAAACAAACTTTGCTCCCAACCCAGAGTCTTTTTAGAGTAGATAGAAAATACTGTGGCCAAAATTAAAAGAGATACTCTGGCCAAATATACCAAAAACATTTCACAGAGATAAAGAAATTAGGTCAGATTTCCTAATAGTCAAACTTGATTTTGGACGTGGCCAAAAGAGGAAGCTACAAATTGATTGATTTTTAATAAAATATCAAATTTCTCACATGGCTCATATAACCAAAACATGAAATATGTAAACTGACCTGGAGTTAATGGAATAGGCCTCTGAAGATATTTTCCAGATTTAATTTTGAGCGAAGTACCAAAGAGAAGAAATTTGGAGACTACTTTTCTTACACAAACCACCAGAGGGAGACTGAATCACAGATGCCATCATGTACTTTCAAGAAGTTTCCTGGTGTGACAGTGTTTGAAAACAATGGTATTTTATGTGTCTTCTGTACTTATTTTAAAATAAAATTACCTTTGTTTTAAAAGTCATTTTGCATTTTACATACCAACACAAAAATATGTGTTCTCACGGGCTGATTGATTACAGAACAATAATGTTCTTTGTGCATTGATTTTATAGCTCACTTTTTACATCCTCCTAATAACCAATAACCTCAGAAATCAAATTTTTTCCTCCTTCAGTTTTATTTCAGGCAAGTTTTTTTAATACATTTTTACAATTGTAACTTGCACATAATGTGATTTTTGTGAACTCTAAATGAATTTTTCAGCAGGAGATCTCATTAGAAGATAATCTCATTATAAATCTCTGTTAGAATTTCTCACCATAGCTTCCAGGTTGGAAAGAAACTCTTTCCAGCTGTAGAAAAGTTCTTCTAAAATTGTTAGTGTTGTAGCTCCCAACCGCTTTACTCTAAGAACTTTGAAGAAAACTGCCAACTTCTCTGAGCAATCATCCTCCTAAGAAAATTTGGTAACAACCATTCCAAGGCAGTTTACAAGCAGACAGAAGCAAAGGCCAAATACTTTCTAAAATTTGGCTTCAGTAAAAGGGCTGCTGGGAGGTCTCCCTTTCTAAAATATGTCCCAGCTGAAATTCCTCGTTTTGGACTTTACTCATTTGACTTAAGCCCAAAGACCCCAATTAAAAGGCAATTCTTGAGGATTCCTCAAGCATTCCACCAGCCAAGATGTCTACAGACTCTCCACAGATAGTCACTCCTCAACATGGTGAAAATCGGAAGACCTTGCAGAGACCTTAAAAGAAAAAAACCATCTTAAGTAATTAATACCTTGAGAAATAGCAGCACTTAATATAGCCAGCTTGTCCTGTCCATGACTTCTGTATCTACAGGTTCCAAATCTGTGGATTCAAATGACTGTGGACTGCAAATATAGTTAGCTCTCCAATGGGTACCTCTGTACTGAACACGAATAGGCTTTTTTGGTTACTATTCCCTAAACAATAGAGTATAACAATCCTGTACATAACATTTACATTGTATTAGGTATTATAAGTCATCTATAGATGGTTTAAAGTATACAGGAGGATTGAGCAGATAATACACAAATACTATGCCATTTTTATATAAGGGCTTGAGCAGCCATGGATTTGTGTATCTGAGGGAGGTCCTGAATTTAATCTGCCAGCAGATACTCAGGGACAAACATAGATTTATCTCTTTATCTTTTTTAAGATATTAGAAAATTAGTGTGAGAAAATAGGGAAGAGTGGGGGTTGGCATCTAAAGAATGGGGACACATCAAGAACACACCTGGGTAAGTGCCTTAGAGGAACAACAGTCAGTTGGGCTCAGCAGGGGCTGAAAAAGGGATGGGGACAGAAAACTACAAGAGAATAAAAGTGGAGGGAAGTCCTTGGTCATGACAAGAATTCCACCCAGCTCAGATATTCATGACTTTTTAAAGCTAATAGTTATCTAGTGTTTTCTATTTACAGCCCGTCTCAAAGGTTTTGCCTTCATTTTTCATAAAACACACCTATGAGATGATAACCTTTTATCAGAGGATAAAACCACAACTTCAAAAAGTTACCTTTTGTGTACAGAGCCAGTAGGCAATTGAGCTGCTTATTAAAATATAAGCAGTTTGACTCCAAAGCCCAAGCTATTAATATAAACACTGAGAGACCTACATTGATTTCCTGTTTCTGCCATTAAAAAAAAAAATTACCACCAATTGAGTAGCTTAAAACAACTTATTTTCTCATCATTCTGGAGGTCAGAAGCCCGACATGGGTCTCACTAGGCTAAAACCCAGGTGAGGGCAAGGCTGTGTTGGAGAAGTTGTTCTCATTCCTTGGTGCGTGGCCTTCTTCCTCCATTGTCAAAGCCAGAAACTTGGCAGCTCTCTGATCTTGCATCTGTCTTCACGTCTTTCTCTGATTCTCCTCTTTTGTTTCCCTGTTTGCTTTTAGGAATCCTGTGATTATACTTGGCCCACACAGATAATCCAGAATTCCCCAATTTTAAGGCCAAAAAAGTAGCACCCTTATTTTCATCCTCAGCCAGAATGCCCTGTTGCCAGGTAAACTAAATATCCACACAGGTGCCAGGAATTAAGATGCGGCCATTCTTGAGGGACCATTTCTCCTACCACTGAAAAACCAGCCTCTATCTCAGAGCAAAGCCTGTCCAAGGAAGGGACATGCCTTTGTCCTTGGAAAAACCCACAGAGCACTCCTAGGCACATTCCCACCCTGCTAAGTTGTTTATCTAAAGGTCTGCTGCGCCAGGTGTCCCTGACTCAGTCAGGCTAGGTGGGGACCCATAGCAGCCCCCTAGCAGCCACCAATCAGTATGAGTCAGGGAAATACCTGGGATGCCAGATGACCCCCAAGTAGTTTATGGTGGTTGATTACATGTTGGGAAACCATGTAGTTCAGCACGTACACCCCTCTTGGCTCAAACCAATCAGTTCAAACGAATACCTCTTTTGTACTGACCAATCACCCCTACCCAACTTGTTCCTGCCAGTGAATGTGCTAATCATGTTTTAGAGTTGTTATTTGATTTTTCCTACAGTGTGTGATGATTTGCTATGATGTATGTGAAGTCCCAGCCCTCTCCAAAGAAAGTATAAAACTGCTGCAAACCCTGGGCTCGGGGCCTCTCAGCGTCACCAGTTGCTGTGTGTGCATGCGGAGGAGCGAGCTAGCTCTCAGTAAACTCCTCTTTGCTGCTTACATCGATCTTGGGTCTCTGGTGGTCTTTGGGGGTCCCGAATTCGAGCATAACACCACAGATGCCTTGCTATTGTATTCACTTTTTGTGTTCTTTTCATATACAAACAGCCACCTAAGAATGATTGCCTTAAACAAGTGTGTCTTCTCTCCCACCTGCTGATGCCCTCTCCTTCCTCCTTCCTGCCACCTGTGTCAGAAATGCTGCAGCACCAAATCTGATCACAATTCTTGGTTCCAGTCTGATTTCACTCAATTCTGCTGCAGTAAGGAACCTGGGGGCAGGCATCTTGGCTATGCAAGATTACTAGGGGAGACCAGCAATAAGATCCTACTTACAAGAATAAGAGTGTTCAAAGACTCAGAAAAGATCCTCTAAAATGTAAATGAACCTACTGTCAGGCCCTGTGCAATCGAGAGTATCTGCCTTTGTAGCCATCAGCTACATGGCTTCCTGCAAACTGGAGCACAGCAAAGCAACCAAGAGGGCAGTGGTCTGAGGAGGAGCTTAGCCTTGAGCTCTCTCTTGTTCTCCTTTGTCACAGATAATCCAAAGCACTTAAAAACCTCAAAAGAAGTGTGTGGAGTAAAGATTTGTTCCCAGGATGTAGGCTCCCTGTTTATCTCTCTTATTGTTTCTTTTGCTGAGAAAAAACTTTTTAGTTTGAGTAAGTCCCATTTGTTGATTCTGTTTGTTAACTCTAGCGTCACACACTTCAGATAGAGCCCTAATAACCAGAATATACAAAGAACTCAAAAAATTAGACAATAAGATAACAAATAACCCAATCAATAAATGGGCCAAGGACCTGAACAGACACTTCTCAGAGGAGGACATACAATTAATCAACAAGTACATGAAAAAATGCTCACCATCTCTAGCAGTCAGAGAAATGCAAATCAAAACTACCCTAAGATACCATCTCACTCCAGTAAGACTGGCAGCCATTAGGAAGTCAGACAACAATAAGTGCTGGCGAGGATGTGGGGAAAAGGGCACTCTTGTTCATTGCTGGTGGGACTGCAAATTGGTGCAGCCAATTTGGAAAGCAGTATGGAGATTTCTCGGAAAGCTGGGAATGGAACCACCATTTGACCCAGCTATTCCCCTTCTCGGTCTATTCCCTAAAGTCCTAACAAGAGCATGCTACAGGGACACTGCTACATCGATGTTCATAGCAGCTCAATTCACGATAGCAAGACTGTGGAACCAGCCTAGATGTCCTTCAATAGATGAATGGATAAAAAAAAATGTGGCATTTATACACTATGGAGTATTACTCTGCATTAAAAAATGACAAAATCATAGAATTTGGAGGGAAATGGATGGCATTAGAGCAGATTATGCTAAGTGAAGCTAGTCAATCTTTAAAAAACAAATACCAAATGACTCCTTTGATATAAGGGGTGTAAACAAGGACAGGGTAGGGAAGAAGAGCTTGAGAAGAATATTTACAGTAAACAGGGATGAGAGGTGGGAGGGAAAGGGAGTGAGAAGGGAAATTGCATGGAAATGGAAGGCGATCCTCAGGGTTATACAAAATGTCATATAAGAGGAAAGGAGGGGTAAGACAAGAGAATACAAATGGAAGAAATGATTTACAGTAGATGGGGTAGAGAGAGAAAAGGGGAGGGGAGGGGAGGGGAGGGGAGGGGGGATAGTAGACAATAGGACAGACAGCAGAATACATCAGACACTAGAAAGGCAATATGTCAATCAATGGAAGGGTAACTGATGTGATACAGCAATTTGTATACGGGGTAAAAGCGGGAGTTCATAATCCACTTGAATCAAACCGTGTAATATGATGTATTAAGAACTATGTAATGTTATGAACGACCAATAAAAAAAAAAAAAAAACCTCAAAAGAGCAATACATTTAAGAAAACAGAAAAAGGCATGAAATGTTATGCTGTTCTGCAGCACACAGAGAATGCGCAGCAGAGAGATAGTTGCAGAAGGCTAAGGAGCTGTGGGGCTGGGGTGTACTTCTGTAGCAAAGTACTGGTGTCACAAACCCAGGGCTCTAGATTAAATTCCCAGCGTTGCAAAAACTTAAAAGTAAGAATTTTAAAATAACAAAATTTTTAAAAGAAAACTGAAAAGATAGATTAGTCCTTCAGCCAGAACAAGATTCATAATTGGGAGGACCTTGAAGCCAGAATTAAAGACAGGCAGTAAGTGTTATGGATACCGGAGATGATGGATTGAGAAAATGCAGGCCCCTTTGGGTGTGGGAAGTTGGAGATCACCCCTGAAGAATTGAAATGTTAATGACTTCAGAACTATTCCTCCACCTTATCAAGAAAACCCTGCCCCAGCTCCAACTGGTTTCTAAGGTAACCTGTCCCAAGAATTGTCTCTCCCTACAGGGAGTTATATAAAAGTTCTTAATTGACATCTCCTGGGCTACTTCCTTCCTGGATCACTCCATTTGGCCCCTCCCCCCTGCCCATCTGCTTCTCACCTTTTGGCCATCCCACTTGGGTCATCTCCCAAGCCTAGTCAAGTACACAGAAAGGAGAGAGATAAGAAGGAAGGTCTGGGTGCAATGGTGCATTTCTGTAATCCCAGCAGCTCAGGATGGGTGAGACAGGAGGATCATGAGTTCAAAGCCAGCCTCAGCAATGGTGAGGCACTAAGCAATTCAGTGACACTCTGCCTCTAAATAAAATACAAAATAGGGTTGGGGATATGGCTCACTGGCTGAGTGCCCCCTGAGTTCAATTCCTGGTACAAAAAGAAGGAAGAAGGCCACAAAACAAAGAAAGTCTAGGATGTATAAAAGAGGCAGAACGCTCTTACTTCTTGGAATACCAGGATACCAGCTATGGCCCCCTTCTCCTCCCAGGAGAAGTACGTATTATCCCTTTTTAAATAAACCCTGATTTATATTCTTACCTCAGCATGCTTCTTCAATGTTATATTTAAGTATGTGAGGAAGCAGAACTCCACTGATAACCAATGATATCAACCTGATGGAAAATAAAGTGCTTTACAGATTTTAAAATACAAGCTAGACATGATGGCAAACACCTGCAATTCCAGTTAGTCTGGAAGTTAAGGAAGGAGAATTATAAGATTTCTTTCCCTTAAAAATATTTTATTGCATATAAAATGTAATAGCAGTAATGATGATACATGAAGAATAACAAAATCTTATAAACCGCACAAATTTTTATGTCATACCTTAGTGATACAATAAATAATAATAGATTATTAATGTGACATCTTAACTGAGCATAAGATTTTCTTTTTGGAAAATTCATATTTTAAGCCATGAGAATTTACATTTTTAGTAAAATTATTTTTTATTTATATAGTTGAAAATGGTACTAGTAACTCTACACAAATATAGGATTGCAAGCAATTTTTGTTCATTTTAAATTTTTCAAGGATCTTTCTTCTAACATGACTTTCACTAGAGTTGTTAAGAATATTTTAATCAAGGACCTAGGAAATAAACCCTGCATCTAAAAGAAGAAAATATAGGCCCAAATCTTCATCATGTTAAATTAGGCCCAACTTCCTTAATAAGGCTCCTATAGCATAACAAATAAAATCAAGAACCAATAAATAGGATGGATTCAGACTAAAAAGCTTCTTATCAGCAAAAGAAACAATCAGGTGAATGACCAGCCTACAGAAAGGGAGCAAACTTTTACCACACACACACCAGATAGAGCACTAATCATTAGGATACATAAAGAACTCAAAAATCTCAACACCAAAAAAATCAAATAATCCAATCAATAATGGGCCAAGGTTCTGAACAGACACTTCTCAGAAGAGGATATACAATCAATCAACAAATATATGAAAAAATGTTCAACATCTCTAGCAATTAGAAAAATGCAAATCAAAACTACTCTAAGGTTTCATCTCACTCCAGTCAGAATGGCAGCTATTATGCATACAACAACAATGAGTTGGCAAGGATGTGGTGAAAAGGCACACTCATACATTGCTGCTGGGACTGCAAATTGGTACAACCACTATGGAAAGCAGTATGGAGATTCCTTGAAAAACTTGTAATGGAACCACGATTTGACTCAGCTATCTCACTCCTTGGTTTATACCCAAAAGACTTAAAAACAGCACACTATAGTAACGCAGCCACATCAATGTTTATAGCAGCACAATTCACAATAGCTAAACTATCAAACCAACCTAAATGCCCTTCAGTAGATGAATGGATGAAGAACTGTGGTATATATACACAATAGAATATTACTCAGCATTAAAAGATAATAAAATTGTGTATTTGCAGGTAAATGGATGGAGTTGGAGAATATTATGCTAAGAGAAGTAAGCCAACCCCCCCCCAAAAAAAAAACAAAGGCCAAATATTTTCTCTGATATGAAGAGAAATGGGATGAGGGGGCATGGGAGGAATGGAGGGACTTTAGATAGGGCAAAGGGGAGGGAGGGAAGGGAGGGTGCAGGGGGTAGGAAAAACAGTGGAATGAGATGGACATCATTACCCCAAGTACATGTATGAAGACATGAATGGTGTGACTCTATTTTGTGTACAACCAGATGCAAGAAAATTATGCTCTATATGTATACTATGACTTGAAATGCATTCTTCCATCATACATAACAAATTAGAAAAAATAAATTTTAGAAAAATTTTAAAAATAATATTTTAGATATTATGGTAACATCAAGATAAATTTCTGATAAATTACTTCAAAATACACATTCTAATAGGTAGCGCTGATGACTCTATTGGGACTATTTTAATAAGAAACATTTAACTCTGCATATGAATCAGTTTTGTGTATGTCTGAATTTAATGCTAAATAGAAATTTATGCAATAGTATTTTAGTCTTTATTTAATTTTTTTTTTTTAGTTGTAGGTGGACACGATACCTTTATTTTATTTTTATATGATGCTGAGGATTGAACCCAGTGCCTTACACATACTAGGTGAGCGCTCTACCTCTGAGCCACAACTCTAGACCTAGTCTTTCTTTTAACATGTCCTGTGAAATGTGGATACCACACAGGAAATTAGAAGTAGCTTCATGATTTCTATATAATTTTAAATGCTTTTTTATATATTCTTAACTGTAACATCAACTTTAAGAAAATTTTTCATTTATATTACTTTATTCATCAATAACTGGTTCATCCAAAGTTCATATGAAAGTGGAGTTCCTTTGTTTTAAAAAAGCAAAGTGTAAAGCTAAGTGTATCTCTAGGCCTCTAGATGTTCTCCCTGTGATGCTTCAGCCCTCAAAACCAAAGATTCTAAAATCTTAAAAGAACAAGAAAAACTCCTTGATAAATGCTTTATTGCAATGTTCATGTGTATGCTTTTGTTTTGTAATAGTTTACTAGCAAAGTCTACTTCCTGAGTATCAGCAGTTTCTGTCCCAACGTTCAGACTAAAGAGCTAATATTTGTACAGCTGCCACAAGGACAGACTCCACAGACAAATGGCCAGGTTGACCTCCCATGAGCCCCAGCACTGCCTCCAAGTTGAGCCCTTTCTCCCCGATCTACACGTGGCCACTGCTGCTTCTGCTATGGCCAATGTAAATCCAGGTCTTAGTCCTGCCACCTTGGGGCCCTGTGATGCCCCAGACAGTCCTGAGACATGTGTTGCTTTGGGCAGGCAGGCCAATTGCATAGCACCCTGTGCTGGTTCACACCACCCCCTAGTGTACCCTGACGCTCACAAGCATGCTGTGCTGTTCCATCAAACTTCACTTACAAAACACATGTTTAATGATAAAGTTAAGAATTTCAAGATGGCAACAGCACATCATTCAACCAAGCTCAGAACCCTTCGGAGAGACGTGCCCTATGCCACTGCAAAGGTTATTAGCCCACAAAGCTAGCCCCATCCTTAGCCTTCCAAAGAGAAGAAGAAAAAGAAGAGGAGGAGGAGGAGCATGAGAATAAGGAGAAGGAGGAAGGAAGGAAGGAAGGAAGGAAGGAAGGAAGGAAGGAAGGAAGGAAGGAAGGGGCTGGGGAGATAACTCATTTGGTAGAGTGCTTGCCTAGCATGCACAAAGCCCTGGGTACAATCCCCAGTACCACCAGGAAAAAAAAAAAAAAGTTCAGAAAGAAAGAGAGAGAAATAAAGACAGACAGGGAAAGTGGGACATCTCTTCCATAATAATATAGCTCAAGATATACCTGTGGTTGCCTTGCTAAAGCCTATGTTCCCTAGGTCACTTGGTAAACTGAATCTTACCTTGACTCTCTTGTGTCACTGAAAAATATTTTTTTTAACTAAGTCACTCAGCATTTCTTGTTATAGCAGCTTAGTTTTTCCACATCTAACATAAGTGATATAAATTTGCAAAGGTTTGAATTCCATCATCAATCTGTCCACTGGGCAGATTTGAGAATAAGTTCCGGTCCCTGGTAGGAGATTTAGGTTCCCAGGACAGGCATTTATTAACACATTAGTTATAAAATTTAACAGACTTTTGTAATCCAGCCCTGCGTAGAGATGTATCCACAACATTGCTTCTAGAAGATAATATAAAATTTAAATATGAAATTTACAAGTATATCTTTGAAATAAAAC
Source organism: Urocitellus parryii (assembly GCF_045843805.1). Classification (NCBI taxonomy): domain Eukaryota; kingdom Metazoa; phylum Chordata; class Mammalia; order Rodentia; family Sciuridae; genus Urocitellus; species Urocitellus parryii. The sequence continues at coordinate 108,042,005 of NC_135540.1, read as the reverse complement.
CAATTTATCAACTGACTATTGCCTATAATCCAACTAATTTCTACAATTGTAATAAAGATTGAGATAATATATGTAAACCATCAAGTGCAATATCTGACACCAAATATAAATTTGGCCTTCTTTAAGGTGACCAGAATTAAATTGACATCAAAATACAGAAATAAAACAAAGACAACAATCCTCCCTCCCCAAACCCACAGACATGGAGGAATGAGAGATAAATTAGCTAAAAGTTTCCAGATCTCTTGGTTTCCTCAAGAAGTTTTAGCAGGTCTTCCCCCAAATAAATTGCATAAAATATTACCTCGAAAGTGTGTGAGGTGTTAAAATATTGCTCAAAACAAGCAATCAGAAGCAGGGGCCAAGGAATCAGCGGGGAAAGAAAAGCCAGCACATCAGAGAGAAGAAAACAAGAGCTGAGGGCAGGAGAGAATCCTAAAGGAAGAGCCACTGGAGCTGAAGAAGGGGAATTTTTCATTCTGGGGATCTTGGGAGGCATCCCCCGAGAGCCCCACAGTAGAAGAAATGAGTTTTCCTTTTGTGAGACTAACTTTACAATCCATAATACGCAATGGAGTTGGGCAAGATGGTTTGAAAAACAGGGAGAGAATGGGCTTCTACCTTGAAAAAAAAAATGAAAATATAAAGGAAAACAATAAAACTGTCTCTAAAGCTGGAGGGAATAAGAGGAGATAATGGAAAATCTTGAGATTTAATTAGGGGGGGAGAAAAATCTGCCAAAGAGTTGAAGCCAAGAAGTCAGATTTTTTAATTAATTCTCTCTCTAGAGCATTGTCATCAGAAAGTGGACAATGAATATGACAGTAACAAAGAACAGAAAAGTGAGAGGAAATAGGTGGAAACCTGGAGAAAGGTTTTAAATAATCGGCACTTGGCAGTATTTCATGTGTTCAGCACTTTTAAGGAAGGAAATATTCTCACACAGAAATTGTTCAGGAACTGAAGCTTATCGCTATAAGGGTCTTAATGTCTTTTGTGATTTTATTTAAACTCTGTTAAATGGAAAACTCATTCTCCATCTCAAGTTGAGTATGCCAATTGTTAACATTTTCTCTATGCTCCAGGGTTCTTCTATTTCTCAGCACTGTTTGGCAGTTCCTGGAGTAAATTTGTCCCTCTGCTAAGGGGCCTAAGATCTTTGTGCCATTGAGTGTATTGACTTTCTCAATACAGTGTCAGCAGTTAGCATCTCTACCATGCTTCCATCCCTGCACCATCAGCTCTAACCATCCCCATTTCCAAGTTGTAAGGCATTCATCACTGAGATCTCATAAAATTAAAAAAGAAAATTTTTAGTTATTTTTCAAAAGTTAAAAGTGAATAGATAGACTATGAAAGAAGGCCTAAGGGAATCTTTTTTTTTTTTAATAGCGGAAATAAACATCGATTGAAATGTTCATCTTTTCTGTTTTCTTAACTTCTTTTTCACTGGCTGTGTTCTGCACAGTTTCAGATAAGTGAAGTTCCATCAGATATTCAGATGACTGAGTTAAAGTAGAGGTGGCACACGGAAAGATACAGGGTTTCCATAATGGAAAGGACATGGGGCTTTATAATTAGAACCAGGCACAGGTCCCAGCTCTGCCTATTGCCAGCTATGTAAATCTCTAAGTCTCAGCATCTCCTTTAAATGTAAACTTGGGGGCTGGATAGGTAGCTCAATGGAAAAGTGTTGCTCAACATATATAAGATTCTGTGTTCAGTCCCCAGCATCAAAAACAAACCAAAAACATGTAAACATGCACACCAACTATGCAGAAGTACTAAAGATTAAAGGATGTGGTTTCCATAATTTGAAGAAAGAGGTATGTAGGTAAATTATATTATGGTTTTTCATCCTCAAATATTTATGGACATTTCCATGTATGCTCATCATACTCAAAAGTGATTACTACAAACTCAAAATATAATTTTCAAGAAAAAATTCAACTTTTTTTTGTTGTTGTTGTTGTTAACTAAGACTGAAATGTTAAAGCTAGAAGAGATTGGCAATCATACTGTCTCATCTTTTTGTCCCATAGATAAAAAAACCAACATGACTTGACCAAAGTTACAAAGCTAATTAGAAAGCAGAAATAGGACTGGAACCAAGGTATCCTAATGTTGAATCCAGTTCTCTCAAAGGAATATTATTTATTCTAGAACACAGGCTGATAAATGTTTTCTGTAAAGGGCCAAATAATAAAAAATTTGACTTTGTGATGCATTGGTCTTTGTCACAAGTGTTTTAACTCTGCCATTGTAGGGCAAAAGCATCCATGCACAATATGTAAGTGAACTGTGTGGCTGTTTGCATAGAACCTTATTTACAAAAAGGGTTGCAGGCTGTATTTGGATCACAGGCTGGATAGCCTGCTGGCCTCTGATCTACAAGCTGGCTGAGTTTTTGAACAAAAAAAACAAGATAGATATAATTTCAAGTCAACAAATCTATTTTCTATTGTTAATACACTAGCAAAACTACATGATAATAAGCAAACTTGGGAGAGTAAGATTTAAATGTTGCTATTGTGACTAATATTTGAAGATGGTGTTTGATAGCATTGCTTCTGGCTTCAAAGTTACTTAATTCATTAGCAGTAATAAGGACAATGTAAGAAAGAAGCGATGAGGAAGTGGGAGGGTTCTTAAAGGATGGAATTTGAAATTGTTTTGTCTAAATGATAGTGAAGAAAACTAAAATGATAATGAACATTCAGTTAAAAAAGCAAACTCAAACCACTGAGGAAAACAAAAGTACTCTGACTTAAGGAAACGTATAAACATTGTCATCACAAGCTACTGGTTGCCACAAACTGAAAACACATCTTCCCTACCACAGTAGTACTTTAACATCAGCAAACATCTCCCCAAGGAAATAGCCTCAAAATCAGAAACAAATAGTATGATCGCAGAAGCAGGAATACCCTAACAGAAATAAGAATACCCACAAGCATATCTGGCTGTGTCAGTACCTCCTGATGATACTGGTTACATGATCAAAATCATTATGATATTCTTAGATACATAAAGAGAGGGATCAAGGAGGAAGGTACCACAATATCCTCCCCCACAAGCATTAAAGACAAATGTGAAAAAATGCCTTCCTGCAATATGAGGCAGAGACCAATTTCTTTTTCCTAAGAAATATGACTGTTTGGAATGGGTTTGCCAAGAAACACTGAGCAAGTGTCCTCTAGGGACCCTCTGAGAGAGGCTAAACTTTGCATCTTTTGGCATGAGGTATCCTCCATGAAGAGAAAGGGGAGAAGTAGGAGACTTTTCAACCTCTACATTATAAGGGAACTATTCAAATTGTTATTTGACGTACCCAGTTTAACTAAATGTAGCACTCTATTTTCCATAATGTTTATGTTGCTCCCTGGTAGTAAGTTGGTTATTTAAAAGATACATCTACCCTTGGAGGCATTAAAGAGTAATGATATATGATGACAATTAAGTTCATTACATTGTGCCAACTTGCTCCCAACATCTGCTCCATTTATATAATGACTCACTCAGAGTATTCAGTACTCAATGGGAAAAGCTATGATGTTCCAATATTTAGTTTCTCCTTGAATTTCACATACCTAAACTTTGGTTTCATTGCATGATTTGGGGGAGGAAAAAAAGATATAAAATGAAGCTATACTCATGATCAAGAGAGTAAGTTACAACTATAAAAGTTTTATGTATGCAACTTCTACTCAATGGGATCTAAGTCAACATAATGGTGCTAACCAAAACCTTTGCCCCCTGTCAGAAACACAATTATAGCTGTTGCCTTGGTATAGCAATATCATTGTCATTTCCTATACTTTTATCTTTGCATGGTAAAGAAAAAATTTAACTTGATATTTAAAGGATCACAATTCAACATGATGCTAAAACACACAGTTGTATACACATATAAATGCATGAGTTTTTATTCTCACATATGCTCATTTACCATGCTACTATAATTGATAGATAAATACAGCTATGAGAAACGCTTAGTTTTTCAATCAATAATAGGCATTTTATTTCTGTTTATCAACTATTTAAAAAGACAGTACCACTGATGCTTTACCTAGTACTCAAAAGTCAAAGAAAATGAAGCCACTTTTATATTGTTACAAATGTTAAAGAATTCTGAAAGTATAATATATTGGAACAATTGTATTTCCTACATTCATTAAAATGGAAAGTAGACAAATGCCTATTAGTAGTAACTCATGTTATAATCAAAATTCCTATAGAAAAAAATACTATGAAAAATCAGAACTAAAGCATATTTTTAAAAATTAAACTAGAAAGATCAAAAAGATGCCTATTCCTTGAACAAGAGAAGTTGCAATTCATGTGCTTAAAGGAAAAGTAACTTTATGTGTTGAAACTTGAAAATTTCCAAACCATAAATTTTTCTCATTTATTTTCCATTGTAATTCCTTCAGGCCTTTTCACAACAATGACAATGGATCTAATAGACGACTCAAGCATGCAAAACCAATAAATATTCAATTTTACCATTTGGTAAAAAATGTTTTCCCTCACCCACAGCTTTGACCAGGTCATCCCCTCCCCAGTGGTGGCCTCTGTATTATTCTCCTTATCAAGAGCAGACTCCTGGATCTGAGCTTCAAAGGCCTCCTCCAGTTTTCCCAGCTTTCATTTCCTCTCTAACCAGTCTGTATTCTTCAGGCCAAGAAATCCTTCATTCAGCCCTTTGATTCACTGCCCCCAGTCCTTCATCCATCCTATTTCTTAAATTTTTAACATTGGCTCCGACCACTTGGAAAAACTTACTTGTCTAAAACGTGATTCAAGCTGAACTTGTTAAAAATCAATATCCATCTGCTTTTGTCTGTTTAAAATCTAATGCTGTATTCCCTGTACAAAAAAGATTATAGAATGGGAACAAGAGTCCTGTAACAAATTTCTTGATTATTTTAGTCTTTCATGTTCTATTTATTAGAACTATATAAGGCATAACAGAATAAAGAGCAAAATATTGACATCATATTTAAAGATACGAAGAAGAGATGTACTAACACATGTTATGGGTGGTGGTTGTAGGAATTTCTGTTGCTATCATTTAGGGACCATGGCAGGACTGGAAGAAATTGGGAAGGTTAGGCATGAGATGAACAAAGGGACACACAGTCCCATATCCCACTGCCTAGGTGATGGAATGGCCATGAAAGCTGAGGAGGAGAAATTAACTGGATATGGGAAAGGAAAGTGGGGAAAAAATAAGTACTGTATCCCAAGTAGGAATAAATGTGGATCAAAGTTCAGCCTGCCTTTAGGCATCTCACTTTGTTCCTAACCAAAATGAGCACAGCCTTAGCTACCTCAGATTCATTTTCTGAAATCTTATTACCTTTTCTGCCATAAACATTACTATCTGCTTATTTTGTTGCTTCTAATACTGATCTTAATGAGACTCTCAGTTACAATGTAAAAGGTTGGATTAATCCAGCGCCCCTATTTTCTCAAACCATCTTTATTCATCCTCATTCAAAAACAGATTATGAGGGTTATTTTAGTCAGGAAATATCCTAAAATGGTTAACCTCATTTTCTTTACATATAAAATAAAGATAATAAAGTGTACTTATTAGGATATGTCAAAAATTAAATGAGACACTGCACATAAAGCATTCAACACAGTAAAATTGATACCCAGCATGCATGTGAATTTAGCTACTACTGTTGTTACTATTATTGATTATAAGAAACCTGTTTATAACAGACAGCAGTTATCATTGTAACCTAAGTTGAACTACAAACTAGAGGAAGGGTTTTTTTGTTTGGTACGTGATAGTTATACATATCAGTAGGATTCATTATGGCATATTCATATAAGCATGTCACATAATTTGATCAGTGACATTTCTCAGTTCCTTCCCTTGCCCTCCCTTCCTCTCTCTCCTGGCCCACTTCCTCCACTCTAATTGTCTCCTTCTATTTTCATTAGACTCCTTTTTTTCCCCTTTGTTCTCTCTAGCTTCCATTCATGAGAGAAAACATACAACCCTTTATTTCTCTGCCTGTCAAATTTCACTTAACAGGATGTTCTCCAATTCCATCCATTTTCCTGCAAATGTCCTAATTTTATTTTCTATGGCTGAATGAAATTCCATTATATTTATATGGAAGAGTAGTTGGCAAAGATGTTCTCCCATATCTCTCTCTCTCTCTCTCTCTCTCTCTCTCTCCACCCACACACACACACACATACACACACACACACACACACACACACACACCACAATGTTTTTTTTTTTCCCATGCATCTATTGATGGGTACCTAAACTGGTCCCATAATTTGGCTATGGTAAGATGTGATGCTTTAAACATGGGTATGCATGAATCTCTTTAGGATGCTGATTTAATTCTATTGGATGAATACTAGTCTTTTGAGAACCATACACATGGATTTCCACAATATTGAACTAATCCACATTCCTACTATCAGTATATAAGAGTTTCCTTTCCCCCACATCCTCTCCAGCATTTATTGTTATTTGTGTTCTTGATGATTGCTATTCTAAATGTAATTAGGCCAAATATGAATGTAGTTTGATTTGCATTTCCCTGATAGCTAAAGATGTTAAACATTCTCATATATTTTTGGCCAATTGGTACTTCTTTTGAAAAGTGTGTGTTTAGATCATTTTTCCATTTATTTGGTGTTTCCCTTTTTGGTGGGGTGTTTGTTGTTTGTTTTAGTTCTTCATATATTCAGGGTATTAATCCTCTGTTGGAAGAGTAACTGGTAAAGATGTTCTCCCATTCTGTAGGCTCTTTCTTTACACTCTCATTTCCTTTGTTGTGCAGAAACTTTTTAATTTGATGCCATTCCATTTACTGATTCTTGGTATTATTTCGTGAGTTTTAGAAGTCTTACTGAGGAAGTCATTACTTGCACCTGCATGTGTTTCTCCTATGTTTTCTTCTAGCCTTTGCAAAGTATCTAGTCTAATTCCTAGGCCTTTGATCCAATTTGAGTTGAGTTTTATGCAGGTTGATAGAAATGGTTCTATCACTTTTCTACAAAGGAAATCCATCACCATTTTTTAAATAACCTGTCTGTTCTTCAAAATATGTTTTTGGCACCTTTGTCAAAAATAAGATGACTGTATCTGTGTAAGTTTGTTTGTGTGTCTTCTATTCCATTGGTCTTTCATGCCATCCTGCTGCTGTTTTTGTTACCATGGCTCTGTAGTATAATTTGAGATAATTATACTACATAATTTAATAATTTTGTAATGCCTCATTGCAAAAGTGAGCATTGCTCACTTTGTTTGGAATTGCTTTGGCTATCCTAGATCTTTTGTTCTTCCATGTGAATTTTTGGGTCTGTTTTTTCTAGTTGTGTGAAGATCATCATTGGTATTTTGATAGAGATTACTTTTAGTAATATGGCTATTTTAATAATTTTGTTTGTTTATACATTGACATGGGAAGTCTTTCCATTTTCTAGTGTCTTCATCAATTTCTTTTTTGGTCTTCTATAATTTTCATTGAGAGGTCTTTCATTTCCTTGGTTAAATTCATTTCTAGATTTGTTTGTTTTATTTGTTTGAGGCTATTGTGACTGGATTTTTTAATTTATTTTACAGTGAATTATTGGTATATAGAAAACAATTGACGTTTGTATATTGATTTTGTAACCTACTATTCTCCTGCATTGTTTATCAGCTCTACAAGTCTGCTCAAAGAACTTTTAAGATCTTCTAAGTCTAGGATCATATTATCTGCCAACAGTAATATTTTGACTTCTTCCTTTTTATTTCCTTTTCATGCATAATTGGTCTGGCTAACATTTCAAGTACAGTATTGAATAGGAGTGGTTGGAGTGGACATCTTGATCTTATTCCTCATTTAGAGGAAATTTTTTCAGTTTTTCCCCATATAGTGTGATACTCATGTTGAGCTTGTAATATATAGGCTTCATGATGTTGAGGTAAGTTCCCTCTATACTGAGTTTCTTTAGGGTTTTTATCATGAATGGTGCTGAATTTTGCCAAAGGCTTTTTCTGTATCTATTGAGATGATCATGTAATTTTTGCCCTTGGTTCTATTTATGTAGTATATTACATATATTGTATATGTTGAATCATCCTGACATCCCTATAATGAAATCAACTTAATTATGGTATATAATCTTTTTAATGTATGTTGAATTCCATTTGCTAATATTTTATTAAGGACTTTTGCAATTGTGTCAATTGTGTTCATCAAGGATATTGGTCTGGAGTTTGCTTTCTTTGATGTGTTCTTATCTGTTTGTGTGTGTGTGTGTGTGTGTGTGTGTGTGTTTGTGTGTGTGTGTGATACTGGATATGTAGAATAAATTTGGGAGTGTTTTCTCCCTTTCTATTCCATGGAATAATTTGAGGAGCATTAGTGTTAGTTCTTCAAAGGTGAGACAGAATTTAGCTCTAAATCCTTTTGCTTCTGGGCTTTTCTTTATTGAAATGCTTTTTATTACTACTCATTGCTTGTTATTGGTTTGTTCAGGTTTTCTATGTTCTCTTGGTTCAAGTTTTACAGGTACTATTTGTCCAGAAATTTGTCCATTTGTTCTAGATTTTCAATTTTTTAAAATTAAGTTTTCAAAAGAGTTCCTAATTATAATCTGGATTTCCATGATGTCATGGGGATATCTCCTCTTTCATCACCAATTTAATTAATTTACCTCTCTCTCTCTCTCTCTCTCTCTCTCTCTCTCTTTCTTTCATTAGTTCAACTAAAGGTTTATCAACCTTGTTTCTATTCTTCAAGAACCAACTCTTTTGTTTCATTGATTCTTTGTATTTTTTATTCCCTATTTTATTAATTTTGGCTCTGATCTTTATTATTTCTTTCTTTCTACTGGTTTAGGGATTATTTTTTTCTTCTTTTTCTAAAACCTTGAGATTCATTATTAGGTTTTTTTATGTGGGATTTTTCTGATTCTTTCTGATTTTTTTTTAATGTAGGCACTCCTGGCTATAAACTTTCCTTTTAGAATCACCTTTGCTATGTCCCAGGAATTCTGGTATGCTATATTTCTATTTTTGTTTTGTGCTAAGAATTTTTTAATTACTCCCTGATTTCTTCTGTAATACATTCATCACTCAAAAATATGTTATTCAATTTCACACTTTTATGTAGTTTCTGTGGGGGTATTTTTACTGTTGATTTCTAATTTCATTTCATTAGAAACTTATAAGATTTAAGGAATTATTACAATATTTTTGTATTTGCCAATACTTACTTTGTGGTCTAAAAATATGATCCATTTTGGAGAAAGTTCAATGAGAAACTGGAAAGAAAGTATATTTAGCTATGGTTGGATAAAATTTTCTGTAGATGTTTATTAAGTTCATATGATCTATAGTATGTTTTAACTATGTAGCTTCTTTTTTTAAGAGAGAGAGAGAGAGAGAGAGAGAGAGAGAATTTCTAATATTTATTTATTTTTTTTAGTTCTTGGCGGACACAACATCTTTGTTGGTATGTGGTGCTGAGGATCGAACCCGGGCCGCACGCATGCCAGGCGAGCGTGCTACCGCTTGAGCCACATCCCCAGCCCTATGTAGCTTCTTTGTGTATGTCTGGGTGACCTATTACCTAAAGAGATGTCTTAAAATCACCCAGTATTGTTGTATTGTGATTTATCTGAGACTTTATGTTGAGTAGTGTTTATTTTATGTAATTAGGTGCATCAACATTTGGGGGAATAAATATCTACTATTGCTTTATCTTTTTGTTAGATCATTCTTCCCCAATATATAGTGACCTTTTTTGTACCTCCTGGCACATTTTGGCTTGAAAATCAGGTTTTGGATAAGAGAGTAGCTACTCCTGCTATTTTCAGTTTCCATTTGCATGGAATATTATTTTTCATCTTTTCACTTTCAGTCTGTGGAAATCTTTACCTATGAGATGTGTTTCTTAGAGTTAAAATACAGTTGGGTCTTGATTCTTAACTGAATCTATCAGCCTATGTCTTTTGCTTAGAGATTGAGACTATTTACATTCAGTGTTAGCATAGAGAGGTATGTATCACTTCCTCTCATTTTGTTTTATTTCTAATGTTTGATTCAACCCAAATTTTCATTTGCTTATCTATTCTTCTATTTTGATTTATTATTTCCTGAGCTTCCTCTTTTAAAAAATCTCTGTGAGATTCCTTTAAATATCTTCTGAATTGTTGGCTTAGTAATCACAAATTCCTTTAGTTTATGCTCATCTAGGAAGGTTTTTATTCTTTACTTGATTCTGAAGGATAGCTTTGCTTAATATGGCAATCTTGGTTAGTTTTTATTTTCTTTCAGGGTCTCAAATTTGTTGTTCCAAGCTCTTCTGGACTTTAGGGTTTCTGTTGAGGAAACTTCTGTAATTCTTATTGGTTTTCTTCTATAAATGACCTGGCATTTCTCTCTTGCAGCATTTTTGCTTCTTTAATTTTTCTGTATTTTTGACATGAATTATACATGTCATGGAAAGGTTCTTTCCTGGTCTTGTCTACTTGGGTTTCTAAATGCATTCCGTATTGGGGTATTCATTTCATTCCCAAGGTCTGGACATTTTTTCCGCTATTATTTCACTGAGTAGGTTATGAATGCCATTAGACTGTGTCTCTTATCTATGCTCAATACCTATGATCCTTAGGTTAGATCTCTTAATGTTGTTTCAGAGTTCTTAAATATTCTGATTCTGTTTTTTTAAAATTTTTTCATTAACACCAAATGTTATCGTATGCTCACCTTTGTCTTCAAGCTCTGAAATTTTGTCTTTTACTGTATATAATCCATTGAAGACTTGCAATTGAGTTTTTATTTTACTTACTGTACCTTTCATTTTCAAGATTTCTGATTGATCTTATTCAGAATCTCTATCTTTTTGTTGAAATGTTTTTAATATCCTGTATTTTCTCCTTTAGTTCATTCCTTAGATCTTTTTTCTACATTGATCATTCTATTTTATTTTTTCCATATTTTTATTGGTTCATTATAATTGTACATAATGGTGGGATTCACTGTTATATATTTACTCATGCTCATTGATCATTTTAAGAAATGACTTTTTGAATTCTTTGTCTAGCATTTCCTCAACTTTAATACCTCTGGATTTAGTTATTGGGAGTTTTGAACTTTTGAAGGCATCTTATTGCCTTGTTTTCTCATGTTGTCTGATTCTGTGTTAAAATTTGCTCTTCTGTTTTGATGGGTATCTCCACCACTGTTATGAAGGATTTTGAAGTGAGCTGCTTTCTCTTAGCTATGTGCTACAGATTGGGGGTGTATCCCAGTGTCAAAATACCCACTGAGCATGCCAACAGTGATATGATCAATCCCTCGCACCACTTTGAGAGGAAATAATAATCATCAATAACTCCAACCACTTCAGAGCAAGCCATAAAGAATGTTACAAAACTCCACTAATTCAAAAGTGGAAAAGGGAAATAATGTTTCAGAATAGGCTGAAAAATTAGGTATTAAAGAAAGTAAAAATGGTAATAAACTATACTGGGCAAGTAAGGAAAAAGTAAAAACAAAACCAAAAAGGGGGATAAAGAAAGAAACAGATAATTCAAGAAGAGAAAGAGAGACAAAAGAGAAGCTAGTACAAAGATGGGCAAGAAAAGTTAGAATAAATCAATTAACACATTAAAACCTTAAAAGAAATACATAAAATTGAATTAAAGTATGCAATATCAAATAATAGGAGGAAACCTATCAAATTAACACAGAAGACAATGCTAGTGGAGTCAACAACATTAAAGAGTCTTAAATTTTCTCTTGCTGAACTATTTGAAATGGAAAGACTCTTCTATTGAATCTTCTGTATTGGATTCCATCAGGTTTGGGGAGGCATAGTAAATGCCCAAAGTCCTCAGCATGTCCTCTACTCTGGACATGGAGATAGTACCCCCACTAGCCATCTCCATACTGTGTTGTGAAACTGGTATAGTTCAACTTTCTTCTTCAAAACACTGTGCAGAACTGGCCAGCTGTGGTGATGCACACCTGTAATCACAGCTACTCAGGAGGCTGAGGCGAGTGGACCACCAGTTTGATGCCAGCCTGGGCAACTTAGTGAAACCTTGTCTCCAAATTTAAAAATGAAATGAGCTAGAGATATAGCCTAATGGTACAGTGCCCCCATATTCAATCTCATTCAATCTCGGTACTTAAAAAAAAAGGAAGGAAGGAGAGAATAAGGAAGGAAGAAAGAAAGAAAAGAAAAACGCAAAAACAGCAGAATTTAGATTTAGATTTTACCATTTATTCACACATTCTTGATTCCACCTGACTCTAGCACAAACCCCTAGGAAGCTTTCCCCATTTCTGAGTATGTCTAGGCACCAAATAGCTCTGTGGAGGGTCAAAAGATTCTCTGTGGCCTTGTGGCCAAGATTTTCCCTTATTGGGGCTTCAGCCTTTTGTGCTCATCTATAGAAATCCTTCCCATGCCTAACACAATCAAAATGGTATGAGTTTGCACATGTGGGCTTCTGGGTGTACAGGGAGATACAGCCTATAGCAGAGATGCAGTGGCCTAGTGGGAGAGACATAGGGCAACCCTGGGGCTCACAAATCAGCAGCCAGCAAGTGACTCATGTGTGGTACCAGCTGCCAGGACATGTGCATGTGTGGCAGCAAACCACTTCTAAGACTTGACCAGAGGCTGTCAACAGGTGGGGTACACACTGCTGCAACTGGTGGCTGACACACAGACCACTCCCTAGACATCTACTCCCTGGAAGTATCATCCCTGTTACACTCTACACTGCTCCTGGTGATAGTGGTAGAGTTTAGGGGGATTCAAAAGCCTTCAGCTCCCAGCAATACCCCTACACAAGTTACCCAGATGACCTGTTTCAAAGGCACTATTTATGATAATATTTGCTGATATCTCTAGGTGGGATGTAGCTAAAGAGATCCAACTCCTTCCAGCCTAGGCCTGGTCTCCATAAAATGTGCCTGCCAGTTTTCCATCAGCAAATTGAGAGATGCTGTGCATTTCTAGTTTACCAAGTAGCTCAGCAGCTCCTGCCCAGCTTAATGTTTCTGAATTTCTCTTTTACTGCTGTTTCCAAAGTGAGCTGTCATTCTTGCTTCTCCCTCTTTTCCCTTTGTTACTCTTTCCCAGACCTGCCCTGGTACTATTGGTGCTGGCCTGGGGCTAACATGTTCTTTCCTATTATCCATTCCAGTAACAGAATTTCTGAGTGTAAGTCATCAAGTACTCAATACTGTGTCTCAGTGGATTCTCTCTGTCACACTTATATTCTCTCACTGCTTCTTTTCCAAACCATGGAGCAGTTGATATTTACTACCTACCTCAACTGCACCATCTTACCAACCTCCAAAATATTTAATTTTTAAACTAATATTTATATATATGCATTTTCTATCTTCCTATAAAACACAATAAATCAATTATTTCTCTGATCTCTGATTCCCTTCCAAAGCCTCTGAATCTGCAAGGGAGGATTCTTGTATTACAATTAATATCCCTGGGGGAAAACGTGAGAATGAAGGAGAAGTATGAAAGTAGAAGATTAAGTATTATTTGGTTTGTGTTGTAGTTGAAAGGTGAGACTACTGATCCATCACCCACACCTCTTGTGGGTCTTAGAGATTCAGACGTCCTCAGAACTGCTTTTGCAATCTGCCCTTAAATGCTCTGAGGCTTTATCCTCTCTCTTCTTGTCTTGCTTTGCACCTTTCTCGGCCCTAATCCATTCCTGCCAGTCCAATATACTACCCTAATGACTCCCAAGCTCTTGTCTCTTCAGTTCAAACCTTCCTCCTAAATTCTAGACTCCTGGGCCCAACTAATAGAGCCAAGAAATCCATGTGTCCAAATGCTTCTTCCTCCCAAACTATTATTTTCCCTTTGGCCTCTACTTCACCGTATAACACCACCTTTCCCTCTTCCCATCCAAATACCTGGTAGCCCTGATTCCTTCTAACTTTTCCTGTCTACAAAATATAATAAAATTCTCAATATGTGTGTCCTTGGGAATGGACGTTATCTGTCATGTTAATTCCTGAATCTCCAATACCTGAAACAACATTCCATACACAGTATCACTGCATACAGATGTGCCCTGTGTAGTGATAATACATTGTTGGTGCTTTATAACTGTCTGCTGAATTGAGCTGTTAAACAGAATCTATGGGAGTCCATTGTTGTAGACTCAGCCAAAAATCAATATGCAGTCACTCATGCTAAATGCCACATAATCAAATTGAAATTTGAAAGAACTTCAAACAGATCAGTTTCTCTTAAAAAATGAGTGATTCTAGTATGCATGAGTCAGGGTAATAAGGAAGTCCTCTTTGCATTAAAGAAAAAAAAAGTACAACAAAATAACCCAGTATTAAGCAGTTGTTGTTGTTTTCTTTATTATTTGTTTATTCTGTTTTCCTTGTTTCCACCTTACAAAACCCATTGTTCTGCTGTTGCCCAGTGGGAGCACATTCTATTTTGTAGAACAGAGGCTTTCCTGATACATGAATCACAAATAAAAGCCAATCAGACCCACAACTAATTTTATCATAATTCTATCTTCTGACAGTTCTGGTAACCACAAAAGGGACTCAATTAACAACCCCTCAGGCCCCTTCAGGAATACAAGAGTGATGTTGCTGATCCCTTTTGAGGTCCCTTGTATTCCTTGGGGACCTCTGAGGGTTGTGAATTCCTCTTGGGTCTGACCCTGCTCTTTTTTGCATTGAATACTCCACTCTTTCTCATTTTCAAATCCAGAGTTAATTTGTTCTGTGAGAAAGCACATGACCTTAGGGTGGGCACTGAGGGTTAGTTTGAGCACATGACATTTTGGGGTTTATAATGGCTGACAAGTCACTGGCAAGAGTGGAAGTTGTGACAGAGACAAAATTGAAGCCTGTAGAGAATCAGATGTCTGACTGTGTCAGACAAAAACAGGCAGTAAATGATAATTACTGTAAGGGTGTGAACCCTGGCTTCTGGAAATTCACAGAGATTCTGTGTTCTATCCTCTTCACTTATTTTTCTTGAACACTTACGTAGGGGGAAATCATTGACTAATTTTGTTAAGGGGATCTCAGTGCCAAAGCTACACTTAGTTGGTGGAAATGGTGTAGGCACTTAAGAGATATTAAAGTGACCTGCCACCAAAAGATAAGATTACAACAAGGTGGTCACAGAAGAAGGTAGCACCTGCCAGACTCAAGAAAATGTGCAACGAAGTGTACCATGAAAGCATTACTTGACCCAAACTTGTAACATTTCCCTTTTGGGTTTTAATTTAGGCTTTAACCCAAGATTCAATGTAATAGATCCTTAATTTCTAAAGAACTGAGGACTGTACCTTCAGCTATGTATGCCTGCCTTTTATATGTATAAATGTTAGGCCATAAACTGCAAATACTTAACAAAGAAGCAAAATCTTAAGATAATTTGAATTACCATGGCCATTGTGTAGAATATTCCAGAATAATAGAACTGTTCACCTAAGAAGATTTTTGAAAATAAGGACTCCCAAATTAAGGCTCACCTAGGGATATCTATTATGATTGATGTGCAGAAGATTCTAAAAAAAAATTCAAAAAGTTTGGGCTCTTTAAAAGATATGAAAAACTTAAACAAATAATTGACAAGAAAAATGGAATCTGGCAACCTTTTTATTTAGTTACTATCCCACTCTGAAGAAGAAAAAGCTAGATAAAGAATTTATTTTTATAGGACCTCAGATGAAGCAGGTTTGCTTCTTTTACAGTTTTCCATGCTGAGTTCAGGCCAGAAAACACTTGATCTGCCCTATCTGTTAAGGGGCTCCACCCTGAATTCAGTAATCCAACTAAGAAGCAGAAGCCAAATTAAAAAGCACACATCTAACTAACCTGGTCTATAAAGTACATCTTCCTGTAATTCAGTCAGTTGTTTTGAACAGGCTGCTGAATTTTCTCCTAGGCTCACCAGTGCACTTCCTTATCGAATCCTAGAGTGCATTACTGTGATTTCCTGTTGCCCCAGCATCCACTTCCATGTGAATCCTGCTCTGTCTTTTCTGACTGACAGTCAAACTAAACTCTCCTTCTGGTCAGGGTGTCCTAGAGAGTGGCTATCTAGAAAGGCTTATTGAGGCACAGCTAGGGTTACGGCCACTCTCCAGAGACACCTCTAGATTAGAGAAAATGCCAGTTTTAGCAGATATGGATGCTTTATCCACCCATATGAACTTTTTCATGGGCCTAAAATTTAGTCCATAGCCTCTATGAAATTGATCTCTGATAATAAGCAACATACCCTAAGCTCTTAGCAGGGTTAAAAAAAATAAAGTAGTCTTTCTCCATATCTTTGAGATGTAATTTCCACCTTAAGGTTATACCTCATACCTTTGGAAATACAAATTTAGGCCTGGCTAATAACTGCTTAGTGAACAGGTAATTGAAAGATCCATAGTCTGAAAGGGGGAGAGAAGCTAATTGGAAACTGGCAAAACGAAAAATCTTAATGAAAGATATAAATTCTGCTTGTCTCTTTGTTGTATGTGTGTGTGTGAGTGTGTGTGTGTGTGTGTGTGTGTGTGTGTAATATTTTTCTACCCCAGATGATGTCAAAATTTAAAGAGAACTCAATTTAATAGTCTTAAAGAAAAAACTTAGGTGCTTAAATAAATCCAGCATTCTTTCAGAAAAATAGAAACTCAAAGATATTTTGGTTTATATGATCTCAGATGATGTTTGGTAAACAGAGTTAGTGTAAAATGATGGGCAAAATAGAAATAAATTTTTCCAACATTTTTGGAATTAATTATAATGCTAGTATACATATATTACATATCTGAATATATATATGTATATATATAATTTTTTTAAAGAGAGAGAGAGAATTTTTTTAATATTTATTTTTTAGTTTTCGGTGGACACAACATCTTTATATTATTTTTTTTATGTGGTGCTGAGGATTGAACCCAATGCCCCGTGCATGCCAGGCGAGTGCGCTACTGCTTGAGCCACATCCCCAACCCCCATATATATAATTTTAAACCTAGATTTACTCAAACAAGCTTGTTGTCTCCTAGAAGTTTGTCATAAAACTATAAATCTGACCAATGAGTAGAATGAACAACTAAAATAAATTGTTTGATTCATGTTAGTCATAGAAGTAAACGGAGAGAGAAAAACATGCTTAAAATTTTAATTTCTTTGCTTCTATAATACTTTAATACTTTCCCGATTTCAAAAATAATTTAAGACCATGGCTTTTAAACTTTGTTTTCCATGAGCAATTCAAACAAATTTGTTAAAAACAAGTAAATATGGTAAATTTGAGATAAATGTTTGTAAATGAACTTTACAAACATTTATCTCAAATTTACAAGAATTTTCAAAATTCTTGTTTTGGTAGCTTGAAATCTTAAAGTTATGTTAAATTAAGTAAGAATATCTGAATCATTTCTAACTTTAAGTACTGAAACATTAATTTATGAACGTAGTTTGACATGTTGTTTTTTCCATATTTTTTATTGGCACATTATAGTTGTATATAAACAGAATGTTTTGTTCAAAAAGTTAGTAAAAAGGAAAAGAAAAGCTTATGGATTTTTCAAAAGAGCTTTATCAAAATTTTGTGGAGATTGTAAAAATGGAGAGACTTTGATTAGGCAAAGGGGGGGGAGGAGAGAGGAGAGGGCAAGGGGGCAGGAAAGATGGTGGAATGAAATGGACATTATTACCCTAGGTACATGTATGATTGCACGTATGGTGCAACACTATTGTGTACAACCAGAGAAATGAAAAGTTGTGCTGCAATAGTGTACAATGAATCAAAATGCAGTCTTCTGTCATATATACCTAGTTAAAATAAATAAATTTTTAAAAAGTTTTGTGGAAAATGTATCTTGTGTTATCCAAGATGGCTGAGATTAGATGGATTGGTTTATGAACTTTATTATTAATAGTCACAGATACAGAGTAGAATTTGGTCTTCTCCACTAAAATGGAAATTTTCTTGGAGTATTGGTGTAAGAATAAAAGATGTTTGTTTTCTTATAAGTAATTGAACTAGAGAACAAAGATTGTGTGTTTTACCAAGATAATTCTTGTGCTTCTTTCTGTTTTCCATTAGGCCTCACTTAAGAAAACTGAATAGGAATAGGAAAGACAGTGAAATGAATCTGACACAACTTTCCTGTGTATATATATGAATATACCACAGTGAATCTCCACATCATGTACAACCACAAGACTGGGATCCCAATTAGAATAAGATATACTTCATGTATGTATAACATATCAAGATATAATCTACTGTCATGTATATCTAAAAAGAACACATAAAAAAAGAA
Organism: Urocitellus parryii; assembly: GCF_045843805.1. NCBI lineage: Eukaryota > Metazoa > Chordata > Mammalia > Rodentia > Sciuridae > Urocitellus > Urocitellus parryii. The sequence continues at coordinate 108,023,681 of NC_135540.1, read as the reverse complement.
AACTGAGTCTTCTAAATGTTAAAGGAGTTAAGATTTTGTTCACAACTTGTAACATTCTTCATTTGCCTTTTAACAAGATTGTGTTTGCTCAAGTGTTTTAAACATTTTGAAAAAGTTTTGACAAATTCTTCAAAATAAAATTTTAAATTACATCTTTTCTTCCTCAAATTAACTTTGAGATTTTTTTTGTTAGGAGTTTCAGGGCTTTAAAGATGTGTGCCTCACTTGTAAAAGAGAACTACTAAATTAATTAGGCAGGGATTGGAACTAGAGTTCAGTGGTAGAACAGATGGTTAGCACGCACAAGACTCTGGGTTCAATTCCCAGCCCCCCTCAAAATGTCTTTTTCGATAAGTTAAATTATATGAAAAACACTGTCAAATTATAAGAGATGCTAAACCTTGAAGTTATGTTTTGCATATGAATATTCTAAAAATTATATGATTCCTCAAAATCTATTCAGTTATAATTCTGATTATTATGCTATAATGTCAGAGAAATGACTAAATTTCCTTATTATTTGCATCATTATCATAATGAAATCATATCAGATCATTAACCATGGCCAATTTAGGTTTTGTTATGCATTGTGAATTACTTTATTATGATGCTTTTTGAGTTTGTTGGTTTTTTGTTTTCTTTGCAATCAACTATAATACTAAAGTGTGTGCCTTCAAGAAGATTCAAGAAAAGGACTCTCACAAGTACATGTTCATGATCATTTTAGAATCATAGTATTGCATTGGGGTAAAAACTTCCAGAAATCTAATGAAGAAAGTGAGGGAGTCGTAAAACTGCTAGCCAAGACCAAGCAGAACAAGAATTAATTAAACAAGACTGAATAAACTCATGAAGAATCATGAGTTACTATGGTTTTTAAAAAAATTTTGATATTGTGCTGGTTCTTCTAATATTTTGTTTTCCAGACTTAAGACAACTCTTTTCTTTTAAACTATAGCTTAGCAACTTCATAAAGCACAGTTTTGTGAACAAAAAATTGAAACATTTACGTATTTTTTCTTCCTAGCTGATCCTCCAGAATTCAGAAATGATTCATGAATATTCTTTTTTCTTTGGTAATATAGTTATCCATATACATTCAATAAGAACTTCCTCTGTTTATTTAATAACATGTAATTGGAAATATTGGTTATATTACCAAGGCCTTGAGTGGTATGTCATATTTGAGAATTTACTTAGAATGATTCTCTAGATGCAACAGGTGAAGTCTAAGTTCGTCTTGGTTTGGCTTCCTGGCCTTATGAGGCTTTTAGAAGTCTAATCTGAGATTCCTTACCAAAAGTTACAGTAAAGAAAACTTTTTAAAAAGTCAATAACTATTCCTACTGAACTTATGCAAATAAATCAGGCCAAATTAAATGAAACTAATGTTCTTTGCAAACAAATTACTCTTATTCAGATTAGTTTTGGTAGAAATGGGGGTGACAGAGGATAGAAAACTTATGTTTCAGAAGAAAATCTATAGAATACTTATTACTAAGCTATAGCCCTATTAATAATTTTTGAGTCTTTATTATCGACCTATGAACCAAGCTGGATCCTGAACTCTTCTAGGTTCCTTCAAACCAATCTTTTTTTCATGGAATCACTAAGAACTCCTCTGTTCCTGGAGCTTTATTAATTACAGCTAGACAACTTGATGTAAAATATTTTTTTTTTTGGTGGGGAGGAGGAGATGGAACCCTCATGCCCAATGTGTAGATTTCACAGAGGATATACCAGAATACTCAAAGCATAACCAGAGACGTTCAAACTGCAAACATACATGAGAAGTTGAAGACTTCAGACTGTGAACAGCTTTTTCTAGTAGATCAGCATAAGATTTCCCATCATAATAAGATTCTTATTCCTCTTGATTTTTCCTTGTTTCTGCTTATGGATTTTACTTGATGTAACAATGTTATAGTTATAATTTTATAATCAGAAACTTCTGTGGGTAATTGGATAGATTGTTGGATCTATCATGTCAAACTCAAATCTTTATGACCTAACCTTTGGTCTATCTGGTTACTAATTTTAGCAACACCCCTAATGCAACTAGTCCTATTTTACTAGTGGTCCTTTTTATATGATTTAGCTTTCTAGACCCACTGTTGTTGCTCCCTGTTTAATTTATCCCAGACATACTAAATAATTGAATTGCTGCATACTCACTGTACATGGAGGGGTATATGCAGTTGCTGACATTGCTTCTAGCATATAAATAAATATAGTGGGTACTGTAGAGACAGTTGCAAAAATTAGCAAGTTGTTTCTTTGTTTAAAATGGATAACCTCTTCATCTGGTCACTCTTTGGTCTGTGCAAGTTGGCTTGGTTCATGAGGACTCTGGATAAGGAACATACTCCAAACTCTTGGTATTATACTCCTGACAGTCATAATTATAATTTCTCTGGTATCCCATGTCCTCTCAAAAGTTTTAAATGTTTGTAATCAGTCATACATCAAATGTAAAATGGTCTCTTATGGGCTAGAATGACAAAAATTAAAGATATTCATGATTTTGAGAATACTGTATATGTCTTAAAAACCAAATAATGTTTTAACAACCCAAATAATGTTTTAAAAACCCAAAATGAGAGTGGTACCAATGCCTTAAGTTTTAGACATGCTCTCAAGAGTGTAGCCAAAAAGGGGAAATTGTTAAATAAAAATTATAGGAGACCATTGTTCTGGACTGAGTTCCTGCAATAGGCTACAAATCAAATAAAAAAATAATAATAGAACAGGCTAAAAATCAAAATGGAGATCCTCATGCTGAATGCCATAAAATCAAAATGAAACTTTGAAGCAGCAGATGATTTTCAAAGCAGACAAGTTTTTCCTGAAAACTGGAGAGTCTAGTCTATCTGAATCAGTGTACTTAAGGAAGTCTCCTCTACTCTAACCCTTACAAAAAAAAAAAAAAAAAAGGTAACCTGAGCTAAATAGTTTTTCCCCTAGCGTTGTTTCCTGAGCTAAATAGTTTTTCCCCTAGCGTTGTTTCCTTGTTCCCACCTTACAAAACACACTGTTCTGGTTTGCCCAGCAGGACCTCAATTCTATTTTGTAGAATTGAGGCTTTCCCGATTCATGAATCACAAATAAAATCCAATTATATCTCTAAACTAAATTTGTTATAATTTTTACAGAGTGAACACATTTCTTTAAGCTGAGTTCCAAGAAAGTAAAGAATATAAAAATAAATCTCCTTTACTTAGATCTTTATAATACTGTAATTTGTTCATATAAATAAGGCTATTAAATTATGTGAAATAGTTTGGTTTTCCGTCAGAACAACAATATACTTATTTGTTTTATTATAATATCCAAATGTTAATCCTCTGACTGTTGAGTTTCACAGTGAAGCAAGATGCTTTCCAGTCATCAGATTATATCCTTTAAAATCTGTAAAAATTCCTTTATTCAAAAGTTATACTTAGCAGGGAGTCTTCTAAAATGTCAAATGGAATAAATTAGAAACAGTTTAACAACCCAAAAGAATATTTTATAAAATCATGGAGTAAAAAGCTCAATCCCGTGGAACCATTAGCTAAATATGTTAGGCAATTTCAGAAAACATTAACTCTTTCAACCTGTTTCTATGCTATTTGGTAGAAAAAAAGTAATTTGTTGAATGTTCCCCAACACTTTAAAGTGGTAAACTTTTCATTTAAGGCATTCTGTGGTTTCTATCTGAATTGGTTGTGGTAGAACAGTGTTCTAAAGTATATATGAGCATTCTAGCAAGGAATTATGTGGCCTTGTATTTTTCTTGGTATCAAGTCTCCAGTTAATAAACTTGCATTGCTTTGCTTCACAAAAAAAATAGCACAAATATGCTATGAAAAACAGAAATAAATAAAAAGTCAGTACATTCATGTCTGCATCTGTATTTGACTTCCAAAATAAGAGACTTCATTCCTAATCCACAAGTGGCTTTTCCTGCGAGAGAAGGCCAAACACCCACTAGTTACCTTTCAATTCCACACCATGAGGGTCCCTGTTCAGGCACCAGTTCTCACCCATGTCCCACAGAACCATGGGAATGGGCTGGCTGAGAAATAACAGATAAGGGAAATAAAATAGCAAAAAACCCCACAGAACACAGAAAGTAATTTCAAAAGTGGGATTAGGATGGGCAAACTGATCAGATGGATTGAGCTTCTAGGCAAAATGGGGACCGTGACTGCTTTATTCATATCAGGAAACATCAAAGAGATCCTATAGAATGTTCTTTTCCAACAAAAGGTTAAAAGTGGGTTATTCAGTTCCTAACGAGTTATGCTCCATCTCCGGAGCTATTATGAGGAACCCTCCTAGCAGAGAGGATGGAAAGGTCAGGTGCATTGGGCAATCTATGGCCCTAGGAGAACTGCAGAAAGTTCCCAATGCCAGGCCAATCTCTCCCAGGCCACCATGCCAAGAAAACATCCTTGTGTGCTTCATGAAATAAAAATATTTTGAGGTTCCTTTATTTTTTATCACTACTATTCTGTCCCAGGCAGATCTTAACATTACCTTAGAATTCTGCCAACAGAAAGACTCATTTTCAGGGTAAATTTCTACCAAGATTAAGCCATGTATTTCTGTCATCTTGTCCAAGAGGTCTGAGAACAAATCTCTAAATTTCTCCCAATCAGGCTGATATCAGCAGTTCTAAACCTTCTTGTTGAGATTTATTCAAACTGACAATCGTGAAAAGAAAAAGAGTGAGAGGGGGGAAAAAAACTGATAAGGGTGAGTGATTCTTAAATAGTGTTTGTACACAGAACTATCATTTTGTGCTAATTCTGAAAGTTATTGAGTTAAAGGTATACAGAAATTCCCTTTCTTCCTTTTAAAAGCTATGCGCTGTGTTTCATAGCAGTGAGGCCCTAGATCTTTCAGTTCTAACAGGCCCAGATTAAAATAGGTTCAAATCACATCCTCCTCGTCAAGTCCTCCTTCTACAATCTTGAGCAAATTTATGAACCTCCCTGAGTCAATTCTCTCATCTACAAATGTCTCAAGTCAGTTCTGGCTGCTATAATAGCATACCACAGAATGGGTGCCTTAACCAACCAATATTTCTTTCTCACAGTTGTGGAGGTGAGAAGTCTGAGGTGAGAGTACCAGCATGATGGGGTTCTTCGTGGAGGGTCCATTTTTCTGGTTATGTCCCTCACATGGCCTTCTTTGGTGCATGGGGTGAGAAGGGAGGAGAAAAGAGCAAGCAGGACAGCTATAGTTGCTTTTCTTTTCTTGTAAGGGCACTTATCCCTTCATGGGAGCTCCATCTATATGACCTCATCTTTCCCAAAGGTCCCACCCCTAATACCATACCAATGAAGGTTAAAGCTTTGATATATGAATTCAGGGGGTACACAAACATGCAGTCCACAAAAGGCTGAATAATTATAATTCTTACTGTGTTTCTATGAGAAGTAAATACGATCATGCATCGAAAGTTCTTAACACAGCACTGGATATATAATAAACATTCAGCAAGTGATAGATACTAGTATTATGACACTATTATTACCAAACAATACGACTAAAATACTATTATTTGGATTGAAAATGCTGGCCTGTATGCTTTCTGGTTTTTGCTTTTTGTTTTTTGTTTTTTAAATCTGTAACTATTTTAATTATATTCACAAGAGCTTAGCTTAAAGTTAATTAATTTTCCCTTCTACAAATCTCTGATCAAACTACCATCTCCACAGATCTCACCAACACTTCAGATTTAGCTATCCCATCTTCCCAATTACTCGGCCCTTTTCTGTTCTTGATATTTTTCACTTATATTAATAATAATGACTTGTACATGTCCATCTTATAAAACATCCATCTGTTTTCACATATACAACATCACTGAAGAACTGGAACCAGGATAATATTCATATTTTTTTGATCCCACAGTAGCCATTTTCTAATTGTGGAACATTTCTCCACCAAGAAAAGGCTTCTCAAAGATATGCACAGGCAGAAGTAACTTTAAGGGAATCAATTTTCACATTTTTTGAATTCCCAATCTTTTTTTAATTTTTTTTTAGTCATACATGACAGCAGAATGTATTTTGACATATAATACATACATGGAATGTACATACATCAATCATATTGTCTATTCTATTCTGCTGCCCTTCCTATCTCCCAATCTTTTTTATAATTACTTACTTGAGGCCACAGGCAGGGTAAACTCATCAATTTTTTTTTTCTTTTACCATGTCTCCTTTCACAGTGCCCCTATTTTCAACTGATAAAAGAAAGGCTTGCCTCTTTCTCGTGCCCAACCTGCCACTGCACATAATCCTGGGGTGTAAACCCTCTGTAGTTCCAACATATAGACAATTCAACCTACCTTCCATTTAACTATTTTGCCTTCTCCTCCCCAAATGTGGTCAGAGGGGAAAGCATTGTCTGGGGAAAACGCCTGAAGAGCAAAGTTAAAATAGTGTAGATAAACACAGAAGGCAGAGGGTGCTTGTCTCATTCAGCCAACAAAATTCCTGTCAAATCGTTGTGTTTTGTCTCTGTCTGTTTACCCAAGTGTACATCTTAAAATTAGAAGTAAAAAGTGAGATTTGTAGCTTTCAGTTCCAGTTAAGATGGAGTAAGAAATGTTCCACTTCACACCCCGCCCCCTGTCTGCTTATAACTAAAAATCAAGAACACAATAAGCAAAGCAACCCTCTAAAGAACAACAGACAGACTGGGAAGGGAATGCAGAACTAAAAGACTAATAAGAGGTGAGTTTTCTGATGTTTTCCACTCACATCTCCCCAGGTAAAGTCAGGGTAGCAAAATCATGGAAATGTTCAGCAGACATGACCAAGAGAAGTTTCTTTGGCATAACGAGTGGGAGGAGGGCTCCTCAAAGCAGAGAAAGTGGGGATCCCTTGAACTACTTTCTTCCCTGTTCCTGCCCTGGAAGGTCACCCTAGTCCTGAACTTGTACACATGTCACAGTGGCAGCCACAGATGCCCCAGAAGTGAACATGACAATACCAAAAGCGTAAACCTTAGCTGTTTGGTCAGAAATTCAGGCTGAAAGGTCCCTGAGAATCAGTTTCAGGAGGATTCCAGAGAGGAGGACGGAATATAGGGGCAAGATTCTGTAAAGCTCTGGATTAAGGCCATGGCTTATCCCCTAGGTATGTATTCATGAAAATGATTTAAAATGGCATATCAAAGTTTTGGGGAAGTAAACTCCAAAGGATCACCTGAACCAGGTACCAGACCAGTCCCTGAGAGACACACATCCTGGCATTGGAACCGAAATCCATAGAGGGTATAATGGAACATGTGACCTGAATCTATCCAAGTCAACTGACTAGAAAAGGAAGCATGCACACAAACAAAATCAACATCTTCCCAGAAAATTCTAACAGGGCCCAGAATCTCAATACATTCAAAATGCCTAGGATATAATTTTGGATTAACATATAAAGAAATAAGCTTTTTCTCAGTTTCTCAGAACTGAATTTTTTTTTCTTAAAAAGCTACTTCATGGCAGAATGAAAATAACAAGAAACAGTAAGCTTACAAATAAATAGAAATTGCCAGCCTGAACAACAGAGAGGAAATAATTGGAAAAAATGAACATAATTTCAGGGACCTATTGCATGCTATTAAAACATCTAACACTAATATGATTAAAGTACAAGAAAGAAAGGAGAATAAGACTCTTACAGAAAAAAAAAATTTAAATCACTGGCTAAAATTTCCCGAATTTATTGAAAGATACAAATGTAGATTTAAGGTAATCAGCAACACTCATTTAGAATAAACTCAAAGAAACTTGTGTTGAGTCATAAAAGAATCGACCAACTAAGATTTACTCAGGGAATAGAAAACTAACTTAACACTCAAAAAGTAATACATGTAATACTTACAGTAACAAACTAAAGAAAATAACATGATCATACCAATAGATGCAGAGAAAGCACTTGATAAAATTCAACATCTTTCATGATAAAACCTTTCAGGAAACTAAGAAGAGAGATTTAATTTAAGGGCTCACTTTAACCCTACTGAGGATAGTCTAACATTCTTAAAGTTAATTATAAAATCTAACATTACATAATTACAGGAGTGACCATTCCATAATATCTGCAGTTTACACCCACAGTCAAAGGAGGGAGAACACAGGCTGGATACACCAAGGGATTGTAACCTGGGGACTAACTAGAATTTTGTCTATTAAAAGCAATGAATAATAGGAAACAACGCCTTAAAAACAGTACTTTCTACAATGGATCTTAAAGTCTCTAACAAAATATGCGTAATATCTGTACAATGAAAATTACAAACTGTTGATAAGAGAAGCAGGGAAGGCCTAAATAAATAGAGGGTTTGCAGTTTGGAAGACTCAATATGGCTAAGGTGCCAAATCTCCCTTTTTGGTCTATAGCTTTCAAATGATTCCAGCCAAAATCTGTGCAGAAATTTTTGTAGATATAAACATGCTTATTCTAAAATGTATGTAAAAACCAGCAAAGAAAATTTAGAGAAAGAACATGGGTGGAAAACCCTCTCTACCAGATATTAAGAGAATATAAAGTTAAATTAATCAAGGCAAAATGAATTTGGTTAAGGGACAGATACATAGATCAATGGAACAGAATTAAACAGTCCAGAAATAGACCTACATGAATATAGTCACCTTATTTTGACAAGGTATCAAAGAAATTTGATGAAGAAAGGATAGTCTTTTCAACACCTACATGCAAAAAACACCACTTTACCTATACCTCCTGCCTTCTGCAAAAATTAACACAGATCATATAAATTAAAAACCATAAAAAGTTCCAGAGAAGTTATCAGATCAACTATGCACAGGTCAGGCAAAGAATTCTTAAACGACACAAAAGCATTTTCCATAAAAAAAAATGATAAATTGGATTTCCTCAAAATTAAAAAAGTTTTCTTTGTGAAAGACAGTATGCAGGGAATAAAAAGACAAAGTCTAGACTCAGAGAGAAATATTTCCAAATCAGTATTCAACACAAGACTTATACCCAAAATAGGTAATGAATACTCAAAACTCAACTAAGAAGAGAGATTTAATTTAAGGGCTCACTTTAAACCCTACTGAGGATAATCTAACATACTCAAAGTTAATTATAAAATCTAACATTACATAATTATAGGAGTGACCATAAGAAGTCAAACAAGCCAAGGAAGGAATGGGCAAAAAGATAGGAACTGACACTTCACTGAAGAAGATACACTGATGGCAGATAAGCAGTTTTTATTTTTTAAATGTTCATCATTAGCCATTAGAGAAATGAAAATCAAAACTATAATAACATGCCTCTATAAAACAATTGGAATGCATAATCCAAGAGTAAAAATAAATATCAACCAGAAAATACTAAGTGTTGATGAAGCCGTGGAATAACTGGAACTTACATCCATTTTATTTGTTTGTTTTTATTTGTTCTAATTAGTTGTACATGAGAGTAGGATACATTTTGACATAATATATATAAATGGAGTATAAATCCTCATTCTTACAGTTGTACATGATGTAGAACCACACCAGTTGTGTAATCATATAGGCAGATAGGGTGATGATGTCCAATTTATTCCACTGTCCTTCCACCTTCATACTTCTTCCCTTCCCTTCACTCTCCTTTATCTAATCCAAAATACCTCTGTGCTTCCCTAGCCACCCACCCTTGTTGTGAATTAGTATCCTCATATCAGAGAAAGCATTTGGACTTTGTTTCTTTGGGATTGGTTTATTTCGCTTAGCCTGATATTCTCCAGCTCCATCCATTTACTGGCAAATGCCATGATCTCATTCTTCTTTAAGACTGAGTAATATCCCATGGTATGTATTTCTTCATCCATGCATCTGTTGAAGGGCACTTAAGTTGGTTCCATAGCTTAGCTATTGTGAAATGAGCTGCTATAAACATTGATATGGCTACATCACTGATTTTAAGTCCTTTGGGTATAAACCAAGGAGTGGGATAACTGGATTAAATGGTAGTTCCATTCCAGGTTTTCTGAGGAATTTCCATACTGCTTTCCAGAGTGGTTGCCCCAATTTGTAGTCCTACCAGAAATGTATGAGTTTACCTTTTCCCCCACATCCTCACCAACATTTATTGTTGTTTGTAATCTTGATAATTGTCATTCTAACTGAAATGAGATGAAATCTCAGTGTAGTTTTAATTTGCATTTCTCTATTTGCTAGAGATGTTGAGCATTTTTTCATATAATTGTTGATCGATTATATTTCTTCTTCTGTGAAGTATTTGTTCAGTTCCTTAATCCATTTATTGATTGGGTTGTTTGGGTTTTTTTGATGTTAAGTTAATTTGAGTTCTCTATAAATCCTGGAGATTAATGCTCTATCTGAGGTGCAGGTGGCAAAGATTTTCTCACATTCTGTAGGCTCTTTCTTCACGTTATTATCTCCTTTGCTATGAAGAACCTTTTTAGTTTAATTTCATCCCATATATTGATTCTTGATTTTACTTCTTGTGCTTTTGGGGTCTTGTTAAGGAAGTCAGTTCCTAAGCCAACATGGTGGAGATTTGTGCCTACATTTTTTTTATAGGAATGCAAAGTAAATCAGTTTGGCAGTTTCTTAAAAAGTTAAACATAGCACTTACCAATCTAGATATTTATTCTAGAAATATATGTTTATAAAAATCATGAATGAATACTTATTCACATTAAGTTTTGTAACTACCAAAACTAGAAAAATAAAAATGTCATTCAACAAGTGAATGAATAAAAAACTGAAGTGCATCCATTGAATGAGTAAAATTGACATTTCCAAAAGTTTGATAAGTATTTAAAGCACATAAAATGTGAAACACATTTGTTAATACAATTAATAAAAAATATTCTTTTTACAAATATTAATTAAAATTAACAATATTTCCAGTGTTCTCCATTCTTTGTGTGTCTATAGTATTAAACAAAGTGCTTCTAAGTGAAAGAATAATAAGCATTTAAATCCCAGTAAAGTTCCCAGAAATGGGGAAAATGAATGACCCTATGGACTGGAAACAGATTCATTCAGAAGTGCTCTGTACTTTCAGAATTGAAGGGAAAATTTAATTAAGTTGTTGTCTAATTATAAAAAATAATTTTAATCATAGATTGTTATTACGTGATTTTTTACATTAAACTAGTAAGTCTTCAAGTGGTTGAATGTCATTATTACAATTAAATTCTTCCTAATCCCTAAGTACTTAATTATGTGATTAAGTTTTCAAAACACTACCATCTGGAAGAAATAAAACTAAGGATAGTATTGATACTCTGATCCATTCTACATGAATAGTTTAATAAAAAAATTATCAAGATACAAATTTCTAATGAATATCACATTTTACCCTAATAATGATATATAAAAATTTCAAATAGATTTAAATCACAATTATTATGATAAGCTAATTAAAAATGAAACTACCTACTCTCAGAATCTCATAACTGAGAGAAAAATTTTAAAGTGATATTTTCTGTTTTTATATGCCATTTTGTTCTGGAGATGTCTAATAAAGCAGTAAAAGCATTAAAAAGATTTTAAACAAGAATGAACTTCTTTGAAAGATAGAAAATGGAAATAGGAGTTTATGGAGAAAAAGGAACAATATAAAAATTTGATAAGTGTTAAAAGAAGACCTTGTAATTCTTGAGTGGTTTATGAAAGCCAAGTCACTATGGGACTTAAATTCTATTGGACACATTCAAAAGGGTAACAGCTTCATTTAAAAATTTAAATTATAATACTATCCTTTAAATTGTGTTCTCTAACACTATTTATGTTCATGATTAAAGATCAATGCAAATTTTAAAGAGGTATATAATTTTTTGAAAGAATTTTAGGGAGATTCAAACAAAAACATTTGGAAGACCCTAGCTCTAAAACACTACAGCACCACCTCATCAATGAGAACTTGGTTCATTTAGTTTAAATGGTATGAGGGATTCAGGCACAAAACAAATATGTGGACAAAAGAGATGAAAAATAAAGACTTCAAATTACTTTCCAATTGCTGAGCTCAATGAAGTAGCTGTTAAGAAGATGTAATCCCAATCCTGTTTGGCATAATGAAATCTCAATTTCAGAAGAAATTCACAGATTTTGATGTGATGATTTTGAATCAAGCACTAGTTTCAGTGGGAAGCCCAGAGTTTAGAGTTCAGACTCCACTAGAGGTGTATGATACCACCAAGTCATTGTAGCTCAACTCCAAGAACTATTTAAACATATCATGCTATGTCCACCAAAAAGGCATCAATAGGTATCCTATCCTCTTACGTGAAAGAGGAAAAAAAAACAGCAATTTTTCATTTACTTCATTCTGTAAAAATGTATCTGATAAAGGTATATCCCATGAGTGATATGATTTGAAAATGAGTTTAGAAGGAAAATACATGATGCTTTAAATTGTTCAGGGTATACATATTAGCATTCTTGCTGGAGAGATCAAAACAGATTAATGACCAAAATAGGGTTAAAATTGTCTGCTTCCAACTACATATGTTTTTAAAAATCAGACTTTTGTTACAAAACTTTTTCATATTTTATTGTAATCTTTAAGAACACAAATATGGATGTCTGATTGTGAGGCATAATATTGAACAAAGAGTGGATGCTCTTGGTCACTACCCACTGAGCAAAATAATACCCTGCAGAAAATACAAGGATAAACCTACACTCTTAAACTTCTGAGTTTTAACCTCAAAGCCAAGCAGCCAAACTTGTACAGAGAGGAGAATGAATCCAGGTAAGGAAAGAAAATCTCTGCACTTCTGTTTCAGGAAGCACTGTACCACTGCAAGCAAAGCAATGTTTGGCAGAGAATAGAAAATCTCCAATGTTCTACCAACAACAAGTATTGAGCCCAAAAAGAACAGGTAATATTTAAGTTCAATAAGAGAGGTATTTTATTTAGTGTTGTTCCTTTATGCTGGGCATATAGCATAGCAAAGGCCAAATAAGACTGGCTCTCACAGAAGAGTGGCAGTCCACAAGATGAGCATTACTCGGTGTTCACAGATCAAAGAAGGTGTTAAGGGTTTTCAGTGGCTAAAAACTACTTTTAAGTTTCAATTCACAGCAAATTGAAATTCAAACACCAAAAGTGTTGATCAAGAAGTTTCTTTGTAAGATTTCTTCCATATTGTTAGCTCTATCCATGACCTAAATAACAATAATGATGGCTGTTACATGGCTTCTCATGGCTTTCCTTTCTCAAATTACCTTCCATTGCTCTTCTTAGCATGTCCTAAGTTACAGCCCTACCAACTAGGGCTTGCAGGGATAAAAAGAACTGAGAGGGGATATCTGGGACAAGAACATTGAAGGCAGATAGAAAAGAATAGAGCAGGGAGAATACAAAGAGCAAAAAAAAAGGGAATGTAGTTAAAGTCAGAAAGGTAAGGCAGGTCAGAAAAGGGAAGGCACTCTCTATTTTGTACAACCCTAGGAGGCATTATTCTCTCTGAATGCTTGTGACTAGCACTGCTTTGGATGGTGGCATGTAGCTGTCCTGATGGATGGCCTGATGTTTGGATGGATTGGTGGCTTTTATACTGAGAGAGATGGAAAGGCTTTACAAAATTTGGGTAAAAAAGATGTGAAATTTTAAAAGATCTTTTTGTTGTTGTGTGGTGAATAGCCTACAGGATATGATGAGGAGCAAGGAAGCCATTAAGGACATAGGAAGGACAATCAGGGATGGATCAAGGTGACCTGGATCAGGTAGCGGGTGTGAAGGTGGGGAGCACTGGTTGGATCGTGCATGTATTTTGACAGAAGAGCCTTTAGGAGTTGCTGATAGATCAGATATAATGTGGGAGAGAAAGAGAAGCACCTGGCTGTAACTCAAGATTTCAGGCTGGAACAACTAGAACGGAGTTGTTATTTACTGAGATGGGAAAATTTGGGATAAAAGATTCAGAAGCAATATCAGATTGGTTTTGTACATGGTATATTGGACATGCCTTTTGGACACTGAAGTGCAAATAAGTAGAAAGTAGATTGTGTGTGGTGTGTGTTGAAGTGTGTGTGTGTGTGTGTGTGTGTGTGTGTGTGTGTGTATTATAAAAGCATACATGTGCAGGTCCACAGATCAGAAGAAAGATGCAGGCAAGAGACCTATATTTGTAGTTGTTAGTGAATCCATGGTATTTAAATTCATGAGACTGAATTAAATCACCAGAAGGGAAAAGATCTAAGGAATAAGTTCTAGGGCACTCCACTGTGGAGAAATAAGAGAAATGAAAAGAAAACACTCTTGAATTGTGGTCAAAGAAGGCGAGAAGCCTAGAGGCCAAGTGAAGAGTTTATCAAGGAGCAGGGAGTGATTCAATGTAGCAAATGCTGCTGCAGGCTGAGGAAGAAGAGAACCACCCTGGGAGGGAGCAAAACCCACACAGGTCTTTGATTGGTGGGGGAAGGATGTGGGATATGGGTCTGCCACAAGGGAACTGGAAATCTGGAATAAAATATAGATATGAGTCCTCAGTGCTTCTGGGGCCTTAGCAAGGATGAAATTTCTCAGAGGAAAGAAACATAATCCTGTGGAATATCAACAATAAAAGGGATCAGTAGAGGAGAAAGACGGAGACCAGCATGTGACCAGAATGGTGTGAAGCAGGTGAAAACAGTGTGGTATTCTAGAAACCAAAGGCAGAGAGAGTACCATAGATGAAGGAGGAATCAAGAAAGACAAACACCTTCCACTGCCTGGCATAGTCAAATTTTATGCTTCCCTCTACACAATTTCACATCTCTTCAAAGATGTACTTACAGTTTCTACCAAATACTAACAGTTTCAAAGACAGTAAAAAGCTCACTCGGCCTCTAGTGGGCTTGCCCTGAGCCACATGTTGTCCACTATTTCCCAGATACTACCATGCGATTAAGTCCAGTTGCCCACTATGGGAGCTGGTTTAAGAATTTATCAATCTAATCATCTTCCCTTCCCTGAATGGCTTCCCCACCCATCTTGCCACTGCCCCATGCATCATCCAAATGTGCCATTAGAGCTCAACTCCTGGTCTCAGGGTTTGACTGTGCTTATGCATCTATCTCTTCACTGGCCTATCAACTCTTTACAAATGTGAAGGTCAGCATTCTTTTGCTAGTTCCTTGTAAACTGAGTACACAGGATATGCTTACTAATGAATGAATGTTGCTTGAGGCACTTAAATTGCACAGTGCTTATGGCATCCCAATTTATCTCATCTACATTATTTTCACTAAGCCTGTAAGGTTGTTCTCCCACTCAGGTATTATTATTCCTGCTAAAAAGTTGAAGAGACAGAAGTTTTAAGAATTTAGAAAATTGCCTCAAACCTACAAAACTATTAAGCAAAACCACTGGGATTTAAATACAAATCATCAGATTTAAGTTTGTTCCCTTTAAAGGCAGCATCTACATATGGAAAAAATACAGTGTTTTATACTTTGAAATTATAAATGTAGGAAAATTTGAGGTTCTGAGAAAACTTCACTTCATTTAAAGCTAGTCACTTTAATGGAAAGTTCAAGGTTGGTTATTAATGTTTTCATGATGATATATATAATCATCACAAAACAATGATTCTAAGTCCTTCAAAGATACAGTGTTGCATTATTTTTCTCAAATGAACCTGCAATTCAGTGGGAGAAATTCAAAGCATGTGTTTTATCAAGATCCAAAACTACAATTTGGGGGCTAATAGCACTGAAATGGTTGCTATCAGCAAACAGAGTTAGACAAAGCAAATAAGATACTACAAAAAGGAAGAAG
This sequence comes from Urocitellus parryii, assembly GCF_045843805.1. Classification (NCBI taxonomy): domain Eukaryota; kingdom Metazoa; phylum Chordata; class Mammalia; order Rodentia; family Sciuridae; genus Urocitellus; species Urocitellus parryii. The sequence continues at coordinate 108,007,926 of NC_135540.1, read as the reverse complement.
AAAAGGAAAAAAATAAATAATTGAAGTTATTTCATGGCAGGGAGATCTCTATCGACTCAAAGAAATAGCATTTGAAAACTACTTTCCATATTTGATTTCAGCCAAGGTGGAGGAAAGGATTAGTCAGAAAGATCAGAATGATTGATGGGCCTTGAACTTTAGTCCCCTGAGTTCTCACAACTCAACTATGGAAACACACACAAATGTTTATTTTTAAACCTCTGAAGAACAGTTCCCACAGCATTATCACTTTAGCACATTATTTACAGGACCTAGCACCAACATAAGATAGAAAGGATAAGACAATTGTGCATACTTTGTTATGAGGACAAAACATGTTAAGAGTTATGACTGATTTAAAGGCAGCTCAGAGAAAATGAATTGCATTCACAGAACTATGCATTGGGAAAAGCAGCTGTTACAAGTGGTGGGTTTTGGCTCAATTCACTCTGGAAAGACATTTGAGAGCTCTTATAAAAGGGGTTAGAAGAGAGGGTATCATTCAAGGATTAATAACCAAATCCCAGAATGGTGGACTGTTTGGTAGAGGATAGAACCTAAGAGGTTGTATTTAAAATAACACTGGAATGACCTCCCTGAACCTCATTTTCCTAATCTATAATTAGGAAGACGATAATACCTCAGAGATCTACTCTGGAAGCAAAATGAGCTAGCAGCTGTGAAAGCACTTTGGAAAGGAAAATGGGGTGCATAATGTAAAGGGGGGAGTTACCATTTTCTTGGGTTGAATGATTATACAAGTGGGGAGGAGAAAATTGGGACAGGAATCAAATTTAGTCATCACTCATTATTTGGACTACGTTCACGGTGCAAGTTCATAGTGCACCGTGAACACCTCTTCCTCTTTACCAGGAGGGGCCCTTTCCCTTTTAAAATAGTCACAATTGCTAAAGGTAACCCACTCTACTGATATTTAACTTGTATCTCTATAATTTCTGAATGAGAGCATGTCTACATGTAGTCACTGAAGTTCTTTTGTTCTGTTTCTTACATATGTTTGTTACAAATTAGAAGACACCCGATTATGATGATGATAATGATGATGATGATGACAACGACGACAATGAGAATGTTGTTGTTGTTGTTTGGGGGAAAGAACTTTATAAAACAAAGTTCTAGGTCAGGGTTTCTCAGAAGCAATTCTCTTTGGTATTTTGAGTCCCATAATCTTTTGTTGTAGGGGACTGTACTGTGCATCAAGGTATGTTTAGCAATATACTTGCCTCTACCCATGAAATGTTAATAGCAACTCCTCCTGTCAACACAGTTATAATAACCAAAAATCTCTACAAACATTACTAAATGTTCACTGGGAAAAGAGGGAGGTGTTGCAAAATCACCCCTGGTTGAGAACCACTGAATTAGATGAGTATGAATTAATATTATGATCACCATAATCACTTTTATTTTTTTTCCAGAGTTTCTGGAGTAATATTCAGAACAGAATAGGACAATCAATTTATTCAATTAATGAAAAAATGAGAAAAGCACTATATTAGCTGTGTCCTATAGCATAAACCCATATTTGATTATATTATATAATAAATGTTTTTCTACTTGGTATACAATATATTCTTAGTACATGAACACTCTTTAGTAACTATGTGTCCTTATGCTACTAATTATAGTCATGCATATATAGATATCATAGCTAGCAGTTGCTTTCTCTGTAGCATAAGGGTTATAACATATGTAGCATAAGAGTCATAACAGTATCATAATACTGTTAATTCATCAAGCCTGAGACAAAATAATTGTTTAATATTGTATATTGCATCAAATACAATTTCTCAAACCCATTTGCAGAGAATTTATTCTACATGAAGAAAAATTCCAACCAAGAATTCTAAAATAGTTCTATGACACTTAGAAGGTCTCATATTAGTGAACTTAGGAAATTTGTTTTCTTTAAACAAAAGTTTTTAAAATATATATGTTTCATCAATCTTTTCAGGATCACCAATTGTGAGTTTCATAATATTTTCTGATAGTAGAGATCTGATAATTGAAGTGGCATTTCAGTTTGAGTTGTTAAAAAACACATATTGAAAATGTTATTGGATTTTCAGGAACTGATATTTTTTGATCAACAGTGTTAAAGCAGACTGATATTTTGATTTTCAAATTTTCCCTACAGATTCTTTAATTCAGTGTCAATGGGTAATCCTGTGTAATATTTCAAAAGACCACTAATAAAGACCTTAAGTGTTCTTATCAAATCAGGAGAAAATGTAGCTGGAAAACAAAAGACTTGAAGGACTTCTTTTTTCAGATCGACTTACTAGTCCTTCTGGTGGCTTATTGTTACATAACATCTTTTGGAGGGAATCCTGATTTAGTAACAGATCTCTACTAAATAATATGTTACAAGGAAATAACTTTCACTTCTGGCCACATCAGGTCAACGCTGCATTCAAGTGCAGCTGGAAAAGGCAGATAAAACACAAAAAATATCTGTTTGAAGGTGTCTGAGAGCTGATGAGAAAATTAAGATGTGAGTGGTCAAGATCCCAGAGAAAATATAAATACAGAACAAAGAGCTCACATTCTGTGCACATGCTCCCTTGTGGAACTTGCGGGTTATTGATATGGTGCTAGAAACAATCTAGACACAGGACCACTGTAAAGGGGCACAGAAGCTAACAGAGCTTCGGCAGTTCCACAGGGGTAGAGAGCTTGGTGTTGCCAAAGGAGTCAATGTTAAGGAGACAAACAGGCAACCAGTGAGAAAAGGGACACAGAGGAGAGGCCCATTATTTGGGAAAAGTCTCCCACAAGGCAATTGCTGCAGAACAAGAAGCTAAAGTAAAAGGAAGTTACAGAAATCATGTTGTTCTTAGAGAAAAACAGAACTTAGGACTGCCTGAGGAGAAAGGAAATAGAGTCAACACTCCAGTTTCTCAGCTGGGATCATTGGAGAACCACCCCTCAGAATGGATACTAGTGGAAGTTGATGAAGCCTTATAAACAGGGAGCAAAATCAGCTCAGTCTTGTTTGATTAAGATAATCTGGTCCCATTCTCTGTTCCTACCCTTCCAGAAAGGAACTGTAGCTCCTCCCCATTAGCCAATAGCCTTTAATTTTCAGGTCTTTTGGCCTTTACTTGGATTGCAGAATGCTGCAGTTGGAAAATACAATAACTGAAATAAAAATTCACTAGAGAGGCTCAACAGCAGATTTGAGCAGGTAAGAGAAAGAATCAGCAAACTTGAAAATAAGCAAATTGAGATGAGCTTGTGTATGGAAAGGAAAGAGAAATGAATGAAAAAAAAGTAAAATGTCCTTAATGTCTTAAAGAATGTACTAATATGTGCATAATGGAAGTTCTAGAAAGATATAAAAGATGTGGTTAGAATTTTAGAAGATACATAAAAATTTCTCAAATCAGATAAAAGTATTTATTTATTCATTCCAGAACAATAACTCAAATAACGTATACTCAAAACTCAAATATAATAAACTCAATAGGATCTCTTTTTGGATACCTAGTAATCTTGCTATCAGAAATCAAAGACACCAGAAAAATAATTGAAAACACAGAGATAAGTATCATATAAGACAAAATAGAGCCTCAGTAAGATTAGCAACTACCATCTCATCAGAATTCATGAACCCAAATAGAAGTGGAAGGATATATTTAAAGTAAGGAGAATAAAATTGTCAATCAACAATTTCATATACACCAACACTATCCTTTTACAATGAGAGACAAAAACTGAGAGAAGTTGCCACTTGCAGAGCCATCCTACAGGAATACTAAAAAAGTCCTTCAGGATGAAATAAAAGAACAGTAGGCAATTACTTAAATCCACATGAAAAAGTTAAAAGTGCTGGTACAGTTAATTAAATAGGTAAATGTAAAAGAAAATATAAATGTATTTTTTCCTCAAATATTATTGATTTAAAAACCAAGTACATAAATTGATAATTTTAGAACTGTTTTGAGTTACTTATAGTATATAAAGATGTAATTTCTATGACAATAATGTGAAGAAGGAACAAAGCCAAATAAAACAGTTTACATAGTGTTGAAATTAGATTGATATTCATCTGAACTAGATTGTTATAACTGAAGATGTTAATTATAGTCCCAGGGCCAACAATAAGAACAACTCAAAAATACAGTTGAAGAATCCAAAATAAATTAAAATGCTTTACTAGGATATATATCTAACACACACACACAAACACACACACAAAAAAAAACCAGCAATGAAGGACAGAGATATAAAAAAGACACAGAAAATCAGACATGTAGATTTGTACTTCTAATTATATTTAATGTAGTTATGTAATTAAAACAATATAGTCACATTTTCCAAGTAGATAAAACACGTAATTCAACTATATTCTGTCTATAAGAGACATACTTTATACTCAGAGACACAAATGGATTCAAAATTTAAAAATGAAAAATTTTTAAGTATTGTTGGGTAGAGCATTCTGAAGATGTCTGCTTGATCTACTTGGTTTACAGAGCTTCACAATTATTCTATCTCCTTTTTTTAATCTTTCGTTCAATTATCTTATTCATTAATGAAAGTGGAGTATTATTGTTGAATTATTTATGACTCTCTTCAGGTCTATCAGTTTTTCCTTTTAATATTTCTGGGTTCTATTGTTAAATTATATTTTCCTTATGAATTGAGCTTTCACCATTAAAAATGTCCCTTTTCTCTGTTAAGACTTTATGCTAAAGTTTATTGGATCTAATATTAGAATAACCATTCCAGCTAAATAACCATTCTAGTCCTAAAATTTATATAAAAAAACAAGGAATACAGAATGGCTTTAAAATCCTAAAAATGTTAGAAGACTTACAATTTTCAATTTCAAAACTTACCACAATGCCGTAAGACAGTGAATACTCACGTAAGGATACTCAGATCAATGAAACAGAAGTGAGAGTCCAAAAATAAATGCATACATTTATGGTCAATTCATTTTTGATAAGGGTATCAAGTCTACTTAATGGGAAAAGGATAGTCTCTTCAACAGTTGGCGTTCAGACAATTGGATTTTCACATACAAAGGAATGAAATTAGAATCTCACTTCACACCACATACAAAAAATAATTTAAAATAGATCAATGACTGACCTAAATATAAGAGTTAAATCCATGACTCTTAAGAGAAAATATAGGAGTAAATATGAGTAACCTTGTATTTTAGAAATTTCTAAAATTCCCACTAAAAGTACATGTGCAAAGGAAAAATAATAGATAACACTGGAATTCTTCAAATTTAAAACTGTGCACTTCAAAGGATACCATAAAAAAATGGAGACTCCTCTGGAGTGCAAAAAACTTCTGCAGATTATGTATCCTTAGGCATTTGTATCCAGAATATATGAAAAACTCTTCCTATTCAACAAATATTAAAAGACAAACGGCCTAATTTTAAAATGGCCTAAGTATTTAAATACACATTTCTCACTATAAGATAAACAAATGGCCAATACTAATAAGCTTATGAAATGTTGCTCAACATAATCAGTCATTAGCAAAATGCAAACCAAAAACACAATGGAATGCTGCTTTACATCAATAGGATAGTTACAACTGAAAGGACAATAAGTGCATTTGAGGATGTGGATAAATTAGAACACTCATACATTGCTGAGGACTGGCTGTTCTTAAACACTGAGTTGCTACTAGTCTCAGAAACCCCACTCCTAGGCATATAACCAAGAGAGTTGAAAATGAATGTCAACACTAAAACTTATACATGAATATTTACAGCAGCAGTATTCTTGATAGTGAAAAAGTTAAAACAACATGAATGTTCTTCAATTAGTATAAGGATATTTTAAAAATTGTGGTGTATTCCTATGATGTAGTATTAACAATAAAAGTGGAAAAAATACTGATATATACTATGATATGTATGAATCTTTAAAATATTATGCTAAGTTGGGCTGGGGATGTGGCTCAAGTGGTAGCGTGCTCGCCTGGCATGTGTAGGGTGCTGGGTTCGATCCTCAGCACCACATAAAAATAAAATAAAGATGTTGTGTCCACCAAAAACTAAAAAATAAATATTAAAAAATTCTCTCTTTCTTTCTCTCTCTCTCTCTCTCTCTCTCTCTCTCTCTCTCTCTCTTGCTTAAAAAAAATTATGCCAAGTCAAAAAAGCCAGTCACAAAAGGTGCTATATTGTATGATTCCATAAATATAAAATTTCCAGAATAGTCAAATTCATAGAAACAGAAAGTAAAATAGTGGTTATGAGGAGCTGAGGAGAAGAGGGATGGTAATTTACTGCTAATGGATATGGGGTTTCTTTCTAAAATGATGAATATGTTCAGGAAAGAAACAGTTGTGACAGACAACTCTGTAGGTATTCTAAAATTAACTGTACACTTTAAATAGATGAATTTCATGACATGTGAATTATATCAATAGAGCTAGTATTTTTAAAAAGTAATTAACCTGACATGAATAAAATTATACGTCATTTTAGTAGATATAGAAAAAACATTTGCTAAAATTCAAAATCCATTCATGATTTTTTAAAAACCACAATGAGAAAATTTACTTAATCTGACCAAGATTGCACATAGAAGTCCTTAAGCAAATTTATTGAAAACTTTCTATCTGATTCTGAAGTTATAGAAGGCACCAAGGACTGGAAAGGAAGAAATTAACTGTCATTTGTAAATAAGATGATTGTGGTTTTAAAAATTTTTGAATGAATCAAGATGACCTATAAAATATATTAAATGATGTAACAAAGTCCTTGGAAACAAAGAAATGGAAAAAAGTTTTAAAAAGATATAATTCACAATAACATAAAGAGATACTATAGGTCTACTGATGATCTAAGGGATGAGCGTGAGAACTCTGTGGTTCAAACTATAACATATTACTGAAAGAAATTTAAAAGTACCTCATTTAAAATACCAAATTAACTATTGCCATAATGTACCATCTGTATGGATTGGAATACTCAGTGTTGCAAAGAAATTCTTGCCAATTCAATCTATACACTTAATATATCCCAACTTTAAAATACAAAATAAATCCAGCATTTGTAGAAATTACAACATGTTTTCAAAATTTATATCAATCCAAATATTCATCATGTTGAGTTAGGCCCTGACTTCCTTAACAAGACTCCTAAAGCACAAGAAATAAAACCAAGAATTAATAAATGGGATGGGTTCAAACTAAAAAGATTCTTCTCAGCCAAAGAAACAGTCAACAAGGTGAAGAGAGAGCCTACATTTTAGAAGCAAACTTTTGCCAAGTGCACATCAGATAGAGCACTAATCTCCAGGATATATAAAGAACTCCAAAAACTTAACACCAAAAAAACAAACAATCCAATCAATACATGGGCTGAGGAGCTGAAAAGACACTTCTCAGAAGAAGATATATAATCAATTAACAAATACATGAGAAAATCTTCAACATCTCTAGTAATTAGAGAAATGCAAATCAAAACTAAGATTTCATCTCACTCCAGTCAGAATGGCAGTTATCAAGAATACAAACAACAATAATTGTTGGCGAGGATGTGGGGTAAAAGGCACACTCATACATTGCTGGTGGGACTGCAAATTGGTGCAACCCCTATGGAAAGCAGTATGGAGATTCCTTGGAAAACGGGGAATGGAACCACCATTTGACCCAGCTATCCCTCTCCTTGATCTATAGCCAAAGGACTTAAAAACAGCCTACTACAGAGACATAGCCACATCAATGTTTAAAGCAGCTCAATTCACAATAGCTAAACTATCAAACCACCCTAGATGCCCTTCAGTAGATGAATGTGGTATATATACACACAATGGAATATTACTTAGCATTAAAAGAGAATAAAATTATGGCATTAGCAGGAAGATGAATAGAGCTGGAAAATGTCACTCTAAGCAAAGTAAGCCAATCCAAAAAAAACAAAGGCTGAATGTTTTCTCTGATAAGTGGATGCTGATCCATAATGGAGGGAGACATTGGAAAAATGGAGGAACTTTGATTGGGCAAAGGGGAGAAAAGAAAGGGGAGAGGGTATGGGGGCAGGAAAGATGGTGGAATGAGATAGACATTATTACCCTAGGTACATGTGTGACTGCACATATGGTGCAATGCTATATCGTGTACAACCAAAGAAATGAAAAGTTGTGCTTCAGTTGTGTACAATGAATCAAAATGCATTCTGCTATCATAAATACCTAATTAAAATAAATAAATAAAATTTTAAAATATTTATATTACGTTCAAATGGACAAAAATAATTGAAAAAATCTTTAAGAAGGAAATAAAGGATATATATGATTCAATATAAATTTTTACTATAAGCCAGTGTGGTCTTGAATTCATCATATTCTGTCAATAATCAAAAAACTAGATATGCACATAGTTAATCTCTTGACTGATAACAACTCTGATATTACAGTGCAGGGGGAAAGGATTGTTCTCTAAAAAACCATGTCAGTTGAATATGTACAAAGAAAGAAATTAATCCCAACTTTTCACCACACACAAAATATTAATTCCACAATTATAGTATATATGTAAAACTGAATGCTCAACAATAACATTCCTAGAAGAAAGATAAAAGAAACTTCTGTGTTTCAGGTGTAAGCAAAGATTTCTTAAAAATAATTCTCACAAAAGAAAAAATTGATAATATGTACCCATTACAATTAAGACCTTCAGGGGGATTTTAAGATGATGGAATAGAGAAGTTTGCTTCCTTAGCTGCTCCATGGCATGAAACCAAGAAAGCAGAAAGGCAGTTTCCCAGCAAGGTGGGTGGACAAAAAAAGATGGGGGGACTTTCCTAATTTAATACTGGACATTCAAAGCAGATCAGGGACTCGGGAGGTTGGATATCATAAAATAAGGAAGAAATCCCCAGCACCATTGCCACTGGCATGACCAGAGTCACCAGTCACAGCAGTCCCTCCTTGAGCAAAGTGGAGGGATCCCAGAATTAAAGGAACCCACATGTTTTGAAGGACTGAAGCTGTCTGGGTACAGAGAGTTTAGAGAGCAAAGACAATACCCAAATAAACTGAAAGGCATGCTGCTACACAATATTCGCATACAGGAAAGAAACCACATCTTTCCCAGCTGCATGAGAAGGACAGAGAAAGGAGCCTTTTTACAGCTGTGGCAAGAGGGTCGGCGGCTCAAGAAGCCAATTCCTGGCAAACCTGAGTTTGGCCCAAAATACAGGCCTGTCAAACCCACACTGTACAGCATAGCATGTGCCTCAGTGACCAGGAGAAAATCAAATGTGGAGAGAGGTTTACACAGGGGACAACTGATCATGGAAACCCACCCAGATCTCCCCTTCCTGCCACAATCTGACTACTTGTAGGACTAACTGGGAGAGATGCACCTGACTCTGAAACCGAAAGGGCAGGGGCTGAAGAGATTGAGTTTGGAGACTGAACCTGAGACCATGGTCTGCAAGTGACATAGTGGGCTAAAAATTGTCTCCTCTACTGCACCAGTGGAACCCAGGGGAGATCCCCAGAGTACAGTCTTCCAGCATGGAATACAATTGCTGTGCCCTGGAGGTGCGCTGATTTAAAATCATCAGACCATTTGGCATTCAGTACAGAACCTGGAGCTCACCTAAGCCTAAACATCACCTCCAGGAGTTCTGCCTATGATATTAATTCTCTCACTCTAGCAACCCCACCCTGAGGGTGGAATAAGCATCATACTCCAGGCAACCCCGCCTAATACTGCTGAGAAGGGAAGCTAGGAATCTTGATCTCTAAGAGAAAAAATCCTTTAACTTTTCATTGAGTTTTGTTTTTGTTTTTATTTTTTTGTTTTTCTGTTTAAGTGTGACTATATGATTCATGGACATTTATACATTTTCATATATGGTTTTTTTTCCTTCTCATTTCTAGCATTTTTGAAGCCAGTTATTTTTCATGGATCATTATTTTGAGGACTAAGATGTTTGATTATTATATTTCAGTTGTTTTATATTCTTTTATTTTTATTTTTTAAATTTTTATTTCATATATATTTGTTTTATCTCAATTATCTTTTCCCTTGATTCTTTCTCTCTTCTTCTGTTAACAGCCAATCTCTCTTGTTGTCTTTCACTCTTCCTTTATAGTTTTTACTTCTATCTTCTCTTCCCATCCCTCATAATCATCACATTCTAATCACTTCTGTTCTCTCCCTGTCCACTATTCAAAATTTTAAACCCTTTTGCAAACTTGCTGTTTTTATTGTAGGCAATAACAGATCATATCATTTCTGTTTATTGTGACAACATTATAAACATCATAGCAGGAACTTTTTGGTTTAATGCTGTCTATTGTTTTCATTGGTTGTTGTTATTATTTGTCTGCCCCTAAACAGAAGTACTAGAAACCTTCAGGGATACTATAAGCTGGTGGAGTCTACTGCCTCAGATCCATACTGCTAGATGGGGATGCACACAAACAACATGAAAAAGCAAAGGAACAAATCACCCCAAACAAAACAAGATACTTCAATAACGTAATCCATGAACACCACAGTTAAAATATCAGGGAAGGGGTTTAGAATGTACATAAACTAATCTGCAAGATAAAGGATGATGTAAGGAGTGAAATCCTAGAGAAAATTCAGAACATGAAAGATCACTTCAATAAAGGGATAGAGATTCTGGAAAAAAAAAATCAAGCAGAAATCTTCAAAATGAAGGAATCAATAAACCAAATTAAAAACTCAATGAAAATCATCACTAACAGACTAGTCCACTTGGAAGACACAGTTTCAGGCTATGAAGACAAAACATATGATCTTGAAAACAAAGTTGAGCACAGAGAAAAGATGTTAAGAGACTATGAACAGAACTTCCAAGAATTGTGGGGATAACCTCAAAAGACCAAATTTAAGATTTATTAGGATAAATTAAGGCTCAGAGATACAAACCAAAGGAGTGCATAATTTTTAAATGAAATAATATCAGAAATTTCCCAAACCTAAAGAATGAAATAGAAAATCAGATACAGGACCCTTAGAGGACCCTAAATATACAAAATTACAACAGATTCATACCAAGGGACACAATTACGAAGATGCCTAACATACAGAATAAAGATAGAATTTTAAAAATTGAGAGAAAAAAAATGACAGTTTACATTTAGAGGGAAAACAGTCTAGATCACAGCTGATTTCTAAATCCAAGCCCCAAAGCTAGAGGTCTTTGAACATATACCAAGCTCTGAATGAAAATGGAGGTTAGCCAAGCATACCATCTCTAGCAAAATTAATCTTTAGAATTGATGATGAAATAAAAACCTTCCATGACAGACAAAAGTTAAAAAAATTCACAACCAGAAAGCCTGCATTACAAAGCATATTCAATATAATATTTCATAAAGGAGAAATGAAAAATAAAAGTGAAAACCAGCAAAGGGAGGAATTACACTAGAAGAGTAGTCAGTCAAAGGAGAAACTAATTCAAATTAAAAACTAGAAATAAATCAAAATTATAGGGACTAAGAATCATTTCTCAATAATAATATTGAATGTAAATGGCCTAAACCCATCAATCGGAAAACATAGACTGGCAGATTGAATTGAAAAGCAAGAACCCAAAATATGCTGTCTCCAAGAGACTCATAGGCAAAAATAAGCACAGACTGGAGGTAAAAGGATGGAAAAAATTTTATCATTAACATGGATCCTGTAAACAATCAGGAGTCTCAATCCTCATATGAGATTAAGTGGGTTTCAAGCCAAAGTTAATCAGAAGGGACAAAAAAGGACATTTCGTACTGCTTAAGGGAATTATACATCAACAAGACATAACAATCATAAATATTTATGCCCCAAACAATGGAGCATCTACATATATCAAACAAACCCCTGCTCAACTTCAGGAATCAAATAGATCACAACACAACCACACTGGTAATTTTAACACACCTCTCTCACCACTGGCTAAATTTTCCAAGCAAAAACTGAAGATGTTATAGAACTAAAAAATATAATTAGTAATTTGGACTTAACAGACACATATAGAATATTTTAATCCATCGACTTGAATACATGTTCTCAACAGCACATGGATCCTTCTTTAAAATAGTCCATATCTTAGGCCACAAAGCAACTCTTAGCAAACAAACAAAAAAATAGATATAACATCTTGCCTTCTATCAGATCATAATGGAATGAAATTAGAAATTAAAGATAAAATAAAATAGAATCTACTCTAACACCTATTGAAAAATGAATGAATAGCAGAAAAAAATCAGGATGAAATAAAAAAATACTTACAGGTAAATAAGAATAGTGATAGAATATATCAAAATCTCTGGGACACTATGAAGGCACTGCTAAGAGAAAAGTTCATGCATTGAGTTCATTCATTAAAAGGATAGAAGCCACCAAATAAATAACCTAATATTACATCTAAAGCCCCAGAGATACAAGAACAAATCAACACCAAAAGTAGTAGGAGACAGGCAATAATTAAAATCAGAGCTAAAATCAATGAAACTCAAACAATCCAAACATTGATGAAACAAAAAGTTTGTTTTTAAGAAATACATAAAATTGATAAACCCTTAACTAAGTTAAAAAAGAGAGAGAAAACTCAAATTATTAAAATTCATGATGAAAAAGGAAGTATTACAACAGACACTGCTGAAATATAAATGATAATCAGAAACTATTTTGAAAATTTATATTCTTAATAACATAGAAAATCTTGAAAACATCAATAAATTTCTAGGGGCATGCCTACCCAAATTGAAGGAGAACATAGAAAATTTAAACAGATCGATTTCAAGCAATGAAATCGAAAATGCCATCAAAAGCCTACCAATAAAGAAAAGCCCAGGACCAGACGGATTCTCAGTTGAGTTCTACCAGACCTTCAAAGAAAAACTAACTAATGATGTCATGGAGAAATTATTCCATAAAATAGAAAAGGAAGGAACCTTCCAAACTCATTCTATGAAGCTAGTATCACCTTGATATCAAAATCAGACCAAGACACATAACGGAAAGAAAACTCCAGACCAGTATCCCTGATGAATATAGATGCAAAAATTCTTAATAAATACTGACAAATCACATACAAAAACATATTAAAAAGATAGTGCACCATGATCGAGTGGGGTTCATCCCAAGGATGCAAGGTTAATTCAACATCCAGAAGCCAATACACATAATTCATTATTTCAATAGATGCAAAAAAAAAATCTGACAAAATAGAGCATCCATTCATGTTAAAAACCCTAGAAAAACTAGGGATAGTAGGAACATAACTTAGCATTGTAAAAGCTATATATGTTAAACTCAAGTCCAAAGTCATTCTAAAAGGAGAAAAATTGAAAGCATTCCTTTTAAAAACTTGAACAAGACAAGGATGCCCTCTTTCACCACTTCTATTCAACATTGTCCTTAAAACTCTAGACAGAACAATTTAGAAGAAAGAAATTAAAGGTTTTCGAATAGGAAAAGAAGAACTCAAGCTATCACTATTTGATGATATGAGGATGGCCTTAGGCCTGAGCCTAAGCAACTCCATTTTTAAAATTCCAATTTGAAACCTGCAGTCTCACCAGGCACACCCACAGAGCCCTCCAGTATGGCCTCAGACAAGTTACTTCCCTTCACCCTGATAAACAGAGAGAAGCCTCTGGCAGGTTGTCCTCACCTGATAAAAGGGAAAGACAAGAAGATCAGGGTGGAGACCACCAGATCAGAGGTTTCTGACCCCAGGGTAAATGATGTCATGGAGAAATCCAGTGGTAGCTGATAAGGATTGCAAGGGGGGGGGGGTCAAAAAGCCCCCAAATTTAGTATAAATAATAGAGCTGATGAACAGGGATTCAGCCAGCCAAAACAAGGATGCGCTTGAGCTAGGGGGCCTGATGAAGACCTGGACTGACATCCCATCACGTGTTGTTTCCAGAGCCTCTGTGTGATTCTCACTGCTCTCAAACTCTACCGCCTCGTCTGGACCCTGGTGAGAGCTGCAACTTCTCCCTATGTGACCCTCTCCTCAACAGGTCATCCACTCTACACAAGAAGAAGCCTGCTTTGGTCTGAAACCTGATCACTGCTGTCTGAGTGAGAGTGCATCTGCTGGACGTAAAGCCTAAGGCTTGAGACCTTTGAACTTAGCACACAGAGGGAATGTCTTTCACTAGCCTGTCATGATTAAGTGTGTTTGCAGTGCTTAGAATTAATCTAGAACTGTTTGTTGTGAATTAATTAATCCAGAATTGTTTACTGTGAATTGATTATGTCTATTGCAGTGACTAGCATTAAGGATTGTCATTTTCCTGATTAAGAACCAATAGAATTAAATTGTATTGAGTAATTTGAGTTAATAAAGCACCAAAAGGGGCAGAAGCACGTGGACATTCTTTATTTTTCCCCCTCTACTGCATATGTTGCAATTTTGCCCCCTGGCAACAGACAATGACATGATTCTATATTTGGAAGATCTGAAAAATTCCACCAGAAAACTTCTAGAATAAATGAATTCATCAAACTATCAGGATATAAAATCAACACTCATAAATCAAACACATTCCTATATATCAGTGATGAAACTATGAAAGAGAAATGAGGAAAACTACCCCTATTCACCATAACCTTAAAAAAAAATACTTGGGAATCAATCTACCAAAAGAGGTGAAAGATCTCGACAATGAAAACTACAGAACACTAAAGAAAGAAATTGAAGAAGACCTTAGAAGATGGAAAGATCTCCTATGTTCTTGGATAGGCAGAATTAATATTGTCAAAATGGCCATTCTACAAAAAGCATTTTATGGATTTAATGCAATTCCTATTAAAATTCCAATGACATTCTGCATAAAAATAGAAAAAGCAGTCATGAAATTCATTTGGAAAAATAAGAGGCCCAGAATAGCCAATACAATCTTCAGCAAGAAAAGTGACGCACAAACATCACAATACCAGACCTTAAATTGTACTACAGAGCTTTAATAACAAAAGTGGCATGGTATTGGCACCAAAACAGACATGAAGACCAATGGTTCAAAATAGAAAACACAGAGACAAACTCACATGAATACAGTTAACTCATACTAGAAAAAGGTGCCATAAACATACAGTGGAGAAAAGAGCCTCTTCAACAAATGGTGCTGAGAAAACTGGAAATCTATATGAAGCAAAATGAAATTAAACCCCTATTTCTCACCCTACACAAAACTCAACTCAAAGTGGATCTAAGACCAAGCATTAGACCAGAGACCCTGAGCCTAACAAAAGAAAATGTAGGCCCAAATTTATATTATGTTAGCTCAGGAATCAAATTCCTCAACAAGACTCCAAAAGTACAAGAAGTAAAATCAAGAATCAATAAATCAGATAGTATCAAACTAAAAACCATCTTCACAGCAAATGAAACAATCAAGAGCATGAAGAGAGAGCCTACAGAATGGAGAAAATCTTTGCCACCCACACCTCAGATAGAGCATTAATCTCCAGGATTTATAGAGAACTCAAATAACTTAACACACACACACACACACACACACACACACACACACACACACAAAACACCCCAAAACAAAAATAAACAAAAAACCAAATAACCCAATCAATAAATGGGCAAAGGAACTGAACAGGCACTTTGTAGTAACATTAGTCAACAAATATATGAAAAAATGTTCAACATCTCTAGCAACTTGAGAAATGCAAATCAAAACTACACTGAGATTTCATCTCACTCCAGTCAGAATGGCAATTATAAAAAAAAAAAAGTAACAACAAATGTTGGTGAGGATTTCAGGGAAAAGGCTCACTCATACATTACTGGTGGAACTGCAAATTGATGCAGCCAATATTCAAAGCAGTATGGAGATTCCTCAGAAAACTTGGAATGGAACCACCATTTGACCCAGATATCCCACGTGGTTTACATACAAAGGACTAAAAATCAGCATTTGCCAGTAAATGAATGGAGCTTGAGAATATCATGCTAAGCAAAATAAACCAATCCCAAAAAACCAAAGGCTGAATGTTCTCTCTGATATGAGGATGCTAATACAAAACTCAGATGCTAATACACAATAAGGTGTAGGGAAGAATAGAAGAAGTACTTTGGATTAGATAAAGGAGAATGAAGTAAAGGAGCTGGGATGGGAATAGGAAAAACAGTCAAATGAATCAGATATAACTTTCCTATGTTCATATATGAATGCATTACCAGTGTAACTCCATATCACGCACAAGCAAAAGAATGGGAAGTTATACTCCATGTACGTATAGTATGTCAAAATACATTCTATTCTTATGTGTAACTAAAAAAAAAAAGGTAAAATTAAAAAAAAATAAGACTTCAATTCCAATAGACTTGAGAGGGCTGGAACATCTCAAGTTCCAGCAATGGTTGGGACATCTTTATAATACATACATTCAATGATGTTGATCAATTTTTCATCACTACAATGCTTGAGATAAACAATTTAAAGGGAGAAAAGTTTATTTTGGTTCATGATTTCAGAGGTGCCAGACCATGGCTGATTGGTCCCATTGCTTTGGGCCTGTGGTGAGGCAGAACATCATGGCAGAAACTCATGGGCAAGGAGGCTCCAGCCAGGAGGCAAAGAAAGAAAGATATAAGGGGCCAAGAGCCCTCTCAAGGGCACACCTCTAGTGACCCAGCCCCACCAAGCCCCACTTCCCAAAGGTTCTACCACCTCTCAATATCACAAAAGGCTGACAGCCAAGCCTTTAGCACAAGGGTCCTTGGGGACACTTAAGATCCAAACCATAACAATGTGTATACCCAGTATGTATACAAAACCATAATAAAAATATGAGAAAAGGGCAAAATATTTCTAGAAACATATCAAAAAAGGATATTCAAATATAGGCGGGCTAGGGAAGAACCAAGGTGCTTTGGTTTAGACAGGGGGGAGTAAAAGGAGGAGAGGGGGAATGGAGGTAGGAAGGTAAAATAAATAGGACTTATTGCCCTATGTGCATATATGACCAGTGTAACTCTATATCATGGACAGCCAGAAGAATGAGAAGTTATACTCCATTTATGTATGATATGTCAAAATGCATTCTACTGTCATGTATGACTAATTAGAACAAATTAAAAAATAGCCAAAAATTTTTCAAAATGTGATCAAAGTCATCAGGAAAATACAACTTAAAACCACAGAGATACCATTAATATTCCCACCAGAATTATTAAAATGAAAAAGACTGACAATGCCAAAGGTCAGGAAGGATGTGGAACAACTGCAATTTCATACATAGATGTTAAATGACAATTTTTAAAAACTTTTTTGCTAAACAAATACATAACCATGTTCAGACACGTTATGAGAATATTAATAGCATTACTGTGCA
The DNA here is from genome assembly GCF_045843805.1 of Urocitellus parryii. NCBI lineage: Eukaryota > Metazoa > Chordata > Mammalia > Rodentia > Sciuridae > Urocitellus > Urocitellus parryii. The sequence continues at coordinate 107,990,589 of NC_135540.1, read as the reverse complement.
CAATAGCTGAAAACTTGAAATGAATGTCCACCAAGAGCAGAACATAGAAATATATTTTTATATAATAATATATTAGAATAATACATAACAATGAAAATGAATTAACCTCAAAATGAAAACATAATAAATTTCTCAAAATAATGCTAAGCAAATGCAGTCAGATACAGAAATGTTTTATACTCTATGATTTCATTTATATGAAGTTCAGAAAAACAAAATTACCCAAAGTGATTAAAGTCAGGATAGAGATTTCTTTGGAGAAGATGAAATATTTGGGGTGGGCCTGAAGGAGTTTCTTGGGTGCTACTAAGAACCTGCTTCTTGATCTGGGATCTGGTCACTATGTTAAAATGATTGGCCTACAAAGTTATTTGCATACATCCTGTATGAATGGTATACCCAAATTAAAATGTAAAAATGAAATGAAACACAGACACCTACATTGCTTTCCATTCTCTTGCTGTGGGGAGAAGCAAATCCGGCTGATGTTGCTGCTTTCAGTTTGGTTTTTAAACTGGGAGCATTTGAGAAAATTGGGCCAGGAGGAGTTCACCATCCCCAGGACAGACTCACAGCCTTCCTTTGCAGCCTCACAGAAAGATCTACAGGGCAGGAGGCCACGCCTAGAAGAAAAGAAAATGGTGAAAATGAATATTTTACTAAAATACTCCTCAAAAAATATCAATGTTAGCAACTTGTGCTGTAATGTTATTTGAACTTATATTTCCTACAGTCAACAACTTAAATTTCTGCATCCATACCTATGACAATGGTTTCAGTTATCATATTATCTGGATTCTAGAAAAATAATGTATTCCCTAACACATCATCTACCTACTTCTTGTGGTAGTAGGTAGTAGTAGGTAATCATTTATCTCAAATGATTATTTTTAAATTTTCTCTGCTAAAATTCACTGGCCAGTCCAAAAAAAAAAAAAAAAAGATTTCTACTTGATATCAAAAGGAAAAATTTAACAGGGGAATGAAGGCCTCGAAATTGCAAAAGCAGAAGTAGGTCACAAAATAGGGTTACTCTTGTTTCTTTTACTTCCCTTTGAGAAATTCAAAATATCACTAAGAGATACACAAAGAAAAGTTGTTCTTAACTTCCCCCAGCCTCCCTAGAAAAGAAACATTACACAAAGTGGCAACTCAGGAGACCTTGCACAGTTATTCATTTATCTTTTCAGATTTTTATTTTGTCTTCTGCAGATAGAAAAGTACAAACAATTATCTATTAATGGTAAGAATAATGATGTCCCTGGAGCTTGTCTTTATTCACCTGAGATGCAATCAAACCACCCAGATCCACAGCTCTGTGGATAGAAAGTTGGATGCTAACAAGGCCAAGCCATGAAGTGTTTCCTTTCAGATACAGGTGGATTGCTCTGCCTTACAGTTGGAGGGTGCATCTTTTTGTCCTTGCTGGTCATCAGCCAAGGTCATTTCAATGGATTTTAAAGAAACTGGGGGGGGGGGACATAAATGTCAGTCAAATCAAAGCACACACTTCACAAATGTGGACATGATATCACAGCATCATACAATATTAAATGTGTAGGAAACCTTAAACAACACCTCATTCAATTCCTCCATTTTATAAGCACAGGCACTGTAGAATTTGGGATGTACTCAAGGTCACACAGCTCCTAACAGCAGCTTCCTAAGCAGAAGTAGGAAAGATCCCAGGTGTTTGAACATTCAGGCCATGCTCTACCTACTCTCCCATATCATTTGTTCTCAAATAAAGGCCTAATAATTGGATTTCAAAAAACTCCTTGATCAAACAAGCTCATATATAACACACCATTCTTACTTCTATAGATTACAGTAACACAATGGGTATGCCAGCCATTGAGATAAAATGGAACAGAGAAGTCAAAGAATCTTGAGGGAGGGAAAGACCTTGTTAAATATAAAAATGTAGAAAATGAATTATCAACAATTACATTCTAATAAAAAAAGTTTTTGAATTTCAGAACATCATGTTAGAAATTGAGCATATTTTAGAATCCTGACACAAAATTACCTATATACCTTACTTAATATGTAGCCAAATTTGATAGTGAAGGTTGGGAGAAGAAGTTTTACACCAGAAAGAATTACTTTTAGTAAATGAAATATGAATTGTTCCAGGCCAGTATCGTGGTATAAAAAGACACATGATTGCTGTTCAGAAAATATATTAGATACTTACAGAAATAAGAAAGTATCATTTAAATAACACTGCTTTAAAATATCTCCTTCGCTACATTTTATTCCAGAGAAGTTAGACTATATTTTGAAAAACAAAACTGGGGCACATAGTTAAGGAATGTGGAGAACATAGATCATTAGGCATTTGCTTACACTTTTAGGCACCTTTCTCAGGGTTTCACAAGCATTAATTTGTGCATTTCTCACAACAGCCTTATATGAGAGGTGTTATTACTATTATTTCTAATATACAGATAAGGAAACAAGCATAGGAGAAATAAGAAACTTGTCCTACTGAGTAATGAATGGCAAATCCAAGATTAGAACCCAGGCAGATTGACCCAAGGACCCATTCAATTAACTTACTACAGGCACGTTCTTCATGAATAGATGTTTCAATAGTACTACTCAAGGTTAATTTGCAACTTGATATGTATTTTCCCATTGCACAGCTACATTCAGGGTGGATGGGACCTCAATTCATTTGACAAAAGCATAGTACACCTGCAGTGAAATGTTGTATTTTTAAAGCGGCCAAGGAAGACAAAGAGAGGTTTCCACTTTCTTATCTAGGTATGAGACAGCCCACAGATGACTTGTCTTTGGTAAGCCCCTTTTGTCTTCTCATCCTAGCCAGGGTCCTAGTGTCCTGATGCCATCCCGACCACCCTGACTCCAGCACCCCACCCAGAAAACCACATCCACCAGAGGACTTAGAACATATTCTTCCCTTCCTGCAATCAAAACTGCATTCCCCACTGAAGCAGATCTTAAGTAGGCTTTCAAATAAGAGATGGGGGAAAAAACAGTATTACACAAAAATAGATGGACACTTACTTTTCTGGTAATTTTTGCATCTTTAAAGGAAGACTGCTTGCTAGCACAAAGCAGTCTTTGATGAAATTTCAGGCACCATTGGAAATTGAATAAAAATATTATCTAACATTTTTTGAAGGTGTGGAAGATTACTACAAATGACCTCTCCCAAGCAGTTCCCAGGCCTTTTCTCACTTCTGAAGCCGCTGTTTTTTGTTTCTTTAAATCATTCCACATCTTTTTTTCAGAATCTTTCCAGGGCAACACCAATGAAGTTTGATACAGGGGCCTAGCAGAACTGTTTCCATTTTCTAAAGTTAGGTTTTTTAATTCAGCAACTAACACGTTCTCATTGTTACCATGGTCATTTTTTTCTAAGTCTACCACCTATAACCTTCACATGGCCACCTCTCCACTGTCTGATCTTGGGCCAACAGTTCAGTCCTGCCAAGACTCAGCTTCTTCTTTTGAAAAGTGAGGGTTCTAGAAAATCTGAAGTTTGTACCATTTTTCATAATCCTTTTGCCACAGACATTCTGTAAATCAAGATTCACTCTTTAATGCAATACTTCTCAGAGGAGCACTGATAATCCCACCAGCCTTGCTAAATTTCAAAAGTAATAAGCGTTTTTCTCAGGATTTGTTATGGGAATATATAGAGACATTAAAATACCATTAGACCCTTCAATCTAAAAATAGAACCTAAGAAAAATGTCTAGAGTGTTTCAAAATAGCTCTCTAAAGAGTTATAACCATCCAAGAGCCATAATCTTTAAATTGCTGGACCAGGACGTGTGACATAGTGATATAATATTAATAACTAGCTGCCCTTTTAAACAGTAAGCAAAACGAGGAGCCATTTGTTCTTGCTTTGCATCAAATTCCACTGCCTATGAAGGGTTGAAGAATTTTGCTTTTCATCACATGGAACAGTGTGGTGAGACAGGCCACACTATTTTGGAATATAAGTATCTATATCCAAGCAACAAGTAGACTGACAAATGAAAAACAGTGCTCATCACAAGGGAGGATCCACTTTGGCTATCAGAATTACTATTTTAGAAATGGTGATTATTTTAAATTGATGTGTGAAGTATATCTGGTATTGTGCAAAAGTCCTTGACACATTTCAAATAAAATTAAAGAGGAAAGCTCTTATACTACTTCTATAATTATTTGTTGAAACATTCAATAAACAAATAAATAATGCTATTATATGGTGATAGTGAGATTTTTATGGTGTTTTCACTAGAAACGATATTCTAAAGTGATTCCTACCAAAAATTTATCCATTTTACCTCCAAAACTTTTAGAGAATTTATTTAAATTTTCTTAAAAAAATTAACAAAATTTTTACAAATTTTGTTATAGTGTATATCCATAATGGGTTTTTATCTACAAAAAAGTTCTGATAAGGACATAAACTTAAAATTACTGAATAAGGTACAGCCACAGAATTAAGTTTATATGGTTAACAGATTATTAAATTTTATAGATCACATCTTTTATAACTGTTAATTTGAATGACTTTTATACTTAGAAGTTACGAAAATGGTACATAAATTTTCCATATATCCTTCATCCTGGTTTCCATAATTTACTTATCTTACAAAGCTACAATATTATTAGAACCAGGAAATTAATATTGCTAATAATACCTTTAACTAAACTAAAGGCCCTATTCAAATACCACCAAGAAAGATCCCACATTGCATTTAGTTGTCAATTTTTACTTTTGTTTAACTAGCCTTTAAATATATTAGGAGAGCTCAGGATTTAAATACATTAGGAGAGCTCTTCATCCATAGGGTAGGAGGAGACAGAACTTTGCAGCAGGCACATTCTGAGATGGTTACCAATCATCTCTGCCTCCTGGCATTCTTGCCCCGTGTCAGTCTCTCCTCTTAAATGTGCGAGCCTGGTCATTTGCTTCCACCATGGAAGGTAATGGGATATCAATTCCATTATTAGGCCACCTAAGACTGTGACTTCCATCTTGCTAGCTAGCAGACCCTCTTCCATACTAGTTTTGATGAAACAAGTTACCATATTAGGGAGGCCCATATGGCAAGGATCGGAGGGTGAACTCAGTCCAACTGCCAGCTAGCCACTAAGGCCCTCAGTCCAACAGTCCTTGAAAAACTGAACACACTCCAACACTCCCATGATCTTGGAAGTGGATACTTCCCCAGTCAAGCCTTCAGATAAGACCTTAATTGCACCCTTGTGACTGACTCTAAAGGAGAGAATTCAGCTAAGCCACTCTCAACTTCCTGATTCACAGAAACGGTGAGGTAAAGATGAGTGTTGTTCTAAGCTGCTAAGAGTGTGATAATGTATTCCCCAGAAATGGGTAACGATACACTTCAACACATCACTTTGTCAGAGGCAAGCTACTGAGTTGGCTGTGCTATTCATCGATGAGACTCATGCCATCATTTTTTGAAAATACATTCCTAAATTTGTCTTTGCTAGGCTGAGCTGTTCCGTGAACAATGTTCACAAAGTCAGAAGTCACAGGCAGCTCCCAGAGCTGGGGCCCTTACTTAGCCATAAAGAGAACGTTAATGCTGGAAGAGTCTTGCAAGATCATCTGCTCCCATTTCCCCCATTTACACTGTGAATGAAGAAGCTGAAACCTAAGAAGGAGATCTCACAGCCAAACACTAGGATACTAGTCCAGTACTCCAAAATATCTTGCCTAGTTGGCCTCCTCACACAAGAACCACAGAATACACAGGGACATCAATCCATCCACAGTGAGCCTGAATTCATCACCATTGCTAGAAAAGACACACACACACACACACACACACACACACACACACACAGGGCTTTACCTCCCTATTATGGTCCAAGAGCATCAGGTTCTATGTCAGCACATTCTGGTGATTGAAAGAGACCTTGTAAGATGTTAGACTTAGGATTCAAGAAATCAGGGTATTTATCGATCACATTGGTCAGAAACTCCAACAACCAGGACTGTACCCTTGTGAACTACTCTAAAGCAGAGGATTCAGCTAAGTTCTATCTTTTGTTCATTTTCCCAACTTGTTGAAGACACTGATATCATCCAGGCATGGTGGTACATGACAGTAATCCCAGCGACTCAGGAGACTAAGGCAGGAAGATTGCAAATTTGATGCTAGCCTGGGGAACTTATTGAGACCCTGTGTCAAAATAAGAATAAAGTGTGCTGGGAATGCTCAGTGGTAGAGCACGCCTGGGTTCAATCCTTAGTACCACAAAGAGAAAGAGAGAAAAAACAAGAAAGAGCAAAGAAGGAAGAAGGAGGAGGAGGAAGAGATAATGGAGAGAAGAAAAGGAGGGAGAGAGAGAATAAAAGAGAAGAAGGAAGGGGAAGGAAAAAAAGGGGGAAAAAACGATGTCAAAAGCTGAAAGAGGACACTCCCAAGCTCTACATGTTGTTGGCAAGACCTTATCTCCCACCAATATAAGCTCCATGAGGCCAAAGATTCTTGTCTATTTTGCTTCAAACTGTATCCCTAGACTGCAGAGTCGGCACTCCATAAACACTTATATAGAAATAAATGAGCAACCTATAGAGGTTTACTTGGTTCCCTGCTTGGGATAAAGCTTTCAATAGCAAAGTTGGGAGGAGAACCATCACCATGTAGGTCCCAATCTTGTGGGTTGTACCAGAGCTTACACTGCCCCTGCCCAGGGACCCCATCTCCTTCAGGTCAGCAAACTTTACCTGTACTTATTCAATCTTTAAATCATTTCCACATGAGAAGAAAATGTCAGTAAAACTGTTATGGATGAGGGCTGGGGTTGTGGCTCAGTGGTAGAGCACTTGCCTCACATGTGTGAGACACTGGGTTCGATTCTCAGCACCACATATAAATAAATGAATAAAATAAAGGTCCATCAACAACTAAAAAAATTTTTTTTAATTGCTATGGATGAAAACCCTACAGATTAATTATCTTGTTTATATGCCAATTGTAGGATGTCCCACTTAAAATAGAGAAATTCTAGAAACTACCAACAGAGAAACACAGATTGAATTAGGGCAGACGTGAATAACATTAAGCCACACAACCCCGAAAGGGTATATAAAGTTGCATACCCTCTAACCAGCATAATGCTGATTCTCATTAGTATTTGGCATACTCACCAGGGCCCATGGGATAGGGAATTAACAAATCACAAAGGAAACTTGAAATTGTTATTTTTTGCAGCTGTTTTGATTTTTGCCCATCATCAAAGGATGCCATAAATATGGATCTCCGAATGAATTGAATCACAAGTATTATTTCTAAAATCTAGTCACATCCATATAACACCAATGAATTATTGAGTAGAAATATAAACAAACCACTCCACTGAACTTGACAAAATATATGTGCTTGAGACACTGTCAGAACACATGACAAGGCATTTTCAGCAAGATTCGATCTGTCCTGGACTGATTCTCTAGCTTTGCATATTTGTGAAATAAAAGCAATCTGAATTGTCTATATTACCTATAGGTTCATAAAAGGAAACCTCATCTATCATTGGATGTTCCATGTTCCAAGCAGATTAGCTTGCCTGTGTTGCTGCAGGTACTGGCACTGATAGGACTAAGAGGCTCTGCTGCCTCCAAATTAGTAGAGGCATTCAGAGAAGTAACCAGGAAATGACTTTCACGATATTGTTGGTAACAGCAATACAGTTCAATTTTTTTCCTTTACTTCTGACCTATACATTTTTAAATTATGATTATTAAAAAATCACTCTATAATGTTTCCATTTATCCCCAAATATAACACAATAAAGTTTTTGAGAAATAGTTAAATCCTTAGTAAAATATATTATCAGTGTATAATTATTATCTATTTAGAAAAAGATAAAAATAAGTTTATACTGACTTTATATAACTAATAAATTCTCAAAAAATTTGTTTTCAAATTCAATTTTCCAATTGGTCTTTAAGATGATTTCAGGGTTGCGATTTATATAGTAGATTGTCACCGGCGGTGTTATGAACTAATTAAGGACACAGTAAGTCTTCCAAAATTACCTGAAAAACAAATGTGTGTATGTGTGTTTTTTTTTACTATAACATTATTAAGAAAGTTCCACTCAAAATGATGTGGCAATATAACATGTGAAGTAGTAGAAATCTGATGATAAGAAAGAGGCTTTATAGTGTTCAGATAACAAATAGTTATTTTTTAGACATAATCCCAATAACAACTTTGGTGCCCATCTTGACCATTCGCCTGGAGGTCATCTCAGTCTAGCTTCCTAAAATAATGAGGCCAAAACAGGGAAACACTATTATGATGCATTTGAAATGACAGGAAAAAAATTTCAAACCACTTAATTATAATATGATTGACATATAAAAAGCTGTGTATATTCAATGTATGCAACTCAACAAATTATTGGTATACCCCTGTGAAACCATCACCACCATCAAAGCCATAAACACATCTCAAAGTTTCCTCTTGCCTCCTTTACCAGAATTAGCATGTGTGTCTTTATGTGTACATGCATGTGTTAAGAACTCTTAATATAGAAAAATGTCATTGCAACTTCAACTAATGGGACCAAGATTTGTTCTGACCAGGGAAACCTGTTATTTTTGTAAAGAAGTCTAGGGTGATTATAAGAAATGAACCTTCCCCAAATGAAATTTTAAATATCTCTTATTTCTTTTAACATTGTTTTTCTTTCTCTACTGGTGGCTGAAACAAAATATGTCTTTAGCTTTTATTTACCTACTTAAAACTTTAAAAGAAAATACTTAAAAGATGAACATAGGGTAAATAGAAGAAATCAACACAGAAGAATGCCAATCTTGACCTTTATCCAGGTTTTAGAAACAAAATTCACAGAATTAATTGTGAGAAGCAGGATGACACGGGGCAGAATTTAATACGTGGAGTTAACAGTTCTACTATAAATTGTTTAACTTGGAGCAAGGGTCAAACCACCCAAGACACATTCCATGCAAGTAGATAATTTAGCACCTTCCTGAGGTAATATACTTTAAATATCCGTTTAACATTTATTAAGGTAAGAATCTGAAATTACTATCCAGAGAAATAGGGCTATGGGTAGCAGAGTTCCAATTTGCCACTTCCCACTTAGGAAAGCTGACGTCCTATAGTTAAGTCAGCCCATCTTTTCTGAGGACAATTAGGTGACCACATGTTGTTACTGGATACTGTGACGTGATTCCTCATAAAAAATCCAAGTGGATTCTCTCGTAATTAAGCAAACATAAAAATGTCCCTGAAAAAAGTTATGAATAATTTAATTTCATTCACCTTGTTTCATAAATTTTTAGATCCCCTTCTTTGTTAGTGCCAGTATGAATGGCCTTAAGTCAATGGGAAAAATCTATCACAGGATGCTGGATTCCTTACCTGCCCAGTCTCTCCAGTAAGTTCTCATCGGTGATTTTAAATTGCTCCAGTGATAGCAAACACACCATTTCCTGAGACTGTTATTATATTTTATATTTATATAACTTTACTATTCTTAAAATTCTTCCTTTGGCTAAGTTGGAATATACTGCTCAATGACTTTCAAATAGTGATTCTATCTTTGCCCTGTGGTAGAATAGAGAAACTGGGGTTCCTCTTCCATGCCATGGCTCAGGAATATTTGAAGATGGCCATGGTGCACCCTCCGAGGTTCACTCTCACTTCCCTCAACTATTATTCTGCACATGAACAGATTCTCAATCACTACCCTGGTCATTGTCTTCTAGCTCTTCTGTCACATTCTGTTTGGCTCTTTATGTCACTTGAAGATTTTCAACTGAAGTTGACCCAGAGTCTTTTTAACTAAGTGCATGTGGGACAACATTAAAATGAAAGCTCAAAACCACCAAGCCAATCCTCCAGCATCACCTAAATGTATCCTCGGGCTGGAGATGTGGCTCAAGCGGTGGCGCGCTCGCCTGGCATGCGTGCGGCCCGGGTTCGATCCTCAGCACCACATACAAAAAACAAAAGATGTTGTGACCGCCGATGACTAAAAAATAAATAAATAAATAAATGTATCCTCAACTTTTAGGTCCTGGATTTCAACAGTGATGGAGATGTGCAAGTTAATTTTAGCTCTTTGTTCTGTCAAATGAAGCTTATTCAGAAGGAAGCTAAGTCATCTCTGGAAATAACTCTCAAGTCACTGTGAAATTTCAATTCTGTTAATACACATATAAAGTTTGATTTATGTTCACATTTTCAGGAACGTACTGATTATACAAAAATATGTACAATTGTAGTCAGCTTATTGTGAACTCCCATTAACCTAGACATTGAGGAGGACTCCCTCATCCAAGCATACATTTACTTATCCCTTGCATTCCAAATATGTATTCAGCATGTACTATATGTTGGGCACTGTTCTGAGCACTTACAACAATGTGCTAAAAAACGGTGGAGTTTTAAAGTAGGATAGACCGTACATAGACAGGCAAAAAGGGATATCCCCATGCTGCCGTGAAAAGATAACAAGAAACTTACTAAGGGTGGTTAGAGAAGGTTTCTCTAGAGTGACTATCTTTAATCCAAGGGCTTAGTGTGAAGGGAAAAGATTTTTCCAGGCAAAGGAAGTTGAAAAGAGGTGAGTAATTTTGAGAAATAGGAAGTGTGGCTGGAGCTGAGTCCCTAACACTAGAGAGACAAGAAGGGCTTCAAACATCATAGCAGGGAGTTTAGCTTGAAGTCTATGTCTGGTAGAAAATCTCTGGAAGGATAGAGGCAATTTGTGTTTTTTAAATGATCACTTTGGCAGCTAAGTAGATCAGGGATTAGAAAGGGGGGAAGAGGAGAGAAAAATGCAAATCTTATATCTCTAAAAGAGATAATAAAGCTTAGACTCTTCCAGAAACACACATACAACCTTGGAGAGCCATTTCAAAATTATGCATGACTACTTATGGAGCATTTGATATGTATGTGCCAGATAGTGTCATCAAGTGTGAGCCCTACAGATGTCATTCCATAGAATACCCACAGAGGAACCTAATGAAGTGTATGTAACCGTTCTCAATTTAGAAACAAGAAACTGAGGATCAGCAAACATCCAGCACCCTGTAACGGGCCATTGGCAGAGCTCTGGTTTGAATCTGGCTTCATCTGCCGCCAAACTATCAATTGCATTCTCTGCACTTGCCAGATTACATTCTTTACTCTCCTATGAACATGTATAATATACAATTTTGGTGAAAACATAGCACTTTTGAGGCTGCTCTTTGAGGAAACTCATTCAATCTTCAATGCAAACCTAGGTATTGAGTGAACCAAGGAAATGATCTTGTAGTTCCTAGGTTTGGGATATAACCTTCAGTCTCTGGCCATCTGGCTAGCTAAAGCATTTTTATTTCACTGTCCTTTGTCTACTGTCTATTGTCCTTAAGAATTCCTCCTAAAGAGCTAGTGGCAATTCAGTACTCCCAAGGGCAAAAGAAAAAAAAAAAATCATAGCCAACATGTCAAGTTCCTAATTTAAAGCCATCATTTCATGATCCTGGAGCTTTTCTCTGTAAAATATGAATGGAGTGATGACAAATCAGCAGGGTTTCCTAAGAGTCCTGGAAACCAAGCCAGGAATGGGCTTTCCAGGCCAAATGAGCACCCTCTCAGCTCTGATAAAATCACAAGCCCAGCATTTAAACAAAATGGGAAAAAGTAATGGGCACACGTCAAAAGCGTGTGACTGCAATACCTGCCTCCTTTTGCAAAGAGAGGCTTTACTTGTACTCTGTGTGTCAAAAAGCCATCTCTATGCTCTGTTGTTATTCTTCAGGCTGAAAAATTGTCAATTTTTTCCTAGGTACTAAATGCTGATTTTTTTGTAATGTTTCATTTATGTATTAATTTATGTATTAATTCTGAAGAAAAAAAACTTGCACACACAGTAAATTAAAATTTTAACTTTTGTAAGAACAATTACTTTCTTATACTAATTTTACTGGATTTTTTCATTTTTTTATTAGTTGCACATGACAATACAATGATCTTGACATGTCATACATTTGAATCCAAATGGGTATAATTTCTCATTTTTCTGAGTGTACAGGTTGCAGAATCACATTGGTTATACAGACATGTATATACATACAGCAATACTAGTGTCTATTTTATTCTGCTGCCCTTCCTATCCCTCCTCCCCCTCCTTATTCCCCCCTACTCTCCCCTCCCATACTTCTCTCTACCCAATCTAATGTGACACATTTCTTTTTTCCCCCTCACATCATCCTACGTGTATTTTGTATAACGATGAGGGTGTCTTTCCATCTTCCGTGCAATTCCCCTTCTCCCTCCCTTTCCCTCCTACCTCTCTTCCTTATCTAGAGGCAATTTTCTTCTCATGCTCTTCCTCCGTACCACATTTTGAGTCACCCCCCTTATATCAAAGAAGACATTCAGCATTTGTTTTTTAGGGATTAGCTAACTTCACTTAGCATAATCTGCTCTAATGCCATCCATTTCCCTGCAAATGCCATGATTTTGTTATTTTTTAGTGCTGAGTAATATTCCATTGTGTATAAATGCCACTTTTTTTTATCCATTCATCTATTGAAGGGCATCTAGGTTGGTTCCACAGTCTAGCTATTGTGAATTGTGCTGCTATGAACATTGATGTAGCTGTGTCCGTGTAGTATGCTCTTTTTAGGTCTTTTGGGTATAGTCCGAGAAGAGGAATAGCTGGGTCAAATGGTGGTTCCATTCCCAGCTTTCCAAGGAATCTCCATACTGATTTCCAAATTGGCTGCACCAATTTGCAGTCCCACCAGCAATGTAAAGTGTACCTTTTTCCCCACATCCTCGCCAGCACTTGTTATTGTTTGACTTCATAATTTCAAAATGAAATTGAATCCCTTTCTCTCACTATGCACAAAAGTTAACTCAAAATGGATCAAGGAGCTAGGAATCAAACCAGAGACTCTATGTCTAATAGAAGAAAAAGTTGGCCCTAATTTCCATCTCATGGGGTCGGGCTCCAAATTCCTTAATAGGACACCTATAGCACAAGAGTTAAAATCAAGAATCAACAAATGGGATGTATTCGAACTAAAAAGTTTTTTTCTCAGTAAGAGAAATAATAAGTGAGGTAAATAGGGAGCCTACAACCTGGGAACAAATTTTTACTCCTCACACTTCAGATAGAGCTCTAATCTCCAGAGTATATAAAGAACTCAAAAAAATTAAATAACAAAAAAACAAGTAACCCAATCAACAAATGGGCCAAGGATCTGAACAGACACTTCTCAGAGGAGGACATACAATCAATCAACAATTACATGAAAAAATGCTCACCATCTCTAGTAGTCAGAGACATGCAAATTAAAACTACTCTAAGATACCATCTCACTCCAGTTAGAATGGCAGCCATTATGAAGTCAAACTTGCTGATATTTTTAAGCTATCCCTCCTAACCCACATATTTTTTATGGCCACCCAAATATTCATCAGTTAAATTTTTATATTTTGGGATAGAATTCATATTATACTCCAATTAGCCTGGGTTATTTATTTATTAAATGTATTTATTAAAAGCAACAACAGTGTAAAGTAAAAACTGTTCAACTTCATTGTTAGAATATATAATATAGCTAATGAGTATCTGAGGTCTCAAAGGATTTGGGCTAAAAACTACACCATTTATACATCCCACTATAGTCCTTTTAAATTAAATTCTAAATGTTATTAAGTAGCTATTTTCTCTAGCATGGAATATAAGCACCCTTCCATTATTTGAACAGTAGAAGAAGCTAATTAGTAAAATATGTAAAATTCAAAATAGTGAAATATAAGAAAAATGTTTTACCTTGTAATTATTTTCAACAATGCCTTTTACTTTTTTGAACTTATTGTGCTTATTAAATTAGGTTGCAGATCCCATGTGTGCAATATATGACAGCAGGAAGGAGTGGTTGAAAGTACAATTATAAAACTAAACATAATAAAAAATGTAATAATAAAAACAGGATAAGTCCCCAAAGGACACTTGAAAACTAACTGTAAATTATTATTCATTGTAACAGAAAATGAAAAACTCTTATATGAACCAGGTCAGGGGAAAAACAAATTTGGGGTACTAAAAGTGCCCTGAAAATTATGAGTAAAATTAAGAGATTGAACTATAATAGAAAGGATGATCAAAATGGATATAGAGACTTCTGAAAGCTGAAAGTACTCTCATCTTGCCTTATTTTTGAGCATACAAATAATTTCACTTAAATCACTCTGAAATTAAGAAGTGAGAAAGTAAGAGAAATTAAGGCAGAGTGATTTAAGTGACATTATTTGAAATTTGGCAGAAATAGAACTAGAATCCAGTTCCATCGGCCTTTGGTATTCTAATTTCTTTTAAACCATATATTCTCCTACATTTTTGTAATCCTTTGATATTTACCATATATTCTGGATACATTTTTATGTTCCCTCATTTCATTAATACTACATGTCCTGTTTAATACATCATCCTATAATTATTGCTGATTTTTTTTTTTTTTTGCAGTCTTGGGGATTGAGCCCAGCACCATTATAACAGCTATGTTCCCCACCCACTTTACTGAGCTCTTATTTTAATCCTCATATTAATTTTGTAAAGTACAACTGTCATTTAATAGACAAGAAAGCTGTGACCATGATTTCATTGGCTTACTTTCTCAATCACTGCAGCATGTTGATTGGTGGCCCTCCAATAGATGCCATGCCCTGACTCCTGGAACCTGTGACTGTGGCCTTATTTGGAAAAGGGTCTTCACCGTTGTAGTTAAAGATCTTGAAACAAGGATGATCTTGGATTTTCCGGGTTGGCCCTAACGTCACTTATAAGGTTCAAAGTCAGAACAGCAGGAGACATAAGCTCAGAGGCTATGTAAAGATGGAGGCAGATACTGAAGTGACATGATCACAAGTCAAAGAATTGAAGCCACCAGAAACTGGTAAAGAATAATTCTCCCCCAGAGCCCTAGGAAAGAGCAGACTTTGGACTCCTAGTCTCCAGAACTGTAAGGGGATAAATTTCTGTTGCTTGAGCTGTGCAGCTTGTAGTAATGTGTTACAGCAGCCCTGAGAAACCAATGCAATTATCTTTTGTATTGCCATTGTCTCAGAACAGAAAGGGCCTCTTTACTGTCTTTCCATTTTGTGTTTTTGTTTATTTTTATTTTTTGTGATGCTGGTGATTGAACCCAGGTACAATACTAAGCAAAGGCTTTACTGCCGAGCCACATCCCTGGGCTGACCACCCCATATTTTAACTTATGAGAAAGACCTAACCACATTTCTCTCTGTGTGTTCCATGAAGGCACCCTCTGCAGCCAGTTCCTTACCATGAAATGTTTCCCTGAATGATGTGTCTAATAATAGTTCTTTTCTTCTACAATTCAGAATCGCGGCTTTTATCCTCTCTCAAAGCAATGGCAACCCATGCTTTTTGCAGTTAAAATAATATATGCCTTTCCCCTATTCCCAGCATATTTTACACACTAATTAAATTAGTACAAATAACATGAAACCTATTTGCACTTGAAAATGCAACTTATTCTTATATTACTACTCTGAAAACTTCCTAACACTTTAATCCAGGAAATAATTGATGTTGTACGTGAACATACATTTAACACATGCTGTGAACATTTTTTTTAAAACTATACTTGGTGTTTCAAATAGTCCATGGCTCCTTTTTATTGATTTATTCTGATTGAAAATTATTTATTATCCTATTTAACATTATGCTGAATTATCTCTTTGTCCCTCCACATCTGTCTACTCTTCATACTCTCTATCCTGCAGAGGGTTCTCATGATGATAAGAATCATCCGGAATTTCACCCATACTTGACTTAGATTATTTAGATGATAAGATTTAGGACTTTGGAGTTTATGATATTTAAATTAGATTTTGGATCTTATCCACGGCACACAGATCAGTTGTGTCCCCTTCTGTCCTCTTGTTGAGCCTGAATTCAGTAGGTTAGAGGCACTGTCAGGAGAGAGAGGTCAGGGTATTTGTTCCTTCTTTTCTCTCCCTGCAGGACTGAAGGGCATTCAATGGCTGTGCTCCTCTGCCCAGGGACATCACCTGGACAGTTGGAGACCCCCAACCCTATGTGTTGACATTGTTTCGAGAGAGGATGCCTTTATGGCACACAGACAGAGAAAACTTGGTTAGGCCTGTCTCATAAGTTAAAATATGGGACAGTCAGCCCAGGGATGTGGCTCTGTGGTAAAGCATTTGCCTAGTGTTGTCCCTGGGTTCAGTCACCAGCATCACAAAAATACAAAGGTGCTGCTAGCCCTTTCTGCTCTTCCAGCCTTGGGTGGTGGAACTGCATCTCCCTATCAACAGAACCTGGTACTTCCTAGCACTGTTTATTCTATTTGTTCTGTCCACGCTGCCACAGTCTTTTCAATAAACTCTTCTAGTGACCCCTTTGGGTGTGTTGTCTGTCTCCTGCCTGACCATCACTGCAACAGCATTTGAGTATCCTCTGACAGCATCAACCTACACACTGAATACATATTTCTCACTGAATAAGATTATTCTGGGTTTACCAAACCCTTACCAACTTCAGAGAATTACGACTGGTTGTGACAATTATGGGTCTTTTTCTCCTCTAAAAGTAACAAAAACAAAAGGCGGTAGCATAGGATAATTTTGTTCCTCTTGGGCACTTTGAAATAGTAGCTTGATAAACAATAGCAATAACAAATTTAATTTTGATTAATAACTGGATTCTTATCACTGAATGATTTTGGTTTCAAAATACCTGTCATCTCCATCAATGATGCAAAAGTAACAAAAAGTAACAAAAACGAAAGGCAGTAACATAGGACAATTTTGTTCCTCTTGGGCACTTTGAAATAGTAGCTTGATAAACAATAGCAATAACAAATTTAATTTTGATTAATAACTGGATTCTTATCACTGAATGATTTTGGTTTCAAAATACCTGTCATCTCCATCAATGATGCATTCAGGGAAGGCGAGGCTACAGCCAAATAACATGATGTGCTGGTAGCAATTGAGACGATGGAGGTACGTGAAGAACTTGATGAACTTCTCCATTTTCATGTTATTGATAACTGAGATGAGAGGTGTCATTGTGTTATGATAAGGCAGCATCTGACATTGGCTGTGGGTGATGTTCATGCAGGCACCTGAGAAGTGGAGATAATTATATTTAGAAGTAGACACATCAGAAATACATGTTTACAAATTGATTTGCTGTGACAGGTTACTGTGCTCAAAAGAAAAAGTATATTCTACAAATAATTATTATAGTAAAAATTGTTATAGATAGAATACCATGTACACATATAAGTATGTGTAGTATATAGATATGATATGGAATCAACCTATTAATATTGATAGAAGTAGAGCAATTATTTCCTGGGCAAATAGCTGTGGGATCACAGCTGGCCAGGACAAAAATCTATCAAACAAATTTTAAACATGCTTATCTGATGACACTACAATATCATTTCTAGAAACTCACCCTAAGTAAATCATCATGTAGATTTATCTGCAGGATCTTCATCTCTGCATAGTTTACTATTTTTAAAGAGAGAAATCTATCTAAATATTCAACAAATGGAATTGGTTTAAAACATTATGGAATGAACAACAATATTTTATGAAATATAAATGCTTTAGAAGAATAACTACACAGTGATGCTCATAATGTCATGAATAAAATCAGCAAGTCACAAAACCATCTGTATACCGTGATCTTGTTTCTGAAAACACACAATTATACAAGGATTTGCAATCCTCCCTATATCACAATTCAGGATCAGCTCAGAGCCTCTGACTTCATTTTCTTACATAGCCAGTTCTTCTGAGCACAATAACAGTCATGGACTTTCCATTTCTTTCATTCCAGAAACTCACCTGGTGGATCCAATATAAACTAAAATGTTGACATGGGTCTCTGGGATGGAATTTTAGGAGCCTTATATTTTTCTTTAATTCTAGAGTCTCTTATTGATTCATATGAAGATGTATTGTTTTTATTTTTTTCCAAATGATATAATCAAAATTAAATTTGTTATTGCTTTTGTTTATCAAGCTACTATTTAAACACAGAATCTTTAGGCTTTAAACATACAGTCAAAGAATTAATCATATTTTGAGGGAGGGAAAAATTAGAAGGGAAAGTTCAATAAGAATGGGAACAACTCTTCTGATTGCTCAGAGAGAACTTGAAGAAAATGTTCTCTCCAAACATAAGGCTAACTCCACTTTAATAAAAACAATATTGAAAATAAGGTGGTATCTTTGATAATATGGCCAAACATGTACATCTGTAAGACAAAATAAATGCTGTCCAAAATAGCAGGATTTCCTTCCCTTTCTGCCTCACTCATTCAAACAGGTCACTTTACAGTCTACTTCTGACCCTTTCCTTATCTACTAGGTCTTCTACTATACAACATTTCCAATCTCACTTTTCTTTCACACTGCTCCAAAAACCTTTAAAGACCTGTAGGAAGTCTTTCCCCTGAATGACCAAATTGTAGCCATCAGATCAAAGAGTCTCATACTTCATGAAAAGATACAATTCCCCATTGTTGGATAATTTTCATTGATCACCCACAAAGTGTTGAGCTCAGTGGGACAAGATCAAAACATGGTTTCCACTTTCAAAGGCAAAACCAACGACATGTGGAATTTTTCTCTGCACCAGATCTTAGACAAGACAAAGCAAAGAACTTAGGGACAAGACCCTTTCTTGTACCTCACCAAATTCAAAATATAAAATGAGACAAAAGAAAATTACAAGGAAATTTTCAAATGAAAATAACACAAATAGAGGTATACATAAATTCAGTTTACCATAAGGGCTGAGGTAGAGTAATCTGGGCAGGTTTCATGAAGATGATGCTCAAATTGTTCAGAAAGGAAAGTTAAGCAGATGTCAGTGTGAAAGAGCATTATGGGCCGAGAAGAGGATACACAGGCAGCAGACTCAAAAATGCCACACTGTGTACACTGTGCTACAAAAACAGAAGTTTGCTTATAAGACACAAAAGTAAGTTTTTCTCTATTAAAAGCATGCACTCATTTTCATAAAATCAGACTTGAAAAGACATTTATTGAAAATCAACCTTGTGCTGGGCACCAAAACAGGCACTCAGATTCTCTCGTTCACAATTATCTTAATTTCACAATTCAGTGAAGTGATATTATATTGATGTTATACATGAGAAAACTCAATTTCAGAAAACCGCCTGGGGGTACTTAGCTATCGAGAGCAAATTCTAGAAATAAAAACCTCTGTCTTCTGAGTAACTTACATCTGGAGGCAACAAGCTAATGTAAAGAGCGTGATTATTTTACAAATAGTTTTTAAAGAGGATAATTATTAATGGCCCATGAAAGGAAGAGGCTAAAATTCATATAATATCACAAGGTTGGTGTATGAGTTCATTTTCTGTTTCTAATAATACAATCCCACAGACCGGGTAATTGGAAAGAAGATAGCTTTGGCTTATGGTTCTAGAGATGCAAGAGTGAGGGGCCACATTGGGTAAGAGCATTCTTGCTGGTGGGAAACTGCAGAGTTCTGGGACAGCTTGGAGCATCATGTGGCAGAACAGCTTGTGAGCTCAGGGCTTTCTTCCTCTTCCTATGTAGCCACTATTTGCATCATGGGAACCTCACATAGCCTCATTTAATCCTTAATACCTTCCGAAGGCCTCACCTTCATATACCATTAGAATATGACTTTGAGGGTCCAGTTTCCAATACATGAAATTTGAGGGACACATGCAAACCACACAGTGTATCTATATTAATATGTAATATGCCCATATATACTCTACATAATTTGTTTTAATGACATTGTTTTCTTTAGAAATTATCAATTTTAAAATCTGTACACTTGAGCCCAGATCACATTTGAAGCAATTAGATGACCCCAAGCTCATGCTCCTCACCTAGACAAAAGAAAACATTGAATATTGATAGATCATTTGAAAAACACAAGATAGAAAAATTATAATTTGGTCAGCTACAATACATCCATGGCACTATGAATTGCACAAAAGGAAAAAAAATATTTCCCTCTATATTTCTCTCTAATAGCTAATTCCCCTGGGAAGAGAGAATCTATACTCAGGAAAAGTAATATAAAATCCTAAATCTCAGAAGTCTTAAAATAATTGGTAAAAGACAAATAATAATGTATTATATTTGTGTAATGGTTTTCCAAAGTATGATCAAATTATAAATTTTAATCCTAAGAATATAACACATATTTTCTCATAATACATAAAGAAACTAATGCTCTCATAGGTAGGTAGAAAGACAATGGATGGAGAGAAAAATGGATGAGCAAACAAATACCTAAAAAGACCAAAAAAAAGTGATTTAAGAGAAACACAAGGTCAACAGCAGAAGTGAGACTGTTGTTCAGGTCCTCATAACATTCTTCTTCCTCAACCACAGTTGTCAATAGCACAGCAAACACTGAAGAAATCCCCAAGAGCAGAATTTAATGCTGGGTAGATGATGAAGAAAGATTAAATAAAAAAGAAGAACTCATTTTGTTGTTGAAAATTTTAAAAGGTCTGGATTAGCAGAGGTATATAAAAGGAGAAAAATAAAAATTTAAAGATTGAGAATAAACGCATGTAACAAAGAAAGATTATAAAATTTCAGTCTGGGCTGAAGTGTTCACCAAACTTACCTAATAATTTGCTCATAGCCAACAAATATAAAAGAGAATTACTTCTAAGACTCTGGACTTCAAACTTTTTATATTCAGGTAATTATGTCAGTATCCTATTACCCCTCTCACTCAGCATGTGGGTCAAATTATTTTTTCCTAGAACATTCCATTGTATTTGAGACATGTAATTCTGCTATTGTATGTAGATACATTCTTACCAGAAGAAATGAGTTTCACAAGCCAGCTACATGCTGTGCACCATGGAAAGTCACTTCTCCCTGAGGAAGGGGAAGGCACTATTGAAAATAGGCTCATTTGCTGTTGTTTCTCAATAAACTTTGTTTTCTTAGGGACGAAGAAACAAGGGGATCATTTTTCTTCACTAAGAACTTACTACTGAGTCTAATAGAAATTAGAGAGCAGGGCTGATATACAAGAAGATGTATAACTAACCAAAATGTTCCTATAGACATCATTATTTAATGAACTGTTCTAAAGAACAGTTACGCCAAGTTGGGAACTAGAGAAGAGAATCTAAAAACAGGTCTGGAAAACAAAATTGCTTCTTTGATGCAATATACTTTTGGTTAGTTCTAGTCTGGTCTGGTTTGGACTGGTTTTCAATGCTGGGGGTCAAACCCAGGACCTCCTCATGTGTGCTAGGCAAGCACTGCATTACTGAGCCACATCCCCAGACACCAATGCAGTGTACTTCTAGTAAGATAGAAATATTTATTCTTATTAGTGACTCAATTCTAAAGCTCCATTGCTAGTAAGACATGATTTAATCACAAATTTTCAGAGTACTCATTGATAAAAAGACAGGTCTACAATTTGAGAAAAAAAAATACAAAAACAAAGTGCTGCTGAAAGTTGTTTTAGTGATTTATTTTGTTTTGTTTTCATAACCTGACTCGATGGCTTTCTGGATGAAATTTGGACTTTCCCTGCTCATACTTCATTGTGAATACTTCTAGATACTAGAATCAGGAAGCAAACATGGGCCTTTGTAGGAATTTTCCTTATGCTCAATTGGAAATTATGATGTTTTGTTCTAACTTTTAGAATTAAATAATATGAATTTTTAAAAATCTTACTAATTTTAAAAGCAGAATTAAGATTAGTTAACTTTTCGAAACTAACATAGACTTCATCAACAGTCCTGAGTAATCTTAAATGATGATCCCCATAACTAGACAGGCCTAGGGTGGGGATGCAGATCCTCTTACTAGACATTTCTGCACTGAGTTTTTATATTAATGATTTTTGTTACTCACATTCTCTATTTTTCTTAATTACAAACGATCTCACTTTAAATCTGTGCAATATGGCAAATATTGAATTGAATAGCATTTATTTCAACAGAGGGGTTTTTAATTTCTTAAAATCAAATAAAATATTGCTTTTTAAATATAAGCAAAACTCTATCTAAACCATAATGATTAGAATACATAGTAGCATTATTTGATAGAAAAGAATCAAACCAAACAATAATGAAAAATCAACTTTCTAAAGTACTTTGATACCGTTTGCCTAATATTTTAACAGGAACCCTTGGTAACCTTTCTGACTTCCTTTACAATATCGTGTATTTCATTAACTGTCTACTAGAATGGATTCCACTGTGCCAGAAGGTGACATTTTATCAGAGCACAATTGATTTGCCCTAATTTACCTAAACCGACTCCTTTTAACTCATGGATTTACTTCATAGTTCTCCCTTGTGGACGCCTCTCCATTTGTTTGTTCTACTTCCAGATCCTAAGGATGCAATGAGATTGTAAAGCAGAGTTTTTGCAGACAGCCACTTTTAGTGGTTTGGGAAAAAAATAGTCATGAGGGGGTTGGCCTTCTTCCCAAATGTCTCTTTTCTATTCCTCTCATCTAGTCTCATTAATTTTGGTTTTGGTTCCCATATGATATCCTTTATTACAACCTCTTTAGTTTACATCCTTTTTCTGGTTATGCTATTTTGAACCGTCTCACATCACCCCTTTTGTCTCTATACTTTTGTCGTCAGTATTTACTTTTGTTCTCAGCCCTTTCACATACTCATTTGCTCATTTGCCCTCCTTATAAGCTATTATCTCTGTTTCACAGCTGAGGAAACAAGGTTAAGTGATTTCCCCCAAGGTCCACACAGCTAGTGAATGGCAACGCTGGGATTTAACTCATCTCACCCCAAGTCCAAGTCTCCTTTCACCAACAGCTGCCAAGCGTCATAGTTAAAGGCATCTTCTCACCTGGGTTTATGCTGTTACTCAGTGAGGGGACCCTGAGTCCCGCAGAGGCAGGAGGGGCCTTGCTCACAGTTCGCCCAATAGACTTCTATTGAGCTCCTGCTATGTGCCAAGAAAAAATGATATTCTAGCAACAAAGCAAACGATACTAAGCAAAATAAAACACATGCCCTTATGGAGCTTATGGTCTAATAAAACACACACACACACACACATACACACAAGTAATAAATATTGTCCAACATACATGATTATACACACAGTCATAGTCCCAATGCTCTGAAATACCCAAGGGAGCAGATACGCCTTCATAAAGGAAGACTAACATCACAATAAGTTTATTATTATTAGGTCTGCACAAAGACTATGAGCTTTGTGAAAATTGTCAGAATCAAATTGGAGTCACTGTGTCAACCCTACAATAGATAAATAAATCTGGGAGGTTATAAAGGGAGAGTTCTCACGCATGACTGCTTGGTAAGAGTGACTCTCATGAAAGACTGCCACAAACACCACCTAGCACAAAGGTCATCACAATCTCACACAAAAATACTTCTGTAAAGATTTCCACCCAATGACTGCTGTCTCCACTTGGACTGCTGTCACCTTTGCTGTTGCTCCTTCTACCCAGGCAATATTGTTTAAAAATATCTTATATAACCCTTGTTTCACCACAAAAGGTTTCCCCTTGCCTCAGCTTCTTTGAATATGCACAGTTTGCTGTGGAGGGCATATTCCCATTGTGATGCTCTGCTATTCACAAATAAATTTAATTAATCTTTGGAAAGTCTCCCTTTGATTTTTATTCAGATTGACAATATTAAAAGTAAATTCCTCTTTTAAGAAATATACCAGAACTAAATATTCAAGCAGCCTAAATATTGTAAAAGTATAATGCTAAACACCAATTTGACCCAGCCAGTGGGCTTTTCATTAAGTCATATTCATGCTCAGATATATTGCTTGTTGCATCCTGTCTTTATTGTTCCTATTATAATATTGAAGTTGTCATCATTTCATATTTTATGAGATTTATAGTCATGAAACAAAAACATCAAAGGGAAGCAACTCCCTTTTCTTCACTAGAATATTCAGAGCAGCTAAACTACCCTATGTGGATCCAGGGAGCCACAGCAGAGGCCTGACTTCAGAAAACTGGCCTTTTCTGAGGACAGCAAATGTTTCCATATGCATCTCATTTTAAAATGCTCCTGCATAAATCATCTTCTTTTCTTTGTGCCACAGCATTAGCACTACCTAATTCAGATCAAACTTACCTGGAGATATAGTTTCTCTTATTAAATCCATTGTAAACTGAAAATATCATTAAATCAAAAATTATAATTAAATATACCTAACCCAGCAACACAGTACACTGTAGAGTACCAGGTGTTTACCCATGATTGTGTGGCTGACTGGGAGCTAAGGCTGACCGCCACTGCCCAGCATAATGAGAGAACATAATGAGAGCACATTGCTGAACTTGGAAAATATCAAAATTCAAAGTATAGTTTATACTGAATGCCTATCAGGTTCACATCACAATACAGTCAGAAAGTCTTTAGTCAAATCATCATAAGTTGGGGACCATCTGCATTTTCTTGTTTAGTTGTTTGTTTATTCCCATTTACTCAGTTGCTTTAGCATAAGTCTCCACTATGGTGGACCAAAAAAAGGAAGATGTGCCTACAAACTGTAAAGGCTGGAGAAAGATCAATAGATGAGTACCATACACTAGACTGCTGCAAGGAGGTCTGCGGAGACAGTGGATATAACCATAGAAGCAAACTCTGTAAACTTTTACAGCTAAGTAAAAGCAAGCTCCTCTAGAACTGAGAAACAGTAGCCAAGAGACCACAATCAAGCCTGGCTCTGAGGTCCAGCCTGACCATGCAAAGGCTGCGTGATCTCAACCTCTCAAAGTAGCTTAATCAGTAAAGTAGAAATAATAAAAATGCTAGTCATGGGCTGGGGTTGTGGCTCAGAGGGTGGTGCTCACCTAGCATGCATGAGGCGCTGGGTTCAATACTCAACACCACATAAAAATAAAATAAAGGTATTTTGTCCACTTACAACTAAAATATAAATATTTAAAAAATGCTAGTCATACAGTTGTGAGGACCGAGTTCATCAGGAAGGGAAAGAGCTCCAGACAATGTCTTTATTCCACTGATGCTCAACTGATACTTGAAGAATGAGGGACTTTCAAAAAGAAAAACTAGAGGATTCAGAGGTCAGTTTACTTTGAAGTAAAAGCTCAAATAAATCACCAGTATCTATTCAAGTTTATCTTTTAATATGAAAGATATTTTAAATTTTATTTCCATTTGTTGTTTTTATAGTGTAATAAAACTCATTTGGAGATAAGGGAATAAAGATCTTCAAGTGATCTCTAGTCTGGATGTTTGCTAGTTGCTTTATATCGTGCCTTAATCCTTCTATAATATTATTTTAAAAAGCCATTTTTATTCCTGTTTTATGAAAGATGAAACAGATTCAATGAGGGTGAGAAAAGATTCAGGTTACATAGTAAATAGAGTTGAAACTGAAGTTAAGTCTTTCTGATCCTGTAGAATATTCTTTTCCTCTGTATTCTGTCAAAAAGTCTATTTCATTTTACACATTATAAACTTATTTAATTCATGGTACAACATTTTGGTAAAACTCTTTGGATTCTAATAATAGAGTTTCTTCTTAAAGATTTGGTAAAAAACTAGATCTTTGCAAAGAAATCAATGAAACTTTTATATATACAAACAGAGATATGAAAAATTGTGCTCCATATGTGTAATAATAATTGTAATGCATTCCACTGTCATGTATTTAAAAAATAAAATCAATTAAATATTTAAAATTTAAAAATAAAAAAAACATGGGTTATGATCACAAAACTAAAGCAACATGAAAACATACGAACCCGTAAAAATCACGGATAAAGTAAGTATATAGTCAAACCAGAATATTGTAATGCTGTAGTAGTAGTATGTAAATAACTTACATTTTAACTATGAAGATTAAAAGATAAAAGCATTGAAATTATAAGAATTTTTTCTATTAATTTGCCAAGGGACATAAAATGAAAACAACGCAAATTGTGGCATTAAAAATGTAAAATGCCATTGAAACAGTTACCAGGTTAAAATAGTATGTTCAAACTGTGTTGTGTTTTAATTAAATCTTGTGGAAATCACAAAGCAAAAACCTGTACTACATACACAAGAAACATATAGTAAGGAATCAAAGCATACAATTTGAGAAAATAATCTAATTACAAAAGAAGAAATCAGGAGAAAAATAAAGGAAAAAAGAACTTACTAAACAAGAAAATAGTCAGTGGCCTATAATCATAGTGACTAGAGAAACAGAGGTAAAAGTACCACAAGTTTGAGGTCAGCCTTGGCAACTTAGCAAGACTCTTGTTACAAAAATGAATGGGGATGTAACTCAGTGGTAAAGCACCCATGGGTTCAATCTCCAGTACCAAAAAAAATTTTTTTTTACCTATTAATAGTTACCTTGACAACAAATGGATTAACTTCTCCAATAAAAAATATACAGTGGCTAAATGGATTTTAAAAAATTTAAAAACGAGACCCAACTGTACAAGAGACTCATTTCGCTCATTTCATTAAGTATATACATAGTTTGAAAGTAAAGTGATGAAAACCAAGAGAAAAGGTAGCTATATTTAGATCAGGAAAAAAAAAAACATGCTTTAAGTGAAAAAAATCTTAAAAAGAGACCAAAGAAAGGTCATTATATAAAGACAATTGATAAGAAATATAATAATTGTACATATATATGCATCCAACACTAAAGCACCTAAATACAACAGATATTAATAAATCTCAACATAAAGATAGATTACAATGCAATAAGAGTAGGAGAAGAATAGGGAACTTTAGTACCCCACTTTCAATAAGGGATAGCTCTTCTAGACAGAAAACCAATGAGGAAACATTGGACCTGAACTACTATTAAGAACAAATGAACCTAATTAGACATGTACAGAACATTCCATCCAATTGCAGCAAAAAATACATTCTTCTCAAGAACATTTGGAACATTCTCTAATAAGTCACAGAATGAATATTTAAAAAAAAATTAAGAACACTGAAATCACATCAAGTATATTTTCTGACCATAATGGTATAAAATTAGAAATAAGTAACAGAGGGAATATGTAGAAATTAAACAATGTGTTCCTGAAAAAACAATGGATAAGGTAAGAAATTAAAATGATAGTTAACAAACATCTTGAGACAGATAAAAATGGGAAAACAGCATACTAAAAGCTAAAGGATGCAGTAAAGGCAACTTTATATGAGGGAAATTTATGTCAATAAATGTCTAAATAAAAAAAACTAGAGACATCACAAATAAATAACTGGACATTTAACCTCAAGAACCTAGAAAAACAAAAAGAAGAAGAAGAAACTAAGGCCAAAGTTAGTAGAAGGAAGGAAACTATAAAGATCAGAGCAGAAATAATTGAAATAGACACTATAAAAGCAATAAAATATCAGCAAAACCTAGAAGGTTTTTTTTTTGCAAGGCAAAAAAACCCTTAACTAGACTCAGGAAAAAAAAATACTCAAATAAAATCATAAATTAAAGAGAAAACATTATAATTGATACCACAGATATTCAAAGATGCTTAAGAGACTACTATGTACATTATACATGGGAAAAATTGGCAACTTGCTACCCATATACAGCCTACCAAGATTAAATCATGAAGAAACATCCAAGATATTTTTGTTCTGTTGATAATTTTGAACAGACTAATAGAAATTGCATCAGTAATAAAAAAAAGTCTTTCATGAATGAAAAGCCCAGGACCCGATGACTTCACTGCTAAATTTTACCCAACATATAAAGACCTAATACCAACCATTCTCAAACTCTTCCACAAAAAAACTATAGAAGGAATACTTTCAGAGTAACTTCAGAAGGCCAGCATTATCCTGATACCAAATCCAGACAAGGAACTAACTATAAGAAAAAAAAATTATAGACCAATGTCACTGATGAACATAGATGCAAAAATTCTCAACAAAATGCTAGCAAACCAAATTCAGCAGAAGTTTAAATCAGTCATTCACTTTGAACAATTAGAATTTATTTCTGAAATGCAAGAATGTTTTCACACATACCAAAAAAAAATCAATAAATGAGATACATCACATTAACAGAATAAAGGACAAAAGCCACTTGACCATCTCAATAGACACAGATACAGCAATAAAGCAGCAGGATACAAAACCCCATGTAAAAATCAATAGTATCTTCATATATATAGTATTTTCATACATTAACAACAAATATCAGAGAATGACATTATAGTAATTGTAAAAAAAATTAAAATACTTATGAATAAATGTAACCAAGAAGGTGAAATATTCATACCAGCCATGAAAGAAAGAAAGAAAGACACTAACAAGTGGAAAGATACCCTGTATTTGTGATTTGGAAGAATTAATCTCATAAAAATTCCATACTACCCAATGCTATCTAGAAAAATAAATGAAATCCCTATCCAAATTCCACTGACATTTTCCACAAGAATATGAAAAAGTCCTAAAACTCATGGAACCACAAATGACCCCAAATTGCCAGAACAATCTTAAGAAAGAAAAACAAAACAAAATTTAAAAAACCAGAAAATTAGAAGCACCATATTACCTGATTTGAAAATATACTACAAAGCCATGGCATTTAAAAGAGCATAACACTGGCATTAAAGCAAATACATGGACCTTGACATCATTTTTATGAAGATGCTAATATGCAAAGTAGGGAAAGGGTAGTCTCTTCAATAAACAACACTGGGAAAACTGGACAGCAATATACAGACAAATGAAAATAGACCCTTATCTTACACTATACACAGATATCAACCCATAATATATTTAAAACTCATACATAAGCTCTGAAACTTTAAAACTACTAGAAGAAAACATAGGGGGAAGCCCAATAACACAGGTATGGGCAAATGATATGTTTAATATGATCTCCAAATCAGACAAATGAGATGACATCAAACTAGAAATCTTCTGCACAACAAAGGAACCAATCAACAGGGTGAAGAGACAATCTATGGGATGGGAGAAAATATTTGTAGACCCTACATCTAATTAAGGGGTTAATTTCTAAAATATATAAAGAACTCCACTCAATAAGACAACAAATTTAAATGAGCAAAGGATTCAATGCACAGCTCTTAAAAGAAAACATACAAATGGCCAACAGATATATTAAAAGATGTTTAACATCATGAATCATCAGAGAAAAGCAAATTAAAACCAAAAGAGATATTACTTTGCACCTGTTAGAAAGGCTATTATTAAAACAATAGTCCCAAAAGGAAAAATTAACAAATGTTTGTAAAGATGTAGAGAAAATGGAACCCTTGCACACTGTTAGTAGAAACATAAATTAGTTATAGCCAGTGTGGAAGTAAGTATGGAAGTCCTTCAGAAAATTAAAAATAGAATTACTGTGTCTTTGATCCAGCAGTTCCACTATTGAATATACAAAAGATATGAAATCATTAATTGATATCTACTCTTTCATGTTCATGGCTGCACTATTCACAATAGCCAAGATTTGGAATCAACTTAAGGATACATCAATGGATAAATGGATAAACAACATGAAATACATATACACAATGGAATACTATTCAGTACTTCAAACACAGGACATCCTGTCATTTGCAACAATATGAACTAATCCAAAAGACATTACATTAAGTGAAATATGCCAGGAAAAGACTATATGATCTCACTTATATATGAAATCTAAAATAGTTGAACCAATTGAAGTGGAAAGTAGCATTTTGGTTACCAAAAGCTGAGATGGGACCAAGAGGAGAACTGGACTGTTGGTTAAAAGACACAAAATTTTAATTAGGAAGAATTGAGTTCAAAATATCTATTATACAACATGACATCTCTAGTTAACAACCATGTATTGTATACTTTCGAAATTGCTTACACAGTAGATTGTAAGTATTCTCTTCACACATAAATATTTGAGGTTAAAAAAGAAAAGAAAAAGAGATCCAAGCAATATGGCAACAGGTTTTTTCCTCATTATTTTCATATAAATAAAGCAGCCAACACTTTTCACTAGGGGAAAAACGGATTGCAAGCTCTCACCAAGTGACCATTTAGGTTGGGAATGCTTAGTGTCTATTCCTGGCTGTGGGCGAAGTCAACTCAGGTCAGAACAACATCCACTGAATTAAACAATTAAGGTCATTCTCTAGGCTAGATAATTCACACACACCCAAAAAGAAACATTTAGCCAGAACAATTTCTGGCAAACCATTGTGAAGAATACAATGTACTTAGGAACATCAGTAAGAGGGTTTCACTAAGATAAGAAGAAATACAACACCGAAGACAGGGCCTCTCTATGAAGATTCCAGCTGCTTAACTGACTGCCAACTCTGAACCCAAATATGGTAACCATTTTACTTCTCATAAGAGAAAGTTGTGTTAACAAAAGATGAATTTTCTTAATAAGTCAGTAGTGACTTTTGAAAAAAACTTTATAGACATAGTCAAGGCATAGGTAAGCCAATATCTTGCTAATTTATGCAAAAAAAAAGAGATGTAAGTACCTTGTGACCTTGTGCAATGCTGTGTAAATTATCAGAGTTAATTAAATCCTAGCTAGCTGCTTTAGCCAGGAAGAACATGAGGCTTAGGTTTATTTTCTACATAATCACATATATTCTAGACTTAACATTTTAATGCAATTCCAACTCTCCTGGTGAAGTCTTCTGGCAAACGTCAAGTTTTCACATTCTATATGGTGTGTGTGTGTGTGTGTGTGTGTGTTGTGTGTTGTTTGTGTGTGTTTACATGTGCGTGCATGTGTGGGTGGGTGTGTGTAACCAGGTCATTCTATTTTATTCATATACACACATCTATACTGCTTGGTTTTAAGATATTTAAATCACAGTTAATGGCTCATAGCCTGATGCACTCATTCATTCAACAAACACTAATGTTTTAATGTTGTAGGGAGTCAATGTTTTAATGTAAATCACTTATATTCCATAGAACTAAACAAGCTGTAACATCTCCATCTTACAGTCATTTCTCATTAATTTTTAAAATAACTACATTTTGTCCCCACAAAATCATCCATTGTAGAACAATGGAAGAATGACCAATAAAAATAATTCAATGTGTATAGTGCTTTCACATTGGTAGGACACCTTTTCCATACATAGTGTTGTAGCTCCACAGTCTGATTCAAACCTTGGCTTTACTACTCTATATTTTCTTGGCATTTAGCAAAAGTATTAAACTTCTCTACTTATCAGTTTTTTCATCTGTGAAATGGAAATACTAATATCCATGTTGTGGGGTCATTGTGATGATTAAAGCATATTTTCACAATGCCTACTGCCTAGAATGAAACAAAGAAATTTTTGATGTTACAATTGCTATTATTTTATATATAACTCACAAAAACCCTGTGAACAACACAGGACAAATATTTTTATCCATGTGATGTAGGCAGGAAAATGAAGGCAGAGACATTAAGCTTTCATTCTACCTTTTTCCTCTGGATTTCATGACACATACATTTTTAGAAGAAATAATCACTCATTTATGTTGCATCAAAATTTAAGTTCCATTAATTACTTTTTCTTACTTGTAAAATCAAATAATACTAAACATATATTTTTTTAAATATCACTATTTAAAATAGTCAGTGGAAGGTGCGCTTATAGCATGAGCAAGGCCCAGCACCTGACGTTTGCCAGAAGACAGGTTCAATCCCTAGTACTTAAAAATAAAATCAAACAGAAATTTAAAATTAGATCATATTTTATTTAGACAACATTTACTTTAATACATCTGAAAATTATTTGATTTTCATGCCAACAAGGATAAAAATCAATTCTATTATGATGAAAGTATAATAAATTGCTTAGTAGAACAATATGTTCATTGCTTATTCACAGTTAGTTTTAAACTTTGGTGCTCATGAAAGTGATGATGTTTTGATGGACTTTGCAGCCCCATGCAGTGTTACAGGAATACTATATTAAGGAACTCAAACCTTGAGTCCTAAAAGAGAGAATACTAGGGCTCACAGAGCAGAATGGCATATGAAGCTCTAGATTATAACAACTAGACATTTTTTTTCCTAATGCATTCATAAAATGCTCATTAAGATACCCTCTCCAAATCAAAATTCTCTGAACTTAGAATCTATATTATGTCAGGTTTAGGAAAAACTGGAGTTTACCTTGTACTATCTGAATTTGCAAAGGAAGATATATGCAAAGAATAAGGTTGTAAGGGAAGGCATGTTGTAAATACACAAAAGGAAATTTTTAAGATGAACTTCTATCATTTAGTGTATATAAACCATGCTATTTCTTTCTTTGAGAGAGAGAGAACCCAAAAGAATGGCTGTACTCTATCATTACCAAGGACAGACAGAGGAATTTGGTCCACTTGTGAATGAAGGCTATGTTTGGCACTAAGTGTTTCTTCCTTATCAAGAACATGTCAACAGGAAATGCTGGTATCCTTTTCTCCTACTTGTTAACCAAATACTGTCAATTCACTTGTCAGATTAAAAAAAAAAAAAAAAACCCACTCTGTGACTGTGTGAAACTTGGCTTTGAAAAACATAAATTCTGAAAATTCTCTACTTTCTACACTTTTCTTGGTAGAATAGATGATAAATTTGTTGTCAGAGATATTATGGAAGTCATTGAAATAAGAGGACTCAGGAATAAGAAAGCCAAATAAAGAGGATCATCAACAAATTTAGCAAGACTGCTCCTGATTTAAGTGGCGATCACATCAGAGTCAAAGGACAGATATCTCCTGGCCTAAGAGGTGAAGATCTAGAGAATGCAATGAAAGACAGAAAGACCTAACACCAAAAATCATTAAGGGGAATGTTGAATCAGATGTGTTTCTAAGGATGTTCTAATTTTTCCTACAATTGGAAAATTTAAAATATAAATTTTAATAATGATTAATTAAACATTTAATATAGAATTCACCATGTGTCCTAAAAACTTTTGATTTCTCCAAACTATGAAGTATAGTAATCCCCTTTATTTGCAAGGGATATATTCCAAGACTCCCAGTGATTGCCTGAAATTATGGATAGTACCAAACACCACATCTGTTTTTCTCTATACATTTATGCCCATGATAAAGTTTACAAATTAGGCACAGTAAAAGGTTCATAATAATAGGTAATAATAAAATAGAATGATCATAACTTTTAAAATCTGAAGCACAATATCAAAACTAGCACAAATCTGTTTTTCCTTTTTCGTGATCTCACAGATAGAAGACTCAATTCTTACCATAAAATTTAGCAACCTCAGCATGCAAGTCTTTGTCTTCCCCAATTAGGACAATAACTTTTGTATATTCACTTAAAGGAAGAACATTATGGCTTCTCTTGGGCATATCCAAATTGCCTGCAGCACTACTCTTGCATTTTCAGGACATTATTAAATAAAATAAGGATCACTTGAACACAGCAATGTGATACCATGAGAGTACAACTAATATCCAAGATTAGTCAAGATGACTACTATCTGACTAATGGGCAGATATAGTATATAACATAGACACACGGGCAAAGGGATGTTTCATGTCTAGGGCAGAACAAAGTAGAATGGTGCAAGATTTCATCATGCCACTCAAAACAGCAAGTAATTTAAAATTTATGAGTTATTTCTAGAGTTTACTCAGTATTTTCAGATTATCATGGCTTATCATGGGTAGCAGAAACCACAGAAAGCAAAATCAAGAATAAGGGGAGGGCTGGGGATGTGGCTCAGGTGGTAGCGCGCTTGCCTGGCATGCGTGCGGCCCGGGTTCGATCCTCAGCACCACATACCAACAAAGATGTTGTGTCCGCCAAGAACTAGAAAATAAATATTAAAAATTCTCTCTCTCTCTCCTCTCTCACTCTCTCTTTAAAAAAAAAAAAAGAATAAGGGGAAAGTACTTTAGAATAACTTAATTAAAAACTCACTGATATCAAAATCCATCTTTGTAAACCATACACAGCCGGTTTTCAGGGCAAGTTTGAATTCTTTGTAGACCATACACAGCCAGTTTTGAAGGCAAGTTTGAATTCTACTAAAAGAGGCACTAGAAAAAAGAGTTTTAAGAAAGATCCCAAGAAAATTGACAAAAATGTAATTTGATAAAATAAACTGGAAGAGGGTACATGGGTATTCATTGTATTATTTGTTCTATGTTTGTGTATAATTGAAAATTCTATATAAGAAAATTCTTTTTTAAAAAAGCATCCTGAAATGTTATGAACAAACTACCCCATAATCCCACCTATTACAAACATTCAGAAATACTTTATGAAATAAAACAAACATCTTTTGTATAAAGAGCCAGACTCTCCATAAGGAAAAGGAAATCTCAAGATTTCAGAAATGTGGTAGGAAACTGAAAATAAGAACAGTGGATACTTGAGCTAACATCAGAAAAACCCAACATTACAAGGGTGAAGAAACATCTATGAGCTGAAATTGCACTTCACTTCTTGGAGGTAGTTATTGGCCTCAATAAAGAGATGAGACCTTGGATCCACAAGAAATACAAAGAAGACTTGAGGCTCTCACATAAAGCAGACCCAATGATTTCATTCAAAGGAGGCTATGTTTTGAAACAAAAAGCTTTCTTTAAGCATTCATTACTATAGCCCTGACCCTTGAAAAGGTTTGGGTTTGAATTACACTATGTGTGTGATCCAGGACAGACAGACAGACACACACACACACACACACACACACACACACACACACCAACAAAATTAACAACAGCAATACAAACGGCCATTGGACAGTAATATCTTAGGCTGCCTGATCAAACCAAAAACAAAATTGCACCTGAGTGACATGTGCTGAACCTAAGGATATTTATAATCCAAAGTGATACATAAACAGGAAAACAATCTACTAAAAGCCAGAACAATGTCCTCAACATAACTACCAGAAGTGTGAGAAGTCGAAGAACTTCACACAGTTGAAAAATCTGATAGTCTATTAGACAAGTATCATTAGAACAACTAAAAAAAAAGATGTGGGAATAAAAATCATTTGGATCTTACTATAAATAGTAGAAAACAAGTGGCCAAAGAAAGCTGTGTGTCTCAAAACATGACCTAGGTAGACAAGCTTCCTCATGATACATAGATAAGTAGACACATAGATACAGAAATTTAAAAGTCAGTGAATATGATAAAATAGCAGATTAGACACTACCTAAGAGTGGCCTAGAGAATTAGAAGATAAGTTTAAAATAAAATAGAAACAGAATTCAGCACAGAAATTTATATAGGATGTATGAAAATTTCCAAAGCATGAGTAGAGTTCCACAAATAGAATACAATGAATAGGAGGGAGATTATATTTTCAAAGCTAATAACTGAAAACATTTCCAAATTAAAAAGATTTGAATTCTCAAATTCAAAATGGATGTCCTTTAATAAAGTTTTATATATATATATATATATATATATATATATATATATATATATATATATATATAATTTATGTTATGTTTACTATAGTGAAACCAACAAAGGAAAAATAAATCTTAATGCCTCCAAAGACAAAATGCCAGTTTTTTATGAAAGAACAAAATTTAAATTGGCATTAAAGTCCTAATAGCATCACAAGACATGAGAAAAATGTGAACTAAAATTTTCAAAGTGAAGATAAGAAGCTGTCAATCTAGAATTCTATATTCAGCTAAACAATCACACCATGAAGGATAAAGATATTTTTAAACCAAAAAAAGAAACAAACAAACAAAACATTTTAATGTAAGTTTCACTTAAATAATCCCCAAAGAATAAATTTCACAAAGAACAGAATTTAATCCAGAGGAAGAAGATATGAAAAGTAATGATGATTATGATACTTGTGTATTTTAAATCCTCTCTCTATTGAAAAAGGGAACTTTCTTTGTTTAAAGGCCTCTTTAAATCACCACAAAGTTTTAGAATTTAAATAGGACAGGTGAAAGTACATATTTATTCATGTAAAACCAGAAACCTAGGGTTTACTGACTTGCTTGAGGAATAAAACATTCCAAAGATTTTGAAATAAAAAAAAAATAAGAGACTCTACAACCTTGGATATACAAAAGGAATGAGAGAAAATTATATATTTCAAATTAAATTCTATTATTGAATTATTCTATTTTCAGAACTTTGAGTAATATATCTGTTGCTTATATTTCCATATCTTATGTAAATCCTAATTAAATCTGTACTACTATAAAATGTGCAAAATTCTCTGTAACTTGACAGTGAAATGAGATAGGTAGAAATTGAAACTTATGTTTAAATAATTATAATGGTGATATTATTATCCAATCTCTCTATTGTTTAGAATATCTAATAATTTTTTCTTTGATTACAAAATACACATAAAATGCTTATGAAAGAGGAAAGACAGAAAATAAAGAATAACATAAAAAAGAATACAAAAGTTACCTATAGCATTATGACTCAAAGATAGTTGATGTAGTTGAATATATTTCATTCCTATAGACAAATGACACAATGCAAATTCCAGTTTATTATTAGCTAACTTTACAAATATACTTGTACTCTCTGACCTTAATCCTCATCTGTAACATAGGCATACTACTAGTATATACTTAGTAGGGTTTTAAAAAGTTTATGACACAAAACTTAAGCATACACAATAAATGTGACTTATTATTTTGCTAGTCTTTTTTTCTTTGAAAAGATATAACATGTTATATATTACATTTATCTACATAAATATATAACATGAATGTATATACTATTAAAATGCATTACATTTTTCATGTGCAATGTACATATTTAGAACTATGCATATTGACTTAAAAGTAGGAAAAAACACTGAGTTTGCACTGATGTTTCTAATTCAAAATTAAGGTTACAGGGCTTGTATTTATAGTTATTCTTTCAGGCTGAAAATAGTGGTTTCTGTCAACACGAATATAAACACTTATTTTCTTTCTCATACCACATGCAAAGAAAAGTTTCAAATAATAGCTCCAATATAATAATAAGGCTACTTAATGATATTTAAACTTCCTTTATAATTCTTGATGCTTAGAGTATATCCCAGCAGGGATGTAAAACTAAAATATTCTAAGTACAATTGGTATAATTATTTTATTTTTGGGTCATCATATTAATAACAAGGTACAGTTAAGACAATTTATGGCCTTGTTTTCCATTTTTACTATGTATTTTCTCTAGTACAATTGCTAATTATGTAAGTCATTTGCTGAATTTCTGACCAAGTTATGAAAGGTATATTTAGAGCTGCTTTATTTCCATTCCTATCACTCCATCCTGTTCCTTTTCCCCAACAGAAAAATATTTTTATTAGTTTTTGATGTATCCTTCCATTATTTTTTAATGCAAATAAGTACAAATTAATACATATTCACATTTTCCCTTTCCATTTCTCACATAAAAGATGGCCTACTTTATACATTATTTTGAACCTTGTTTTGTTAATTTAGTACTTACCCAAATCAGCATCCAGAGATCTCCCTCATTCATTTCTCATAAATGCATCTTACACTATTGCTTGTTTATACCATGGTTCTTTAACAGTAGCCTCCTAATGGACATTGAGGAATTTCTATATTTTTTATAATTATACATAACACCAAGTAATAATTATAAATGTTATAATTTAGATATCAGGTATCCCCCCAAATCTCATGTGTTCTAAGACAATGAAAGAAAGTTTAGAGGTGAAATGATTAAGTTATGAAATCCTTACCTAAACACTGCATTAATCCACTTGAAAGGACTAACTGAGTGGTAACTATAAGCAGGTAAGGTGTGGCTGGAGAAGATGGGTTATTGAGGACTTGCCTTTGGGGTACACATTTTTTCCTTCGTGAAAAGAGAACACGTTGCTTCTGCTTACTGGTGCCATGCCATAATATTCTTTCCTCTGAAAATTTTGCATTTACAAGTGAGATTGTATTAGTCTGCTAAAGCTGCCATCACAACAACAACAAAACACAGACTGAGGACTGAGTAACTTAACAGAAATTTATTTTCTCATAATTCTGGAAGGTGGAAATCCAAAATCAGGGTGCCAACAAGGTAGATTTCTGTAAGGACTCTTTCTTTGGATTGTAGATAGTTATCTCCTCACTATGTGTTCACATAGTGTGCTAAGAGGGAAAGAGTGGTAGTGGGAGGGGGGGGAGAGGGAAAACGCTCTCTTTTCGTAAAAGAGAGGTCCCCACTCTCATGACCTCATCTAATCCTAATTTCTCCTAAAGGGAATATCTCCAAATACCATTACATGGTGGCTGGAGTTAGGGTTTTAACTCATGACTTTTGAGGGAAACTAATATTCAACACATGTTAAAATGAGGGATATATAATTTTTATTTTCATATCATCTTTGCATTAAGTATGAAGTTTATACTTTATTCAAAAAATGCCCAAGAACACTTTCTTTTTATTTTCTCTGAAAATTAGTTTGAATTTAATACAGACTATCTGTTTCTTAAAAATTGATAAAATTTGTCCATAATACTATCTTTTATGATGATTTTTAAAACTGGAAATGATTTTTTAGGTAGTTTCTAAACTATTGATTACGTTTATTATTTAATATCGTTATTATCTAATGACAAATACTGGTCTATTTAAGGGATTTTTTCCTTAGTCAGTTTTGATAAATTATAGTTTCCTGAGAAATTAATTATTTTATCTAAATTCTCAAATATGTTGGCATAAAGTCGTGCATGACCTTATTTTATTATGCTGTAATCTTGTATCTATGATAAGCTCTCTTTTCATTACTAATATTGATTTAGTTTACACATAGGTGCATTCTCCTTTTTTTATCAGTGTGGAAAACATTGAATTTTTAATCAATGTTGTCTAATTTATTAAATAAAACTGTCTTTTTTCCCTTTTAGTCATCTGTATATTTTTTTTTATTGGTTTTCCTCATATTTTTATTTTCTCCTTTCTTCAAGATTATTCCTCTGTTCTTTTCCTCATTACTTGACTTACTCTAATATTCTGTCATATGTATGTATATGCTATAAATTCATCTTCATGTATAGTCTTTTAACACTCTGCAAGTTTTAATAAGTAGAATTTTCTTTATTGTTCAGTTCCAAATAATTTCTATTTCCAGTTAAACTTTTTCCTTGATCCATAAGCTTGAAAAAAAAATGGCATCCTTAATCTCTAAACTTAATGAAGGGGTTTGTGTATGCCACCCGATACTTGATGATAGATGTGAGAACATCTAAGTCATCTGGTTGCCACCTGGCTTTTCAGAATATGACATAAGGAACACCAAGAATTTCTTCAGCTCCCTTCTGAAAAGGGCAGGCTCTAGGTTTCTTATATTTACCCTTCAAGTTGCACTACAGACTGTAGGTTAAACGTAATCGCTCCAGAGAAAATCAGGGGAAGCTTAGAAAAAGAAAAAATGGTCAGCAACTGAAAAGTCTTCCCAAGTCCACTGCAACAGCAAAGATTTAAAAACTAATCTCTCTCAAGATTGAATTCCTTTCATTTCACTTCAGTTTTCTTCATCTCTGCTCAATTCAAAGATAATTACATTTAATCATTTTAGTAAGTAGCAATACTTATTTTTATCAAATTATTTCTAACAGGTACCTGTCTTCCTACCTTAGTAACTGGATGTGTGTGTACTTCATATTGAAGATGGTTTCTTTCTAGTAGAATTTGGGATGATTTCTTATTTCTTGCCTTGTGTTTCCACTTTACTATATTGCTTAAATAATAAACATGATATTTTAAAAAAGAGAAAAAAAAATAAATTAACAAACTTATTTGTCATAAACCAGGGGTTTGGGTGAGATGTGTCTGGAGTAAGCATGGGAAAGAAATTGTTCCCACATCAAAACAAAGAGGGAAAGGGCTAACCTTCCTGAATTCCCTTTCTGGCCAATATTCCCTGACTCTGTTATGTGCCAGAGTACAGTACACCAACATCTTAATGTCTCCCAGTGGCTCCTTCTATGAATGCAGCACTGGCCTGAAAAAAAGAAGGTAATTCTGAATATGGATGAACCTTGAAATAATTGAAATAAGCTAACTGAAATAAGCCAGTCACAGAAATACAACTATTGAATGATTCCATTTACATGAGGTATCTAAAGTAGTCAGACTCAAAAAAGCAAAAAGTAGGATGATGGGTGGCAGAGGCTAGATGGAGGGAGAAATAAGGAGTTGATAATCAATGGATATAGAGTTTCAGCCACACAAGATGAAAAAACTGTAGATATCTGCTGCAAAATAATGCAAAGTTAACACACTCCACTGTATACTTAAAATTTTATTCAGAAGTTAGATGTTATATTGTGGTTTGTAATAATAAAACTAATAGGGTACAGAAGGAGTCATTTTCTATTGTCTTCAGCTAACCCACTGATCTGCTTTCAAAAGGGTTCACCCACATTGTTCCTATAAATCCAAACTCGAATAACACAGCCCTTAAATAGCCTCCTTTCCCCATTCTTCATGCATTCATTTGCCCTGATGATGTGTTCTAATACTGAACCCCAGACTACCTAATTGCCCCTTAAATATACTTGTGGTTAGCCAAAATGGAAAATCAACTCTACAGTAATTTGGATGTTGAATATTCCCCAAAGGCCAATGTGTTAAGAGGTTGGTTCCCAGAGTGGCTCTATTGGGGGATGGCAGAACCCTTAAGAGGTAGAGCCTAGTGGGAGGTCCTAAGGTCACTGGGGACATACTCCCTGAGGGGATTATTGAACCCCACTGGTCCTCTTTTTTTGGCTTCCTGGCTTCTGAAGTGAATAGTTTGCTCTTCCATTTGCTCTTCCATGACATGCTGCCCTTGTCAGATGTGCAAAGCAATCAAGCCACCTGATCATGACTGGAACCTGCAAAATCTTGAGATAAAATGAACATTTTCTCTTTATAAGTTAAATTCCTCAGTTATTTCTTTATACTAATATCAAGCTGATTAACACAGGTGTTTGGGGTTAACCACAGATTTCCCCATTCCTGTGTGTCTTTTATTTTTCTTTCCCACCATGATGTCCCATGTGTCTTTTTCAATGAATATTCCTGCTGTTCTCTTTTGTTCTTTGTAGCAAAATGGCACATAGACACTGGAGCTGGATTTCTTGAGTTCAAACACTGAACTATCATCCACTTGCTGAGAAATCTTGAGCAAATTATGTAACCTCCCTGTGTGTTTCCTCATCAATAAAATGAGACTAACAATACCATCTCTTTCACTGGCTTGTAGTGGGGATTAAAAGAATCATCATTTGTAAACCACTTAGAATGGTGGGACCTGGGACCCATGTCAAGAACAGTAGAAGTGATTGCTAGGGATGGGACCCCTCTAGTGTCCTAAGGACTGTCTGGAAGAGGTAGTGCTGTCATCCGTAAGGTCATCCTTTATGGAGGCTAGAGATTACCTATGTCACCACTTCTCATGGACATGACAAGGACATTTTGCCATCCTTCAAACTCTAGAATAAGCAAAGACTTTAGATTGAAAGTGTCCATTTCTTTCCCACAATAAATCTCTCATTTTTAAATTTTTTTGTTAGCGTTGAAGAACACATTATATAAAGGACATACTCACTGTGGCTTAACAGCCAACTGTTCATCAAAAATCAGAAATGAATATTCTAGAGGCCTTTATCTTTTACACATCTATAAACATATAAACCAAAACATAACATGCTCTCTGAGCTTGATTGCTTAATAAAAATGGAAGAATTAAAAGGTAATTCCAAGGAAGGAAATGTAAAATTCTAGACCTCCAATTTCCTGAGGTGATAAAATTTCCATTTATACCCTTATCAGCAAGGCTGGCCTCACATACATTATATATAAAACTAAAAGCCAAAGGCTCCTCTGTTCGATTCCCCAATATAATCACAATATAATGTTTTAAATTTAAGAATGAGATGGTTTACTCTAGTTAAAAATATAAGCTCTAGTATAGAACTTTAAACTAAAATTTATTTTTATAATTATATATTAAGCTTTGTTTTTTAGAAAAAACAATGTATTTAGTATAGCATTAAGTGATATGAATCAGTAGTATTATCTTTTACAAAAAAACAAAAAGAATTTAAATGGGCCATGTTTTCTTCCGTGTTTAAATCTCTTGTAGAATTTTTCATTTCATTTCTCAAACTATGATATGTATGTGTCTCAAGGCAGTTGTGAGACAATTGGCTGCCTGGGGACAGTCATCTGTCATATTTATCTTTATAGTTGGCATAGCTGACCCCAGAGTTTGGTACTCAACAAATAGATGCTGATGAATAAATAGTGCTTCACAGAATATTAACCTAGACTCCCTGAAACTGAGATG
The DNA here is from genome assembly GCF_045843805.1 of Urocitellus parryii. NCBI lineage: Eukaryota > Metazoa > Chordata > Mammalia > Rodentia > Sciuridae > Urocitellus > Urocitellus parryii. Next base: position 107,948,265 of record NC_135540.1, on the reverse strand, counting down.
TCTCATAAAACTTGGAACAGTACACAGGCATCAGAATGGGTTTCTACGGCTTACCATAATTTTAAACAAGTATAATAAATCTTAACAAACCAAAAAATACATGCGAATATTAGTTTAATGATGCAGAGCAGCAAAATAGAAAAATAAAATATGTTAAAACTAAAACACAAGAAATGGTTAACGTCAACAGATGTAAAACTTTTGGTTTGGAAAACTCATTACCATACTCATTTCAACTAGAACTAAGTGAGAAGGAATATTCTCCAAAGACCCAGTAACTGCAAACAGTTGTACAAAGTCAAAAAACCTGAGACAGACAGCAAACAACTCAGGCAAAAGCATATAGATATAGATATAGTGCCAATTTTCTTTCAGAATCAAAGAGCAAAGAAAATTACCCGGTTTGGGTTTTATTTTTATTTTTATCTGAGCCTCTGGTTTTTTAAAGATCATTTTGTCCTTGAGTTTGACCAGAATTGTTTTTGCACTGCTGTTATCAACATGGTGCCGTTTTTTCCATGTGGAGCAAGGTCACTGGGATGTTCTTCCTGAGGAGAAAATTGTGATCAAGAATCTGGAGAGGGAAATTCTGAGCTGTGAGCTTTTTTGACCCAACTGTTTAACTCCAGCTCTCGTTTGCTATATTAATGTACTATAGACACATTAACCTTGGGAATACATGTCACCTGGGAGATACTGAAGGATTCATTTAACAGAAAGAATTAAGAAGTTTTGCCTAGAAATCATTGAAAATGGATAACAAGGACTGTAGCCAAAAAAAGAAAATAAAAAGTAAAACAGGTACTAGGTTTTTTTCAAAAGCCTAATTCTACACACAAAATCAAGTTTGCTCTTTCTGGGAAGAACCCAATACATCCCAGGGAAAGAGTATCTCAAGATGGGATGAGGAGGAAGGAAAAGAGAGAAGGGAAAAAGAGGCAGTCTATTCCTACAAGTCTTTTTCTCTTCCAAGAACTGTGCAGGTCTTTGCTAGAATGCTAACAAGTAAGCAACAATTGTGGAAATATTATATTTGTTCTTGCCTAGATGTTGATGCTAGCCATGTCTGAATCGCTAACTGCTCTTTAAACCTGAAGAATGTATATTTAATATACAGAAGAGGAGGACTTTATTAGCTTTACCAGATTGCCAAAAGAGTTGTTGGCACAAAAGTTAAGAAGCTCCGCCATAAGGCATCACTGTTTTTTTCTGAGGATGTGACACACAGCTAGAACTCAGGTACCCTAAAGGAACATTTCTCAATCTGAAGAATTGAACAGGCTTTTTAAAAGGAAGAAAGTTTTGTAGGCATACATAGAACTAGATATGAACTCCTGAGGGTCTACAAGTTTAACACAACTATAAAATTAATTTGTATGAATGAAACAGAAACAAAATTAATAAGATTTAAATTAATTTTATCAATGAACTAATATTACCATTATTCTTCTAAAGTTCCCTGAATGTGCTGCTGATTGCTATGGCACAAGTTGTGTATTTAGGAAGCTTATACTGTAGTGTTCTATTTGAACCACTACAAAAGCATCCTTTGTGGAACATTCTAATATATACTTTGTTCTCTGATAGAGAAGAAAATCTATCAAATCTGCTTCTGTTCCTTTCCTGATGGTTGCTAAGCAACAATAAAATCACAAATAGAAACTTGTACAGGCACCAAAATTCCATAGTAGTACCTGTTATAAGATGTCTATCTAAGTAATCCAGAAAACATTTACATTAATTATTTTATTACCACTGAAACTAAAAATACAATTAAGAATTTCTTACAGAAAAATCTTGGATTCCCCAGAATACACCTTGAGGTTCCCCCAAACCCTAGATAACAAAAAAAAAAAAAACAGCAAAAAAGAGAGGATAGTAAAGATACAGTTCTTGGGCATATTTAAGAAACTCACACATCCAAATTTTCACACGTGTGCACAGATTCTCATTCCAAAAGCAGCAGAACTGACTTTTGAAGAATACAATGAAGATATCCTGGATTCCATTCTTGATAGAATTAAAAATGTAAGGGAAAAAGATAAGAAGCTATCTGATTTCAGATATCTAATTAGACTTCCTCTCTCAAAAAAATCCTCCTTGGACTGTTGCCTGGTGAGTAGGCAGGTAAGACTGCAGGACCTGCTCTGATTCTCTGAGCTACATATTCTTGTAGAGCTCATTTTAAAGCTAATGGGAATGCCACATGTTAAAACACAAAACTAGGAAGGACGAATAACTTTAGGGTTTGGGGTTGGCACATAAGCTTTCAATACACGGCAGCTTTCAAGTATGTGTTTAGAGCATTGTACTACTTTTCTAGATATCCTAGTAAATAAATCACTGCTATTTTACTTCATCACTGTCATGAAGCAAGTCATTTTGTCTTCAGAAAAGAGAACTTGCAGTTCACTGAGGGAAAAAATTCAATATAAAGTAAATACTCATTATTATGGAAAACAAATTATGGTATAGTGATGACATAGAATATTACTCAGTCATTATTATGAGGAATTAGAATTAAGTCAGTGTCTTAGAAATTAACGTGAAATATTTTTGAATGAGAAAGATATTATGTAGAAAAATATATGTAAAAAAAGTGATCCTCTTTTTTGAAAAAACAATGTCAAAAGCACCACTATATGAACATTACTCTTTATGTATGCTATTCTGAATGCACATGGGCATATATGTTTGTATAAGACTGTACGATCATGGAGAAAATTTTTAAATCATATACCTTAGGCTGTTAACATGGGTAAACTGCAGGCAGGGATAAGTAATATGATATATAAGAAAGGAAAAGATATGAAGTATTTATGAGAAAAGAGAAATAAAGACAGAGTTTAAAATTGTATATATAGATATATGTATAATATCATCATATTCATACAGTATTAAAAAGCCAGAAAAATCAACCCCCCATGCTGGACCGAATTAAGAAAAAAAAAAGCAAGAGAATAACTAGGGATGGTAATATGATTGAGGTGTTGAAATATTTCCAGAATGTCAAATCAAATTCTCCAAAAATCTGCTCATCTATAAAAATAGTGACTATACTAGAAATTTTTGAGAAAATTAAATTTTTCAGTAGTGGAGATTTTAGGAAGATGGTGGAATAGAAAACACAAGTAATCTGTCTCTCCACCTAGACAACAATTAGGCTAGAAGAAAATCTGATGCAATTATTTTGCAGCTCTGGACTCTTTTGAAGGCTTTAAACTTCCAGAGAAAGGGTCTAGACAGTAATTATGATTAGTCTCGATTTCAGTTCTCAGCACAGGAGCAGCCCCATTCCCACTCTCAGCCCAGTGGCAGCAGCTGTGCAAGCATTCCTGGAGCCGCCTGTATATAACTTGCAGGAGCCAAATGAGCAGAAAACGTGTTCGTCTCCAAACATCAAAGATCTGTATTTAGATCCTTGATTGCTGCTTCTGATCATGAAGGTTCACAAAAAGAATTGGGCAATCATGGATGTTGCGCTTCCCTTCATTGTGGCAAGCTCCATCCCATCCAGCTGAAGTGACTTCCAGGGAAATTGAAGGGCTGGTTCCCTTTTTCTCCTTTTGGGAGCCAAATATGAAAGACTAGGAGATTTGAAATGAATTGCATATATAAAGAAAACTGGAAGGTGACTATGTATGCCCAGGGTTAAGGTAAAGTAAGCCAACGCATTAACAAGTAAGCAATCAAACAAACAAGTAATAACCTTCCAGTAAGGGGGAGAATTTGAGTTTCAGAGTCATCACATTGTTAGAGTTAAATGCCCAGTTGTCAACAAAAGCGACCAAAAACATCACAAAGCATACAAAGAAAAATAAAAATGTGGCCCATTCAAAGGAAAAGACAAATCAATAATAATAATAATAATAATAATAATAATAATAATAATAAACTTATGGTATATCTATTCAACAAAGACTTTAACTGTCTAAAATGTGCTCAAAAATCTAAAAAAATACAAAGCTCAAAAAATATGTATCAACAAAGTAATAATATTAATAGAGAAAACCTAAAAAGAAACAAAAAAATATATATAGAACTGAAAAGTACCAGAGCAGGAAGAAAATTTTCACAAGCAAGATTCAAAGGCAGATTTGAACCATCAAAAGAAAGAATCAGCAAATTGAAAATAGGACAATGAAAATTATCAAGACTGAGAAACAGAAAGAGAAAAAGATCTAAGGAAAGTGAACAGAACCTAAGGGATCTGTGAGACACCATCAAGTGAACCCATCTCTGTGTTATGGAAGTTTCAGAAGGAGAAGAAAGGACCATAGAGAATATCTCAAGGAATAATAGCTGAAAACTTTCCGAATGTGATGGAAAACATGAATATAAACATTAAAGAATTCTAACTCCAAGTGAGATTAATTCAAAGAGAATCACACTAAGACTCACTATAATAAAACTTTCAAAAGATCAATACAGAAAATCTTGGAAATAGTAGGAGAGAAGCAATTCATCACATACAATAGACCATCAATAAGACTGTCTATAATAACTTTTCTCATCCATAACTTTAGAAGCTAAGAAGGCAGTGGGCTGATACATTAAAGAACTATAGGGAAAAAAACCAACCAATCAAGAATCCTATATCTGGCAAAACTGTTCTTCAAAGTGAGAGAGAAATTAAAGACATTTGTAGATAAATAAAAGGTGAGAGAATCTGTTACCACTAGAATTTCCCTGCACTAAAGTCATATAGGTTGCAATGAAAGGACACTAGTATCTAGAAGCCATCTAAAAAAATAAAGATCTCATTTTTAATAAATATAAATACCTGGGCAACTATACAAATATTATTATAAATATGGTTTGTGACTTACTTTTTGTTTCATATTGAATTTAAGAGACTAATAGTTCTTTTAAAAAAATTATTAGTCTGAAACATAGTAATCTTTTAATTTTGGTTTATAAGTTGATATTTTCTACATAATTTTAGAGGTTAATGTATTTGAAAGACTATTTGCTTATGTTTTAGGGTACACAATGTATAAGGATGCAATTCTGTGACATCAAAAAGGGTGTGACAGAAGTGCTAAAGAAACAGAGTTATTTTTGTATGTTATTAAAGTCAAGCTGGTACAAATTCAAGTTAGAGTATTATAACTATAGTCTGTTAAATGGTAATCAAATATAACATTTCTATGAAATATATACCAAAGGAAAAGATAAATAAATTTAAATGTCACACCACAAAAAAATCAACTGAATACAAAAGAAGAGAGTAATGCAGGAAATGAGGGGAAAAATTATTTATAATAGAAAAAAAATAGCAAAATGAGAAAAGTATGTCCCTCCTTATAAGCAATTACTTTAAATATAAATGGATTAAACTCTCCTATCAAAAGACAATGATTATCAGAATTCAATATGATAAAAAATTTTATTATCAACAATAGATTCAATTTTTATCCAAAAACACAAATAGATTGAAAGTTAAAGTATATAAAAAGATATTCCATTTTAATAGTAACCAATAGAGAACAGGATGGGTGTACTGATATAAAAAAAATAGACTTTAAATCAAAATTAGTTCCAAGAGACAAAGAAGAACATTAGATGCTAATGAAAGATTCAATTCAAAAAGAAGAACACCAGTTATAAACATTTATATACCTAGTGACATTTATATATCTAATGTGAAGCAAAAACTGACAAAATTGAAGAAAGAAAGAAACAGTTCTACAATAGTAGTTGGAGACCTCAATATCCACACTCAATTATGAATAGAACAACTAGAATTAAGGAAGTAGATAATAAACACAACCCCATTCCCAGGTATAAACCAAAGAGAACTGGAAATAAATGTCTTCACAAAGCTTGTATATGAATAATCATGGTATTGTTAACATTAACTAAAAAGGTGGAAGCAGCTGAAGTATCCATCAATGGATCAATATATTAAAAAGAAAGTGGTGTATCCATATAATGGATATTTTCAGCTCTAGGAAGGAATAAAATCTTGACACAAGCTAAATGTATCAAGCTGTCAAATGTATCAAGCTATGACATGAATGTACCCTGAAAACATTATGCTAACTGTAAGAAGCCAGGTACAAAGGATCATGTGTTATATGATGCCTTTTACATGAAAGGTTCATATATGCAAATCTATTGACAGAAAGTAGATTCATTTAGGAAAGGAGCTATGAGAAAGGGAAAATAGGGAGCAATGGAGATGGAATTTCTTTTTGCAGAGATAACAATATTCCAAAATTAATGGTGACAGTTGTGCAACTGCTAAATCATACACATTGAAAGAGTGCATTTCAGAGTATGTGAATTAAATCTCAAAAAGCAGTTATTTTAAAAAGTGCATGAATAAAAGGCATGGTGTATTTTTATCTGAAATAGAAGATTTAGGGACTGGTTATCGAAGAGAACAGAACACATTAAGCTTTCAGCACATCAACCTACTCTTGTCACTAATTCTTGATTGGAGTATGTAGGTTATTGTAGTGTGTGACCTCCAATCCCTTGGGGGGGGTCAAAGAGTTTTTTTCCCTTTCCTTAAAGCTCAACATATGTTCAAGTATTTATAAAATGTATTCGAAGAAAAAGTTAAAACCCATAAATAGAATGAAACCTAGAAAAATCGCTTGCTGAAACACAGCAAGAAAGTTAACAGGTGCTGACCCACCTCCTTTTGGAATTTAAAGGGATTGATGTGGATGAAAACAGTGGGGCAGCTGCTAGAGACCATGTGGCCTGCTGCTGGCCTTCCATACCTGGGACACGGTCAAGTCGGCCCTGGGCAGACGAGCCCCTCAACTTCCTGGATCCCAAGGTGGTCTAATGAGTCCTTGGCCACAGCAAGAAGAAGGACCAGGGCTTCAAGGTAAGCACTGATGGCCCGCTGATACCACTTGGGGAGGAAGGTGGTGACAAGGTGGAGGAAGAGGACACCACTAAAGGTGAGGATGAAGACATGGCTGACATGATGGAAGACGTGGCGTCAGGAGTAAGCAGAAGTATAAGCAGCAGAAAGGGGCTGAGGAGGAAGAGATGGAGATGACTCCATCAGTACCAAACTGGAGCCTCTGACATCCATTGTCCATGGGCAAGAAAGCCACTCCTGGGACAGAATACAAGTCCAAGAAAGCAAAGGGTACTGTGAAGATGTAGGCTTGGTCCCTGTGCCTACATCCTGCTCTGCAGAACCAAGCTCACCCGCAGGAAGAAGGTGAAGCTACAAGGACAGTTCAAAGGTCTGATGAAAGCTGCCCAGCGGGTCCAAGTTGGACACAAACTCCACAGAAAGAATCCTGGTCCCTGAAACCCCAGGGCACCTAGGCTGCACTGTGGTCTCTCCTGAGGCTGCTTTTCACCTCTCAAGCTGCTGGACACTAGGTCCAAGTGCTTGGGATCCACACAGACTGCACTCACAATGACTTTTTGGAACCAGGCTTGGTTCCTAGAGATGCCCAGGATTTTGGAAGCTCCAAATGGAAACTGTTCTTTAGAGATATCCCTGACGCCTGGGGATGGGACTGTGACCTCACTGACTCTGAGTAGGCCAGAATGGCTTTCTGCCAGAGTGGCCAAGAAAAGAAGAGCAGTGATCTTTTCCTCTAGTTGCTCAGAGCCACGTGGCACTCTCAGCCTGGCAATGGTCTGGGCGTGTGAGATGTGTGGTGACAGGGTATAGAATAAACATGTATCACCAATGAAAGGTGCGAAGGAAGGGAGGGAGGGAGGGGAGAAAATAAAAGAAAGAAGGAAGAAAGGAAGGCCTTTTGTTTTTCCATATTAACCTTGGTTTTCAAAACTCTAAGTAACAGATGTCACATAAAGTCTGTTTCATAGTCACAAAGCCCAGCTGTGTCACACAGTGTAATATGGTGGACATTCTGGTTAAAAGTTTACAAACTGCAATATTCGTGCTTTGGCATAATATTAAGGACCTCAGGAGGAAATATCTTATAGTAGGACTATTTCCTGGTACCTTTTTCCAGGAGTTCATTTCTTGGTTTCTTATCCAAGAAACCTGGGTAAGACAGGATGTCTGACATGGTATTCTTAGACTAGTATAGACTTAAATAGCTTTTACATATGACAGGAATTTAAAATATCTAAATTGGAGAATAATAATAACAAAAGGGGAGTGCAATAAAAACAAATTCTCTGCTAGATATTAATACAAAAGCAAGACATTAAATGATACTTTCAGAAGAAGTGGCTAAGTAAGTCTCAAGTGGCAGAAGTGTGCTCAATCATCACGAACAAAATTGATAGATCATACATTAAAATTTGAAGTGCATTTATTCATTAACCCAACTGATTTTTATTAAGCATTGGCTCTATAGAGTAAAAATGACAGAGTACTTTTTCTATTCTCTTAGAGCTCAAAATGTATCTAGTAATGCTCTTACTACTACAAAGAAAGCAATGAAACTAAATGAGGACGCATGAAATTCTGGAGTCCTGAGGTCTAAAGCCCAATCACATGTCCACCAATTCCTAAGCAAATGATGCTGGATGTGTCAACTTAATTTTATATCTTGAAAAATGTTACATGATGTTATCTGTCTTATCGGTAATAAAGATCACAAAGAAAATATTCAAACACAACCTTGAAAACTGTTAAAAGCTGTATAATCACAGCCTGGCACTATTTCTGAAATGTATAAAAAAAATATTAAATCCATTGCAGTAAATAAGTTTAGTTAATATAGACAATACACTAAGAGTTTATATGGATAGACAGTAAAACTCAATGCGGTCAAGTGCATTAACAACACAGAATGACACTTGTTCAAAGGTTCCAGCCTTTCTCCATTTAATCCTTCCAATTTCACATGGATTTCCTCTACATATCAAATTATTCTCATATTCTCAAGCAATGTTCCAGCCACAGGACAAGAAAATGATCAAAAAAACTTCTGTCTAACTTTCAAACTGAGTAAAAACTGCCATTTGTTTCTTTACTCTTTAGGGTATGTGTTTGTCAATCTTATTTGAGTTTTCAAACTACAGACACATCCACTTAGTAAAAGAAAATAGCAATAGCTGTAATTGCGGCCACACTAACTGGACTTATTTTTATTTAAATTACTTCTGTACTTCTGGTGAAAAACACTGTCCTTAAGAATAATGAAGTGTGTAAGACATGAACAAAATATAAAACCTCAAAATTAAACTCATGAGAAAAATAAATTTCACTTGGCATAATCCTGGTTTGCAATATACAGCCCAGTTATAAACATGTCTCCATATGAATCACTGGTGAACAATAAGCATAAGAAATATTTAATATGTATAGGTGCTCTGTGAAACAATGGACTCCAAACAGTCTGTCTTTTTTGAGCTGGAGAAATAGAATAATCCTGCTTTTCCTCAAACACCAGCACACATGAACTCTGATAGCAAAAAGTCAAATTAATCCTTCCCTTCCTTGTTCAGAATAAAAATAAATATTCTGTCCGAGACTTAAGTTGTACTATCCCTCTGTGGATATTCATGAAAGAGAGAGGAAAGAAAATAATCATGGATGAGCGACCTTGGTTTACTTTTCAATCACATAACCTTGTTTAAGAAAGTAAAAAATAAGAGGCACACCAACTGTGGAAAAAGATCCTAGTATTTTTTATTAGTTCTGATTGAATCAGAACTGAGGCTTTTTGGCACTTTCCACACAAATCCACTCCCATCAAGCATTCTAGAAGTAGAGAAGCTAACTTTACTAAAGACCTGAGGTCTATTTAGGAATAGAGTCATCTCACTGGCCCTGGGTCCACACTGTCTTTTCTCTCTCTCCCTCCTCTCTTCCTGGAATAGCTAACAAATCCCTCCCTCTGTCCTCATGCACATGCTATTTTTCTCAAGGTGTGACTATTTGTCAGTCACCAACATGTAAAATAAATTACACAGTCAATGAAAGAGGGAAAAACTGGAAATCAACATACAGAGAACACATGGACACCTCAAAAACAAGTGGGGGAACAGCTATTTGACCTCCTGTTATGGAAATTGAACTATTTGATCTCCTGTTATGGAATGAGGATTCCTCCAGCAAGGAATGAACCACAAAATAAGTCACTTATTTACTAACTTAATTATCTCAAAAAGTAATTTTAAAATAGAAGCTTCCATTTTTAGATTGGGACAAGTCACATAAATTTATCTCAGAAATGCTGAATGACATTAATACATTTTCTGTTCTGCACAGCTGACCTGCCGGCATTTCATGGTTAAGAACAGGGAACTGAGGAGGCTTACCAGATGAATGGAATTTCACTTGTGAGACCAGTGCACAACCAAACTCAGAGCATCAACAGCTACAAAACTTATCTGAGGGTTTCACAGACATTAAAGGCCACTTAATATTCAGAACCGTCAGACTTACTTGTGTTCCTGTGATTTTGATCTCCGGGGAGAGAAGCATCCATAGTCCAGGCTGGAATGTGTTGGTTGGGATGTACAGTAGGTACCATCGTGCTCTCATTATAAATTGTATTTATCAGAATAACATCAGGCACTTGAACTTCACCATCAGTAACCATAGGTTCACTTCCATTTGATTTAACATAGGTCTTTTTTAATGTTCCTGCAGGGGAGAAAAGATATTTTAAAACATTAATGGAAGTATTTATTCTAAAAAAATCAAAGCCATGCAATTCACAATAGACTTTATGGAATCATCCCAGGAATCCATCAATAGATGAATGAATAAAGAAAATGTGTTGTATATACACAATGAAGTTCTACTCAGCCATAAAAAAAAAGAATGGAATTGTGTTCTTTGCTGACAAGTGGATGGAAACCGGAGACCACCATGCTAAGTGAAATAAGCCAGACTCTCAATGTCAAAGGTTGAATGTCTTCTCTCAAAAACGGAAGGTAGAGAGAACAAAGAAAGTTTAAAGGAAAAAAAAAAAGCAATCTCACAAAGAGAGAAGGGAGAACAGAAAAGAAAAAAGGGGATCCTAGGGGAGGGAAGAGGGGAGGGAAAGTAGAAGTACCAGGAAATTAAATCGACCACATTATGCCATGAATATATCACAATGAATTCCACCTTTATGTAGAATTCTAATGTATCAATTTAAACAAATAAAAAAAGGAAGAACAGTAGAGTATATGAAGGAGATGGGGGGTTATGGGAGGGAAAGGGAAATGCAATGGAATAAATTATGTGATGTGCATATATTAACATATCATAATGAACCTCACTATTATGTTTAACTAGGATGCACTAATAAAAACATAATTAAAAAACAAAAATGCTAGAGCTACCTCCCCATGTATCCTTCTACCCAGGCAAACACAAAAAGCAAGACGGTCACTGCAGCTTCCTCCTGCCTTCATGAGGACCACGAGTAGAGGTTCTATCACACCTCAAGTGACACTACCCATATGGAAACTGTGGTTTTATTGAGAACTCAGGTTTAGAGATAGAGTCTCCCATCTAGGCTAGCTGATGCCCAAAGAATCTAGGACAATTCTCCCTCATCTGGGATGCACCACAGATGAACCATAGTAACTCTCACAGTGCTTCCTTCCTGCTTTCTCAGCTTCTCAGGTCCACCCATGACTATATGCTACTGTGACCCAGGACACACACTCATCTATGTCCATATTGCACCTGCCACTAAAGGACACAACAATCCTACTTGTTTTCAGCCTTATATTTTCTCATAGTTGGCACTAAATTTCAGGGAGCTAGCCTTAAAAGAAACGTGAAACGAATAGGGCTCAGATATTTACCAAGACTTATGTCATAGAGACAAACAAACAAGAAACCTCTCATTACAACACAAAGTTAAAGGAGAAAGTAAATTATTCTCATCTTTGACCTGAAGCTATAAAATATAATTATCTGAAATTAAAAAATACTCATTAAACTTAGATTACCAACTGGTCACTTTCTCAAGGTATCCACCTATGAGTCAACAAAATAAAGACCCACAACTAAGATTATTGAGAATCACCTAGCTTTGTCTTTAGGCAGAAACGTTTCAAAACTATGAAAGAGCTCATGCATTTTTAATACTCTTATTTTTTATTTTTAGTTATGCCTGACAATAGAATGTATTTTTTGCAGAATACATATACATAAAATATAACTTACATATTTTTAACTCAGTCAAAATAGACAGCAGATTATATTTCCATAATATAGCACTGTAGCTGAGAATGTCAACGAAAATAAATGTGATATTGACCCATTCATATACACCCAAGGGAGATTTTTTTCCCCCTAAAAACATTCACAGTCAATGCTTTAATTGGCTCTCACTTTTCTGAGTAGTCCCATGGACCATTAAAAGCAAAAGAAATATAAATAAAATATGTAATATCTGTCTATGGAAAAAATTTCTCTACATGTGCTTGACCCTTGGAAAACATTAACTCCAAATCAAAATAGAAAAGCAGCTGTTTTCTAGCTAACTATGATCAACAGTTTCATCTGCCAAAGGATTCTAAATAAAACGCTGGGCACAAAAGCTGAGTCCTGACCATCAGATGCAGGTGACACTCTTTAAACTCCATGATTGTGAGTAAAAAGCAAATGGGGAAGGTGAAATGAAGAAATAGCTTAATTGTTTTTGATTTTCAAATTTCCTAGAACTTATCTTAGATAAAAATTAATTGATATGATAGGCTTGGTTACTAAACAAAATAAATTTCATTCATTCAGAAAAATTTACTAATCAATTCCATATAATTTTATTTTCTTCCATCTTTCAATTTATCTCTTCCTTGCTTATTTTAGCATAAAAAAACTTCTCAAATAACGTGATATTTCTGCTAATGTGGCTCTCATGAATACTTAAAGCCCATCAAAATGACTTATGCTAAACATGAAGAGGCATCCAAATCTGTCTCCTACTTTTAACAAATGCCAATTCCTCACGTTTACAACCCTGAGTAACTCTCTTAAGATGAGTTCTTATCATAGGAAATATTTCAACAGCTGTTCTTATAATAACTGGCCTTCTTAGTAGTCTTGCCCTCATCTTTTTAGCCCAGCCACAGTGATGAAAGTGTCAATAACATTTGTTTACCTTAAATCCTTTCTACTTTTTTAGAAAACATTGGCTTGTGTAACAACTTTTTTAAAAAAAGAAAAGGCAGTTTCCCTGCTCATAAACTTTATGTACCAAAGCTATTTGGCAGGATTGATGAAAGGGTAATATATGACAGTTGCCATAGCTAATGTTCTTAAAGTATATTTTGGGAGGGACATGTTTTCAACAGCCTGAACTCAAAATAAATAAATAAATAAATAAAAGCATGAGTTCTCTGAGAAATTTGGGGGAGGGGTATTTGTTTTTTGAAAAAAAATGTGACATTCATTTCTTTTGCATTTCATGTCAGGTATATTCGTATCAGTGACCTATATTCTTACAGGCTACCCAGGTTCTTAAAATTGCTTTTCCTTTTTGACTTAAGTAACAGACTGAAACACCCTTTTACATATAGAGGTTCCCAGCTCCCGTTAATATTCCCTGGGTTTTGGCGGAGATTGAGTTTTGGGTCTGGTCATCTGTAGTTTCTATTTATTATTTCTCACCAAACTCTCCACCTCCCTCAAATCTTTCCACCTATGGCCATTCCTGCCTTTCTTTTTATGTAACCCAAAATGGAGTATATTCCCTCTTCAACTCTGCTGTTGAATGTGAGCCTTCTACTGAATATTGGGGGGTTAATGGTTGGACAGTCAGTGTACAAGCAATAGTGCTGCAGCTGAGGAGCAGATAGTTTACAACTGCACAAGGCTCTTTAAAAAAAAAAAAGTTGAGGTCATTTCTTTTGTGTGTGTGTGTCTTATTCATTTCTTTGTTTAAATTTTTATTTATTTATTTTTTAATTAATTTTTTATTTATATATGGCAGTGGAATGCATTACAATTCTTATTACACATATAGAGCACAATTTTTCATATCTCTGGTTGTATACAAAATATATTCATGCCAATTTGTGTCTTCACTTTGGATAATGATGTCCATCACATCCCACCATAATTTCTAACCCCATGCCTCCTCCCTTCCCTTCCCACCCCTGTATCCTATCTAGAGTTCGGAAAATTTTGGTTTTAAGCATCTCTGGACACTAACCAACTCCTGACATCATCTATTATGCTTTTTTTTTTTTTTTTTTGTACCAGGAATTGAACTCAGGGGCACTTGATCACTGAGCCACACCCCCAGCCCTATTTTGTATTTTATTTAGAGACAGGGTCTTGCTGAGTTGCTTAGGACCTTCATAAGTTGCTGAGGCTGGCTTTGAACTCCAGATCCTCTTCTCTCAACCTCCTAAATCACTAGAATTACCGGCATGCGCTGCTACCACACCTGGCTTATGATTTTTTTTAAACACAAAAACTAAAATTCAATAAGACTAAACACTATCAACCTGCACCCATGATAAGCTATGTGAAAATGGTGAGAGCTATTAGCCCAGAATAAAGTGTTCATTCTTCTAATGTGACGACATCCTTTTCTACATTCCTATTTTTATGGCACTGTGGTTAAGAGTACAAGACCTGCTGCCTGATAACCCGGATTTAAATTCCATCTCTACCATTTACCAGCCCTGAAACTTTAGGTAAACTCTCAACTGCCATGAAATAAAGAAGATAAAAGTACTTCCCACCTGGAGCTAGCTACATCTATATATCTGTATCTATGTACAACTATAAAATATATATGTATTCAAGACATTATATAAATACTTGATATGGATCTTGGCATATAGTAATTTCTTAATAACTGTTAGTCATTACTACATAATGATAATAGTATTAGTAAAATTGTCTTCCTTGGGGCTGCTAAAGTACTCTTAAATAAATAGTAATATCCTTTTATTGTAAGTGCATCCCTGTATCATAAAATAGCTAATTTTCAAAAGTGAACCACTTAATCCACTTTTAGAATAAGATAATCATGTCTCTTTTATGCCAAGTTATTAGCAGAAGGCCAATTATATCAACATTGTATGGCTAAAGAGTGTTTCAGCTCTTTAACAAAAACAATTTAAAGTCTGTAATTCTAATAATAGCTAACTATAGCAAACCCTTACAATGAATATTGGACACTACAGTAGGCAGAAATATGCTCCCCTGGAAATGTCCATGTTCTAATTCCTAGGACCTGTGAATATGTTATTTTACACACTTTACATGCCAAAAGGAATACCGTAGATGAAATTAAATTCAGGATATCGAGATGGGGAAATTATCCTGCATTATTGATGTAAGCCCAAAGTAACCACATGGGTCCTTATAAGCAGAAGATGGAGATGAGGGACTATGTGTCTGAACCAGAAAATATGAGACTTAATGTAACATGTTTTAAAGATGGAAAGTCACAAGGCAAGCAATGCAGGAAAACTCTAGAAGCTAGAACAAGCAAGGAAATGGATTGTTCACTAGAACCTCCAAAAGGTAACATTTTCACCCAGTGAAACTCATTGTAGACTTTAATCTTCAAAACTATAAGATGATAAATCTGTCTTTTAAACTACCAAGTTTGTGGTAATTTGTTACAGCAGCAACAAGGAAACTTATACAGGCTGCTAAGCACCTTCTCTACAGGCATCAACTGAATTGACCTTCCAACTATCCTATGAAACAGGTAATATAATTAATCTCTCTTCACAGAGTTTTAGAGAAAAAGCATCTGAAGTTTATGAAGGGTAATTAACTTGCCCAAGAATTGAGTTGCGGCATAACACATACAGATATATTGAAACACACTTCTTACTCTGGAACGAAGTATACAGTTTTTTAAAAACACCAACTACTATATGCTTAAAGAATTTATCTTCCTATGATGTGGCTTTAAAATTAATTCCTTATCTTTGTATCCTTAGCCATGTGTCCCACTTTTACTTTGCATTGCTTATGTGCCAGGAATTCACACTTGCTCTCTGCTGAGAATGCCAAATTTAGTAAAAGGTGCTAGCCATCAAGATTAAAAAATACAAGCCACGCTGTGGGTGCTTTGAGAATGATGTGCATATGACAATCTGGTGGAAAAAAAGTAGAGAAGTAGTCATCGTTCCATTTGAGAAATTTGGGAAAGCTTTCTTAAAGGTGAGTATCCTTGCTATGAATCTTGTAAAATAATTGCAGATTTTCGAGGTTTGAGCAAAATATTTGTGGGGAAAGGAGGGAGAAAAAAAAGTAGGGAGTGGAATACTTTCTAGATAGAACAAAAAGCAAAAGATATAGAAAATCCTATCAGCAAGTAATTAAACATGGCTATCCCACTGGGAACCCTAAGAGAAAAAGCTGGAGAGGTAGGGGAAGCTAGATATGAAAGATGGGTCTTGTTCAGGGTTTGGAATTGATCTTGTAACAAAGCACTTTTGAGGTGTCTTAAGTGGGGTGGAGCATTATTAGAAATATCCCTGTGGCAGCAGGATGGGGACTGAAAGGAGTCAAGTCCAAAGGAAAGATAGAAGCCTATTGTAATAGTTCAAATGAGAAAAAAGGAAAGCCTTGCCCCAGGGAAAGGCAGTGAGGACAAAGAGCATTTGGAGAGATCTTTCAGAAGCAAAAACCTTAGGGACATGAGGGGAAGGGTCAAAGGACCTTTCAGGATTTCTGGTTTGAATGGATTAAATAAGGCACTCCCATCTGTGATAAATGTGTGCATCATTAGTGCAGTACTAATTAGTAGATATTTCAATTTTCTCCCATTCTGGTGGAACCTATGCAGGGTTCGTACTCTGACCTCTTGGGTGGGGCCTTGCAATGGATTCAAAGTCATAAGCAAAACTTATAACTTCTAGATGAAGACATTAATCTCTGATGCAAGACCCTCCAGAGCTTTGGCACAATAGCTGCAAAAGTTCAGGATGGGGGTTGGTCCATCCATTTGGTCCCTGAAGGACCTAAAGCAGCACATACTCATGCACTTTGCAAAGGACCTATAGCGTAAGTAAGAAATGAACATTGGCTCTTTTTAAACCACTGGTGTTTGGGGATTTTCTATTGTTATTATTATACAGCAGAGCCTAGACAATCCTGACTGATGCAGTAGACACTAGGGAATGAAAAATAGATCTGTAGGTGCTTATTTTTGTTGCTAATGTTATATATTCGTTGATTTTAAAATGCCTGTGAAACATTTAAGGAGACAAAAGCCCAAATCTGGAGCAAGCTAAAGATTTCCTCCAGAATGCCTCGCCAGACCCGCTATAAAGCTGCCCATCCCCACTGTACTCTTGGCGCACACACTGCTAATACTGCAGCAATAGGCACCCAGTGGAATTATCGGTTCTATGCATGTCTGTGTTTCAAGCCCACAACAGACTGCCTAGTGCCAGCGCAGGCCCCGATAATTATTTGTTGAATTTATGAATGATGAATGAAGTGATGGGAATAGATGGCATTGTCATGAGCAGTATGGGTTTTAAGTGAGGAAAGCTTAGGACAGACACCCTGACTGACATTCAATGGGTATGCCAAGAAATATGAACTCAAGGAAACAAAGAAAGAGCAGCCAGTGAGATAAAAGAAACACCAGAAGGGGAAAAAAATGAAGGCAAAATTTACGAGCAATTCAAAAAGCAAGGAGTGATCAACATGGAGCAAGCTAGTTGGATAGCACACCTGGAGAGAAGGCAGTATGGCCGGTGCCAAGGGACAAAGAACATGCTCATCAAAAATGGATGTAAACAGAGAGAAAGCATAGCTTCCTCATTTCAGCCTTGTTCCAATACACATTGTTGGGAGTCGCCCTGGCTCCAAAGACTAACTTCCCAATCCCCCAAGAAGAGCCTTCCAATGGTGAGCCCTGCTGGCTCACATGATCTTGTCATCCAATGGTGAGCCCTGCTGGCTCACATGATCCTTACCCACCAATCAGAAAGCACCCCATGTCAACTGTCAAACCACCCCCTGGTTCTATAAATATGCAGAGCTGTTCCTCAATAAAGGGGCATTTTTTATCCTACGGCAAGCCTTGATTGTTCTTTCACACATTGATTTCAAATGTAGTATATTGGATAAAAAAAAAAATCTTGGGTAGCTTTGGTGAGAAGGGTTAGTGGTATAGAAAGAAGAGAAAGAGTATGAAGATATTGCAATGGGATGAGGACAGAGCAGAGTGCAGGAATCTGGGAGGGATCTTGCTGTCTGGACTCTGCCTCTCATACAATCTCCCAGGTAATGCTGATGCTGCTGGTCCATGGACCATGTTTTGTGGACAAAGCTTTAGATTAATATTTCAAAAGACTTGAAACACAATATGTAACTTCAGTTTAGGAGTTTAATAAGAAATACTCTCCCCATGTTGACGAATCTGCACCAAAAAGCCAGAGTTATTATAGAAGAATCTGAAAACTTAAATAAGTAATATGGAATAAGAGGTCATGAAAGATCACAGAGAATCTTATGTATTTTGGTGTGAGTAAATAAGGACCTGAGAGGTTTTCCACTTTAAAATGATATTCAAAATAAAACATAACAAGTTAAGAAGTTTCTAATAATTCCAAATTATAAAAACCATAAGCTGTTAAGAAATTTGCTAAGAGAAAAACTATTTAGGTTCAATTATCTTGCATTTTTTGTGGAAGGAAAGTAAATTTTTAAGAAAGGAATAGTTCTCTTGAGTTGAAGAGAAAAAAAATAAACTATCGTATTTTTCATACTTTCTACACCACTAAAATATTCCTTCATTTCATGACAAAAATTCAAAATTAATAAGCCACTCATGGGTCTTTTATAGTATTAATAAAACTAGAAAGACAACCTCTTTCCATTCTTCATGAGCTCATGGAAAGAACAAAGAAAATTTATTTTACATGTGGATGAGTGATGAGACTTTGAAACCAAGTCTTCAACAGGAAGGAAGGAAGGAAGGAAGGAAGGAAGGAAGGAAGGAAGGAAGGAAGGAGCATTCTAATGAAACTTTTGGACCACAGCCTTGGTGAAATTTGAATTGAGATGAATAATAGTTTCATTTGAAAAAAGTCAATTAAGACCCTTTCCCATACATTTGTAGGACTACATGCCACATACTCCACCCACGTCATCCCATTCTCCACACATTTGACAAAGACACTGTTTAAAAGTCCCAACCAGCCAGGCTTGTGGCACATGCCTGTGATCCCAGTGGCTCAGGAGCCTCAGGTAGGAGGATCACAAGTTCAAAGCCAGCCCTAACAAGGCCCTAAGCAACTCAGCAAAACCCTATCTCAAAATAAAAAATAAAAATGAGGATGTGTCTCAGTAGCTAAGCACCCTGGGTTTAATCCCTGCTATCAAAAAAACAAAAACAAAACCAAAAAAACTCCCAACTAGGAATCATTGCCAAGGTCAACATCAACATCAAAAAACCTTTTTATCCTATGTTTTCTTCTAGGCATTTTATGGTTTCAGGTGTTGATTCTAGTCCTCAATCCATTTTGATTTTATTTTTGTATATTATGTATGACCACAGTTCAGTTTTTTGCATGTAGATAGTCAGTTTTCCCAACACCATCTTTTTGAGAGACTAACTAACTTCCATTGTGTATTCTTGGCACTCTGAAACCCCTGTTGAAGTTCAAGTGACAGTAGATATGACAGGAGTTATATGAAGAACCCCAACAACCCAAAAACAATAAAACAATCTAAATTTTAAAAATAATTCAAGAATAGACATTTTTCCAAAGACTTAAAAATGACCACCAGATAAATAAAAATATCACTTAACATCACTAATTATCAGGGAAATGAAAGTCAAAATTGTGATAAAACATCATCTTACACCTGTTAGAATGAGTATTATATTTAAAAAAGATTACAAATGTTGGTGAGAATACAAAGAAAAATGAATCTTGTATACTATTGGTGGGAATATAAATTGGTGTGGTCACTATGGAAAACAGGATAGAGGTTTCTCAAAAAATTAAAAGTGGGATCACCATATGATCCATTAATCCCACATCCAGTTATATATGCAAAAGAACTGAAATCAGGTTCTCATGTCTAAACTCCTACATTCATCGCAGCTTTATTCTCAACAGCCTAGACAGAACAAAATGCCCACCCACATATGAATGGATAAATAAAAATGTGGTAAACACATGCAATGGAATATCATTCAGCCTTAAAAAGAAAAAGAAAACCCTGACATTTGTGACAACACCGAGGAAATTTGATGGCATTATCTCACTTATGAAATAAGCCAGAACACAGGACCAATGCTATACAATCCCACTTATATAAAGAATCTAAAATAGTGAAAGTCACTGAAGCACAGACTAGAATGGAGTTTTCCAGGGACTGAGGAGACAGTGACACAGGAGGTTTGTATTGGCCAAAGAGCAGGAAGTTCCAGCTACGCAGGGCTAGTGAGTCCAGGTGACCTGTGTATAGCATAGTGCCTATCCTTAACAACGTTGTGTTGTCTAGTTAAAAACTTGCCAAGAGATTAGATCTTATGTTAAGCATTCATAACACAAGAAATTAGTGAATTAATAAGCAAAAAATATGGGAGAAAACTTGCAAGTGATGAGTACATTCATGGCATAGATTATGGTGAAGTTTTCACAGGTGAATACTTATCTCTAGAGATCAAACTGCTTACATTACATAAATAGTTTTTGGGTGTTAATCACACCTGAAAAATTTTATAATAAATCAATAAAAACAAATAGATACCCCAACCACACCCTGTCCCGCCCTTACTCCAACACCCTCACTATCAATTTCATGCCTAAGGTGCCATGATATTATGATAGTGGACAAATTATATTATTATTTTGTGCACATGCATGAACAGGTAACAATAAATCCCACCATTATGTACAACTTTACTGTTCTAATAAAAAAAATGAATTAAAAAATAAAGAGTCATTTCCTCCAGGAAGCATCCCTCACTCAGCCCAGGTTCAGTTCTCGCCATAAGCTCACACAGCAGTGTGATCATGCTGAATGCCTTCCTCCCTTGGGGAACTGTGCAGTCCCTGCAGGGAGGCTTTATTGAATGCTGTGTTCAATGCCTGGGCTCAATGTGTTACACAGAACAGGCACTCAAAAAAAGTTCATTAAAGGAATGAGCATCATCAACTTATAGCTACCACTTTCTTTCTTTTAAATGTGGCTCTTCATATCAAAATGATTTTACTTTAAACATCACATGATAATATGTTTATGTTTTACCATTTATTTATAGGCTACATCTATACACGATACATTATTGTAATATATATTTTATATACAACACATTAAATTCAGGGCAGGCACCAGTTCAGTCCCCATGGCATAAGCTGACGCACAGTCAGGTGATAGCAATTCAAACTGCTCTAAGCTTAGTTCTTATAAGAAATGACTTGGTCTACGACCGACAGGCTCAGTTCTAAGCATAAAAGTCAAGTAAAACTTGCTATCACATTGAAAATCCAAAAGTCAGGCAGTTTTATTTCCTCCTAGCTTTTTTATGGGCAATTATAATATACTGGCTGTGAGGTTATGTGTTTGTGGATTACAGAATGAATACAACAATGAATCACAGTACAAAGTTTTAATTTTTATAAATAGAGTTAAAAGGAGACAGACATATATTAGTCAGTTGTTATTTGACTATAATAAGACTATTGAAAGAATCATCTAAAATAATTATTCATAAGCAGATAAAAAACAAATTCTTTACCTTCATAATAAACTTTATAATTGAAAAAAATATATTTTCACAAAAATTTCATTTAACTTTCACATGAATTCTGTAAAATTATAGAATCATTTCCCAACTTAAAGAGAAGGAGAAGCCTCTTATCTGAAGTCACATGTCAGTAAATGAAGACCAACAGCATAAACCTAGACCTTCTAATACCAAGCCACACATTTCTTCTGTGTCATGTGTCCCATCACCATTTCAGTCACCAACGAAATAAGACCCTACATATAGTGAACTTTCTTCCTTTTCTACTTCCCTTTCAACTCCTTTTCAAAAACCTGATTCCTTACTTTACAGTCCAAATCCTTGGAAGCGTACAGACAATTTGAATGCCTGTCAAGTTTAGAAATATGAAACTAAACCAAACTTTTGTAGCTCTAGTTGAGGGGTTGGCGTCAGAAACAATGTGATGCTTCTGTCTTCCGGACCCTGCTACGACAATATTATTCAAAATTCTCAACGCTCATCTTGAGAAATCTTTACCATCTTGATTTTATGCCAGGGACAAGCCAAAACAGACGAATTGCAGACACGTATTCCATCTGTTTGTAAGGCTTTCATCATCTTTTCCTAATCAATAATCCTCTCATCATTATCTCTGCCTTTTCAAAACACGAACTCCTGCTATTTGTACACAATTGGCATCTCAGGACCCCTTAGCATCCCTCATGTGCCCAGGAGAGAGCACAGAGTGACAAACTCAAAACAAACAGGATATTTTTAAAAGTAAGAAGAATTTAATGAGATTTTTAAAGCATAGATATAAAATGGTCATATTCTTCAATATAACAATAAACATCTGGGTTATAAAATAAGAAATTATTCTTTGGACAGATATTACTTCAATATGGCTATATCAAATCATTTGGTAAAGAATGCCTTAAATAAGCATGGGGAAACTCTCCTACTTTCTAAACTTTACCTAAGTATAAACAAAATGGCATTTAGGCCCTCGTTACAAATTAGTAGTCTTCCTAATCCTATATACAAGCATTATGAAATCCCATTCTGGATACATACTCAAGAAAAATAAAAATGTATGTCCACACAGAAACTATATGAATATTTATAGCAGGATAATGGATAACTCACAATAGCCAGAAAATGAAAATAACCTAAATGTACATCAATTGAGGAGTAGATTAAAAAAACAAAAAGCATTATATCCATACAAAGGAATATTATTCTTCCATCAAAAGGAATGGAGTATCGATACATACTACCACTTATATGAACCTTAAAAACATTACATGAAGTTAAAGAAGCCAGTCACAAAAAGATCAAATATGGGGGCCTGGGGTTGTGGCTCAATGGTAGAGCACTTGCCTAGCACATGCAAGGCACTGGGTTCAATCCTCAGCACCACATAAAAATAAATATAAACAATAAAGGTATTATGTCCAACTACAACTAAAAAATAAATATTAAAAAAAGACCACACATGGTCATATGAAATGTCTAGAAGAGGGAAATCTATAGACAGAAAAGAGGTCAGTGGCAGTTTACACAAGGACCAGGGGGTGAGGAAAGAGGAGTTTCTTTATGAGGTCATGAAAATGTTCTACAGGTGTCAGAATATACTAGAAACCACTGAACTGTATACTTCAAATGGTTGAATTGTATAATATATATATATATATATATATATATATATATATATATATATATATTTTGAAAAGCTGTAATTTATTTTTAAATTTAGTAAGTAAAAATTACCCACAGAAAGCACTGGTAGCATCCCTTCTCTGCCCTCTGTTCAGAAGCTTCTAAACACTAAGGCACTTGAAAATGTCCTACAGGTTTTTAGCACAAGACGTGAGAATGAAAGAAAATATTCTTCAGAGCGTGTGAGCCACTGAATGTCGTGTCATGACAATTCAGCATTTAAAGAGGACAGTGGTATGCCTGAGAAAACTACTATCAGATACATCCTCCCAGAGATTACAAGTACAAACACAGAATGAGATTTTTTAAAGTGACCACCATGAAGTACTAGAGAGGGAAGAAAGGCCAAGTCTGGAGGGGAGCTGACTCCAGGAAGAAAGGAAGAGCAGAGGTGTGTTTCAGGCTGTTTACCGCCATTAGCCTGGGAGCAGACCACTAGGCACTACAGAGGGAGAGGCCAGGAAAACTCACTGGACAACCTCAGGGGACAGCCCATGAGGCTGGGCTGAGGCACTTTTTCTATCCTCCTTCTTAGTCACCCAATTCAGTCTCACCTCCCTTGACTTATGTGAAATCCAGTATTCCCAGATTCCTTTCTTTCTTCTCTGACCATTCTTCCTTTAGCCCTTGTTCCCTCCTTTCTTTGTTTACCCCTGAAGTACTAGCATTCTCCAAAGCTTTGCCCCTCACATTTTAATCAATAGGTTTTCCTCTTACAGTTCATAGATTGCTGCAGCGTTCACTACTACTGAGACTCCCATGTTCTTAACTGCCCCTAAGGCTCCCTCCCTGGATGCCTCTCACTTCAGACCTCAACAGTCAGTGTGAGTTAAATTCCAATAAGCCAAATATCATGGTCACAGTTTCTCCTTGAATTCCCTTAGGAAGCAACATGTTGGAACTCTTACGTCCTCCATTTCTTCGCCTCGCCTGTCGAATTTATTCAGGATAAATGCACTTACTCTGATTCCACTGTATTTGCTTGTCCCACAATGTCTGTAAGTCCAAACCAAACCTCCAACATGCCTTGCATCCACCTGTATCAGATTTCTCCACTTTTACATCCTACACTTGCAGATGACACTAAAAATCAATCTGGCTACCCATGCCAGAAATTCAGGAGTCAGCCTTGACTTTTCCCCTTCCCTTGCTCCAAACCCAGCGAATCTTTATTTATGTTGTTTTAAATCTACCAATTCCTTCTTTCAAACTTTCATCACCTTTTACTTAGATCATAGCTCGAGACCCCACTGGGCTCTCTGCCTTCTATCCAGTTCTACCACCTTTTTCAAATGCAAATATGATCAGATTTCTCCTCTTAGAAACATCCTCCAATTGTTACTCACCACCCATGGCAGTGATTTTTCAGCAGTTTTGCAGCAAATAAATACAGTCTGCCCTCCATATCCATGGGTTCTGCATCATCAGATTCAAACAACCGTCAATGGAAAATACTAAGGGGAAAACTGCATCTGTACTGAACACACACAAACTTTTAAAAATTCTTATTCCCTAATAATATGGTTCAATCTCTAGTAATATATATATATATATATATATATATACACATATGTATATATATATATTCACACACACATATATACACATATATGCATGTATTTGTATACATACAGATATATATAGATATATATATATATATACCATTTTACACAAGGGACTTGATCATTTGTGGGTTTTGGTGTTCAAGGGAAGTCTTGAAACCAATTCTCCAAGGATACCAAAGCTCAACTGTATTATTTTCATATGAATAACATATAAGATTTTAATATCAGGGCCGGGGATGTGACTCAGTGGTAGAGCACTTTCCTTGCATGTGTGAAGCCCTGGGTTTGATCCTCAGCACCACATATAAAATAAATAAATAAACAAAAATAAAGCTATTGTGTCCATTAAAAAAAGGGAGGTTTTTTTTAAAAAAAAGATCCTAATATCTACAAATAAATGGGAGCTTTATTTTGCTGACATGTCTTACACATTCAATAAATGAGAAAATAAACCAATCAATGAGAAAATAATAGGTAGTTTTTATGAAATAAAAATAAAAATCATTAGTAGTGGAATTAGATCAGCATCATTCTGCCATATATTTCTCTATTTTATCTAATTGCATGCATTCAAATAATCCTAATTCATATCATTAGGTAGCTACCAATGGTAATAGTTTGTTGTTTTTTCCCAACAGTTCACCTTTCAAATTAAGGGTAGAATTCATTTAAAGAGAGATAGCAAGATACAAATACAAGTGAATTAACCTGTCAGCACATATTACTTGGTTGCTGGCCACTGCTTGGTTAAAATTTAGAATGTAATATCTCGAGTATGTGCTTAAGTTCTATTTTTAAAAATGAAAATCAAAGCAAACATTGGTGCAATCTTCCTTAGAACCTGGGTTCTATGGAACGGAGCTTAAAAACCAATGTTCTGGATGCTAAAGCCCAAATGCCGTAGTGTGATCTGCAAGCTCCTGAGTCATTCAGACTTTGTCAATCCAGCTGCATCTCACACTCCTGCTAAGTTTTCGCCCAGTTTCCTAAGTCCAATTCCATCTTTCATAGGATTATACTTTTGCACTTGCTATTTTCTCTGTTTACATCACCTGAATTTCTATTAACTTAATTACAAATGTTAACATGCTATCTCCCCTATGAAGCCTTCTCTTGCTGTCCTACCTTCAACAAAGTCTGTCTTGTCTCATGTCATCTTCTCCTCATCAATGTGAGCACCAAAGAAAAAACTAACTATAGCCTTTGAGTTTACAGGGACTTTCAATGTGCGTGTCACCTAGCAATCACTCCTTAAAATGGTTTGTACTAATTAACCCATTAATTAGTATTAAGAATAATTACCAGTAAAGTGATTACAGTGGTTCAATATTTTGCCTACAATAATCCACAGACCATCGTTTTATTAACTCAATACATTAGGTTATCTTAGTGCTACGTAGAAATCACTCTTCTAAATCACACTAATTTTAATTTTGACTTAATATTTCTTTAATAATGGTATCACCCACCAATAAAGGAGAGCAGGATCACCAGCAAGACAAGGAGTGCACAGATGAATGGAATCAGGACCAGCAGCAAAAAGCGAAGGATATTAGCTGTGGCCAGCTTCTGTGAGCAGCCATCTCCCATGTTATTGTCATCAGCTCCCAAGACCTAATGTAAAAGAGGAAGATGAAACATGGTTTTAATATTACAAATCAACTCAATGTGTGCTATGAAATTTTAGATTATAGTTATCCATTCAGAGCAACATTCGTAAGAGATTTTATTGAGTGTACATAAGAGCGTGAAATGAGGTTAGTCACAAAATCACACTCATAAACAAATAGCTGTATGTGGGTAGAGCAAAAATCACCTATTTTTGAAACATTTTTTCAAAAGCAGATGAACACTCACTGATTTTTCCAATTTGAATTTTTGTTTGCATCATTCCAAAAGACTATGGATTATATGACAAGAATTCACCCTGACCCAGAGCTTTAAGCAAACACTCTATATACAATGATAAAATACTGGTGAATAGGTGTAGACAGGACAATAAGCAGATTTCATTCTCACTTGTCTCACTAGTTCCAACCCAAATCTGTATAAATCTGGATGAAATAAGTTTTTGGACATTAATAATTCAGCAAGGTTAACTAGTATTTATCATATATTTAGTGACAAGTTGAATCACAAGGAAGAGACTGTCCTGTTTGCCAGTTAAATACCAGCAACTCCAAGGGCATTCTCAGTGGTCCACACTGGCCCTGAGCCCACCCGTTGAGAAGATGATAGGGTATCACAGTCCTGGTTCAGATAAAGTTCTTGTCAAATATGTTAAATTGGGTTTAGTTCAATATTGTGGGAAGCCATTTCTGACACGTGATTGGGTGGCTCACGTTAAGGGTCTGAGGCGCTTTGGCTGGGTCGAAGCTTTCCCGACCCTTTCCTGATGAGAGAACCCATCCGTGTGGGGGTGTGCCTGACCACTGACCCCATGGGCCCAATCACTGACCCTGACCTTGGAGTGCGGTCCCCCCTCAACCTTCATTGGATGGAATTCTCCCCTGAATCTCTTGTTCCCCAATAAAAAGCTACTCCCAGGCGTGTTCTCTCTCTCTCTCTCCTGCTAGCCCTGAGTAATCCTTGCTGCCCTGCTGGGCGGTTAGAGGTGGGAACCAGAGAGGGTAGCCATCTCGGACCTGGCAATAGAAATAAGGTAACTCAGTCTGTGTGTTTTATTTCGATCTCTTCTAACTAACTTTTATGCCAAGAACCTCATTAATGAAACCATTGCGCTGGCCGCATGGTGGACAATATCTTGCCAAAAATTATGTCAGGAGATTTGTTTATTAGAAAAGGCTAGCTGAGGGCAGCAACTATTTCATCAGAAGTCTAAGATGGCTCTAAAAGTGCTTTGAGTCACTATAAGCCACTCCTCTGGATCCCTTAATAAAAGCATGTCTTATGATTCCCCCTTGAACTTCTGACTCTGCATTTTCTCCTCTGACAGCTTGAAAGCTTGAGCTATCACCTCTGCGTACTCTCTTCTGAGCCTCTCTTGAGTCCTCAACTTCCCTTGGAGTTATACTGCACTGTTCATGTGCTTTGTGGACAATAGCAGCTCTTCTCGACATGTCCAAAACCAAAACTAATCTCTTCTATTTCTCTATCTCCAAATAGTTTCTCTCCTGACCTCTCTGTGTGTTCACAGAAACCCCACTATTCCTGAAATTTAGAGACTCCTCCCTCGTCCTTCATTGCTTTAGTCATCTTTTTCATTGCTGTGACCGGAAGACCCAACAAGAACGACACAGAGGAGGATGAGTTTATTTGAAAATCAGTTTCAGAGGTCTCAGTCCACAGATGGCCACCTCTGTTGCTCTGGATCTGAGTGAGGCAGAGCGTCAGGGCAGAAAGGTGTGGAACAGGAAAGGAGGTCAGAATGTGGCAATCAAGAAGCAGAGAGAGATCTCTACTCACCAAGAATAAAATATAAACCCCAAAGGTATACCCTGAGTGACCTAACTCCTCCAGTCACACCCTACAGGTCTATAGTTACCACCCAGTTAATCCCTAACAGGATTAATGCACCAATTAGATTAGTGGTTTCATAATCCAACCATTTCACCTCTACACTTTCTTGCATTGTTTCACACATGAACTTTTGGGGAACAAACACCTCATAACCAAATCATAGCAGTCATCAACTTATCCCAAACATTACCTGGTGTTGTTAGTTCTTCCTCTGGAATAAATATCTAACTTTTTAAAAAAGGAATGACCTTTGAGGCAAAGCCTTATCATAACCAAGAAGATATTCTAACACGATGATCCTCTAATATCGTCAGAACTTCCCAGCCAGTCCATGACCATTCCCCAAAGAAATGCAAAGGAAACACAAAGACAAGCTTGACGTGTCCTTCCAAGTTGCAAGGCACACACAGGTGATACTCCATTTCTGTTTTATTCCTCCTTCATCAGAATCAGTCTTGTTCACTGACACACATTACAAGCAGTGTTTATCACAAAAGGTAACAACATCTGTGATTTTAAGAATTCTCCATGAGAGACATTATTTGAAAGAACTTGGGATGTTGGCTCGCAAAGGACTTGATTTCTTAGGTTCATGTCTTTCCTGGCTCATTTCTTCTCTATACCTGGTTTAAGGTATCAGCCAATGTGAGATCATTCAGAATTAATTTACAATTGATCTTCAAGAAGACTTGACATTGACACAATATAATATGAGATCTGCAACAGCACAATGATTACAACACAATGATTACAACATTAGATTGACAGTACCATTTGGGTCTTGTAGGTAATATTTCCCCAGTAAAAACAAGTATAGGACTGAAGGCTAAGAGAGTGGCAGAATCAACTAACTTCACTTACTCAACAATTAGATATGGAATGCCTAATAATCATAAGAAGGACAGCGATGAAAGCCAGGCACAGTGGTATATGCCCGTAATCCCAGCAACTCTGGAGACTGAGGAAGAAGATCACAAATTCAAGGCCAGCCTTAGCAACGTAGAGAGACCCTAAGCAACTTAGCAAGACCCTGTCTCAAAAAAAAAAAAAAAATTAATTTAAGAAGGGCTAGGGATGTGGCTCGGTGGTTGTTATGGTTTGGATGTGAGGTATCTCCAAAAAGCTCGTGTGTAAGAAAACGCAAGAAGGGTCAGAAGAGAAATTACTGGGTTGTGAGAGTCTTGACCTGATCGGTAAATTAATCCCCTGATAAGGATTAACTGGTAACTGAAGTGTTAGGGTGTGGCTGGAGGTAATGGTTCATTGGAGGCATGGTTATAGGGTACATATTTTGTAGCCAGACAGTGGGCTTTCTCTCTGCTTCCTGATCACCTTGGAGGCTGGTTCCTTCTGCCGCACTCTTCTGCCATGATGTCCTGCCTCATATTGAGCCCCGTGGAATGGAGTCAGCTGTCCATGGACTTAGACCTCTGAAACCATGAGCCCCCCAAACAAACCTTTCCTCCTCTATAGTGGTGCTAGTCAGGTCTTTTAGTTGCAGCAGTGAAATAGCAGACTAAAACAGTGGTTTAGCCCCCCTGAGGTCAATCCCCAATACCAAAACAGAAAAACAAAAAAATGAAGTCTAGTGGTGATATAACAATGATTTCAAACCAACTATCCCTTGAACGGTCACAGTCGTGTAAGATAGATAAGATGTATACATAAGTAATATAACTATATTTCAAGGGATCAAATGTTAAGCTCTAATTTATTAGTTGTCCTTTGGCTCATCTGTTAATTTATATATTTGATTGCTTCTTTATGTCATCCTATCCTTCCCTCCCTGTCCTTCATTTTACTCTAGCTTCCATATATGAAAGAAAACATTTTACCTTTGAGTTTCTGAGTTTGGTTAATTTCACTTAGCATAATATTCTCTATTTTCATCTATTTACTGGAAAATGCCATAATTTTATTCTTTTTTATGGTTGAGTAATAAATACATACATACATACACGCACGCACATACACACACACATATAATTGTGAGTAATATATCTGAGTCATATATAAAATATATATGTATATATTACAATTTCTTGATCCACTCATCTATTGATGGACATCTGGGTTGATTCCATAAATCAGCTATTTTGAATTATGCTGTTATAAACATTGAGGTGGCTATGTCACTGTAGTATGCTAATTTTAGAACTTTCCGGTAAATACCAAGGAGTGGGATAGCTGGGTCGTATGGTGGTTCCATCCCTAGTTTTTTAAGGAATCTCCATACTGCTTTCCAGAATGATTGTACTAATCTGCAGTCCCATAAACAATGTACAAGTGTATCTTTTCCCCCACAACCTCAACAGCATTTACTGTTGTTCATATTCTTGAACATTGCCATTATGACTGGAGTGAGATGAAATCTTAGTGAAGTTTTGATTTGCATTCCCCTGATTGCTAGAGATGTTGAACATTTTTTCAAATATTTTTTGGCCATTTATGTTTCATCTTTTGAGAAGTTTTTGTTTAGTTATTTTGCCCATTTACTGATTGGGTTATTTGTTTTTGTTTTTGTCCTTTCTTTTGTTTTTTATGGGGTTTTGTTGTTGTTTTGGTTTGGTTTTGGTGTTAAGTTTTTTGTGTATCCTGGATATTAATCACCTATTGGAGGAGTAGATGACCAAGATTTTCTCTCATTTGGTAGGCTCCCTCTTCATGCCCTTAGTTGTTTCCTTTGCTGTACATAAGCTCTTTAGCTTGATGGCATCCCACTTATTGATTCTTCTTTTTATTTCTTGCATTTTGGAGGTCTTATTAAGGAAATCAGTGCCAGCACCTATCTGATGGAGTGTTGAGCCTATATTTTCTTCTAGCAGTTGTAAAGTCTACCACGCAACCTGCGCAGTGGTTTTATTAATGAGGTTCTAGACATAAAGTTAGTTAGAAGAGATCGAAATAAAAACACAGACTCAGTTACCTTATTTCTATTGCTAGGTCCGAGATGGCTCACCTCTCTGGTTCCCTCGCCCAGCAGGGCAGCAAGGATTACTCAGGGCTAGCAGGAGAGAGAGAGAGAGCACGCCAGGGACTAGCCTTTTATTAGGGAACAAGAGATTCAGGGGAGAATTCCATCCAATGAAGGTTGAGGGGGGCTGCACTCCAAGGTCAGGGTCAGTGATTGGGTCTCCGGGGTCAGTGGTCAGGCATATCCCCACACGGATGGGCTCTCTCATCAGGAAAGGGTTGGGAAAAACTTCGACTTAGCCAAAGTGCCTCAGGCCCTTAACGGGAGTCACCTAATCACGTGTTAGAATGGCTTCCCACAGTAAAGTTTTTGGTCTAATTCCTAAGTCTTTGATCCATTTTGATTTGAGTTTTGTGCAGGATGACAGATAGGAGTCTAATTTCATTTTCTACATACAACTATCCAGTTATCCAGCACCATTTGTTAAAAAGCTGTCATTTCTTCAAGATATATGTTTGGCATCTTTGCCAAATATCATTTGTATGGGTATGTGGAATTGTCTCTGTATCTTCTGTTCCATTGGTCTTCATGTCTATTTTGATGCCAATATCATGCTGGTTTTGCTCTGTAATATAATTTCAGATCAGATATTGTGATACCTCCTGCTACACTTTTCTTGCCTAGTATACTTTGGCTAATATGGTGGTATCTTATTCTTCCAAATGAATTTAAGAATTGTTTTTCTTTAATTCTGTAGAAAACATCATTGGTATTTTGATAGGGATTGAATTGAATCTATATTTTGCTTTTGGTAGTATGATCATTTTGACAATATTGATTCTGCCTGTCCAAGAACAAGGGAGTCTTTCCATTTTCTAAGGTCTTCTTCAATTTCTTTCTTCAGTGTTCTATAATTTTCTTTGTGGAGAGCTCTTTTACATCTTTAGTTGGATTAATTCTCAAGGGTTGAATTTTTTTAAGGTTATTGTGAATGGGATACTTTTCCTAATTTCTTCTCAGATGAATCACTGTTGGAGCATAAGAAAGCTATTGATTTATGTGTGTTGATCTTGTTGTATTCTACTTTACTAAACTCATTTATAAGCTTTAGAAGTCTTCTGGTGGAATTTTTTTTATATATTCTAGATATAAGAGCATGTTGCCGGAAAACAGAGATAGTTTGATTTCTTCTTTTCTTGTTTGTTTCCCTTTGATTTCCTTTTCTTACCTGATTAATTTGGATAATGTTTTGAGGACTATATTGAATAAGAGTGGTGAGAGTGAACAGCCTTATCATGTTCCTGATTTTAGAGGAAATGCTTTTAGTTTTTCTCCATTGAGTGTGATATGGCTTTGGGTTTGTTATAAATGGCCTTTATGATGTTAACAATTTCCATAATTTTTAATCCAGAATGTTGGATTTTATCAAAGACCTTTTCTGCATCTATTGAGAGGATCATATGATTTTTGTTCTTAATTCTGTTTAATGGTGAATTACATTTACTGATTTGAGTATGCCAAACCAACCTTGCATCCCTAGAATGAAACCTACTCAATCAGGGTATATTTTTATGTGGTTTTTATTGTGGTTTGGTAATGTTTTATATAGGATTTTTGCATCTATGTTCATCAGAGATATTGGTCTATAGTTTTCTTTCCTTGATGCATTTTTATCTGGTTTTGTTATTGGGTTACACTGGCTTTATAGAATGTATTTGGAAGTGTTCTTCCCTTTCAATTTCATGGAAAATTTTGAGAAAGACTGATGTTAGTTCTTCTGTAAAGTTCTGGTAGAACTCGGCTGAGGATTCATCAGATCCTGGGCTTTTCTTTTTCGAAAGGTTTCTAATTGCTGTTTCAAGTTCATTACTTGATATTGGTCTGTTTAGTTTTTATGTGTCTCCCTGATTCAATTTGGGCAGCTCATATGCATCTAGAAATTTGGCAATGTCTTCCAGATTTTTCAGTTTATTGGAATATAAATTCTTAAAATAGATTCTGGCAATCCTCTGGGTTTCAGGAGGGTCTGTGGAATATCTCTTTTTTTCATCTCTGATTTTGTCTTCTCATTCTTTCTTTTGGTTAGTTTGGCTAAGGATTTGTCAATATTACTTATCCTTTCAAAGAACAAACTCAAACTGCATTGAACCTGTGCATTGTTTTCTTATTCTCAATTTCACTGATTTTAACTATTTCCTGTCTTCTTCTGGTTTGGGGGTTAGTTTGTTCTTTTTTTTAAGGCCCTGAGTTGGAGCATCCTCTTATTTATTTGGGATCTCTCTATTTTTTTTTTAACAAAGACACTCAGGGCTATAAATTTTCCTTTTAGAACTACATTCACATTGTCCTAAAGATTTTGATTTGTCGTATCTCTTTTTTCATTCACTACTAAGAATTTCTTGATTTCTATAATCATTTCTTCTTCCATCCACTCTTAATTTAATTGAGAGTATTGTTCACTCCCTATGTGTTTATGTGGGTTCCATTATTTTACATGCTGTTGGTTTCTAGCTTTGTTCCATTATGATCTGATAGGATACATGGGATGATATCTTTTTTTTATTTGCTAAGATTTTCTTTGTGGTCTCTAATATGACTTATTTTAGAAAAAGATCCATGCATGGCTGACAAGAAGGTAACGAGTTGTCTGGGGGTGAAATATTCTGTCAATGTTCTGTAGGCCCATTTGATTTATAGAGCTGTTTAGGTTGAAGATATCATTATTGATTTTATGGTTTTATGACCTCTTGGTTGGTGATAAGGGTATATTTTGAATTCACCCATTATTATTGTGTTAGGGTATATGTGGGATTTAATGTCATGAAGTATTTTTCCATATAATTGAATGCATTGACATTTATGGCATAAATACTTACTGTCGTTATATCTTCTTGAGGGATTGTTCCCTTTATAGGACATAGTGGCCTTCTTTATCTCTTCTGATTTATTTTAACTTGAAATATGCTTTGTCAGATATGAGACTAGCTACTCCTGCTTCTTGGACCATATACCTGGAATATTTTTTGCCATCCTTTTATATTTAGCCTGTGGTTGTCTTTGCCTATATATATTGGCAAGCTTCTCACTTGACTAGGTCTATTTGGGGTACTATAAACCTCGTGTACTCAGTTCTGATATAGGAAAAACTTTATGTAACTATCTCATTTAAAATGTTCTTTATGCTTTTAATTCATATCTCCATATTCTCTTCTATCCCAATAATTCTCAGATTTGGTCTTTTAATGTTGTCTCAAAGTTTTTGTATGTTCCAATCATATTCTATAATTTTCCCTTTTATTATATTCTGTGTACTCAAGATCATATACCCTGAATTCAAGGCTTGAAGTTCTGTTTTCAAGGGCTGAGGTTCTATTTTCTATGCAATCTAATCTGTTAATGATGCCTTCAAGTGAGTTATTAATTTGATTGTGTATTTCATTTCTAGGAGTTCTTCATGGTTTCTTCTCACTATTTCTATATCTGTTAAAGTGGTCTTTCATCTCCTGTAATTCCTATCTTCATTCCTTCCTTAGATCTTCTATTAGTTCATTGAACATTTTTTGGTGGGTGAGTGTAGGAGGGTATTACAAATTGAACTTAGGGGCACTCGATCACAAAGCCACATCCCCAGCCCTATTTTGTATTTTATTTAGAGACAGGGTCTCACCAAGTTACTTAGTGCCTTGCTTTTGCTGAGGCTGGCTCCTCACTTTTGCTGAGGCTGATTTTGAACTCACAATCCTCCTCCCTCAGCCTCCCAAGGTGCTGGGATTTCAGGCATCCATGCACCCAGCTCATTAAACATTTTAATAATCTGGTTTTTATAATCTTTCTCTAGGCTTTCATCCATCTCACTTTCAGTGGGATCCTTTGTGGGGGATTGAGGATTTTTGGGGGGGAGGGGGTATTTGTTTGCCTGTTTTCTCATATTTTCAGAGGTCTTGGACTTGCACATCAATTGAGGTGGATTTTCCTACGCTCTGTTTTTTCACATGTCCTTTTGAGTGTAATTATCTTATTTGTTCTGGGTGCTTCTGTTTTTTGATGTCAGAGTAGATGCCAAAGGGTGGACCTTCTGTCCTTGGGTCCTTGTTGTTGATTTTGAGCTTTTTTCTCCTTACTTCAATGAGTTGGAGTAATGTCAGGGAATATTCAGCAGCAGAATTTCTGACCTATGAACTTATGTCTCTGTATGTTCCCAGCACCTCACAGAAAGGAGAGAAATAAACAATAATGATAACCATTGCAAGCAATCCCCAGTGTTATATATCAGTTCCTACTATAATATCTTCAACATTAATTGCCACCAATAAATAGGAATGGTGGGTTCAGCAACTGTCAACAGTAAAAACAATAACAATGAACTAGAGCTGGCTTTAAACCAAACCACAGGTGTCAACTCTACCATCCACAGCAGTAATGAATGTATTAGCATTAGTGGTGGGGACAAGAGTTACATAAACCACTTAGTTCTGAAAAAATGGTAAAAATACAGTTAATTGGGGGGAAAGAAAATGTGTTAGGGAGTTAACAAGAGTTTACAGTTTCAAAAAGTGAACAGAAAGAATGCAGAAGAGAGGGATCAGGTGATATTTATATGGAAGTAGGGAGACAAATAGAAGAAGCAAGGTATTGGGAGAAAGAAAAATAGAATTGGGCTATTAGCAGGGGAAGATAAAAGAGAAAGAGAAACAAGAGAATAAACAAATGAAAATAATATGAAACCATACCAAAACATACAATCCAAAAAACCTAAATCCTCAGAAAACAATGCTAGGAAAAAAAATAATAATTACATTTAAAATTACTAAAAATGAGAGAAAAAGAAGCAAATGTATTATATATGTCCCTGAACTAATCAGCACAGCCGGAACTCATACATGTGTTTGTCCCCTCATCTCTCTCACACTCTTTCTCTCTCCCTCCCTCTCCCTTCCTACTCTCTCTCTCTCTCTCTCTCTCTCTCTCACACACACACACACACACACACACGCGCGCACACATACACACAGAAAGATTACACAAATAAAATTTAAAACATCTTTTAAAAATCCAAAATCTTAATGAAGAATGAAGGAACTGTCTCCACTAAAGTAGTTAAAATAGTTGACCAAATTGGGTGGTCACTGTCTATGCCCAGACAATTTCTTTCCAATTCTTCTTGAGTTATGTACTAGTAGAGAGAGCAAGGGGTGGGGAGAGGGTGTTGACCCTTTCCTATTTTTGTGTTGCTCTCTGAGCTGCCATTTGGAGTGGCTTTAGATCAAAGTCATTTGCTACAAGACTCAGCTTCCCTTCTCACCAGTATGAGGTGGGACAAGTCTTGTCCATCCATACCAGGTCAGTGCACTTCCAGGCTATAATTTCTGCAGTGTTCTATAAGGGAGGGTTCAGCAAGACTCCGGGGATTTGTTGGGTTGTGTCTGCTTTGGAGAAATTAGATGGAACTGCCCCTAGGGCCGGACAGTATCTGATCTCTTCTGCAAGTCTGGTTCTCAGGTGCCTCCCATGAAATCCAGCTGTGGGGTGGTGGGGGTCAATCCTGCACACCCTGCTGCCCAGGAGCACAGCCTTCTTTGGATGAGTCCCTGAGTATATTCGTTCCCCCACCCATTCAGACTCCATGCCTGCTTCAGTGGGTCACGTGAGTCACCCAACACAAAGGAGAAGCAGGTCAGGTTCCCTTTTGTCTTTCCAACTTGAATCTCCGAGGGTACAGTCTACTCTGCCTGTTTCACTCATGTTCTACCAGACCCAGCCAAGGTCACTTGATAAGCACTTGCTGGGATATTGTGGCTTTTTTTTTAATCTCCTGGTCCTGCAGTCACAGCAACAGTGCCCTCACTCCAAGATGGCTCCTGCCTCAACTGTCTGTGGCCAGTCGAGACACAGAGTGCACTTTTCAATCACCAGTGTGCACTGTGGTCTCTGGATCAGCTAAGGTTAGGCAGCTTTTTTGATCTCAGGTTTCTCCACACCAAGACCCTGTCCCCCACCCTCTATCTGGTGAATCCATATCAGCAGCACCTGGGGAACCACTGGGTCAGCTCTGATGTATTCATTCTTCATTGTTTATTGTACCCAAATTTCTGAGTCCCTAAGCCACTTTGTGTGTCCAGTATTAAATTTAAGTGAAATCCCTCTTTCACCTACTTCACTGAGAAGCTGTCTACCTGTTGCTTCAGTCCCACTCCACTGCACAGCGTGGAATGCAGCTTTCCTCCATTTCACCATCTTACTTTTCCCATCAAGACTTACATTTATTTGCTAGACATGATGGCACACGTCTGTAATCCCAGTGACTCAGGAGCTGAAGCAGGAGGATTGCAAGTTCGGGGCCAGCCTCCAATTTATCAAGGCCCTAAGCAACTTAGCAAGATCCTGTCTCAAAAAATAAACAGGGCTGGGGTGTGGCTCAGTGGTTAAGCACCCCTGGATTCAATCCCTGCTAAAAAAAAAAAAATTACATTTATTTTAAAAGATATCATGCTGCTTTGTATAACATATAAAAATACAATCTACCAAACCAGAACATTTTCTTGACTCAATTTATTTCCACTTGGGAGGGCTTCTCATCCCTGTCTTTTCTATATTCTTAACTCTATTATGTTTGCCTCTTAGCCTGCTAATTCAACGACAGTCATGACAACCATTCTCTGACTCTTTGGGGCCCTGCTGTCCATTGATCCCTCTAATCTTCTCCCAGTCTATCAACTTTCTCCTGTTTTCATTTCCCTGCATATCTGCTTTAGAGTCTTTGGGCCATTATTTTGATGTTAATGCCCCGACCCTCCTTGTCCCTTTGGATTTTTCTCTCATACATCTTGTAAAAGCCAATATCAGATGAATAGAACAAACTACTCTCTCTGTATCTACAACTGAACAATTGGATGTGACTATAAAAAGTCACCCCACAGAATTACTTGATGGCTGATTTCAAACTTTCTCCCTTCTCAAACTGCATCCTCGCACTCTTCTGGCCTCACTCTCAAAAAAGACAGTTTCCACTTTGCAGGAGGAATAAAAATAAAAGCATCAGCGATCGCCTCACCTTCCTACAAGTTAACCTGCACATCTGCTCATTTATGCACCTTCCTCTGTCCCAATAGAGAAGCTGCCAATCATCCTATTGAAGATAAATCCTTCCACTGTTGCTACAAATTCTATCTCCTTTTCCCTTCTCAGGAGTCTTACAGTCCCCTTTTCA
The DNA here is from genome assembly GCF_045843805.1 of Urocitellus parryii. Lineage (NCBI taxonomy): Eukaryota > Metazoa > Chordata > Mammalia > Rodentia > Sciuridae > Urocitellus > Urocitellus parryii. Next base: position 107,909,817 of record NC_135540.1, on the reverse strand, counting down.
TCACATATCAACTCTGTCTCTTTCTTTCTCTCCTCCCTCCATCCATCCTTCCCCACTTCCTATATCACTATCATCAGCTTTTTACCAAGCTTAAAAACACAAATTTGTGGTTATTTTTAATCCATCTCACTTCAGCCACTGCTATAACTTTCTCCTTTCCCATCCCAAGAGTTGTTGATATTTGTTGTATAAATTTCCTCACTAACTGCTTCCAACTGTGGCCAATACAATTTGGTGCTTTTTCTATGGTTGCCAATGACCTCAGTGTTGCTGTATCAAAATGAGATTTTCAGACTTTATTTTAATGATATCTCAGTATCATTTTAGAGGCTGAATTCTCAGTTAGCCATTCCCTCCCTGACTCCTCTTTTTCTTCCCCATATTTAGAACACTATCTGAACAATCAGGAGGGGACAAATGAGTAAATTAAATCACCTAAGCAAAAATTACCCTCTACAATATTATGCAGACAACTTCTTTTTATGATATATGTTTTACAAAATCTATTTCTGTATCATCCAAAGATTCTTGGAGTTGAAAAATGTATTTGGCAAAAAAGTTTCCTTTCATGAATTTTGAAGTCAATTACAAAAATTTACATTATAAGAGGTAAAAGTGGGTTTTGTTATAGATTTTTTTTGGGGGGATACTGGGAATTGAACCTATGGAGGGCAGTTTACCACACAGCTATATCCCCACCCCACCCCATCTTTTTTTGAGATAGGGTCTTACTAAATTCCTAAAGCCACATTAATTTGCAGAGACTAAGACTGGCCTCAATTATATTGCCTCAGCTTCTTGAATAACTGAGATTATAGGCATGTGCCACTGCATCCAGTATAGACAAAAATTCTGGTATAACATATATGTTAAGACTTTTTAATAAAAAGTGGCCTTGTAGCTCTATTGATCCCTAGATTAGAGATTTCCAGACATTTGTGGTTTACAGTAACTTCAGTCTCTTCATAATTCTTTTTCACAGTGGCTAAAGGCCAAAAGAAATGCCTAACAGTTCCATCCCTTTATTGAGTAGCTTGGGCCAACAATTTTATAAGCATTTATGTCCTAAAATCTTAAAAGTCATTTTAAAAAATACCAATCATACACTGAAAGAAAACTTATTTTCACAGCACTCTTAAATACCAAAATTGCATATTAATAGGATGTGTGCACCTGCTTCGTACTGCCCAACTCCTCAAACCTTAGAATCAGAACAGACACCAACATCTCTCACACCTGTTCCAAATGGACTTTTTTTATGGTACAGTTTTTACACAGCAACCACTGAGAACCTGGCTTTATGCAGCTAGGGCAATATTAAAATGGATGTAGCAGAAGCAAATGCTGAAATTGTAAACTACCTTATGTCAGTATTTCATTGGATGATCAAGAAATGTCAAGTATCACTTCAATTTTCCCTCAAATTTTTAAAATATCCAGCAATGTGCTGTGAATCAACACAATCACTTGGGGTACTGCAACCCCCAGTCTGGAAATCACAATCCTTGATTATTTATTTGCATCCATCTCTATAAGTCCAAATCTTTAAAGAAGGAATGCATAGTTCAGCTCATTCAGAAAGCCTTCCATGAGTATCCAGAGAGAAGTGATCTCTCTCCAGTACATCTGACCTTCTGGCTATGGCAGACACTAACTGGTTCATAGCGCGTATTCTCTCCTTTGATCTGACAAACAGAACAATAGATTTTGGCTGGCCCCAAATTAATGACTGTCTAGAATAAAGACCACTTTTGTCCAGCCTCTCTTACAGCTATGTAAGTGTATGGGCATTAGCTCTAAATCCTGGGGTGATACTGGAAGCAGAAAGTGTGACTTCCAGAAAGGTGTGGTTGAGGAGACAGGTTTTTCTATTCTCTTTGTTGCTACCTGGATTAGGGAAGGCTGTAATAGTGCTTCCTGAGGGCAAGACCCTCTTCTAATGCTTTGTATATGGAAATACAACCCTCACAACAGTTCTATGAGGTAGATGTTGTTACTATACCCAATTATAGGTAAGGAATTCTAGGCTCTTTGTGAGTAATAAAAAAAAATATTCAAGGTAATAAACAACAACAACAAAAACAAAAACAAAAACTCAGAATCTAAAACTAGGCTGTTTTTCAACTTCCTTTCCTAAAACCCAATAGGTGACTAGAGAACCTATCGTTCCATGATGAATTATGCCTTCATTCCTCAGGTCTGCCTCTATGAAGGCAGACTAAGCTCCCACCTACTCAGTCATGTGGAGAGGCCTCCACATGCTCCGAACCCTGGGAGGGTCCACACTGCAAAGACCTCAACATGAATTCTGACAGCGCCCATTCCTCAATATATCTGCCCCTTTGAGGGTAAGAAATCAATTTTTTTCCTGAGCCTCCATGCCCTGTGCCTCCTCCCAGATCCGACTAAAAACTCACTACAGTTCTACAATAATAGACATGGTTTGAAAATGGACTGTTTGTGGTAGTTTCCAATTTCTTTCTGAACTCACTACTTCATATTTATCTGGGTTTTTTTTTAACTTTAATCTAATTCTCTTATAAAACCTAATTATCTGGAACATTTAATTATAGAACTTTTATCTTTTGGGGAAATAGAAATATCATAAGAAAATAAGCAAATTATCAAGAATCCAATTTATTAAATACTGCCAGAGATGAGTTGAAATTTTTGGAAATGTGAAATGTTTGACAATTTTTATAGTTTAATTTTTTTTTCCTTTGGTACTGGTGATTGAACCCAGAGGCACTTAACCACTGAGGCACATCCCCAGCACTTTTTAGTTTAAAACTGGATCTCATTAAGTTGCTTAGGGCCTCACCAAGTTGCTGAGGCTGACTTTGAAATTGTCATTCTCTTGCCTCAGCTTCCCAAGCTGGTGGGGTTATAAGCTAGCTTAAAATATTTTGCCTTTAGAATGGCATGCAAAAACTTGACATTGATTCTCAGTTTTCAAAGATGTAGATGTCATTCTGCTTATTAAGAGATAGAATAAGAAACATTATTTTTTATAGTAAAGATGAAAAGAGAAAAGAGATCCAAGTTCTTATTTAGCAAATCAATAACCTAATTTTTAAAAACCTATTTTTTGGTCATCCTGAGGTTTTGCTAAATATATGTCATCCTTGGCCCACTACAGCTCTAGAAGCAAAAACATTCACCCAAATATATCTACAAAGAGACAACATAAGCTTGCTATCTTTTAAGGTTCAGCATCAAACATAGTGATTCATTAATATTTTTATTTCAACTAGGATTTTTTAAATTACCAGTAAACACCAGGCACACTTGAAATAGCATATAAATTGTTTGTGATTACTAGCACAAATTCTATTTGCATAATGAAATACTATACCATGGATTTTATTAAATATCAAAATTATCATATTCCTAAATACAACTATGTAGACTTAGTTCACAAAGGATGGTTATTCAACACAGTCTATGAATTTTAAGTAAGCAAACATTACTAGCCAGAGGTTATCTTAACTTATATGCCCACCTGGTAGATTTAGTTAAAATAATTTCTTATATCTAAACATTCTTGGGCTGGGTTTGTGGCTCAGTGGTAGAGCGTTTGCCTTGCACCCGTGAGGCACTGGGTTTGATCCTCAGCACCACATAAACATAAATAAATAAATAATAAAGATATTGTGTCCATCTACAACTAAAAAAATTTTTTTTTAATTCTTAAACCAAAATGAGAGGGTACGTCTTAGAAGGTACAGTTATATGCAAATTATGGCAGAATTCAATGACCTCTCTCTAACACAAAAGAATTGCTTACAATGGTAAAAACAAAAAGAAAAGAAAATCCCAAATCAAATGTATGCATTGCTTGAAGATGAAAAGCACCTAAGTTTTTTAGGTAGTAAGATGATTAATTGTAAATGCATCTGTACTCTGCTAGATCCACAGAACAGGGAGCAGCCTGCAAGAACACTAATTTCAGTCCTACTACTGTGGCCTGAACAGGCACAGAAGCTCTCCTGAAACTCTGCTGGGATGTTGTACTGTCACATATTAATATACTCACAGGCCTGAAAAATGCAAACACTGGGGCTCCATGTGCTGCTGAATACTCAGTTGGAACATTCTTCTGAACAACTGTCATTCCAAAATGTGCTTTGAATTGTTTCAGTATTAGAGATGGAGCTTCTCCAACCCATCTCGACTCTGCCCACCAACCACCAAAGAGCCAATAGTTACCTTCACATTTAAAATGAGAGATTTCTAGTGCTAGATGCCTCCTGCTCTGTTCCAAATCAACTATGCAAGTGTCCTTGACATGAATTAAAAGTAGATGTATTGGATAAGAGATCAATAACAGATATTTTTCAAACTAGGCATCTGTCAATTCTTTTAATATTAGCTTCCACTCTACTAATAAACAAAATGCTTCCAAAAATCATCCCTCAGTGAATTATGCCAAACCCAAATGTCTTTTGTTGTTATATTTGTTTTTAATGTCCCAAGAGGCATAAAGAACAAGCATCTGGTTTTCAGTAAGTCTTTTCATCCCAATTTCTGGCACTTAGTTGAAGCATATGAAGTTCAAATAACTCATGCCTTCCCTCAAAATGAAATTACTCAATTCACACCAAAACACATGGGTTCTGCAAGCCAACCCTACCCACAATTTCTCCTTTGAAAATTAACACAATAACAACACCGGATAGTCCTCTCCCAAGTTTCATATTCATACATCTCAGAATGGATGCTCAGTGTGGAGACCAAATATTGACACAGTATTTATTCTGTCCAGGAGACTAGAGAATAGCTATTCAATAAATAGTCAGATATGCATACCATGCTCATGTTTCTGTTCTGAGGGTGTCATTGTTCAGCTAAAGTCTGAAATATGAGAGAACAGACTGGAATGCTTCAGAGGCAGGTTGTGCCATGCTGTCTCCACCACTGGAAATCCAGGCGACCTTATGATCCTCCTAATCATATTCCCCATATCTGCAAATAAAGGACTAAAAAAACACATGTCTTTCTCCTATCGCAGTCTTACAAATTCAGAAAGTTCTCAGAGTCCTAATTTCCCTTTAACACATAGCTTGGAGTTGGCACCAGTCAATACCCCAGAGAAAGTTATAATCTTTATTCAAGCAAGGAGATTTGTTCAGAGGTAACAAAACCTTTTAGCTTTGGAATAAACCTGTTTTCTGCAAAGAAAGGTGGAGGGTGATGTTTCTGTAATAGTTACAGATGATGATCTTGGAAAAAAACAATAGGCTCCTCCTCATCTTGACAAGGCAGAAAAACAGAATCCTGTGTCTTGTTTGTGAGGTGACTTTGCCCTCAATCTCAAACATGTCAATGTTATCATTTTGTAGAAGACACAAACCTTAAAGTAATAAAAGTTTCATTGTAAGACCGGTAGAATATCAGAACTCTTTCTTTGTATGTTGGAAAGTCTTAAAGACCATTTTTTTCCGAATATGCATTTGAACCAAAAGAGGCTTAGAGGAGAGAATTAAAGGGGTGGGTTAGGTGATCCATCCCTCAGGAATTTATATATTTGACCTTTATTCATAAAAATGCTTTAAATTTCACATCCTGATTATAAGTTACTTCATTTCTAAGGAAGCTATGACAAAATCCAATGGAACCTAATCCAATGCAAAATGAAGCCAACCCTAGTTTTCATGTAGCAGTAAGGAGGCTGTTGAATTTGTGCAGATCTTAGAGACTTAATTGACTCACAGATCTTATAACAATGGAAATGTTGTGACTTGTAAAAATTGAAACAGATTGGCAAAGTGAGCAGAGATCTAAAATATTGACTTTTTGCAGCTGAGAATAATCAGGGAAAGCACACAAGATAAAATGGATTTTATGCTCTACGAAAATCCATTTCAGGCATCGCAATGCAGAGTAAAACATAAACAGATGTTGAAAACAGTTAACCTACTGAACCCACCTGCTGAAAGGAATTCTGCCGTGAAAAAGTACAACCAAGAATTTTATGTGTTAGATGAAGCAGCAATTTCTTCCTGAATACCTAGAGCCAGAAGATGAATTCCACACTTAACATTCATCATACACTCTGCTATATTTCATGAGCATTCTAGTTGGAAAATAGAGAAAATTTCTATGTTGAGGTTTCCATTACAGAATGGAAAATGTTGCATGTTAAAATCTTGCTAATTTGGTTTATTCTATAAAAGTTTATGTGTCACCTATTTTATGCACAGCTGTGCCATAGGAATATGAGGATGAGAAGACATAGTCCCTGCCCTCAGGCAGTTGACAGCCTACTTCCACACAGATATACAATGTGGGTGTCTTCAATGCCCTGGGAGGAGGACAGTAGTACAGGCATGTCAAAAAACACTACAACAAATCAACCCACAGGTACAGAGTGTACTTTTGTACCAAGATAAAACAACAGTATTACAAATGAGTCCCAAAGCAAATGTGTGATGGCTGAAGGAAGGAGCTCAAAAGAAAGCAAGAGAATGCATTTTGAACAAGACAATTTTTCACTAATGGAACTCCCTCACGCATTTCTGGACATTTGCATACCTATCCAAATGTAGCTAGGTCCTACATTATTTTCTGTAATGACCTCCCTTCACGAGAAGTTACTTGGGCCATTCCACTAACATCTAGTGAGCACACACAGCATGGTCAATTATACAGTCTGGATACAAGATAGGATCCAAAGGAAGCAAACCATTCCTGCTTTCTACAGGCCTTAACTAACTTGAGGTCTTTAGGTAAGAACTAAGAGTTATGCCTTTTCTCCACAGAGAGATGGGACATTTTTTAACAGTAAGCAAGCATTTTTTAACAGTAAGTCTTTGCAATTGTGACTATCATATAACCTGGCACATGAAAGAACACAGGATTTTAATATTAACATCATTGAAAAAGGAGTGGCATAATCAAATCCTTCCATTCTAACATCTACTATCTCGAACCAGGAATCTTGAGAAAGAGTAAGAAGTCATGTAGAGGGAGGGGGGAAGAAAGGGGTTGCACATAGAGTAATTATTTCTTGGCACAGCATGAGGCTCTCAGATTTGGGGGACCCATAGCATGTGTGGCCCAATAGGACTTCACACTTCAGACAGTCTCTGTAGCGTTCCTCACTCTCCCATTCCCAACCCCATAGTTCTCTGAGAAAACTGGCCCAGTGTTTCAGTAGAGGCTCCAGTAGGATCAACCCATTTAGGTCCTAGAGGGGAGCAGTTCAAGATTTGCTACCTGAAAACTACAAAACAGCTCAGATCCTTTAACTATTGAGGAATATACATGTGAGCTTCTAGTATTTATTTTTTGAGTCTTAAAATAGGAATTAAAGAAAAGCTTCCTCAGATTTTATTATTTTATTTTGAACCACATCAGGGCCATGGAAAGAAACCAACAATGGAGATACCAATGACTTGGATGCCCAGTGCACATTCACAAATTCCAGCAATCCTACATCTTCCAGGCTTAAACTCACTCTGGACTGGGTAATTAAATAATCTCTGACCCCGATCTCAGATCTTCAGAGACCTAACTCATGGATTCAGCCATAGAAATGGCAGAGTTTCTTTCAAAATAAAAAAGAATGGAAGGCTCTACCACAGTGTACTCTGTCTTCTTGGGATGAAATAGGAAAACAACACAATAAATTTTTTCAAATGCAAAAGCCAAAAAGGCAATTCCAAAAGCCTGTGTATTGAACATTCTGTTTCTACAGAATTCGTTTTTCACAGGAAGTCAAAGGAGATTTGGAAAGGTTTGAAAAACATTCTTCAGCATTAGTTTCAGGAAAACAGTTGACTAAGCTAGAGGAAGAGATAACTTTCTTGGGAGAAAATCTGGGTTGAGATAGGCTGAAGGAGGAAGGAGAAAATCCAATTCTGAATGTCTGCATAAACAGATATAGAAGGGCAAAAAGTTGTTCCCAGGTCTAAAACTCACAAAGAAATCTATGGGAAAGGGAGAGATGTTTTTAGTGATTAATAGATAACCAAGCATGCTGAAACCCAAAGAAATTCAACAGGGGAGAAGGGACAAGATCTAAGAGAATAAATGAATTGACCATTCCCAAGGGGCCAAGAATCTGAAAAATTACTGAAAAGTAGCTTCTTAACGCTGCAGATAGACAGTTTATGGCAAGAAAAACTGGGAAAATATGCCAAGTGATGACTGAAGATCCAGATATAGTGAATAGGGTAAGACTTGGAAAATCAGCATAAAATTCTCCAAGAATTTCTGAACATTACTTTTGAGCCTGACATGGTTCTTATGGGTGAATACATAATTATTGATATGCATTTCCTTAATATGAATAAAAAATGTTGTAGAATTAGGAATAAGGGGAGACACAGCAGAAACAAAACATTAAAAGGGATCTGACCAGGTGGTAACAGATCCAAGCCTAGGGAAGATGTAGATTTAATAGGATAATACCTTTGTGGGGAAGGAGGATAATGGGAAACAAGATGTATTTGATCATGAATGTTTTTGGCAGCCACAGAATCTACTGATTTTATATTTCTCATGATGGAAATCTAAAATAGAAAGAAATAGAAGTGATGACCTGAAAGCAAAGAGAAACAGAGCAAACTCGGCAAAGAGTAGTCGACCCACATGAAATATAGATGGAAATGACTAAATTAAGAAGCAAGTTGAGCACTTACAAACTCAGGCCGTCCTAGAGGAGGATGAGGGGGGAATATTTCTCTCATACAAAGAGTTAGAGGGGAAAATATATTAGTTTTTAATTTTTTTTTTAGTTGTAGATGGAGAAGATATATTTATTTATTTATTTATTTATTTATTTATTTATTTATGTGGTACTGAGGATCAAATCCAGTGCCTCACACATGCAAGGCAAGTACTTTACCACTGAGCTATGAACCCAGTCCATGGAAATATATTTATATAGGGTGTGCACTCATATATGTACACAGACATACATATATTAACATCTATATTGTTTCTGTATCTATCTTTATATATTGACAGCAATACATTTATTCCATATCTCCAACCCCAATCCTGTATCACAAGATTCTAGATCTACTTTTCTGCCTTTTCATATTTTTAACTTCTTTCTCCAATAACTCCATTTATTTTTAAACATGTTTAAATATCTGACCAGTCTCCTAACATTTTGTCCCAGCCCCATCTTGGCCGCATGCTTACTCTGTCCAAGTCTCCACATCCTGCTTGGCTTCCCCATAAGTAGAGACCCCCTCATTCTACGTAGACTCTGTCACCCCACTTCAGACCCACCAACCCACCCCCACCCACACTCACAGTCCTTACTCCACTCAGACACCAGTGTGCTCCTCTGGTCACCCCTTCATGGGACGCTGTTCTCCTCTCTATCCCTCTTGCACTTTGTAGCTCAGCTCACTCCAGTCACCAACCAAATCCAGGATGGAGCTGCTATCCGAGAGCAAATAGGAAAACCCAAAGAAGGTTTTGAAATCTATGGAAGGAAATCACTGCTATTCCTTTTCTTGTTTTTTTTTTAAACTCTTTTCTCCCCAAAAAACATATATAGAAGAAGAATAAAATTACAGGATCTGGATCCTCTAGCTTTCCCAGCTACATTTTAGTTAGTAGATCATACACAGGTGTACGTGGTGTGCATTTAGTTTTATGCTACAGAAACGAGGACCATCATAGATAGCTGCTCTCCACCCACTACTGTCTATCAGAATTGACACTCATGCTGAGAAAATGGTGAAAAATGCCTCTTGTCTATAGGAGATCCATTTCAAGACACACACACACACACACACACACACACACATACGCCCCCAAAGAATGAATGAAACCCTGGATAGTTTTTCTATCGAGCCTTTTATTTATTATTATTTATTTATTTATTTGGTAAAAGGGATTAAACCCAGAGACATTTAACTACTGAGCCACATCCCCAGCCCTTTTTATTTTTCATTTTGAGACAGGATCTCACCAAGTTGCTTAGGATCTCACTAAGTTGCCGAGGCTGGCACTGAACTTGTGATCCTTCAGCCTCAGCCTCCTGAGCCTCTGAGATTACAGGCATGTGCCACTGCACCCAGCTAGCCTATATCTGTTCCTAAGAATTCATACATAAATTTAATGCTTTTGCAATTTTAACCAATCTCATATCACATACTGTGGCCACAACTTTTGCATTTGCAACATAACAGTAAATCTAGCACAGATTTCTTGTTTCTTCTTCATCACCTCATGGATAGTAGTCTGGTTCTTCCTGTTTTAAACAACCTCAGAATATGATTATTTTCCTTTTCTTTCCTTATAAAATAAAAAAATATTGGGCTGGGGTTGTGGCTTAGCGGTAGAGCGCTTGCCTTGCACGTGTGAGGCACTAGGTTCAATCCTCAGCACCACATAGAAATAAATAAATAAATATATTGTGTCCATCTGAAACTAAAAAATATATAAAAAAAATATTTACTGTTTCACTTAAAGAAAGCACTTTACGGCATATATATATATATATATATATATATATATATATATATATAGCCAGTATCACTACTCTTGCTCTTCGGGGCCAAAATTAAGTAAAGTAAGGGTTACCTGAACATGAGCACTGTGATACCAGGACAGTCAATGTGATGACCAAGCAGCTAGTGACTCGCAGGCAAAGCTCATACCACATGAATATGCTGCCCAAAGGGACAGACAAAGCAGGTCCTTACAAGATCCCTTCACACTACTCAGAATGGCACAAAATTTAAGACTTACAAATTGTTTACCTCTGAAACTTTTCAGTTTAATAATTTTGGACCAAAAATAACTGAAATGGGAAAGTGAATAAGTTGGGACTACTAGGAGCCTATTTCTGCACCTTACATATCAGGGGAGAAATACAAATTTGGACAAATTTTTTTTTTTATGTTTTTCCTTTGCCTTTAAGAAACACGAGTGAGAAGACAAGAAACTTTGTAAATGGAAGCTCTCATTTAAAATTTTTAAAACAGCAAATTAAAATTTGTTTCCTTAAAAAAAAATTTAAAATATCCTGTCGATTTCCTGTTTACTTCTGTTGGGGTTAAGATAACTTTTCTGGAAAGGGCTCTTTCTTACCTGTTGGGAAGCCCTGGGAACTCTCTCACCTTAGGCAGGTTAGTCTCTTTCCATTTCAAGCAGGTTGGGAGACGCAGTTTTACTGTTACATAGAAGGCAGAGTAGTCATCACCATCTCCAGGGTAAGGGTTACATTCACCAAGTCTAGAATTTGGCCACAATTTCCATGGGGAGAAGGAGCTGGTCACTAAATTTTGCCCTCACCCCCCCCCCCCAGGGAATGAAACTGGACACAGCTGAGTAGTCCTTTTTTATTCCTGACTTAAGGATTCCCCCACCCCCACCCCTAGAATTGGTTACCCCAAGTGGGCAGCTGGTGTAAAAGCTTTGAAGGGCCTCCCCAGGGCTATTTTTAATCTGGTATTTTCTGCTGACAGACTTTCCACTGGGATAGCCCCTGGTCCAGGGAATTCACTCCAGCTGGGCAATCTGAGGACTCAGCTGATCTGAGGCAAAGGAGGTATTTTTAGGTGAGACTTGCCCAACTCAGGATTGTCACCTACTTTAGAACTCAGGGTGGGAGACACAAAACAAGAGAAGCAGGAGTGGCTTACCCTGAAGTTCCTTAGCAACCCCTGCAGAGCTTACTATTAGAGGACTCCTGTATCCTGGTCAGGCAAGAGGCTGGCCTCTGGGTCTTCTCTAGCAATTGTGCAGCTCTCTCCCCATAGAGACCATGCCCAGGGAGTTCCTCCCTCCCTCCAGAATGCCAGGTATTATAAGAGAAGTTCCCCTCCTACTTGCCTGCTTCATCCGCATCACCTGGGACATGTTAGAAATGTGAATTATGGAATCCCCCTCCAGACTTACTAAAATAGAAAGTCAGACAGAAGGTCACAGCCACCCCTGTGAGATCAGACCCTCCAGGTGGTTTCCAAGTACTCTAGAGTTTAAGAATCACTGACCTAATCATATAGTCACCAACATTCATAAAAACCTTAACCCTACCAATCTCACATGGCAGTAATTATGTTTTTAAAAAAGTATTTTTAGATTTACCCCCCAAAATTGAGCAGACAGTAAAAAGCCAGTAATTTTTCTATCACACAATGTACCCTAAAGGGAAAACAAACAAAACAAAACAAAAAACTGTCTTCCGTGTTCATTCTGGAGTCAGTGATAAGATATTGACTGAGGTTTGCTACCAAAGGCTGCAATTGAGCTTGAAGAAGAAATAGACCCCAGCACTAAGGGAGGATGGTATTAATACACAGGAATCTCAAGAGCGACTGTCACTGTATGCTCCAACCCAAGCTGAGGTGAAGCAGCTGTACTTGTCTAAGATGATGTGGCTGGGAACCAATACCCTCTCAAAATGGTCTGGAAATGATGTTTGTATTAGTAATTATCAGTTTCCTATTGCTGTTATAGAAAATTACCACAGATTTGGTGGATTAAAACAACACATCTTTATTCTCTCAGTTCCAGAGATAAGAAGCCTAAAATCAAGATCCTGGGGCTAAAGCTAAGGAATCATCAGGGCTGTTGCCATCAGAAGGCCATGATTTTCAGCTTGGAATGGCAGCCTATATTCCTTGGCTTGTGGTCCCTTTCTGCATCTTCAAAACCCAATCTGTCACTCTGCATCCATCATCACATGGCTGTCTCCTACAACTCTGACCCTCCTTCCTCCTTCTTACAAGGACACTGTGATTATATCTGGCCCTCCCACCTAACGCAGGATAATCTTCCCATCTCAATTCTCAATTACATCTGCAAAGTTCCTTTGGCCATGTAAGTTAGCATTCATAGGTCCTAGGATAAGAACTTGGTTATAGTTGGAAGGCCAAATTGACTCTGTAGTAGCCAACACTACACACACTAATAACATGGGGTTACTGAACACTTGAAATATAGCTCATTTGAATTTGAGTTTCCTATAAGAGTACTGAAATTTAAAGATTTATTATGAAAAAATAAGGTAAAATATTTAATTAATAACATGTATACTGATTACATTTTAAATTATAAAAGCTGGATATATTTAATTATATAAAACATATTGTTAAAATTAAATTCACCTATTTATTTTTGTTTTCTCCAATGCAACTACTAAACAATGTTAAATTATATCTGTGTTTGATACTATGTTTCTATTGGATAGTGCTGCCACAGACCATATATGAAGCACGGTGACACTAATTTTGAATTGTTTTACTGTACCAGAACCCTTAAGGGAGCCTAGACTTTGAAAGCAATATTTCTTACTTTAATCTTCTTTGAGGAGAGCAACTAACTCCCCAGAATCCAGATTTCAAATCAAGAAGGATATTGTATTAGGGACATGCACAACTAAATTCTTCACCAGAAAACAGTAACAGCAACAACAAAAATATATTTATCTAGCAAGTCGTGTTCTCTCAAAGCACTTTCATAAAGCATTCTTTCACTAAGTCCTCATCTCAACTCTGTGACAGGAATTGTTCCCACTTTTCAGGGAAAGAAACTGAGCCTGAGGGACCCTAGGCAGTAGGTAATGAGTTGAGTCTTGAGCCCAGGGCCCTGTGCCTCTGCACTCGGGGCTACCAGGGCTATGGTTGGCTCAGGCTGAATGATATAATCAGGCTCACCCTACTCCCTGGCTCTCTTACTTCCAAACTCCCTAATTTTCAGAGATCCCAGAATTCTCCTTCTTTATCTAAAAATTTGCTCCTTTGCCATTCATAGCACATTTTGTTATGCTTTTTATTCCTTAACTTTAAAAGTATAGGGGGATGTGTTCTACCTACATATTTAAAGAAGGTTTTCATCTGTGTCAAAGTCTTCCTTGGTGGCCCCCAACACATCTGAACCACCTGGAGGAGGACCGCTATGCCAATTATGGTTCCTTGGTTCCTCTCCATTCTTTCCCCCACCTGCAAGCTGGTGTTCAGAATGATCAGTTCTGACCCACAGCCTGAGAAGATATCTCCAGAGAAACCAGGGCTATGATGGTTTGAACTGCCTCCCAACTTTCCTCTGATTTTTCTTCTTTGGGGGTTGAAAGGTGATTTTACATTTTGGCAAAGTGTCCCTGGAATAAGAAGAGGGAAGCAAACACTGGGGTCAGTGAATCTGCTTCTTATCCAGGCCATACTGTCATCCTGTTCACCCCCTTTCCTGACACAGAGTTCCTAAATCCCTTGGAATTTCCTGAGTGATAGGCGGGAGAAGAGCACTTTTCATTCATGAGGTGATCCTTGGATACTCCATGGTCCCTAATAGCTTCCGGATGGGGGTTGATTTCCAGAAGTTCAAGCCTTGATTAGAAGCCTTCAGCTTTCAGCCCCATTGAGAGAAGGGGAGCAGGGGATTGGATTAATAACCCACATGACTATGCAATTAAACTTCCACAGAACCCTAAATGTTGTAATTTGGAGAGTTATGAATTGGTCCACACATCCACATGCAGGAGGGGGTGCACACCGTTGCAATGGGGACAAAAGATCCTACCCTCAGGACACATGTGGACCTTGCATACCTCTTCATCTAGCTGTCCATTTGTATCCTTTGTCATAAACCAGTAAGCCTAAGTGAAATGATTTCTTGAGTTCTGTGAGCCATTTTAGCAAATTACCAGACCTGAAAGGGGGTTTTGGGAGACCCTGATTTATAGCTGGTGGCTTGGGACCTGCTGCTAGTGGTATCTGAAATGGAAGCAGTCTTGTGGGACCGAGCCCTTTAACCTATGGGATGTGACACTATCCCTGGGTAAACAGTGTCAGAATTGAATAGAAGTGCTAGACACCTAGTTGGTATGAGGGGGATGGAGAAGGGTGGAAAGACACCATGCATCTAGCAACAGAGGGAAGGGACAGGCAACTGGCAGAAAGACAGGAGAAGAAGGAAGCAAAGAATACAATATCCCAATTATTTTTCTCTGCTGCATTAAAATTACAGCTTTCGGATCTATAAAGATCCAACAGCCTCAGTTTACACATGAGAAAACCAGGATCAAGAAGGTTAACTGACTTCTATAAAATCTCCCAGCACTTTAGTATCCATTTAGTGTTCAACTCCCATTTCCCATTTCTTGACTTGGAACAAATTGTTTTTAAGGTTCACAGGGAAATATCAGGTATATCAGTGTAGCTTTGATTTCCAAACCACACTAACTCAGAGTGGCATCTGAGGGTTGCTGGATGAAGCTCTGAAATAGGCAGACAAAGGTGAAAATCATGTAGTGTCAAAATAATCCTTGAGAATTCTTAGGAAAGTGTCACATTGGAGACCAATGTAACTTCTATCAATAAATCGCACATGGTGGGTTTTCCAGAAATGAAACAGACTTTTCTTTTCATCTGGGCATCAGATTAATTAATTGGCTTGAGGTTAAAGGACAAAAAGACACAGCTCTTTAGCACAGGATCACATGTAGAGTCACAAGATGGATGCATACAAAGATGCCAGGGTTTTGAAACTAACAACAGATCCCTCTCTCTCTTCTGCTCTCACTCCAGGACACTGGGTGGCATGCAGGGAGAACACTCATGTTATTTACACAGTTAACTCTCCTCCCTGCCCTCCTGGTGTAGGGTTTTATTGCTTAGTTAGAACTAAGCTTGACAAGTGCAGAAATCCTTGTTTTTTCACCCATGCAGCCTGAGTCCCTAGTGCCATGCCTGGCACATTAATGTTTGTCAAACGAGTGGATGACTCTATTCCTCTTTTTGTCCAGGCTGTGAATGCTTAGAAGTGAAGGTTATTTAGGTCTAGCATGTGGCTTTCACCTCTTGGGGAGTTGTGGTTCCCTGGCCAGAAAAATTCACACTGAACTGTTCATGAAGAGACTACCACCACTCCAGGGATAAATGGTACTTATGCAGAATGACACCTTCATGCCATTTGGAGATTCATAGCTGCAGAAGGATTTTTCTTTAAACTTCCCCCAAGCTTTGGAAACAGAAGGTACTCTTCAAATGCTGTCAACCTAAAGGGTCAATGGGGCCTTGGGCTAAGTGAGTACAAATGGGTAGTACCAAAAGGGACTTTGCAATTCACCTTGACATTTTCTATCCTTCCCCTGGTGGCTCATGGGCCCTTTCCCACGCATGTCTTCTTGAGCCTCTTACAGAGTTTCAGTGCTGATATTGAATGGCAAGATGGATCACCTGCAGGACCTCCCTGGACCCCAAACCAGTCCAAACAGGCTTTGACATGAGTTTGTCACCACCAGTTCTGATGATTTGAACATGTAAAAATGTATCAAGGAGTATATTCAAACAGCTGCTGTAAAATGAGCTGCTGCAGGCCACTGCCAGTAGGCTGAAAGGAAGACATAAGTTTTGAACCCTGGGTACCCTTCAGCAGAGCCCTGAGCCGAGCCAACACTGCTGTGGAATGCTTAAAAACAAGGCAGACTGAGCAGACAGTGCTCTGGGATATTGATGACTCTTTCTGAGTAAGGAAAAAAGGTAGAGAGACTGAAGATAGGATGGAGAATAGTGACAACTTGGGAAAGAGCCTCTGATTGAGCAAGTCAAAGGTGAATCACTCCATGTATCCACACCTTGGTAGAAAACTCACACTACCAGAATATAATCTCTCAACCTGTACAGTGATTCAATAATGGGCATTATGGAATAAACTCTTAAGAGGTAAAAAGAAAAAAAAATCGAGGTGAGGAAAGGATGAGGTCATACTGGATCAGAGTCATAAATCCAATATGGCCAAGGGAGCTATAGCAAGAGAACACACAAAAACACAAAGAAGATAGTCACATGACAAAGGAGGCAGAGATTGGAGAGATACATCTGCAAACCAAGAAATACTAAGGATTCACCACCAGAAGCAAAGAAGGTTGGGGGAAAGATTATGCTCTCCAGCCTTTAAAGGGAGCAAGACCTTACTAACATCCTGATTTTGAATTTGTAATCTCCAAAACTGACAACAAACAAATTTCTGTGGTTTGAAGCCACTCATTTCATGGTCATTTGTTACAGCAGCCCTAGGAAATTAATACAGCATCTATATATCTCAACTAGTTCCAAACATATCTCTATATAGTCATTATTCGCAGTGAATAGGAACCAACAGTATGTCAGGCACTTGTCTAGCAATGAACAAAAATATTGAAAAATCTCTGCCCTTAGGGACTTATATTATATAGGAAGACAGAGAAAACAGTCCAAATAAAGAAGCAAAATATATAGTTTGTCAAATGGTGTTCAATTTAGGAAGAGGTCCTACAGAGTGTGGTGGAATATTAGGTTTTAAATCTGAATACATTTAACACTTTTAGTGGATTTAATTCGAAGTATGAACTTAGTATTCTAGTATTCTCATTCTTATAAAAATCGTTACAAGCCATAAGGGTATAGATGGGGAGAAGTGATTTTTCCCTCTATTATATCAGAGTTTCTGCTCTGAAACCTGGAAAACCATCAATTATAAAGCTCATTGGGAATGGAAAAAAAGCAAACCATCAGCAAAACTCATCAAAGCCCTAAGAAGAGAATTTCAAAGGATTCTGTGATTAATCCATACTTGTTGGCTGATTTATTAATTAATCTAGTCAGCAAATACTGCCACAGTGTAAAAATCCTCAACAAAACAGAAATGATTCTGCTATGCAAAACCACTCCTTAATAGAAAAAGAAGCAAAGAGAAGTGCTGGACAGGAAACTTTTAATTACCCTAGAGTCTCATTTAAAAAGAAAGCTAATTCAATGAAGGGGCTATTCTATCTTTGCTGTCCTATACAGTAACCGCTGGCCAAATGTGATTACTGACCACCTGAAATGTGCTCAGGGAGACAGAGAACTGAATTTTTAATTTGATTTAATTTGATTAATGTAAATTTACATAACCACATGTGCCTGGCAGCTCCTTTATTATATAGCAAAGGTTTAGAATCACAGGAATCTGATTATGGAAAAAAAGGTCTGGGAAGTCTCCTCACTGAATCTGAGATGAGACCAGCTCCTCAAATAAAAACAGGTTAGGGACCAAATAGCCAAAGCCATTTTGATAAAAAAAAAAAAAAAAAAAAAAACGGGAGGCATCACATCATATAATTTCAAAATATGTTACAAAGCAACAGTAATAAAAAAATCTAGTACTGGCATAAAGACAGACATATGAACTAATGGAACAGAATAGAGAGCCTGAAAATAAAACCAGCCCTAAGATACCATCTCACTCCAGTAAGATTGGCAGTCACTATGAAGTCAAACAACAAGTGCTGGCGAGGATGTGGAGAAAAGGGTACACTTGTACATTGCTGGTGGGACTGCAAATTGGTGCGGCCAATTTGGAAAGCAGTATGGAGATTCCTGGGAAAGCTGGGAATGGAACCACCATTTGACCCAGCTATTGCCCTTCTCAGACTATTCCCTGAAGACCTTAAAAGAGCATACTACAGGGATACTGCCACATCGATGTTCATAGCAGCGCAATTCACAATAGCTAGACTGTGGAACCAACCCAGATGCTGTTCAATAGATGAATGGATAAAAAAAAATGTGGCATTTATACACCATGGAGTATTATGCAGCACTAAAAAATGACAAAATCATGGAATTTGCAGGGAAATGGATGGCACTAGAGCAGATTATGCTTAGTGAAGCTAGCCAATCCCTAAAAAACAAATACCAAATGTCGTCTTTGATATAATGAGAGCAACTATGAACAGAGCAGGGAGGAAGAGCAGGAAGAAAAGATTAACATTAAACAGAGACATGAGATGGGAGGGAAAGAGAGAGAAAAGGGAAATTGCATGGAAATGAAGGGAGACCCTCATTGCTATACAAAATTACATATAAGAGGTTGTGAGGGGAATGGGAAAATAAACAAGGAGAGAAATGAATTACAGTAGATGGGGTAGAGAGAGAAGATGTGAGGGAAGGGGAGGGGGGATAGTAGGGGATAGGAAAGGTAGCAGAATACAACAGTTACTAATAGGGCATTATGTAAAATTGTGGATGTGTAACCGACGTGATTCTGTAATCTGCATTTGGGGTAAAAATTGGGAGTTCATAACCCACTTCAATCTGATGTATGAAATATGATATGTCAAGAGCTTTGTAATGTTGTGAACAACCAATAAAAAAAAAGAAAAGAAAACCAGGCGGCAGATATAGATAGATAGATAGATAGATAGATAGATAGATAGATATAGATATAAATATATATATATATAGATATAGAGATATATAGAGATATATAGATAGATAGAGATAGAGACATAGATATAGATATCTCCATATCCATCTGATCTTTGAGAGGAGTGCTCAGAATACACAGGGGAAAAGATAGTTTCTTCAACAGATGGTATTGGAAAAACTGAATAGCCCCATGCAATAGAATAAAATTGAACCTTTATCTCACATCATTCACAGAACTCAAATAAAAAGTAGATTAAGGACTTGAAGATTAAGACCTGAAACCATAAAACTCCTGGAAGTAAACAGAGGCAAATCCTTCTGGCATTGGCAGTTGCAATAATTTCTTGGATATAACACCAAAACCAGGAGCAACAAAAGCAAAAATGGACAAGTAAAACAAACTCAAACTAAAAAGCTTCTGCATTGCAGAGGAAACAACCAACAAAACAAAAAGTCAGTTAGAGACTGGGAGTAAATATTTACAGATCATATATCTGAAAAAGGGCTAATTTCCAAAATCTATAAGGAAACCCTATAACTCAATAGCGAAAATAAATAAATAAATAAATAAATAAATAAATAATTTTAAAATGGGTAAAAAGCCTGGATACACATTTTCCAATGAAATCAGACAAATAGACAACAGGTATGTGAAAATTTGCTCAGTGTCACTAACAATCAGGGAAATGAAAATAAAAACCACAATGAAGCTGGGGTGCTGGGGTTCATGTCTATAATTCCAGTGACTCAGGAGGCTGAGGCAGAAGGATCACAAGTATGAAGACAGCCTGGGCAACTTAGCAAGTCCCTAAGCAATTTAGTGAGACCCTGTCTCAAAATAAAATATAAAAAGAGTTGGGGATGTGGCTCAGTGGTAAAGTGCCCCTGAGTTTAATCTCCAGCCAAAAAAAAAAGAATTAAAAATTAAAAATAGGACTACTTACTATATGATCCAGCAATCCCACTTCTGGATATATAACCAAAGGAGTTAAAAGTAGGACCTTGAAGAAATGTCTGCATTCCCTTCTTCATTACAGCATTATTCACAATAGCCAAGACATGGAAGCAGCCTAAATGCTCTTTGATGGATGAAGAAAATATGGTATACACATACAATGTAATATTACTAAGCCTTAAAAAAAAAGAAGAAGAAAATCTGCCATTCACAACAAGGTGGTTTGAATCTGGGAGCCATTATGCTAAATGAAATAAACCAGACACAGAAGGACAAATACTGCATGATCTCACTAATATAAGAAATCTGAGTCAAATCCATATAAACAGAGAGTAGAATGGCAGTTGCCTGGGGAAGTGGGAAAGGGGAAGATACTGGAAAATGAGTGTAAAAGTTTGGTAATGCAAGATGAATGAGTCCTACAGATCTATTACCTAGCAGACCTGAATGAATCCTAGAGATCTATTACCTAGCAGACCTACCTGTAGTTTACTGTATAATTAAAATTTTACAAGAGAATAGATCTTCTGCTAAGTGTGTATATACCTAATAATAACAATAAAGAGGGAGCAGAAGTAATCTTTTGGGAGTGATGAATGTTTTTGGCAATGGCTTCACAGACATATAAATATTCCAAACTCATCAAGTTGTATTTATGAAATATATACAGTCTTTTATTTGTGGATACATCAATAAAGTCATTGTAGGAAAAAAAAGATTAGAGAGCCTTCACAGAAAGGATATAGAATGGACACCTATTACATACCTCCAGTACATATGTATATCTTTAATCCACACAGTATACTTACAGGTGATCAATAGTATCATCCCTACTTTCTGATAGAGGAAACTGAGGCTCAACAAGATTATTTGAGTGGCCTAGAGCCTTTCAGCTTTTAAGGAGTAGAACCAGAGGTCTAACACCAAAGCCTGTACTCTTCCTACTAGGGCATAGCATCTATGGTGCACTTGAGATTTTCTTCTATTTCCCTCCTCTCTAAATAGTACTACAAAAATTGTGTGTGTGTGTGTGTGTGTGTGTGTGTGTGTGTGTGTAGATTCTGAGGAACAGGCAGGTCTGGGGCTAATTGAATGCTTAGTGTGGATCTAGTGAGCTGTACAAACCAGTATCCTTTAGCCAAACTGTACCGTTTTCCATCTGGTCAGGTAAAGTGGAATGTCAGAAACAGTGATGGGGCAGAGGAGGCATGAATTCCTTCTTGCTAAATAACTTCGCAGGATAGGAGTGGCAGGTTAAATAAACCTTCCTCCCTTGGAAATACTCAGCAAGATTTGGTGTTACAGCTCTCCTGGTTCCCAGGGAGCTCTCATTACATGGGCTTTAGAGACATGCAGAAACCCTAAGGGCACATATCTTTGTATTTAAGGAGGCTGGAGGTGAAGGCAAGAGGAAAAATGAGGAACAAGACACCTCATTACCAGTGAGATTTGAAACTACAGGTTGTAGAAAGGGACTGTGTTACCCCTCTGGAGACACCGGGCTGCTCAACTTCTTCCCCAACTTCCCGTCTGTCTCATCCTACCCTGGCAAGGAACTTTCAGGAAAGAGCTCTCTACCCCCCGAAAAAAAAAAGCTTTACAATATATTGTGGTTTTGAGATTTATGTGATTCCACAAAAATGGAATAACTTTTAAAATAGTTCATCCTAGTGAAACCTTTAGTATCCTGGGTAGGAGTCTGTGGAAAACCTAACTGCTCACATGACCTCTCTCACATATCTACACAGACACCTAGTCTAAATTTCCAAAATCCAGGAAACTGGTTTAGGAGACTGATTTTGTACCCATTCTCACACAGTAAAACTATTGGGAACCTACTAAATACAAACAAACAAGTGAATGTTGGTGATAATGACACTGTGACCAAGGGGCGAAAAAGCTATGGTGTCTTTTCATTCTCTTGTGTTAGGCCAAAATTAATGTTTATAGCATTAAAACATTACTCCTGGAACCCAGGAGTTCCAGCACTTTAATTTCAAAACTTTCTACTAAAATAGACACCCATGAGTCCTCTTCATTCCCTTTTTGGCAGAGGTCTTAGGTTGTTTAGCAGAGTTTTGCTTCCATCAGAAAATTACTTTAAATTTTTAAAATGAAATAAAAACTATAAACCACAAATATGCATATAGAAGTTGTTGAAGTCTTGTACAGAAGTTGGTTTTTGCAGAGCATTGTATTCACAAGTTTCCTGCAAGAGGAAAACTCTCCACTTTTTGAATTGCTGGGACAGCGTCCCCTCCCAAACTCCCCGCCCAAGTCCTTGGGAAGTCGTGCAAACAGCGCCTGCACTGCCATCCACCGGCCTCAAGAGTATGACACCAGGACAGGGGCGCCCGCGGCGTCGCTGGGGGACTGAGTTCCAGTAGGATCCTACAGGACACCACAGGTCTCCCGCTCGCCCAGCCCGAGGTGTCTGCGGGCAGAGACACTCGTCTGGACTCTGCGCAGCTGGGAGTCTAACAGTAGCGAGCGGATTATGGGGCCCTATTGAGGCCAAAGAATGGGTGTTGTAAATTTAATTCCTGGAGGTTCAGGCCAGTGGGCAGCATCCGTAGTGCCCTTCTTTTTATTTCCCTTCCCGAACCTGGGGCAATGTTGTCCCTTCCCAGGACAGGATCTGAGCGTGCCAAATCCTAGAGCTTTGAACCTACGCCTCCCGGCGGCCAGAGCAGGATGTGCCCAGGCGAGTACCCGCGGGAGAGAAAGTTTGTATGCAGGGAACCCAGGAGTTCCAGCACTCCGAAAGTGAGGCGATTGTGGGATGTTGCCACTCAGGATGATCCCGGGGCACACTGGTCGCCAGGGAACCGTGCCCATGTGCTGGTTGTAAAAGAGACACCTAGGCGCGCGCAATTCAGAGAGGAGGCTTACGTCTGGGGCAGGCAAGGCTGCCGCGCAATCCTTCCAGCTACCGGATGCCTGAAACCAGGGTGCAGAGAGCAAGCCGTGGATCCCCGAGGGGCTGGTTCCGACGGCTCCACCGGCAGCCTCCCCAAGCGCCGGTGTGCGGCTGAGTCCACTAGATGTGCCGCGGGCGCCTGGCGGAAGAGGGACTCTGTAGGAGAGGTAGCAGAGCCCCTGGCAAGCAGAGCGGGATCTCCGGACAGAGCCAACTCGAAAGCTGAAGGACACCCTGCCCATGACCCTGGAGAGTCTCAGAGGCAAGGCGACCCAGTGGTCCGCGTGCCCCAGTACTAGCTGCAGGGCGCTGAGCGCAGCACTGAGAAAGACAGAGCTCACCGACGGCCGGGAAGGAGGTGGTACCCGGGGGAAGGAGGGGACTGCGGCGGGAAGGGTTGACCCTGAATTCACCTGGACTCGAAGGCCACCGGACCTCTCTTCGGCAGGAGCGTGGATCGTGGATCCTACCGGCTTTGGGACCCCAGCTCGGCGGTAGCGCTCTTCCAGAGCGAGGGCAGGGGACCGTTTCGTGAACATGTCTCGCTTATTCCTCTGTCCACTCTTATCTTGATCGCTTTTCTCTCTTCTATGTGTCCCTGGGAGAGGCACTACAGATGCCTTTCTCCTTACTCAGGAAGAGACAAGTTGTACTTCAAGGGACAGGAGTCCCATATTTTGTCGGTTCGACAAATCCCACCCGCGGACCACTCCCTCCCTTCACTCTGGGTCCTACCCATAATAACCCTTAATGACAGATCCTCCATATACCCCCCTCCCCCCTACACACACCCTTGCATTCAAAGAAGTTATTCATCAGAGGCAGAGGGAAAGCCAAGGGTCTGCTAATCTCCCCAGGAAAACTTACACTCCGCAGGACAGCAGAAAAGGACATGGTGATTAAGTCTGGGATGTCAGAGTGCTTGGGAGGAAAAGGGTTACTTTTCTCCATGTTCTTATCACATCCTAGACCACTTACTTTTAGCCAGATGGTAGTCAAGCAAAAATCAGAAAACTGCAGCCACTGACAATATCAAGCTTGTTATCTTAAAAAAGATGTAACCTTTGGAAAGCAACTATTATTTGCATTATACAAATGGAAATTTGCCTTGTTACAGGTTTAGTAAAGAAACTGCCTTTGCTGAGGGCTCAGGGACACGGGAGAACCCCAACCTGCTTCATAAACTACCTATGGGATTTCTTGACGGTAGTATCCAGAGGCTGAACCAAGAAGCCAACAAATCCTGCCTGTCATGAACAAGCAACCAGTTTTCCTATAAGGCAGCATCAAAGAGATCACTGGAGATATTCACAACGGGAGGGAGACAGACTTCATTGAGTTTTTCTTAGAAATAACTATCCAATTTCAGCCAGGATCTTATGAAAATTTCAAAAATTACTCATGAGGTTATTTATTAAACTTATTTTCATTATTTAAAGGAGGCCATGTTTAGTCAACAGCATATATTAGGCACCTGCTCCTTTAGTATTATTTCTAGGGGGAAAAGGGTATATGCATTAGAAAATTTTGGGTGAAACTGGTATTTTGTTCCTAAAATGAGATGTGACGGTTGGAACACTGATCCCATGCTATTCTAACATGAGATTCAGAAAACAGTATCTAACAAGTTTATCATAACTTACAAAAATTAGGCTCTTAGTACTTGGCAGGCTGTGTCCTAAGCACTTTGCATGCATTCTATTACACTTATTTTACTTCTACCAAACACTTTGAAGTAGGTGCTATCACTGCCTTTATTTTAGAGATGAGATAGCAGAAACCAGCCTAACATTATACAGCTAGCAAGTAGCTGAACTGGGATTCCCCAGAGGCAGTGTGATTTCAGGATTGAGCTCTTCCTAATAGAGATTCTGCCTCATCAAGCACTATCACCACAGGGGTGCCTGCCTGGGAATCAAGAGCCTAGGAGATTCATCTGTCATCTCCAATGTGAGCAAGTCCCAGTCTTTCTAGGCCACGGTTAACTCAGTTTATGAACTAAGCATTGATTGGATTCAATCACCAAGGTTTCTTACAGGCATGCTGAAGCTATGTGAGTTTCTATTTCATCTCCTTTCTTTTCCACTTTCTGCCCTCTGGTGGAGGTGCTACAGGAACTAGTGAAGTAAAGTAACTAAATCAAGGGACTTGAGAGGGTAGATCAGTCTTCCTGGTTCTTGCATCACTACAGTGTTCCCCTCAGAACTAAAGCATATCACACCAATAGTGTAAATTATGTATTCCTTAAACATAAACATGGAGAAACCAACCAGTTCTACTTACCAATAGCACCAGAAAGAGTGTTTGAGATAGGTATTCTTTGCATGATGGTAATGATATAAAATCTATTTTTATTTTCTTTGTATCAAACTTTTGTAATGTAAAGAATCAAAATATTATAAGTTCATAACATATACTGCTCACACAGTAATCCTGAATGACCTATTAATTATTCCTGTGTAAAAATTTTTGATACATTTGCATTTCAACTTTTTTTTATAGTGATAACCATCATCCAGTTTCTTGATATACTTTAAATTTTACAAAAAGAAACATTTCTGGCCCTTTGAAATTTTTTTTTCTTTGGCCTAAGATTCCAAGCATACATCCAACTAGTTCGATCATTTTGAAGGAAAAAACCACATTAAACACTAAAGGGAAGACATACCCACAATTACCATAATATTTTCTTGTCCAGTGAAACATTCATCATATGATAAAGTAACTTGTGTAGATGTTCTGTTTGCTGTTCCTAATATTTCTGGCATATCAATCCCCTACTCTAATAGTCACTGGGAAGAAAGTAACAAGAACCAGCCTTGTAGGAAATTTCCAAGAAATTTTATTTTTAGCAGTCTGATACATTCACTGCTACACTGGAGATACATACTGCAATTTGACTGCTTAAATGTTCTTACCTTTGGTCAGCACCTGCCTGGTCCTCCCAGGGATAGTGCACCCTTAGAGACAGTGACCACACAAACAAAAAAGTGAGATGCCTCCCTCAGTGTGCAATAGATTTTTTTCTGATTTGGGGTCCAATTTTCTTTTCTTTTCTTTTTTTTAGTTGTAATGGACACTATCTTTATTTATTTTTATGTGGTGCTTAGGATTGAACCCAATGCCTCACACTCGTGAGGCAGGCGCACTACCACTGAGCTACAGCCCAGCTCCTGGGGTCCATTTTTCAAGAGAAATCTTACAGTTATGACATTAAGACACATTCACCATTATAAGACTTTTTAAAGCACTATGTGCCAAGCACTTCACCAAGTGACATATAGTTTGTTTCTAATTCTTGAAACAAATTTAATGTTCTTTATTGTAAGAATTAGCCTACCTCATAAAACTTGTGGAGATTCAATAAATATTTAAATTTTTTTTAAAGAAGTGCAAATACATAATAGCTAAAACATATTGTGAAGCACACTCTTCATTACTTCTCTTACTGTCACCATTTTACAGAACAGGAAACTTAAGCTTACAGAATATAAATAACTTGCCTAAGACCTCACAACTAGGAAGTGGTAGAACCATAATTGGAGCCCAAGTAATCTGGGACAACAGATTAATTAACCCCTACCTCTGTAGCACAGTTATTAAGATGATGGAAATATCCAAGGAGTTTACAGCCTAGAATTACTCTGTGAATTCATTCATTCATCTAAGAAACATTTATTAAGCAATGTAATGGGTTAGTACCCCAACTCCCTCAAAAGATCAGTGCACCAGACTCTCAGACTGTGACCTTCCTTGTTTGGAAATAGTCTTTGCACATGAATGATAAAATCATACTAGAACAAAATGGGCCCCAAATCCAAGGACCATGTCCTTATAAGGCAAAAAAGGACACAGATATCAAGAAGGCAATGTGAAGATGAAGGCATAGAGTGCAGTTATGCATCTAGAAGCCAAGAAATGCCAGGAATTAATACCCACTACAGGAGAGGCATGAGACAGTGTCTCCCTCAGGGAATCCAAAGGAACCAACTGGCTGACTCCTTCTGGGCTTCAGGCCTTCTGCACTGTGAGAGAATAAACTTCTGCTGTTTTAAAACACACACACTGTAGTTATTTGCTATAGCAGCCCTAGGAAACTAATACCGACATTAACTGTGTAACTAGGCACAGTTCCCCACTCCATGGTTATAGCAATAAGTAATACTGTACTCCTGCCCTTGTGGAGCTTACATTCTAGTGAAGGAGATAAGTAATAAGCAAATACATAAGAACAGGTACTCTTTAGTGCAATCAGAGGAAATACCATAAAACAGAGGTCAGCCAGATGAGGGTGATAAGAGTAAGGGTGAGTGAATCTCTCCAGGTGTGTTTTAACCTGAATCTGGATTGTGGAATTCCATGATATACGTGAATTTTTTATAGTTCCATTTAAATACATATATCATTCCTAATGAGAAAGAAAACAAGTACAGAAGCTCAGCAAACAACTGACTTAATCTCACTCAATATACCAAGATTCCAAAATATATGAAAATGGTTTCCCAGATGGATAACTGGTCTCTCATCTCTTAAAAGTCTCTAGAAAGCACTGGGGATCCCAGTTCCTGGCATTACTCCTAAATTTGTATCTCTTCCAGGAGGTAATAGCCAATTCACTGCTTCTTCCTCATTCCAGGACTTAAGACCCAAGGTTAGGTGGATCTAATCAATAGAGGGCAATATTCACAAGCCAAAGGGGGGACAGCTATCTCACAACAATTCTAGCTTTAGAGCTAACCACCTCTTAACTTCCCCAGAGATGTGCACAGGTTAAAACAGCTGGGGCAGTATCCTAGGTCCCCACAAATTTCTCTGGTAGCTTTCCCCACTTAAGATCTTCTCTCTTGGGCTGGGGTTATGGCTCAGCGGTAGCTCACCTAGCACATGCCCAGGCGCTGGGTTCGATCCTCAGTACCGCTTAAAAATAAAATAAATAAAACAAAGGTATTGTGTCCAACTACAACTAAAAAATGTTTTTTTAAAAAAAGATCCTGTCTCTTTACTCCCCCAGATCTGATCACAGAATAGTTGGCTCCTGCTGTAACTTTAGTGTTCTTGATTCAACACTCAACTAATCAATTATTCTTCTATAGATCATAGTGTCATTCACTGTGTTAGTAATTTTGATTGTAAAAGGCTGGATGTGGGGGCTCAGGTTGTGGCTCAGTGGAAGAGCGCTTGTCTAGCATGTGTGAGGCACTGGGTTTGATTCTCAGCACCACATAGAAAAATAAAATAAATAAAATACAGGTCCATCAACAACTTAAAAAAAAAAAAAAAAGGCTGGATGAAGCCCAAAGGTCCCAAAGCCTAACAGAAAGTCACCTATCACAATGAGCTGATGGTTGCATAGAAGTTTCTTTCTACTGCTCTCTACTATCTTACTACTGCTTTTTTCTTTTTAAGAGAGAGTGAGAGAGAGAGGGGGACAGAGAGAGAGAATTTTAATATTTATTTATTTTTCTTAGTTCTCGGTGGACACAACATCTTCCTTTGTATGTGGTGCTGAGGATCGAACCCGGGCCGCACGCACGCTAGGCGAGCGCGCTACCGCTTGAGCCACATCCCTAGCCCCTCTTACT
Organism: Urocitellus parryii; assembly: GCF_045843805.1. Lineage (NCBI taxonomy): Eukaryota > Metazoa > Chordata > Mammalia > Rodentia > Sciuridae > Urocitellus > Urocitellus parryii. The sequence continues at coordinate 107,881,218 of NC_135540.1, read as the reverse complement.
ACTGCTATCTTAACCTGGCTTACTTGGTTTTCTGCTTAGGTAAAGGGACCTACAGCATAGATTATATGAGGGCAGAGTCTTCTACTATATTCACTGTACCAGGCATCTACACAAAAACATTTCTTGAAAAGAAATGAAAATTTAAAAGTAAACCTCTCCATACTTGGTCTTAAAATTCTTACGGGTAGCCAGGTGCAGTGGTGCATGCCTGTAATCCCATCAGCTCAAGAGGCTGAGGCAGGAGGATGGTAAGTTCAAAGCCAGCTTCAGCAAAAGTGAGGTACTAACCAACTCAGTGAGACCCTGTCTCTAAATAAAATACAAAATAGGTCTGGGGATGTGGCTCAGTGGTGGAGTAGCCCTGTGTTCAATTACCGGTACCCCTGCCACTCCCCACCAAAAATTCTTACAGGTCATCTCTAAACAACTACTAGACTCTCACCTATATTTAAAAGTTTTAACAGCTGTAGTTAAAAAATTCATAGATTATAAACTCTTTTTTTAAAAAAGCAATATATTCAATGCTGTGTTTCAATACTTTCGTTGGTAATTTCAGTAATAAGTACACTATTTATTGGATGTTATTTAAATTTAATTTAGATGTGAATAGTATATTAACTGAAATACAAACAATAGGTACTGGAGATCTCTAAGTGTTTAAACTGAAAATCTTGAACATTTTGATATGCATTCTGCAAATTTAAAATAATAAGCTAAAAACTCAGTTTTTACATTATGTATTATGTATAGAACATATTACATTGTGTTAACGCCACAAAGTAAGAAAGAAAATAAGACCAACATATTCACAATTTTATCTAGGCCATTCTTAGAGGCTATTTGATAACTTTTTCCATTCCTTCTTTAATTGGTTCAGATTGAAGCAAAAAAGGACAATGTGTACTGCTTTATTTCTCTCAGAACAAATTAGCATTAAGTATTTAAATGCTTTAACTTCCCTTTGACCTTAATTTACTTCCTCTTTCCTGATTCAATCCACTTCAGCTCATCATGCAGTGGTTTCCGCAGATCTTCCTGCCACTCATTCAGGACAAAGGGGAAGCCATAGGAACTGAAGTCAAGCATCACTGTTTGAATTAGAGCACAATATCCTCACTCATCTTCCTCCCCACTTTTACTCTTGCCCTACCCCGTTATAGTCCTTTCATACACAGAAGCTAGCAATCGCAAACAAACAAACAAAAAAAAAAACAACAAAAAACCCCACACCTCTTCCCTGCTAAAAACCTTCCAATGATGTCCACTGAAATTAGACTAAAACTCAAATCCAAAATATCAAACACCATAGCAAATGGCCTAGACTACTCCCTCTATCAATTTCATTAAGCTCCAGCTACACCAACGCTTCTTTCTGGTCCTCAGTCATGTGAAGCATCTCCCCAACTTACAGACTTTATACTCGTTACTTTCTTTTATCTTATGGACTTTTCTCTCAGATTTTCAGATGGAAGCCATTCCAGTCACAGTGGCTCAAATATCTCTTAGAAGGACTCTCTCAGCCTAAATTACGTGTTCTCTTTCACCCCAATTTCCATCACTTTCTATAAACTTTTTTTTTTCTTTTTGGTCTTTTAAAATCCTTTGAGAAAGGAGAGGGACAGGATCCCTGGGTAGGCACAGCTAGAACAGGGGCTGGTAAGAAAGGTTTCTCTCCCTCTGTCTTCCTCCATCCGTGGCTCCCCCCCTACTTCCACACCCTCTTGGATAGCATTCCTCTAGCATGGTCTTTCTATGGCCACCTAAAGGCCTTAAGAAAGGCCAAGACCCTCCATTTTTCCTGAACCACAACTTTCCAGTGGGACCGCTCCTTTCTCTGTTGACCAGCACTGTGGGGCACACACATCTCTTCCTGTCTTGCGCATCATCCTTTCACTTATGTCTCTGAAATCCATGGGCCTGAGCGAACATTTCAGGGCAAGCCTCCCCTCTGTAACCACTACCTGTGACAGCAGAGGAGGGCCAAGCTTCTGGTTGGAGGCCCCAGAGCAGTGAGGAGAGAAGATGCAGCTCCAAACACTCCTGCCTTTATTCTGATGTGTTGTCACCCTTAGGGACTTGGTCTTAATGCCTACTGGCCATGGCCATGTTAACACTCATTGAGCTGCATCACAAGGTCAAGGACCACACCTTCATCTTTGAAACCTTTATATAATGTCTACCAGATAGAAGGGCTGTGGAGACAGTTAATTCTAGGCCACAGAGTTACACAAGTTGGTGTCCACGATGTCCAGAAGCCTAGCTAGGAAACTTGAGAAGGAGGTGTCCATCCTCCATTGCCCTGGAGGGATGGGTGTGACACCTTCTCAGCTTCCCAGGGCTCCAGTTCTTTTTTTTTCCCCCCTTGTGGTACTGGGGTCAAACCCAGGATCTAGTACATGCTAAGTACACACTCCATCACTGACCTACACCCCCACCCCTTGAGGTCCAGTGATGAAACTTCTCATTTCTACCCTTCAAAATTATTACAGACACTTATGGTTAAGAGCTAATCCCCTCATTTCCTCAGGCACAGACACCTCTCCAAAGCCTCAGTTCTAGCTTTGCTCACAACCTTGTGCTGTCTCTGGATTTAGGGACCCATGCTTCTGAATTCAGGGTGTGAGCTTGGAAATAGGTGGCACTGTGGGTAGATCCTCCACTTGCAGTTTGTTGAGAGTGCCAGCCCACGAAATAGCACCAGCTTTGACTTCCTCCATGTGCCTCAAAGTCTGGCATCCTATTGCCTTCTCATCACAGCGTAAACATCTGTCCTGCTGAAAAACTTCACCTTTAAGATGCTAGAAAAAACACCACTTTGACAGAATGTGCTCTCTTGCTTCCCCACCAGGATTGTGTTCCCCATCAACAACCGTGTCACAGTATTGAGAGTTGCCTTGGGTCAGGGCTGGTGCAGGCCCTTAGTAATTAGCAGTGGGCTTGCCAGCTGCAAGCTTCTGCCATTTGACTTGGGGAACAGAAATCCTTCAGGAAGATCTAGGCCAGATTCTGGAGTCTTGTGTTGGTTCAAAAAGAGAAGTGCAGCCTGCACTGGGCCAACAGCATGAAAAGTCAGCTCAGGGTGGGAGCTGGCACCTGGTGAGCTCAGGTATATGAGCATGGTTACTGCAGACAACACTGTCTCCTCATTGGGACTGGACAAGCAGTTGGTGACAAGCAGGATACTGCCTGCATGCAAGTTATGGTCCTGTTGGTCCTGTCTGACATAGGTTGCAGAGGCCCCTAACAACAAACTCCACCATGTTCTCATTTTCTTCTGACAGAGAATCAAGCAATATATCCAGGACTTGTAGTTGTCACAGATACTGGTATTTGCAGGGGTCACAGGCAAAGCTGGCAAGATTGTCAAGGACTTCTACTTGGCATCCCAGCTTTCAGATTCCTGGAATTCCATAACCAGTGCCTAAAGATACCCCAGCTGCCTGATATGGGGTTCTACCTTTGGCTTCTGGACCATGGTTGGAGCAGCAGAGGACTTTCAGAGGACTAATGGGAGAGAAGGAAAGGCAAGGCTGGAAAGCCTAAAAGAACCTCACCTGGCTCTCCACAGGTGGACAGGACAGAATATGGGTTTCTTTTCTAGGTTCAGATTCTGCAAAACTTGAAGATGGAACTGAGATGTGGAGGATGAGGAGTTGGGTTCAAAACAGAGACAGGAAGGCAGCCGCCAGCTGGGGCAGGAAATTCGGACAGGAGTACAGCCACAACTCCTGCTCATTTCTTATGTTTTAATACCACTGATCACATATGAAATCATACTCATTTTCTGTACATTTACTTCCTGCCTCCTCTCCTCTACCCCTAAGCAGCACCCCAAAAGATCACAATTATCTCCAGCTCCTAAAGTTCCCAGTAAAGGAAACATATCTGTTGAATGAAATAGTGAATGAATAGCTGTGTGACTTTGGATAAATTAAGTTCGCCGATAGCCAAACAAAACAAGGCAGCTCAATTTTTCATTCATTCAATCTCCTTCCTCCACATACTAAATTCCTTTCCAACAAATGGGAAAGGAAAAAAAAAAAAAAAACTGGCAAGAACAGAAGTTCAACAAACAATAGAAACGAACTAGGAACTAGGCTTCAGGCTTGCTACCTAGGCCAAGATTCTGAAATTCATAATGATGGCTTCCCACCTAGATAACTCATCATTCATATTCCTGAAGATGCATTTTGGTTAGAGCAAGTACTAATGTGAGTACAGCAGACATCATTTAGAGCTTCTAAAACACCAACCTAGGAATTCTATCACTGGGAAAGGTAAAAAAAATCAAAACACAAAGTGCATTAAAAAAAGGAATGGGGCTGGGGATGCAGCTCAGTTGGTGGAATGCTTGCCTTGAATGCACAAGGCCCTGGGTTTGATCCCCAGCACCACAAAAAAAAAAAAAAAAAAAAAAAGGAATGACTCTTCTTCTGGATACTAACCAATACTTGATTCAACAATATGACATTAAAGATTTTTTAGTTAAACCCAGCAAATTATATAATCTCCCTTTGGACTCATTTAAAACACACTTCTACACTTGTTAATTAGATACTCTTTAGTATCAGAGACTATTTTCTGCATCAATGTTAAGGGTTTTTATACATTGGTATTAATGTATAAAAAGTATTAACTCCTAAATATTTTAAATAATAATAATAATATTCTAAATTACAAATTTGGTTTGAAAAATTTTAATGAAAACAATCATACAAAAATTAAATAGCAAAACTATTTAAAATGACTTACAATTCAAATAGATTTGGCTTGATGATACTTCTCCACCAGTTTGTTTTCATAAGAACTGATTATTTCTAGCTGTAATCTATTTAGGACTGTGGTAAAGAGAAATAAGAATCAAGTATGTAAAACTTATAACCCCTGTGCTCAGCACATATTGCTCATAAATATTAATTTTCCTTTTATTACTATCTTAAAAAGAGACATACAAGTTTCATAAAACATGCAAACTTTAGTTAAAAGCTTCTTGCACAAGAAACAGCCATGTGAGGAACCTAGTCCGTCATTTGTTGAAACAACTAAATTTCACTTTAACAATGGATAAAAATTCCTCACAAACTTAACTTCTGGAATCTAATTATAAAGCTTCACATTACAAGAGTTGTTGTAGAGTATCACCTTTTTAAAAACGTACAAAGTCACATGATCAAGAAAAATAGTTAATATGAAAACAAAACATGGAGAAATGGTCCTTTTATTGTATATATGGCTGTTTCACCCGAATTTACCAAAAAAAAAAAAAAAATAGTTCGTTTGAAATATTAAACAAAACAACTAAATAAACACAAGAAAGCGCAATGAATATCAAACTTGTAACTCTTACCACTAACTAAGCCTTATGCAATATACAATTTCAATCATGCTTTTTGGACAGTGTTATACTGCCCTTTCTAATATACTAATGAAGATAAAGCTTAACAACATTCTGACTTTCTTACAACACCTAGAGGAGTATACAGAGATGAATGTGAATATATACCATGGCCCACAATATACATTTTCTAATAGTCCAAATTTAACAACTGATCTAACTCCAATCTGAGGTATATTAAAAGATAAAAAATTTTTTAATCCACATCATGGGCAATGTACCATGCAAATAACACGACTGTAACTCCACACACTGGAAGGAGGTAATATTTATATTTTTGCCAAAGTGATAGTTCAACTGCCACTTCATCTCTTTTCCTGTTCTTCTTCCGACGACCCTTCAGTCTGTTCTCAAAAGCCTCCAGTTCAGCCTAAATCAAAACAGTTTCATTTTATTAAATTCTATATATATGTTGATTTGAATGAAAATAAATCAATTTGGGAAGTTTTAATCGAAATGGTATAAAACAAATACGTTAATTTAATTAAAAAAAAAGGAACACCTCTCTCTACTAATGATTATATTTAACAAATAAAGTTTAAATAAGCAGAAAGGGAACTGGATAGTAATAGAAGAGATTATTTCAGACTCTAGGCCTGACTTTATGATGCTAAGTATTAAAATTTCTGATTAAATCAAAATACAGACATCATTTTTATGCTTCAACGCCACCTTCTAGCAAGTGCTAAGAGATGCCCAGTGAGAATAAAGATACCTACAATTTTAGTTTTCTTACAATGCAAGTAATAAATATTAGTGACTCACATAAAGAAATTCAAGTGAGTAAAGACAAAGTTGCCAGAACGGAAATTCTTCTTTATCAAATACATTTTTTTAAATATATTAAAAACTCTTTAAGGAAACAAAAATGCTTCATCCTTTAATACAAAATGTCTATTTCAGAAAGAATTAAAAACTGGTTCAAATAACTGGAATACAGTTATTATCAGTTATGGATTTTCATTCTACTGCTAAGTACTTGCTAAACTTCTATACATGTTACTATATCATGACACATTATAGCACTTGTTCACTAAAATATGATAGTTATTAAATATATATGTAATATTCATGCAAGGATCTAAATGTTTATTTAACAGAAGGAAATAAAAACTTCAGTAACCCATTACTGTGGCCAAAAAAACACACCTGAAGAACCCAATAATTTACTTATTTAATATAAAGTGGCATTCTTCAATGAGCCCAAAATAAAATATTCCCTATTTGGTTTTGATATATGGAAAAAAAGTCAAAATATCTTAAAGGCAGCCAAACTTGAGGATCAATGCCACAGTAAAATAAATGACAACTAAATAAATGATAACCCAAAGAGTCAGTAAATGGTGAAAATATTTAAGATTTTCATCCATATTTGTTCATAAAAAGGAGATAAAGGAAGAAAAAACCTAACCTACTTTTTTTTTTTTAATTTAGTACTAAAGACTGAACTCAGGGGCACTCCACCACTGAGCCACATCCCCAGTCCTACATTGTATTTTATTTAGAGACAAGGTCTCACTGAATTGCTTAGTACTTTGTTTTTGCTGAGGCTAGCTTTGAACTTGAGATCCTCCTGCCTCAGCCTCCTCAGCTGCTAGGGTTATGAGCATGTGCCACTGTATCTGGCTCCTAACCTACTCTTAATAATTTAATCTTCTAGGATTCCAGACAACCTGTGTTTCATTGTATTAGCTCTGATAACTTATTTAGAGGATATTAGGCAAATCAACTTTAAAGAATGATAAAATAACAGAGATCATCCTAGCCAATCTTTATCTACCACAAGAACTGTTTCTAAAGTCCTCCTCCAAGTCATGCAGGTTCTAATCCCCTCATTTATGAAGGTGGCAGTTTAGTTGAATAAAGCATTTCAAGGTGCAAACTGACAAGTAATTACACCTCACTATTCAAAAATTAATGTGCTTTGAAGTACATTATCAATACAGGATTAATGGTGTATCAGGAACATATATATTATCTAGATAATTACAAAGAACAGATAATAGTTCTGCATTTAAGGATCTAATGGAAAAATAGGGAATAAATTATTTTAAAAAATGTGTTGATTACTAAGCAGTACTTATTTGCAACTCAGTAAAAAGGAACTCAAAAACTTTTAGGTGAGTGAAGGCATGGGCTCCACTGTACTTACAATGATGACATGACACCCTTTCTTCTACTTCCCCAACAAAAAAAAGAGTCAAAACTCTTATGATTGGAAAATGAATGACATTGGCTTGACAATGATGTAAACTGGAAAAACATGAAATATTTGGGAGTTTGTGAGATCCCATGGCTTCTCAATTTACCTGAAGTAAAGCCTAAGTAGATGGCTCAGTTTTGTTTTGTAGCAATCATGTTATTTTCAGTTCAGAATACAGTTGTCTAGTTGAGCACAGTGGCATAAACCTATAATCCCAGCAACTCTGGAGGCTAAAGCAGGAGGACTGTGAGTTCAAAGCCAGCCTCAGCAATTTAGCAACTTAGTGAGACTCTGTCTCTAATAAAATATAAAAAAGGGCTGGGGATGTGCACTCAGTGGTTAAGCGCCCCTGGGTTCAATCCCCAGTACTTCCCCCCAAAAGAACAGAGTTGTCTACAGCCCCCACTTCACACCTGGCATTTACCTTGTGCTTGCACAAAAATTTATGATGCCAAGAGACACAAATCTGGTTATTTTGTTTGATTACCTGTTGTCTTCGTTTTTCCTCTTCGAGAACAGCTTTGGCTTCTGCTTCTTTTATCTGTTTAGATATATTGAAAAGTAAATTAACAATTTAACTACCAAATTTTATATAAAATTATAACATTTCCTCATTCTAAAAATCTACAGAACCTTTTGGGAGCCTCAAATTAGAAATCACTTAAAAAAAAAGGTATATGTCAAATTGAGAAGTTTTACTAAGGTACCATCTAGCAGATTGAGGCTGCTAGTAGATGAAGTGTTATTCCTTAACTTATTATAGTAGATGTTAGATACACTTCAAAGCATTAAAACACTATACAGTAAAATGCTTTTAAATTTTCATATTTCCTCTTAAGTTATCATATTAAGAATTTAGAACCAATAATTAAGTTTCACATTTCCCTTAAGTTGAAATTGGCCATTTATTTCAAATGCCCTAACTGCAAGGGAATCCTTTAGTTTCAAACAAAATCAAGAACTTATTCTTTGACCGAGTTCACAGGAGGGGGCTGGGGGAGGGACGGACACACCAGTAATATTGGTGACACCGCAAACAGCACAGAATCCCAAAATCTTACTCTTTTATTTTGTTAACCTAATATTCAGGAGGCATAGGCTAACATTAAAACAAATGACCATGACCCAGAGCAAATATAATAACTACAGAAAGCTCGGGTACACTTTAGGCAGTAAAAAGCACTCCTTGGATTCAAAATAACCTTATAAAACTGGGCTTTTATAACAAAAGCAAAAATATAAGATTTCAAATTCCTTTTATTAAGAACACAAATAAATGTACAAAATAAGTAAAGAAAGGCCACCAGCACATAAAAAAATTGTATTTAACAAGTTATTACCTCAGATGCTTTCCGCTTCATTTCTTTGCATGTTGCATCACATTCTACTGAAACCTGATTTTCACGTACTTTATTGCATGGCAATTCCTACAAATAATGCAAATTTCAAAGTTTAAATGATCTTTCCTTTAAATTCACAACTGTATGCTATAAAAACATAAAATTTATCCAACAGCTTAAGGTTATAAATATTAGTAGTCAAGTTCATTAATGTTTAATGATGTGGTTAGAAGTTTGGATATCTTTGTTCCAATAGTGATTACTCCCATTTGCTTCTTTTCATTAGAAGAGTGAAACACCATAAAATTAAAATAATCCACTTAATAATTATTTACTAAGTGCCACAATCAATTTCACTCTAATTTATTTTTGTTCTTTACTTTATTGCTTCTTGTTATTCTTCCATGGAATAAATGTTCTCAAACAGTGCTATCCAACAGAGCTTTCTGGGATAATGGAAATCATCTAAATGTACACTATTCAGTAGAGTAGCCTTAACCACCTATGACAAGTAAGCATTTAAAACAAAATGTGATTAGACTACCTCAGGAACCAAAATGTGAATACTCTTTCCTGTTAATTCACTAAAATACTCATTTAAATAGCTCACATATAGCTAGTGGCTATCATCTCAGTGTCTAAAGATGTTTCTCTCAACTGTTAATGCTTTTTTAAAAAGTTTAGAATGAAACTCTTCTAAAGCTTATGATTACACTTCATTGCATAAACACTATAGGTAGCAAACTGTACTTGGATGAAACAAAATCTCTCACAGAAAACTGAAGAGACATCTCAGATTATAAGTGGGGCTTGGATACTTATATTTAAATTTTCATGTTTCCTCTTAAGTTATCATACTAAGAATTTAGAATCAATTATTAAGTAAACACCAGGTAGCAACTTGAAATATCAGGCCTACAAATTTAAATGTTAAATTTACCCATCACAGAAAAATATACTTGGAGCTATGGAAATAAATGAAAAGCAAAGGACCTATAAAAGATCCTCAATAAATACCTGCTGTATGGATGAACAAAAGAGTGAATGTAAAGAGAAAAATGGCACTTAACCTTTGGGAAAGATCATAGGAATATGAAGAAAAAAAGGAGTTACTGGCTGTGTCTGAGATATGGTAAATTGAGGTCAAGATAGAAGAAAGTTTTAAGAGTCTATACTGCCAACAGGAAAGTCAAGAAAAACGAGATCTGAATAAAACTCTCTTTCCCTTTATAAATTTTATTGAATAGGATACAGTTGGCTTCCACTGGGCCTTTCAATCATTGGTTTTCACCTGTTTATTCCTGTTACAATTATTTTATCTTAAAATAAATTATTTCCCAGTTTAAGTATTATTTCATTTATAAGGTTGTGCACATGAGGTCTTTCTAAGAAAACACTTTCAAAGCACAATACTTATGACAAAGTTTCATATATCAGAACAAAGCCTAATTCCAGGCCATTTCTTAAACCATGACACCCACTTTATCACACTGCATTGCTTGTTCAAAGACCTTAAATCTAGAGTTCAATGACTCTATCCATAAAAAAGGCACTGAGCTTGATTCCAACATACAACTGTCTTTCTTTTATTATTAAATTGAACAAAAGACTCATTTTAATTTTAATAAAAATATTCTTTAAAATTAGAATACAAAAAATAAAATAAAGTCAAACTACCAAGTCAAGTAGACAAAATCAAATCAAACAAGAACAACTTACACAGAAAAGTATTTTATGCACTTAAAATACATACCTTTTTTATTCTTTTACAAGGACATCTGAGTTTTACCTTCTGGTTGCAATTAAAGGGACATTCACCAGGATGACACATCTCTTTACATCTATGTCCACAGGGAAGCTAAAATAAAACCAAAATAAAGCAATTACATATTTACAATTTGGTCATATTGTATCCTTTCCCACACCAAGCAACTATTTTAAGGATGAGTCCATCACACTTAGGGGCCAATTAATGCTGATTAAGGAATGAGCTAATTTTTCAATTTCTTTTCTTTTCTTTTTGGTACATTATTTTAATTATATAGAAATTTTAAACATTCTTCCCAACTCCACGCCAAGATTATCTCAATTATCTCATTGCCAAACTGCAGCTAGTTATGTAACTAGGTTTTAGGAAACTCAATATAAAGCAAGTAAAAGTGATTTTTGCCTTAAAGCATTTCAAAAGAGTACTTCCATGTTCTTCCCTTCCCCATGTGCTGTAAGTGAAATCTTGAACAATAATGGAAACTATGTCAAAGACAGCTGAGGTGCCCAGCTAACTTGGATCCCTGGATGAATACATGGGACACATTCCTACCCTCCCTGCATTGTTATATGAGAAAGAAAACTTTTTTGTCCCTAAGCCACTGTACTGTGTTGTAACTGATTAGCCCTTTACTCTAAAACATATTCTTTGACACTACTTACTAATACTCATGATTCAGGCAGTCCAAACAACTCAGTAATCACCATGACATTTGTATCTCTGGTTTTTAATTATTTCCTATCTTATTATCCCAGTCAAGCTTTCAGATGAAACATTCTTTCCCTATTTATTCAAATATTATCCACACTTCCAGACACAGCTTATATACTATAAAAGCCTAATATGAGTTTGTCTATAAATATATAATAGGAGTAATTTAAAACATCTATTTCTAAATTGTTGTGGTACTGCTGTACTGTCTTGAACTAGAGCTAAAAAAACAAATTGTTAGGCACTTCAAATATTTCTGATTCTCCAACTAGAATATAAATATATAAATATGCTCTTGGTTAGGGATTAAAATTTAAAACCAGACTACCTGGAACTGATTTAGATTCCCTGTTTACTAACCATGGGACCTAAGGCAAGTCACCTCACTTTTCTGTTTCACATGCTCTGTTTCACTGCAACAAGTGATAACACTTTAATAAAGCTGTTGCGAGGTTTAAATGTGTTCAAAATAGTTAGCTATTATAAGTTAGTTGAGGGCAATGATCTTATATTTCTTCATGTCCCTCATCTCAGAATCCCTAACAAAGACATCTTTTAAATGGTAGATACCTCAACAAACATTTAAATTCTCCATTTCTGATTCTCTATGATTCACCAGATTGACCTTTCAAACTACTGACTCCATTTCATAATTCTCTTCCTGTCTTTAGCCTCTCTCTAGCGTACAACTAGGCTTGTTTGCTTTTTCATTTTTAGCCAAGTCATTCACTCTAAAACTAAGCTTGGATCACTCACATTGTGCACTTCCACTAATCCTACCACAGGGAAGGTTACTGCCAGCTTCAGTTTTACACTGGACACTGCTGAAGTACTTTGGTTCTGTTGTTCCCTTCAGATAATTCCAGGCCCTTAATAGGTTCAGTATTTACTCATATATCAAATACTCGCCTCATAGAGATTTCAAGTCTTTGTATTCCTTTATTCTCACCTTCACTCCTGCAGTGCCTCTAGCCTGACTTTATAAAGAAGACAGACAGCACTGGCTCACCATCTGTCTTCTCTTCCCCTCAAAATAAATAAGATATAGAGATAATTTCTTAATCTTTTTTTAATGTCTGAGAGAATTTTATCAGTCACCTCCGAGAGTATCTATTCTGCTTCAATTTGAAATCAATAATTCTAAGAAGAAAGTGAATAAGGAAGTATGTAAAGCCAATAAAGAAACAGAATAATGGCTTCCCTGTTCAGTATTTTAGTCTTCCAATGCATTGGCAGTTTTTGAAATTAGTGAAAAAGTGTTATTAGTTTTAATTTATATAATTCTGCCTCTTCACAATTTCACTGACATCTTAAAAGTCTCTCTTTTCTCTGGCTGGGTTTCCTACCGTCAAAATATATATCTCTTTTCTCTAGATCTTTCCATTGATTCTGCTACCTCATCTAATTACTACTGCATGAATCTCCTCACCTTTCGATGTTTAGTGCTGCTAGAAGTTATAAACTGAAATGCCTGCCTGGTTTACCACAAATCTCCCAGGAGTCACAGCCATGGCAATGCTACCTATTCTCTAGTTCCCTCTTTGTGGCTGCCTATGCCAAGGAGAGACCTTGGGTCCAACATGAGCACCTGAGTTTCTCCTGCCCTTTCAAAAGTTTGGCTACACATCATTTTCTTTACAATCTGTAAACTGTGTTCAATATCCACTAAATACATCTTCTGTTTGCCATAAGTTAGAATAAAGTTAGAATCAGTTTTGTAGTTTTCAACTAGGAGAACTAAAACTCATCCAGAAGTACACCATGCTGAAACCCAACATATAACCACAGGCAAAAGTAATGTCAAAAATCCTAAGAAGCCATTCAACTCATCTGTAAACAGGGAAAAGTAAATTAAAATCACAAGGAGATGCAAAAAAAAAAAGGCAAAAATAAAAACTTTTGCCAATACTAAGTATTGTCAATGATGTCAAAACAGGAACTTTCACACACTGTGAGTGGGAAAATTTTCTGATAGATTTCATAATGGGAAAATGACCTGATTGTAAATTGGTACAAACATTTTACAAGTCGATTTGATGTTGAAATTATACATCCCATGCAACTAAGCAATTAACCTACTACATACCTACAGAAATCTGTATACACATGTTCCCAGATGAACAAGCAAGTTGTTCACTGCAGTATTTATTGAAGTTGAAATTATGCATCCCATGCAACTAAGCAATTAACCTACTACATACCTACAGAAATCTGTATACACATGTTCCCAGATGAACAAGCAAGTTGTTCACTGCAGTATTTTTATAACAACCCAAACTAGAAACAACCTAAATATATTCTGTCATGAATACACTATAGAACTATAGTGTATTCATGACAGAATAAATGGACTACAGCTACATGCAATCAAAATGACAGATAAGTCATAAAAGTGTATACTTCTAAATTTTAAATACAAAATTAGGCAAACAATAAATACTATTTGTAGATAAACACTCAGATAGTAAAAACTAAATAAAAGCATGGAAATGATTACTACAAAAGGCAAATGATAGTTACATACAGAAGGAGGGAACAGTAGAGATGCTGGTAGACTTCTGAGATGCCAGCAATGCTTTATTTTTTTGACCTGGGTGGAGTTATATGGTATTCACTTCTTATCTATGTGTTAGACTATACATATATGTGATATTTCTTTGTTTTAAAAAATCAAATTCCACACATGTATGAGTTTATCAAAATGAACGCAACTACTATTTATAACTATAATGCTCTAATCACATAACAATTTCCTTGTTAGACATGAAAGTTCTAAAAAAATTAAAAAGTAAGTTGATTAAAATGCATAATATATAGTGACTATATCTTCATCACAGATTTCACAGCAGAGGTTTTCCTAAGATATCCAAACTCAGTATTACAGTATTAAAGATGAGCTATCCCATCTACCCTTTCCATTCAAAATGGCATGAGTTTCTTCTCCACATTGCTCTCACATGCTAGCACTTTTAATGAGCCACATCAAATGGCTTACCTGTAACTAATATGATTTAGATCAAAATGTCCCATTTTAATCCTAATAACGAGAAATTTTTCTAATATTATGAAAAGTCTATAAAACAATATTGTTTGGAGATAAATACCATTGTCTGTAGCTACTACATATACTAGGACTTTAAAATGTTATTATTTCATTATACTTACCATACAAGAGGACCTTTACATGTTATTTCATTACCACAAACATAGCACTCTGAACTGGAAATTACTGCCCCCATTTTATATATGAACAACTTGAGTTAGAGATTAAATAATATGTCCAAGTAAAAAGTAATACATTGTACATGGGAATGATAAAAACAAATTCAAAATGTTTTGAAAGTAGAAATACCACATGATTTCAGTATGCGTAGAATCTAACTTAAACTCAGAAGTAGAGAGTAGAATAGTGGATAGCAGGGTGTGGCAGGCAGAGGTTGGAGTGGGTGGCTGTTGGGAAGATGTTGGTCAAAGTACACAAAATTTCATCTAGACAGAATAAATTCAAGAGATCTATTATACAACATAGAGACTATAGTGAATGGAGTGTATTATATTCTTAAAAACTGCTGAGAGTAGATTTTAAGTATACCACTAAAAAGCACACATGTGAAGTAATACACAAGATTTACCTACTCTATAATTTATACATGTTTCAAAATTATGTTATACATAATAATTGCTTTTTTAATTAAAAATTTTTAAGAAAATTTTAACAATAAAATAATTCAAGCCATGTTTCAATTTTAAAAAATTGCAAATTTTCATTTAGTTTCTCTTTATATATTCCAAAGTGTAGAAATACACTTATAGGGCATAGTTTACAGGTACAGTTCTTATTGGCATCTTTATTTTTTCAATAAAATGCAAGCCTAACAGTCTAGAAAACACACACAATGCATATAAGATAAGCATAGTAGTAGAAGAAATATGCTATGCCACTCCCACATTTTATTCACATTCCATGGGTATTTACCAACCAGGGAGCCAGGGAATCAGGCACTAGATACAAACATACACATACAAACATACTTGCCCTTAATAAATCTACAGTATGGAGAGAGAAGAAAATAAACAGAAATTTATCAGTATATTGGAATTTATAAGAAGCCTATACTTTCTTTCAGTACAACATATCTACTTGATTCAAAGTGACATGCTTTTTTGTTAATCCTAATTATAGCTTGATTCTATAGCTCAGTGGTTCTCAAAGTGTTCTATAGAGTGAGTGACACTAAAGAGAGTCACCATACTTGAGAACTTAATAGAAACATAAACCTTAGGCACCACATATACAAAATCAAAAAGTATGGGGTAGGGCCCAGTGATTTGTTTTTTTAAGAAACCCTTGAAGTGATTCTAATGCACACTAAAGTTTGAGAACACTGCTACAGCCTTACCAACTTAAGAGTAATAAACCAAAATGATTTCTGCTAGACACAATGAAATAAATGCACCTTTGCACTCCTTGATTATTCCCAATTATAAAAGTCATTTGGATTGCTCCTAGAATATATGTATGTTTTTTAAGAAAGCCCAAGGAGTCAGGGCATGGTGGCACACACCTGTAACCCAAGTAGCTCAGGAGGCTGTGGCAGGAGAATCCCAAAATCAAAGCCAACCTCAGCAACAAGGCCCTATGTAATTTAGCAAGACGCTGTCTCAAAATAAAATATAAAAAACGGCCTGGGGATATGGATCAGTGGTTAAGTGCCCCTGGGATCAATCCCCAGTACCAAAACAAAAGAAAACCCAAGGAGATTCTGGCAAGACCAGGGCCTCCAGAATGACCTAGAACCAAAATCATGAAAGCAGATAAGAAATTTTTAAATAAACATACTTACTCAACGCCATAACAGCATCACCAGAACTAAGGCAATGCCAAGTTGCAAAATAGCAACCCCTGAATTAAATGATCACATTTCCACTTACAAAATCATACCAAGTTCTGAGTCAGATTAAAAGTAAAATAATCTCAGCTACTTATTACCTAAACTCTGAATTGAGACAGAAGAAAATTTATTTTAACAGGGAATTTCAGGATTTAAAAAAAAAATAAGAAAATTAAGTTTGAAATATCCCATGAACCTAGTTGCATTTATATACCCAACAGGATTGTTAAAATAATCATTTATTGTTTGAAATGGTCTCTCTTTATAAAATTCTCAGGTTCAAATTTCAATTTCTTAAACAGAAATCCACAAAATTGGTCCAAAGTTTGAGTTAAAAGGAAATACTGCTAACAAAAATTAAAGATTTAATCAAACAATTATATTTAAGACTTAATTGTCATCTCTTCCCCACATTAGAAAAAGAAACAATTACATAAGTACATCAAACAAATAAAGGAAAGAGGTACTACTTAGTATATCAATAGGTCAAAAGGATCTCTTTTTAAAAATGTTTTTAAATGTTTACTCAATCAAATAACTGTCACTATCATTCCCAAGAATAAAAACAGGAGCACCTTTCCTTTCAGAATAGTCAGTTAGACATGGACTTGCTCAGGGTTTTGAAATTATTGCCAAGACAAGTCATTGGTCAGTGTTTACCACTTTACTCTGAACAAATTTTTCAAACCACTTTTGATGATTTTTTAAAAATATGATGCTTAAAAGTAAAATATTCTAAGCTACTTATAAATTATAATCTCAACTGAGACAGAAGAAAATTTATTTTAACAAAAGGCAATTTTCTGGATTTGAAAATTCAAAAAATTAAGTTTGAAATATCCCGTGCACCTAGTTTCACTTACATAACAGAATTGTTAAAATAATCATTTATTGCTAGAAATGGCCTCTTTTTTATAATCTTTATATAATTATGCACATATTGTACATATATATATATATATATATAATCATATGTACACACACATATACACACACATACTTTATACCAATTGGTAATAAACTGTAAAGGTTCAACCATATGAATGGTACTAGCACCAAAGAACACAATATCTTCTGTAATAGCATATTCAAATACTATGGATATAAAGGTCTATCCTCCCACACTATCCCCTATAGTAGCACACACATGTGCAGGGATGCACATGCGTGCACACACACATGCACATACACACACATGCAAATACACACAAACACATACTTTTTAAAATAACTACTATGGATTTACTGTCTAACTGCCTAAGACTCAGAAAGTTCTACATTTATATTTTAAGCATGAATCACATTTTAGGAGGGTAAGCACTAGGTCAATATTTTTTACATAAAGTTACTTTAAAACTGCTTTCTTTAAAAAAAAAAAAATTCCAAAGGGTCATTCTTCATTTTATCTCCAAATAGCATGTGCATCTATTCTAACCATATGTGTTAGATTTTTATAGACATCACTCACATTTCCTTTAACATCTACATTTTTAGTGGGTCCACAAAAGACCCACTAAAAAAAGACCTGAACCAAACAAGAAAAAGAAAATCCCAGAGAAACAATACCCAAGGAACCCAACTTAAAAGGTCCTATTACAGCTTACCTCTTTAGGGCACTGATTTTTGCAACAACTGAGGAGGTTCTTTTCATTTACATCAGCTGTGGTTATTTTTCTAAAAATAGGACAAATACTTTGATGACATTCAAACCAAAGTCCGTTTCATATCATTTTTCTAAAACTAATTCACAAGTTCAAATATATCCATAAAATTATTTTTCTAAATAAATATTAATTATGTCTCTATCTGTAACAATTGTCTTCTGATAACTCAAACTAATCAGTCCTTCATCTACTATCAACAAATCAAATGCAGAAAGGCAATCACTGTAGGAAACAAGTACAAAACATACATAAAACACCATCCCCGCCCACACCTGCCTTCTCTTTAACAGTCCCTGCTTATATCTTTTTCTATAGATAATAATAGATCACTATAGAACAGTTATTATTATGATAACTGTAATTCTCCATTAAAGCTTCTACAATAAAAATTAAAAACTAGTATTTTATGTTACTTCAAATTGAATCATTTAGGCTATTCAGTGAAAAATGCAATAAGTTGAATGGGAAAACTTTTTCAGTTGTTTCTGGGCAAGCTATCTATTAATGTTAGAAATTAATTCATTTTAGATCAATCTACACCTTCACGTGATTTTTATTTGACTCAGTATTATTCAAAAAAAGTCACAAACATCAAGGAATAAAATCAAGAAATACCCTTCTAAAAGAACTGAATAGAACCACCATAGACAATAACTAAGCCAATAAAGCCAAAGCTCCCTATTGTATATATTTCATTTTCCTCTTATTACCTTTATTCTCCTGTCTTTCCTATTCCCTTCGATAGGCAAAACTGCCAAAATTTAATCTGACTAATGTTAATTAAAACTATTATATTAAATAAGCTATAAATCCACTCTCAGATTATGTCTCAAATTTCTTCACGGAAATAGCACAAAGTTTTTATGCTGATTCTGTAAAAAGCTGTTGCATATTTTCCATTCGTACAAGTATGGTATTCACTTCAAAAGTTAATATAAGGGTTGAGGTTGTGGCTCAGCAGTAGAGGACTTGCCTAGCACAAGTGGGGCCCTGGGTTTGATCTTCAGCACCACGTAAAAAGAATAAATAAATAAACAAAATAAAGGTATTTGTCTATCTACAACTAAAGAACAAAAATTTTTAAATTTTTTAAAAAATTTTTAAATTAATATAATTAGGGCTGGGATTGTAGCTCAGTAATAGAACACTTGCCTAGCATGAGTAAGGCACTGGATTCAATCCTCAGCACCACATTAAAAATAAATAAATAAAAGTACTGTGTCCATCTGCAACTATATATATGTACACACACACACATATATATACATATATGTAAAAAGAGTTAATATAATTATGTTCCATAATTAGAAATGAATCAGCTTTTCAAGGCTTGCATCTTTTATATCTAAGAAGAAATTTAGACAAATCTGAAGGGACTAAAAGGAAAAATAGCTTGTGAAATAACTGACTGAATTAAAAGCATGTTAAATTTATTGGAATAAAAATAATCTATATAAAAACACATATTTAATATATATTTAAGAAAAGGAAATTCCTTTTCTCCAGAAACAAGAGCTGAGGTAATGGAAATCACATCAACTCAAAGATATCAAATATCCCTTCTCAAAACGACATAGCTTATTAATAACAAATAAAATCACTCAAATCCACAAGTTCAGCATAACTAGAAGACAGAAGTTCCTATAAACCTCAAATTACCTATAAGTAGAAAAATAAATACCAATTCCTAGCAGTTATTTCAAGTTCCCTCTTTCAAGTCTCCAGAGATAGGGGAACTCAGGATAAATAGCAGAAAAGAGAAGAAGGGACTGAGCTAAAAATCAAACAAGAGTGAAAATACTGAGTAAGTCCTGCTAGATCAGAGCACTGACTGAAGGGATAGTCTTTTTTGTAAAGCATACAAGATTCAAATAGCTGATCCTGGAAAAGCAGTCCTCTGGGAAGAAGAAGTTATAAGTGAAAGGCCCTCTATGGAGACTACAAGAGGAAGAGGAAAAGGAGCAGGAGGGGAAATTTAGGACCCTTTAAGGCAAAACAAACAAAAAACAAAGCAAAAGAAGGACACATAATGCTTCCGCCCAATACTACACTAAGAAGTCGATCATTAAAAAGTTGTATTTCTCAACACTGACAGAACAGAGTGTCATCAATTTACCCAAGACCAGGATAACTTTAGCTATAAAAATGAAGAAATGTAATTTATATCTACAAAAAATTACTAAAAGAGCCAGGTGCATCCTAGCAGTTTAGGAGGCTGAGACAGGAGGATTCCAAGTTCAAAGCCAGCTTCAGCAATGGCAAGGCACTAAGCAACTCAGTGAGACCCTGTCTCTAAATAAAAAATAAAATAGGGCTGGGAATGTGGCTCAGTGGTTGAGTACCCCTGAGTTCAATCCCCCGTACTCAAAAAAAAAAAAAAAAAAAAAGTTCTATAAGAAATAAGTAGAAAATGATAATCAAAACTTTTCAGCTGATGAAAAATCTCTCCTACTTCACCTTGTACCCCATCAATATTCCTAATCTGAAAATTCGAGTGCAGCATTTTTGATTTCTGGATCAGAGATGTCCAACAGTAAAGTCTATGTAAGTATTCCAAAATCCAAAGAACTCCAAAATCTGAAACACTTCTGGTCCCAAGTATTTCAAATACAGGATATTCAATCAGTTCAAAGAAAAAGAAAATTGAAACACAATATTCCAAACTGAATTAAATCTCAAAAGAAGCACTGTAGAATATGGAAAACTACCTGTGCAGAAAAGAATGAACCTTGCAGGCCTATATTGGGAAGAGATGCTAGAAGCTTGAGCCTGGTCTTTCCTGAACTTTGCCCCAAGTGCCTTTTCCCTTTGCTAACTGTGCTTTGTATTCTTTTGCTGTATAATGTACAATGTGAATAAGCTGAGTACTGAGTCCTCCAAGCAAATTATTAAATCTGAGTGTGGCCCTGGGGACATGTAACACAGTAACTAGAAAAATCAAGCCCTAAGAACATAAATAGGAAAGGGAAAAAAAATAGAAATTAACCAAGGTTAAATGAATTCAGGAAAATAATTTTTAAAAATAAAAATATATCAGAAAAAAATAAATTATAAGGTAGACAGCAAAGAATATAGAAAAACACATTTGAATAAAAATTTAATAAGGATTCTTGAAGTGAGAAGGAAAACCAACCCAGTATATGAAAACAAAAATGAGACAAAGTGTCAAAGAAATGAGTGGTTGAAATGGAAAACTGAAAAATATCCAACATATACTCAATTGATATCTCTAAAGAAGAAAAAAATAATGAATGGAACAGAATTAGTATTTGAAACTATAATCTGAGAAAACAGAAGTACTGAATCTAAATAGCAAAAAGGTCCAAGTGATACCCTAGAAAACTACACAAAACTTTTAACTCTGAGTCATATCTTAGTAAAAACTTAAATACTAAAGACAATAAAAAAGAAGAAATAGGGAAAAAACTAAACCCAGGGATGTCAAGCAAAAAAAAATCAATTCAACTAACTTATAAGGGAAAGTGAAACTGACATTAAACTTGTCAAAAGAAAAATATAAAGAAAGCAACACAAACCAATATTTTCAAGAAAAGAATACATAAACTAAGGACATTATATCGATCAATTATCAATCCAACAGGAAAACAATCTTAAACATGAAAGAACTCAGAAATACTATACCACAAATCTACCTCTGAATGCACATCATTCAACCAAGAAAGAATTAGAGAAATTTAAGCAAAAAACCTGATGGCTAAAATTGAAAATATAAAATTATAGATCTAAAACAGAAACAAAGGTGGTTATGAGGGTGTAACAATATATAAATGCTACATCAAATCAAAATGTAACTAAAAACTAAGAGAATAAGGGAAGGGAAGAGAGGCAAGTAGAATAATCTCACTGGTTGTCATACAGTTCCTAAATAAAAAAACCAATGATAAAAGTTAGCAAACCGGTTAATAAAAGACTGAAGAAACAGGAATCTAAGGACACTGCAATCAGGTAAGTACAAAAGTAACCAACCACAAGACAAAAACATGATCCTTCCTAAATAAGTTTTAAAATGAGAACAAAGAAAATACCTCACCCAGATAACATAAACACAGCAACAAAACTTATTATGAAGTAATTACAGAGCTTACCAAAAGTAAGAGAGAGATTCAAAACTGTGAAAGGATTTATCTTGCCATATCTAAATAAAAAAGGGATTGCAAATCCAAGATCAAAAAAGAATACAAGCCAAAAAATATTAAATGTGACAAAGAAGGATACTTTTTAATCCTAAAAGCCCTATTAGTTAAGAATTCTATGCAACATAAAACCAATCAACCATTTTTATAAAGCAAAAACTATAGTAGTTGCAAAAAGATACAGAAACACTAAATATATAGGATTTTTATATTACACCTTTAGTATAAGACAAATCTTCTGTAGGACAAAAAAACGAACCCACATATAAGGCTTTCAAATATAACAGAATTAGAACATAAGTATATAGAAAACATTAAAAATGATCAGAGAATCAACAACCATTAAACATGTTCAAAGTAAAAATTAAAGCATGAAAATAAATAAAATTCCTAACTGAAAAGTTTTTTTTAAAAACAAGAAAAAACTAATGATATAAATAGAAATTAAAGTGATAAAGATAAAAGAAGTCAATCGAATCAATTAATAAAATCCTGGGGGCTGAGGATGTAGCTCAGTAGTAGAGCACTTGCCTAGTCTATGCAAGGTCTTCAGTTCAATCCCCAGGACCCAAATCCTGGATTTTTTTTTTTAAATAACAAAACATATATTCTAGCTAACACTCAAGAATCAGGATGAGAGCATAAATATTCAAATTAAGAATGATAAAAGTAAAAAATTATAAAATGGTACAAAAAATTTTAAATCACATACAATTTCTTTGAAAACCTTTATAGAAATAAATTTGAAAACCCAAGATGAAACTGATAATTTCCAAAGAAAATAGTTTTCCAAAATCAACCCCATGAAGGAGACATTTTTATTTTGTCAAAAAGTAAGAAAGTATTAAAAACTGATGTAATGTCAAAGGGACATAGGGACTAGTTTAAAGGTGCTCCCATGAAAATTTGAGGGTCAGTAATTTAAACACAAAATGTTAGTAACAAATAAGAATACACTATCCCATGACACTATTAATAAATGAGGAAAAAGGAAAAGCTACTCCTTATAGTAAAATTCCAATTAATAAATGTAGAAGAGATGATGGAGCTAGAAAATTAACATTTGGCACTATCATACTAACAACCAATTTATATCATAATCATTAATGGATGCTGAAACCAGTTAGTAAAAGTTTTATGAGGAAAAAGCTATACAATTAAAAAAAAAATGAATGTGATTTTAAAACTACGTGTTCAATCTTTTTTCATCCGTATCTCTCCTTAATGCAAAATTGACTTTTAACTCCCCATAAAATTCTAACACCATGAATTATGCTTTATTTTAAAAATTTCAACAAAATAATTTCAATACTTAAAAGTAAAAATTGGCTTTTAAAATTTAACAGAGCATGAGTTTAGAGTATGACAAGAATTTCAGACAATGTTAACAGCATTTTTCAAAATGTAATTATGCTAAAAAGAATCTGGAGTAGTTACAGTCCCAAATTAAACTTAAGTAAAATATATTAAAAAGATGACTTTACAGACTGGTACAAAACAGAGCTGTCAGAGTCTAAGGTAAATTATGTTAGATCATTGTTAAATAGAAAACATTTTCCCTTTACATAATCTGCAAGAAAATTTTCCATTTTTTTAAGTAAGGAAAATATACAAATCATATCCTAGTTATAATAAATGCTATAACAACTTTGTAATAAACAAAGGTCTACTTTTTAAATATATAATTCAAAAATTATGCCTAAGTAAACATAAATAAATCAAACAAAATTGTAGTCCGACACATATACAATCGGTAACAGGAATGTTTCTCTAATTTTTTAATAGCAGTGATACAACTATTTTCCTAACAAAATCTTATACAAAATCTCCAAATGGAATAAAGCAGAATTCCCCAGCTGAATTCACAGTAAGGTATCTAGAACGTGAAGTAACCCGTATTTCTTCCTTCCAGGTCTCTACTGAAAAATCTAGGCCTACAGAATTTAAGGAACACAACTGAACATTTCTGAAAGAAAATATTCTAAATTATAAAAATATACCATTCAACGAACTTTAGTAAATCAAGAATATATTTTTAGTCCACTTACCGACATTCCACATATAGGCTTGTGATCTTGCAGTGACATTTTATTCTAAGCATCTGAACACAAGGAGGGCATTCTCCTGGGTGACATGGCAAAACACACGGATGAGGACAACCTGGTGGCCGTGATTTAGAACACCCTTCTTCACAATGAAGGCATTCTGGGCCAGCCTGAAAAATTGCATGGAAATCTATCACCTGAGAACAGAAGCTAATATTTCTATATATTAAAATTTTAAAAGTTAACTATCTAATTAAAATATTTAAAAAATATTTTTAGTAGTTATTAGAAATATAGTTAACAAAATAGCACATGATCTCATTCACCTTAAAAATATTCAAGATGAAGAATAGTGAGACTGTCAATATGACCATTATTCATATAGATTTTTACGCCTATGAATCTTATTAAGTCAAACTACATCACCTTTAAAATATTAACTACATTAAGTATCTCTAATAAAATGCAAACTACTTCCTAAAAATTTACAATAAAATGTTACCAATTCATTTACCCACCCACACAAAAACACAATCAATGAACTAAAGAAACCAACATTGTTAACACATTAATAAAATGCATATCAATGAACTAAAGTTCAATTGAATTCATAAAATATATATCAATTAAATAATGCTAAATTAATTTGCAAATAAACATACCTTGATGTAATTTAACAAGGCTTCTCTTCATGCTCTAGTGATTTAAGAATATAAATCACTATAGTAATCAGATTTTATCAAATATTAAAGATTTTAATTGCAGGATATTTACTTTCAAATGTTATACTTGAGATAAAATAAATCAAAGAGCCAAAGAACATGGATACTAAGTCTTAAAGACTAAGCATTTATATTATAATTCATAAGTATGGCCATGATTATACTTATATCCATAAAATTCTAATCTATTTTTGGGATTTAGGATTGAAAAGAAAAGTCTTTCAAATTATAAAAATATTCTTCTACAAATAATTTCTATTTTTTTAATTATTAAAAAGTATATTCATTCGGCTTGGGAGTAAAAAAGATGGTGGAATGAGATGGATATCATTACCCTAAGTACAGGTATAAAGACACGAATGGTGTGAATATACTTTATATACAACCAGAGATATGAAAAATTATGCTCTTTATGTGTAATATGAATTGTAATGCATTCTGCTGTTTAAAATTAGGATTTTTTGAAAAAAAAGTATACTCATTCATTCTAAAAATACTTATTCAGCATTTAACTGCCAGGCATTTTTCCAAGTACTGGGAACAGATGGGATCCCTGGAAGTTACAGTTAAGTAAAGAAGTAAAGAACATAAAAACTGTTTTTATAAGTATTCTAAAGAAAGATAAAGCACAATAAGAGAGTGATGGTTGTAACAAGAATGCAACCTGTCCAATAAAGTTCATATTGAAATAGAAATTGAGCTAAATAAGGAAAAAAAACAGAAGAATTCAGAATTCCAGAGAAAAGGAATAAATAAAGCTCTGAAGTAAGAACAAACTTGGAATGTTCAAGAAATAGCAAGAAGAGAGACAAGAAAGGCAGTTAGGAGTTAGATCAGCACAGAACCTCCTGGGCCATTGTAAGACCTTTGAATTTTAATCAGAGTGTGACAGAAAATTTCCCAAAGGTTGTGAACACAGAAATGTTACTTGATATACATTTCTAAAAAGATAAATCTGGTTAATGTAGTAAAATAAAACTATTAGCAGCAAGTTGGAAAGAGACTATGGAAATAGAGATAAGAGATACAGGTGGTTATGATGAAGACGTTAGTTCACACTAAAGGTAATGAGAAATGGTCAGATTCTATTTTGAAGATAAATCTAAGAGAATTTGCAATGAAGATAAGAAAGAAGTCAAGCGTGATTCCTAGGCAACAAGGTAAAAATGATGTGCAAACATGTAAAAAATGGTAATAAGACTTTTTGAAATGAGAAAGACTGAGGAAAGGACAATGAGCCACAAAATATACAAACACAATCAAAATTAACAGTCTATTTTATTTGCTCTTTTTAGCTAAATACCTACAATAATCTTCTATTTAAAGAACAAGAGAAGAGCATATCAGGCTAGGAGTTAAGAAATCAGGGATATCAATAACTGGTTTGATACTCTCCTGTTCAATGACCATAAACAAGTCATTATTAAGCTTCAATCAATATTAAGCTTCAGTTTCCCTATCTACAAAACAAGAATTATGATATGAGCTCCTTCCAGCTATAAAAGAAACAAAAAAGAATCACTGAAAATCTATATTTCCTAAACTATCTTCCTGCATTACTTCCAATATTGGTTCCATCTTCTAGGAAAGACGATCTTAATTAGGAAATACCTCAAGACTGGTTGTCAAATACCACATGTAGGCTCACTAAAAAGATTCACTGAAGTTTTAACCAAGGAAATAATGCTTGAACAATCCACAATAATTCCCTAATGGTAAAGCTAGTTTTTTCATTTCATATTCTGGAAATCTAGAGAAGGAAAGCTATAAAGTACCTGTCCCCTAACTTGGAGTCATTATCAGCATCTGTTAATTGATTTTATAATTCCAGTATCTTTTTCATTTTATCATAGGTACATTTTTCTTAAGGACCAAGGCATGTATTGATGAAGAAAATGAAGAAATTATAATCAATATATTTACACATGTGCACATGAGTAAGAATTATACTGAGTATTTGTTGTCATGCATTATAGAACCTATATATATAGTGCTACCTACAACACAAGTAAAATCTTCAATAACATAATACAAAATTAATTTAAATATCTGTAAACTTAATGTTACTTAATAATACAGGGAGGTTTAAAATTTCTGGCTTATTTTCCATAAGATACTAACCAATATTGTTAGGAGTCCCTACATGGTGAAAGTTTAGGGAAAAACATTAAAAGTTTCTAAAGCCGAGCATGATAGCACACACCTGTAATATCAGCAGCTCAGGAGGCTGAGATAGGAGGATCCTGAGTTGAAAGCCAGCCTCAACAAAAGAAAGGCACTAAGCAACTCAGTGAGACCCTGTCTCTAAATACAAAATAGGGCTGCGGATGTGGCTCAGAAGTCGAGTGCCCCCTGAATTCAATCCCCAGTACCACAAAAAAATTAATTAATTAATTAAAGTTTCTAATTTAAAATCTGATTAGTTATATTTGTTTTTCCTTATAAAATGGCAAATTTTAGAGATATCTGAATGGGTAAGTTCAAATGCTTGTGAAATGTCTATAATAAATATACCACACATCTATAATGCTATTTATATTTCAACAAAAGATTGGAAATTTATTAAAATTGTGAACATTATTTACCATGTGTCAGGTGTGGAAAATACCTGAGAGCAAATGCTCTAAACTAACACATATGGGCAGGAGTGAAAATGATACTGCTACCTACTAAGAAGACATACAGATTCTGTATTTTTATCATAAAATCATAATCTGTGTATTAACACTGTATATGAAGAGTTTCACATTAAAAGACACATTTTTCTGAAGCAGGTCAAACATGAAGAGCAATAAACATCAAGTTGTTAAAAAGTCAGCTGTCTTAGGAAAAGAAAGGAAGGAGAAGGGATGAGGACAATGAAGATAAAAGAAGCTACAGCAAAATGAAAAAATATTTATGGTATAATTGCTATAAAGAATGTTTCAAGCATATGGTAGGCAAATATATACTCAACCTAAAGATACTACCTTGTTTTTGTCACCGCAGCCTTCAACTTCAGTTACTTTGTGGCATTCTTTCATACAGGTATGATTCTGACAAGCTAAGATTCGTCCACAAACTCTCTTACAAGAGTAGGGTCCAATGGCATGGCATGGTAGGGGACTCACCTAAACAAATAAAAAGGAAATTAGTATAATATACACACATACACCAAAAAACACCAGAACCTATGTTTCCAAAATAACTTTGCTTTCATTTGAGAACTTTCACAAAAATCTAAAATGTTTTCATTAATAATTTTTACTATCAAAACCAAAATAATGGGGGCTGGGGATGTGGCTCAAACAGTAGCGCGCTCGCCTGGCATGCGTGCGGCCCGGGTTCGATCCTCAACACCACATACCAACAAAGATGTTGTGTCCGCCGAGAACTAAAAAATAAATATTAAAAATTCTCTCTCTCTCTCTCTCTCTCTCTCTCTCTCCCCCCTCTCTCACTCTCTCTTTAAAAAAAAAAAAAAAAAAAAAAACCAAAATAATGGGCTAGGGTTGTGGCTCAGTGGCAGAGCACTTGCCTCGTACAGGTGAGGCACTGGGTTCAAACCTTAACACCACATATATATTGATAAACAAAATAAAGATATCGTATCCATATATAACTAAAAATAATTTTTTTAAAAAATGACCTATCACAAAAAATTCCCTAAAAGACAGTTGCCAAGAAGCAAAATATTCTATTCCAATGGAAATTCAACATGATGAATCTATAATGAGTACATATATTCAGACAAATTCTCAAATGAAAGCATTAAATATTTTGTAAATTAGTAGAAAAAGGCTTGCATTCTTTATGCCAAGGAAACCCAATATTTTGACTGTTATTTCTAATAACTCTAGTATAGATTAGGTACAGATTACAAGCTTTACTTAAAAATTATGCCTATGGGCTGGGGTTGTGGCTCAGTGGTACAGCACTTGCCTAGCATGTGTGAGGCCCTGGGTTCAATTCTCAGCACCACATATAAATAAAATAAGTAAATAAATAAAGGTCTATCAACAACTAAAAAAAAAATTTTTTTTAAAAACTATGCCTATAACTCACCTCATGCTTCCCAAGACATTCCCTACAAGGAAAAAATAAAATGAAATAAAAACATTATAAATCTTCAGAAAGCGTTTTCTAAATCAAAGATACAAACTCCACTGTTTTATTAAGAATAAAACAAACACAGAAATGATAAGTCACTGTGTAAACTTATAGGAAATAAGTTTAATATACACAGAGACCAAGTCTTTCCTATAAGTCAGTAAAGAGCAATTGAAATTTGAATTAAAATTACAATACTGACACATACAAAAAATAAACTATGTATAAATCTGTATATGTATATATGTATACATTAGTATACACACACACAACAATATACAAGACTACAAAGGCTGAGGAAACAAAAGGTTTTAAATAGAGGAGAAATATTTCATGTTCGTGGATAGGAAGGTTCAATATTATTAAGATGTCTTTATTTCCAATTTCACCTAGATTTGACACATTCCCAATCAAAATATCAGCAAGTTACTCTGAGTATCAACAAACTGATTCTAAAGTCTGTATGGAAAGATAAAAGACCCAAAATAGTCAACACAACATTAAAGAACTAAATCAGAGGCCTGACACTGACTTCAAGACTCACTATAAAGCTACAGTGATCAAGACAGCATGTATTGATGAAAGAACAGACAAATCAATGTCAGGGCATAGGAAGACCAGAAACAGACTCACATAATTGCAGTCAATTGATCTTTTGACAAAAGAGCAATAGCACTGGATTAGACAAAGGAGAATAAAGGGAAGGGAGAGAAGATGGGAATAGGAAAGAGTAGAATGAATCGGACATAATTTTCCTATGTTCACATACACAACAAATGTAACTCCACGTTATGTAAAACCACAAGAATAGGAAGTTACACCCCATGTATGTATAATATGTCAAAATACACTCTACTGCATTGGGTACAGAGGCACACTCCTCTCATCCCAGCTGCTCAGGAGGCTGAGGCAGGAAGATCATGAGTTCAAAGTCAGCCTCAGCAACAGCAAGGCAATAAGCATCTCAGTGAGACACTGTCTCTAAATAAAAATATGAAAAAGGGCTGGGGATGTGCCCCAGTGGCTGAGCACGCCTGGGTTCAATCCCCAGTACAAAAATAAAATAAAATAAAATACATTCTACTGTCATGTATACCTAACAAGAACAACAACAAAAAAAAGATTTTTTAAAAATGGCAAACAACAGGAGAAAGGATATTCTCATCAACAAAACAGTTGGTGTTGGAACAAACGAACGTCCTCTTGAAAAAAATCTAGACAGATCTTGCACTTTTCAAAACAGATGATTCAAAATGTATCACAGACCTAAATGTGAAATGGACAAACTAATTAAAATAAGATCTGGGTGACCTTGGGTTTAGTAATGACTCTTCAGATACATCACCAAAAGTATGATCCACGGGGGGGGGGGGGGGGGAGGTAAGTTGGGTTTTATTACATGAAAAACTTCTGCTCTGCAAAGAACACTTTGGAAAACGAAATACAAACCACAGACTGGGAGAAACCATTTGAAAAACATACACCCGGTAAAGGATTTGTGTCCAAAATATACCAAGAACTCTTATACTCAAAGTAGGAAAGCAAACACCCTAAGTAAAAAAATGGGCAAAAGATCTGAACAAAGAATAGATATCTCATCAAAAGATCTACATATGGCAAATAGTGTATGAAGATGCTCAACAATATATGCTACTAAGGAACTGAAAATTAAAATGAGATGCCACTATACACCCATTGAGTGGCTAAAATTCAAAACCCTAGCAGTGTATGTGTTGTGAAAGATACAGAATATCAGGGGCTCCATTCATTGTTAGTGAGAATACAGATGGTACAGATATGTTGGCAGACAGTCTGGAAGCTTTGTACAAACCTAAGCTTGCTATGCGATCCAACAGTTGTACACCTACTTAGGTGTACTTACTTACACTTACTTAGGTGTATTACTTACCCAATCAAGCTGAAAACACATCCACACAAAAATCTGCACATAAATGTTCATAGCAGCTTTGCTCTTGGTTCAAAAATCTTGGAAGCAACCAAAATCTCCTTCAATAAGCAAATGGATAAGCAAACTACAAGACTTCTAGATGTGGAATATTACTCAGTGAAAAAAGGAAATGAGCTATCAAATCATGAGAAGACATGAAGGAACCATAAATGCAAACTGCTAAATGAAAGGAGTCAGTCTGGAAATGCTATATACTATAGGATTTCAACTACTGTATATGATGTTCTGGAAAAGGCAAAACTATTAGTAATTAAAAACTTAACCACAGAGAAAAGCCCAGGACCAGACGGCTTTACCAGTGAATTCTACCAAATGTTTAAAGAAGAATTCACACTACTCCTTAAGAAAGGATACCTCCCAACTCATTCAACGATGTTAGTATTTCTCTGATACTAAAACCAAAGAAAGCTATCATAAGAGAAATACAAACTAATATTCTACATGAATAAATTCAGGTGAAAAAATTCTCAACAAAATACTAGCAAACTGAATCCAATAACATGTAAAAAGGATTATATACTATAACCCATTGGGAGGAAAAATGAGAACAACTTTTAAAAAATAAATAAGAATATTTTCTTTAAAAGACCAATAGACAACACATACTAATGTTAGATTTGGAACCTTAGTTGTAGACTACAACCCCTTTTCTAATTTTATGTAGCTTTCCAGAATTCTGTGCTTCTTTTCCCCTACAATCCATAGTTTCTGCTTAAAATATGAAACACTCCAGGATTGTCTACTCCCTCCAATTCAACTGTTAGAGCTCAAATATAGTCATCCCTTGGTCCATCCAGTAAACTACTTCCTTTAATTTCCAATGTTTCCTTGAACACTCTTTCAAGTCTGCCATCTAAAAACCTAGCTTTCCTTACCCTCAAGGAGCTTGTATTCTAACATGGGAATCATCAGGAAAAGTAACAAACAGTAAGTCTCTTAGATGTGCTTTAATTAACTGTAAGCACAAGTTGCTATGAAAAGGTGAAGGACATTAAACTCCAGCTGGGGAGAAGACTCAAAAAGAATGAAGAGAAACACAGAAACTAGGTTAGAGGCCAAACCTGAAATAAAGATGAAATGAACTTAGACATAGGGGAGAGCTTGTTAGTCTATGTCAAGAGATTAAAATAACAAAAACAAAAGCAACAACAACAACAACAACAAAAGGTTAAAATTCTAATACTTACATAGAAATAGGAACTTGACATGGAGGACAAGGTAATGCAGTCTGAATAAATGCCGGCTCAGAAGGCTGCTCCCAAGGACCTGATGGTTGGTGCTATGAGTAAAACACATATGACAAATTTAAAGATTAAATTTAAAGGATTAAATCATATGACTCTTTTAATAATCAAAGAAAATAGCTCCCATATATCCTTTGCTCAAGCAAACTGAAAATTGTTCAAGTAATTAAAAAATTCTGCTTATTGAAATATTTTATTCCATTTATATACTCAGATTGTTCCCCTCCACACAATTCAACATTAAATACCAAGGCTGACTCCAGTTTTTAAAAGGTAGAACAAAGGCAGTGCAGCCTTCTTTACTTCTCATAATCCAAAAAAGAAAATGAAACACAACTGTAAACTTTACCACTCATTAGTTCACTGTAACCTCTATTATTTTATTCACTGTTGTTCCTCATCACCTAAAAGAATTCTTGACACATAATAAGAGCTCAATAAAGACTGAATTAAGTGAATGAATTGCTAAGGAAATTAAAGACTATCTATAACCCTAAACCATAATATATGTAGAAATACTAGCAAATTCATCTATATTCATGGCTTTACATAACTATCACACTGATTTGCAAACATTTGTTTATTTTATTTCCTTTTCTAAGAGTTTATGCATTTTATTTTTATTTTTTGCAGTGTTGGGAAATCGAGTTTTGCACGTGCTAAGGAAGTGCTCTATCACTGAGCTACACATCCAACCCTTATGATATGAGCTTCATAAGACAAGAGACCAACTCTTATTTTCCTTGTACCCCAGCTCCTAGCACAGTGCTTATTATCTAAAAAGTACTTTATCATTTTTTATTGAATGATTATGTAAAATCCAGAAAATATGATCCACAGCAATGCATCATCTATTTAATAATACTGTTCTCTTACCCTGCCTGTCTGCTTTATTAATGCTTGATCATGACATGAAGCAGGACACAAGTGACCACATTTCTCCAAAACTTTTTGGCAAGGTTGATGACATGGTGGACAAGGACCAAAATGACAACGATGTTTTTCTCGACTTGTATGATGGCATGTTGGTGGTCGACTAAATCACAAAATACAAATTGTTACTTTTGACCATTGAACAATTACATCTAAAGTGCAACTATCTATATATCTTCTGATTCCATATAGAATGAGCATACTATGAAAATATTTTAAAATATCAAAGAAAAATTATATTAAATTACTAACAATATTAAAAATCAATATGAATTTAAATTATAAAATACCAGATATAAGTTTATGCAAAGCTTTATACCAACCTGCATATCTCTTTGCATTTGGGTGGCCTTGTAGTTCGTTCTCGGCCACAAGGTACTGTCACTTTTGCATTACCACAATTGCACTTTACATCTACAGTTTCCGGGCATGGATAGCAACTGCCTGACCAAACAAAAAATAAAATAAAATAAACAAAGTCTTACATTTAAAAAGAAGTTACTTTATAATCATCCAAATGCTCATCAGTGGTAGAATCAATAAATTTAACACATTTGCACAATGGAATAGCCTACAAGAACAAGGAAATAAATGACAGCAATATGAATGTACTAGTAGATAACATTAAGCAAAAGAAGCCATATACAAAGAGTAATGTAGGATAATATGATTCCATTTATATAAAGTAAATGGGAAAAGCTAATTTTTACTGTTCAAAAGCAGAATAATGGTTATGAAGGATTTAAGAAGGTTTTGGAAATGTCCGTAATGTTCTGCTTAATGATATGAATTCTGATTATATGGTTATGTTCAGCTTATAAAACATCATCAAACTATGCTTCTATGATTTGTATACTTTTCCATATATACACTGGTACTTCAATAAAGCTTTAGAAGTTTCAAAATGTCCTAAAAGTTCTATTCTAAATAACAAATTTAATGTAATAGTCAAAAATTACAACAAGCAAAATGGCTTTTAAATCTTTAGAAAATCTAACACTAACAGTAATCTTTTTGGCCTATTTACATACATACTTCTATCCAAGTACGTTATTTTTAGATAAATTTCCCAACAAGAAAATAACTTCTCTCTCATGACCTGATGTTGGTTAATAAGCACAGTCAATTATTTGTGCTTTGTGAAAAGACTAAATTCTAAACCCTCTTTTTAGGTTCTGATTCTATATGTTTCTGTTCCAAACATTTCAAAAAGTAGTACTGAGTTTGCTGTGAGTTGGTAGAAATATACAAAAAGAAAATGAAAGAAACCTTTTCAAATTCTCACTGAGGCTCTGACATCATCTTAAAGACTTTCTTCCCACTCTAGTCTTCCCAGTAAGAAAGTCCATTAGAAATGAAATAATGAGGAAGGAATGAGAGTCTTTAAAGAGTGAAAATCTTAAACTGCTAAGTGTCAGGAACAAGTAAAACACTGCTCAGCAACTAACCTGATTAGAAACAGACTAATGACAGAAAATAGCTTGGTTTAATACCTTTTAAAGTTAAAAAATAGTTCCCTAAAACAAATATGAGCTACAAATTAAGAATTTTGATTCCAATAATGAGAAAATGAGAGAAAAAAATAACATCTATTGTACAAATTATTAATTTATACTTCAGTTTTGATAAATATAATCCAGTGAAATATTGATGGTAACATAAACCAAGTCATCCTGACACACATAATCAAGTTTTGATTTTTTTCCAAAGAATGATTAGGTGCTACACTTTTCAATCTAATATTTGTCTGTTCTCAGCATTTGACATTAATATCTGTTATCAAAAATCAAACATAAACCTTTTTGCCACACTAAAAATATAGCATCATTTTTAAAAAATTAAGTCTTAAAAACAACAAGGAATAATTTCCTTAAATGGTCTTCCTACTGACCAAAAGAATTTATATTGATACCTATATAGCATCAAAAATACTAATAAAAAGTTTCAAAATTGTATTTTCAAAATTTAAAAGCAGCCTACAAAGAATAACTACAGTCCAGATCAAAATCAGCAAGAGTTGTGTAGTTGAGGAATTATCAAGCAATAACCTTTAACTTTAGAGAAATGTAAATCAACTTTTCTTACAATTACTATGCAATTAACATCTTCTCCCTGAGATGTCTAGAATGATGACAAATATTATAAAATAATGATTCTAATTCTTACGTGAATTAAATGGTCAGAGTGTACAACAGTGGCTTCTAAAATTTTTTTAAATAAACATCTTCTTAAAAAATAAACGCTCTGCCAAAACTTGAACCCGTGATCAAAATTTCTAAATCCAACTAACAATTTACAAGAAATATACAGGACAGAGAAACATGTTAAATAACACCACAGAGATGCAATATGTAACATCTAGAATGAGAAACCAAATAAAGCAACCTAATTTCTTCAACAAAGAAGCCACTAAGGAGGGATGGTGAAGGAGAGAGATTATAGATTGAAAGACTTAAAGAGATACATAAACTAATAGCATCATGTTGATTTCACGGTCTTAAGAGTCACACAAACTGAGTTAAAAAATAAGAAGCTTATTATACAAGAATTTGAACACCAGATATTTGGCGACATGAAGAAATGTATTAATGACAAAAGTTAAGAATCCATTTTTAGGATGAATACTGAAATATTTATGGGATTTGTTTCAAAATGTGAGGAGAAGGAAAAATGTTCTCAACACCACTCTGCTAAGTAAGATATTTGCTCTAGACTTTCTACAGATACCCCCATCAGATTAAGGATATTCTTTTCTATGTCTATTTAAATTTTTGTCATATATAGAAGTTAGATTTATCAACCATATTTCAGACATTGACCTAGATGAGTTAATATAGTAAATCACATTATTAGATTTACTAATGTTAAACCAGCCATATATTATTGAAATAAGTCCAACTTGGTTACGACAGATTAATATTTTCTCAAAGTGACATGTAATTTTCTCTTATTTTCCTTGTAAGATAAAATATAAGTTGGATGTGTGGGGTTTTTTAACATATACTTTCAAGCAGCTTATGAGGAAACTGAACTTATATACATAATAAACATTAAGTTGTTAAAATAATGTGTAAAAATCAACTAGGCCTGGTGTTTTCCTGATGAAAACATTTTAAACTACTGACTCAACTCTTCTGTGGTCATAGACCTAGTCAAGCTTACATGCCCAGTGTTTTCACAATGGTCTATAGAGTCCTATTCATATTCTCCTTTTTCTAACAGTCCTTTAACTCATGATCTCTTTGACCTCATGTCCTGCCATATGTCCCTTTGAGCATTCTACTCTGTAATTACTGCTTTTTGACCAGGAACACTACACAACTCCCATTTCCATATGTCTTGAGCTCTTACTTCTTTTAGGTCAAATGTCATCTTTTCAGAGTCCTCTCCTTGATAAACAATAACATATTTATAAATGTAAATATAAAATAGTATGCAGCATTTCCAGCATCATGATTTTAGTTTTACTTTTTCTTTTAATACTTGTCTACTATGTTTAATAGCTGTATTAACTGAATTTGACCAAGAAGGGAAGAGTCAAAAGTTCCACAGGAGCAGAAACTGTCAATTTTGTTCACCCATATAATCCCAATACCTGATATTTAGTGGATGCTCAAAAATGTTATGATGATAAATTAGGAATTTATTCTCACAGTACTCTAAGGATCACAATTCTCACAGTACTCTAAGGATCCATTCAGGGAATCTGCAAGATCTCACATACACAGAGCAGAATTGTCCAAAAGCTAGCAACAAGCCATATCACAAAAGATTAAATGCAGAAACAGATTATGTAAAAACAGTTGCCCTCTATTAAGCAAAACATTCAGGATATTTGTAAGAATGTAAAAGAATAGCATTCTCACTATTTATTCAGAAAATGGTTATTTTTCACAAAATGTTATATGTTCTAATAGGTTTATTATTGCAATTTTAAAATAATAGATAGTATTATATTTTATTTTAATTTCAAATACAATGAATGTAAATGGGTAAAACCCACATTAACAAAAGTTCCTTAGGGTCCCAAAAAGAATAAAGGGTCCTCAGACTAAAATGTTTGAGAACTGGTCAATCCCTTACTAGATTTAATTTCATATAAATTCATTAAATCTAGAATCAAACCCAAAAAAAGTCTATTAACATCTTAACTAATTTGAAAAAAAAAAATGTATGGGGGCAGGGCTGAGGTTGGGGCTGGGGCTGGGGCTGGGGCTGGGGCTGGGGCTGAGGCTGAGCTGTAGTGCACTTGCCTAGCATGTAAGGTACTGAGTTCGATTCTCAACACCACATATAAATAAATAAGAATAAAGGTCTATTAACAACTAAAACAACTTTTTTTAAAAAATGTGTGAGGAAGGTTAAGGGAGGGGTAAAAAAACACAGTTTTATAGAAAGAACAAAACTTATATTCAGAAGGCTTGGGTTCAAATCTTGGCTATATTGCTATACTAGATGTTTCCCTGAATAAGTCTCTGAATCCCTTTTAGCACCAATCACACTGTTGATAAAATAGGCATACTGTCTACTGTCCTTTCCTATGTACTTCTTAAGGTTGTTAGGAAGACCAAATAAGATAGTGAATATGAATGCTATCAACTTACAGCACTAAGTAAATACAAACATTATAATTATGGCTATTGTTTAATTTTACCTCTGTGGCAGACGGACGGACACTTATGGTTTCTACATCCTAAAGTCCGTCCACAGTTTTGATCACAAGGTGGACAGTTTCCAGGGCAACACTAAAGAGAAAGCAATATATTGAGAATAGATAATTTGAAAATCCATGCATAATATGAATGTCATTACTAGTTATTTACAGAACTTACAGAAAGCAAAGATATTTCTCTTCATTCTTGCTATTCCATTCACTCTTGGATGAAAATATTCAAGAGTATCAACATTCCTCTGGTAAAGAGGTATACTGCTAAAAATTTACAAGTTCGAACAGAAAATGACCTACTCTAATAATATCAAGCTGAATTTTCTTGCCCTTCAATTAATTTTTCTATGATTTGAAATACTTTCATCAGATTTCATTTACTTTTCTATACAGATACTGACAACATTACCCAAAGGAATGGATCTACTTAGATGCCACAGTCAATTTGGGCAACTAGTTTTTAATATTTTTTAATATTCATTAAAATAAAACTTGTATAGATCAGTTCAGCAATTATTTCCAAACCATGAAATCAGAAACCAACTAATGAAAAGAAGTAGATAGGCTATCATTCTTTGTGATTTCTAATTTGTGAGAAATATAGCTACCACCTGTCCTACTAATTTTCATTCACAAAGAGTAGGCAACTACTTAACATCTACCTTGCCTTTCTAACCTCTCCCTTGACTTTTCACATACTCAAACTTTGGAAAGAAAACACATATTACAAGAGTATTAAAGATATTTAGAATTATAACTCATAAAAGAACAAGTTTCAAAAGCATATAAAAAATAGCTCCAAATAATACACCTTACTGAAAAGCAATTAAAAGTCAAAATTGAGCATTGAATTAGATAGTATATACTGAATAATGCTATGTACCTATCACTTTGCAAGTATTCTTTGACTTGAATAAGCCTACTGACACTTTAATTCCAAACATGACAGAGTAACATTCATCAGATTTTCCCTCCATCTCAAACAACTAGAAAAATCAGACAAAAGATATGAAGTCACAGTTTTTTGACATTAATCATGCAGCATAGAACAGCAATCCCTAAGGGAAGGGAAACAAACAAGGTGAGTCCTACAATTACAACATCTCTTGACTTGGAGGTCTCTAAGCTGCTATACAAAAAGGAAGATCACAAGCAAAACCTGGTAGATTCACCAAGTTAAACAAAAAAATAAAACAAAAAATATCATAATTCAAGGAGGCCAGTGGGGCTAGAATTTGTGGTGAGGAGGTAAGTGTACAGAGAAAGTTCTGGAAAAATCCAGAAGGGGCCGCTGAATCTTTGCCTGAATAGTGACCTGTACAGGTGTGAGAAGACTCTACCCAAAACCTTCAAAAAAAAACACTGGAAGGAAAGGAAAACAATTTCCAGAGGTTGCACAGGGCTAGGAATAGTTTGTGTTCCTATGGCCAGAGAGGGAGTATTTCCCAATACACAGGCACTGAGTGTAATATTTAAGAAGAGTTATTGTCTCAGTAGTGGGGCCAAATTAGCCCTAGACAAAGGAATGCTCTAGTCACATCTAACTCTATCAGGTCTAAAAAAGATCAAGAGGTTTCTAAGGAACTTAACTTTGTCCTGGAATAAATATTATAAATACTTAAAGGAATGTAAAAAAAAAAAACACACACACACACCACACACACACACAAAAAAAAACCTCAGCACACACAAAAAATGTAAAGTTTGCAACATTTAAAAAACAATTTTAAAAATCCTCAAGCAGGCCAACCTTAGCAGGAACATATAACCCAAGAGACACAGGAAGGAAAAAAGAAATTGACCCAGAAATGAGAATTGATAACAATTAGTAGACAAAGACAACAAAGCAGGTATTATTTATTTTATGTGTGTGTGTGTGTGTATGTGTTTTCATACATGTAGGGTAATGATGTCCATCTCATTCTGTCTTTCCTACCCCCATACTAAAGTAGGTATTATTGATATAGACTAGCCATATATTAAAGATAAAGAAAAATGTTAGCATGCAAAGCAGCATAGGAAATATAAAAAAGACCCAAGCTCAGCCTCTAGAGATGAAAATACATGCCTAAAAAGAAAAAACACAGGATGAATAAAAAGCAGATTAAATAACACAGAAGAAAATGGTGAATGTAAAGGCAAAACTACATAAACTATATAAAATAAAATATAGATGTTAAAAAAGGCTAACAAATAATTACAGCATTAGTGAACTGTGGTACTACATGTAACAGATAAATCAAAGTGTCTGAAGGGGGTAGAAAAGGGAAAACAGAAAAAATATCTGATAAAGATCAAAAATTTGAGGAAAACTATAAGTGTATGAATCCAAGTTCCTCAAAGAAAATAAGGCTGAAGAAATACAAAATATTATGCCAAAGAACACCAAAAAATAATTGCTAAAAACTGATAAAAAAATCCTAAACAAACAAACAAGAGAGACAGAGAGAAATACATTATGTACAGAGGAATAAAGGTAAGAATCACAGCTCCTTGTAGGAAAAAATATGCAAACTAGAAGACAGTAAAGTACCATCTTTTAAGTATGGGCAGAACAAAATGTCAAACTAGAATTCGCAAAGGCAAAAAAAAGACACTTTCAGACATACAAAGTTGAAAATATTCATTACCAGCACCAAAAGAAATGTTAAAGGAAATCCTTTAGATAGAAAGAAATGAAACCAGATGGAAACTTGAATCTACACACAAAAAAAGTACCAAAAATAGATTAAAAAATCTTATTTTTTTCAAACCCTTTTAAAGCAAAAATGAAAACAATATATTGGGGGATTATAAAACACATGAGTAGAAAAAATTGTAAGAATCATACACTTTAAGTCAGGAAAAGTGTCATAAAACACACTACTGTAAAGGTCTTTATAAGGCCAAAAGCAACACTTCGAAGAAAGAAAACTAGTTATAGCTAATAAAAACAGTAGATAAAAATGGAATCACTAAAAAATAGCATTCAATCAAAAAAGAAGACAAAAAAAAAGGGAAAGGAATGAATGGGCAAATAGAAAATAAACAGCAAAATAGAAGATTCATTTATTTAACTTTATTTTTGTGATTCCAGACATCGAACCCAAGCCCTTGGCCTTGCTAAGGCAAGTGCTCTACCAGAGTTACAAGATTCAAATCCAACAATAACAAAAAGATCATACTAAATGTAAATGGTTTATATCAAAATTAAATGACAAAGAGTGTTAACTTGGATAAAATAAAATCCAAAAGAAATGTACTTTAAAAGAATGAAAAAAAAAGTACTATGCTAACACTAAGAAAAACAAAGCTGAAATCATCATTATATTTCAAACAATTTAAGAATAAGGGGCTGCGGATACAGCTTAGTTGGCAGAATGCTTTCCTGGCATGCACAAAGACCTGGGTTCAATCCCTAGCACCACCAAAAAAAAAAAAAAAAAAACCAAGGATAAGGAAACTTACCAGAGATAAAAAAAAAGGATATTTCATAATGAAAAAAGGAATCCAGACTCAAGAAGATTTGAACCATAGAAGTTAGGTCTCTACCACCAAATCAACTATCACTTTAACACTGCTAATGATATTTTAAAGTTAGGGAACACAAAGAGCCTATGAACCAAACTGAGAGGACTGTGGTACAAGACAAAAAAGACTCTTTTAAAAAATTGACAGCTTTCTCATTTAAAAAAACAACTAAAATTAACTTAGAATATTTATTAATATTTTATACAGAAAACAGTATGTCTGAACATTTAAGGAACAAGTCAGGAAGACTGTTTATCATGGCCCCAAAAAGAAAAAATTCAAGACAATTTTTAATCAGTTTTCCAAACTTATTAAGCATACCTTTCTCCTACACTGATGCTTCTGACAGTCTCGCATCTTGACACATTTAGTTTCACATATATAAGGTTTATGGCAGGGCATTCGTTTTGTATGCTTTCCACAGCGACAATGCTTTTCCACTTCCTGGAACAAAGACATGGTATTAAAACTGACTTTTGTTGATATCCTTTTTTTCCCCCACATTACAATTTCCATAATTACTAAAACATGAACAAAAATCTTAAATAACAAATGTATATGCAAGACTTTACCAAAACCAAAGTTGTCTCTCCCAAAATATCTATTTATCTCATTCTGTTCCAAAAACAACTTAAGAATTCATTAAATTTAGTAGAAATGATAATATTTAAAAATATGCCACACATTAAAACCACTTTTATCTAGCTATAACCATAACATCTACACATCTTTTCTCAGTAGAACAAGAAAACTGAACTACCTAGTCAGTTAACTTGTTGGCCTGGTAGTACAGTCAAAACCAAAATGATATATATAGTTAAGACTTAAATCTAGGCATTAATTTTTTTCCACCATCACTAGGCCTAATTCATCACTGCTTCAACTATCTTCTGAGAACAAATAAACTCACATTGGAATATAAAATAAGAACTTTCATAACACAAAAACAAAAGGCAATTTTTAGATTTGATTTCTAGCATACTCTCATTTCTTATTATAAATATTAGGACATTAAACTCATATACATCACTACATAGATGTATATGAAAGTAAATAATGGAAAAGAATCATAGACAATCTCATTTGACATATTATGATATGTCGCTCCAAAAGGAATTATTACAGGACATAACTAACTTGTCTACATGTTTCACAAGGACCTCGGTGACAACGCTGTGAACATCTGTGGATTCCACATTCCAGGACTTTGTCACAACTATCTCCACAAGTTGGTACATCTTCTGTACAAGGCAAAGAAAACTCTAAAAGCAGACAAAATGTCAATGTTAATATGATACATTGCTATTAAGCACTAACAAAGTGCTCTAAAGAATAATATAGCTTTTTCAGATTATTAATTTTTCATCCATGTAGTTATTGGGAAAAAACTACCTTTAATGAAAATAACTCATAGAATTTTAAGGCTTATGTTTTTTTAAAAGAAATTTAAAATTGATCTTGTTTTGCTCATGGCATTTACATCCTCAATTTTTCCAAAAAAAAATAAAATAAAATACAAAATAAGAAATTTGATACATGACAATTCTTGTATGTGCTAACTACTTCAGATACGGTTACCTAATAAAATGAGTAAAACTACAAAGAACTTTTATGAGGAACTTTCATAATACAAAGAAATTGTTTTTTTAATTTGCTCTTAACCTCACAGGATTACTCCAATCGGCATGGCAGGCATCAAAAATACAGA
This sequence comes from Urocitellus parryii, assembly GCF_045843805.1. Lineage (NCBI taxonomy): Eukaryota > Metazoa > Chordata > Mammalia > Rodentia > Sciuridae > Urocitellus > Urocitellus parryii. The sequence goes on along the minus strand of NC_135540.1, from coordinate 107,838,205 downwards.
TGCTGGGCTGGGGTTGTGGCTCAGCGGTAGAGCGCTTGCCTGGCACATGCAAGACCCTGGGTTTGATCCTCAGCACTACATATAAATAAATAAAATAAAGGTATTAAAAAAATACAGATGCTGATAAGGATATGGGGAAAAAGGAACCTCACACACTATTAGTAGGAACGTAAATTAGTATAGCCTCTATGAAAATCAGTATGGTGGTTCCTCAAAACAATAAAAATGGACCTACCATATGATTCAGTTACAACTCCTCTACATTTATCAAAAAAATGTAAAACCACCACACTGTAGAGATACACACATTCCTATATTTATAGCAACATAATCACCAGACCCAAGTTATGGAACCAGAGTAGATATCCATCAACAGAAGAATGTATAAAGAAAATGTGGTATGTATAAACAATGAAGGTTTTTGTTTTTGTTTTTTTATATTTTTTAGTTGTAGATGGACAAAATACCTTTATTTATGTATTTATTTTTATGTGGTGCTGAGGATCAAACCCAGGGCCCTCACATGTGCTAGGCAAGTGCTCTAGCACTGAGCTACACCCCCAGCATAACAACGAAGTTTTATTCATCCATTAAAAAGATGCAATTATGCCATTTTCAAGAACACAGACAGAACTAGATAGCATCATAAGTGAAATAATCCAGACTCAAAATATATAAAGACATAAATATATGTTATGTTTTCTATCATATGTAAAAGCTAGAGGAAAAAAGTGGGGGCGATCCCATGGGGAAAAAAAAAAGGGACCTGGGGATGGTGATGCACACCTGTAATCCCAGTAGCTCAGGAGGCTGAAACAGGAAGATTGCAAATTTACAGCCAGCCTCGGCAACTCAGCAAGGCCCTAAGCAACTCAGGGAGACCCTGTCTTTAAATGAAATATAAAAAGGGTTGGAGATGTGGCTCAGTGGTTAAGCATTCCTGGGTACAATCCCCAATACCAAACAGGCAAATAGAAGGGAAATCATTATGGTAAAAGAAAGGAATAAAGGGAATGAGGAGGGAAAAGCAAGAGGAGGTAGTGGGGAATAAAACTGACCAAATTATGTTACATATATGTACAAATATGCCACAATGAAACCCACTGTTCTGTATAATTAACATGCACCAATAAAAACATTTTCTTAAAAAAAAGTCCTACTTGATTTCTGACATGGACAGAACCTTTTCCCAGATCGAGGACATTCTCCACAAGCACCAACATGGCAAACTTGCTCACATGTATGATTACCACATGGCAGTGTTTTTCCACATACCTAAAATAAGCAAAAGTGAAGGATTTAAAAGTCAACAACTTTGTACAAAATGTGATTCATTTTTAATAATAAATAAACTACTTCTTTATGTCCCTTACATTAAACTTTGTGTTCAACACAGGTGTCATACATACACGTGTGTGTGTGTGTGTGTGTGTGTGTGTGTATCCATATATCCATGTATACACATATTTATTTCCTATACACCAAAGAGGAGTATATAATAAATTAAAAAATACGTATGGCTTCATATAGCTATCCATCAAAGATTTCCAAACAGTACTACAATCATGTCAATTCTTGGATGAGCAATCTACAAATTCAATCCTACTTCCTTAAAGGGAATAACAAGAAGCAAGGAAGTATTGGCTGAAGATAAGGGAAAGAGAGGAAGGGGAGGGTAAGCTTACAAGTGAGAGTGTAAAACTGTACTGAATTCAGAATTCAATAAAAAGCGGTTATTAAAAAAAAATTCCCCAGTAACTAAATTATATTAATTGGAAACTAGCTTCCTAAATCATGATGCAGTTCATCTGAGTTGCTACTCTTTATTATCCTTTATTCAACTAAATCAAATTAGAATTTTTGCTTTCTAGTTTATGCTTTTTGTATTCTTTAATATCCACCCCCTCAAAATGTATATAAACTTACTTGATCACAGTGCCATAGTGGACTCGCACAGCTTCTTTCAGCTACTTTTTTGCCACAGACACATTTTTGTCTACTAACCCTTGGACAGGGTTGACAACTTCCTAAAACCAGAATGATCAATTAGCTTACAAACAATTTAAAAGCAACGAAGATTGCTTTGACTTTTGTATAAAGTCAGAATACGTAACAGGTATGTGCTTTACCTGCATGACAAGGATTTTCACATTTATGTTGCCCACAAAGCAATTTGCGTCCACATGGTAGCTGACAGGACCATTCCTTGGTGCTGCACCTACGAGGGATAGGCTTTGCTTTCTTACAATAACAAGTAGTTGTAACCATCTTTGGACAAGGAGGACAAGGACCTAGAATCCAAAGAAAGTAGGGGGAAAAAAATCATAAGTTGAAAATTAAAACTTTCAATTTCTATATCTTTTAGTAATTTCTAGAAATTTTATCAACAGTTTAAAAAGGCATTACCTTCCAATATATTCTTAAGTTCTCAAGTAAACTTTCACTTTTTTTTTTTTTTTGGCCTCAACATAATAACCACTCAGAGACAACTAAAAATATAATAAGGAACTCACCTGGATGACAGAGGAGTAAACACTTATGACCACAAGGAGGTTTAAATTCTCTCTCACATACTTGGCCACATGAATGAGGCACAAGCCACGGATCTAAAGGTGGATCTTCTACTTTTCCACAATAGCAATAGTACCTACTAGGCGTTTCTGACCTTTTGTATTCAAACCTACATTTTGGACTACAAAAAAATAAAATAAAATAATTAAAATTTATTTTATCTTAAACATAAGAGATAGGAATATAAACATATTAGTAACAGATGATACTGTTCAATTAGTTTTAGGTTAAGGAAACTTAAGCTCTGTTTTTATATTATTAAAAAAAAAAAAAAAAAACAAGCTCTTACTAAAATCTATTTAAACATCTAGCACAGCTCTGTACAATGATTTCCTGAGATGACAGAACTGTCTTAGACCTGTACCAATACAGTAGCAATTAGCCACATATGGCACTTGAGATTTGGCTAATCCATACAATTGAGGAAGAACCAGAATTTCTTTATCTTTTAATTTTTTTAATTTAAATATTAACCTGTGACTAGTTGCTATGTATTAAACATATATATCCAGAATACAGTTTCAAAAAGAAAGCAATATGAGCTTCCTTTTAACCACTTAAACTTTATTCTTGAGGTAATCACTCAGATTTTTTTTTTTTTTTTTTTTTGGCGGGGTAGGGGGGGAATGGGACCTGAACTCAGGGACACTCAAATCACTGATCCACATCCCCAGCCCTATTTCGTATTTTATTTAGAGACAGGGTCTCACTGAGTTGTTTCGTGCCTGGCAGAGGCTGAGGCTGGCTTTCAACTTGTGATCCTCCCATCTCAGCCTCCCATGCTGCTGGGATTACAGTTGCACGCCACTGCCCAGCTTCACTCAGATTTTTATGAAGTTCAGTTTTTAAAAAGTTTGTTTATATGGTTTCCAAATAAATAATATATATTAGCAATGGCATACAAAAATAATTGGGTTATGGGTGGGCAAAACAGCAGCAAGAAACTTGACTAAACTCCAGAATTAAAGGGTAAGAAATTGAAAAGAAACAAAGAATTTTGTAATTCTCAACATCTAATTCAAAATAGGTAAATATCCAATGTGCTAAGTCAAGGAAAAGTTCAAATAGCATCTCACATTCTCTGCTAAAGCAGAAAGATTAGTAACCTACAACATTAAAATAAGTTTTGATACTAGAAGTTTTGATCTTCAGCTCTATCAAAAATCCATTTGTATACCATCATAGATTACTGCCAAAAGATACCCTAAGCCTTATAATCTCCCAGACAAATTAGTATAGTTAGAACACTACACCAAAACAAGTTTTATATTATAACTTAAATTCCTTCTATATCAAAAACAATGTCTTTATTGTCACAAAACATTTTCTTTTTCCAAATAAACACCACATATTTTTAAAGTAACTGAGATATGTTCCTGTAATCAACAATCAAAAATAAAATACTATGACTCGTCTGTTGTAATTGGCATTTTGTTGAAAAAGTTAAATTTTTCTTTACAAAAAGAAAAAAATGTCTATGATTCCTTTCAGCTATCATAAAGGGGGATGTATACTTTTAATAAACTTAGATATGGAGGTGCTAACAGGCAACTTACCATGCATTCACACTGCCCATCATCAGTAACATAAAACTATTTGAGAGAGGGCAATATTTGCAAATGTATGAGATAAAAATAAGTTGTGAAATACAGAATGCAAAGGATATTGCCCTCTCAAATCTAGGAGTAGCTGTTCCTTTTCCTCTTAACTGCTACTTTACTCCTCTATGGCACAAAGACTACTTAAAATAGAAATGAGAAGAGTTAAGGACAAGAAAAAGTACATGTGAGATTTAAATTTCTAACACTAAGAAATCAGAATATCTGCTTTAATTCTACACCTATGGAACACTACAATATCTGTACCAAAGGTAAATAACATACAACAGCAAAATAAATGTAGGCTTTGAAAACAATATCTCTAAAAGCAATACCATAAGACAGAACTCAGAAAACTGAAAAAAGCATGGAATTCAGAAATCAGGAATTATAAGTTTCAAATCCTGACTAAATCATGTAGCAGTAAGAAGAACCTGAAATCATCCTTTTCTTTCAACATACTCCAATCCCCTCTTTGGTAGTGGACAAATAAAAATCTCTCACTGATTGCTGAGAATTTTTACAAAGGAACCTGTATGCATAAATATTTTTTAAAACCACACCACCACAATTTTACAAACGCACCAGTACTCATTATAATAAAGAGAGGTCTAATGGAGGTATTGTAAGGCTTGAATCTTATACAGTTTGGGGGGGCTTATGTTAAGAAAAAGAACACAAAATTATAAACAACAAATTAGCTAAAACATATGAACACACAGAGCCCCTGAGCTTCTGTTTCATTACCTTGACATTGAACTACACCTTTGGGTTGCCACTATGGTTAAATTTTTTACTATCCTTATTTAGCAGAGAGATAGAATTTCTACTACACAACTCTTTCTCAAAATATAACAAAAGTTAAATATTAAATACTAGTCAATAATAGGCACAATAAAATGACATAGAAAAATTAATATACAACTATAATTTCAAGGATAAAATTGGGAAGTCTAATGATCAAAATAAGATGATAACCTTGTTAATGTGATGACAATGGAATTCCAAGAGCTATACAAAATCAAGAATGATTTTCAGTCCCAAAGTGAAAGTTCCTTTAAAGCATAATTAAGAAGTTGTTCTGATAGAAAAAATAAATTGAATAATTCATAAGTTACTGAAATAAACATGATTTAAAAGTTACTGAAAGAAACTAGAAGTTACACAAATTGAAGGAAAAAAAAAAAAGTCATTACCAAGGTTCCATATATTCATAAACCAAATGGCTAAAGGCCAAACATGGACACTGAAACTGCCAATAAATCAACAAATGATGTACAATTTTCATTTACAACTTCAAATCCAACTAATTAGAAAGAGTTACCAAGGCCAAGGATAATCTTTCTTGCCAAAATCATCATCTGTCAAAGAAGATACAAGAAACTGGCTGTCTTTAGCCCACTTTTGGATACAGGGCATGTGAAATATACAGAAACATCCTGAACAGCTCCAAACCTAAGACAAAAGTGTTGGAAATTAAGTTAATTATTAATTCCATAATACTTTTAAAAGAGTATCATGCTAAATTAATAGAAATGTCCTTAATAAAATTCTACTTAGGTATAGAACAATGTAAACAAAAATATTATTAACCACCCAGATTCAATTACCTAGAAATAACTATAGCTAACATTCTAGATAATATCGAATCATGTGTATCTGTACAAATGTGTATGTGTATTATCCTTAAAAACAAAGTCATACTGGTACTAACTCATGTAATTTTTATAGTCTTTTTTAAACACAGTATAAGCATTTACACTTATCAAAAATGTGTAAACAACATGAAATTCAAAGTTTTACAGTATGTCCCATAGATTCATGAACCAAAAATTTATTTAACCAAATTCTTGTTCTTGGACTTTTAGGTTATTTCCAATTATAAATATTATTATAATGAAAGCCTAAAACTACATATGTATAATATATATGGCTTTTTTTAATATAAAATGTATTAGTCTAGCACTTGACTAAATTCTAAAATTAAGTGAGTAAAAACTGAGAATATATATAATGAGAGGCTTAAGAAATAATACTGAATTAATTTTTACAGCAGACAACACTGATATATATGAAAAAAATCACTTCCTCTTTCCTTATAACATTTTACAACTGTTAAAATAAGTAGACTCATAGCATATGGCATAAGCTGGCAACAGCATTACAAAAATCCAACTTCTTAGTTTGGGTTTCCCCTAAGCAGTCATTAAGATCTTAAGACGCAGGAGTCAGTGAACAAGACTGGACAGAAATGCCAATAAATAGTATATTATTGAACTTACTACTAAGGGCCACAGCGGCTCAATACCGTAGGCAGCCCTCCGAAGAATCATGTAAGAAACCCCATGGACTACCCCAGCCCCATCCCTAATAAACAGAAGGTTGAGACATCAGTCTACCAATTCCCTGTGATAGAATGCTGCCTTACGGGACATTAACTGGCTGAATTAGTTTCCAAAGAGAAGAGCTTGAGATGGGGGAGACAAAACAACCCACACACTGAGCAAGTGTTTAAAGAAGAACTGTGTCCACATGTCCACAGTGTCCACAGCTCTAAAGTAGAACTGTGTCCACTCATCCACCTCAGCTACAGAGGACATCCAAATGACTGAATAACAAAGGCACTATATCTGCTACAAAGTGCCAACCATCCTGAACATGTTCAGTTTCTGACTCATTCTGCCTGACCAATCCCATTTCATCATGCCTGATTATTTTTCCCTAGTAATGTAGCTCTAATCAGCAGTAAACTAATACCAGGTCTAAAAACTGAGTCTATTATATTCAGTTGTCACTTCTCTTTAATTGCTTCATTAATACCGTTATAGATTTATATTTAGATAATTCTTCATTAGGCCACAGCTTCTCTAAGGACATGAGTTATGTTTGAATCTTCTCTCCTCAATGACCTCTGTCACTTTAATAAATCATATGTGTTTTATTACATTACTTTTCTTTTATCAAACCCACTGAAAGCAATGTAATACAGCACATTTTAACACTTCATATTTGTGGTACACTATGAAGTATACATACTAAAAATGATTTCGCTAATCAACATATGCAACAAAACTGATACTACAAATATTAAAAGTGCTAAAAATAAAAAATTGCCTCAAAAAGCTTTCATTAAAATTTCATATTTATAAAATGAAGATCAATTTATATACAAAATTCTTAAATGAATCAAGTTTAAATGAATATAAACAAAAAATATTCAGGAAAGACATTAATATGAGCAAGGAGAACAACTTACTGCTTGGTTTCTCTTCACTGAAGCAATACAAATTAAACATGTCATAGCTCCTGCTTGAAAAGCTTCATTTACATACTGTTTTGTTCGCTCTAATTCACGTATATCTCCATCTTGAAATTTAAAAATTGAAAATTTCATGTTAAGCAACATCTGAAAATAACAAACTCACTCTTAGTGTCACACCATGAGCAATATTAATTGCTCAAAATATTGCTAAAAAATACAAAGTTTTAAATTTAAAAAAAAAGATCCTTTGTCAAGAGATTACAAGATCCATTAATTAAATCCATATACTTGATTCAAAAACAGTATCTTAGCTCTGTGTGTGTGTGTGTGTGTGTGTGTGTGTGTGTATATATATATATATATATATATATATTTTTTTTTTTTTTTTTGCATTAAAGTCCTTAACAAATTTGTTGGGTGCACAACCACAGATGTGAGCATCAAGATGTAAAGTAATAACAGAAAGCATTAAAAAAAAAAAAGTGAAAGAAAATAAAAAGCCAAAACTCTTTAGGACCATTTACGATGAATGGGCGCGCGTGTGTGTGTGTGTGTGTGTGTGTGTGTGTGTTTAGCACATAACACACTCTTAATAAAAATTCACTGAACAAAAGTCCCTGACTGAGGTCATTACATTACAATAACCATACTTCATTAAATTATGTTCATTATTTGTGCTAAAAAAAGAAAAAGTAGCATAAGCTTAAAAAAATTAACTAAAACTGTATTTTGATGAATCATTGAGCATTTATTTGCTACATACTAGACTACCATTATTTCCATAGGAGTAAATGAACTGTCATTATCTTCATTTTACAGAAGAGAAATATGAGATACAAAATAATTAAGTACTTTAGCTTGACTAAAAATGAGTCCCCTTAACCTCCATGCTGTGCTGCAATGAGGGTTAGGGCAATCAGGTCCAAGAAACAATAAGTAACAGCAAAATGAAAGATAAAACAAGTACCTTAAAGGACAAACAACACTTAAAGGGGCAGTAAATTCAGCAACTTCAGTGTAAGAAAAATAAGCCTACATGCCCTTAGTACAATAAAAATTGTTCAATACAGGTTGACTGAATCTCAAAGAAAGTAGACTAATACTATAAACTAACAAAAGTACAGAACTTACCAAGGCAATAACCTGATTCAAACCAAAATTTAAGTTGTCATAAAGAAAAATTGAATAAATAAGACACCTGGTTAATTCTTTACATCCTAAAATCATTAAATACAGCACTTAACAAAAATTTACCTTATCAGAATGTAAACATAAATGCAATTTAGGCTATTAAAGAAATACATGGAAAAGCACTCCTAAAACTATGAAATTATTAGACAATTGCTTTATTTCAAATAAACAGTAAAGTTTCAAAAATATCTTTAAAAGCAAAATGACTGTGTTAAATATGCTTATATCACTTTTCAACATAGCTTTTTTAAAAAAATATTAAATAAAATTTAAAATATTAAGCTAACAGTTAATTCACATAATTTAGAATTTAAGAACAAGATGGAAAAGGTTTTGAAAAAGTAAAGTATAATCCAGGTGCGGTAGCGCACACCTGTAACCCCTGGGGCTCAGGAGGCAGAAGAGGAGGATCCAAAGTTCAAAGGCAGCTTCAGCAATGGCACGGCACCAAGCAACTCAGTAAGACCCTGTCTCTAAATAAAACACAAAAAGTAGGGCTGGGGATATGGCTCAGTGGTTGAATGCTCCTGAGTTCAATCCCTGGTACCTCTCCCCAAAAAATAAATAAATAAAGTATAAATTTTTCCTCACAAAATTTATGTAAGACTTCTTTGAAGCTTTGATTAAAGTTTGGTTGTGGCAATAAAGTATACTGTCACTATGAATAGCATGGCATGCCTTTTAAAAAGATCACTCTGGCAACTTAAAAAAAAAATAAACATGAAGAGGCCAAGATAAGCAGCAGCAGGAAATAAGAAGTTAGGGGCAGATAAAGCAGATAAAGCAAAAAATGACCATTAGCCGGTGGGGTGGTGGCGCACACCTGTAATCCCAGCAGCTCTGGGAGCTGAGACAGGAAGATCACAGGTTCAAAGCCAGCCTCAGCAATGGCAAGGCACTAAGCAACTCAGTGAGACCCTGTCTCTAAATAAAATACAAAAGAGGGATGTGGCTCAGTGGTTGACTACCCCTAAATTCAATCCCTAGTAACAAGCCCCACCCCACCCCCCCAAAAAAAAAACTGGAGATTTTGCTGAGGCTGGCTTTAAACTCATGATCCTCCTGTCTCAGCCTCCTGAGCCGCTGGGATTACAGGCATGTGCTACCATGCCCTACTCCTGTCTCCGTTTTCATATGCATCAAATAGTATTAAGTTATCTCACAGTTATTACATAGATTTCATCCACAAATTGAAGAGCTATGAAGACGTGAATTAGGCAATGACAGTATGTAGGGAGAGCATGCATAGATTTATGAGATTTAGGAAGTAGAACTTAAGCATCTTGGGTGACAATTAGATTGGTACTTCAAAAGGTAAGGGTAATATCAAGATTCACAAGAGGAGACTTGTGATAAGTTGTCTGATGTGGCAAAAAGAAACACTAGTAAATGACAATACTCATGCCATCCTAGCTCCCATATTGGGTGGGCAGGTCACTGGGACAACTGTAGAGGTACTGAGAAAAAGACTAACAAAAGAAGAATTAAGTCATCTTTCAACAAATGTATGATTTATCCATGGGTTAAGCCAGATAGAGAGAGTCATCAGGAAATGAGCCATACAAGTATGAAAGTTCAGAGAAGAATCACGAAAGTGTGAGGAATGTGCTCAAATACGAACTCCTTGGGTAAAGTACATAGTATAGTATTCAATTCACTAATGTGAGGTGGAAACCCTCTCATTACTCTGGCATTCACTGTTCATAAATCTAGCAATCAGATCTCCTTACTTTGATAAATGCAAAGTACAGAATATATATAGGAATGACAATAAAATATTAATGGATTTGATAAAAAAAATTACCTTAAAACTTTGTTCATGAAGCAAAGCCAAGATTTAAACCTTGGCAGCTTGGCTTGAGAGTCAATGTTCTTAACTACTGTATGATGCCATTTTTTTCCCCATGAATAAGTACAAGAGCAACAGGCTAAACTACCTCATAATTTCTCCTGCTTTTACACAGAAGATACAACTTAGTAGTGGCTCAAAAAGTTAGGTTTAAACCCAGTTCTGTCATTTTCCGTGTGACTATAGGAGTTTCTCCTCCTGTGCAGAGTTGTTTCCTAGAAAATTTTCACACTTTCTTGTAGTTCTAACAGGATCCTAAAGTGAGATAAGTATATGAACACTATATTTCTACAAAAATAGTGATAAATGTTGATAATACATGCAAGAATGTTACTAATAACTAAGTATAAACATGAAAGATTTAAGAATATTCATATTTACCTTAAAAATAATCTATTTTTTTAATATTTATTTTTTAGTTATAGTTGGACACAATACTTTTTTTTTAAGAGAGAGAGAGAATTTTTTTTTTTAATATTTATTTTTTTTAGTTTTCGTCGGACACAATATGTAGTGCTGAGGATCAAACCCGGGCCGCACGCATGCCAGGTGAGCGCGCTACCGCTTGAGCCACATCCCCAGCCCCACAATACATTATTTTACTTATTTATTTTTAATGTGGTACTGAGGGCTCAAACCCAGGGCCTCGCACGTGCTAGATGAGCACTCTACCACTGAGCCACAACTCCAGTTCCAAAATAATCTATTTTTATAACTTAATACTAAGTCATGCACAGCAGCACTACTTTGGCCCTTTCACACAAACGTAGCTGTAAGAGCAACCCAGTTATATACAACAGATTAACATGAATATACATGTCAGACCTGAAGAGATTCAGCTTAGAAATAAGAAAAAAAATATGAAGATCAAATGTGAATAAGATATAAATTAAAGTAATAAGTTAAATTAATCTCAAAACACTTTTAACATGATAAAAATGAAAAATAGGTTGAAAAAATATCTGAAGTCTTCTAGTTCAATCAAATCACAACAGGACAACTTGCCCTAGCCATTTCTCAGAGAACTGACAGCCCCCTCCCAGCATTCTACTGAAATGCCAATTAAAATCACAAGAGATACAAAAGGGCTGTGAAAGAACCATCCCCATGCTATTTGTTTTATAGAAAGATTAAATAACATATAACTCAAATAGTAAAATGTACAAAAATTCAACTTCATAACACAACATGCTTATTCTTAAAATGCAAAAAAACCATTCCATGTAGTATGAAAAGTGTTACCAAAAAAAGGAATATATTTTCAATGATGTCAAAAAAGTCAAAATATAAAAGATCAATACCTGTCTGAGTAGTATATGTTACAAATGTATTGGCAACTATTTTCCCCTGTTTTCCTTCAAAATCTTCATCTCCTTCTTCTTCAGATGAAGAGCTAAAGTGTTCTTCAATTAGTTTTTTGGCTGCAGCTTGATTAGCTTTCTTGATTTCCTCAAATTTCTGCTGAGACATTAGCTCTGTTTAAAAGGAAAAAAAAAATGGTTTCATTTCTGCAAAACAATCTCCTCAAAAAGCAAGACACGATGTGCTAATAATATATGATTTTTAAACATGCATTTGAAAGTAGCCTTTGAAACATTCTATCTTACTAAAACTTCATAAGAAAAAGTATTTTCAAATTTCTTGACACAGTTAAAGAAAATATCAACAAAATTTTCATTTTTATAAGTCCCACTAAAAGCAGTGAATTGTTATAGAAACAAATAACTAACAAATCAAGAAAAAGAAATTATGAAGATAAAAATATCAAAACCTGATCAACCTCAAAAAAAATTATTAAAAAGTCTGGGAATATAGCTCAGTGGTAGAGTACCCGCCTAACATGTATGAGGCCCTGAGTTCAATCCCCAGTACCACAAAAGCAAACACATAAACAAATACTAACAAAATTTAAATGGCACATTTTTAAAATACACTACACAGTTATTTTTAAACAGTGAGGGAAGATGCTCACTGGAAGCATGTCAGAATCCAGGGAAGCAGGTACTTGTTTAAACTACCCTATTTTCAACCACAGCCCAACCCAACCCACCAGTCTGCACAACAGTATTCATTGTGTATCTATTATATTAAATATAACCTGCTTCTTAGAAAGCTCAAGAACTTTGGCCTTCCATGTAGTCTTTTGACATTTTTGTGGTCACAAAAATAAGTACATTTAACATTAACCCACAAAAAATATTGCTTTCATAGAAAATATACTTTTTTACAATTTCACTTCAAAAAGAATGTAAAATAAGTTAGTTCTTCCACTTGATTTCCTTTAGCACTGTTTGTAGTTCTCGTTTTGTCACTTGATTAAATAAGAGTTGAAAAGAGAATTAGATAATTTCATGGCACATATTCTCAATAGACTTCAAAGTTCTTAAAGAATAAGGATCATGGGAATTTTCTTCTGTTAATAAGTTCTATGGACAGTAATAATAGATTAAGAAAGGAACCACAAACAATTGAATTCACCTGAATTCAATATTGCATTTATTGGAAGGATTTTAAATTTGCTAATTAGAAACTAATGAACTACTATGAGAAAAGCTCTCTTATTTTAGGTAGCATATTAGTATTTAGTGAAGTTTTATCTTTTATTTCTCTCATAAAATGTTTCCTTTTTCTTATTACAGCCACTTTTGTGATTATCGACCAAAACTGTTATTTCAAGTAAAACTAGAAGAAAATAAAATGTAAAATGTATAGTGTTTACCTGGGTATTGTTAAGTACCTCGAAAAAAGTAATGGCTATAAGATATTTGACTCAAAAATCTGTACAATAAGAGAAGTGATAAATGCCAATAATCTATGGGAAATGCACTTAAAAGACACTTAAGGTGGGGAGGCTGAGATGTACAGAGACAATGAAAACATTTATAACCTGATATATATGTATTTACCTGACATCTCAAGCTACAGAGAAGTTGACAAAACAATTTTTCCACATATTATTTCTTACACTCAAATCTCAATTACCCTGACAGAGTACACTTGCTTTCCTTCTACTCACAAAATCCAAGAAAGTTTACCGAAATTGTTCATAGGTCTCCAAAACACTAGTATTGCTGTATGTATATACGTAACTGTATAACCAATGTGATTCTGCAACCTGTACACTCAGAAAAATGAGAAATTATACCCCATTTGATTCAAATGTATGACATGTCAAGATCATTGTACTGTCATGTGTAACTAATATAAATAAAGAAGTAAATAAACTCAGTAGCTGCAAACCATGTGAACACCACCCAATTTTAAAACCCTAGAAGAAAACCCATTCAGAAGCTCAAATTTGCTCCCCATCCCCACCCCACCCCCGCCAAAAAAAAGGTATTCTGAAACAAACACATTCCAAACATACACACACACACACACACACACACACAAATCAGTGATTATTCTCTCAGTCCCACCTACAACTTTGTGTAAATGCTCTCAGACTACACTAAAACACAGTCTGGAATGAAGGGTATTAACAAAATCAAGAAGGCAACACAGATATATCCATGAAAGGACGTGAAATTTCTGAACAGGAACCACAGTTAGGAAAGGACCACTTGCTCAAAAGTTCATTGTAATGCTTAAAGAAGCCAGTCAAAAAAAAAAAAAAAAAAAAGAAAGGAAAAAAAAAAAAGAAAATCTGGCAAAGAAGAGATAACTTAAGGTGCAGTGTCCGCTCCCAATCTAAATTGGATTTCTGCAATCTCAGCCCAGATGACTGTTGCCATGCCCAAAGAAACTAAAGCCACAATACTTTATTTAAAAAAAAAAAAAATTAAGTGGTTAGCAGATTTTTATGAGATGGCACAATTTACAGGGATTCGGGCAGGCAAAAAGTGTGGTTTGGAAAAATACTGGCCAGAAAGTAACAAAGGCAATATCAACTACATTCAGATGAAAAGGACTGAAGAAAAGATGCCGGAACGGGTTTGAGAAGTGAGCCCAATAATAAACTTCTTTGAAGGAGAATAAAGAAGTGAATGACAAAGAGCGAAGGCGGAGGTAGGAAAAAGTGTTAAGCATCCAGGTGAGTCTGAGGACAGGAGCCATTCTCACCAGTGGCCACGGAAGCCTGCGGTGCTTCAGGTCCCACGGGGCCGTGCCTGCTACCTCCACCCGCCGTGCTCGCGACTCCTCCGGGGCTGGCATGAACTGCACCCCCAGACCCTTTCTCTCGCCCTCCTCCCGCGCCGCGAAGAGGAACTCCATTTCCTGAGGAGGGGGCGGCGGTGGCCCGTCCTCGGGCACGGCCTCTGCCACCGGCCACCTGGCGCCAGGAAGCTTCCATCCCTGCAGAGGAAAGATAAAGGAGTGGAAAAAGCGTGAACACGACGGGACACGTTATGCTAGCGACTGCGTGTGGAGGGTCCCAGGGCAGGGTCCCAGGGCGGGGCCGCGGTTTGAGAAGGTCGCGGCCCTGTCTCTCTGAGAGGGCTAGTCCTCGCTAAGCCCGGGCTTGGGAGGTGGACCAAAGAGGGAGTGGACTAGGTGGAGAAAAGGACCGCGGGGCAAGGAGCGCCCAAAGCCAGATAGGAAGAGCCGAGGAGACAAAAAGCGCCTTCTCAGCCTCAGTAGAAGCACGATGGAAGAAGAGCAGCAGACTGACCCGGCGGCTTTCACCGAGAACCAACTACAAGAACGGACCCCACGGAAAGCTACGTCTCCTTACCGACGGCGCTCGCTCGCAGCGACTACAATTCCCAGAAGCCCCCACTAGCCGGCCGCAGAACGCGTGGCAGCGATGGCCGCTTCCTCGTCTAGAGTCCTGAGAGGGGCTCACTGCGCGTGCGCTCACCTGACTACGCCGACCTTTTGGGAACTACACTTCCCGGCGTGCTTAGGAGCTCGGGAAGGGTAGCGGCCAGGAAGGACGCGTGCTGGGGACGTGCTCTTGATTTATGGAGGTCGCTGCCCTGCCATCGCCCTGATTGCCGCTAGGGGTCAGGATTCTATCCAAGTAGGCCCAGTTGGACTTCCGCCACATTCTTGTTTTGGGGCTTGTGGATGTGTTCTCACAGCCAAAAAAAAAAAAAAAAAAAGAAAACACTTAGGAGTGGCCGCTTAGAGAGGGAAGGAAAGTTAAGGAGTGGGAACATTTCAGGAAATGGCTAGAGTTAAGAAAGTGCAGAAAGTGCCCTT
The DNA here is from genome assembly GCF_045843805.1 of Urocitellus parryii. Lineage (NCBI taxonomy): Eukaryota > Metazoa > Chordata > Mammalia > Rodentia > Sciuridae > Urocitellus > Urocitellus parryii. The sequence continues at coordinate 107,822,589 of NC_135540.1, read as the reverse complement.
CTGAATTTCTAGAGCGCTGTCAAAATCTGATGCCTATTATTATCCTAGTTCATTAGAGTTTGCAAGGTGCTTTTTCTGGAGCAATCTGATTTTTTACTTTCAAGACGGCTCCCTCAAGTAGGTTTTATTAAAGAAAATAGTTGAGAGCCAGGACCTAAATCTTGTTACTTTGCTGAGTTTTCTAGCAAGATGTACTGAGATATGTAGATTTCAAAAATTAATTTTGAGGTCTGGGATTGAAAAATATATTGATTAATGTTTGGGATTATGCAATCCTTATGCAACACCTCAACATAATGAATTCTTCTACCTTAATCTCAAGTATCAAATATTTAGATAGCATTTATTTAATGGCAGGTACTGTTCAAAGTATTTTATAAATATGTGTTAATTGATTTGGGACAGTAACCCTGATTATTACCTCCTTTTTACACTGAGGCAGAGAGGCTAAGTGACTTGCCCCTGTTCATACAGAAAGGAAAAAGGTGAAAGTAAGCTTCAAAAGCAAGTAGTATGATTTATTGGAAACCATGCTTTCAATCTCTTATACATAGGTATTACAGTATTGCCAGTACATTATCCAAATACAAACATGGTCCTAAGAGTATAGTTTCATTGGCTAGAAATTAACAGATATGAACCAACAGCTTAACATTGCACTTGGATAAAGACTTTTAGTTTGAAGCTTTAAGAATGTTTACTAATGAGGAAGACTCAGTTGAAAATAATTTTATATGCCAGAGATCTGAATGAGCATATATTCTCCAAATCTGTATGCTAAACGTCCCCCACCATTTTTGTTTGTTGTTTGTTTTTGTTTTACTACTGGGAATTGAACTCTGGGACACTCTACCGCTGAGCTATGCCAAACCTTGAGAACAAATTTCTTCCATTCCCCGAAATTAATAGCTAATGACAATATCCAGCATGCATTAAGTTCTTTCTGTATGCCAGCATTTTTCTAAACCATTTTTTCTTTTACTTATCTAATCTTTTCAAAAATCCATAATTATTGTTACCAGAACCATTATTAAAATTAGGAAATAAAGGCATGTAAAAATTGTCTTATTCAGCATTCTAACAAAGCCAGGATTGCAATGGGACAGTGCAACTCCTGGCCAGTACTCTTTCAACCACCATGATATGATGACTATATAAAGGAATTTAATGTCTACCTGGAAATTTCAATTACTTTAAAATACAGGCAAAAGTTTCCTGTAATCCCAATTTTTCCCTGCCACGTTATGCAGAAAATAGTCACAGTAATCACTTTGGAATCAGAATCTTACAAACTCTCTGAATAAGCAGTCATTGAACATATTTTCAATATAAATTTTTGCAGTGGACAACTGAGTATAAAATGAAAGCACATGGAAATGGAGAACACCTTTTCAAAAATATCCATTGCTGTTATTTTTCCTTTGAAATTTCAGATAATATTTGGTAGAAACATGGTTTCACTATATTTATCAAAAGGGACATTGGATTAAAGGTTGAGAAATATTGTACATTTATAATTAATATTAATTTGCTTAAATGTATCACAAGAATAGACTTAAAAGAAGGACTGGGGATATAGCTCAATTGGTAGAGTGCTTGCTTTGCATGCAAAAGGCCCCAGGTTCAATCCCCAGCACCAAAAGACTGACTGAATACCAAACATTGACAAGCAATTGGAACCCTTGTATCTTCTTCTAATGGAAGTGGAAGTTGGTTCAAACACTTCTCCCAAAATTGTGGCAATATGTGCCAAAATTAAACAAACCTTGATACTGAAGTACCATGACTAAGAAATCCCATTTCTAGATATATAACCAGAACAAATGAATGCATACTTCCACAAAAACTCATGTTCATAGCAGTTGTATACAAAATAGCTGCAAATTAAAAATGACCAGTCTTAGTGTATATTTTGCTGCTATTAGCAGAATATCTGAAACTATATTTGGATCTTTGGTATTCTGGGTAGTTATAAATGACTTAGTGATTTTTATAAAGAACATTCATTTTTACAGTTCTGGAAGCTGTGATGTCCAATATCAAGGTACTAGCATCTGGTGAGGGTTTTCTGACTGTGTCAAGGCATGTTCGAGGCATCACAGGTCAAGAGAGCAAGCAATAAAGCTCAGATCTCTCTTTCCCTCCTAAGTTCATCTAACTAAAATTACCAACCAAAGGGCCTGCCTCCAAATACTATCTGCATACGGAGCTCTGGCTACAAGAGACTAGCAAACTTTTCTACTATCCAATGTGTTGACTGATCCCCTTTCCAATAAGATCTAAATTTCAGCCTTGGGGAGGGAGCAATTTGTCCTTCCTTATATACTTTCCTTCAGCTTTAAAATACCATATGCAGTTTCCTTGTAATCATAATCATTTTTATTTTTAAAGAATAAAACATGCAATCAAACACTGACATTATGAGCCAATAAAATTTTAAAAGCGTTTCTTCTATAGATGGAGCAGAGGAGAATTAGGAACATTAATAGTCCAGTTGCTTTTTCTAACCAGGTTGAGATATTGTTAGACCAGGACGAAAGAAAAGACCACTGACTCCAATTAAAACCAAATTAAAGCAAGCTTATTATTTCGACTGGCCGGGCTGCCTCTCCCACCCAAAACTTCGGGAACAAGACAGCAGCTGCAGCTTTCCTGCAGCCCAGCTTTATAGCTCAGAAAGTTACACAAAGGGGGTTACAGATAACAAAACTCTGACAAGCATAACACTGATGGTAGTTTACATTTTTGCTGGCCCCGACATCAGAATTTATGAAGGTCATTAGAGCCTCAGAGAGAGTCATTATCTGGCCAGGGAAGGCCAAGATTTGTGAGGCGTCACTAAAGTTTCAGAGAGGGCTGCTGTCTGGCCAGAGAGCCAGGCATGGGTGAGTTCAAGGCATGGGCGGGCAGGCATTCCAAGCAGGTTCAGAATTTGCAGTAATTTATAGTAAAGCCAAAATTATCTTTTCATGGCTTTGTGGTGAGATGGCTCCCAATTTTAAGAAAAGATCAGGTTGGGTCTATCAATATAACTTTAAGAAATAGGCCCTATTTTTCTGTACTTAGTAAAACTCAGAAATGAATGATTATGATTATCTACTGGGCTATCATTTTACTTTTTCTAGAAAAAACTTGAAAACAGAAGCTAAACCAAACATTCTTCATATTTAATGTAAAATTTTTCAGATTTCCAGCTAAATAGTCCGTCAGTCCATAAGTGAGGCTAGCAGTTAGTCAATACTGTCAACAGCAGACCCGCCTTATACTCAGAGATGAGAAGGATTTGCTGTATGTAGATTACCAGGGTAAGAATGAAGAGGTCATGGATGCTGAGAACTGAGAAAGGTAAGATTTGAATTCGATAGAAGAAGGCATGCTGAGAGGTAGGGACAGCATGAACCAAGTGTTAGAAGTGAGAATAAGCATGGCATATACTTGGATCAGAAAGGAAAAAATAATAATAATAAAATCTGTTGCATCCTAAGGCAAAGATGATAAAGCTGAAAAGTTTGGTCTCAACATTGACAGTAAGCGGTCACCATGAGGTTCAAGAGAACGGAGATGGCATCTTAAGCAAGATTTTTCAGAAAAATTAATTTAGAAATAATAGGATGATTTAAGATTGGAAATGGCTTGGATACAATGGCCACCTAGTATTAAAATTGCTGTTCATGTGACTCCTAGTTTAGAAACTTGGATGTGCAAATGATCACATTTTTGTAGTCATAGTCATTCAACTTAATTTAACTCTGAGTTTTATCTTCCCAGAATTGGTTGGGAAATTCACCTGTCTATTAATTTAGTCAAGAAAAATTATTGAGACCCTATTATGTCCCAGGTACTTTGTAGGCAATAGAAATGGAGTAACAATAATATGGCTGGTTATCAGTGATGAGTTCAGCTCCCTTAGTGGTTGAAGTATAATATTAGAGAAGCACGCCAACGCAAGCATGAAAAGCAGGGTTTATTTAAAAAGGGATAACATAGGCTTTCCCCAGGAGGGAGAAGGAGGCCATATCTGGTATCCTGGTATCCCAGGAAGTGAAGGTGTTCTGCCTTTTTATATGACCTAGGCTTCCTTTGTTCTCCTGCACTCTTCCCCCTTATCTCTCTCCTTCCTACTTTTGTGACTAGACCCAGGAAATGCTTGGTGGGATGGACAAAGGGTGGGAAACAGGTGGGCTGGAGGGGCCATGGAGGAGTGATCCAGCCAGGAAGGGGGCCTGGAGCGAATTAATCAGCAGCTCAGAGTTGCTTCATTAACAATTCTTTAGGATGGGCAGTATAGGCCAGGCTTTGGGGACTTTAACATTTCAGTCTCGCATGGGTGCTGCAGTCTGGATGGGGCGAATGACAAGAAACTTGTGAAGGTTGATACAGAGGGAGCCGCTTTATTGTCGGACAGTAGAGTTATATATACACTTAACTGATTATACACAGCTTGTTTCAATTAACATCCAGCTACATCAATTGGTCATTAAGGAATCCTCATCATCTTAATAATTACACACAGCTTAACTTAATTGACATACTCTAGACACAGCAGTCAGTCATTAAGGAATCTCTATCATCTTAATGGCTTGCTGGCTTACTTCTCAAACCACTCCTCTTAGAAAAGTGCCAGACACCATCTTGACTTGTCTGTGGCTCTCAACACATGGGCATAGTTTTAGGCTTTGGACCCAAACTCATTTGGCCTGTTTTCTTCATACTGGCCCAATTTATCTATCTACATTGACTACCTGGGGTTTTTTTAAATTCTGGCTTCAATTAACTGGGTACAGTGGTGCACACCTGTAATCCCAATGGCTCAGGAGACAGAGATGAGGATCTTGAGTTCAAAGCCAGTCTCAGCAAAAGTGAGGCACTAAGCAACTCAGTGAGATCATGTCTCTAAGTAAAATACAAAATGGGCTAGAGATGTGGCTCATTGATTGAGGGCCCCTGAGTGCAATCCCTGGTACCCATCCCACCACACCAAAAAAAAAAAAAAAAAAAAAAAGGGAGTAATAAATGAAATTAAATACCTGTCCTAATATAACTTTCATTTTAAGTGGAGAAAACAAATCAAAATGTAATATCAAGTAGTTTTCTTTGCAGGCAGATAAGGTGATAAAGGATTGGATTCAGATCAAATTGTCAGGGAAAGTCCTCAAAGGGGATGACATTGGAGCAGACTTAAATGAAGAGACAACATTAACCATTGGATACTGGGGAGACAGCTTCCCAGGAAAGGAAGAGGAAACTACAAGGACCCAGAAAATGGGAAATGGAATGTATGTAGTATATTCAAGGACAGTAAGAAGGCCAATATGATTGAGAGAGATTGAGTGGGTAGAAGAATGCTGGAAAATTAATAAATCAGAGAGGCTAGGGGCTACTTAATGTAGAGCTATGGTGAAGATTTGGGTTTAATTTTAAGCAAGTTAAGGCCAAGAAGTCATGCTCTGATTTTGATTTTAAATGATCACAGTGGGAGCTGGGGATATAGCTCAGTTGGTAGAGTGCTTGCCTCAGGTGCACAAGACCCTGGGTTCAATGCCCAACACCACACACAAAAAAAAAGATCACAGTGATTACTGTATGGAAATGGACTATTGTGTGCAGAGAAGCAAGAGTAGAATTACAGAGACCAAGTAAGAGGCTACTCTAGTGGATATTATAGCTACAGGACACTGTGACAATTAGATCTCTGATGAGAAGGGCCAGGGGAAATGGAATTTTAGTCTGAGAAATAACTGAAAGCCAAGTATTCTGACAGTCAAGTAAAGAAGCAGTTCAAGGCCAAGCACAGTGGTGCAAGCCTATAATCCAAGCTAGGAGTTTGAGGCAGGAGAATCACCGTTTCAAAGCCAGGCTCTATGATTTAGTGAGACTCTCAGCAACTTAGGAAAACATTTTCTCAAAAAATAAAAAGGAAGGTTGGGGCTATAGCTCAGTGGCAGAACACTTGCCTAGCATGTGTGAGGCACTGGGTATGACCCTCAGCATCACATAAAAATAAAAAAAAAGGCATTCTGTCCATTTACAACTACAAAAAGTATTTTTAAATAAATAAAATTTAAAAAGTAGTGCTCTTCTGGACTCAATTTCCTGTACCAAAAACAAAGTCATTCAAAAAAAGTGGGTGAGATTAGTCACTTCTGCCAAATGCTACCAAGAAGTCTCATAATTCTTGGGCTGAGAACTGACCCTTATATTGGGCTATGTAGGAGTCACTGTTAAGATTAATGAGAGGTTTCAGTGGAGAGACAGTAGCAAACTTAATTATATCAGATCCAAGAAAGAACAGTAAGAGAGAAATTCTACAAGGACAAATGGACAAAAGATCCTTACAGTAAAGAGGAACAGAGAAATGAGGTATTAACTGGAAGCAGAAACAGGTCAAGCAAGTGTTTAATATTTGACTATTGCATACTACTACAACTATCCCATAGAGGAGGAAAAAGTAGTAATGTATGGGAGTAGAATGGGAGATAATTGAAGAGCAAGACTCTTGAGTCTAAGTATCTAGGAACTTGTCCACTGAGAAGATTTAAGCCTTAGATAGAAACTTGTAGTGTTTGTCCTTTACAACAGACACATCTCAGACCTGCTCCCATCCCAGATACTACAAAGAAAATTCCCAAAAGACTAAAGTAGTGATCACTAATGATTCAAAAAATTTAATGCAGTGCCCTGGAGAGTTCTCTTTGGTTATTATCATCAGAGTGTAGAGAACTGCATGATCCAGATGGTTCCTTCAGGTCTATGGCTCTTTTTTTCAAGGCCAATGTTAGGATATAAGACTCGTGGAAACTGCAACACCATGTCTGCGATCCAGTATTTCCTTACTTCTACCTGACTTTCCTTTGAGCAAGTACGATATCCCTGGGGTGCTGCCTTAGAACATTCCAGGGTGGGGCTGGGGATATAGCTCAGTTGGAAGAGTGCTTGCCTCGAATGCACAAGGCCATGAGTTCAATCCCCAGCATCAAAAGGCACATTCAAAGAACAAACGGAGTTAAGAGTCTAACAGAAATATGTGGGCTGTGGACTATGTTGAGCATAGTAGCTTAATGAGGGGAGAAGTCTGGCATTGGGAATCTCCCATGGCACCCCCACTGGGATTGATCACCTGATGCAGGTGAACTTCCCCCTCAAGCTCTGCCAGAGATACCACACAGCACCTAAGATGGGTGTGACCTGCCAAGATGTCAGTCAACCTGCAAGACTTCAAGACACCAAGAAACAAAACTTTGCCCTTTGAAACCTTACCCCTACCTTTAATGTCCCCTGATATAAATAAAGTAGGTGCAGGCTCCATTTTACCAGAGTATAGAAGCTCAATCAGTCTAATAGGCTTCTGCCCTGCCCTCATTTTTTAAACTACTTCCTGTGTCCTGTGGTTTTCTTGTCATTCTGTTTTCTTACCTTTTATTTCTCAGCCAGCTCATTCTACCGAAGGGAACCCCATTTCCACAGCCTGCATAGGACATGGACAAGAACGCCCCTGATTTTATCCATATATTATACTCCATATATGGTATAGGTCTTAAGATAACAACTATAGTAAGCCAGTAATAGTCGCACAACTACGTTTTTGTCCATGAGATATAAATGGAAGTGGGTTTTATGATTTCTGGAAGATGTCCTGAGAGGGAGGTAGAATGTCCTTCTTTCTGCATTCCGCTTTCCTAATGCCTAAAGTGTAATGTGATGTCAGGAGCTGGGTTAGCCATCTTGGACCATAATGTTATCAGGGGAATGGAAGTCAGACCTGTTGAAGCAGGTAGAAGGAGTTTGTTTGTACCCCTGAGAATTTCACTGAACAAATGTTTTGGAAATCCTCATACATATTCCTGCATCTGGACGTTAGTGTGAGAAATATAGACTCTATTATATTTAAACTACAGTTCCTGAATTTTACTAAGCCACTGTTATTTTGTTTGGTGGTTCAACCTAATGATAAATTAGTATAATATGAAAAACCTAGTTTTGAGAAAGAAAGTTGATAATTAAGTTTCAATAAATTTTGTAAGATAAGTTTATAAAAAATTCATTAAAAGGAAAAGAAAAACATTACAAAGAAAAGGATATGGTTATTGAAGAATATATTCTCTGCTAATAGCTAAAGAGGTGATGAATTTTCAATTTCTTGGGGTCTTTAAAAGTGGTTAGGTATTATCTTGTCAGCTATTACTCACTCAGGTGAGCTCAGCAGTAGTTTAGCTGACTTCTGAAAATCTTTTGCAGACTTATTACTGGATTATTCTGTTGAGTTTATTTTTCCAGGGTTTTAATACTAGGAAGACAGAAACATAATAGTCCCTAATATGGACTGGTGGTGCCCCAAACAGCACCTAATGCTCCTGAAGTTATTAGACAAATTAATTTTCATAGCTACTGTATTCTCCCCTTAAAGAGAAAATATTTAAAAGATACTAGTGCTAAGCAAACTCAATGCACCTTATGAAGGATGCTTGCTGTTCATCTGTTACCTAATAAAAGATTCATTATCTCTCTAAAGATTTTGATGAAAATCTTCAAAAAAATTAGGGAAAAAAAACCCTTGTAAGTGAGATTGACATTCAAATATCACATTAAAAAAAAACAGAATGAGTTGGGAATAGGATAATTCATTAGTGGGTTATGGTCTCAAGAAATAACGGGCCACCACACTAAGTGAAGCATGTTTCATACCTAGTGGCAGCTAGCGTGAAGAGATACTGCCTTGACATTTTATATGATGAAACCTCCACTCCTGGGTATTTTTCACTCCCCTTGATTTTCCTCCTCTCTTGCATAGGCTAAAGTGAATTCTCTCTTCTAGGCAATTCTACTTACCATTCTCTGGAAGAGTAGCTTTGTTTCTTCTTTTTGATTGCCAGTAATGCTCCATTAATTAAGCATGAGATCAATTTAGCAGTTTGCAACAAGCACTTTAGGAAAAAAACAAAAGCTAAAATAGAATAGAGAAAACAGAATGTTCCCTAGTGCATTGCATATTTTAAGAGTAATATTCTTTTCTGAAACGTTTGTGTGTTTTCTGGGTCACAATACAAAATGCACTTCTGTGGCTCATAATCCAGAAGGTTTTAATAGACTGCCCTAGAAACAGTCACCCTCGTTATTGTACCTGTCCTCAGTCCTCGGAATCATTGGGTCCCCAGTGAGAATACCTTTCTGGAATTTGTACTGTAAAGGTTAAATTTAAGTTTTTCTCTCCTGTTAAGTTTAAGTTTTGCTTTTCTGTAAGTTTAAGTTCTGTTTTCCTGGAACCCGAAACTTATGTTAAAAACAGTTACTTATGTCAAAATGTACCCTGGCCCAACACCCCCTGACAAAACGCATGATTATTCTGTAATGGTTATTTTGTAACAACCCCACTCTCGCACCCTAACTGCCATATGAACTTCCCTGTTTAAACACTGTATAAAAACTCTGCTTAAGCTGTACTCAAGGATCCAGGTTCTCTCAGGAGAACTCTGGGCCCCAGCATGCTGGTCCCCCCTCCCCAATAAACCCTTTGCTTTTGCATGAGACAGGTCTCTTGGTGGTCTCTTCCTCCGACGTTTGCCTGACCCTAACAGTACGACATTTGTTGTGTGTCTTAAAATTGCAGAAAACATTATGGGAAGTCCAGACAGTAAAGCAAGTTCAAGGACAATCTAATGACTCTATGTTTAGCTTTAGAACTAGGTGAGATTTCAGGTCTCTTTCTGCCATGAGATTCTGTGTTGTTTTTCTTGCACTTAACAAGGAGAGGTCTATGATTTTTCAGCCTTCAAGGGTTCTTTTATAGATGGAGTGTCAGAGATGTGATGAATTAGTGAATATTGTCTTTCTCTTAGTAAGCACCTAGGTTTTTTGTTTGGTTTTGTTTTTTGTTTTTGGTGTTGATTGTTTTTATAGCACTTTTCTCTTAGCCTTTGTCTTTCTTAATCTGGAGCCCTGTGTAATCACATGTGGAACTGGGTGCAGGCAGCAAATTCTCAGTTGACATCTCTGATACCTATGCCATACTATATATGATTGCAAACAAGTGTTTGAAATACAGTAAATCTGCATTTTGGATTTTAATAGTTTTGTGATTTTTTTGAATTTTTTTTTGTAGTTGTAGATGGTCAGAATGCCTTTATTTTATTTATTTTTATGTAGTGCTAAGGATCCAACCCAGTGCCTCATACATGCAAAACAAGTGCTTTGCCACTGAGCTACAGCCCCAGGCCTGTTATTTATTTTTGACCCTTTCTCTGAGCTGCAAAAAAGTACATGGCTTTTTAGCTGGATGTGGAGGCCAGAGAGCAGGTCCTTTCTTCAGGTAAAAGAAATGAGACTAGGTCCATGGTATGGAGTCAAGAGGGCTATACTAAAGAGCTTTGTATCAAAATCAAAATAAGAAATTTCTAAGAAAGGGAAGAAATTTCTATTATTCCAGTTTGGTAAAAACTAACCCATTTTTCAATCACTAACGAGTCTTATTTCTCTTTAGTCAAGAAATTTCAAATGTCCAATTATTTTAGACATAGAAATGAAAGGAACATAATCAGAAGAAATTTCACATTACTTTATTGTGTAGTTTTTTAAATAATTTTATGTATTTTATGTTCTTTGGGCATTGGTGAAGTTATATCTGAATGGTGTAAGGTCCTTGTTTAGCATCTGGATGACCATCTTAAGAAAAAGTTTCACTTTCCCACCCAAGGGCATTTCTGAGAAAGGCTGACCACTCCCTCATGCCAACCCAACCCTTCACTGCTGCATTAGGACCCACCTGGCCCTAATTCTTGAGCCTGTCCCATAAAAGTCCCAGTACTAAAGCCTGATCCCCAGCATCACACACAAAAAAAGAACTCAAGCCTGTTTTGCCTCTCTCCTTCTATGGAGAGATGCCCTTTATTTGTCAGCTCTAAAAATAAACTCTTGTGTATATCTCTGCCTGGTCTCTATCTTTATTTTCTCTCTCGCCTACATCCCAGTTTCTCGCTTTCCTTTGATTGATGCCAAAACCCAGGATTGGTTTCCAACATTGGTTCCTAGTGTGCCCACTCCCTTCTTTGAGGGTCACTGAGCATCCCCAGGCCCCCATCCAGATTCCATCATGGGACCAGGCCCTCCATTCTGCTGAACGCCCTCTCTGTACCCACCATTGGACATTTCAGGTAAGACCCCTGTCTCTGGTCGTCCTAAATGACATACAGGTCCTGGGAAGTGGCCGTTGATTGTGCAGCACTCCCAGGGTTACCATGTGGTTGGGGACACCCCCCAGCCACAGTTTTCACTGCTAAGGTTGATCCCTACTGTCAACTGGGTCTATAGGTGGTCTTTTATTGGGATCCTGTTTTTGAGAAAAATCACCAAGGGTGACTGGGAGTTGTTCCTGGTGAGACCTCTCAGCCCTGGGTTCATCTCTATGGCTTCTGCCCCTACGTAGTTCTGGGTCAGGCACTTAAATGCTCTATGGGCCCTGCCCCTGACGCTTACCCATCAGTGGTGATGACCCCCTAAGCATAACCATCCTCTCCACTGGGTGACAATAGAGACTAGGGGACACCCCACCTCTAAACTCCCCTCCTACATCTCACCACAGGTGGCTCATTATCCATTTCCTCCCATAGATCTCCCCTGTCCATCCATAGTCCTCTAGGCTGCCTCCTGATTAACCTAGGCTCTCACCCTGGACCTAAACCCCCCAAACTTATCTTCTTGTGCAATCAGTTCTGGCCTCAATGCTTAACGGCACTCTAGATCCCAATGTTATCAGGGATCTTTTCAACTATTGTGAGCATTCAGTAAAATGGAAAGAGATATCAGACACTCAGACTTTCTCCTCTCTCTGTTCTAAGCCCTCTCTCCCACACAAGTCCTCACAGCTCTCACCTCCCCTATGCCTGCTTCCAAAGGGACAGAAAATCCCACCCAGGACTCCTTCTCCTTTGACCAGTGGATGAGCCCACGCCATACCACAATTCTCTTTCTAATGAAGTGTCCGCAGCAGCTGTCTCCTCAGCCCCTCCATCCTTCTGTCCTGCCACACGCTCACAGGCTACCACTGCCCAACCCACATCTCTGTGTCCTCTACGCTAGGTGGCTGGGGTAGATGGTATAATTCAGGCTCATGTGCCTTTCTCTGTGTCAGATCTTTCACAGACAGAAAAGCAGCTTGGGTCCTATATTTCAAGTCCCACCACATATAGCAAAGAGTTTCAATATCTGATTCAGTCATCTAATATGACATTCCACAACGTCCATATGATCTTGTCTAACTCCCTCCTGCCTGAAGAGTGCGGGCAAGTTTGGGAACAAGCTAGAAATTATGCTGATGAGGTACATCATAGCTCCCCTGCCCATCCGATTGGCACTGAAGCAGTCCCTGATCGGAACCCCAACTGGGATTATAATTCGCCTGGAGGAGTAACTAGTAGAAACCAATTCATTACTTGCCTCAAGCCAGGACTTAGAAAGGCAGCTCATAAGGCTATCAATTACGAAAAGCTCCAGGAAGTCATCCAAGATAAAAATGAAAACGCTTCAGCATTTTTAGATTGCCTGACCAAGGCTTTATTACAATAATAATCTGGACCCTGAGACTCCAGATGTAAAACAACCACTAATGACCTACTTTTTTCTCCCAGAGTTTCCCTGATATTAAGGCCAAACTAAGGTGCTTTGAGAGGGGGTCCCTAACTCCTCAAGCTGAGGTTCTGGGAGTAGACTCTAAGGTGAATCACGGGAGAGACGAGAAGGCTCAGAAGCAAAAATATCAGATGCTAGCTCAAGCCATCCATCCAGCCTCAGCATCTATCCCTGGTTTCACTGACCCATGGAAGGGTCCCTCAGGACCAACCAGACCCTGCTTTAAATGGGGTCAGATGGGTCATTGGGCTCGTACATGTCCCAAGCCTCACAAGCCTCCAGGCCTTTGTCCTAAATGCCATCAGGAGGGACATTGGGCCATTGACTGTCCCTCAGCCCATAGTGGCCCCTGGCCATCCAGCCCATCTAGTTCCCCTTTCCAACTCTTAGAACCGGCTACAGAGGATTGAAGAGGCCCAGGTCCCCATCACCTGACCACTATCATAGCTCCGCCGGGAACCCAGGGTAACTCTGCATATTCCAGGTAAGCCTGTCTCCTTCCTCCTAGACACCGGGGCTACATATTCAGTCCTCAAGGAGTTTGGGGGCCTACCACTCATTCTGTGACCTCTATTGCCGGGGTAGAGGGCAAACCTTACCAGCCCTTGCAAACATCTAGCCTTGTTTGTGCCTCTGGCTCTCTAGTTTTCACCCACTCCTTTTTGGTCATTCCACAGTGCCCTGTTCCCCATATGGGAAGGGACATCCTCACAAAGTTGGGAGCCATACTTTCCTTCTCCATCCACACTCACCTGCTGCTCCCCTGATCCTCACCCTTACCTTAGGACCATCCTCTATTCTGTCTGCTGTGCCTTCCCATTACTCGCTTTCGAGGGGGACCCTACTCTCTGGGATGTTTCAAGTCCTCCTATCACCTCACACCACATGTCCATTCACATCTGTCTCAAAAACCCCCTCCATTTTCTGGCCAATTCTCAATACCCTCTCTCCTGACAAAACTCCTAGGCTTTCAGCCTATCATTCAAGACCTCTTGAAAAAGGGATTCCTTAGACCTACTCATTCCCCTTATAACACCCCCATCTTGGCAGTAAAAAAGCCTAATGCTTCTACCACTTGGTTCAAGACCTCTATTCCATCAGCTCTGCAGTCATCCCAATCCATCCCGTGGTAACCAACCCTTAGACCTTTTTCTCCACCCTTTCTTCTGGGACTTCTTACTTCTCAATACTAGTCCTGAAAGATGCCTTCTTCTCTATTCCCCTCCATTCTGACTCTCAAGATATTTTTGCCTTTACATGAACAGACCCTGAGTCTTATCACTCCACTCAGCTGACATGGACAGTTCTCTCCCAAGTGTTCCGGGACAGCCCTCCTATTTTCGGACAGGCCTTGGCTAAGGACCTAGCATCCGTACATCTCACTCAGTTTACAGTACGACAGTATGTGGATGACCTCCTTCTTTGCAGTCCCTCCTTTGAGGTCAGTCATCAGGACACCTGTAAACTTCTTCACTTCCTTTTTACCCACAGCTATAGGGTTTCTCCATCCAAGGTACAGCTTTCATTGGCAATGGTAACATACCTAGGCCTCCCCCTGACCCCTACCCACAAGCCATTACAGTTGATAGAAAGGGCCTGATTGCTAATATACCAACACCCTCTACTAAGAAAGAAATTCTCTTCTTTTTAGGTATGGCAGGATTCCTCAGAGTCTGGATTCCTAACTACTCTATATTGGCTAAGCCTCTATATGATGTGGCCCAGGGCCCACTCTCTGAACCCCTATTGCACTCTGTTACAAAGCCCTTCACCAGGCTCCAGCAGGCCCTCCTCCAGGCCCCTGCTCTCCATCTCCCTCATCTCACATACCCATTTCACTTTTACATGGCTAAATAACAGGGATTTGCTCTAGGGTTCCTCAGATACATGCTGGAGCCAAACTTTGCCCCTGTGGCTTATCTATGGAAGGGTCTTGACCCTACCATTCAGGGATGGGCCCCTTGCCTACAAACATGCAGCCTCTCTACTCATTAACAAGTCAAAGAAACTCACCTTTGGGGCCCCACTCACCATCCTGGCTCCCCGTAACCTAAAGGAACTCCTCACCTACAAGGGTTTACATTCCTTACCCCCCTGACACCTTTTGTCTCTACAGGTTTCCCTGGTGGAAGATCCCAGTCTTACTTTCCACATGTGATCTTTAAACCCTGATACTCTCCTCCCCACTCCTCGGGACTCTTTCACCTCTTCTCCTCTGACCCATTCAAGCATTGAAACTCTGGAGGAGCTTCCTCCACATCCCTCCCACATACAGGAAGGTCCCTCGCTCCAGGTAACATACACTTGGTTCACAGATGGCTCCTCCTTTCTTCAGGAGGGAGTTTGTCAGGCAGGGTCTGCCATAGTCTCTCTCTCGGTTGTGGAAGCAGCTCTCAAAAGACCAATAATCTATCCAATCAGCAGGCTGAACTTGTTACCCTCATCAGAGCCTTCACTTTGACAAAAGGAGCCTCCCTCAATGTCTACATTGACTCTAAATACGCTTTTCACATACTTCTCTCCCACTCTGCTATTTGGAAGGAGGGCGGATTCCTTACCACCAAAGGAACTTCAATTACTAGTAGCCCTTTATCTCTGATCTTCTTCAGGCCTCAAAGCTTCCCACTGCCATTGGACCCACTGGACCTTGAAGAACATTCTCACTAATGTATCCCTTGGTTACATTTAGATTGGACTAAGCTCCTTCCCTTGGCTCTTCTCAGATTATGGGCTCTCCCAAAGAAGCCACTCAACATCTCTCCCTTTGAGCTTCTATATAGATGGCCTGTCTCTCTGCTCAGCTCACCACCCTCTGATTCTCTACTACCCCTTGCTCCTCATCTTTTCTGGCCCCTTCTTGCATATATTAGGAACCTTCTTTGGCAATACAGTAATGCTGTTCTGGCAAAGTCTAGTTTGCCTCTTCTCCTTCTCCAGTTCTCTCTCCTGGTGACCTCATACATTTTTACCTTCCCAACAGGCTCCCCTCCTCCTCTTAATTCTCCACAAAATGGACTGGACTATATTGGGTCATTCTTACCACTCCCTCTGTGGCCCGCCTTGAGGGCATCCCATAATGGGTTCATAATTCCCATTTAAAATAGTTTTCTCCACCCTTTTATACAGTGACACCCACAGGCCCTCTCAAGCTGTGTTTCTCCAAGGCCAGAACCCCCAATCTTCCTTTGATCTCTGAGAACCATAAGTACACTGCAGAACCACAACTTTTTTTTGAGGGGGAGGGGAAGATGGAGAGAGAGAGAATTTTTCAATATTTATTTTTTAGTTTTTCGGCGGACACAACATCTTTGTTGGTATGTGGTGCTGAGGATCGAACCCAGGCCGCACGCATGCCAGGCGAGCGCGCTACCGCTTGAGCCACATCCCCAGCCCAGAACCACAACTTCTGTTACAGGACCCTCACCAAAATTGGGCCATCTGGAGTCAGCATTGCCCAGCACCATCTGACCATCACCATTGCCTCAGTGACACCCCACACCCCTAACAAGGGTCCAGATGCCACCCCTTCCCAGCAGAAAGAAGCTACAGAAGATTGATCTACACCCCTATCCCTTCAGGGGTCCAATAACAAACAAAAAAAGGGGGGAATGTAAGGTCCTTGCTTAACATCTGGATGGTCATCTTAAGTGACAGCCACCATCTTTAAAAAAAAGTTTTGCTTTCCCACCCAAGGGCATTTCTGAGAAAGATTTACCACTCCCTTATACCAACCCTACCCTTCACCACCTGCATTAGGACACACCCCCATCCCCAATTCCTGAGCCTGCCCTATAAAAATCCCAGAACTCAAGCCTGTTTTGCCTCTCTCTGTCTATGGAGAGATGGACTTTTTTTTTTTTTTTTTTTTTTTTGTCAGCTCTGACAAATAAACTCTCATGTATATCTCTGCCTGGTCTCTCTTTCATTTTTTGGCTTGTCTGTCTCCTGGTTCCTCACTTTCTTTTCAAATGGAGCAGTAGAAACACCTGTAATGTAGATCTATTAATTATCAGCATTTTTGCAAACTAAGGAGTGGCATATTACATTCTAAAATGTGCAAGAAAAAATATAACGCACTGGTAATGGTCAGCAAATATTCATTTCTTAAGTAGTATGAGTGGTTCAGATGTCATTCTTCCTGTGGAAAGTTAAGCATGAGGCTGATACTGCCACTGATCAGTGGTGAGTCCTGCTTCCTCACATGTTGAAGTCTGAACATTAGAGAAGCACATCAAGGCAAGCATATAAAGCAGGGTTTATTTAGAAAAGTCTATGTTTATTTAACATAGACTCCTCCCGGGAGGGAGAAGGGGGCCATAGCTGGTATTCAGGTATCCCAAGAAACAAGGCATTCTGCTCTTTTTATATGTTCTGGTTTTCATTTGTTCTCCTGCTCTCTTCCCCTTATCTCTCTCCTTCCTACATACTGTATGTGAATAGGCCCAGGAAATGCTTGGTGGGATGGCCAAAAGGTGGGAAACAGGTCGGCTGAAGGGGGGAGGGCAGGATGGAGCAGCCCAGGACACATTAATTAAATATCTTATAGCTCCCTGTAGGGAGGGGCAATTCCTGGGAGAGGTTACCTTAGCAGTAGGTTGGAGCAGGGGCAGGTTCCTGATTTGATAAGGGTGGAGGAAGGACTCAGAAGGAATTAACATTTCAACCCTTCAGGAGACAGTCTCCAACTTGTCAGACTCACTCAAAAATTGGCCTCCCTGATGCAACCTGACTCAGTTTACCTATCTATACTGACTGCCTGTCTGATTCTGTCTTCAAGGCCACTGGCAGAGATTGTGGCGCACCGTGGGCTTTGGTACCACCAGGGTACCAATGCTCCTCAGCATCATGAATCCTGGACAAACCCAGGAAACAGGCTCTCTACTCTCTGAAAACTAGCCCAAGTAGCTTCCTGGACTAGATCCAGTTGGCTGACACTCAGCCCAGATAAAACAAAAATGAATCTAGTTATAAAGAGGAAAACTGGCAATCTGACAAGAAAACCAATATTAACTCTTTTTAAGGGTCAACATTGACGGGCTGGTGAGTAATTTTGTGGTAAATTGCTATTTTCAGATTCTCAAAGTGATTTATGGGTGAAAAAAATACATTCTTTCACTTTTAACTAGTCAGGAAACCGAGAACCAAACATGAAATATAATTCTAGAAAGTATTGTCTCAAATTTACTCAGTATGCACTCAGACTAGTCTAAAGTGGAAACAGATAGTTAACAGGCATGGTATTGATACTGCAGGTTACTGGTAATGAATCCTCAGATGTTGAAGTATAACATTAGAGAAGCACGCCAAGGCAAGCATATAAAGCAGAGATTATTTAAAAGGGGGTAACATAAACCCCTCCTGGGAGGGAGAAGGGGACCATAGCTGGTATCCTGGTATCCCAGGAAGTGAAGGTGTTCTGCCTTTTTATATGACCTAGGCTTCCTTTGTGCTCTTGCTCCCTTCCCTCTTAGCTTTCTCCTTCCTACTTTTGTGACTAGGCCAAGGAAATGCTTGGTGGGATGGCCAAAAGGTGGGAATCAGGTGGGCTGGAGGGGCCAAGGAGGAGTGGTCCAGGCAGGAAGGTGGCCCAGGACAAATTAATTAACTTTTATAACTCCCTATAGGGAGGGACAATTCCTAGGACAGGTTACCTTAGCAACAGGTTGGAGAAGGGGCCTGTTCTCTTTTTTTTTTTTTTTTTTTTTTTTTTGATGCCAGGGATTGAACTCTGAACTCAGGAACACTTTGTCACTGAGCCACATCCCCAGCCCTATTTTGTAATTTTTTTTTTTTTTTTTTAATTTAGAGACAGGGTCTCACTAAGTTGCTTAGCACCTTGCCATTGTTGAGGATGGCTGTGAACTTAAGAATCTAATGTGACTCCATTTTTGAGAAACCAGCCTCTACCTCAGAGCAAAGCCTGTCCAAGGAAGGGAACATGACCCTTGTCCTGGGAAAAACCCACAGAGCACTCCTAAGCACATACCGACCCTGCTGAGTAGTTTGTCTGCAAATAACAGGAGAGATCTGAGACACCAGGTGTCCCTGACTCAGTTAGGCTAGGTGAAGACCCATAGCAACCCCCTAGCAACCACCAATCAGCATGAATACCGGGGATGCCAGATAACCCCCCATTAGTTTATGGTGGTTGATAACATGTTGGGAAACCATGTAGTTTAGCACGTACACCCTTTGTGGCCTAAATCAATCAGTTCAAAGGAATCCCCCTCTTGTACTAGCCAATCACCCCTACCCAACTTGTTCCCGCCAGTGAATGTGCTAATCAATGTTAAGAGTTGTTTGACTTTCCCGCGGGCGGTATGGAATGATTTGCTGTGTGATGTTGTGATGCATAGAGTATCCCCCCAAAAACCTATAAAATCTCACTGAACAAAGGACCAGGACTCACTCCCTGGGACCGCTGCATCAGGAACGGTTGTGAGTCCAGGCTCCAGCTTGCAATGAAGACTCTTGTGTGATTGCATCAGAATCGGCTCCTGGAGGTCTACTGGGGTCCCACGAATCTGGCATAACAAACTTACGAATTTCTTCTGCCTCAGCCTCCAGAGCCACTGGGATCACAGGCATGCACCGCCACCCCAGCTAGGAACGTGTTCTTGATAGGGTGGAGGAAAGGCTCTGAAGGAATTAACATTTCAATCCCTTCATTCTCTGGATCTGACCCTGCCTATCTGCCTGTCTAATTCTGGCTTAAGTATTGTTATACTCGAGTTCGGGACCCCCAAAAGACCACCAGAGACCAAGATCGATGTAAGCAGCGAAGAGGTGTTTATTGCGAGCTAGCTAGGTCCTCCACACGCACACAGCAACAGGTGACTCTGAGAGGCCCCAAGCCCAGGGTTTGCAGCAGTTTTATACATTCTTTGGAGAAGGCAGGGACCCCCACATACATTGTAGCATCTCCTAGCAAATCATCACACACCGCAGGAAAATCAAATAACAACTCTAAAACATGATTAGCACATTCACTGGCGGGAACAAGTTGGGTAGGGGTGATTGATCAGTACAAAAGGGGTATTCATTTGAACTGATTCGTTTAAGCCAAGAGGGGTGTTCATGCTGAATACATGGTTTCCCAACATGTTATCAACCACCATAAACTACTGGGAGGGTTATCTGGCATCCCAGGTATTTCCCTGGTGGCTGCTAGGGGGTTGCTATGGGTCCCCACCTAGCCTGACTGAGTCAGGGACACCTGGCACAGCAGATCTCTCCAGTTATTTGTAGATAAACAACTTAGCAGGGTTGGAATGTGCCTAGGAGTGCTCTGTGGGTCTTTTCCAAGGACAAGGGTCATGTCCCTTCCTTGAACAGGCTTTGCTCTGAGGTAGAGGCTGGTTTTTCAATACTTGTCCATTGCTCCTAATATTCTACAGCCTCAAGGATTTTGGTGTTGACTGACCATCATTTCTGTATTTATAAAATGTGAAGGGATAAACCACATATTTTTCTTCGCCTATAGATACACCAGCCCAGGGAATATCAAATTATTTTCCTGAGTCCTGTTGTTTGCTATTATTTACCTATTTATTTTTATCTATCTATCTACCTATCCATCTATTTATTTATTTTTGCTATTATTTATTCTGAACAGTCTACAAACTTGGACATCCAATAAAACAATTTAAGAAATTATCAGGAAGAATTTAATCTAAACAGACAGTGTCTGTTTTAGTTAGATTTTTCTCACTGGGACCAAAATACTGAAATGAACATTTCAGAGGAGGAATTTTGGCTCAGTGGTTTTAGAGGTCCAGTCCATGGTCTGCCAACTCCATACCAATGGGCCAGGGGTGGTGCAGAACATCATGGAGGAAAGGCATGAGGGAAGAAAGCAGCTCAGGACATAGAAACCAGGAAGCAGAGAGAGAGAGAGATACCTCTGCTCACCAAGGACAAAATATGTACCCTAAAGGCATGCCCTCAGTGACCTACCACTTCCAGCCATACCATACCTGCCTACAGTTACTACCTAGTTAATCCATATCAGTGATTAATCCACCATTAGGTTACAGTTCTCATCATCTAGTCATTTCACCTCTGAACATTCTTGAATTGTCTCACATATGAGTTTTTAAGGGATAACACATATCCAGACCATGATTTTGTCTTAGCCAGGCTTACTGCCACACTGTTAAAACAAATCCATGCTTTTAAATGTTTTCAAGCAATTCATTTTTAAAAAATAGAAATTCAAATTGAATTTTAAGATAAATGCTGCTTGCTCCTTCCTTCCCTTTAGCTGATCTCTGGTACCTGTACATTAGTAAAAAGCTTCTTGTAATTATTATTATGATTCCCCTTATGAACTTCCTGAAATTAAAAACCTTGAAACACTTCAATTTGTTGTATTACTTTATTCATTAAATTTACCTTTTCAACCTTATTTGATCATATTTTTATTTTAGACTGGTGTGTACTTTGTTATTCTAAAACCTTTTGGAAGTACTCACGTTAGAAATACTACTCTGCTGCGGGGCACTGTGGTGCACACCTGTAATCCCAGCAGCTCAGGAGGATGAGACAGGAGTTCAAAGTCAGCCTCCGCAAGGCACTAAGCAACTCAGAGAGACTCTGTCTCTAAATAAAATACAAAATAGGGCTGGGGATGTGACTCAGTGGTCCAGTGCCCCTGGGTTCAATCCCTGGTACCAAAAACAAAACAAACAAACAAACAAACAAAAAACCCTACTCTTCCTTGCCAAAAAGCACTGGTTTTAGTACCTATAATTTCTTTCATTTTAAACCACTGAAACAAATTTTCATTTTCAATTGTTTAGAAATAAAAAGTGAATAAAGACTTCTGGAATCCTCAATCCCAGGATCAGACATTTATGACACATTAAGAGGATAGAATTCTGAGAGCTTCAAGTCATTCATAAAGATGGTCAGTCCTCTATCTGGCCAGATTGATGCAACAAACTGGCATTAACATGCAGATCAAAAAGTCTGCATTCCTCCCTTCTCACTTCCCCTTTCAATGTGAGGAAAACCAGAGGTCTGGATGATCCACGAATTATATTGTTATTCTTTTAAAAAGCAACTATTTTTTTGTCTGGCACCAGTAATTTTTCCATCATCATCATCATCATCATCATCATCATCATCATCATCATGTATTAGTAGTGCTTAAAATTTGCTTTGTTCATCCTTGAAGGCCATCCAACAAAGAATACATACACATATTGCATTTTCTTATCTGATATTGTTTAATAAGGTGTGTGCACAGCACCAACTCCATTCCACATTTGCTTAGCATCTTTTTTGTGCAGAGTTTTATGAGCACAGTAAAGATGATGCAGTCTTTGACTCAAGAATTTCATAATCTGGGTGGGAAAGAAAGCTAAGAAACGATTATTGGGAAGCAAGGAAGTAGTAAGAAAAATATTGAAATATCAAGCTGGAAACTTCAAAATGTCACACAGCAACATTGTACTACAATATGGTTTGAGTTCCTTTCAGCTTGTATATGCTAGTGATTTTTAGAGAAAAGTCTGGGTAATGTGTACATTGTGGCTGGGTAACTTAAGGATTTGGTGTATTTCTGTAACAATTACTTATTTAAGAATTGTGCAGGAACAGTTTCATGAATTACATGGTTTTATTTTCAAGTCAAGATATCATCAGTAAAACTGAGCCAAATGTATATGTTTGCATGTGCATGCTTGTATGTATGTGTGCAAGCTGCAAGATTTTTTCCTTTCTTTTGTGATATGCTCAGTTCTGCATAGCAATTCTATTATTATGAGAAGTAAAGTCTATCTGTTATTATGACTAAAAAAAAAAAGATACAAGACACATTTCCCAAGACTCTGGCTAGGCATGGTAGCTTATGTTGGCTTATTAAACCAAACCAGAGGTCTTTAGCAAGTGACCCTTTGAGTCTCAAACAAAACTCAACTCTGTCAAGCAAAAGCAGACAACTGTCATAGGTACTGAAATTTTTGGTGCATGCCTCTAGTAGAGAAAATTGATTCATTAGTGATTCCTCTTCTATTGAAAAGTATTTTCTAACTTCTGAGTAAACATATGAATTTTACACATTAATTAAGGCAGCCTAGATTTTCACAAATTTACATTCATTTTATAGAGTTCCTGTCTTTAAAATATTTAGCAACTTTTGGAGATGAGTCATTGTTTAACACTGCATCATGATTGAGGTTTGGGTATGAATTATAGATATACTATGTATAATTTCTAAGGAGAAAAAATATACAACTTTAGGCTTCAAAGGTTATAATTGTAGAGTAACACTGCCACCTAAAGGCAAGATGCTTAATCACATAATATTTTAAGTTGGAAATATTGCTATTTTTAAAATGCATTCAAAATAATGAAGCAATTCCTTCCTATATGAATATCACATTATAATAGAGTGGTGGGGGGCAGAGTAAACACTCCTAAGATATATTGGCAATACCAGGAGCTTCGGTTTCTACTCCACTGATCTGCCATCTTGGAATCCCAGAATTCTTTGTCTCATCCCCTCATTTGCAAGCACTAAGGATCTTCAAACTTCAGCCTTAGCTCCCCTTCACCCTCTCCTGCCCCTGTTCTGGTCCTAATATGGTAAGATGCTTATTCTGGAAAACTAGTTGGAGTGCAGAATCAGGGATATGGCTGATTTCAGCATTGCTAAATGTGGACTTGTACTTTGGCATCCATGGGTATCCCAATCAACACTCTTACAGTGAATTTCCCTAAAGCAATGTTTCTAGTTTTTTCAAAACAAAAAATAAAAACAAGTTTCCTTACAAAGTTGTAAATCTCTGCACTGTACTCCTTCCAGGAGTCTAATCTCTAACCCAGCTTAGTCCGTCAGAGCCCTTGACCTAGAGGAGTTAATGAAAAAGAAATTGGCTAACCTTCCTTCCCCAAGCCTTTGAATTCAGAATCTGCCACCTGTCCAAAGTAAGCATCAATGAAGCTCCCAGAGCTTGGAGTCAGAGGTCACCAAATCAGAACTCTTGGCTATATATCCAGCGGGGATCAGACTCAATTACCTATCCATTCCCCAGGTACTATTATTGAGGCTGCTGCTTCTTGGGGAACCAGCCTTGAACTAGTGTATAACCCTCACTCATTCCTATTCTATTATATCTGCAAGTCTAGTCTACAGTGTCTTAGAGGTTTTTATGCTGCAGTCTGGCTGGGCACAATTCAGGAGCCACTTGTCAAAAGAAACGAACTTTATTTTTAGAACCACACAGGCCAAACAAAACAGCTCCTCAGGAAAAACCCTCAGAGCCCAACTGCCACCACCAGCTTCCCACAAGCCTCTCTCACAACCACCAGCCTCTCCACCTCCCACAATCCTCCTGCTCTTGAGGCCAATTGGCTGGGTCGTGTGGGCGGAGCCAAAAAAGTCCCCCGATCAGCAGCTCTGTGGTCTGAAAGGACAGGGAAACAGCCCAATGAGCATCACCACAGAGGAGCCAATCAGCTAGATGTTGCTGGGGCCGATGTGAGCCAATCATCAGCCAGCAGCTGGAAGTTTGCTGGCAGCTGGAAGTTTGCTGGGGCCCCTTCAGCTGTGGCTCTCAACATCTCTCCCTCTCTGTTTAAACAACAAGCATGTGGCTTAGGGACCGTGCCTGCCTTAGGTTGTCCAATAGTACATATGGTCCTTACCCATTATCGGATGAGCTGACCTCAAGGCGTCAGCCTCCTGTCTTAGGTTGGTACCATTGCAATTGGATCTTACCCATCACTGACTACTGGTCCAGTATATAGCCACACCTGTGGAGAGGTCTTTGTATCAGCGGGGGGGGGGGTAAGGTTCTTTGCCTTACCTCTGTTGGCCCCCAAATTTTAGCTGAATGATCATGACAAGCAGAAGGGAGGAAGATACACCAAGCCAATTGACGGCTCCTTTTGGAAAAATTGTACCACCGATGACATCATCAGCAAAAATACCCCAACACTACCACAAGTCGCTGCATCAACAGATAGTTCACAATGCATACAGGTGAGTTCACAATGCATACAAGTAATACATAGTCCAGGCAAGTTCTGCAAGCAGTTCAGTGATGGCTATTGCAGAAGCTGTAGATTGGTTTTATCTTTGTCTTCACCAGCACAGGGATGAAGATAGGAATTCTGGCAATAATGGCTAAAGAAAAAATTATGTAACATTCCAGAAGGCACTAAAAGAAAACAATTTTCTTAACAATTTACATTGTCTTCACCAGCACTGGGATGAAGATAGGAATTCTGGCAATAATGGCTAAAGAAAAGATTATGTAACATTCCAGAAGGCACTAAAAGAAAGCAATTTTTCATATATGATATATGGACATACGTACATTCAAACATATAACACAAAACCCAAGTGTGCACACATAATACATACAACACATAACATAATAGTAAAGGCCTTATAACTTTTTACAGGTGAAATCTCCATTGCAATGTTTAAAAACTCTATAGTCAAAAAATAGAACTGATCAGCAAAACATTAACCTAGGTCTGTATGAGCTCAAAAAACAAAATAGAACTTCATGATGTGGGAAAGGGCAATAATAAAATAGATATTGAAAAAAGCATCCTGGTTCAGCCAGATGTAAGGATAGCCAAACTGGAGTTTTGGATATCAGTTGTTATGGATTTGAGCCAAATCATCTTCTTTTTGGTCTGTAGAAATCGCTTTAGTTAATCTTTCTGGAATCCAAATCGGCTGCTGTTCTCCCTGTGGAAACACATAAACAGACCCCCGACTCCAGACAATTACTGGGTCAGGACCTTTCCATTGTCCTGTTAGAATATCCTTCCAAAGTACCTTGGGCTTATGCACATTTTTTGGACACATATGCCTTTCTGCAGCACTAAGTCCTGATGAATCCAAATTTAAAAAGTTTAGAGTAAGAAGGGTTATTTTAAGTTTATCTTTGGGGAATATATACCCCTTCCCAATTCCTTCTTTTTGTTTTAATAAGTACATTTTAATAGTTTGATGAGCTCTTTCAACTATGCCTTGTCCCTGTGGATTGTATGGGATTCCTGTTATATGAGTAATGCCAAATGTTGAGCAAAATTGTTTAAAAGAGGTAGAAGTATAACCAGAGGCATTATCTGTTTTTAACTGTTTTGGAACACCCACAGTGGCAAAATTTTGTAAGCAATGAGTTATAACATCTTTAGTTTTTTCTCCGTCATGAAGGGAGCCCATCAAAAATCCAAAAGAAGTATCAACTGTAACATGCAAATATTTTAATTTTCCAAATTCTGACAAGTGTGTGATGTCCATCTGCCAAATATGGTTAGGTATCAATCCTCTAGGATTGACTCCAAGATTAACTTGTGGTAAAAAGGTCACACAATTTTGACATTGTTTTATTATTTGTCTAGCTTGTTCCTTAGTTATTTTAAAACGCTTTTGTAAAGTATTAGCATTGACATGCAACCTTTTATGAAAATTTATAGCTTCTTCTAGTGTAGAGGAAATATGTATGTCATATGTAGTTTTATCTGCTAAATCATTGCCCAAACTAAGGGCTCCAGGCAATCCTGTATGTGCCCTGATATGTCCTATAAAGAATGGATCTTTTCTGTCCCAGATTAGACTTTGTATAGTGGAAAGCAAAGAGAAAATAGTAGAGGAAGGGGAAATCCTACCAGCATCTTCAAGGGATACTATAGCATTAACTATATACTGACTATCGGAAAATAAATTAAATACAGAATCTTTAAACATCACAAAAGCTTGTAATACTGCATTAAGCTCTACCTTTTGAGCTGATTGTTTGGGTACTAAAAATGTGAAAGTTTGATCAGGTGTAATTATTGCTGCTGTACTATTATTTGACCCATCAGTGAATATATTCGGAGCATTCATGATAGGTGTTTTTCTTGTCATTTTTGGAAAAATTACAGGATGCAGTGACCAAAAAGACAATAAAGGATTAGATGGTAAGTGGTTATCAAATGAAACATTAGATTTGCACATGATTATTGCCCAAGTATTTAACTCATTAGCTAACTCATCAATTTGATTCATAGTATATGGAGTAATAATTTTATTGGGAGAAATTGCAAACACTCCCTTTGCTGTTTTTATTCCTTTGAGTATTAATTGTCCTACAGCCTCAGGATACCTAGTAAGAATAGTGTTAGGAGAATAAGATAAATGTATCCATAATAATGGACCTTCTTGCCAAAATACTCCTGTAGGAATATTTTTTGTTGGTAGTACAATAAATAACAAAGGCAAACTTATATCAATTCTATCCAAATGCATATTTTCCATATATGTTTCAATGATTTTTAATGCCTTTCTTGCTTCAGGTGTTAACATGTGGGGTGAATTTGGATCTGATGGACCTTTTAGGATATCAAATAAAGGTCCCAACTCTCCTGTTGGTATACCTAGATAAGGCCTTATCCAATTTATGTCTCCTAATAACTTTTGAAAGTCGTTAAGTGATTTGAGTTATCTACTCGTATTTGAATTTTTGGTGGACGGGCCATGGTTGAGGATAATAGAACTCCTAAATAATTAATTGGAAAATTTAATTGTACTTTATCTATTGCTATCTCTAGATTATAATTTTTTAATAAGTTTGTAAGTGTGGCATAACATTATAGCAATGTGTTTTTAGCTTTGTGTGCTAATAATACATCATCCATATAGTGAAATATTTGTAGTTCAGGATTTTGATTTCTAAGTGGCTGGATTACTTTGTTAACATAAATTTGACACATAGTTGGGCTGTTAGCCATCCCTTGAGGGAGTACTTTCCACTCATATCTCTGATCAGGACCTTCATGATTCAGTGCAGGGATAGTAAATGCAAAACGTGGACTATCCTCAGGATGAATTGGAATTGAAAAAAAACAATCTTTAATATCTATAACTTAAACATACCAAGTTTTTGGCAAAGCAGACAATTGAGGAATCCCCAATTGAGCAGGTCCCATAATAACCATCTCATTATTAATGGCTCTTAAATCTTGCAATAATCTCCATTTACCAGATTTCTTTTTGATGACAAAAATGGGAGTATTATGGGGAGATACAGAAGGTTGTATATGTCCTTCCGCTAATTGTTGTTTGACCAGATCATGGGCTGTTTGTATCTTTTCTTTAGTCAGGGGCCACTGGGGAACCCATACTGGTCTTTCTGATTTCCAAGTAATTTTTATTGTCTCAGTGGCCCTTTCTGAAAATCCAACCCATGTCTGTCTGTTCCTTGATCTATTTGTATTGGTGCTGCTATACCTTGTTCTTGTTTTTCTAATCTTTTTCCTTTCCTAAAACCTTGTCTAGTCATAATAGTGGGTGCATTTTGGTTGATGTTATTTGTTAATGTCAAACCTAATTGATCTAGGACATCTCGTCCCCATAAATTTATGGGAAGATGATCCAATACATATGGCTGTATGGTTCCTTCATTTTTATAAAAATGCCAGCATTTTTATACAGATGAAAGAGAAGGAATAACAAAAAAGAAAAGAAAGGAAGAGGAGCCCTTGTCTCAGAGACCATATTGCATATTACATTCAATGCACCAACTTAAGGATCAAACACTTCCTTTATTGTGAAGAAATACTTGCTGGCTGATTTTGAAGAAACAGATAAAATGTAAAGGACTACAAAGACATAATGTATAATTCAATGTGTATTCTAATGATGGAATAAATTATAGTGTTGGCATTCACTGATTCAGGTCCATAAAAAATATCTGAAATGTCAAATTAACAAGAAACCATGTAGAGTAATGTCATTATAGGCAAGGATAGAAATCACACATCAATTCTAATGAGGTATGCTAAGAATGATTTTTGAACCACATCTGGGTTTATAAGCACTGAGTTGTGTGATTGATTAGCAGTGTGTTCCAATGTGTTCACACATTTATTAGAAAGTTCCCTTTTCTTTTCTTTCTTTTTTTCCCCTTAGACCTATCCTCTTATTACCTCCTTTATGATTCTCTAGATACATGTTTCTCAAGCTTCAATGTGGATATGAACCATATAGGGATCTTACTAAAGTGCAGATTCTGATGCAATGGATATGGAGCAGAGCCTTCCTCTTTCTCTTTCCTGCTTTCTCCCTTGCAGTGCTGGGGAATGCATCTAGGGTCTCCTAAATGCCAATCAAGCACTCTACACTTAGTTACACCCCCAGCTCTGGGATTCTGCATTTTTAAGAAGCACCTAGGTAACGCCCATGCTGCTGTACACAACTTCTAGTTCTCCTTTTCTAACATTACCACAGCTTTCCCTGTTAATCACCTAATACTATTATTACTTTTATCTGTTTTTCTCACTACTGGCCAGGCAAAGAAATAAGATAATAGCTGTCAGGCCTTAAGACTCAAAGAATTTTAACATTTTATTATAAAGAATTTCTAGGGCTGGGGTTGTGGCTCAAGGGTAGAGTGCTTGCCTAGCATGCACGAGACACTGGGTTCTATCCTCAGTACCACATAAAAATAAAAAATAAAGATATTGTGTCCACCTAAAATTAAAAAATAAATATTTTAAAAAAGAATTTCTATAACATTTTATGATTTTCAATATTATATATTTCAATATTTGTGAGTATGAATATATTCATATAGTGAAATCTGACTTTTCATGATTTATCTATAAGAAGTTTCTCCCTACCACCCTGAGTTCTAGACTATCACAACGGCTAGTGTCCTTAAAATGACCTTGAAAAGAGTTAAGATCCTAAACTCCCTACTAAATTATCAATAAATTCATATTCACTATAGTTTCATAACTCATGTTACTTTATTGCATTCTAATTCTTCTAAAAAATGGTATACCCGACATGATACACACAGTAACTCCCAGTTACTCTGAATATATTTTATTCCTCAACAATGCAAATAGCCTGCAAGTGAGGGATACTTATTCACTTTTATAAATAATATTACATAAAAGGAACATAGAAGGCTGCATTCATGTTGGAAATCATAAAACTATGTTACCAACAATGAGAGCAAAAACTGAAAATTCCAATTAAGAAATTAGCCACCACAAAGACATACTCAGAGTCCAGCACAGGAAGTGATATGAAAAAAAAATCAGAAGATACAGACACTGACAAATTTATCAGTTTATGTCCTTGCACATTATACACTGTGAAAAATCCTGAGATACGTTAATTCCATAATCATAGTTCCTTACAGTGAGTATAGGGCCTTGTGTCATGCACCCAAGCACAATTTTCCTTATGGAAAAATTTCCCAACTGTGGCTTCCTATTCTTCCAAATTTCATTTGCCTTAGGTCACGCGATCAAAAGGATCACAAGATGTGTGTGTTCTTGTTAATGATCGGTTTTTCAGTCCCGTGTAGAGTCTGTGGGTCCACTTTCTACCTCAGCTCCCTCGAGAGCTGAAAAATCTGTGTCAATGACTGGTTTCAGAAATTTCTCAATCTTGGTTAACCTTTGCTTCAGTTTCTGTTGCATTGACTCATACTCAGCCAGGATCCTGGCAAACCGTGTTTGCAGGAGATCTACTGACCCCTCCATTCGAGTGACCTTCTCTTCAAGGTCTTTAGGACTACTACCAGCATTTGCAATGCTTTCATCCAGTAGACCATCTTTCATTAGGATTTGCTTCCCTTTCTCCTCCAGCATAGTTTTGGCATCCGGGTACTCAGTTAGAGCTTCCATGAGGTCATCTTTAGACAGACAGAACAGGTCTGAGTAGCCAATACTTTTGATATTGGCAGTTCTTCGATTGCCAGCTTTGCTACCTTTAATGTTAAGAATGCTAATCTCACCAAAGTAGCTGCCATCACTCAACACCACAAACTGAGTGATTCCATCATCTGCCACCACAGCAAGTTTGCCTTCCTTGATGATGTACATCTCTCTTCCAATATCTCCTTTCTTGCATATGTAGTCTCCAGGACTATAGACTTGGGGTTGTAATTTCAAGACCAACTCCACCAACAAACCAGCTTCACAGTCAGCAAAAATACGCACCTTTCTTAATGTGTCTAAGTGAACATTGATGGCAATTTCTGCCCTTAGTTTATCAGGCAGATACTTCAAGACTTCTTTTTCATCAACTGTTTTTTTGTTAGTCCACAGGTAGTCGAACCATTTAATTACCCTCTTTTCCATATCTTTGCCTACATTTCGAAAATTCATGTATTGCTTGACAGCATCAACTCTTGATTGAAATTCTGCCCTTGCTGCATTCATGTTGGAAATCATAGAACCTATGTTACCAACAATGGTAGCAAAAATTAAAACTCCAATTAAAAAATCAACCACCACAAAGATATATTCAGAGTCCAGAACAGGAGGTGGTGTTTCACCAATGGTAGTCAAAGTCAGTGTAGACCAGTAAAGGCTGTATACATATTTTCTAGACAAACGGCCAAATTCAGGATCATTAATATCAGGGTAGACCCATGTATCGTTACCAAATCCAATAGCTTTCGAAATAGAGTAATACACACATGCATTCCAATGGATAATGATGATGATATACATAACAAGGTTAGAAATCCTAAAGACGTTTGGATAGTTTGTCCTTGTTTCTGTTCTCTGGAAGAACTCAAACATACGAGAGATCCTTAACAGCTTATTCAATCGAACTTCGGGATAGTTCCACCCTAACTTAAAATATATCAGATCAGTTGGTATCATTGACAGAACATCAAGTTTAAATTGCAAACTTGATGTATATTTCTTTATAAGTTTCCCTTTTTCTTTCACCAGCAATCCTTGTTCTAGATAACCTAAAATAAAAAGAAAAAAAATCAATTTGATTTTTTTTTCTTTTTTAGGCTGTTGTGAATTTTTCTAAAGTAACTCTCAACTTTGTTAAGGTCAAAACAACAATTCATTTGCCTTCATCAATGTAATATGTAACATGAGTATCAATCAATATATGCCTGTGGACAATAGTCTGTTGAGAAAATAAAAAGTGGAACTTTGTAAGTCTAAAAGTGAGAGATTTGTGTATATGTACACAAATCTCTCAGGATTCAGAATCCCTATTCAGGTAAAGTCATCTCTTTCATAGAAAGCATTCATATTCTTGAAATAGTGTGATATAACAAATTACATATTTGGTTTTTGTCCTTGTTTCTGGTACAGAGTTCTTAAAATCCTTATAATTTTCTGAGCAACAGGAGTGCTAGTTGCAGCTTTTGTTCTGATATTTGACATTTGACCCCAATTCCTAACATAGAGGTCCTAATCCCTTGGAATTTTCTGGGTGATAAGAGTCTTTTATTCTAAGAAAGCAACTCCTAGAGGGGGCTGATCACCAGAAAGAATAAGCTATGTTTATTTAGAAGCTTGGAACTTTCAGCCTCAATTTTCTCCAGGAAAGGGAGAAGGGGTGGAGATTGAGTTAATATACTAGGCACTTTTTGGGAGGGGGTACTGGGGATTGAACTCAGGGGCACTTGACCACTGGGCCACATCACTAGCCCTATTTTGTATTTTGTTTAGAGACAGGTTCTCACTGAGTTGCTTAGCGCCTCACTAAACAGCTGAGGCTGGCTTTAAACTCGTGATCCTCCTGCCTCTGCCTCCCAAACCACTGGGATTATAGGTGTGCACCACCGTGCTAGCCAATATATTAGTTAATATATCTATCTATGGGACTCAGAGAGCTTCCAGGTTGGCCAAGATGTATGGTGCTGGAAGAGTTGCACACCCCAATTCCATGGAGACCAAAGCCCCTGCTTTTGGGACCCTTCTAGACTTCGCCTTATGGATCTTTTCATCTGACCATTCATCTGAATCATTCGTCATATCCTTTATTAACACAAAAAAACTAGTAAATGTGTTTCCCAGAGTTCTGTGAGCCATATGAACAAATCATTGAAACCGAGGAGGGGATTATGAGAACCCTGATTTTATAGCTGGTAGGTCACAAGCACAGGTCACAAGCTGAAGTTGTCATCTGAAGTGGGGGAGTGTCTTGTGGGATTGAGCCCCTAACATATGGGGTCTGCACTGCTTCCAGTTAGTGTCAGAATTGAGTTTAATTGAAGAATACCCAACTGATGTTGCAGAATTGCTTGGTTTGTGGAGTTTCCCCACATACATTTTGGTAGATACAAATGTATTGTGTTGAGAGTAGAGTAAGAAAAAAATAGTTTGCTTTTCCTAACATACACAGATCTTCAAAAGTGTCTTGAACACGCTGGCCCTACACCTAATAACTCATGCCACTCTCTTGACAGAATCCTAGGCCTACTTGGAAACTTGGGTGTCTGCTTGGGTATCTGCCCTGCTGTCCATTTTGCATGTGTGCCCTGCCCCTTTCATGTGAAGCATAAGTCTCTATGAGGCTGCATTTTCATCTCTCATCTTTTCCCTTGATGGGGGCGGGGCATTACTGTCCCTCATACCTAGTTACTTGGGATCTTTCCTTCTATGCTATTTACCATAGGCCTTGTTTTTGTAAAACCCAGAATTTCAGTGCTGTGATATATCACATTAGGACAAAACGTTTGTTCCTCTTTCTATAATGGAAAAAGGACAGAATCATTGGAGCATTACACCAGGGCACTGATATTTAGAAAATGCCTCAATATTCTATAATAGTCTCAAAAACTTCTCCTCTGCATACACTAGTTACACATGTATGTGGAGAGCAATGCAAAAACAAGGAACTTGTAACTTATACGCCAAGAGCACGTGAAATAAGAAGCTGCCCCTGGTCAATCGTGCCCCACCATGAATCACAAAGTTCATGTTTTCTACAAAATATCGAATATGGCTCTGCTGGTTAAAACAATGTATCCCCTGCCTTTCCAAAGGATTTCCTAATTACGTAGTAATTATCCTTTCCCCAGAAAGAGTTGGCAGAATATTTCTGTTCTCTCCAGTCCTCTCACCTGGCATAGACCTAATGAACAGGAAAATGGAGGAAAACCACCAGTTCCTGCTCAAAAGGTTACCTAGCAACTAACATCTTTCTGAATCACTTGGAGTGGCCTAAGATGGCCAGTGAGAACATAATTACTCTTATTTTTAAGAGTAATTGTAATTTTCAAGAGAAGTGCTTTTTCCTCTAAAACAGATTTTTTGTGAATTTATTTTAAAGAATACTCAGATGCAGAAATTTCAAATCTTTTAATAGAGGAAAAGACATTAAATTCTAGAGTATCCAAAACTGAACATATTTACCTGTCCTTGTTCGTACAAACATATCAATAAGATAGATTATATCTGATATGTAATCCAAAACAAGCCAGTATCCTAGGTAATCAGATTGAAGTTCATCAAAACATGCTCTGTAAAAGAAAAACTTATATAAATAAAGTGAAGTAGAAATTAACTGAAGTAAATTTTGTCCATTTATAATTTGAGAAGTCTAATACGCTGAGGCTTAGGAGGGATTCTTAGAATGTATTTGATCAGTCATGGCTTTCCCAAATCTTTCCTTGAGTAGTTCAAATATTTTTCTCATATTTTTGAACTCCAACATTCTTCTCATTAACCCTAGTCAGTAAAAATATCAAATAAGAATAAATGACCTCAAGTTAAAGTCAAGATACATCAGATGAAATACAGTGATCACCAATTTATGTTCTCTCTCTGAATACAAAATGCTTAAGGAAATCATGCTTGGTTGTGGATGGCTGAGATATCTATCGTCTGAAGACACTAGTCCCTTGATAGGTTTCCAATATATATATTTCTCCTAATCTTCTAAATACATGATAGAGCAATCAGAAGTTTAAAAGTACCCCCCACTTGCCATCCCCATACTGAAGGTCCAAGTATATTGAGAACCAAAGCACCTTCTCCTGGTCTCAGGAAAACACATTGAGAATAATTCAGACTCCCTTTACAACCTGTGGTAGGGAAGGTGTGTCCTGAAGAGCTCTAGGTCAAATTGTTTAGTCAGTAAATGTGGACATTAGAAGTAGACTGAGATTCACAATATATATATATATATATATATATATATATATATATATATATAAACACCTTGCAATAAGCATGGTCCAGTTGTACATCACAGGTAAGGAGATGCAAAGCAGCCAGTTGTAATATGAGTTTCCTGAGGGATCAATAATCTCAACTTCTTTCTTCTCCCTAGCAGCAAGTAGAAATAAAGAGGAAGGTTACCAAGAAACAAGAACATTTTTATTTACCATATCGAACGTGGTCACACCTACCTCCCACAATTAATGAAATAGGAGTAAGCTGAATAAGTTTACCCTGAAGTCAGAAGGTTAGCTTGGTAAGTGCACTAGGCATAAGAAACTGATTAGTGAGGGGTGGATAGATAAACTACCAGTATTATATTAAACCATATATTCAATTTTATTAAGGCCCTGGTTTTAATGTAATGCTGCAGTCACTTCTATACCCCATCCCCTAAGAGGGAAGAGCAGCATAGATTACAGAAAACCACAGATGTTCCACAGACTCGTTGGGAAGTTTATGGGTGGTAGAAGAATAGTGAATTTGCCACCCCTTCTCAATCACGTAACAAAGTGACCAGAAACACATTGTGTGAGGGGAACAAAGACTCCTGACTTCTTTCTCATCTGTAAAGAAAGAATAATCTAACACAACCTAATACAAAGGCCTTATTCACCAGCATGGAGGAAGATTCTTTTTTTTATTTTAAATATTTCTTTTTAGATGTTGATGGACCTTTATTTTATTCATTTATTTATATGTGGCGCTGAGAATCAAACCCAGGGCTTCACACATGCTAGGCAAGTGCTCTACCACCAAGCCACAACTCCAGCCCCAAGGAGGAAGATTCTTTAAGAGTGGTGATAAAGGGCAAGAAGAAGGCAGGAAGGAAACATATGGTGAAATGGACACTATTTTTGAATGTTCTGGTCCAAGCCTGTATTTTTTAAAAATTTTTTTTAGTTGTACATGGACATGATACCTTTAATTAACTTATTTATTTTTATGTGGTGCTGAGGATCAAACCCAGGGCCTCGCTCATGCTAGATGAGCGCTCTACCACTGAGCCACAATCCCAGCCCTCATATTTTTTTTTATTCTGGTTTGTTATGTATGACAGCAGAATGCATTACAGTCCATATTACACATACAGAGCCCAGTTTTTCATATCTCTGATTGTACACAAAGTAGAGTTACAGGTTTCATGTCTTCATACACGTACTTAGGGTAATGATGCCCATTTCATTCCACTGTCTTTCCTACACCCATGCCCCCTCCCTTCTCCTCTCTCCCCTTTGCTTTATCTAGAGTTCATCTAATACACCCATGCTCCCCCCACAACCCCATTATAAATCAGCCTCCTTATATCAGAGAAAACATTCAGCATTTGGTTTTTTGGGATTGGCTAACTTCACTTATGATTATGTTCTCCAATTCCATCCATTTACCTGCAAATGCCATGATGTTATTCTCTTTTAAACAAGACTGTATTTTTAAGGACTTGTCTCCTTATACAAACCTCAACACCATCCTAAGCAGTCACAGGATGAAACCTTTGTTTAGTAAAGAATTCAAAGTAAGTTCATAAAACAATTTGTCTTTAATAGAAAGTAAAAAGAGCTTTCAAATGCCACTTGACCTTTGCCTTATGAAGTTTTAGCTTTCAACTGTTTGTTTTAGAAAGAATACAAGAAAGAGGCATGTGTTTTGATAGCATTTTTACTGCTCTCAAAAGTAGGCATGCTTTTGCAATAATCATTCTTTACTTTGGAGTATTTACCATACAGTATTTGTTACTCAAAAGCATTAATGAAATTATTAAATTCTTATTTCAGTTTGGTGATGTAAGATTCTAGGTAGCCAGTTCTCCTCGAACCTAAGTATTTCTCAGTGATAAGTTTATCTTCACCAATGCTTGTAGAAGACTTTTGCAGTTATCCATAATTGCAAAAAGTCTTGATGAGAAAACTAATAGTTTTCTAATTTTAGGGAACTTAGAAAAAATAGCTAATTTTACAGAACTTAGAAAAAAGTTTTAATTCACATTTGATAATTATTAATTTTAAATATTTATTTTTAAATATTTAGAGACACTTATTCTTTACACAGGGCTTCTTTATTATAAAGTTTCTTCTACTTTATATTATGGGAAATTATTCCTACATCTAAAACCCACAACAAATTCATTTCTAATTTCAATACAAATAAAAAAACTTACTCTTCTATTTTATCTTTGTTTTTCTCCTCTTTGTTTTTCTTCTCTTTTTTCTTTTCCTTCTTCTTTTTCTTCTCTGGCTCCTTTTTATTTTTATCATCAGACTTGCTGAAAGATTGAGTATATAGTATTAAAAAATGAAAATGTATGGGCCAAAATATATGGGGACATTTGTGCCAAAGTCTCACTTACCTCTTTTTCTCTTTTTTCTTTTTCTTTTTTTCTTTTGGTTCTCTAAAGAAGAAACAATACCTCTGTCACATAATCATATTTCACTCTGACTTTCATTCTGTTTTACTTTTCTATAAAGAAAATTCTCAGCCTTGCATTTAAAAATCTGCCCCAGTGTTCAGAAACTAGAAATTTAGTCTCTTAATGGAGATTTCTATAAAAAAAAGTGGACACTTACCCATATAATAAAATAAGCAAAAGTTCCCAGGTTAATTGATATGGAAAATTAAAGAAAATGGAAGGAATTAAAGGCAAAATTCCAAGAAGTCAACTTAAGAAACAGTAGTTCAAGAGAGTACACTTCCAAGGTATTGATTTATTTTAAAAATAATAATTTAGAATTTAAGCCTCTTGATAAAATTTGTATTCATCCTTAAATAAAAGCACAGAGAATTTTTAAAATATTTTTTTTAGTTGTCCATGGGCCTTTAATTAATTTATTTATTTATATGTGGTGCTGAGAATCAAACACAATGCCTCACACACACTAGGCAAGCACTCTACCACTGGGCCATGACCCCAGCCCCAAGCATAGAGAATTTTAAGAATTGCCACAAATTTTCTTTAGAAAAAATAATCCTAACTAAAGTAATTTTTCATGAATAGTCAGAAAGAGCTGGAGATATAGCTCAGTTGGCAGAGTGCTTGCCTCACATGCACAAGGCCCTGGGTTCAATCCCCAGCATCACACACACACACACACACACACACACACAAACTCTGCGTTAATCCATCCAAGTTGTAAGATTGGGCATCATGTGATTGAGTAGTGTATCTAAGATTAAGCATGAAACAGAGGGAAGAGGTAAACTGTCCATGCAGATGTTAAGAGATCAGATCCATGGGAAGCCAAGGATTGACCCATGGATTTTGTTGACCCCCCATGTCAATTACCATGGTTACATCATCACCTATGTCTAAGTTGCCACCTAGGGCCATATGGAGACTTCTTTTTTTTTTTTTCTTTTGGTGATTCTAGGGATTAGAACCCAGGGCCTTGTGCATGCAAGGCAAGCACTCTACCCAGTAAGCTATATCCCCAGCCCCATATGCAGAGTTCTTTAGAATCAACTGATGGAACATGGCCAATAAGTAGATCACTTGGCATGTGAATGAATGCAATATAAAAATAAGCTGTATCTATACTATAGCCTCACTTAGAGGTAGCCTTGAAACACAGTGGTAAGATTAATCTCCCCTGTGGCATATCTTCAAACAATACAGTCATTTACTTTTTTTTTTTTTGGTACCAGAGATTGGACTTAGTTTCACTAGACCACTGAGCCACATCCCCAGCCCTATTTTGTATTTTATTTAGAGACAGGGTCTCACTGAGTTGCTTAGTGCCTTGCTGTTGCTGAGGCTAGCTTTGAACTCGAGATCCTCCTACCTCAGCCTCCCAAGCCTCTGGGATTACAGGCATGTGCCACAGCACCTGGCTGCTTTTTAAAATTAATTAATTAATTTGTCCTAATTTGTTATACATGACAGCAGAATGCATTTTGATTTATAGTAAAAAAATGGAGCACAATTTTTCATTTCTTTGCTTGTATGGGTCATTCACTTTTGTATGGAAAAAATGATTTAGCTTAAGAATATGTGAGGATTTATGGGCAGTCACAAATGCCTTGACTGGTTGGTCAAGTACCTAGATGAAAAAAGATTGAAAGATCAAGGAAAATAGTTCTGGAGAAGAAGCAGAATAAATGGATTTATGAACACACGCACCAAGACTGAAAATCTTTGTATCCCTTTTTAATGTCCATCAAGTAGCAGGTACCACAGAAAAGGTACAAAACAAACAAGTAGACAGACTGATTCAGCCAGTTGATAAAGTCAACCTCTTGCATCAGCATTTTCAATGCTGGCAGAATGTGGATATAAATGGAGCCACAATGGTAGCAGAGATGGGTCCAGCATGTGGCTTCCCACTCACCAAGGTTGAATATCCAACCTGCCAGTTACAGAGGCCAGTGCTATAATTTTAATACAGCACTCTCCAAGATAACTACACTGGACCCTTGCCACTATGAAGGGACACCAAATATATAGATATAATACACACACACACACACACACACACACACACACACACACGGTTTGTTTTGCTTTGTTTATCACAAGCTTTAACCAGTGTCATTATTTCAATGGCTTAATCATGAGTTCAAAGTCAGCCTTAGCAACTTAGTAAGGCCCTAAGCAATTTAGCGAAATCCCTTCTCTAAATAAAATATATTTAAATAGGGGGGGGGGGCAGTAATCTGGGAATGTGGCTCAGTGGTTAAGTTGCCCTGGATTCAATCCTCAGTACCAAAAAAACCAAACAAACAAACTATGATCCACTTAAATAGAATATGGTGCCTCCACACAAAACTAATCAGTCAGGATCACTCCAGGTGAATTTGGGTTGGCACAAAATAATTACAGACAGAAAATACCTTTTTCTTTGGCCTTTTTCTCGATCTTAGGGATCTATTGAAAAGATAGAATACCACCTGAATTCTTTATTCTTAGGTAGAAGGGACACACAAAGAGAGGTTCCATGGAATGTTCTTTCCAAAAAAGGTCAGGGGTAGTATTACAAAGGAACAAGAAGGCAGCCCACTCCACTGGGTGATGCCTACTCCCAAAGCTTTGCTCCTCTGTTCAGTGAGGATGGGGATCCACCTGCTTCCTGGTCAGGGAAGCCAGTCTCCACATTTCCATCGCTCAGAGCTAGGGGGCACTCAGGTCCTATGTGGCAGCTCTGACAATACTGCATAACATTATTTTGGATCAGAGGATCTTCCTTACAGCAAAGGAAATGTGGCATTGAACGCTGAGTATGGATTCAGTGGTCCTATCATATGCTACCCCACTCAGAAGCTGATGATGTGATAGAGGTTTGGAGTGGCCTTTTAAGGGCAAAGCTGAAATGCCATCTTAGAGTTCAGACCCCAGGAAGGTGAGGTGACACTCTCTAAGATACTATATAGATGAAGGATCCATGGTCATTAGATGATGGCCTATGCTTATATAGAATACATGAGTCTAGGAATCAAGGAGTCTAAGTAAGGAGAGACAACATACTTTCCATTCCTGCAACTTTAGGCTCTGTGAGTCTAGAGGTCCTGGTTTCTTGGGGAGAGGGTGCAGGTGTCATGCCTCTCCCAGGCTACATGATTGAAGTTCCATTAAACATCAAGCTATCACTATTCCCAGCCACTTTGGATCCCTTATGCCAAGAATCCAATAGGCAAGGAAGAGTCACCATACTGCCAAGTCATTGATCTTGATCATCAGAAGTAGATAGTGCTGCTCGTGTACAATGAAGGAATGAAAAATATGTGTGGCACCCAAGTGATCCACTGTAGTATCTTTAAGCATTCTCCAGATTTGGTAGTAAGTGGACAAGTATAGTAGCCATGACCCAAGAAGGGCATCATGCCCAGCGGCTCAAATCCTTCAAGGATCAGTGTCTGTATTATTCCACCAGGTAATTCATGTATGGCAACAGAGGTTCTGACGAAAGCAGAAAGGACCCTAGAATGAATTGGAGGAGATGGGGAATTTTAGTCAAATCCTCAAAACCAGCTGCAGTTGTCAAGGACCTTAATGTATCCATTGACCTTCCTCTTAATAGCTTCCCCAGGAAAAAAGAACAACTAGAATCCTGGAGGAGATATGCCCAGATGAGTAAATTTTCTACACAAAGAAAAGTGGATCTGAGCCATGCACAGGGGGGCTGGCTGAATTCCATGGTTCACAGATTTCAGGTATTTATTCTTTGCCTTCCAAGACTATTGGTTGCTTATAGTTGACAGTTTTTCCTATCTTTTGGTTGGCTTTGGCTGAAGGAAACCACTATGCTCAATGTTATGCCCCCACTTCCTAGGGCCAGCCCTTATCCAATGACTGTACATGGGTAAAAGGCACAGTCCTTTAATC
Organism: Urocitellus parryii; assembly: GCF_045843805.1. NCBI lineage: Eukaryota > Metazoa > Chordata > Mammalia > Rodentia > Sciuridae > Urocitellus > Urocitellus parryii. The sequence goes on along the minus strand of NC_135540.1, from coordinate 107,781,713 downwards.
TAAACATGGGACAACTCTTAAAGGCCATCCATGCTCCAAAGCTCCTCATAGGATCACATTGTATATCAACTATTCTCTGAAATTCAGCTTCTTCCTCTGCCCAATTCTACCTCCCAACTCCCTTCCAGATATTGTCCCCCAAAGCGTTCCTAATAAACATCTGCACACAAACCTCCATCTAGATCGTCTTATAAGGAACTTACCTAAGTAAGATACATTGGTTCAGATTAGAAAGAATTAATCAGGTTTCATGTCCTTTTGTCAGCCACTCTACCCACAAAGGAGAGCATTTGAATGCATATGGTAGACAAGTGTTTTCTACATACATTCAAATAAATGAATAAATAAATAAATACTACTTTTAATATGATGTAAATAACACCAACAAAAACCTAAATAATAGAATACCATCACTGTTATTCTATTAGATGATTTGCTCTGTATCAGATTTAGATATACTAAATATCAGATTTACTGGTTTTCTTTAAGACAAACTTTGATTTTTCTATTGTAAATTACTTACTGTTCCTTATTGCTGCTGTTGTTGACATTGAAAAGTGCCATGGCACCAGGCAGGTATCGCTCCCTGGGAAACAAAATATACCATGAAATCATGATTGCCACCTGTATAATTTCCACTGTAAGCAAAAGGGTTTAAAGCACAAATATTTTTCAGTTTCTACTCACTATTAAAGATTTCCTAGATGATTTTTGAAAATATAGAGCCTCTGTGAAGCACATGCTTCCTAAATACCAGTGTTTCGAACAAGAGTGTTTAGTTAATGACTGTTGGTAAATGTTCATACCAAGCCTCTTCCTTTGCCTTCAGGTTAACTAAGTTTTATGTCACTAACTCCTAACAAATGATTTAAGATAAGTCAGGTAAGATAGGAAAAGGAGAAAACAAAATCAGTGGGAAAGCTGTGGGAAGGAAAAAAGCAAAGTAAGAGTAAATAATTTTCATAGAATGGGAACCCCTGATCCACAGCAATGCCTCCTTCCACACCCTCACAGCCACATGCTGCATCATGACTGTCTCAGGGGAAGAGTCTCAGGGGAAATGACCAACTGTGCATGTGTGACTTGGAATCCAATGTGCAGGCAGCGGCAGTTTTCCCATAGAGGGCAAGGATTAGAACTGAAGGAGCAAGTTACTCCAGAGATCCTGCATAGTATCTGGACACAGGAATGTTTGCCCAGCCCAATCTTTGAATGGAGTAGAAAACTTCTTGTCCAAATAACAGTTAAAACCATGTCCCGAGGGACCAGATCTACTGCTCACCTCTGTGATGGTTCTCCCATTCTGCATGAGTTGTTTTTAAAGGAGCCTCTTGCCTGGCATCTCTCATTCTCTGATTCTTCAGATATAGAGGCACTGTCATCATTGTCAGAAAGGGAGCTACAGCTCAACAGGAGGCAAAGATGTATTCAATTAGTTTTCAACCATGGAGGAGGAGCAACATTTCTCATAAGAGGGACACAGGCCTCACTTCTTTCTTTCCCTCTCAAACTAACACAATTTTAAATTAGATTGGGCTAAAAACTGCACAGAATACACAGTATTCTATAGAGCATATGTATAATACAGTAAAACTCATTTAATTAAGAAACCCTTTACTAGGACTTCCACATTCTTATTCAATACATTGGTTGATGTTGACATTTATCAAACAGAAAGTGAGATATCTGAGTTTTAAATCTTATTATATAGTTGTATGAACTGTCTTCATATTCCCTTCTTTCCATACACACAAAAAATTCAACCACATTTACACACACCTTCTGTTAGTTTATAGGTGACCACATTATACTTTTAAATCATATTAGTAACATTTCTACTCCATGTACTTTTTCACATTCATCTATGGCAATGTCATTGGTTTAAATTTGAAGTATTTCATGAGAAAAGTACCTGTCAATGACTAAAGAAATTTTGGTGTGTTTCTGAAAAATGTATCACAATATTATCTGTGTTCATTTGCTATACAAGTTATACTGTTTCAAAGTATACATAAATTAACAAAATTATATTATAAAATATAAGGTTATGAATTATAAAGTTAAATTGAAATTTAACCTAGGTAAATCAAAGAACAATGGCTGCTATGAGAAATACGTAAGAAAAGGTACAGATTTACCTGCATGCTCCATTTTCCATCCTTCTTATTTCCTTTTCAATATCTGGAACAATCACGTTGGGAATATTCACAAAGGAGTGCCATGTGTTGACAATGTTTGTCTTCATGGTTGATTAAATATCTGAGGGGAAAATAATTTAATAGTGGGAAGACTTTTTTATGTATATTATCAAAAGCTTGACTTTATCATTCTTTTTCAGGTTTGTGATGACATTCATTTACAATTATATAGAAGAATTGTTCTTTAAAAGAATACAGATGTGACTCAGCCCATTTATTGATTGGGTTATTTGGATTTTTCTGGTGTTAAGCTTTTTGAGTTCTTTGTATATCCTGGAGGTTGATGCCGTATCTGAGTTTCATGTGGTAAATATTTTCTATAATTCTGTAGGCTCTCTGTTCACATTACTGATTGTTTCCTTTGCTGAGAAGAAGATTTTTAGTTTGAATCTATCCCATTTACTGATTCTTGATTTTACTTCTTGTACTTTAGGAGTCCTATGGAAGTTAGATTCTAAGCCAACATAATGAAGATTTGGGCCTACTTTTTCTTCTATTAGGTGTAGGGTCTCTGGTCTAGTGCCAAAGTCTTTGATCTACTTTGAGTTGAGTTTCATGCTAGGTGAAAGATAGGGGTTTAATTTCATTTTGTTACATGTGGATTTCCAGTTTTCTCAGTACCATTTATTGAATAGGCTATGTTTTCTCCAGTGAATTTTTTTTGCGCCTTTGTCTAGTATGAGATAACTGTATGTAGGTGGGTTTGTCTCTGTATCTTCTATTCTGCCCTATTGGTCTATGCCTCTGTTTTGGTGCCAAAACCATGCCATTTTAGTTACTATGGCTCTTTAGTATAGTTTAAGGTCTGGTATTCTGATGCCTCATGCTTCATTCTTCTTGCTAAGGATAACTTTAGATATTCTGGGTCTCTTATTTTTCCAAATGAATTTTATGATTGCTTTTTATAGTTCTATAAAGAATATCATTGGGATTTTAATTGGAATTGCATTAAATTGTATAATGTTTTTGGTAATAGACATTTCACAGAAGAAGAAATATACTTGATCAACAAGTATATGAAAAAATGTTCAACATCTTTAGCAATTGGAGACATGCAAATCAAAACTACTCTAAGATTTCATCTCATTCCAGTCAGAATGGTAATTATCAAGAATTACAAACAACAGTAAAAGTTGACAAGGATGTGGGGGAAAATGTACACTCACACATCGCTGATGGGAAGGACATTTCTCAGAAAACTTGGAATGTAACCACCATTTGACCCAGTTACCCCACTCCACTCCTCAGTTTATACTCAAAGGACTTAAAATCAGCATATTACAATGATGCAGCCACATCAATGTTTATAGCAGCTCAACTCACAATAGCTATGCTATGGAACCAACCTATGTGCCCTTCAATAGATGAATGGATTAAAAACGTGTGATATATACACACACATACACACATACACACACACACACATACAAAAGAAATATTATTCAGCCTTAAAGAAGAATGAAATTGTGGCATTTGCCAGTAAATGGATGGGGCTGAGAATATCATGCAAAGTGAAATAAGCCCATCCCAAAGAACCAAAGGCTGAATGTTTTCTCTGACATGAGGTTGCTGATCCACAATAAGGCAGGGAGGGGGGGTGTGTGGTGGGGGTGCTGGGGAAGAATAGAGTTACTTTAGATTAGATAAGGAGTATAGAGGGGAGGGGGTATGGAGGTAGAAAAGATAGTAGAATAAATCAGACATTATTATACTATGTATGTATATAACTATATGACCAGTGGGATTCTACATCATGTACAACCAGAAGAATGAAAAATTATACTTCATTATATTTGATGTATCAAAGTGCGTTCTACTGTCATGTATAACTACTTACAACAAATAAAACAATTTAAAAAAAAGAACACAGACATAGTCTATCCCCTTAACTTCAATTGGCCAGTTTTTTTTTTTTTTTGGTGTACATTGTTTAATTCAAAAGTACCAGAGTCAGGTGTGATGGTGCCCACTTTTAATCCCAACGGCTGGAGAGACTGAGGCAGGAGGATCAAGAATTCAAAGCCAGCCTCAGCAATTTAGTGAGGCCCTAAGCAACTAGTCAAACCCTATCTCAAAATAAAAAATATTTATAAAACAGACTCAGGATGTGGCTCAGTGGTTAAGTGCCCCTGGGTCCAATCCCTGTACAAAAAAAAAAAAAAAGGTATCAGAGGATAGGGGTTTTATTCAAAAATTTGGATTTACCCCAGTTTTGAAATATTCAGGCAGGGTAGGTGTGGAGCAAAACTGTAGAGGTCCTACATGACACCAAGCTAATAAAGTAGGAAATAGCAAAATAAAATACCAAAGTGCACTTAATCAGCTGTGGATTCCTATGGCATTCAAGAAAAAGCATTCACTAGCATTCTGGGTGCTGAAGGCAAGGCCTCCAATTCATGTTGTATTGGATCTAGCAGAAGTTGGGTGGCTTTAAGCCCAGTTGACAGGAAATGGCTTTCTGATCCTTGGCTCACAGTTAAGGTGATTCATTCATGAATAAAGAATTCTACTGAGCTTCCACACTACCCACCTTCCAGAATGTGAGAGAGAAAGAAACTCCCCTGTGGGGCCCCATTCTGGGATGTTATTCTGGAATCGTGCTTGGGGTTTAGTCTAGAATATAACAGGGTTGGGACAATAAATACCATAATTTACTGTAGATGAAAAGAAATTTAGTTTTGGATGGACCCAATACCTTTATTTATTTATATATGGTGCTGAGGATTGAACCCAGGGCTTCACACATGCTAGGCAAGTGCTCTACCACTGAGCCACAACCCCAGCCCATTATTGCAAATTTTTACATTTGTCTAATCTTTCAAGACAATGAAAGTATTGTCTCCTTAAATGTACTCATGGATCTTTTATTAAAAGAGTAAAAATAACTGCTGTGAGTGCCCCACTTCACAAGTACTAAAAGACATTTAAAGAAAGGCAAGGTTAAAAGTGATGCGGAACACTCTTATGCTATTTTAGGGATCTCCTATTAGACGCAGAACTGATCTCACTAGATGCAAAGAGTGTGGAGGTTTCTAACAATCCAGGAGCCTTAATGAGCCTTGTCCACTCCTCTACGCTGCAAGAACTTGATAGTGTATCAGGCAGATCTGTTTATCATTGTGTTTATGCTGGTCCCTTAACCCAGAATTCTACACCCTTTTTCATTTTCAAAGGAAAATCCTATTGGTCTTTCAAACATCAGTTCACATATGACCTCTGTGAAGACTTTAGTAATTACTCCAGCTTAGGAAGAATTCATCACATCCTCCTTTTTGTTCCCATAGTTATTTATATCTGCCTCTTTACACTCTGGCTGATATATAGGTACTGACATGTCTGGCTCCCTGGTTAAGTTGTGAACTCTTTGAAAAAGTTCACGGGAGAGCTGCTGTATACCATATTTAGCACATACTTAAGTTCTTTAAAATATTAAAATGTATTACTGTACCAAGATCTGCTACATTTTCTACCTGGTAGAAAATGAAGGACCTATACTGAGGCCAAAGCTCACAGACAGAGCCTCTAGACTGGCTGTGACATCAAGTAGAAACCTGTACACTGGGTAAAAGAGATTTGAGTTTCAGTCTACATCGTTTCCAGCTTTAGAGTGGGTCTAGCACAGCTCTGCAAGACCGTGCAAGCCTATGTGGCTGTGAGACTCAGAGGTGACCCAGTGTCAGTCTTAGTGACCAAGAGACTGTGTCTATCATTGGTCTCCTAACCTCAAGCAGTACAACTATCACCAGGCCAGTGCTCACAGATGTGGCTCTCTCTAAATACCCTGATACCAAACAGAGTCTGTGGCCCCCCAGTGGGATGGATTCATGTTTTGGTCTTCATCACTGCCAGGTGCTGCCTGGGACTCAGTGCACCCCTGATTTGGTGCAGGTCCTTGTGACTGTAAGACTTGAGCATGACCCAGCTTAGCATCAATCTAAGAGGCCTTCACAAGCACTACCCAAACTTGAACATATTATATAGTACAAAGACCCCATTTACAGGTGGGATACAGCCCTAGAACTTAGTGTTGAGCTGGTGAAACCTAACACCGAGTAGAAATTCTATCAGTCCCCATCTTCAAGCCTACATGTGGATGGAGCCTATGGAATACCTCTAGTGCCAAGGGAAGACAGATGGATCCAGTCTATCAGACTTCTATTACAGAGAGCATGACTTGTGGCTGGTAGCAACAATCTTGGGTTACAAATGTACCTCAATAATAGACATCCTATGCAGTGTAGGCATAGGATATCTATTATGGGTAAGCTTTAGGCTTCAGGTGTGACAGGGCCTTGTGATATTGGTAGTCACAGGAATGACACAGGAACCAAATGTTGTCCAGCCACAGTGACTTCCCATAGCTGGGCAAAATCCCACAGTGCCTGATCACAGGCCAGGAACTATGGTAAATCATATGGGTTTATTTTAGTCCCAAGAAGAGGTTTGTGGGGACACTCTTTCTAGATACTCTGTTGGTTCTTTCTGAACATAACAACAATGTATGTGGGGACAAACCTGAAATAGTGACCACACACCAATGGCAGACTCCAAAAAAATCTGGATCTGAACAACAAAGCAGTGCTGAAATATAGAAGTGACTACAAGGTCAGAGAATATAAGCAGTTGCTCAGAATTTCTGGAAAGACAGGCATAAAATCAGATCAGGAAGACAGGAATAAATGCTTAACCCTTCAATACCTAGATGACATTGCATGTCAACAAGTATCAAGAGCTTTCTGGAAAATGTGACCTTGCTCTTAAGGTATCAGAAACTCTCAGGCAGAGAACTTAAAACAGCTGTTTTAAGAAAATTCAATGATCTTGAAGAAAACACAGATAATTATTTTAATACTCCAACAGAGAAAGTTAGCAAGAAGATAGAAGTGATCTTTAAAAATAAAACAAATTCTTGTAAATTGAAAAAAAGGAATTAAGAAGTATGAGGAAATTTTATGGGAACTTTGAGACAGAATTAAAAGAGAAACTATTTGGGTTATTGAGGTTCAAGAAAGACGAGATTGCCAAAGGTGTAGAAAGTTTATTCAAAGAAACAAGAGCAGAAAACTTCCCCAAACCAAGAAAAGAATACAAATATCCAGGCACAGAAAAGCCAAAGACCACCAATCAGATTTAACTCAATAAAGTCTCCCCCAAAATATTTTGTAATCAAGCTCTCAAATGTGATAAAGAGAAGATTCACAGACTATGAGATAAAAGAAACAGAAAATATATAGGCATGTTCCAGTTTGCCTGACACCAGAATTCTCAGCAGAAACTGTATAGACCAGGAGAGAGTGGCATGAGATTTTCACAGTACTGAAGGAATATAAAGCTGTCAGTCTAGAATATTGTACCCAGAAAAATATTCTTTGGAAATGAGGAAGAAACAAAGATATTCCCAATCAAAAGCTGTCAGAATATACCTTCACCAGACCTACTCTACAGTGTTAAAGGAAATTCTTCAAACTGAAAGAGAGAAAGACAGAAATGACTAAGAAGAATATATGGAATCATATAAATACTCACTTGTAGGAACAATTATACAAACAAATTCAGAATGCTCTAATATTGTGGGTATGGCACATAAACTAGTCATGTCTTTGATATACAGACTAAAATCAATCAAAAATAATAAATACATTAATATGTTAAGAGATAGGCAATATTGAAAGATATAAAATAGGATATAAAAAATTCAAAATGTAGGGTGCAAGTGTAGAGTTTTCACATCATTATATATATTGTCTCTTGATCTTGTGTGTGTGTGTGTGTGTGTGTGTGTGTGTTCCTGAAGATTAGAATCCAGGGCCTCTTCATGTAGGCATGTGCTCTACCACTGAACTAACATCCATAGCCCTTTTTATTTTTAATTTAAGACTGCATGTCACTTAGTCATTCAGGCTGTTTTGGAATTTGAGATCTCCCTGCCTCAGCCTCCTGAATAGCTGGAATTACAAGCATGTACCATGATCCCCAGATTGTTTCTTTATGATCATGTTAAGTCGCTATCATTTCAAAATGGCTCATGATAATCAAAAGATGTTTTTTGTAAAATTCATAGCAACCACAAAGCAAAAGTCTGTAATAGACAAACTAAAAACAATCAGCAAGGAATTGAAACACACTAATAGAGTAAATCCTTTAACCATGAAGAAAGATTGTAACAGAGAAAAAAGAAAGATACTAAAACAAAAATTTAAAAATAAGTTACATAATATCTCTTAAGACTTTAACCTATCAATAATTACTTCAAATGTAAATGAATTAAATTTTCCAATTAAAAGACATCACATCAAGTAAATTAAAAAATAAAACAAGACCCAACCATATGCTGCTTACAAGAAAAACGCTTTCCCTATAAGGACACATAGACTGAAATTGAAGGATAGAATAAGATATTCCATGCAAATGAAATCTAAAAGGAAGCAGGGATAGCCAACCTCATATAAGATAAAATAGACAAATATAAGCAAAAATAGACAAAGGGATTACATAAAATCGAAAAAGCTTCTGCATAGGAAAGGAAACCATCCAAAGAGGGAAGAACTCAGCTACAGAATGGGAGAAATATTTGCAAACTATATATTTGATAAGGGGCTGATATCCAGAATACACAAGGAACTCCAAAAACACAATAGCAAAATATAATAGTAATAATAGTAGTGGTAGTAGCAGTAGTAGTAGTAGTAGTAGTAGTAGCAGTAGTAGCAGTAGTAGTAGTGATAATCCAGTTCAAAATGGGCAACTAAAAAAATGTAGCTGGGCATGGTGGTGCACCCCTGTAATCCCAGCAACTTGGGAGGCTAAGGCAAGAGGATCCCAGGTTTGAGATCAGCCTCAGCAACTTATCAAGACCCTAAGCAACTTGGTGAGACCCTCTCTCAAAATGGAAAGTTTTTTAAAAGAGTTGGGGATGTGGCTCAATGGTAAAGTGCCCCTGAATTCAATCCCCAGTCCAAATAAATAAAAACAATAGATCTAAATAGATGTATTTCAAAAGATATACAAATGGCCAACAGGTACATGAAAAAATGCTCAATACCACAAATTATTATCAGGGAAATACAAATCAAAACTACACAGAGATATCCCCTCAATCCAATAAGAATGGATATTTTCAAAAAAACTAAATATAACACACATGCTGGCAAGAATGTAGAAAAAGGGAACCCCTGAACACTATTGGTGGGAGTGTAATGGCACAGCCACTGTGAAAAATACTATGGAATTTTCCCCAAAAAATTAAAAAAGAACTACCAGCCATACCATTCCTGGGTATATGTCCAAAGGAAATAAAATCACTATGGGAGAGACCTCTCCATTCCTGTGTTCACTGAAGTACTATTCACAATAGCCAAGAAATAAAAGCAACCTGAGTGTCCATCAACTTAAGAATGGATAAAGAAAATGTGAATATACACAAGGGCATACCATTCACTGTCCAGGCACATACACACATACACACACAAAAAAAATCTGTCATTTCATTCTAACATGAATGGAACTGGAAATCATTGCTGTATTAAGGGAAATAGGCAGGTACACAAAGGCAAGTACCACATGATCTCATGCATATGTGGAATATAGAAAAGTTGATCTCATGAAAGTTAAGAGTATAATGGTGGTTACCAGAGGTCGGGGAGAGTGGTAGCAGAAGAGCCATGTGGAGAACATTGATCAGTAGTACAACTTACAGTTGGATAAGCATATTCTGGTGAGTTCTTGCACAGTAAGGTAACTATGGATAACAACAAAGTACTGCACATTTTAAAAATCCAGAAGGAAGGATTTGGAAAGTTTTCACCATAAGCAAATGATACATATTTTAGTGCTCATTACACAATTTATCTGTGTATTAAAACATTACATGGGGCAGATCCAACATGGCGGCCGGCGAGCAGGCAGCATTTTCTATACCTCCGCAGTAACGGGATCAGAGAGACACATAAATACACTTGCATGGGACCTGCTGAGGAACTTCTAACAATATTCCACTGAAAGGAGACCTGCCGATAACTAGTAAGTCTGTGTGAGGGGTCAGTTTGTCCCAGGCGAGTGAATCTCGGCAACGCGGAGCAGGGACACAATCCCGCCGGCTGCCGCTGAACTGCAGCGAACATATGAACGTACTGGGCCCCGCAGGCCTGAGTCTGTGAACTGACTCTAGGGGCTTGGCGCTAGGAACAACACTCCCACCACCCCACCCCACCCCCAGCCGGTTCGGAGCAACGCAGATCAGGGACAAAATCCCGCTGGCCACGGAGGCGGCCGGACTGGGCACCGCAGGCCTGAGTCTGTGAAATGCCTCTAGCGGTTTGGCACTAGGACATTGGCAGCGCTTAGTGCTGAGTTCCAGCTTTGAGACAGAGGAGAGAAGCGCTCCAGTTTGGTTCCAGACACCGGTCGGACCACAGAGGAGGACAGCAGCCGCCATTTCGGAGAGATGATGTAATCATCCCCATGTTCAACTGATCTCAGCTCATTCAGCTACGGAACAGGTGATTTCAGGCTGGTATTTGCCTGCGTCTAGCAGAAAGATTTCTTGCTCAGGCTAGGGACTGGGGATCTTGTGGAGAATACTCCTAGAGGCTCGTGCCTGGCAAGGCGTGCGCCGGGCACTGAGTAGCTGGATTCTGGTTCCCGGGGCTAACCTGGCCCAGGTCTGAGGAAACTGCGGAGACTGCCGGTGGAGGCCAGCTCCAAGTGGAGCGTGCGCTGAGCTTGGGGCGACTGGGTTCTGACTCCCGGAACAGTTTTGGCCTGGGGCTGGGGAACCCGTGGGGGTCGCTCGCTGGAGCCAGCTCCCAGCGGAGAGTGTATCGGGATCCAAGAGGCGGGGTTCTGGCTACCGAAGCTGCTTCGGCCCAAGGCTAGGGAACCAGCGGTGACTGCTTCTCAGTCAGGCTCCTGCTGGGTGCTGTGGGGCAGAGTGGAGCTTCCACCTGCGCCCAGAGCAGGCCAAGTGACCCGCCGGCGTGGTATCATGACACACCAAAGGCAGCTGGGGCTGAAGAGAGTAGCCGCCCACGCCTAGAATAGGACCAGCGACCCCACGGCGCGGTAGCCAAGTAACCTCATTTGGAGTAGGGGCTGTGCAGAGCTGCCATCTGAGCAAGCAGGGCAGGCAGAACTGCAGCCCACTGGCAAGACAGACCAGGTAGCTTGCCAGCGTGGTGAACACGTAACACCGAGGCAGTTGCGTCACACTGGTTGGAGTGGGGGTGGAGCAGGGTTGCCGCCCGGGTCCAGAGGGGGCCCAGCGACCCGTTGGAGACGTAGTCAGGTACCCCCATTGGGAGTGGGGACTGTGCAGAACTGCGACCCACTGGCCTAGAGGCCTGCCAGCATGGTAGACACGTCACACCAATTGGAGTGGGGACCCAGCAGAGCCGCCACCCACATCCAGATCAGGACCAACGACCCCAGGGCGTGGTAGTTATGTTACCACAATTGGAGTGGGGGCAGAGCAGAGCCGCCACCCGTGCCCGCAGGGGGGGCAGACCTGCGACCGATCAGCGTGGTAGACAGACCACCCTAATTAGAGGAGGAGCACAGCCACTACCTGCCCTTCAGGGGAGGCTTCCCAACTATACAAGAGCAATATAAATGAATAGGGGGTAAATTTCAAAAACACAACAGTTGCACCAAGCAGAAAGAAACACGAGCAGTATGAAAAGACAAGGAAAGAAAGGATCACAAGCAATGCAGGTCAACTCAACTTTAGAAGAGGTAATAGCTGCAACAGATGGAATGTCAGATAAAGAGTTCAGGATATATATGCTTCAGATGATCTGGAGTCTCAAGGAAGACATGAGACAGCAAAATCAGACAATGAAAGATCACATTGACAAACAGATCCAGGAAGTAAAAGATCAATTTCACAGGGAGATAGAGGTAATAAAAAACAAACAAATAGAAATCCTAGAAATGCAGGAAACAATAAACCAACTTAAAAACTCAATTGAGAATACTACCAGCAGAGTAGATCATTTAGAAGAGAGAACATCAGACAATGAAGACAAAGTATTTCAACTGGAAAAGAACATAGACAGCTCAGCAAGTCTGCTAAGAAACCATGAGGAGAACATCCAAGAATTATGGGACAATATTAAAAGACCAAATTTAAGAGTCATTGGGATACAGGAAGGCACAGAGCTCCATACCAAAGGAATAAATAGTCTATTCAGTGAAATAATACGAGAAAACTTCCCAGACTTGAAGAATGAGACAGAATCCCAAATCCTAGAAGCCTACAGGATGCCGAATGTGCAAAATCATAAGAGATCCACACCTAGACACATTATAATGAAGATGTCTAACATACAGAATAAGGAGAGAATTTTAAAAGCTGCAAGAGAAAGAAAGCAGATTACATTTAGGGGTAAACCAATCAGGATAACAGCTGATCTCTCAATACAGACTCTGAAAGCTAGAAGATCCTGGAATAACATATTTCAAACACTGAAAGAAAATGGGTTCCAACAAAGAATCGTGTATCTGGCGAAATTAAGCTTCAGGATAGAAGATGAAATTAAAACCTTCCACGATAAACAAAAGTTAAAAGAATTCGCAGCTAGAAAACCATCTCTTCAAAAAATCCTTGGCAAAACATTACAGGAAGAGGAAATGGAAAATAACATTGAAAACCAACAATGGGAGGTAGGACAGTAAAGGGGGGAAAGCAGTCAAAGAGGATAACAAGTCAGGTTTAGTAACATCAATAAACAAATATGACTAGAAGAACAAACCATATCTCAATAATAACCCTAAATGTTAATGGCTTAAACTCACCAATTAAGAGATACAGGCTAGTAGAATGGATCACAAAACAAGACCCAACAATATGCTGCCTACAGGAGATGCATCTGATAGGAAAAGATATTCATAGACTGAAGGTGAAAGGCTGGGAAAAATCATACCACTCATATGGACTGCGGAAACAAGCAGGAATGTCCATACTCATATCTAATAAAATAGATTTCAAGCCAAAGTTAATCAAAAGGGATAAAGAAGGACACTTCATACTGCTCAAGGGAACCATACACCAACAAGACATAACAATCATAAATATACATGCCCCAAACAACGGTGCTGCTATGTTCATCAAGCAAACTCTTCTCAAGTTCAAGAGTCTAATAGACCACCATACAATAATCATGGGAGACTTCAATACACCCCTCTCACCACTGGACAGATCTTCCAAACAAAAGTTAAATAAGGAAACTATAGAACTCAATAACACAATTAATAACCTAGACTTAATTGACATATATAGACTATACCACCCAACATCAAGTAGTTACACTTTTTTCTCAGCAGCACATGGAACCTTTTCAAAAATAGACCATATATTATGTCACAGGGCAACTCTTAGACAATATAAAGGGGTAGAGATAATACCATGCATCTTATCTGATCATAATGGAATGAAACTGAAAATCAATGATAAAAGAAGGAAGGAAAAATCAAGCATCACCTGGAGAATGAACAATAGGTTGCTAAATGATCAATGGGTTTTAGAAGACATCAAGGAGGAAATTAAAAACTTCCTAGAGTTAAATGAAAACACAGACACAACATATCGGAATCTATGGGACACATTGAAAGCAGTTCTAAGAGGAAAATTCATTGCTTGGAGTTCATTCCTCAAAAAAAGAAAAAGCCAACAAATAAATGATCTCATACTTCATCTCAAAATCCTAGAAAAAGAAGAGCAAAACAACAGCAAAAGAAGTAGAAGGCAAGAAATAATTAAAATCAGAGCTGAAATTAATGAAATTGAAACAAAAGAAACAATTGAAAAAATTGACAAAACTAAAAGTTGGTTCTTTGAAAAAATAAATAAAATTGACAGACCCTTAGCCATGCTAACGAAGAGAAGAAGAGAGAGAACCCAAATTACTAGCATATGGGATGAAAAAGGCAATATCACAACAGACACTTCAGAAATACAGATGATAATCAGAAATTATTTTGAATCCTTATACTCCAATAAAATAGAAGATAGTGAAGGCATAGATAAATTCCTTAAGTCTTATGATCTGCCCAGATTGAGTCAGGAGGATATAGACAACCTAAACAGACCAATAACAATAGAGGAAATAGAAGAAACCATCAAAAGATTATCAACTAAGAAAAGCCCAGGACCGGATGGGTCTACAGCAGAGTTTTACAAAACCTTTAAAGAGGAACTAACACCAATACTTTTCAAGCTATTTCAGGAAATAGAAAAAGAGGGAGAACTTCCAAATTCATTCTACGAGGCCAACATCACCCTGATTCCGAAACCAGACAAAGACACTTCAAAGAAAGAAAACTACAGACCAATATCTCTAATGAACCTTGACGCAAAAATCCTCAATAAAATTCTGGCGAATCGGATTCAAATACATATCAAAAAAATTATACACCATGATCAAGTAGGATTCATCCCTGGGATGCAAGGCTGGTTCAATATACGGAAATCAATAAATGTTATTCACCACATCAATAGACTTAAAAATAAGAACCATATGATCATCTCGATAGATGCAGAAAAAGCATTCGACAAAGTACAGCATCCCTTTATGTTCAAAACTCTAGAAAAATTAGGGATAACTGGATCATACCTCAACATTGTAAAAGCAATCTATGATAAGCCACAGGCCAGCATCATTCTGAATGGAGAAAAATTGAAGGCATTCCCTCTAAGATCTGGTACAAGACAGGGATGCCCTCTCTCACCACTTCTGTTCAACATAGTCCTCGAAACACTGGCCAGAGCAATTAGACAGAAGAAAGAAATTAAAGGCATAAAAATAGGAAAAGAAGAACTTAAATTATCACTGTTTTCAGATGATATGATTCTATACCTAGCAGACCCAAAAGGGTCTACAAAGAAGCTATTAGAGCTAATAAATGAATTCAGTAAAGTGGCAGGATATAAGATCAACACGCATAAATCAAAGGCATTCCTGTATATCAGGGACAAATCCTCTGAAATGGAAATGAGGACAACTACTCCATTTACAATATCCCCCCCAAAAATAAAATACTTGGGAATCAACCTAACAAAAGAGGTGAAAGATTTATACAATGAAAATTACAGGGGGCTGGGGATGTGGCTCAAGCGGTAGCGCCTTCGCCTGGCATGCGTGCTGCCCAGGTTCGATCTTCAGCACCACATACCAACAAAGATGTTGTGTCCGCCGAGAACTAAAAAATAAATATTAAAAAAAATTCTCTCTTTCTCTCTCTCTCTCTCTCTCCTCTCTCACTCTCTCTTTAAAAAAAAAAGAAAATTACAGAACCCTAAAGAAAGATATAGAAGAAGACCTTAGAAGATGGAAAAATATACCCTGCTCATGGATAGGCAGAACTAACATCATCAAAATGGCGATATTACCAAAAGTTCTCTATAAGTTCAATGCAATGCCAATCAAAATCCCAACAGCATTTCTTGTAGAAATAGATAAGAGAATCATGAAATTCATATGAAATAATAAAAGACCCAGAATAGCAAAAACAATGCTAAGCAGGAAGTGTGAATCAGGCGGTATAGCGATACCAGACTTCAAACTATACTACAGAGCAATAGTAACAAAAACAGCATGGTACTGGTACCAAAACAGGCGGGTGAACCAATGGTACAGAATAGAGGACACAGTAACCAATCCACAAAACTACAACTATCTTATATTTGATAAAGGGGCTAAAAGCATGCAATGGAGGAAGGATAGCATCTTCAACAAATGGTGCTGGGAAATCTGGAAATCCATTTGCATCAAAATGAATCTGAATCCCTATCTCTCGCCATGCACAAAAGTTAACTCAAAATGGATCAAGGAGCTTGATATTAAAGCAGAGACACGGCATCTGATAGAAGAAAAAGTTGGTTATGATCTACATACTGTGGGATCGGGCTCCAAATTCCTCAATAGGACACCCATAGCACAAGAGTTAACAACTAGAATCAACAAATGGGACTTACTCAAACTAAAAAGTTTTTTCTCAGCAAAAGAAACAATAAGAGAGATAAACAGGGAGCCTACATCCTGGGAACAAATCTTTACTCCACACACTTCAGATAGAGCCCTAATAACCAGAATATACAAAGAACTCAAAAAATTAGACAATAAGATAACAAATAACCCAATCAATAAATGGGCCAAGGACCTGAACAGACACTTCTCAGAGGAGGACATACAATCAATCAATAAGTACATGAAAAAATGCTCACCATCGCTAGCAGTCAGGGAAATGCAAATCAAAACTACCCTAAGATACCATCTCACTCCAGTAAGATTGGCAGCCATTAGGAAGTCAAACAACAATAAGTGCTGGAGAGGATGCGGGGAAAAGGGCACTCTTGTTCATTGCTGGTGGGACTGCAAATTGGTGCAGCCAATTTGGAAAGCAGTATGGAGATTTCTTGGAAAGCTGGGAATGGAACCACCATTTGACCCAGCTATTCCCCTTCTAGGTCTATTCCCAAAAGACCTAAAAAGAGCATGCTACAGGGACACTGATACATCGATGTTCATAGCAGCACAATTCACGATAGCAAGATTGTGGAATCAGCCTAGATGCCCTTCAATAGATGAATGGATAAAAAAAAATGTGGCATTTATACACAATGGAGTATTACTCTGCATTAAAAAATGACAAAATCATAGAATTTGGAGGGAAATGGATGGCATTAGAGCAGATTATGCTAAGTGAAGCTAGTCAATCTTTAAAAAACAAATACCAAATGACTCCTTTGATAAAAGGGGAGTAAACAAGGACAGGGTAGGGACGAAGAGCTTGAGAAGAAGATTTACATTAAACAGGGATGAGAGGTGGGAGGGAAAGGGAGTGAGAAGGGAAATCGAATGGAAATGGAAGGCGATCCTCAGGGTTATACAAAATGACATATAAGAGGAAAGGAGGGGTAAGACAAGATAATACAAATCGAAGAAATGATTTACAGTAGAAGGGGTAGAGAGAGAAAAGGGGAGGGGAGGGGAGGGGAGGGGGGATAGTAGAGAATAGGACAGACAGCAGAATGCATCAGACACGAGAAAGGCAATATGTCAATCAATGGAAGGGTAACTGATGTGATACAGCAATCTGTATATGGGGTAAAATTGGGAGTTCATAACCCACTTGAATCAAACTGTGAAATATGATGTATTAAGAACTATGTAATGTTTTGAACGACCAACAATAAAAAAATAAAAAAACATTACATGGGCCAGGTGTGGTGGTGCACACCTATAATCCCATCAGCTCAGGAGGCTGAGGCAGGAAGATTGCAAGCTCAAAGCCAGTCTCAGCAAAAGCAAGGTACTAAGCAACTCAGTGAGACCCTGCCTCTAAATAAAATACAAAATATGGCTGGGGATATGGATCAGTGGTTGAGTACTCCTGAGTTCAATCAATCCCCAGTATCCAAAAAAATAAACCAAAAATGCAAAAAAAAAAAAATTACATGGTACCTCATTGAGATGTATAATTATTATGCTTTTGTGTATCAGTTAATTTTTTTAATTTTTAAATTTTTCTTTGTAGTTGTACATGACAATAGAATGTATTTTGACATATCATACATATGTGGCATACCAGTTATTGTTTTTAAAAAATTAAATAGCCAATGGACACATGAAAATGTGCTTAATATTACAAGTCATCATTTTCATTTATAACCATAATTAAATACCATTTCATGTCAAGTACAATGGCTAAAATTTAAGACTGACAACACCAAATGATATAACACTGATGGGGGAGAAGTTGATACAATCTCTTTGGCAAAATGTTTGACTGTTGCCTACAAAAATAAACACACACCTGCTCTGCAAGACTCTACAACATTCCAGCTCTAGAAATCTGAAACATTTGATGGGTTATTACAGAAAAAAAGTCCCAAGCAACTATTACAACTTATAATAAAATAAGTTAGGTTTAACTTTGAAAAACAATTGGTAAAATTCATTATATTAATAAAAGATACAGAGAAACAGCATATGCTCATTTCAGCAGACATAGAAAATGAATTTGACAATATTCAACACTGCTTAAAATAGAAAGGCTTAGCAAACCAAGAATAGAAGGGAACTTCCCCAATCTGATAAAGAGCATGTGCCAAAAAACATAGAATTAACATTATGTTTTAATGATGAAAGACAGAACATTTGTCCCCTAAGATAAAAAAAAAAAAACGAATTAAAACAAATTTAAAAATTAAAAAAAAATAAATCAAGGCTATTCTAGAAATGTTCAACATTGTACTCTATGTCCTAACCCTTGCAATAAGGCCAAAAGGAGAAATAAAAGGCATTTTAATTGGAAAGAAAGAAGCTAAACTATCTTTATTTGCAGAGGACGTAATAGCATACATAGACAACCCTAAAGAATCTACAAAACATATTAGAACAAATAAATGAAATCAGCAAGATCATAGGATTTAAGGGCTGGGGTTGTAACTCAGTGATAGAGCTCTTGCCTAGCATGTGTGAGGCACTGAGTTCGATCCTCACTGACACATTAAAATTAATAAATTAAACAAAGTTTTAAAACAGTCATTGTAAAAATGAATTTTATTTCTAGACACCAGCAAAGAGCAATTGGAATATAAATGAAAATGAAACTCCAACAACTAATCACCATCTGTGCTCAATTAATTAATAAATTGCAAAGATTACCAGAGCAGGTAGGAGTGGGCAATGGATCTCAGAACAAAGAGAAAATGGGAAGCATGGGATCTTGTGGGAATTTGAGATAAAGCTTCCTGAAAAGACAAGGCTACAGCAATCTTGGGCAGAGTAAACAGTTATCCGAGCACATTATGATGTAGAACAGGATTCCAGGAAGTAGAGGAGGGTAAAAAGAAACTCACATGAAAGAACAAGGTGCTTCCAGCAACTGCTGCAGGTCAAATGGTGAAGAATAGTTTATGAGAATAAATGGCAAAGAGAGGGGTGGGAGGGAGAAGGTACAGGAATCAGGTCACTGAGTTGTTGAATGTTCTATTGTCCAAAAGAAGATGAGGACTGGAGGGCTGGAGGATTCTAAGTGTGACACTGACGTTTTCCAATGCTGTGAGAACCTGGAAACGGTAGCACAGGTATGTGACAGCCACCACTGGCAAGAAAGAGCCAGGGTAATAATTTGTAGGATCTCGTGGTATCGGTGGGATGCCAGTGATGTGACAGTGCACCACGGTGCTGTGACGCTGGGTTTTCTCTCACAGAGCTCAGTGGTTCACGTAAAAAGAACCAAAAACGTGGGTCTCTGATATAAGCCAAGATTGCACAATAATCTTGAGATTAAGGTGTAGAAGAACAAAGGAACAAAGGAGATTAGGAGGTTGTAAAACAATCATTTGTTCTAGGCTGCAGGGAAAAGAACAGATTAGCAAATTAAGTCAAGGAGACAAATATCTCAACATGGTTGAAGAACCAGTCTAGTAGGAAAAAAAAAAAGAGAGAGAGCTGGAAGCAGAGGAGCCTGTGGTCCGGAATGAGATGCAATAGTAGAGGTTATGATGGCGAAGGTGAAGCATCTCTGAGTCAGGTGCTCAGGTGGCCAGAGTGGAAAGGAAGAGAAAGTCACCAGAGTCGAAGAAGGAACAAACCTGTGATTCAAGGGACTCAGATGTCCCAGATGTGTCAGATTTCACAGCCATGGAGTTTTCCAAGAATGGCAGTGAGACCCAGGAGGAAGAGGAAGTCAGAGGAGCATGCACCAAATAATTTGATAAATGTGGAGACAGAAGCAAGCATCTCAATGGACATCCATGACAAGGAGTAGAAGAGAAACCTCAGTGGGAAAAGGTAAAGGTATAGTGAAGGATTTAGAGGTGGCAGTTGGAAGGCAGGAAAAATAAATCAGCCTCCCTAAGAGGATAAGGTTCTTCCCATAAGCATCATCAGAATCTTTCCAAACTCTGAGCGGTTCTTCAGACTTAAAGTGAAGCATTTTTGATTGCCTCAGAGAAGGCCTCTGGGAATTGTTAGTGACAGGAAGTTGAGAAAGGCCTTCTGGAATCTGCCTTCTGCCTCTACATTCACAGACCACAGGGACACGGAAAAGAGGGAAAGAACTGATTATCAAATACCTTAGAGGTTGGGTGTTACGTTAGGTACATGTTAGCACATTTAATCTGAGACAAGGGCCTCACAGTTTTGAAGCTCAGAGAAGTAAAGTGATTTGCTCATGATCATCTGATTTTATTGTAGAGCTGGTGTGCAGAAACAAACTGAAAAGTCCAAACCCTTTCCATGCAATGCAGAAAAGCATGGTAGAGGAACACTCACCAGCTGCCCCAGTGCTGCTTGCTAATCCCTGCTTCTTTCCTGTCAGTGTGGCAGCCTCCATGAAGGCAGAGGCCAGGCCTTTTGGACTCAGTCAAGTGCTTAAAATGCAGGGACATGTTTTTAACCTGCATGTCTTAGAACATCAGCTAAGCATTAAAGGGATGGTCTTGAGAGGTTTACCTTCTAATTTACCTTTTAGGATTCCCAAGCCATCCCCAAATAAAAACACTCTTTTAAAAAGTAGATTTGGTAAGTAAATGCAGACTTTAAGGATAAGTCTAGGCTCCTTCTTACTGGATGGCTGCTCCTAAATCCCAACTGTACAGAAATTCTGGATCTCTTACTGTCTTTAGGGAAAATACCAGAAAAGGTTTTTCATGGAATTTCACTAGATTGGGCTCTTTAAGGGAAGGAATAGATCTTGTTGAGTTTTTATTTTGTCCATTCTCTTAGCATTTAGCACAGTGCTTAGCACCTAGCAAGTACCCCATGAATTTTGTGGAAAAGGAAGGAAGGAAAGAATGGAGGGAGGGAGCAAAAGAGAGTGAGGGGGGAGAAGTAGGGGTGAAAGTGATGAGAGAGTGAACCCCAAACTGCTTTGTTACCTTCCCAACTCTTTATTGAAGCCTCCTTCCCCATCTCTTCTGCTTATTACTTTCTCCCAACTCATAAGATCCTGCTGTAGCAGGTCAGGACTGTAAGGACATTCAGTTCTGATGATTCTGTGGCCATTAGAGAGGTGCATGGACTTGGCCTTCACTTTTTTCTTTGATCAGTAGTAAGTTCAGGACCCCCAGATTATAATCCGTTCCTAAGCACTGGAGCTTTCTCTGTTCCAACATTTTTTTCCGTGTTCTTCTATGTGTAGTAGTGGCACCATATACTATATAGAAATTAGTGGCCTACACAGTTCATGTTCAGCATCCTGCTCTGCGGAGGAACAGGAAGCTCCTGCTTTTACCCAGCTTTTTCAGAGTTCAACCTTCACCTTTATGCAGGTATCTCCTAATTCCATATATTCGGCCTTCAACACTGTCCTTAGCTCCTCCACCACATTTCACTCATCCATTCATTCCAAATATTGTGCATACTTCCTACTATTCAACATCTTTAACTTCGTTTCTTAAGCATCTGTATAAGAGTCCTGTGTCCAATATGTCCAAAGTGACTTTCACTTCTTTTCTCATCAAACCAGCTGTTTTTCTGACTTTCCATCTCTGTTCACAGAATCTCTGTTTTCATTTAGAGGTAGTTATTTTTGACTCTCCTGATCATCCATCCTCCATGTCAAGTCATGGGTTCTCCTCTTGTAATCGCCTTGCTTTTATTCCCATCTTTTCATTTGAATTTCCACTAAATTTATTAGGTGCTTGTTATTGCTTGTCTTTGACTAAGCCTTTTAACTGGTCTATTCAACTCCAGTCTCATTCCCTCCAACTCATCAGGAAAATTACTCCCAAACTAACCTTCTTAAGGAGCATCTATTATCATTTTCCTGTTCTAGAATAGTCAAGATATCACCATTGCCTAGTGAATTAGCATCCTTTTTTTCTGCAACAGAGATCCAACTCTCCTTCCTCTTTCCCTCTTCCATTCTTCCTGAACTTTTAAAAATATTTTTTTTGTTTTACTAAAAATATATCCCATAGGATGAAATGCTATGCAGTCATTAAAAATAATAGAGCATATAGAGCATATATATATATATATATATATATGAACAGGTATTAAATATATCTCAGAAATATAGTATGCTATCATTTGTAAGGGGAAAGATCACATATTTGTGTGTGTGTGTGTGTGTGTGTGTGTGAAAGAGAGAGAGAGAGAGAGAGAGAGAGAGAGGGAGAGAGAGGGAGAGAGAGAGAGAAGGGAAGGGAATGGAGAGGGAGAGGGAGAGGAAAAGAGACAGAAAATCATTTCTGAAAATATGCAACCATCAGTGGTAATAGTGATTTTCTATCTCGGAGGGAGATGAAGCATAGGATTGGAAAACAGGAGTAGATGGGGGAATATTTTTCACTGTGTATCTTTTGTAGATTTTGAGTTTTGCATTTTGAATTACTTAATGGACATGTATAATAGCCCTCATTTCAAAATGCAAAATGCAAAACAGTTTAAAATTATATCATCCATATTTCTACCACCAGGAATTAGTAACAATTGACTTTTGTCAAATTGGCAGTCTTTGGAGATGTGAAAAAATAAAACTTTATGACTAAAGTTAAAGACTTTAACAAACAGTAACTCCTCAGGTCCGTCCTTGTCTTCTCTTTCTCTAGCTCCTTAGAAACAGCCTCGACTCTAAGTCTGTTGTGCATCCTTCCAGGTCATTCCTCATCCTTTTACCTACCTACATAAGCATCCATAACCAACATATAGTTTGCAGTACATATTTTAAAGTTTACAAAGCAGTATCTTGCTCTCTGCATACTTCTGAAACTTTTTTTTCCACTCAGAAGAATGTTTTGAAAACTATGTACATTAATAGGTATAGAGCTATCTCACTTTATAATATTGTTTGTTAATATTGTAGCCGGCAAGTACTCCATAATTTTTCTATTTCATTTCCCTTTCTATTAAAGAAAAATGGGTTGGGGGTTGGGAGTTTTTTTCCTTTGTTTGTTTGGTTTTTTGCTATTACATTTTCACACACACACTGATAGACTCTTAAAATTGTCAGTTTTAAAGTTTACTTCAATCCAAAGAGTGAAAACATTTTTGCACTATGATTTTGATTTACATTAATCAATAAAGCTAGATAAACTCATATTTATTACTTATTTGGATTTCTTTTTTAATATTTATTTTTTAGTCATAGATGGATACAATATCTTTATTTTTTTTGTGGTGCTGAGGATTAAACCCAGTGCTTCACACATGCTAGGTGAGCGGTCTGCCTCTGAACCATGACCCCAGCCCCTTGTATTTCTTTTGTGAATTACATATTTAGATTCTTGGTTCATTTTTTTTCAGTTGAATTATTTTATTCATTTAACATTTAATGCATATTTAATAAACACTTGCTAGATATCAGGCATGATTATTATCCCACAAGAAACTAAATACCACTAGTCTTCTGACTACTAATTGCACTTTCATTTTACATTTCTGAAGTAAGCATAAAATTGTGCCAACTATTTATGTCATTTATGTACTTTACTAATTTGTAACTGCCTTAAGTCATATAGCAATATACTCTTACTCACCAGTTTATAGCTTGTACAGCGATTTAACTCATATAACCTCATTTGATATCTAATCATCACCACAACTATGTAGTGATTCATATATATGTACATATTCATATATACGTATATATGTATACATACACACATATGTATATAAAGTAAAATTTGTGTAAAATCACCCAAACAGTGAATACTTCTGTATAAAATTGAAAACTAAATTGAGGATCCAGTTTGTAAGATTGGCATAGCACAAAGATTCTAAAGAATCACTTTTAAACAAAGATAGTTATATTATGCATCTCAGAACACTCATAACATCTAAATATTTGAAGATGACCAAAGATGTACTAAGATGATTCAATGTATGCAAAGTTTCCGGTATATTTGGGGTTTCTAGAATAGAATTCTGTGCAAATGTCCCTAAAGATTATTATAAACAATATATTTATTATTCATATATTATTTTATGTTGAATTTTAAAAATTCAATATGCATATTTTTTTAAAAAAACACTGTTCTCTTCTCCATTAGTTCAGTTTTTATAAAGAAGATATTCCACTCATCAGTACAATCAATAAAATTCAAATGTCATTTGAACAAAAAAAGTACAGAACACTAGGCACTAAATTATAAACAGTAGTAACTTCTGGAGAGAATAGAAATATACACCTCTGTATTGTTTGAATTTTATAGAATGAGCACATATTCATTTTATAATAAAAGGATACACTTCAATATTTTTTCTTTAAAGAATATTATTTAACAATGTGAAAAATGTTCACAATATATTGTTAAGCAGAAAAAGCATTTTGCTAAGCAATATTTATATTGTCATAGCATTCTACTTAAAAATTGTGTATATGTACACAGAAAGGATGATTGATGATTTTGCTTTTATCATAGCATTCATCTGTATTTTCTCCTACTTATTTTTTAATGAGGAAATGTGTATTTTTTAAGCAGGATTCTGTTTAACAGGAGAGATCATTTGTGTCAGCAACTTTGCACTAAAATATTTTCCATTGGTGGAAAGATACATGTTGGTGACATGGTACAGAATGTCAGACAGGAGGATTAAGTTCTGGAGATCTATTGTAGAACATGGTAAAATTTGATTAATCAGTCAATCCCATATTTCAGTCTTTGCCCAATCTCAGTATTTAAAGGTATAGCTAAGTTTGTTTCTTCATATTTAACAATGCTCAAGAAATTGTGTAACACTCTGAAACAGGCTTTGCCTGCTCTGCAACAGAGACGGCAACTGAAAACAGCAATCACCTGCTCAGCAAGGTCCTAATTTCTAGCTCCCAGCACTTCAGCCAATTGCTGTGAAACCTTGGAAGAAAGCTTTCTGAGCTTCAGTTTCCTCTTCTGTAAAGCAGAAACGAACATATCTTCCTGGTCTGCTGTAAAGAGTCTCTGTGGAGAGCT
The DNA here is from genome assembly GCF_045843805.1 of Urocitellus parryii. Classification (NCBI taxonomy): domain Eukaryota; kingdom Metazoa; phylum Chordata; class Mammalia; order Rodentia; family Sciuridae; genus Urocitellus; species Urocitellus parryii. The sequence continues at coordinate 107,756,615 of NC_135540.1, read as the reverse complement.
AATGAGATATATATAAAGATTTATTGAAAGCCATGAAGAGTTATACAAATGTTAGTACATACTATTATTATAGAATCTCCAAAATCAGAGAGAGAGAGAGAGAGAGAGAGAGAGAGAGAGAGAGAGAGAGAGAGAGGAGAGAGAGAAAAAAGCATCAACTTTTTTTTTTTTTACAGAGTCAAGACAGCTAACATGATTAAAATAATCTTTCTTTAACTCCTCCCATTGAACCACCACTTTGAGAAGTCAAAATTGACAAAGTACGTATTAAGAAAATAATGATTAGCTCCACAGGGTCTGAAGCCAGTTGTAATTCTCATGAAAAACAAAAACAGAGCTGACACCACACTGTTGTGATGTATGCCCACACAAACACAGGGACCTGTCAAGCTTGTTAAGTTAATTGTTCTCAGTGTAGGAAGAAATCCAAATTTTTCTTCTCTTCTACCAAGGAGATCATTATTATCATGATCATTATTGTCTTAACTATATAAGGAAAATTTATAAAGTATTCATCATACAATGAAAATCCTAATCAATCAAAAACAAATAAACAAAGCCATTAAGTAACCTAATCTGTCTTCCAATATGCCTTTTATTAGCCAGAACATTTTAAAAGAAGTCAAAGTGACATAGAAGATTGTTTTAAATGTCAGCACAATAGGAGAAAAATTTCTATTTTGCTCACTACCATAATCCAGTGTCTAGAATTATGAAGATGTAAATTTGTTAAATAAATATAAAGAATTGTTTATAATATAATTAGTATTATTATATTAATTTTATATATTTATGTATATTCTAGTGTTAGTCAGCTTTAATTACTATAACCTAAACCTATGACAATCAACTTATTAAAAAAAAGGTTTATTTTAGCTCATAGTTTCAGGTCAAGATCAGGTGGACCCATTCCTTTTTGGCCTCTGATGGTGCCAGATGGCAAAGGCAAAAAGTGTTTGGTGAGGCAAAACTACTCACTTCATTGCCAGAAATCAAAAGAGTATGAATTAGGGGCCAGGGTGCAACAACCCACTCCATAGGCACAGACCCCTGAACTAACATCCCTCTACTGAGCCCAACTCTTCAAGGTTCTACTACCTCCCCAAAATACCAGCCTGGAAATCAAGCCTTTAACACATGGGCCTTTGGGGACATTCAAGATCCAAACTATAGCATATATATAAATTATGGCCCTGGGGCATCACAAGATACTTCATCATCAAAGAAATTTTTCTCTAAAATTAGTATGTTAGTATGTCACTTGATAAGAGTAATAACAAAGACTTTGCACAATGTTAGGGGGCTTAATGTGTCATACTTCTTACTTCTTCACCTCTGTTGGGTCAAGAAGTATTCTGAATTCTGAAATTGATCATAAAAATGGTAAATTCAATTGAGCATGGTGGCACATGCCTGTAATTCCACCTACTCAGGAGGCAGAGGCAAGAGAACTGCAAGTTCAAGATCAGCCAGGACTACTTAGTGAGACCCTGTCTCAAAATAAAGAATAAAAAGGGTTAGGGATATAGCTCAGTGGTAGAGTTCTTACCTAGCATGTGCAAGGCCCTGGTTCAATCCCCAGTAATGGAAAAAAAAAAAAAGAATAAATTCAGATTAACCAAAAATTTCCTTTCCTTTTATATAAGGGTACCTCACTCTAATATCTATTCCACCATGAAATTGTTCCAGATATTCATGCTGATGACAGGTGTTTTGAAAGTCTGGCTCAAGGATTCATCTTTCATAAAATCTTTTATGATTTCACCATCCATTGTCTATAGTGCCTGAATTTTAATTTATTCCTTTGGCCCTACTATGGTTTAAATGTCTCCTGCAAAACTCATGTTAAAATTTAATTTCCATTGTTACAGTATTAAATGGTGGGACTTTTAAGAGGTGATTTATCCATGATGGCTTATTAATGAATTGATGCCAATATCAAAGGAGTGTTAGTTTTTGCAGGATATGATTCCTGATTTAAAAAAAAAATGAGTTCAGCTCACTTTTTTACTCTCTATCTCCAACATGCTCACTCACCTTCTGCCATGTTTTGATATAGCTTGTAGAACCTCATCAGATACTAACACTGTACTTTTGAATTTTCCAGCCTCCAGAATTATGAATCAAATAAACTTCTATTGTTTACAAATTATCCAGTCTGTGGTATTGCATTATAGCATCAGAAAATAGCCTAAGACAAGCTATAAGCATTTACTGACTGGTAAATGCTTGCATCTATGTTTAAAGGCATACATTCCATTTCCCCAACGTTCTGTAAACTTCTTCAGAGCAGGGAACTTATTTTGTTTCTCTTCTTTTATTACTGTCACACTTTTGGATGGTGATTCAAAAGGCAAGTAAATATCTAAAAGGCAAACACTTAGAAGCCAGCATGTGAGGTTTCCTGGACACTAATTCCACAGAGATTTTGCAGGTCACAGTGAGTCCAACATGTAGGATAACTTTTTCCTATTTCTCATAAGTTTATAACTTATCCTCAAAGGAGCACATTTAAAATAGCGTATTTTTACTGTGAATAATTTGTACACAACACCTAATCCAACCTGTACCTAATTAACATTTTTGCTTCTCCACATTTGTTGAGCATTTGCAATCACAACAACACCATGTAGGTTGCTGAGGTATAAAGGGAAGAAGACAAAGAAAAAGATAGAATGAGACAGACTTTCAGCCCTAGAAAAGCCAATAAAAGAAAACTGTAAGCAATAAAAGTCCAATATAATAATGTGTGTGCAGAGGCCAATCCTGTTAGCGTTGGGAGAATCACAAAGAGCTTCCCAAAGGAGGAGATTTGTAACTGGATCTTGAAGAATGAGTACAAGTTTGCTAGACAGTGGGGAAAATGAATTTTCCTGGCAGAGGAAATATCATGAAACAAAAGGTGAAGAATGAAAAAAAATAGCTGTTTCTAATGGCTGCTTTTTTTTTTTTATTTCTTTTTTAGTTTTCAGCGGACACAACATCTTTGTTTGTATGTGGGCTGCACGCATGCCAGGCGAGCGTGCTACCACTTGAGCCACATACCTAGCCCTCTAATGGCTGCTTTGATGAGCTAAATTGTATCCCCTCATAACTCATATATTGAAGCCCCAAACTCTACTACCTCACTAAGTATCTGTATTTGGAGATAGGCCTTTAAAGAGGTGATTACACTAAAATGAGGTCATGGGATGTGCCTAATCCAATCTGATAGGTGTCTTTTTAAATTTATTTTGTTTTTGGTACCAGAGATTGAACCCAGGGGTGTTTAATAAGCCACAACCCCTTTTTTCATTTTGATAGAGGCTCTCACTAAGTTCATTAGGGCCTTGCTAAATTGCTGAGGCTGGCCTCAAACTTTCAATCCTCCACTGGGATAACAGGTACACGCCACCATCCCCAGCATGATGGGTGCCTTTAAAAGATGAAATTCAGACATGCAAAGAGACAGGAGGGCATGCAGAGGAATGACCATGTGAAGACAGAGCGGAAAGATGGCCATCTGCAGGTCAAGAGAGAGACCTTAGAAGAAACTGAAACTGTTGACCCTTCAACCAAGGACTTCTGGCCTCCAGAACAGTGAGAAATATCTGTGTGTAAACTACCTTATCATCAGTCGATGGTGCAGTATATGCATATAACCTCCTTACATGCTCCCTTATGCTTTAAATTGTCTCCAGATTACTTATAATCCTAATACATTGTTAATGTTATGTAAATAGTTGTTGATGATAAGAAAAAAGTCTGTACATATTCAGTACAGATAATTATTTTTTAATTCTTTTATTCTGCAGCTGATTGGATTTGACTATTTTTTTATGACATTTCTAGTAGACCAACCAAGCTGGACTTGGGATGGACTGAGTGCTTCTGGTTCCTCCCCTGTACTCACAGAGGACAGAGAGCTTATCGTCAGTGCAGTGACCTTCATTTTATTATAATTCACTTATGTCAGTCTCTCTTCCACCAGACTTGAGACAGGCACCAGTGAGCTCCAGTTTTTCTGTCTTCAGCATCTTATATAGTGCTATACTCATAATAAGCAACAAAAATTTTCTGTTCATTCTTTTATTTATTTTATTGCACAAATATTACATGTGTGTCCAATTAAAAATATATATCTAGTCATCATCACTTTAACGACTGCATTTAAATGACTTTATTCCTATTTATTCTTATATTATAGAACAATATGTACATTTATTATTGACAGTTGCCTTTAGAATAATTTTATCAAGTTTCCAAGAAAATCCAAAATGTGCTTTAAAAGGAAATTTTATTAAATTTATGGGTTAATTTTGTGAAATCAACATGTTAACATATTAAATTTGTTATAAGGTATATCTTCTCACTTTTTAATAGCTTTTCAAAAATTTACTTTGTAATTTTCATTAAGTACACTATGCATATTTCTCATTAAATATACTCTATTCATTTAAATTTCTCATTTCTTTTTTTTTAAAGAGAGAGTGAGAGAGGAGAGAGAGAGATAGAGAGAAAGAATTTTTAATATTTATTTTTTAGTTCTCGGCGGACACAACATCTTTGTTGGTATGTGGTGCTGAGGATCGAACCCGGGCCACACGCATGCCAGGCGAGCGCGCTACCGCTTGAGCCACGTCCCCAGCCCATAAATTTCTCATTTCTCAGTAAGATCTGTTATTCCAGTGTCTAGTTACTGCTGGCCTATAGGAAAGCTATTAATTTATAAATTGATTTTGTAGCATATCATCTTACTGACTTTCTTATCAGTTATAATTTTTTTTAATTGATTCAATTGAGTTTTCTAAGTAGACAATCATCCACAGGTAAAGATAATTTTATCTTTTCAAGATATATATATATATCTTATAGAACAATGTTAAATAATAAATAATATAATGGCACTTCTTGTCTTCTTTTAGCATCTAGAATTCCTTCTATTTTTGCCCATTTCTTTCAGATAAATTTTCCTATTGTGTTAAGGAAGTTTTATTTTAATTTCTCATTTTATCAAGAATAGATGCTAAGTTTTATTAATTATTTTTCATCAACTTCATATGAATTGTTAAAGCCCAAGTTGATTTGTACTTTGATATTTGGGAATTGTTAGTTGTAACTGACAGCATTCATTCCGATGTAGAGTACCTACATTAGTATAGTTCAAAATCTTGGCACAATGGTTGTCTGCTGATTGGAAAGCACATCTTATTTCTCCTTTCAGGAGATTGGAGAGGGGGGAAGGAGTGGCTGGGAAAATCTGGTTAAGGCCACACCCACAACTTAAACTACAGCAGCCCAACTGTCACACATTATCACCCAATGCCATGGCTGTAATATTCGGATTGGCTCCCTTGTCATGTTGATGTGGATGCAGGAGGGAACAAAGGAGTTTCTGTCAGAAAAATGTCTGGCATTGGAGTAGGTATTAAATAAATACTTGTTGAATAAATTATTAAGAAAAAAATATTTAGGATATAGTGACTTTTTTTGGAGGCAGATCTTACACATTTTTAAAAAATGTTTTCTATTTTATTTTTTAGTCAATTTCTCTTTTGATTTTTAATTAAATTTAGCCATTTGTTTTTCTATAAAATAATCTATTTTACTCAGACTTTTCACTTTTGGCACATGTTAACTCCATAGCTTAAAAAAATTACCTCCTTGAAAAAGAGAAAAATCCACAACAGTTGTTTTCTCATTATCTTCAATGAAAGAGTTGTTGAGGTTTCTTTTCCTTTTTAAAAAATCATTTCTAAGAAATGCTCTCTTTAATTTACATTTCCTCATTCATTTCTAACTTTAACCATGACCATAGAAGTTAACTTGTGTACACTTTTTGAGATCATTTTTATGATTGATATTTGTAAATTTTTCTGGAGTGAAGGGAAAAGGGTGTCCCCCCCCCCCATGGGATATAAGGTGCAGTAGCTAAGGATTAAGCTTTTCAATTACATTTATAACCATTTGCTCCATACCTCACCCTTTTTTATCTCCTGGTTTGATCAAACCAGAGTGAGTGATGCTGGTGGATGTTGACTGAGAGAAAGAACCAAAGTAGTAGAACAAATTGATTATGGTATCTATAGACCAAAAGGACAAAATGTAAAAAGCCAATCATAAGATGAATCTGTATTAATAGGAACATTTTAAAATTTTAGTTTAACAGTGTCTAATTTTCTAAATAATGAAATCACTAATATTTGAAAACATATAAACATCACACAATAAAAATAACAGTATTTTAATTTATAAAAATAAAACGTAAACAATAGGTAATAGTAGCTATTTGAAGTCTAATTAAAATACAAATGTCTATCTAGAAGAGTTAAGAAGGCAAAGTGGTAGAAATTCTAGTCCTGTCATAATACTGTGTTGTCTTGGGTGAGCCATTTCATCTCTTCAGGTCACTTATTCATTTTTTAAAGCAGGCTATGTAGATTGTTATAAAAATGCTTTAAAGTACTTAAAACTTAAGGAGTTCCCAATGAGTTGGAATTCATATTTTAGAAGTTAATTCTTTATTAACATTTATGTGAATTTGATGTTTTTCTATCTTAAATTATTTTGAAGAAAATGAAAAAAAATTATTTCCTTTGAGGAAAGATACATCTGCCAAATTTATTACTTTTGACATCTAAAAATGAAATTTAAATTTGCAAAACTCAGATAGTGTTACTCTGTGGTCACATTCGGTTTAGCAAAATCATACTGCAAGGCTTTTATTATTGTTATTTTTAACTAAATTGTAATTTAATATTTGCTTATCTGTCAAAAATGCAGAGAATCAATAAAGATGTAATTGTCAGCTGTACCTGAAAAGCATCCAACATGGAAAACAAAGCAAAAGCTGATACTTTAGTAAATTAAAACAGAGGTGTAAGCATATGTGAAAATATAACTGTACCAATGAGTTCTTACCTTTGGTTGTTTAAGTCTGGTACCTGTGTCCTCTACAGTGGAAATCAGTGCTATATCCAAAACAGACAGGGATCTACTGGAAATCTTGACGTTGTCAAAATCCAGGCCTAAATTTCTTTGAAATAGTAAACATGCTGATTTTTTTCCTTTCCTTAAACATGCACAAATGACTAAGTTTCGTATTCATTTCTAGAGGGGTGAAAAAAAAATAGTTCTTCGGTGTTGACTAAGGAGGATTTTCGTGACTTGTATTGGATTTGGGGATTTATATGTGGATGAAAATAACAGCAACCAAATCATCATTATCCTTTGCTTGAACCTGAGTTCATTAATATGTATGAGAATTAGAGATAAAATGGCCTAATCCAAGCCACAACTCTTAGCCACACCTCTTAGCAAATTCAAAAGTAAACCAAAGGTAATATTGCCTAGTGAAATTTACTAAAATTATAATGCCAAATTTTTCCCAGGCTTACAATTTTTTTCAAAATTGTCTAGGTTTTTAAAAAAATATGATTAAATTTTCAAGTTTAGTACTATCATATTTAAAACTATTAAAATACAAACTGGGGGTGCCTTTAGTTATTCATTGATCTTTTAATTGTGTATTTTGTAGAAGAACTGCATATTTTAAAATATCTGGTTGAGAATTAAGTCTGAGCTTGTCTAAAAGAATAATTCATACTTCAATGTACAAAAACCATCACAAAATGTCATCTATGAGCTCAAAGTAAATTTCCCTGAGAATTCTTCATGCAACATCTGGCATTCTATAATATTCACAAAGCTTGCTATCACCTTTTATCAAAATTGCTTTTACTTTGATCTATTAACTCCCCAAACACATCATTCTCCATTACTTGCAATATTTATCCTACTGAATAACTAGCCACTGAACAATCAAGTGACATTTATTGCCTTAGTTAAATGGCTTCAGCTCCCAATGGGATAGAAGGTTCTCAAAAGAGGAAATATCCCAAGATGCCTGGAAAAAAAATTTAGGAAGGTATTCCAGAATTTAAAAAATATTTTCTTCTTCTAATTATACCATAAAACATGCTATGTATAATTTTGTATTCAAAAATGAAAATAAAACTGAAACATTTTTATCACTTGAGACAATCAATATTATCATTTTGGTTGTATCCACCACTATATTTTAAAAATAAAATCACTTTGATTTTATTTAATATTATAATAATTTTAATTAATATCTATCTAAACTAACTTTTTAAAGGGATTACATTAATATTGTATCATTCCATTATTGCATAATTTATTTATTGTTTTCCCTGTCATTGAAAGAGTTTAAAAATGAATGTTCTGATTTTTTAAAAAATCTTTATTTATTTATTTTTATGTGGTGCTGAGGATCGAACCCAGTGCCTCACACATTTGAGTGCTTCATACTCTACCACTGAGCTACAGCCCCAGCCCAATTTTTAAGATATGTATATTTTTAGTTGTTGATGGACTTCTATATTATTTATTTATATGAAGTGCTGAAAATTGAACCCAGTGCCTCACACAAGCTCTACCACTGAGCCACAACCCCAGCCCTTATTCTTAAGTCATTATGTCTATGGTTATTTAGTATTTTCTTAGAAATTAGATTTCTAGATTGAAGTATATTATCATTTGTACGACTCTAAATTGGAAATATAATGTTAAAAGAATCTATATTCTTTTTTAGACTCCATAAAGTTAAATCACTATTGTTTGCATTTTATTAATTACCTTCAACTCACTGATCTACATTTTACCAAAGATAACATTTAAATTTTATTTTATATGCAACTTTGTACTTAAGCATATACTCAGTAAACAGATTGTATGAGCATTTTTGATAAATCCCTTTCTGTTTTAACTTCCTTAAACTAATCAATGCAAAAACTCATGTCACAATTTAACTTTATGTTAAAATGTAATTGTGTCAGTCCTTTTATATTCCGCTCCTTTCTAAGAAAAGCTATGTATAATCTACTTAGGAAAATAAGCCCTTTGCCTTCTTTGAATAACATGGCAATATCTTAAGCCTACCTCTATGAAATTAATTGTAAACATTTTGAAAAGCACAAAACAATAATAAACATTACAGGTATAAAATAAAATAAGTAATGAATAAACGTGGAGAGAAATTATTTACTTTTCTTAGTGTTAAATAAATACTTTAAACTCTAAAACAATCCTGTGAAGCAGATACTTTACTTTCATATATGGAGGAGGAAATGAAGGCTGGGAGATAAAGTAATTTGCCTAGGGTCACAACTACTGGTATTATACCAGCTGGATTCACACCTAGATTTAACAAATAAAAATACAGCATTATATCTCTATAAATATATCTCAAACATTATATGAGATAAACATACTAAAAATTATTGTTCATCTGAAATTAAAATTTAACTGGGTAAGCTGGTTTTTATCTGACATCCCTACACCTGGGTCTCTCTGACTCCATAGTGCCATATTGCTTTTGTCATTTGGAAGGTGAAAACATGATTATTAGGTTAAGTCCCCAATTTCAGCAATGTGCCTTTAATAGTGACAGCAAAGAATACTGTTCTGATTAAGGCATTGCTGCTTTTCACCAACTATATAACTGTATAACTTGAATGTGCTTCAGCACATTCATTACCTGTACATGAGTGCAAAAAAAATAGTTATCATTGATACTTTTTACAATAGTTTTATGTCTCCCACATCTAAGCAAATTTTTCCTCAAAGTATTTTAATGTTTCTTAATCACCCAATTTGAAAGTACTCAGGCCCTCTGTGGACCTCCTTAATATTTTCAGCTTGCTATTGCTTCTTGGGGAGTTAGGGGTTTCAGAAGATGACTACCTGTTGTCAAAAGTGGAAGACCCTTTTGTTCTCAATCTAATGTTCATTTTACCTCAGCCTCTTATGCCAACTATTGCTACCTCATTTGGAGGAATTTTCTGTGACACCATTCTGGATTTATATACAGGTTTTAGAGTCATGGGTCTGAGCTTAAAGCTCTATTTAATAACACTGGGATTTGGGACATGACAAAGTCCTCAGTTTCCAAGAAATGGGTATGATAATATCTCGTAGGCTTATTGTGAAGAGTAAAAGAAGATGTAGTGAAGTGAAGATTTTATTACAGTTCCTAAAGCATGGTAAATGCTTGATAAGTGAATATTAAGATTTCTAAAAGACAAATGTCAAAGTATATTATCATTTTACAATAATTTTTTGCACCATTTGCTTGGTTTCTTTTAAAAGTTGAAAATATATTTTCTGATGAGGAAGTACACTAGAGTAAGAGAAAATTTTTTCTAGTCTTCCCTCATACATGGAAGATGAACTAAAACACATACCCCTAAATTAAAACAAGACAACAAGACTCTGGCCCCATATGTAGCCACAGAACATTCGCTTTCTCATGATTTGCCCTTCGCTTAAAACTTTTAAAAAATTATTTTAATGAGTTAAATAAAATGGCTGGAGCAGTAATTCTAGTAAACTTTCCCTCCTCCTGTCAACATAACTCCTGGTTGACATCATGAAATTTCATAGAACTTGTCACTAGAAAACAGCTCTTCCCCAATAAAAGACACACACACACACACACACACACACACACATACACACACACACACACACACACACACACACACCTTTATGTATTGGGAACAACTCATTTATTTATTTCGAATGCTTCTTCCTTTACTAGCTCTCATACTTCGTTCATGCAACTTTCCCTCTCCAAAACTAGAACTAATTAAGGATAAATTGAAAATTACTGATTCTTGGGATAATGGATATTAGTTGTATGGTCTTGAGAAAATGATATCACCTTTCTATGCATCAGTTTCTCGGTGTGAAATGGAAATATAATTCCTACTCTATTAGGTTTTTGTGAAGATAAATGGAGCAACATTATAGCATATCACACACTTTTGGTGTATAAGAGAAAATCTAAGAAATGTGCCCTAGCTTCCTTTTCCTCACCTCTAAGCCCTTGGATGGCACCTAAACTGGAGTCTTGTAGCCTATTGCTTGGACCTCACCTGTACCCAATATGTTTCAACTGGACTTTTGATAGTTAGATGCATGTGACAAAGTAACCAACTTAATACGTATATTAGTGAAGATATATTTATAAAATGTAAAGATACATAGTCATTATTTGTATAACTTGTTTCTAAATAAGCTATACTATTCTAACAAAATGAAATAATCCATTTGAAATTTTCAATGAAACCTGTGTTTTATGTGTGTCAAGTCCTTAACAATGCAAAATAATAGCCCTTTATAAAGTTGTGAAATTCATTCAAGTATTTGTTCATTCATTGGACACATAATTCCTGAGCATGTAGAATGTGTAGGAACTGTCCTAAGGTCTTAGAGTACATAGTCCTTTCCTCAGAGACTATGCAGAGGGGGGAGACAGGCCACGGAGGAAATGACTATGATACAGTGTGATAAAGAGCTGGAGGACCACAGACAAGGAACTCTAAAACTGGGGAAAGAAAGGAACAAAAATGAAAGACTTTGAGAGGGGGAATTTACCTTTTGCTGAAATTGAAGGGAAATAGGATTTTTTCTGCATATATAAAACATGTGTCCTAGGATATTGTTTTTAATTTACCCAAAATCAAAAGGGTACAAGTATTACACTTTGTTCTTATTCAGCTTTGTTTCCCCCTCCAGCGGGTGATTAGCTTGACCCAGTCCACTGATCACTGGATTTCTTTCCTGGGACCTGCAGTAACCTTGACTGATAGAACATAATCATATTGGATTATTTATTTAATAGGCTACTTTTAATCTGGTTCCCTGTCTTGCTTTGTCAGCTCCCTCTAAATCTTTATAATCCCATGTAAAGTACCTCTAACTACAGATGCTTGCACATTTACACAACATTGATTCTTTGTATTTTTATTTCAGAATTTTATGATTTGAGAGATTCTAGATCTTGGCCCTAAGTTATTAAATATTTGATAGTCTGTCTGCCAACACACTGAGACCTTCAGCCAGAGAGCTCAATGACATCTCCTCTGTGTTTATAACCATAATTAAAGGTTATTTAATTTAACCAATCAATTATTTAATGACTATCTTCCCTGTAAGAATTATGAATTTTAGGGTCTGTGTCTGTGTCAGCCTTTACTTGTCTATAGTGTACCTGAGCTGTTGGCTCAATGCCATGCATTGTCACCTATTCCACAACTATTGATTCAGTGCCAAGGCTCTCTATTCAGCATTGGGGAGCCAACAGTTAATAATACTAAGTTTCTGTCTTCATAGACATTCATTCTAATGGAGTGAGAAATATAATAAACAAAGCAGTAAACATATAAGAAGTCAGATGGTGATCAGGGCTATGATTAAGAGCAATACAGGTACTATCACTGGACAGGGGTTCCAGGTGATCCTCCAAAGAGGAGAATGGGACCTCAACACCCCAGTGAGTTCTTGACTTTACCTGCTGAAAATAAGCAAAGATTTTTTTTTTGTTGTTGTTGTTGTTGTTTGTTTTTTTGTTTGTTTTTTTGACAGAAAAGTGTGCACACCACAGGCAGAGTGTGGGTGCCCTTCGCCTCTCAGAGAAGACAAGTGATATACCCAGGGTTGAGCTCTCTAATTAAATATATGATGATTTTCCTGGGAAGCAATGTGCAGGTTTTCAGTCAAGTCTTTGAAAAGCAAGTCCATGGCAATCATTAAATATTTGGGGTTCAGAATATTTCTCTTTGGTCAAACAGTCTACCTATTAGTGATATGGATAGCAGATTGCATAAGTCTTTGAATCCAGTGGCTTTTAAATTAATTCTGTTTCTGTTCTAATTGATCTGTTAAATGCTATGCTGGAGATTTTGTTCATCTGACCAAAGGGACAAATACTCCTGGTCATGTTCCTAGAACTGGTTCTTCCTCTACTAAGTGTCCTTTTTCTCTCTCTCTCTCCCCAAGAGCCCACATAAATTAGCAATGGGCTAAAAATGATATGAGGTGAGAGAGAACTGTATTAGGTGGGGTATTTAGGGAAGGCCTTGTGAAGCAGAGACTTGGAAATTGTGAGAGAACTAGCCACAACCACTTCCAGGGAAAGAGCCTGTTTGACAAGAAAATGTGTGCAAAGTCAGAGCTATGTGCGTGTGTTTAAAGAACAGGAAAGCCAGTGTGGCTAACTTAGAAGAAGCAAGAAGAGGGAGTTAAGGTCTTAGAAGCCAGATCATGCCAACAAAGGTTAGAAGCCTATTATAGTAATTCAGTGAGAGGTGACAGTAGTTCAGACCAGGTTGGTAGAAGTAAAATGGGGGAAAGTGGGATGGCAAGAAAAAGCCAGAAAGACAGAGTTAGTAAGATTTGCTAGTGGATTGGTTGTAGGTGTGAATAAAAGAGTGGGTTCAAGGCTGATTGTAGATTTTTTTTTTAACCTAAAGCAGTTAAAAAAAAAAACAGGTGTTGATATAATGAAATGGGAAGGACACCAAGAAGAGCAGTTTTAGGGCAGAGGGAGATTTGGAAAATTAAAGAGTTGTGCATGTCAGTGCCTCAGTAACATTCATTGGAATGAATGAATCATTCTTACACTTACTTTAAAAAAATATTCAACCAGGAAGAAATGGAGGATGTAGAACTCTTTGGGTAGAAATATAATAAAAGAGAGAAACAGAACTACACTCCACAGTCCTTTGAGTACCAAAGTTTTATTACGATTTCATTGGCAGAGTTTAGGGGTTAAGGACCTGAGGCTATTATAGCATAATCTGATAAACCCATGAATGTGCTCTTTTCTGAGATGATCATCAATTTCTATCAAACTGTGTCCCCAAAACAACTAATAGGAATCAATAAATTAAGTCAATATATATCTATTTAGCATCTGTTAATTCTTCCCTTGGAGGTTTCAATTTAAGCTAAAATAAGTGAAATGTGCCAAAAATTTTAAAATACTGTTGTTCTTTCACTCTCCCTCCTCCCTTCCTCCCTCCCTCCCCCCTTCTCCCTCCTCTTTCCTTCTCTTTCTTTCCTAAGAAACTCTGTCTTACATGTTGTCCAGCCTGACCCCAAGTGATCCTCCTGCCTGGGGCTCAAGTGATCCGCCTGCCTCAGTCTCCCAAGTAGCTGGGAGTAGAGGCACACATGCCACCATATTCTTATTTTTTAAAAGGATGGATAGGAAGTGGTACGTGCTAGGCAGTGAGATAAGAAGTGTACATTATTGTCACCTACAGTGATAGGTAGTTTAGCTTATTGTCAGAAGTATCAGCCTTGGACTTTTAGAGAAACTTTGGCTCAAATCTCAGTTCTTGTACTTGCTAGCTGTGTTACCTAGAACAAGTTACAAAACTTTCCTCCTTCATAACTAAGTGGTCTATTTAATGTGTCAACTGTCTAACAAGAATGAGGTGCTTCACATATGGCTAGGTTTCTGCTATTAAGCTAACAAACTTTGATTATAATTTAGCCTCTCAGGTAGATTCGTTTTATAGGGAAACTCACTAATTACAGAATATGAGCATCCAGTCTGCAAAACTAGACCCTTAATGTTTGTAAGAAATCAGTCTCCAGAATCCTTTCACAACTGAATGTGTAAATAAAATAAAATATGGATTCCATAGGGTCATTATCCTACTCCTGAGAATTTTGTGCCTACTAAAGTACTGTATCATTTGACAGTAACTGAAATTATATCTTATAAACTATTATGCATTATAAAACAAATGAATTATTTTTATTATTGAGAGCTAATTGCATTACTGAAAATTTACTGGACCAAACACTGAGGCTTCACAGATCCTTATTATTTTCACCATTTCCACTGGGTCCAGGTACAATCAGATAGAAGATGATATTTTAGAGGGTCTCATTTATTGTCATAGCCTAAGTTTTAATTCAGTAAAGAAATTTTCTGAGTTGTAGTGTTGACTCACTGATGATTTTTTAAATGACCAACCCCGCTTTTTTACATTTATTCTTTAGTTGTAGGTGTACACAATATCTTTATTTTGTTTTTATGTGGTGCTGAGAATTGAATCCAGTGCCTTGTGCATGCTAGGCAAGTGCTCTACCTCTGAGCCACAACCCCAGTCCTTTTTAAAATGCCCTTCTTTTTGAGTTAATTTAACAACGTGATTTTTGATACGAATAAAAATCCTTTAAATTAATGTCACTCATGACAACCTCTGTAGTGCAATAACTGCATAATATCCAAAATCACCTAGAGATAGGCAGGGAAGAAAAATCCATAATTAACTTCTGCAGACAACATTTAAACTGGGAAAATAGTTGATCTGAAACAAGTTTAAGTATCTTTTGAGTGTTTTCTTTATATTTTTAGGACTGAAGAAAACAAGAATAATAACAATGTGCATCCTACTTCAAATAAAGGTACATTTTTAAAGTTTTTTTTTTTTTGTAAAGCCCTATTACCAAATAGAGTAAGAGCACAGACTTAGCCAGACTTCCTTGATTAGCATCTCAGTTCCACACAGCTGTAATGTTGAAAGGCAAGTTAGCTTACTCTCTGTTCCTGTTCTCCTGTGCTTTAAGAGGGAATAAAAAACAGTGTCTACCTGGATGGATTTTAATAGCATTTAAAAAGCAAATTAACATTTTAAAAGTGCTTAAAACAGTGCTTGCCATGTAAATGCTACATGTTTGTTAAGTGAGTAATAAATACCTTAGATCACACTTATTATCATGATCAATCTTTGATAAAGGGAAATGTTCCCATCTGATGTACAAACATTTAAGCAAAAGTCTAAGATTTGAGTCTTGTTAGCCAAAATTGGTATAAACGCCCTCCCTTTCCATTTTCACATATTCCCATTCCCAGGTCATTCCTTTTTCACAAGGTCACTGCATATTAAAGTGTGTGCCTTGGATTGTTATGTTGACTAATCATTTGTCCTTAACTCTTCTCTCATCAGCCTGAGAACAAGAAAAGCAAGATTGAGGCCTCTGCAATGAAACTCAGGCAATAAAGTTAATAGCTGTTCATGACTACCTACAGCAAAGGCAAGGTAAGCAGATAAGAGTCTTTTCCTCAGTGCTGAGGTGCCAGCCAAGGGGGTGGACCCCCCCACCCCCACCCCCATTTCTTCCTGGTTTCAGCAGGATTTCTGCCTTTTCTCATTGCTTAAACACAGGCTACCAAGCCTTCCAACCTAGGTTAAATTACTTAACTTACTCTTTGCCTCAGATCTCTCTGAAGAAAACAAGTCCCACCTGCAAACTAGGGTTTAATCATGCTATGAGATTAACGAGTTAATACCTACCAAGTGCCTGCATAATGCATACGTGTATAAAAGGGATGCCATAAATTTTGGTGTTATTATTTTGTGGGACGAGATGTTTTAAGTTCCGTGATTGCTTTTTCCTTAAGAATTTGTTTCAAATAACTGTACTGCTCAGAAAAATGGAGAAGAGGGGTAGATGGGGAAGTGGCCTGCTGGTTGGAAACCGAGTGGGGGTAGTTGGGAGAGGGGAGGGACAGCGGGAGACGCTTATAATAGCCCAGAAGGGCAAAGTCTGTTCTGGAGCTTCCAGAACAAACTTTAGCATGAGAATCGGCGCAGAACCCCAGGGGCCAGCAGCTTCTGCACAAAGAGGCCAAAAAGGGAAGGCTTTCAAAACCAGCAGGGTTTTCAAAGTCCAGCGCAGGAGATCTTTTGACCCCGGGAGTAGCCGCAGCGGGCCTCAGAACAGCCTCTACTCCACTAAAGTTTCCCAGAGTCGCCTCGGTGGCCCTCCCGCTCCCAGACACGCTGTTGCCCCGCCAAGTGCGTCTGTGTCTGCGCGGCTCTAGCAACCTCCCTGAGAGGCATCTGGTCCTCCCTTCAGCCATACAAGTGACCAAAGACTGCCACCAAAGCCACCAGCACAGTGAGAATTAGCACCAAACCCCGGGACCTCAGGGGCGTGGCTCGGGAGGAGGCCCCACCCGGCCACCCCATTGGCTAACGCTGCCGCGTGGGTGGGATCCGCGGTCACCAGTCCCGGACCCGCAGCTCCGCCCGAACGTGGGTCCATGGGGACAAGAGGCCCAGGTGGGTGAGAAGCAAGCTCCTGTGCCCAGGAAGCCCGGTCCCCGGGCCATGGGGGCACAGGTGAGGCTGCCTTCCGGAGAGCTCTGCCAAGAAGGTGAGTTTGTACCCCGAGGGGGGAGAGATCCGGCATCTGTGTGGCCAAGAGACCAGGTGGGCGGTCCCGGGGTACCTGTGCAGACGCGAAAGATGCACCGACTCCACGCAGTCGTCAGTGTAAATATTCACTTAATTGTTCAGTCAGTGCGCTGTGCCGGCCAACCAATGTTTAGTGGTGCTTACGATATTCGGGTTTCTTGGGAAAGCCTGGGGGGGATCAAGACAGTGGCGAGTCCCACTCGGTCCTGGGGGCTGACCACTGTGAACTGCAGCGTGCTCAAGTATGTGACGGAGCAAGTCAGGACTATGGAGAGACTCCCAGATCCCATCGCAGAAGGAGGTTTCCTCTGATTCAGACTCGCTTCCAGAGGGCGAGGTAGTCGTCACCCAGTGGGCAGAGGGCGTGCCCAGGAACCCCGCTGGAGTCGGGTGCCGAGCCCTGCGCTGGCTCTGCGAGGGTCCAACACCCCGAAGGGTCATGCGCCCTACACCTCCGGGAAGGGCGATGGCCAAGTCTGGGTCCCCTGGCTTCTCTTCTTCCTTGGATATGAAAACATCTCTAACCCGCTACCCTGGCTTCTGACTCGCGGTGCAGTTTTTTCTCCGCAGCTTAAAAGAGAGAGCAGGATGGGAGAGAAACCCGGGAACCCGGGGCACTCTTCTCTAAGTTGTTCTCGCTGCTTGCTGCTCTGCGTTTACAGCCCCTATCTGAGCCCTGTGAAGTCACTGGGCGCGGCCCCATGCACTTCACCAGGTGTTCACAACACTGACAAGCTTTCCACACTTTCGACACAGAAGGTGCGTGTAAGCCTGGAGAAAAGGGAGGAAGCTTGCAGGTGAGCTTGCGGGGGTGGGTGGAGTGTACACCAACTGAAATAATGTTTTTCACGGCGCCACGAGGAAAGCCTATTTATAATTTACCTGGCAATGATGTAAAGACGAAGGTGGAGGGGGTAGTAAGCGGCAAGATGAGAACTAGACTTTTGCAAAGTTGCTGGTAACTTCCTTGGTTTCCTTTCCTTGACCTCTTCCAGCGTATTCCTTGATGAAAAAGTCGGGGGTGGGGGCGGCAGTGAACTCTTTAAAACTGTACAAGCAAGCAAGAAATAGAACACTCCTAAAAAGGAAAAATGCCTGAACAATTTTCAAACTATTCAAAAATTTAGATTGGTGGTTACTAAGGCGGGCTGTGTCCAGAATTATTTCCTAGATAGTCAGATAGTTGCCCTTTTTCCTAAATAATTCCCAAACCAGTAAGTCATACTGTAACTAATATACCCACCCTTGTTTACTCAAGGCTCTGTAAGTAAGGAGGGTGTGGAATTACACCCACTTGTTTGAGCATCCGGATGTTTTTCCTGCTTTGCTCATACACTTAGTTCCAACAAGAAATATTCAAGCTCAGTGCTTAATACCTGTGATTAATTGTGGTAATTAATTATGTAAAAAGATGGTGGGAAAGAAGAGAGAAATTAGAATCCATATTTTCAGTAGTGAGAAGAGATTAGGCTTTGGCATCAGACAGTTTTCCCAGCTTCAGCCTTTCCTCATCTGTAAAATGGGAAGAATTTCTACAGCTTACAGCTGTGGGGTAGATGCAGGTGGGATTATATATGAAACAAGAAATACTGAACCTGACATGGGGTCAACATGGACTCAGTTTTTCATTTGTTCAAATAACAGGTGAGTCTCATGTGCCAAGAACTAGCCTAAGCACTAGGAAAGGCATTTGCAATATAGTCTAATCCTAGACTCTAGGAGTAGGTCCTGCTTTTGCACAGCTTAGTTTCCAACTGGCAAATAATATACAAGAAGCGAATTAACTAAAAAGTAGATTACAACATGGTCTCATGAATAGTGTATTGAGGATGTTGGGGATATTTAGATTGGGTTACTCAAAGCCCCTTAAAGAAAGAACTTTAAAGAATCAATAGTATCTTCTCAATTTTATTGCTTGCTTGCTTGCTTGATTTTCTAGCTGAGACCAAAATGACAAGGAGTCTATCATATATCTAAGAAATCAAGGAACTGCAACTCCTTGAGAACTGGCTGAATCTCTCTTTTGTAATGATTAGGACATTTCCCATATTTATATATATAATCTTAAAAATTCAAATGTATCTGTTTGTCCTTACACATAATTAAATTCCATGAACTTTATTAGACAAGTATGTCCATTTTAAAGATATAGAAACCAAGGCCCAAAGAACTGAGTAGGATTTCATAATTACAGATCAAGTTCAAAATTGTTTGGACCTTTATTTCTCCTGTGTTGCCTGCAATGGACTAAATGGTGTTTGCAGTTTATTGATATAAATGCCAACTTGTTGCAATATTGTTCCTTAATTATTTTCCTGCATCTTCAGTTTATAAAACTTTTTTTAATTTCAAGGGGATTTTTAATCTTTAACAATATAGTAACTTTATTAATGAAAAGTTGATAAAGTGAAAACAGCAGCAGCCCATAAGCTCCCCACTGTGTTTAGAAATACAAGTTTTAATTTTTTAAAGAATCAATAGTACCTTCTCAATTTTATTGATTGATTGATTGATTTTCTGTTCCGGGGATTGAACTCAGGAGCACTCAGCCACTGAGCCACATCCCCAGCCCTATTTTGTATTTAGAGACAAGGTCTCACTGATTTGCTTAGTACCTTCTCATTGCTGAGGCTGGCTTTGAACTCACCATCCTCCTGCTTCAGCCTCCCGAGCCACCCCTGTACTCAATTTTATTTTGATTAAATGGAATAATGGGCACCTTACCAGTTATCAGTTTATGTATAGATTTGTCTAATAGGACATGATATCCCAATTTGTTCTAAGTTCTCATTCTCTTCCAAAGTTGCTGTAAATTGTTTTCACCCTAACTCTGCTCTGATTTTGTTCTGAATGATCTCTCCTAACTATTTTGCTCCCTTATTATTGTTTGCTTTTTCTCTCACTAACATGGTCAGTTTTGCCAGAACAGAGACCTGTTCACCTGTCTTGTTGACCATTATCTCATCAGTTCTTGGGACAGGACTGATACAGAGAAAGTACTCAATAAGAATCAGCTACATGCTGCACAGATGATAGCTAGCATAGTGCCTTGCAAGTTAAGTGTCCAACAGCTGTTTTGTTGAGCAAATCAATGAAATAAATATATGGATATACAGTGTTGTTACAAACACCATTAAGCTGTAAAAAGTGTGGGAGTCTTATATATTGATGTGATGGAAAGTAATTGAGAGGATCCTTTAGATTGAGAATGCAAAGAAGACTCTCCAAGGAGGTGACTTTGTGTGTGTGTGTGTGTGTGTGTGTACGCATGCCCCCATGCATAGACACACACACATACACACATACCTGTTAGGCAAGCCCTCTACCACTGATCTACACTCCCATCCCCAGGAGATGACGTTTCAGTGCTAAGAAGGAGCTAGCTATGCTAGCCAGCACTCAGTAACGTACTAGGTAATTACTACTCAAAGAGCTTTAAGGTAGAGGAACAGGGAAAAAAATATTTCTTTTTTTAATCAGTAGGGAATGAGGTTACAGAGATGAAGGCAAGATACTGCAGGGCCTTGTAGACTATGGTGGGGGATTTGGGGAGAGAAACAACAAGATTCGACCTACTTTTCTGTAGGCTACTACACCTGAACTTGCCCTTTCTACTTTGACTGCATGTCACACCATCTCCCTTCTGTCACTCCAGCCAGCCTGGCTGAGTGCAGTTCCTTTCACTTCTCAAACACATTCTTTCCTCAGGGTGTTTGATTTTTCATCTAATCCTGTTTTTAAAAATCTATTCATTCATTGATGCTGTTTTTACTACTTCCCATACTGATCTTACCATATCATACAGTTATCTGTTTGCCCCACCAGAATATACAAGACCAAGGTTTTTGTTGAATTTCATGTTGTATCGTCAGCTTCCCCAAACTGCCTGACAGATAGTAGACACTCAATAAATAGTTAAATAAGTAAAAAATTGACTAGAGCTGTTTCAGGGCTGGGTGAGAGAGGAAACAAGGCAATAGAATGTCAGAGGTGGGCATGTTTCAGAGCATACAAGGCTTTACAGTGGGGTGGTTTTGTTGAAATTGGGATGAAAACCCATGGAGGGGATGGGAAGGATTAAACAGGGAAGGACATAATCTGATTCACATTGGTCAGTATTTGGGGATAAATTGTAGTGAAGATACAAGATTTAATTCCATTTTTTCTATGCCACTTGGAATAGGCAGGTTTACCATATTCTTTTGTATCTGCAGGACAGCTGAGGGTGACTGGTCTAGACTTGGTTCACTTGGGTGTTTTTGATTCACGCTGTAACCAGCTGGGGTTGGATTTTTCCTGTGGGATGAGCAGGCCTTCTCCACATCTTTTTTGTTTGTCTGTTTTTTTCTGGGTGGGATTCAGGCTGAAGGAACAGCAGGTGCTCAGGGAATTACAGAGTTACAAGAAGTAAATCTAACCAAACATCACCTCTGCTGTTTTCTTAGTGGCCACAAAGTCACTTCCAACTTGATGTCAAGAGATGCAAACAATCACCCGAGATTATGGACTTCCTTTTATGGCTTATTTCACCTTGCAGTTTTGGAGGTTACAGTCTATGATCAATGGATCACATTGCTTTGGGCCTGTGGTGAAGCAGCACATCATAGCAGGAGCATGGGGTGGAGCAGAACTGCTCACCTAATCATAAGAAAGGGAATGGGGGTGTAGGGGGTAATAAGGAGAAGTAGTCTGAGGATCACAATCATTTTTATAAGGGCATGCCTTCACTTACCCAAACAACTTTCACTAAGCCTTACTTTTCTCTCTCTCTCACCCAGTTTTTCTTTCTTTTTCTTTTTTGGTGTGTGTGTGTGTGTGTGTGTATGTTCTTTTATTAGTGCATTACAATTATACATAATAGTTGGGTTCATTTTGACAAAATCATACATGCATGGAATTTAATTTTCTCCACTGTAGTCCCTGGTGACCCCTTTTTCCTCCCCTTCTCCCACCCACTTTCTTTCCTCTATTCTGTCTTCCTTTTACTCATTTATTTATTCATTTTAATTGGTGCTTTATAGATAAAGGTGGAATTTGCTGTAGTATATTTATGTGTGCACATAGCATAACTTTGTTAAATCATTCAGCATTTCCTCCCCTTTCCCTCCTGCCCTCTCAATCTCCTTTTTCTTCTCCACTGACCTTCCCTGTATCTTTGTGATGTCTGACCCCCTATGTTTTCTTTCCCCCTTACTTTGTCCTAGCTTCCACATATGAAAACATTCAACCCTTGACTTCCTGAGTCTGGCTTATTTCACTTAGTATGATGTTCTCCAATTCTATCTATTTACCAGAAAATGCTATAATTTTATTCTTGATAACTGAGTAAACCTCCATTGTGTATGAATATATTTTCCTAACCCATTCATCAATATGATAGTACCACTTAGGCTGGTTCCATAGCTTAGCCATTATGAATTGTGCTGCTGTAAACACTGATGTGGCTATATCACTATAGTATGCTGACTTAAGTTCTTTTGGATAAATATTGAGGAGTGGAATAAATGTTTCATAAGGTGATTTCCTTTCTAGATTTTCAGGAATCTCCATACAACTTTCCAGAATGGTTGTGCTAATTGGTGGTGTTGTCCCACCAACAGAGTATCCCTCTTTCTCCACACCCTCACCAGCATTTATTATTATTTGTATTCTTGATAATTTAGGTCCCACTTCTTAAGGTTCCACCACCTCCCAATACCTCCACTTTTGAGACCAAATCTTTAACAATGGGCCTGTGCGGGGCACTTGACATCCAAACTATACCAAAGGAAGAAGAGTCTGCCCACAAGGGACAGGATAAGGGAGTGAATGCCAGCTGAATAATCAAACTATCACAGACGAATAGAGGATGATATGATGATTTCCTCAAACTCTACATATCTTGCAGTGATTAAAAATGTAGTTTTAGGGGCTGGGGTTGTGGCTTAGTGGCAGAGTACTTGTCTAGCTTGTGTGAGACACTGGGCTCCATCCTTATCACTGCATAAAAATAAACAAAATAAAGGTATGTTATCCATCTACAAATACAAAAAAAATTAAATGTAGTTTGATGCAATCATAGACATCCTAGAAACCAAATTTCGGTCTCTTTAAAATATCTTCTAGCTATCAGTGCCTATAAGTTGAGAATTGGTCCAACAGCAACATGTTTGAGTCAATGAGATTGTAAACAACTCTGGGAGCAAAGATAGATTATGTTCAAACTACAAAATTATGAAGGTGTCTGTAGAAATATTGTGTCAAACTGCTTAAGAGCTCTTAAGGTGGGGAAAGATATAGTCCTATAGAATATCTAACTCTATTTTCAAATTTTAAAGGCATGTGTATAACCTATTACACCTGCTCATAGAAGGCACATATTAATTTGTGCCATATGAAATGCTATTTTGTAGGATCAAAAACTTATCAATTTTTTGATTCAACATCACATGAGAGTGTTAGCAAGACTCTTTGTAAAAGCAGAACATCATAAATTACCTAAATGTCCACCAGTTATAAAATAGAAAAATTACTTGTGGGTTAATCATACTGTAGAAGTCTATAAAATAGTGGGAGAAAAAACAAACTTTGCAGCCACAAGTATCAACAATGATGAACCCCCAAAGAAGCAAGTCACCAGATAATACATTCTACACAATTTCATTTTCATGAGGTACAAAAGAGGTAAAACTAAACTGTTTTGATGTATTAAATAGAAAAAATCATTTTAAAAGCAAAGGAATGTTTAAGAGAAAATCAGCATAGTTGTTACCTCTGAGGGGTAATGTTTTAATTCTTAAATTGTGTGGTTGATGTACTTGGTGTATATTGAATTGTTTTTATTTATAACTGACATGTATTTCCTTACTATTTATTACCCAGTAGTTTCAAGTGGAGAGAGATTATTCACTGACATTGAAGAATCCAATAAGTATAAAAATTAAGGTAGTGATAAATCTTATATTTGTTAGTCTGAAAAGTACACCTATAGCCATTTATTTGAATGATTCACTCCCAACTTTCAAAAGAACAGATTGAAAAAAACAAAGAGACTCCTATACAACTATATAGAAGACTATATTTTCTTTAAAAATGGTTATTTACAAACAGAACACATCAAAGAGTCTTCATTAGCGTAAAAAGTTTCATTCCGAAATATCGATCTCGAGATAATAGAGGAAAAATCAAAACATAATCATCTAAGTTTATCCAAAAAAGTTCTTAAATCCAATTTAAAATGTAAGTATCAGGCTGTTGACAAGAAATGAAATTAACAGGAGATGTATCTCAGTAGTAGAGCACTTTCTTAGAATGTGCAAAGCACTAGATTTGGTCCCAAGCATATTTTAAAAACAAATCTTAATCCATGGAGATGTACACCTGTAATCTCAGCTACTCAGAAGAATCAGGTAGGACGATTGCTGGTTAAATGCCAGCCTGGGAAATTCATGCTACTTCTGAAGGAAATAGTCTACCATAGCATCATCATGGTCAGGGCTGGAGTGTGTCCCAGCTCCAAGGGCCTGATTTGCAGTGGGTTGTGGCTGAGCTTGTAACCCTGTTCCAGATGTCAAAACAAAAGGCCTCTTAGGATTAGCTGGTTCTTGAGGGTGGTGTTTCAGGAGGGGGCTGAAAGAGTCCTGCCAAAGCTCTGCTTTTCTCAAGACACAGGCAATATGCACTCTACCAGCACCTGGCTCAGTACTCCTGATTTCATTCTGAGGTCCATGATTAAGTGCATAGTTTTAACTAGAGCTGTCAATATCAGAGAGATTATAGTGTCAGTTTTGCCATAGTCATGTGGTACCAGCCTTTAGGCCTCTGTTCATTCAAATAATTACTCAATATTGAGAAAAATAATAAAATTAATGAAGTTATATGTGCTCCCTCCTGAAAGGAGTATAAATTCAATTCCAAAATTATACTTAAAGCCAGCCTCAGCAATTTAGCAAGGCCCTAAGGAACTTAGTAAGACTCTAACTAAAACATAAAAAGGGCTAGGGATGTGGCTCAGTGGTTAAATGCCCCTGGATTCAATCTCTGGTGCAAAAAAAAAAAAAAAAAGTTTTCTACTACTGAGCTACATTTCCTGTCACTATAGAGGGCTATTGAAACTGTCTATTAAAATAAACAACTAATATAATAGACTGTCTTTCTAAGCTAAATAAAGTCTGGATTAAACTCCCTGCAATAGGACTTTGCTTGCTCAGATCTTCAGAAGCCAACCTTGATTTGAGATAGCTTTGATTCCTCTAAAACACTGAACTCTCTGCCCACACACCCTACTTCTGCCATCTCTCCTCTGTGCCACTGCACACCCATCAATCCACCATTCACTCCGTCCCTCCTTCAGTCACATCTGCTCTGGGCTCTCTGCCTGACATATGCCCCAAATATAGAGCAATCCAAGTATTAGGATCTGCAATCTGACAAGATTTTACTTGTCCTGTCATGAAACTCAGAACATTCATGTCTGCCACTTAAAAATGAGAACTTGGAAAATGCAACAAAGATGATTTGCTCTCCCTTATCACCCTCTGCCCCCACACCCCCTAAAATGTCAGAAACATTTTGCTATGTCAACAACTTAGAAGGAATATTGTTTCCCTGGAATGAGATCCACCCACCCTGGTTTCAGAGATGGAAGTTTTGAAATGGTTATGTTAACTACATAGTAAATGACACAAATACAGCCGTGGAATTCACTGGAAAGCCAATTCAGATGTTTTTTCAGGAATGAATGTAATCAAAATTCTTACTAACAAAAATATACGCACTCATTTCCATTCCTGAGATTTAAATGAGATGAACAGTGGGCAGAACAAGACTACAAATAACCTACATGTGTATTCTCCAGTATTACAGAATATCCCTGAAAAAATATAATTAATTATCCTTTGAGTATTTAGAAGTTTTTGTTTTTCTAAGTTGATTAATTTACTTTAATTAGGTACACATGACAGCAGAATGCATTTTGATTCATTGTGCACAATTCCTGCACAACTTTACATTTCTATGGTTGTACACGATATAGTGTAACATCATATGTGCAGTCATACCTGTACCTAGGGTAATGATGTCCATCTCAGTCCACCATCTTTGCTGCTCCCATGTACCCTTCCTACCCACCCTACCCTTTGCCCAAAGTTCCTCCATTTTTCCCATGCCTCTCCCCTACCCATTATTTTAATTAGATATTAATTACTTTGCTTAGCATGATATTCTCCAACTCCGTCCATTTATCTGCAAATGCCATAATTTTATTCTCTTTTAATGCTGAGTAACATTCCATTGTGTATAGATACCACAGTTCCTTTATCTATTCATCTATTAAAGGGCATCTTCCACATTTGCTTCCATAGTTTAGCTACTGTGAATTGAGCTGCTATGAATATTTAGAAGTTTTGACTCAGAATTTATTCTGTATCTCTTAAGAAAAGTTAGTTAATTTCCAAATTACTATGAAATAGTAGTCATGAAAACCTTGAATTTGCCAGGTACTGTGGTGTACACCTGTAATCCCAGCTACTGGGGAGGCTGAGGCATAAGGATTGCAAATTCAAGGCTGGCCTCAGCAACTTAGTGAAACCCTGTTACAAAAGAAGATTAAAGGCTGAGTGTGGTGGCACATGCCTGTAATCCCAGAGGCTTGGGAGGCTGAGGCAGGAGGACTGCATGTTCAAAGCTAGCCTCAACAATTTAGCAAGGCCTTAATAAACTTAGCAAGACCCTGTCTCTAACTAAAATATAAAAGGGGCTGGGGATGTGGCTCAGTGGTTAAACGCCCCTGGATTCAATCTCTGGTGCAAAAACAAAGCAAAACAAACAAACAAACAAAAAACCCAACCCTTGAATTTAATTATTTATTTTTCCATTTTCCAGATAGTTGTTTACTAACTTTGTTTGTAGTAATATTCAGATGCCTTCATGATGCTTTGCTAGAGATGCCAGATCCACTTATGGAAGTTTTGTTGCTAAGACATTATTTGATCTCTTTTGTTGTTGCTCATATGCCTTCTTCAGATTTTTGAGACATAAAACTGAGTTTTTGATTCAATTCTAAAATTATACTTAATAATCTTCCTTTGCCCTTTTTTGTATAGAGTACTCAAACTCGGAATTTTCCTTTTTTTTGAAAGGAAAAAAAACCCCTGAAAAACAGAACATTTAGTGACAGCATCACCTTATTGGTATCTGTTCAAGTGGCAAAGAGATTATAAAAATTTCTCATATATAGTAAGTCTTTTCATGCTGTATTTTAGTGTTTAACTTCAAATTTTCAAGACATTTAAAATAATAGGTCTGGTTCATTGGCTTTGCATGTTTATTTGAATCTTATTCTTAAAAAAGCCTATTCATGTTTAGTTCATTTTTTCTATTAGATTCAGCTTTATTTTGGAGAAGCTGGATTCGTAGTCCTAAAAACAGTCATTTTTTTTTTCAGGAAAAGTTGTAAGCAAAGTTAAATCTACCTTAACACATGTTTTCTCAAATGCACAATTCATACTCCACCAAATGAGTTAACTGAATATCCTGTTATGGGGTAATTTATAGACCAGTGAGATTGCTGTGCCCTTTTCTATATTCCTGGGTCACAGCCCCTGCTTTCTGAGAGACAGGCTGGTTATGTGAAGCAGTGAAGTGACTTTGGGAGACTGGGATGAGTTGTTGAGGCCAAGTTGGTTCTACACAACCACTCACAGCTCCAGCATGTTGTGATCTGGTGGAGCAAAAACCCAAGTATTGCCAGATCTTCCAACTTACAAGGATTCCAAACTTTCATATAAAATCTCTCATTTTTAAATGATGACAACTAAACAATTTTAAATCATTTTTCAGAACATGTTCAAACAAAATCAGCAATGTCTATAGTTCTGTAGACCACCTGTTGAATACTGCCCTACTTGCAGTTAAAAAAAAAAAAGAAAAAAAGTATTTTTATACTGTCCACTCAAGTCTATGTTTCTTGCAGAAAGCACTAGTATGTTTCCCTTTTATTGTTGACATTTCTCTTTCCTTTTTCCAGGCTATGTGCTATCTGTGGTCTGTCAGAACTCCTCCCAGTCTTGGTGTGAGATCACAAATGTGTCGCAGCTGCAAGCTTCTTCTATCCTTTACAGAAACCTGAATTCCAGCACAACCAACTGGAGCATTTCAGCAAATGTAGAAAACAAATACAATCTTTATGTGGGCTTGCTACTGGCCATATGTTCTAGCATTTTTATTGGCTCTAGCTTCATTTTGAAAAAGAAGGGACTCTTGCAACTGGCCAATAAGGGTGTTACTAGAGCAGGTAAGGAACCCATGCAAATAATGAATTCAAGTGTCTAATTATAGAAATAATTCCATCATGAGACCACAATGCTGTAGTCATGATCATTGACTCCGTTTATCTAAGCCTGTGTGTCCTTGATTGAGCCAGCTGTCTCCCTGACAGTCTCTGACCTCCTACACAGAGTGGAATAGACCAGCCTCTTTCCCACCCTGAGGTCTTTTTCATTGGTCTGGAACTCTCTGCTTCCTGCCCACGGAGCTGACTCACCCTCCAGACTTTGGCTTGAATTTTCACTACCCGGAAAAGGCCATCCTGGACCATCCTGTCTGGGATGGTCTCCCCACCTGCGTCCCCTGCTGCTCTCCATCATTGCATAAGAGTTTCCTTTCTTGGAGTTATGTGTGTATTGCTTATTTACTTATTGTTAAGAGGTTTACCTGTTTATTGGTGGTAGAGAGGAACAAGAGAGGAACCTTCCTTTGCACAACATTTGATACCTGATAAATATTTCTTCATCTCTGAATGGATAGCAATAGAATTAGTCCACCATTTATACTGACATTTCAGATGCTACATAAGCACAACCAGACTATCCTTTAAATCATGAATCTTCTATTCCTTTGCATCAAATGTAAGTCCTAAATTAAATATTTTTCTAAGGTCCAAATGGAAAAATAAATTAGTACAAATTATGCAAACAAGTTTCTGAAACAGTACTATTGAGAGGATATTTGTACCTTCATAAAACAAAAACATACTATATTAGTATATAAAACAATTTAGTATTAGCATTAAAATAGATACAGTAATAAAAGATTATTGAAAATTTACAGGTGGACTCAATTACATATCAAATTCTAATATATGATTTTTAAAAGTGATATTTCCAACAAGTAAGCACAATGAATTATTAAATTAAGAATATTCACATCAAGTGGAAAAAAGTAGAGGAGAAAAATGTGAGAGTTCTACTTTATACTATTCAGCTAAATAAATTCCAGATTGTTTAGGGTTAAATTTAAAATAATTTTTTGAAAACCTAAAAGAAGTCCTTTTTATAAGCATAAAAATGACAACGAACCTATTTTATGTAAAGGAAGAGATTTTCTGGTTTGGCAAAAAAAAAAAAAGGAAAAAAATACATGTGCACACAGTGAAAATACCATAGCTGTAACTCCAGAGCAAATGATTTATCAATAAGGGGGAATTATGAAATTATTGACAAAAAGTAGTTAGGTTCTATAATATAAAAACAGTGACTTGCAGTCAACAAGAAAATTAGTGCCCTAACAGAAAATAGGCAAAGCTCATAGACAGGAAACACAAAATCAGAAATGCAAATGAAAACAGAAGAAGTGTGAATCGTCAATAAACATACATAAGTAAATATTATTTTACTAGGACCCAGAAGATACTAACTATGCAAATAAGGTTCAATATTGTAAGATGATTCTAATTTTTTCATTTGCGAAATTTATAAGGAGAAAATTCTAAATAACCATGGTTAACTGCTTTTGCAATTTATAGCATACATGTCCTATTGTTTAATTATAACAAAGTCATCAAGGTCCAATTCAGGGAGTTAGGCAAATTAAAATTGAGAAAATTCCATTTTCTATAGCAAACATACAACAGTGTCTTCAGGTCACAGGAAGGTGACTGAATTCTTGAGGACAGTTTTTTGTCCTTATAGATAGCTTTAGACAGAAGCTCAACTTCATTATGCTAAGGTAAAGAATAAGTGGAGTCCATCTGCCTAATGCTTGTTTCCTTTTATGGACTGATCCAAACTTCAAAAGCTTTCATGTCAAGCATCCTCTTCCTCAAAAGGTCATTTACAATTTAGGATTTTTTGTTTTAAATTTAAACCATGGCCAAAACAAAATATTCAGAGTATATCACATTCAATGTCCATACCTCTGCCTGAGATAAATGCAATGGACCTGATGACTAAAATTTCCTACCAAAACAAACAAACAAAAAAAGCTTTCTGTAGAAATAAAAAAATGAAGTGATATAATGGAAAGTTTCAAAAGACCTTTGGAAATGACCAAGTTAGTAAGCTCAAAGATTTTAGATTTTGACTTTTTCTTTTTTTTATGTTTTTTTTTTTAATCGAGTGTCTTTACCCATTGTCAATTGTTCTACCCTTCTTTCTCTAATTTGGAACCTAATTTTTATTTTTGGTGTTTTTCCCAGGACAAGGTGGACATTCTTACCTCAAGGAATGGGTGTGGTGGGCAGGATTACTATCAAGTAAGTTCTTAATGGAGAGAATCGTGTTTACTTGTAAAATGATAAATCCATTACATGGAATTTTTCAAAATTAATTTTTCTTCCTGGCAAGGATGGAATTTAAGTCTAAAAGTTATGTGTGGATATAATGTATTGCCTTATACAGAATAGTAATAACAATGACCATTACTGTTACGATGTGGGTATCCATGTGTGTAAGATATGGATTATTTTTTACTCACCACCCCCTCCTCTCAATACTGCCCTGGAACACAAAGGGGAAAGTTGATATTTGAAATATTAATATAAGCTCACAAATTTCTGATTTATTTTTTTCATGCAAAGTGAGAAAGGTGCTTTCCATCCATATTTTCCCAGCTCCTTATGTGAATCCATGACTATCCTAGCTGCATATTTCTCAGGAATGGGTACATTTTCCTTGCAAGGACCAAACATGGATAAATTGAGGGATCCTTTGTTGACACTGGAAAAAATGGGGGAGAAGATGGAAGTGGTTGGCACAACTTCTCCCAGACTTGCTTTCAGAATCAAAGGAGACTTGGCAGCTGTGAAGGCGCTTTCTAAATGCTAGTGTAATGTCCTCACAGAAGGAAGACTTGTCCCCCTCCACCCCTTCCCCTGTTTCACCCTTGCTCTTGCCTTCTCTGAACTTTCTTAAATCCCAAGCTTGAAACCTCCAAAGAAAGGACACCATGAATGGTAGCTTCACACCACTCACTAATCACTTTCTTCAAAGTCAGAAGTCTTCATGGTTCCCTATATTTCCCCAAACCAAGTAACATATTTCAAGTATTTCATTATTTGCAAGCTCCTTGTAAGAAGGAACTTGGGTCCATTTCCTTAAAAAGGGGTGGGGGCATGGAATCCAAAAGGTGATGAATAAAACATATTTAAGTTTGTGTAGTCCTTTTGGTATTTTGTGGGGGGCGGTTACCAGAGATTGAACTAATGGGCACTCAGCCACTGAGCCACATCCCCAGCCCTATTTTGTATTTTATTTAGAGACAGGGTCTCACTGAGTTGCTTAGCACCTTGCTTTTGCTGAGGCTGGCTTTGAACTCCCCATCCTCCTGCCTCATCTTCCCAAGCCACTGGGATTACAGGCATGCCACCCTTTTGGTTTTTAAGATTCTTGCACATCCATTTCCCTACTTTAGTTGAATCAAAGTTAACAAGGACTATACTGAGAAGATTCCAGATAGATATGTGAATGATTCTCTTGTTTTTCTTTCTTGTATCTCCTCAACCTGTACTCACACTTTAGAATGAGAATAGAAGGAGACTATTTTATGGCTGCATTTACTATTGTACTCTCACAATGTAAAAACGTTGATGCTGGTATTAAGAGAGAAAAGCATACATTAGAGATTGCATCTAGTGACAAACATGGTACTTTAATCATGGAGTCAATGTTTTCCTGGAATGCTGTCCATAAAGATGAGAAAATAAGCAATTTAAAGTATTCCAAAAAAGTTTAGTGTTCTGAGAAAAATGCCATAATTTGTTTTTTTTTTTTTTTTGCTAGAATAGTCTTCTAATTGCTCTGTAATTTTAGAGTTGTTTATAGTGCTTTCTTAATGCAGGATCCTCCTTTAGATTGGGGGAAGGAGTGAAAAGGGTTAGCAAAGCAGCCAAAGAAAGGGAAAAAGAAAAAGTAGGTACTCGCACTAGTCTGCAGTAGTGTTATTTTATCTCTCCACAACAACCATTTGCTTGGTGTCGTTTGCCAGCATGAAATACTACATTCTCTGGGCAAGTGTCCAGTTATGATCTGTGAGAATAACTTGGCACCAAGACAAGAGCCCAGCTCTAGGAGGGATTTCCCTCACTCCAGGAATTGTTTGCACCACACTGCCTCATGGAAGTCTAGTGTCCTCAGATAAGGAAAAGATGACATTCTGGAGTACATCCTTAGGACTTTAAAACAGCTGCTTGGATCTTCCTGAGCTACTGAGCTTCTGTTACTTGCTATAGATCATCTGTAATTCAAGATGCCTGATGTCATAGGCCTGCGGTAGGGATTTCTTAGCTTTCCCCTATGTTGACACTAGCTCTCCACAAAGACTTCTAATTTTACAGATTGTTGTTGTCATTGTTGTTCTTAATTTGCCACAAAGAGATATTCAAGAATGTCAAGTAGATGTTCTTGAGCAAATGGAATAACTCTCAGATTATTCCAAAGCCACCTCTATTAGATTTCATCAGAGTGACCAAATATGTTTTCAGGACTGAAATAACTAAAATTAATTCTACTTAAAATCATTTGGAATGTGTATTCATTTGTCACCAGTAGTAGAGTTTATATCACCAGGTATATTGAGTTTATCTGACTCCCTTAATATTAATCTTTTCCCACTGTCCATAAAAAAATTAAATCATTCGATTTAGCTAGATCTTTGAGTGTCTTTGAGATGAAAGTCCACTGTTTTGTGAGAGTCATTTGTTTTTCTCTTCTGATAAATAAATTCATCTCATATATTAATACTTCAACTTGCTTTCTAGTGGGAGCAGGAGAGGCTGCAAATTTTGCAGCTTACGCATTTGCACCTGCCACCTTGGTCACCCCACTGGGAGCTCTGAGTGTTCTTATAAGGTAGGTAGCAATAAGGAGCTTGGCTTCTATAGGTATTTAATAACATGGTACAGTTAAACCATAAGAAACATTGCTGAATATACCTCAAAAAAAAAAAAAGGATTAGACTAACCTGGGCTCTGAAAGCATAAAAGACTCAAAATAATTTCTGGGGTCCCAGAGAAGCTTTGAACAAGTCACTTAATCTTAGTTTCCTCATTTGTAAAATATGGATTAAATAAATGATTTTTCTTGGACTGTGGATGTAGTTGAAAGTAGAACACTGTGCAAGGCCTTGGATTTGATTCCCATCACCAGGGGAAAAGCATTCTTGCCTAAAAAAAAAAAAAAAAAAAAAAAAGCAATCACAAATTAAATTGAGAAGACTCCAAAAAATAGGAAGAAATAGATTATCATATTGTTATTTAAAAAACAATGAGAGAGTAAGCTTGCTTTGTGATGATTCAGTGAAGCCTAACAGAGTTTTGTATTTTTCTACTCTTTTAACTCTGACCTGAATACATTTACAGAGTCCTTTTAATTCTTTCTGTTGTCATAGTGGTAAATGACTATAGAGGACTTTAAAAGGCATAGCATTTGGGCATAGCATAGACTTTAAAAGGCATAGCATTCTCACTAAAATGCTGTGTTGTCTGCTTTATACTTCTGTTTGTAGACCTGGTATATTCTTTTTGTGCTGGAAACAGGAATGATTTTTATCTTTTGTAGTATGTGGCTCTGATGTTTCTAAGGTGATCTGTATTATTATCCCAAATGAATGGATCCAGTGAGCCCATACACTCTTTTATTTCATAACTATCATTTCATTTTCATTCATTATCAACATTTACTATAAAATTTATGATTTGGCCTCGACATTTATCTTCATCATCTTTAATGGATTGTTATATGACAATTAACTGATGTGATACAGTAATCTGTATACGGGGTAAAATTGGGAGTTCATAACCCACTTGAATCAAACTGTGAAATATGATATATTAAGAACTATGTAATGTTTTGAACGACCAACAATAAAAAAAAAAAAAGAGTCAATACACATAAAGCACTTAAAACACTGGTCTAACGTTTTTCACTGGGGTTGCAGTCCCACAAGTGGCCACATGAGGGAGACTCTAGGCAAGCCTAGTATTTGCCCATGGGCTTGGGAGAAGATGGGCACCATTAATTTCATTTGTGCAAGTGCTAGAGCGTCAGAGGAAGGAGACTGACATGCTGAAGCCCCCATTAGGCCTACTGGTGGAGCAACAGGATGGCATACTCTAATATCATCATGGTAGTGCCAGTCTGAAGCTTCCTGAGGTCAAGGCACTAATAACAATTAAAGCATTGAGAGTATTGGCTGGGTGAAAGTGCTAAGGCAGTAGCAGGTAATAAGGAAGTATTTCAATATTTTTACAATCTCCACAGTTGTACTGGTGTTTACTAGCTACGTATCAGCCCTAAGCAGAGTAATTCTTCTTAATATATAATCCTTCTTTGAAATTTTCATGGACACACATAATTTAAGTGTACTGGTTGAGCATCTTTAGTCCAAAAAATCCAGAATCCACAATGCTCCAGAATTTGAAACTTTTCAAGCATGGACATGATGCCACAAGTAGAAAATTCCACATGTGACCTCATCAGATGGGTTGCAGTAAAAATGTAGGCACACCCAAAATATTGTATAAAATTCCCTCCAGCCTATGCATACTAGATGTATATGGAACACAAATGAATTTTATGTTTAGATTTGGGTCTCCTCCCCCAAGAGATCTCATTTCGTATATGCAAGATTCCAAAATATGGAAATAAGTAGAATTGGAAGCATTTCTAATCTTAAGTATTTCAGATAGGGATATTCAATCTGTATAGTGCCAGTAAGACATAAAAGACCTTTGGCTTTGCTTGGCTTTACAGGAGATGTTACAATTGAAAATGAATTGATCGGAACTCTTAGAAGGTCAGGGATGTTGACAGGAATATAAAAGTCTGTGATAACTCTTCAGATATAAAGGCAACAAAGCAGAATTAATTGACCATCACTTCCGAGTTTAAAACTAACTCAGATTTTTCAGTGTCATTTAGTATGTTTCAAGCCAATTTATTGGAATACAGAGTGGCAGGTACTGACTGGAATTCTGAGCTACTATAGGATCAAAAGGCAATTCAACTATAGTGATTTTGCTTTTCTCTCTCCCAACAGTGCCATCTTGTCTTCCTATTTTTTAAATGAGCATTTGAACATTCATGGGAAAATGGGCTGCATATTAAGTATATTGGGGTCAACTGTGATGGTTATCCATGCCCCACAAGAAGAGGAAGTCACGTCTTTGCATGACATGGAAATGAAATTGAGAGATCCAGGTCTGTGATTCAGCATAAAGAAGCACTTAAAGTCTGTTCCCTTTTCCTTCTTCATCAAATGATATTTGTAACAATATTATAATAGGCTTCCTACAAGTCTTCACGTGGGTTGTGAAATACAAAAAATTTTGCTTGTTACAAGTCTTCTGAAAGGAACACAGTTTATTTTTTGTATTCATTCTTCCCCTCTATACAATGAAAAAGAGAGAGAGGAAGAGTAGGGGCAAAAGATTTATCGTTAAACTCAAAGTTTTGCCATTTCTTCCCCATATAAAAATCAAAGGGACAATACTTGCCCTACCTCACAGTGTTATCGGTGAGATTCAAATAATATATTTATAAAAGTCCTTTATAAAATAATGTGAATAATGCAATTAGATGCTACTTTTAATTTAATCTCACTTCTATTTCTAAACTATCTAGGCTCTCAAATTCAGGACTAACAAGAAAGACCATGATTCTGTTAGATTTTCTGAAGTCTAATTCTGTTCTCTTCCTGACAGGATTTGTTTCCTTTGCTGTGATCATAACTGTGATCTCCTTGGTGCTGATTTTGATTGTGGCCCCCAGGAAAGGACAGACCAATATATTGGTCTATATATCAGTCTGTTCTTTGATTGGAGCATTTTCAGTTTCTTCTGTCAAGGGCCTGGGAATTGCCATCAAGGAACTACTAGAATGGAAGCCAGTTTACAAGAATCCCCTGGTCTTTGTTTTGCTGGCTGTACTTGTGCTTTCAGTCACTACACAGATTAACTATCTCAACAAAGCACTGGATACTTTTAATACGTCTCTGGTGACTCCCATCTATTATGTCTTCTTCACCTCCATGGTAGTGACTTGCTCCGCCATCTTATTCCAGGAGTGGTACGGCATGAAGGCTGGAGATGTCATCGGGACCCTGAGTGGGTTCTTCACCATTATCAATGGCATTTTCCTTCTACATGCTTTTAAAAATACTGACATTACCTGGAGTGAACTGACATCCTCTGCTAAGAAAGACATTCTTTCTCCAAATGGCAACGAGAACAGTTACGTTTTACTAGAGAACTTAGAAAGTTCGACCCCAGGATATGATGATGATGTCACCTTATTTAGCAAGACTGAAGATCGGAGTCCCCATAAAACCTAAATTGTAACCAACATTAGATACTTGAAGAGGAGAAAGAAGATTTATTCTCGAAAGGACTTCAGGGAAAGTTAGTGTTTCTAAAGTTCTGGTACCTTAGATGTGTAAGTTCAACTTCCATGAAATTTGAAAGTCAAGACCTGATATTCCTCCCAAGGATTTCTGCATGTTTTCACTGCTGAAAACTTTGAAATATCCCTTAAGCTTAAAAGAAGTCCAGGAGTTATATTTGTCTCATAATAATCTTTTTCTTCTGGTCACAATGGATTTGACTCTGCTAGGTGGATCTTCACTTCTAACTATTCTTAGATTCACAGTAATTCATAAAGTTAACTATGTTCTAATAAACAGAGTACCAATCACCAGGCTTTGATGAATCATAATCTCAAATTATTAAAACTGAGAAGAGAGAACTCTGGTGCTCTGAGCTCCCTTCTGCAACTTCCTTCTTTTAAAACTAGAGAGTAAATGGGCAAAGGGTTAAAGAAAAAAAAAGAGGCCTGCTTTGGACTCCATTCCTTCCTAAGCTAAAATGTACAAAACACCCTCACTCCCATGAAGGGTTTATGAATTACATTTTTTTTCCAAATATCATATGACTTCATTACCAATTACAGAGGGAAGACTATAGGAAGGAATAGAATACTTGACCTTTGGAAAAGGAAACACAAGTTTTATTCTTTTTTCATAAAAACACAGAAATGATTGTTGCCATAGGTTCTTTTAACAGAGACCCTGATGACATAAGACAAAATAGACTTTCTGTAGAAGTAAAAGTAAATCAGCCTTGGAGTGACTTATATTCATTTCATTTCTTTCTTTAATCATTTTCCCAAAGGTTATATTTCTTATTGACAAAGACATTTTTTTGGTAAAATCTATATTATTTTAGGATCATACTGTGCCTTTTTTTTTTTTACTAACGTTTTATCCCTAAAAGGTAAGTTTTCCATAGACTGTTTTAAAACAACTAGAAAAATCTTTTTGAAAAATTGGAAGAAATCATGCTAATGATTCTCTTGAAATTTTACTTTCACCCTTAATAAGGAAATTGTAATCAGTTACTAACTTCTCAAAATAGACCTATCCTACCACAACAAGTGCTGGACTGTCTTTTTCTGCTAAATTCATCCTGACCATGTTTTCCATGCAGCTTATTGATGGGGTTAGAGAAGATAATGCTAAGTGAAGTTAGCCAATCCCCAAAAACCAAATGCTGAATGTTTTCTTTGATATAAGGAGGCTGATTCATAGTGGGATAGGGAGGGGGAGCATGGGAGGAATAGATGAACTCTAGATAGGGCAGAGGGGTGGGAGGGGAAAGGAGGGGGCATGGGGTAATTAATGATGGTGGAATGTGATGGTCATTACAAAGTACATGTATGAGGACATGAACTTGTGTGACTATACTATGTATACAGCCAGAGATATGAAAAATTGAGCTCTATATATGTAGTAAGAGTTGTAATGCATTCCACTATTATATATAAATAAATAAATAAATAAATAAGAAACAGTAAAAAAAAAAAAAAAGAAAGAAAGAAAAAAAAGCATTTGGGGAGAGCAGGAGAGAGTGAACTTCCTTGAAAATTATGAAGACCTCAAAGGCTACTACAGGGAATATCTTCTGCATATTAAAACTTCCATACAATTTTTCTATCTCATTCCAGATTCTAGGTAAAAATAAGTTTTTGGTTGTTGTGTTTATAGACAGATTTCCCCTTACTCTTGATTTATTAAAAAGACATTACCTATCTTAGTTCTAGACTAAACTTATTTCTCTGAAAACAGAACAAAAATCTTGATCAAAAAGTTGCATTTGAAAAGAAAATTTTAGGTTGACTGGATTTTTTTCTGCCCTAACATCAAACATTATCAGTTTTGTTTTTCGTTTTTGAGCCAGCTCAAGCATACCCAGGGTAATAATAGTAACCTGTGCTTTTCAGAATTCTATTAAACTGACTT
This sequence comes from Urocitellus parryii, assembly GCF_045843805.1. NCBI lineage: Eukaryota > Metazoa > Chordata > Mammalia > Rodentia > Sciuridae > Urocitellus > Urocitellus parryii. Next base: position 107,718,006 of record NC_135540.1, on the reverse strand, counting down.
CAGCATTTCCACAGTTCTGCTGAACTGTGATTGACATTCACTGTGATGACCTGGGATGACTGCAAAGTCTTAAAATGCTTTAGAGTTTTCAGTGTAGTTTAGTGTTGAGCACAACTCCAGGCATTCTAAATTTTTGAAAATTCATGGGTTGATACCTCAGGCTAAATGTGTTTACTCTGTGCATTTCTGGTTCGCTGTACCTGTACATCAGCTATATAAGCTATGAACACAGTTTGTATGAAAAGTTTCTTCAAACAAGGTAATATGTGAAAAAATTGTAGAAATTATTTTAGCATTCTTCTTTTTAGATTGAAAACTTTATTGGTTTCTCCAGGACACCTTCTTGGTGAGGAAATTAATAGCATTTTTCTTGACATTTAACCCGAGGCTGTGGTGTTACTCCACTCTAATGAATTTAAGTTTCAGACATTTACCAAATGTCACCTGATACTTGACCACTTCAATGCCAATTCTGCCCTTGGTACATTGTGCCAAGGTCAAAAGTCCCTGTAACACAGGGATCCACGTGTACCTGGATTGAAAAATGAACTGATGTCGACATAAATGCCCAGGAGAAAGACTGAGAACAATTTCATGTGTTGAGTATGTGGAGAAACAATGAACTATTTGAAAACCTCTTTTTATAAAAATCAATGGTGGGCATATGCACTAAAAAACATTAAAATATTGCTGCAGATCTAACACAAAAATTGATTTCTTTCCCAAAATCAGAAGATATTATCTATGGAAGAGTAAAATGCTGGATTCCTATATTAATACTATATTATTCTTCTATAGTTGTTTTATATATGTATGTATTTCAATAGATATGTTTTAATTGTCATCATATAGATGTCTTAGGATTTATTATATGAATATTAGTACATGCGTTGTTAAAGATTATAAAGTTAGGTGAGCACAAGACAAATTGAAAGCTTTTCCTAGTTCTGTGAAGTTAACGGTTTTATTTTGACTTCTAATTGACTCTTATGTCAATGGTTAATGATTTTATTTTTAGTTCAGACTACAGAATGTTTATAAAAACCCTTTCGATTTAGCAACATGAAATCAAGTTAACACCTATTTTTAAAACTATTAAGCCAATACACGGAAAGCACTGGTATCATGTCCAATATATAATAGGCACTTGAGAAAATTCAGTTCTCTTTCAATCAAAATTTTAATTCTCACAGTCTTGTTATTAGAGAGGTAAGGAACACTGAATGCCAGTTGTTGTAAATCCCTTATCTTTTCTCAATATATGTCACATTAACTCACTTTAAGTACAAGTGAAAGTACATTCTAGCATTATACTATCTCAATAGCAGTATAAAATTAACCCAACAAAAACATTTAATTTTTCTTAATAAACACCAGTAAACAGAACTAAATGCTATTTTTACCTTCCAACAAAGCTTTGTGAAAAAATAATTTATTTGAGTATATATAAAATGTCCTCATATTTTACATAAATTATGTTCATGAAATGGTATATTTTTAAATGTTTATAAATAATGTTTATTTTAGGAAGTTTATACCTTTTAAATGGTTATGTATAGTTTTCATTTGTAATAAAATAATGTGGTTTAATTATGCTTTTTAGAGTTTATAGATGGTATGCATATGTAATGGCAAAGATATCCTTGTTTTGAAATTAAAAGAAGGTTCCACAGTTAAAAGAAAGCCTGCACTGATGTTTATTTTACCTTTTCACTTTCCTAAATACTGAAATTTGTTTTTAGAAGGCTGTTTTACAAAACTATCTCCCATGGGACAATAGCTTTGGCACCTCAACAAAAGAAACTGTCTTATCCTTCAGTGATTTTATTGAATCAGACAGGAATTGAAAGTCGTCAATATAATGAAATCTCCCCTCAGTTCAATAACAGTTTCTTTTTTAAAAAAGAAAATACAACCATCTACAGGGCAACCCCTTGCAGATACCAAAACCTGCAGATGATCCAGTCCTTTATTTATAATGGTGTAGTATTTGCATATAACCTGAGCACCTCTGGATGACTTGTACCTAACACAATATACATGCCATGTAAATAGTTTTCTCTGGTTTGGCTTGAACACATGTTTGAGAACAACTTCCTCCTTTGTTTCCAGTTCAGAGAAATGAATTGTCTAGTACAAGAATTATTTATCTCATCACTATTTCATAAACATGGAAACCTACTGTGCTATTCCTTGAATCAGTAATTAGAGTGAGGTCCAACACCCAAACCTCCAGCACCCCGATGGCTGAGTCAATGGAGTAAGACCTATGTGAGAAGGGCTTGGTGGGGGCTGCTGTGTATAAGAATAAAGCATCCACAGCCGAGTCAGAACTAAGGACAGGCTTCCTCAGCAAGCTAGGTTGGTACCAAACACATGAATGTCCTGACTATAGCTTAAAGGAAGCCATTAAGAGGTATGCTTGGGTCACAAAGATTCTTAAATTTTCCTTTTAACAAAAGAGCAATATTTTTTTTTCTGCCAATTGAAAACTTTGGTTGGGGGTGGGGGGAAACAGCTGAGAGAACTGACTCCCTGAGACTTTTCTCGCTTCAGTTCACAACTCATGAAGAAGTTTTCTTCTTGAGAACTGAATCTCTCTATAAATGCTATTCATGTAGGAGAGAACTTTGACGTAGCATGGATCTTCCAAGGCAGTTGAGGGAAAGGAGCGTTCCCAGATCTCTGGGGGCCACGCTCTTCTCAGGAGCCTCCACTTTACCATCTACTCCAGGACCCTCAGTTTCCAACTGCCTAAGGTGAATGTCTAGCATCAGGAGACAAAGTCTCACACCAGCTTTCCCCATGGGATGCTGCAGTCTGGCTGGGCACAAATCATGAGCCACTGAAGCAGGAACAAACTTTATTTCTGAACTCCACCAGCACACTCCACACACGCTCCCCGGGAACTCTCCCGAACGCCACCCACGAGGCTCCTCCAGCAACCACCAACCGGAAATCCCTCCTCAGGCACTTCCCCAACCAATGGGAACTCTTCAGGAATCCCCACGAGAACTCCAAAGTAGCAGGCCAAGGCGGACAGCAGGGGTCTAATATACACAGCTTAACATAATCATTATCATCTCAATGGCCATTTCTCTTTCCAGAATTCCCTGCCACACTCTGGTCCCATGATCCAGCCAGTAACTCCTGATTGTCAGTAAATGGCACACAGCTAAACCAAAAAGTTTGTGGACTGCTCTGAGAATGCTTTCTGGAGGTACTCACCAACCGTAGAAACCAAGTCAGGGCCCTGGTCATTTAGTCTGTATGGAGAAATCCCTTAGATCATCTCTGGAATGGCTTCGGCTATGGGGTAATGATATGCAGCTGCTTCCCATGCTAATTGTGCCTATCAAACATCCAGAAAGTAAACTCAAGGACTACCCTTAGCTAAATCCAATAAAACAGATTGTTTCCATACACCAGGAATGGGCAAAACAGCCCTCCAGCTCAGAAGGGTCCCTTCTCTCAATTAGCTTTTGCCTTTGTTTTTCACTACTAAATTTCATTGTATTGCCAAAACCTCTTCAGGCAAAGGTAATTGGGCAGCCAGGGCTAAAAATCGTTGTAGCAGATAAAATAGTTTGGGTTCCTGTTTGCATTGGGCTTCTTATGCTTGGTGTAATCAATAAAAGAGATCTCTCTTCTCTTAACCTGTGGAACTGTAAAATTGTGCTATAATAAACAAGACTTGGAGGAAGGAGACAAAAAAAATTGTATGGGCAGAATGCAATGGGGCTTTATTTACCAAGGTTATCTCGCTTGAACTTAATTCCTTCTGAGTAATCTTGCATGCACAGAGAAATGGGCAAAGCTCTCTATTAGTTTGGAGAGTCTTTTTTCAGGATCCTGGAGAGTAAGCTTAAGTAATGCAGTGATTCTGTCTTTTCAGCAAGTACTGAGCCGGACACTCCGCAAAGAGAGATTGCTGTATTGAGTTCACCTGGGCCAAAGGGAGGAAAAGCATCAGCAACATGCTGATGTTGTCTCACTGTGAGAACCAAACTGGTTTAGAGTGAGAAAGACTTAAGGAATTCAATGCAATTCAAGTTATGCACAATTCAATTTCACTTAGAGGGAGGCACCTGCTGATTGAAGATTAGCCTGCAGCAAAGGGGGAAAATAAAGTGTGGAGGAACTGGTCAAACAAGACCAAGCGTTCAACTATTTATTTTGCGTACAATGGCAAGTAGCTGGGACTGGAGGTACCCATAATATGAACATGTGATCTACTTTCACATATCCTAGCAAATCACAGTACAACAGTGTGAAGATTAACCACTTCTGTCCAACACATTTCTGTGTGTGGTGATTTTTAAAGGGGATAATTTTGCAATCATGAATGAGGTCAAACAGGTGAGATGCCAAATAGGAGCCACGTAGGAACAGATGCAATTCTGTTACCAAACAGACAACAAAATGAGGCTGACTTTAGTGAAAAACAAATAAACCAGCCCTGATTTTCATTTCACTAATCAACTAGCAGACTCCACAAAATAACAAATGCCCTTTTAAAATATTTGAACTTCTGGCTCTTTCCTGAGGTTTAGTGGAATTCTGCTTGTAGTATGGTCCCCTGATCAGATGTATCAGCTTCTCAGCAACTTAACTATTTCGTACTGAGAATAGATATTGAAATCAACTGAGAAGAAGCTGTTAAGTTCTAGCACTCAGCTTCGGGCTTTGGTAAGACAGCGTTATAGTTGCTCTGCTGTCCGTAACTTTGATTCCATAACTGTTCTGGTAACTAACATTGCTTTTAACCCTTGTCCAACAGTGAAATCACAGGCAAGCCAGCTAGAGCATGTGAGGACATGTAGAGATAGCTGTTAAAAAGTTGTTACTCACCAAGCATTGGAAGAATGTCTCTTTCTTCTTTTGTTCCATCTTTTAATAAATCTCATAAGAAGCACAATGCAAACAGAAATACAAACTATTTTATCTGCTACAATGAATTTTAGCCCTAGCTGCACAATTACCTTTGCCTGAAGAGGTTTTTTTTTTTTAATTTCCTTGTCTGGGATCCCTCCCAGGCCAATAATATAGAAAATCTGTGGGTGCAATCAAGTGCACAATATTTGTTAAATTCTTCTCAGATGATTTTTAAAATTTTGTTCTTATTAACATGACAGTAGAATGTATTTTGACATATTATACATATATGGAGTATAACTTACCATTCTGGTTGTACATGATGTGGAATTACATTGGTCATGTATTCATATATGCATATAGGAAAGTAATATCTGATTCCTTCTTTTCTTTCTTATTCTCATTACCCCTCCCTTCCCTTCATTCCCCTTTGTCTAATCCAAAGTACTTCTATTCTTCCCCCTTATTGTGAATTAGCATCCACATATCAGTGCCTATTCAGTTCCTTCATCCATTTATTGATTGGGTTATCTGGTTTTTGTTGGTTTTTTGTTGTTATTGTTTTGTGTTTGGTGTTGTTTTTTTGAGTTCTTTGTATATCCTGGAGATTAATGCTCTATCTGAGATGCAGGTGGCAAAGATTTTCTCCCATTCTATCGCTTCTCTCTTTATGATCTTAATTGTTTCCTTTGCCTGTGAAGACGCCTTTTAGTTTGATTCCATACGATTTGTTGATTCTTGATTTTACTTCTTGTGCTTTAGGAGTCTGGTTGAGGAAGCCAGTTCCTAATGATGTAGATTGGGGCCTACTTTTTCTTCTAATAGGCACAGGGTCTTTGTCCAATGCCAAAGTCTTTGATCCATTTTGAGTTGAGTTTTGTGCAGGGTGAGAAATAGGGGTTTAAGTTTCATTTTTCGACATGCGGATTTCCAGTGTTCCTAGCTCCATTTGTCGAGGAGGCTATCTTTTCTCCGATGTATGTTTTTGGCACCTTTGTCTAGTATTCGATAAATGTATTTATGTGGGTTTGTCTCTGTCTTCTATTCTATACCATTGGTCTACACGTCTGTTTTGGTGCTCCCCAGATGACTTAAATATGCACCTAGGGTTGAAAACCACAGATCTAATCTAAGACTTCACCTATTATAAATTGCATCCCAACTTCAGAGCTGTTTTTTAAAAAGTGCTGAAATACAGTATACACGTTCTGTGGTTGTGGTTGTTCTCAATTTCTTAGATTTCAGCAATCTTTGAAATGAGATACATCATTTGTTTCCACTGTCCCCCAACAGGGATCCTTACCCTTTGCACTCTTTTTCGAAAAACAAAGGTAATTTAACAATGCTATTCGTAACACACCTGAAATGTTTATTTACAATGATTAAAATAAAGTATTTTTGTATTAGTCCGCTTGGGCTGCCATGACACAATATCATAGACTGGTTCACTCAACCGAAAGTTATTTCCCACAGCTCTGGAGGCTAGATCAGAGTTCCAGCATGGAGGGGTTCTGGCAAGGGCTCTCTTCCTAGCTTGGACATGGCCAACTTCTTGCCATGTTCTACACAGTGTAGGGAAAGACAGAAGCTTCAGGATGTGTCTCTTATGTGCATGCTTCACTCTCAGAACCTCATATAAATCTAACCTCATCTACCTCCCAAAGGCCCTGCTTCCAAATACCATCACAGTGAAAGTTAGGGCTTCAATAAATAACTTTGGAGGGGTGGATTACAAACATTCAGCCCATAGCAAGCAATCTGATAATTTGAATTAAAAAACTAAATATTAGCTAAAACTCATTAAGTACTTACGATGACACTATGCTAAGTATCTCACATACAGTCTTATTTAATTCTAAAAACTCTGTAAGATATAGACTATCATCCCCATTTTATAGAGGAAATAAATACAAGCTGGCAAATAACATAGGGAACTAAGAAGTAGCAAAGCAGGACTGGAGGTCTGGTCTTTGGCATTGGTAATGGCTGCTACTCTTAGCATCTTTCGTAGAATTAAGGGCTTGGTAAAGATTTCTAGGTAGAAGTGTACAGTGCAGAATCTACCCTCAGAAGAGTCAGTGGAGATGTATTATTTAGGAATAGACTTGGCTCTGGGTAATGGTGGCTTGAAGAAATAGGAGCTCAATCCAAGTCTGGATGTGGAAGCTTCAAAATTGATGTCATGGCTCAACCATTCTAGGAGGAACCAAGACTCTGTCTTCATACTTCATAGGTAAGGTTGCCAGATTTAGTACATTTGAATTTCAGGTAAATAATGAATTTGTTTTAGTACAATCACATCCCATGAAATATTTGTATCACATTTTTGGTAATAAAGAGTCTGACCCCCTTTTTTGTTTGCTGATGGCTTTCAAGCCCCCCCTGCCTCTCCTCCCCTGCCTCCCCCCCCCACCTTCTGCTCTGCCCCACCCACACCTGGGCAAGATGGAGGAAAAAGCCTGGGTGCTCCTTCTTTTTATTTTTTCTTTTCTTTTTTGGTGACAGATACGAGTTCAAATCACACAAGCCTGAGATCCTCATAAAAATGGTCAATTATAAAAGAGCAAGATTGGACCCTCCCCATGTCTGGCTTCCTCTCTCACCACCATGCCATTCTCCATGATGAGACACAAACAAGGGGGCCCCCACCAGAGGTTGAACTAAAGGGAGCGCTTGATCAGACTTTCGCTTCCAAAATTGTGAGCTAAATAAACTTTGTAAAGTACATAACTTTATGTATTTTCTGTTATGGTAACAGAAAGTGGTTTAATGTAGGAGTTGATCCACTTCTGGAGGTGACCACCTAGAGAGTGACCACAACACATATCAGATCTACTTCTTTATCTGATATACTGAGTTATCAGGCAACTCATTTTATTTGGTAAGCTTATATCTGGGCCTTCATCTTCATAACTGTTTCATCAGAATCACAGATTGGGATTATGCCTTCAGTTCCCAAAGCCATATCTCAAGCAGAAAGAGACACTCTCAAAAGGTTGTTTGTTTGTTTGTTTTTTAGTGATGTTGGGCTTTTTATTTGGTAAGGGCAGCCCTCCTCAAACACTTCTGGCTCTATCTAATTATACGGAACTTTCTCATGTGCTTGTTCTTGATTTAAGAATGTCTAGAAAACTGAGTATTTTAGCTTTTCAAACAGGAAGAATGAATGTAGCTGACTTTTGGAAGATAAACCCAGGGTCTACTAGGAAGCTGTCTATTGCCACCTGCAATGGGCACAGTATTTTTAAAATACCTCCATTTACTTATAACCTCTCCCTGTCTGCTGTTAGCTAAAAGGGCTGGAGGAAGAAATGTAGCCTTAGGAAGAATAATATCGTCCTAGGACGAGCACCTTTGTCACTATCTAGGCCCTACCTCAGACCTTCTGAATCAGAATCTACATCCTAACAAGTTCGGAACTGGCTGCACATGCATTAAAGTTTGAGAAGAACTGTGCTAGAAGAATCCTGGTTTTCATATTTGGCTGCTGCTGAAATAACCCAGGGAGCCTGAAAAGTACCAATGCCTGCCTTGTAGATTTTGATTCTATTGGCCCACAGCACAGCCTGGACCTCAGTATGTTTCAAAGTTCACCCAGTGATTCTAATAAGCAGTGACATTTAAGAATGACTGGCCTAGGACAGTGACTCTCGACCCTGGCTGCCCATTGGAATCACACGAGGTGCTTGGTTTTCACATTACCCGTGCATGGATCCCCCTCAGAGTAGTTAAGTCAGAATTGGGAGGGAGTGGTGATAAGACAGGACACGGGCAACAAGTATTTTTTAAAAGCCCTTAGATCATTCGAGAGTAAAAGAAGAACCACACCAGGAAGAGGAAATGAAAAGCTCACCTCCTCAAGCCTGGTGGTTTGGGGCTGGGGATGTGGCTCAAGCGGTAGCTCGCTCGCCTAGCATGCGTGCGGCCCAGGTTCGATCCTCAGCACCACATACAAACAAAGATGTTGTGTCCGCCGAGAACTAAAAAATAAATATTAAAAAATTCTCTCCCTCTTTCTCTCTCTCTCCCACTCTCTCTTTAAAAAAAAAAAAAAAAAAAAAAAAAGCCTGGTGGTTTGTGGGCAGAAGAGGGAGAGTGGTGGGGGTGGGTTGAAGGTCTTGCTGTGGTAGGAGGGCTGGGTAGAGAGGACTGGAAAGGGCAGAAGAGAAGACTTTGGCTCTGATTTCTATGTGGATTCCTGGATGGGGTTACCTCACACACAGTCACTGCCCAGGTCTGGAAAACAGCCCTGGTAAGATAAACTGTGCCTCATGACATGATTAAGCAAGAGGGTAAGGGCAGGGGTGGGAGTGTGGAGGCCCAGCTTTGGGGTTCTACTCAGAGCCCTTGTTCTATTCAGGACCTAGAAGTTCCCATGTGTGCTCAGGATGGGATCCTGGAAGCAGCTGAGTAGAGAACAGGAAGTACCATTGTGAATGCCCAGCACTGCAAGGCAAGGTGACCTGCAGCCTCCAGGCAGCTGAGGCTGGGAAGAGCTAGAGTGAGGTCATGTCATCCAGGAAGTACTTCCATACCCTGGCCAGGTCAGGAGACCAGCCCACACCAGTCACCAACTACATCTGCAAATGCCAGCAGTGCAGGCCAAAACCAGAGTGATAAGAAATGTTGTTGGGAGATCAGAGGTGCCAGGGGACAAATAGCCTTTCCCCTTCCCTTCACCACTGCAAGGTCACCTTGCCAGGGCGATGGCCACAGTCCACATTGAAAAGGCTGATTTTGGCAGTTTGGGCAGTCAGCATTCATTCCAACTGATCTGTACCTGTGCCAAATCAGTTGTTAAATATTTTTAATATCATACCTGGATAAAGTCACCCCTTTCCCTTCTATGCCCAGCTACTATATTGGGCAGGAACAGAGGGAGGGAGAGGCAAAATCAGAGAGACTACCCACTCTACCTAAGGAAAATATTTTCATTGTTGCACTGGACTAAAGTCTTAGTGTTAAACTAAATCAAATTTCTCAATGCTACGCAGCCAGCAGGGGCACATGAAGCAGAGAAGTTATAGACAAAATAAAGTAACTATAAGTTGTCTGCACCTCTAGGAGTAGTGTAAGATTACTCTGCTGCAGATAGAAGGGTAATCTGCTTCCTCTATTTAGCATTTATCTGTCCACAAAATATAGATTCAGATTTTTATGTAGATGTATTGTCTTTAATCTGATGTCAGTCCCTAACATAATACATTTTTTTTCCTTGCCTACTTAAATAGGGAAAGGGAATATAGAAAATTGTGTGTAAGCCAAATTGTTCATGGAAAAAGGCAGGTCTATACCAAAAAGGGCTGCTGACTACCTGAGGTCATCAGATGGAACCAGACAGAAAAACAGTGCAAAAGCAATGGATTGTTCCAGAATCCCAAGGGGAAAGCTGCTCACCAGCCTGCTCCTGTCTCTGGGAGATGGAGCTTCTGGATGATTCCACTGCTTTTATTCCATTAGGTCATTTTGTGAATATTTACTTAGCTCTATGCCAGGCTCTGTGTTAGGACCTGGGATACAGCAGTGAATAAACAAAAATACCTGCCTTCACAAATGTCATAGTTTGGGGATGGAGGGTAATTAGCAGACATTAAACCAAGTAAATAAGTAAAGATATAGGATTTGTTATATAGTGTAAAGAACTATCAGGGAAAAGCATACGGAAAAGGGAGACAGGGAATATCCATGGTAGGGTTGCAATTTTAAATAATGAGTTGGAGACAGATACAGGAGAGGGTGACGTTTGAGGGCAGCAACCAGAAGAGATGAAGAAGGAAGTCACGCAGCTGTCGAGGAGAAGCCATGCTCAAAAAGGAAACAGCAGATGCAAAGGCCCTGAGATAACTAAGAAAGGGCCCCGGCATGTGCAGGGGTCAGCAAGGGGTTCAGGCAGCATGAGGGAACCAGGGAATGGCAGAAAAGAAATCTGTAAGCCTATGTGCTCAGGTGACAGAGGACAATGCTCCGATCCAAGCAGAGGCTTCAACTGCATTTTCAACTTTCCCAGGAAGCTTAGTGTAGTGGAAGCTGCCCACTCCAGGGGTCCTAAGACCACACAAGATTTTCAGCTATCTAAAACCTATTTATATACTATTAAGGTTCCCTAATTGTGAGAAAGTGTACCTCAGATGACGACAAATCTCTAAAGTGCTGGAGAAAACTGGGCCAAGGACCTGAACAGACACTTCTCAGAAGAGGATATACAATTAATCAACAAATATATGAAACAGTGTTTATCATTGCTAGCAATTAGAGAAATGCAAATCTAAGATACCATCTCACTCCAGTCAGAATGTCAGCTATTAAGAATACAAACAACAGTAAGTGTTGGTGAGGATGTGGGGAAAAAGGCACACTCATACACCGCTGGTAGGACTGCAAATTGGTGCACCAATATGGAAAGCAGTATGGAGATTCCTTGGAATTGGGAATGGAACCACCATTTGACCCAGCTCTCCCTCCCCTCGGTCTATACCCAAAGGATTTTAAAACAGCATACTACAGGGACACAGCCACATTAGTGTTTATAGCAGCACAATTCACAATAGCTAAATTGTGGAACCAACATAGACGCCGTTCAGTAGATGAATGGATAAAAAAAAATATGGCATATATACACAATGGAATATAAAGATAATAAAATCATGGCATTTGCAAGAAAATGGATGGAGTTGGAGGAGATAATGCTAAGTGAAGTTAGCCAATCCCAAAAAAAACAAATGCCAAATGTTTTCTTTGATATAAGGAGGCTGATTCATAGTGGGGTAGGGAAGGGGAGCATGGGAGGAATAGATGAACTCTAGACAGGGCAGAGGGGTGAGTGAAGGGAGGGGACATGGGGTTAGAAATGATGGTGGAATGTGATGGTCATCATTATCCAAAGTACATGTATAAAGACATGAATTGGTGTGAATATACTTTGTATGCGACCAGAGATATGAAAAATTGTGCTTTATATGTGTAATAAGATTTGTAATGCATTCTGCTGTCATATATATAAAAAACTAATAAAAAAGAAACATGTTTCATAGCTGAATAACTCCAACTTGTTACTAGAGAAGAAGGTAGGCTACATGTGAAATGGCCAGAAAACAAGAGAATACATGTGGCTCTCCGTATTCACAGGTTCAGTGTCCACAGATTCAACCAACCCTGAGTCAAAAAAATTTGAAAAAGAAAAAAAAATTAATCTAGACTGAATATGTACAGACAAAATAAGAACAAAGTATAAATAATTCATGTAGTATTTTCATTGTTCTAGGTATTATAAATAATCTAGAGATGGATTCAACTATACAGGAGGAGTGTGAGGGTTGTATGCAAATACTGTACCATTTTATATAAGAGATTTGAGTAATGTCAGGGGTCCTGGGATCAAGTCCCTGAGGATACCAAGGGATGACTCTAGCAGGAGAAGAGTGTCGGGTATTTGTTGGTTAACATTCCAGCATCCATCACTCCCCTTCACTGTTGGCCCTCCCAACACCTCTCAGTTCCTGTGGTCAAGATAAAAGGACTTCCAGGTGAATGGATTCCACCCTGGCTCTTGAGAGAATACCTGGCTGAGTCTAAGTCAATCAATCGTTTGGGCCTCTGGCTGCAGAGATTTTGTTCCAGGAGGCTGCAGTGATCTGATCCAGACAGAGAGAATGCCAGGACTCTGGTGGAAAGGCCTGGACAAAGACATTCTCTCTCTCTGGATAGTATAATTTATCAGGGTCACGTGTGAGATTACAGCATTCTCTTTTCTTCAAGAAGTGGTGGAAGAGGAGGCAGCCTGCAGAAGGAGAAATGGAGCTTGAGTTTTGATCATAGGATGAATATCTGCGTCCCTGGACCCGCAGTCATAAGGCCTAACTTTACTCTTCTCAACCTTGGCACCACTGACATTTGGAGCAGGATAATTCATCGATGTTGAGGGAAATGCTGTGCCTGACAAGATGTTTAGGAGCATCACTGGTCTGTGCTCATTAGATGCCAGCAATACCCCTTTCCTGATGGTGAAAACCCAGTCTAAATTGGAGTTTTGTTATGTTTGGTCTTTAGAAAGTGACATGGAACCACCCTGGCCTCCAGAAAGATATGATGGGACCACTTTCCCTCCAACTAGCCAGGGTAGGCTGGGGGAAAAGAGAGGTTGAAATGCCAGCATCCAGCATCTCTTTCTGCTGCCAAATGTGGGAGCCATCGAGATGCAATTTATCACAATTAGTGAAAGACACAAGGCAGGTGAGGAGGGGAATGCCCAGGTTAGAACCCAGGACCAGTCCTGACGATGTATGAAAAGGGAGAAGCAGATGGCTCTGAGGGTGTTCAGGGCTTGGCTGGCTCTGCACACTGGGAAAGAAGCCCACAAGACTGGCCAAAGCAGATCCTCATGGGTTGCTTTTCAGCCAACTGTAAGCAGCGGACCCGTTGTCTGTGTGTGATCCAGCAAACATCCCTCCAGATACAGAAATCCTGTTACATACAGGAGTTCTTCATCTTTTTTATTCCAAAGATCCCTTTGGAAGTCTGATGAAGACTTTATCCTCCCTTGTGGAATAATGTTTTCAAATGCATAAAATAGAATACACAGAACCCAAAAGGAAACCATTAGAATAAAGTTATTGAAATATTTAAAAAGCACATGTGTGTACTTATGATATGTTTTTGTATGTGTGTTAAATGACTATATCCAGTGGCGGTCCTGAAAACTGTCATGACTTTGAAATAGTGATGAATGTAAATTCAATCTCAAGAAAGCTGCAACAACTCCCACAGGATATGAAAGTAATATTATATCTTGACAGTGCCACAAAAACTGCTTATAGAGCTTAGTTTTGAAAAAAAAAAGTGGTTTTTTTCAACTATATTTAAGATTGTAAGAACTGCTAAAGTTTAGTGATAGGTCAGTAAAAATAAAGATGTAATTTTTCCCCTTCCGTGTTTAAGAATTATTCAGCCCAAAATGTGAACAGCACGGAACCAGGGGAAGAACACTTTGGTCTGGAGAAACTAGAGTCAGGATGAAGCATATTCTCCAAGGGAGTTGAGAAATCTGTCCATCACCCAAACCCATCCTTAGGCAGCCTGAAAACTCTATCCCATTTCCACCCTTAGGGATGCTGGTGTCCAGAAGATGTTTTCACAGTAATATAATCCAAGGCAGATAGAAGGGGAAAGTACAAGAACAATACAGGCAATGGAACAGCGTCTGTTATTCAAGGAAACACAATCGACTGATAGGACGCCATCTTGGGTGCTCTGGTTTCTATGTGAATTTTGTCAGGAAATAAGGAAACTGTCATTCCAGGTACAAATGGCAGGGTTGTGATGCTCAAGGTCTGTGCTCCTCACAACACCCTGACATCCCAGGATGGAAATAAATCACACTTCCTAGGATGAAATTTAGATACAATGAGGCCGATTAACCTGGACATGGGTGGAAAGTAGGTGGAGGCTGGTACTCAGAGTTGAAAAATACAGAGCCTGTCTTCTCTGAGACTGGCAGCTAACATGAGGAGAGATGACAAAGACTACCCCCTTGACCCATTTGAAGTCAGGCTCCACCGAGCCCTTTTCTTGACTAGGTCTCATCTGCTGCCATCTTTGACCTGGCTCAGCAAGAATCCTGCTAAGTCAGTTTAGCAGAAATTCTCCACCCTGTATATCTGATCAAATTTCTGATTTCCTTGCTAAATATCAAAATCCCTGACTTACTTTGGGTTAGAATCCAATTAAGCCAGTTTGGCAAGATTCCTTCCTCCATGATGGTATATTTCTTCTTAGTAACTTTGTATCACTGACCCCCTCACCAGTGCTATGACTCCCAGCTATTTTAGCTGTATTCAGAGTTGAGATTAGTTTTTCTTTCCTACCACAATAGCCTTGACCCTTATTGCAATTTTCTTGAATTAAAAAAAAAATAGCAAGTGTCAAAATACTTATTCTTTAACAGTCGAGGCTAAAGCTCTGCAGTCCTGAGGATGGGAAGATGATTCCATGGATGTGTGGAAGGCTGAGCACTAAGGGAAAGGCTTTGGAGAGAGCAGTGGCTAGGCTTTTGGCAGCTGAGACCACTGTCAGCATGGGAGCTTCTGCAAGGGAAGCAGTCAGTCAGGGGCAGCTACATTCTGGAAAGGAAAACAGAACATACAACCCCAGGACAGTCTTCTATTTGCCCACAACCATCATCTCTGTTGCTCATACAGCAAGAAATTTCAGGATTCTTGTACTTCCCTGGGGAGTCAGGCATAGTGTCTTTCCTCAAACGCATTTCTCACATTCACAGCAAGGGAGAGTGAGTCTAAGTGACCAGATTTAATTTGATTCAGAAAAGCAATGTTATACTATACTTCTTACACCAAGTATTATGGAATAACTCTATACCAGCTTTCTGTGAGTGTGTTATCTCTATTATGAGGTTGTGTTAGTCAGTTTCTTTTTTTTTTAATGTTCAAAACATTACAATGCTCTTGACATAACCCTAACTCTAACCCTAACCCTAACCCTACCCCAAGTCAGTTTCTTGTTGTGACAAAAATACTGACCAGAACACTTAGAGGAGGAAAAGTTTATTTGGGGCTCACGGTTTCAGAGGTTCAGTCCATGGTCGGCCAACTCCATAGCTCTGGGCCTGAGGTGAGGCAGAGCATCATGGCAGAAAGAGATGGCAGAAGAAAGCTGCTCAGTTCATGGCAATTAGGAAGCAAAGAGATGTGGGAGAGGGGAGGAATCAGAGACAAGATATAATCCAAGGCCACTTCCCCAATAACTTACTTTCTTCAACCAGTTTCCCTCTCCTGGTAGTCTCTTTGTCTATCAATGGTATAATCCAGCCAATGGATTAACCCAATGATGAGACTAGAGGCCCTAATTATTGCCTACAACTTCCACCTCTGAACCCTGCAGTACTGGGGACCCTCCAACACGTGGAGTTTTGGAAATATTACAAATTGAAATTAGAACAGAGGTTCTCCAGTTGACATCCAATTTCCTCTCGAAAAAGGAGTACTAAAATTCTTCTTCAGGTGTGGCTCAGAAAAATGACTCTTCCTGGTCCCAGACCATGCTTTTCTCCTTCATTGTATCATTGGCTGGTTCTCTTCGGTTAAATAGCCTGTTCTAAATTTCATACCGTTTGTGTCTGGATTTGTCCACTAATGCTACTGTCACCCAGGTGTGAACTCATTGATTCTCCAAGTTACCCTGGGTGATTAGAAGTTAAATATCTGTAACCCCAATGTTAACTAGTTAAACTGGCTGAAACTACCTCTACCCCATCTTCAGTGTAGCAAGTGCACAACTGATATGTATCCAACTTCTGAAAGACATAGATACATTCTAAGGCACATTATATGCCTGAAGTTTCTTCTGCCTTTCAGGCTTCTGCAAGTTTCATATGGTCTTGGTCCTGCATCATGTAGAACCACATATGAAATACACCCTGTACACTCCCCACACATGCAACAAAATCCATTCAAACACAGAAGTCAGGATCCCAGCACACTCTACTGAATAACTAGAGGGAACAGGGAAGGAAAGATCCATCATGGACAGCCCAAGAAAACAGAACTTCCTGCTTTCTAGTCTATTACTGCCTTCAGGAATGTCATATCCAGCTATTTATCTGCTTCTGTCCTTCCCTGCCCTTCTCCAGTTTCTCCATAGGTCAAGCGGTGCATCTGACTCCAATACTAACTCCCAAACTTGTTTAGCCAAACCTATCAAATTTCTCATCAAACATTTAACAAGACCTATACATGTTACAAAGCAATTAGAGACACAAGTAGCCAACTGTGTGTGTGTGTTTGTGGGTGTATGTGGATCCCTCAGAAGCTCACATCTGTTATATCTCCAGCTCCAAATTCTTCTATCAAATTTTCCCTTTTTTGCTCTGAATTACACCTCTAATTTTTTCTCTTTTGTATCACTCAAATGTCTTCAATCCTCCCCATTACTACATACTTTAAATTATACATGTAACCCACTGCGATGCTAACAACAAAGAGTGGGAGAAAGTGATTATGTTGCAGCACAGCTCAACAAACAAAACCAAATCTGAGCCAGCTCACTCTTAACAGCCCTTACATCCTTTTCAAGGCCAATAGAGATGAGCCTAGATGTTGAGGATGTGGATTAATTGCAACTTCCCACATGGCTGCTATTGTGCCCTTGTTTATATCCACCTGGGAACACTGCCTAACACTGTTTACAAAAGCTATGTATGTGCCCTGCAATTTCATTCCTAGGCATATACCTAACAAAAATGTACACATATTTTCACCAAAAAGACAGGTAGGAAAATGTTCACAGCAACACTGATTTTAATAGTTAAAAATCAGAAGCAACTCAAATAACCATCAAAAGTAGAATAAATGAATGAGATAATTATACAATGTAAGACAACACAGAAATGGGAATAAGTATAACTTAACATGAATACAACATGGATAGGTCAAAGGAACACATTGAGTGAAAGATGGCAGATCCATGTTCTGGCTTCTGTTCATGGAAGGATTTCTTTATGAAAAATTAAAAATAGCCCATACTAATCCATGGTGTTGGGAGTCAGGATATTAATTACTCTTGGGATAGTGAATTGAATAGGGAATGAGAATGGCTTCTGCAACTCTGGAATGTGCCACTTCTTTTTTTTTTTTTAAGAGAGAGAGAGAGGAGAGAAAGAATTTTAATATTTATTTTTTAGTTCTCGGCAGACACAACATCTTTGTTTGTATGTGGTGCTGAGGATCGAACCCGGGCCGCCGAACGCATGCCTGGCGAGCGCGCTTCCGCTTGAGCCACATCCCCAGCCCCCACTTCTTGATTGTGTCTGGCTACACAGATGTGTTCACTTTGTGACTGTTAGGAAAGCTATACACTTATGGTCTGTATGTGTGTTTATGTGTGTGTGAGTAAAGGGTTAATAGCAGACCTGTTCCCTTTATCTCCAAGACCTAGGTCTACCTGGGGAGATTTTTTATTTACTATCTCCCAGCACCAGTCCTTTGGAAATGACCTAAGTTCAGATAAATTTGCAATGTCAGGTGCCAAGTCAGAACCCTATTATGTACATTGTGAAACCTGTAATCTGAGGCACAGCACAAAGGGCTGAGAGACCTGTGGACTGTAAGCCTATATGACTGGTAGGCAACCAAGGGAAACTGTTTCCATGAAGGTGAGCCACAGAGCACGGCCTCATCCCCAGCAATCATGCACACTCTAGGCAGGTGAGGAGGGAGCTAGGCATCCGAATCCATGGAGAGTCTGGAGACTTTCATGGAGACTGAAGGCTGTGCATATTCTGTTTCCTGTCTTGTATCCTTCTCCAAAGCTAAGAAAACTTAGTGGTAGATGAAATGCTGTCATATCTTGTCAGTTTGCTTGCCAGTCTCCACATATTATCTATGAGTTGATGGGACCATGTATTGCACTTCAATAAAAAGTTTACTAAAGAAAGAAATTCCTGTGACTATTCTTGCCCCCAAATAATTTTCACTGATCATATCTTCTGCTTGGCCTCCAAATCCTTTTCCATTTTTTCTAAACCTCCTTTCTGCCATTTGACCTTGTGCCTGAGAGGCAAGCACTCTACCAACTGAGCTATATCCCCAGCCCCTATTGTCTCTTTTTTTAGGACTGTACAACCAGTCCCTAAAACACTTGTTCATTTCTCATGCAGAGCTGTTTAAATATTGTACTGTCTCAACTACCCACAGAGACCTTGTGTCAATAGCAAACATTAAGACTAGTTGCAAAACATAGCCCATACCCAGGAGAAGTTGTGTGGTAACCTCTTTAAAAAAAATTTTTTTTTTATTTCTTCAGCTAAACAAGGAATGGAACATCTCTGTCACAGACATTTGTATTCACATGTTATCTGAAGTCTTATTTATTGAGAAATAGCTCTAGTTATTCTTGTTTCTAATTTAGTATCTTAAACTTTCCTGATGTGTTAAAACAAAGGTGTAAAGATTGCCTCCAACTGCCAATATGTACTCTGGGAAGTGCAGTTGCAGTCACATGACCCCTTAGAATGACTTACCTCTGGGTGTCACTCTTTGCTCTGTACTTTGTACCTCTTTAGTGATGGCAGATGCCCTATAGTCAGTGCTAGCTTCTCACTGTTTGTTTCTGGGGCTTTGTTAATTTGTTTTTATTGGTTTTCTTTTTTAAGGGAATGAGGACTTTAAAGCTTAATAAAAATAGAAAAAAAAACACCTTATTTCATATACAGATAACACATTAGTTTTTGTATTGTGCACTTTTGCTGTTAAAATAGTCACCTGCCCTTTCTTGAGATAGACTTTGTTTTATTTGAATTAAGGTCTCAATAGTTTGAGTGTTCTGTCTTTCCTCACCATGGCCAGAGTCACAAAAGAAAGGGTGTGATAGTGTCAGAAATATCTCAGAATCTCATGCAAACATTTCTGAAACCACTACTTGATTGATAAAATCTTTTTCTTGTACCTTCTTCTTGTTTGATGTAATGCAAACTTATTGAGCACACTGATATTCAAAGAATTCTGAGTGGAGAAAATATGATCTAAAAGCCACCAGCAACTTAGACTCTAATGAGAATCATAAACCATGTTCCTCCAGAATATCATGTAGGGTGGGACAGTATACAATTAACACACATATATTGTTAGTCTTATGGTGATTACACTTGTACTTTCTCCTTATAGGACTTCTGCAGCACTTAGAATGATTAAAACCAATTTCCAACCATTTCTACAAATAGTGCAAAAGAAAGTAAGATTCAGTCATGATTTCTTGTTATTTCATTTTGAATTCAAAGTCCTAGACATCAGAAATAATGAGTCAGTGTCACATTTTGGTAATCTTACTTTGTGTCTCCTGCCTTGGAAAGAATAAGTCATCTTATAGAAAAGTAGAGGAGGCATTTACTATGACAAAATAAGGTTTCTTAATGTGTCCAGCCTCACTTGTACACAGTGTGAGATCTCAGAACTGAAATCAGTTCTGAATTCCCCTAACAATGGTCATCACTGGAAATGGAAATATCATCAAGGTCTGTTCAAGGGGGAACTTTGGTTAAGTCCTATAATAATGTTTAAAACTGGAATACAAGCAACCATGTGTAAAATAATCACATATGTACAAAAGGTTGTTAAATAACATATGGTAAGATTTACTAAAGACATTTCAGAATACTCACACCCATGTAGTTCCTAAAAGTATGATTTCTATAAAGATCTGTACAGTTACAAAGCACAAAATTCTGCTACAGAGGCTCCTTTACTCCATGACCTGGCAGAATCCACTTTCACCTTCTATGCATGGAATACTGAAGTACAAAAGTCACTCTTCTTTAGGAAAGAAATTTCCTTAGCCTTGGGAAGATTCAGGTTCTCAGTTATCGCCATGAAGAGCAGTCACTAGGAGATTTGTTATGGAACCTGTTTTAGTCAGCGGTTTTTCTGTGGTGACCAAAAGACCCAATAAAAACAATTTTAGATGAGGAAAAGTTTATTTTAGGGTTCACGGTTTCAGAGGTCTCAGTCCATAGACAACTGGCTCCATTCCTTGGGGCTTGAGGTGAGGCCAAATATCATGGTAGAAGAGTGTGGTGGAGTACAGAGGCTCAGGACATGGCCATAGGAAACAGAGAGAGTCCCCTCACCACAGACAAAATAAATACTCCAAAGTCATGTCCCCAATGACCTACGTCCTCCAGACATATCCTACCTTCTTACAGTTATCGCCCAGTTAGTCCCTATCAAAGGATTAAAGCACCAATTAGATTAAGGTTCTCATAACCATTCATCTCACCTCTAATCTTTCTTGCATTATCTCACACATGAGCTTTGGGGGGATTCTAATATCTAAACCATAACAGAGTCTTTTTTCCATCTTCACATATAGATGTGAAAGATATGACAGGAGTGTAGAAATCCCTCTCACACATGCAGAAAAACTATTGTCAGAATGTTCTCAAACTTAAAACAATTTGAAAAGCCTGTGATCTCTGCCCTATTTCCAGGAATCAGCAGCTCTACAGGAAGACATTCCCTTTAGTGGCATCCCACTCATGATTAGCTCTTGTGACAATTTCGCAAGATGATCCTCTGGGTTGGCATTGCATTTCAGGTCACCAGGTTTCTGCAATTTCTGTGAGCACTTGTAGCAACTCAGTAAATGCTGGGCGGCCTTTAGGGGTCTGGAAAAGGGAAATGAAGACGTCAGCTCAACTGATAACACTCAGACACCAGCTGTGGATCTTGTTGGCAGAGAATGGGATCCAGCCTGGTTCTCCGCAAAAAGAAAGAGAAAGACATCTTGGCTGATACACCATGGTGTGATTTGAACAAGGCAAGAGTGTGAAAATGTAAGAATAAAGATTACTGCAAAAATAAAATGGCTGGAACTGACTAGCTGGGCATGGTGGTGCATGCCTATAATCCCAGACTCTGGCGTGGGGTGGGGTTTAAGGCAGGAGGATCACAAGTTCAAGGTCAGTCTTAGTAACTTAGTGAGGCCCTAAGCAACTTAGTGAGACCCCCCCCCCATCTTAAAATAAAAAATAAAAAGGTCTGGGAATGTAACCAGTATCCAAACAAACAAACAAAAAACTATAAACACTAGCCACATGTGGTTATTTAAATTTAAATTAAGTAAAATTAAATAAAAGTTCAAGTTCACTTCTTCAGTCACACTAATCACTTTTCAAGACCTCAATAGCCAGAGGTAGCTACAATATTGACAGCGCAGATACGGAACATTTCCACCATTACAGAAATATCAGCACCACCCTGGAACCCTATTTGGATGATCTGACACATATAAGGGCAAAGAAGGATTTCACTCAAACAGCAAAAGACATGTTTCCATGAGGGACTTTGTGGATCCTGGGACACAGGCTGTGCTGTCTTTAGGCCCAGTCAATAAAATCCCTGGTCATGGAGCCAGGAATCAGAACATTTTTTTCTATTTCACTGATGGATGTGATTTGGCTCTGGATTTGTGAGGAAGAAGAAATGGCGCTGTTGTTTTCGGCATCCTTGAAATCTATAGGAAATGGAGTTATTCACAATATCTGCATTCTTATGCAGGTCACTGTCAGCTGAGTGGGGGAAGACACCACACTTAGTGGCTCATAAACAGAGGGTTCCAACAAAAAGGACGGAGCAGATGATAACAGCACACATTTGAGTCCTCTCTGAGACTCCAAAAATAAATTGTGGAGTCTCTTGAAGAGGCTGAAGTTCTGCAGGCAGAGCCTATAAAATGTGTTTATCAATGGTAATGTGATCTCATTTGAGTCTAGGGGTGCCTAAACACTTGGTGCAAAGTAATGGACACAGTCAACTTTTGCTAACAAATAAGCCAACATAATGGAAACACTGTTTTAATCAGTTTTCCAGTGACAGTTTGAGATTGAGGTCATTTGTTGATCTTTCTGGGAGCATCCATTTACCCCTCCCCCTTCTCTGTCTCCTATCCAACAGATACGTAACATCTCACTAAGTATTCTATGCACACTTACATGTATATTGTTTCATATACATTTGCTGAAGTTATGATGAATTTATCCCCTAATAAGTCCATCATAAGTTGAAAATATTATAAATCAAAAATGCATTCAATTCACCTAATCTACAGAACATCATAGATGAGTAACACTGTCCAACCTAGAGTTTTGGTTGTTTACTGTGATCATGTGGCTGCCTGGGAGCTGTGGCTTACCAACACTGCCCACTGTCCTTCAGGAGAATCATACCTCATTTTTCTATCCCAGGAAAAAAAATCAAAATTAAAAATATGGTTTCCATTGAGTGTATGCCACTTTTGTACTATTGTAAAGGTGAACTTTGGTAAGTCAAACCATTATAACTATCATGTGTATATTCCTGAGCTCTCTATGTTGTTATTGCAAGATGTTCTTAAGACAGCTGTTTGCTCACAACAACTTACTTAACATTTTTCTATATCTTTCAAGATTCCCTGTGGACCAATTAATCATGTGTAACATATTTTAATACATTGGGAATTTTCATAATTCCTGAAATGGGAACGAGCACATTGCTCTTGAAATACTGGCTTTCCCAGTGTCTGTGGTTTAGGAATGGAGTGATTTTTTTTTTCTTTCAGGCAGGAGGAAACTCCTCATGGGGCTGTGATTTTTCTAGCCCGAGACCATCAGCAGCAAAGAGAATAGAGCTCTCAAAGCCGCAGGGGAGTCTGATGAGAGCAGAGGGGTGTGTTGAGTCAGTGCCCAGAAAAGGCAGAACTGGGACAGAAACCCCTCTACTTTATTTTTTAAACTTGGCATTTCAACCAAAGAAGAAACGGGGCTCCTGAGAGATGATTTCTAAGTGGTGATTGCTGGCACACACTCTGCTTTCATTTCTAGTTTGCTTTTCTCTCTCCAGCAGGAGTCTTAAGTGCCATAGAGAGATGAAACCCATTCCTTCTAACCTTGAAAAGCAAGGAAAATCAAAGTGGAGTGAAGGAAATAAAACACCAGCCTTCTTTTTCCATGGGGAAGCTTAGCAAACCGTGGTTCTACCCTTGGGTTCACTGACCAATTCTCAAAAGGTCATATCTCATCGTTTTGGGCTTCAGTAACACCAACAGTTTCTGCAAAAACTCATCTTAGAAAGATAAGATTTGGCAGATATACTGAGCTCCTCAGCAGAGAGGCCACTGTGGAAAACAAAATGCACACATGACTGTACAGTGGAAGTTTCAAATAGAATGAGTATTTTGTCCCACAGGGTCATCAAGAAGACAAGCAGCTTTTACTGCCATGAGAGTCTTGGGTAACGTTGGTGAGAACAGGTTTGCTTTCATGGGCTGGGGCTGCCAACCAGGAAAGGCAGGACACTCACCTCATGCCAGCAGCTGTACATAACTTCATATACTGCCATGGGGGCCAGGTGAGGGCGATACAGCCGGAAACCGTTAGAAATGGCTTCCACGACTTGGAGATTTGACTTATTTTCAAAAGGCATTTTTCCTTCTGTGAAAACTTCCCACATTAAAACTCCTATGAATAAAATGCACAAAAACAAGAGGTTGGTGGGAAATTGTTACTTAGAACTGCAGGAACAGTTGACTTCAAATGACTGTTATTTTATTATTTTTCTTCTTCAGCCTTTGAGTTATAATCATCCAAAATGAGACTCTTCTATCTAGGAATCAGGCCATGCACACCTGAGTTTTTGAAGAGTACTGTAACTCAAACACAACCCCAGAGAAGGCAAAATCTTTCCTTTTCCATTTGTCTTGATGACCTCCATATTGGAAGAAAATGCTGGCGGCAATTTCATTTCCAAGTACCGCTCACATCCCCATGCCCTGAAATCAATGAGCCTTTCTGCTACTCCATAGAAAATGACAGAATTGTATGAACCTCTGCTGCCTGCTAAGTCTAAGTTTTTCAGCGGTGGGTGGCACAGGTTCCTCTTTTACTGAAATACTACACTGCTGGGCAGGGGCCTAGACTGTCTAGTGGGAACTCTGTACATAAGGCAGTGTTTAGTAATCACTGATTGATTGTTGATTGACTAGTGAAACTCCTTTAAGAACTCCCAATTTGAGTTCATTTAACTATAAACCTGTTTTACAAATATTTATTTGGTATCGGATAGAAACCAGGCCTATTCTTGGGCCGGATGATTCTATAAGAATGAAACTAGTTCACCTCCTTAAGAAGTTCACTGTCCAGGGAGGAAGAGAGAAAAGTGGTCAGGTAATATTTAGGCAGTTCTCATTGTTCTGTAGCCACTTGATGAAAGAGATGAAGCCCTCATATCACTATTTAGAGGTCTCATAACTCACCTATGCTCCCCAGTGAAGCATAAAACATTACCTACAGCACCATAAGGCAATGGAGAGGTAATGAGAACAACAATACAAGCATAACCTCACTATGGACAATAAAATTCATACCCTTCCTAAGGCCCAAACCCAAAAGTTATCCAGGAAGTTCTGAATGAAAGAAAATAGATGGGTTTTTGCATATTTATTGCCATGTTTTGAGAATCAAGCCAAAGAACAAACTTCATTAGACATGGTTCCATGGTTTCTCTTTCTCAGTGAAGAATATCACCCAGTATAAATTAACAAACCGATCCTAAAGACACCCATGTCTAAACCTACAAAATGTAAAGGTCATGAAGTAAATGAGATGGAACCACTTTTTTTTTTTTTCTAATTCAGGTTTTAAGTTCAGGTTGTCAACTGAGCAATTGACAAATAGGCTGCTTAGTAGTTAAGGAATAAAGTTTATTAAACACACATAAACTCAGTGATGACTTAAGATCATTTTTCCTTCAAATCTTTGTAAGATAGAAAAGTTGGTTGGGTTTGTTTGCTGGATCAGTAGAGTCTTTGCTAGGGTTTTAAAACAAGTGCTCACCAAGGAAGAAAAAGTTCCAGAAAGACAGACTTATGTAAAAGGTGTTTGATGCCAGTTGCCAAAGATGGTCTGGATGTGGTTAGAGCACAACAGGAAGCACAGCTACAAAAATACTTTTTTTTTTTTTTTTTTTTTTTGGTACCAGGGATTGAACCCAGGGGCGCTTAACCACTGAGCCACATCCCCAACCCTTTTTACATTTTATTTAGCGACAGAGTCTCACTAAGTTGTTTAGGCCCTGGCTAAATTACTGAAGTTGACTTTGAACTCTGGATTCTCCTGCTTCAGCCTCCTGAGCCACTGGGATTACAGGCATGCGCCACTGAGCGTGGCATGAGAAGAATGTCTTTTAAAGGTCGCCTTTTATTAAGAAATAAAGATAAAAAGATTACCCATTTGATTAAAACAAGCAGCACCAAAGGAGCAGTGAATGCACTCACCAAATGACCAGACGTCAGATTTACTGCTGTATTTGTTGAAATGGAAAACTTCAGGAGGAGACCACTTGATTGGGAACTTGGCTCCAGAAGAACTGATATATTCATCATCCAAAACATACCTACAGTCACCAGAATCAAAACACACTGTGTTAATTACCTCCACGATCTATTAACTTAAAATCCCTGATTTGCCAAAAGACATATTTTACCCCAGAAAGGCTCTGTATACATTCTCTTCTCATTAGCAGAGTGTGAAATTATCCTTCAGAGGGTTTTCTCCCCAAACCAAATCTCATTGTGTTTATTTTCATTGGATCTTAGAAAACCATAACAATTCCTCAGTTCAAAATAGTGGCCTACTCTATATGTTTATTTTGATTCATTCTTAACTATATAAAGAGGCATTCCAAATGTTCTAACAGCCAAAATTATTTTTTAAAGATAGAGAGGAGAGAGAGAGGGAGAGAGAGAGAGAGAGAGAGAGAGAGAGAGAGAGAGAGAGAGAGAGAGAGAGAATTTTTTAATATTTATTTTTCAGTTTTAGGTGGATACAACATCTTTATTTTATTTTTGTGTGGTGCTGAGGATCGAACCCAGCGCTCCGCGCATGCCAGGCGAGCGCTACTGCTTGAGCCACATCCCCAGCCCCACAGCCAAAATTATTAAAAAAGAAATAAAAGACCAGACTTCTTAGACTGAAAAAGAATGAATTCTAAATTGAATGCTATATTTTCTTTCATGTACACATTTTTGTGGGGCATAGAGAAAGGGAAGGGAGAATAAAAGCATATGAGCAGAATACACTTTGATGTGAAAAATCTCTAAAATATTGGTATGATAAAAAAGAACTAGGAATTGGAGAAGATAATGCTAAGTGAAGTTAGCCAATTCCAAAAAACAAACGGCAAATGTTTTCTCTGATATAAGGTGACTGACTCATAGTAGGGTTGGGAGAGGGAGCATGGGAAAAATAGACGAACTCTAGATAATTGTCCTCTCCTTAAAAAAATATGAAACTCTCTCTCTCTCTCTCTCTCTCTCTCTTATTATTTTTTTTTTTTTGTACTCAGAAATGTCAAAGTATGGGAATCTGGAGAGAAGATACAACAACTAATGTGTGCTTGTTGCCCCTTGAATGCACACTATAATTTTAAAATTATTTATTATTATTATAAATTATAATTATAATTTTTAAATTATGTATTAATGCTGCTCCCACACTCCCACTTTTCCCCCATGTACTCCATCTCACACCAACTTTAAGATCTCCCATATTGAGTCAGAGGTCATTCTACTTAAAGAATGAATAAGAGGAAATAAAGGAGCAAAAGGCATTTTCCATAGACTTGGAGTTTCTAGAGTCTACACAGAAAAGAAGGACTGGGTTATTAACAAGACATTTGGGGAAATGGATCATGAATTCTCACCAACACCACCACCACCATTCATCCATTTACCTAGAAAAAGATTCCCTGGGCTAAGAGGAAGGAAGAACTGAAGGGAAAGAAAAGGAGTACCAGGCATTGGTGATAACTTCTACCCTGTAAGGGCGGCCCAGGTCACAAAGGAGGAAAAGATGCTCCCACTCCTATATTGGGTAAATGAGACTCAAGATCAAAACAGAACCTATGCCTTCTTTCCCAGATGATGGCCCAGGAAAGGCAAAAATTCCAGAGAATAAATGACTGTGGATGTGCCTAGGTAAGTGAGATCTATGGAACTTTCTAGTCATAGAGAATGCCAGTTCTGAAGGAATTTGTAGGCAGAAATTCAGAATGAGTGAGAAGTCACCTGTGTGGTTGGCTGGCTGAAGCAGGAGGATGGTGGTGGTTACAAAAATGTCATTGTGCATGGATAACAGCAGGACCAGAGAAGTCACCTCCCTCCCAGAACCCAGCCCCATGACACATCTAGACCTGGGACACTGATGTTGAGAGAAACCCTGGATTTATTGATGTTCAGTTTCTAGTGCCCCCAAAGAAAAGGGGACTCAAAATGTTAATTACATTGAATTGCAAAATCCATGGCTAAATCTCTCACACTCTTGAGTTGTAGACTTGAAGCCAGCTACTCCACTCCATAATACATATGTTTGATGGTGACCTAGAAAGTCATACATCTTTTCCTTTTTCTTCCAAAAATCTACACTTATCAGGAAAGTATTTTTCCTTAATCTTACACAGATGAGTGGACTGAGAAATTCTTTTTTGATTTAAGACCTACCATAGTTTTGTTAATGATGACCTGAAAGATAAGAAGAGCCCACGGTAAGTAAATGCCTATCTCACAGTTAAAACTGGCACATGTCCTGAAATCCAAAGTGGGTCAGCGGGCCACACAACCACACCAACACTTCCCCCAGATGAAAAGAGCAGAGGAGAGCATCTTTGATTTCTCCATAGATAAATGTTAAGATTCCTTATAATGAGTGAAAAATATAGATAGATATAAATATAGCTGATTTAAATTATATCTAGATTTATCACTTACCTGGTCATTCCAAAGTCCGAAATCTTTACTATACATGTAGAACTGACCAAACAATTCCTTGCTGCCTATAAAAAGAAGAAAATAATCCAATTTGACTCTCAGTTTTTCCTTCAAGAGTCTCTGAGCTGGGGGGTGTTGCACAGGGTGCTGGGTCATTCCCAGCACTGAAAAAAGCATCTGCTCTCCTTTTCCTTAGTTTTCGCACACCTCTTGGTGTGGCCAGCCATATTATTGTTATGATGATACCTATCAACGTTACATATGATTTAATAGCCTGCCTTTATAGGATGAATTTTCCTGATTCTTTAATGTAGTAACAAATTGAAATGTCAACAGTTTTTAAAATGTTTAATCTTTCTCATGAAATACACTTCATAAATATGAGGATTAATTTAATCTAACAATGATAAACAATGAGTCTTTGCCTAACCGTAGTATGTTTTGTTACTTATCAAGTAAAAGAAGAAGCCCAATATCCATGATAGATAAGAAAAGTCATTTCATATCTTTAGGATCTCTACTAGGTGATAAAAAATAAGAAATTATAGTTTAAAAACTGAAATTTCACTGAAGATAACTATTTTGTAGTGATAATTTCATATAAAATTACTGCAGTGAACTAAATATGGTACAATATAAAATCAACATAAAATAGTTGATTCCCAAACGCTCCATCTTTACCAACTTAATCAAGAAAATCATTAATTTGGTTGTTTAGCATCATAAAGTTGAACTGCTTGATAGAATTTTTTTCTTTTCAGCCAATTTGTGGTTCAATGGGTCCGGCAACAAAAGCAAAAACTTAGCCAGGTGCAGTGGTGCACACCTGTAATCCCAGTGACTCCAGAGGCTGAGGCAGGAGGAGCACAAGTTGGAGGACAACCTGTGTAGGGATTCTGACCGTGGAAATGTACAGGGAAGCATTCCCCTAGTAAGAAAACTCCCGGCGGGTTGGGGGTGTGGACAGTAATAGGCACCCTTAGAATGCACTGTAATCTCTCTTAGGATCTAATAATATAGCTAATAAATGTGCAATGTCTAGCTGGTACGGCAATGCTCTGAGATGCCTTTATGTTAGAGCTTCATCAAGCCTCGCCCTTGATTGCAGGCACATAGCTCCTGGGAATAGAAGAACTTGCTTGCTAGATAACTACAATGTTTCATCAAGCTCCTGTGCTCCTGGAGCTGCCTGCCTAACAGTAACTTCAGACAATGGACTTTCTTGAGAACTACACAAAGCTCCTAACATTGCATATTGTAACTGGGAAATGTACCTGCAGAATAAGCAACCTTACTGATACTCTAAATAATAATGTGGTTATGGTACTAATGACCTAATGTAACCTAGTGGTATAAATAAATGTGGCCACTTAGACAAAGAGCCCTGCCTCTGCATCTTGTCTCTCTGTCTCCTCTTTATTATTATTCCTTACAAGCCTGGGCAACCTAGAGAAACCCTGTCTCAAAATTAAAAGAATAAAATAAAATAACAAGAGCTGGCACCTGTGGGCACAATCTGTAGTATGAAAAAAAAAAAGAAAGAAAAAGGCAAGAAAGTTGAAATGGTAAACTGGAAGGAGCCAGCAAGGATAACGCCGGCAGGTACCAACAATGATCTCAAAGCCAAACCACAAGAATGTCCTTGACAGAACAGACTCGTTATTAGCTGATAAGTTTTATGGAGCATGTAGGTAGATAAAATAGAGTGTAAAGAAAACAATCAAGGGAGATACCAGGTATAGGAGAACCTGTGGGAAACTAACTGGAGCAAATAGAACAATGAAGATGGTCGCACAACTGAGTTTTGAATTATAACTCAGGAAAGATAAACCTATAGAGACAGAAAAGTGAGCTAGGTGCAACAGATAGCATATCCATCAATTCAAAAATTTGCTCGATAGCTCCTGTGTGCTGGATACTGGGAGGTGTGCCATGAGGGATGAAGAACAGGGATCTGTCCCTGTAATAGCCCCAATTACCTTGCAGAACTCTCAGATGAGCCAGGCACTGTTTAACGAGCTTGCACATAGTCATTCATGGACTCCTCCCACCAAACCCATACAAGGGAGTTACTATAGTTAACACTGTTTTACTGGTTAACAGGCTGGCCCAGGGTCATACAGCTAGTAAACAATGTAAAAAATTAACTATTATATGAAGCAGTAAAAAATGAAAGTCATGAGAGTTCTGAGTCATGGGTGGGATAAGCTTACTTCCCAAGATGTACCAGAGCCAAGGTAACTAGGCCTCCTTTCTCTCCCCTATATAACGAGGACAAGTGACAGAAACAGGAATGTGGTCACTCTTGGTCAGATGTGATGGAAGAAGAGGATTAGTTCTAGGTGACAGTGTCAGGGGTTTCTTACAGAACCTTCATATACTCATTTAAGTTAATTTTTATATTCAGAAATGAGACATGGAAGAATGTAGAAGGAATAGAATGAATATCTTGAGTAAGTGTGGAATGAACAGAACACATTATTGCAGGGGAGCAGTGCTGTTAACATTTGTTTGGGACAAGATAGTAATTTTTTAAAAAATCAGAATGTTCTAAGCATTTCTAGTCTCCTTCCCTCAGTAATGCCAATAACTGTCTTGCAGTACTGTCAGAACCAAACAGCTGCACACTGTGGCAACTGCACCCCGGAGAGAGAACCACTGGAATTCGCTCTTCGCTGTTGTCTCAAGTACCTAGAAGAGTGCTTGGCATAGACTAGGCACTTGGCACATGTTTGATTACATGTTCAAAGGAATAAGGTGGAAGGAAAGTAAATAGAAGGGAGAAAGCAAGAGGATAAACCAAAGTAAATCCATTGTGATTAACTGACGGGCTAGGTGGTTAATTAATTCAAGGCACATTTAGAATAAAATACTAGGTTACAACATCCCTGGGCAATAAAAAAAAGTAAAACTACATTTCACAACAAATTACATAAAAAGGAAAGGTTTTAAAATGAAGTCATAGGATATATTCTTCAAAGTATTGAAAGTAATGACCGTCTCCTTCCAAACACAGGTACAGTGGGTGAAACAAGAAGGGAATTTGCACCATACTCACTAAATCTCTGTGGATATAGCAGTTCCTCTCCAGATATTCCATTCCTTCACACACATCCTGGCACACACTCAGGAGCATCTCCTTCCTAAGCTTTCCTTTTCTGTCCCTGAGGTAGTTAAGCAGGCAGCCATTCTCCATAAACTCTGTCACAATATAAAGGGGCTTCTGCTGTATACATACCCCATAAAGCTGAACCAGCCTTGAATGGGATAGTTTCCTGTTGAAGAAAAACAGAGCAGTGAGCAGAATGGGTTTTGCAATTCAAAGTGTTTGTTTTACACAAGTGGCAATGTTTGCCATCCATATGTCGTTTTCATTGTCAAGATAAACATCAGCTCAACCACAGAGAGAGTATTTTTCTTTCCACTTCACACACTGAGAAAGTGGGGTCAGAAATTTAAGCAGCGCTTCCAAAGTCATTGTTGCCGTGTGTCATATTCTAGGTTAGCATTCTAGTTTTCTCCTTTCCGTCTTGTAAGCCTTCTGCTTCCTCATTACTGCTTCTCCAGGCCCAGCCCTCAGAGATCTGCTCCTTGACTCCCAACCTTTCTAATTTTCTCCACTCAGACAAAAACTCCTGGATGGACAGAAGAGAGGAGTGATCAAAACCATCAAGCTGGGCACAGTGGCATATGCCTGGAATTCCAGCAGCTGGGGAGGCTGAAGCAGGAGGAATTAAGCCAGCCTCAGCAATCTGGAGGCACTAAGCAACTCCATAAGACCCTGTCTCTAAATAAAATACAAAATAGGGCTGGGGAGGTGGCTCAGTGGTTGAGTGCCCCTGAGTTCAGTTCCTGATACCAATAAATACATACATACATACATTCTAAAGAGTAAAGGCATTTTCAATGGCTTTAGAAATTTTTAAATAGAGACTAAGAAAACATTTACCAACATGAAATCTTGCTTTGTATTTAGTAATTACATACACACAGGGACCTTGAATGTTGTCTGTTAAAACATACCCAGAAATTCCTAGTCATCTAGACTTCAAAAGTTTATTGTTTCTTCTGTGGAATATAAAATGCAATCTCTAAAGGCCTTTTATGCTAACTGATCACCATGGAAAATAACTTTGAATTAATGTTTGTAATTTTACAAGATGTATAATAAGCAATTCTCTGTTAGTCAAAAGTATTTTGAAAATTACCTCTTCTTCTCATTCAGAACAGTAAAATAAACTCAGTGACTCTGGAAGAATGTTTACCTTAAAACAAAGTACATGATGTGATTACAGACACATTACCATAAAATCGATTTGTGAAAACACTCCAGTTAATGGAGAAAAGGCACTCAGCGACCCTAAACATTATTTTAATCTTGGATATATATATATATATATATATATATATATATATATATATATATATCCACACACACACACACACACACACACACACACACATACATACATATACATACATCTACATATCTTGTCAGATTTACCTTCCAAGTTCTCAAAGTATACTTTCAGTTAAGGAATGCAGTTTATGTGTGCCAAGCAATGGCAAGAAAGCAAGTCTTGAAATGGAATATTAATTTGCCATAAGAAAGCCACCAACCTAATATCCACAAGGAAACATTTGAGAATCGAAACATTACACTGCATTGGCTTACAAGACCACTGGCAAAAACCTATCAGAACTAAGGCAAAAACAAATAAACAAACCCTCATGTATATTCAGTCTAACAAATAAGACAAATATTTCTCATCGGCACAGGAAAAGTACATTCTTGTTTGCTTTAAATTTAGTACTTCTTAAAAACTTAGAGAAATATATGAGTCATTGTAGAGCAAATGTCATTAATTTATCGAATATTAATAAATACCATTTATTAATATATTTGCTTATTAAATATTATTTATTATATATTCATTTAAATTTTTCAAATCCATTGTAGATTTCTCCATTGTACTTTTATATTTATTCCCTTTCCTGTTGAATCAAGTTTCATGGTTTTAAATATCATCTCTGGTGATCACTCTCAAATTAATGCCCTCCACCTTGGCCTTCCTCCTGAACTCCAGACTCATGTATTCACCTGACCACTTGGTCACCATTGGCTGTCTGATAGGGCTCTCAAATTTAATATTTCCAAAGCAAAATTCTTTATTTTTCCCCGAACCTATGTATGTCAGTAAGTGAAACCCTCTAGCTATCGGTATACTTTGGAATCACTTTTGTTCTCCTGGTTTCCTCCCATTATCTTCCACATTTGGCATAACAGGTCTTGATCACTTTTTCTCAAACATGTATCTTGAGACAACTCTCTTCTTTCATCTTCACCTTCATTCCACCCACCATCATCTTCCACCTCGACCCCTGCAATAGCCTTCAACCTACTCTCCTACCCCTGATTCCTATCAATCATTCTCCACAAAACAACCAGTGTGACCTACATAGAATATAAACCAGATGAAATGCTTCTAATCTTCCTTGACCATCCAATCCAACTGAGCTCCCCAACCTTCCCATAATATCTTTGTCATATCATTTTGTTTGAAGTCTTTATCCTTACTTCTCTTCAAAGCTATACTGCTCCTTTGTTTGTTGGTCTGCTATCTGTTTTCCTCCCCATTTCCCACTAGAGCATGGGCATAAATGAACTTTTCAAGAGTAGGAAATTGACCTGTGCTACTTATCAACCTCTTTCTAGAACTTAGTACTTACAAAACCAGCAACAGACATTTATTGAGTGAATGGATGCAAGAAAACTGAATGATGACCCGGATGCTATATTTTTTTAAACAAAGCTGTAAGGGATACTATGAAATCTTTGTAAAATAAAATAATTTCTAATTCAAGAGATTGCTGTGGATATCATAGCAAGAGTTTGCAATGTGATCTGCATTTATGCATGGTTTAGCACAAACTCAGGCAATTAGAGCCAGGCTCTGTCTTTCCCAGACGGCTGCCCTTGGGGTGTTCTGTCCTCTTTCTTTCTAACTCCTTACACAAATAGAAGAGTTCCTCAAAACTTACACTTCTGAAAGTAGATTTTCTTTTATTTTTCCTTTTCCTCTCATTCCTGAATCCTCCTTCTTTTCCTGATCTGCTATACTTCTAAAACTTTCTCTTCATTCACCTTGAAGTTTTTATTTTTTAGGCATAAAAGAAGACTCAATACAATTTTATAAAAATTGAATGGAAAGAATAAAAGCTATAAAAAAATAGCTCTGTTAGGAGAGATATTAGATGAAACCTCCCCCTTTCTCAGTTTTCCAAATGTCCTGATTTTAAGTGATATTTAAAATGTGTTTCTTATAGTATTATTATGTAAAAGCATTTAATTTTAATAATATTAATTATTTAATGTAAGTAATAGGGTCTAAGAATCCAATTAAAAACTTTATTATTAATTAATTACCCCTGGAGAAAATACTTCAGTAGGGAGAGAGAATAACAAATGGAATTTTCAATTCTTCTGTTTAGCATGAATATAAAATGTTAAAGCCTGTTTTTCAAAAACTAAAATATTCTACTGTGAAGACATGACACAGACATAATGAATCAAAAGAGATTCACATCAAAGCTCTTAGGAAATTAGATGTACTTACACATATTTTTCTTTGTTTTAAATCTTATAAGATCACGTATCTCCAGATAGTGCAAGGCTATTGATATGCTACATCTAAAGAGACAAACCCACAAATGAAAAACTAAAACAAAGGACCCACTAAAGGCAGATCAGGGTTTTAATAACTTAAAGGGAATATTTTACACCTGTTCCAAAGAGCTTCGTTCAAGTTTTTTTGTTGTTGTTGTTGTTTCTGTCCTATTGGCTACATGACTGGAAATGACTTATTTAAGCTTTCTAAGCCTCAGATTTGTATGCATGAAATGGGGATAATAAAACATTCTGTTCTTGCTTTCAGGGAACATTTAAGTGGGATCATGTTCATGAGCATATAAGAAATATAAACCCAGGTTAAAAATAAAAAACGAAGATGACTTAGAAGGTTTAATCAGATTTTACGTGCAGAAGTTATCTAAGGTGCAGACTGATTTTCTCTCATTTTGAACATTTTTAGAACATGCTCTGTAAACCCCAGCTAACAGGTCCCCCAGTGGAGGCAACATACAATGATCAAGAGCACAGCATATTAGGTCTTTAGGGAATAGACCGAGAAGGGGAATAGCTGGGTCAAATGGTGGTTCCATTCCCAGCTTTCCAAGAAATCTCCATACTGCTTTCCAAATTGGCTGCACCAATTTGCAGTCCCACCAGCAATGAACAAGAGTGCCCTTTTCCCCGCATCCTCTCCAGCACTTATTGTTGTTTGACTTCCTAATGGCTGCCAATCTTACTGGAGTGAGATGGTATCTTAGGGTAGTTTTGATTTGCATTTCCCTGACTGCGAGCGATGGTGAGCATTTTTTCATGTACTTATTGATTGATTGTATGTCCTCCTCTGAGAAGTGTCTGTTCAGGTCCTTGGCCCATTTATTGATTGGGTTATTTGTTATCTTATTGTCTAATTTTTTGAGTTCTTTGTATATTCTGGTTATTAGGGCTCTATCTGAAGTGTGTGGAGTAAAGATTTGTTCCCAGGATGTAGGCTCCCTGTTTATCTCTCTTATTGTTTCTTTTGCTGAGAAAAAACTTTTTAGTTTGAGTAAGTCCCATTTGTTGATTCTAGTTGTTAACTCTTGCGCTATGGGTGTCCTATTCTCGGTCTATTCCCTAAAGACCTAATAAGAGCATGCTACAGGACACTGCTACATCGATGTTCATAGCAGCTCAATTCACGATAGCAAGACTGTGGAATCAGCCTAGATGCCCTTCAATAGATGAATGGATAAAAAAAAAATGTGGCATTTATACACTATGGAGTATTACTCTGCATTAAAAAATGACAAAATCATAGAATTTGGAGGGAAATGGATGGCATTAGAGCAGATTATGCTAAGTGAAGTTAGTCAATCTTTAAAAAACAAATACCAAATGACTCCTTTGATATAAGGGGAGTAAACAAGGACAGAGTAGGGACGAAGAGCTTGAGAAGAAGATTTACATTAAACAGGGATGAGAGGTGGGAGGGAAAGGGAGTGAGAAGGGAAATCGCATGGAAATGGAAGGCGATCCTCAGGGTTATACAAAATGTCATATAAGAGGAAAGGAGGGGTAAGACAAGTTAATACAAATGGAAGAAATGATTTACAGTAGAAGGGGTAGAGAGAGAAAAGGGGAGGGGAGGGGAGGGGAGGGGGGATAGTAGAGAATAGGACAGACAGCAGAATACATCAGACACGAGAAAGGCAATATGTCAATCAATGGAAGGGTAACTGATGTGATACAGCAATCTGTATACGGGGTAAAAGTGGGAGTTCATAACCCACTTGAATCAAACCATGCAATATGATGTATTAAGAACTATGTAACGTTTTGAACGGCCAATAATAAAAAAATAAAAATAAAAGTGGAATTGTTTCCCAGTGGGAAAAAAAAAAAAGAGCACAGCATATATTTGAATTTTGTTTGTTTGTGTTGCTGCACTGGAAAAAAACTATATGGTGACAATATTGGCTAACAGTTAAGGCAGCGACTCTTAAGATCTGCCATATATTGATCTATCAATAATTGTTGATTGTTGTGTTAGTTAACATTATGGGGGGCTGGGGATGTGGCTCAAGCGGTAGCGTGCTCGCCTGGCATGCGTGTGGCCCCGGGTTCGATCCTCAGCACCATATACCAACAAAGATGTTGTGTCTGCCGAAAACTAAAAAATAAATATTAAAAAATTCTCTCTCTCTCTCTCTTAAAAAAAAAGAAATTTATAAAAAGAAAAAAAAAACAAAACATTATGGGCTTTGTGCCAGATAGTTCAGGGTCCTGATTTCAGTTAGAAACTCAAATTGTGGGACTATAGATAAATTACATAAGCTTCCTAAATTTCCTTTTTCTCATCTATAAGATTAAGATCTATCTCCTAGAATTGTGGTGAGGATTCATTAACTTATTCTATAATCTACAAATTCTTATTTTAGCACCAAGTTCTGACTAGTCATCGTTTGGGGCACTCACCAGGTTGAACTGAGAGACACAAATAAATGGCCTTATTATTATGGAATTCACATTCTAGCAGGGGACTAACATGAAGCTTCAGAGTGGTGACAAGTATTTTGATGGAACGAATACAAGGTGACAGAACAGAAGGTGCCTGGGGCTGGGTGCTCCCACTTAAACAGAGTAGTCAGTGAAGACCTCCTGTAGGAGACAACATTCACACTGCACACCTTCAGAAAGGAAGTAACATGGGCAGAGCTGTGGATATGCAGCAGACAGAACTCAATGCATGTCAACTATTTAAAGATGAACGTATTTGCAATAGGATGCTAGAATGGAGCTTTTCCTGCCTTACTTAAAAAAATTTTTTAAAAACACATTCAAATCCAAGAGCACATTATGTCCATCTGAACTGGCTTAGAAGTCGTTGGCCTCATTCCTGCTTCTATAAACTGCCAGAAGCTCTTTCTATTCTCACACTACATACATCTTCCATCACCTTCAAAATATTATTCTCAGGAGATCAGTGGAGTAGATGAAGGGGATTAAAAGGGAGGGAGGAGGGACAGGAAAAGGGAGGAACTGTAGAATGAAATTGACCAAATTATGCTAGGTACATATACAAACATACTAGTGAATTCCACCTTTATGTATATCTATAAAGCACCAATTAAAATAAATAAATTAAAAAGGAAAAGCAGTTTTCATTGGTTCTTTTTTTAGTTATTTTTGTTATAATTATACAAGCTTGGAATATATCATATCCTAATTAGGACTCCATTCTTGTGAAGGTACACAGCGGTGGGATTTGTTGTGATGCATTCATACAGGTACATGGGAAAATTATGTCAGATTCATTCCACTGTCTTTCCTTTTCTTACCCACTCCCTTCCCTTCATTCCCCTTTGTCTAATCTCCTGAACTTCTGGAAACCAGTTTAATAGAAGAAGGGAACAGCGGGAGGAACATGAAAGGGAAAGAGGAAGTACTAGGGACTGAAATGGAGCAAATTGTTTAACATGTACGTATGGTTATGTCAAAATGAACCCCACTGTTATGCATAAGTATAATGCACTAATAAAAACATTTAAAAAATCATCCCCAAAGATCCTAACCCAATTTCCCAACCAAGCTTGAATCATTAAAGAATTCCCTCATCATGATATCAGATATTGCTAATTCTTGTTTGATAGAGATTCCAATATGCCTTCAATTCCCTCTGAGTCCTACATCTCTCACTCATTTTCACATTATGCCTATTTAATCTAACACACAGGACTATAATTTTTGTCCTTTAGACATAGGAAAGCCATGGTCAGATGGATATCATATCCAAGAGAGCAGAGGCCAGGCAGATAGGTGCTTGAGCTACCTTGAGACACAAAAATGTCTTTGGGAAGCTGATGTCACTGGAAAATTGTGCTTATCATAACCTTCCTTTGGATTCATTCTATTATGTGGCCAGAAAGACATTTTGATCCACTACTTGGGAACAAAATTCAGAAGAACCAAGACATCATTGCTCTGCCTTCCAAGGAGAACGGGTCCAGCTGATTAGTTTGGGTTGTCGTTGGTCAGTTTTGGTGTTGTTTTGTTTCCAATTCTGCAAGTTTGAGATGGAATTAAATTGCCCTGGACAACTAAGTAATGCTATTTAGTGTTATTCTTCTTCAGGGCATTGATACTTTTCTAAGTAAAGGTGAACCGATATTTAAAGAATGTTGATTTGAACTATGCCAAATTGTTGATTTGTCCTGGTCCAACCCAGGTTACAATTATAAACCACAGCTATGAGTTCAACTTAGTCAAAATGGTGCCCTGGAAAATTAAAATTTTAAGAGCACTGTCCAATGGTCTACAATGAACCACTTCTCTTTTAAAGCTCAGTATTCTTAAATTCTCTGGAAGTAGATACTTTATCCTTGCCAAAAGAAAAAAAAAAAAGAAAGAAAGAAAAAAGAAAAGGAAACCACTAGGAGATTCCCTTTCAAAAAAAAAAGAGCAATATACTACTACCCAAACAAAATCAACATTTTTCTTCAGGGAAAAGGAAAAATAGAAAGAACAATCAAGCACCTATTCTTGAACTGAAAAGAATTATACTTGATGGTCTATTTTGTATCCTCATATTTAATTCACACAATGATCCAGAGAAGTAGGTACTGTTATCCCCATTTTTTACACATGAGGACACTGAAATAATTCATCCAGGATACAGAGGTTTAAGAATTTGTCTGGATTACACAACCAGTTTGAGCAGAATTGTGTCATAACTCCATGGTGGGCCGATTCCAAAGTCCATGTTCTTTCCATGACACCAGGTATTAGGCAATATTTATCTGTGTGTTCCTTATACTTACATCATCACTTTGGCTTCTTCAATGAAATCCTCTTCCGACATAGAGCCTTCATTGATGGCCTTGATAGCTACCGGGAGATGTGCTCGCCATTCACCTAAGTGAACCACCCCAAACTGACCGCTTCCAATCTCCTTGATAAAAGCCAGTTCAGTCGGATCTATCTCCCACTTTTCTGGGAAAGTAAAACATCCATGTTACAAGGAAGGGAAAGAATGCTAAAATTTTAGAGTTAGAAAAGATTAAGGAATTATCTATTCCTATCCCTTTATTTTACACAGTGGTTAAAAAAAATATAAATGAGTGGAGAGAGGGTATAACGAATTTTAATACTCTCCTTGTGGGTTACCGGTGCAATTCAAAACATTGAGTTTAAAAATTCAAACTCTACTTCCT
Organism: Urocitellus parryii; assembly: GCF_045843805.1. Classification (NCBI taxonomy): domain Eukaryota; kingdom Metazoa; phylum Chordata; class Mammalia; order Rodentia; family Sciuridae; genus Urocitellus; species Urocitellus parryii. Next base: position 107,678,010 of record NC_135540.1, on the reverse strand, counting down.
TGGAGAGCAATGTCCAACAAAGTGAGGATATCAAAACATGTATAAGAAATGAAACACATTTCCATGCCTTTCTAAACTAAGCTGACCAAAACTAGGTCTGGGACATAAAATAGGTATGTCCCCAGTTTGGTTGTGTCCTAGTGTTAACTTGTAAGGCAGATGAATTTTGTGATACTCCCTTTCCTCCTTTCAGCCCCTTCTAGTGTTCTCCCTCACTTCATCCTAAAGAACTTTTCTACCTTGGTGTGTCCTCATCTTATGGAAATCTAATCAATTCATCTAATAAATATGTCCAATGTCAGAACTCTAACCCACACACATCTAAGAGTATATTTGAGGGGCTGGGGTTGTGGATCAGCAGTAGAGCGCTTGCCTAGTACATGCGAGGCCCTGGGTTCGATCCTCAGCACCACATAACAATAAATAAATAAAATATAGGTAATGTATCCAACTACAACTAAAAACTAAATATTTTTTAAAGAGTATATTTGACGTAAAATTTGTATTACTGTGTATTTCTCATTCTATAGAAGCAAATGGGGTGGAGGGGAGAACTATTTCTAAAATAACCTTCTTGAATAGTGTTAAATATCAAATAATTTTTTAAGCATCTCCCTTTTATACATCAATACCAACACCTGCTGGAACTTTAGAGTAATGCACTTAAAAAAAACTATAAAAGCTGATGGCCTCATTCCAACTATATAAATTATTCCTCCTCCCAGGGGTGCATTTGAAAAGGAACCTGGTAGAATATAGTCATCACCTTGGTATTAGCATAAATTTATTCGATAGAATATTATCATAAAGGAAAACAATGAAAAATTACAGTTCATAATTTCATCTGTTCATCAAAACACCGCATTGAGAAAGCAAAAAGGTAAGTCACAGACTAGGAAAAGATATTTCTAAAAACATATATCCATATTTATATTCCTATTTAGAAAATAAATGAATTAACTAGAAAAGACATGTAGCAAAAGTTATTTGGTCATAAAAGAGAATTCCAAATGGCCACTAAACCTATGAAAGAGTGATCAAAATAAATACTCATTAGGAATATACAAATTTAAGCCATAATAAGATACTACTTCTACACACTCACCAGATTGGCTAAAATAATGGTGTTTTTTGTGTGTGGTGTTTTGTTTTGTTTTGGTACTGGAGATTGAATCCAGGATTGCTTAACCACTGAGCCACATCCCCAGCCCTTTTTTAAATTTTTTATTTTGAGATAAGGTCTTGCGAAATTGCTTAGGGTCTTGCTAAGCTGCTGAGGCTGGCTTTGAACTCAAGGTCTTCGTGCCTCAGCCTGCTGAGCTTCTGGGATTAGAGGTGTATGCCATCATAGCCAGCTAAAATGTTTAAAAAAGAAAAAATAATAATACTGAATATTGACAAGGTTAAAAATATGGAGCAACTGGAATTCTTGTACATTGTATGTGGGAGTGGAATTTGGTATAAACTTGGGAACCTAACCATATCTACTAAATCTAAGCACGTGCATACCCTGTGACCCAGTAAGACTGCTCTATGGTATATATCCAACATTCACTGGAGCACATATGCACACTTAGCTTCATCTAAAGATGTCGAGTAATGTTAGTAGCAATACTGTTTGTTAGGACCAAAAGTTGGTCAAAACCCAAATGACCGTCTAACGACACATGAGTAAATCATTAGGGGGTCAGTCCTGGAATATAGCACCATGTCACAGCAAAAATGAACCTACTATGGCCAGCACCATGGGTAAAATTCACAGGTGTAATGAAGACAGGAAGAAGTCAGATACAAATGGATATATAGTGTCAGATTATATAATATTTGATATATAAATAAGGTGATCAAAACAAGGCAAAATAGATCAAGCTATAGATACTAACTTTGCACTGTTTTATATGTGGCAAAAAGTGGAAAAATTTATTTCTAAGAAATTAAAGAGCATCTATTTAACTTAAATATGTGGCTGATAGTGGCACTTTTATTATATATAGTTTCTACAGGGCAGAGGAATGATGGAGGCAACCTGAAATCACCCTTCCATCCACTTCACCATACAACACCCTGATATAATTATGTCATCATGATTTTCAGCATAACCTGAGTACCACTAACAAGAGAGATTTAAGGGAACAAAATACTGCCAGATTATTAAACAGGACTCCCTGGCTCACTCTTATTCTCACAGATTCACAAATACCACTTTCTATAAAAAAGATGAAAAAGACACTTTTAACAGTATTTTTGGTAGGTTCTCTTGGGGTTCGGTTGTTTCCCAAACACCCTTGTAACCAGAGAGTAACAGCCTGAACATCCAAATAAAAAGAACTGTCATTTATCTAAAGGGTGAAGATTAAGTCTCCTGGTGACATGGAGTGAAATATGAAGTATTTCTCCCTGGAGTTGAAATTGCCTTTATGAAATGCATTATTTAAACATGGTGGGAGGGTTAAGCTTTGAAAAGAAGTTTATCTAGATAGACATTTCAGAAGGGCTGAGGATTTAAGGTGTCTACGGTAGGTAGGTTCTTTACTAAGTGTGCATACCTTACCATAGCTAAAGCCAGCTGTGGCTGGTAAACAACCCATCAGTCCAACTGGGCAGCGGAGGCGGGTCAGGAGACCTGCGGAGAAAGAGAAATCTGTTTCAAGCCTAGTTACTAATATAGAAGAAAGAAAGAGACACACCCGGAGACAGTACTATTCTTTTAATAATTTGGCATAATAATGCTTTCTACACATTATTCTGGTTGCTTATTCTTTCCATTTGAAAAACATTTTTTATAAAATAATGTATGTTCCTGGTACACAACTGAAAGACAATGGAAAATATAAAGATCCCTCCTCACAAGATCTTAGTGTCAAGAGAGAAATGGTTGCCACTTTGGTGAAAAATCTTCAAAAGAATGTTTATATACACAATTGAAAGTATATACACATTCAATATATTTTATGGAAATGGAAATGTTTTGTTATATGATTTTTACAGTATGCATGTAATTTATGTATACCAATGACTATAAATAGACCTTAAAATTATTTCTAAAATTTCACTAGTATAAAATATGCTGTATATTCTTTTTATTATTATTATTATTATTATTATTTTAGTTTTTATATAACCTCCCCTCCTTTCTCAATAGATTTTATTTTTTAGAGCAAGTTAGGTTCATAATAAAATTGTGTAGAAGGTACAGAGATTTCCCATATATTCCTTGCCCCTGTACTTGCATAGCTTCCCCCATCATTAGCATCTCCCACTCAGAGAGATGTTAAAACTAATGAACTACATTGACACGTCAGTATCACCCACCGTCCATCATTTATGGGTTGATGCTGCACATTCTGAGTTTGGACAAATAGGTAATGACATGTGCCCACCATTACAGTATGATGTAGAGTAGTTTCACGGGCCTAAAAATCCAGTGTCCCACCTATTCTTCACTCCTTCTCCCTTCTAAGTGTTTAGTCCTATACACCGTCAACCAAATTGAAACTTTTTAGTCAGATTTCTGCAGAGTGCTGTATATTCTTGAACATACATTTATATGTACTTCTCAAGTTATTGTCTTATAAAATGTGATTTCAGGTTGAACAGTGTACAGAAAGGCTACTGCAGTTCATTTGACCACCATCAGTGTTTAAATGTACCCATTTCCTTACCCCCACCCCTTTGAGAGTAGTTCACTTTTTTCTTTTCTTTTCTTTTCTTTCTTTTTTTTGTACTAGGGATTGAACCCAGGGGCACTTAACCACTGAACCGTATTCCCAGTCCTTTTTAATATTTTATTTAGAGACAGGTCTAGCTGAGTTACTTAGGGCCTTGCTAAATTGCTGAGGCTGCCTCAGCCTCCTGAGCCACTGGGATTACTGACGTGCACCACCGCACCCAGCTTAGTAGTAAACACTTTTGAAAAATAGCATGGTAAAGTAAATGGGACTTCATTTGACTGGGTCAATGTGCAGAATTCTAAACAATCAATTTCAATTTAGTTCAATAGGCACTTATTGTTTATTTTTTTCATTAATATTCACTAAGAGCCTGGCATGAGTCATTTACTATCACAATGTTCGGTCCCTCGGGGGCGGGAAATAAACAAGTATATGCACACAAGAAAAGGTAGCTGAGGATAGGTGAAAGCAGAGAAGATAAAATACAGAGACTGTAGATAGTTGCTCAGGGAAGCCCCTCCTGACAAGATGACAGTTATATGGCTTTGGTTGACAAGGAGTCATCTCAGAAAGATCCAGAGAAAGATTCTTGCAGGCAGATGGAACAACATGTGCAAAGACTGGAAGACAGAAACAAGCTTAGCCAGTATAAAAACAGAAAGAAATTTTTCTATTAAGTGCCTACTGAATGCAAGACACTCATCTAGGCAGATCCAAAGATGAATAAAACAAGGGGGCTCTATCTCAGTGAAGAAGGAAAGGAGAGGCTGTTCCAACATCAAGCACTGTGCCAGAGATGCACGCAAAGTTTGCTGGGATGTAGAGAAGGAGCACTGAACACATGGCTGGATTTTAAAAAAGAAGTTTTATGGGAGGAAATGACACCTGAGGTGAATCTGATAAGTGGAGTAACTCACAAGGAAAAAACTGGAAGGACATTCTAGGCAGAGGTGACAGCATGAATGATACTGAGAGATGTGAAGCAGGAAGGTGGTACTTGAACAAAAAGCAAGAGGTAGGGAGAGGCAACAAGTTGTACTTGAGAAGTAGAAGGATTTGTGGTTGTGATGGGCCTTGTAAGTCATGCTAGGGAGCATTGCATTTTCCTGCAGGTGGGAGAGAGCCATTGAGATGTCCCAATTAAGGAGGTGAAATATTCATATTTATATTTTTGGTAGTTCACTCTGGCACCAGAACAGGGTTGGATTAAGGGTGAAAAAGCATCAGAGACAATGACAGCAGTTAAGAGCCTACTGCAATTTTTCACCTGAGCACTGATTAGGGTAGCACTAATAGGGAGAGGCAAGGGTCAGAGGAGACACTTTTAGGGTATGAAATTAATTCCACTTAATAATTAATAAGAAGTTAATAAGAAGTTAGGTGTTGAGAATAGAAACATCAACTACCAACACATCCAGTCTCTTTAATTGGCTACATGATGGCACCATTGCCTGAGATAAATAACAGCAAGAAGCCTAGATTTGGAGGGAGAGAGAGGGTATAAGATGAAGGACCCAACTTCATCACTGAAGTTCAAGGCCAGAGAATTCCAAGTGTCTGTGTCCACCAGGTAGAATTATGCAAAGGGAGAACCCTAGGGTGAGACGACGAGTGATCAAGGATGGAACCCCGTGGAACATCAGTGTTTAAAGGAAGAAAAGAAGGACTCTTTGGGAAGATTCATAGGGAATGATGTGAATCAGAGAAGACCAAGAAAGGATGATGTCAAACGTCTGGGGAGCAGGAAATTCAAGAAATGTCACCACCAGATATAACAAAAAAGGCTGGAATATAGGAGCACTTGAAAGCTACACTGCATGCGCCCAAGTGGGGGTTACTGGCAAAGCACAGAGCTGTGGCAGCTGGAGGTAGAAGCCAGATTCCACAAGCACACCAAATGGAAAGTGAGGAATTGGAGGCAGTCGATGTAGACACATTTATTTTTTCAAAAGTGTGACTAAAAAGAGCAATACACACACACACACACACACACACACACTCACTCAACAGAAGTTTGTTTTTGTTTCTAAAATAAAAATGTCTTAAGGGGTAGGAGGACTGTAGGAGAAGGTTAGGGGAAAAAAATAGAAGAGTGAGCAGAGAGAAAGGAGCCCCAGCAGAAGAGGAGAGATGGGAACAAGAGCACAGGCCAGGCCTTGGCCTCTTTACTGTTGGAGGGTTGGAGGGAATGAGGGTGATGGCGGTGACAGGAGACAATGGAGGAAGGTCATGCTGAGCTGCTTCCATGTTCTTAATGAAGAAGACAGCTAACTGATGTGCTAATAGGCCAGGGATGACTGTTGGAAAAGGCCTTGAGGAGAATGTTAAAAGTTTGAACAAAAAAAACAGAAAACAGTATTACCTAGCAACTCTGAATACCTACTTGAGGTTAGAGCTTCTCCCTAGTGGAGTCTTTATATACAGTTGTTGTTGTTGCTGTTGTTGGACACAAGACCTTTAATTTATTTATTTATTTTTATGTCGTGCTAAGGATCGAACCCAGGGCCCACATGCTAGGGGAGTGCTATACCTCTGAGCCACAACCCCAGCCCTCTAGGTGAGTCTTCATAGCACATGATTCAAGTAATTAAAGAGAGGAATTGGAGAAATTTTCTCTAACATCCCAGTTTTTATTTGCCAAATATTTTTATCCTGGGAAATACTACCAATGGATTAGTGATAGTCTTTCTGTGACAGAAGGAAGTCTGTCACTCTCTTGGCTTTGTCCTTACTTCTGGGTAAGGTGGTGAATCATCGTGGGTTTATATGTTTATATGTACACAGAAAAAGTCAAAGTTTAGGTAGTAATTTTTTAAAATAAGGAGACAGGATCGCCATGGACTCTAATTCACAACTTTTCTAAAACTGAACCCTCCAAAATATCCTCCAATGACATGAGTTGTCTCTTTCTGGAGGATACAATAGACCCTGGAGCCAGAGGGCTCAATGGTTTCAATAGTTTCCATTTCTTCTGTGGGTTCAAATCTCAGCATAGGTACTTATTAGCTATATACTTTGAGCAAGTTATCTCAAAGTTACCTCAAGTTTTTTCATCCATAAGATGAAAATCTCAACAGCACCTACTCATAGGTTGCTCTGAAGATTAAATAAACATAAAAGCACTTGAAACAGGATTTGCCCCAAAGTAAATCTTTAGTAAATATCAATTATTTCTGGGGCGTATGACTTTCTTCTTATCCTTATCACCCTTCTTTCTTGTTTTCTTATTTCTTTTATAGTTTATTTTCTTTCTTTAAAAAATAGCACAATGGTTATGAATTTTTTTCTTTTTTCTTTTGTAGTTGTAGATGGAGAGCATACATTTATTTTATTTGTTTTATTTGTTTATTTGTTTTACTTGTTTATTTTTATGTGGTGCTCAGGATCGAACCCAGTGCCTTACACATGTTAGGCAAGCACTCTGCCACTCAGCTACAGCCCCAGCTCCTGATTATCAATTTTTATCTCCTGTTTTCACTTTTTTTTTCTTGTTTCAGTTTTTTTTATTTTTAAAATTATCTTTGTGGTATTTTGTAGATGATAAGAATGATATACATGCATTGTAATTTTAAAAACTCTAAAGCCATCTATAAAGCAGAAAATAAAAGTGTCCTTTACTTCCAGTCTCAGTTTCCACAGATAAACATTAACAATTTATAGTCTGTTATACTCTTGTTTGTAAATCATATATATGCTTCTTTTTACCAGGAAAAAAAATGGCACTATGATCTGAATATATTGCTTGGAAATTTTTTTTAACTTACCCACATTTTTAATGTTAGTACATTCTAATCTACTTCATTATTTTTCTTAACATCAGTTTTTAAAATTATTTTCTTTGAAGGAAGGAGAAGGAGGAATGAGCAGAAGAAACTCAGAGCCTGTCTCCTGATTCAGGGGGTTTGTATCTCCAGCCACACCTGTGGCCTCCCAGACCTCCCCCTCTCAAATCACACTCCCTGTGACCATCTAGAATATCCATGTGGGCTCATCCTATAAATGGATACAAATTTCTTTGGGTTTATTCCTAATATTTAGGGCCAGTTTAATGGAAAAGTGGTCTCTTTCCAGAAAGGATTATTTTGGTCAACACCACTTTTCATGAGTGAAATCAAAACAGCACTGCATGACAAAAAGTCAAAATAATATGAAAAGTCACAGTGGGTTCCAAATGCTGTAATGCTGACGTCAGAAGATGCCCCCGTGGACTCATAGTGATCCAGCCCACAATGAGTAGGGGCTGAAGGCCAGAGATGTGGTTGCCATTGTGGTGGAACTTTCTGGAATCCTATTATCTTTCTGCAGATGATAGGTTTGCACAAATGACAATGTGGCAAACAATAGCCGGGAAAGGAGGTTAAATATTTCTTCAGTATATTTAGGCCAAAGTGAACCTATAAAAGGCTGGATTTTGTTTAACTTTCTCTTTTCTCCAAACTAGAAAGAACAGAGAGAGATTTAAAGAGAGTTTTCTGTTACAATTGTCTAAAGTAGAGAGCAAACCTAGGAGAAGAGAGTAAAGAGAAGGAGGCATGATCATTTAGGGCATTTGAAACCTTATTACATTTTCCCCTACATAACTTTCCAGAACAAATGCATAATGACCAAAAGACCTTTTGTTCTCAGCCACCCATCATTTTTCTAACATGGTAGAAGTTTGAGAAATAGACTCACTTCTTGCCCCTTCACACTAGAAAAACAAAGGCACATCAATGAAGAGGACAGTGGCCCAGAAAACAGGGTTTTCCAAGTTCCTAAGCTCTTTGTAGAGGGAGACTTATTCCTGTTGAGTGTCTGATACCCACCATGCATTGCTGTCCAGAGCCTGGCTCCCCAGCCCTCCCAGCCCCATGTCCCTCACTTACCAGCGGCATTGTGCTGGTGATACCAGATCAACTCAGGCACTGAAGGAAAAAGGTGTCTTTCAGCCACATACCACTGTCCGGAATCATTCCTTTTAATCTGATAATGTTTTATTGTAGCCTCTGTACTTCTATAGCAGATAAAATGTGAATTAGTAAACAATCAAAAGGTCACTTTAGAACTAAGACAATTCATTAAGCAGCAGAACTCAAATTCTCATGCCATCAACACCATACACTGAAGAGAAGATTGATCAGTTTAACATGTGCCTGACCATCCTCGGAAAATTCCTCAATGGTCTTATTGAGGCCTCAGATTCAAACATAACTTCAGCCAATACTATTTAGGTGAAAAGTTCAATGTCCAAAAAAGTGGAGCTCATCATGGAATACAGAATATTTTGAGCAACTTCAATCCTTCTAGGAATCTATGACAGACTGGAGAACATACCTCAGAACTGCCCCACAGAAGCACAAAAAAAAACCCAAACAGACAGGTGTTTATCCACCAGCTCCCATTCCTCATTGATGGAGCGCTGCTCCTGATGTAACTGCAGGTATTTCCAGCCTAATCAATGGGTCCTATTTTCTTCCACAACCAGAGAACATTCTCAGGCAGGAAGACCATGGGAAGTTTTCTAAGAGAAAAAACCTCCCTGCAGGTCAATCCCAGAGTAGACCAAGAGACAGGAGGAATGCAGCAATAGTATCTTCTACACCTAACCTTATCTAACCCCTTTATTTGATGGTTGAGAAAAGGAAGACAAAAGAGGTCACAGAGCTAATATAATATCACACATAGCGTGTTTGTTAGGATACAATGTGGACTGGCTAGTCCTGACTTTCAGGCCAGCAATCCTCTCCCTAAACTAAGCTCTCACCTCTATTCTGTACATGATGGTGTCACCATAAAAACAGATTGTCCTAGGGCTTATATATTAACCAAAGTCACAGCTGCTTACCTTCTAGCTCTTATAAACACGGAAATGGTGTAAGACCCCAAATGTCTTGAATCTCTGACAATAAATGCACCTTCTTTAGCCTGAAAAACAATTTATTCATTACATAAGTCTATTCCTGCTCAGAAAGACAACATTATGTCTTGGTGATGAAAACCAAAGCTATACCAACTTACTATAAGTCACTAACTATATTCGTACTATAAAGAATGAGACTGAAAGTACACCCAATGTTTTATATCCCCTATAGGTTTAGAAGTCACATTTCTAAAAGTGGTATAATTTGGACATGAATTTATAATGCAAGAGTATTTAAAAACATTCTGATTTTTATAAAAAGAAAGTTCTGTATCTAAGAATCTTGTACCCCACTTATTAGTTATTTTATTGTATTAATTGGGACAACAGATAAAAATAGCTGATTGATAAGATGAACTCTGAGACTGACAGGCCTGTACTTTGGAAGAAGAGAAATAAGGTAGTGGATAGGATGAAGGAAGCAGGTAAAAGTATTTTTGGAAAGACAGAGAATGGATGGAGAGATCATAGTTTATGAGAAATAATGGATTTGGGAGAGTCTGAGGGGAGAAAGAAGTTGCTGTAGGGGTGGGAAGAAATGAAAAGAGAAATGGCAGGAGAACATTTCAACAAGTGTGATAATAAGTTAAAAAGCAGGTCCCTGGGGGCTGGGGAATATATCTTAGTTGGTAGAGTGCTTGCCTTGCATGCACAAGGCCCTAGGTTTAATCCCTAGCACTACAAAAAAGAAAAATTATATATATATTCATTCCTATGGATATTCTTCTAGAGACTCTGATAAGGTTGAAAATTGCTTTAAAATAATTTTGAATATTAGATTCTTTTGATTTCTTTGTTTCCTATTATGAAAAGTTTCAGTCTCCCTGGATATGTTTGTTTTCAAGTGGGAAAACTTTTGGAATCATGTCAAACCCATGACAGTTTACCCTTAGGAAGTGCTGTGCCCCTTAACCTGTGCTTGCAAACTGTGTGACCCAAAGAGCAAGGTCCCCTCCAGGTGCCTATAATCCATCGCCAGAATCTTTTCCTCCTCCTACCAGGCATAAGCCTGATTCCCTGGTCCAAGTGTTTTAAATAAAAGAATCTCCTATAGTCATTTGAAATTTTAAAATCTATCTTTCATTGAATTCCTACAATGTTCAAGAGTTGTGTTATATATCAAAGGGCAAAGATGTAAAAGACAAAGATATAAAAAGCAAAGGTGCGTGTACAGTTTAGATTGCATATACAATAATATATATACATGTCAGTATATGTAATATGCAGATAATAAAGTTGCAGTAGTCTCCTCTTACAAAGAATCAAAGTTGAAAGAACACAAACAGTATTTCCTGATCACAAAGCATTAACACTAGAAATTCCCAACAAAACCCCAAATAAAATGCTCCTACCTCCTATAGATTTTTAATTCTCTCTCTCTCTCTCTCTCTTTGTGGTGATAGGGATTGAACCCAGCACTCTACCAACTGAGCTATATCCCCAGCCCTCTTTAATTCTCTTTTATATAACTCAAGGAAATTAAATAAAAAATGAAAATATCCAGAAGATAATAAGGAAACATCATCTTTTGCTATGCAGCTCTAACAGTACTCAGAAATAAATCCAGTGTTATTATTTATACCAATAAGTAAAAGAAGTAAAAATAAGCATAGCCAACTCAATAAGTTAGTTATAAAATCCAAGTACAATAGAAGAAATAAGTTAAAAAGATCAAAGATAATAAATTATTTTTAAAAAGTAGATAAAATATAAATTATAATTATGATAGATAATAAATTATTTTTAAAAAGTACAACTAACAATTAAGTTCAAAGTCTGGTTGCTCAGGGAAAACAATAAATAAACAGCTAATTCACCTAATCAATAACTAATGGCAAAAGTTTATAAAAAATAAGTCATAAACCAGGTATGGTGGCACACACCTGTAATCCCAGTGGCTCAGGAGGGTGAGGCAGGATAATCTCGAGTCCAACCAGCCTCAGCAAAAGCAAGGCACTAAGCAACTCAGTGAGACCCTGTTTCTAAATAAAATACGAAATAGAGCTGGGGATGTGGCTCAGTGGTCAAGTGTTCCTGAGTTCAATCAAAGGGACTCCGTCCCCAAAAAAGTCATGGGTACAAATATGCAAAAATCCAGAAAAAAATAAAAATTTACTAGACTCTATACAATAAATTTGAAAACTTGAATGAAATGGATAATTAATTAATAAAACATAACTGTCTTAAAATTTAGTCCAGAAGAACTGAAAGTTTTAATGAAACTATGAATAAAAAAATGGATGTTTTTAAAGAGCTAAATTTAAAAGCACCATAGTTACACATTTTGATGTATTAAACCTTAAAAAAAAGTACAGAGATTAAACTAATCCTGAACATATGAAAAGAACAAAAACTTCTAAATTTATGTACAGGTTGAGCTTAATATCAATACCAACAACCCAACTGTGCACAAACAAAAGTACTGACCAGCTTATGTCAACTTACATCACTTAACACAAAAAGTCTAAATAAAATGTTAACAAATCAAATCCAGTAGCACAAAAGAATAATACACCATGACCAAGAGGGTTTGCCTACAGGAATGTCAGAGAAATTCAGTGTTGGAAATCTCATTAATAAAATTTGTCATATTAACAGATCTGAGGGAGGAAAAAAAATCACAGACATCTCCAGAGATGTTGAAAAGGCATTTGACAAACTCCAACTTCTAGTACAACTTTTAAAAATTCTCAGTACAACAGGAAGATATTTGTACTTCCTTACACAATAGCATTCTTTTTTTACTCTAGTCTCAAGTCTTTTATTATGCTTTATGTGGATATCATTCCAAATAATATCAGGAGAAAAAAATCATGCCCACTAACAACACTGGTATTTATACTATTCTGGTAACACTAGGCAATGAAATTCAATGAGGAGCAAAAATTAGAAGTATTGTATTAATATTATAAAAGAGTAATTGAAATCATCACTATTTGTTGCTGGTAAGATCATGTATCTGAAACCTAAGACAATCCAGTGAAAAACTACCAAAATTATGAAAACTCACCAGCATTATTGGATACAAAATTATTTCACAGAACTCAAAATCTTTCATAAATAAAAGCAAGATATATTCATGTATGATAGCAACACAAAAGATAAATGTACAAGCTACATGAGAAAAACTCTTTTCAAAAAAAATTAAATAGGGGCTGGGGATGTGGCTCAAGCGGTAGCGCGCTCGCCTGGCATGCGTGCGGCCCGGGTTCGATCCTCCATGCACCACATACAAACAAAGATGTTGTGTCCACCAATAACTAATAAATAAATATTTTAAAAAAAATTAAAAAAAAAAGATTAAAAAAAAAATTAAATAGGAATAGATTGGAGATATAAATACACAAAAAAAACCATTAAGTATCAAGAAACATAAGAGTTTGTTGTTGTTATTGTTGTTGTTGTTTTCTGTGTGTGTGTGTGTGTGTGTGTGTGTGTGTGTGTAACCTTAGAGTAGGGAAGATAATTCTGACACAAACTCTCAATTCTTACAAAAATTTTCCTGACAAATTCAAACATACATAATTCAAATATTATTTATGCCAGAAAACCATAGAACAATTAAAAAACTGGAGTAAATATTGTCACACCACAAAGATTAATTTCCTTAATATAGATACATAGGTCCTGCAAATTCTTAGAAAAGGATAAAAAATAGAAAACAATGCAAAGGATATGAACAGTTTACAGAAGAGAGAATACAAACATAAAAAATTTAATATATGAATGATATTTAAAATCCCCAGAATAAGAGAAGTGCAAATCAAATCCACACTGAGATGAGGTGTCAAAAGCAAAGATCCAGATGTTTCCTATAAACCACTGGCTGGAGAGGTTATGGGAAACCAGACACTCTTCATTTCTGATAGGTATTCAAGCTGATACAATTCCCACAGAGGGCACTTCAGTCTAGGAAAATCAGAAATGGACATTCTCTTTGAATTTACTAACATCATTTTACAAAAGCCTGTCTATGGGACCATGCCAGGGAAACACCATATTTATTTCAATTTCCTCTTAGCAAACAAAGCTCTACCCCAATATTGCCTGAGGCTGGGTCTCTGACCCTCATCCTGTCTGTCCCTCTGCAACAAAGTGAGTCGATCCTGCTCCTGAACCATTACAGGTATTGAGTTTTAGTTACAGAACTGATTCTTTCTCAGTCACATTTCAAGATTTCCTCAACATCCAACAGCAGTGCTTCATGATACAATACCTCTTATCTAGTTTCTAGTTTTGACTCTATGTTTCCCCACAGTTAATATTTACCGACTATTGGAAATTTAACTATATGCAGTTTTGTTTTGGTTTGACCTAAATGAGTAGTTCTGATCTGAATTTGATATTTTGTCTACCCTACTCTCCCCTTGTTTCCAAAGAATGAAGAAACTACTACATCATGTATTTTTCTGTTTGTGTTTTTAATGAGTGTAAGTTTGTGAGGTTAGAGAGTATATTTAATTGCTTTTGCAGCAGAGGTTATATGAGCAACTCAAATACAAATTCTACAGGCAGAAAGCATGTTAGAATGAATGAGGAGTCTCAGTACATTGGAGTTGAAATCATTTCAGGAGAAATAGATTTCTGAAATTATGAAGAAAGTTAATGGAAAACATGATGTGACATAAATATATTTGACTTACCAACTTACCAAGAAACACGTATTGGGGATGAAGTCGTAATAAGACTTCAGAATTAGAAAGAACAAAAAGCAAGACACCTTGTTAGTTGGTTAAAGTCTTCATAATACGCTTCTCTCAGACATTTTGAAAATATTCAGATTTATTCATCACTACAATGATAATTACCTCCTGTTTCAATAGACGTTCTGCCTGATTTCTGGTAATGTTCCTATGGTACCACCTATAAAAGCAACACAAATAATGTTTAGATTTTTTATTAAATTTTTTCCAAAAAAAAATCTGACCTCTATTTCCTTCATTTTAAAGACCTTGGTCCAGAATTAATTTTAGAAAGTTCTGGCTTTTAAAATTCAGATAAATTATGATACAGTAAGTATTACAGGACAACTGACCAGGTTTAATACAATTTTACTAATTTCAGGCCTGATTGTCTGGTTATTCTAGCATAGCTCATTCAAACTTTCTGACATACATGCTTAGCACCTGTATGTAATTTTGATGGACTCAAGATCTTGTAAAATGCCATGAAAGGCTGGTGGGTAAGAAGTCATCATCTTCAACAAATGCTGAGCTTTAGCAGACAAACTAAAAGTCTCAGGAACTTCTTATTTGAGTTCTTTCATAAGTGTTATTTCCCTTTCCAAAATTAAAATTCATCCTAATGTATCTGATTCTCTCAAGTCCATTCCCTCTGAGCAGAGAGGGCAGTTAACAGAGCTCATGGAACGGCCAACATGGGACCCTTGCCCCGGAGCCCTCTCCTGCCACATCTCTTCCCCACTCTGCCCTCGCTCACAAAGCTTTGTCATGTTGGGGCTCTTTCCTCCCCAGACTCACCAAGCCCCTTTCTGCCTTCAATTGTCCTGTTTCCTCTGCATTAAGCACGTCATTAAGTGACCAGAATATCTGAACACACAGTAAACATGATTAAGTCATATTATAAAGTAAACATATAGTTTGATATGACCATACCTAGATAGTAAGCAAATGTTATTCAGAAAGCAGAGAAAAGTGGTAGAACAGGGAGATTTTTAAAAATTGAAAAGTCTTCGTTAAAAAAAACAACATTTTTACAAAGAATTTGGAATTTAACCTAATATTACCAGAAATTTTGTGGATAGTAGAAGAAAGGAGGTGTGTATTTAACTTTGTACTGAGTCACCAACGGCCGGCCAGATGGTGACTAACCAACTCCTCATCTCAACTTGTGGACTTCTCTTCACAGCTGCCATCCAGTCAGAAGGGTCAGTTATCTAAAATACTGATGTCATCAAACTGAAAGTGAACTTTAGGAAGATCAACCACAGACAATGCGAGATGACAGAGGGCTCTGACCACTGTCATCTGACCACTGACCACGAGTGTTGGAAGAAAAGTTACTCAGTGTCACACTGTGCAGCATTCTGAACTTTTTAGTCAATATTAATATTCAACTCAGGAATTTCAAGATGAGTCAGAGTTCTTGTTGTAGGAAGAAAAAAAAATCCTTCAAACTAATGAAGACACGGGGAATTAGCATAAGGAGCCCCCACTGGTTAGGTTGTGAAATTTGGATGTTAAAAGGAAAATAATGATTATAACTCACTCAAGTAAATTGAATCTGTGAAAAGCCGTGACTGCAGGATGATATTCAAGAAGGAAAAAGTTAACATGAATTATATATTTTTTAAAATAATGCTTTTTAAAAACATTGAGCTCATGCTGCTTTTGTGTTGGTGCTAATTATATTACTGGTATTCATTTATCAGTGATAAATAGCATAAGTAAATTGCCAATTTTGTTTAAACATAAATTAAAAATTTATACATATGTGGCTATCATTAGAATGACTTCAAAGTAGTTACCCAAGAGCCACATAGGAATATATCACAAATTCAGGGTCCTAGAAAATAAAGCCCAATTCTGTTAAGTAGTAAAAGGATTCAGTGAAGGTAATTTAAGGGAGGTTGGGAGGATAGTATTTCAAAATTTTATCTAAAAGTCAGAAAAGTCTTTTTTAAAAAATAGGAAAGTCCATAACTTATACTTTTAAAGCAGTGTTTATAACAGGTACAAAATAATATGAACACAGGAGTTGGGGCAGGGCTTCTGTTGATCAAAAAAAAAAATTAGCAAGTCCAGCTACATTTGAGTCAAAACTTTTGTATATATATACAGGCCTTGAGTTTCGTGCCCAATCTTAGATTTCTAATCAATAAATAACAGTATTGGGCTCCTCAGTTTCTGACTTGGAAATCCCACCAAAGCTGAGAAGGTACATCAGTTTCCCTTAGGGAGCTGTTTTATAACCCTGGGAAGATCAAGGACTCAGTGTAGAGATGTGGAGATAAACTCCTATAAGAAGTTCAGGATAATCCATGTTTTGGTATTTAAATTGTCTACCATTTTAAGAGAATCCAATGTATTCATTTTTTGTCTCTGATTTCAAATGCATAATCAATTTAAAACTTGTTATTTGAAGTTGAAGAGAATTTGATTAATACTTAACAGATATTCATACAGTTAGGAGAACTTGATTTCTCATATTTACAAGTTTAATTTATTAGATTTGTAGAATCATTCAAAGACTTACATGGGGCTCATTACAATTGTGAATTTGCCCTGTCAAATATGTGAAGTATTTAAAAAGATAATTGAATGTATTCAGTTTATTAATGCTAATTACATGTTTCAGGAAATTTAATTAACTGAGCTTATAAATAGAACTGATTGTTTAAGAACATTTAGTATGTGGAGGGTGAATAAAGGAAACTGTTCTTATTTATTTAAATTTATAAATACCTTTCCTTAGAAAGGTCTTCCCAACTCAACATCCCCATCCACTTTATATATCCTCTTCCCTGTTGTTTTCTCCCACAATGTCTTACAGTCTTCCTTCATAATACTACAATTTAGAATTATATATTTGTTTTTGAATTTAGTGTTGTTTAATGTCTCCATGAAACTGTAAGTTCCATGAAGGCAGGGAAGGTTCTGTGTGTTCCATGTTATATCTCCAGGGCTGAGAACCACTCACATCTGATCCATCTTAAATGTACAATAAACACAGAATTTACAGATAAAGTGATTGGGGGGGCCAATGTAACAAAGGTAAGGCTGTATATTTGCAATACTAAGCAAGGTGGACCAAAATTTAAGTGTCTTTCCTATTTATGGAAAGAATAATAATCCCTAGAATGTAATGACCAATTACTAGATACCATAAAAGATATAATTGCCCCGCTTATGAGATCATCAGAGGTTCAGAACAGCCAGAGACATTTGGCAACTTTGCTTAGAATCAAAAAACTAACCAGTGGTGATGCCAGGTTTTGGAGCCAGTTTCCTCCATCCCTAAGCTCGTATTTCAGTACTTCAACCTGGGGCAGCAATTCTTGTCCATAATTAGAAAAAATGGCTGGCACACATGTAAGTGATCAATCAACTTTGTGATTAATAATGATACCTATTATGACTATATTTTAACAAATTTGGTTTTTTAAATCAATAAAGTTAAAAGTCTTCCCAGAATTAGAATGATTGATAAGGATGATTTTTCAAACATCAAAAAATAAATTTAAGCCCCCCAAAATGAAATGGCAATGGTAACCCCAGAGTTGTTTAATTCAAATGATGTGAAATCTACAGTGTAAGTGAGTGTTGCAGCCAGAGCCCAAGCCTGTTCTAAACAGTGGTGGCCATGAGCAACTTAATTAACAACAACAACAACAAAAAGAAAGTAACAGTACTGGGTAAAGTAGGCACTGACACAGATGACTCCTTTAATCTTCCAGAAAATCCAAATTGGGGTGAAAAATAATCTTATTTTTCTTATTTTTTGTAGCTGATTTTCATCCAAAATCTCCTGTAACATGGCCTTCAAAGAGTCCTGCTTCTGTTGGTCACCCTCCACCCAGGGGGCTATTAGACCTGTGTGAGGCATGCCTGAATAACTATAGATAGTTGTGAAGCTGTTTTCTAAGAAAGGTGTGAGTTCAGCCACCTAAGGGCTTGGCTTTTACTGGGGACTAGAGTCTTGGGTCAGGACTACAAAGCTCAAGTTAACAGAGTGGACACGGCAGATGGGCTGAAGGTAGAGAGAAGACAGAGGACAGTGGTTTGTGGGAGAGAACAGAGAGTCAATGGAGAAGCCTGGTAGAGTTGTCCTGTGGTCATCTCCTTCTACTCTCCAATAAAACCTACATTATTCGCCAAAGCTTTTGGAACTGGATTTACTTTAGGGAAGAAAATACTGAATCTGACTTTCAGGTGTGTTTCAATTAGTAGCAAGGCCAAGCAAGTTTCTCTCATTTCTTTGATGTGTGGTTCTCAAAAAGGCCCTTAGTGTGGCAACTCCTATCATCTACTGCCACCTTCTGGAAACATTTGCTAATTGCAAAATAAGTACCTGAGGAAGGAGGAAGCGAATGCTCAAACTGAAAATCTAAATTTATTTTAAAAAACAGGGCTAGTCCCAGCTCTGCCACTTTCTACCTGTAAATTAATCTTTCAGCCTTATTTTCTCACCTGAAAAATGAGGCTCTATAAAAAGTGGTTGTGAAGATCTCCTTGTTTCAAATCTATAATTGTATTAAAAATATCTTTTGAGCAGAACCTTTTTTGAACATGCCTAAGTTTCTCCCAAATGATAGCACTAGCCTAGTTCTTATCTTCAGCAATGTCTAATATACCTCAAAACGTGAGCCAAAATATAGGAATTATTTGCATAGTAGATACAATTTACCACTCATTGAAAAATTGAATGACATTATTTAAAGGAAACTTTCCACTAAGGATATATAGGTGGTTTTTTTGTTTTGTTTAAGTGCGAGATGGCCTCATTCTGTCCCTGTTAAAAAAGAAACCTGGCCATACAAAACAAAACAAAATGAAGTTTAAGAAAAAGAAGTTTCTAAATCAATCATGATAAGGACCAATGATCTCTCTATTGCTAAAACTGTCAAATGTGTTACTTTCTTTTCTTTTCACAGAACAAAATAAGTGTCTAGACTTTGAAACTGCCAGAATGTCCCTGATTTTCATAGGTTTACCACATAGCAAACTTTGGAAGACACTTACTCATATAATTCCAAATTGGTGAGTCTGTTTTCAGTCACATAGTTGCTTGGGATTAAGCCCTCGTTCCTGCAACAAAAGATGCAGCAAAAATCAAAATGTTAAGCACACTTGTGACATTGTCAGGACAAAAGTTCTTTAAACTCCCAAGGATGCAAGAGAAAATCAAATGTGTTTACTGATTAAATTCTCAAAAAAAGAATAAAACATTTTTTGCATTCCCAACTCATCAAAAATCCCTGTAGAAGAAATACAAAAATCTTAATTTATAAGATGAATAGTTTAGGAGGTTTTGTAACCTCAAAATAGTTTCAAAAAGGGAAAAAAAGGCACTTAAATGATAATTTGAAGTCATAGTGACTAGGTTAAAAAAAAACACGAATTACAAAGATGCTGGCTTTATTCTTTTTAATTGCTGCCACGTATTCTATAGTGTGGACATTCTAGTTCAGCTGCTCCCCTATTGAAAGCAGTAATCTTTGAACATGCCTTCTTGTACACAAGAATATTTCTCTAGGCTGGACCCCAAGCAAGGAATTGCTAAGTCACTAAATATGTGCTTCTTTCAGAAAACACAGCAAAATGCCTTCAAAATAGGATATACCAATTTACACATCTACCAAAAGGGTGGGGGCTGGGGAGAGAGGGCTCTTCTCCTGTGTCT
The DNA here is from genome assembly GCF_045843805.1 of Urocitellus parryii. Taxonomy (NCBI): domain Eukaryota; kingdom Metazoa; phylum Chordata; class Mammalia; order Rodentia; family Sciuridae; genus Urocitellus; species Urocitellus parryii. The sequence goes on along the minus strand of NC_135540.1, from coordinate 107,658,078 downwards.
TCATCAGCATTTAAAATTGCAAAATGATCTTCAAGACATGTTATTGAGAAGTAGAAGCAAGTTGCAGGGCAAAGCATGGAGCGTGGTAAGATGTAGGTCAATTAAACCTACAAACGATCCCATATATTTCAATCTATGTGTATAAGCTCATTGAACATGATCTGGAAGGCTGCTCACTAAATGGTTAATGATATCTGCTTTGGGGAAAGATACTGTGTTTGGAGGATGTAGCAAAACAGAATTCCGGCATTATTTTAAAAACTAAATTCATCTAACTATGAAATCAAATATTAATACAGTGTTTTGGGTTTTTTTTTAATCTGAGGCATGTCGATAGTCTACCTACAGAGGTGATTAATGACACAATTTTGAACCTACTAATGCCTCTTTTTCCACTGAAAAAGTCATCATATGATGAGCTTAAACTCAGAACTAAGACAGTCAACATCAGGAAATATAATTCAGAATTAAGGCATGTAAATTGAAATGCTCATAATACTTATATACTTACACTCTCTTAATCTTGTCAAATACCAGAAATCAATGCCAGCTTTCTCTCCCAGAGAACCAAGAAATCCCTCAGAATTCTTCTGAACCCAAGATTATAGTCAGGCATTAGTAATCTATTGCATCTAACATGACGAGATCTATTTGCATGAAGGATCTTTTTTCTTTCCAGTCTCATTCAACAACTACTAGTATGTTTGCCTCCAAAACTAGTCACCATAGAAATATAAAAGTGAATAAGATACTATTTCTGTTCTTACCTTAGAGCTTAATTAGAACAAAAGAAAAATTCCCAACTGAAGAAAGTACAAATCAGAATAAGAACCTGTATGATAGGAATCACTGTTCCCATTTCACAAATAAACTCGGGGTGGGCTAGTAACTTGCCAAGGACCCACAGCAGTAAATGGCAGCATGAGGGTGTGAAGCCAGGTGTATCTGGTTCTGAGCCTCCCTGCCTGCCTGAAGTCACCGTGGTCTAATGCTCGGTCTTATAGATGGAGGTAGGGCATGAATCCTATTCCATGCAAAGGGAGGTTATAAAGGAGAAAATGAGCCACCATATAGAGTCTTCTTTATGTTCTAAAGTTTTCAGAGCCTAATGGAGGAGAAATTTGATAAGGACTCAGCCATGAGCCTTACCCTAAACGGTCTCTCGCCTTCCACCAGTGAGGATCATACTTCTCCAAAATCAGGTATTCTTCTGCTCTCTTTAGTGCTAAATTACAGGGTTCTCGGGGCAGGAAATCATACAGCGCCTTGACCTGGATCTTCTCTTCAGCAAGCTCAGAGGGTGGAAGGGGAGGCAATGGCTTGCGTTTTGAAGGTTGCCCACAGCTCCTATTGGACTGTAAACACAGGAGTAATGTCACTCTTTTTTTTTTTTTCTGGTTAATTACTTTTTTAGCAATCTGTACTAAAAAGCAGTGTGGATACAGCGCATCTACCTGCTACTTCATGTCTCCCACCCAGGTATACACCAAGACAGAAATCAGGGTGGAAGACTGACTAATAAAACAGCTTTTGGAGCCAGCGACACACATCATTTTGTGATTTCTGAGATCACAACTTCTCTTAACAACATCACACTGGGTTTGGCATGTTACAATTCTTAAGAGATGATTGACTCCTAAGTAGTTTCACTTTGTTTTAAGGATTCTTGTGAAAGAAGACAAGTGGCCACCCCCTTTCCTGTGCTATAAGCTTGTATTGAGTTCACCTCACTTCCTGGGAACACTTCTTCTCCCAACACTGAGCTGAAATTTTCTCCTTGCCTCAAAATGGCAGGAACCAAAATGCATTTCTCTTTCCCCATTCACTGTTCAGTTTCAAGTTCTATCTTTAAATACAGCAGAGTAGGCTGTTTTAACTGTCCTTTTTTTTTTTCTTTCTTTCTTTCTTTCGCTTGCTTCTAGAACATTCACTCGCTATGCATTGAGCACTTGTTACAGGCCAAGCTAATGGTAGGTTCTGGCCCTGGTGACAAGCAGGAATCGCTGGGTGCAGACTACCTTGGACCTGATACTCACATGCTTCTTACTTGACGGTTCGCTGAGCCACCATCTGTGACGCTGAGTGTAGTTTTCTGGAAGTTCTTCATCTCTGCTCAGGCTTATTTGTGTTCTCACTTGTCTGGTATTGAAAAGCAATCGTGTTACAAATAGCTATAAGTATGAGTATCCATACATCCACTAGATTAACATAACCGTAGTAGAGAGATCCAGATATCTAGCCATCTGCTTTTTTATTTAGAAGGTTTCTTAGCTCTCTCTCCTCAGGCCCATTGCCAGTTCTCAGAAGTGGAGTTTCCTTCTCTGAGAGCTAGAGATGCTAAGAGTATGTAGAGTGGTGATGAAATAAAACTGAGAGAACATGTCACAGACCTGTTCAGAGTCTGGTGCATATTAGGGACATAAAATCACAATCACGATAATGAAAATCTTACTGCATCAGGGCCAACATTTATCGTCTTATGTGCATTACCTCATTTGATGGCATCTAATGTTATAAACACACATGGGGTCCTGATTCACAACATGAGTTTCAGTCCCAACTCCAACATTTCATAGTGTGGCCTTGGCTAGGCAGTGTAACCTCTCTAAGCCTCAACTGCCTCATCTGTAAAGTGAGAATTGTAAAAAGAAAATTTGAAAGTTATGTGAATGAATAAATGCAAACCTCTTAGCATAGAGACTGACATGGGGACATTCTTCTTAAATGTCAACTGTTACAATTAACATGGTACCTTGGGTTTAATATTTTACACATCTACTGGACACCAAAGTATAAGATACACCAATAGTTTGAGGGAGATTCTCAGGTAACTAAGACAAGTCTCTTTAAAGGAGAGAAAGTAAAGAGTGGAACACAGACATAAAAGTAATAGATATGAAATAAACGTCAGGTAGAGAACCAAGTGGCACAGCTGTGGGCATATGAGGGAAGGAGTGACTATCTAGAAGGGATGGAGAAAGATCACAGACCACCTGACATTTGACCTACACCTTTCAAATGGTCAGGCAAAATAGGAGAAGGGTTCCCAGGTGGAGAGAGCAGCAGATACAAAGAGACACAGAGACCCAGTAGATAATAAGGAAACCATGAAAGAACTCATTTCCAAGAATTTGCTTTCGGAACACACTTACCGCTTCTGTACTGAGCAGCAACAGCAGCAACAGAAAATGGACTGGAAGGTATTATCTGAAAAGCAGATCATTCTCACTGTTAGGGAGTCACAAATCCATGGCATTGGATAGATGAAGCTGGGGGTGTTATCCCAAAAGAGGAAGTCCCTAGGGACTTATCAAGCATATGACCATCTTGAAGGTGCCCTCCTTCACTAGTGAAGGACAAAAACTGTCACGAAAGCAAAAAAATAAGTTACTAACACACTGGCCGATGTGGTTTCCCTTCTCAGGCTCCTCTTTCCTGGTCCGGCTTACGCATTTCCTCAGTCTGCATATGATAAATGACCAAGTATATTCTTTTTACCTTTGTCAGGACTCACATTAGCTAACAAATGCACAGAAGAGTAGGAGTCCAAAGACAGTGTTCTCCTTGGAAATCTCTTAGCAGGGATTCTGAATTAGGTACGTCATATTTCTTTAAGAATTTAAAAAATAGAAACAAACTCTTAAATTTTCAGTGAATTAAGTCTATATATAAACTGAAACTTTAGAAGAAAGAAACTAGCCAATAAATCTGGGTCATGCTTAGACTTTTATGGCGCAGCTTAATCTTTATTTAATTTCAGTTAAATGATTTGCCTTTTAAAAGACCATAAATAAGTCTTACAATTCAAATGAATGTTTTATTTTCATAGACCTGTATTTTTCAATCAGCTTATGCTCACATTGACACCTGAAAATGAATTATTACTAAGGCAGCAAAGTATGGTAGGAGATGACCTTTAACTTTGAGGTTAGAGCTGGGTTTTAATCCCAGCCATGCAGGTAACTATATCTTAGGTAGGTTCCTTTACCTCTCCAAGGCTATTGTGTGGACTTATTGAATCAATTCATAGGAAACACTAAGACCAATGCCAGCTATATAGTAAGAAGGTTATCAAGAAGGCATATTATAATAGGGTTGTTGTGAAGATTAAAATTAGGTATCATTTTTAAAGTCCCCAGGACACAGAAGGAAACATTATCAGTAAGGATCCAACAAGAATCAGAACACTCAAATTAGAATGCACTGAGTAGACTTCATTTATAAAAAGAAGGTATACAGATGTCCACAGAGGTGAAGAGTACATGGTTGGATGTGCAGGAACAGAATAGAACTGTTCTTCTATTCTATGAAGCCAGATATTATTGAGTTAAAGAGCACACTGGTGATATATTTAGGACACCATTAAGGCAAACACCAATGAGACCAATAAATAAATAAATAAATAAACAGGTTAACTGCACAGAATGGGTCATCTGGTCAACCTCTGGTTGCCTTTCCCCATTCTGTCTCAATTCTAAGAGTTTCAGCTGCATTTCTCAGGATGTTTCTTGTCACCAATCTCCCAATCCTACTCATGAAGTTTTTTTTTGAGATTTCTGGATCTGCTGGGACCTCTTTCATCATATACCACTTTCATCTTATGATGGATAACTTCTGCATGCCCAATTTCATAGTTCATTGAATCAATAACACTAAGTTCATGATATGCAATTTGAGTCACATAAATATTTTATTCATGGCCAACCATGTACTCTTCACCAGGAGCTACTTTTCAAATGGAAGATCGTTATCAGCATGAGTCAAGAAATTATTCCAAATTCATGGAGATTTGTGCTGCAATTTTCATACTGGGACCTTCCAGAAGCTTCTTATAGACAGCAACTTGAGATGTGTAGAGTGGAGAGGAATGAATATCAAGATGTGGGGATCACTGAGTCATTTTGGGGCCAGTCTACTACATTTTATTCCTACAGGCTCATCCTTCCAGTAGAATAAAATGGAAAAGAGTAAAGATATCCAGGCAGTAATTAATACATATTAATTCCATTCCTTGCAAAGAAGTTGATCTTCCAAACCTAAATTCATGCATTCACTTTTCTATGATTTGGATATTACTATTGCTCATTCATTGAGCCTATAACTTGTTGGTGGTCCAATAATAAATTTTTAATTACTGCCCTGGATATACAGATCAAACAACTCACATTTGCTACTTTACCACTCATGCCAATTTAATAACTTTCTCTCTTCCTTTCCTGTACCCAGAAACTACTCATTTCCCAAGTTCTATCTGAAGGCTTATTTCTGGAAATAAAAATAAAATTCATTGATTCCTAAAAATCTGCACTGCATCATGTTACTCTGTTTTTGGACGTCAGCTGCTTCTGTCAATTTTTATCTGGTGTGTCTGATGGTATCTGCATGAGCAATTTGCCAACAAACAAGCAAAAATACTCCTTGGAGAGAGTGTACATTAGCACTTGAGGGTTCTGTCTATTTTGGCAGGAGTGGATTTAATTGACAGTTTCACCAATTTATTCCAGTGTTGTTTAGAGCCTCATTAGATCTGTATCTATCCGGGCCAAGAGATACAAAATTAAATGTAGGTTACATAGATGAGTGAAGCAGGTTATAATAGTTTAACGTCTGTAGCAAAGTGCAGTGCTCAAGTCCACTTGGAGATATTTGAACTTAAATATTCAAAAATATTCCCTCCCTCTCCTATATCACCATTTTTACCCTTTCTACTGAATCATGCCCATCCACAAATATACTGCTACTTCAGCATATTGGAAAACAAAACAAACTCCTCAGTGATTGTATTTCCTCCATTAGCTTCGCTCCCTGTTAATGGTAACATCTTGAAATGAGTATTCTGTACCTGCTGCCTGCAATTATTTTCCTTACATTTCTCTTACCCATTCAAGTAAAACTTTTGTAGCTCTCACTTCTAAAACAAATAACAACAACAAAAAAACTATTGTTAGGGTCACCAGTGACCTCGACACCACTAAACCCAATGGTCAGTTCTAAGTCCTTCTCCTCCTAGATGTCTCAGCAGCATTTGGCACTCTATCCCCGTGGGCCTGCTCATTCTCCATTTCCTCTATTGCTACTTCTCTACCTCCCTGACCTTTGCATGACAGACGGCCCTCAAAGTTTTTGATGTCTTTTTTTCTGTCTTATTCACTCCTTTGATTATCTTACTCCCTCCTGTGGCTTAAAAACCATTTATCAGTTGATGACATCCAAATGCACACATCTGGCCCAGTTCTAATGAACTCCAGATTGTGTGCCAAATGCACTCCTGAACTCTCCACTTGGATTTCTAGCAGACACCTCAAACAAACATGGGATGAAATCTGAACTCCTTTTCTTCCTTCCTTCCCCAATTTTCTCTACCCACCCTCCCCTATCTTGTCCAAAGCAATTCCTTCTTTCTTGAAGTCATCTTTGACTCCTCTCTTTCTCTCATACCCAGGCCAATCTGTCAAGAAAGCATGCTGAGTGTTACTTAGAAATATATATATCTTGGCCTAGGAACATAGCTCAGTAGTAGAACACTTGCCTAGCATCATGTGCAAGGCTCTGCATTTGATCACCAGCACAGGGTTGGGGTGATATATATAAAAGTTTCAGTTCAGGATGATGAAAAAGTTCTGGAGATAGATAATGGTAATCATACAATGATACGAACGTATTTAATGTGTTAATATCACTGAAGTAAATGTCTAAAAACTGTTTAAATGGCAAATTTTCTGTTGTGAATATGCTATAGTTTGGGTCTTGAATGTCTTCCAAAAGCTCGTGTTTTGATGGCTTGGTCTCCAGCCCATGGCACTGTTGGGATGTGGTGGAGCCTTTAGGAATTAGGGTCTAGCAGAAGGAAGTTAGGTAATTAGATTAAGGATAAACCCTTGAAAGGGATATTGGAACCTCAGCCTCTCCTCTTCTTCTCCCTTTCCTTCTCTGAAACTATGAACCAAAACAAACCTTTCACTCTTTAAAGTTGATTATTTCAGGTATATCGTAACAGTTATGGAAAGTTAGTTAACCTAATATATCTCACCTCAATTTAAAACATACACATACATACATGCATAATCTCATGGCTTTTTCCCTCCTCATCTGTTACTAGTATGATTAAATCACTGTCAACTCATCTGGCTTACATGAAAAATCTAACTTCTTCTTGCTTCTTATCTTACCAATCAATAGTTTATTCTCAGCAAAGCAGCAAGAGTAATTAACTAAAAACCTAGTAGAGCATGTTACACCTTGTCTGCAAACCCCACAGTGGCTCCCCACCTCACTCAGAGTTACAGCCAACTTTCTCCCAGTGGCCTGTGAAGCCCTCCTGTGGAGTTACACAGCCTCCTGTTGCCTCATCTCACCACCTAGCAAGGCCTACTTCCCTCCATCCACACTGCCTCCCTGGAGCTGCTTCTGGAGCCTGCCAGGCCTGCTCTCACCTTTGCTTTATGTAGTTAAGAGCACTGTGTTCTCAACTGCCTCCACTCTCTCCCAGACTTTGCTCCAATCTCAGCTTCTTGACAGAGTACCCTAATTGTCACAGCCACATAGACTCTTCATGCTGACATTTCTCACTCTGCTTTATTTTTTTCTTTTTTTTCTTATGGCATTTTTCATCTTCCAAAATACTGTGAAATTTATGTATTTATTTCTGTATTGTGCCATCTACATTCCCCCTAGAATGTACATAGAGATCTTTGTCTAATTTATTTATAGTGACATCCAAATAGACTAGAGCCATTTTTGACACATAATACATACTTAATAAATGTTTGCGAGTGAAGGAATGAATGAATAAGTTTAAAGAAGCACCAAAGCATGAGCTTGCTCTGAGAACACACCTGTCTTGATTCAGTCCTAAGGGCAATATGCAAACTGACAGCAGAACAAGCAGGTGCAATTAGGAAATGGTGAACACTTTAGAGGATAAGATTAGATTATGAAAGTCCTTGAACTAAAGAAAGATAAGACTCTGATCGTCTATACAGTAGAATTGTATAGAATTGCTATTGCCCATTTCTACGATATAGACGTATCAGAGTCTACTATATAGATCGTCTAATGATGAAGAAGCATTTGGCTACTGGCCAAGGCAGAACAAACTACACCATCTAGAAACCTTTATAAGATAGTCCAGCAAGGTAATCTGTGACCTCATGTTTTAAAATAATCTTAATCTATTTAACATCATCAAATCCAAAAAAGTATAAAATGTGGTCACATGGCTTTTTAAGGAATCCCTAGCATGTTATATTAGTCTCTATTTTTTTACATATTTGAAATAAAAGGAAAGTCCCAGAAAAAATCAAGTTGGCCTGTGAGTAGTTAGGTACTAATTAGTTAGGTACTGTTCTAGGAATGATGGCTTTTTTTTTTTTTTTTTTTACAAATGTTAGTGATAAATTCTACAGGACTATTTGGCTTTTTCCTTTGTATGTACTCTGTCCAGTCCTTATCAGTTCATACCTGCATTTCTGCATTCATTCATTTAATCCTCACAATGACCCTAAGGAGTGGATGCCTCTTTACAGATGTGGTTATCCCATCCTGAGAGTAAGTCTACTAAGCAGAGTCAGGATTTGAACCTAGGCATCCGACTCTAGGGTCTCTGCTTGGAGCTGGGTCTGTTCATTCATCCTGTAGACCTACTCCCTACAAGCAAGTCTAAGTCAACTGCCCTCCACTTTCAGCATTATATTCTCCCTCATTTCTGGCCTTCTGTAATTTGACTGGCCCCACCCTGACATGTTCACCAATTCCCGTGGCATTAGCTTCCTCCACTTGCTCTAACCTCAGAGAGACTTTGTCCGTTCTGAAAAGGACTTCCTCTACAATCCACTTGTATCATTTTGGGATTCCCAAAACATCTGTGATCTGCCCTGTCTATGGCTCTCAACTAGGCACCACTTTAGATGGTTATTTCTTGGAGGAGGCTTCATCTCTCACCGGATTTCTCAATCTCACTGGCATCAACAATTAGAATGGATTGTTCTTCATTGTGCAGAGCTGTCCTGTCTATGGAATGATCAGCAGCACCCCTGACCTCTACAGCCTAGATGCCAGCAGCTGCTTATTTCCCCTCTCTTCTAATACCCACGCCACTGCCCCCCTCAAGCTTTAACTACTAAAATGTTACCAGACATTGTCAAATGTTCCCTGGCAGTAAGGTCACCCCAGGTTGAGAGCCCTTACACCCTAAGTTCTTGTACACGTTGATTCTAAGCTCTTGTAGGCTCTGAAATTTCAGGATTGTGTCTTACACTTTTTTTTTTGTCTTCTCCAAATCATCCAATTTCCGTTTCTGACATATCTCGAGAACTTGACAAAGTTGTTAAGCAAAAACTCACCCATCTTTATGCCATCCCATCATACCTGTGTCCTTTTCAGTAACTCATTCTATCAGATAATACCTTACAGCTCACTGACCACAGAGAAAGCTAGATGGACCACAACCTTTTGACGAGGCAGAACAGCAAAGTTGAAGAAAACTGTGCTTCTGGAGCCTTAGGTAGTAGCATTTATAGTAGGCAATAAGTCTAACTTTTTGTTCAGACCTATTTAAAAAATGGAAAATAAAAATAATAAAAATGAGCTCATCCAAAATCAAGCATCAAACATGAAATGCTTAATTATGTGAAATTATTAAAAACTCACTGGTATTCTATTTTTTGTTTCTGTATCAGGACAGCACACAAGGTTGAGAAGCCTTTCGTATCAGGTAGATATGGTCTAAAAATGTTGCGTTATCTTATAGCAATAAGGTGACTCTTGGCAGCTATTCGGATGCCTCATCAGCTAAACTTAGGTAATAAAACCTAGCTTCTAGGAATTGCTATTGCCCATTTCTACCAATATAGCCCTTGCCATACGCCAGGCACAAAATATGAACTAAGATATTACTGTACCGTATTGACTGACTCACTCATTGTGCTAACATTGAGATATGTTCCGTTATTTTAGGTCCTATAAATAAAACGAGTTACAGAGAGGTTCAGTAATTTGTTGAGTCACATGCTAAAAAGCAGGTGAGACAGAATTCGAGCCCGGAGAGTTTTGCTCAGAGTCCATGACCAGGACAATGAGATTGTCCTTGTGACGATTAAGATAGCAAGGACAAAACAACTAGTTCATGGCAATTAGTTCCTCTCCCACCTTTTCCCTCAGCCAGTTTCCTGGAAATCATTCAGCGAGTACTTATCAGGTACTCACAGGAATATTTAAGGTAAACCCATAAAATCGTGATGGTTCTCTGAAAACACAATTGATTGGCGAGTAAGCCAACACACATCTTCAGTCTTCCACTTCTCTCTTTTAAGTCCTGTCTCTATCTCTGACTCAATGTTGCCTCCACTCAAGACTCTCCCCACTGTCAAAACAGCTCTCAAGAGAGACTCTGACCCTTGTTCTCAGTGAGGTGTAAATGACTGATGTGACAGGAGATGTGTCGTACTGCTGCATTTTTTTTAACGGCATTTATATGTTTGTAACCATGGCATCTGTATTAGGATGAACAGACAGGGAGGTCTGTTTTAAAGAACTGATTCACATGACTGTGGAGGCTAGCAAGTACAACGTCTGAGACTCAGGACAGGGTTGCAGTTGAGTCCAAAGGCATTCGGGAGAATTCCTTCTCGTCTAGAGGAGACCATACTTTTATCCATAAGGCTTTCAACTGTGGATGAGGCCCAGCCACACTATGGAGGGTGTCCCCAGAAAGCTCCTGTGTTAATAATGTTCAGAGGTGAAATGGTTAGTTTATGAGAGCTGGAAGCTAATCAGTGGATTGATCTATTTGAAAAATTAATAATTTGAATGGACTAACTGGGTGGTAACTATAGGCAGGTGGGGCATGGCTGGAAGAAGTAAGGGCACTGGGGATGCACTTTTGGAGTTAATATTCTGTCCCTGGCTCCTTGTGTCCCCTCCCCCCACCCCCCTCCTGACTGGCTGCCATGAACTATGTAGCTTTCCTCTGTCATTCCCTTCTGCTCATGATCCTCAGGCCCTGAGCAATGGAGTCAGTGGATGATAGACTGAATCTCTGAAACCATGAGCTCAAAATAAACCTTTCTCCCTCTAAGCTGTTCTTGTCAGGTAGTTTGGTCAGAGCAACAAAAACCAACACAGAGGCAATCTTCTTTACTCAAAATCCACCTATTTAAATATGAATCACATCCAAAAACACCTTCACAGAAACATCCAGAATAATGTTTAACCAAATAGCTAGGCACCAAGGCCCAGCCATGTTGACCCATAAGATGAATTATCACCACACTTTTAAGTACATGAAACCTCAAAAGAGAAACTGCTGATATTAGACACCAAGCAGGAATTATGATAAGGATTTGAACTATTTCCTCAGAAAACCAGGAGCAGTTGTGAGCACAGAAGACTCTGCTTTGCTTATTTATGGGCCCATCACACTGACTGCACATGTGCTAGCAGATAATTGCTGCCCAATAAATAATTTTTGAGTAAATTAGAAAAAACTATAAGACAAACAGCTCTTTGGTGTCCCCTTGCTGAGCCTAACACCCCAAGATACTAATTATCTTTATAGTTAGGAGTACCAGACCAAAATTCATCCCAAAGCAGTTATTAATGATTAATAGACTTGTGGTCATTTTCTGTTACAACATCACAGGACTTCAGGGTGAGGAAGTAAACACAGAACTCCCTTCTACAGGCATTCTGTGATTACAGAAGTCACTCTCTAAATCCTTGTGTTAACCCACAAGGGAGAAAGCTCTTGCCCTTCTAGAAAATTCCTAATTTAAACAAGAACTCATGCATATCAAAGGCCTTTGCCAGAGAGACAAAAATGCCCCAGAGATGGACAGTGACTATTTGGAAGGACATGTGGAAGGATGATGACTGAAGGAGCAGGGTTTATTCTCCTATAGTAACATCTGCTCTGTTCTTTTCATCTGCTTATTCCTCAGCAAATATCTTTAATGTTATGCTGTAGGCCAGCAAATTATTAAAAAAAAAAAAAAAAAAAAAACATCATCGGGTCCAGCTGTAATCTCTGTGACCTTTGCAAACCATCAGCACATCTCTTGAGGTATCATGCGGTTGAGCCTCTCATTTATTTGGTATTTGTGATCTTTCCTGGGAAAGCTTTGTCCTCCTTCTGTCATTTAGCTGGGAGCCTGCTGAGGTTCCTTCCACCCCCAGAGGTTTCTGGGTGGTGGCAACAGTGCTCTGATTAGGAACAGACTTCCACCAGGGGACACGGGAAGGAAGTGGGGGTGAGAAGTGCCATTTCTCAGGACAGTCCATAAGGTCACCTCTCCACAGGGAAAGGCATGGAGGTGAAAATCCTGGTCAGGGCTGTCTAAGAAGCAAAGCAGCTGTCATTGCCTTATTTCCAATGTCTTAAGGTTTACATCAAGTAAACCTTGAGTTCATCCCCCATCACCCCCCAATCCCACCTCCACTCTGCACATCCGATATCAGAGTTTCATTTTGAATTAGTTGTCTCGAAGGAAATTCAATCCTATTGAATTTGGTCATCATCATAACTAGCACATGGTGAGTGCTTTTTATTTAAAAACATGACTCCAAACTGGCTTATTCAGGAGCTGCCTTGAGCCAATGGCCAGGCTTGTTGGCCGACCCAGACACCGCAGGCTGTGGTCTTAAGACAAAGAATGTCTGGTGCCAACTGCAGCTCAAGGGCTGGGGAACACCTTATAAAAGTATGGCTTTAAGAAAATGGCTCTAGATGAGTGGAGCTGGTCCTATAAATTGGCCACGCCAATAAACTATGTCTTGTCTTTTTCCAGAAGTTTACAGAAAAACCAAACTTCCTTAATCCCACCACTAGTTCTATTTTTAGGGCCTTTTGAAGACACATGATTTTTAATTGAGTTAAACTAGATTAAGTGGGCAATGCAAGACCGCTAGCTTTCCTATAGCATGGATTTGTGCCTCTGACCAGGAGTTAAGTTGGCTTTCCAGACGCCAGATGAAAACCATGGGGCCGTGGGGAGGAAAAGGAAGGAAAGGTGGTACATTGAGTTGGTCATAGCAGTTTTTATTCAATTTAGAAAGCTACCCCTATTCTGTTTATGCCCTTTGTACATTTAAGTTGTTAAATCATCCTGAGTGTGCATGTGTGTACACACATGGTCATCCTTTGGATACTCAAATGTCCTCTTTCCACCAGAGACCTTACCTTTTCTAAATGTATGGACCAAATAAGTGAATAACTCTGTATTAGAACCCAAACTGTTTTGTTGGCATTTAGGGTATCGGTGAAACCTTGAAATGGGGGAAATTGTTACATTAGGGGATTCATCTGGAAGGAAAAATGTACCTAGCTCGTGGGACAGCAAAGGGATAATAAATGGGGTGGAAGGCAAGAATGGTGCTTAACCTCTCTGGGGCCTGAAGGGGTACAGTGTGTGGGGAGGGGCACAAAGAAGATTCTAGAAGCCTGAAGAAGCAGGATGGGGCATCCAGCACAAGGGTGACTAGTGTTCCCCTGAGTGAAGGGTCCAGTAACAAAAGGCAGTGAGTCTCCCTGAAGAAGGCTCATATTTCTCAGCCGCAGCCAAAACACCACGCAGATTCCCAGTTCCCGGAAGCCCTTGCTTGCTCTATGCAGGGATTTTGATTTCTTCTAGGAAATGACCAGCTGTGAGCTGGACCTTACATTCAACCTCTCCCCTCCCCCATACCTTGGAATCGTGTTTCCCAGAACTCTTGTCTGTGGGCTCAAAGTTGATGATGAATTTTCACATATCACACCCAAGACACCCTAGACCGCTTGCAAGGTGAGGAAACACCCAGCCAGGCCACAAGGCCTGTGGGCACAGCTGGCACTGGACCACAAGCTGTGCTCACTGACTCAGGATTCATTGAAGGCAGAAAACATGGGGCCAGTTGGCTCCACAGAGGAGCCATAGGATCTGCAGGTCTGCACAGAAGAAAGCAAAGGAGCCACCCAGAGACGGTTATAAGCTGCAATTATCATTTTTATATACTTTTTTTCAGAGGGGAACATGAAATAATTTAAGTCATCAGAACAACGACAAAAAAAAAAGTCTCAATTAAACTGAACACTTTTTGTTTTTGGGTATCAGAGTTTGAACCGAGAGGTGCTTAACCACTGAGCCACATCCCTAGCCCTTTTTATTTTTTATTTCGAGACAGAGTCTCACCCAAGTTGTTTAGGGTCTAACTGAGTTGCTGAGGCTGGCCTCAAACTCACAATCCTCAATCAGCCTCCCGAGTCACTGGGATTACAGGTATATACCACTGCATCCAGCCAACATTGAACCTCTTTTTGAGTAAGACCAGAGGCCAATGGTTGTGAAAGCAGACAGGTTTGTTTCTGACTTGTGGCTCTGCCTGCTTTTTGCCACTTCGTTAGTTACCTGTTGTTAAGAATGAATCACTCTCAAACCTCAGGAAACTATGATCTCATGGTCTCCATGGGTCAAGATTTCAGGAACAACTTAGCTGGGCTCCTTTGGCTTAAGGTGTCTAGTGAAGCCGTGGCCAGGCTGGGCTCCACTGGAGCTGGAAGATCCACTTCCAAGCCCACTTCCATGGCCACTGGAAGGCATTGGTTTCTCAAGACAGCTTACTCGTGGGTGGCCTGAGGCTGCGCACATGGCAGCTGATCTGAGTCAAGAAGCCAGAGAGCACCAAGACCAGGCCCTGGACCTCCTTATAACCTAGTCTCCAAGGTGACATCCCATCATTTTTACCAGGTTCTCTTCATGAGAAGTGAGGAACTAGGTCTGATTCATACTCCAGAATAGGGATTGCACTAGGGCATGACTACCTGGAGGCAGGCCTCACAGAGGGGGCATCTTAGAGGCCGCCTCCTTTTGGTCCCTCAACTTCACATTAGTGATGATAATAGTAATGGACAATTTTTGCTTCTTGCCTCAACCTCAGATCAGACTATGGAGATAAGTCCAAAAACCATGGTTGTCAACTGGCTTCATCTGACATCACTGAGCTTTGTCAAAGCTTGATTCCATAAGCTTCCAGCATTAAAATCAGAGGCAGTATTTTTCTTCCTTGTTTTTAAATTATCTGCACAAGTCCCTCAGAAGCCTGGAATTAAATTAATAACACTATCCCAGGCATCCTTCAAGCACACTAGACTTAAGAACCACTTATAAAATTATTTTGCCTTTCAACTTTATACATTGGAGAGAAAAGAAGTGCAGAGAAATTGGAGGTGGGAGGCAGGTGGGAATGGGCTGCAGGGGAGGTCAGAGGTAAAATTTTCTAACCTTCAACCATTGCACCTGTGCCCTGTTCTCTAAAGAATTCTCCTGTCCTAGGCTGGGGCTGCTTTCAGCACAACTGTTAGCTGCTGTGAATGATGGCAATTCAAATTATGTTTCACTTATGGAAATTCTCCGGAGCAGTTGCCCCCATACCCAACTCAGAATCTGCCATCACTCAGCAGGATCAACATCCCAGCTTCAGGGCAGTCATGGCAGTCTGGCCTGAAAACAGCAATTGCATTTGGCAGACGATTCTGAAAACCACATATGGACATTTTTTAAAATTAATTTTAGTCTACTATGAGGAATTACCGGGCTTTCTCCTTGTCCATAGTAGACAACTCATTCTTTTACCCAGAAGAAAATGGAACCATGTGTTAGCTGCAGTTTATGGCTGAAGGAAATAGGTGATTCTCACCATCAAACCAGATCATCAGAAGTTGAGAGGCACTGAGATCACACCCAAACCATCCCCTTCCATGGCAAAGAGAATGATCCTCAAAATACCCTTGAGAGGTGTTCTTGCTTCACCCCCCAGGCAGTCTAAACCCTGACTCAGCCCTCACAAATTGCTTCTCTCACACATCACATAACCCAAGCCCTCCCTGTTCTCATTCACAGGGCTTTCTTCTCTCTAGTTCTGGCCTAAGGGAAATTAAGAACTCCTTGCTCACAGACCTTTTAATATTTAAAGATTCTTATGTCACTGCTCAGCTCTGTCCTGCCGTGGGGTAGGGGAGAGGACCATATGTTACTGCTTTTTTGGCTTTTTCTGCTTTAATCTGCTTGGCCTTTATTTCTGATTACAGGCAGCCTTGGGTTTTTTGTGGTTTTTTTTTTTTTTTTTTTGGTGATGTTTTTATTAGTGCATTATAGGTACATGTAACAGTGGGTTTATTTTAACATAATCATACATGTATGGAATATAATTTGCTCCATTTCAGTCCCCTCCTCCCACCCCTTTCCCTTCCTCTACTCTGTGGTCTTCCTTCTGTTTATTTAGGTGCTCTTTTTTTTTAAATTGGTGCTTTATAAATATACATGAAGGTGTGCCTGCCTTTTCCTGTCCCTTCTCCCTCCTCATTTATCCCCCTCTCTGCTCCACTAATCTCCCTTCTATTTCCTTGGGACTCTCGCCCCCCGCCTTTCCCTTATTTTATTCTAGTTTCCATGTATGAGAGAAAACATTTAATCCTTGACTTTCTGAGTCTGGCTTGTTTCATTTAGCATGATGCCCTTCCGTTCCATCCATTTACCAGCAAATGACATAATTTCATTTTTCCCTATGGCAGCCTTGTTTTTATCAGAATGGATTAAGACTATAAATTATATTGGGGTAGACAACTAGAATAGCATGGTTTATTTTATTTTTTTTTTACAAATTCTAACAATAAGTATTGGGTCCCAATTTAGCTGAAACAGGTGATATTTTAAAATTAAAATCAATTTTTCTAAACACCACCTAAAAATCAGAAATGCAAGACCTTGACTTCGTGATCTGTCCTAATCTGACATTGAGCTTTGTTGAAACTTCATTCCAGAATAAGGCATCCAGAACTAGTCTTCCAAAGTGACCCCAGAATTAAGTTCATGAAGCACCCATCATTTTTAGCTGTTGTTTCTTTGTGATATCTCACTGGTGGGTAACCATAAAGGGAGTTGTCCTTTTAAAGACAGTGGCTTGACAGAAAGAAGTTGCCAAGGATAACCCACCAAGACTGCCACAGAACCACAACTAGAATGTGTCTTCTGGCCTTCAGCACTGAATTATTTACATTAAATATCTTTCTAGAATCTAACACTTCACATTGATTACATTTTAACTCACATTAGAGATGTAAGGACACTGGTTTTCACTGTTTTGTGTTCTCAATACCAAACGTTTACTAGAATTATACCACCACTGTGGTTATTAAAACAAGAAACGAAATACTGTCAATATGTCTGGGGAGACTATCTGCAAACTTTCACAAGTTCTATGCCTTAGACAAAACTTCCTCTGATGTTCAAGAAGAATAACATGTCCAGAACAAGCCCTGAGAACAAAGCCCATCTTACTTACAGGTGGACAGAATCATGGCTGTCCTTCTGCAGGGGCACATAAAGCCGTCCTCAGTCCTTCAGCCACGCTCCACGCACAAAAACACATCTTTAAACTGAAATCATAGTTTACCCAAGACGATTCTCAGCAGCAAAGTTAACCCCACCTATTTTCCTGTTCTAAAAACCTCAAAGTCTGTGAATGACAATCTAATGGCCTACATAAGAAAGTTCACAGATCTGCATCCAGATCTATGAGGGTGGTTGCTATTACTTCCTCATTCCCATATGTGTGGGTGAGTCTAGCAAACAACATTTTCAAGAAATCACAAAATTTTAGTAAAAGGCACCTTAAAAATCCTTAAGTCTAATTGCCCTCTGTAGACAGAGAAGGAAATAAAGAACAGACGAGGAAGGAACTTGCCCAAGGCCCCAGGAAGTGGTAAAAACAGAACAGGATTCCAGGTTTTGGAATATGAATATGAAGGTTTTGTCCTCTGACTTAGGATTGACACTTCTGGGACTTTGGGGAGAAGGAGAAAATCCAATGATACACTTAAAACATGACTGAGGTCTGGCCAAAAACCATGAAAACAACATCAATAATGCAAATTACATTGGGGAGTTTTGCTTCCTCTCACTGGAAAATATAACCAAAAATTAACTAATTAAGGGATCAACTTTAATGAGGACTCAGTATATTCTCAGGCTATTTCCTGCCTCACAGAGTCAGATCTTTTGGCATTCTGGGAGAATACTTCTACTTTTTACTTTGTTTTTGGCCTTAGCAATGCTTTCATATAAAGCTTTTTTAAAGTTTTAGTGAAGAAAATGTTACAAGTGTTGCCAGTTATCATCTATCTTGTTTTTTCCTAACATTCATGATGATTAGGACAGGAACGAGACCTTCTCCTGATCCTCTTCCCCACCATCTATTCTTCCCACAGCTCCATAAGGTGAAAAGGAAAAACTGGGGGCAGGAGAGGAAAGATGTAAAGGAGGAAAGTATGACAGTCACTCTAAGGTCTAGCTCGCACATGACCCACTCCTTGAATGAGCTACAAGTCAGTCAAAAGTGTGCATGTTGCCAGGGGTAGCGGTGTACACCTGTAATCCCTGCAATTTGGAAAGCTGAGGCAGGAGCCTCACAAGTTCAAGGCCAGCCTGGGAAACTCAGCAAGACTCTGTCTCAAAATAAAAAAATAAAAAGTTTTGGTGATGTGGCTCAGTGATTAGAGTCCCCCTGGGTTCAATCCCCAGTATCTCAAAAAGAAAAAGTGTGCATGCTATTGTGAAAGGGAGGGGAAAATGAGGAGGAATGTGGCAGATTCTGACAAGAACTGGGATATTTTGACTTTTTTTCTATTATAAAGGTTTTAGTGAAGGAATGAACCCAGCCTTTGGCAGATGGGCTGCTGGTACATAAAACCCAAACCAAAGACATGGTTCTCCTTATGGCAGCCTTGTATTTATCAGAATGGATTAAGACTATAAATTATATTTGGGTAGACAACTAGAACAGCATGGTTTTTGTTTTGTTTTGTTTTTTACAAAATCTAGCAATAAGTATTGGGTGAAGATGCAGCTCAGAGCAACTATCTCTGGCCTATCACCAAACATGCCACACTGCAGGACAGATCATGGCAGTCCTGAGAGGAAGGAGCTCCTAGAGGAAGATCCAAGTCTTCCTCAGCCTTGTGCCCAATAAATATCAACAATATGTTGGGCAATAAATGCACTCTGCTGTTGGTGACCCAGATGATTTCTTTTCCCTGGACTCATGAAGAAAAAGGAGGGCTCTAACTCAATTGGTGTCTTAGATGTTGTAAGGGTGAGAAACCCACCAGAACAAGCCGGAGAGAAGGTCCATTGTGAGGCTGTACAGACAGCCTCACTGATCCGAGAACCCAAGACCAGCCGGGCCTCCTGAGGTTCTCAAAAAGCCATCTCTCCATTTTCCTCAGTAGATCCCTGGACTTTTTGCCACAACCTGAGTTGTTCCTGGGTTGTGCTTGAGATGGGGACAGCCTTTGTTACCAACATTACCTAATCTGTCTGCTCCAGAGCCCAGCATCTCCAATTAGAGCAACAATGCCCTGGGGCAGATTCTTACGATTTAGGAACTAACTGATTCTCTGGATCAAATATTCCACAGATTAGCTGTGGCTACCATAGGCAGGATCCTATAGTCCCAAGACAGGTCCTACTGGGGCCTATGCTAGACAGGCATCCCCAGCTTATTTACTTGAAGAAGAGCATTAGCAACAAAAGGACCCACACTTTCTTCTCTTCAGTAAGGAATATTTGATCCCCAGGAAAGGAATTGACAGCTGTCATATATAGTCCCTAAAACAGGGAGCTTATATATTACAGAATTAAAAGTTTCAATTAAAAGACAACTCATGTTTCTTATAAATATATAACTTTATATATTATATGTATTTACAATATATACAGAATACAAGTATTTTTAAATGTAATACTAGGAACACTCTTGAAAACAGTTGTTTTCAAAAAAAGATGGGTACTTATCCAAGGTGGGCTCCTGATTCATCTAGAACGTAACTCTACACAATGTCCCAGGCCTCTATTTCCGCAGAAATCACAGAGAAGTGAAGGGTTGCTGGAACATGGGTCTAGTACTGTTCCCCTTCCCCCAAACCTTGGCTTTCTACTGGCACTACCCAACATGGTTCCATGCACACCCCTAAAATGGGCAAACCCCAGGGCCTGAGCATAGTGTCTGGAACTCAAGTTCGGGAGAAATAAGAAGTGGGTGCCTTGAATCACCAGCTCTAAGGCAGCATCTTCACAACTGGGTAAACTCAGTCACAGAGCCAAGGTTGGTATAGAAGCAAATGCCTTAGCTGTGTATACGTAAAACGTCTACACAACCAGGTTCCAAATAAGTTATGCACCAAGTGCCATTTCCTTTTCATGCTTTGGAATCTTGGAGCCACTGGTCACAACACCACTTATCTTCCAAAAGTTTCTTCACATTCAACCAATTCATCTATGGTGTGCAGCAAATCTTCAAATGAAGGCCTCCCCTCTGGTTTCTACAATTAAAAGTCAAAGAGAAGCTGTCGGTTCCAGAATCCACTCCCAAGAAAAGTTTCATTGCTCAAACTCCTAAATCTAACTCACTACAAAGAGGCATTTGTGGCTTTGGCCCTGGAGAGTGCAGACATCTCCCAATAGTCTGTCTCTGCCCATGTCTCATGACCATGCATGTCCACCCTAGGTGACCCTGCATGTCCACCCCAGTTGACCACATGCAATTGCTGCTAGACTAACCTTTCCAAAGCTGTTTTCAGGTCCCTGTTCAAAGACCTACTAGAGCTCTGCAGAGCCTACAAAATTAAGTCCTGTTAATTTGCAGAGCCCTCTATAACCTGTCCCTCCTCAGGCCCCTTATCACCCAATTTCATTTCCCATGAACATCCTCACATGGGTTCTCTGCTAAATCAGACTAATTTCCACCCTCATGTTCACAGCATGTTTATAACCACCCCCTTACCTTTGTTCGTGCTGTTCTCTTTCCCCCTAGTACCACTTCCTGCCTAGCGGGTCTCTCTACCTGACCCAATCAGGATTCTTGGGAGGTTACAGCCGGGGATTGGAAACCTGGGCTTTGGAGTCAGGAGAGCCTCTGCTGCTCTGTAGCTAGTTGGCCTTGAGCAAGCATCAACCTCCGGAGCCTTAATCTTCTCATCTATAAAGTGGTCACAGGAGAAATATCTCCACCTCAAAGAGTACTTTGAGAACTAAATCTAAAGCACTCAGCACAGTGCCTAGTACACAAGGCACGTGAGCTACTATCATTGTCTTTCAAAAACCACTTGGCACATAATCTTTCTGTGAGATGATATTTCGGTCCTTCCAGAGACTAAGCAAAGAGACCTGGGGAAGCTGAGGTTTAGAGGAAGAAACCTCTTTTGGTAGAAGAGTAATATTTGAAACCCAAAAGTAAGCCACAGAAAGGAAGCGAGCAACTTCTCCAGGCATATTTTTTTTTTTTGTCTATGGCTCAGGCAACTGTGGCAAGATTCCCCCGTGGGAGCGAGGCAGCAGTCTGAGCATATGCAGTTCATTACTAGTATTTCCACTTCACATTCTTCCTCTGATTATTCAGAACCAAGTTGAGAGGGTTGGCGTCCTACCTAGCTAGAGTTTGAAATCACTATAAAACATGCACTGCCTACCTGGGCCTTCACATTATCCAGCTGCTAAGTCCAACCCCTAAATGTTTCAGAGATTCCCTAAGAGAACACAAAAGAAATATCTATACCTCCTGCCAACATCTCAGCATCACCTCATATACATATAGGGATGCCAACTTCGGCCGGTAGAGTCGGTGGCCTCGAGTAACCATGGTTACCACTTCATAGTTGGTGTTCTTTTCAAAGGGCATTCTGCCTTCAGTGAATATCTCCCACATCAAAACACCTGGGGAAGGATAAGCGTTAGTCCATGATGTGTCCACTTCCTCCCCAGAGCAGAAGCAATGTGGAGCACGGCTCTTACCAAATGACCACACATCTGATTTGCTGCTGAAGCGGCTGTAATTGAACACTTCGGGTGGACACCATTTCACGGGGAATTTAGCACCAGAAGAACTTGTGTACTGATCATCCAGAACATACCTAGAGTAAGACACACCGTGGGTTTACACCTCTGAAGTATGATCTTTGTTTCGTATGTGTGCTTTCGTTTTTACCCCCTTAGAATAAAAAAACACACTTGATTGAAGTCTATAAGCATCCGGTTGAAGCTAAAGGTTCACCTCGGTGACCACACCTAGTGATTTCCATCTTCTTCAGCGTAATTTAAGGGGATGAGAGGGGTATATCACAACATCAGTACCTGAACTTTCGTTTTTCTGTTCATCTTTCTGTTTTATTAGGCAACAGAGGCGGAACACAATGGAATAGTTTGAAAACTTTTTGGTAAGCAGTTTTGTTCTTTAAACAAAATTTTATTCAAAGGCCCCATATGTGAAAGATCTAAAGCAGAGCTGTTCTAAAGGAAGTGGTGAAAAGTCTCTAGAGACACATGTTTTGAGCCCCCATAATTCCACAGAACACAGTTTAAAACTGCAGCATGTGAAAAAAAAAAGAAAAATGAAGTATATAAATGGTGGCATGTATATTTATTTTATTCAAATATTTTTGGTACCAGGAATCGAACCCAGGGGCTCTTAACCACTAAAAGCCACACCCCAGCCCTATTTATTTATTTATTTGTTTGTTTGGAAACAAGGTCTTGCTAAATTGCTTAGAGCTCCACTAAGTAGCTGAGGCTGGCTTTGAACTTGCAATCCTCCTGCCTCAGCCTCCTGAAGCTCTGAGATTATAGGTGTGTACCACTATGCCCACTATGTATGTTTATATACCATGACATCCCCACATGCACACATACTCAAAACAACACCATATTATTATTCTATGTGAACACAGTTATGCCCTTCTGGAAGGACATATAGCAATGGTAACAGTAGCTGCTTCTGGGGTGAATAGCTGACTAGAGGTGGTAGATGTGAGAACTTCATCCTTTGCTATAATATGTTCAGTACATATTTATATGTATTTATAGGTTACATGTACATATAAAGTTGATTTCTAAAATCTGTCATGAGGAAATATTCGAATAAAAGAACAAACTTTCTTTGTGCAACTATACAGATAAAGATGGTAGCTAGAAACGATGCCACTATGGGCTGGATCAAATCATGTCAGGGGAATCAGGGTTTAGTGAATAAAGATTGTTTCACAGAGGTTGATATAAAAGCAAAGATATTCTGAAGCTCAGACATATGAAAGTGGAGGACGCCCATCAGATGTTAAACATCTTTATGCAAAGCAAATAGAGAACACTTAACACCTCGAGAGTCAGAAGCTGATGGCAACATCTTTCTAACCTCCCTAGGCCTGAGTTTCCTTAGGAGCTAACCTTGGTCCCGACCATGGCCTCACAGCACCTGGCCTTGCCTGCCATTTTAACTGTTCCTAGCACTGCCTATGGGCCACCTTCCTTGGCCCTCTTCCAGTTCCCCAAGTTGGCCAAGTTCATCCCAGACCTCAAGCTCTGGCACTTGTTCCTTCCACCTGGAATATTTTATGCCCAGATTTTCACCTAACTGGTCACTTCCTGCCTTTTGGTCTCCACTCACTATCCCCATCTCAGAGAGGCCTTCCCAGTCAGCTGATCTAAAGCAGCTTCCCTCACCTCTGCTCTACCCCAAGTTATCTCTCGAGGGGTCCACAGACTTTTTCTGAAGATGGACAGTTATTTGAGCACCCAAATGCTTTGGGTTTCACAGTCCATATAGTCCCTGTCACAACTCCCAGCTGTGCCTCTGCAGGGCGAGACCAGTGACAGATGACACATCAACAAAGAAATGAGGCTCTGCCTCGATAACACTATTTATATGGACACCGACTTTGGAATTTCAGATAATTGTCAGGTTTCAATACTCTTTGAATTTTTTTCTAGCCATTTAAAAATATAAAAGCCATTCTTGGTTTACACACACAGAAAAGTGTAGGTCAGACTGACTGACAGGCTGTCATTTGCTGACCCCTGCTCTATCACACAAATTATTCTCAGATCTTGCGTTTTCCTTCCTCTAGAACATGAGCTGTATGTGGCTTAGTCTCTGCTTTGGTTCATACACCTGTGTCCGGCATGTACATAGCAGGCACCTAATTTTTATGAACAGATCAAAGAATAGAGGGAAGGAGAGAAGATAAACAATATACTTTCAAAAAATATTTTCTACACTCTATTATAATTACAAATATTAAGACAATAAAAACGCTGCAGATGTGGAGATACTAAGTGCTGGACCACAAAACATGTTCTGGTGAAAACAAATCTAGAAATCTAATCCACATGCAGGAGAAGAGCTGTATATTTAAAGGGCTATACTACCACCTAGTGGAGAGAACTATTAACACCACAATGTAGAGTTTTTTCAATGTATTTCTTTCTGTCTCATCGGTGCAAATTACTCCTACACGTATTAATTCTATAACATAAAGTGAACATCACTTAAAAACACATATACTAAGACCTACCTGGCCATTCCAAAATCAGACACTTTCACAGCTCCTGCCTCATTTACTAGACAGTTTCTGGCAGCCTGGAAAACATTATGATGATATATTTGTTAAAAATTTACACCCAAAAAATGCAGAAAAATAAAAGTCCTGTCACATTAAATTTATTATATGCCAGTCAACATTTGTATAGGGTGGAAATGTGTCATTATAAATCATTTTTAGCCCTATAGAAATGTCTCCAATGTATAACATTTTTTTAAGTAAAAAGGTCAAAAAAACATATTTGCAATAAGGTATTATGACAGTGTCTTTACCAATGACCACGCTTAAATAAAGATCAATAGATGGGACGACCCTCTTTCCCCACCTCCTAGTCTTATTAAATAGTGTGATTTTCTTACTGATAATGACAATATTTCTTGCTTTCCCCACGATAAGGTCTGTAGACAAGTGTAATCTGACACATTCTTGAAGATATTCTACTTTTATTAGTTTTTTAAGTACAAAAAAGAGCAATGTACTGTTTCAATATGACTGAGAAATATTCTGTTATCACTGAGCATAATAACCAACACTAATGTTGTACATCACATCCACTTTTAATCCCTTTGCCTCTATTATACACTGACCTTTAAAATAGTCTTGTGAGAAAAAAAAAACCACAATTTATTGCTGTGGAAACAGGGTCTGGGGCTCAGAGAGATTAGGCAACTATCCCAAAATACACTGTGGAAATCAAGTTTTCCAACTCCAAATCCCAAATTCTCTATTACACATTAAATCTAGAGATACTGTCGCACAGTGGTTAGAATACTGACTCCGGTCAAAACCTCAAGTTCAAAACTGCCTTCACAGTTTATTTGACTATTGAGGTATTTGCACCTCTATTTTCCCATCTGCAAAATAGCAATAATAACAGTACTACTTCCTAGGATTATTATGATGATTAAATGAGGGATTTTTTTCCCGTGTGTGTGTGAAGTAATTATTAGAACAAGGCCTCTTTAAGGTGACTGTTAAATTTTTAAAAATGCCTTTCTGCTTCTCTAGAAGAAATGTGTCCATACTTTATCACAAAAAAGAGCTAGAACTAAAATATGACGGAAAGTCCTACATGCAAATCACTTTTATTTTGGTGAAAGAGTCAAAGTAGAGTGATAGTGTGACTGATATGTTGAAAACAGACACATTTGTGAAAACAGGTGGAAAATAAAAATGGAAGGAAAAGAAGAATGAAAAAAAAAGAGAGAGAAAGTAGAATAAGAAAGGAAAAGTTAAGGAGCGACTTTAGAACTAGTAATAGGTTTTCTTTTCTGGTCTTGTCAGAGGTTAACACATTGGATAAAGGAAGTGAACTAAGAGATTTCTCTGATAGTTTCTGTTTACAGTGTGTGAGGTGGAAAAGAACTTAGGATTTAGCCAGAAGGTCAAGGCCAACCCTAGCTTTTCTGTTTAACCACATTAGGCAAGGTTTTCACTTCCCTGAAGCTAACTTTCTTATTACAAAACAGTGAGGGTAATAAATCTGTTCTGACTTGCTATCTCATGGAACTCTAACAGAGATCTAATATTTAACGCACAGAAACTTACCCAGAGATATCAACTCCATAAATTATTAGATTATCTTTCCTTTAAAATTATGCAAATAAAATCTATCAGGTTCATTATTATGAACAAAAATTGGATACTAATAACATCATTGCTTATTGTTTCACCCACTGTTACAAAGCAATCAGGCCCGTGAATGGGAATACAGTGACTCGTGGTTACCAGGTCTCTGTGGATGAAGCTGTTCCTCTCCAGGTACTCCATCCCTTCACACACATCCTGACACATGCTCAGCAGGATGTCTCTACTGAAATGGCCTTGTCTCTGTCGGAGGAAATTCAGAAGGCAGCCCCGTTCCATGAACTCAGTAACAATGTAAAGCGGTTTCTGCTGGGTGCATACACCATACAGCTGCACCAACTTGGGGTGTGTCAGTTTCCTGGGAGTGAAGACATACATACACAGAGTTACAACAGGAAAAGAAACCAGCAGGTGTATTAGCTGAGGAAGAGCCACTTTCTAACACAAACAGGGAGCCTGGCAGGAGAGAGTAACTTACATCATAACTTTAGCTTCTTCTATAAAGTCCTCCTCACACATGGCGCCTTCCCGAATGGCTTTGATGGCTACTTTGTACTGGGCTCGCCACTTGCCAAGCCTCACCACTCCAAATAGTCCACTCCCCAGTTCCCTCATAAAGGTCAGCTCTGAAGGGTTAATCTCCCACTTCTCTGCAAGACAGAAGGGAAAAGTGAGAGCACTTAATAAAGAGAACACAGCATGAATCCGTGTTGAAAAGAAACTGTAACCAAGATCTGCCTCCAAGTCCTAGGATAATGGCAATCTGTCTAGACAGCACAAAGTGGCTCTCCACCCTCTGGGGAGAATGTTCCTGCTTGGCCATCACTATACAAGCAAAGTGAACTGAAGAATCAAGATGCTGCATAATAGGAAAATAACATAGCTGAAGATTAAGGTACTTTTTTGAAGACAAATACTTCCTCACTTACCACTCTTCCCTCTGGATTTTTTTTTTTCTCTTTTAGTTCCATCAAGTTAAAAAAAAAAAAATTTAAACCTGCTCTTTAAAAGGCTTTTTCCAGAAGCAACAAAAAACAATTCCATTGGAAGAGTTCTCCATTACCTCTAACCTTACATCCCTGAGAGTAATCAACAGCAGTGAGAACCAGGAAGGGCTATGATTTATATTAGATATAACAGGATAATGTTTATTTTTCACCAGCAGAAACTTTTCCATTGAATTACAAACAATCATGAAAATAGGAAATCTAGGGTTATTATAGTTATAAAATAGAATCATCTAAAACCTCAGAGTACAAATTTATAAGAATGGTTCCACTATTAGGAATTCTACACATCTAAATTTGTCTTGTGATAGTGGATTCTTTTCATGGAAAATTAGCTGATACAACTACAAAATGAGAGTTACCATAGCTGAATCCCGCAGTGGTTGGAGCATTCTTCCCCTTTGTACCAACTGGGTACCGCAGCCTTGTGACGAGTCCTAGAAATCAAAGAAAGCATCACAGGTGAAATCGCTCTTAGCCACTCCACATGACCAAAGGCTAATCTAGAAATGTACAATTCATTCATTTATAAATGTACTGCTCTCCCTCTGCATATACACATAGCTCTATGCCATAGGCTTTCATTCATTCCACAATCTCCTTCTAAATATTAGTGTGTATCAGGCACTGTGCTAGCTTCCTCACAAACATTTTAAATGATATTAAAAGGTTTCTGTTAGTATTTCATGTTCCTTTCCAATATGAAAGCTGAACTAGGAAAGAGAATTATACTGAGCTGCTAAAAATTAAAGTGATTCCCCTGATATAACTCAATGCTAGCAATCTTAGCATAAAAATAGGCTGAAAAGATTAACCACTGGGAATATCAACTGTTGGAAATCAGGAAAGTAAGTTAAATCTTTTAACCTAAGTTGCTTTTAGCACTAAATAAGAAATAGGAGGTGCCTTTCCATCAACACCAAAAGCACTCTGTATTTGCTCTTTTATAGCACATTTCACAGTAATTTAAAGTGGTTATGTATATCTATCTCCTCTCAGGGGATAAAATCTGGGAGAATCAGAATCAATGATTATCTGATCCATAGCACGCTCCCCAAAACTTGGCTTGGCTTCTAGCATGCAGTAGACACTAAATACATGTTTGTTGAATGAGTTGAGATAGTGATTAAAAAGTAAAACTTACAAAAGAAAAAAATAGAGGAATGGGAACACCAATAAGAAACAGAAGAAACAGATAAATTATTTGGGAATAAGTCAATATGAATGAGCTCCTCAAATGTTAAACACAGGATTGCTACATGACTTAGCAAGTCCACTCCATGTAAATACCCAAGAGAAATAAAGACATATTTTCATGTATACACTTGTACACAACTATTCACACCAGCTTTATTCATGAAAAATGTAGAAGCAACCCAAATGTTATTAGATTTAATAATTATATTTCCTTTAAAATTATGCAAAGGAAATCTATCAGATGAAAAATAAATAAATAAAATCCATATGATGGATTATTTTTCATCAATAAAAAAGAATTGATATCTTATCCAGCAGGCTGCCTGAATTTAGAAATTCCATATTCCCCAGGACCTCTATCCTGTTACATGTCAGATCTCAGCAGAATAACCAAGCCAATTTCCAAGGACATGTGTAGCAAGTCCATCAGGCAGAAAATGTTATCAGGTATTTATATTGGCCAGAATCCCTACTGATACCTCAGCAATTTTTCTCCTATCCTCATGACTTCAGTCTGTGCATACCCAGGCTGTGTGTTGGTTTCCATAAGCAAATAAGATATGACTTTCTATCACAACAGGTGAGTGCTAACATAACTCCCCAGATTTGGAATTAGAGGGGTGGATCCTCTATCTCACCATTGACCATTATTACACTGAAGTTAAAACTTTTATTGAAGAGATAAAGGTAGACTTGTATGTTGGCCTGAGAACCTATATATTACACAAATATTGAGCTAGGCTCTGCATGGTGACTCGATAATTGGTAGAAGTTGTACAATTCCTATGTCTCTAGCCCTGTGCATTTTTATATTACCTGATTATTTGAACAAACTTGTGATAGTTTTTGTTTTATTTAAAGAATGGAAGTGGGCACAGTGGCACATGCCTGTAATCCCAGTAGCTCAGGAGGATGGAAGGTTCAAACTCAGCCTCAGCAACTTAGAGAGACCCTTAGCAACTTAGCAAGACCCTGTCCGAAAGTCAAAAATAAAAAGGGCTGGGAATGTAGGTCAATGGTTAAGCACCCCTGGGTTAAATCCCTGGTACCAAAAAAAAAAAAAAAAAGAATACTTTCGCATGGTATAACATGGACAAACCTCAAAAACCTTATACTGTATCCAAGAAACAAGTCATAACAGAACACACATTGTATTCCATTTATGTTCAGCATAGGCTAATCCACAGAGACAGAAAGTAGGTTAGTGGTTGCCTGGGGCTGGGCTGGTGAAGGAGGAGGGGTAATGGGTGATTTCTTTGGGGAATAATGACAATGTTCTTAAAATTAGATGATGGTGACAGCACAGCTCTGAAAACATACTAAGCGCCACTGAACTGTATACTTTAAATGGATGAGTTTTGTGGTATAGTAACTGTTCTTACCATTTTCTGAAAAAAAGTAAATGGACTCACACAAAAACAACAAGTTTTACAAAGGGCCTTTGATGAAATTATAAAAATTCACTTTCCATGCTTGTCTGTTCCCTGTTCAGTTACATCTTTAAAATCCAGGAGTAGAAATCATGCTGCATCAATCCCATAGAACCTCAATGGCATAAATGTAGTTTCCATTTGTATTTTTTGGGTGTTTGTTTTGTTCCCACTCTGGTGCTGAGTTTAGCAGAGATTCAGGGAGATAGAGAATTCATAGGATGTGATTACAGACAGTCTGCAACTTATGCAGGTTCAACTTAGAATTTTTCTCAACTTTATGATAGTGCAAAAATTATATCATTTCACTAGAAAGCATTCTTCAATTTCTGAATGTCTAGTGAATTTTGAATTTTGATCTTCTCCTGGGCTAGCGATATACAAGAAGTTACTCTCTTACAATGATGGGAAGCTTCAGTGAGCCACAGCTCCCAGTCAACAGTGGACTCTCCACAGTTACTAAGCTATGTGTTTGGTAGGCGAGGTGGATTAAATGCACTTTTGACTTAGGATATTCTCAATTTACAATGGGTTTATCAAACATAAATAAGGAAAGGAGTGTCTATCATCTACTCTTTGGAAGCCTACAGCATAGGATGAAATCCTGGTACATCTGGCAGCTCCTTCAGTGACTACAATATCTTTTTATGAGACAGGGTCTCACCATGTTGCCCTGGCTGGCTATGAACCCAAGTAAGTGATCCTCCTGCCCCAGCCTCCCAAGTAGCTAGAACTATAAGCACATGTGACCATGCTTGGCTTAAAACAGACATCTTTTTAGTTTAGTACTAATGATACAAAGCACAGAAATGTCAATACCATAATCGATCGAAATAACTCATGTCCTAATGTCAAGATAGAACTTTTTATGAACCGTGATATTACTTCTGATTTTTCTTGGATATATCACTTCTTTAACATACGCTGATTTTATACCCATCACACTTTACAACTAACTAACTACAAAATAAAACTTCTCACAGAAGAATTCACTGGGATGTCTGATCATCTGCACCAATACCTAACATTTGAAATAAGTGTTAACAGGTCACTTACCTGCCGCATTGTGCTTGTGATATTCAATAATCTCAGGAATTGAACTAAAAGCATGCTTTTCCGCTAAGTAATACTTCTTTGGAGATGTTGTTGTTTCCTTTATGTGATAATGCCTGAAACCTGATGAACCTTCTCTATAAGGAAAATTGAAATGTGTTAAAACCAAGCTGGGATAACATAACTTCACTCTTCGATGTCTTCTATAGGTGAACCCCCAGCCTTTCTCTGTATGGCCCCTTCTATTCCTGGCATGAAGTTTATTTCTTTCTCCGTGTTCTTTAGCTTTTCCTTTCACATTAACAGGTGGAAGTTCTGCAAGTGGTCACTGATAACATACTTGGTCCCTTTCATGAGATTGAGAAAGATAACATTCCCCAGCTCCATTCAACAACAATTAAAAGTCTCAAAAAAGCCATCAGCGGCTACCACATTTTGTCCTTGCTGTTAGCATAAACTTGAGAATTTTCAGAACACTTGCACTTCCCATTTTTTTGTTGTTGTGGTTTGGTTTGGTTTGGTTTGGTTTAGTACTGGTGATTGAACCCAGAGGCACTTTACCACTGCAATACATCCCCAGCCCTTTTTAAAAATTTTTTATTCTACAATAGGGTCTCGCTAAGTTGCTAAGGCTAGCCTCAAACTTGTGATTCTCCTGCCTCAGCCTCCCAAGTCACTGGGATCCAGAGTACTTGCATTTCTAAAAGTAAATAAATTAGGCTTAAAAATGTACACACTCCACTTTAGATGTCTTTCTAGAATGCAGACCTTCTCTTGTCATCTCTTGATAAAAATGCTTTCAAGATAGTCCTGGACACTGACATGACCTGGCTTCAGCTTCTACCTCTCAGGTTTCTCTTCCTCCCTCTCTCAGTTTCTCCCTACAATCCAGCTACACACGCTGTTTCAGTTCTTTGAAATTCACCATATCCTCTCCCACCTCTGGGTCTGGACAGTACCCTGGGTCAGAAACACTCTGTCCCTTCCCTCCAGTGTTTTCCTGCCTTACCTATGAGGTCTCAACTTGAATTGAGGACAACAGATATGTCTTAGCTCTGTAACCCCAATACCCCCGGCCCCAATATCACCTTCCTGTCACAGTGCTTCCCCCACCCAGCCCGTTCGCTTGTCTACAGCCCCCACTGAACCAGGAAGGAAGGAGGCCAAGTCTGCGCCTACTCTGCTCACAGAGGCATGCTCAGTGCTTAGCTCCGTGTACAATAATTATTTTTTTGAATGTTACTAAGGTTTCTATAGCCATGCGGAACAAATATACTTATGGAAAACTATGGGGTAAATTCCTGAAGATATAAAGGCCAAAAAAAAGGAGACTTTAGAAAAAACAGTTCAAGTTTTATTTTTTTTTTTTTTTTACTGTTGAATGCAGAATCTTTTTTTTTTTTTTTTGGAAATTAGGAATACATACAAAAATATAGGAAAATTCATATAAAACTCTACATTAAAAATTAATTAATTAGTTAATTAATTAAATGGAGCAGGATTACTCACCCTCCAAACTTTGTATAAAGGGAGACGGTGTACAAGCCTGGTTGACTGGAGTCCCTTACCATAAAAGCACCTTCTTTATCCTAAAATAAAAGTTAAGAAATTGCTTTTTTACTCTAATAACTAATATCAATGCCAAGGAAAAGATGTGAGAACCTGATCTTAAAATTTTATGAATATTATCCTTTATTGAGAAAATGTGCTCTGGAGAAGTGCAATTTACCAGTAGGGGTCCTTGGTTTCTCCCATCTACATGGCTTTCTACCTCACACTACTGAGCCATGAGACCAGTTAAAGAAAAGCATGCTCACAGTTCCCCACAACTGCAAATTCTCACACACACCAAGGCAGACATTTCAACCAGATCATTTCTCGGAACCCTTACAAAACTAACAGACAAGGTTTTGCAGAGCCTGTAAGTCCTGAACATGTGGGAAAACAGTCACTGAAAAAATGACTTGCTTGTCACACACGCCTGTGATCCCAGGGGCTGGGGAGGCTGAGGCAGGAGGATCACAAGTTGAAAGCCAGCATCAGCAACTTAGTGAGGCCCTAAGCAACTTAGCAAGACCCTGTCTCAAAATAAAAAATAAAAAGAAGGGCTAGGGATATTTCTTGGGAGTTAAGCACCTCTGGGTTCAGTCCTTGGTACAAAACAAAGAAAGAAAGGAGTGTTGCTTAACAATTAGATTTCATTTCATACATTTTTTTCGTATTTGCTGTAAGCTTTGAATCCTGACTCAAATCATTTTCCATCCTCATAGCATTTTTCCTGTAAATAACTCATACTCTTTATAAGAATATACTTAAATATTCTTAATTCTCCTGGAATTTCATGTTAAATGCCAATCTTTACAAAAGGAGAAATGAAAACACAAGTAACTAAATTGGAGAAAATCAAAAAGTCAGTAACAATTCTGAATGAATAAAGGACAAACCTTCAGCAGGTCCCAAGAGCAAGAAACAGAAGCTATGAACTTTAAAGTACTCTACCACTAATGCCATGTTCAATCTCTAGTATTTATGTTGCTCTAAGATGAAAAATGTGCTTAATAGTTGAAAAGTAAAATGAATTGTATTCTTTCTCTTTTAAGCCAGTTTCAAACCCAGGACCTTGTGCATGCATACTAAGCTACACTCCTTAATACCTTAAATTTTATTCTTAGAAAGACAATGGAATTAAATCAGGCCCCACAAATATTTCTGATTAGAACAATTAGGAACAATAATTATGGTAGTTAATTGATAAGTAAAAACATAATAGCTACCATTTATTTATCAAAAACCTATTCTGTTTTAACATGCCCTGATATGTAAATGCACTTAATCCAAACAGTCCTACTCCTGCTGTCCCCATCCATCTTCACATGTAAGGAAATGGGCATGGAAAGGTGGGTAACTTTCCTCACGTGAGAAAGTTCATAAGTAGTGAACCAGGATTTGGACCCCAGACCACCTAGCTACCACATCCCTAGAGCAGCCTCTCATCGTGGAGCCTCTAGGGAGACACATAACAATACTGCAGAAGTCCAGCATGATGGGGCATGCCGGTATTCCAGCATGATGGGGCATGCCGGTATTCCAGCATCTTGACAGGCTGAGGCAGGAGGATTGCAGGTTCAAAGCCAGCCTCAACAACTTATCGAGGCCCTAAGCAACTCAGCCAGACTGTCTCTAAATAAAACATAAAAAAAAGGGCTGAGGATATGGCTCAATGGTTGAGTGCCCCTGGCTTCAATCCCTGGTACCAAAACAAACAATCCTGTGGGGATGGGCATGGTTAGGTGGAACCCAAATGAGCAAAGCCACCTGCCACTGTTATTGCAGCACGTACTACAGAAACAAGTGTTCAATAAAACCTTGACTGGAGAAAAAAAAAAAACTGCTTAAAAGACCTGGAACTATTACTAAATAGAATAACTCTATGTGTTTAGATCATAAACACAGGGAATGGCAGGGGTCATCTTCTAACCCAACCTTCTTATCTTATGCAAAAAGTGGACTAGAAAAGCTACAGCTAAACTCAGGTCTCCTTCCTTAGCCTAGTACCATTTCATCTAGAGCATTCTTTTAGTTCTTTTTAAGATGTGAGAATTTAAGCACATTTATTTCTATAGGCAAATATTTTATTAAGCTTTCATTTATAAAGATTGTTAATATCAATGTGAATTATTCTAAAATGAATAGCTTCAAGAAAAAAAAGAAAAAGAAATGAAAAAACAATAAAATGCTGAAAAAGCAAGGTAGCAAATGATAAATCAGTATGAAAGAAAGAAAAAATTGCTCATGTACAGCTACTACCTCCTGTTATGGGTTTAATTGTATCCCTCTTCCCTGACAAAGAAGCTCCTAAGCTTCAGTATCTCAGAATGTGACCTTGTTTGGAGGCAAGGGTCTTTACAGAGGTCACTGAGTTTAAATGAAGTATTTATGGTCAGCTCTAATTCAACATGACTGGTGTCCTTATTAAAAGAGAACATTTGGATACAGAGGCAGACATGCACAGAGGGAAGTAACTGCCATTTCCAAGCCAAGGAGAGAGGCTTAGAAGAAATCCTCACCTCACAGCCCTCAGAAAGAACCAGCCCTCCTGGGACCTTACTTTTGACTTCCAGCCCCCAGAACCATGAGACACAGTTCCGTTGTTTAAGCCCCTCAGCTCGTGGCCCTCTGTTACTGAAGCCCAGTGTTCTAACACACAAATAATCTCTTTAAAATGATGTGGAAAAAAACATATTTATATCATAGACATTTTAGGCTTTAGAAACAACTGTGTGGGGCCATTTATTAGGGATTCATTAAAACTAAGCTGTACTGAGATCAAACCCATAAATAAGCACAAACAACTTACCTCAGTTCTGAGGAGTTGCTCTGCCTTGCTTCTATTTGTATTTCTGCAATACCATCTGAACAGAAAAAGATACACTTAAGGTCTCATATTATTTAAAATTATGTTTTTATTCTTAGTAGGATTAATTAGATAATAAAGCTCTCCAATAATAAATACAATAAGTAAAAACTAGGCAAGATATCACTCATAATCTAAATAGACAACCAGTAACACATTGATGTATATAGTTTCAGATATTTTTACCCATGTTTTTATGAAAACACACATCTATGCCTGCATTATTTTATTAAGGTGGGATCAAACTTTACTTGATACATCATAACATGAATTTGTCACATGACAGCTCGTAGCAATATAGTTCTATAAATCTTGATATGGATGTACCATAATTTATTTAAGGTATTCATTATACAATATGAAAAATCATCTGCAATTTTTTGCTGTTCCAGTCATAATGAGAATGGATTTTATTTCACTGATTCAAACTTGCAGACAATGTCAATTTACATTTTTGTCTTAAATTCAAATTAAATCTTATTCTAAGCTCCCAGCACACCAACATTGCAGATTCCATCCTAAGTCATTATGGTGGCTCTCTGTCAAATTTCATGAAGGTCTCAAGTGTCAACAGAAAAGAAGGAAAACCTAAGAGCAGGCCTTCTGGATTTTCCATACCTGCTGACTTCCAGAATCCTCAAGCCCTGGTGGTTGCCTGAGGCTGTACTAGAAAAATCCCTGTCTTGACCAAGTAGTCACTCCTGTCCTCCCACCAAGCCTAGCCACAACCCTGTGCCATGCCCCAAGGTCTTGCAGATCTATGCCCCTTCTTAACCTCTGAGAAACCTTTCTCTTCTTACTGTCATCTCCCACCCCATCCCTAGGGGTCCTCTCCCCTCCCTTCGTTCCCAGCACAATCCCTCTATACAACTATTAGCAAATGTTCAAAATAACATGAACCGAGATCATTTGGCCTTCAGTTTTAAATTTGTTTTATTAAATGATTTTTTTAGTTGGAAAGGAATCTTCCACCATAGTCAAATACCCTGAACTGAATGCTATGAAGTCAGCCTGGTCCTCCGGCCTTTGAAATTTTCACCACTGGATCAGGTTTTCCTAAAAGAACCAGCACCTGACTGGTCCAGCAAATACCCTGGGACAGTGAATACAAAGGCCTTCCCTGATTGAAGAAGGCAAAAATAGAAAGATAAAATACAAGACTTTTTTCTATCTGGATTCTTTTATAAAGTAGCCAAACACAAATTGTAATCTCAATGTGAATTGAATGATGTTGGATATTTTATTTAGAATCTGAGGTGGTGAACAAGACCTCAGAATTGTCAACATCTCATTACTGTGGCTCTCCCTTTAAAAAATGAGACCAAGTGGAACAAAATTGCTATTTTGATAAATCCATTTCTGAATGCAAATGAGAAATACATAAACTAGGAGAACAGAATGAATTCTGTCCCTAAAGCTTTTCCACTCGTATGAGAAACATTTGTCAGATGCCAAAAGCAGTCACATAAATTAGCTAAAGAAAGATAACGGGAGCTCTAATACACAATATAAACTAATAGGGTGTGAGGGATTGGAAAAATTCTATTTATTAGTAACAGAAGATCCAGTTCCATGTCTTCACGGTGAGAATAAGTGATGGGGATTCACATGCAGGACATCAGGAAAGGTAAACTGTGGTTCTCAAAGGGAGACTAGACATAAAATACTCAGAGAAAGAGGGAGGCGCCTTCCTCATCTACTATATTCTAGCTCCTGGGAAGGAATTAAAGAAATAAGGAAAGGAAAGGGATTGGGCTCTTTGAACTCCTCTTCCAAAGGGTCAATTTTTATGCATTTATGCATTTGCAGGTTCTCTGAAAAGGATACTTTCATCCTTGGGATATGCTATCATTTGGCTCTGAATTGCCCTCTAAAGGCCCATGTGGAAAAGCTTGGTCCCCAGGATGGCACTGTTGGAGGTTGTGGAACCTTTGGGAGGGAGGCCTGATGAGCGATCCTTAGGCCATGGGGGCAATGCTCTTGAAGGGAATTGTGAGACCCTGGCCCCTTCTTCTTCCTTCCTTTGCTTTCTGCTCATTATGTAAGTAGTTTTGCTCTGCCGTGTGTTCCCACCATGATGTGCTGCCTCACCACAGGCCCAAGACAATGGGTCTAATCCATCATGAACTGGAACCTCCAGAACCCGTGAGCCAAAATAAACCTTTTATCTTTATAAAATAATTGTCTCAGACATTTTCTCAGAGTAACATGAAGCTGACTAACATAGGATATAAACTCAGATCTTTCAGTGTATATTGAAGGAAGGAGAGAGGAAGGACTGATGAACAAATAAACAGGGGAATTAACTAGTGATAGGTATTTCCTAATAGCTCTCCATGGCTTATCTCTCCTCTCTTTCAATACCTATCCCCAAGCAAGGAGAAAAAGACCACAGGGGCTCTGCTGGGTCCATTCTGTCAGAAAGAGAGATATGCACCAGTAAAATGTAAAGGAGCCTATGTGACATGAGAAGACAGAGGTGCCAT
This sequence comes from Urocitellus parryii, assembly GCF_045843805.1. Lineage (NCBI taxonomy): Eukaryota > Metazoa > Chordata > Mammalia > Rodentia > Sciuridae > Urocitellus > Urocitellus parryii. Next base: position 107,620,510 of record NC_135540.1, on the reverse strand, counting down.
CCCACATAGCTCTTTCACAAGCCTGCCACAGAGATGTGTCATTTGAGATTAACACTTTTTGCTAAAGGGACTCTGCATCTGGAAATAATGCCCAGAATGTATAGGTAACATGTCAACCTGTCCACGGACATCAAAACACTGATGTGAATTTTTCAAATTGGCTGGTCACCTCACAATATTCCAGAGAAATAGGACTTTGTAGCAGTGTCTGAATACAAGGAAAGAGGAGGTTTGAGGACATTCAGTCCTTTCTGGAAAGATCACACCCTGGTCAAGCTTTTAAGGGCAGAAATGTTATTTTATTTGTATAGTCATGCATCACTTAATGACAATGAAATGTATTTTTATGCAATTTCATCACCATGTGTATGTACATAAACCTAGATGGTGTAGCTTAACACATATCTGGCTTTCATGCTTCAGATTATTGCTTCTAGTCTACAAACCTGTATAACATGCTACTATACAAAAAACCAGGGTGCGGTGGTACATGCCTGTAATCCCAGCAACTCGTGAGGCTGAGGCAGGAGGATGGCGAGTTCAAAGCCAACCTCAGCAATTTAGTGAGGTGCTAAGCAACTCAGTGAGACCCTGTCTCTAAATAAAACACAAAAAAGAGCTGGGGATGTGGCTCAGTGGTTAAGTGGCCCTGGGTTCAATCCCTTGTACCAAAAAAAAAAAAAAATAGACAATTATAACATAATGGTAAGTGTTTGTGCATCTAAACACATCTAAACATAGAAAAGGTACAGTAAAATACTAGTAAAAAAAACTTCAGCTTTATCTTAATTTTATGAAACCACTATCCAATACACAATCAATTTTAGCCAAAATGTCATTATACATCACAAAATGTATTTAGTTTATATTTTCCACCAACTTCTAAAATTTCCTTAAGGGATCATACTGCTGAGCACTGTGACTCTTCGAAACTATTTGTCCTCATCTAGATTTATGTTACCATAAATGACATGAACAGAGGCAACAGCTTGCTGTTGTTTTTGCTGTTTTTAAGGAAATGAATGATGCATGAATACACTATCTCAAAATGACCACAAGAGTGTGTGGTATGTACAAGCTTTGCATCAAGGCCTAGCCACACACTGCTAGCAGGCAGAAACAGGACAACTTCTCTGACAATACTCAACAAAGGTCTTAACAACTTCAAACACACAGCCTTTCAATATTAGAGGTGTCAATTTTAGAGCTCTCATTTAGGACAGTATGCAAGAAGAGGTTATCCCAGTTATTTTTACATAGCTAAGATGCCTGAATCAACCTAATGCCCCACAAGTGACCAGATGCAATAAACTCGCTGTGTCCCAAGGCCTTGTAGAACACCTGAGACATACTAAGAATTCAGTAAACGAATTTATGACTGAGTGAAACACAATGCATCTATGAAGATATTTTCAAAGAATATTCAGTGTCAGGAGCAAATATTCACTCATACTGTTCAGAGGGGAAAAAAGATATAAAACAATATATACAGCATGAGTCTACTTTTAAAAAACAGTAAAAAGATTTTTAAAATATATACTAATGTTGACAGAGGTCAACTATGATTTGTCTTTGAGAGCTTTTTCTTATTAACATTATTCCTATTTTCAGGGGTTTATTTTTTTCCTTTTCTTTAAAAAAAATTTGTTTCTATCATGTTTCTTCTGAATGAATTGACCATTCCCACCAAGATAGTGAATAGACAAAAGACCAAAGGAAGCTATCACTCTTGGCTCCTGTTTGAAACCAATAGCTACAGCAAACATCTGTCTTGATTCAGAACCAATTATTTTCAAGGTTTTTAAAATAATAGTCATATTTAAACAATAATCATATTTAAATATATAATATTTAAACAGATATTGTATTTGAACAAATCATTTTAAACAATAAGCATAATCTAACTTTTAGTTAGAGAAAGGAAACAAACTTTTTTTAAAGACTACTCTGGGAATTATTAAATCATATCTTGAATGAACAAATGATCTATATTTCAAAATCAGCTAATCTATAATTTGTTTAAAATCAATTCAATTATATCTGTTTGTATAACTCCATTCACACACAGAACCTTCAGGAAACATGCCTTATAGATACTAATTCTCAGGGTTTTACCACACCAGTTGTCTGGTGTGGTAAGAATATATTGGTACCATGTTTTAAAAGTTATGAAAGAAGCCCACCAATTTTCAAAACGCCTTACATAATGAAGAAAATGAAAACATTTTCTGGGTTATCCCATTTATAAAATAAACATCTACTCACTCATATTGATCTAAGTTGTTTGATTTCTTTCCTGTTACATAATTACTGGGGATATATCCTTCACTCCTAGAAATAAGAAAAACACTGTGGGTAAACAGATATTATTTTATTGAGAGGTTATTTAAAGAAAGGAAGATAAAAGACCTTCTAAGATAGTTAAAGCATATTGCCCAAAGCTCATAAGAAAGATAAGCTCACTGTCAGTAATTCAGGATATCTGTATCATTTGACACATTACAAAGTACTACCACGTTTGATCCTCACAAGAGTTCTGAGGCAGGCAGGCATTACTGTCTCCATTTTCTGGTGGGAAAAGCAAGGCTTAGAAAGATTCAGATATGTTCCCAAGGTCCCAAAGCCAGCCAGCAACTAGACCAGAGCTGAAACTCTAGACTTATGGTTCAATGTAGAAATCTCCAGAATGCACAATTTCTTGGGATTTTTTTTCCTCCACATTTTTTATTTATGTATTATAATAGCATATAATGTTGGGATTTGTTGTTACATATTTATACATGCTCTTGGAATGTTTTAAAAAAACTAGAATATTCACAAAAGCAAAAGTGCTAAATAAAGGCACACACCACTCTAACACCTTGACAGTACTTATAATATAGCTTCACTGAGGTACTTGTTAAAAAGGCAAATTCCCTAGCATGAGCAAGGCCGTGGGTTCTATTCTCAGCCCCACAAAAAGCAAAAAGGCAAATTCTCGAATCACACCCCAAGTCAGGAATTAAGAAGGCCTACGTACTCCAATAGCCCAAGAAAAACACACCAGGAAGATTGGTAAATCAAGATGGTAAAAATGTTGGTAATTTTTTAAGTTAATTAATGTTATTATATGTTTTTGTAGATGTTTGGAAATTTCTACAATACAGGTTGAATATATCTTATCTGAAATGCTTGGGACCAAAAGTGTTCCAGAGTTTTCTGAATTTTAGAATATTTACATAGACTCTACCAGTTAAGCATCCCTAAACTTATCATCTGAAACCCAGTACTCCAAAACCCAAAACTTTCAGAATATCAACAAAGTACTTTGGATTTAGGTTTTTGGATTAATGTTGCTTCAATTGCATAAAATTATGAATAAAATATCTGGTAAATAGGAGCAGGAACTTCTTATAAACACAAAAGGTTAAGATTCCCAAGAAGGTAATAATGCTCAACAAACCAGCACCCAGGTGACCAGAAGTGCCAAGACCTGAATAGAAGAGGGGACCCTGCCTCACCCAGAGGCTACCACTGTTCCCAAAAATGAACTGAGGAACAGAGAGAGGAACTGGGGATGGGTCAAGGAGGTGAGAACAGGTGGAAGAGAATGTACTTTCTCAGGACAGAAGACCCCTGTTCTTATCCACTGGAACTCATAATGTAAATGCATAGTATTTCAGAGGTAAGCACAGGATATAGTTCACTTAATGAAGCCCAAGAGAGACTCATCCTCTGTGTTTAACCGTATCTACCTATATATTTAAAATAAGGTTAAAAGAATTGTTCCACTTAAATCCTACATTATCTGGTGCAAATAATGCTGGGGGTTTTTTGTTTGTGTTTTGAGATGGGGTCTCACTATGTTGCCCAGGCTGGTCTTAAACTCCTAGGCTCAGGTAATGCTCCTGACTCAGCCTTATTAACACTGGGACTACAGATGTATGCCATCATGCCTGACAATACTTGCTGTTTATTTCCTGTACGCATGTATGTATGTTTGTGTGTGTGTGTGTGTGTATATATATATATATTTATTTATTTTATACATATACATATATATACATACTTATATATAAGTACTCTCCCTTCCTATTTCTCTTTCTTATGAAGAGAGGGAGAGAGAAAGACAATTTCAAGTGACAAGAGGCTCCATTATATCATGTCTGTATATATGTACACATGTACACGTAGAGAGAGAAATTCTAAGAAATTTATGATAGATAATGCCTTAGAAAGACCTAAGATTACCTACTTAGATAATATTAAGGATTATATATAACTATTTCTCCTAAGGTCAAAATAGTCAAATAAAACATATGGTGGATGAGAAAGAGATGAGTATAATCTCTTCCAACCTCTGGGAAGAAGTGATTGATCAGTTTGCATTTATCGAGTGACTACTAAGAATACACAGTGGTACTAGAAAGTAATAATGTATACTTTGACTTCTGGCAAACTACAACCTCATTACATGACAGATAGAGTGCATATACTTCACTCAATACTTCACTCCTACCCACTCACTGCATGCAAGGGCCAGGGAGAGAATGCTTACCCATATTTATCTCTTGCTCTCCACCAGTGGACATCATTCTTTTCCAATATGATATACTCTTGACCTCTCTCTAATCTGAGGTCATGCGCTTCTGTTGCTTGGAAATCATACATTGCAACGACTATTTCTTCACTACTATCTTCTTCAGGAGGAATTGGTGGGGGAGGCCTTCTCTGAGCAAACAAGATAACATGTGAAAGTTTAGTCTTCTATCTGAAACTGATCTTGAAATAAAACAGTAAAACACTGAAGGATTCACACATTACCAAAGAATAAGGCAGAGCCCTCTAATCGAATGTGTCACCTGATAGCAACCAGAGAACCCTCTAATCTTAGATGCAGTAGATGCTACCACATCTCTTATGGGTTTTCGGAATACAGGACAAGAGCAAAAACCATCTTGAAACATGGAAACAATTTTTATGTGTCAGGAATAGTTTTCCAGGGAGAGGCAGGGGTAATACGTGAATAGAGACCAGAGAACTAAAGGGAGACCCATCACTGAAATGGCCTGCAGTGGGGAAAGCCCACCATGGAGTCTGTTAACAGGTCTCCTCCCATTCAAAGGGATTTGCACCTCTTTATGCCCACACTGTTCAAGGCACATGCTTAGGATCTAACAGTTTTTCTCTTTTGTTCTTAATATTGCTTCCATGAAATACAGCATAGTAACTCCCATGTTACCAGTGAGGCAACAATGGTTTACACAGTCCCTCCAAAGTCACTCATATCAGATTCACATCAGCTCAGTTCAGAACTGGGTCCAAAGTCCATGCTTTTCCACCATATCCCAGTCTTCAAATATATGACTAAATCACTAAAATCACTCATGGATCATACTGGGGGTTCCTTGTTTTGTTGCAGGTTTTGTTTATTTGGTTTGGTTTGGTTTGATTGTTTGTTTTTTTTAACCACGGATTGAACCCATGAACCCAGGGAAACTTAACCCCTGAGCCACATCCCCCAGCCTTTAAATTTTTTTTTTTTTTTCATTTTGAGACAGGGTCTCACTAAGTTGCTTAGGCCTTGCTAAATTGCTGGGGCTGGCCTTGAACTTGTGATCTTCCTACCTCAGCTTCCTGAGTTGCTGGGATTACAGGTGTGCCCCACTGCACCCCGCTGTCATATTATATTCTTGAGACCAAAATTTTCTTTTAAAAAAGTCCCACACTTCTGATACAACTCTTTCAGCCCAGCTACAGACAAAATGCCAGATAAGAACAGGACTCCCACTGATAAAAGCTATACAATTAAATTGATATTATTTCACATCAAGGACAATTCAAATAAGTCATAACCTATCTGCTTCTAAGATGGTCGTGGGGGAAAACCACATCACAAAACTAATATTTTTACTTATTTTAATATTTTAAAACTCACTTTATTTATTGTTAATATTCATTTTAATATTTTATTCATATTAAACATACTTAATAAGCTGCAAATCCCTCTAAAACCTAAGGACAGAAAGGCTGAAAATTTAGATGTAACTGCCCAATGCAAGAGATCACCTACCTTTTTCGTTTCTGGGGCTGGAGGTAGTGCTTTTCTTACACCTGAAAATGCCAACAACAAATATAGGTCAAAATGCTGTGTAGCAATGATCGATAAAGATATTGGTGGCTTCAAGGAAAACAGAACACACAGGCAAGGGACCTGTCCGCCCGACTAAGGGGGTGTTGCCAGTACCTCTGCCTCTGTGTCCCCACCACTGTTAAACTGGGTTCTCCATAATGTATATTCAATTTAAAAATAAACTGAATTACACTAGTCCCCCATATCTGTCGTTTCACTTTCCACAGTTTCAGTTATTATGAGTCAACCACAATACAGAATATTAAATGGAAAATTCCAGAGATAAACAACTCTTAAGTTTTTAAATCGAACCTTTCTCTGAGGAGTATGATAAAATCTCAGTCCCCATTCAGTCCCTCCCAGGACATGAATCACCCCTTTGTCCAGCACATCCAGGCTGCATGCACTCCCAGCCCCGTTAATCACTGAGCAGCCTCAGTTGGTGATGTCATGGGGCTTATGTTGAACTAACCCTTACTTTACTTAATAATGGCCTCAAAGTGCTACAGCGGTGATGAGTGATGCTGGCGATTTGGATATGCCAAAGAGAGGCCGTAAAGGGCTTCCTTTAAGAAAAAGCTGAAATTTCTTGAGTTAGAAGAAAAAAAAAATTGTATGCTGAGGTTACTAAGATCCACAATTCAATAAGATACTTTGAGAGAGAGACCACATTTACATAACTTTTATTACACTAAATTGTTCAATTTTATGATGGTGGTTGGGAACCTCTTACTGTGACTCATCTATAAATTAAACTTTATCCTAAGTGTGTATGTATAGAAAAAAATCATAGTATATGTAAGGTTTGATTCTATCCATGATTTCAGGCATCCACCAGAGGTCTTGGAAATATCCCGGTGGATAAGAGGGAGTGTTGTAATGACAACACTATGAAATGAAGAAGGTCTGTCAGTCTGTCCCTTCCTCTGCCAGAGCTCTGCTGGCACATGACTATCCAGCTACACAGATGAGATGAAATTCTAATCAAAGAGCTCTGTGGACAAAGGGGGTGTACCAATTTAGATCTGGTCCCTAAAAGGTCTTCCCACAGGCATCCTTGGCCTCTTTACCCCTTTCTGATACCAGGAAGAGAGAGAGCACTGGAACTGGAACAACCCCAGGAACTACCTGCGGAACCACCTGCCAGCCCTGGACCAGCACCTACCTTGGGATGACACCATGAAACCGAGATGAACTTCTAATTTAAGTCACTGCAACTTCCAGGTCTCTCTTCCTCACCCCCCCACTCCCGCCTCTGTCTCCCTCTTTTAATTGGCTCTTCTTATTTGTATATGACAATCAAATCCATTTTTATAAAATTATATAAGCATGAGATATATCTTTTCTAATAAGGACCTCATTCTTGTAGGTGGGCACAATGGTGGGATTCACTTAGGCATTTTCATAATATGTACCCTGGAAAATTATGTTAGATTTATTCTACTGCCTTTCCTATTCTGATCCCCCACTCCCTTCCTTTTGTTCCTCTTTTTCTAATCTACTGAACTTCTCTTATTCTCCTCCCCCACTTTATTGTGGTTGAGCTTCCACATATCAGCAAAGACATTTGACCTTTGGTTTGGGGGGATTGGCTTATTTCACTTAGCATGATAGTCTCCAGTTCCATCCATTTACCAGCAAATGTCATAAAGTCATTCTTCTTTATGGCTGAGTAAAATCCATTGTGTATATATACCACAATTTATTTATCCACTCATCTGTTGAAGGGCACCCAGTTGGTTTCATAACTTAGTTACTGTGAATTGTCTCCTATAAACATTGATGTGGCTGTGTCACTATAGTATGCTGATATTAAGTGTATGGATATATGCCAAGGAGCAGGATAACTGGGTCAAATGGTGGTTCCATTCCTTGTTTTTTGAGGAATCTCCATACTGCTTTCCAGAGGGGTTGCACCAATTTGCAGACCCACCAGCAATGTATGAGTGTATCTTTTTCCACCCCATCCTCACCAATATTAAACTGTTACTTGAATTCTTGATAATTGCTATTCTGACTAGCAAGAGATGAAATCTCAGTGTAGTCTTAATTTGCATTTCTCTAATTGCTAAAGAGGTTGAACATTTTTTCAAATATTTGTTGTTTATTCATACCTATTCCTTTGAGAAGGGTCTGTTCAGCTCTTTTGCCCATTTGCTGATTGGGTTTTTTTGGTTTTCTGGTATTAAGCTTTTTAAGTTCTTTGTATATTCTGGAAATTAACACCCTATTTGAAGTGTGGATGTCAAAAATTTTCTCCCATTCTGTAGGCTGTCTCTTCACGTTTTTGATTGATTCTTTTGCTGTGAAGGGACTTTTTAGCTGATACCATCCCATTTATTGATTTATTTTAACAGCAGCTTACACTGTGCACTAATACTAAACCTTAAGAATTGAAAAATTAGGAAATAATAACAGACTTGGAAACTTGGACCTTCTCTTTAATGTGCTAAATCAATGTCAGGATACCCCAAGACAATCAGGTGGAGAGACTTACAGAATCAAGACCAGTCTTTTGCATAAGCCAACATCCCTACCAAATAGCCATTCTGCTTATATCTAAAAGCTTGATGGGTTCTGATTGATATGGCAAGCACCATGTATAGTGCCAGCAGGAAAACAGAAGCACAATACCCACTGTCCTATCACACTAGCAATTTTGAGTCCTTGTGTATTTTTAACTTATGACTAAAGGCCTCTCATTTTCAGGATTTATAAGGTGTCAAGATTAACCCTCGACATTTTTATTCATCTGAACATTTACATGTGAGTAGCACTGTGACAGTTAATCATTCTGACAGACTGTGAAGCCATTACTAAAGTCCATAACTCAAAGCCCCATCAAAATGAGAATGATACTAACTTAGCTGCAGATGCACTGCTACACGAGGTTTCTAGCAACACATCTGGGAAGAGTTTACTTGCTGACAAATACATAAACATTAATGAAGAAAAGCTGTTGATGGTGACATATTAGGCTCATGACTTGGAAACAGATTACAGGCTCCCTGTAAGGGACCTTTGCTTTTGATTCCATGAAAAGGTCCTACTGCTAACTTAACACATTATTCTAATTATTCTTATAAAACACACCTACACATTTGCATTTTCTAGAAAGTGTGATGAACTTAATCCAAATCAAACTCATGCCACCTTACCAATGATATGCCCACTTTGAGCACAATATAATTATAGAATAAAATGAATACTTACTACTCTCAAAAAGATTATATTTTTCACATCCAGGTGCTAGTTTTTCAGTTTGTCTGCAACACTGATAACTTCCATCTGCCCAGAATTTTGGATGATATTTAATCATAATATTATTGTTGTTCTTTATTTCTGTAATTCACAGACACATTAATGATTAGTGAAATAAAACAGACTACAGAATGTTTGCTAAGTAACATTGCCAATCATTCCTTGGATACCATGTTGATTATGAAAACACCCTCATAACATCATGCGACCCAGCATTCAGAAAAGCCAGATGCTTCTCTTTCACCTCCTTTTTTTTTTTCGAATGAAACACCCTTGTGAGTTTGTGAGCAGAAGTGACTGATACTACTCCATGATGAATAAAAGCAAAAGTTAGCCCACTACCACTTTGCACTTTGCTCCAAAGGACAAGTGATGAGGATAGTGCAACCATTTAACCTTTAAACACTTGGTGTGTGTGTCAATCCATCCACATCAAATATCAACTACATAAGGCATTTCTTAGAAAATACTAAATCCTGTTATCATAAAAGCCCATTCTTTATCTTCAAATACATCACACATTAAATATCACTTTTCTTAGAAACTATGTACCACTAGAAAGAATCAGATTTTTAAAATCTGATTCCATCTGCTGGTTTTCACTTGCTGTAGCTGACTGGCCTTGGAGAAATATGTAGTGTCAGTTAAGAGATTAGAATTGCAAAATATATTGGATGTATTTCTGTTTTAGTCATAATGACAGGTTCTAAAATGATGCGCAGATTAATATTTTATTACATGAGTTTTACCTTCTTTTAACTTCTTCACCCATCGGTCCCTGCTTTGTGCACTAGGTGCAAAAATGTAAAGTGTGTTAGCATCATGAACAACCTAAAATAAAATAAAAAATGAAATCAGTGATACATATTTAAACACAGCACTTCTGTCGGAGTCCTTGGAACCATGGGCACCAATAAATGAGTTTCAAGTGACAGAATGAAATTATATACTTCAGTCACTTGGAAGGCTAAGGCAGGAGGATTACAAGTCAAAGTCAGCCTCAGCAACTTAGCAAGACCCTGTGTCAAAAATAAAAATAATAAAATAAAAACAAGTCATTTAAGCCAGGTTTGGTGGTGCATGCCTGTAATCAAAGCAGCTCTGGAGGCTGAGACAGGAGGATCATGAGTTCAAAGCCAATCTCAGCAATGGCAAGGCACTGAGCGACTCAGTGAGACCCTGTCTCTAAATAAAAAATACAAAATAGGGCTGGGGATGTGGTTCAGTGGTCAAGTGCCCCTGAGTTCAATTCCTAGTACCAAAAAAAAAAAAAAAAAACAGTCATTTACCTCAGATCCAAAGAACCTAAACTCCTTTCTCATAAAAGCACATTTATTTCTTTATTTCTACAACAAATGGGGCACACATTTTGCAAAAGACTAATTTTTTATTAAAAAAAATGCAGAGATCAAGATGTTTCATTAATCTGTTATTTCTTTCAATTTAATTAAGATTCCTTAGATAAATTTGATGGAACAGGATTATTATTCTAATCCAATATTTTTATAAATAATATTTTAGATAAGTTGACTACTCCTTCAGATTCACTCCTAGAGTTTCCTTCTGTCACTATCAAAAATTGTGGTATCCAACTTAATTAGCACTGGCAATCTTGGCTCTCAGCTAGATGCTCTATAGATACTAACTCAATTTGTCCTCCCATCAAACTATTTCCATTACAGAAGAGGAAAATATGGTTATCTACAGGCCTTCCAACCTCAAAAAACTTCAGGAGGCACTGAAATGGTGTCTCCTAATGTGTGCCACCTAACCTGCCCATCGTAATTTGGCTGGTAATGTAGAAAGCTAGGATTTTGACTCCAATAGCCAAGCTTTTAACCATAGCACTTCTTTCAGAGGTAGGCTGTCTGGCAATTAGTATTTTTGTTGTTGTTGTTATAGGTAAACATAATACTTTTTATTTCATTTATTTATTTATTTATGTGGTGCTGCTGAGGATTGAACCCAGTGCCTCACACATGCTAGGCAAGTGCTCTGCCACTGAGCTACAGCCCCAGCCCCATAAATAGTCTTATTTTTATACTTTTAATATTAATAATAAAGTAAGGCTGGATATTAGTCCAGGAATTTCTTCACTTTACCCCTAATGAACAATCACAAAGCTGGAAAATCGCTGACTGACCCCAAAGTAATATGAGGCTAGAACCCTCCCTTTACTACATCAACACCCATTGATAAATGGCTGTTCTTGACCCTGGTCAGTAAACATTAGGACCATTTCATTAAAATGGTCCTTTCTTATTCATCTTAGTGAAATTAATGCACTCTGACAGCATGTGAACACCATGGGACAAATAGTTGTGGAATATTCTTTGGTATGACTAAGACACAAAAATGAATCAAACATGAAGTCTAATTCCAAGACATGTCTAGAAAACCTTATTATAAGGCAGAACATGAGCAGGCCACAATGGTGCACACCTGTAATCCCAGTGGCTGAGGAGGCTGAGACAGGGGGATTGGAAGTTTGAGGCCAACCTCAGCAATTTAGCAAGACCCTATCTCAAAATAAAACACAAAAAGTGACTTGGGATGTGGCTCTGTGATAAAGCATTTGGGATTCAATCCCCAGTACCATAAAGAGAAAAGAGAAAGAAAAAAAATAAGTAAAGGTGAGAAATGATAACAGAAAGATAAAGTACAGAGGGAGATGCTAGAAAGATGTTTCCTTATTTGCTACATATTTTTCATACCTAACCCAGATTTGCCCAGACAACCTACAGTACAAAAATAATGAGATTAAAATGCAGCAGTGAAATTATTCTGAATTCTCACTGATGTGTCTGGAAAGAAGTACAAAGACTCTGGAACTTCCAGAATCCTGTAGGATATTATAAGAATAATTTATTTTATTATAATGACTTACTTTACGGAATCACTACATGGGGTTAAGTACTTTATATACACTTCCTTGTTTTATCCATAGAGCAACGCAGGTCTTTATAAGTGTTAGAATTTTCATTTTCCAGATGAGAAAACAAAAGTGGCTGAGGTTAAGTCATATGAATAAGATCTAACTCCCAATAGTGGTTTGAATCTGGAATGTTCCCCAAAGCTCATGTGTTGAAAGAGATAGTCCCCAACGCAGCAAAGTTCAGAGGTGGGGCTTTTAGGCAATGATTGGACCATGGAGGCTCTCACCTTATCAGTGGATTAATCCATCTGATGGTTGGATGGACTACTGAGAGGCGGGACCTAGTTGGAGGAAGTAGGTTGCTGGAAACATGCCCTCAAAGATGTTATCTTCTTCCCAGTCTCTTCTCTGCTCCTCTCCTCCTCTCTCTCTCCCTATCTACTTCCCAGCTGCCATGAGATAAGTAGCTTTCCTGAGCCACACCCTCTGTCACAGTGCTCTGCCTCATTTCAGGCCCAGGGCAATGAAGTTGGCCAACATGGACAGCAACTCTCTAAACGGTGAGCCAAAGTAAGCTTTTCCTCCTTTAAGTTGTTCTTGTCAGGCATTTTGGTCACAGCAGCCAAAAACCAACTTACACACTCCCAGATATTTTTCTTATTCATGTATTTTCTCCCAAACACTTCAAATGGCCCCTTGATAGTTCCCTCCTAAAGTCTGTCTTTCCAGGCTCCATGCAGACTAACTTCTTCACAAAACTGAGCTCATACTGTACCATGAGCTTTGTAACTTTGTTAAAGTTCATTAAACACCAGCTAATCCCAGCTGAGGTTGTAGCTCAGTGGTAGAGCACTTGCTTAGCACACCTGAGGCACTGGGTTCAACCCACAACACTACATAAAAATAAATAAATAAAATAAAAGGTATTGTGTTCATCTACAAGTAAATAAATAAAAAATAAACTAAAAGACCAGCTAATCCAATTAAAGTTAATCCAAATTTAAAAGAGTTCCGATAATTAAAACTAGCTTGATGTATTACCTTGCTCCCTGGGGGCATTTATATTTGTATAAGAAATTTCTAGAAATACCACCCTAAACCCAAATAATAAGTATCTAATTTGGGCATCTCTGATAGATTGACAGGAAGGAGAGATATTTAGGGGCCTGAGTCCTCCCTTCATCAAAGCCCAGATCAAACATCGGGTCCATCTTCCATGTCATCCTTGTGGACAGCACCTGTGGCAGGGTGAGAACTAGGTTTCTCAGGTGCCTCAAGACTTCTGGTGAGTCATTGTACAGTAGCAGAGGTTGTCAGGAAGCAAGAGCTTGGCCACCTTCCCTTGCTGAAGGGCAGAAACCATTTCAACTGGGAAGAAATACTCATAGTACCTTGACAGTTATCCTCCCTCCCATTTAAATCTACATTCCATTCAACAGACTTTTAACTACAGTGTAGTGCAGGAGAAACAGCACAGACGTAGCAGGTAGATCTGGGTTTAAAACCCGGGAAGGACATGCCACCTCCTGGGGGAACCCTCAAATGCCACCAGAAAGCACAAGCTGTTTCCTCTGTCCTTCCTTGGGCTAGAATATGCGGAGAGGAAGCAACTTCCTTTCTTCTCCTGGTGTCTTTTGAAAATGTCCACTTCTTCTTTTTTTATTTTTCCCCCATTTGGACTTTGTAGAAAATTTCACTATCAAGATGTGAAACTAGAATCTCCACTTCCTTAGTTATGCTTAAGTTACAAGAGGATTTCTTTTAACTTTCAAATCCACTTGGTTTAAATTACATAGTCAGAGCTCAAGTTTACCTCTTCTAAATTGATTTTAAGATTTTTTTAAACGGCTCTTATGTCTATTCATCTCAACTACTGAAAATGGCTCAAGGATGGAATACTGTTCTATTTTTTCCTGTTTTTTTTTTTTTTAATCATCCTTCTTAAAATGAATCCAAAGCTTGCAGAATAGATCTCTTTTCTTTTAGAAATACTCTAATTATCAAAAATCCTAATTCTTAGTCCAGAATCATGAGAACCATTGATCCCCATTGCCTGCCACCCCCCCCCCCAGAATGTCTAAGAGCCATCAGAAGTGTGGCAGGGAGGGTTCTTCACCAAATTTCAAACGAAATTACACAAATACATAATTATAGATGCATTTGACATATTTACCATGAAGAAGATTTAAATTGGCCTCATTCTAGATCGGGGCGCAAGGGTGGGGCAGGTGTAGTAATAACAGCAGCAATAGCAAGAAGGTACCAATAACAATAATAATAAAAGCAACTAACATATTGCTCTTACTACATGTCTCAAGCTATTTCTTCAGGAACCCTCACGACAACCCTGTCACATGACTGCTATCGTTAGCATTTTCATTTAGAACAGGAAACAGATATAGAAAGGTGAAGTGACTCACAGAAGGTCACAGAGGCAGTAAGTGGTAAATCTAGCAGCGTAGCTTCAGTGTCACCTCCTTCAGCACCTAACTCTCCTCCAGGCCCTTCACTCAGAGAAATAAAATAAGGAGTGGAAAAATGGAAATGTAGCCCTTTCTCCTTTAGTGTTCTTGGTTGAAAATAATCCAGATAGAATTTTAAAGCTTGGATGTTTTAGCTCACTGCATCCAGGTAATATTGATCTCCAAGTTGGAAAATGTTTTCAAAAAACCTTTTTTTAAATAAAATTTTGTTTTGTTAAAAAAAAAAAAAGCAAACAAAATTCCACTGTAATATTATCTTGAAAGAAATTTTTTTTCAGTGTGCCCCTCAGGTCATGGTGAGACCATAGCCATGAATAAAAGATGACTTCCATGATAGATGTACATTGCTCAAAAGGAGGCATGGAAATGGTCCCAACCACAGAAGGGATTGGTTAGGGGCTGGACAGGGTCCTGTGCTGTCTGCAGTAAACTCTCGAATACCAATATCCAACTCCTGAATTCTCAAGGCACGTGTACACTAACCTCCTGCCATGGATGTGGAGTGGCCTAAGATTGGTACCCATCCTGCTTGAGAGCAAGAAGATGTATATGCACATGGCTGGTTTTTAATTCACAAAGTGGCCCTGGATGAGCCATTTAACATCTCAGAGGCTTATTCCCCTCAGTCATAAGCAAGAAGAGTATGATATTTACCTCCCTTGTGTTCAGGATCATTGTAAGGAGAAAATAGGAAATACTATGATCATCCCTTAAAAATACAGTTCAATTAACATATAATGCTAATACTCTATTTCCCACCAAAAGCAGCCTTTGCATCTCATTTCTGATTAACAGTAACTCTTATCACTTCCCAGCTTCTCAAATTCAGAGAGAAAACTTCATCATAGTTTGTTCAGCCCTGATGATAAATTTAAACACTAGTAGATAAGACCTGAGGTTTAGAGACTCAGGACCCCTGGTAGAATCTACCAACCAAAACAGAAGAAGATAATATTTCAACAATGATATGAGTAGTCCATGAAGAAAAGCAATTACTATTAAAGTGGCAAATGAACCTAAAAAATCAGCCATCAAACTAGTGACAAACAGGAAAACTGGTGACAGAAAGCCCAGAGTCGTACTATTGCAAAAATATACCAGCTTACCTGAAATGGATACTTATTTTGACAGGGAATGACACCGTCATCATTCTTAACAATTTCCACACACTTGATTTTTGAAATATCAATAAACCCCTTTCTGTATTTTTTCTGTTGAAAGAAAAAAAAAGGGAAAAGCATTATAATCATAAGATATAAGAAAAACGTTTTAATGGTCATATTTGCTGATGAAATTACCGATTCAAAATATTGCAATGTCCTTGATAATGAACTAAGTCATATCTCCCTTTAACTCTTAAAAAAGTATTCAACACTGAATAAAGAAGTTAAAGATGACCTTAGAAGATGGAAAGACCTCTACGTTCTTGGATAGGCAGAATTAATATTGTCAAAACACCCACACTAACGAAATCATTATACAGATTCAATGCAATTCCCATCAAAATTTCAATGGCATTCTTCACAGAACTAATAAAAACAGTTCTAAAATTCATTTGGAAAATCAAGAGACCCAGAGCATTCCTGAGCAAAAGGAGCAATGCTGGAGGCATCACAATAAGGGACCTCAAATTATACTACAGAGCTATCATTACAAAAACAGCATGGTATTGCCACCAGAACAGACATGGTAGAATAGACCAGAGGAATAGAATTAAAGACACAGAAACACACCCACATAAATACAGTTATCTGATACTAGACAAGGATGCCAAAAACATGCTGGAGAAAAGGCAACCTTTTAACAAGAAATGCTGGGAACACTAGATATCCATATGTAAAAGAGTAAAACTTAACCCCTATCTCTCACCCTGCACAAATTCAACTCCACGTGAATCAAAGACCTAGAAATTAGACCAGAAGCACTGCAACTGTTTGAAGAAAATGTAGGCCCACCACTCCAACAATGTCTGCTGAGGAACCGATTTCCTCAACAAGATTCTTAAAGCTCAAAATCAGTAAGTGGGATGACATCAAGCTAAAAAGCTTCTGCACAGCAAAGAAGAAACAATTAACAACGTGAAGAGAGGGTTTGTAGTTCAGTGGTAGAGCACTTGCCTAGTATGTGTGAGGCACGGGGTTCAATTCTCAGCACTGCATATAAATAAATTCGTTTAATACAGAAAAAAATGATGTGAAGAGAGACAATACAGAATAATAGATCTTTGTCACTTATTCCTCAGGGCATTAATATCCAGAATATAAGAAGAACTCAAAAAGCAAATAACCCAATTAATAATGAGCAAAAGAATTAAAAAGACACTTCTCAAAAGAGAAATACAAAGGACCCACAAATATATGAAAAAATGTTCACTATCTCTAGCAATCAGTGAAATGCAAGTCAAAACTACATGGAGATTTCATCTCTAGTCAGAATGGAAATTATAAAAAATACAAATAATAATAAGTATTGGGGAAATACGGGGGAAAGGGTATAGTCATACATTGTTGGTGGGTCTACAAATTAGTGCAACCACTCTAAAAAGCAGTATAGAGCTTCCTCAAAAAACTAGGAATAGGACCACCATATGACCCTATCTCACTCCCCAGTATATATCCAATCAGCATACTGTAGGAATGCAGCCACATTCATGCTTATAGCCACATAATTCACAATAGCCAAGGTATGGAACCAACCTAGGTGCCCTTCAACAGGTGAATGGATGAAGAAAATGTGGTATATAAACACAATGAAATATTAGCCATAAAGAAGAATAAAATTAAGGCATTTGCCAGTAAATGGAAGGAACTGAAGACTATCATGTTAAATGAAATAAGCCAGACCCCAAAGGTCAAAAGTCAAAAGTTTTCTCTGATATGTGGAAGCCAGTCCAAAATAAGGGGGTGGTGGGGAGAGAAAGGAAAGATCAGTGGAGTAAAAGAAGGTGATTGAGGAAGAGGGAGGAGGGAAGCAATAAGGGAAGAACAGTGGGCTGAATCTGACCTAAGTTTCCTATGCACATGTATAAATATACCACAGGGAATCTCACCATTATGCACACTCACAAGACCCAGTAAAAAATTGTATAATAGCAGAAAGATCGGTAGAAGAGAGGGAAGGAAACGGGGTGGGGTGGGGGTGATGAGGGGAGGAGGGAAGGGAAAGGGGAAGTACTGGGGACTGAATTTGAGCAAATTATATTCTATGCTTTTATAACTATGAATCCTAATGTTATGTATAACTAAAAGTAACCAATAAAAGACACTGTGATGATTATGATCAAAACCATTAAATCCTTTAATTTCTAAAAGATGAAATTGTTCTGTCATTGCCTCAAAAAACCTCCAGAACAGGGAAATGGACTCCCTTTCACTGCCTTTCCCTCCCAGCACATGCCTTGTTTGATTTCTTCAGCTTCTTGACAGTAGTGTCCCCAAAGAAAAGTATCAAAGGCAAAACCAATCAAAACTCCACTGACGTAATCACAGATGCAAATTCAGCCAGCTGTGTCTCCTCCTCCGGTATAGATGCCTCTAGATGCCTCCCGTAGAGGTGGTACAGGGAGCTCAGCAAGGTGGACCTCAGTGCTCACAGATAGCTCCCCTGGGACTCTAGCGTTGACTGCCCTCCTTTACTTCCCTGTTGGCCTCCCTCCCTGCTCACTGCACATCTGCCTGAAGCAATTAACGAATGGCAGACCAAGAGGCCCCTCCACCATCATCCACACCCTTGAGCATGGTAACGTCACATCTGGGAATTTGTTCCAGGGAGAAATCCAAAAGAACACCAAGTAGTATCTGCGAGGATAATCTGATATCATATACCCATTAAAATGATCATGATTACAATATAGAAATTTTAAAAATTGGCTGAATAACAACGCATCCCACACTAAATTTTGTATAAAGACTAAGGTTACTTCCCCCCTCCCTGTGGTAAATGTTCATATGATAAACAGAAGGAAAAAAAAGAGAAGTAAAATCATTGTTCAATTGGGGCTGACCAGCTATGTCCTGGCCTCAATCACTGAAAACTGTTTCACCTAATTCTGTGAAATTCCTCTATAACCTTTGGGCTCACCACCCCACTCCCAGGGACCCGGTCTGCACCCTCAGTGTCACCACACCTCTTCAGACCTGCCCCACTCTCTGGCCATCAGCAGCTCCCATTGACTGGTCTATCCCAGCTGCCATTTTACCAGGGCATCCTCTCCCTTCCTCCTCCTCCCCCTCCTCCTCCTCCTCCCCCCCTCCTCCTCCTCTTCCGCCCTCTTCCTCTTCCTCCTCCTCCTCCTCCTCCTCCTCCTCCTCCTCCTCCTCCTCCTCCTCCTTCTTCTTCTCTCTCTCTCTCTCTCTCTCCACACACACACACACACACACACACTAATATCCCACTCCCTGACATTTTTATCAGCTCCTGTTGTGTCCACACTTTTCCCAAGTCCCTCCTCACCTGGCTGCAGAAGTTCACCTGCTCTCTCTACACCTAGCCAGACCTTCACCGCTGCTCTTCAGTCCTTTTATTCATCTTTAGTGGAGAGCACCTGGTGGCCTCAGGGAGACCAGCAGCTCTGTGAGAACTGCAAACCCTTCCTATTCCCCTCAGCTCGGTAGACAGTCTTCCTCCCTGCTCTGTGGAGAAGACAGCAGCCATTCTGAGAGCACCTTCCCAATTTCCTACCCCTGCCGTTCAACAGTCTTCCAAGGTTTTGTCCTTTCTCTTCTCCTTCATCTTGTCTCCAAGAGAAAGTTAAAGGGACACAACAGTTGAGACCCTACAGCTGGCATTTAACAGAAGGACTTCATTCTATTATGCTCACAAAATCCTTGGGAGGTAGGCACCAAGACTGTTCTAATGGATGAGGAAATCACAGCTCAGACAAGCTACACACATTTCCCAAGGACCTCAACTGACCCCAACGCCACTGGACCCTGGGATGCCCCAGCTGCAAGGATGTAAGAGAATGAACGGAGCCAAGTCCAGGAGGGTCAACAGGGATTCTGGGAGTGCCCCAGGATAGGGAGAAGTGCAGCTGCTCTCTTCTAAGGATTGACTTCTGTCTACAGACTTGTTCAACCTCCCCACCCAAACCAAGATCCCTTCTCTGGTCCTGTTAATGCCCTAACTCTTTTTCTCCCTTCCTGAAAGAGAAAAGGATTGCACCCCCAGCTTTCATTTCCTTCCCGCCCACTCTTCCTTAACCACTTGCAATCTGCCTCTCACCTCACAGACTGCTAAAGCTCTTCTCAAAAACAGCGCTAATGACCAAGCCCAACGGTCTTTTCTGAGTTGACATCTGCTTTCTGAGCATCTGAGAGTGCCAACCCTCCCTTCTCCCTTGGTGACCTTGACTTTGGGTCATCCTGGTTTCCCTCCCCTTTTCCCTGGATTTATTGATAACTGTCTGTATCAATGATTGTGTCACAGGGCACAAAAAGACAAGATAGGAAAAGCTCATTTCCTGCACGTGTCATCTTGGAATTGTGCCAGGAGCTTTTAATCCTCACAGTTACCTTGCAAGGCAAGGATTATGATGCTCATGGTACAGTTAAATACAAAATTAGATAACTTTTCCTGGTTTTCCTGAGGGAGAGAATAATACAGAAACCATTATGTAATATAGTTGGTGCTATATAGAAAAAAAAAGAATTATGATTTACATGTCAGAAAAGGGACGGTAGAGAGAAACATCCTGCAGAACGAACAACATATGAAAAGAAAAAAACACATTCGGGCATGACTTCAGTTTCCTCATCTGTAAAATGGGAATAATACTAGTCCCTATTCCATAGATTTATTATGACAATTAAATGAACTAATACTGCAAAGCACTTAAAAGAGGGTCTAAGCCATAATGCAAGACCTGCCAATACTTGCTAACTTAAAAGCAAAAAAAAAAAAAAGACAAGTGTGACTAAAGTAGGATGGAAAGGTAAGCAGAGAGCCAGCTTGTAAAGAACCTGCTGCATGACACTCAAGGGTCTCCCCAGACAGCGCTACCCACCTGGCTCCTGAGTTCTGACCCAGTTAATGAGTGTAAGAAACTGTCTGAGTGACACTCACCTAAGAACAAGACACACAAGGTCATTGTAGAAACCTTAGAAAACACTAATGGCACAAGGAAGAATCTAATGACCCCTAAGCCCCAGCCCTGAAGGAAATCACTCTTGGCATCATGAGGTTATCCAGACATTGCTCTGAGGTGGCATATCTCACCTGCCAGCTTGTTAAGAGCAGGCTGTGGCCTGCTTACAAGATGCCCATCGCCACCCACCGCCTGCCCCAGCTACTGAAAGCAGATGTCAGATGTTGCTCAATCTGTACAGAAAATTTTGAGATGGCTTAGATAGTGGGTTGACTCATTCACCCTAGACTCGTGCTTTGTGATGTACAGTCACTCAATATATTAACATTTGGGCTTTCCTACCCAAACATCTTCCTTTATAGTTAGCATATAAATGTCCAAAATTTTATTCATTCATTATTTCATCTACTCTGCTAGTGAACACTCACCGGACACCAACTAGTTTCAAAGTTAAGGAAGGCCAAGTAACGGTCTCTACAAGAGGATTTCACAATAATACGGTGAATGGTGGGAGAAGTGGGGGCATAAGTCATAATCTAGAAATGATAAAGTGGTGTGCTTTTATGGTATGATATGTATGTCACTGCACTGTGGGCAATGACGGGCAAGTTGGGGGTTTGGGGGAGGAAATGACATCTGGATTTGGTTTTTAAAGGATAAGTTTCCCTGTTTTTTTTTTTTAAAAAATTGAGGGTTCCAAGCTGCAAAAACAAAAAAAGCATAGAATATTCTGAGAACTGAAAAAAATTCACTGTGGCTAAGGCTTAGGATGGCTCAGGGGCGCTGTGGAAAATGACATCAGAAAAGTTGTTTAAGGTCAAATTAGAAAGAGGCTTATATGCCAAACTTTGGGGCTTAGATTTATCCTGAGTGGCTGTAGGGTAGGGAATGAGGAGGCCTATGCCAAGGCATGTTTTTGAAAAGATAACTCAGGCAGTGCAGAGAATGGGCAGAGACAGGGAGGCTGGCCACTGCCATACTCTACACCTGACCCCATGCACTTTCTCCCACTTTAACTCTTGGTGAGAGATAATAAGGATCTGCATCAACTCAATGGCCGTAAGTAGGGTAAGGAGAGCAGGGACAGTGTATGGGTGGGGGGTCAGAGGACTTAGAAGGCAGAGTCCACAAAACTTTGTGACCTTAAGTATGGGAATGAAGAGCAAAGGAGTTAGGCAGGCTCAGGGATTTTGAGTTGGAGTGAGCAGCAGGCCCTGATACCACGAGCCATGATAGAGAATACCAAAGGACAACCAGGTCCGAGGGAGCAAGGCTGGGAAATGTTTGATGACAGAACCAGTTGGAAATATGGGGAGAGAACTGAAAATATGGGGCTAGGGCTCAGAAATGCATGGCACTTCTTTAGAGATGGAGGTAATTCTGCTTTACAGTATCCACAGTAGTACCTCATTCGGACCACATCTCGGTGGCCCTGGAAGCAAGACATGGTGAAGGAGACTCACCACAGGGAACCCCAAGTTACTTAGAGAGCCATATGCTCCTTTCACCTCTGGTCCCATGCACAGTCTTCCACAGTCCACTTTGGCGTAAAGCCTTTCAAAGCCACACCAGAGGGGCCATATAAAAGTAATTGTTAAGAACTTTGGGAAGTAACTTCTGGGCATCGACCATAGTTAACCTTGAGAAGGAACGTGCAGGTTTTTCTCCACCTTAGACTATTCCTTGGAATGTTTTTCAAAAACAAAATTAATGGGCTGGAGTTGTGGTTCAGTGGTAGAGGGCTCACCTAGCATGCATAGGCACTGGGTTCGATTCTCAGCACCACATAAAAGTAAAAAATAAAGATTGTGTCCACCTAAAACTAAAAAAAAATATATATAAAAAAATTACTTCATGAGATATAGTATAAATTATTCTGAATATTGTAATCCAAGGAGAAATAGCTAAGTCTTTATTTTTTGTGTGTGTAAAATTCTTTTCTATTCTGACATCTTTGTCTGACCTGCTGGCCTGGAAATTAGAATGAAGCTAAGAACTCCTCATACTCACTTTTGAATCCTCCATGCTTAGACTGCCTGGCACTCAATAGGTGTTAATTCAACAATATGCTGAACTGGTATGCAAAGAACCATATGAGCAATACTCTGTGTTGTGCGTGTGTGTGTGTGTGTGTGTGTGTGTGTGTGTGTGTGTTTTCTCTCTTGCATATCCTCTGTATTCTTTGCAAAGCTTGAACATGAGGTAATAACCATTTTACAAACATCACAAATGGAGGAACTAAACAGACAGATAAACTATAACTTGCTTAAAACTGTGCACCTGCTGAATGGCAGAAATTAAGTTCGATTTTAAAAAATTCTGTCCCCTAGAAAGTCTTACAAGGCACACCATTTTCCTTTAATTTCTACTTTACACTCAGAGTTTTAATAATACCAATATCAATCCTGAATTCAAGCAATTATATTATAAAAGAATGTACACAAATAACCATCTGGCCTCTGGGTGAATTTAAGAAGTCAGTCATTTTCCTTCTGGATACCCTGCTATCATTTCTCCTAGCACTTGAGTCCCCATTATGCATGATGAGTTATCAGAGTTTCCCTTCAAAATTCTAAATAATCCCACCCATTCCCCATATCATAACTATTATTCCTGCTGTAGCTACTTCCAGTGTCCTGCCACAAAGGAAATCTGGATGAATTTCCTCTGTGCTGCAGTAAGAACTCAGGTAGAGAGCATGCACTTTGGAGACAAGCAGTTCCTGTTTCCAGCATCATTTTTGCCACTTATAAGCCATATGGCCTAGGGCAACCCCTGTCTCTGCTCTGTGCCACAGTTTCTCTCTGTGTGTAGAAACAGGACAATACTTTACCAAGCCATTGATGGCATTATAACTGGTGAACATAGGTGCTCAGTGCAATGTCTAGTACATGGGACTCTGTGCTGGTTAAATGTATGTGTCAACTTATTGGGCCAATGGGTGCCCAGATGGCTCATAAGATATTATTTCTGAGTGTCTGTGAGGGTATGTCTGGAAAAGAATCAGTGATGAATAAAGAAGAATCAGTGATGAATGCATCATTGGTGGTGAATAAAGAAGATTTACCCTCTCCAATGTATGTGGGCATCATCCAATTTATTGAGGATCCAAACAGAACAAAACAAGTCAGAGAGCTAGGACAGCCTTCTGTTCTTGGGCCTCTGAGGCTTATGCCATAAGCTTCCTCCCCATTTCCAAGTTTCAGTCCTTTATCCTCAGACTGAAGTTCCACCACTGGCTTGCCTGACTCTCAGGCCTTGGACTTGGGTGAACTACTACAGTATATGGTTTTCCTGGGTCTCTAGATTTCAGACGGCAGATTATCAGAGTTTTCAGTCTCCAAAATCATATAAGCCTCTTTCCATAAAAAATCTCTTATACATCTTCTCCCCCTCCTCCATATACATACATGAAACTATGCATCTGAGAGTTTTTAAGATTAGCCAAAGATCATAAAAGGCTATGCCAAAACTGAACCCAAAAAAACCAAACCCTTTACCTAATTCCAGGCTTTTCAAACTTTAATGTTTATGGGTTCTTATTAAAGAAGTTATGCTGTGACCAAAGCTAACAACTACAGAGCACTCACGATGAGCTGGACACTGTCTTAGCATTTTATATGGATAATCTCACAGCATTATAACACGAGAACTGCTGCCACCCCATTTTACAGATGAATAACTCAAGACTTGGAGAACATATTAACTTGCCCCATAACTTAGGGTTTGAATTCTACCTAATTCCAATCCTAAATTCTTAAGTGCCACATACACTTGGGCCCTTAACTATGTATAAACATAAACTCAGTGAAAATTTCTTATGCCTACAGCCCTTATACAAACAAAACTACACAACAAATAAGGCGAAATTAATGTTATTGGCATGTGCTGAATGGGGTGCTTGCTGGGATGGAATCCCTCTACCCCAGTTCTCTTAGCAGCCACTTATCCTCATGACTGTAGGCCATGTGACTCTCTCTCCTGCCCCTCCTCTCAATTCCAGCTGTGGAGAACCTCTGTACACTTACTCCTATCCTCTCATTAGATCCTGTGTAACACCTCCAAATTGTTTGATATTCAATCAGCCTCCTGTTCTTTCTCGGTAGACCACAACAGTTAAAATAGACCACAAATTCAAATCCAAATTGGGACTACAGATACAGCATGTTTAGTAATGAGAGACCATCCAGGAAAAGCCAAAAAATAAAAATTAAAAATCACATATACACACACATAAAATGTTACTGAAGGGGATAAAAGAAGACAAAATTTTAAATTCCTAGAACTTTCAGTCCTCAATACACACAAAGCACTGTTGTGGCCAACATTCACTGCATTCTTCACGACAATTTTTATTTGTATTTAATCTGGAACTAGATTTGGTCATTCATTTAGTCACATTCATCAAATATTCCATCCTTCCACCTTCTGCAAGATCCAAAGACCAAAGTACCATGATAGAGATAAAAGCATACAAAATTCCTTGACCTTAAAAAATTTACAACCAGACATTTGCTAAGGTTCAGGAGAGGAATAATAATATTCATAAGGAAAATTCAAATGGGTCAAAACTGAAAGGTAAAGAGTTTTAGTCAACTCTGCAACAAAACAGAAAGTGATGCACTGTAGTATCAAAATCCCAACTGAGTCAGAAAGGCCATTCCATTCCTGAAAGTAGTCCTTTTCCCTTTCCACTAAGAGCAGAGTTCAAAGAAGGGGTCTTAAGTGCGACAGGACCCATTAACAGGAAAGTAAGGGAAATCTCAAATACACAATGCTCAAGTCCTGTGGGTTTTGCATGTGAAATGAAACCTACAACTACAGTCCTACTGGGCACATGATTCCCACTCTCTTGTCCCAGCATCCCCATTCAGGATGGCTTTGACACTTTTCATATGCATACTGAGAATAATTTTGATACAGAGGTTTCTGGGTCAGATAAGGTGGAATAAAAAAATTTAAAGGCACTAGTAGTTTGGTGATAAATTGCCTTTTTTTAAAAAAAAAAAAAACAAGTATGAACTTCTAATAGAAAACAAAAGCAAAAGCAAAACTGAAAATTTGGCATCCCAGTATCTTTTGTCCTCTCTTTTAACCAGTTCATCTTATTACTTCTTAGGGTGCTTTACATTTTATAATGGGCTTTTATGCCTTAACAAAAAAAAAAAAAGCTTCTGCATTGAGAAGCAAGTAGTTGCAGACATAAACATGTTTTAATGATAAAGTTTATGGTTTTCAAAGTAATATCCAGAATAAAAACAGGATGTTGAAAAAAATCTCTGTAAATTATAAGAAATCAGAAGGTAAAATTCCATTTCCAGAATCAGAAAATAATCTTCAGATAAGATTGTGCTGATGTAGGCATTCATAGTTTCTGGAGACGTGGGTTTCACTGTATTTTACAGTCCAGCTGCAGTCCTCAGAGATCAAATGACTACTGCCAAGGGATTTCACAACCACAAGAGATGGTGGTCACTGGCTGTGTTGCTGCAAATCTCATTACTTTTAACTTTTTAGCAGCAAAAGAGACAGAAGGCCCGTTAGCCTCAGTTTCAATTCTTGGGTTTCTACAAATGACACCCACTGCCGCAGAACTTTCTGTACTAGGGTGTGTGTGTGCGTGTGTGTGTGTGTGTGTGTGTGTGTGTGTACACGCGCACGCACATGTCACGTGTACAGCCTTTGGGGCTTTTTTTTTCTTAAGTGATACTTTATTTATATCTTTATGAACGTGGAAATAACTAGTATCACATAAACATAATCTCCTGTCAAGAGGAACTTAGGAGAGATAAGCTTTGTGAGTGCTGGGTGGGTGAGAGTTACAGACATGGAGATAGAAACCACAGTTTCTGACATAGGTGGTGAGTAGCAGGGGCAACTAGTAATTCAAATATACAATGCTCAAGTCCTGTGGTTTTTGCATGTGAAATGAAACCTACAACTATAGTCCTACTGGGGACACTATTCCCACTCTCTTGCCCCAGCATCCCCACCAGAGATAATCCAGTCCTGGGAATTGAATGCTCTTGTGACATTCCCCACAGTCTCACCCCAGGGCTGGGTTTCTGGAAAAACATAAAGGAGGGAGGCTCACAGCCTATCTAGGACTTTGCCTCTACCCTGCCCAGACCTGGTCATTTCCTCCACTAAGAAACCCCTCTTCTGTTTATCTGGTGTTAGTGGAGGACCCGGGGGTATGCATACAAACATGAACTGAAAATATAAATCATTAACATTAAACAGAGCTTCACTAGAGCACCGCAAAGACGGAGAACTAAACTGGTCCTTAACAAGCTACTGCTGGGCCCTATTTTTCTCTAGTTCTCTTCCCCTGTTAAGGAGATTACACTGCAGTTCTTGTTTTTGTTTTTGGGGTTTTGGTTCCCCCCTCCAAAATGCCTTTAAGAGACTACACTGCATATAATGAGGCTTCCCTACTATAGTTTGCTGTCTATAAGAGGGCAGTATCTCCTCCTACGTCATTTCCTTTTCCAATGAATATAATCAGCCATGCTGGGAGAGTCTCCTTCCTTTTACTTCTTCAAGGGAGGGACCTGGGGAGAAGACATCACCATAACAGAACCAGCAAGAAAAAGAAAACGTGTTTGAGAACCAGGTCTCTAGTAAAGGATGAACTGCCTACAACTTTCCCCTTAGTAAGATATTCAAAGAGAAATACACAGCATTTCCTCATTATGTATTCCAGGGTTTCCTATAGGCCTAATAGGGTGGCAATCACTGCTTTTACTATGGTTTCTATAGGAATATTCATTCCATTTCTATTGCAAATACCAATTTACAGTAAATTTTTGTAAGGCAACCTATCACTTGGGAACATTCTTTAGATAATTTTTGGGGGGGTGCTGGGGATTGACTCAGGGGCACTCAACCACTGAGCCAAATTCCCAGCCCTATTTTGTATTTTATTTAGAGACAGGGTCTCACTGAGTTGTTTAGCACCTTGCTTTTGCTGGGGCTGGCTTTGAACTCACAATCCTCTTTGTCTCGGCCTCCCAAACCACTGGGTTTACAGGCGTGCACCACTATGCCCAGCCTAGATAAAATTATTTTTAAAGCAATTTTTCCACTGCCTGGGTGCTTGATGGTATCAAGGAAGTTCTGTTGATATATTTAGAAATGTGTTGATATATTTAGAAACTCCTTGACTTTGGGAAATGTATACTGAAGCATCTAAAGAAGAAATCATGTGATTTCTGCAAGATAATCTGCTCAGGATGGGATCTGCTACAGATAATGGAGGTGGAGGAAGAGCCACAGGCTTTGCGGCTGCCTGATAGGCACAAGGGGTTTTCTGTACTATTCTTTCTACTATCAAGTATGTTTAAAATGTTCCCTCTTAATTCCCTTGCTAATGAATGCAATTAACCCTCAACTACTCTAGTAAAAATTAATCCTCGTTGCAAAACACCTTGTCCATTCTGAGAGACGTCCCTCAGATACAGGTCCCCACTGGTCAAGAGACACCCACTCACTGAGAACCACCAGCATCCGCAGTGGGAGCGCTATGTGCGCTGCTCCTCCTTGGGCCTCACCTCCCTTCCAGTGCTTCAGAGACATCACATTCAACTCCCCCACACAAGGCCTTGGAAGGCTTGAAGGAACTGTGTGGGTTAGCTTGTAACACCGGTGAGTATGTCTGAAACCTCGGTATTACCAAGCACTAGCTTTTAAGAAGATTCAGAAAGAGAAGTGGCTTTTCTTATCAATTCACTGAGGTAATATTAGGTCAAATCATAATAAGTTGCCATTTTTGTAGGACAAAAAAAAATGATCCAATACTGATCATTTCAGATCATTCTGTTTAGTATGCTGGGGTCCTACTCACCCTCTGAAACATGAGTAGCCTATACTCTTCCAAACTTCCACAAGTGATGACTGCAGTTACTATTTGTGTGACTTTCTGTGGAATACCCCTTGCCCACGACAGACTCCACTATTCACAGGTGCAAGAATGTTGTCCGCCTGGTGTGGTCACCTCTGGCTCCCAGCACTATCAGAATTCAACTGATATTTGGCATTGACAACCCAGGAAAATGTTGGAATTTAAATTAGATTTAACTGAGTAAAATTCAGACAGTTAACATAGAATGATAACGAATGTTTTATATTATACACTACTTTGATTGCCAAGACGATAATGGTCTCCCTGTTGCATGCTTCATGGGTTTCATGATTATAAGCTTCCCAATTTGTAAACATTCCTGGTTTCGAAATAAAAGAGATCATACTGAAAAGCCTGTCTCAAAATCAAAGTAATATATTCCTTAGAAAGGATAATAAAGTCAGGAATTGAGAAAATATCCTCTTGCCTTCCCATAGTCTCCCCTGTACCATAGAACTCCCCAACAGTTATGGAGCATCTGGCCAGAAAGACAGCTCTTCTCCTTAAGGAACTTCCCCCTGACTGGGAAGGCAAGAGAAACCCCACGGCCATGTGCAAGTCCCCTTCGTGACAGCAGTGGGACACAAAGGAAGAGGTTCATTCACCCAGGGGACAATCAGAGGCGGCTTCACCAAGGAGGTACCTCTTTGAGCCAGGCCTGGAATCATGAATAAGAATATCACCAACAAACAAAGGAGGAAAGAGTATTAAAACTGCAGAGATCATCACAAGCAAAAAGCTGTAGTTACAAAATAGTACGGCAGGTTTAGAGTCTGCAAGCCTTTTAGTGGGGACCGGTGTGTTAAGATGAACTAAGAGGAAGTAGGGGGGCAGGAGGAGAGAATGGAAGGTGCAGTGGGAGCAGATTATCAAGGGCTTTGGAGGTACCGCTAAAAAAACTGCACTTGGTTTTCACAGCAATGAGGAACTAGGGCCTTAATATTATACTCTGGCAGACAAGTGCCCAGGCTGATATAAATAAATAAATAAATACATAAATACATAAATAAATAAATAAATAAATCAGAAAGCTGATGCTGTCTCTGTTGCTTGGTGGGGTTTTCTTAGGGAAAAAAAAAACCCAATTGGGGGTACCTTTTGAAATGCAAAGAAAAAAGACAAACCACCTTACTTTGTTTTCCATCTGTTTCTTCCCATTAGGTGAGAACCAACAAGAATGTTTAACAATAGAGCTATGCTTACAAAGACTCTGGAGCCCCACTGAGTTTGAATCAGCCGCTACTTATTTATTGTGTCTCCTTGGACAAGTTACTCTTGTTTGTTTAGCTACAAAATGAATAACAGCACCAAGAACTTCATAAGTTTGTAGTAAGAATTAAAATCATCAATTTATGCAAAGCTTTTGGAACACAGCCAACAAATGGTAACTGCACAGTAAATATTAATATTGGCAAAAACATACCACCCCTAGGAAAAATAAAAGCAAAACCTTCCAGGTTTGTTTAAGGAATATCTCTCATACCTACCTTCTAGATTTCAAGAAGGCTCTTCTGAGAACTGAGATTAAATGAGACTGTGTCTTATAAAAGAAAATGGCATAAATGAGATTCCTCACTGGGTCATGGTATTTAGAAGCTTCCCCAAATTAGAGAAGGGCAAAAGAAATGACCCTCTACTAGCACCTACTCTTTTTACCAAAAAAAGGGGGTTAATCTTTATTTCACATATTTTGTAAATCCATTTTTAAAAAGGACAGTTGATTCTGCATGTGACTGTACTATTTTTACCCTTTGAGGCTGTTATTTTAGTCTGTCTTACAGTATGAAACCAAGACCGAATCAGCAAGTGACTATATTAGCACTTCCTTCTTACCTTAGCAACAGCCGAGCTTGAATAACCCCAGCCTCTAACACATCATAGCAAGGACTGCCTTTCAAAACTGTCTCTTCCTTCAAAGTGTAAGAGAAATATGACAAAGACACATTTTTATCAGTTTGTTAGGCTCCTTTTTTTTTTTTTTTTTTTTTGTCTAGTGCTGCGGATGAACCTGGCCTTGCACGTGCTGGGAAGACAAGCCACCACTCAGCTGTACCCCAGCCCTTATTAGGCCTCCTTGAGAGCTAATTAATATTCTGTGAATATAAAGATTAATATATGTCTCATCCTCATGCAAACACACAATTTGGACAGCCAAAAAGTATCACAAAGTCATCCAGAGGCAGCCGAGTACATAGTTCAGAGTTCTGGAATCAGACTGCCTCTGCTGTGTTCCTAGCTCTGCCACATACTGACTGTGTGATGTTGGGCAAGGTACTCAACTTCTCTGTTCTTCAGTTCTTCATCTGGAAAATGGGAATAATAACTTCATCTACCTCATTCAGTTGAGAGGATTAAAGTTAATACTTACAGAGCATGGAGGACCATGCTTGGCATAAGACAGACACTAGTAAGGCAGCAGAGTACACCAACCCCAAATAGGCCACATGGGCATATAGATTATTTTGAGTTACAAGCACTGAAAAGATAGCAAATGCAAGGAGAGCACAGTGAGCTCCCTTTTTATTCCTATAATCATGAAAGGTTCCCGTACTAACAGAAAGAAAAATACTTTCTTATCATCAGAGAGGAGGAACTGAAATCTGTATACACCAGCCCTGTTAAATCAATCCTACTTTCCTAGTTACTTTTCCACATGAACTGCCCAATCCCAAACCCCATCTCCTTATCTCGATTTTACAATCTGGCAGCGTCTACTCTTTGTTCATCCTAGTACATAAGCTGCTCTGGGCCTTCCTTCTCCATCCTTCTCCCATGTACATGGCGGAATGACTAAATGAAACTCCTGAGCTTTTCTCCTGTGAATCTGTCTTTAGGTAGTCTAATTTACAGAGCCCCCGCCAGGAGAACTAAAATGGGCAGAGAAAAAAAGACTTTTCCTCTCCTACCCACTATGAAAGTATTTGTGTAAAAAAAAGAAAGGAAAAAAAAAAAAAACTAAAAACATCTCCAGAGCCTTCTTGGGCTGAAGCCCAGAAGCTGATCTCGGTTTTCACTGTGCAAAATGTGCATGCGGGCCTAACAAGAAGTGATAAAGAGAATAATATTTTCTATTATCTCAATTTTTAAGATAGAAGTACTTTCATTCTTGTAATTACTTCATGTCTTTTAAACCAAACTGATAGAAGGGTGTGTAATATTCTGTCTGCGGAGTGTGTGCGTGTGTGCAGGGGGTCAGGGGGCTGGGTAGACATCTTCTACATTCACAGATGAAGGAATTGAGACTTTAACCAAATGCCCAGTGTCACAGCTGGTGAGAGCAGATCTATCTGACTTCAAAGCCTACTGCCAGCCCCTCCAGAAGCTGCCTCCTTTTAGAATAGATAGCATTACTTGAACTAGAGATGTTGATTCCAAATCTGCTTCTCTCACCCCAACTTCTCACTTAGGTCCTGGATCTGTATCTCTAAACACTAGCAAGATTATCTCTGCCTCATTCTCTCATGTTTAACTTTTTTACCAGATATGCAGGGAGAGCACAGTGAGTGCTGAATCTGTTCTTCGGTTCCACCTAAACATTTGAAAACCATTTACTGACTATTTACCATAGGCTGGATGCTAGGCTAAATCATACCTCTATAAGACTAAAAGACAGACTGAAAAAAAAAAGAGTTGAACTAATAATGCATTAAAATCGAGATAGGTGGGACAGAGTAAAAGTGCATGACGGTGTTACACAGGGAAAGCTAATCTAATCTGGAAGATCAGGCAGAGGTAGGGAGGAAGTGAGATGCAAGCTGAAACCCGAAGAGGGGAGAAGTGAGCCAGTCAAGGGAGGGGCGACACCGGTTCTAGACAGCAGACCCAGCTGGTACACAAGCTCTGACAGGGAGGGTGCTGGTGGCTTCAAGGAGCAGTTTAGGTGAGCCAGAGGGTGGCAGAGAAGGACTGCAGATCTGTGTATACAGGGGGCATCCAGTGTCCCACAGGCCATGCTGAAGGCTCCTGAGATTGACAATGGGGATAATGTGAAGCTCTTGATGGGTTTTAGGCAGGGGAGGGTCAAGAACATATTTGTGTTTTCATAACTGTGGTCATTGTGTACAACACACTAGAGAAGGACAAGAAAGGAAAGAGGAGCCAAATAGGATGTGCCAGAGATTGCTAGTTGTCTACCCACAACATTCATGTCTGTCCAATAACAAAACTCACTTTACAGTGAGCCTGTTGGTGCCCAGAATAAAATAATGTATTTCTCAGCTCCCTTTGTCTCTAGGTATGACCATGGGGTTAGGTTCTGGTTCATGAGATAGTTTACAGGCAAAAAGGTCTTGTGTGGATCAAAAGGTAGGCTGCTCAAGGGAGTTAACTCAGGCAGGAGAAGTTTCTTTTTGCTTTCCTGCTGTTCTTCCTTCTAGCTTTCAATTCAGACAAGATGGCTAGACCTCTACCAGCCATCCTGGGACAAAACACGAGATATTGAAGGAGACAGAGAAGGGTTTAGGCAGCCAGGACAAGATGGCAATTGAGGAGGTCGGGGGTAAGGCCAGAACAAAGGAGCATGGGGAGGGTCTTCTGATGAGGTCAGCTTCCTGCTTGATGAAAGTGCCTATGGACTCAAACTGGGGACCCAATCAGGCAGACACTTCCCTACTCATGCTCCTAAGTGGACATGAAGAGAGAGCCTGCAGAATGGCTCTAGCCATCTAGCCAGAACATCTCGAGCAATTAGAGAAAAGCAAATTCGAGAAATTCCATCTTACTCCAGTCACAATGGCAATCATCAGGAATACAACTAACAATAAGTGTTGGCAAGGTTGTGAGGAAAGGGTACACTCATACATTGCCGGTGGGACTGCAAACTGACTGCAACCACTATGGAAAGCAATATGGAGACTCCTCCGAAAACTTGGATTGGAACCACTATTTGACCCAGCTGTCCCACTCCTCAGTTTACACCCAAAAGACTTAAAATCAACATACTACAGTGATGCAGCCACATCAAGGTTTACAGCAGCTCCATTCACAATAACTGAACTATGGAACCAACCTAGGTGCCTTTCAACAGATGAATGGATACTGCAAATGTGGTATATATTCACAATAGAATATTACTCAGCCGTAAAGAAAAATGAAATTATGGCATTGGCTGGTAAATTAATGGAACTGGAGACGATCACGCTAAGTGAAAAAAGCCAGTCCCCCCCAAAACCAAAGACTGAATGTTCTCCCTGATATGTAGATACTAACATACAATGGCGGCATGAAGAATAAAAGTTCATGGGAATAGACAAAGGAGAATGAAGGGAAGGGAAAGGGAAGGGGATTAGGAAACACCGTGGAATAAGTTGGTGTTTCCTAATCCCATGTTTCCTAATTCCAAGTCGGACACAACGTTCCTATGTTCACCTAATGAATACAGGACCAGTGAAACTCCACATCATG
Organism: Urocitellus parryii; assembly: GCF_045843805.1. Classification (NCBI taxonomy): domain Eukaryota; kingdom Metazoa; phylum Chordata; class Mammalia; order Rodentia; family Sciuridae; genus Urocitellus; species Urocitellus parryii. Next base: position 107,586,388 of record NC_135540.1, on the reverse strand, counting down.
TACAACCACAAGAATGGGATCCTAACTGGAATAAGTCATACTCCATGTATGCATAAATATGTCAAAATACACTCTACTGTCATGTATATCTAAAAAGAACAAATTAAAAAGAAAAAGAAGAACTAAAATAGATGCATGGACAGAAGGACACCAATCAATAATACTGAGGAAAGCATGGCCAGGTGAGGTGATAAGCAAAGGAGGAAGTCCAGAGACCATAAAAAGAACAAACCAAAACACCCCCACCAGTTCCAGGGCCCTTCCCTTCAGAGAAGTCTATCTCTGTCACTTTTGCAATAAACCTGCTGCTTGCTTGCTATCTATCTCTGTGCCCTGTTACTCAATCTTTTGCTGAATGGAGACAATGAACCCAGCACCCCTAGACAGTAGAAAATATAGGCCAGGATAATGGAAGGGAAGGACAATAGTCAAGATCCCTAGTTTGGATCTTATTCTGCACAAGTTGCACAGCCTGCCTCTAGTTTTCACTCCCATCCCGTACACTGAGAAAGAAGAAAATTCTATTTTTTTATTACTATTTTTTTAGGGATTTTGTGTGGTAGGTAGCCTAACTCAATCCTCATAAAGAAGTTACTATCTTCACCTGAAAAGAGGTATTGATAGTTTGGATCTTGATGGTGGTAGAGATGAAGAGAAATGGAAGAACTAAAATATATTTAGAAGGTGAAATCAGTCATTCAGATGAGGGTTTAGATATAAGAGCAATGAGAACGAGGGGTAAGCTTAGCCAGAACCTCAGGTTTCTGACACAAGCAGCTGGATAGACCTTGATATCAATTACTAGAGCTAGAGGAGGTGAGGGTGGGGGACACCTTGAATTTCATTTCACACATTTAAAATTTGAGATACCTGTGAGCACTCACAGACCTCAGACCAGAAGGGGCTTGGAAAGAGAGACTGGGGAAATCATCAGCATGTGGATGCTAACCAGAGACACCCACAGGATCTCCTGAGGTGACTGCCCAGTGAGAAGGAGCCAAGAGGAACACCCACCTTTGAAAGGTGGGCAGAGAAAAAGCAGTCCTTGACAGAGACAGGAAGAAGTCAGTGGTCAGAAGAGAAGCAGGAAAACCGTGGAGTTCACGGGAGGAGATACCTGCCAACAGTCTACTGCACCAAGAAGAGCTGAGGCCAATCAAAGAGGCAGGGGTTTAAGAGCAAGGAGGCAGGATCCCAGAGGAGGGAACACAGGCTTGGAGGAGGACAGGGTAACAGGGGACAGAAAGAGGAGAAGCAAAATGTTCTAAGAGGGGTGTGTGGGGGTGTGTGTGAAGGTTTTAAGGTTTATTAAAATAAAGTATTAGCAAACAATATGTGAAAATAAAGTCCTTAAGAGTTGTGGCTTTGAAAAACACAACATAAATAAGCAGAACAAGCACAAATAAGAAGTAGACCTATGCTGCAGCCATTGGTTTGTTTTTATCATCTGCACAGGGGGGAGAATTTTTTTTTTTTTTTGTATTAAGGATTGAACCCAAGGGCACTGAGCTACAGCTACTGAGCTACATCCCCAGTCCTTTTTATTTTTTGAGAGGGGGGGTCTCACTGCATTTTTGAGGCTGGCCTCAAACTTATGATCCTTTTGCCTTAGCCTCCCAAGCCACTGGAATTACAGGTGCACACCACCATACCTGGCAGGAAAAGTCTTTTTAAAAGAATATGAACAGGTACGTACATTTAGTTTTCGTGTACCTGGCCTCCACCTGCTGAGACAAGCTGGTGGCGGGGGAGACTATGGAGGGTCTCCCTGCCAAGTGAAGGGAAGATAAATCATTCTCTTTCCCCCCAACAACCAAGTGTGGGGTCAGTGGTTGCTCAGCTCACAACATCAGGGAGAGTCAAGGGTGGAGCCACAGGCTGCCTGAATGCAAAGCATTGTGGCTTGATTTAAGGTGGACAGGCTGTCACCTGCCACACTGTAACTTTTTTCAAATAAATTATCTTAAAATTTTTATTGCTGAGTAAAAATATTACATAATTAACTAAAATGAAGCATTCTTATGTTAAAGTTTTAAAGGAGTGTGAAGTAGAGAGTAAGGAATTTTATTTATTCAAATCAGTATCAGCAATCAAAAAGAATGGATTTTGACAAGCACGGTGGGGCACACCTGTAATCCCAGCAGCTCAGGAGGCTGAGGCAGGAGGATCACAAGTTCAAAGCCAGATTCAGCAGTTTGGCAAGGCCCTAAGCAATTTAGCAAGGCCCTGTCTCAGAATTTAAGATTTTTTAAAAAAGGGGGACTGTGGATGTGGCTCAGCAGTTAAACAACCCTGAGTTCAATCTCTGCTATCAAAAGAGGGGGAAAAAAGAATGATTTTGATATCCTGAGAGTTAACAGCAACAGCAATGTTATTAGCTTTCCTTCAAGCCCCACTCCATGCCAGGTTCATTTACTGCACCTTTTTAGATGCATCACTTCAAATAACCCCATGCAGCCCAGTGAGGGCTATTATGGAGACTATTATTGTGTCCATCTTACAGATGAGGAAACTGAGGTACAAAGTGGTTGCTTTTTGTCTGGTCTCATAAAAGCTAGTGAGTGCCAGAGCCCAGGATCTGAAAGTGGGTCACCTGAGGTTAGAATCAGTGCTTCTTGCATTAGTCAGAACATGTGCTTCTCCCAACTCTAAAGAAGACCAGTGCTGGCCATTACCTTAAAGTAAGTAATGGAAAAATAACTAAGCAAAGACAGATGGGGAAACAATGTTTGAATTTACTGGAGAGAATGGATTGAACTCGTCAGACCAAAAAAAAAAAAAGTAAGTTGTTCGTGTTTTCTTTTCTTTTCGTCAGTCTGTCATAGGAACTCAGCATAAAAGGAACCTAGGTTATCATCAGTTCGTGGTAGCAATGGTCTGCTCCTTCCCAGAACTGCGACAGCAGAACTCCCTGGAAAGTGCTTGTGATAACTGAATACACGCAGACAACTCAGTCAGCCCCTGTGCATGAGAACAAAGGACGGTGTGGCCCCAACATGTGACCCAGACACCAAGGTGGCCAGCCGGAAGAAACAGTTCCACTTTTAGTCAAAGTTCACTCATGTAAAAGTGAGTCTGAGACAAGGTGTCTGGGGCTGTGGAACAAAAGAACCAATATTTCCACTGAAAACACAAATAGCAGAGCTTAGGTACTCTAATGTATTCATACAAAGGCCTTTGAAAAGAGAAAAGTCACTGAGAAGTCAGGGCTGGGGTTATGAAGCTATGCCAAGGCACGCAGGATAAGCAACTCATAATTCATCACTGTTTGGAGGACCAGCAGCCCTGGGCGAACTGAGAGACACCTCCAAGCACAAAGGCACTTACTTCACAGACACAAAGGAGCTGTGTCTCAGTGAGGATCTACACTACTCAGGACCCATTATTAGAAACCCACTCTTTATCAAGTTCTCTGCAGACACTTAGGGGGAAGGGGGAGAAAATGATAAACAGACATGGGCTCCGTCCTTTCTCAGTCTGCTTTCCTATTTTCACATTTGGCCAGTGTGCAGAAAACAGTTAACATAGCAGGCCTGGACTGATGTTCTTAGAAAGGTCTATTTGCCTTTTCAAAGTTGACCTTTTGGCATCTGAGAACCTGGATTTGGGAAAGGGCCTACCATTCCCACTGAGCCTAAACAGTTTTATTTTGTTTTTTAATGATTTATACTAAACACCTGCTTTTCTTCTGGAAGCCTGGAATTTGGGTACATACTAGGCAGAGGGTGCCTACTATGTGACCAGTCCTCAATAAAAAAACCCGGGACACCAACTCTCTAGTAAGTTTTACATGGGGAAGACAGGCAATATTCCACATGTTGTTGCAGCTTATTGCTGGAGGTTTTAAGCAAGTCTCATGCTATATGACTCCACTGGAAAAGGACTCTTGGAAGCCTACACCTGGCTTCTTCCAGATTCACCCCACATCCCTTTCCCCTTTGCTGATTTTGCTTTGCATCTTTTCACTGTAGTAAATGATAATCATGAGCACAACTACACACTAAATCTTGTGTCTCTTCCTAGCAAGTCACGGAACCCAGGGATGGTCTTGGAGCTGCCCAACCCCTAAAACAGTGGGCAAACTGGAATGAGCTCTGGAGTAAGAAAGACTTGGTTTAAGTCCCAACTTTGACCCTTAGTAGCTGTGAATCATTAAGCTAGTTAAGTTCTCCAGACCTTAGATTTTTCTGAAAATAAAATAGTACAACCTGCCTCAGAAGACTGTGGTAAAGAGTTAAGTGGTAGATAATAAAAAATGTGTCCTTTTCTCCTTAAACTAACATGCAAATGGCATCCCCTATTAGTTTCACAGTGCCCCATCTGCACAAAACCAGGCGGCCCCCCGAGAAGCTCATCACACCCATTCCTCCCTCCCTCCCACAGGTGTGCAGGAGCCAGCCAGCTCATGAGATCCTGCTGGGTTCCATGTCATGCTGAACACCAGTAATCTGACACAGCGGGAGTACTTACACTATGGAAAACTGGCAAACTAAAAATCAGGGCTTCTCCCAGTTCCTAAACATTTACTTGCATGCCACTGTTCCCTTCATCTAGAGAATCAAAAAAAGATGTGCCTACGTGCATTTTAAAAAGAATTAAGTTATAGGAAAAAGATGCTCAACCTTATTATCCTAAGGTAAAAGCAAGACAAAAGCACAATGAGCTACCCCTTTATACCCTCTATGACAGCAAGAGCAACAAAAGTGAAGCAGGATTTGGAGAAACTGGTACCCTAATACACTACTAGTGGGGGGGTGAAATAGCACAGCTGCTTTAAAATCAAGCTTGCAGTTCTCTAAAAGGTTAAAGCTAGTTAAAAGACAAAGCAATTTCAATTCCTATACTCAAGAGAAATGAAAACATATGTCCACACAAAGACTTGTACATGAATATTCATAGCAGCTCTATTTACTATATTCAAAGGGTGGGAACAACCCAAATATCTATCAACATGACAAAATACTTATGATACATCCAGACAGTGGAGTATTTAGCCACAAAAAAGAATGAAGTGCTGATGCATGCCACAACACCCATGAAGAGCATCTCAGTGGAGAAGCCAGAGACACTAAAGGTAACATGTGTACAACTCTATGTTTATGAAATACCCAGAACAGTCCAATTCATAGACAGGAAGTAGGTTAATGGTTTCCTGGGAGAAATGAGGAATTGAAGACTTACTAGGATAGTTTCTGTTTGGTTGATGAAAAAGTTCTGCACCTAGATAGTGGTGATTTTATACAACATTATGAGGTGCTTTATGCCACTGAATTGTACACTTTTAAGAGGCTATATTGGTGAATGTTGGGTTATGTGTATTTTTACCACAATAAGTAAAAGATACTAAGAGAGATAAGCTACCAAGTACAAACAAGTACAAAAAGGTTTGATCCAGAAAACATATTTGATATCTTATAAAAATAAACCATGAAAAGTCAGAAAACCTAAAAGGAAAAAGTGTCTAAATAAGTATGTCAACAGAGTAAATGCTAATGGCCAGGGAACTCTAATTTCCTTGAATGCATTGGGTTCCCCTCACCTCAAAGGGACACAGTAAGGAAAGAACTTACAACTGGTAAAAGAAGACCCTCTTCAACGTCTGATATATAAAGCCAAAAGCAGCCAGGAGGAAGGAAACGTGAGCACAGAGGTGGTCAGTGAAGTTACTGTTTAAGGAAGTCCCCCTGTGTGGGAAGTTACCCAGTGCGGTTTAACAGATAGCACACTCACCAGAACGATAAGGCATCTTGAGGCACGTACTCAAATGCGAAGGCACCTGACATTGTCTGTCCCCTGGTTTCTTCATTTATAAAACAGACAGTGGACAAATTCTGTGGGTTATTTGCAAATACACATGATCTGGAATCTAAGCTATGTACATTTTAAGAACAGAAGGAAATCTGGAAATCCAATAGGTGCAATGGCCCCCACCACCACCCAACTGAAACCCAAAGGTCAGTGAGGCTGAATCCTGGATGATCAAGAAATGCACAGTGAGGGCCAACAACACGGGTACGCAGGATAAGAAACAGGAACCCCAAGTCTCAAGGCCACCTTCACAGCAGAGTGGAGGCAGCATAAGAAAAAGTAAGCCATCATGAGCCCAGAAAGGCAGAGATTCAGCAAAATCCGACTAGGAGTTTAAGGAACCCAGGACCATTCATCTTTTAATTTCTCCGTCCCTGGCATACTTGCTCTGTCTCTGCTGAACAAACAAGAATAAACAAAGGGGCTGCCTCCATATTACAAATTACAGTGTACGGTGTCTCTTCTCCTCGGAAATTATATACACAGCTTCTAGAAGGAGCAAAATTTACTAGGCTGCAATCTCGTGAGCAAGGATTTACACATTCATGTTACTTTTGCAGTGGCAAATAAATTTAAGGAACAGCTATATCTTTTTAATATTTATTTTTTAGTTGTAGTCGGACACAATACCTTTCTTTTTATTTATTTTATTTTTTTTTATTGTTGGTCATTCAAAACATTACATAGTTCTTAATACATCATATTTCACAGTTTGATTCAAGTGGGTTATGAACTCCCAATTTTACCCCTTATACAGATTGCTATATCACATCAGTTACCCTTCCATTGATTGACACATTGCCTTTCTAGTGTCTGATGTATTCTGCTGTCTGTCCTATTCTCTACTATCCCCCCTCCCCTCCCCTCCCCTCCCCACCCCTTTTCTCTCTCTACCCCTTCTACTGTAAATCATTTTTTTTTATTTTTTATTTATTTATATGTGGTACTGAGGATCAAACCCAGGGCCTCGCACTTGCTAGGCCAGTGCTCTACCGCTGAGCCACAACCCCCCTATATCTTTATGACCACCTGGAATAAAGACAGAGAGTGAAAAGGTGTTCTCATGGAACTAGAATAATGTGAAAATTTTTCTCCCCACAATCTTTTAGAAATCATTAGAGATTTCACGGAAACCTCTTACTCAATTGTTGATTTAACTCATTTATTCGGCAATTTTTCTTTTCAGGTGTTTACCAGTGTGGAATCATGCAAATGTTAGTTTTCTAAGTTTAAAAATTTTTAAAGGGAAAGGAAGAGCTTTGGTAATAGGATATAACTATTTTTTATCTGAAATCATCATCATTAAACTTTAATATTCATTTTAGAAATACAATACACAAAACTCAAAGCTAATAATGCTAAGAGTTCTCTTAATAGAGTTAAAAGAATTAATTCTACTAAATCAATTCCTGAGTAACACGAGTGTTTCTAGGCCCCAATCTGTGCATTATGTTCTACGTGTATCTAACCAGCATCAACCAATGGCTAAGAGCTGGCACATCTGAAATAGTCTTAGAAACAACTCAAAATGTTGTTTCACTTTCTCAGATTGCCACATGATCTCTTCTAACAGATTCTATTCTGGTTTCTGGTAACAATGTCCACCTTTTACTTTGTCGGAGTGATTAATACTAATAAATATTAAGTGAATATACTTTCATGTCTAAATTTAAATAATGCATCTCCTCAAAAAACAAAATGAAGGTCTGTGGTTGTAGCTCAGTGGTAGAGTGCTTGCCTAACATGTATGAGGCACTGCATTCGATCCTCAGCACCACATAAAAATAAGTAAATAAAATAAGGGTATTGTATCCACCTACAACTAAAATTTTTTATTCAAAAAAATGAGACAAAATTAAATGAGAAAGCACTCCCACAAAGATCTAAAGACCATTTTGATCACTTTAAAGTCTTACTAATCATTAGCATTGTAATCATTACCAACAAAAACTTTCTTGAGTTAATGGGCACAAGGCATGGTATAGTATGTTTAAATTATGAAGCAACAATTATGGCCCTAGGAAGATTATTATGTTCAGATAGTTGATGAGGAAAAAAGGCAGTAATAATAATGCATACAGATGGGAGAGTAACTTAGAAAGGGCAAGGCATTTACAACCAGGGGAATCTCCACGGTCTTAAGAGGACCCAAGATGGAACTCCCATAACTGGAGAGCTGTCGTGCACTGCAGGAGCAAGGCTTCAAGGGTAGGAAAGTGTCAAGTGTTTTTGAGCACAGGGGTCTAAACAGTCATAGATCTGCTATCAATTAATGGTCTTTTTTTTTTCTTTTCTGTGATGCTGGGGATGGGGCCCAGGACCTCACACATGCTGGGCAAGTCATCAACCACTGAGCTACATCCCCAGCCCAATGGTATCAATTATAATCACAACCACCACATTGTCTGAAGCTGAATAGAACCTTTACCTTTCCAGAACTGAAGCAATGCAAGCACAGAGGCTAATCCAGGAACATCCGGATATAAGTTTCAGTATAGGCAATCCACTACTGGGTGGCCCAGAGCAAATCATCTCCTTATCCTCAATTTCCATAAGTAAAAAAAATCTGGAGGTATTCTTCAAAGTCTCTTGAAACTCTAAAATTGTGTGATTCATCTTTACTACTAACAAATCAATCACCACTTTGTATGAGTAATTATCAGTTATATAAACCTATGTAGGTCTGGGAACAAAGCACTCCACAAACACACTGAGCCCAGTTTCACCCAGGGTCATTGTATGAAACGTTCCTTCTGTGTCTATTACTGCTCACACTCTAACTCTTGGAAGGTCAAGTAGAAACCTTCCCCAATCCCTTCCTACCTCCACTCCCAGGAAAATTTTTTTTTTAAAGTACTTTTTTTCCTGTACTTTTGCCACCAAAGCTTCCTCCATTCATAAAATTCAGTCTCTTTTTAAACTGTCTCCCAGGATAAGTGTCACCATACCTATCATCATCAATAAACACTTAACAGAAACTACTAGTTATAAGAAGTAGCTTCAAAGAAGCTACTAAGAATCTCCAGCCCAGTACTTTATGGTATTGCAGACAAATAAAATGCAATTTACATAAATCACAATGTCAAATATGACAGTTCTTAAAAAGTTTTTTCAAGAACTTGCATATAGTTCTAAGGCAAGTTTCCTTCAAATAAGCAAGTGGCAAAGAAGGGATGGGTAGAAACACTGATTATTTCAGCTCTGAGACCACTTCCCAATCTTTCTGGGAACCAATCTCTTCATATTTGCTTTCCCTGCCTACAACGCAGTCTTCTGAATACATTTAGTGGAAAAAATAGCTAAATAAAACTTTGATGGAAATTTGACTTGTTGATATCACTAAAAAGTGCTGAAAGCCAAGTTTTATGAATAAAATAAAGCAGATGATACCTTTTCTGAGAAAAAATGCTGATTTTTCTTATAGCCACTGTATCTCTCCTCATCCTACAAATAATCAGTAAATAGAACATAACTATCCAGCCAGATCCAAGACTGTATTTTTTTAAGATCAAGAATATTTTTATTGCTTCTACTTTTAAGTTGCAGGAGAATCAAACCTTTGAATAAACTTCTCTCTTGATTTAAAGGATTACATATACTATACTGTTCTCCATAAAAAGCCATATGTACCTAACAACTGTTTTAATACAAAAGAAAAAGTTGAAACTAGAAAGTGAGGAGGTGAGAGGTTAGTAAATTAGTGAATTTTACTCATCCTAGTGGATCATGCTAAAATAATTTTTTGTTGGGAAGGGGATCTTCAGTCTCTAATGATACACATGAGAAAAAGAGTAAGAAAATAGAGGACACTGAACAATTTTTATATCAGATTTCATGTTTGGAGACTCTCACACGCAATCACTAGGGATTCACAATATAGTTGGCATTTTATAATATAGAACAAAGAAGAGCACACTTCCACATATTTCTCTTCCTCTCACCATGAACATTTAAAAAACTTTATTTCTTGACTAACTAAATGCAATGTGTGATCATGAATTAGATCCAAGACTTGGAGGGTAGAGAAGGAAGGAGGTTGGAAAAGAACTATAAAGATAACAAAGGGACCACAAATGTAATTTGTCTATGGACTGAGATTAAACATCTCGAAATTGATCATTGAATTATGGTAATAAAAGAGAATGTCCTTGTACTCAGACAACACACAATGACCTATTTAGTTGTAAAAGGGGAGGAGGCAATGTCTGCAACTTAGCTATCAAACAATTATGGGGGAAAAAAAACAGAATCATTACTTAAAAGTTCTGTATGCTCTTATTGTAAATTTTCTATATGCTTGAAACTATACAAAGTTTAAAGTTACCAAAAAAATATCAGGAGTGTGGATGAAGGGAAGGGTATTTCTCCCCTCATCTATCTTACATAGACTTCAGCTTCCTAAGAAAAAAGTGACTATTAATTTAGTAAATGAAGATAGACAACCTGAAAAATTAAAGAGATAAGTCAGACCCTTGGATTTAAAACATGGTATCTTAGCCTTTTTAAGTGATAAAGGATAAGAAAGGTTGGATCCAAGAGAGTAGAATAAGAAGACAGGTATAAATCAGAAATGGGAGAAGAGATGGAAGAAATTGAGACAGTAAAAGGAAGTTCATGCTACCTTATTTCAGAAATAAGGAGGCTTAAGTGCCAATGAGAAAATGAGTTTTCATGGGATAATATAGTTGAGAATTTTTGTAGCCAGAAAAAGTCATGTCACACATTAACCAAAGTACTGTCCATGGACTACAGTATCCCTCAGTCACAGTTTTGCTTTCTGAGATCTCAGTTACCTGCTATTAACCACGATCCAAAAATATTACATGAAAATTCTAGGAAAAAACAACTCAGAAGTTTTAAGTTCATGCCATTTTCAGTAATGTGATGAGATCTCAAGCTGTCTTCCTCTATCCCACCAAGTACTTGAAGCATTCTATGTCCATCACTACAGGTCCATTAGTCAATTAGCAGGCAACTTGGGTACCAGGTCCACAGTAACAGCATCACAGTGCTTGTGTTCAAGTAACACTTATTTTACTTAATAATGTTCCCTGAGGCAATAGTAGCAATACTGGCAATTTTATTATTTATTCTTATAATTGTTCTATTTTACTATTAGTTATTATTCACTTGCTGTGCATAATTTATAAATTAAACTTTACTGTAAAGTATTTATATATAGGAAAAATATGTATAGGGTCTGGTGCTAGCCATGATTTCAGGCATCCACTGGGGGTCTTAGAATATAACCCTCAGAGAGAAGGCACTATGGTATTGAGAGCCACACCACTTTTTACAAACTGGTGAACTTCCTGGCAACCTCTAAAGTCTGATGCTAATGCTTCCAACTACCCTGAAGTAAAAGGAACTATTTTTTCCCACCCCACATTAACTCCCCAAAATTTAAGAAACTATTGAAAGATACAAAACTTCAGGAGGGCCCTGTAAGTTTGGGGTTCCCACTTGGGCATCCACCTAATCCAAGGATACAACTAAGAGAGTAATATCAGATCATTTCAGAACCCTGGTAGACTTTCATCTCTGCATGGTTGAGAGCTTCCAGGTTCCTGGAACTGGTCAAGAAAACAACCCTAATATGACCAGGCGACCCTACAGAAATATGAGGGATTTCTAGGGTGTTAATAGATAATAGTGTGTAGATAGTTGGATCCTGGCACACAGGCAGAGAAATATGTCACTGGGAGCAGACTGGGCAATGTTAGCAAAGGCAAAATGTGAAAGAGCAATTACAAGTTAGCAACAACACAACAAAAGATAGCTGAGAATGGAGGAAGATGAAAGAGAGGAAAAACTGCATAAAGCACTCTGTTTTCCAAGTTAAGGCATTTTAACGTGATCATAGAGAATCTATAGCTTTTCAATATCCCTCTGATGTCTGGATGAATCAAAGATGATAATCCAAGAAATGAGCCAGATAAGATAGTAATCCACCTAAAAGATGGAATTGGGGACTGTAATAAACTACAGCATAAGGAAAGAGAATTTTCAAAGTGATGCTTAATTTTATGTATTAACTTGAATGGGCTACAAGGTTCCCAGATTAATCACTGTTTTTCAGTATGTCTATGAGGGTGTTTGCACATGAGAGTAGCATCTGAATTGATGGACTCAGTAAGTAGACAGCTCTCCTTAATGTGTGGTCATCATCTGATCCTAAACAGAACAAATGGTAGAAGAAAGAGGAATTTATGCCTTTCTCCTCCCTCATTTATGGAGTTGGGACACCTCCTCCCATCAGTTTCTGCTCTTGCCCTGGGATTTCCATCATTGGTTCCCTGGCTGTGGCCTTTGGACTTGAATTAATATATCACTGGCTTTTCAGGGTCCCCAGTTTGCAAACAGCATACATCTCTTAGAATTTCTCAGCCTCCACAATCATGTGAGCCAATTCCCATAATATATCTCCTTTTATATATATAGATAAGCATATATATATATATATATATATATATATATATATATATACACATATACACATATATGTTACGTATATAGATTTGGTAGCAGATCAGATGTGTTTTGGAGTTGAATAACTATATATACATTTGTATATATACATATACATGAAAGGAATATTTAAACTATACAGAGTGAAGAAGATTATCTTAGAACATCCAATTAGAAGTAGAAAGAGGACAAAAGATCTGTTTGGTATTAACTTTTCCTATTACAAAAAAGAAAGTTTTAAAAAGTCATAACAAAGCTGAGCACGATAGCACATGCCTGTAATCCCAGCAGCTTGGGAGACTGAGACAGGAGGATCATGAGTTCAAAGCCAGCCTCAGCAAAAGCAAGGCACTAAACAACTCAGTGAGACCATGTCTCTAAATAAAATACAAAATAGGTCTGGGGGTGTGGCTCAGTGGTTGAGTGCCCCTGAGTTCAATCCCTGGTACCAAAAAAAAAAAAGTCATAATGAAAGTAATAAATAAAACTATTCTCAAAAGTTTTAAAATAAAATGTTATCTATATTCTAGAGAGCTGTAATAACCACCCACCCCCAATTTTCCCTGGAATATCAAGGTGGTTTCAAAGATAGGCTTTAAAGAATAGCCCTGCAATTTCTTACATGTGTATGTAATTTCTTGTTTGGTGTATGTTATGCAAGTTTTCTATGCCTCAGTCCCTTATTTTGAAATAAAGTCTAAAAATACTTAATATAGCATTGCTTAGAGAAATAAAGGAAATAATATGTCAAATACTTAGCACTGCAGCTGGCTTGTAGTTAGTGTTCAATAAGTCATATCAATTTTATAACTAATGTGCAGGAAACAGTTATATAACAGCTGAGGAAAGACCTGTTTACAAAGACAGCCCTTAGTTGGTATCTGGCAACTTGGACTTTGGCAGGGTCCCACCATTTCTAATATTGATAAGGGTGTTCTCACTGTGCCTCAAGAGTACAAGAATAGGATTTATGTTGGACATCTACTTTCCTTTCGAAGTCTATAGTTTTGGTATATTCTATGCAGAGGGTGTCTATGTGACCAGTCTCCAACAAACACCTTGGGCACTGAGCCTCAAATAAACTTCCTTAGCAGAGATCTTATAATTGTCAGAATTCAACGCTGGATAGAAATGCACATCCTTTGTTATTTCATCAGGAAAAGACAATTGATGCTTGCATCAGGCCCCATGTTCCTGTTCACTTTGCTGATTTTGCTTTGCATCCTTCACTATAATATCGTAGCTGAGTAGGACTAAATGTTAGAGCCTAGAAGTCCTCATAACAAATCAACATTGGGAGGTAGAATGCCTGATACTACTAGTCAACCTATTCCTTTAATATTCTAAACTACTTGCCAGCGTCTATACTGGGGCAGTATTACAGACAACAAGCCAAACAAATTAAGACCATCAAAGTCCAATTCCTGCTGGGTACAGTGGCACAGGCCTGTAATTGTGGCAGCTCAGGAAGCTGAGACAGGAGGACCACAAGCTCAAAGCCAGCCTCAGCAACTTAGGAAAGTCCTAAGCAACTTGGTTACACCCTATCTCAAAATAATAAATAAAAAGGGTGGGGGTGTGGCTCAGTGGTTAAGCACTCCTGGGTTCAATCCCTGGTACCAAAAAAAAAAAAAAAATTCCTAATTTCCTAGCAAATAACGGTTGTCAGTTTACATACTACTTGAAATTTATTTTATTCAGCAAGTCAACATGTAGAAGAAATCTCTCTACTTTTTTTTTTTTTCTCGTCTTTATCCAGTTGGTCTTTTTCCTGATAAAACTCCAGTCCTGCTCCTCCCTGGTTTCCATCTCAGTATTACATGGAACCTCCAATGGAACATCAAATGGCCTATCCCATGGGTCATTTAGTTCCACAATTACAAAGCGACATCACTTATGAAAACTCCTTGACCCTTTGATCTGTGTTTTTATGAGTAAGATCAAACAACAGCTGTCAGGAAGATCTTTTTCAGTTCATTCCAATGTATGGAAACACAGGACTCATGAAATAACCACCAGAAAAGAAAGGAGGACAAACTGAAGAATGACCCCATGTAGTCACTGGAACAAAGATTTTCAGGAAATATCTTGTCATCCAGAACAGAACTTCTCAGTATACTTCCAAAAGCACAACAGGCAGTATGCCTATTAGAAGCATTTCAATAAAAGCTTCTTGTCGCCATGTTGAAAGAGATGGGGTCCAGAGAATAAGGATGGGGTGGATGTCTGTTTGCCATTATGATTGACTAAGAATTTTAACATAGTACTAGTAACCACTTGATTGCTATGAAGACCTAGGAATCCTAGCTACTGGATCAACAGCCTGCCTCCTGGTTTAAAAAAAAAAAAAAAAAGGACAACTATGAACCACTTAAACATCTCTAGGCTATTTATTTTAACCCCAAATAGCTTCCAAGTTTTTTTTCAAACTCATTTCTAGAGTCTTACATTTTTGACAAAATATTATTTTTACAACTCCTCCTGATTCTCATGCAGTTCCCACCTCACAGCACATTTTGAATCGTCACTTCTAATGCTAGGGAGATGAAAACCAGAAGATTGTCACCGGAAATCAGAGAATTGAGCACATTCACCCAAGTGGAAAAGAAACACAGTAGTGAGGTGCTATGAGCTCATCCAAAAGACAGACTGAAAGCGTCATGTGAGAATTAGCCCAGAATAGTCAGCATTAATGTTATTTCAAGAATTTGACTCTTATCTTAAAATTCTTAATTTTTAAAAATATTGACAGCTATTTATTTTAAACTGTGAGAAACAAACAGCTCCGCAACCACTTCGAGCAATAGGTCACCAATGAATGTCAGGCTAGGAGGAAAGAAACAGGAGGATGGAAGTGCCCAGGAGTTCCACAAGAGTGAAAGGTAAGGCAGGAATTAAGCCAATGGCACTAGGATCTCCGGACCACTCAGCAGCGGTCAGGAAGGAAAAGGAATCTGACCCAAAGTGTTTGAAGTGGGATTTCACATGCTGGACACCACCTTGTTCTGTCCTTTCTGGTTCTCACTGCAGCTAAGGCTGGGATCTGAAGTAAGAGGAATCAAAGAATTCTCTTCACCGTGCTCCAGACAAAGCAAGGAGTGCACTTTCAACTTCATTCAGTCAGCCCTCCACATCTGTAGGATCCACATCCACAGATGTGACTGAGCACACACAAAAAATAGCCAGGGGAAAAAGGCTGCATCTCCACTGTCCATGTACTGACTTTATTTTTTCATGTCATTATTCCCTAAACAATACAGTATAACAACTATTAACAAAGCATACATTGTATTAGGTATTATGAGTAAGTCTGGAGATGATTTAACATATATCAGGATGTGTATAGGTTATAGGCACCTACTCTTTATTTTATAGAAGGTGTTTGAGCATCTGGAGATTTGGGTATCAGAGGCAGGTGCCTGGAACCAATCCCCCACAAATACGAAGGGACAACTATAAAGCAATCATCTTCAAAGTAAATAAAAAATTACAATGTGTTTTAATACTATTAGGCATATTTCTAAGCAGATAATATAGGTTTCTGAGGCTTTGTAGCTAGAAAAGAACCACATTTACCACGTTCACTGCTACGCTTCTATTTTCTCCTTAAATTTACTATATAAGCTTCAAATTATAACAAATCTTTACCACACAGCAAAAACGTGTAAATGTTTCCCTTAAAAATCTGCTTTATATTTTAAAGTGGTAATAATCCTTATCTGAAACATTTTTTGGATTTCTGAAATTTTCAGATTTAATAAGTAAAATATAGCACATGTACCACACATTACATAACACAGGGACTGAGACAGTCCCACGCAAACACTATTCGCATTTCTGTATGAATAGCACGATGAATAGGATAAAGACAAAAACTGGCTTCAACTAAGGCATGCTTTTGCAAATAAGAGTTTTTGAGGTTTTGGATTTTAGCATTTTGGGGATTTAGGGTTAAGAGACTATGATCTATGTGAAACTGAATAATCTCACAATGACAAGCCACAGCAGAATCCAACAGAGTCGAAGACCATTTATGAGCAACAACGCAATTCTGTCTGAACTGGGGGAACCCAGCCACAGAGAAATCAGTGGGAGTAAAACGAAAACAGAACAAGTCAATCAACTTCTGAGGATGGTACTCTAGGAAATAAGCAGAACCAAAACCAAACATCAGGATCACCAAGTGCCCACTGTAACCAAGCGCACAGCAGCATGTGGCCAACCAAGAAGAAACCCAGTCCCCAGCCACTCCCTAGAACCCAAAAATATTTCTAGCAGAGAGGACCTTGGCAGTACTAGAAAAGGCCATTTTCAACAGGTCAAGAGCCAAAAAGTGGGCTGATGACTACTCATTCACGCACCCCATCCAGAGGTGGAAACAGAAGCAGAAACAAACGGAAAAGCCAGGGGGTTGGTGAGCACAGCCTTCCTGGGGCACGTGCTCCCTGGCCAGGTTTCTTAGCTGCCCCTCCCTGCTCCTGTCACAGGAACTTGGCAGTAGCTGCTTATCATGAAAAGAGCTGAACAGTCAACTTCAGGAACATGTTGGGACCACCAAATCACTAACCAGTTTTAAGTAGCTTCTATTTAATGATGAAGCAACATTATTATGAAGCAAAGGACACAGAGTACACGTTTGCTAAGAAAGACTTTGATGGTTTGTTGGAAATAGTGCACAATACAGATAATTAATCCATAAGGATCTAAAACTGATAAAGGAATTTACTTTCTCTGGCACATTTGTTTGATATAAAATGAACATCAATATGTCACAGGCCTATATTTAATATAATAGACATGTAATTTCTATTCACATGCTAAATTTCACCTTTCACGTTCAAACGAAAACAACTCATAACCTTAACTTCATCATCCCACCGCTCATGCCATAAGACTAGAGAGCAGAGCAGTATAATAAGTCGTATCGACACGGAAAGCGGCAACATATTGCTGTGATAGTCTCCTACCTCCGCTCGGCCCTCATAATAGGTTAACATGGACTTCGTAAGTACAAAAAGTCTCTCTTTGTAGTTTAAGGGTGATGTCTTCTTTTTCTGCTGGGACCTTTTAATGAGAATCTCTTCTAGAATACTGTTAAAATTCATCTCGGTCTCCTGATCACTCCTTCTGCTGCCATTGAAGATCCCGGTATTCTAACGTGAGAAAAATAAACAGTGAAGATGTGACATTTTAATTACACAAGGATGTGGCCATTTCAGATTACCAATATAGGCTTTCCCCTCACCCTCGCTGGACCCATGAACATGTTATCCTCTGAGCCTGGATGGAGAATAACCAGGGCAAACAGGCTCAGCCTCATCTCCTACCCCACTCTCCACCCTGCCCTGTCATTTCATAAGAAAAACTAACCCAGGACTCCCCATAAGGATGACTCCCTCTTTTGTTTTCCCCAGTATCCCTTGGCTCTCTAGCACACTCTTCTTCGATTTGATTGCAAGGAACAAAAATCTCAGATGGCAAATTCATTTCATGGTGTAAATATTATGTTTAGGCTGGTGCTGAATTGTCTCAAGATGTTGGTACATAAAACAGAGGACCAATAAGAGGAAGTGAGGGGAAAGGGAAAAATAATACAAGGGGGAGAAAGGAATTAAAATAGAGGGGGTAGAGAGAGAAGAGGGGAGGGGAGGGGGGGAGGGGAGGGGGGATAGTAGAGGATAGGAAAGGCAACAGAATACAACAGACACTAGTATGGCAATATGTAAATCAATGGAAGTGTAACTGATGGGATTCTGCAATCTGTATACGGGGTAAAAATGGGAGTTCATAACCCTCTTGAATCAAAGTGTGAAATATGATATATCAAGAACTATGTAATGTTTTGAACAACCAACAATAAAAAAAAAATTTTTTTTTAATAAAATAATAAAATAAATAAATAAAAACAGAGGACCACATAAACATCACAGGCTCTTGAATGGAATGAATCGCGCACAGTGGTAGATTCAATTCACACGCTGAGAAGGGTGGAAGCTCCACCCAGCACCCTAGTCACCAGGGCCATAGTGACTAAGTGTCTACACTACCATACTCCATCATTCCCTTCCCTTTGGCTCCTGCCTCAATCATAAAAGAAAGGAAACCCACTCAATCACAGCTAAACCGAGTCCATCTGGATAAGAAGGTCCTCAGTCCTTTATAAGGGAGTCCATTTCTGAATACTGTCCATACCTACGCCAGGTCCTATAATAATCAACAAAATTTAAATCTGAAGGCCTAAAGATACTCAGAAAAGGCCCAAAGGTCTTTATTTGAGATAAACTGAATTAATGACAGTCTTTTCTTCCCTTGTCTCCAACGCACCCTTTCAAGAAGTGATTGTATTTAGAAAAAAGGAGTCACATGAAGAATACTACGTGGCTACTTGATAGCAGAGCCAGTGACTACTGAAGGACTCCATCATCCTCCCACCCAATCTGATCACTCCAATGAGCCCTTATAACTCTCTGCCATCAAATGTCCATTCATCTGATCAGGCTCTTTGGGGTTTTTTAAGGTTACTTTACAATAGCTTAACCTCTGAAAATCAGGGGCTTCATTTATAAAGTATGGAGGGAAATACCACAAGGTTAATGTGAGTTTTAAATGAGATGTGGGGAAAAAAATTTATTTGAAAATCCTACACAAATGTGAATTGCTGTTACACTCTACTGCTGTTTTCCTCACTCAGAGCATGTCATCCTCACATCTCCACCATGACAGCAGCTGCCCCACCGGCCTTCCTTTCCCCAGGCTCTTGCCTTATTTTATTCGAACGACATACCCCGTATTCCTGTTGAAGCCGTCTTCAAAGATTCATCGTGCCATTTCAGAAATCCTCACTGTCTCTCCAACACCTGTAGGATAAACAAAAACTCCTTAGTCAGACCCTGGAGATTGTCCACAATATGGCTGCAACCTGACATCTAATCTTTACTTCCACTCTTCCCCAAACAAGCCCCACTTCAGTCAAAATAGTCAGTTGATATCTCAGGACTGGTCTTGCAGCATTCATTTCCTAACCTAGAAAATTCTCCTGACTCCTCTCTATCCATCTATGAAAATTCTACCAACTCAAAACTTGACTCCTCCACGTAGCCCTTCCCGATGACTCTGATTGATTCAATACCTTCCAATTCCTGTACCAGTCACCTCTCACTCATCATAGAGTGCATCGTATTCTTTCATGTCTGTAGTAATTAATGTACATGTTGTGGTTTGAATGTGGAGTGTCCCCAAAAGCTCACGTGTTGGAATCATGGTTCTAACACAGCAAGGTTCAGAGGTGCGGACTTGGGGCAATGATTGGGGCTCTGACCTCATCAGTGGATTTTGCTGAATTAACCACTGACAGCTGAGTGGACTACTGGGTGGTAACTGTAGGCAGATGAGGCACGGCTGCAGGAAGTAGGTGACTGGGGATGTGGCCTTGGTCTACAGATGTCCCTACCCCCACCCCTTTCTCCTTCCTGGCAGCTGTGTTCTTACACCATGATGTTCTACCCATCTTAGGCGCAGAGCAATGGAATCAGCCTTGCAAGGATTGGGACATCTGAAAATGTGAGCCAAAGCAAACCTTTCCTCTAAGTTGTTCTTGTCGGGTATTTTGGTCACATCAACGAAAAGCCGACTGACAATACGTATTTTAATTTTTCAACTAGCTATTAGGCTCCCAAAGGTATCTAAGGGTACACCAGAATCATCTAAAGAGTGTTTTGGGTTTTGTTTTTAAATATTGATGTCCTGGCTCCACTCCTCACCCTCCTTTTTTACCTTCACTGGGTCTTGGGTGAGCTCTAGACCTCAGGATGATATATGCAAGTAGGATTGAACATCACTATCTTAAATGAAGAAACTGGGATCTTGCATTTCTTTTTACCTCTGTTGGTATTTTCAGTAGTCTCTCAATAAGCAGTTAAGTCATGAACCCCTTAACCAATGAGCTGTCCTGAGTACTCAGCGCAAAGCTCTTCTTCTCTTCGGCTCTAAGGTGGTTGGTCTTCTTATTCCATATTAAGATTCTACTACTCTATTTTGTTTTCCTGTGAAACTGTTGGCATGCAAATGCTACTTCTTTAGAAATTACCTGATCATCTTTGTGCAACACACATTCAGTGCAAGACAGAAATGACTACTTACAAGAAAGGCTGCCTGGAAAGGTAAGCTATGCTCTGGAAAACAGGCCTCAAACAAACGTGGGGTTTCCAACCCAGTGAGCAACACCACAGTTACCAAATGAAAGGCAGGCTTTTGGAAGGCCCAGAGGATAACTAGGGTGTGGCTTATCTTCAATTCTAGAAGCAAAAGGTCTCAACATCGCGCGGACAGGAAAAAAAGATTTCACGTTGCATGCCCTGGGGTGGAGTGGGGTTCACCTTATCTAATTTATATGAGAGATAAAGAGTCTTAAACAGACTCTTTATCACTTCAGTAGAAAGGTAACACAAACCAAGACTAGAAACAAAGACTCCTGGTTCCAAGGAAAGGGTTCTCTATTCTAAACCACACAATTAAAGTGCGCCGCTGTTGAAATCATTATCAATGCGCAATCCTGGCCAAAAGCAAACTATTAAAGTTCACAGGGATGTAAATGAAGGACAAATCTCCTCTTGTAGACTAGTTCTAGCTAAAGATGGATGTTCAGTGCAAACATTCGCCTGGACTCTCTCCTGAAATTCCATTTTAAAAAGGTAGTTTGTGATTGTTATAGGAAAATTGTGTCAGATTCATTCCACCGTCTTTCCTCTGTTTCCCCTTCCCTTCATTCCCCTTTGTCTAATCTAATAAATTTCTGTTCTCACCCCCCACACCATTATTATGGGTTAGCATCCACATATCAGACAGAACATTCAGCCTTTGGTTTTAGGGGATTGGTTTATTTCACTTAGCATGATAGTCTCCAGTTCCATCCATTTACAGGCAAATGCCATAATTTCATTCTTCTTTATGGCTGAGTAATATTTCATTGTGTATATGTACTGCATTTTCTTTATCCATTCATCTGTTGAAGGGCACCTAGGCTGGTGCCATAGCTTGGCTATTGTGAACTATGCTGCTATCAACATTAATGTGGCTGTCATACGGGTCGTGTATTCATATATGAACAAATGAAAGTTATGACCAATTCATCCTACTGTCTTTCCCATTCCCATCCCGCTGTCTTCCCCCGACTCTGCCTGTTCAATCCAGTGAACCTCCCCACTCCCTCTCCCACCCCCACCTATTTGAGCCAGCATCCCCATATCAGTAAGAACATTTGGCCTTTGGTTTGTGGGGAGTGACATATTTCACTTAGCATGATAGCCTCCAGTTCCATCCACTTAGTGGCAAATGCCACAATTTCATTCTTTTATGGCTAAGTAATATTCCATTGTGAATATTTACCACATTTACTGTATCCATTCATCTGCTGAAAGAAATCTAGATTGGCTAGCTATTGTGAATTGAGCTGCTATAAACATTGATGTAGCCGCATCACTGTAGTATGCTGATTTTAAGTCCCTTGAGTACAACCAAGGAGTGGGATAGCTGGGTCAAATGGTAGTTCCATTCTCAAGTTTTCTGAGGACTCTCCATATTGCTTTCCATAGTGGCTGCACAATTTGCAGTCCCACCTGCAACGAATGAGTGTACCTCTTTCCCCCACATGCTTGCCAACATTTGTTATTGCTTGTATTCTTGATAATTGCCATTCTGACTGGAATGAGATGAAATCTCAGTGTCATTTTAATTTGCATTTCTCTAATTGCTAGTGATGGTGAACATTTTTTCATATATTTACTGACTGATCACATTTCTTCATCTGTGAAGTGCCTGTTAAGTTTCTTTGTCCATTTATTGATGGGTTTTTTATGGGGTTTTTGTTGTTAAGTTTTTTGAATTCCTTATATATTTATATATATAAATTATATATAATTTTAAATTACATATAATTAATGCTCTATCTGAGGTGTAGGTGGCAAAGATTTTCTCCCATTCTACAGCCTCTCTCCTCACACTCTTGGTTGTTTTCCTTTGCCTGTGAAGAAGCTTTTTAGTTTGACACCATCCCGTTTAATGATTCTTAATTTTACTTCTTGCACTTTAAGAGTCTTGTTGAGGAAATTGGGTCTACATTTTCTTCTAGTAGGCACAGGGTCTCTGGTCTAATGCCTAGGTCTTTGATCCACCTTGAATTGAGTTTTGTTCTGGGTAAGAGACAGGGGTTCAATTTCATCCTGCTACATATGGATTTCCAGTTTTCCCAGCACTATTTGTTGAAGAAACTATCTTTCTTCTAATGTACGTTTATGACTCACTCTTTATTCTAAGAATTAGCAACTATAATCTAAACAGGGTTGATTATGAGATAAACATATTTCTACTTACTTTTCAGGATAAACTTGAATCATAGAGAGTTCTTTCTTTCTTTTTTCCTCTTACTATTTACTGTGAAATTTAAGTGGATTCACTTTAAGTGGCAATATTCTGCCACGATACTCAACTTGACAACTTGAATACTAACTGCATATTGATGCTATCAGTATTTGCTCATGTATTAGTCAGCTTTTTGTTGCTATAATGAAATGCCTATGGTAGATAACTTTAGAAAGAAGAGAGGTTTACTTAGCTCACAGTTTTGAAACTTCCAGGACAAGGTACCCATGGGTCTGGTTCCGGTTCTCAGCTGTGTCACATCCCGGTGGATGGTAATAGCAGGAGCACATGTGAGAGCAACCAACACATCTCACCATGAAAGAGTGGTCAGGCTCAGACTTCTCAGAGGAGGACATACAATCAATCAATAAGTACATGAAAAAATGCTCACCATCTCTAGCAGTCAGAGAAATGCAAATCAAAACCACCCTAAGATACCATCTCACTCCAGTAAGATTGGCAGCCATTATGAAGTCGAACAACAATAAGTGCTGGCGAGGTTGTGGGGAAAAGGGTACACTTGTACATTGTTGGTGGGACTGCAAATTGGTGCAGCCAATTTGGAAAGCAGTATGGAGATTTCTTGGAAAGCTGGGAATGGAACCACCATTTGACCCAGCTATTCCCCTTCTCGGTCTATTCCCTAAAGACCTAAAAAGAGCATGCTACAGGGACACTGCTACATCGATGTTCATAGCAGCACAATTCACAATAGCAAGACTGTGGAATCAACCTAGATGCCCTTCAATAGACGAATGGATTAAAAAAATGTGGCATTTATACACAATGGAGTATTACTCTGCAGTAAAAAATGACAAAATCATAGAATTTGGTGGGAAATGGATGGCATTAGAGCAGATTATGCTAAGCGAAGCTAGCCAAGCCCTAAAAAACAAATGCCAAATGTCTCCTTTGATATAAGGAGAGTAACTAAGAACAGACTAGGGAAGAAGAGCACGAGAAGAAGACCAACATTAAACAAGGATGAGAGGTGGGAGGGAAAGGGAGAGAGAAGGGAAATTGCATGGAAATGGAAGGAGACCCTCAGGGTTATACAAAATTACATACAAGAGGAAGTGAGGGGAAAGGGAAAAACAGTACAAGGGGGAGGAATGAATTACAGTAGTGGGGGTAGAGAGAGAAGAGGGGAGGGGAGGGGAGGGGAGGGGGGATAGTAGAGGATAGGAAAGGCAGCAGAATACAACAGACATGAGTTTATCAATATGTAAAGCAATGAAGTGTAACTGATGTGATTCTGCAAGCTGTTTACGGGGTAAAATGGGAGTTCATAACCCGCTTGAATCAAAATGTGAAATATGATATATCAAGAACTATGTAATGTTTTGAACAACCAACATTAAATAAATAAATAAATAAATAAATAAATAAGAGTGGTCAGGCTCAGGCCTGCACAACAACTCCCTCACAAGAACCACCTTAACCTGTGTGACAGCACATCCCCAATGACCTAAGGTCCTCCTACTAGGCCCCACCTATTACCGATCTCATCTCTCAACATCACCACGTTGAAGATCACGCTCCCAACACATAGACTCTTGGAGACAAATCAGATCCAATTCTTAGCAGCTGGTAAAAATCTGTTTGATAATATTAACATAATTAAAGGTTATTTGACAGTTAAGAGTGGAGGTGGGGAATAATCACATCGTGATTATATTATTAAGAGTTCCTATCTCTTAGAGGTACACACTGGAAAATCTACATATAATTTTACTGTCTGTGCTTTGCTCCATATCTGATGAGGGGTATGTGGGAATATAAACGAAATAAAATTGTTCATGCCGTAACTGCTAAAGCTCGGTGGCAAATACAAGGGCTTCCTTATATTCTCCTATTTGCACTTATCTTTGAATTTTTTTCCTCAATAAAAAGTATTTAAAATACTTGGTTTTGCATGTCCCAGTCATGGAACCCTTTGGAACCAGTAAGAAAGAGAATAGAAAAAGTGGAAAGAAAGGAGAGAAGGGAGGGAGGGGAGAAAAGAACCAAGGTAGTGGGCAAATAGAAGGAGGAAAAGATAGGCGGGCTCCCTTCCTCAAGCATCCTTACTACCACTGTACCTAGCAAAGCCCTTCCAGTGGATCCGGTGACTCTGTGAAGCAGCCTGGAGCCTCATGACATTGTAGTGTGACACACACACACACCCTCTGAAAAACAGGAATGTGTGGTTTCTAGCCACCAAAAATAAACCCACAGTCTAATGCAACATCTGTCCTTGTGATAACTCCTCTCTTCCCTCTACGTTATTTCCTTCCCTTTTCCCTGATCAAATTTCATGGAACCCAAAGTTTGGTTTTCAAGTGTAGAGTATAAGATGAGAGAAATTCGGCACAAACTGACCAAGTACCAAAGTCCAAGCGGGCTGTCAGGCAAAGTGAGTCTATCCAAACTGCAGCCTTCTTATAAAAGAATCAATAAGGAGACCGTCAAAGGTCAGTGTCACAACTCAGCACACTCGAATGAGGTGGCAAATTTGACCAGAGATATTTTTACCCTTATTGCTAGGCTGTATGATTCTTAGCAAATAAAGAATTTCCAAAACTGAAATGTAAGCTTTTACCTACCTGATATCTAAGAAGAAAAAAATTTTTTTTTAAAAATGGTAAAATACTAATTCCATAGGAAACATATCTCACCCATCACTTATAAAAAAAAATAAAAATTATAAACTACTCAAAAATGTCCTGACATCAGCCCAATCTAACTATGGTTTGGAAATGTCCGGTGACATTTTCCTCTGTCCCCGCAATGATGAAATGAACTGATAACCATCCTCTTCTGTCCTTTGCTCTACCCATCATTGTCAATATCTGGCGGGTGTTTTTAAATATAGCTACAAATTCATTGACACCCATTCCTCTCATTAAGAGTCAGGGTCTATGTCCTCTCACTTGGAATCTGAGTGGGTCTGTGGCCCCTTCAACTAATATACTATAGCAGAAGTGATACTATGTGACCCTTGAGCCTAGGTCATAGAAGCTGAGGAGCTCCACCTAGTTCCTTTGAGCCTCTGGTCCTTTGGTTCCCTGTTGGAACCCAGCCACCATACTGAGTGAATCCCACACCAAACGGAGCAACCATACACAGATGTTCTAGTGCCAAATTCTAGTGAAACCCAGCCTTCGAATCATGCTAGCCCAGGAGCCAGTCATATGAGTGAGAGAAACTTTAGATGATTCCAGTCCCCACTCATTTGAGTCACTCCCAGCCATTCAGGTTTTTCAAGAGAAGCCCAGACTTTGTGGAGTACAGACAACACATCTCCATTGTGCCCTTGTCCAGTTGCTAACCTAGAGAATCCATGAGCGTGCTAAAACGGTGGCTCATGGTGCCTTCAAATTCAGGGTGGTTTCTCACACAGCAATAGATAACGGGGACAGAGACTTCACCTTCTTAACTACACCATTCTCATTTCATTTTCTCTAATCCCTGTCGACCTTCTTCCCTCTCTCAAATACTTCCTCTTCTCCACTCGAGGCATCTTTTCACAATTTTCAGTTCATGAGCCAGTTTGTCCACAGGAATAGTTTCCGGCATTCATTCTGACATTCATTCATTCATTCTGACATATCTATGCATTCCCATGATACATGAGGAGCCAGGCATGAGGCATCTGGGTGATTACAAAACTAAACAAGACATGATCTTTGCTCTGGAGAAGCACGGGAAAGACTGACTTAAAAACAGCAACCCCACACTCTGGAAAGGGAGATCAAGCTGACATGCATGAATTATCTTGGAATCACTTCCAGACCTAATAATCACCAGTCTATGATCACTAAAGAGGAAACAATGGCCCCTTTTCAGAGTACTGCCCACGACGTCGATGAGGAAAAAAACACAAGAACAGAATTTTAACAGATGGCTAGAGATATGCCAACACGTGAATCAACGGTAGATGCTAATGTTCTGATTTTAACACCCACGTCCTCGTATAATGCAGACAGAGATTCTTTCTTCAAACTTGTTTAATTTTAATCCGAATCATCAACAGGAAATAAAGGTTTAAAAAGGCATGTGTTTACTATTTCATTTTCCAAAGTTTCACAGTGAGTTTTGAGTATTTAAACTTCACCTGAGTTTTAATTTTGAGTATTTTATTAATGCAGGGATGAAATTAAAAAGAAAAGCAATAGTGTTAGGTACAGAAAAAAATGACTTTTAATTATACATATTATTCACTTTTTGGACTAGATGCATTCCAAGCACATGGCTTAAGTGAAAATAAAATTTAATTAGAATAATTTTTCTATCTGATTCAATCCTAGGATCAAAATTACACTCCCCTGAGGACAAAAATTATTCTGTACACATAGTTAAAACCCTTTAGAAAGGAACAATGTTGGGACCCAGGTCCTTTGGGGCACTAGGGAACTGAGCAACAGTTGCACAAAACTTCCAGAATTATTTAAAGGTTTGAACAGAAATATTTGTATTTTTTACAATTTTCCATTTCCCATTACCCCCATTTACTCATACAATCATCTCCAAAGAAAATAAATTTGTGTTACTCATAAACTTTCCCTGATATATAAAACTCCTCAAGCTAGAAACTCCTCCCTTTGGAATATTATCTGAACTAAATCTCAATATTACATTTTGCCAATATAGTCTGAAAATTACATTAGTTGAGAAATCATTTTCTACAAATAAATCAATGCCCAAGTTTCCAGTGCTGTGTGAAATTCTGAAAATCAAATTTACTTAAATAAGTGATAATGATATTTAGAAAACCACACAGAATAAATTAGTTAATATGTGCATGTATACACATTCACATATACATAACTCTCTGGTCCCACACAAATTTCTCTAGAGCATATTTCTTTCTTTTTTTTTTTTTTTCCTGAGACCTTGGTCTTACACAAATCACAAATCAAGCAAAATAAAATTTATTTGGCATAACCTGGTGCCCAGAACAGTACCTAAAAATCCATTAGGTATTTGGTAAGTATTCAGATGACTCAATAGATTTCACTTTATTTAAGTCTTGTTGCACTTTATTCAGAAGCCAAACCTCAGGTAAAGGAAGCATCTACTTCAGATCCACCACCACTTTTAGTTTCTCTGTTTCTTTTACTGTCACTGAACAGACTTGAAGGAAACCTCCTATTTAAAAAATATCCATCTGCATTTTAAATCAGCTTCTTTGGCATCATAAATTAACCAACAACCAACAGGATCTTTTTCTTCTAAGATGCTCCTGAAGATGGATTCTGTCCTGCATCTGTGTTCTTTTTCCCTGTGGGGACTGGAGGCTCAGTTTCCCCATCTACCTGAGGAGCCTAGGTATGTGTCCCTGATGAAAATGAGATGATGGTATTCCAACCACACTCTCTCGCTCACATCACTTCAATGTTACAGTCTGTCCACCACTATTCTGAATTTCCTGTTAAACATATATATACACACACACACACACACACATATATATAATACATATATATGTATATGTATGTATGTGTGTGTATACATTTTCTCATGGTGTAGACTCCTGTCCTTAACAAGAAAACTGAGGACAAAACTTACAGACTCTAAGGTCCCTGTGACATCATTTGTAAGATTCAAGGTTGAAGCCAATGGTCTCTAAGGCTGTCATTAGCCCCATAATTCAATTATTCAATTATTCGGTGTAGCTGAATATGCTAGAAGCCCACTGGCTCCCCATATAACTATCATCTTAAAACACATAAAAGTCAACTACCTAGAACATAAGCATGCACCTTTCGACATATTAAAAGACCAATTCTTTCTTTGAGTTAGGATCCTGCTACCTTGCCCAGGTTGGCCTAGAACTCTGGGACTCAGGTGATCCTCTCGACTCAGCTTCCCAAGTAGCTGGCACGACAGGCACATACCACTTCATTTAGTTTCTAAAAGACCAAAATTTTAATTTGCCTCCTGACAGAGCCATAGGAGACATATGCAATGGTTCTTTAAACATTATCTTAAAGATTTATTTTCTTATGTCATCCTCTGTCACCTTATCCCACCAATTATTGACATTGGACTTCTGGTTAAGTAGCATGATTTAGTGGAAGGAATTGGAACTGCTGAGCTGATTAACTGGCTCTGAATCTCAGCTTTGTCGTTTATTAGTTACATAAGCTCATACAAATTATCAAACTGCCTGGGACTATTTTTTTTTAATCTGTAAAATGAGAATGGTGGCATCAAGCTTACAGGATTATTATAGGAAAAAAAATAAGAAAATGTACCTTTAGTTTCTTACACATAAGCAAACACTTGGGAAAGCAACTGATGGTCGGTCAACTGTTGCCATATCTTTATTATGAATTGGTTCACATTTACACACTCAACAACTATTAACTGAGCATTGCTAAGTGCCAGATATGTTCTCAGGCTCTGAAACTTAAAACACAGCCATTAAGAGAGCCATATCCTAATGGAAGAGACAGACATAACAGAAACTAACACTTTCACTGGCATGTTATTAAAGCTAGACCAGAGATGGCTATAAGTTTCAATCCTACCTGAAGATGAAAAGCAGATAGAATATCAGCACCGGTGAGACCTGGGCTGGGCTACAAAGCAAGGTAAGCCATGAACCATGAAAGAGGGAGGGGCAAGGATGTTCCCAAGGCCAAGAGCTCAGCATTGTAAAATGCAAGGTGAGCATGAAGAAACAAAAGCAGTAGAAAAGCTTGTATTGATTTAAATATATCCCATATCAATACTCCTTCCTCTCCCTTGTCCCAACCCAACACACACACACACACATACACACACATTCCCAAAGGAGAGAATACTATTTCCACTATTTAAAAACAAAACAAAACTTATTCCTTTCCAGCCTTTTCTTATTTGTTCACTCACTTTCCAATGAAGCATTTTATTTAAAGTCCACTTGACATCAGGCACCATGAAAGGAACAGACAGAAAGCTGCTGTATCCAGATGCTGCATTACAGGGTATGAGGCCTGGGCACTCTGAGATTGGAAATCACTGGATCCAAACTTCTTAGTTGAGAGATAATAATATTAAAGCCCCAAAAAGCTGAGTTGACGGACACCTCTCTTTGTTCATTAATATTATTACTGATATACCTTAATTTTAAAAAATAAAACATTTGCCATAATTACTTTTGAGAACTTTACATTAAAATTATGGGATTTTGGTGGGCTGGGGTTGTGGATCAGTGGTAAAGTGCTCCCCTAGCACGTGCAAGGCCCTGGGTTCAATCCTCAGCACCACATATAAATAAAATAAAGGTATTGTGTCCAACTACAGCTAAAAAATAAATATATTCTTTTAAATGGGATTTTTTTCTCAGTGTCACTCAAAAAGTAAGACTTCACACACACACACACACACACACACACACACACACACACACACAAACACAATCACACAGTTCTTTAACTTTTAAAGTTATACTCCATCCAATATTTCATTTCATTAAATAAGTTAATGCATGTAAAACATTTGGAATAGTTAACAATAGTAACATACGTCCATATGTTTGCTGTCACTCTCACTGTTTTAATTTTCATAGTATTATTATAAGTCACTAAGAAACTGAAATGTGAGGGAGTAGATGGCACTTTGACAGGTGCCTTCTATAAATTAATAAATAAAACCAAAAACAATATAACCAAAATAATAATGATGTTAAAATATCAACAATACAGAATTGATAGTCTAGAAATAAATCCATACGTCTATGATCAACTGATTTTTGACAAATGCTAAGACCATGAAAGGGGAAAAGAATAATCTTTTCAACACATGACACAAGGACAGCTGGATACAAATGAATTTGAGCCCCTACCTAACACACAGACTTGAAGAACTAAAATTATAAAATTTTTAGAAGAAAATGTAGGCGTGAATTTTTGTGCCCTTAGATTAACCAAGAGTCTCTTAAATATGACAGAGAACATAAGCAACAAAAAAAAAGTAGATGAACTTCATCAACTTAAAAGTTTTTGCATATCAAAGGACATCATGAAAAAAAAAGCTAAGACAATCCAAAGAATAGGAGAACATATTTGTAATATAAAAAGAACACTTACAAGTGAACAATAAAAAGACAAATAACCTAATTGTAAAATAGGCAAAATGAGTCAGGTATAGTGGCATGTGCTTGAAATCTTAGCTACTTGGGAAGCTGAGGCTGGAGGAGCATTGGACCCAAGAGTTCAAAGCCAGCCTGGTAATATATCAAGACCCCATCTCAAGAAAAGAAAAAAGAAAAAATTAAAATAGGCAAAGGACTTGAACAGACATTTCTCAAAAAACAAACAAACAAACAAAACAAAACAACAACAACAAAAAAAAAAATATATATATATATAGAGAGAGAGAGAGACACTAATGGCCAATGAACATATGAAAAGATGTTCAACCATCATTAGTCATTAGGAAAATGCAAATCAAAACCACAAAATACCACTTCACACACACTAGGATGGTTAAAAATCAAAAAAACTGAAACATAACCAGTATCTGCAAGAATGTGGAGAAAACAGACCCTCATACATTGCCCGTGGGAATTAAAATGGTGCAACCATTGCAAAAAAACAGTTTGGCAGTTCCTCAAAAGTTAAACACAGAGTTACCCTATGACTTGGCATTTCCACTCTTAGGTATAAACCTAAGAGAATTGAAAACATATTACTCAAAACAAAAACCTGCACATGAATGCTCCCAGCAGTACCACCCATAACAGCCCAAGAGCGGTAACAACCCAAATGTCTATCAAATGATGAATGAATAAGCAAACTAAGGTCTATCTATACCATGCAATATCATTCCACCAAAAATAAGAATCAAATACAAAAGATGTAACAACATGAACGAATCTAAAAAAACATATTAAACTGAAGAATCCAAACACAGTTGTACTGATTCCATTCATATGAAAGATCCAGAACAGGTGAATCCACAGGAGTAGAAAGTAGATTGCTGTTTCATTGGGAAGAGGAGAGAGAAAGGAAGATGGGGTTTTCTTTTGAGGAGGTCATAGAAATCATCAGGAATTGGATAGTGGTGATGGCCATATAATATCACAAATAATACTAAAAACCACTGGACTGTGCTCTTTTAAATTATTTAAATGGTAAATTTTATGTTAATTAAATTTATTCTCAATAAAAAAATTTAAGAAAAAAATTCATGTACAATATATAAATAATATGCTTGCTGGGGACATAGCACAGCAATAGAGCACTTGCTTCGCATGTCCCTGGTCCTGCATTTGATCCCAAGCATCAAAAAAAAAAAGTAGACATATATATAAGTATGTGTATATATATATATATATATATATATATATATATATATATATACACTGATAAGAATTAAAAGTGATAAAAGATATTAGAAATGAAAATGGTGGGAATAAAACAGTGGAATCCAAGTTTATATGATAAGTGGAGGTTGATTCTCACATCAGCACATATGGCAGAAACAGAATATTGTCAAAATTAGCCTTGACTATTCCTCAGGAGACACAGGTCACAAAGGAGAAAGATGCTCCAACTCTGAATAAGTCCAACACAGCACTGGCAGAAATGTCCAGAAGCCACTGGGAAATCTATCAGTTAGTTTTTTATCAGAACAAAAAGAAAAACCTGTTCCATAGTAGTAGCATAAAACAACAAAATATTAGTTCTCAGGATTCCACAGGTTGGTTGGGCAGACCTGGCCTGGATGTCCAACCTGGTCTAGCTCCGGCAGGCCTTCAGCCAGACAGAGCACATGTGGCCCCTTCCACAGGAAAACTTGGGCTTGATCACATAGTCCTCAGTTTCAAGAGCAGTGAGAGCAATCAAGCCCCAATACACAACACAGTTCACACCTCTGACTGCTTTACTGGCCAAAGCAAGTCACACTACCAAGGCCACAGTCAAGCGAGGAGGCTATCAGTCAAGGGGTGTAGATACACCAAGAGGGCACCGTAAGGCTTTTTACAAACAATATAGCCCAGAGTAAAACAGATTTGGGGTTTTTTGTTTTGTTTTGTTTTAGTTTAGCATGAAAGTCATTGGCTTGGGCTTAGCACCAGCTGTTGTGGAAAGGTATTAGTCCTGAACCACAACAGTCACATGGAGCACTGAGAGGCTCCAGAAAAGCTGTATAAACCAAGACTGAGTGAGGGAGCAGCAGGTTCAGGAAATGCACACACCCTTGGGACATTACTCACCCAGAAGAATGGTGAATAGAAGCACGCACACTCTTGGTGTTGTTTCTCTTTTCTTTGCTGGCACCCAGAATTCAAGTCCCTTAATTCAAATTCTTATACGCTATACTACTACTATACACAGATAACCAGAACTCTGAGACACTGACTGCAATATTGACATCTGGAGCCTCCCAAAGTCCAGGAGAAAAAGGATAAACATATCACAGAAGAATGATTTTTCATATCAATTTATCAAAAGAAAAACTTTCTGTCACGAAATTCTAAGGAGAAATTAGTTTGAGATCCTAATGGGATAAAAATTAGTTGGTATCAAAATTCTTTGGGGTCAAATTCAAGGTTTGCTCTCCAATATGTGACTGGAATATAAATCTTATGTTGATAATAATATAATGCAGTGTATTTAAACAGCATAGCTGGGAAATTTTAAAAAGGCTAATGTGTACCTTCCTGATAGGCCAGGTACCTCACAGTGTAGCCAACTGAATGACCAATGTAACAAAAACACCACCACTCTCAAAGACCTATGTCTTCACACTGGAAGCATGCATATTTGGAGATTCCAACTTCATCTGTGATGTAAGTCCACTCCTTGACTTCATGATCTCTCTGCTAACATTGAGCTAACACAACTCAGATTGATGCAGCAATTATAAGATCCTGGCAGGTGTTCTTCTCAGTGTGATTTCTGCCAAATCAAAAAGCTCTCAAGTAAAGCGACAAATTATTTAAAGTTCACAGTAGAAGCAGACACTAATATTTTTAATTAGTGAAATAGCAAAGTGGATTCAAGCCATGGAATAAAAATTTTCCAAGGCTTTTAATACACTGTAAGAAAGGTTGCTGCATCTCTTCACTCAACCACCCTCACCCATTGCACAGTTAGCATGTACCCCAAGGGGGTGATAAAAAAAAATAAATGCATAAGTAGTGCCAAGTATACACTTGTCCTTCATCCAAATACATTTCAAATTACCATTTACCTGACACATTTGCTTCACATTATACTTTAAAACTTTAGTTACACTAGCTTAAAAGCATGAAAGGTAAAAACTCCTGTCATTCAATGAGAATTCCAGAATGCACACCTTGCCTGGGATCTACTGAATAGCATCCTCAAGTCTTCTAGTCTGTGCATATAAGGTAATACCTGCATTGCTGAGTGCAAATGCTTCTTTATATTAATCAAAACAATCAAATCAGACTGGTATAAGAACCTGGAAGAAGGAAGGAACACACATATTCACATTCCCCTTTTGGCTCTGAGATCTTCCCAATTTGTGAACCACATCAAAATCTAAACAATTGAATTTACCAGCTTCAATAACCATCGTAAGAAATGCTGAGCATGACAGACATCACCATTCCAAAGAGGCCTGTCCTCAATAATATCACCTGAATGACTCTATTACACAGGCAAATTGCCCAGTGTGACAACAGAACTCACATTTAAAACCTTACCCTGCCAGATGGCTGAAATGGTTCCAATAGTGGATATACTTTCATTCCACAATTTAAAATAAAATATGGAAAGTAGATATCCCAGAAGATGGTAACTAACATACAAACCAAAGTGTATTTGAACCATCTCAAGCATTTCCCTTTATCCAGTGCAACCCACTCAGTATGCTCCACCATCCCCCTTAGGGATCACATGACTTACACTCTCAGCCATAAACCATTCAGTCCACCCACTTGCACCTCCAAGCACCCTGTTAGTTCTTAACCCCTTTGCAACAAAAACTATTGAAAACTAGATGATCTTTGTTCTCTCTGCTTCTCAC
This sequence comes from Urocitellus parryii, assembly GCF_045843805.1. Taxonomy (NCBI): domain Eukaryota; kingdom Metazoa; phylum Chordata; class Mammalia; order Rodentia; family Sciuridae; genus Urocitellus; species Urocitellus parryii. Next base: position 107,551,726 of record NC_135540.1, on the reverse strand, counting down.
ATCACATGCTTTCCTCAATCCCTCCAGATGGGCTTCTGTCTCTACCAATTTACTAAGACGGTCTTGTTCAAGTCACCAACAACCACCAAGTTACCAAACTCAGTGGTTCCTTATCAGTTCTTTTCTTATTTGACCTTCCAGAGGTATTCAACATGTTCTGTTCTTGTAATGCTTGCCCCTCTTTTGGTTCTCTGTGACATAAAAATTTCCTGCATTTCTCTGATCTTAGAGGCTACGTCTTCTCAGTCCCCTCTGCTGGCTTCTACTTCTCTGCTTTACTTCTAAACACAGGCTCTTCTTGGGTGGCCTCATCGAGTTCCAAAAATGGCTTGAAATATTATCCATGTTGGTAACTCTGAAATCTACATGTTTAACCCACAAACCTCAGATTTCTCGCTCAACTGCAAACCTGACATCTTTCTGTCAATATCTAACAGGTATCTCCAACATATTCTTGCCAAAATAGAAGTCTAGATTTCCCCCTAAAATTTGCTCTTTTCTCAGTCTCTGCCATCTTAGTAAATGGCCTCTCCATTTCTCTAACTGCTTATCTAAAAATCTAGGCTGTATCATTGATTCATTCTTTTCTCTTATACCTCAAATCCGACGCATCAGCACATTCTTTGGGTTGTGCCTTCAAAGTATTTTTGGAAACACTCAAGATTCTCCTACAGTCCTGTTCCACTGGTGTAATAAATTGTTTGCTGTAAAGGCCTTGATTTTTCAGATCTCCCTGTATCTGTTCACACCTTTCTGAACACTTGTCCTTTATATCACACCCTCCCACACTGACTGTGAGTATTGTTGTGTAACGTGCTTTGACCAATAGGACAGAGAGAAAATGAACACAAACTAAAACTTTGGAATGTGTTTTCTTGTTTCTACTTCTTATCTTGCTTATTTGCAATCACCATGAAAATATGTCTGGGCCAAGCTATCCTACTAGAAGGATGTAATGTACATATAGAAAAGACTTGCCATCTCAGCTGAGGCCACGGTAAGCCATCTACACTAACTGACAGCCAGCCAGCCCCCAAACATAGAGAATCCAGGCAATATGGTCAAGATCATTAGCTAACCCACAGCTGATCACAGCAGATACATAGTCTAGTCCAATCAAGACCAACTGACCATTGTCCAGATCAGCAACACTTTATCAACTCAAGAGCAAAAATAAACCATTATCATTGCATGCTGCCGAGTTTATGGGGATGTTTGTTACACAGCATTACTGCGGCAATAATCAATATAATCACCATCATCCCTCATCAAAAATACTGCAAAATATCCTAACAGGCCTCACTACTTCCTTTTTTTATCTCTTTCAAATAAGTTCTCCATTCATCAGTTAATACAACCTTTTAAAAACATAAATCATAAAAATACATAAATCATGTCCATGTCATCAGCACTGCTTAAATCCTTCAACGGCTACCAATACACTTAGACTAAAACGTAAACACCTTACCCTGGTACACCACCTACTTCTCCAACCACTTCTAGTACCACTCTCTCTCCTAGCCCACCATGATTCAACCACACCCACCTTCTTCCTACTCTTTAAACACTGAAAATTTATGCTAGGGTCTTTGCATAGGATAGTCCCTCTACCTGAAAGAATGTTCTTCTTTCTCTCTGTTTACTCTCCCTATCCCCTCATACCAGCTCCTTGTTTAACTCAAATTTCAACCTAATGTCACTTTCACAAAAAAGGCCTTCCTTGACTCCCAGTCTACAGGAGGCAGCCAGTCACCCTCACTCTGGTCTCCCATTTTAATTCTTTGTATTATACTTATCACTGCAAGACATTCCTTTAAATTCCATGACAGCAGGAACCTAGTCTATGTATTCACTGCTGGATCCTCAGCTCCTAAACAGTTCCTTCACATAGTAGGTACTCATTAGAGATTTAATGAATACTACTTGATTCATTTATTAAATGAATGAATCAGAACCTTTCTGACATCAGGTTTATAAAAAAAACGAGGAAATAGGCGTGCTAACATGGAAAGGAGAAAAAACAAACTGATTCTGAGAGAGAAATCTTGAAGTTAAGAAACCACTTCGGAATTGTGGCTCAGAGGTAGAGTGCTTGCCTAGCATGCGTGAGGCACTGGGTTTCATCCTCAGTACCACATAAAAATAAAGATATTGTTTCCACCTATAACTAAAAAAATAAATATTAAAAAAATCACTTCACCTGATACAGAATGAAGGCAAGAGTTTGGACTCTGAAAACAACCTAGAATAGGAGCAGGGCTCTGATCCTTACTGGCTGTGTGTGTAAACATGGACACGTTACTCACCTCTCTACCCTTGCTTCTTCATTTATAAAGCAAGGTGACAATTACAACTTCATAGCATGGTAAAAATTAAATTAAAAAGTCTTTTTTTTTTAATATTTATTTTTTTAGTTTTCAGCGGACACAACATCTTTGTTGGTATGTGGTGCTGAGGATCGAACCCGGGCCGCACGCATGCCAGGCGAGCGCGCTACCGCTGAGCCACATCTCCAGCCCCAAAAAGTCTTTACATAAAGTACTTAGATATCTGGATCCAATAATTACTCAATATTAGTGATGACAATGATGGTGGTGATGGTGGTGGTGGCACACAGTCCACCCTGGTGGTGTGGATTAAACTGGCATGTCCAGAGTATCTCACTCAACCTCTTGTGGCTACTTGAATTTTCTTTGATTTTTCAGGCACTTCAAATTGTCCCTTGTCATCAAGAATGGATTGAGCACAGAACCTACAACCAGAAGAGCTGGATTCTGGCTCTGGTTCTGCAACTCACCATCTGGGTAATCCTGGGTGAGTCACCAACTTCCCAGACCTGAAAGTTTTCTTGTCATTTTCTCAGTCCGTGCCCAAGACAGGAAGTGCAGAAAATATTCTGTGAAGAGGTGGCAGTAGGAATATAAGATAGGGACATGAAGGCAGAGAGACAAATCACTACACGTTCCATTCTGGAGCATAAAAGGAATGTCTGAATACCTTAAGACCTCCCAAATCATGTTTCTCAGAACACTGGACCTGTTGAATGATTAGACATGCTTATTCCAAACCAAAATGGCTTAGGCACAGGAATACCACCTGCCTTCGTTCTCTACTACATGAACAGGGGCCAGCACAGCACCCAAAACACACTAGCATGCACCTACTAGTCCATTCATGCTTGTTGAATGAATGGACAAACATATTTGGGGAAAGCTGGGTTAACCTATGTCAGACTGGTTCCTTATGAGCATTTCTCAAAGACTTTAATATGTGAACAAGCTCTGTGAATTACATAGCATGCAGTGTTTCCCAACCTTATTTGATCACAGAACTTGCTCTATTTCCCTTGAACCTCATTAACATCTCTGAGTTGTAGAATTCTATAAAACACTGGGAAACACCATAAGCTTATGTAAGTCATTTTTACTATCATGCAATCCATGTGTTATCTTACTCTTCACAAGGTTATTAAAAGGCCGAGTAATTTGATTCATATCTAGTATACAGCTGTTGTCTCCCAGCATCCTGGAACCTTAAGTCTCCTATTGCTAGGCAGGACCTCATCCTTTCCTAGCTCATAAGCAGCAGGAGGACCTGACTCATTTCCCTACCTTACTCTCTGCTCCCTCATAACTACCCTGTGCTGCCAATCCCTCCCCCTCCTCTCCCACCATCTCCACTCTACAGCCCTACTCTGTGAAGTTTCTTAAACTGCTGTCATGACTCCTCCTCCCCCTTTACAACTACTCCAACCAAGTTTTAATCTTGTCATTTACAATATCATCCCACCTCTCTCCTTTTTTATAATAAAGGCTGTCTTTGTCTTGCATTCTCCCTCCTAACTCATATCCAATCCAATCTGGGTCCCCTCTTCCTTTCCTACCACTTATTTCCCAGGAATCAAGCTCTTCCTAACTCCAGGCCTCTGCTCAAGTTGTGCTCTCTGCCCAGAAGACTCTTCCCTCTTAATCCTCCTGTTGAAATCCCACTCATTTCTCAAGGTCCTTTTTCTGAGGTGGATCTTAAATATGCCCCAAAGACCATGTGTTGAAGGCTCGGTCACCAGCCTGTGGCACGACTGGGAGATGGTGGAACTTTTAGGAGGTAGGACCTAATGGAAGGAAATTAGGCCACCGAGGATGTGCCCTTGAAAGGGATATTGGGAAGCTGATCCCTTTCTCTGTCTTCGTTCCTTCCTCTCTGTCTTCATTTCCCAGCTGCCCTGGGGTAAATAGTGTTCCTCCACCATACTGACTTGCCATCCATCATGTATGTGCTGCGATAGGCCCAAAGCAGTTGGGTCAAGTGATTTTGGCCTGAAACCATGAGCCAAATAAATCTTTCCTCTTTCTAAGCTGTTTACCTCAGATATTTTGTTGTAGTGGTGGAAATATAACCCAGTCCTGAGCACAGGTAATCTCTTGGATGAAGTCTCCCTTGCTTTCCACTCCCACCACAACTACGTGCTCCCATGAACTACCCCAAGGCATCTTCTCAAACTATTGCAAATATATTAAGTTAGTTGTATATACGAATACAGACAGTGCAAAGCTGGGAGAAAAGACTAGGAAGCATGTGAGTCAGTCCAGGAGGATGACCAAGAAGTTGATGGAAACAGAGGAGACCAGGAGGATATCTACAAGAATGGCTTGAATGCTAAATGAAAACGATGTTTTGCATGAGGGTTGAAAAGTGATGCCCTGAAAGTTGTGAAGAGAAATCGGGAGAAGGCTACAGCAGAGAGAGCTGCGGGGAAGTGTTTTCATGTGTGAGGAGGCTGGGGTGTGGGAGAGTTGATTCACTGTGGAACAATGCTCTCAGAGGGCCACCGGAAAGACTTGGGAAGCAAGCCAGCTGTAGGATGGGAGTTCAGAATCATAGGGGGGCTGAGAGTACTGAGGAAGATTGCTGATCAGAAAGGCTGGAAGTCAAGGAAACTGGGGATAAGAGGCAAGGGCTTGGCCTAAGCTGGCTGAGAGCCCAGATGGTGTCAGAGGCCAGAGAGTTCATTCCAGAGTCTTTGATCAGCATTCAAAGAGGAGGCTGATGAACAATTTTTCTGATGTCTATGAAGAACAGATTTCTCTAATGCTCCTCTCATGGTACAATCCATGTCCCACCCAGATCCATGTGTGTGGGCTATACCATGGGGTGGGAAAGGGATGGAAGGGCTGGGTGTGGAAACTCCTTTCACTTGGGCAGAGCTGAAAGGCCTAAAAGGGAAACAGCAAGCTGATCATGGTTCAGAGTCTGCAGAGATCAAAGGCCTCCTGGCACAAGTGTAAAAAGGCCCTAGAAGCAGTGGGTTTACTCTCATCTAAAGGTAGACACAGAATGACAATGGGGAAGCCAAGACAGAAATATTCATTTTCTAAAAAGTCTGTGACTTAGATAGGATTCTTTTCAAATGCAAATATCTAGATTTAAGTCAACAACAACAAATGGAACATATTGGCTCACATAACCAAGCTGTCCTGGGATGCTTCAGGTGAACCCTGAGCTCCAAATGATGCTGGCCATGCTCTCATGACCACTCACTTCTCACTGCGTGATGGCCTCCTCTCTCCTAGTACAAACAGCTTCCTCCATAGAGCAGAGCCATCATCACTCCAGATTACATCACACAGCACAAAAGAAAAAAGAAAAAGGCATCCCAGAGGAAAGAGTGCCTCCTTTCCTAAATGTAAGCAGAACGGGAGCCTCATTGAGCCAGCCTGGATCAAACATTCTCCCTGGGTCAATCACTTAGTCAGGTGGAAGGTGTATTCAGATCACCCAAAGCCAAGCCACATGACCAGCCCTGAAGTCAATGTCAATCCCAACCAAACCACATGACCCAGAGATAGAAGTTCCCCAAAGAAATAAAATCTGGACAAACAAATAGTAAGTCCACTACAGGATGGGCACTTTCCCATACAGCCCCAGATACCAAAGGCAGAAGCTCTGGGCTGGTACTTAAAGCATAGAAGAGCTTTGAAGTCAACCTGAACTGGATTTGACACTTATTAGCTGTATGGCATCATGCAAATTACTTAATTTCTTAGTGCCTCAGTTTCCTCTTTATAAAATGCCACATCCTAGAGATATTTGTAAGAGTTAAATGAAATAATGCACATAAACTACTAAGTACAACACTTGACACAAAGCAATCAATAAACAGTAGTGCTATTACTAGTAATAATAATAATAATAATAATGGCTGTTAGTATCATTAAAACAGGGCAACCCATGAAGGGTAAGCAGTGACTCAGTGAAAGAGGGAGCCATGTCAGCATCTGCATGAATTGGCCAAGTTCAAGTATCATTAAGGGCAACTCAGACACAAAAGAGGCCCATGAGTCAAAGCTAGATAACAATTCAAATTAATGTGTTGAGCATCATTATGCACCAGGCCCTGGGAACACAATATGAGTGAAACACAAATGGATGGCTCCAAAGAAACCTATGGCACTGAGGGAGAGGAGGGTAACTGAGGCTGCTTTCATTCTTTCAACCACAGGCAAATTGCCCCGGGGTTGTGCTGAACATAAAAGAGAACAATGCAAAAAGCCTAACTGATGAAACCTTAGGAAAAACAGAGAAGCCACAACCACTCACCTACCCACCTCCTCAAAATATGTCTCTGCATGCATTAGAAAAACCCGCCTCTTCCTTTGAAAATTTTACTTCCATCTTCTTTAAAACTGTTGCACGCATTAAATAAGCAAATTTGTTAGGTCTATAAAGTAAATGACACCCAAGAATTTTGCAGTATACAACCTGCACAATTGTACATCATAGCTTTGGGCACAGGCAAAGAAAATTAAGATGGGAGCTAAGAGGAATGAGAGACTGGGATGGGGATGCAATGTCTGGAAGTCCCTGGGCCTTTGGGAACAGAGCACCTTTTGTTTTAGAACTGCACTGTTCAATATGGTAGCCATATATCGCAAATAACTACCGAGCATTTGAAATGTAACCAATGCAAGTGAGGAAAGAAATTTTTAAATTTTAAAAATTTTTTAATAAATTTGAATTTAAAATGTAAAACTGAAGTAGTATAAAATATCTTTTCATTAGTCACAACTTTATTGTTTGGTAGAACTACAGTTCACTTTACCCACTACAATACAAAAGATTTCATATTGTATTATACTGCATTTGTAATATTGTATTGCTCCTCAGTTGTTTCTAATATCTCATTAATAATTTTTATGATTACATGGTAAAAGTATTATATTTTTATATGTTGGGTTACACAGCATATATTATGAAAATTAATTTCACCTGTTGCTTTTTCCTTTCTTCACATGGCAACTAGAAATTTTAAAATTCCATCTGTGGGTCACAGAATATTTCCACTAGACAGTGCTGCTTTATGAAGACTTCTTAGGATCTATAGGGTTCAGAGGCTTGGGAGCAATGCCCAGAGAGACTGATTGGTTTTTATTTGAAGCATTTGCTCCTACATTGTCCAATTCTATTTAAGACAGCAAGAGGAAAGGAGAAGAGCTCACTGTGCAGAGCTCCAAAGAGAACATAGCAGAAAGCCCTGGACTCATACTGCATTATTCTGAACTCTGTTATCACCACTTACTACTTACCAAGTGTTATAGAACCTCTCTGAAATTTAATTTCTTTATCTATAAATGCTGAAAATATCTTATCCATTTCACAGGGTTCTCTGAGGATTGCATGTGATAATCCACCTAAAGAATTTAGCATGGAGCCTGGCACATCATATATACTCAATAAAGATTTGGAATGTTTATTATTTGGGAATAAAAAAAGGTGCAAATGAACGGTTTTCCTCATATTATTTAGCTCAGTTTCCATAGTTTAAGCAGGTCCACTCTGTCCACAGGTCTCATTTATCTTTCTAGACTGAACAGCTAATGGGAATATGTCACTCAGTCTTCTCTGTCACTGATTTGCTTGCTCTAAGTGCATTACATCTTTTAAGGTACAGTGATGAAACTTGCAGAAACTATCTTAGATGCTGAAGCATATGAAAGTGAAATAACATTTCTGATTTATTTGTGACAATAGTTAAAATTAGTCAGCATGTTCCAAATTATCTACCTTGTCAATGTCTTTAGTTAAGAGTTTACAGTAGCCGGGTATGGTGGTCCACGCTTGTAATTCCAGTGATTCGTGAGGCTTAGGCAGGAGGATCACAAGTTCAAGGTCAGCCTCAGCAACTTAGCTAGGCACTCAGCAACTTAGTGAGACCCTGTATCAAAATAAAATATAAAAAGGGCTGGTGATGTGGCTCAGTAGTTAAGCAACCCTGGTTTCAATCCCCAGTACAGAGAGAGAGAGCTAGTTAGTTTACAATAATCTCTGAATCTCTTTCTTGTATCTGCATTTGGGGTAAAAATTGGGAGTTCATAACCCACTTGAATCTAATGTATGAAATATGATATGTCAAGAGCTTTGTAATGTTGTGAACAACCAATAAAAAAACTAAATAAAAAAAAACTGAAATGTATATCTGCATGTACAAATTGGATCCATTTTACCTAAAGGTATTCTTTGCAATGCCTGCTGTTTTGCATAGACTTGATAAAAGCAGTTTGACTTTTTAGTGTCACAGAGGGTTCATGTTGACTATAAACTAGGAGTTCACTAAAGTATTCCCTCTCATATATTACTTACTTAAAAATAATAATAAGACTATTGCAACTACATCTGTATTCTGAGAAATGTTCTGTCTTTCAATCCTCTTTCAAATCCTGATTTTAACAATATTTCTCCCTAACTCCCACTGACCCTACTTAAGAGTCTTTGTGTGGACTCTTCCCAAAATCACTTTGAAAGTTACAGTTTCAAGGGCTGGGGTTGTAGCTCAGCGGTAGAGTGCTCGCCTAGCACATGCAGGGCACTGGGTTGGATCCTCAGCACCACATAAAAATAAATAAGATAAAATAAAGGTATTGTGTCCAACTACAACTAAAAAAAATATTTTAAAAAAAGTTACAATTTAGATCTATCTACCTTTCCTATTTATCTAAGGCTCTCTAATGCTAGTGAATTTTTCAAACATAATTTATCCTTATAAAGGAGTAGCCTATCTGCCCAAAATGTTAAATTGCTTAAAGTAGTAAATATAAATGTATTTTGCATGCACACACACAGTCATGAAGATTTTATTTTAGATTCCACTTGTCCCACCAAGTCCAAGGAAAACTGAATGAACATTACGTTAAATTTACCCTCTGATTCTCAGCAAGTCATTATTCTCTCTGACTTGCCTGCAATGAACATCAGACAAGATGGACTTTTCTCATCCATAAAATGAGTATAATATAGATGTTCTTTGCCCAACACAGCAAGCCACCTCATTATTCATGAATGTGTATAAAACGCTCTCAGGAAAAGCTCAAAGTTCTTTACAAGCATTAAGCCATGAATCTTTCTGAAGTGCACTATTAATTATGTGTCATTATGCTTTGTGTAATAGGTGGAAACCCTGAAGCATGGGAACATAATGCCAGCTAATAGTTAACCTCGAAAGACAGCTTAGACTTTAAACATTAGGACATCCAGACATCCAGATAGATGTCAAGGGAATAATTTAAACAGGAATTCACTCTACTCTAGTTCTTAATCAAGAAATACATTTGTGCAAATTTTGATGATGGGGCTCACCCTGCACACCTTACTGAGCCTGGCTGACAGACTCCAGGAATGAGGAAATGAGTGGGAGGGTTGGAGTTTCCCAAGAAAATAAGATGCCTTCCCAGCTTACCGGAAAGGTCATAAACCCTGGACCAGGTACAGAGGTCAGATGAAGTTGCAGTTGCCACAACAACCTCTCCACCTTTTGTTACTAATCCTTAGAAACTTTTCCTACCAACATCCAATAAAATGAAAATATCCACCAAAAACACAGTTCCTGTACATGGTTCTGTCAGGTTCTTCAAACTGTCTTATCTGACCTACAACCAGGTACATAAGATGGTCTCAAAGGTTCTCGTGTATACAAAGAAGATTCTGTTCATCTAAAAGAGACAAAAAAGAAGATAATGGAAACTCTATATAGCTTTATATCGATAGAAATTTTTTAATTGTTATTTTTGTTTCCTTCTGACAAGAGTTAATAGAAGTTAGAAATCCTTAATCCCAGAATGATGTTTTGAAAAATACTCCCCAAGGAAATAATCCTCAAAGAAAAAAAAAAAAGCATACCTATTTGAAATAATAGGGGGTGGGGGTGGGGGTGGGGTGGGGGTGGGGTGGGGGTGGGGCTAGGGGTAGGGGTGGGAGGGGAGGGTTTAGCTCAATGACAGAATGTTTGCCTAACATGCACAAGTCCCTGGCTTCAATCCAAAAATTAATTAATTGGTTAAGAAATAAAAATTTTTAAGAAGGAAAATAATCCAAATGTCTAACACTTGAAGAGTTATTCAAAATACTATCATATATTAACATGACAGAATATCCCCTAGCTATTAAAAATCATAACCATCCCTATAAGAAAATGCCCACATAAAAGATCACCCAAAGAACATTATACATGAACTACTATGTGTATAAAAAAATTAGTATAGAATTCAGAATTACATAAACAGTTGCACATAATGCTCATCAGGTTAACTATTTTCTAGGAAGTTACTGAGGATTTTTAAGAAGTCCAGTGAAAACAGAAAAGAGAGGAGACTCACAAAGATTCCTTCTGGGATAGTTTCAGGGTTATTTTTTTTTTCTAATTTCTTTTTTGTAAGCTTCAGTACTATTTGCATTTTTAACAATGAATATGTAAAACTCTACTAGATGACATTTTTTTAAGGATGACAGGAAGAGTTCGAGGAGCACATTATTGAGTCTGAGAACCTGGGTAGTACCCAGAGATCTATCCTTGGACTGGGGAATGTGGGAGATCTGTCAACAGCTCTAACCCCAAAAAACATCTTCTCACTAAGACTCCAGAACCCATGACCAAGAATTCTTTAATGCAGTGATTCTCTAAGTGGTTTGACTATGTGAAAAAGACATTGGAAATCCTTTTAAAAACATTCAGTTTTAAATGAATGCTCTTGGCAGTGGGAACTTGAAAGTCAATGTCACCCTGCTGTCAGTCAAAAAAAAAAAAAAAACCACATTCAGAAGCATGTATATCTAAATTTACACATATGAGCATTCATAACCCAACTGAACTATATCTCTGTGTCTCTTCATGGCTAAAGGGTCAGGAAATTTTACTTTAGCAAACAATAGAAGCAATAGAAACAATAGAAATTGCCTTCTATGAAACAAAAATAACTCTAATGGTAAAAACTAATGCATGCTTAAATCAAACTGGCAGAAAAATGAACTGGAAATCGCTCCTGTATGGGGCAGGAAAAAAAAAGATTCATTTTTTGGGCAATCATGTGGAGATCCCACAGATGTGGCTGAAATCTAATACTGGAGGGCATAGGAGGACGCGAGAGTTTCTAAAGAAATAGTAACAGAAGAGATGCTTTTGGAACTTCATTTTGGATAAAGAGAAAACATTAACATTTTTTTCCTACTAACTCAGCTTAGAATTTCACAAAAAATGAAAATTAAAGGGAGTAAGATATTTACAGAATTTTGCAGAATCAGGATCTCATCTACTATGTAAAGACTACAAGTCTACCACTATGACACTCTATAGCTAAGCATTTTAAACCTTGAAAATAATGACATAAAGCTACAGAAGCTAAAAGTAAATGTTATTAAAATCCAAACAAAGGTTTTCCTCCTTTAAGTAAATGCACCAGTGTAGGCAACCTAATCAGCATATACTTCCCTCCTTCCTCCAAAAGCCATTCCTCTTTGCCATTAAAACAAGCAAAAAAAAAAAAAATCCCAATACCATACTAAGTAGAAATACATGGACAGAAAAATAATATTAGTTTCAGTGAGGAATATTTCTAAATGACATGAGAAACAATACACTTGGAAAAACTTAAGTTGATTGTCATTTGCTTCAGTCTATATACCCAAAGTGAAGTAAAGTCTAATCAGGATTTTATGAGTTTAGAGTATTGGACACAACTTGGATAATTATGACTAAGTATTTTTTTTTAACTGCAAAGCATCCAAAATTCATTCAGAGCATTGACTGAATATTTATTAGGTATTGTCCTTTCTCTAGCAGAGTTTAATAACCAGCTTAAAAGATAAAAAGAGCTTATGTTGAAGCACTCAGGACATTAGAGAAAACTGCACTGTGTGGAAAGAGAGACTGCAATAGCACTCTCTTTAGAAAAGGGAAAGAGACCTGCATAAGTACAATGGGAGGAATGAGCCTTGCAGCATTCTCCCTGGCCAAACTTTCATTCATATGTGTTACGGGGTACCAGCTAAATAAATCTTTTCTTTTTTTAATTTATATATAACAGCAGAATGCATTACAAATCTTATTACATATATAGAGGACAATTTTTCATATCTCTGGTTGTATACTTAGTATATTCACACCAATTCATGTCTTCATACATGTACTTTGGATAATAATGATCATCACATTCCACCATCATTTCTGACCCCATGCTCTCTCCCTTCCCCTCCACCCCTCTGCCCTATCTAGAGTTCGTCAATTCCTCCCATGCTCCCTCTCGCTATCCCAGTATGAATCAGCTTCCTGATATCAAAGAAAACATTTGGCATTTGTTTTGGGGGGATTGGCTAACTTCACTTAGCATTATCTTCTCTGACTCCATCCATTTACCTGCAAATGCCATGATTTTATCTCTTTTATTGCTGAGTAATATTCCATTGTGTATATATGCCACATTTTTTTATACATTCATCTATTGAAGAGCATCTAGGTTGGTTCCACAATTTAGCTATTGTGAATTGTGCTGCTATAAACACTGATGTGGCTGTGTCCCTGTAGTAAGCTGTTTTTAAGTCCTTTGGGTATAGACTAAGGAGAGGGATAGCTGGGTCAAATGGTGGTTCCATTCCCAATTTTCCAAGGAATCTCCATACTGCTTTCCATATTGGCTGCACCAATTTGCAGTCCCACCAGTAGTGTATAAGTGTACCTTTTTCCCTACATCCTCGCTTATTATTGTTGTTTGTATGCATAATAGCTGCCATTCTGATTGGAGTGAGATAAAATCTTAGAGTGGTTTTGATTTGCATTTCTCTAATTGCTAGTGATGATGAACACTTTTTCATGTGTTTGTTGACAGACTGTACATCATCTTCTGAGAAGTGTCTCTTCAAGTTCCTGGCCCATGTATTGACTGGGTTATTTGTTTTTTTGGTGTCTAGCTTTTTGAGTTCTTTATATACCCTAGAGATTAATGCTCTATCTGATGTGTGAGGGGTAAAGATTTGCTCCCAAGATGTAGGCTCTCTATTCACTTCACAGATTGTTTCTTTTGCTGAGAAGAAACTTTTTAGTTTGAGTCAATCCCATTTATTGATTCTTGATTTTAATTCTTGTGCCACAGGAGTCTTATTAAGGAAGTTGGGGCCTAATTCCACATGATGGAGATTAGGGCCTACTTTTTCTTCTATTAGACACAGGGTCTCTGGTTGTTAAATAAGTCTTTTCTAATAACCCATCCTTCGCTGTCATCCACCTGAGATGAAATCCCTAGTGCAACTGCTGTGTTGGAGCAATTGCCAGCACTGGTGTTTTCGGTCTTCCCAATGCACAGTTGTTTTGCCCTCAGAGGGAGCTAGAGCTTCACCTTTGCTGCAGGTCATATGGTTTGGAAACAATGCTCTTCCTACTTCAGTGGAGGCTAAAGCTTGTCAGTATTCCCCTGTGCATAACCAAGAGAATGCTGCTGTTGTAAAGCCCCAGGAAGAGAATACTCCCTGCATGAAGGGAGGCTGAGCAATGACTCAACCCGTAAATGGGTCGGGAAAGTTGCAAAGAGCAGGGCAGGTCAGTCATCTCAGCTCGCCCAGCCAGAAACAGGAACTTGGTGCACATTCCAAGAAGGGCCCCAGCTTGCAAAGGGGAAGGGAGGATCTCGCTGCTGGCAAGGAAGCTGTGGGATACCCTGGCCTCCAGAGGGAAATCATAGGAATTTCCACTGAGGCCACAAGGCCACCTCTGACACAAGGTCCAGTTTTCAAAGTGAAATAATATTAGACTCACCAAAAGGTAAGAGATGCAGAAACCAAGGAAACAGAATGATTCTTCCTAGACAAAATGAATTCAAGAGACAGGAATAAGCGCTGAATGACCAGAAAGCTATACACCAGCCAAGTTAGGGTTAGGGAGAAGTTTTAGCTCCTATGACAACTGGGATTAATTAGTAAAGAAACAAAAGGAACCTGAGATCCAAACTGAGCTCAATGAGAGAATATTCCAGGTTCATTAAAAATGTTTACCTGTGGGTTGAGACAGGGGAATCAACAGCATGTTGCCCTGACAGACCCAAACGAGTCTCTCAGTAGAGGTTGGTTAAGAAATCTATATTCCAGGCACTTATGGCAGAAGGAACAGAAACCTTGTCAAAAGCCCAGTAAAATGTCAGTGAAAGAAATTTTTTTCTTTAATGTGTAAACCAGAGCTGGGGGCATAGCTCAGTTGGTAGAGTACTTGCCTAGCATACACAAGGCCCTGGGTTCAATCCCCAGCCCCACCGGAAGATTTAAAAAAAAAAAAAAAAAAAAAAACCTATGGTATATAATGTGTAAACTAGCAAGGACAGAGAGGGTAGAAGAGACAAGAGCAAAAACATTATGGTGGGGTGAAGGAGAGCCAATAAACAATCTGACTTATACAGCAGAATCTCCAAAAGGTTAAGTAATTAAAGGTAATTGGGCCCTATGTAGGGTGAAGTGTGGGCTGAAAAGATAAAAGACTTATTGCAAGCCTCCCCCACATCCCTCCACCAATCTGAGCGGTTAGGTGACAGCCCCTTATCTATCACCAGCAAAAAGCCTGGAGTTGCCTTCCCACACATCCCCATCCTCCAGGGTCTCCGGACATCAGGCACATTTCAGGCATCCTACGGAAGACAGTCACCCACAACTTCAGCTTTTACCCTCCCACTCAAATGTCAACAGACAACCAAGGGCACTGGGAACACAAGAAAAGCCTCCAACAGGAAAGTAAGAGACCTAAACAGTGAAAAGACAAGAGCGATCTTTGCAAACTGAAACTGTAGAAGAAAGAAAAAAAAAATCCCCCAAAAGTCATTAAACTTCCCAGGGGGATAAGATCCTGGAACCACAAAGAAGAAATACAAAGATACACACACATACACACACACACACACACACACACACACACACACGTATATGTGTGTATATATATTCAGAAAACAAAAAATAGCTTTTAATTGAAAATATTAAATAAATTATTAGCATAAAAATCTCAGTGAAAGGGTTTAGGTAATAAAATTGACAAAAATCTCCCCAAGAATAGGATCCAGAAATAAAAAAAAAACAGATATTATGAAAGAAAAGGTAAGAAAATTAGAGGCCTGATCCAAAATATCCAATATCTGAATAGTAAGAGTTTCTTAAAGAAGCATCACAGAAAATGGAGTAAATTACCAACAAGATCATTCAAAAAAAATTCCCCAAACCAAAGATATAAGTTTCCAGATTCAAAGAGCCCAACCCAATGGGTGAAAACAGACCCACATAAAGGCACAAAATCATGAAATTTAAGAATTGTAGAGAAAATTTTATGAAATTCCAGAGAGGACATAGCAGGTATGGAGCCTATATGCAGCCTACAAACAAAACTGAGGGGTTGGGACTGTAGTTCAGAGGTAGAGCACTTGCCTAGCACATGTAAGGCATGGGCACATATAAACAAATAAATAAAATAAAGATTCCATCAACAACTAAAAAAAAATTTTTTTAATTGAGGGTTTGGAACAGTTCTGAATTCCTCAACAGCCACACCATAATCTAGAAAGCAATGGAACAAAGCCTTCAAAATTCCATCCTAGAATTCTGCACTCGGCCAAATTATAAACTGTCAGTGGAAAATAGATATTTTCAGGCATTCAACAGTCTCAGAAAGATAGATATCCTATTCACCCTTTTCCAGGAAGCATCCCAGGACATGTGCTACCAAAACAGGAGAGTCCACCAAAATAGAGGAAGACATATTCTGTGGGTACCAGGAGATCAAAACAGGAGTGAGATGATGGGAATCCCCAGGACGATGCTTTAGGGAGGCCCTTGGGGAGAAATATGCAATGACAACAAGTTCAGATTATAGCAAGCCAGGAGGCTCAGGATTGGTTTCTTAGAAAAAATGAGATTAACAAAAGACCAATTTGAGGCAAGACTTAGAAAGCAGGCCAAGAGTTGTAAGCTGAATTAATGAGTACAAAAACGGTCAAATAAAGCAATTATTAACTCAAAGAAAAAAAATATGCTTAGCATAGTTAATGAATATTGATCTAGCCATTAATCAATATTCTGCTTTAACTACTGCAAGGGTGGTAAAAATAGGGAAGCTGTGCTTGTGCTGGGGGGTGGACAGAAAAAGAGAGCCAACTCATGGTCCTCCACAGTGGGAAGTCAACAGATAATGCTTAAAGTTGAAAACCTCAAGAACTATCAACTACAAGCAATACGTGCCACAGAATTCTAAGGGTTGTTTCTGGAACGTTAGAAAAGCAACATGAAAGGCTTAAAATTCAAAGTAAAACAACATTGGCTTCCACGCCTCACACATATTTACATTTGTTTGGCTTTTTCTTTGTTTCCCCAATAGCAGACTGTTTTGAAAAGTTCCTTTCTTGTTTTTCTAAACAAAAGAAAATATAATTTTCTACATCTATGCCACAGTAGCTGTGGTCATCTGAGCTCTGAGCAGTCATGTAGTGAGGAAATTAATAGTCATAATCTGTTCCAAGGAAGGACTGGTTGAGCCAGGGCAGAAACAAAAAGACAAGCCCAGGGGAGGCAGGTTTAGAGGTGTGGGCAAATACTAAGCCCCCCGCCCCCAGGTTGGGTGTTGTTGCAGTTTTCAATAAAGCTCTTCTAATGGCATAATTGCATTGCCACAAGATAATTTTACAATTTGTCAGTGACCATGAGCCAATTTCAATTCTTTCTGTCAGAACTGAATGCCCAATTTACAACACTAATCCAACTAAGATAGCCAGCCCCCAGGACTACAGATCTGGGTTCAACTTCAGTTACTCTATTTTGCCTGATGCAGACTAGACAAGAAGAGAGCATAGGAAGGATGCTGAACAAGTGACAGTGTCATCAACAGACGTTTGCCATCCATGGGGGACCCAGCACCAGGATCAGGATTAACACTCCTGCTGATGCTGTGGACCAATGCTCCCTATCCTGAACAATAGCTGGGAATCTGGGCGGGGGTAAAGTAGAGGTCAAGGAGCTAGAAGAACAGGAGGAGAAGCACCAACCTGGTCAACCAGGAGGAACCTGTAGGCAGAGGCATAATCAGAGACCCAGAGCACAGGCTCCTAGCTCTCTGGATGCCTGGAAAAAAGCAACGAGGCCAATAATTCTTCCCAAGGCATAAATATGGGCCAGTCACTACCCACAACTTCTTCAACCTCCCTGCCAAGGGTCATCCTCAGAGAGCAAAGTTTGCCATTCTCTGAGCTTCACAGTGGTTTCATAAAACATAGCCCTTGCCCTTGAGTAACTAGCTACTAAGAAAACAAGACCATCTTGTTACAGAATAAAGTAGGTAAACAGGTTGAAATGCTACAGCATACATGAATATTCTAGATTATTTCCTATTTGGAAGGATTTGAAAATTCTAGATCAAGGACCCAAGTGGGTCAAAGTTATAGTCAATTAGAATTGATTTGCATGTGTTTACAACACTTGCGTTATACAGTTCCACAAATCAGAATGTACACACCCTTATGGGAAGAATCAAGATCATTAACATAAACACACTACAGTATGCATCCTGCGTTGGCAGGAGTAAAGTATTAGTTAAGAGTAGTAAGTTGATTAGATTAATTAGAGTATAGGGAAAGTATATCCTTTGTAAACACTGAAAACAAAACTAAGCTAAAAATATTTTCAAATATTCCATACTTGTCTTTTCCCCATATAAATCATGGTAATTTTATATGCATAATTTCATAATTGCATATGATTCTTGTGGACCAAAGAGCTATCATTGTGTAACCTAATTTGTTAAATCCCAAAAGTTATTTGGGAGACCTGCTGTTGGTTCTTCGGTTTTTTGTTTTTTGGTTTTTTTTTCCTCCCCAACTCTATAGGAAAGAATCAACCAGGACGCAGTAAATTCAGAATTTCCTAAGAGGAAAATGAGCACTCACTGGAAAAAGACAGGACATATGCACAAAGCATAAAACTATTTTAGATAGCCTTCAAGCCCACTTAACCACCAGCCATTCTGTGGTTCCAAGCTAACACTGAGATCAAGTCTTGTAATCAAATATTCCAGTTTTCCAAAGAATGACAAGAGATGAGATTGTTCCTGAACCTGATACAACGCCATATGTCTGTTATTCGTCCATGAAAAAAATAATAATAAAGTCAAAAGAAGATTTAGGATCCCAGGAAATAAATGCACACTCACGCGTCAAGGCTCTAATTTTTCCAAATACATCTATAATCCAAGCCCCTATTTTCAAGATCCATACACTATTTCCCGTTTAAAAAAAAAAAAACTGAACTTGATGGAGTAAAGCACGAGGACACATGCAACAGTGGAACATCTTCCTGGATTCTGCCAACTTCAATCAAGATTGCAGTGCAGCGGGAGTAGAGAGGAGGAACCAACTCCGCCGCACAGCTGGGAAGTAAACCCAAAGCCAGGCGGCTAGGGCCCTGAGATCCAAAGGAAAAGGGGGCGGATGCCTCCCCACGAGAGGTCAGCACTGGAGCCCGGGGTACAGGCTGCAGCCCCCAGGAAGGCGCGGCCACGCAGGAAGCGCACCACTCCTTTTCTCCTGGAGCGAACAGGACGGGTCCCTCACCTGGCGTGGCAAGCCCGCGATCACTACAACCCGAAAAGTAGAAAATCCTTCCCGGTTCCACGATGGTCAGTTTGGGAATGTGGAAGCCACCTCTGTCCGCGCGCACGCCAGTCCAGACGCTCCCCGGCAGAGTCGCCCTTACCTGGCTGGAGCGCGTCCGCTGCGCCTAGCCCGGGAGAGTGTGAGGTCTGCTGAGTTGTGCCAAGTCCGCCCCTGGGCGCCCTCGGCCCCGGCCCACCGGTCGCCCCGCCCCCGCCCACCGGTCGCCCCGCCCCACCCCGCCTCCGATCGCTCCGCCCCAGTCGGTCGCTAGAGCTCACAACCACCGTTTGACACCGCCCTGTGGCAATTTGAAGGCAAAAAGCCGGAATAGATCGCAAGCGTGACCAGGGCCCCCGCCCCGCAAGTTTCAGGGGACACCCTTATGCTCTCGGACGCAGCGGTGAGGCTCCCTAGGCTTGGGAGTCCCTACCCAAGAGAACCGCCCTGTTAGGGCTCCTACATCCCCGATCGACGGGGACAACCCAGAGCAGTGCCACCTGTGGGTGACTGGGAGCCTGGTAGAAACTAAGAACCGCAACTCCTCTTCCGCTAAAGAGTTGGCGGGTCAAGCGGGTGTTGAGGTGCCCCGGAGTGATACAAGAGGTTATACCAAAAGAATAAATCCTTTTACTGTCAAAACTGATACTTACAGGGTCACGTGCACAATTAATGAATTAACCCTTCACTCGTTGAAGAACAGAAAATGCACTGTTCTAGGTACTGTACCTGAAATTCCTAGTAGCAGAGACCCCATTTTAGATATGGTGAAAATAAGGCATAGAGAAGTAACAATTTGCCTAATGCCAAACAACAACTAGTAAAGTAAGAAGCTGAACTTCAAATCTAGATAGTCCTCCTGGGGAGCCTTGGCTCTTAAATACTCACTGAAATGTGAATGTCCACCATGTGCCATAAACTGATGCAGGCTTGTGGAATACAAAACAGAGCTCTCCCTTCAAGGAGCTTTTATTCCCTGTGGGGATAAAGAAAATAAACATGAAAGATATGTAAGAAGGGTCTTGGCAAAATACAGCAGGGTGATGGAAAAGTGGGTGACAGAACGGGGTTGGGGGTGGAGAGCTTCACAAGACAAGGCGGTCCTGGAGGTTTCTAGGAGGAAGTGACAATAGAACTGAGACCTGAAGGATAACACAGGCAGCCAACCTGAAGATAAAAGAAAGGAGAGGGCAAGTGCATTAAAAGTTACCATACCTTGTGCTTGTTTGGGACTGGAAACAGTGTCTTCCTATATTACTTCTCCTTTGATCATTATAATTACCCTGAGAAGGAGTCCGACAAGATTCCATTTAACAGGAAAAAAAAGGTGAGCATCAGAGAGATTCTAAAGACTTGCCTAAAGTTATTTAATTAAGATAAGGGGGATGGGACAAACGGAGGTTTTCTGATACCAAATCCTCTCTCACTCCATCCAAAATCTTGAGTATACATAATGACATACTATAAATGAATATAGTAAAATTTCTCTCATATAATCTACTGTCTCCTCCCTACCCTACTCTTTCTTGCCTCTTATCCTGTTCAGATGCTGGTTTTGACCCATTAACATAATTTCCCCCAGGACCAATGTTCTTTGAGGGATGGAGGGTCATGAACCCTCTGAAATTCAAGCCAAAAAATCAAAATGGGATGTGCATGTGGAGAGAGCTAGTTATAGTTATTACAGTAATAAAGTTAATTTTCTCCCAAGAAAAATGCTCAGATACATAAGTGAGAAGACTTAGAGCTTTAATTATTTGACTTTTGTAAGTATAAATGCTCAGTATCAGGTTGACATTGTTTCAGTTCTTTGAGAGAAGAAAATACATCTTTTTAACTTTCACACAGATTCCGCATGGAGCACAAGAAGACATACAAAATCAACATGGCAAGTTTGTAAATAAAGTAGTATTTGTATTTGGAGCTTCTTGTACTCCTTTCTGTAAGTCTCTGAATTCTTTTTTTTTAACTTTCTACTTTCCCAAATGAGATTTAACTCATCACAGATAATTAATAAATTCTTGTTGAATAAATGAATGATGCTGGTAATAATACAGTCCTTATCAGTTTTGTATGGAGAGTCTGTTCCTACATGAAGATGACTTCATTGTGATGGTATGATATGTCTGTCTCTTTCTATCATGTACCAAAAGTAGTTGCTCCTTTGGAACTAATTACATAGTAGGAAGGAACAAGTTTTAAAAGTTGGACATAAAGTCAATAATCATATTCCCAGGAATGTTGGCAAATAATTAACTTAAAGGAAAGAAAAGATATCATATTCAAAGTGTGTTTATAAAAGCATCATTTATAATAACAAAATAATTAAACGTCAATAGGGAAATATTTAAGAAAAATATATCAATACTATGGAATGTCAGGTTACCATTTAAAATATTATCTGTGTTAATATAATAAAAATGTGGAGAAAAAGTTATGAACAAGTTTATATGGAAAAAAATAGAACCGAAGGCTTTGTGTACTCTGTGATTACTACTAAATACAGATTATGTGGGGAAAGGTTGAAAGAATAAGAATTACAGTTAACAGTTATTTGAGGGAAATCCTACCTACTAGGCCCTTTTCTAAATGCATTAATTCATCAAATTCTCACAAATGTGAGAGGCATACAGTTGTTATCTTTGTTGTACGGATGAAGAAGCTGAGGCAGAAAAGCTTTAAATAATTTGCCCAAAGTCACACAGCTATCAAGTGGAAAACCAGAATGTGGACACAAAGCAGCATGGCTCCTAAATTTACACTTGGCTTTTTGTTTGTTAACTTACTTGCTTTGTTTTTTATAGTACTCTGGACTAGATACTGGGCCTTGTGCACACTGGGCAAGTGCTCTCCACTGAGCTACATCTCCTGCCTCTGACTTCACACTCTTAGCCATGCAAAGCTGCCAGAGAAAATAAACATTGAATCCTGGATCATGTGGGGTTATTTAAAAATATTTCCTTGTATAATGCTTTTCTGCTGGCTTGGTAGTAAGTGAAAATTTTTTAAAATACAGAGCCAGAGAAGAAGGCATAGAAATAAAATCAGATTATGCTTAGAAGAAAAGAAATATAAAGACAAGAATCACATCTGGCTTAGGCCAATTTATATTCTAGATTAAAATCTAAATAGTGTTTCAAAGAACTCCAATATCTCAATGACTTTGTAATTTATGAAGTTTGAGTTAAAATTATTTTAGTCATAATAAAATGCAATATTCAGTATTACTAATATGAATTAAGAAATTATTCTGGGGGGAAAAGATTATTCTGTTCTGGGCTTATACTTCCTTTTCTCTACCCAGAATGCTCTAACCTCAGATGCTTCTGAAGCTACCTCCTTCTCAATGGTGGTCTTGAAACTATGGCCATCACTGCATGACCAAGAGGCTGAGAAAACAGGCAAACAAGGCAGACAAAACTTCTACTATGCCGGGCCCCACATTCTGGTGGAAAGTCAATGGTTTAGAATTCAATTTAGCTGCAAGTAACAACATCCCCTTGTGGTGAGGCAAATTAATGTCCCTCCCAATGATGCCATCTTCAATCCCTGAACCTGTGAATACATTAACCTACATGGCAAAAGATGTGAGTAAATAAGAATCTTGAGATGGGGAGATTATTCTGGACTATCTGGCTAAGTGAAGTAATCTCAAGGGTCCTTATGAGAAGGAGAAAGGAGGATCAGAGTCAGAGAAGGAGATAAGAAAAACAGAAGACAGGAAGAGAGAAATTTGAAGATGTGATACAGAAAGCTTTGAAGATGAAGGAAGGGACCACAAGTAAGGAAAGCAGAGAGCTTCTAGAAGATGGCAAAGACAAGGCAACATATTTGCCCCTAGAGAATCCAGAAGGAACCAGATCCTTTGATACCTGAATTTTTAGCTCAGCAAAACTATTTTGGACTTCTGACTTAAGAACTGTAAAAGAGAACATTTATATTATTTTAAGCCAATAAGTTTGTAATATTGGTAACAAGAGGCAACTAACAGAACATTCAATAAGTTTCTTTCTCTCTCTTATGGGTAAGAAGTCAATGTCAGGTAGGCATGATATTCCGTAGTGTCAGGACCCCACTTTGCAAGTAGATGAGAGAAACTGAAGGGAAGTATGAGTATTTCCAGGGACTCATAATGCAGGCATTGAGCCAGGTAGTCATCCGTGTCAGTGTTTCTCAAACTAGTAAAGTATGAAGCCTTTTAAACAATACATTTTCATTGTAATTCATCTAAATATACACAAAAATATAAAACTACTTATGCATTCTTTATTTTCAAAGCAATATTTACTTTGTAGCATTTTAGATACATAATTAAAGGCAGAATAAAATTTCAAAATAAATTTGATCAACACTAAAAAACCAATTATTGAGGCCACACACACTCCCACCACATGGTGTCCCTGGAGGCCATGCAAGGAACAGTAACAGGACACTTCTGCCCCTCCCAATCAGGAACACATCAGGGGAGGCCAACTGGGGACAGGGAACTCACTATACTAAGAAACAGGAAGATCCCAAATGAATGAGAAAGACAATCTATAGAAAACAGCACCTAGATGACAGGATGTCAAAAGCATGTGAAAAAAATTTTAAATTATCTATCATAAAACTGATTCAATGAGCAATTACAAACAAGCTTAAAAATCAATGAAGAAAATTGTCTTGGCAAAAAATAAATTAATTAAAATAGAAAGTATCAGTAAAGAAATAGAAAGTATCAAAAAGAACCAAATGAAAATACAAGAATCAAAATTTAAAACTCTATGGATAAGCTTCAGCAAAATGGATGAGACAGAGGCAAAGAGTCAGTAAACCAGAAGACCAAGCAATAGAAATGACCTAATCTGAACAACAGAGACAGAAAAAAAAAGATTCACAAATAATCCCATGGGACTATAACAAGAGATCTACCATTTGTATCATAAGAATTTCAAAGAGGAAGACCACAGGGCTGAAAAAGTACTCAAGGAAATACTGGTTGAAATTTTTTTATATTTGAAAAACATGTAAACCTATATACCATGAAGTTGAGTATACTTCATTCAGGATAAACAAATATCAATTTATGATAAAACATATCATAGCTACACTTCTTAGCATTAAAGACCAAAAAAGAAAAATTGTACAAGTAGCAAGAGAAACATGACACTTTTTTCCCCTCTTTTTAGTTACACATGACAGTAGGATGTATTCTGACATATTATATGTACATGGAGTACATCTTCCCATTCTTCTGATTGTACATGATATGGAATTACATTGGTCATGTATTCATATATAAACATAGAAAAGTACACCTTTTCTATAGGGTAGAAAAGAATTCAAATGACAGCAGATTTTTCATCAGCAATCCTAGAGAGGGAATTGGGCATGGCATTTGTTTGAGTACTGAATAAAATAACTGTCATCCAGTTCAGAATCCTATACCTAGCTAAAATAGTTTTCAAAAGGAAGGACAGCTCAAGGTTTTCTCAGATAAAAGAAAATTGATAGCATTTATCATCAGTTGATCTATCCTTTAAAAAATGGCAAAAGGAAGCTCTCTAAACAAAAAAAAAGAATCAATAAAGGAAGGAATCTGGAACTACTAGGAAAGAAGAAAATACAATAAGCAAAAAAATACAGGTAAGTAAACATTCTTCTTCCTCTTATTTTTTTCTAAATTATAATGGACAGTTCATGCAAAAATTATAACACTGAGAGGTTCAAAGGTATGCAAATGAAATCTTTAGGAAAATAATACAAGGGAGAGGATAGAGGTACATAAAGGGAGCTAAAATTTATACGCTTCCTTTCAATGGGGGGAAAAATGAAGTTACATAAATATAATGAAGAAAGTAACCATTAAAAAAATACACAAAGATAGCCAGGTGCTGTGGTGCATGCCTGTAATCCCCACAGCTAGGGAGTCTGAGGCTAGAGGATCTCGAGTTCAAAGCCAGCCTCAGCAAAAGTGAGGCGCTAAGCAACTCAATGAGACCCTGTCTCTAAATAAAATACAAAATAAGGCTGGGGATGTGGCTTAGTGGTGGAGTTCCCCTGAGTTCAATCCACGGTACCCCCCCCCCCAAAAAAAAAAGTACACAAAGAGATATACTAAGAGTTGTCAAAATCACTATGGATAAGTCAAAATCAAACTCTAAACACATATACTGTTTGAACCATTGATAGAACACATAGACAGAAAACTAGCAAAAATACTGAGTTCAACAGCATCATGAACAACTATACAAAGGGCTCTCAAAAATCAGCAGTTAAAAGAAATAATACACTTAGAAAACAGTTAAAAGACATGAAGAGTCATTTCACAGAAAAGGATACAGAGTGAGCAAAATAGCACATGGGAAGGCTTGGTAAGTACATATTAAAACCACAATGAGCTATCACTGCAGAGCAATCAGAATGGCTAAAATTAAACTTGGTGACAACACCAAATGCAGGTAAAGATTGTGGAGAAATTTGATCACCCATGTATTGCCAGTGAAAATGGAAAATGGTATAGCTACTCAGGAAACCAGCGAGGCAATTTCTTAAAACCTAACCATACAATTACCAAATTACCCAGCAATTGTACCTTCAGGCATTTGTTCCAGAGAAATGAAACCACATGTTCACATGAAAAAAAAAACTATATACAAATGCTTACAGCAGCTTTCTTCCTGGTAGCCAAAACCAGGGAAAACCAATCCGCCCTTTAAAGGCTGAATAGTTAAACCCAAACTAGGTATGGCATACCAAAGAATATTACTCAGCAATAAAAGGAAGAAAACTATTGATACACACAATTTAGACATGTCTCCAGAGAGTTATGCTGTGTGAATTTGGCCAATATCCATCCCCAGCAAATAGCCAACATTTATTGTATAAATGTTGTAAAGTATAAGCCTAAGCACTTAGTTCACTTAATCCTCATGATAAACAATTGATACAGGCACACTCATTAGTTCTGTTCTATAGGTTAGAAAACAGAGCATCAAAAAAATAGAAAAATATTATTAAAACTACACCAACTTAAACCTAATAAAGAAAAAACAACATTAACATTAAGTCTGAATTGTAGAAGGCTTTTAAGGAACAAAAACATATGCAAATAGATACTGCTAGTGTTGCGGCATATTTTTTTAAATAAAATAAAAAAATCTTTCTATAGGTCTGTACATACTACTAATTGCTTAATTCATTACTTTCCCAAACTAATTGTCACTAAGGCTCCTTTCCCAACCTCACCCCTACTATGCTAGCTCTCAGTGTCTCTCAGATGTCTCTTTGCCGTTCATCTTTCTCTTAGGTTCACGAATTCCTTCTCTGGCGTCTTCTGCAGTGGGCTTTCTCTTGTTTTACCTTCAGGGAGCAGGCCAGAAACGCCAGAAGTGTTAACATCCCCAAGGAGCTGCCACCAGATGATGATGGAAAAGAACTGGAGGACAAATACCCTAGTTTTCTTGTCCCCTGGATGGGACAACTCTGAAGACAACTTCTGGGACCCAGGAGGATTGAAGGCAAGTTGATATTGATATTGACATCTTTCCTTTCTGGTCTCACCTCCCCCACTTCCTTATAAGTGCCTTCTGGAATCCTCTCCCAAATAAACCATTTGAACAAAATTCCTTGTCTTGGGTCTGAAGATAACTCATTTTAGCCAAAGACACCCATTCCAGGAAAGAGGATGTTTTGAAAAACATAGCCTCACCCAGGAGAAAAGTAAAGATTGGCTGTGTTTCTAGTCAGTTGAGGAGGATTAAGTTGGGTGATTTTCGATAGCGAGATACTATGTTCCAACTTCAAATTGGGAAGGGAAGGTGAAGACAAAATCATGTGAAAACTAAAATTACATTCTTTCCTCCTCACCTCTGAATTCATCCAAATCTGAATTTTCATTCCCTTTACAACTGGTGAGTTTGCTGTCCACTCTGGGGCTCTACTTAATTCCTTCAAGGCCAACTGTGATGGACTGAATCACATCCCCCAAAATTCAGAGGTTAAAGCCCTAATCTATGAATGTGACTCCACTTGTAGTTTGGGTCTTATAGACCCTCCAATATGACTACACTTGGAGATAGGGTCTTTCAGAAGGAAATTAAGGTTAAGGGAAGTCATAAGTTCTAACCTAATAAGATTGTTGGCCTCAAAAAAAGAGAAATACCAGAAATTCACACACAGAGTAAAGGCCAGGTGATATAATGAAAAGGCAGCCATCTGTAGGCTTGGAAGAGAGGCCTTAGGAGAAATAAACATTGGCGCTCCAGGCTTCAGAACTGAGAAAAAAATTAATTTCTGTTTTTTAAGCCACCTGGAGTATGATATGTGGTTACGGCAGCTATGTCAAACTAACACAACAACATTCTACAGACAAAGGACAAACTGCATATATATAAAATTTTCTATATCCACTCCTTTGAGCAGACAATTATGAATGGCACTTAGTATGCTGCTCAAAAGATTTCAGCAGAATTAAGCCCCTGTTGCCCAATGCATTGCCCTCATCATCCATAATACACCTTCATTTGGCCTTACTACCTTCCTCGTCTCACTCTTCTTCCCCAGGATCACTCTACATACATTATCAACATAGCATGTATATACTTATCTCAGGCTTTTCTTTTGAAGGAGCCCAAGCTAAGACAAGAACTACCACCAATTCCAGATTAAAATTAGGATCGGGAGTCTGAGGGGGATTTCTAGGAATGGCAGCTCTCAGGACCCCAGTCCTGCAGCACCCAAGATGTGTCTCCACAGATACTCCAAGCTTGCATCAAGCAAAGGTTCATTCACCACAGCTTTGCCCGCTGCATTGCCAGTGACCAGCAACCACATCAGCAGGAAGAATCAGTGGGAATGAAGCTAATATCCATCCAAGGACTTATTTCCTGGATGAAAGCATAAGGCTGGTGACATCTTACACCCTGATGTTATGGACTACTACAGTGGTTGTAAGAGAAACTGAGAACAACACAGGTTCTATGCAATTTTCCAGAGATCTCCACCCAGAGGTGCTCAGCCAAATGAACTCCAAATTTAGAATTGGTACTACATGTATGGTGAAGGAAGAAATCTCTGCCTCTTCTGATTCTTTTTTCCCCCATGACTAATTTAAACACAAAAGAAACAAAAGAGTTATAAAGAACTCCCTTTTGCTGTGCTTGTTTTTCTAATGTTTCGTGTTTTTCATATAATTACATGATATGATGACCAAAAACAAGTAAGACTACTTTAGTTCAACTTATTTTTTGGCTTCTGAACAATAGTGGGAACAAAGCCCATAGGAAAATCTGGCCTGCCCAACACATTGTTGTGATGATTAGGAAATATGCTAGAACTGATGATAACCCTCTTGATCTGTTTTAAAAGGTGAAAATTAACACCTCTTTCTTTTCATTTCTTCCCCTATGTGCCAATTTTTCTTCCCCTATTTTGGTAGTTTCTGTATTTTGAACTTTTCAGAGACACACTAAAATTTTCTTCTGTGAGATCTCTTAATAACCTGCAGGATATTATGAAATTAGCACCTTCTGTGTTCACTCACCTTGTACCAGGATAAGAGTCTCTCATCAAATTGTCAAATGGGTGAATAAATTAGTAAATTTCTCTTTGTAGGAGAATACTGATTAATGAACTCAACTCTATTTTTGAAATTGCCTTTATTCTGCATGGCTGAGGCTATTTTTCTACTCTTTATAATTTCTTGCATTATTAACCTTAGTGGAAAAAAATAATCTTTAAGACTTACCTGATCCAAACAGAAAGTTCTTGAACACTCTCCCATAATAATACAACTGGCATCCTCTGAAGCTGGAAGAAACACCAGCTCAGGATAGTATCTACTCCTCTGATGGATCCCAAGTGCAAGCACTTTGAGCATAAACAGGAAAGTATTATGAATGTGACTACTTTCCTTACATTGGTAAAGTTAGAGAAAGATCACGTTGAACAGGAAAGTTAGCCTCTCTCCTTTTGCAGCTTTTTATCACTGTGACCAAATCACCTGACAAGAACAACTTAGAGAAGGAATATTTATGTGGAGCCCACCATTTTAGAGATGTCAGTCCAGGGAAAGCCAATTCCATTACTCTGGGTCCAAAATGTGGCAGAACATCATGGTGGAGAAGCATGACAGAGGAAAATAGCTCAGGACATGATAGCCAAGAAGCAGAGAGAGAGGAAGAAAGGGACCTCAGGGCCATGCCTCCCAATGACCCACCTCCTCCAGCCATGCCCCACCTGCCTACAGTTACCTTAACCCAGTTAGCCCATTAGTTACATGAGTGACCCTCAACTAATTACTCCTGATGTGATGAAAAAAAATAAACTCTGTACTTTATTATGAAATAGAAAACTTAAAGATTCATAATAAAAATAATATCCACATCTACACACACGCGCGCACACACACACACACACAGATCAATGGTATTATTCAGATTTAAGTAAATAGTCACATTCATGTATAGAACAAATTTTTTAAATATTTTTTTAAAGAGAGAGAGAGAGAGAGAGAGAGAGAGAGAGAGAGAGAGAGAGAGAGAGAGAGAGAGAGAGAGAGAGAATTTTTTAATATTTATTTTTTAATTTTCGGCGGACACAACATCTTTGTTGGTATGTGGTGCTGAGGATCGAACCCGGGCCGCACGCATGCCAGGCGAGGGCAATACCGCTTGAGCCACATCCCCAGCCCCTAGAACAAATTTTAACTGCCAAATTTACATATTCACAAACTTAACTGTACCATGTTTTTTAATTTATCACCTAAATTTTTTTCCCACATAAATAAATACACTTAATTAGAAAACTTCAGTTTAATAGTAAGATGAAATAGTAATATTTCACTATTATACTACTACCTTACCCACTTTCAGCTACAGACCCAGCCACAGCAGTCAGCCCCTAGTTCTTTACTCACTTTTCCCTTCTGTTGATTATCAAATAAATCCTCCTCAGTCTGCCTAGGCTAGAGCCTTCTCTAGTGGTCCCTGGCATAACTCCTCCCAGCTTGTTGTGGGAAAATGGACAGGAGCTCTTCTAATAAAATCTACCCAGAACAACCACAGTCTAACAGAAAAATTATATGAGCCTCAAATGTAATTGAAAATGCCCTAATAGCCACATTGAAAAAAGAAACAGGCAAAATTAATATTAAATTAAAAAATAATACTAATGAGACGATCTACATGTTTTGTTCTAAGATTTCACATTTTGAAATATATTTTATACCTACAGCATGTCTCAATTTGGATGAGCCACTTTCAAGTACTCAGTAGTCATTCATGAATAACGGCCCTCTGTGGACTAATTTTTGTTGTCGTGTAACTTGACTAGATTAAGGGATGCCTAGAAAATTAATAAAGCATACTTCTGAGCATATCTTTGAGGCTGTTTCTAGAAAAGATTGGCATGTGGGTCAGCAAACAGTGGGGCAAATTGTGCCCTGAATGTGGGTGGCACCATCCAAAGGACTAGGGATCTAGCTGGGACAAAGAAAGAAAGCAGAAGGGGAAAGAAAACTCGTGCTGGAAGCCTCAGAACAAGAGGGACGGTTGATGTCACCCTAGTCTAGGGCTAAAGGCTTGAAAGTCCCTGAAGAGCCACTGGACCCTTTTTTTTTCTAAGTACCTCAATAATTTTTTTTTTTAGTTGGTTAATTATTATCCTTTTCTTTTTTTATTGGTTGTTCAAAACATTACAAAGCTCTTGACATATCATATTTCATACATTAGATTCAAGTGGGTTATGAACTCCCATTTTTACCCCCAATACAGATTGCAGAATCACATCGGTTACACATCCACATTTTTATATGATGCCATATTAGTGACTGTTGTATTCTGCTACCTTTCCTATCCCCTACTATCCCCCCTCCCCTCCCCTCCCATCTTCTCTCTCTACCCCATCTACTGTAATTCACCCTTCTTAAGCAGGTGTGTTTGCGGCAGCTGCTGTCATCCATGGACATCGGACTCCAGATTCTTCAGCCTTTGAATGTGAACTTGTACCAGTGGCTCTTCAGGGACTTTCAAGCCTTTAGCCCTAGACTAGGGTGACATCAACCGTCCCTCTTGTTCTGAGGCTTCCAGCTTCTTGGACTGAGCAGCTGCCAATTTCCCTAGCTCTCCACCCTGCAGGTAGCCATTTTGGAACTCTTCAGATTCTCATCGTGTAAGCCAATCTAATAAATCCCCTTGCAATTATATATATATATATATATTCTATCAGCTCTGTTCCTCTGGAAAACCCTTCTTAATACAGGCACCATGTTAAATAATGTAGATGTAGGACATACCATAATAGTGCAGTCACAGAAAATCAGGTGGGGGAAATGGCGTTGTCTAAAACATCCCAAGTGTCACAATTTGGGAAACTGCCTTCAGAGTTTCCACAGCCTGAGCTCTTGACCTGAAGGGATCCCTAGTCATCTCCCAATGAATGAGAGTCCTTAGTTGACCTTGAAACAGCCTATGACTTTCTCAGAGGTATTGCAGGAATGTCCAGACTAGGAATTGATTACCCTGTCTTAGAACAGACCTTTCAACCTAGAATAGATCCTTCTGGATGCTCTTGGGTCTAAATTGCCACTCCTTTGGACCATTGCTAACACCAGACAACACTCTGGACTGGAAGCTGAAGAATACTTTGTTAAGAGAATCGTTTCTATTTTCCCTTTTCTTCTGACAAGTTCTGCAATTTTACAAGGCAAACTTTCGAAGCTATTGAATGTCAACTAGCTTCTCCAGTAGTATTTCTACTCTAATTCTATTTTATTTCAGAGCATGTGCAGAGTCAATATGGAGTGTGGAAAAGGCTATTTAAAGCATAGAGTTGTTTTTTAAATTATTCTCACTACACGTAAAAAATAGCATACTCTGTCATCTTGGGAACTGTTGAGACTAGTCACACAGTTCTGCTATCCAAATCCACTGGACCACATAACTGCTCAACAATATATGTATGATCTAATAGTAAAATATGTATGATCTAATAGAAAGTTGTTTTATGATTTTTAAGTTGTTTTAAAATAAAGGAGAAGAAAAATAATTAGGTTTTTTATTTTTTCACCATTTGAAAGCCAATGAATCATAAAATCATAGAATCGCATACTTTTGTAGATGGTGAAGGGGTTAGAGATCCTCCAGGCAAAGACTTTCTTCTTGTAGTTGAGGACAGGTTTTTTAAAAATAGCTACAAGTCTGGATCTAGAGATTTTCCAAAAAAAATCAAGGTATTTAAAATCATTATATTTTAAAAAATGATTAGTAAAATAATTTTAAAATCCTAAAATGCAATTTATTTATTTGACAGTCATTTATTGGGATCCACCCACTTGCCAAGAAGTCTGATAGAGAGGCTGGGGTTGTGGCTTAGTGGTAGAACACTTTCCTGGCATGCTTGAGGCCCTGGGTTCAATCCCCAGCATCAACATAAAGGGGGAAAAAAAGAAGAAGAACAAGAACAAGAATTCTGATAGATACTAAGACTATAATGACAAATTATTTGATCCCTGTTCATATTTATTTCAATATACTACAGTGTGTTGTGATGGACGTTTATGTAATTTATAATTCTTTCAATAAACATCTAATAATTTAACCAACACAATATTATTCATTACAATGCATAAAAATACTTTTCCTTTGTGGTTAACCACAGTGATGACATTGGTTAAACAACAAACTAAAACTTCAGCCAGAGATAAAAGAAACATTAAAATAATAGAGCAGAAGAGATTTAATGGCTGATAGAAGCAAGACTTCCTGAGAAGATAAGTACTAAAAAATTAGAAGGGCTTACCACAGGAGAATGATCTTTATCTATAAATATAGGTTATTCCTTCATTATTCAAAGTCTGTTCAAGAAAACATATCTGCAAGCAAGGAAGGATATTTCTATATTCGTTTCTCTACTTATGAAACTAATCACAAACTTTAGAAAACAGAGATAAAATTCTCTCCCACAACCCCACCACTCTAAATGT
Source organism: Urocitellus parryii (assembly GCF_045843805.1). Taxonomy (NCBI): domain Eukaryota; kingdom Metazoa; phylum Chordata; class Mammalia; order Rodentia; family Sciuridae; genus Urocitellus; species Urocitellus parryii. The sequence goes on along the minus strand of NC_135540.1, from coordinate 107,518,840 downwards.
AGATATGATTTGCAATTTAGTATTCCTTATCCCTGTTTCATTTTCTGCATAGACGTGTTTCATTTTATATAGCTTTAATTATGGTGTAAATGTATTTTTCTTATTCATTTCACTTACTATGATTTAACTATTCCTTCATCTAAAACATAGTATTCAGAAGATATGTGATGAGATTTCTAAACCCTATGAATTAATTAATCTCTGATTCTTCATCCACATCTCCTACAGGTTTGAGGAGTATTTCTTTTGGCTTTGGGCAATTGGGAAGGAATAGGCTTCTATGTATGCATTTGATTCCACATTTTTCAGGGCCTCATATCTGGACATTCCTTTTAAAGTCTTTATTCTCACACCTACTGTTGACTACTGCCTGCCATATCCAGATGGTGGCCTCTTGTCCTGTAACACCAAGGGTACAGATAGTCATGGGTCAAGGTGTTGTGGGGAGTAAACACATGGATAATACTGTTAGGGTCTGTAAACAAGTCAGGATGGCACCTGGCATTTTGCCAGGGGGAGTGGTTTGTGAGGTGGCGCCAGTGAGCCATTAAGTATGGAGATTTCTTATTGGTTGACTGCTGTATCTAGTTTATGCTAATTAAGATAAGCTATGTGGAATGTATATATACCCCTCCTGTCCTAGAATAAACGGCTCCTACTCCTGCTGTAACAATGTACACAAGTTGTTCATCACCCCCCAGTTATTTTGCCCAGCCAGCCGGGCTGTGGCATAATACCTCATAAAATAATCTCCCTCAACTCTCACATTCCAGTTCCTGTATGTGTTGGGGAAAGTATTGGCAATGAAGTCCCCCCCCCCGCCCCCCGCCCAGCAAAACTGGGAGTTCTGGAGTCTAGTAATTCTACTTGCTGATCCTGCCTTGAACACTGGTAGTCTTACCAATTTATGGTAGAACAAAGAGAAGACTAGAATGAAGTGAGGGAACTCTACAAGATCCAAGTTTCCCATGGGAACACAGAACAATGTATGCTTACATATTGCCGTGTAAAGGACTCCAATGAACATCAGTAGTGTGACTTGGAACAAATTGGGGTTCCAGGTAGAACTGTCAACAGGTAGATGGATGGTAACCTCTTCTCTACACATTCTAAAAAGAGACTCTTTGTGCCAAGACACAGGTGGGTACATTGGGGTGGAGGTAAGGTGAGTGTGATAGGGGTGTGGATACAGATGGAATGAAGGGAATTTCCAGATGTCTGGGAGAGCATTGAGAAAGCTGGTTGCCCTACATCTGGAGCCTGTATGGGAGTTTGGATGCAGTGCCTCTTGCTGCAGAGAAAGGGAAAACCCCAGTTCCAACCATGCTCATTTCTGAGCCTCCAAGGTCATTTATCAATCACATTTTGTATTCACAAATATCAAAAGTTTAATACATCCTATATTCTCTTATAATCTAGATGTCATGGAATTCTAGAATCTTTATAGTCTATATAAATGGATGATTGCTTATAGAAAAAAAAAGACTGAAAATTTTTAAATGTCTGGCACAGATAAGGACTCAACTATTTGTTGCAGGAGTGAATATAAGGGCAGTAGAATAGAATAAATTGCATTGAATACAATTAATTCTATTTGGAATCAAATTATGAGACTATATAACTTGATGTATCCAATTTATGGAAAAGTTTTACTCTCCGAAATAATCATATCTGCTTAAACTCAATTTTTAGAGTCAATTACTATTCAATTATCTATGAATTTATCCAAATACTTGTTAACTTCTATAGTTTCATACTGTAGAAATTTTAGGGATAACAATTTCTAAATGTTTATATTAGGATACAAAGATATGTTTCCATTCAAAATCTACCCTTTTTTACATATCTTGTATACATCCTTCAGTTTGTGAAGGAAACTAAGGTTTTGTTTGTTTTTGTTTTTTTGGCACTGGAGATTTAACCCAGGAGTGCTTTACCACCCATCTACAGCCCCAACCTTTTTTTATTTGTTGTTTTTATTTTGAGATGGGGTCTCACTAAATTGCTTAGGGCTTTTTGTTAAGTTGCCAAGGCTGGTTTTAAACTTGTGATCCTCCTTTCTCAACCTCCTGAGCCACTGGGATTTCAGGCATATGCCACCACGCTGAACTCATGGTTAAGTTTGTCATCATGATAGAGAATGGCTGTCAGATTAGTGGTTCCAAGTATACATGGTGCAAACCTCTGCGGGTGGTACTCCAGCAAATGGATTCTAATGGAGTCCATCAGATACTAAAAAACATAATAAAACTTGATATAGATTATTTGTAGAGACAATAAACCTAACATCTTATTTGTAAGAGCAAATATAGAAGTTAAACTCTTTTTTAAGTCTATACATTACACAAGTTTAATCAAGGGAGATCTTAGGGGCTGGGGTTGTGGCTCAGTGGTAGAGCACTTGCCTAGCATGTGTAAGGCACTGAGTTAGATTCTCAGCACTGCATATAAATAAATAAAATAAAGGTTCATTGACAACTAAAAAATATTTTTAAAAAGCGGGGGAAGAGATTTGTAGTAAATATCAAAAACCTTAAAATTTTGATTACCATTTCATTAAACAATTCTAATTCTTGAACTATGTATTAAAGAAATGTTTATGGACATGTATAAATTATTGTTAAGGATGATTTTCATCACTATTAAGATTTTTAACATAAAAATTAGAAATGATTGGAATATTTATGTTATGACCCACTGTGATAGAAAATTATTAATGTTTTATATGCATATAATAATTTTAGAGGAATATTTATTGATATAATATAATGTTATAGCAAAAATGATATAGCAAAAAATAAAGCTATACAACAGATGGTCTTTATAATCTCATCTTTGGTTAAAATGAACAGCTACATGAACATAAAAGGATTGAAATTGTGTCCTAAAATATTACTGGATGTAACTTCTGGGGAGTATGTTTACAGATTTTCATGTTTTGGGATTTAGGAAGGTTTATAAAACATTTTTTTACAATTAATATGTATTTTTTATATGATAAAGAGTTAAAGGTTATTAATTTTTTAAAAATCACTCTCTCCTGCTTAACAGTTCAACTGAACTTAAGGTTATGCTTTTATAAAAGAAATAAAAATTAAATAGCTTAAGAATAAAATTGATGATTAATACAGGTAGGAAAAATTACTATGGGAAATGAAGAAAGCCTCACATAAAAATGAAAAGGGGATTAAAGGAAGTGATCACTTGAGACAAGCCTCTCTATGCCCCATCTCTCTAGAATTTAATCCATCAACATAATTATCAGTATCGGTACTGATTAATAGGTTGCCCCTTTATTTTGCTTTAAAACAATGTGTGGGGCTGGGGTTGTGGCTCAGTGGTAGAGCACTTGCCTAGCATGTGTGAAGCACTGGGTTTGATCCTCAGCACCACATATAAATAAATGAATAAAATAAAGGTCCATCAACAACTAAAAAATAAAAACAAAACAATGTGTATAATAAGTAGAAGATTAAATTCACAAAAGATTGACTCAGCTACATAATCTTATGGGGAAAGTAACTTTTCTAGTTCTCACAGTTATTAAAAAGGAAACTAAACTCCCGTTTTCTTCCTAGTTGGAGCGAAATAGATTATATCAGCTTTGTCCAGAGCCCACTGTCCTGTATTCAGCAAAGTGCAGTGGGTGTGAGCTATTTCGTATTGCATAAGAAAAGTAGCCACCTCTCTCTTCCTTCCAGGAAAGAAATTTCTTAACACATGCCAGAGTGTGAGGCATCAGGTGTTACAAAAGCCCAGCTGTCACCATACAACTAGCAGGCTGTTATGAGACATATCCTGGCAATTCTACCAGTAATGTGACTCAAGACGTGCTATCCTTTTCTGTTATTTTTTTCTTTTTTCATTAAAGAGTAGCATATTCCAGATTGTGAATATTCCATACTTCCTGCAAAAACATATATTTAAAAATTTATTTTTTATTTTCTTTATCTTGGTGGGGGTGGGGCATACTCAGGATGGAAATCATTGAAATTACTTGCTAGGTAAATTACTTACTGTACCACTGAGCCATACCTCTGGTCCCAAAAACATACTCTTAGGCATAATGTGAACAATAATTATTATTAAACAAGAAAAGCCCATTTACCTACTTCAACCTCTGCTCTCTCCAAACAAAACAACACTAGATACTAAAACTGTAAGTAGGTGCAAATTTCTTCTATTTACGTTGGTGGGAGGAAAGCAGAAAGTATCCTAACTTGCCATTTCTTGTGGCCAGTTTTAAGTTTCCCCTCTATATTGATACTCTAAGATTTTGTCTCAATTTCTTCTGCTCCCTTAGGCATCAGTAAAGATACAAAAACAAGGAATGTGTATAATGGTGGCAGCTTGATTTTATCTAAATGCATTTTCTAAATAATTTTTGCTTGCTTGGTTTTCAAGAAACAAAACAAATTAAACTAAATAGGGGTGAGAGAAAGTGTTTGAAACATGCAGAACAAGCAAAGGACTAAAGTTTATAATAAGTAAAGAACTCTCATAGATTGAAGAGAAAATGACATATGACCTAATAAAAATAGGCAAAGGTTACAAAGAGGGATATTACAGAGAGAAACCCCAGCAACAAAAACATGTGAAAAAAGTAGTACCTACTTACCACTAATTAAGAAATACAAGTTTGAGCAATAAAGAAATAATAGTTTATATCCTTTCAGTTGGAAAGTCTAATAATACCAAGTATAGAAGAAGATATGAGTTTCTGATAGGAGTATAAATATGTACAACCATTGGAAACAATTTGACAATAGCTGGTAACACTGAAGATGTCCTTACACATGCTTCAGTTTTTTTTTTTTAACTCCAGAGAGACTTGACCACATTTGCACAAAGAAGAATGTGCTCTTGAATATTCATTACATCACTCTTTAGGGCAGCATTAAAAAAAAAAAAAATTGGCCGGGCACAATAATGTGTGCCTATAATCCCCCAACTTGGAAGGCTGAGTCAGGAGGATCACAAGTTTGAGGTCAGCCTGGCTTTTAGTGAGAACTTGTCTCAAAATAAAAAATAAAAAGGGCTGGGAATATAGCTGAGTGGTAAAGTACCCCTGGGTCCAATCCCCAGTAAATATCCCCCAAAATATAAAATACTCCAATCCTGTCAGTTCAGAAATATAAATAAATAATATGTGACTATTCATACAATGGTTTCTATATCATAATTTGAATGAGTAAATCAAATGTACATTTATCCAAATGGATACATTTCAAAAAATATTATATTAAGTAAAGATGAAAGTAAATCACAAGAGAATGTATTCAATATAATAAAACATGTAATTTTACGTGCACAAAATAATGTGCATGTTATTTTACACACACACACACACACACACACACACACACACACATACACATTATTTTTCAAAGAGTAAACTTTGGCAATGTGTCATGGCAATGACACATTGACTGGAATGGCTTACCCTAGATAGGGAAAAGAAAGAGATGAAAGCCAGGCACAGTGGTTCACACCTGTAATCCCAGCTACTCAGCAGGATAAGAAAGGAAGATGGCTGCTTCAAGGCCAACCTGAGCAAGTTAGTGAGACCACAGGAAACTTAGTGAGACCCTATCTCAAAATAAAAAGGGCTAGTAATGTAGCTTAGTAGTAAAGCACCCATGGATTCAATCCCCAGTATTAAAAGAAAGAAAAAGAGAGAGAAAGAATGATGGAAATTTCGTTTAGGTACATCCTTAACATTATGTACCCATAAAATTTTATTTGTTTAAAAAGTTCTGAAGCATAGATGGCAAAATGTAAATATCACTTAAACTCAGATGGTAGATAAATGATTGCAATATTGTTTCCTGTATGCTTGAAGCATTTAATAATTAAAACAATTTTATTTAAGTTATTACTAAAGAAAACACTTGAATTGTTGGGAGAAATACAAAAGCAAGGCATATATGTATATAGAAACAATCCAGAAAGCTCAAGTTCATGAATAGAATTAATTGTGTCCCTATGACAAGTTCTTTATGTGACAGAATTAAGCCCTAAGGAACATCTGTTTTATGCTTATCTTAGGTGGAGGACCCCTTTTAATTTATTCCTCAAGACAGTGTGATGATTAAATCTTAAAGGTTCATTCAAGCTTTTTTTAACTTGACATTTACAGGTCAAAAGATAGATTTAGGCAAATGAGAGACTCAATCATACTTCCAATCAGTTTTTATCACATAAGCAAAGTATCTATTTGCTTTTGCCACTTTATTTCTGTGGGTTGCTAATCTCAATTGTTTGATTCGACTCTGGAACAAAGAGAAACTGGACCCAAGTCTCTGACATTGCACACGTTTTACAAAAATGCAAACAAATATGCTTTAATAAATTCAACCTAAAGAGTATATACTATGGGTAATAATTGGTTCAGTCAATCAATAAGGGGTTGGGGATGTAGTTCAGTGCTAGATCGTTTGTCTGGCAAGTTTGAGGCCCTGAGTTTGATTCTCAGCTCTGATGATAATGAGAATGCGAATGAGAATGGGAATAGAATCATCAATGGATGGTGTATATTTGTAGGAAAATAAGACATAGTCTCAAAGTATCTCTCCATAAATTACTTTTTTAATTATAAAGGAGGAAACATAGTAATTTCACAGCACAGAAACTAGGCAGACTTTTGAATTGATTGACAGCTATATGTTAGGTGCCTCTCAATGTGAAACAAAAGGAAGTATACAGTAATATGTGTGAAGTATCCTTGCCTCAATAAATAGGTAAATTTGAATCTAAAAGAAGTCTCTAAATCTGTTCATAGGAAATTCTACTCAACATTCATTGAAATGATAAAACTTGATAACTCTGACCCTAGGAAGCTTGGAGAAGATGTGGAACACTGGAAACTCTCACCCCTTGCAGGTAGGAGTGCGAATTGGCCCAAGTGATTTATATTTGACATTACTTGTACGCACACAATGGGGAAAAGCCGCCTTCTGGCCACTAGATGGCGCATATTGACTTTTGAGTATTTTATTGTATTGTCTTCTATCACATTGCTGCATTTCTTTTTACTTCTGCGAGATCACTGAAGGTGGCACTGGGCATTAGTATGTGGAACTTCACCAGAAAGTTGCAATCTAGATCCAGGCAGCTGTTCTGTTCTCTGGCTACCACACCTTATGGCCACTGGAGATGCATCTCTGAGGCTTCCTACCTCTCCAGCCGCTTCATTCAGTTCCTTAGCACGATCTACCTCTAATACTCTGCCAATGGCATTTTTCTAAAGAACATATTTTTAAACACAATCTTATTATTTTTAATTACTTTACATAAAGGCTATGCTCTCTAAATTTTTTGAGAAAATTTCAAAATTACGAAACACGGCTACAAGGAAATTTTGTCCATCCCTCCCTCAGGACCCAGTTCACCACCTACTAACTTTTTGCTATTCCATTTCTTCCCCCCACCTCTTTCTTTCTCTCTCCCTTTTAAGAGTGATGATGATGATGATCCATTGGTCTTTAAAAACAAGAGCACTATTTTATAAAACTATAGCATACCTATCAAAATCAGGAAATTAACATTAATATATACTATTTAATTCATAGACCCCATTTAAATTTCATGATTATTCTAATAATGTCCATAAGGGCAAACATAAAACAAACAATAAAATCCCATCTTCCTCCTTCCTTTTGTTTCTATTCTAGGTCCCAATCTATGATCATGCACAACATTTAACTGTCGTTTGTCTTCTTCAGTCTAGACAGTTCCTTAGGCTTTCCTTGTCTTTATTATAATATTGACATTTTTGAAATACAAATACTTTGTATGACCCTCAGTTGGGGCTTTTGTGGTACTTTCTCATGATTCAAGTTATGATCTTGCAGGGGCAGGAATATCACTGTCTTATCAATGCACCAATCAGGAGCCATACAATGTCAACTTGTCCCATTTCTGGGAAGTTAACCATTATCATTTTCTTTATTGTTAATCAAATAAATTAATATTTTATTTATTAAATAATAGGTAACTAATAAGTACTTTTGGGGAGATATTATGGGAGTATATAAGTATCTTTTTTCTAATAAAATTTTCACGTTATTTTTCCCAAATTGATTCTTACTGTGGTTGTCACCAAATGATGTTTTCTAATTCCATTATTTCTTTTATCTTAACTAGTTACTAGTGTACTGTAAATTAGATCTTTACAAATATTTATTTATTCATTTCTTTGTCGGTAAAGACTCACAGATTCTTCCTTATTGATTTGTGATCCACTATTAACATTCATTTTGATACTCCTCCCATATTTGGCAAATGGAAGCCCCTTCGTGTTGAATCCTGTGTCTATTAACACATTATAAATATACTTTGAGAGCTTCCTTGTTTTCTGGTGCAAAAAGATGTTTGTTTCAGCTTGACCTTTCATCAGCACAAGCTGAAACAGACAAGTTTCCAATGAACTCTGGTTCTTTTTAGGGAAGTATTTAGAAATGACAATCTGGGTGTAAAGTAAGTGATTGATACAAAGATGTCATTTACTTCTAGGCCTCTTACCAAACAAAGCCCCCAAATTCATCTGTTTTTACCTACACCTGTTCTAACATGAGTTCTGTAATTCCGGTTCTAGGCCACAGAACTTATTTTAGTCTTTCCCTTTCTATTTGTACTCCCTCAGTGACAGTAGGAAAGTTGTCTTTCATCATCCTTAATATATTTATTTTCCCTGTGAGTAACTAATATCCAGATCAAGTGAGCCTCCTCCTTGACAGAAACCACCAAGTCAAATGCACAGGTTACTTCCTCAGCCCCAGCCCTGCCAAAGATACATCGTTTGAGTGCCCACGACCCCAAATGACCTCAGTCACTTATGATTCCTCCCGCTCCCTCATTGTGCCCGCACAATCAAGCACCAAGGCTGACTATCCTACCTCCTAAACATTTGCTGAATCTGGCCATTTTACCCTATTAGTTCTATCCAATTGTATGACCAGAAAAGCCTTACTGTCACTGCTATGCTGGTCACTGATATATTTAAGAGAGCTAGTGTGTTCTTTCTCCCTGACCCTTTGATATCTTTGGGCTGATGACCAATTATTAGGAATCTAACATGTCCTCCAGACCACGCTTGCTGTCTCCCTAATGATTATTCAGGGAGCCCAAGAATGGGATGTGAGAAGTGAAGCCCTGGTCCTGGCCAGCAAAGCAGGAAGAATGATGCTCAGGAGGCAGAGCTGATCTGAGTAAAGGATGGAGGGAGCAGCAGAAGGTGAGCTGCTGCCTCTATGAGCCCAGTTTCACTGGCTCTTTATCTTCTAACTTCCAGTCCTGATCTCTGAAGAGTAAAGCCTGAAATGCTCAGCTCTTCCCTACTATTCTCGCAGGTAACAAATGGTATTAATTAGATAGTAATTGCTGAGCTTCTATGCAGCTCAGGTTGTTGCCCCACACATTCTAGTAATTTGCACAGGAATCCAGTTGAACCACACTTGACACTTGTTGTTTTGATTATTTCACCTTGTCAACAACCTTGCTGTATCATCTTAGAGTTGATCTAAGAGGCCAGAGGTGGGTAGGGTTGGAAAAGGCATCCTTTTGTTACCGCTATTGACCGGTGACGAGTTCTTGCTTCCCCAATGTTGAAGAATAACACCAAAGAAGCACGCCGAGGCAAGGTCAGAGTAGAAATTAGAAAGTTTATTAAAGGACAGCAGAAAAGACTTCTCCCGGAGGAAGAAGGGGACCCAAGAGGTGGAATCTGTGGAAGTGCGGTTGTTTCCCCTTTTTATAGTTTTGGTGATGGAATGTAGGTTGGAAGGCCCAAGGGGTGGGACACAGGTGGGCCAAAAGGGCAGGAAGGACTTTTGGGATGGGCTTATCACTTCTTTGGGATGGGCTATCTCCAAATCTGTTGGGGGTTGTTCATTAATACTTCTTTGAGGTGGACTTTGGCCTAGGGCCTTTTCGGGACTTCATTAACATTCCATGAATTGTCCTGTGTTTTCCCTGAGTCATTCCCGGCATGGCCTCCATTTTAGATTTCACTCGATATTAGAGCTGATTTACCTAACTACACTGACTACCTAATTTTAAATCTGGCTTCACTTTCTTCTCAATATAAAAGAAATCATTATGTTCTAAAAATGTGTAAAAATAAATAAATAAATAAATAAAGCAAGAATCACCCCTGATATAACATCTCCTTGATATAATTTTTCCAGTTTCTTTTATTATTTTATAAACTAAACTTGATATTATTATAGTATTTACTTTCATACCCTGTTTTTCTTAACATTATAATACTCAAAATCCAGCCTGTACCTCAGAGCAAAGCCTGTCCAAGAAGGGGGTATGATCCTTGTCCTTGGAAAGACCCACAGAGCACTCCTAGGCACATACCCACCCTGCTGAGTTGTTTGTCTGTAAATAACAGGAGAGGTCTGAGGCGCCAGGTATCCCTGACTCAGGCTAGATGGGGACCCATAGCAACCCCTTAGCAGCAACCAATCAGCATGAGACAGGGAAATACCTGGGATGCCAGATGACCCTCCCAGTAGTTTATGGTGGTTGATAACATGTTGGGAAAACATGTAGTTCAGCTTGTACACCCCTCGTGGTTTAAACCACTCAATTCAAACGAATCCCTCTCTTGTACTGACCAATCACCGCTACCAAATTGTTCCTGCAAGTGAATGTGCTAACCATGTTTTAGAGTTGTTGTTTGATTTTCCCGCGGTGTATGATGATTTGCTAAGAGATGCTATGATGTATGCGAAGTCCCTGCCTTCCCCAAAGAGTGTATAAAACTGCTACAAACCCTGGGCTCAGGGCCTCTCAGCGTCACCAGTTGCTGTGCACGGAGGACCAAGCTAGCTCGAAATAAACGCCTCTTTGCTGCTTACATCGATCTTGGTCTCTGGTGGTCTTTGGGGGATCCTGAATTCGAGCATAACAATACATGCATATCTCCATTTCATTTAAAATTCTTTTAAAACATAATTAGTGTTTTTAAAAATTAGATGTTTAATTTAACAAAGTATAATTTTTTTTAAGAAAAGGAAAAAAAGTTTTATTGCTTTGCTAGCAAAGGAGAAACAAGGGACTAGGGGGTCTCCTGTCCCAGAGGTTGTGATTCTGCCCATCAGCAGGAACAGAGTGCTTTTATAGAGGTGATTCAAAAGCTGCATTCCCTGGGTTTGCTGTTGGAGTTGTAATTCACTTGTTAATTTAGGAGATAGTCATTTCTGAGATCTTCTGATATCATCCCCAAAATCTGGATTACTTCATTCCTATGGTGGGTGTGTGCTAGACAAATCTGCCTAAAGTGGGGTATTATAATGTTTCCCCTGAGATTAGGTAGGGGGAGAGATTAGGGAGGAGCAAGGAAAAGAAAGAAACTTGTCCATTTTCTTTTTTTTTTAGGGGGGTGGTGGTACCAGGATTGAACTCAGGGGCACTCAACCACTGAGCCACATCTCCAGCCCTATTTTGTATTTTATTTAAAGACAAGATCTCACTGAGTTGCTTAGTGCCTCAGGTTTTGCTGAGACTGGCTTTGAACTTGCCATCCTTCTTTCTATCTCAGCCTCCTTAGCCACTGGGATTACAGGCACGCACACCACACTGGCAGAAATACATCCAGTTTAAAAATAAATTGTAAACCAAGTGAGGTGACTCATGTCAGTAATCCCAGCAGCTCAGGATGCTGAGGCAGGAGGATTGCAAGTTCAAACCAGTCTCAGCAATTTAGGTCCTAAGCAACTCAACAAGACCCTGTCTCTAAATAAAATGTAAAAAAAAGGCTCAGTGTAAGGGATGTGGCTCAGTGAAAAGCATCCCTGGGTTCAATTTCTGGTACCAAATACTAATATTACTACTACTGTTAATAATAATAATGTTTCAGTGGCAAAGCAGCAAGATCTATAATCAAAGCATAAAATAGACCACTGTTACACTTCCTCACTGTCAATTTCTACATTCCATTTCTATGGAAAACAGCTCCAAAGTGTAAGGTCCTTGCTTTAGCATCTGGATGGCCATCTTACACTTAAGATGCCATTTTAAGAAAGCTTTCACTTTTCTGCCCAAGGGCATTTCTGAGAAAGGCTCACCACTCCCTCATTCCAACCCCACCCTTAACCACAGCATTAAGACCCGCTTGTCTCTAATCCCTGAGCCTGCCCCATTAAAGTCCCAAACCCCAAGCCTGTTTTGCCTCTCTCCATCTATGGAGAGATGTGCCTTTATTTGTCAGCTTTGACAAATAAACTCTTTTATCTCTGCCTGATCTCCATCTTTCATTTCTCACTCACCCATCTTCCTGTTCCTCACTTTCCTTTCACAAACTGCTTCCTGATGAAAGGGGGTGAAGTTGGGGGAAGTAACCCAAAGGCAAGGCATGAATTTTTACATGGAGATTGTTTCCAAGTTTTACTATTATAACTATTGCTGGGATGAAAATGTATGCATATAAATATTTTTCTCCATTGATGATACTTTCTTAGGTTAGACTGCCAGATGTAGAACTCTCTGGCTCAAGTATCTGTACACAGTTAGGCACTTGCAGCATACTGCCAAAGTGTTTTTCAAAAAGCTTGCTGTGGTTTACACTTTCAACAGCTTTCTTACTCCAACAACATTGCATCTTAAAGGACAGGGTAAGAAGTGACAGGATGAAAGGGGGAGGTAAGTGGAAAGGGAGAGAACATTTACTTCTGACTTCTGTCTTTCTACATGAGGATGGGATGGTGCCATTTAGTAGCCATTTTGATGTTCTGCAGGGCTTTTAGCGTTTTTTCTTTCTTTCTTTTTTTTTTTTTTTTTGCATACATCTGGGAAAACAAAAGCTCCTAAATTATAAGATGCTTAGGCACTACTGGCATTCAACTTCATCACTTGGTAGGAAGGCCAAGAAAATTGTATTTCCCAGGCTGGTCACATTGGAAGATTCTCTTTACCTCTTTTCTTCTCACCCTTCCCATCTAATTGTAAGGGGACAAATAGATGTGGGTGGTGGGAACCAGAGATTAAGAGAATAATCCTATGAAATAAGCCCACTGTACTGACTCCTCACATGCTTTCTTTGCCAAAAAGCAATCTACTGCAGCCCTGTCTGGCCTAAGGGAACAGGATATGTGACATTCCTCAACAAACTGAGGCAGGGGGCAGGCGGAAGATCTGCCCATCAGTGTAGAATGATGAGGGTTGAGAAGATGAGAGCTGGTTATCAAAGAAAAGACACTGGGTTGCTAACAGCTAGCCTCTAGGAGAGCACTTCCCAGGGCCAGGAGCTGCTAGTGATTACCCCCTGTGCTACTCTTTCTAGGCACACGTGGGGAGAAGAAAAGAGAAGGTGAGGGGTTCTGGGGGTCTACAGAAGAGCAAGACATACCCATTCCCGTGGACACCCAGCTAGTTCTGGGCCTCACTTCTCTCTAGAGAAGTCTGCTATCTTTTTCTTATATAAAGCTTGCTTTCTGTGCTTGCCTTGGCGTTTCTCAGATGTTAAGTCTCAACACTGGGGAGAGGAGGACCTGATTCTGATTCTCTTAACCTTGTGTTCCCACCAGTATCGTAATCAATCAGCAAATACAGACAATCTGCCTCCTCTCTCCCTACCACCACCTTTCCACCCCTATTAGCTTCTCTCACCTGAATAAATACAAAGACCTCCTGGCAGATCTCCCTCAAGTCCATCCTTCAACCCAAGTAACCTGTCTAATGCACGACTCTAGCATCTCAATCCCAGTTCAAATACCCTCAAGATGCCTCACTGGCTACAGAATAATGGTCAAGCTCTTTCTCCTGAAAACAATGGTGTCTCCATCTACTCCCCATCTGTTAATACTCCTTCCTCTTTTACTTTCTTCTGCCTTGAGTGAGCATTATGCTCCATTAATAGCAAATTACTTATAGTTACTGTCCAAACCCCGTTCTTTTTTTTTGTCCCTAATTTGTGCCTGCCTACTCAGACCTTTCCTCCCTCCTTGATAATGAGTTGGGTAGTAGTTTATTCTCAATATTATTATTCTTTTTCAAAAAATATGAATTGCCCCCCTCCATCCTTACTCAAAAATATAATTTGATCTTCCCTAGGGTAATATCATACTACTCTGCCCCACAGAAATCACGTTTGACCACATGATTTGTTTTGGCCAGTGATATATTGGAAGATGTTATGTTTTTCATTCCAAACAGAAGCTTCAAGGACCAGAATGTGATTGGCTATGCTCTTTCTCTCCCCTGCCCCCATTAAATCAGTAATGTTCTAGAGGCTATTTCCACATGGGTAGTAAAGTGAAACGGTATTGGCAAGCTTCAATGGACAGCAGTGACCATTGCAGGATGAATGGGCCTTCCTTGCTGTAAAGCCATTGAGATTTGGAGTAATTTGTTACTGTAGCATAATGTATCCTATTCTGACTGACATACTGAAAATCTCTTGTCCATCCTTAAGACTAATCATTTTCTCTAGTTAGGTTCTGTAGCAGATACAATAGTTGATGATACAAATAATATCCTGTTTGGGGAGGTTCCCATTGCATGAATTTTGGCAGGGGAAAAGTTTTGCCTCCCACTAAAGAAGCCAAAAGTAACAGATACTTGTTTTCATAGATTCTTCATTGTAAGGGAATAGGCATATGACTATTGGAAACTCCCTACTCAGGGCTTGATGCAAAGCATGGATGGTTTAGTATTGCATTAATTCTACTGCTGGTGGCAGTATCCAGTGTCCAGTAGAGTGACAGCAGTGATAACAGTGGTGAGGAATAAGAGTGAGTGTCCATTAGTGACAAGATAAACAGATTGTTCCAGTGGTAGGATCTGGCTGTCCCCTTAGTTCCTGCTCAGTCTGAACCTTCTTCTCCAGTATTTCCAGTGATTCTTTAATGTACCCAGTCCCTCTATCAATCAGTTTCCATCTTAAATTACCAGGATTGTTTTCTGTTGCCCACAACTAAGAATCCTATTTCTACCAATTCCCAGGGCCTGAAGTAGCCTGGTCTCCACTTGGAGTTACATATTAAAAGCCTAATCCTGCATCTGGAATGTTCTTGTAAGAGTCCTAATCTTTATTTAGTACCTCTGAAGAACATTGAGAGCATTCCATTCATGAGTCATATTCACCCACACTCATTCATCCTCCTCCCTCACTCACCTCCACTGCAAGAAGGTTCCCATGCCTAGAAGTCTGGAGTCTCAAACAACTGCCCCCTCTCTCTGCGCCTAGACCGCCCAACTCTGGGACCTCTTTTCCTCTTACACCCACCCCACCTCTTTGCTATCTTGATCATCTTACTTCATCTGGCTGACCTTTATTCATCTCTCCCTCATTTTCTCAATTCTGTATAACTCTGGGGATCCAGCTGGACAAGACAAAACTCTCTTTATGTGTAGAGGTGGTAAATTTCTTCCCACAAGTTGCATCCAGCCTTTCAACTTTAAGTTGTGGAGTGTTACTGTTTTCTTTATTGAGTTTATTACCAACATATAACAGTGGAGACTTTCACCTAAAGATCCAAAAATCTTCTTTAAAAAAAATTTCAGAAGATCTGGTGACATTGGGATCTTATTTCCCCATGAGAAGATCAACTGGAGATTGACAGCATACATCTTTTTGGAGGTATCACTCCAGTTCTCCATGATCCCTGCCCATTGGTTGTCACTCAAATTATTTTTCTGGCTCCTACAAGCATTTTAATTTGCAGTCTCTGCTCCATAAGATACATGGGAGGATTGGACACATCTGTGAGGTTAAAAAGCATATCCTCTTTAGGAATGGGGAAAGGGTAGATAATGCAACAGGAAGGGTACAAGAAGGGAACAGTGGACATTATAAATCCTGTCCTGCCACATTAGGACAAAGGGAGGAAAGAGTAATGGAAGAAGAAATGCACAGGAGTGAGTAAGGCAGTTTCAGAGAGTAGGGTTAGGGGATGACACACAGGACAAGTGGATTAGACAACTAGCTGAGAAGAAGAAGAAAACTGTAATGTTTACAGTCTTTTGTGAGCTTGCATTTTGGAGGTGCTGGTACTCTCTTCTTCCACCCATCCCTCACTTGTATCCCACTCCCATCTCTGTATCTGAAAGTCATCATTCTTGATCACTCGGCCCCTCCAAGCTCCATAGTAGAAAGAATAGTATTTATGATTTAGAAGCAAACTGTATTTCATTTCACTTTGAATGTAGAAGGGAGAAAGCTTTTGAGATGAATCAAAAAGTAAAATATTTACCTACCAAAGTTTGCTTATATTTTTAATTGTCCTAATTTCCGTGTGCAGTTAGATTTTTTTAAAGTGAGATCAAACAATTGGGCCAAAATTTCTTATGCCAAATTTGTTATTTTCTTGCAAATTTATCATTGATCTCCATTGAGAAAACTTATTAGAGGTTTATATCAATATCTCTGTATTAGATCTCTACATGAAATAGTTTTAATTCTTTAATATTCCATAATTGTAAGTGAAAATAAAATGGCAATTTTTGAGCTTATAGGTAATAAACTGATAGAAATATTTAAGGAGGAGAGGGATTAAATGAAACACTGGATTTTGAAGGAATTCAACCTCAACATGGTTCACACCTCTAGAAAAAAAAGAGAGATATCAATATTCATAGTATTATATCACCTTTACACTTTTTTAGGGACAATCTGAGAGTTGAATTTTGCTTAGAAGGAAAGGAAAGTTGAGAGTGGCAAAATGTTGTGTCTCATTTCTTGTGCGTATACTTAAAAGAAAGAATTTATAAATGGCAGATCTGGGTTACTTTGCAATTCATTTTTAGCTTCTGTTCCCTGTCAACTTTCTTGACATTTTCTTCTCCTTTTTGTAGTATTTGGTAATTTTGTATAGGATAGGCATGGACAGCAGAATGTTTCACAAACTGTTTCCTTCAGGTAAAATGATATAATCAGTTTGAAGAATAATTGGGAATATCTACACAATTTGACATTGCATGTATCATGTGATCTGTAGGTATATATCCTAGAGAAACTCTTGCATGTGTGCACAAGACATATATAAGACTGTACTTGCTTTAGTGTTGTTTATAGTTTCAGTAGAATGAATAAATAAATTGTGTTCTATTCATTGAATAGAATGACCAAACAGTAATGAAAGGAAATTAAAACTTCACTAGACTCATTCATACCCACTGTCCCAGCCTCCCCAGCAGAGAATCTACTTTCAGCACCTGCTGTGCCACCACCTGATCTTGGCCACCATCATCTCCCTCCTGAACAAAGCAATAACCCCTTAATTCGCCCTTTCACTTACACCTTTTGCTTTTCTCAATCCATCCTCCACACAACAGCAAAGCTCATTTTTCCAACTGTAAATTGGATCCTGGCACTCAAGTACTTAAAAATCTTCAATAGCTTCCCATTCCCCATAGAATAAATCCAAACTCCTTACTTAGCCTCTAAGACCCTGAATAATCTGGTCCCCACCTAAGTCCCTACCACACCACCTGTTATTCTTGCCCTTCCTTAATAATATAACTAATACTTGTTCTTCTCTCTCAGTTTTCAGAATTCTCTTTGATTTCCCAACTCATGGCTTTGACATCTATTCTTCTGAAATGTACCAACCTTCTTCTTTCTTATCTTTCACATTCCAGCTTAAACAGATCTTCCCAATCTCTCTATCTAGAGTAACCTTCCTTTCTACCTGTCTCTACATTCCCTTTTTTAATTTTCTTCACAGCAATTTTCACTATTCACAACTATAATGTGTTGGTTCACTTATTTTTTAAGGCTGCTTTTCCCATGAGAATGAAACTATAGAACTATATGACATTTACTAATGTAGTCCCAGCATCCAACACAAACCCTGAAATGTTGTAGCTGCTCAACAAATACATGCAACAAATGAATGCACTTAAATGTACTTAGAAAACTACTTGAGCAGGGCATGATAGTGTACACCTGTAATCCACGTGACTAGGAAGGCTGAGGCAGGAGCATCACAAGTTCAAGGCCTGCCTTAGCAAATTAGCAAGGCCCTAAGCAACTTAAGGAGAACCTGTCTCAATTTTTTTTTTAATAAGTAAATATAAAGGGCTAGGTATGTAGCTCAGTGGTAAAGTGTTCCTGGATTCAATCCCCCAGGACCAAAAAGAAAAAGGGGGCGAGGGGAAGAAAGGAAAGAAGAAAGAAAAAAGAAAATTACTTGAATATTTCCTCTCCTTCTGATTTTCAGAAACCAATGCTTTTATCTAATTGTGATTATTTTGATTACAAGTAATGAAAGCCCAGTAAACATAAATTAAAAATATATTTTATTATGCAGAAACAAGGCCCCCTCAAGAAGTTGAAAGGCAAAGATATTGATTTTCTTAGGAAGGAACTCAAAGCAGGAACTCAGAGATTTTATCTCCCTTAAGAGCTAACAAGTCAGCCTGTTCTAGAGTCATAGATTCTGGGAGAAGTCATAAGATTCCTAAATTATCACTTGTAGGAATATTAGTAGCTAGTGTTATCAGCATTTTCATGATTTCCAAGCTCCAATTCCCATAGGATGGCATGAAGAGAGCTAGGTAAGTCTTATATACCCACAGTGCTGTGCCATAGGTGA
Source organism: Urocitellus parryii (assembly GCF_045843805.1). Taxonomy (NCBI): domain Eukaryota; kingdom Metazoa; phylum Chordata; class Mammalia; order Rodentia; family Sciuridae; genus Urocitellus; species Urocitellus parryii. The sequence goes on along the minus strand of NC_135540.1, from coordinate 107,500,295 downwards.
GAAACCCCAAGCTTAGGGAGTCCAAATATTTTAGAAAAGTCTATAAGCACACTTGACCTTTGCCCCTGAGAAAGACCTTACTTTTATCTTCATATTGAATAGCAAACAAACCAGTGAGAGATGTTATTTCAAGACTGTTTGTCATATAAACATCGAAATAATCCAAAACAAGATAATCCAAAACAAGAGCAGTTAATACCTTGCTCACAAACACAAGAGTTCTGTGGAGAAACATCACCCAACAAACAGGCATGAAGGAAGAGGAAGAGCTAAGCAGATCAGACTGTAGACTCCCACCACAGGCCCATCTTGGGAGCTGTGGTGCCTTCTAGAATGGCTGAGGCAATATGTTTAGTACTTTTTACAAATGAATTCAGGAAATATTTGCTCATTTGTATCTTATTAAATCTTTGCTGTTTGAGCTGCTTTTCTTGAGAAAAACATTGATATCTCTTTCTAAAAGGTGATTTTGAAAATACTATTGATATTTTTTTCCCACAAAAGTCAGTAGGGAGAACAATTTAAATTCTTGGCAATGATGAATTTTAAATAATTGTTTAAAAATAGCTTGTCATTTTTTTTTATTTTTGGTTTCTGTTTTCTAAGGAGTATATGTGGCAGAGAGGCAAGTGAGGGTCTTGCTTGGTATTTTAACTGCTCAGGGGAATTTGAAGTAATCTGATTCTGCGTGATAAAATAAAACTTGGAACACTTCTGATTACTTTTAAAAAGCTCCAAGGCAACCCAAAGGGGATTAAATGCACTGGTAAGTCTCCCATGACTATTTCAGCTATTTTTATCACATCTGTACATGAATTTGAAATTCTGGTTTGCCAGAATTCTGGGGATGATAAAGTCATATACTTAGGAGATGAATCAATAGTCAAAGCTTACTGCTACCAGAGTAAACTTACTCTATAATTTCTCTCTGACTTATTGTAGAATAGTAGTTTGTAAATAAATAAATTATTTATCATTTCTTCACTCACATTTGTCTTAGGTGGTAAAACCATAGATATTGGTCTTGAATTAATTTATTTTACTTTATAGAGTTTAGCAGGTAAACTCTAGTTTATATACCTGCTCAATTAAGAGTCTGACTCCCAAATCAATGACAGCATGAGGATTTTCAATATCCATGGAGGATGAGTGTTTAGAAGTTTAGTTTCCTCTAAGTCATTGTTAATATTTTTTCTTTCTGTCCCTGAAATTTAAAAAAAAAAATCATTCCTGTTTTTTCTCGTTTTGCCCATTTATAACCCAACAGAAAATCAAAACTATCTTAGCTATATTTAGCAATTCAGTTAATGTGTGATATCGTATCTAAATAGAACAAATTCCATGTTTTCACATGTGAGAAAATATGTTCAACAAATAATGGAAACTACATGCAAAACACTAATTTATTTTATGAGAAAAGTAAAATAACAACTTCATATTCATATTCTTTAACATACTCATTTGTAATATGAAATGCCATCAACCTCTCATCATTATTTCAGAATTTAGCTACTATTTAAATAAGTAAATTTTAGTATGGTGCTATTTAAAGTATAGAACTATACATTAATGGTGCATGATGGAATTAAAACAGAAATTGAGACTAGGCATTTAGCTACTTACTGCAATCTGACAAAGTACTTTTCTGTCTATTAAATCTATTAATGAAACATTTAATAGGATGGGGACATAGTTCAGTGGTACAACACTTGCCTAGCATTTATGAGGTCCTAGGTTTGAGACCCAGCACAGCAAAGCAAACAAAAAAACACTTAGTTTCCATTTTGTATACCTTTTAAATTTTTTTCTAGGAATTCATTTTTTGGTACATTTTACAAAAATATCATTCACCTATAGATTGGAAATAAAAATTTTAAAAACTAGTCCTTACTATAAATATTTTTAGAAGCCTTGATTTATTATAAAGTCATCAATTAGAATAGTTATATATGGTGATGATGATGATGATGATGATAATGATGGTGATGTTACTGAGCATCATAGATAGCCCTATCATAGGATTCTAGGCTGTTTATTAGATATGCTAGATTTATTAACTATCATGTATTTTTTGAGAAAAATATTTGAGGTACTTGATGAAGTTGATGTGTTAACCATTGCCTCTCTTCCTATATCCCCTCTGGGAAATATTACAGGACTCTGCACACTGCTGACCCTGTCCTCAGCTTATGGAATCTTGGTAGACTAATATTAGTCAATCTAATAATACATGAGTCTAATATTATGTCACTCATGAATCTGGACTTGGGACATTGAGTGACTGAGTGATTAGGTCAGAGTAGACACATAAATGGACATGCCAACAGTTGTTACAACACCAAACCAAAAGCCACATGCAAGATGATATTGGGATGAGAACATACAATCATGAATAAGCAGAAGTTCTGACAGTAGAATAAGGGAGATGGAGCAAATGGCAAACATGCAAAAAGCAGAGAAGGTTCTGTCAAAATATTAACAGGGTCCTGTTACCATAGGTGAAGAATTCTACTTTTCTTATCTCAGTGTAAAAGTGGGTCCTTCCAACTGCCTCAGCATCTATGGAATTGTCCCTTCCTCTCTGTGATAACCTCTCCCACTGCCCTCCCCTTCACTCACACAGACCTTATTTTTCCTTGAGAGCAGGTGCATTATGTCTCTAGGGCTTTCTATTGGCTCTTCTGCTTGGTGTGCTCTCCCCCCCCCCACCTTTCTGCAGAGCTTGCAGTCTGCCTCCTTCACCTTTTGCTCAATGGAGGCTGGGGGTGACACTCGGTGGTAGAGTGTCACCCTGCCCCACCACACTCACTATCCCCTGTCCTGGAATTATTTTTCTCCATAGCACTATTTCTGTGTCCTTCACTCCATTTCTCCCCCAGCCTGGCCCTTTGGTTACCATTTTTTACAATTTTTAAATTTCTTCTTCTATTGTTTCTTTTTACAAATATAATTGTGGATATATATAAATATAGATTCTTTCCTTCTTTGTCTACTAAAGGTAGAGTACTGTAAGTACCATTCTGAACCAGTTAATCTGAAGATATGTGGAAATCTTTCTCTCCTTTTTATTGAGGTATAGTCATCCCTTGTATGAGTATGTCATAATTTTTTCAACCAGTATTTCCATACTGACAACATTTGGGCGGCTATTAGTCTTTTACCATTACAAATAATAAACAATAAATAAAAATAGCTTTGTTTATAGAGCCTTTCTATTTTTGCCAGTTTTCTTCCGGAATAGATTCTTAGAAGTGAGACTTATGGAAACCCTCTTTTTAAATTGAGACTATTCAAGAGGTTTTCTGTTTATTATAACCAAGTTGTGAGTATGATAGGTACCCATCACTGTATACCCATCACATAACACACTTCTGGTAAAACTCTTATTACAGGCAGAGGTGGACAAAAAGGAGTTGTATTTTTCTTGTTCACATCACTCCTGTGGCAGTTTTCACATGTTGCTTTTTATGTATGGTAATCTGTGTATTCCTCATCACCTTAAATAGACAATAAACTGCTGCAGATTAAGAAGCACATTCTTATAACCTTTATTATCTTGGGTCTCTGAGAGTGTATGTACCTTGAACTAGTAATGGATGATTAAATGACTAAAAACAACAGGTTAATCCTGCACATGACAATGTCTGGCAAAATATATCCATTTAGATCCATGACTCATGTAATACATGAGACTAAATCCCAGGTGGACTCAAGAGTCAGAAGTAAAACGTGTAAAAAAAAAATTAAAGGAAATTATAAGGAAAAGAGAAGTGACGTTTATTATTTGGAAGTCAGTGAAAGGATTATCTGAAACGTGTGACTCTACTTTTTCTTTTTTATTTGTTCTTATTAGTTATATATGATAGTAGAATGTGTTGATATATTATGCATATATGAAGTATAACTTCTCATCCTTCTGATTATACATGACATAGAATTATATTGGTTGTGTTATCATATATACACATAGAATAGTAATGTTCAATTCATTCTACTGTCTTTCCTATTCCCATTGCCTCTCCCTTCTCTTCATTCCCTTTTGTCTAATCCAAGAACATCTATTCTTCTCTAATTCCCACCTTATTGTGAATTAGCATTCACATATCAGAGAAAACATTCGGCTTTTGATTTGGGGTGATTGGCTTATTTCACTTAGCATGATATTTCCAGTTCCATTCATTTACTGGCAATGTCCATAATTTTCTTCTATTTTATGGCTGAGTAATATTCCACTGTGTATATGTACCACATTTTCTGTAACCACTCATCTGTTGAAGGGCACCTCTGTTAGTTCCATAGTTTGGTTATTGTGAATTCACTTGCTATAAACATCAATGTGGCTGTGTCACAGTAGCATGCTGATTTTAAGTCCTCTGGGTATAAACCAAGGAGTGAGATAACTGGATCAAATGGTGATTCCATTCAGAGTTTTCTGAGGAATCTCTATACTGCTTTCCATAGTGGTTGCACCAATTTGCAGTCCCACCAGCAATGTATGAATGTACCTTTTCCCCCATGTTGAGAGCCACAGCCAAAGTGGCCTCAGCAAACTTCCAGCTGATTGGCTCCTCTGTGGTGATGCTCATTGGGCTGTTTCCCCGCCCTTTCAGATCACAGAGCTGCTCATTGGGGGACTCTTTTGGCTCCGCCCACATGACCCAGCCAATCGGCCTCAAGAGTGAGAAGAGTGGGGGTTGAGACACTCGCTGGAAGAGCCAGTGGTGGCAGTTGGGCTCTGAGGGAATTCCTGAAGAGCTCCCCTGGTGGGGTGTGTGCTTTCTAAAAGTAAAGTTTGTTCCTGCTTGATAAGTGGCTCCTGAATTGTGCCCAGCCAGACTGCGGCACCCCCACATCCCCACCAACATTTATTGTTGCTGGTATTCTTGGTAATTGGCATTCTGACTGGAGTGAGATGAAATCTCAGTGTAGTTTTTTTTAAAACCTTTATTTTATTTATTGTTTTATGTAGTGCTGAGGATCGAACCCAGGGCCTGAACATGCTAGGCAAATACTCTACCACAGAGTCACTTAGCCACTACCCCAGCCCCTCAGTGTAGTTTTAATTTGCAATTCTCTAATTGCTAGAGATGGTGAACATTTTTACATGTATTTATTAACCGATTTTTTTTTTTGTGAAATGTCTGTTCAGTTCCTTAGCCTATTTATTTGGTTTTTTGGTGCTAAGTTTTTTGACAAAACTCAACTCAAAGTGGATCAAAGACTTAGGCATTAGAACAGAGACCCTGAGCCTAACAGGAGAAAAAGTAGGACCAAATCTTCATCATGTCAGCTTAAGAACTGACTTCCTTAACAAGTCTCCTACACCTCAAATAGAGCATTAGTCTATAGGCTAGATAAAGAACTCAAGAAACATGTGACATTAAACTAGACTAACCCAATAAAAATGAGCCAGGACCCCTCTAACATATCATTTTGGATCTTCTCAAATAACTCCTGCCCATATTTTTCTCAGGGTATCAATCCTGGCAGGTAGCACATAAAGGAACAATGAAAAGTTCTTTCTCAAATCTAAGGTTCCAGAATTAAGTCTACTGCTACAACCATGTAGATCTGGCAACTCCATTGTTGTGCTCAGGAAGGATACCAATTTCTGTATGGAAATGGTGGCCTCTGTAGCCTTTTCACTGAGGAGCTGTTTGGAGGAGCTGTTTCTGTGTGTTCACATTCCTTGCCTGAACTCTGACAGGCTACACCTACTCATGGAGGGGATCTTGTGCAACATTATGATATAGCTCTGAATGTGTCTCTTTTAATCTCCCTGTTGGAGAGGTTGGGTGAGTTTTTCACCTTCTCCCATGTAGCCTGCAATACCATCTTTGAAAGCAATATATACTTCCCAGTTATCCTATGTTATACATACCCTCTCCCTGCCAGGACGATCACACTTAACACCATGATCTGTTCTGCTGCCAATGCACAGCAATATTTTGGTGGTTTCCTCGAGAGTTGTCTACAAATGATATCATATCAAGATTTGGGTCCAATATTCAAGAGATCAGAGGATGCTTAAGAAGAACTACTGATAGGTGCATTTGACTCAGGGCTGACTAAATACCTGGCCACACCTTCTAATAAACTGATCTGGGCTGCCAAAACAGGCTGTAGAAAAAGCTCGAAAAATTTGGGAGTATTGTAGTATCGGGAAAGAAGAAACAAGTCCACCAATAATGCCAGTAGACAACCATGCCAACAGAGCAGATAGGTGCCCCATCTGAGGTAAACCATACACGCTGATAACAGGGGAAACACCTGTGCCAAGCCCTACTATTCACATCTTCCCTGTATTGCCTGACACCTTACCCTCATTTCTCGAGAGTAGAGTGCAGATGTGAGATGAAGGCTATCTGATTTCCAGAAACTAGATGGAGATGGAATCTATTTATACAATGGTGGACTGGTGGACTGTTGTATATCAGAGAGTTTAGCAGATTGGGCTCTAGTCCAGCATGTCAGGTTACCAATTTATCCCAAAGCTAGAAATACCCTGCCAGGCAACAGCATCCCTGACTCTTTAAGTATAATCATCCTTCCCACATGCTCTACTACAAAATAGCATAGAATTGTCTGAAACCACTTTGTTTTGGCATTCACCAAGAATTCCCCTCTCGTCCAGTATTGAACCTAATGCTCCTTGCACTCATGTTTCCCTGGCACTATATATTTAAAAATATTCTCCTCCCTGCCCATGTACTGAGAATTGAACCAAGGGTGACACTATCACTGATCTACATCCCTAGTCCTTTTTGAGACAGGATCTCACTAAATTTTCCAGGCTAGACTTAGACTTGAGATCTTCCTGCCTCAGCCTCCCAAGTCACTGGGATTGCAAGCTTCTGCCACCACACCTGGCTATACTTTGGCTATTTCTAGTATTTCTTATTTCAGGACCTGTTCAAATTTTCATTATCTGGTATATAGGCCTAGGACTCTTGCCACTAAATTCTGACTCTTGAATCTTCTTGCCTTGTTGATTGTGATAATACTACTGCCTCAGGTAAGAAACTTCTCCCTCCAACTTCTGCCCAGTAAAATCTACACAAGCTAATTCACCAGCCTTTAGAATAAGAAACTCAGATAACAAAATTTCATTTTAACAAATTGCTAACATATGGGTCTTCTGGTCTTCCACCTCTCAAGCATCTGGATAACTGTCCAAGTTAATGGCCTTTTAGAAAGTCTTTTGAGCAAGAGATAGAATAATTGCTTTACTATCTAAGGACATGTTTGTTTCATTGTGTTGGGTCCAAGAGTGCTGAGATTCCAAATCTATAAAACTTGCTCTTAGAGCAAGAAGATTGGGTTGTTGGGTATCTCAAAGTCAATAACTCAAGCTCTCAACATTGTTCCCCAATTCCACCCCAGATGGTAGCTAATTGAGATATCAATACTCTTTTAAGTAAAATAATGAAAAAATCATTATGGGTATGGGCCATTGGGCACTGTGAGTATAGATTCTGGAGTCACACCAGCTGGGTTCAAATCCAGCTCTATCACTTCCTGCTATGAAGTTTTGGGAAATTATTTAAATTCTCTATGTATCAGTTTCTTCATTTGTAAAATGGACATGATGGTTGTAATAGCAGCTACCTCAAATGGCTATCTTGAATTTTAAATGAATTATTAGATGGCATAAAAGTGACCAATACTTGTCAGCTACTATTATTATTAGGAAATCTAGAGATACCTGGATTTTGCAGAATTAAATATTCAGGGCACATATAAATTAGCCTAAATAGGGAGGTTGAGGAACACGAAGTAACTTTGTATAGGGTCAGGGATTTAGCTCAATGGTAACTCTTGTGCTTGTCTAGCATGCACAAGGCCCTGGATTCAATCCCCAACACTGCTTCTCCCATCCCACATGCATACATGCAAATTAACTTCTATACAATCTTGGCCAAATTGAATAGTTAATGATGTCCTTCAGTCTGAGGAATAATCTAAGAGAAATGGAATTATCCATAATTTCCTAGATAGAAATTACATAAGTACCTCAAAGTAGCTTGCTTTACTAAAAGCCTCTATTCATAATCGATTGCATACTCTATCGCATCTCTAAGTTAATGCTCAGAATAGTATATTTTAAATCCTAGATCAGATTACTGGGATTTATTTTACTGAATGGAAGATTTGGATTATTCCTAACAAGTTTTCTCTCATCTTTGATAGTTTCTCTAGAATATGAAGCACATTCAGAAGTGCTTCATACTTCATTTTCCAACTGAAATAATAGTAAATGCTATTTAACAACCTTATCTTTCCATCTGCTACAAGAAGAAGAAGGAGGAGGAGGAGAAGAAGAGGAAATAAAGTATTGTTTCATTTTGGACTAGGACAGTAGCCTCCTCCTTAGGAGGAGAACTACTAGAACCAATTCACCTCTGCTCAAGAACATGAATTTCTATTCAAGAACCCATTCACCTCTGCTCTGAACATGAATTTCCCACCCCTACAATGATATAATACATGCCCCCAGAGGACCCTCCCACCTCTGCCACTAAGGTAGTGGTACCTGCCATTTAAGTCACTGTTAAGGCATCCAATGAATGTAAGAACTGATCACTGCTAAATGGAAAAAATATAGATCCAAATTTTGAGCCTCCTTCTTTTTGCCCCCAAGATTTCAACTCAGAATTTCTTATATATCTGACCTTTAAAGTTCCCTGGGATTCCTTCCTAATGTTGCATTATGCCAAAACAATGAATAAGAGGCTCCTTGACAAGCCAGAGAGAGGCATATGTGGGGAAAGAATGCTTCTGAGGAATAAATGAGAGAAAACAAGGAGAAAATGTCTGACCACATGTGTGCCCATGAAGATACAATGGATGGATGGGATAGTAAAGCTTTGCCAAAGAATTTGAGGGTTTGTTAAGCAAGTGCAAATATTCTGAAAGGACCAAACAATTTCTAAACTATTTTTGGGTATGAGCTTACACATACATGCACAGGATTTTGGCACTGTTAAATGCCTTAAGTCATTGAGTAGTAGTTTTTCATTCTAAATACTTTTAGTGGTTTGTGATATTTTCTACTTTGTCAGGAGTTTCACTAGGAGCTAACATGCTGTTAAGGTCTGTAAATAAGTCAAAAATAACACCTGGTATTTTGCCAGAGAAATGTTAGAGTTCGTAAACAAGTCTGGATGGTGCCTGGCAAAATGTCAGAGGGAGTGGTTTGAGAAGTAACAAAAGTGAGCCATTAAGTGTGGAGATTCCTTATTGGTTGATTGATGTATCTAGTTTATGCTAATTAAGATAAGCTGTGCAAAATGTATAAATAGCTCTGTTGCCCTACAATAAATGGCTCCCATTCCTACTGTATCAACGTGCACAAGTTATTCGTCACCCCCCCGGCTATTTTGCTGCAGCCGGACTGCGGCAGATGGTGGCCCGTTACGGGGAGCCCCGGGACACTCAGGGGTAAGTGACGAAAAAAAGCTGCCCGTCCATAGATAGGATGGGAGCAATCCGCTCATCCCTAGGCAGATAGGGCGAGAAAGGAAAGAGAGAGGAAAAATGGCCATTTCGAGAAAATGGAAAAGATTGATACAGTATGTTTGTGTCTTGTTTTGTCTAAGTGTATTGTATTGTCTTTGCAATGAAAATATGGAAGGGGTGAGAAGTAAATTACTAAGGGAAGAAGACACCCCAATGAAACCAAGAATAGTTAGGGCATGTGTTGATAAAAGCCCAGGAACTCTAGTCAGAAAGAAAAAGAAAAAGAAAGTTCAGAAAAAAAAGGATTATCAGAAAAAAAGTTGCAGCAAAAGGCTATTACTAAATACTTTTCGTTACCGGAGGGTGCGTGAATCTGTGCAGCGGCTGCCATGTGCGAAAGCGGGTCATGGTGCAGCAAGTACCTTCCAAGCAGCGGCGGCAGCCGGCTCTTCCACTGCCGGGAGCCCAAATCTAGACCTGACCTGGAGGCACAGTCTCCCAGGCTCTTGCTCCCTGTGCCCGAAGCAGTTTGAGTCCGGACACTCCCCAGGGCCATCCGGGGATGCCTGGGACACTACAGCCGGCAGAAGACGCGATGTTTGGTCATTTTCAATGCCAATAACTAAGCTACAATGGTTCTCCCACACCTGGAAGCTAATGAGTAATGAGCACTATTAAGGCTTATTTCAAATGTAACAAAACCTTGAGATAATGTACTAAATTGTTCAGAAGGTTGTTTTCTTAGTGGAATGCTACAGGATTTTCTTTAGCCAGCGTTGCAGAGTTCCTGCCTTCGTCCCAGTGCCAGTGAAAACGAACGTGGAAGAATTTCCAGCGTTGCTGAAAACTGGAGGAGATTTCAGCTGAGAACCGGACAAGACTTCGGATCAAGCTAGCTGCCTGCAGAACTTACCTGGACTGTGATTTAAGCTAGCTGCCTGCAGAACTTACCTGGACTGTGATTTAAGCTAGCTGCCTGCAGAACTTACCTGGACTGTGATTTAAGCTAGCTGCCTGCAGAACTTACCTGGACTGTGATTTACCTGGACTGTGAGTTCTTCTATTGAGATACTGCTTTACCTGGACTGAGACAACAAACTGTAATCTACAACAAATTGTAACTCAATATCTTTGCAAATGGTGTCATTGCTGGTATAATTTTTCCAAGGGCTTCTTGCATGGAGCCATCAAGTGGCTTGGTATTGTTACATTTTGTATCCTCACTTTCTGTTTGTAGCAGGTTATTTATGGTGTTTCTGTAAAAACCACTATGGTCTTTATTTAAATTAAACAAAAGGGGGAATTGTTAAGGTCTGTAAATAAGTCAAAAATAACACCTGGTATTTTGCCAGAGAAATGTTAGAGTTCGTAAACAAGTCTGGATGGTGCCTGGCAAAATGTCAGAGGGAGTGGTTTGAGAAGTAACAAAAGTGAGCCATTAAGTGTGGAGATTCCTTATTGGTTGATTGATGTATCTAGTTTATGCTAATTAAGATAAGCTGTGCAAAATGTATAAATAGCTCTGTTGCCCTACAATAAATGGCTCCCATTCCTACTGTATCAACGTGCACAAGTTATTCGTCACCCCCCCCCCCGGCTATTTTGCTGCAGCCGGACTGCGGCACATGCAAGCAGGAGCAAGTTATGAGAAAAGGTCACACCTACTTAGAAAAGAAAAAACTCCTCCATTCAGCAACAAAATAAGCTTATTGTAGAAGACACCTGAAAAGCTAGTTGGGATCACTGTGATGCATACTTCAGATAAGTACTAGTTCTACTTCTTCCATCTACTTAAGAATGATTTTTTTAAACATGTGCTAACATGTATGAGTCACTGGAGAAGAGAGTGTTGCAATTAATCTGAAAAAGGAAGATTCTTGCAAGATTTTTAATAGAAAATATTCTTTTTTTTAAAGAGAGAGAGAATTTTTAAATATTTATTGTTTAGTTTTCGGCAGACGAAACATCTTTATTTGTATGTGGTGCTGAGGATCGAACCCAGCACCATGCGCATGCCAAGCGAGCTACCGCTTGAGCCACATCCCCAGCCCCAGAAAATATTCTTATCTCCATATCTCTCAGTGAGAACATAAGACTACTTCAGCAATTCTTCAGGGCTGTTGGCACTCAGGACATTGAGCATGACCTTGTTTGTCTAGTGACATATGCAGCATGGTATGTTGCTCTTTTGGAAGAAGAAAATATAACTTTAAAAGCCAACCATTCAAAGTGATTAGGAATTTCTACTTTAATGATTTGAGACATAACCATCACATTTATCTGAAATACTATCTTAGGAGGCGTAACTTGACCTAAATCCATTCATTTGGCAAACATTTATTGGGCACCTCCTATTTACTAAGCAGTGGGAATGAAACAGTGAACCTTGTTCTCATGAAGTTCACATTCTACTAGGATGCAGAAAGAAAGAAGTGTCTGAAGAAAAATGATGCAGGATAAGAGGATGGACAATGATAGTGATGATATTTTTTGAGAACAGTAATATACAGGATAGTGAACCTAGGTGACATATGAGCAGACATGAGCGAAGTGAGGGAACCAGTCATGTGACAACAATAGATTCTGGATAAATGGATCATCAAACACAAATTTCTGAAACTAGAAACATGCTTAACTTGAAGAAGATCAAGGTCAGTGTGACTAGAATAGAGGGATAGTCAATGAGAGACTTGCAGAAGTTACTATGTATCTAGAGTCTTGTAGGCCAAGGAACAGATTTGAATTTGAAGTATGTTGGGAAACAACTTTTGGGAAAGTTTCTGAGCAGGGAAATGACCTGAAGTGATTTATGATAAGGATCAAATGTTTCTATGTTCACAACAAACTAAGCATCAGAGTGGAATGTTGAGTAAACTATTCTTTTCCAGGAATTATTTAAAAGGTTTTCTATAGAAACTGGCTAGTTGGAATCTATTTTACAAACCATTAAATACAAGTAAAAGCTGCTATATGTGAAGTAGTCTTGATGTTTAACTCTGGCAATAACTTCAGATATGTCAGAAATATCAATGACATTTGAGTAATAGTTTTTTGAGTAATAGTTGGATGTGTATATATAGAATAAATATATTACTTCACAATTATTGTATGCTAGCAAACAAAGGCATCCTTTGACTGGGTTTGCACAGCTAGGAACTTATGTATGGTTACAGTGCAAACTTTTCATATACCCAATACACTTTTTTTTTTTTTTTTTGCTATGAATAAACATCATCTGGTTCTTGGCCTGCTGGAACTTAACATTCTACTGACTTTCAACAAACCATTTACTGAATGTCCACTGTGTCAGACATGGTACTAGACATGGCGAGAAAAAAATGAAAGGTTCCTTTTAACCAGATGCAATCAGAAACAAACGAGAGATTTTTATTTTTAAAAAAGTGCAAACATTTATAGAAAACTATTGACCAGGTAGTGCCTAAGTAAGCAAAATAACTAGTTCTTTGTTGCATTATTAGGAAGAGGTTTCCTGGATGGATGAGCATAAGTTTTAAGAAAATGAATTAGATTTTGGAAAATAGAATATTCTAGACAAGTAAAACAGCGCAGAAAGGTGTATAAGAGTCCTGTCATATGATTCCACACCCAGGTGTAATAGGCCTGGATCGTTAGCGAAGGGTGGAGGAGGCAATTGGAGGAGAGCTGCAAAAACAAGCCAAGTAGTTCACTATTGACATTTGAGGAGCAGCGAACGTAATGGAAACAAAGCGTTTTTGTTTGGTTTTGCTGCCACCAGTATGTACTACAAACGGGTACTACCGAGACAGATTTTTTTACATTCATATGTCACCATGTTTCTTACGTACTTTCAATACATAACTTTTAAAACCGTTTAGGACACATTCTGGAAGTTTTTCAGGAGAAAACTGTCCAAAGAGCAGAAATGTGCATCAATTGGGGTTCAAAGGCGAGGAGAAAAGCGGCTTTCCATTCCCCGCTTCCGTGCCAGTGTGTTGTAAACTTTTACGAAAAACGGTTTTAACAGACGATATAATGCCTTTAAAAGTGCTTATCACAGTGTCTGGCCCATAGTATGCACTCAGCAAATTACGGTTATTATTTGGACCTCAGACCTCTCTTGTCCATTTGGGATTCAGGTTTCTGGTCTTCAGGGGGAAGAGCGGGACGCAGATGGTGTCCGGGGCTCCTGCCAACCTTGACAATCTCCGATTTCAAGTAGACACCAACTAAACATCTGCAGGACAAAGTAAATTCTCTCCACAGGGTGGGGCTGGGCACCCATCCAAGGACCCAAGTCGGGGCAGGACGGGCCCCCGAGTCCCACAAACCGTTTTGGTGGGTGAAAATACACTGCACATCCCTCTGCTAAGACCAACAGGCGGGCTGAGAGAGCGGGTCTCCGACCCTCCGGGGACCAGCTCCCCTCCTCAGCTCCGGGCGGGGCTGGACGCACGACCGGCTCTCCAGAGCCCTCCGGGCCGGGTCCCACCTTCGCCGACGCTCCTGCCACGCCCCTTCCGGGCGAAGCACCGCCCCTCTTGCCCATGGTCGTCTCGCCGGCCCCGCCCACGACCCCTCCCCGCCGCGAGCTCGGCGCCTGGTCCTTTCAGCGCCAGCCGGCGGACACGTCCACCGCCGACGCTCTGAGGTCACCGACAGAGCCGGACTGCGGGGGGCGGAGGGACGGAGGGAAGATGGCGGCAGAGGCCGGATATTGGCGCCGCCTCCCCCAATCCCGGAGCCGGCGCAGATGAGGCGGCTCGGCTGGGGCCAGCGGCGCTTCGGAACCCGAGCTGGGGGGACCCTGGTGGTGGGGCCTGTCCCTGCTCTATGCCGGCGCCTCGGCTAGAGTGAGCGGCGGCAGCGGCGGCGACACCTCTTTCCTCCGGCCGGTTCCCGGTGGCTGTGAGTCCGAGCGGGTGGCCGGCGGCGGGGTCGGGATGGAGGACGTTAACTCCAACGTGAACGCGGACCAGGAGGTGCGGAAGCTGCAGGAGCTGGTGAAGAAGCTGGAGAAGCAGAACGAGCAGCTGAGGAGCCGCTCGGGGGCCGTGCAGGGCGCAGGCCCCCTTGGGCCCGGCAGCCCGGTTCGGGCCGGCGTGTCCACTCCCTCCTCTGGCTCGGCGTCCCCTCGGGGCTTCCCTTTGGGCCTCAGCGCAAAGTCGGGCAGCGGGGCCGGATCGGGCCCGAGACGGACGAGTAGTGAGGAGCTGCGGGACGCGACCTCCTTGCTGGCATCTGGCGAGGGCGGCTTGCTGGACGAGGTGGAGCCGCTGCGGCCCGACGAACTGGAGCGCCTGTCAGGCTGGGAGGAGGAGGAGGAGAGCTGGTGAGCGCGGGGCTCCGGCCGGGGCTGGGCGGGGACCGGCCGTAGGCGGAGGAGCGTCCTGCTAGGGTCCCTCCGGTAGGACGCCGCGCTTTGTGTAGCAGGGTCCGTTCTCTGCAGGAGACTAGTGGTTTTCTTGCTTTGGCTACTGGAAGGTCAGCTAGGGTTGGGGATTCGAGGTGTGCGCAAGGAAAGAGGCATGCAGCCAGCTCTTCTCTGGGTGGTGAACCCTCTGGGGTTGCTGGACTCAGGTGGGGTCTATGGGTTGGCTCACCTTGAGTAGGTCTGCGCGCTTGGAGGAGTCGGAGAAGGGAAGCTGCTACCACGGAAGGAATTCTGCTTTGTGTGAATATACCAGCTTTCGGATGGTGGCCTGGGCATTTGAGATGTCAGGGAGGGGTCTGCTTATTGAGGTATCACAATATGGGGTGGGGGGAGGGCTCACCAGAGTCGTCTTCTGTGTCAGTGTAGTGGTCAGTGTTCTGGGCCAGTGAGGTGGGTGAAATGGGCATATTTCTGGTGGAGATGGGGAAGCCATGTGAATCAGCACTGCCCTTTGGGCAGTGGGGTAAAGCTTGCTTTGTGTGAAGAGGGTAGAGGATTGTGATGCTTTGTGTGAAGAGTCAAGGGTAGAACAAGAGCAACTGGCTCTTAAATTTTAAAGAATTGGATCTGTCATTTGTTTGAGTTGTGGAGCGACAGTTATCAAACCCAGTTTTCATTTCTGTGTTATCCTAGGGGCAGAGAAAAAGAGCCCTACTTATAAATATCGAAACCAAAGCTGTATTGTCTTAAGTCACTTCTTGATGAAATTGTGACCCATACCTGAATATCAGTTTCATAAATAGAAAGGACATTGCCTAAAGTAGTTGGGACAAATGTTAAGGAGGAGGTATCTTTGGAGTCTTATTGCTGCCTAATAAAGATGACTGTGGGAAATTCTCTCTACTAATTCATTTTTTTTTTTTTGAGTTTCAACTTTTAGTTAATATGTTTCTATTCTTTGTTGAAATTGAAACTTCTAATTTAGAGAACTGGAAATCCTTCACTATATAACAGGGCTGAAACTGGAGTGTTCTGAGCTTTGCCTGGATTTAGGCCCTGACTTTGCCACTTACTTGTTGTATGACCTTGGACTTCACTTTAGTACTTTGAACTTCACTTTTTTTCCTCTTTGATGGACAATATTATACTTGCTTCCTCCATAGAGTTGTGAAGATTGAATGAGATAATTTAGCATTGATCTGGCATGTAGTAAATTTTCCAATACTAGTTACTGTTACCCTTAGGCCTAATAATTGAAATCAAGAAATATTTGGTGAACTGTTCCATGATATCATGGGAAATTCTTAAGTGTTGTTGCCTGTTCATAAAGCAATTTCAGTCATGTTGAGAGTTAAGTTTTAGACAACTAAATAAGGTAGGATATATACAGTGAATTTTTGAAAGAATGATAGTTGAACAAGAAGTACTGACAGTGCTCAGAAACTCGGAGGAAAATAATGGTCTAAAGTAGTTGGACAAATGTTAAGGAGGAGGTATCTTTGGAGTCTGAGGGCGGGGAAAGAGTAGGAATGGCATTGTAAGCTCTGACAACTACAAAAGGTATTTGTAACTCCTAGTTAGAAAGATGAATAACAGAGGTAACTCTTAAATATATGATGTCAAGCCTTTTATTGTCATGTGATAACAAGTATTATTAGAATTGGCTATGGTAGTGACAGTTTTTCATGTAAGTATAAAATCACATCCTCCCAAAGGAATCCTTAGTATGTACACACTTAAAAAAGAACCTAAAATCATCCTAATATCACCTGCCCCTTCCAATTGGTGATCATAATGATGCTTGTAATAATGAGGATTAGCTGCACTCATTAGCCCATTTTTAGATTATAATTAGAACACACTGACTACACTTAAAGAAACTGATTAAGTCCTTGAGTACTTTGGTTTCTGAGCATAAGATTTGTTAAGGTAAAGCAAATGTTCTTAAATACTATGCCAGGTGTTTCTTTTGACCAGATGATGGCTCCTTGCTGCTTTAATCTGGCTTGTTATCTTTATATGATAGATATGCTTTTTCTGAAAAGATTTGTGGAAATTAAGAATTGAAAGTTGGATAAATTATATTAAAAATGCTTTGGAGTATGTTTTATGGGTATAAGTTGGAGGGGGTAGGTATCAGTGCCAGAAGATTCATGAGTCAAAAGAGTTTTTTTCTTTCTTGGCAAACCCAAATCCTGCCATCTGTGGATTCTACCAATCACACCATTTTCCCCCTACTTAGAGGAATGTTTTCCCCATATAGATATATATGCCACAAAATGCTAGTCTTGAAAGTGCCAGTAGGCATTTTGGGGAAAAATAACTGTGGGTTCTGGGGTCAAATAAATGTGGGGAAAACTGGATTCAATAAAAATAAACATTTCTTTAATGCTGGACTTCTTTGAGATGCAATTGTACACTGAACACACTAAATCCCTAAGGGATATGGTTTTTTCCTAAACTTAATTGAACTCCCATAGAACTGGTTAGTATGGTATAGACTACATTTTATTTAGGTAACAGAAGTCTACAGCTGTGCCTGTCACACTTTGTGGGGGAGGGTAGGGGATCCAACTTTATAATATGAAATACATTTTACCTCATAACCTAGTACACAAGTTATTAATAACATGAAAGTTGCACAAAACTATGGATACTTTTACTATGAGTGGTACACTCTAATATTTTCTGTTGTCTTCGGTTTCATTGGTGGGAGTAATGCCAGTTACCACTTACTAAACTGATTTTGCACCTCTCACTTTGGAAAACACAGTTCTAGAATAACTCAGAAAAGTCTAGGGAAGGGAACTAACATTTTTGTGCATCACAGTGTTTCAGGCTGTGCCAGGCAGCTTATAAACATTTTTGCATTTAATTTTTATACATTTATAAGTTTGGTATAATTTTCTAGGTAAGAAAAATTAATGTCTTACTCAGCATCAAATAATACACAGTAAACCATGAAGCCAAAATTAGAATCCAGGTATTTATACACAAAAGCCTATTCTGTTTCTGCTATATTTTGCTTTTTCCAAGTATGATACCTTTTCACCTGAGTGGCCCCATTGTTTATTTTTTGCTGTTATAGGGATTAAACCTGGGGCCTGTCACAAGTGCTCTGCCACTGAGCTACATCCCCAACCCTTGAGTGGCCCCTTTAAATATTTGAAGACTACTATCATGTCCCCACTGATCTCTTTTCCTCGCCACACATTCTGAACACTCTTCTCCAGAGTAAATTTTTCCACTTTGTTTAATAGTTTCTTAAATAATATAATTGTCTGATCCTGTTATGTTTTTCTGAACTCTGGTTGCTCACTCATGGTATCCAGAATTGTACTCAGCATTTTAGGTGATAGTTGACCAGAGTGTGGTGGGTATAACTGGCTTGAGCTAAATGCTATTACTTTTATAATGATGCTGTTATCATATATTTTAAAACTGTTATTCATTGATGGTTTTAACTTCTTTTACTTAGGCTTAATATGAGCCAGTACAGTCAACTTTTATCCCACATATCTCATACATAGGTAGTTAAACTAATCTTTTTAACCCTGTTTTTGTGAAATGAAGTTTTTAGTTTAAATATAAGGCTTTCAAATTTCACTTTGTTAGCCTTGATTTAGGCATTTAAAAGTATTTCTAATTTTTTTGGAGTGTTATCTTTATATTTGGTAGGTATGCCTACAGGGTCTCCATTCAAATCGTTAATAAACAATGTTACAATGACAACTGAATTACTATGAAGTGTGCAATTCAATTCCCTCCAAATTAACATCAGTCTATTAACACACATTATGGTTATTCAGTAACTATTTGTCCCATGTATAATTTTCAGGCTTATATGACATTTTGTTTGCATATTATGAAAAATTTTGTCAAGTGCTTTGCTGTAATTAAACCATAATGTGCCTACAGTGAAGTAAAGTTATAAAAATCACAGTTAATTTGTCTTGTTCATGCTGACTGTTTTGGATTTTATGGAATCAGTTTTTCCTCAAAGTCATAAACATTCTATTTAACCCAATTTTGAATTTTGCAAAGAATCTGTTCTGGAATTTCTAGACATTGCTTATTTTTCCTCTTTAGAAATTATATTTCCTCTGATCTAGACTTTTTTTTTCCACATGGTACTGAAGGATGGAACCAGGGCCTTGCATTTACTAAGCAAACACTCTACCACTGAACTGTATACCAGCATTTCTAATTGATAATGATTCAGTGAAAAAAATTCTCTTATTTTCCTTCATTCAGAAGAGTAGGCATAAACCCATTTAAAGCTATATTCTAGCATACTATCACCTTCCTGCAGTTGAACTTCAATTTCCTTTCAAGAATGTTTGCTCTGCACTGTCCACTTGAAAAAGTTTATGGCAGAAAAAAATCTCAAAAGCTAAAAAAGATATTTCTTCCTCTCCCTGTCATCTAGTATTGTTGCATATTTTGTTCCAGTATTTTAGATTATCCCTTTTTTGTGCTAATGCTATAATTTTTCCTTGAGTTTTCCATGTCGAGATATAATTTTATACCATAAAACTTACCATTTTAAGGCATATAATTCAGTGACTTTTAGTATATTTGTAAAGTTGTGCAACCATTACCACTAATTCCAGAACATTATTATAATCTTTAAAAGAAACTCCAAACTCAATCATTATTTCCCCCTCTTTCCATCTCCATTTATCTACATTGTATTTTTTGTTGTTTGTTTTTGGTTTTTGTTTTGTATTGGTGATTGAACTCAAGGCTTTGTGCATGCTAGGTAAATGCTCTACCACTGAGCTACTACATCCCTAACCCTTTTTAAAAATTTTATTTGGGGACAGAGTCTTGCTAAATTCCTCAGACTGACCTCAAAACTTGGAATCCTATCTCAGCCACCCAAGTATCTGGAATTACGAGCATGTGCCACCACACCTAGCTCCATTTAACTGCTTTCTGTGTCTACCAAATTGCCTGTTGTGGTCATTTCATATGAATGAAATCATATCTGACCTTTTGTATCTTTATTCTTTCATTTAGCACAGTATTGTCAAGGTTCATTCCTGCTATATCGTGTATAATATTCCATTTTACAGATTTTAGCACATTTTGTTTATTCATCCGTTGTTGGACATTTGAATTGCCTCCACCTTCTGGCTATTATGAATAATTCTGTGAATATTTACAAGGTTTTGGGTGAATATATGTTTTCATTTTGGGGGGGTATATTCTTAAGATTGCAGTAACTCCAATTGGTAACTCTATGTTTAACTTTCTGAGAAGTTGCCAGACTGTTTTCCATAGTGTGTCACTATTTTATATTTCCACAAGCTATGTATGAGGGTTCTAGTTTCTCTGCATCTTTGTCAAGACTTGTTATTATCTATCTTTTTTAGTGTAACCATTCTATTAGTATCTCATTTTGGTTCTGAGATCTTAATGACTAAAGATATTGAGCATCTTTTCATATATTTGTTGGCTATTTTTAATCTCCTCTTTGTATGAATGTCTATTCAAACCCTTTGATCATTTTCTTAACTGGGTTATTTTTATATTGATAAACTTAGTTCTTTGTACATACTGGATACTAATCCCCTCTGAATGTAATTCGTGAATGTTTTCTCCCTTATTGTGCTACCTTTTCACTTTATTGATTGAGTCCTTTGAAACACAGTTGTTAGTAGTACAAAGTCCAACTTACCTATTTTTTCTTTTGTTATTTGTGCTTTTGATATCATATCTAAGAAATCACCACTTAATCCAAGATCATGAAGATTTACTCTTATATACTAGTTTTATAATTATAGTTTTTACAATTTGGTCTTTGATCCATTTAAAAAATATATATAAATAGCTGCCAGACTTTGTGGCACACTCCTGTAATCCCAGCAGTTTGGGAGCTGAGGCAGGAGGATTGCAAGTTCAGAATCAGCCTCAGCAACTCAGCGAGGCCCCAAACAACTTAGTGAGACCCTCTATCAAAATAAAAAAATTAGAAAAAGAGGCTTGGGATATGACTATGTGGTAAAAACATCTCTGGGTTCAATCGCTGGTACCAAAATAAATAATATATACACACACACACATATATATAATAAAACTTACTGTTAACCATTTTAAAATGTATAGTTCAGTGATATTAAGTACATTGACATTGTTGTATAACCATCACCATCATTTCCAGAACTTTTTCTCAAAGTGAAACTCTGAAACTATAAACAGTAACTCCCTGTTTCTCCTGCTTCCAATCCCTGGCAATCACCTTTCTCCTTTCAGTGTCTATTAATTTGCCTGCTCCAGACACATGATATAAGTGGAATCATTTATTTATTTTTTGACTGGTTTATTGCTTTGAGTTTAATATTCTCAAGGTGTATTCTTGTTGTAGCATGTAACAGAACTTCCTTTTTGGTTAAGGCTGAATGATAGTTCTCTGTTTAATTTTTACTTTTTCCACAGCAACTACATTTTAGTCATTTTCATGTCCCCAGTTAGTTAAGTGATGATCAGAACAGATTCAGTCCTCATTTCTCCCTCAGTTGTTTTTGAGAAGTTAAATTACTGAGGCAAATCAAGAATTTCTTAGGTGTTCTATTTAGATATACAAGGTAAAGTTTTTAGCAGATGTCTGTCTATATTCTCCCATTATGAATTAAAGAAGAAAATACTGTCTAGGTAGAGTGTTTGATGTTAAAAATTAACTTTAAAATTAACCAAAATAATGACATGGCTATTGTTGGTAGGATTACAGATGCATTTTGTTTTAAACTTCTTTGTACATTTTTGTGATTGCCAGTTTTTCTGTTGGGAACATGAATTGCTTTTAGAATGAAAAACAACAACAACAACAAAAAATCCTGTAGATGATATTTAGGTCAGTTTCATCACTCTCTGATCATGTAGGGGCTATAACATAACATGATACATTAAAAGCCATTGCTGTTTTCCTTAGTGGTGAATGAAAAGAATGAATGAAGAAATTTTGGCTCCAATCAGTTCAGACAAGCATTTTTGATAGACTGGAACCTGGGTCAGCTGATACACATGATCTTGTGATTCTTTTAGTTTTGTTTTTCACTTTGCATTTTAAACCTGAAATTCCACATGTAACTTAAAAAGTTTGTCAGATTTACCTTCATGAAAAGATAAATGAAATGTCTTTATTTTCCAGGAATATCAGATAAGTTGTAAAACTCATATCCCTAGAGACTTCTGGATCACTGGTTGTGTTATTGCTCCTCATTCTCACCTTTGGGACCATGCTGAGTGCAAATCCCTATGCTAAACTACTCAGGGAGCCCAAAGGGCAATTTACTTTCTCCCTCTACTTAAACCATTGCTTCATTGCCTTTCTGCTAGGAACATATCTATAACTTTATTTGTGAATTAATGTAATTTTGACAGATTTTTTTTAAAAAAAGAGACTATTTGGTTAATACTTTCATTAATATAAGTATTAAGTAATGTCTTAACATAAATACATTGGGTTACTCCTTTTCTTAATATTTGTACTAACCCAAAGTACACTGCATGTTTACTTCTGTTGTGTTAGTTTTTAGTAGCAAAAGTGAACTTATAAAAGTTTGTAGGTCTTAAGACTTTCAGTAATATAAGTTATTATTTTGTCTATTCCATTTACTTAAAATTATATCCGCTGGGCTCTTTCATTTGGGGATCTAAATTATAGAGAAAATGAACACCTTTAGGAACAAGGTAGCTTATTTAAGAAAAAGCCTTTAAACTACATCTTTAAACTAGAAGTGGCTCAAAAATGCAAAACAGTTTGCTTTGATCTGGGAAAAGCCTTGAATTCTGGAATAAAGGTGAACTTTTTTTAAGTTAAAGGACTGACATGAAATTTGAAAATATCTGTAAAGATAAGAAGAAGCAGGGAATATTTAGTTAAAAATTAGAGATATAGGACTGGGAGTATAGCTCAGTAGTATAGCACTTACTTAGTAGGCATAAGGCCCTGGGTTCAGTCCCTAGCACCACATACACAAAAAATAGATTCAGATCTCACGACGATGACATATCAGTCCATCTTTACTTGTGCAGTTTCCTAGAAGGAAACCTCTTGCACATAGCCTTCCACCGCTTCATTCAATAGCTTCTGTTCATATCTCTGTTAGAGAATAAAAGAGCACCTGATCATCTGTGACTGTTGGGTTATTTTGTGTGAAAAATGTGAACAAGAAGCAGGAGTGGGCCAGGCTGAATCTGTAGTGACCATAGACTGATAAGGGGAGGAATTAGATTTAATTGGTGCTATCAAGTTAGTGAAAAGGTTTTTAGTATATATTTGATACTAATCAGTACCTCATTTGATAATTATAATGAAATTAGATTGTATATCTTTGTTAATATCTATTTAGAAGCTGTACGAAGAATATAGTTCAGTAATTTGAGGATGTGGATATATCTTTTGAATGGACCTGCTCATTTCCCATCTTAGATAATGGATCTTACACTGACTTGTCACAATGAAAATTTTGTTTGCCACTGGTTATCCTTAGGCCAGTGCTGATGTGGAGAGTATTCTAAAACAAAACCTCAAATGGATAAATCTTAGAAACCCAAATCTAGAGATTTGATATGCAGGTACTGTAAGTCTTCTTGATGGCAGTGTAACCTGTGAGGGAAAGAAGTTAACAACCTCTATGTGAGATGTAATAATTTAGTTTTATCTTAGTTCATCTTTGAATTCCTGTCTAAAACCATGTGTGGCAAGTGGTAGCTGGTACATAAATATTTGTTTAAATAACTGAGTAAAGCATGATTCTGAGCTTTCAAGATGAATAGAGTTTAGAGACAGAATGAACACAAGAGTTCAATTGTCTCTGAAACCAATAAAATAAAAGTTCATAAAAGAAAAATTTATATGGATGTGAATGTGAGAGCTGGGATTTTGGATTTGGGTACAGATGAAAGAGTATTTCTTGCTGAAGATCAGAGTCAAAAAGCATAGGGGAAAAAGTAAATATTAAAAATTTGAGTAGGATAGAGAGAAGGCCTTTAAAGACACTTATCCAGAGTGGAATTTGTTAAAGAATAAGAAATAAAATTGAAAATATGTATAATTATTGTATTCCAATAAAAAATTTAGAAAAGCTTTTTAAAGAAATAAAGTTGAATAATTGCATTGGAGTCCATATTGTGGATGGCTTGTGAAATCTAGGAAGGTTGGGGTGGGTCTTGAAGGCGATTTCAGTATTCAAATGCTCTTAACAAAATGGTGTTTTGGCTGGCTTTGAGCTGGTGATCCTGGATCCTCCTGCCTAAGCCCCTGGATCCACTGGGATTACAGGCATCATCCTGGTTTTTTATTCAATGTTAATTCAGATGCAAATATTTGAACATCTGTAAGTGCATCAGAGATTATATAGTGATCTTTGAAGATATAGTTTCTGATCTTTTGCTTTTAATGTATCATAGTCAGTGAATGGGTAGAGAACCATGATTTTGAAGTATTAAAATCTGATTATTTTCTTTGGCCTGTAAAAAAAAAATTTTCCACAGCAATCACAAATTATTTCCATAATCATTTTAATGTAACTTGTTTTAACATTATATAAAGATAGATCTTTGTTGTCCTTCAGTAGTCTATTTTCAGTTGACTACACTATGAAAAGTAATTCCTATAGTTATATAAAGTCATCAAATTAACTACAGTCTTCTTTCCTATTTCCATCATTTAATTATATGTGTGCTATATATGCATGCATAGAAAAGTCAGGAGAGACTTACTCCAAACTATAAGTAGCTTTGGGAGTACTTTGGTAAGGGGAAGAGGTATTACTTTTTAATTACACTTCTATATTACTGAAAGTTGTTATACTTTATATAAAATATAGTTTTATTCTGTTTATGTAGATTTGTGTGCCACACGTGTGTGTGACTTGTCAGCTTCATATTTGAATCTTAATTACATTTCAATATTTAATATGGTGTTTGGTTCCTTTGTAATAATTATGCTAGGGGGAAAAGTGGTATCTTTAAAGACCAATTCATTTCTAAACAATTTTAACAGTTTTATTCACATGTAACTTACATACCATAAGAGAAACCTGTTTAAAGTGTACTTTTTTTAGTGTTCAGTGATTTCCACTATATTTACAGAATTATGTGACCATACTATAATTTAGTTATAGCATATTTTCAACATCCCCAAAAGAAATCTTGTACTTATTAGTAGCTACTTCTCATTCTAGCCCCTTTCCCATGTCTAAACAACCATGAATCTATTTTTTTTTTCTGATAGATTTGCCTATTCTAGACATTGCATATATACAGATCATATAATATGTGGCATTTTGTGACTGATTTCTTTCATTTAGCATAATGTCCATGTTGTAGTATTTTTATTGCTTCTAACACATTTTAAAGTGTCTTTTTTCTAATTATGAATACTGTTTTAGTCAGCTTTTTTGTTACTGTGACCAAAAGACCTGACAAGAACAACATAGAGGAGGAAAAATTGGGGGCTGGCAGTTTCAGAGGTCTCAGTCCATAAAGACCGATTCTACTGCTGTTGGCCCAAGGTGAGGCAGAACATTATGGTGGAATAATGTGGTGGAGGAAAGCAGCTCGGGACATGGCAACAAGGAAGTAGATAGAGGGCTTAAAGGCATGTCCCTCAGACACCTAACCTCTTTTAGCCACACAGTACCTACCTGTAGTTACCACCCAATTAATCCATTCAAGTGGATTAATGTACTGATTGGGGTAAGGCTCTCATAACCTGATCATTTCACCTCTAAATTTTTATACATTGTCTTACACATGAACTTTTGGGGAACACCTCATATCTAAACTATAACAAAATGCCAACTCAAAAAATTTGAATAGGACAAAAATGAATAAAGTATAAAATAAGTCCCTTAAGGTTAGAATGGGGCTTGGGGTGAAATTTCCTTTTTTATAGGGTATATCTAAGTGGCTACAAAGATGCTTTGAACACTGGTTCAGTATGTTGTACTTAATGGGGAACTTAGCAGTCTTACTAGAGATATTCAAGGAAGGTTTTCTTGAAGAATTGACACTTAAGCTGAGACTCGGTAGAAAGTAGAAATGAGCTGAGTTAAAATTGAGCAGAGAAAGATGAGGACTTGAACTTGGTTTAAGCTAGAGGAACAACATGTACAAATAACCTAGCACCAGGAATCAAAATTGGTTCTGTATGGATGTTATTTAGATTTGGGTGGTGGAAGAAGGTAAGAAATGAAGCTAAAGGAATAAATGCTGTTAACAGATAATTTGTAGGGTCTCAAGGTTGGTGGGAACCATTTTTTGGAGAAACTCTCCAAGGGGAGAAAGAAACTGACAGAATTTTTAGTATTAATAGAGTCAGATTTGTAATTTATAAAACATTTTGTCTGCAGTGTATAGAATGGATGGAAAAAGAGTATAACCAGAAATTTTCAAATTTAAGAAAATATTTTTCTTTTTCAAATTGTTTTGGCCATTCTTTGGCCTTAGCATTTTCATATAAATTTTAGGATCAACTTATCAATTTCTAAAATATACCTGCTGAACTTATATATACATAGATTTTTTTTAAAGTTGTTAATGGTCCTTTTATTTTTTTACATGCGGTGCTGAGAATGGAACCTAGTGAGTCACACATGCTATGCAAGCGCTTTACCACTCAGCTACAACCCCAGTCCACCTGCTGAAATTTTCTAGGGATTTTATTAGTTTGGAGGAATAAATATCTTGACAATATTGAGATTTCAGGTCTATAAACATGCAATGTTTTATATTTGCATTGCACATTTTACATTTGTTAAGTTTATTTCTAAGTATTTTATTCTTTTTGATGCTATTTTGTTGTTTATTTTATATTCAGATTCTTCATTGATAGTATGTAGAAATACAGTTGATTTTTTTGCTTAGTATCTTGTATCTTGTAAACTTGCTAAACATATATGTTACAGTAGTTTTATACTACTTTTTTTGATAGATTTCTTCAAAGGATTTTCTGTATAGTGAAACATGTTAACTGCAAATAAAAATTTAGTTTTATTTTTTCTTTTCAACCTGTATGTCTTTCTTTTTCTTACCTTACTGAATAGACACTACAGTATGGCATTTAATAGAAGTAATGAAAGTGCCTATTCTTACTTTATTCCCAGTTTGGGGAGAAAGCATTTAGACTTTCACTTACAGACCTGATTTTCTAAAAGAGTTTGTGTAGAATTGGCTCTTTTTTTCTTTAATAGTTGATATCATTAATAAGTGAGAACACCTAGCTGGACCTTTATGGGAAAATTTTTAAATTTTTAATTTAATATTACTTTATAAGTGTACCAGATTCTGTATTTCTCCTAGACTCCTGTTGGGTAGCTGTGTCTTTCTAGAATTTGTCTGTCAGATAAAACAGACAAGTTTTTTTATAAACATAAAATTGTTTATAATATTTTCTTATAATTATTTTAACATACCAATTACCCCTTCTCCTCCCCCACCCCACCTCCCCACGCCTAGTGTTTATAATTTGTGGGGTTTTTGGTCTTTTTTTCTATATTAGTCTTTTTTCTAGGTCAATCTAAAAATCTATTCAAGTTTGTTTTTGTTTTGTTTTTTTTTTCCTTTCTAAAGAACCAACTTTGGGGCTAGGGTAGTGGCTCACAGGTAGAGCGCTTGCCTAACATGCATGAGACATTGGGTTTGGTCCTCAGCACCACATTAAAAATAATAATAATAATAATAATAATAAAGGTATTGTGTCAACCTACAACTAAAAAATAACTTTTTTAAAAGCAAAAATACCAAAGAACCAACTTTAGGCTGAGTGCTCTGGTGTACACCACAGTCCCAGCAGCTTGAAGCCTGAGGCAGGAGGATCCTGAGTTCAAAGGCAGTCTCAAGTCTCAGCCACTTAGCAAGGCACTAAGCAACTCAGGGAGATCCTCTAAATAAAATACAAAAAAGGGCTGGGGATGTGGCTCAGTGGTTGAGTGCCCCTGGGTTCAATCCCCAGTACAGAAACAAACAAACAAAAAACCAACTTTGGTTCAATCTTTTTTTCTACATTGTATTTCTATTTTCTATTTCTTTATAATTTCCTCCCGATAGCTTTGGGTTGAATTTTGTTTTTAGATCTTAAAGCTTAGGTTATTGATTTTAGACCTACTTTCTTTACTAATAAATTTCTTCAAATTGTAAAATTTCCTGAAAGCACTCCTTTAGCTTCTTCATATAGGTATATTGTGTTTTTGTTTTTACTTAACTCAGATATTTTCTAATTTCCCTCATGATATCATATTCTTTGACCTATGATCATTTGTAATTATATTGTTTAATCTTTAAATTATTTAGAATTTACCAAATTTCTTTCTGTTGTTGATTTCTAATTTAATTCCATTTTGATTGGAACATAATACTTTGATGAATTTCAATATTTTGAAATTCAGTAAGACTTGGTTTATGGTTTATACTAGAGAATGTTCCCTGTGTACTTAAAAAAAATGTGTATCTTTTGTTAGGTGTAATGTCCCATAAATATTAGATAAAGCTCATAAATAATGTTCAAATCTTCTCTATCCTGACTATTTTTTTAAATACATTTTTTAGTTGTAGTTGGACACAATATCTTTATTTTGTTTTTATGTGGTGCTGAGCATTGCACATGCTAGGTGAGTGCTCTACCGCTGAGCCACATCCCTAGCCCCACTTTTTTCTTGTAGTTCCTTTTTTTTAGTTATTGATGGTGGACTATTGAAAATTTCAAACAAAATTTCTGGATTTTCTATATTTTTTTCACTTCTGTTAGGTGTTTTTACATTTCTAATTGCTGTATTCTCTCTCTGTTTTGAAATGTCTGTGTCTAATAATATTATTTATTGTCTGTTTTGTTAACATAACCATTCTACCTCTATTATGGTTACTATTTGCATGGTTTTTTCCCCATCCTTTTACTTTCAACCTACATGTGACTTTGAATCTAAGATGTTTCTTTTGTAGACAAAATGTCATTGGATCTTATTTTTTTAATCCAGTCTGACTATTTTTTGAGTAGAGTGCTTAGCCCATACACATTTAATATGATTGTTCATATGGTCTGTTTTATGGCTGTCATTTTGCTGTTTTTTTTAATTAATATATTTATTTCTGTTCTTTGTTCTTCTTTAACTGTGTTCTCATTATGAAGAGTCGTTTCCAGTCACATTCTGAACATATTTCTTCTTCTTTTTTTTTTTTTAGCAAACAGTGACCTTACAATGTTATGTGTAGATCTAGATGGGGTGAATTTTCACCTTCCTGCAAGATCCTGCCAATACTACCTGAGCAAAAGTGAGCACTGGCTCACATCACCTCCTCACAGACAGGATGATGTAACATCAGCTGCTTTTCAGGCCTCACTGACTGGTGAGGGTAGGGAAAGGGGAGACAACATGCCCTACTTCCAAATGCCTTCTTTGTGCACATGGAGTCTCAGCTCCCCGCTGTAGCTCTATGACTTAATTGTGATAGTAATAGAATAATGAGGTAATGTTTCAAGTTTTTTAGGCAAGTGAAAACTTGACAGATGTGAACCAGTAGAATTATATGAGTTATCAGTTAACTGCCTATGTCTATCAGAAGTGTGTCGCTCAAACCATACATTAGGTTTTAAGAAATGCAAAACGATCAGTGAAAAAAAAAATTTTTTAGTAGGCAAAATGGTTACTTTGAAGAAGTCTGTGTGTTTCAAAGACATAAGCAAAGGAGATGACATGTATAGTGGTTGCAAATATTCTTATTTGGAATTTTCCTTAAAATTCAGAGACATAATTTTTTCTTAAAGACAGATCCAGTTACATGAACAGCCCAGCTCATGTGTCTTCTGGCAGGTTTAGAAATACTTTGAAACCTCAACCAAAGATTTCCTGACCAAAGAATAATTTTATGCCAACATTATGTGGCACATTCATTTCTATACTTGGAGTAGTGTTGGGAACACTGAAATAAGAGGGGGGAGTGATAGAGATGGTTGGTATATCAGGGATTGTTGAGTCATTCTCCTTTTCATCATTGTAGGAATGAAAAATCACTCCAGTCACTTCCATCTACTGTCGGAGGAGAAACAATTTGGGGAGGAAATATAGGAAAGGGCAGAAAGGTAGTTTATAAAGGTAGGACGTGGTGACAGATTATTGCTGAGGATAGGAAGTAAAAAAAAAAAAAATTGGGAAATCCAAAATTCCTTGTAAGTTTTTAGCTTTTGTAACTGAAAGAATTATAATACTATTGACAAAAACAGGAAAGATGCCACAGGAGATTCATGGTCATGATGCTGTTTTAATTTGATTTTGAATTAATCATGTTTTATTCATTTAGTTTATACTAGTTTCTGTGTTTTTAAAGATCCTAAAAGCACTTTGTAACTTTCCAAAAGCAGTTTTATAAAGATATAATTTATAGTACATAAAATTTGCCCACACTTGTATACTACAAAATTCAGAGAATTGTATAATTCAATTAATTTAGTATATTCACAACCATCAAATCATTGCCATATCCATACTATACCATCTAATTTTAGAATGTTTATATCACCGTAAAAAGAAACCCCATACCCGCCTCTAGCCCCGGGTAACCATTGATCTATTTGCTTCTCCATATCCTTTTCTAGACATTCATATAAATGGAATATTAAGATGTGGGAATTGTGGCTTTTTTGTGTCTGGCTTCTTTCACTGAGCTTAATATTTTTGAGGCTTGTTCTTTGTACTTTTGAACATGAGTTTTATAGCTAACAATAAATGACATATGCACTAGACATGAGTCATGTAGGTAAATTATATTAAAAACCAGCCAATGTAGGGGGAATCTTTCTTAAAAATTTAAAGTATTTAGCTCCTCCTCTTGCCTCCTAGACTAGACTTGACAATGTGCCTGTATTAGGGAGTTAGTCATGTACTACTGAAAATAGCAAAACTGTTGTAAAGACAGATTTTTCCTCCTAGTTCTAATAATGAAAATGGAGAAATTTAGTACATTGTAAGAATGCCTCATGTGGGTTCATTTAGCACTTGAGTTTGAATAGTGTCAGGTTTGGTGGCAGAAGCCTGTAATCCCAGAGACTTGGGAGATTGATGCAGGAAAATGGTAAATTTGAAGCCAGCCCAGACAATTTAGCAAGACCCAATCTCAGGAAAAAAAAGGTCTGGGCATGTCCCAGATCGCCCCTGGGTTCAATCCCCAGTACCAGGAAAAAAAAAAAATGGTGATAAGATAAAGTGATTTTATTAAGTTTATTATACATCTATAGAGGTTGACTTTGTTGTATGTTTGCTAACATAAAGTATCAGTATATAACAGTTATAGTAATTTTTAAAGATTAGATGCTGAGATAGAGATCTGTCATGGAATGTTGACAGTATTTAGGTTGGAAAGAAAACCCCATTAGTTTCATTTTGAATTTTTAGTGAGTTATTTATTGAGATTCTATTTCAATATCCTTATCCAAATGAATATGGATTGTGGACTAAAGAAATTATCATTTACTGCATTAGTCTTGATTATCTTGATCAAGCCGAGTAAGAATAGACCTAAATTATAAAGAAGAGAGAAGGGATGGAAAAGGTACCACATATTGCTACTAAAAATAATTTGTCTATTCTGCTACTATAAAGATACATTTATTTGGGCTGGGGCTGGGGCTCAGTGGCAGAGCGCTTGCCTAGCATGTGTGAGGCACTGGGTTCGATCCTCAGCACCACATAAAAATAAATAAATAAAATAAAGGTATTGTGTCCATCTACAACTAAAAAATATTTAAAAAGAGAGATGTATTTATTTAAATATTTATACTAGACCAGCACTTTGTGCTATTGCCCTAATTTGATTAATGTAACATGTAAATTATTAGCTCCTTGTCTTATTGATATATCAAACTGTAAATATATCAAAGCATAATTGTTTACTTCATAAATATCACTTAAAATATCTTAATTTGAAAACCACCCTGGTTAGATAGTAAATAATATTCACATTTTTATGTGGAGTCACATTTGAAATAATTATTAACAATCAACATAATCTAGACTAATCTGAGTAAAAACTATAAAGTAGGAAATTTAAGTACATCTCTCTCCTATATCTTCTGCTCACTTTTCCCCTTTGGTACATCTTTCCCAGGGGTTTATTAAATACTGTCCTTTTCTTTCATAGTAAGTTGATTTACATTAAGTTACTAAGGTTTTAACACTTGCCTTCCCAGATGTACTATTGTTTGAAAAGAAGAGTAACAACTATTATGGTAGATTTTTCTATGAGCTTGTGGGGGGAAGGGAGATGGAAAGCAGAGAGCAAAGTCTTTAGCTCCTCCTTTTGCCTCCTAGACTAGACTTGATGATGTGCCTGTATTAGGGAGTTAGTCATGTACTACTGAAAACAGAATAAACTGTTGTAAAGACAGATGTTTCTTCCTAGTTCTAATAATGAAAATAGAGAAATTTAGTACATTGTAGGAATGCCTCATGTGGGTTCATTTAGCACTTGAGTTTGGCATTCTGTTGATCATTATGGTATCATTTTCTTCTTGTGTATTAAATAAATATGGGTTACTTTAAACATACTCCTTTACTTTTACTCCCTCCTGCCATTTAAATATGACATTTACCAGTAAATGGATGGAGAACGCCATCTAAGTGAAATGGGCTAGAATTAGAAAGTCAAGAATCAAATGTTTCCTCTTATGTGGAAGCTAGAGCAAAATAAGGAAAAATAAAGGAAGGGGTGATCCCATAAAAATAGAAGGGAGATCAGTGGAGTAGAGGAAGGGGACAGAGTGGAGGAGAGGAGGGATGGGAAAAGAGAGAAAGCACTGAAATTGGTCAAATTATGCTATGTACCACAGTGAGTTTCACCTTTATATACATGTATTTTGAGTGCACATGTATATCATTCACACATATATGGAAGACCAATAGAATAGAGGAAGGGGAACAAAGGGAGAGGAAAAGCAAGTATTGAGAATTGAAATGTAGTAAATTATATTCCATGTATGTATGATTATGTCAAAATGAGCTCCAATATTATACATAACTATAATACACTAATAAAACATTTTAAAATAGATTTATCCATAAGGATCCCTACTTTATAACATTATTCTGAGTAATGAATGTTCCCTTTGTTTTTATTTTTTGTTTTGTTTTCTTCTAGGCTGTATTCATCACCAAAGAAAAAACTTACACCAACGCAGAAATCGGTTAGTCCATTAGTATGGTGCAGGCAAGTTTTGGATTACCCAAGTCCTGATGTTGAATGTGCTAAAAAGTCTCTTATCCACAAACTTGATCAAACTATGTCAGGTATGTCTGCAACTTTACTGGTAAATTTCTCTCTTTGTTTTTTTAAGTCAAAAAATATAAACATTGAGTGGTGCATTCTTCAGAAGCACCACTTGCTTAGTAGCATTTTTCTAACCACATTGTGCATACCATCATGAGGGCTCTTTTTTCATTGACTTAATAACTTTTGAAAAGTCTCGTTATTATTTAATCTCATTCATCCTTAGGAATAATCCCTGAAATTATAACTTTATGTGATTTTTTTTCTAATGCAAGTTAAAACCAATAACTATTAAAATAAAACATTTGTTCATATCATCTAAAATTATCTCACATACCATACTTTGGGGAAACACCAATGAAGTAGAAAAATAGAGGTAGACAACTAAAGAGACCTTGTTCTCACTTTTGCACTTAATTGCTGTGTGACTCCTCATATTATTTAGTTTTTATGAGCTCAGATTTCTTGTAAGATTGATGAGATTTGAAAGGTTATTTTTAAGGATTAAATGATAATGTATATGAAAGAGGCTGGAATGTTTTTTGGATCACAGTGGGTGCTTAGTAAATGTATTTTTCGTATTATGGTTTCTTTTTTCTATTTGACATTTTAGGTTTAAATTGCTGTTATGCTTTTTTGTTTAATAGCATTCAAAAAGCTGACAAAAATATGTCTGTCTACTTATGACATTTAACATAGCATGCCAATGTGGGTAGAAATGTAAGAAAAATGTAATCATTTCTCTCAGTCTTAAAACTGTTGTTTTCTGAAATACTCAGATGGTAAAGAATTGATGCATGATTATTAATCCTGGAAAAAGGTTTTGTTTTTCATTTTTCTTTGCATTTGCTTAGCAGTAGTGTACTTTAAATAGTGTATATTAGTATTATTATAGAAATATATGCTCTTTGGTTAGCATTTAAGCTGAAATTGGTCAGGGTACCAGAGGGAAGACTAGCTAAACTGGTATATAGTAAAATGAAAGGAGAAATGGTATATTTACATATAACTTAACAGGATGTGATTATAGAGCTGCTGAATCTGAGATTGCTTTGATACTAAAGTCCTACTTTCCCTCTGTTTTTCAAAACAGTAGTCTTAATGTAATTTTCAAAAAAGTTCTGTCTGAAAATCAATTTGTTTTTAGAATTATTCTCTGGAGCTTGATTTAAGTTCTATTCATAAGAAATTTAACTATATAGGCAAGTGTGTAGACAACTTGAAATAACTGGAAGTTTTTGACCAAACTGCAGTTAGATATTATTTAAACATTTATTAAAAATATTCTTAGCTAGTTGTGGTGTCTTATGCCTATAATCCCAGCAGCTCAGGAGGCTGAGGCAGGAGGATCTCAAGTTCAAAGCCAGCCTCAGCAAAAGTGAGGTGCTAAGCAACTCAGTGAGACCCTATCTCCAAATAAAATACAAAATAGGGCTGGGCTTATGGCTCAGTGGTCCAGTGCCCTTGAGTTCAACTCCTGGTACCCCCCCCCCAAAAAAAAATTCTTAGGATCATTTTTTTATACTTTGAGTACCGTGTCTTTCCTTGGAAATAATATAATTTACAACTTAATTAGGACTTTTTCACCATTCAACAGTAAATGTTAATGGCCTAGTGTTCTGAAGATTATTCTCAGTTCTGAGGACATAGCAATAATAGATCAAAAAATCCTTTTTTTCATGGAACTTATAGTCTTATTGGAATATCAGACAATAAGGAAATATATAAACTTTTTCTGTAAAGAGTCAGTTTAATCTTTGTGAGATGTGAGAGATCAGTTTTACTGCTATGAGCACACTAACAGCCATAGACAATATGTAAATAAATAAGCATGGTTGTGTTGCAGTAAAACTTTGTTTACAAAAACAAGTGGTCTCTTGGATTTGGCCTGTAGGCTATAGTTCACAAATTCCTGGTTTCACACATTCTAAAAAACAGGAAATATTACCAGTTATTAACCAGTAATCTGTCCTTGAGAGAGAAAAACAAAGCTGCTGTACTACAAAAAGAGTAGTTGATTTTTGCTTTGTGTAAGTGAAGGAGTTTCTCTTGATCTAAAACTAGGTGCAATCAAGTACTAGATCTGTTTAACAATGTCTTAATTGTATATATATGCACACAATAATAGTTATAGCTATCAACATAATGTATGTTTTAAATGCATACATTTAAAATTTTTCAGGAAAAATAACTTGGCTATTGCAGGTTTGAACTTTCATTCCTAAACTACTCTTTTTCCAAGGAGATTGTATTTAAAAATTTTTTTTTGATAAGGTAAATCTTCCTGGGAATTTAGGTATTGTATTATAGAACAGTTTCTATTCATCCCATTTAACTTCTCTAAGGTGCAGTACCACTTGATCCTAAACTCATCTTGTTTTTATGCTATTGCATTATCTTTTTTACCCTCTCTTACCCCTCCTGCTGATTTCTTTTCTGTCTTCTTTGAAGGTGCTTCCATTTTTGCCAATGTGTTGTTGTTGTTTTGTAGTAAAATTAATATTGCACAAACTTTCCATTTTCACCCTTTTGAATGTATAGTTCATTGGCATTAATTAAGTACATTCACACTGATGTGAAACCATCACCATTGTCCATCTGGACAGAACTTTTCATCATCCTATACTGAATTTCTGTATCTGTATTAAACAATAACTTCCCATGACCCCTACCAACCCTCTGACTGCCTGTCTTTTGCTTCACATCTCTTTTGGTATTTCTCCCCACT
The DNA here is from genome assembly GCF_045843805.1 of Urocitellus parryii. Taxonomy (NCBI): domain Eukaryota; kingdom Metazoa; phylum Chordata; class Mammalia; order Rodentia; family Sciuridae; genus Urocitellus; species Urocitellus parryii. The sequence goes on along the minus strand of NC_135540.1, from coordinate 107,464,491 downwards.
TCTGTGGTGTGTAGTGTCATCTCTATTTGAATTAATCTCATTGATTCAAAAAAACTAAGCTGAATATATGCATGAGAGCCTTTTATGTATCAGACTTTAGGAAAAGGTGAGAGATGCAGGATAAAGAAAAAGAAACACAACACTGTACCTGTACTCTTGGAGTATGTCATCTGGCAGAGGAATCTTAAAAATAATCCTTATAACTGATAATGTGTAATTAAGGAATGATATACAGTGCTTTGAGCTTTGAGAAACAAAGGTTTTTTCTCAAGAAGTGATCTTTAACCTGAGTCCTAAAAGATTTATAAAAATGTAAGTGTACTAAGGGAGAAGGAGAGAATAGGAGGTAGGCATTGCAGATAGAGAGAATATATGCAAAGGCTCAATGTAAGAGAGCCAATGGCTTATATGAGGAACTGGAACAAGTCACTGTGGCTGGAGAAGAGTAAGGAAGGAAGAGATGTGACATAATTATAGTCAGAAAAATGTATAGGAGCCAGACCATGAGATCTTATAGGCCACATTAAGTATTCTGATCTTTATTTTAAGAACATTGGGAAAATATAGAAGTTTTATGTAAGAGTGTAAGATGATGGATTGGAAGATACTACCCAATTTGCACTTTAGAAAAGACATTCTTGCAGTAGTATGAAGAGCAGAGTGGAGAGGGCCAAGAGTGAATGTAGGATGCTCTTGACATTTCATGATGCTAGCTGGATGGGTTGGGAAGTATAGAGGAAAAAAACCAAAACAAAACAAAACATTTTTCTCTATTTACACACCATAACAATCAACACACAAAAGACTCTGTGACCTCAGAAGTTGGGGATATCTCCCCTCCAGGAAGAAAGCAATAAGCTTACAGTAGATATCAGCTGGGCTCCTTCCAATTCAGTTAAGTTCTAACACTGTCTGCCTGGAGCTAGCATGAGATCCCACAGATTGAGGGTTCTGTCCCACAAGACTGTCCTCCATTCAAATGCCAATCGCAAGTCCAAGGTTGTAACCTGTGCTTTTGACTGACTGGCTATAATTAGGGTTCCTACTGTGCCTCTTCAGGATTGATTACATAGCTGGAACAGCTCACAGAAATCAGGGAAACACTTAGGTTTGCCAATATATTATAAAGAATAATCCAAAGAACACAGATGAAGAGATGCATAAATGGAGATATGAGAGAAGGGGCATGGAGCTTATCTGCCCTTTCCAGGCACATCACCTTCCAGGAATCTGTACATGTTCAGAAGAGTACAGAAACTCTTAGAACTCTGTTCTTTGGGGGGGCTTATGGAGACTACATTGCAAAGGCATGAGCAAAGTACAGACAACCATGTTGAAATGTTACTGGACAAAAAGGGTATGATCTAATGCTACTAGACTGGGTGAGGAAACCCAGGAAAGCCTATCTGAACTCCAGATTCTTCAGGATTCCTTTCTTGTGAGTATGGGACAGAACACCTTCTGAAATTGAGGTCTTATAATCTTTCAGACAAGGTAGATAAAAGAATTTTTTTATGGCCAGCTTCAAGACAGTAAGGCAAGGGAAGATTAGAGTTTCTGTGACCTATCTTAAAGGAGAAACTTCTAGTTTTTATGGCTTGCCTTGGGGAAAGAGTTATGAGCCATGAACTTTACATGAAAAACAAAAAATATGTCATCGAGCAAATGGTAGTTGATGAAGTGAAAAAATGTGGCGAATCAGTTATAAGGAAATGAAAAAGAAAAAAAGTGTCAACAATTTTTGGTTTTTGGTGCCAGGGATTGAAGCCAGAGGCACTTAACCACTGAGCCAGCCCTTTTTATTTATTTTGAGACAAGATCTCACTAAGTTACTTAGGGCCTTGCTGAATTGCTAAGGCTGGGTTTGAACTTGCAGTCCTCCTGCCTCAAGTCTTCTGAACTACTGGGATTACAGGCATGCACCAATGTTCCTGGATCAACAGTGATTTCTAGGTTTCCAGTTTGTATGACAGGATGAATGTTATCATTCTGAGAGAGGGACCCCTAGAAGAGAAATAGATTTTATCAGGAAGTTCATGAGTTTAATTTGATATGTGAATTCTGGGATATATTTGCCATACCTCCAGAGGGACATTAAATGGGTAGTGTGTGTGGGACTGATGTACAGAAGAAATTTAGGATTAGAAGTAGAAATAATGGGGAGCCTTTGGCAGATAGAGGATAATTGATGTTGTGTGTATGTTTGAGATTTCTCAGGAGAAAGAATATGGCATAGAGTGATAGTGGTTAATAACTAAATAAAAGATAGTAAGCTTTAAAGGAGATTGTAAAGGAATAAGGAGATAGAAATTTGCAAGCCTGTTTCTTCTTAGGTTGATGCTTCCATACTATGTACTAAATATGTATAAAATGTGGTATCTCATCTCACATGGTACAACAGAAAATGTGTTCCTCCTCCCCAAACTGCTACTCTGTCAGTAGGTAAACCAGAAACAAGGCACCTGTTTTTGTTTGTTTGTTTTATTTACTTTCCAGTTTTTCATATGCCCTTTTTCTTTTTTTCTTCTAATTTTCTAGTCTCTGTATACTGCCTACTTTAGCCTATTCAACATCACTATTTCCATCTCTGTTTTCCCCCAAATTGAATCACAGCACTTCTGCTAAAATTTACTGATCACTTTATCTTTGCTACTCAATGGGATTAAGACTCCTGAGCATAGTGTTCCAGGCCTCCCATGACTTGTTCCCAGCTACTTTTTCTGAGCTGTCCCTCCCATATGCTTTTCCATACTAGACTACTCCGTGTATTCCCTGAACATGCTGTGCATTTTCAAGACACTACTTTTGTTCATATTGTAAACACAGCACATTTGTACTTTATCCACTTTTAGTGGCCTATCAGATTACTACTCATCCTCTTAAGACCATTCAGTGCCTATTCTTCCAAAAAATATTACCCATTTTCTCAGTTGTAAAATTTCTCAGTTCATTTCTGTAACCTTCTGCACCTTTATTGTAGTACTTATTTTACAATTACTGTTTTTTTAGCCAATTCTATTTTACTAGCAAGCCTTTTAAGAGAAAGTACCATGTTATATTTGTATGTTTTCTACAACGCTTTGGCCATCCTAATAAATATTGAATAAGCTGTGGATTTTAGGATAGGATGGAGGGGGAAAATATTAGTTTAAGTATTGATTTTTCTTATATATAATTTCACTTGATATCTTAGTCCTTCTGATGTACTATTTGTGTAATTTTATATACAAAGCGTGATTTTCTTGTAACAAAAGTATTATTTGGGGTGGGAATAAACTTTCTTTTTAAAAAGGCAAATCTCCCCCCCCCTTTTTTTTTTAATCTTTGACTGACTTAACCAGTCATTATTGCTTTCTTTTTTCAAAACCCTAAAGGCCATTTTAAAAATGTAATATTTGCCAGGCATGGTAGTGCATACCTGTAATCCCAGCAATGTGAGAGGCTGAGGCAGAAGGATCACAAATTCAAAGCCAGTCTCAGCAACTTAGTGAGACCCTGTCTCAAAAAATAAAAAGGTCTGGGGGTATGACTCAGTGGTTAAGTGCCCTTGAGTTCAATCCCCAGCACCAAAAAATAAGAATAAAAACTTAATATTTTGTGCAGTTTTTAAAAATAATGTGTATTATAGAAAAATTAGGCACAGGTATTTTCATATTTGATTTATTTTTAAAGCTCACACAGGATTGATGGAAGAGTTATTAAAGAAACACTTTCTCTAACAAGATAGAAGTGAATTAATTTCATAGCCAGTAGCCTGTTTAGAATATGTTCTACCTATATTATTTTATCATTTGATGTGGCTGCTGTTTTGTTTGCATAACAGTTAATGAAAGCGTGTGTTGGGATTATATTTTTCCTACTACTGTAAGTATGTTTATTTAAACTGAGATAATGATTTAACGAATTTTTAATAGGAAAACTTTTTAATAAACTGCTAACTTTTTCTGTTATTGATTTGATTTTCCCCCTTCTCATTAAAATGCAGCTCTCAAGAGACAGAATTTATATAATAATCCTTTCAACTCTATGAGTTACTCAAGTCCTTACAGTCCAAATGCCAGTAGCCCATACAGCAGTGGCTTCAATTCTCCATCCTCAACCCCAGTGCGACCTCCTATAGTCAAACAACTTATACTTCCTGGAAATTCAGGTAAGGAGAAAATAGAATGGAGTTATTAATCAATGGTTTTACACTCACTACCCTACTTCAGAAAATAACTAGTTCAGGTTCCTTTTATTTATGAATTTTTTAACTGCTTAGAGAAAATCTCTTTGAGGAACCGCTTTGCAACAGAAGCTATACTAGGCACCAGGAGTACAAAGATAAGTCAATGTGTTCTATCTATGTAATTTTCTTTAGTATGTACTTAGAAGTTTTAAAATCTGGTCTAATTAAATGGGGTCAGAACCTTGACTCTCTTAATCAATAGATCTTTATCAAATGGCCTGTGTGGGTTATAAAAGCTGCAAAGTTAAATACTCTTTAAAGGAGTTTTAATAGGCTTTGATATTAACCATAAGCAATAATATGAGGTTATATGTGAATGTATTAAAAGAGAGATGGGTGCTGTAAGTAACGTAGAAGGTGCAGGTTGCAATGAACTGGAGAAAATATATTCTTCTCTGATTCTATGACTGACACATTCATTTACTCCTATTACTGCTATTATTATGTCTCATTAATTAACCTTACTTTAATTAATTAAGTAACCTTACTTTAAGATTGAGGTATTGTTAACCACTGTAGATTTTCAACCTGTGAGTTCTCTAAACTTTATTGACCCTGTCCTTTGCCTAGTATATAGTTATTTGATAGTTATTTCTCCTATGACAATTAAAAAGTTTAATCTGTAATAATTATTATAAAGAATTTGATTCAGGCATTATTTGAGCCTAACCTTGTAGTACTTTTTCTATCATTTGCACTTTGCTCCTTTTTCCTTGATAATGTAAATGTTAATTATTTTGTATTTTTCTTGCTCTCCTTACATGCCTTTCATGTTGGAACTGACTCTTATGGTGAAGAAATGTGGAAAACAAGTGTTTCAAATCTGTATTAGAAATATTAGTGACAGTGTTAGGATTTTATTATTCTACAATAGAAGTTGATGAGCACATAAAAGTATTTGCCTAGAAAAGCATGTATTCTTTATTCTTCTGATCTGTCTCCCTTTTGCTTTAGAATGATAAAGTACTCTTTTTTTAATCTAGTTACTTTCTTCATCCCATCTTTTGTGCTTCACCACTAAATCTCAGCACACCTTGGATCCCCCACTACAAATTTGCCAGAAGAATTTTGTAAACATGACATCATACAGGAGAAATTGGCCTAGTGTTCTTTTTTTTGGGGGGGGGGGGTATTTTTAAATGTCTAAGGAATCCAATTTTCCTCAAATTATAGAGTTTTCTTGTTTAGGAAAAACAGATGCTTTTATTAAGTGAAAATATGATGGTTCTTGTTAATGATTGAATTTGAGAGAAGAAAATACTACATCATAGATTCATCTACTTTGTAGAGCAATTTCATTGACTTTGTTGTAAAGGTTGAAATCCTCTAGCCTAGAGTTATTTGATAACATCTGTTTTCCAGGCACTGGGTTGAATTGTTCTCTATAAAGGAATAGGTAAATTATATTAAATGAAAAAGAGTTTTGTGTTCATGCCATAGTATATAAATGAGTTTCTATAGCCCTCATTTTTCTTAATAAAGTCCATTTCTAATTTCATTATATGTTCAATATATATATTTTGCAAACAAAGGGCAGAATAATAATGATCTGAAGCAAAGGATATAATATCTAGTTGATTGCAACAGGTATTTTTTCAATTTTGGTCTTATTAAAGTTTGATTTTTTTTTTCTCAAGGTAACTTCAAAAGTTCATCAGACAGAAATCCTCCGCTCAGTCCTCAATCCTCTATAGATAGTGAGTTAAGTGCTTCAGAATTAGATGAAGATTCAATTGGATCCAATTATAAGTTAAATGATGTAACTGATGTGCAGATTCTAGCCCGGATGCAGGAAGAAAGTAAGTATTTTAATTGCCAACAGTTGAGATTTTTGCAGGGCATGGTGGCACATGCCTGTAATTCTAGCTACTCAGGAGACTGAATCAGGAGGATTACAAGTTTGAGGCCAGCCTGGACAACTTAGAGAGACCCTGTCTTAACATAAAAAATTAGAAGATATGAGATGTAGCCCAGTTGTAAAGCACCCTGGGGTTCCATCTCTAGTACCAGAAAACATGAGGGAAAAAAAAGGGGGCTTTTTTATTTCTTTTACTACTTTATGATTTTACTGTAGGTATTAAATATGTCTTGTGAGAATAGTAATACAGTGAAAGTAAAAATTTTTAAATGGACACTTCAGAGGCTTGTTCACATATGTACTTGTTTATTCATTTTCAGAGTTTATTTTACATAGGGCAGTTTTGCTATATGAAAGGCAGAGAAAAGCATATTATGCTTAGCTTCTGTGACTAATTGGCATACCCTGTGTGTTACTTTGTATCCACACTCAGAAGTGGGATTATTCCTCTATTACTGTGTGTCTTTTATTGTAAATCAGTGTTTCTCAGCCTTTTTTAAAAAACTTGCTCCCCTAAAGAGCCTTTTTAGATCTTTTAGATCTTCCTTTTTACCTACCTCTTCCCCCATGAATTTTAAAAATCACTGTTGTACACTCTATTTAAGTACTATGAGGGCCGCTAGCTATTGTGATATTCTTCTTGGTGACAGATATCACTCTCTTGAGAAACCACAAATTTATTAAAAAAAAAAAATCTATGAGGACTTGGATTGTGGCTCAGTAGTAGAGTACTTGCCCAACATGTGTGAGGCACTGGGTTCGATTCTATTCTCAGCACCACATATAAATAAATAAGTAGGGGCTGGAGATGTGGCTCAGCGGTAGCGCGCTCGCCTGGCATTCGTGCGGCCCGGGTTCGATCCTCAGCACCACATACCAACAAAGATGTTGTGTCTGCCGAGAACTAAAAAATAAATATTAAAAATTCTCTCTCTCTCTCTCCTCTCTCACTCTCTCTTTAAAAAAAATAAATAAATAAATAAATAAGTAAAAATAAAAGATTCATCCACAACTAGATGTGTGTGTGTGTGTGTGTATTTAAAAAAAAAAAAACTGAACTTGTGACATTAAATTAAATGAAGCATGTGATGGTACTTTCAGCATGGTCCTTGAAACTGTCTAGAAACTGTCTTGAGAATGTAGTAAAAATTATAGCCTCCATCATCTCCAAAATATACATAAACATGAAATTTTTCATACTATTTCAAAGGTTCATGGATGTCCTGGCTCTAATTTGAATGTAAGGTGGTTGTGGTAGTTTTGTTCTTGCTGGTGCATCTCATAAGATGCCATATACTAAACTGTGAAGTAAGAAATATCTGTAAAGTGATCCCTTTAACCTTTTCAATGAAAAGATCCTTGAAATACACATTTCAGAGTCTTGGCAATTAGCTGATGAGAATTGCTAAAATTTATTTTAAAACCTTTGGTTTTACTTAGAGCATTACCTTTTCTTTAAATGTGTAGTAAGATTTATCAAGCTATAACATTAAGAAACTGTAGAATGTTTCTTCCTCTGCTGATTCAGTTCCCATTTATAATACTGCTGGAAAGATAGGAGATTGACTTATTCTTTATTTCTTGTTAGCTCTAAAAACTAATGACATGTTAGCCATTTCTTCTGTAATTTTATTTTAACTCCTCACTGATTCTGTGGCATTCAACAAGTCAGAAGCTAATTATTCATGGATATGAAAGGAAAAAAGAATGCCATCTAATTTTATACCTTGGAGTAAACTCACTCATTTCTTGTTTGAAACCTGACTTTAGATACCAATATTTTGTTAAAAGCTCAGTCAACGGTTTAGTGCAGCTTTTATATTGTGTTTTGGTAAGATAATAGAATTTTAGCCTCTCGGTACTTCAGTAATCCTTTTTCCACATACATGAATATTTATTTTCTCAGTAAATTAAAAAAAAGACACTGCTAAAAATATATGGTATACTCCCTTAAAAACAAGTCGTTCCTTCTCCCTTTTTAAATATGAGTTTCTTTTTTTACAACATAATTCTTCCAGATTTCTATTATAATTAGAGATACAAAATTGCAGATTTAGATTGTACCTAGTCGAGCTTTCTGGTTTTTAAAATGAGAAATGCAAAATCCTATTGTGAGTGTGACTTTCTTAGCATCCTCTTGTTAGACTACATCGAGGTTTGGATTTTTCTTTTCTGAAAACAATGCTCTTTCACTGGTCTGTTGTCTTTTGTTAGATGACATTAGTGCCATATTTGTTATAACTAGACACTGAGAAACTGTCAGTTCCTCAGTCTGACCAAAGGGTGAACTGGACCCCAAGAATTTTTAGTGGTTTTTTTTTGGTGTGTATTGCTAAGAATTGAACCCAGGGTCTCACGCATGCCAGGCAAGCACTCCACCAATGAGCTGCATCCCCAACAATTTGTAGTTATAAAGATATCCTGGAGTGATTCTAAGATAAGAATCACTAGTTTGGGGAACTTGTTAACAGCATTTTCTGTGTGTAAATATATAACTACTCTATGACATCCTTTTTTACTGGATTGCCAATAGTTAGCAGGACTTGCTTAAATTACCTAGATTCTGTGATTTTTTTGCATTATAATGTTGATTCAAGGATTAAGTATCTAAGGAGTTTATTTGCTTGGTGATATATTCTGTTCACTGCTTGCACAGTAATTGTTTTCCTTCAGTGTTCCTTTAATATTAATCTCAAATTTGGATTGTTGTGTGTAGGGGTAGAAGTATTTTAAATTTATGTTTCTACCTTGTAATTTCAGATTTAAGTGAAATCTAGAAATTGGGCAAAGGTTTTATAAATTTTCATTTCATTTAAAAATAATCTGCAGATGTGGTTTATGCATCCTGATGATGGCAGGATGTCTAAAAGTAGAAAGGGAGTTTTCCTTTCAACTTTATACTGCTTGAATTTTTCAATGATAATTTTTTACTTTTACATTTTAAAAAATATTTAAATAATCAAAAATATAGTTAAAGAAATAACATATTCATTGTTGCCAGGTCTCCGGCAGGAATATGCAGCCACCACTTCTCGGCGCAGTTCTGGTTCATCTTGCAATTCTACAAGACGGGGTACTTTTAGTGATCAGGAACTTGATGCACAAAGTTTAGATGATGAAGATGACAATATGCATCATGCAGTATACCCTGCTGTTAACAGGTTTTCACCATCACCACGCAATTCACCTCGACCATCACCTAAGCAGTCGCCCAGAAATTCACCTCGTTCACGATCTCCTGCTCGGGGAATAGAATATAGTAGAGTGTCCCCACAGCCTATGATTAGCCGCTTACAGCAGCCACGCCTTTCACTTCAAGGCCATCCCACAGATTTACAGACAAGCAATGTTAAAAATGAAGGTAAAACGTAGCATATTTTTTTCATTAGAATGCTTCTGAAAAAAATCATTCGTATTTCAGTGTGAAAGTAATGCGGTTTTGCCAAGATTTTGTAGTTCAAATAAATAAGAGTTTAGTCAGGTGAGCCATTTTATTCATCGTTTATCAATACAAAAAAAGAAAGTCATTTTAACTTTAGGTGATTGTGTTACTTTTGCTTTATTTTACTCATGAAATGATCTTTGTTTAGATGTAGATTTCAATATATAATTGGCTGTTTCCTTTAAGGATTCTCTTAACCTACCAATTTATATAGACTGTGGGTTGAGTTTTTATTTTTAAATAAGTACTTCCTGTTTTTTTCTATTTTATAATAGGCAGAATGTTTAGGTAAATCTCCTTTGAATCCTAATTAATATTTTAATTCTTTCTCCATCTGAAAGAATGGTTTCATTTTTAAAAAAATTAAAATCCTATTTTTGTAGAAAAACTAAGGCGCAGTCTTCCAAACCTGTCCCGTACATCTAATACACAAGTTGACTCAGTGAAAAGCAGCAGAAGTGACTCAAATTTTCAAGTGCCAAATGGAGGAATACCTCGCATGCAATCTCAGGCTTCAGCCAGTAAGTATCTTTCTTATGTTTTTGGGTATAAATTGATTAATGGAAAATAAAAATTATAGATATTTGTGCTGAATGACTATTAAACTGTTACTATAAGATAATCATACTATATTAAAATTTAGAATTTGTCCCTGAAATATCTAATTCCTATTAATACTTATAATTATATGAAACTTTAGTCTCTACCAAATTTTTAAATAAATGAAGTATGTTTTTAAAACAATAGGTTTTTTTTTTTTTTTAAAAAGGAACTAGATTTGGCTTTCACTTAAAGAAATTAGAAATAGTAACCAATATACTATCCAAATGTACATTGCACATGTCCAGGATTCAGGTCATTTTCTTAATAAGTACTTAAATTTTCTCTAAAAATCTCTACTTTTTACATATCTTAGGCCAGAGATTATACCTCAGTGGTAGAATGATTGCCTAGTATGCACAAGGCCCCAGGTTCAATCACCAACACTGCAAAAAATAAAATATCTAAAAGTTTATTATATTTTAGAGCACATCAAAATAAAAGTAAACAATTCATTTTTTCATACTTGTAGTATAATAAACCAATATCAAAGTTGAATATGTAGACACATTATTTTTCCTTTTTCCCCAGAAGCTGATAATTAAGGAAAATATATAGGGAATCTGAATATCCTAATTACTAATATATTCTTTTTAATTTTTTTTATTGTGCTGAGGATCGAACCCAGTGAGTGCCTCACATGTGCTAGTCAGGCGCTCTGCCACTGAGCTACACCTCTAGCCCCACTAATTTATTCTTTTGTGGAAAATATGTATGCTGTTTCATAAACATGTTATTTCAATATTAGAATAATATACAGACAGAAGAATTTAAACTGATATCATCCTTTTTTTTCCTGTTTGCATGTACTTGTTTATATTTTTAGCTATAGTAAACTTATTTGTAATTAAAAATGTCAACAAACATTTATGTTAGTGTAGAATTACACTATTGTCAAAATGATTTGGAAAATTAAAAATCCAGAATATCAGCAAGCCTAAAACTTAATATTAAATTTCTTTTATAAAGATTTTGGAAGAATTTTGTTTAAAGTTAGTGTATTGTGGAGCAAAAACCTAATTATCTGTTTTCTCTTGAAATTTTATATATATCTTTGCATTAAAATGTCTTACATATAAAATTTTTATATTTTGATATGTAATTATGTGCATATATAGCAAGTTTTATGCATTTTATTAAATGAATTGGTATTTTATATTTTTTTATGTAAGCTTAAGTTATTTAATGTATGTTGCATTTGTTTTAAGTATTTATTTTTCCAGCTATAAGTGGTAGAGCTTTGGTTCTTACTTGCTGGTCTGCATGAAGCTAACTTTGCAAGGTTGCTTATTTCCACCTATGGGACCACTTCTTTTGCCTTGTTACTATGCCAATCACTATTTTTATATGCTTATTTGCTGTGGCTGCATTATTGTGGATGCTGGCATTCAGATATAGTATTATGAGAATGCTAATGTGTTTTCCAACTTTTATAGCTATTACCAATTTTCAACTTTCATATTTGGAAAATATGAATGACTTAAAAAGTTTAAGAAAACCAGAGCATTGCACATGTCCTGGATTCAGGTCATTTTCTCAGTTTCTTCAATTAAAGGAAAGAATGTTTGGCAGAGGCATTTTTTTTTTTCCAAAAGACTAATTTACCTTGCTTTCTAAAACTACCAGAGGCAGGTTTAGCAGAAAGTTTGGTTTTCAGAAAAATATAGGAATTATTGTCTCAACAATAAGGAGAAGGGGAGTGAAAGCCTTAAGACAATCTACTGACTTTTTTAAATATCCAAAATTTGTTTAGTATTTTGAAATGTTTAAAGTACTTTGACATATATTATTTCATATGAATCTCACAATTATCCACTCCTTATTTTTATAGAAAGGGATCAGAGATCCATATAAATTATTTGAATCATGCAAGGTCATATTAACTAGAAAAGTGGCAAAACTAAGGCCAAATTACTCCTTCACATTACTTCCTTGAGACTCCTGGTTTCCTTCCCCTCATTGTTTGGATTACATCATGCTGACCTAATTGCAAATGAGTAGGCATCTTGGAATACATTCTTGGATGACTGTATTAGAAATGATTTGAGATTGAACTGTAAATAAATTTTGAATTATCACAGAGAGTAAAGTGTAAGAATATTTTTACATAAGATTCAGAGTATACCCCCAGAGAATAAACATAGAATCAACATTCTGTTCTCAACCTCTCAGTGAAGAGTAAGAGCTAAAGGCAGTTTTCAGCTTATGTATAGCCGGACTTATCTGAGGTCCAGAGGGGAGAATTCTTTCTAGATTTTATTTATTAACAAAACACTAAAATGTTGCACTTGAATCTTATATAATTATGAAACATAAATTGAAATAAATCATTTTACAAGTAAACTAACAGGCTAGTCTAAGAATGAGTAATATTCCTAGAACTTCAATGTAAGAATAAATAGTACAGTGATATTGGATCAATTATCAAATCACAAAATTTTTTAAATGTAGTGTGTTGGGCATTTTGATTGAATATATTTGAGGTGGAGACCAAGAATCTCTCGTTTCAGAAGTGTCTCAGTTGAAGCCAGGCACAGTGGCACATGCCTGAAATGCCAGCTGCTTGGGAGACTGGGACAGGAAAATTGCAAGTTTGAGGCCAGCCTGGGTAATTTAGTGATACTCTTTCAAATTTTTTAAAAAGGGGAATGTATTTCAGTAGTTAAGCAAGCGCCCCTAGGTTCCATCCCCTTTACCAAAAAAAAAAAAAAAAAAAAAAAGGCTCAGCTGATTTCAGGGCAGAACCAAGTTTGAGAATCACTTATTGTGGAGGACCTTGAATGCTCAGATTTTCTCCAGTAGTCAGTCACTTATGTGTGCCTTAATCATTTAATAGAAGTTGCTGGGTATAAATTATGTTCCTAGCACTGAAAATATAAATGTGTTTGACAGCCAATGCTTTCCAATAGCAGGAAATGATAAGCAGGAACTTCTTTGAGAACAGAGGAGAGGTATTAAAAGTGTGAAGAGTTTTCAAAAAAGACATTTAAAAAATAGCCAACTTAGCTTATATGAGTTGCCAAAGAAAGAAAGATGTATCAGTTTTCCCAAGTGCAGTCAAGAAAAGTGATAGAGTGGCAACCTGATTCTAGTGTTTTGTTGTATGACTGAAGCATAAGGTCTGAATGGATGAGGGAGGAGACGTATAGATAGGAAATAGACTGAGAGTTTTTAAATATCATGTAAAGAGTTCACCCTGTAAGCATGAGGAGTCATGATGGACTTTTAATCAAGGTTTCTCTTGGAAACTTTATTTTGATATTATATGGAGAAGGAATAAAGTGAAGAGACTAGAAATCACTTGGAAGGGTATTGCATAATCTGGACCAAAAATGAAGAGTTGAACAAAGGTGGTGGTGAAGGGAGTGTTTTCATCAGTTTTTTGCTACTGTGACCAACAGACCTGACAAGAACAATTTTAGAAGAGGAAGTTTATTTGGGTCTCAGTTTTAGAGGTGTCAGTCCATAGAAGGCCTACTCCATTGCTCTGTGAGGTGAGGAAGAAGAGTGTGGTAGAGGAAAGTGGCTGGGAACAAGCTACCCGGAAACAGGGAGCTTTCCTTAACACAGACAAAATATATACAACCAAAGGCTTGCCCCCAGGGACACACCTCTTCTAGTCACACCCTACCCGCCTATAGTTCCTACCACACAATTAATCCCTATCAGCTGGTTAGGGTAGCTGATTAAGACTCTCATAACCCAATCATTTCACCTCTCAACTTTATTGCATTGTCTCACACTTGAGTTTTTGGGAGACACCTCAACAAGGAGTGATAAAATCTAGGTGTTGTTATTTCTGTTTTAATAAATCTAAGATATGCGACTTGGTAGCCCTGAGAAGGCTGAAGTGGAGAGTCAGAGAGCATCAAAGGATGACTAAATGAGAATTTGTAAGTAATAAAAGGTTTTAAACAAAATGTCATGGGTGAGAGAACCCAAGGGTATTTCACTTTAAAATCCATTCATAGTGGCTTATGCTTACTAGTATTAGTACCTGGAGAAGAGTCTTTTTTAACATTCCCCTAAATGATAAAGCTGTGTTCAGTAATAATCATGAAATAAAATTAATTAGAGGAGCAATAGCCAGGAAAAAGTGCCAACAGTGGAAATATTTTTGTTGAACTTTGTGTTTTGTAATTGTCAGTAAAAAATAATAAAATCAATACTATAGTACAGAAAGAAGATGATAGGATTTAAGATTACATTACTCTTTTTCTAAACAAGGAAATATATTTTTACATATTAATTTGTTACGGTAATAAAATTACAGCTTTATCTCTTCAAACAATGTCAATGATTCTTCAGAACTAATCTTTGACTATTGAAGCTCAACAAACAGCAGTATACGGAAAAACTTCAGTGTAAAGTTAAGCTGGATAGAGAGTCACAAAATCACATTTTACGATAAATTCCAGAAAGTGCCATACTGTCTAAGCTTTGTGTGTATGTGTGTGGGGTGTGTGTGTGTGTGTGTGTGTGTGGTGCTGGGGGCAGGGAGTAGACCTAGTCTAATGATTTTTTTAAAGTCTTCACAGTTTAAAAAATTTCAAACACAAGTTCAAAGACACATGTAATGACAAAATTGAGGTAACTCATTGATTTTATAGTCTTTCTATCATCATTGTTTGTTTCTAGTGTACTTATATAGTAATATAGTGTATCACAGGGTAAGAGGCACACACTGTTGAAGTAAGCTTGAAAGATTTCAGATTACTATGAAATAATAATTTAAAAGTAGCATAATGTTATTAAAATGCAATAGTTTCTGTAGCTATTATGTATAATTTAGACCAATAAACCATTTTTTTCCCCAGGGAAGAGTGTTTTTTCTCACTGACTTTGATTATTATTGCTGGAGCATGATAATAGAAAACAGAAACAGGTTGTGGCTCAGTGGTAGAGTGCTCCCCTCGCATGTGTGCGGCCCTGGGTTCAATCCTCAGTACCACATAAAAATAAACAAATAAAATGAAGGTGTTAAAAAAAAAAAAGAAAACAGAAACAGCTGGTTTTATTTTGTTTCTGAATTCTGATGATACACTTGCTTATTTCCTGCAGGTGCTGGGCACTTTCATCTTATTTCCTTGATGTACATAAATTGAGTGAAAAAGAGTAGGTGTAGGGAGACCCCAAAGGAAACTGTTCTAATCCAAAAATAGGGCGATGAAAATATTTAGGAGACCATGAGGATATAAAGGAAGGTATTGATCTAAGAAACTATAGGAGGTATATAAATAAAATTTAAGTAACAAATTTTTGAGCTAGAATGACTTAAAATAATAGTACATGTTTCCCAGAAATGGAGGTTTTCAGAAGAGTTGATTTGTGGAAGATGACATTAACCTAAATAACCGTAGCATCAAAGAATAAATTGTTAGCCAGGTGTGGTGATATGTACATGTTATCCCAGCTACTTGAGAGACAGAGGCAGGAGAAGAGCAAGTTCAAGGACCCTCAGACTGATAATGTAGCTCAGAGGTGAAATATCCTTGGGCTCAATTCCCATTTCCCACTAAAAAAAAGGAGGGGGCGGGTAGGTAGGATAATTGTTTTAATGTAGCATCCTTGCTTCTTACAGGGGTTTTGCTAGTTTAGAATTGTATTTTTTTTTTAATGAGGAAACAAGGAAAACCTTAAGTCATAAATATTTTCAAACAGTTAACATTTAATTATATTATTTTAGAAAGATCTGGAGTTTCACTTAAACTAGAACACTTCATTATTTTAAAAATGATGTACCAAGCACAGGGCCCACACCTGTAATCTCAGCAACTCTGGAGGCTGAGGCAGGAAGATCACAAGTTGAAGGCCAGCATGTACAAAGATCCTTTCTCAAAAAAAAAAAAAAAAAAAAAAAAGAAGGACTAGGATGTAGCTAGTGGTAGAGGTCCCCTGTATTCAGTCCCCAGAACTTTAAAAAAAAAATTAATTTTTGTCTTTAGAAGACTGATCAAATTAAGAATGATAAATAAGATAAAAACTTAGTTTTGTTATTTGATTAACATGCATGTGTGTAGTAGCTTATGAACATGGTTCATTTTATGCTGTGTCAGGCAGATTTCCTATTTACTGCCTGATCCTGTATGTATGTAATCTGATTCTTTAAATTCCTGGTGGACAGTTTTCCTTTGTATGTAGATGCTATTGTGATGTCACCATGAAATGGAAGAGGTTAAAAAAACAAAAAAAGTCCATTGAAGTCACTGTAGTTGTTAATTCAAATAGGATCTTTCCAAAGGGTTTACTATAAATGGCATTTGATATTAAGCCCTCATTAAAATTTTTTAATGGCTGAAAAACATTGTAGTTTGCCAGAATATGTTCAGTTGGTTTCCTTGCCCTTCTGAGCCTCCTTTCTGTTCTTTAAACATACTATGTTCCAATCTCAGTATTCTTTACAATTGTTTTTTCCTCAATCTGGAATGCTTTTTCTAGATATCTACATGGCTTACTCCTTTTCTTCCTTCAGATCTTTGTGCGAATGTCATCTTAGGGAAATCTCGCAATCATTGTATTTATAGTTACAACTTAAATCTCTTACTTCTTGTCCCCCTTTCCTGCTTAATTTTCCTCCTTAGCACCTGCCACCATCTGGAAGGCCTTATATTTTGCAACATTGTTTATTGTCTGTCTCTCCTTTTCTAGACTATTCCATCAAAGTAAAAACTATGTCTATCTAGTTGGCTACTAAATCCATTGTACCCAAAACAGTACCTGAAAGAAAGCAGATAACTCTCTTATTTGCATGAATACAGGGATAGACGAATGAATGGTTGGAATGATGAAAATATGACTGATTGAAAACATATAAATAAATAGAATATCCAATGATGATAACATCCTAAATTTTTGTGGGATAGATATAAGGTAACCGATTAAAATTTTGATTTTTTTTTAAATGAGAAATTTTTGCTAGTCTGCCTGTTAATATTTGAGTTAGCATCAAATATTATTTAGCTATAGTAATGTTTGGAGTGCTATAAAATTGGAAATTAAGTACATTTCTTTAAAAAAGTGTATTAGCTGTGAAAAAATTAGTTATTTAGCTTGATAAAGCTAAGCAATAGAGGAAAGACAAATCCTTCCTTGTATTCTCCCTGATGATCTGTCAAGTATCCTTTATCACCCCAGTGATTATTTGTGCCTTAACTAAACTTGTAGAGGTAGGGTCTGTTTTTTGTCTTGGTTTACACATAAATTCTAAAAGTATATAAAGTCTGTCTAATCAATAGAAGGACATTTCAGAGCCACTTAAATAGGTGACTGCACTGATTGGTATAGGACTCTGATAATTGGATATTGGAATAAGTGGAGCCACTTTTAACTCTAGATGGCCCTGGAAATGTAGGATGTGTGAATGTTTGTGTGTTCAATATCAAAAGTTTACTATATCTGGATCTTATCTGCCAATTTAGAGAGTTTCAGTGTAGCTGAAACTCTTGAAACAAGTTTAGTATTCCTCACTGATCTCTTTAAATGTCATGTGCTCCAACTCATTTAGACCTCTCAAAACACACACACACACACACACACACACACACACACACACTCACACACACACCACCTCTACATATGTGCATAGCCCAGATATGGTTCTGCCCACAATCTGAGGTACAACAAGATGATGTTGAACATATTAAATTTTACAACAAGATGATTTTACAACAAGATGATGTTGAACATATTAAAGCCACCAGATTGTGACTTCCTGAGAACTTGCTGGTTCTGAGTTTTCTTCTCCTTTTTGAGTATGGAGATCGTTGTTTCATTTTAGGGCAGTTCATCTAACAGTAACTGCTTTGCCAAAATGCGCTTTTTTGCATTGAACAAGTATTGCATTTATTTTATTCTATACTATGTGCTTGGGTTCATCACTTATATCTTTGTATTCTTTGCATCCTGTGGCATGTTTGCTGGTGGTTTGTTTTCTCTTTGTTATTTTGACAGATGATATATTTGAGATTTTTTTCATCCACAAGAAACTAGTTCTCAAAGTTTGCACCGTGCACTAAGATTTCCATCCCTTTTCTTTTCCAACTTAATTCACTAAGCATCACCTTAAAATTCCTCTGCTTTGTAGGATTCTAACATTTCACCTTATGGTTTCTGTTCCTTGATAAATTTTAAAGTTTGCATTAAAATATTCAAGTTTACAGAAGCTATAGTCTTTATCTTATACTTTCAGGCAAATATTACAGTTCCTTATTTTTCAACAGCTTCGCAAAGGCTGAAAAATTTGCCTCGTACTTCCCTCAAAGCCAAACAGTTGCTTCAAACTTCATCTACAAAAAGAGGTAACTACAGCCTCTTACTAAGTTTAAATTGAAACAAATGATGTAGTTAAATCACTGAGTCAGTGATGTCCATAAGGCACATTTTGTTCTTTTTTCCCCTTAATAATAAAATAATGTGGGTTGCTTATCTGTCATCTGGATAAACCCAGAAGAAACACATTTTCTACAGAGGTATGTATTGGATTGCTTTTCTGAAAGGAATAAATGATTTAAAAAAAAAAAGGGATAATTTTTCTTACCAACCTAAAACCAAATGTCATTGTTTTAATGTGAGTGAACTAATAAAAAGTGCTTTAAAGTGTTAGATATGAGACATTTCTGTATGGTAATGTTTTTTCCTCAGACATTGATTTTGGGGTTTACTTACCTGTGGGATGAAATGGGATATTTACTTTAGAAGCTGATTGAAGTTAAAACACAAATTGTTGTGGTCAGTTGATATGTTTGGAATGTAGATCGAGTAGTGGCTTTTATAACAGCTAAATATTGAAGAAATATGTGAAAGTAGTACATCAAAGCTATGGAATTAGTTCTAAGAGATTGGAGTATGGAAAGATGGAAGAAATTAGAATTGGGAGAAAAGTATATTATTAGGTAGATCAGCAGAAATAAGAATGAACAGAGGGGCTGGAGTTATGACTCAGCGGTAGAGCGCTCACCTAGCACGAGTGAGGCCCTGGGTTCCATCCTCAGCACCACATAAAAATAAATAAATAAAATAAAGATATTGTGTCCAACTACAACTTAAAAAAAAAGAATGAATAGAAACCTCAGAGAAAATGAAACAAAAATAAACAATGAGAAAAAATTTCCTCTATCCAAGACGTGTGGGTTTCCTGATAGCCTTAGAACACAATAAATAGCAGAGATAAATAAGGGGTATAAGCACTAAAGAAAATTATGGGAGAAGTTTGAGATTTGATTTGTTGACAAAAGTTAGTTAATATGGTTTTTAAAGTATTATAATAGATATTTTAGCATATTCATTACTTTTTGAGTGTTATAGCAATGACTTAGTGGATTGAATATAATTTTGAAAATTAGTTTTTGAGAGTAGAATCTGAAGGGAATAGAAACGTAGGATGTGTGAAAGTTTGTGTATTCAGTATCAAAAGTTTACTATATCTGGATGCAGTGGTACACACCTATAATCCCAACAACTCAAGATACTATAACAGGAGGATCACAAGTTGGAAGCCAGCCTCAGAACTTAGACCTTGTCTCAAAAATAAATAAATAAATAGATATAGATAGATATTAAAAAGCACTGAAGGTGTGGTTCAAGCACATCTTGATAAAATGCCCCTGGGTTTAAAACCCAATACCAAAAAATAAAATAAAATAAAAAGTTTACCATAGTTCTCCAAAATGGTTATTTTTTGGTATATGGACAGAAATAATAGACCATATAGATTATGTTCTTTTGATAGAGGAGATGCTTTCTTAGGAATCTTTAATAAGAAAGGGTACCTTAGTGTTATTTACAAGTTTACAAGAAAATAAATGATTATAGTATACCTTTTGGCTCTGTGATGAATAATATTTACATAGTATAATAATATGTTTATGGGCTGGGGATGTGGCTCAAGTGATAGCGCGCTCGCCTGGCATGCGTGTGGCCCAGGTTTGATCCTCAGCACCACATACAAACAAAGATGTTGTCTCCGCCGAAAACTAAAAAAAAATATATATATATATATATATATATATATAAAATGTTTATAATAATATAAACACTGAAATCAGATTTAACCAACAATTATGTTCATAGATAGCTATGTTTGTAGAAAGAGGGGATAGGAAGCGGAAGTGAAGGACAGCAGGAAAGTTAGATCTCATTTAATCTATGAGAAAGCCAATAGATAAAGTTTAAAACTGATGACTCAAGCCAGTAATATATACCTATCATATAGAAAACTTAGAGGTAGATATTAAAAGGAAAAAAAAAACTTAAAAAAGAGTTTAGGATTCAGCAATCCCACTACTGGGTATATTTTCAAAGGAAGTGAAATCAGTGTATCAGAGAGTCATCTCCTCTGTCATGTATATTGCAGCACTATTCACAACAGCCAAGCTTTGGAATCAACCTAAATGTCCAACAACAGATGAGTGCATTTTTAAAATATGGCATCTGGAATACTCTTCAGCCATTAAAAAAGGATTAAGTCCTGTGATTTGCGACAACATGAATGAACCTGTAGGACGTGGAACATAATAAACCAGGCATAGACAAATAATGTATGATCTCATGTGGATTCTCAAAAAGTTCATCTCATAGAGGTGGAACAGACTAATAGTGATTATGTAAGACTGAAAAGTGGAGACAGAAAGGAAAAACAGTGAGATTTGTTAGTGGATATAAAGTTGCAAGTGGATAGGAAGAAGAAAATCTGGTGGTCTGTTGCCCAGTAGGGTGACTGTGGTTAACAATGATGTATTGTATATTTGAAGATAGCTAGAGGCAAAGTTGCTCTCACCACAAAGAAATGATAAATGTATGAGATGAAGGGTATGATCATTACCCTATGTATACAGGAATCAAAACATCACATTTTACCCCATAAATATGTATAAGTTTTTTTTAAAACAGGGTATTTGTAGAAGTATTTGAGAACCTTGGGCTTCTTTTCTGAAACTTGTTAGATATTTTTTAGTACTTCTTTAGCTATGAGTAGGAGCAGTCTGGGTATGCAGCTCAGGGGTAGAGTGTTTGCTATCATGTGGAACACTGAGTTCCATCCCCAGCACTCCCCCAACCCCCAACCCCCATCAAAATGAACTGGAAAGTAACTGTTGTATCTAAAACAGGCAAGAGAGTAGGGGACTTTAAACATTTTTTTTTTTTTAGTTGTAGATGGACACAATACCTTTTTATTTGTTTGTTTGCTTATTTTAGTTGTGGATGAGCCTTTACTTATTTTTATGTGGTACTGAGAATTGAACCCAGTGCCTCACACATGCTAGGCAAGTGCTCTACTACTGAGCCACAACCCCAGCCCCTTATTTATTTATTTTTATGTGGTACTGAGGATCAAACCCAGTGCCTCATACATGCTAGGCAAGTCAGTGTTCTAACACTGAGCTACAACCCCAGCCTGAGTAGGTGACTTTATATAAATTTTATCTGTTATATATGTAAGCTGCTTCATAGTATTTTTTATAATCAGATAGGTTCATATAACTTCAAATTTTAAAAGATTTTTTTGTTACTATGCCTATTAGGTTCAGAAGACCATAATTCTGGCCAAATCTTAAAGTTTTTCTTAGAGGGGTTATATTATTTTTATGATTCTTGAGTTATCAAACTGCCTACCCTCCATGATCATCAGATGACAAGACAACCCAGACTCTAGCTATGAACTAGAATTTCAATTTCCTTGTTGACTTAGTAAAGGAAGAGAAATTTGTGTTTTCTTATATATATATTTTTTATATTTTTAGTTGTAGATGGACAGTTAACCTTTATTTTTATTTCCTTTTATGTGTTGCTGAAGATTGAACCCAGTGCCTCACACGTGCTAGGCAAGTGCTCTACCACTGAGCTACAATCCCGGCCCTATATGTATTTTCTTTTGTTTAATCTCTTAAGTAGTTCAGGCTTGCATATTCTCTGGGTTTTGTTGTGGTTTGGAGATTATCATTACATAGCCCACCTCTATAAGCTCTGAGTCAGCTGAGAAATAGACAAGAGATATAAGGTAGAATTTTAAATATTTGCTTAATTACTAGTAAAACTTGATTGGAGAATACCTCTGAGATCCAAGGCCAAAATCTTTTCTATCCTCTCCACTAAGAGTAGCCACTCCTCTGAATATTTATGACAATCATTTCTTTTCGGTCTGGTTTTATCATCCAAGTAATAAGTGTAGTTTTGCCTTTTTAGCATATGCTTTTCTTAAATTTCTCTTAGTATATAGTTTCCCTCCATTCCTTTTCTTCCATTTGTTTGCTTGCTTACCATGACATTAGTTCTGCAGAGGTTCTTAGAGACTGGATTTTACTCCTTACTTTTCTGTGGCATCATTTAGTAGTTTCCTTTTCAGAAATTGGTAATTGGATCTAGGCAATTAATTAGATTTAGTTTTGTGTTTTTAGCAAACACATAAAGTAAAATTTCCTTGTTTTATAATGTCAGTAGTCATGGATGCTTAGTGCCTAAACCCTATTAACACAATAGATATTACAGAACCAACTTTGTTTTACTAAATTCTTTCCTTTATTTTTCTATTTTCAATTTCATTGATTTCTGTTTCTTATTATTTCCTTTTTACTTTGGGTTTATTTTACTCTTCTTTAGATTCTTGAAGTAGGAGCTTAGATTATTGACTTAAAACTTTTCTTTTTCCTAATTATGCCCCACAGTTTTTATGTTGTATTTTAATTTTTTATTTCATTCTATGGAGTATATTGAGAAGTATATTATCTAATTTACAAGTACTTTTCCTGTTACAAGATTTTCCTGTTACCTCTTTGTTGTTGTGTGTAATTTGATTATGTTATGATCAAACAATATACTTCTTATATCTTCAGTTCTTTTTAAATTGTTGATATTTACTTTATGGCTCAGCATATGGTCTTGATATTAGGATGGGGACCACTCCAGGAGGAGTAGTAGAAGGAATAAATGGAGCTAGAATAAAAGAGAAGTATTGAGTAGTTTCAGATGAGATCTTGGTCCTGAAGTAAGAGCAGAGCAGAAGAGTTGAACTTCTCTACAGGGAAGTGCCTGTAGGCACTTGAAAAGATTGTGTATGCAGTGTGCTGTTGTTAGTGTAGTACTGATTAGATCCTGTGTGCATTAGCTGCTATGGTTGATGGTATTCCTGAGTCCTTATGTATCCTTGCTAATTTCCTGCCTGGTTCTATCAGTTGTTGAGATGGTGATGAAGAAAGAGGTGGTTTTGCCCACTCCTCATTCAGTTCTATCAATTTTTTTCTTCACGAATTTACAGCTCTGTTGCTTAGTACATACACATTTAGGATTGTATGTCTTCTTGATAGTTTGAACTTTATATCGTTAGGAGTCATCCCTTTTCATTTTTTCAGTTTTTATGATTATCCAAATCTACTTAATATAGCTTTTCCTTATATATTTTCAGAAGAGAATGTTCTGTACTTTTAGTCTCCCTATGTTGTTATACATGAAGTTTCTTATGAATAGTGTGAAGTTATGGTTTTTAATCCACTCTGCAAATCTGTGATTTTTAATTGGTATATGTACACTATTTGCACTTTATGCAATTATTGATGCTACCATTTATATCTGCCATTTATTTTTTGTTTTCTGTTTTTAATTTCGCAGCTTTCTTTTTCTCGTCTTCCTAGGGGTTACTCAACCACTCTTTAGAATTCCATTTTTACATGAATGGAATTCTTTAGGATGTACTGTTTTGTGTCTGGCACTTATTTTACTCAGCCTAATTTTTGAGAGTCCCTCTTGTGCACATCAGTAGTTTATTCCTTTTTATTGTTGAGTGGTATATATTGTATGGATATAACACGATTTGTTTGTACATTCACCTGATGAATATTTGAGCTTTGTTCAGTTTGGGGCCATTATTAATAAAGTTGTATACAAATATTTGTATGGGTATGTGCTTTCATTGGGTGGACATATGTTTTCATTTTCTTTGGCATAAAATCACTCACTCCTTTTGTAAGCATATTTTATAAGAAACTGTCAAGATTATTTTTCCAAAGTGGCTATAATATTTTACATTCTTATCAGCAATGTTTGAGAATTCCTTTTTCTCTAAGTGCTCAAAAATACTTGTCACATAAGTCTTTTCTATCTTAGCAATTCTGAATAGATATACAGTGGTGTATTAGTCCATTTCCTATTATTATAACAATACCTGAGACTGGGTAATTTATAGTAAATGTAAATTTATTCTCTCACAGTTCTAAAGGCTGAGAAGTCTGAGATCAGGGTGCTGATGTCTTCATGTGAACCTTCTTACTGCATCCTCACATGGTAGATGGCAGACAGGAGCTCTCTGTCCTTACATGGCAGAATAGCAGAAGAAAGAGAACCCACTCCCATATAAGCCACTCCCATATCTGCTCATGAGGGCAGAGTCCTTGTGACCTACCACCACCCCAAAGGTGTTATTTTAGGGAGTAAATTTCCAATACGTGAATTTTGGAGAATGCATTCAAACTATTGTAGATAACTTACCCTGGTTTTAATGTGCATTTTCTTAATGACTAATGGCGTTCAGTGTCTTTTTATTCTCGGTCATATATTTTCCTTTATGAAGTAGCAGTTGAACTCTTGCCAATTTTTTAAATCAATTTTTCTTGTTCTATGCCTTCTGAATACAATATACATCAGAGAGAGACACTTTTTTTGGGGGGAGGCTTATTTATTTTAATTATTTTTAATTTTAATTTGTTATATATGACAACAGAATGCATTATAATTCATATTACACATATAGACCACAATTTTTCATATCTATAGTTGTATACAAAGTAGAGTCACATCCTTCATTTCTTCATACATGTACTTAGGGTAATGACCATCACATTACACCGTTTTCCTACCCCTGTGCTCCCTCCCTTCTCCTCCCTCTCCTTTTCCCTTTTGCCCTATCTAGAGTTCATTTAATCCTCCCATCCCCCCCCAGCATATTATGAATCACCATCCTTAAATCAGAGAAATCATTCAGCATTTGTTTTTGAGGGGGATTGGCTAATTTCACTTAGCATTATATTCTCCCACTCCATCCATTTACCTGCAAATGCCATGATTTTATTCTCTTTTAATGCTGAATAATATTCTGTTGTGTATATATACACACCACATTTTCTTTATCCATTCATCTACTGAAGAGACATGTTTTGCAAACATTTCCTTCAACTCTTGATTTGTCTTTTCATTTTCTTGGTGGTTACTTCACTTGTTGGTTTTGATGAGGTCCAGTATATAACTGTTCTTTTACTGTTAGTACCCTGCCTGATAATTCTTTGCCTAACACAACAAGGTCATGAAGCTCTTATCCTATGTTTCAACTAATTTATTTATAGTTTTATACTTTACATTTATGTCTGTAATGCACTGAGTTAATTTTTGTATATGCTATGAAATAAGGTTGAGGTTCACTTTTTCTTGTATGCCTATCCACTTGTTCTGTACCATTTATTGAGAAGACTATCTGTTCCAAATATTCTCACCCGTTTATTCAAAATGTATTGACCATATACATGCAGGTGATTTATGACTTATTTTGTTCCAGTGATCTGTAGGTCTACCCATAGGACAATAGCAAACACTCTGAATTACTGTAGCTTTATAAGTCTGGTAGTATATATCCTTAAGCTTCATGCTTTTTCAAAGTTATTCTGCCTATACTTGGTTCTTTGCATTTCCACATAATGTTAGAATTAGCTTGTCAGTGTTTACCATTAAAAATAATTGAAAACCCTATTGCAGTTTGAATTGGGATTTCACTGAATGTATATATAAATTTGGGGATAATTGGTATTCCAACAATGTTGTTTCTTATGATTCCTGAACTATACACAACTCTCCTTTTTAAAATTGTCTTTAATTTCTCTTAACAGTGTTTTATAGTTTTAAATAAATAGATCTAGAATATACTTTGTTAAATGTATGCCTAAGCTATATTCCATGCTAGATTGTAAGTAGTATTGTTTTTAACTTTATATCTTTTTTTTAGTGTCATACATATATACCATGTTTATTAAACTTTATATCTTGCTATCTTGCTAAACTCACCTATTATGTCTGATATTTCTTTGGATTTCTAATTATATAATCATTCCATTACAATATATGTGCCTTTTGAAAGAGAGGCCAGCATGCAGTACTGGCTAAGTATTTCACTACAATGTTAAATAGAAGAAAGTAAGAATAGACATCTTTGCCTTCTTCCCCCATGTAGGATAAAAGCATTCAACCTTAATCAGGGGCAGCTTAATTCATAGTGTTAATGTCTATGTCATTTCTGACTTTACCATTATATATGATGATATGTTTAGTTTTTTCATAGTTTTTCTTTATTTCATTCAAAAAGTTTCATATGCTCATATGGTTTTCTTTTAGTCTGTTAATGTCTGAAATTGCATTGGTTGATTTTTCAGCCATTATTATCAACTTTGTATTTAAACAACCTAGTATCTCTGGGATAAACCCTGCTTGGGCATGATGGCATCTTTTTGTGTGTTTTGGGATTTGATTTTGTAACATTTACTAAGGATTTCTGTATCTGTGTTCTTTTATTTATTTGGCTTTGATATCAGGGCATTGCTGACCTGATAACAATGACTTAGGACTGTGTGTCCTCTGTAATCTGAAAAAAAAAATGTATAATATTCAATGTCAAAATCTGCAGTTAACATTTCTTTCTTTCCTTCCTGATACTGGTAATTTGTAACATTCCTCTCCCCTCATTGGTCTTTCTAAAATTTTACTAGTTTTGTTGACATTTTAAGGACCATTTGCTCTACCATTTTTCTCCTTTTCTTTGTTTTTTTTCCTATAGCTTACTTTTTTTTTAATGTAGCTTTTTTTTTTTTGATAATTCATTAACATTTATTTTTTAGTTCTCGGCGGACACAACATCTTTGTATGTGGTGCTGAGGATCGAACCCGGGCCGCACACATGCCAGGCAAGCGCGCTACCGCTTGAGCCACATCCCCAGCCCCTTCTATAGCTTATTGATGTTTGCTTTTATTTTTATAATTTCCTTCTTTCTACTAAGTTTGGGCTAAATTTACTGTTACTCACTTTTTTTTTTTAAGTTGTATCCAGACACAATACCTTTATTTCTTTTATTTATTTTTATGTGGTGCTGAGAATCAAACTCAGTGCCTCACATGTACTAGGCAAGTGCTACACCACTGAGCCACAACCCCAGGCCCTGTTACTCACTTCTTAAAGTAGAAGTTTATCTAATTGATTTAGACTTCTAATAAAAGTATATTAAAAGCTATAAATTGAACACTGCTTTTGGTCCATTCCCTAAGATTTTATGTTGTTTTCATTTTCATTCAGTTTGGAATATTTTGTAATTTCCCCAATGATTTCTTCATGAACCCATGCATCGTTTAAAACAGAGGTTTTTCAATTTCCAAATATTTAGGACTTTTCTATACCAACAGGTATGGCCTAGTGAATGAGTGTTCTACTATTCTTGAAAAATCATATATTATTTGACAGAGTATTCTATAAATGTCAGGGCAACTTGACTCACTAGTGTTCATGCCTATGTCCTTTCTGACTTTCAACCTATTTGATCAATTACTAAGAAAGAGGTGTTGAATTACTCAACTCTAGTTTTGGACCTTTCCCCCCACTTTTCACTTATGTCCTTTGCTTCATGTGTGCTGTTATCTGTTTTGAGATACACACACACATTGAGGATTGATACATCATTTTTTCTGACTCCTTTAACATTATAAAGTCTGTTCCTAGTGGTAGTGTTTTTCTGATAAAAATTATTGTAGACATTTTAGCTTTTTCATGATCAGTACTGATATGGTGCATCTTTTTCCATCCTTTTAAACTCCATCTTTGTATCTAAAATATGTCTCTTTTACATAGCATGTATTTGGCTCTTGATATAACTAATTTTTCTCCTGGTATTGATGATTGTTTTTCTGCTTGTATTTAGTAATTATTGAACAGTGGACATTGTAGAATTTTACATTATTCTGTATTAGATTTATCTTCTTTAAAATAGTGTTAGACTTTGTTGTGGCAAGTAATCACATTATTTGTGGATTAGTTTGACCTTTTCTAAAAGGAGAGATCAATTAATGTTTTCTTAAGGGCCATATAATACATATTTTAAACTTGTGTGCAGTATGGTCTTTGTAACAACTGCTTAATTCTGCCAAAATAATTGAAAGTAGACAATATATTTTTAAAATGGGTGTTGCTGTATTCTAATAAAACTTTATTTACAAGAACAGTTGACTTGCTCATCAGCAATAATTTGCTAAACTCTGCTTTAGAGGCATGTTTTTCTTAACTTTGTTAGAGTAGCCTTTACGTATAGTTTACCGCTTCCCCCTCCCCTTAAGGCCTGACCCTTTTGGAATATCTCCTGGCTGCATTTGGAATATCTCATAGATATTTGGCAAGGGACTTGTTATTGTAACAGGTTGAACCCCAAATATGGAGTAGTTCTGTATGAGCTTTGGCAACTGTTCAGTTTACAGTGCTCCAGACTTCTTGCTCAGTCTGACAGAGCTTCACTCTATACTTCTCCAGCTTAGTATTCAGTTCAGCCAAAGATTGAAACAGACTTCTGAGCTGAGGAGGTCTTCTGTTCAGCCCCCTCCTCTAAGGTACTCTGCCCCTCAAATTCTGGTTTTTATCTTCTCCACTCAGCAAGATAGCTTTGATCTGTATAGGTGTTATGGCTTGGACCTATGTTTGGAAAGCATGGTCCCCAATGCAGGAATGTTCAGAGATTAAATAATTGGATTATGAAAGCTGTAACCTCATCAGTGGATTAATCTATTAATAATTTGAATGGACTACTGAGTGGTAAATATAGGCAGGTGGAGTATGCCTGCAGGAAGTAGTTTACTGGGGGCATGCCCTAGGAGATTGTTTTGTCCCTGGCTCCTTACCCACCACTACCCCGCATCCTTCTCTGTTACCATAAGCTGAGCAGCCGTCCTCCACTGGCTCTGCCATGATGTTCTGCCTTGCTTCAGGCCCAGAGCAATGAATTGGCCAACCATGGAATGAACCTCTGAATTAGTGAACCCCAAACAAACTTTTCTTCCTCTGAGTTGTTCTTGTTAGATATTTTGGTCACAGTGACCAAAAAAAAAAAAAAACAAAAAAACAAAACAAAACTGACTTAACAGTAGGATACTCCTCAGGGGAGGGGGCGGAAATAGTCAGGTAGACCATGGGACTCTATGTCTTATTTGTTTTCCTTCTTACAGAGATCATGTTCTTATATCCCCTGTTGTCCAGCATTTTAATGTCTTTAATATATTTTGTCCAGTTTTGTAGGTGTTTTTATCAAGCAGGTAAGTTCCTTCCCCATTTCTCTATCTCAGTAAAAGATCCTAGTTTTTAAATACATACATATTTAAATTCCATTTCAGACTTATTTCTGTGAAAGTGGTATCTGAGCTGCCATATATTTTTTCAAAAGCTCCTTAAGATTCTGAGGCCCTTTAAATCAGAGACACGGTATCTGATAGAAGAAAAAGTTGGTTATGATCTACATGCTGTGGGATCGGGCCCCAAATTCCTCAATAGGACACCCATAGCGCAAGAGTTAACAACTAGAATCAATAAATGGGACTTACTCAAACTAAAAAGTTTTTTCTCAGCAAAAGATACAATAAGAGAGATAAACAGGGAGCCTACATCCTGGGAACAAATCTTTACTCCACACACTTCAGATAGAGCCCTAATAACCAGAATATACAAAGAACTCAAAAAATTAGACAATAAGATAACAAATAACCCAATCAATAAATGGGCCAAGGACCTGAACAGACACTTCTCAGAGGAGGACATACAATCAATCAATAAATACATGAAAAAATGCTCACCATCGCTAGCAGTCAGAGAAATGCAAATCAAAACCACCCTAAGATACCATCTCACTCCGGTAAGATTGGCAGCCATCATGAAGTCCAACAACAACAAGTGCTGGAGAGGATGCGGGGAAAAGGGTACACTAGTTCATTGTTGGTGGGACTGCAAAATGGTGCAGCCAATTTGGAAAGCAGTATGGAGATTTCTTGGAAAGCTGGGAATGGAACCACCATTTGACCCAGCTATTCCCCTTCTCGGTCTATTCCCTAAAGACCTAATAAGAGCATGCTACAGGGACACTGCTACATCGATGTTCATAGCAGCTCAATTCACGATAGCAGGACTGTGGAATCAGCCTAGATGCCCTTCAATAGATGAATGGATAAAAAAAATGTGGCATTTATACACTATGGAGTATTACTCTGCATTAAAAAATGACAAAATCATAGAATTTGGAGGGAAATGGATGGCATTAGAGCAGATTATGCTAAGTGAAGCTAGTCAATCTTTAAAAAACAAATACCAAATGACTCCTTTGATATAAGGGGAGTCAATAAGGACAGGGTAGGGATGAAGAGCTTGAGAAGAAGATTTACATTAAACAGGGATGAGAGGTGGGAGGGAAAGGGAGTGAGAAGGGGAATCGCATGGAAATGGAAGGCGATCCCCAGGGTTATACAAAATGACATATAAGAGGAAAGGAGGGGTAAGACAAGATAATACAAATGGAAGAAATGATTTACAGTAGAAGGGGTAGAGAGAGAAAAGGGGAGGGGAGGGGAGGGGAGGGGAAGGGAGGGGAGGGGAGGGGGGATAATAGAAAATAGGACAGACAGCAGAATACATCAGACACTAGAAAGGCAATATGTCAATCAATGGAAGGGTAACTGATGTGATTCAGCAATCTGTATACGGGGTAAAATTGGGAGTTCATAACCCACTTGAGCCAAACCGTGTAATATGATGTATTAAGAACTATGTAATATTTTGAAAGACCAATAATAAAAAATAAAAAATAAATTAAAAAAAAATAAAAATTAAAAAAAAAAAAAAAGATTCTGAGGCCCAGACAAGTTTGAAAGTCATGGTTATACGGGTTTTGGAGCCAAACAGATATAATTTGAGTACATCATGCAGTGGGGTCTAGTATATATCAACACAGTGGTGCTGACACTTGGAACTTTAGTCACACAGAGAACAGGCAAGATCAGCTAGGAGGGAAGAGGGCTATGAACAAAAACTATTGAAAGGGAAATAGGAGATGGATTTTTCCTATTTTAAAGTTTTGAAGCCAAGGTTCATTCTCTCTCCCAAAAACCAGACGAAATTAGTGTCCAGACTCATTGTCTCCTGCCATTGTTGTGATAGACCTTATTGCCACTTTTGGCATATAGATGGATTGGTAGAAGTGAGGAAGATGAAAATGTGTAGAATAATACATTTCTATGGCCCAGGCTTAACCTCCATTCATATGCTACACAAACTAATGGAGGTAAAGTGAAAGTAGTTATCTTTCTACTTCTGATCCCTTTTCCCTCTACCACCCTCTCTCCTTCATTCTCTCTGATTCCCTACTCCAGAGTTCTTCCTTGGATAAAGTATGTTATATTGTATGTAGCCACCTTTGGGCATGTGAGGAAACTAAAACTGGTGCCCTGTCAGAGGCAAGTTATCTAAACATGAAGTAAGCAGAGAAAGATGAATGTGTACCCTAGAAAACCTGAACGTACATTGCAGAGCAACCAATTGAAACAATAAAATTTATTTTAAAGACTTGTTTTGGCTTAGAAATTAATGTACATTGTACATTTTATTCTTTTGTGTATTGGTATTTGTTTTGATATAAATGTTTTACTTAGTAGAATTGACATTCCAGAAAAATATACCATTTTTATTCTGTAACTTCACAGACGGACCTCTTTATAAGCCCCTAGATTCGTAATTCCTAGCTTTGTGAGGTATAGCACTAGGAAATTTTTGGTTTGTTTAATTCTTAGTTCCTAAATTTTTAGTTATATTTTGATAGCAGACTTTGGAGATACAACCACCAGATATATTGGGAGTTTTTTTTTGGGTGATGGAGTTTGAACCCAAGGCTTTGTGCATCTAAGGCTAGTACTCTACCAACTGAGCTATATCCCCAGCCCGATATATTTGTTTACATGAATGTTTCTTTGAGGAGAAAAATGAGTTTCAAATTCTAGATAATACTCTGATAGCCTTACCCCACACCTCTAAAATGTTCTCATGTGGCCCTAGTTAGTTGCTACAGTGAAACAGAATCCTTTAGAGCCATTTCTCTTCTGATATTGTGGGTTCTAAGCTGGCCTAGTTAAAACTTTTTTTGGTGGGAGAGAAGGGGAATACTGGGGGTTGAACTCAGGTTGAACTTGACCACTAAGCCACATCCCCAACCCTATTTTGTAGTTTATTTAGAGACGGGGTCTCACTGAGTTTCTTAGCACCTCACTTTTGCTGAGGCTGGCTTTGAACTCGCAATCTTCCAGCCTTAGCCTCAGCCTCCTGAGCTGCTGGGATTACAGGCATATGCTACCGCACCCAGCTTGGTTAAAACATTTTTTTCAGGAAATTTGTAACCTTCCAAGTGAGGACTTGGTTATTTAGAACCAGTTATCTTTTTTCCTTTTATTAGCCCAGAAATATTCTTTATTCCTTGCACATATGTTAGAGTGAAGTTTCGTGAATACAGACATACTAGTCTCCAATCATCAACTGTAATGTAAAGCAGTGGTTTCACTTATACTTGGTTTCCACTCAAATCATTGGTTTCTCTTTACCATTCCACAGTACCTTCTCCAGGCAAATTCCGCTCCCCTGCAGCACCATCTCCTTTGGCTCTTCGGCAACCAGTGAAAGCATTTAGTAACCATGGTTCTCCTGGTAGCCAAGAAACAACACAGTTCACACAAACCACCTCCTCACCTGGGCCTCCTATGGTTCAAAATACAGTTCCAGCAAATCCTCCCAGCAATATCAACAGCACTACTTTAACCAGACCTGCAGGGACAACGGCAATGAGAAGTGGATTGCCCAGACCCAGTGCCCCTTCTGCTGGGGGTATACCAGTGCCTCGCAGCAAACTTGCACAGCCTGTTCGCAGGTAAGTGACTTGTTTCAGCATTCCTGAGCACATGAAAGGTGGTAGGCTGGAGTTAGCCTTACTTAAATTTGATAGTGAACTTAAAGAACCATAGTAGGTTCCCACTAGCATCTTAGTATATGAAATAAAACGTTACTTCATTGCTCTGATGAAATCCTCATTTGGAACACGATACCAGTTTGGTACACATTAAATTTATCCAGATGCCTAATATGTTCAAAAAGACTTCTAGAATCACAACTCAATTTGGTTGTGATATTTGTTCATTTTGAATATAACTATATTTAATAAAGATAATAAAAATGTGATAGACTCTAGAGTGATATTTAAGATAAAACTTGCAGCTACCAAGTCTTAGTACAACTTATAAGCCTAGTACAATTTTCAAACCCTGGCACAATTCAGAATTTTCTGTGGAATTTTTTTTTTTTTAATAAATGTAAAGGCCTAAATTTACCCCCACAGAGGCTGACTTAGTTGATCTGACATGAGGCCCAAAATATGTGTATGTAGGTTTTTTTTGTTTCTTTGTTTTGTGTGTTTGTTTAATCTTCAAGTGATTCCCATCCCAACCAGGATGGACCCATGATTCTAATTTTTACCATTCAAGAATAGGATTATCACCATCAATAAATTTATGTATCAATTACAATTAAACTTCAAATATTTATTTGCTTATGAAAAGGCTTTTATTCTCTAAGTATTTAAACTGTATTACCTGTACTTAAATTCTAATGTAAACAGTTTACGTTTCCAAATTCAGTAGTAGTGTGCAGTGGCTTTTTATGCTCTCTGCACTGTGCTAATAACTTACACTTTAATCTTCACAGTAATGAATAGGTACTCTTATTATTTCTATTTTTTAGAGGAAGATATTGAAATCTAATGAGATGAAATATTTTGCCTGCAGCCACACAAATTATGGGGCCTTTAGTTCCAAGTATGTCTGACTTTAAAGTCCTTTTAGCCACTATCCCATACTGCATCTTTAGGGATCGCAACACAGAGCCTCTAATATTACAATCATCATTCTACCTCTCAAAACAATAGGTTCATTATCCATATAATGGAAAAGGTGAGACAATCTTTCCCTTATCTTAAGTGAGTAGCTATGTTAACAAAGAGGCTAGAGAAGTCACTGTGAAACTTGAAAGTTATGAAAAGGCAGAATGAAGAAAGGTTGTACAAATAGCTATGTAGAGCTTTCTGAAAGGGATGCCACCTGAAAAATAATACATGTGAGAGATAGTGTGGTAGTGTTTTATAAAGACATGCAAATCATTATAAAATTGCTTTATTTCAGATCCTTGCCAGCTCCTAAAACCTATGGTAGCATGAAAGATGACAGTTGGAAAGATGGCTGTTATTGACCAGCAAAGACAAGAATGCAGAGGTCCACGGCTTCATGGATACCCCTTCACCAAGCTAATAAACAACTTTTATATGCAGACTGTTCAGATAAGACTCTTGGGATTTATAAAATCCCAGCCCTCTCTGTCTTATTAGCACAAACCGACAGAGATGATCAAGCAGCACTTTAATGACATTTAACATCTGATGTGTTTGGTAATCATACAATCACTCTACATGGAATCACATTTAGTTTTGTTTAATAGAACCTTGGTTGATTTTTAAATATTTGTCAAAGGCCAATATCTGGGCAAATACCTAATGGATGCCAAAGAGAAATGCCCATTTGTAAATGAGAGAGTACCTTTGTGCACAAGAAAATGGTGAATTTAGGCTACCTAAAACTTCGCATTCAACCTAATTTACTGTATAAATGGTATCAATAAATATTTGTGTTAATGAGAACTAATATTCTGACTAATTATCTAAAGTGATTGAATTCTCCATAAAACGAGGTTAAGATTTGGGGTTGGGAGGAGAATGGGAGGAAGAAATCCAGACTAGAGATTAAAATATGGTACATACACTTAAAAGAATCTATGGATTATTTTTTTCAGATTTATTGGAAAAATTATTTAATGTTAAATTTTAGACATAGCTCACATCAGCACCACCAGATAGTGTTACAGTGTGCATCCATCATGTTGCATTGACACATCAGACTTATCTGTGTTTGTTTTGATTGCCAAAAGGGCTCAATATCAGTTGTACAATCTTTCTAAACTTTATAGTTCCTGGCTCAGGAAGATGGCCTTTGCTACTGAAGCCAACTTCTTCACATGCTGTTATCTGTCACAGAATTAAGATATCTCATTTATATCGGCAGGTTTTCCATGATGGGAAAGAACAAGTGTGTGTCTTTATTCTTGATACAACACCTCAGTGCTTACAACCTGGAACAAAACCATACAGTGAGAGAGAGGGGGAAAAAAATCTATGCACTTAACCTACAAAGTCTCTGGTGATGACGGTTGAATTATTGCTATTAAATGGCATAACGGTCTATTATGTGGTAGGAAATATAGCCTGCTAAATCCTACTTAGGTTGATTCACTTTATACTGGGTAACTGTATAAAATCTTTTGAAAATACTGTCCCTTTTGACTTAAATTCTGCCTTACATCAATTTTTGCATTTTTGGTAACAAACCTACTGTATCTGACTCTAACCTGTTAAATAAATACTTGCTTTCTAATGGCTCTTATATACCATCCTTGAAATCACCTGTTTTTGTTTTATCAGATTATTACCAAACTAAAACTTCTGTAGCAGACTTCTCATTTTTGACATCAGGTCTGTTTTTAAGTACTTAAACAGCTCTAAAATATTGGCAGTTGTGTCACCTAAAAGATTTTAGAGATTTAATCATAAGTTTATTTCCTATTAAAGACATTCTGTAAGTTGGCAAAGGAAATTGAGAGAGAAATGGAAGACAATATTCAGAACAGCATTGAGGTTGATAGGTTAAAAGAGTAATAAAACCAAGACTCCCATTTTGCTGTGACTGACACCTAATGGCTTGACCATTAGGAAGGCATTGGGTTAGCACAAGCAGCTGCAGATTTAAACTGCCAGTATGGTGTATATTGCAAGGAAGAAATTGTATCCTTGAATTGAAGGTGATGGGGTGGGTCTGGGAAGAATGATGCCAGAATTCTACATGCTAATGAACTGGAAAATGTTGCTTTTTCAGAAGAAAATAAAGCATCTGCTTTGGTGAGGGGGGTTATCTCATGTAAATCTAAGTAAATAAAGAATTAGCCACTGTCTCATTTTAAAATACCATCCATAAAAAAAACAAAACAGGTCTCCATTTTCAGTGCAACATTTCAAAAAATATATGCTGCAATCTAATAATTAAAAGGAACTTTAACCCTGTTATGAAACATCCATTACCTTTTTAGTTAGATAATCAGTTTCAAAAGGAATATTCAGGTTATTTAACTTTGTTTTTAAATGGCTGCATCAGAAAAAAAAAATGTCTATTTTTTTTTAATTAAACAGTTTCATCACTTGTTAAAAACATATTTTGGATCTGAGTTTGGTAAAGTATTATTTTACCTGCTATTGTACTACCACAGACTTTTGGCTTTTAGTTTCCTAAAGAGAAAAAAAAATGCCTTTTTACTAGAGAGCCTTTGTGTATTGCCAGTTTTTCTGTTTGGGAAAATCTAAGGATTTACTGTGGTTAGTCTTACAGAAGAAATGTGGATTTGATAAACTAGTGCCTATGATTTTAACTTATGTTTGATATATAGTAGTAAGGGTTTTATGAATGTTGATTATTTTGTGCCAACAGCCCAGAATTGTCATTTATATGTAAGCAGAAAGCTATGAACTCTGCTTCCAAAGTTATTTAATTTTCTCAGTGTTTGAATGTTATTTTTTGTAAGTGTGTTAATAAAAGTGTAAAGAATTGGAAAAATATAAATATTCTTAACTCGAGCATTTGCTGGATCATTTTTCTATAAAACTTGTTTGTATAATATAAAACGCTCTCTGAAGAGTTGACTTTTTT
Organism: Urocitellus parryii; assembly: GCF_045843805.1. Taxonomy (NCBI): domain Eukaryota; kingdom Metazoa; phylum Chordata; class Mammalia; order Rodentia; family Sciuridae; genus Urocitellus; species Urocitellus parryii. Next base: position 107,427,480 of record NC_135540.1, on the reverse strand, counting down.
CAGTTTTCATACCCTGGAAATCACATTTTGTAAAACTGGGGACCATTCATAATTGTCAGATACTTTTTAAAATTATTTCAAAACATCACTTTTATAGAAAAAAAAAGTTTTTTTGAAAGAAAATGAGATACATATGTGGCCCCAGATGTTTGTATAACTCTAGGATGATCTAGACTATGTATGTTTAAATTAACTTTCTATTGACTGTACAGGTGTCCATTTTTGACATTACGCATGGTCCTTTTAGATCACATGAAGTTTGATTTGCAAACATTTCTATAGCCGAACTTGTATGTGTGGTTGCTCCTTAATAAACAGCCTGACCATAATGTTTATTATTAAATTTATATTTGTTTTTCAAGTGTTTTTTTATTAATTTCTGGATATGGTAAGATTTCTTCTTCCCCCAAATTCCTGCAACTGATTTTAATTTCTCAGTTGTTTTTTTTTTAAATACACAACCCCAATTTTATTGCCCTTTCAGTTTTAGCCTTCTTGATGTTGAATTATATCATATTCTCTCTATCCTAGGTTATTTCGTATGTGGATTATTTGGAGTAAATTTGTAGTTTGGTTTTCTGGGAACTTTTTTCAGATGCTATGAATTGGTGTCTAGTTAGAAAAGTCTAGCATTATATTAAATAAGAAAAAAAAATTTCCCAAGAGGGAAAATTCAAACCAAATATAAATACATCTTTTATAGGTGGAAAAACTAAAACTTGTACATGGTTTAAAGAGTTTCTACATGTTGCTTTAGGAGAAGTATTTGCTGTGCCTCATTTTACAATCTCTCTCAGACAAAACTAATACCCTTATGCTTGAATTTTTCTCCAAGCCAACCAAAAAACTTGAACTATTTAATAATAATTAAATTTTAGTATACTTGTAAGTCAATAAATTAGAAGTTTACCTAAATTTACTATATATCCAGTGAAGCAGGAAAACTCACATGGAGGTTTTGTAAAATATTTGCCATGTCAAAGTTTACTTTGAGATACAAAAGCAGAATAAATGTTAAGAGATTTTTTAGAGAAAGTAACTGGTGGAAGGGAGTAAAAGCTTGCGTGCAAAGCCAATTTGCACGCATTTTGAATGATCCTAAATAGAAGTTTGCATGAGCTCAGTGGCCGTCTGGTTACCAGTCTGAAAATGGAGTAGATATCACACTCCAGCCTTATTTACTACAACTCACTTTAAACATGCCAATTTCAAACCAGTTCTTTCTTTAAATACACATCTGGCCCTTAAGAAAGATGACCAGATGTGGTGATGCAAGCCTTATAACTGCAGTGACTCGGGAGGCTGTCGCAGGATCCCAAGTTCCAGGCCAGCCTCAGCAACTTAGCGAGGCCCTAAGTAACTTAGACCCAGACTCAAAACACACAGGGCTGGGGACATGGTTCAATGATAAAGCACCCCTGGGTTCAATCCCCAGTACTAAAGAGGAAGGTAGATTGGGAATGATTGGTCAACAAGTACAAAATTATAGTTAGAAGGAAGATGATCTAGTGTTTTGTTGCACAGTACAGTGAAAATAATTTACAATAATGTGTATTTCAGAATAACTAGAAGGGTTATTTTGAATGAACTCATCATAAAAGCATGATGAATGAGGTGATGGATACATTAAAGACCCTCATTTAATCATCATACATTGTGTATGTGTTTTAAAACTAAAACCACTGAGCACAGTATTATCTCTGAAGTCACTGATGACTGCCATGATTTAGGTGAATTTGCTACAAATAGGGCTGGGGATATAGCTCAGTTGGTAGAGTGTTTGCCTTGCATGCCCAAGGCCCTGTGTTTAATCCCCAACCCCCCCCAAAAAAAAAAGTATAAAAATATTAATTCCAAAATTTGAACAAATCTAACATTGTCCTTCATACAGTATCCCTTATTGATGCTGAAGTGCCTCTCCCAATCTCCAAGAGAAGAAAAGACACTATTGGTTGAATACAATGCCAGGTTTTAAAGGGTGGGGTGTTGGTTTGGTATTGTGCTAGGGATTGAATCCAAGGTCTGTGTATGCTATGCAATTGCCCTCCCACTGAGCTGCACCCCCACCTTCCATAATGCCAGTTTTAAAATACTTTAAAGATATAACAGGCAACCAAATAAAGAATTGAGATCATTTATATTAAAGTTCTTCCACTTTATAATCACCTGTAATGTGAAAACATTTCCATGTCCCACCCCAACAATGTGTATTCCAAAGCAGAAATCTTATGAGCTGGGGCTGGGGCTCAGTGGTAGAGTGCTTGCTGAGCATGTGTGATGTCCTGGGTTCAATCCTCAGCATCACACATAAAAAATAAGTAAAAAATAAAGTGTTTATGTCCAACCTACAATTAAAAATTTTTTTTAAAAAAGCAGAACTCTTGTCCCAAGTTAAAAATTTCTAAGGTTAGGTGCCCATGACTGGATTAATTAAGTGCAGTCAGGATTAAAGTTATGACACAGTAGCTCCCCATGAAAACCACATGGACAGAATGGGAGTAGGCCATTTTTCATGTTTGCATAAGCAGGCCAAATCCTGAACAAACAAAACAGTAGATCCACATCATAAGTGCCTGAATGCATAAAATATAATGGTTTCAGGTAAGTGGCATATTATCCTGGAGGAAGCATTTGTAGTGAGGAGATTCCAACAGCTTTTGAGCTCTTGGCTCAGTTGTTCATGAGGCTCAGCATCACTCTGCCCTTCCATTCCAGCAGGCATCTCAATAGCCTCCTTATAAATTCTCCTGTCAGCCAGGCGCAGCAGCACATGCATGTCATCCAGCGGCTCCGGAGGCAGGAGGATCAGGGAGGCAGCCTCAGCAACTTAGCAAGGCACTTAGCAATTCAGTGTAACCTAGTCTCTAAATAAAATCTAAAAAAGGGCTGGGGATGTGGCTTAGTGATTAAGTGCCCCTGGGTTCAATCCTCAATATCAAAAACATAAAAATTCCCCTTCATACACAGTCCAGAAAAGTGCACAAAACAACTGTTTAGTTCAAATAATTATTACTAAGTGAATACATGTGTGTTCTCCATCTATATTAGATGAAAAATAGGATGGCGGCTCAAGCCTGTAACCCCAGCAGTTCCAGAGGCTGAGGCAGAAGGATTGTGAATTCAGAGGCAGCCTCAGCAAATGCAAGGTGCTAAGCAATTCAGTATTTTATATTTTATGTCTCTACATAAAATATAAAATAGGGCTGGGGATGTGGCTCAAGTGGTCTAGTACCCCCCCAAAAAAGGATGGTCACAGCACCCCAAAAGCTCCTGATGCCACTATTTTCTTCCTTCTCTTCCTTCTCTAGCAACTGCCTTCATTTCCAAAATTAGTATATAACATTAGTATATAACCTCCTTTTGCACTTTATATAAAAAGAAGCATATAAATTGTATATTTTATCGAAAGCTGAAAATAGTTTATTTTCAGACTGTCACTAAACAACAAAAATAAGATATACCCAAGTTGTTGTCTCTGTAGTTTTTCATTGTTGTTGCTGTATTATATAACATACATACAGATATAGTGAAATTTGTCCATTTTAATGTTAAAGGACAGTTGGTTGTTTCCAGTTTGGGGCTCTTAAAAATAAGGCAACTATGGATTTTTAGACACAAAGTGGACTGAGCCACTAAAGCTCTCTCCCACTGAATAAAGTAAAATTTCTGGACAAAAGGGAACTGAGAATGCTGGGGCGGGGGTGGGAGGAAGCAAGTGAATTGGGGAGGGCTATCAAAGCTGAAGACTCATGCAAAGGTGAATTTCCCAATTTCCCCCTTTTCTCTCTTGATCTTGAGTCAAAGGATGGCATAGTGGGGCTTTTGGCAGGTTAAAGTCTAAAGAAAACCCCCAAAATTAAAAAAAATAAAAGTAAAAAAGTTCCTGGAAGCTCACTAGTGAGTGTTTTTATCTTCTCTCTCCTCTGATGGCTTGTGGTAGGTAAGCCACTGGGAAAGCCCTGGTAGCAAGTGGTACCAACAGTTAAAATTGATGGAACCCTTTCTGTACAGGTGAAATGGGGAAAGAGTCTTTGCAGTGTAAGAGTATGGAGGTGATCTTTCTGTTCCTCCTGCCTTAAGGGTTACCTAAATAGTGCAGTAATAGTGGTGGAACAAAAAATTCCAAGAAAAACTCCATATGTCTGGCCAGCAGACAGGGAGAAGGGGACTTTGTGGTACAAGAAGGGAAGCCAGACACAGCTGAAGGAGGCATCCCCTTATTCTGTTTTAATTAGCACAGGCTCCTAGCTCACCCCTGAGCTGCACACATTCTGGACACACCCAAAAGAGCACGGCAAAGACTAAAAACTGAATTCTGCACTTTAAACCACTGTTTAAGACACAGACTACAAAGCAGTCATGTGTAAGATAGATCCAACATAGCAAAACAAACCCTTTGTAAAGTGAATAGACCTGAAACCACAGCTATAGAAGATGTCACAGAACTTTTGGTCTGAACCTGTCTGGGTTGATGGTTAAACAAAAATGCATATTCCCTAGGATATCTGAATAAGACCTGGAGTCTAAACTATATGTCAAAAATGTCCAGCATTTACATACAGAGAACCAGGAAAATGTGAAAATTCTTAAGAAAAAAAAAGACAACAGATATCAACACAGATATTCCAGCTGTTGGAATTTTTAGACTTCAAGGCAGCTGTTGTAATTGTTATAACTTTAAGCACACGAGGAATATCCTCTGAAATAGATTAAATATTGGATCCTAAGTGTTAGCTCACAAGGCAAATGTCAACAAATTTAAGAGAATTGAAATCATACAAAGTGTGATCTGTGACCTTAAAAGAATTAAAGCAGAAATTGATTGCAGAAAGATAACTGGAAAACACCAATATTTGGAAATTTTAAAACAGTACTTATAGCTCATGAGTCAGAGACAAAGTACCATCAGAAATACTTTGAACTGAATAAAAGTAAGTGCAGGGGGGCTGGGGTTGTGGCTCAGAGGTAGAGCGTTCGCCTAGGCAAATTACTATAAACTTAGTGGACGGAATCAGAAATTAGTCTCACTGGGCTATTTCAAGGCTTTGGCAGGGGTTTATTCCTTCTGGAACTCAAATCTGTTTCCTTGCCTTTCTAGCTGCTGGGTCATCTGCACTCCTTGGCTCATGGCCCCATTTCTCCACCCATGTTGATTGTGTCCTTTTTATGTTGCCATCTTGTTGTGTTTCTCTTTTGCCTCTCTCTTCCAGGTGTATGAATACTCTTGATTATTTGGGGCAGACCTAGATAAGCTGTCCATCTCAAAGTAAACTGAGTAGTTACCTTAATTCTCCTTTTCCAAGTAAGCTGATATAGTGATGGGTTCCACAGATTGGGATATGGATGTTTTTGAAGGGCCATTATTCTGCTCCTCGTGTTTTCTCATTAAGCACTTACTACTATACATTTCCTTCTATTCACTTAGTTTCCCTCAAATTGATGCGTTGTGCATTCATATTTTTTTTAGTTATAGGTGGACACAATATCTTTATTTTATGTGGTACTGAGGTCGAACCCAGTGCCTCTCTCTTTCTCTTTGTTGGTTTGGCTAATGGTTTGTCAATGTTATTTATTTTTTTTCAAAGAACCAACTTTTTGTTTCATTGGCTTTTTGAATTTATTTTTGTTTGTTTCAAATTCATTAATTTCAGCTCTGATTTTAATCATTTCCTGTCTTCTACTGCTTTTGATTGTTAATTTATTCTTCTTCTTCCAGGATTGTGATATCTAAAGTTAGGATATTTATTTGGTGCCTTTCTATTCTCCTATGCCAGGAGACTTCTTGTTCACACTCAGCTACCTACTCAAAATCTTTATATTCAATATCAATATAGTCACCTCAGGATGTACAAGTGTGGCCAAACAGTGGTGCATGCCTGTAATCCCAGCGGCTCCAAAGGCTGAGGCAGGAGGATCATGAGTTCAAAGTCAGCCTCAGCAATGGCGAGGTGCTAAGCAACTCAGTGAGACCCTGTTACTAAATAAAATACAAAATAGAGTTGGAGACATGGCTCAGTGGTCGAGTGGCCCTGAATTCAATCCCAAGTACTCATCCACCCCCCCCCCAAAAAAAAGATATACATGTGTGAAACCAGACTTCTAATCTTGCACAACTGCATCCCCAGTCTCCGCTGATTTCAAATGTTGGAGTCATTCTTGAACATTTCCTCCCTCTTCCCCAACACATCCCAATCTCTTCCTTTCCCTTCCCTCCCTCCCTATACAAACACCTCACAATCTATTAATAACTCTTTTTTGGTTCCATCCAAAATATACCCCTGCTTCAACCCTCATCCCCACCATCACAGTGGTCCTTTCAATGCAGTTCAATCCTATAAATTTCATCTCAAAGCCTCTCCCATTTATTCTGGGTCAAAGCCCAAGTGTGTTCCACCCCTCTTCTTTCTCTGCTGTCATCTCTTTCCTCTCCACTTGGCTCCCCTGTTCTTGCCAAGCTCCCAGCACTGTCCCACCAGAGGGCCAAGAAAACACTGCCCTATCTTCTGCAGAGACTTTCTTTGCATACAGATATCCACATGGTGCTCCATCACCTGCTTCAGCCTGTTCCAGGTCACCTCAGTGAAAATGCTAACTTGGCCCCTCCCCTACCCCTCATCTTTTTTACCAAGCTCTTTGTTCTCCCACAGCACCCATCTCCTTCTAGCATTCCATAGAATCAGCTCACGATTATGCCCACTTTCTCCTCTCCATTCATGAGTGCTGGTGCACGGACATACACACATAAGCCTTACAGGGCAAAGATCATTTTATCCATGTATCATAAGTGCTTAGAACAGTGCCTGCATGTGGTAGACACTTAATTTTTTGTCATTGAAACTGTTGCTGGGGGGAGTCTCTTTAGAGAATGATTTGAAATACTCATACAATTTAAAATGTATCTTTGGATCCAATGATTTCATTTTTTAAGAATTTACCTTGGGGGCTGGGGATGTGGCTCAAGCGGTAGCGCGCTCGCATGGCATGCGTGCGGCCCGGGTTCGATCCTCAGCACCACATACAAACAAAGATGTTGTGTCAGCCAAGAACTAAAAAATAAATATTAAAAAAAAAGAATTTACCTTGTAATATGCCTGTACATGTGCTCCTGTACATAAGAATATATGTCATAGTGTTATTTGTGGCCAAAGATGGACTTTAATGGCCATCCATAGGAAACTGGTTCAATTATGACCATTACTCACTACAATAGTCTGCAGCCATTAGGAAAAGCAAGTGAAATAGCTTTACATATAATGATATGGAATGACACCCAAGATACATTGTTAAAAAAAAAAGATGTCAATGTCATTTATGAAATAAAAAGATTTGTGTGGGGCTGAGGATGTAGCTCAGCGGTACAGAGAGTGGTTAGTGTGCATGAGGTCCTGAGTACCATCCCCAAATTCATGTGTCTTATTTGCTTGATTAGCCATGATTATCTCTGGAGGAATGCAAAAGCAACTGCTATCAGGTTAGCCATGGAGAGGGGAGTGGGAAACCAGGTTAACAGTAGGAAAGAGACTGTCTTCTAGCTGAGTGGTTTTGTGCCACTTGAATTCTTTACCATGTTCACAAATACACTCACTGATTTTTCAAAAAGTAAAGAGAAATAACCCCTCACTTCATTGCCCCCCCTAAAAACCAATCTTAGTGAAATGAGCAGAATCTAGTCTGTGGGACACACTCTATTGTTTTAACCTTCTCAGTTATCTTTAAGTTTATATGGTTGGGCCACAAAAAGTATTTTCATAAAATTTACTTTAATATTATTCTTTTGGCTTTATTGAGGGTTTTATGAGGAGCAATACCTGCTCTACCTCTTGTATAAAATTACCAGGAGCTTTGTTGACTATGTAGCTCAAAATCCTGTGTACAAAGACCCTTGTGAGGGGCTGGGATTGTGGCTCAGAGGTAGAGCAATCTTCTAGCATGTTTGAGGCCCTGGGTTCCATCCTCAGCACCTAAAGATAAATAAAAATAAATAAACATAAAAATAAATAAAAAATAAATTGGGTCCAACTACTTCTAAAAAATAAATATTAAAGAAAGACCCTTGTGAGACGTTTTGGAGGATTCAGACTCTGGAAGATCATTGTCTCTCTTGAACTAACTGAAGACCCCTCTCAGATATAAAGCCTAATATAGGCTTTATCACATTTGTGGGTTTGCCCCTGCTACCAGAAAGTTTAACTCTATTCATGATGCAACTGAAAGTTTAATTCTATTTGGTTGCAAATGACTTTCCTTTTTAAAGCCCATTTTGTTCCAAAATCTATTTAAGGTGGTTTACATAGCATGGGTAGGATAGAGTTTTTAATTAGGAGAAAATCATGAAGAGGAGGGAGTGGGAGAACCTCCTGAGAGGCGTATTTGCTTCTGCTGGTCTTCAGGCACGCTGTGTGTGTTTATTTTAGTATACAAATATTCTCTTAGAAAGGAGTAAGAATAAAGGAGTAAGTAGAGAATCCATGTTGACATTATTAATCTATATATCGATTTTCCCATCTTCGTTCTTCAGCCAACTGATGCTTAAGTGCTATCATCTACTCGGAACACTAGAGGGAGACCTTGTTTGCTCTTGAAATGTGTTAAATCTCGGTTCTCCCTCTGCTTGCTCTGAATTCAATTTGTTTTCTTTTCCATAGAAGAGAACCAGTGTGAGATTTCCATATTTACCTAGATAAAATGAGGATACATGATTATTAAATGTGGTATCTTGGTCAGAACAAAAGGCATTAGGTAAAAACTAAGGAAATCTAAATGAAGTATGACATGTGATTAATAAAAATTTCATCAACATCGGTCCATTAGTTTTGACAAATATACTAATGCAAGATGTTAACAGTTGGGGTGAATGGGTACAGAATATGTAGGAAATCTCTGTACTTAAATTTATCTTTGTAGTTTTTCTCTAAGTCTAAAAATAAAAAGTTTATTTAAAAAAATAAATTTTAAGTCAGACATAGCAGTGCATATATATGATCTCAGCAACTCAGGAGGGTAAGGCAGGAGAATCGCAAGTCTGAGGCAAACCTGAGCAGCTTAGACACAATTTAAAAAAAAAAAAATAGTGAGGCAGTGGCTCTGTGGTAGATTCCCTGCAGCACAAAAAATAAACACATACATACATAGATTCATAAAATAAAATTAAATTTAAAAATGAGACAAGAACCTAATTTCCATCTTACCTCTTTTGGGAACCATGAAAAATACTTTTTTTTTTTAACTTTTATTTTTTTTTTAAATATTTTATTTATTTATTTGTTATTGGCAGACACAACATCTTTGTTTGTATGTGGTGCTGGAGGATCGAACCCGGGCCGCACGCATACCAGGCAAGCGCGCTACCGCTTGAGCCACATCCCCAGCCCCATGAAAAATACTTTGACAAGACTATAATGTGAGACAAGTTGATTAGTAGAAAAAAACAAAACAAAACCCTGTGCTAAGTGAACTAATTAAATAGGTTAAGATGCATTTAAAATTCTTAAATGTAAAAAAATGAAAACTTGATATTTGGCGGGTAGTCATCAGGGTGTCCACCTACATACGTCTAATTCTCTTCCCATGGGCAGAAGGTCAGATGAACATCCCAACCATTCCCTTGCCTCAGGAAAGGAGCATAAGCAGAAATCACACCCAGGGCCGAAGTCTTTGAGAGTTGGTAACTCCCCACCTTCCCTCCTCCCACCACCATTCCAGGTGGTACAGACCCTATCAGCTTCCATGCTTGAGTGAGGACTATGTGGAGCCCACTCCCAGCCCACAAGCGTGTTTCCGTGGCCTCTGTGCTGACAGCCTCTTCCTGCTTCATTTCCTCTGCTGATACAAATCTAAATACCAAATTTTTATTTTTTTACATGGTTCTAAGCATGGAGATTGTAGGATTGTTAGTTACCACAGCATAACGTAGCTCATCCTGACTATCATAAAGCCCACCTACCTCTTTCCAAGCAAAATATACTATAATTTCCCCCCATTTTACACTTGAAGAAACTGAGGGGCACTGGGAGATTAAGTACTTTGCCCAATATCCCCTAGCTACACAGGAGTGGGATAGGGATTTAACCCCAGAAGCGTGACTCCAGAGCCTGTGCTTTTGACAACCTGTCCCTAGAGACTCCCCAAGAAAAAGCAACTAAAACTACTAGACAACCTTTCCTTTCCTTCCTTTTCCATAGTGCTGGTTCTCCTCTGCCCAGGCTGTTTCCAGGGCCTTTGACAGAGCTGTTGTCCCGAAACTTGCCCATGTTAGCACCTTCTCCTAGATCCATGTTTTCTCTCTTTCTTAGTTTACTCCTCATTTGGCTGAAAATCCCTAAGTGGTTTTTAGACAGGAGAGGACACATAGGAGGTACCCTCTGAAGGAGGCCTTCCTTGAGAGTTTGAAACTATTGTCTTCTTCCCTTGATGTGATGGCTAATATTTTTTTTGGGGGGGAGGGATAGTGTCAGGGATTGAACTCAGGGGGACGCAACCACTGAACCACATCCCCAGCTCTATTTTGTATTGAGACAGGGTCTCACTGAGTTGCTTAGCATCTCGCGGTTGCTGAGGCTGGCTTTGAACTTGCACCCGCCTGCCTCAGCCTCCCAAGCCACTGGGATTACAGGCATGCACCACCGAGCCCAGCTGTGATGGCTAATTTTGTGTGTCACCTTGGCTGGGCCACAGTACCAGATATATGGTTAAACATTTTTTTCTGGAAATTTCTGTGAGGGTGTTGGGTGAGATTAACATGTACATAGGCAGATTTAGAGTAAAGCAGATTGCCTTCCATAGTTTGGGTCATCCTGTTCCAGTCAGTTCAAGGCCTGACTAGAGCAGAACGACCTCACTGGGCAAGAGAAACTTCTGCTATCAGGCAGCTTTCAGACTTGAACTGCAACACTGTCTCTTTCTGGGTCTCCAGTCTGCAGACCACCCTGCAGGCCTGGACTTGCCAGTCTCCATAATCACATGAGCCAATTCCTTAAAAATAAACCTTTCTCTATATACACCTCCTATTTCTTTTTCTGTGTAGAAACTGACTAGTGCATTCATATATAATTAATAGTTTGGAGAATACAATACTTTCACTTGAAAATTAGTTTCTTGGAATATTAAAAATATTTCTCCACAGTCTTCAAATATTTAGGTTGGCACTGAAAGTCTTATTTTCATTCTATTACTCTTGCTTTGAATGTGGTCTCCTACACTCTAAAAAAAAAAAAAAAAAAAAGTCACCGGATGGGATGGAGGGTAGCCAGGTTAGTAATCCCAGAGGCTCAAGTTTGAGGTCAGCCTCAGCAACCTAGAGAGACCCTAAGCAACTTAGTGAAAACCTGTCTTAAAAATAAAAAATAAAAAAGATTGAGGATGTAAATCAGTGGTAAAGTACCTCTGGGTTCAATCCCCAGTATCCACCCCCTCCTGCCCGCCAAAAGGGTGGGATATTTTCTTTGTCTCAAGTATTTCATCTTATATTGTTTTAGGGAGAGGAATTGGATCTTCTTTAAAATTTGTTGTCTTGGACTCCCCATCGGCCTTTTTAACTTAGAGATTCATATTATTCCATTCTGGAAATTTTCTTCTTCACTTATTAATGGACCTCACTTGGCTATAAGTTACGTGGAGGCAGGGAACGCATTTGTCTTGTTCGTGATTCATTTATGGTGCCTAGGGAAGGTGAGCAGGTGAATGAGTGATGCAGAAGAACATAGATGCTTTGGGACAAAGATAATGAGCTGAATGTTTAGCTATGTCAAGTTTAAGGTATAAGTTGTAAGATCCTGGGGCCTAAGAATTTATCAGCCATATAAATTATATTAGAGAGTTAACTACATACGTTATGTGTGTTATGCCCTGGTCATGATATAATCTCCCTGGATGAGTTTAAGAAAGTGGGCTGTAGATGATTCCTTTGAATAAAGAAAAGAATTTGTTGCCCAAAGTTTCCATTATCCCTTGGCTTTCTGGGCCTCCCTGCAGATTTTGGCATGTTCTATAAGAAACGTAGTGCCAGAGCACAGTGATTATTAAATGCCACTATTAAGACTCACCCTTTCTATATCCACAGTCTGAATAAGCAGAGAGAAGGTGACATACATGGGTAGGTAACAGAAACAACAAAAAGGAAAAGCAGATGAGAAAAAAATTCCAGAAAAGAAATGAACAGCTCTGGCCCACTAAGCCCTCACTCTCTTCAGAGCTATTCAGACCCAGCCTAGATCCTCTGCTCCTAAAAGCCTTACTGCCAAACACCCCTCAGACGCCACCGGGCATAAGTAGCTCTTGCCCTCCTCTCTTCTCTTAACCATGCCCACACCAGATTTTCCACCAGGTCTTATACTACTCCATCTCTCCAAGAAGTCTCATGTCCCTCATAAGAATGCTCAAGCCTCCCACTTGTTCAGCTAGCTTGAACTAAAGCAAATTTCTCCATTTCTGTCATTTGCTAACTTGATCTAATTGCTGGATGTTGGGGTGGGGTCCCCCGAAATGCCTCTGTCATTGGCAATATCACTTCTGGGAATTGACTCTGCATTTCACCACCCACCTTCATCTTTCTCTGCAAACCCTACACCAAGTCAGAACAAAGCTCTCAGGAAACCGCCCTGCATGGTGTCCTCCTGCCAGAACAAGCTTGCACATAAGCTCACAATTGAATTTGTGTATCCTAATGGTTGGGGTTTGAGCACCCAGGAACCAATTTTAGAAAATGTATTGGCCATGAATGAAATGTTGATGAAGTCCAGATCTGACATGTGATTCTGAGATCCTCTGCTACAAGGCAAGCAGATTAGCATGCTAAAGGAAGGAGAAAATGGTCTGTATCTTGCAACCTCCTATACAAACAGGAGTCCAGTTTCCATTAATGGGAACCTAGATAAAAAAAAAAATGGACCTTTGTTCTAGAATGAAAAACGCTGAATAAAATACATCCAAAGTCACATTAAAAGCAAGGAAGAATTGAAAAGATGGTGGAAACTGCCATGTCACCTGCCATGTCACGGGAGGAAGTAAGGAAAGAAAAAAGGAAGGTGTAAAATTCCCTAAGAAATGTGGTCACACATTGGTCCTAGTAAGGATTTGAACCCTAGATGTGCATAACCTGGTGAACCAGAGAACCTTGAGTCAAGGCCATTTACAGAGGGTGTGTCCCTGCCCTTGGCAAGAACAAAGTAAAACATCTCATTCATCCTAGGCACCAGGCAACCCAGCTTTTTCTTAAGAGCAATGATCAACAAGGAAAAATACTCAGAACACAAGAAAGGAAGGCAATGTGAATAAAAACCAGGAGGGGGGAAAGACCACCCTAATTTCAGCTATTAGGACTATCAGGCACAAATTATATAAATGACAAACTTGAAAAAGCAAAATAGAAATGACCATAATAACCAAAATAGAATTTTTTTGTTTGTTTTTTAAAATATTTATTTTTTAGTTTTAGGGAGACGCAATATCTTTATTTTATATTTTATCTGGTGCTGAGGATCAAACTCAGTGCCTCATTCATGCTAGGTGAGCACTCTACCACTGAGCCACAATCCCAGCCCCCAAAATAGAATTTCTAAAGACATGTTTGGTAACAGAAGAATGAGTGAACCGGAAGGCAGATCAAAAGAAACTACTCAGAATGTGTAACAAGTGAGAGGATGGGAATACAGAATAGACAGGACAGACGAGTGAGGACCTCTGCCCCATTTGTGACTGGAATCCCAGAAGGAAATGAGAGAATAAAGCAGAGCATTTTTAGGGGGAAAAAAAGAAAGAAAGAAAAGGAAGAGAGAAAGAGAAAACAACCCAAAATTCCAAAGGCTCAGAAAATCTTTTTATGTGTTACTTGGAATTTTCCCACCTGAATACATCACAGTGAGATTTCAAAAACAAAACAAAAAAGTTTTAAAAGTGCCAGAGGGGAGGGAAAAGAGGGTGTGTTGATGGCAATAGCATTAAGACAGATGGTGGAGCTCCTGTCAGAAATCAAAAAAGGTGACAATGATGTCATGATAGCTTAAATGAACTAAAAAAATAAACATAAAATTCCCGCTGTGTCAAAGTTCAACCAGAGATGCAGAACCAGGGGAGCGGTTATGTTAAAAGACCCGTGGCAAGGAATCCACTTATGTGGCAAGTGTCCGTCCACGTGTGGGGCCAGCAGGAGGATAGGCTGGGCTCTCAGTCACAGGCACAATTTCTCCTTCATTCTGGAAATCCTCTGTTCTGCTAATGTCTTTTCACTTACTGGATCTGGTTGATCCAGATTATCTAGAATACTCTTTCTTACTCAAAACTAACCCATTATGGCTGGGCTCAGGGGCGCATGCCTCTGATCCCAGCACTCAGGATGATGAGGCAGGAGGATCACAAGTTCAAGGCCAGCCTCAGCAACTTAGAAAAGCTCTGAGACATCATACGTCTTTTGAACTTGTTTTGTCTGGATGCTTTTTGGAGAAAGAGAACTAAATGTATCAAACTGGTAAACTGAAACAAAGGGTAGCATGCTGCCTAAATGTCTTTATACTGGAAAGGCATCATCTGGTAAGGGGAGGCACCTGGACTTGAAGTTAGAAACCCTTGATACCAAGTTCAAGTTTTTTTCTTCCTGTCCCCTAGCCAGGATTCATCAGCCATCATTAGCTCTGGGGACCGAAAAAGGCTCAAATTTTCTAAATGCCCATTTCAGCACACTGTTAAGAAGGTCACAAGTCACCCTTCTTAAAGGGGTTTGAAATGTCCCAATGGCATCCCATCCACCTTCATCCTGGTCCCAGCACCACCACCCTGGGGAAGCAAATAGAAAAGCATCTTTTCTTGCTACCTCTCTCTGTGAGGGGGTAGGATAAGGTTAGTCTTGGTATAGGATTATCTTGTATCACAAAACCCTAGGGACCTTCCTGAAACCAAAGGAGGAGAGAGATGGAGGGAGGCTCAGAATGGGTGCCAACAGCCTAGATGGTTTGGAACTTCCCAGCAGGTTCTGTACCCTTTGGGGACACACAGAACCCACTCCTTACAGCCAACTATTCAGTCGGTAATACTCTTCATGCATCATTTGTTGTATTGTTCAAAGTCCCAGCACAGATCTAAAAAATTCTACATGTTCCCTTTGTTATGGTGGTAGAGGTAGAGAACACTGCAGGAAAGCACTGGCAGAGTCAAGGAGGGAGCAGGGTTACAGGAGGCAGGAGACAGCAACCCAAGCCCCGGCTCCCTCTCAACAAGGAGCAAGTGGGGCTGGGCTAGCTCAGTGGCAGGGTGCTGCCCAGCATAGGCAAGGTCCTGCATTGCACCCTAGCACCACAGAGGGGAATGAGCAAGGACACTGAAATTTGGGGAGACTATGAGGTCAATCTATTCAGAGGATTAAAAAATTTAATAGAGGCTTGTACCGAAGGGAAGCAATTACACAGCTTTAATTTCTGGTCATTTATATTGAGAAACAGTGGCCCTGTAAAGTAATCCAATAAACTTTATCCTATAAGACCAAAGATGAAAGTAACTCCCTACTGAGACTTACAAAAACAATGCTTAATAGAGATTGAGCCATGTGAAAATTGCTGGTATTTGACCATTTATTACCTACCAAACTTTAATTGTACATTTCAACATATCAAAAATAGCAGAAGGAAATGTCGATAAATATTTTAAGGAATTGTGTTAGGGGTGTGATATTTTGAGTAGGAAAGAGAAAACCAGAAAACTCCAATGAAAGAGAGTAGAACTTCCCTCAAAGACAATCCACATTGTGGGCTAAACGTAGTTCCACAGTTTCTGTACCCTTGGGGGATACACAGAACCCACTCTTTGCAGCCCTGGTTATAATCTCCCTGGAAGCAAAGGTAGAGAACAAATGGGAGACACTGGGATGATGTGAGGATGGTTTGGAAGCAGCATAAAGTGTACAGGTGTGGATGTTGTTGGATCTCAACAGGGGCCATGTCACTGCACACAAGTCAACTGTTTATTACAATCTTCTTAATCATAAGGTACCAGGCAGTGAATGTTTCATAATTTTCATAAAAGGCTTGAAGGAAAACATCCACTGTGTTTAGTTAGTGGACACACAACTAAAGCCTCTTGCTTCTAGGTGGAGCCCCATGACTCTGTGGTGTGTTGGTAAATGCTTAACACCTGGCTCTACAGGTAAAGACAGGCCTCATTAGGAATGCCTGCCTATTTCCGTGGTGTAAATATTCCCACACAGGCCTAGTTCCAGCCAGCATGATGTCATTGAACGTAGAGTTGTGAAGAAATACACAGAATTGTCTCTCAGAAGTTGGGACCAGATGGTCCCAGCACACCACTGAGACTGACTAGTTCTTACCAAAGGGATTTGGCAAGAAGTGGTCTGCCACTTGGGCAAGGAATTATGCTCAGCTGGCCTCCACACAATATCTTCTACTCCTTCGGAATTTGATGGCCTTGAGAGGAAAACAGTGGAGCTACAAGGATACAAGGTGGAAGGAGGCTAAATTCTTAAGTCTCTTCCTTGAGAACTATTCAATAAATTGCTTAGAAACATCTACACTGTAGATGTGCCATGTGAGTGGATACATTTCTACTGCCTTGAACTTCAGAGACTGGGGGCTATTTGTTAGAGCAGTTAGCCTCTCTCACAAGCAATTGCCTTCAAAGAAACTGCAGCTACACTAAAAAATATTTGATTAATTCTTCCTTCAGCTCAAATTTTTTGACCAAGCATATATTAATTTAAATTATATATCTTACAAATGCAAATTATGCTTTTAAAAAATACCTTGATTTTAAAATCAGACATTATCAACATGAAGCATTCATTAAATTAACAAAGTGAATGTTTTATAATTTTTATAAAAGACTTGAAGGAAAACATCAATGAGAGACACGTTACTGAGTTTCAAATTTAAAAGCCTTAAAAATAACTCAATTATTTTGAAAGAGCTTGGTATCAATTGGCAAGTCATGATTCAATTGGATTAAATAACCACTTTAACCCTTGAGAGTACAGATACAAACAGAAGCAACTAGGACTTTGTTTTCTTGGCAAACTTCCAACCTGAAACAGAACAATGATTAATAAATTGTGTGTGCCGGGGCATATTAATTCACTTGAGACTATGGCTGAAATTCTTACAGAATTTCTTCTAATGTCAGAGGCTTTCAAATAGCATACATGTAGTGACATTTATGTGATTAGGAACAGCTGGCTTTGCTGCACTGCCAAGTGCAGTCTTGGGGATGAAATCCAGCGGCTGACATAAATGACAGTGCAGATTGCAATCATGAATTCCTTCCCGGAACCATGGTATTCTAACTCACCAATCAGACAAGCAGAAGAAGACAGCTGTTCAGCATAGATTTTTCAACACCTGCTGGGTATCCTGGCGTTCTCGATAGGCGGTCCGTCTCTGCCCCGAGGCAGCTCTTATTTGGAAAAGTGGAAATTCCCAGGGACAAACTTGACTATAAGTGTCCCCTCTTTCGGAGGTTCCCTTGGCATTCAACTCTGGGATGAAGTCACTGAAGGAAGGGACTGACGAAGCATTTTTCTGGTGGTGTTGTGTAGAAGAGCCCTTGGAATTTATTCTTCCCAACTTTATTGAGTGTAGCCACTCAATACATTTTTCAGTTGAAGTTTATAGAGAAAAAAAAATTATACATAATCAATACATACAAATCATACATAAAGTTCCAAATAACTCCCAGAAACAATTGGGAGACATTGGGATGATGTGAGGATGGTTTGAAAACAGCATAAAGTGTGTAGGTGTGGATGTTGTTGGATCTCACAAGGGGCCATGTCACTGCACACAAGTCAACTGTTTATAACAGTCTTGTGAATCGTAAGGTACCAGTAAGTGGTATCTTAACCAGTATACATTGCAATATAGGGATTTGTAACTTACACCCACATACGGAGGTGTTTTACTAAGTTTGATTTTAGGAAATTGAGAAATAGCTAACCACAGGGAATCAGGCAGGGCTACAGGGTAGAAAATACAGATTGTCAGAACTATAAACTCAAGCTGGGTGCAAACGTCTGTAACCCAGCATCTTGGGAGGCTGAGACAGGAGAACTGCAAGTTCAAAGTCAGCCTCAGCAATAGCGAGGCACCAAGCCACTCAGTGAGACCCTGTCTCTAAATAAAATACAAAATAGGGCTGGAGAGGTGGCTCAGTGGTCTAGTGCCCATAAATTCAATCCCCCCCAAAAGAGTGTGTGTGTGTGCAAGCGCGCGCGCGCGCGCGTGTGTGTGTTTGTGTGTGTATTTTTGTGGGGGGGGGGGCTAAAAGGGGCTGGGGTGCCATGTATTTCCTGCTTCTAATATCATGACTTACCTTCAGTTCTCAGGTTGGGATGAATGAGATCCTTAGTTGATCCGAGCAATAGGATATGGAGGGGAAACAGGAACTTTGATGGCAATGACCCTGAAAAGTCAAGTACACAAAAGAATAGGTCAGGCAGGTTTTAAAAATTGAGTGTAGTAAGATCTTGTGATGACAGCTATAATTGTGTTGTCCCTTGAGTCACGCTGCCTCAATACACACAGGTTTCCTCTATATCTGGCACACAGTTGTCATCCTGGTACCTTGTTTCAACAGAATGGCATCCTCCATTCTGTTCTTTGCCTCTCCTATGTTGAACCTCCTGTTATCTGATTCCCATATCTTCTTGGTTTACTGTTTGATTTTGATGGACTATATCCTACAGTAGCTTCATTAGAAGGGTGCACAGGGAATAAATGTTTTTAAACATTCTCTATTGAAAAATCTCTTTATCCTAATCCTAGCATGACAATGTGTTTAACAGTTTAGCTGGGTATAGAATTTTAGATCAGCAATCATTTTCCTTCAGAATTGTGAAGGCATTGCCCTAATGTCTTTTATTTTATTTTAATTTAATGTATTTTTCATTTCTGGAAATTCTTTTTACTTATTTTTTCTCAGAATCTTTGTCATCTTCCCAATTCCTTGTTTCTTACAGGTATTTTGAAGTAAAATTATTTAGTTCTTTAAGCTTGGTAGACATAGTTGTTTAAAGTTCATGACTGATGACTCCAGTGATCTTTTCTCAGTCAGGTACATATTTTCCTTACTGTCATGCTGCATAATCTTGCTATTTTCTGGATATTACCCTAGAAAAATTAGGTGGCACCTTCCTTCAGAGCTTTGCATTTGTTTCTATCACATACCCAAGGGCACTATCAGGAGGGACTATATTAAGGTTTGAGTTCCTGGCCCTCTCAGGTTATATATATTCTAAATGACCAGTTCATGGCACAACTTCCTAAGACAGCTTCTCTGGCTTTTCCCTTCTGCTTTTCCTCCCTAGGTCCCCAAGGCAGCACCAAGCACCACGGTTCCTGGCAGTTGAAAGGAAAGGAGGTGGTTCTAAATCATGTCAGATCTTACTGCTCTGACATCTCCTGGTCTCTTGGCTAACAAGCTACAACCTGAGAAATGACCTAAGAATTTCCGACTGTCTTGAATGTTTTTAAAGTATTTTTTTTTTCAAAATTATTTAATCCAGTATTTTTCACTGTTTTCAACAGGAGGATTGAGTTTCCTAGGTGGCCATTTCTGGAAACTGAAACATTCTGCTAATTTCTTGCTTCCAATATTACTGTGAAAGAGTCCAGCGACCGGCTGTGTTGTTGTTGTTCTTGTTGATTGTTTTTACTTTCTCTTGCTTTGGAGTTCAGTAAACTTTATACTAGTGTTGTAAAATTTCATTGTGATGCGGTTTGATGTGATCTGTTTTATCCACTGTGTTGGGTTCTCTGTGGGCCTTTCAATCTGCAGATCTATTACGACTCTATCTCCTGGGAAGTTAGAATTTCAGCATATTAATTGGGTGCGGATGGCACAAGTATTTAGTCCATAATAGGTAAATGTTCAGATATGGAGAGTGTGGACATAGATCTGGATATTTATCCACATCTACTTCTCCTCTCTCCTCTTCCTCTTCCCCTCTTCCTCTCCTTTCCTACCCATCTCTCCTTCTTTGAAAAATAATTTTTATTGAGATCAAGCTTACATACTGAAAAATGCACAGATCTTAAGAGTGAACCTAACAAACCACATCTTAAATAATCTTCCCCAGTGGAGCCTGTGCTTGGCCTCATCTTGCTCCCCATCTTTGAAATTTCAGGAATTCTGTGGTGCAAACTGAGTCACTGTTGTAGTCAAACTCCAGTCAGAGATGGTCTAGCTCTGGTTACTAATTCTCTCAGGACACATTTTTATTTCCTTTTTTTCCCCCTCCAACACCTAGACTGAGATGAGCAAGTTATATCTTCCTGTGCTTTACCTTTGCTGAGGGGCATGTAGTTTCTTTCTCTCCTTTTTTTTTTTTTTTTTTTTTTGAGAAGGGCTCTTCCAGATCTTGGCTTTATGTGGCATCTCACTTCCTACTACCACCATGCAGCCCCAGGGCTCTGCCTCTTTGTCCAGCCCCCTGCACACCCCTCCCAGCCTCACCATAGGGCTCTGAGGACCTCGTACATGTCAGCAGATACAATTCTATATCCTGGCTTTCAGAGGATATTTATTATGTTTAATTCATAATAATTTATTATGTTTTGTAGCTGGAGGATTTTCCAGAATGTCTTGTCTGCAGTCTTGCCAGGAACAATTCATATTGTTAAATCCTCTTCATCTTTAAAGGCTCAGTTCAAAGGTTGTCTCTTATGTAAAAGCTTTCTGTCTTTCTCCTGGAGGAGTTAGACTTTCCTCTGCTAATGAAACCTCTGGCAGCCCCTTGTGACACTCTGCTCACATGCTGTCACTCACTCGGAAGGCTGCTTTAGCTGTGTTCCTATGATTTGTCTCTACCACCAGCTAGGAGCTACTCCAGGCAGGTACTCTGGGATGCCTCTCTCAAATTCTGCTTCTGATAAAGTGCCCACCACGGGGGAAACTACTCTATAAAAATTAAATTAATTGCTGATAAGTAAAGTAACTAATTGATAATATGTTGATGCCATAACCAAATTCTACAGTCTTGCTCCACTTATGTCAGTTATTGCTATAGTTTGGATCTTAAGTGTCGCCCAAAGTCTGAGTGTCAAAGGCTTGGTACCCAGTGTGACACCATTCCACCATTGTGGAAACTTTAAGAGCTGGGGCCCAATGGGAAGTATTCTGATGATTGGGATTGTAGGACCCCAATCTCTTCCTCTTTTTCTGTGTCTTTCATTGCCTAGACATTAGATGAATGGTTTTGCTCCACTACACTCCCACCATGATATTCTATCATAGGCCCAAAGCAACATGGCCAACTGATCATGGGCTGAAACCTCTAAGATATGGGCCAAAATGAACATTTTTTCTTCATAATTTGATTATCCCAAGTATTTGCTATAGTGATGGAAAACAAATTAACACAGTTATGAGACATTCAATATAAACATGTCAGATCCTGTCATTGTGTCTCCAAAACATGACAAGTTCGTTCCTATCTCAAGATCTTTGCACTTATTGTCTTTCTGCTTGAAATGCTCTCCCTCTGGATGTTCTCATGGCTAGCACCTTTCTTTTGTGTAGGTGTGAATTTCAATGGTATCTTCAGAGAGTGAGATCTCCTAATCAAGCCTATCCCATGCCCAGTCACATTATCCTTTATTCTCTTCTTTATAGGATATTATTATATAATCATCTGAAGTTAACTTATTTGTGTTTTTAAAAAATACACAATCTATGTGGTCACATTCCCAGAGCCCAGAATGATGCCATATGACAAATATTGAATAAATAATCTATTGACTTTCTAATCTGTTGAATTGCAAAGTGCCTTAAAAAATAAATTTTAGGCCCTGACACATTAATTGACAAGTTCAGTTGCTAAAATCAGCTAATTTTTAAAATATATTTTTAGTTGCAGTTGGACACAATACCTTTATTTTATTTATTTTTATGTGGTGCTGAGGATTGAACCCAGCACCTCACATGTGCTAGGCGAGCACTCTACCACTGAGCCCCAGCCCCAGCCCCTGAAATCAGCTATTTTTCCAGACCATATTTGACATTTTTCTATGACTAAGGTAGACAACCAGTAACATCTGCCTTTTTTCTAGGCTGAAGTCCCCTTCTGGAATTCTGAGGACCTTCCCTGGCCACTGAATGCTGAAGGTGAGCAGATTCAGCCTGCTTCCTGAGTAAGCTCCTGGTCATACTTAGAGGTGGTACCAGCGGTGGTACCTTGTCACAGACATGAGTCAGATTCCTTCCAGGTGGGATTTTGGCTTGGCCCAGCAGTTTCCCCTAGAGGATGCCCACCTCTCCACCTGCTTGTGCCTACACCTTGTTTTAGTCAGCTTTTTCGCTTCTGTGACTAAATGGAGCCAACCAGAACAACTGCAGAGGAGGAAAGTTTTATTTAGGGGCTCACGGTTTCAGAGGTTCAGTCCATAGACAGCTGGCTCCATTCCTTGGCGGTCAAGGTGAGGCAGGCCATCATGGTGGAAGAGTGTGGCAGAGCGAAAGAGCTCACATGATGATCAGAAAGCAGAGAGACTCCACTTACCAGATACAAATATATACCCAAAGCCACGCCCCCAGTTCCCACTCCTCCAGCCACACCCTACCACTTCAGTTACTACTCAGTTAATCCCTATCAAGGGATTAAATCCCTGATTGATTGGGTTAAGACTCTCATAACCCAGTCATTTCTCCTCTGAACCTTCTTGCACTGTCTCACCCATGAGCTTTTGGGGGACACCTCATATCCAAACCATCACACACTTCTACTGAAGGAGGTTTGTGATACAAAGGGAACATGAGATTGTAGACAAGGGAGAACATACTATAGTTGTGACTTAGAAAAATGAAATGGCACAGTCATCAGGGCTTGAAAGAGAAACTAGGCTTAAGAAATGGGATAAAGAAATTAAAAAAAAAAAAAAGTGAAAGGGTTTCTAAAAGACCTTGGATTTGGATCTCCTTTGACATTGAGTCCAGAGTCAGCTTTCCCTAGAATTGGACTGAAAAGATGTTGTTCTGTTAATTTCCCTTGACAAGAAAACTAATGTGACAGTGGAGGGAGGAAGAAGGCTGAAGGTGGTACATTTTGGACCTGGCACATGAACCTCTTACCTGACAAGGAATACAGTAAAGCAAGGCGTAGATTTCTCTCATCTTTCTCTCCTCCTGCCCCCCACCCCCGTACTGAGGATTGAAACCAGAGGTACTTTACCACTGCACCACATCCCTAGCCCTTTTTACCTTTTTTATTTTGAGACAGGGTCTTGCTAAGTTTCTTAAGGCCCCACTAAGTTGCTGAGGCTGATCTCAAACTTGAGATCCTCCTGCCTCAGCCTGCCAAGTCTTTGGGATTACAGGTGTGTGCCACTATGCCCAGCTCACCTTCAGTTTAAAAAAAATGTAGTCATTCTGCCAGGGACAGTGGTGCAAGCCTATAGTCCCAGCAGCTCGGACGTTGAGGCAAGGAGGACTACAAGTTCAAACCCAGCCTCAGCAAAAGCAGGGCACTAAGCAACTCAGTGAGACCCTATATCTAAAGAAAATGCAAAATAGGGCTGGAGATGTGGCTCAGTGGTTGAGTGCCCCCAAGTTCAATCCCTTGCAACCCCTTCCCCCAAAAAAGGTCATCATTCTAGACCTCTATAGCCCAAAAGAAATATGCACTGTCTCCACTCCAGACTCCCCAACCTCCCCATCCACACTGCCTGTCACCTTCACCTACCACTCTTCATCTGCCACAGACAACCTGATCTGTGGTCTAAGGCAAGGCTGTGGTCTGCATGCTGAGTAAGCATCCTTTGAAAGTGATGCTGGTCATGCCTAGCCACATCCACACAGCTTCCAGCACCAGCCCTGCTGCTCTAGTGTGCAAGGCGGGGGGAGAGGGGGAGAGGGGATGAGTGTATAACATGCCAATTCTCCCTCAGAAGGTTCTGATTCACTAAATTTGATTCCAGATCCAGGTATCTGCATTGAAAACTAATACCACACGGCTTCCATAAAGGGGATTGTGAGGCACTCCTTTATAAAGTAATAATTAACCTTCACTAAATATTGGCTATGAGCTAGGCATTGTGCTAATTCCCTTATGTATGTTATCTTAATCTGCACAACAGCTCGTTCAGCTACAGAGGAGAAAACAGGCCAAGAGGTCAGTAGAACTTTCACTGAATCTTGAACTTACCAAGGTCTGTGACTTCAAAGGCCACCTTTTTTCATTGAGCCAGGAATACTTTTTAAGTCTTTCAATTTTATTTGTAGGATTCTTTAATAACTTGCTATTCAAACTATGGTCCATGGACTGGCAGCATCAGCATCTTCTGAGAAATTGTTAGAGGTATAGATTCCGGGATGGAGGATATAGTTCAGTGGTAGACCACTTGCCTAACATGTGTGAGGCCCTGGGTTCCATCCCCAGCACTACAAAAAGAAAAAAAAAAAAAAAGATTTTGAGATCATGCCCCAAACTCTGTGAATCAGAATTTACATTTATCATGATACCTGAGTGATGTTTTGCAAATTAAAGTTTGAACAGCCCTGTAGGTGTTTTGGTGTTGTGTTGTTTTGAGGTGCTGAGGATGGAACCAAGGGCCTTGTCCAAGCTAGGTACGCACTCCATGACTGAGCTGTACCCTCTGCCCAAGAAGCACTGCTTTAAATTTTTTACTTATTCATTTTTTCCCCATCTGATTCCAAAATGAATTATCAGTGTGGTTTCCTATTACATATATTATGGAAATATCTTAGAGCTTGAATGTGATTCATATTGGTTTATAAGATTTAATTCATCCATTCAACTAGATTTAGCTGAACTAATTTTATTATTTCTCACACAGACCATTACAATTATTTCCTGTTTGATTTATTGACCTCCAATCTCTTTTGTATTTTAATCCATTGCAAACATTTTTTTTTTTTTAAAGCAGTGGAACACATCATTGAAACAAAATCTGGGTAGAAGCTCACAACAATAAGATAGAATGCAGCTGCTCTGGTTTAAGTGTGTGTGGTGGAGGAGATGGGGTTGGAGCTCTGTCTTCTTAGCCACCCCCCAGCACCCCGCGCACCAGCGTTCCCCAAGTCACTGCCCTGGAACTCCCAGATATCTGTGGAGCACAGGAAACCATGCTTGCCCTACCTATCCTCAGTCATGCCAGCACAGCTCTTTCATGATCAAGTATGTGGTTTTATTCCACATAAATCAGTAATGATGGAAGGACCAAAGTTCATAATAAATTTGGTTGGAAATGACTTGGAGTAGATTCAAGTCCTGCTTCAGTTGTATTTCAGCCTGGTTTCCTGAGGATGGAAACCCCATATCAGTTACATGTGGGAACGTGGGAAGTTGTTAACATGGATGTCCTCTTAGGAAAAGGTCGAGAGCCATGCTCTGGCTGGCTTCCATATTGCTTCCTGGAAGAGCTTCCTTAAGACCATCTCTCTCAGAATATATACTTAGCTCTCCAGCCCACAAAACCAATCTCCTTACTCCTATTTCTCTCTATTTCTCTCTCTCACCTATTGTCACTCCTCCCCCATCCCCTTCTGGACCCCAGGACCCTCATACTTTCCTCGTGCCTGTGTCTTCGCAGGTGCTGTTCCTCTGCTTAGAAACTTCTTTTGATTTTCTTCTTTTGATTTTTTTCTTCTCCCCTCACCCATGGCTTTTCATGGTGCCTGTTCCAAGGTAGGTGTTCTTGAATATGGTCAAGTGGGTTGGCAGGTAGATAAAGAGATGGAGTGAGGAGAGAAAATGAAAGAGAGAAACAGAGATATCTGGGTTCTGACCATCCATTCCTGGCTCTACTTCCCTCTGGGCCTAGGGCTGTTCTTGTTCTTGGGCTCTTGGATGCTCCTTGACACCCACCCATTGGGTTCTGTGTCATGCTTTTATGTCTGTCTGCGAGCTGCTCAGAGGCCAAGATCTTGTCTTCTTCATCTTTGTGTCCTCAGAGTCTCCAGCGCTGAGGATACCAGGATGAGTTCTTTTTTTCTTTTTTTTTTTTTCATTTTCTTAATGGAGCAAATCAAAGATTACTACCTTGTGTTTTAGAAGTTTTTAGATCCCTCTTTCTTCTTTTTCTCAAGATGACACTTGAAAGTATTGCTTTGAGTAAAAATAAAATACAAATGTATTCTTCAGAGCTTTAACTTACATAGAGATTTATGGGTTCTAGTTTTTCTATAGTAACAAGAATTATTTATGTTGATTCTCTAAAGAAACAGTAGTGTTTTATCATCACACTCTGTTTGCCTTAGAATTTCCTTCTTCATGCCAAACCCAATAACATGCAGAGCCAGGCTTTTAAAACACTAATTCATTAGCTTGGAAATAGGAAGTGACAAGAGGTAATTGATCTATTTCAATTTGTTCTCATAGGAGTTAGCTTTTATTTCTTTGGCCCATAGCCCCTTTCAATTTAGTGTATGTATTTTCCAGAAATTTTTAATCTTTTTTTTTTCCCAATTCAGCGAAAAGCAAATTTGGGAAGATTCAGAGTATTTTAAATGATAAACATAGACCTCTCAGTCTTAATCTCTATTTCCCCATTATAATTAAACATAGAAATGAAGTCTAGCTGCGTCTCCTGTCTTGCCGGGCTCTCATCTCAGTCTCTGTCCAACCTTCTTTATTCTCTGCTTCCCCCTCCCCCACCAAGATTTTAATTTTGTTAAAACGTTTTTACTGCAGCTGTGACTCAAGCAGCTCGGCTAGCTGTGGAAACACAATGTCATTTAATATTCCAACCCACAGCCCAGACAGTTTTCACATCAGGTCATTTGGAGCAGAGCAGTTGAGACTGCTTTATTTGACAATGATTGGCGACACCCTGCTGTTGAAAAAACAGACAGCATCAAAAACAGCGAGTGTGCATGAAGCCACAGTGCTGCTCTCCAGACCAGACCACAAATGGGAGCCAATTTAACAGAAGTGATTGCAGTCATCAGGCAACAAAACAACACCGAGGCCACACTTCTGATACCCTCTGAGTTGGTTGGGTAAGACATGTCCATTCATTAATCCACACCACTGTTCATTCAGCCACATTCAAAGTGGGCTATTTCAGGGGAGGCACCTTGCAGAGATAACAATGAGGACACAAAACATCATCACAGCTCCTGCTCCTGACATAACTGGGATCTGCTGGAGAAGGTAAACGTCAAAACCAGTGCACAGATATTCTAGAAAAACAAAGGTGGCACCTAACATGTCAGGGAGGCTTAAGGAGGCTCACAGAGGAAGTGAGATTTAGAGTTTTTTTTATTTGTTTGTTTCTTTGTGTTTTAAGGAATGAATTGAGTTTTTCCAGATTAAAAAAAAAAAAAGAAAAAAGGAGTGGATATATTTCCCATCAAGGAAATGCAGGTGCACAGGAACAGACTGAATGGCAGTGCCCTTAACTAAAGTAGAGAGGAGATATGGGGCTGGCCTGGAGAGCACGAATTCTTCTTTCTGTTGTGTTTGTGGAATCTAGGGTGGATTTAGGGCCCGGATGAGATGTGGGGCTAGACAAATATGGAAGGGAGGGGGCATGGGATTAGAAATGATGGTGGAATGTGATGGTCATCATTATCCAAAGTACATGTATGAAGACACGAATTGGTATGAATTTACTTTGTATACAACCAGAGATATGAAAAATTGTGCTCTCTATGTGTAATAAGAATTGTGATGCATTTTGCTGTTATATATAAATAAAAAATAAATAAAAGTATCAGGCATAGAAGGTCTAATAAATTCTTAAAAAAAAGGAAAGAAAAGAAAAGAAAGAAAGAAAAGAAAAATACATTTGGGAGTCAATGGCTATAGTTTATAGCCAAGCCAGGTGAAAAGGAAATCACCCAAGAAGGTGCAGAGTGTGGGGAAAAAAGAGAGAGGGAGGGAGGGAGGGAGGGAGGGAGAGAGAGAGAGAGAGAGAGAGAGAGAGAGAGAGAGCTCATGACTTAATGCTGGGAGTGACAAAATTTAACAATACAACTGAAGAAAAGGGACACCTAAGGGAGAAGGAGCACAAAAGAGAAGAGTGCCCAGCAGAAAGCATGAGTCTTTACCACAGCTGGCTTCTTTTCCCACCTCCCTGACATAATTGATGTTCCTCCAGACAGCTGTGAAGTGACTTTAGCTGATTCATTTTTATCCTAGAAATGAGAAAAATAAAGCTAAAAAATTGTGCAATTTATTTAATCAAGATATTCTCTTTATCTCCTTTTTTTTTTTTTTTTTTTTTTTTTTTGCTTTCACTAGAGGTCTAGGTATGGATTTATTATTTTTTAGTGGTGCTGTGGATGGAACCCAGGGCCTTGTGCAGGCAAGACAAGCACTCTACCAACTGAGCTACATCCCCAGCCCTGGACTTATTTTTGTTTATCCTCCTTAGAACTCACGTTCCCTTAATGTGGATTCATATCTGTCTTTGAGCCTGGAAAATTCTTAAATATTATGTTTTGCACCTTATTTCCTCCTGGAATGCCTTTTAAGATGTATGTGGGGGTCTCTCATTGTATCTTCCATGTCTCAGAATTTATAATATTTTCATTCTCCTCATCTCTCTGTGCTGCCTTCTGGTAATTCCTCAAACACGTTTATATATATATAGTTGTCAATGGACCTTTATTTTACTTATTTATATGTGGTGCTGAGAATCGAACCCAGGGCCTCACACATGCTAGGCAAGCGCTCTACCACTAAGCCACCACTCCAGCCCTCAAATACGTTTTTTAGTTCATGTTTTTGGTTCATTTGGCCTTGCTCATGTCTAACCTGCAGTTTAACTGGAACTGAGAGGTCAGTTTCAATGTTTTCATTTCTACAGGTTTTACTTCTTTTACTTCTTTAAAGAACTGATTCTTTTCCCAATCAGTTTGGTCCTATGGAAGCCATATTCTTTTACTTTGTTTCTAATTTTTCTCTTATGACTTCAATTATGTATTTGTTTTCTTTATTTTGGTCTCTGGCCAAATCCTCTAGGTAGTGGGGCTCTTTAGAATCTAACTCCGCTCGTGGCATGTCTGCTGTCATTTGCTCAAGGTGATTTATCTTCCCATGTTTATAATTGCTTATGGGGAACTGTAAAGCCTGGTCCTTTATCTCTGCCAGGTAGTCAGGGTTTTCCCGTGCTGAGATCATATGCTGTATTAATGTCTCAGGGTGGCGGCTCCTAGGCCACACTAGTAATATAAACACAAGTATTGTAAATTCCAACCTTTAAGCCATATCAAGACAGGCCTGTCTGTGGTGCACTGGGAAATGTTCAACAAATAGATCTTGAAGAAAAAGCCCTGACTAGTAGCACTTGTCAATTTCCGTGGCATAAATAAGCACCTGCTTGCTGGTTTCCAGCTGCCAACCTGAAGCTACTGAAAGCAGGGGTGGGAAGACATGTGTACCTTGGCTCTTGCAGGCTACTGTAAACCAGCTACCTCGCTCTGTAGGATTATTCTGAAAAATTCTCAGGAAAATCATCCCCCGTCCCCAATCCAGAAATCTGAGTATCCAATACTATTTTCTATTGCTATAAATATTTGAGATTGGACCATTTATAAAGAATAAAAATTTATTCAGCACATAGTTCTGGAGGCTGGGAAGGGCCAGATACCAGCATCTACTTGGTATGTGGTGAGGAAATTTTGGCTGCATCATAACAGCAGAGGGTATCCGGTGGTGAGTCAGAGCAAGTGTGCCAACTCTAGTCTCCTTCCTCTCTTCATGAAGCATTAATGCCACAGAGCACTAACTATATCTCATCCTAATTACTCCCAAAGGCACTACCTCCAAACACCATTAACATATGAACTTGGGGAATTCCATTTCCAACGGGTAGATTTTGGGGGACACATACAGACCATAGCACAGGGCCAAAACAGAAATGATAAACAACAAAATCATCACCTCTTTTGCTAAAGGGTAGATTTTTTTTTTTCCTAGTACAGTCTTTACTGAAAGGAGTAAACTTTTGAGTTCTAGATTTATGTGTGAAACCGTACCAACTCTTCACCTGACATAAACTCAGAGTTTCACCCTGAAAGGAAAGTGAGGAACTGGGAGATAGGAGAGTGAGAAATGAAAGACAGAGACCAGGCAGAGATACACATGAGAGTTCATTTGTCAGAGCTGACAAATAGAGGCCATCTCTCCATAGACGGAGAGAGGCCAAACAGGCTTGGGGTTCAGGACTTTTATGGGGCAGGCTCAGGGATCAGAGCCTGGCGGGTCCTAATGTGGGTGGTTAAGGGTGGGGTTGGTATGAGGGAGCAGTGAGCCTTTCTCAGAAACACCCTTGGGTGGAAAAGCGAAATTTTTCTTAAAATGGCAGCTGTCACTTAAGATGGTGAGTCAGAGCAAGTGCTAAGCAAGGACCTTACACACCCATGTCTCCATATGCCATTAAAGGGTAAGCTCTTGCAGGACATAGTGGCATATGCCTGTAATCCCAGCAGCTCAGGAAGCTGAGGCAGGAGAATCATGAGTTCAAAGCCAGCCTCAGCAAAAGTGAGGCACTAAGCAACTCAGTGAGACCCTGTCTCCAAATAAAATACAAAACAGGTCTGGGGATGTGGCTCAGTGGCTGAGTGCCCCTGAGTTCAATCCTCAGTACCCCCCAACCTCCCCCCCCA
Source organism: Urocitellus parryii (assembly GCF_045843805.1). NCBI lineage: Eukaryota > Metazoa > Chordata > Mammalia > Rodentia > Sciuridae > Urocitellus > Urocitellus parryii. The sequence goes on along the minus strand of NC_135540.1, from coordinate 107,396,919 downwards.
AAAAAAAAACTCAAAAAGGTAAGCTCTTTGGAAACAGAGTCCAGAAAACCACTTGCTTTTTCTTTTTAATCTTAAATTTCCTCTGTTTTGATTTCTAGGGATCTCTATTATTCTATGCTAAAAGTGCAGAATTTTATGCAACATACTTTGGTGTTTTGTGTTTTAAAAAGGGGGGGCTGCTGGGGTCATGGTTCAGTGGTGGAGTGCTTGCCTAGCATGTGTGAGGCACTGGGTCCGATCCTCAGCACCACATATAAAAAAATAAAGGTCCATTGACAACTAAAAGAAAAAAAATTTTTTTAAATAAAAAAAAAATTTAAAAAGGGTTTCTCGGGTTACTACTGGTTCTGCCATGTTTATCAGATATTAGAAGAGGAACAGCTGCCTTAAGCTTTTATGTCAGTTGCAGTTCTTTCCTCCAGGCTTCATAACCTTGCTTCACTTGCACATTAGATGGCCAGATGGGACATTCCAAACACCCTGCACTCAACACATCTAAAGCTGGAGCCTCAAACTAGTTACTTTGCCCTTGTTCTCTATCTCAGGTCATGTTGGGACATCCAACTAATTTTCCAAATTGGAGATTGATTTTGCTTTGAGCCACAAAAGTATCTTCTCCTGTCAGTTCCTCCCCGCTTCTCTGGAAGAAGTCGAGCCTTAGCACATCAGCTTCCTAGCTTGACTCGATGGCTGTTCTTTTTCTCTGATCCTATCCACTTACCTGGATCTTCTTGACCTGTGCTTGTGAGCCTTGAATCTGGATGTCTCTTTCTTCCATAGGAAACCAACGTCCTGCTGTCAGCAAAATCAAAGTCCAGGCTCTTTACATGGCAGTAAACATCCTCAGTAATTTCTCCCACTGCCAACGTTTCCACAGCTTGTTATCCTGCCCTTACCACTTTAGGTTCTCTCTTCCACTGCCTCTCCCTTTCCACCTTTCAGCAAAGCACTGGGAGATGAATAAAGAATGTTTAAATTAGTTATTATAATATGGTATCATATATGAACTTTGAAATTTCAGGAGTCTATGTCTACTAATTACAGAAAACTCTGAAGGATCTAGAGTAGTAGGAGAAAAATATATTTATCTGCCATATAACAATTGATATTTTGTTTGATAATGAACATCATACTCAAATGCTGTCCCTTAAGATTATATTGCCTAGTGACATTGTAGCCATCTTAGTTTGTGTAAATATACTCTATGATCACAGTGATGAAACTGCCTTTTGAAGCATTTCTCAGAATATATCCCATTGTTAAATTATGCATGACTATATATTATATATGCACATATATTATATTCACATACATATGTAATTCCAAAGTGTTCCAAAATATCGTTTTTTTTTTAATCACGTATATTTTGCAATTGTTAAGACAGCATCTGAACAAGTATAATGAAAATGTTAGGACCAATTTTTACTCCTCCTCATACCCTACCTCCACAAATTCTCCCCTTTAAACCAGTAAGCACAATTTCACAAAAATGGTGGGAAGAAATCAGCAACCTTTGTTATTTTCCCCTAATCAATATTTTAGATGAATGAATAGCAATGATACGTTTTGGTAAGTAGCAGCAGCAATAATTCTCAGATCTATTGAATAGTAAGACCAATTCAATATCAAAATTAAGATGCATGAGGGGCTGGAGTTGTGGCTCAGTGGTAGCACGCTTGCCTAGCACGCACGAGGCACTGGGTTTGATCCTCAGCACCTTATAAATGTAAAATAAGGATATTGTGTCCACCTAAAACTAAGAATAAATATTTTAAAAATGCATGAAATATAAAATTATCAAAAGACCACAGTTTTTCTTAGAATCATAGGAAACCAGCATCCTTTACAATTCTCCCAAAACAAACAAGTAAGAGGTTGTTTTTATGATTCACTTCTTGTATAAAATGGACAAGAAGTTCTTGATTATTCCAAGAGAAATCTACTTTGGCTGAGTGTTTCAAAATAACATTTCCTAAGTTCAAAAACATTAATACTTTTTCTACTTTGTGTGGAGCAGTGCAATATAAAACGACCAAATCTGAACTAATCAGCGGAGTCTAATTTTTTAAAAAATTTTTATCTCATTTTTACTACTTATTGCATTGTCTAGTTACTCAGTAAGAGGTTATTTTTTAGTAGTGAGCCTTGAAAAATAAACTGAAGTTCTTTTTTTTCTTTTTAATGTTTAGGTCAAATAAATTCTTGATTTAATATCCTGCTAGAACCTTGAAAATATCGTTTTTGTTTTCTTTTCAGTTTATCAGATGACAAATGCCTCTTGAAATAAGATCTTCTGCCATATGAAGATAATTATGCAATATTTATGAAAGTCTTCAAAAACAAGTTGAAATATTAGGGTAAAGAAAAGGTAACGGAGCCAGGTGGGTGGCACATGCTACTCAAGAAACTGAGAGGGGAGGATCACTTGAGCTCACAAGCTGGAGACTACCCTGGGCATGGTAGTAAGATCCTGTCTCCAAAAAATAGAAAAGAGAGCAAAAACAACCTTTCTATGTTAGACAATACTTGCTTTTACATATCAAAAAGGTCTATAGACAGCCCAAGGCTTCCCTGATACAGGTTAGGAGATAACAGGAAAAGAGGGCCTGGGATAAATCAACTCTCAACTGGTGCCTCTTAAGTGAGGACTAGGATGTGTACAATTGAATCCCATGACTCAAGAGCTGAATGATGCTTTTTACAAAGCTGACTGCTGAATGAGATCTGACATGTTATCAGAGCAAATGGGATAGGCTGAGCAAAGTCAGGAGAAGACACTAGGAATTACAGTCTCAAAAAATGTAGCAGAAGGTTTGGAGGTAACAGCTACACACAGACCCACTTTGAGATACCCAGATAATCTCAACATAAGATCAAGATTAATTATAAGGCACAGGAGTTATGTGCAGCTCTCTGTTAGCTCCGTCTGTGTTCAGTAAGGCTAAGATCATTGCCAAGAATGGGAAGCTGATTATGCTTGATGATAGGTGAAGCTGTTAGCAACTATTTATTTCATGAAATAATGTAATCTAACCCATTTTTCCTTTGGGCTTGTGAGTTTGGGGCTATATTCCACAAACATGGGTTACCCTGAAACCAACAATAGCCCTTGACTCCCAAATGCTACTTGTAAAGTTACTGGATGCCCAATTCCCCTTTTTTTTTTTTTAACCACTTAGTGAAAATGATTGTACTACTTAGGGACTCCTTTGATTCCAACTTGAACTAGCTTGGCTAAAAGGGGAAGATGTAATAGCTACATAACCTGAAAGGTGAGGGGTATTGTTGGAAGGACCAAATCAGGGTTTTGGCATTGCCTTCTCTGTCTGGGCTCCTGGTGCTTGCCGTGGTCTGCACATCTGCAACAAAGATCCAGAGAAGCATCGTATATAATTCAGCCCTAAATGCAAGCTGGCCACTTTACCTGTTCCCCTACGGGGTGGGGGGTGGGTGGGGGGGGATGACACTGTGACCTTTATTTAAAAAAAGATTATTGTTATGGGTGTTTCAAAGGCAATCTAAGCTATAAATGAATTTCTCCCCCCAAGCTGACATTAAAATCTAAGTCTATTTAGGATTACCCCAAACCCTAGGGCGATGGGCTCTGGGTGGGTCTGGGAGGCCATTCCTCAACCCATCACTTTTAACTCAGCAGAGGCGAGATTCGCTAGGAAGGGCATTTAGACTTCCTGTTAAAAGCTATTGGAGATGTGATTCCCTTCTCCCAGGAGAATAAGGGAGAAGGGCTGGGAAGAAAACAGCTGGGATCAGCTACCCTGGACTGAATACAGGACCTGAGGTGTTCTGTAAAATATTTGAGTGTCTATGAATGCCCTCCCCAATTTTGGTATTCTTGGGGTCCACTTCCCTTCTCTATTCACTCCTACAGCTCACTCGCTTCAAGACTTCCGGGTCCCCTTTAGAGCCATGGTCACTTCTGTTATTTTCCAATTTACATTCACTCCATTCTCAAACTACTGCCTGCTACAGTATTTGTGTGTCTCAACATTTTTCTCCCACTCATATTGAACTGCTTCCTCAATCATAAAATATATGCAACTCTGACCCTATAGCCCTGCTCTACACAGAACCAGGCTGATGTTCCATAGGGGATGAGGTAAGGCCTATGCCACCTTCTATCTTTTGCCTATTTACAGAAATGATCTTTCATATATTATCCTATGCTACCCACACTAATACCCATGGTTTTAAATAGTAAAACAGGGAAGTTTTCTATTTTTCTATCATTAAATAGAAAAATAAATTTTTCCTATTATTAAATAGAAAAGATTGGATTTCACTAGTAGTTAAACTCAAAGTATAAATAGCAGGAAATTTACTAGAAGTGCAAGAAAGAGGTGCACAAGCTTCTATCATTAGCTAATTATTAAAGTATAATTAATGTATTAGAAACTGACAATTATTCTGTAAAATAGTCTTAAATTACAGACATCAAGTGTAATTACCAGACCATAATGCTTTCAGATCCAAATCAGATAAGAGTAACATTCCAGTCAATTCTCCCTGTTGATAGATCTCTATTTTCAAAAGTCTCCCAGATGCTAGGGGTGTAGCTCAGTAGTATAGTGCTTGCCTAGCTTGTGTGAGGCCTTGGGTTCAATCCCCAGCACTACACACACACACACACATACACACACAAAAAAAAAAAAATGTAAAAGACAGCCTTCTAGCTTCCTCTCAACAAAAGTCGTCAAAGAGTGATTCACACCATTTCAGTGAACGTACAAAACTTACTTGTTTCACTATTTAAAACCCTGTATATACTCAATGTACTAACTTATTTCCTGAAGTACTATAGAGATAAAAAGAATATAGAAATGTGGGCTGGGGGTATAGCTCAATTTGTAGAGTGCTTGCGTCAAATGCACAAGGCTCTGGGTTCAATGAGAGAGAGAGAGAGAGAGAGAGAGAGAGAGAGAGAGAGAGAAACATATAAATCATCAATCATCCAATTCATCCAATGTATTTTGATATATTTGGATCAATCTTTTTTTAGTGTAAATACATAAGTACTTTTAAAGAAATTGGGGTCAAACTGTACATGACTTGCTATTTTCCCTTAGTATATTATGAAACTTTTTAATAGGTACGTAGTGTTCCATTATATGAATAAGGTAAAATTTACTCAACTAATTGCATATTATTGAATATTTAGGTTGCTTCTAATTTTTTTTCTGTTATCATGGTCTTTATCTTTGTACATAAATTGTCTGAAAGATCAAAAGACAGATAATTTATAATAGTATTTTCTATTATTAAATAGAAGAAATTTAACTTCGCTAGTAGTTAAACAAACTCAAAATATGAAACATAAAAATCAAATTGAGAAAGATTCTCAGGGTAGCAACTCTTGATGCTGGAAATGCAATGGAGAAACATTGGCTACTTTGGGAGGATTGTCTGACTTAGGATACTTCTGTGAACACTGGGAGTTTCTCTCTGACAAACATCCCTTTGTCTCGCACACAATATTCCAACATATTCTTTTGGGGAATCCTTTGACCAAGTCTGAGCCCATGTGTCTCAAGTGGAGCTGAGGCCACCCCCAAGTCTGAGTGAGGCATCTCCCCTGGTCACCAAGTGTGGATACAACTGCCGCGCCCCGCCCACTTTAATCTCAGGAACTCTGTGGCAACTGGTGAAGAGTAGGATCTCTTTCTACACTGGAAGGGTACATCTGGAATTGTGGGGACCCCCCTGTGGAGAAAGTGAAGAAGGAAGGCTGCAGAAAGACAGTGGTAATGAGGGAGGGAGAGCCACAGGATCCTCATTTTAACCCTGGAATCCAGCCAGGGACGCAGATTTTTCATTTCTACAATTCAATATGTTCCTGTTTGGGCTTGAATCAGTTTGAGTCAGAGTTTCTAGCACTTCATTGGAAATAATCCTAAGTTTCAACAAATGTCCAGAAACAGAAATGTATTATCAAATTGCTTCCCCCCAGAAGTGGTACTGTGTATCCCACCATCAAAGATGTTCAAGTGTTTCTTCTATTGTGTTCCCAGGACTAAGGGTTACTGTTTTGAGAATCTAGTCAATTTGATTTTTTTTATTTCATATTTTGTGTTTATTTAACCCCTAATGAATTAGAACTTTTTCTATTAAATAATAAAAAATACTCTGCCTACTGGAAATCATCTGTGTCTTTGGCATACTTTTTCTCTATCAGCCCTTGGCCTTATGGATGGAGTATAGAGATCCACCCTTTGACACTGGTGAAGTGTATTTTGTATCTAGATTTTACAAGTAAAATGTATTGTTTAGGATTATGATTAGGTGTTTGTGGGAAATATTTGGAAAATGTAGTAAAAAATAAAAGAAGAAAATAGAAATCACTTTAAATATTACTACTAGTCCATTTTTCTATTTTTTTCCTATTTTCCCTCTATATTTATATGTATTTGTTTACTAGAATATAAGTGTATGTAATTTTACAGATTTTTAACTTATTTTATCACTTGAGATTATATCACAGGATTTCCTCTTTGTCATTAAATATTTTCCTAACAGTGTCTTGGACCCTCTTGGGGTAGGAGGGAGCACATAGATAGAAAAGTTGATCATTTCAGAAGATTCTCAAGTTCATCAGTGGGCTCCAGATTAAGAACTCCTACTGTAAAACAAGATATTTAATGTTTGTGTGGCAGTCTTCTATGTTAATACGTTCTAATTTATTTAACCATGTAACATTGGTTTTAGGAGGACTCGCTTCCAAGTTCAAAAGCTTATGTTCACGTGGCTTCAGCCCTACATGAGGGTAACTTGGCAAACTTCTTACCTTGTTAAACCTAATACAAGAAGTAAGCAAGATGACCCATGCAAAGGCTTAGAAATTTGTCCAGGGCATAGTAAGTGATCAATGTAGCACTCTTCCCCGTCCCCCTGCCCCCAGAACTGGGGATTGAACCCATGCTACAAATGCTCTCTCATTGAACTACATCCCCAGCTCCACCCCACAATCACCACTGCTAGCCCCACACATGCTTTTTTTTTTTTTTTTTTTTTTTTTTGAGACAGGGTCTCTCTAAATGCCCAGACATTCCTTGAACTGGCACTCCTCCTGCTCAGCTTCCCAAGTATTTGTGATTACATGTGCATGCATCATGCCCATGTAATTTTTATTTAATTCCCTTATCATTTCCTTAGGACAAACACCTGGAACACCTGGAAATATAGTTACTGAGTCAAAAGGGGTGCCCATTTGCACATTCTTGGAGCTGTTGTCGTCCACCACCAAGTTTTCTTCTAGAAGGTGAAATTGGCAGGATGAGAGAGTGTGGAGCTGATTACAGCCCATTTTTGCCACCACAACATAACACTGATTATTCAGATCTTCTCTAGTACTGAAAGAATGACTCCAACTTAACTTATTTGGTTACTAGTGAATGCCAATATTTTTATTTTGTAAGTTTGGGCTATTGGCATTCCTTCTTGAGATGTTGTGTTTATTTGTAATCATTTGCCTTTTTGACTATTGTGCTGCTTGCTCTTGTTAATATGTAAGACCACTGTAGAAATTTATGATAGTCATTCTTAGATTTGTATATGCTGCAAGTATTTTTCTAATTTTGTATTTTGTTTTTAATTTTTAAAAGCATGTTTTTACTGTAGCAAAGTTTAAAATCTTTATGTAGCTAAATCTACCAAGTCTCCTACAATGATTTTTTTTCTATTACTACTTTGCTCCCTGAACTCTACCCAAACATGAGATGAATACTTGCCAATATTTTTTTCCAGTATTTTGTTGCATTGTTAATATCATTAGCGTTAACTCTTTAATTTGTCTGGAATTTTGCTATGTGCTGTGAGATAAAACTCTAAATGTATTTCCCCCAAATACCTAGCATAGTTTCCAAGTACCATGTCATTGTCTTCACTTTCTAAGGGCTCTCTCTTCTCTGGGTGGCCCAGTTCATCCCTGGTGGCAGCAAATGTAAATGAAGGCAGTGGCCAAAGCAAAATGACCCAAGTTAGACCACCAATGTCATCATATGATCCTCGGATTTTCTCAATAGTGAGGAGAGGAAAAAAGGAGGTAAGAGCACCTCTGTTTTGTTTACAATGACGATAGCCATGTCTACATCAGGTCCCAAGAAGCCCCCAAATAACAGGTTTAGTGTGATTCTGAAGATTTATGCTGCCAGCCCATCCCCTTCTGTTTTCAATTTTCACCCATGGCACAAATTGCCTCCCTACTCCCTCTCCAAACCCTGAGAGAAGATGATTGGATGAGTTGGTCTCCCTGTAATTACTGCTTATTGAATTTGATCATGGATTTAATATTCTTAACACAAGGAGGCATTCTGAGGCAAATAGGTTTTGTGCCTGCACAACTGGGCTTCAGATAGATACTCTGCCATTTGTGTTTTTGGTGTATCTCATTCTGTGATTTCAAGCCTGTAAACCCAGAGGCTTGGGAGGCTGAGACAGGAGAATTGTGAGTTCAAAGCCAGCCTCAGCAACTGTGAAGAGCTAAGTAACTCAATGAGACCCTGTCTCTAAATAAAATACAAAATAGGGCTGGGGATGTGGCTCATTGGTTGAGAACCCTTGAGTTCAATCCCTGGTACAAAAAAAAGAAAGAAAGAATATAAAAACTCATGCTAGTCAGCTTTCCAACACTATAGAAAATTACCTGAGATAATCAACTTACAAAGAGAAAAATTTTATTTTGTTTCATAGTTTTGGAGGTTGCAGCCCATGACTGATTGGCACCATTGCTTTTGGGCCCGTGGTGTGGCAGCACATCATGAAAAGAGCACTTAGAAGAGCAAAACTTGTACTTCCTGGCTAGGAAGCAAAAGGGAGTGAAGAGGAAGCTGGGGGTTCCACAATCCATTTTGAGGGCACAACCCAAATGACCTAAGACTTCCCACTGATCCCCACCTCTTAAATATTCCACAACCTCCCTGTAGTACTACCCTGACCATGCTCAATGGTACGTACCTAAAATCCCAGCTATTCTGGTGTGTGAAACAGGACAATTGCAAATTCAGGGCCAGCCTGAGCAGATGAATTATGAGACCCTGTCTCACAATCATATAAAAAAAGATCTGTGGGTGAAACTAAGTTCAAGAGCACCCTGGGGTTTTATCCCCAGTACTGGGGAAAAAAAAAAAAAAAAGATGGTGCTACCCTGAGGATCGAGCCTTTAACATATGTGCCTTTGGGGAACATTCAAGATCCAAACTATAGCAGAGCCCTGAAGTACCTCCTCCTTGTCTGTTTCTCCAGGTGGGTTCTCTGCTGTCCCAACATGTGGGTAGCATGTTTCATTGTATATCTGAATATCTCTCCTTTACCTACAAAAGCCTAAATGAAAACTTAGGATTTTTTTTTTTTTGTCATGATCCATTTCCTTCCAAACTCTAAAGATGTTACTGCATTATTTCCTGGGATTTAGTATTTTGTAAAAGCATAAGGATACATTGTTTTTCTACATGCTTGTATGAGTCCTGCCTCATGGAATTGATAGTCTAATGAGGAAGAAATGAATTATGTGTGATTAAGAGTGCCATACGGTGTGAATTTAATCTAATTTTTTATATTCTCTGCCATTTTCGTGCGATTTGAGAGGAAATGCAAGCACCTGGGCTCTCTCCATCACTGGGAAATGAAAGTCACCCAGTGACTTCTGCATCAAGGAAGAGAACAGTCTTTAGGAAGAAGAATTCACTCTCTCTTGGCTCCACTCAGGTCTAAGCCTGAGGGGTGAGTTCAGCCTAGACATTCTCCTGTTGGTTTTCACAACTCAACTGGCTGCAATGGTTATGGTCACTCCAGAGAGCTCAATGCCTTCTCAAGAGACACCACCTCCATAGCATGCAGATAAGTTCTTTTCCTTCTATATGCATGGGGTAACTGACCAAGGGCTGTTGAGTCTCCATTCCTAAGAACTCTGAATTTGATTTGTTTTGGGATAAACCTGCCCAAAGCAGGAAATCTCAGCACTTCATTTCTTCTCAGTCCTTTAATCCCAATGCCAGGACTTTACTTCATAAATCTGTAGTCACTGGAATATCTTCTCCCCACCAGCCAATAACTCCCTAAACACACATTTTTCATGGGGACTTTTTTTTTTTTTTTTTAAAGCTGAACTCTTTTGCCTTTTTTTGTTTTTAAAAGGACACATCACAATACAGATTTGCCCAGGTAACTTACAGGTGTGGTTGATAAGGATGAGATGTCTCTGACCCTGAGATTTCTCCATTGGAAAAGTTAAGCTTGTCACCGCAGAATAACTGTGGTTGACAACCCATGATTGAGTATCTCAAAATACTAGTAGAGAGGCCTTTGAAGGCTTCCAGTACAAAAAAATGATAAATGCCTGAGGTGATCCTCCTACCAATTGCCCTGATGTGATCATTACCATTTTACACATGTATTCAAATGTCACACTGTACCCCATAAATATGTACAACTAATGCGTCAATTAAGAATAAAAAAAATGTTCTTAACAAATCGAGCTTGTAGAAAAGGTATCTATCTCATGGTTTGCTGTGAGAATCAGATAAAATAATGCAAACGTGCTTTCACAGTGCCTGGCTCAAAAAAAAAAAAAAAAAAACACTAGCATTCTTCTTACTTCCTACTTTAAGACTGAACATAAAAATCATTTAAAAAATTGTTTGTAAAATCAAGTTGGATCTCTTGTTATGCTGCCAGAGAATCGCTCTAAACTAAATCAGGCGCCTCTCTTGATGCTTAAGGCTGTAGGCTGTTTAAATAGTTTAGGCGCTTGGTTTATGCGTGTGCATAGAAGAGCTTTCTTTCCCTCTTTCTTTTTATGCCCACTTTAAGCGTCTGGCTCTCCTGATTTCATTGTCAAAGAGGCAGTTTTGGATGTGTTATTGCACACTAGGGTGATTGTAGATAGCAATTTTGTACTGAGTATTTAAAAAGCTAGAAGATATTCTTCTGAATGTTTTCATCATAAAGAACTAATAAATGAGATGAACGTTTAACATGACCTTCCTCGATGTGTGCATGTGTCAAACATTCATATGTACAACTTTCATGTTTTTATAGATCAGAAAAAGCAATTTTAATTTAAAAAAAAAAAAAAAAAAACGAAAAGAAAAAAGAGGCAGAGCCCATCAGAGAACTTGATCGCCTGCCAGGCCTGGTTTTTTCTCTTCTTGTCCTTTGTCAGGTCTTTGTTCCGCCCCTGGCTACACTCTCACAGAACCACTTAGTGGTGATTAAAAGGAGGGGACTGGGCGGCGGGGCGGGGCCTCGGGGCGCTGGGCGCTGGCAGCCGCGCGCCGCGCTCGGGTCCACCTCGGGGGCTGCGCTGTCTTAAGTGGCAGCCGGGGGCGGCGGCACGCCCGGGAGCCCGGAGCCGGACAGCCGCACCGACGCCGCCCAGGACATCAGCGGCGCGCGGCTGAGGCTTGGCACCGCGCCTAGCTGGTGTCGCTGCGGACCACCGACAGACCCACGGACGGCGTCGGCGACCGAAGGACAGAGGGAGGCGCGCGCGACGGGAGGGGACAGACCTTCGCAGACCTGCGGCCTCCCGCCGACAGCGCCATGGACGGCTCCGACAACGCCACCCTGCTCTTCGCCCCGTCCTCTCTGCTGCCGGACAACTACACTCTGTCGCCTAATGCCAGCAGCCCGAGCCCCGGCACGGACTTCCCCTTCGCTCCCGCCTCAAGCCCCGGCCCCAGCCCCGGGCTCAGTCTGGGGCCAGGTCCGAGCGTGAGCTTCAGCCCCGGCCCTACCCCAAGCCCGGAGCCCACGACCGGCAGCTTCGCGGGCGGCGCGGAGAGCCAGGGCCCTTCCCCGTTCCCCCGGCCCTGGGTCCCCCACGAGCCCCCGTTCTGGGACACGCCGCTGAACCACGGGCTGAATGTGTTCGTGGGCGCCGCCCTGTGCATCACCATGCTGGGCCTGGGCTGCACCGTGGACGTGAACCACTTCGGGGCGCACGTCCGCCGGCCCGTGGGCGCGCTGCTGGCCGCGCTCTGCCAGTTCGGCTTCTTGCCGTTGCTGGCCTTTCTGCTGGCCCTGGTCTTCAAGCTGGACGAGGTGGCTGCCGTGGCGGTGCTTCTGTGTGGATGCTGTCCCGGCGGAAATCTCTCCAATCTCATGTCCCTGCTGGTTGACGGCGACATGAACCTCAGGTAGGGTTCTGCTCCTTAGCCATCTTTCTCATCCCAGGCCGCCGCGTTCACAGCCAAGGGTTCAAAACGATGGAGAGAGGGAGTGGAGGCGGCTGGAAAGAGGCTTGGAGAAGGAAGGCAGAAAGGGGAGAAGATGTGGACCCCCGGGGTTAGAAGTCGGGGTGGGCGCGAAGCTGTTATGTGGCAGTGGGGACGATTTAGGGTCTAGACCGAGCTACTGCGAGGCCCTGGGATTTCACCTTCCACCTACAGCGCAGGCCCTTCAGCACTCTGACCACCCTCCCTAAATGCCGGGCTGCCAGCACAGGTCTTTGGCCACTGGAAGACAAAGACAAGGGGGAAGTCTGAAGCTAGGACTCGCCGGAAATGTAAAAGCAAATTAGGGCTATTGGCCCAATAAAGAAAGTAATCTCATATACAGTGCAACCTAATTGAGTTTAATCCAACAAGTAGCATCCAGCTGCTTTACCACGGCTAACATTGCAGGGTCCTTGGGAGGATTAAAAGAAAAAAAAAATGCCCCTTGTCCTCAAAAGCATCCATACTCAACTGGCTTATAAAGCCCAGAGCAACAGTCCTGACTTTTTGTTGTGGTTTCTACCTCTTGTTCATGTTTCCTTTGGGCTTAGACATGCCACATTCTTTTGGCACTATTCTCCCATGTAGTGGGTTCTATCCAGACCTCAACCCAGAGAACTTGCTGTCCTACCCTTTCCCCTCTACCCAACATGTAAGAAACTGCTCAACTGTGTGTGAGTGTGTGTGTGTGTGTGTGTGTGTGTGTGTGTGTGTGTCTTTGGCTCTAAGCCAATTTTGACTTCTGTTCATTCCCTTTTCTGCAGCATCATCATGACCATCTCCTCTACACTTCTGGCCCTGGTCTTGATGCCCCTCTGCCTGTGGATCTATAGCCGGGCTTGGATCAACACTCCTCTGGTGCAGTTACTACCCCTAGGGGCGGTGACCCTCACTCTTTGCAGCACACTCATTCCTATTGGGCTGGGAGTCTTCATTCGATACAAATATAACCGTGTGGCTGACTACATTGTGAAGGTAAGATCCCTCTTCCATGCTGTACTCACCTGGAGAGTTCTTGGTCTTGATGGGTGACTGAAATGATAGGAAGTTTGGGAAAGAAGGGAAAGGAAGAAAAGGACTTGGTGGGATTTGCATGGATAAACTTTTTTTAAAAAAAGTTTATGCTCAAAGATTATCTCCACCTTTTGGAGTTCCTGGAATGATATAGCTCAAATTAAGACAAAAACAAATAGTATAAGAGATCTAGCAGTACTCATGTCAGGGGGGAGTCAGGGGTGGAAGATGACAGTGTAATTAAATAGCAACATTTTCCACTAATCATACACTACTAAACTTCAAAACAGGTTAAATGAAATTACTTTAATATAATTTGTGTAGTATTTTTAAAAATTGCTATATTTTCAAAAGTGGAACTTTAATTCTGAGAAACCCTGTTGTAGACTGCTTTAAAATATTAAGTTAAAAATAAGTTTATATGGGCTGGGGTTGTGGCTCAGTGGTAGAGCGCTTGCCTAGCACACATGAGGCACTGGGTTCAACCCTCAGTACCACATAAAAATCAATAAAATAAAGGTGTTGTTTCCATGTACAGCTTAAAATTTTTAAAAAGTTGACACAAGACTAAAAGTAATTGAAAAATTATATTGTGGCAATATAATACAATTCGTAAAAATATTGGCCTTAAAGAACAAAATGAATTTGGGTCCTGGAAAATATAGACTATGTTGCTGTTACTAAATTTGTGTGTTTCTTGTTCCCCATTGCATTATTTTATATGGTTTCTAAAGCTAGCGAAATGATTGGGAGATTGCTAGTATTTTGTGCAATATTGCCGATGATGCTTTATTTTTTAAAAACATGGTTTTAGTCACAGTATTTCTGATCATTGAATGGAGAAAAATTAAATATTTGTAAATTAAACTTTTTTTTGAATACTCAAAAGTAGTAAAAAAACAAGTAAACCATGAACAGGATGTTCATTGTTGGAAGTTAGTAAGATAAAATGTATTATCACTATAAAATTCGGAGACAAATTCCTTCAAATGAAAAGAGCCATTTCAATGTTTCAATTATGTACATTTAAGAAGATATAACCTTTTTTATTTTACTCATTATTTTCTAATCTGATTATACAGTCCAACGTTTTATTAATATGAAAAATAGATGGTTCTTTTCTGTATATAAATCTATCCTTAAGTAAAAGAAATCCTTCTCTATAATAAACATGCATATGTGAACATAATACATATGTGTGAATTTGTGTACATACATTTATACATATTTGATATTACATATTCATAGGTGATCTAGAGATGCATTAAGAACTTATTAGGCTTAATCAGTACGCTACTGTTATCAATACAGTGGCATTTGGTATAAACTTTAGGAATTCTGCCCTGTGCAGTGGTGCATTCCTGAAATCTTGGCTATTCAGGAGGCTGAAGCAGGAGGATCACACAGTCGAGGCCAGCCTGGGCAAGTTGGAGAAGCCCTGTCTCAAAATAAGGGACAAAAAAAGGGCTGGAGATGTAGATCACTCCTGCAATTAAAAAACAAAACAACAACAAAACTTTAGGAGTTCTAAGAAAAAGTACAAGTGAACCATTTATACATTAAAAACAGGAAAAATATATTTAAATAATAAATAATCCAGTAAGATTGGCTGACTTTGCATTTAAGGTTAGCCTATCCCTATTTAATTAATATACTATTAAGATATGGTTTATATACTTGTTACATTTTGCAAACATTTTAAAATGAGCATGGGATCTCAATCTCAATGCTTACCCAATAATTTAAAATAGTTTAAGGGAATTTGGGGGCCAATATTTTCAAAATGAAGAATCAGATCTCCTGTCAATGCTCTTACTGTGACACACTTTGAAAACTAATACAAGTTTTGATTTGTGAAGTTTGGTTTCTGCTAATTGTACAGGTGTAATATGCACACCTTGTACACTAGTTATTTCAGCCTTCTGTAGAATTTTAAGGTAGAATTTTTAAACAACCTAAGTAGATTTTAAATAAAAATTTAAAGAACATAAAGTATATGGCAATCCCAAAATATCAAAAGGGCTTCCTTCTAGATATACAGAGAGTAGAGGTAACAACAGATGGTTATTTCTGCCTCCATAAGAGAAAACAAGTTAACTAGAGTCTGAAGGGGAACTAAAGGAGGAATTTTTAGGTTTCTACCATACTATTTACACAGCCTGTTTCACTTGAATGAGTGAAATGTAGTCAGAACATTCAGATGGCATGTTTTACACAGTCAGTAGTACTCTATCTAAAACATATCTATTACCATAATTATAGGCATCTATAATAATTATAAAGATCCTTAGACTTACAGATGGGATGTTTCTCATGAACAAATGAGAAGGGAGTTACAAAATTGCAAAGGATTCCTGGCATCTTATATTTACATTTTGTCTTACATGATCTAAGAGTTGATGGAAGTTTC
The DNA here is from genome assembly GCF_045843805.1 of Urocitellus parryii. Classification (NCBI taxonomy): domain Eukaryota; kingdom Metazoa; phylum Chordata; class Mammalia; order Rodentia; family Sciuridae; genus Urocitellus; species Urocitellus parryii. The sequence continues at coordinate 107,381,268 of NC_135540.1, read as the reverse complement.
AATATTGTTAATACTCCTCTGTGATATATTTTAAAGATTTAAAATATCACAAAGTGATTTTTTGTTGTGAGTATTAATAGCCTTTTATCTCATGTGTGAATGAGAATTAATTTCATATGGGAAACATGGAGTAAACATCACTTGTCTACTATATACCCCTCGTCAGTGGTGGGGTATAAGCCTCAATGTTAACAAATGTCTTCAAGAGCCACATACATAAATGCACATTCAGAGCAGTTAGAAAGGACAGCAAAACAAAGTTATGTGATAGAGGCTGGGGAGCGGGGACATTCTGCTGGGAGAAGAGTTAGCCTTCCCTGAAAACTGGTTTAAAAACTTCCGGAAGCACTATTTTTGAGACAGAGTAGACTGGTGTTAGGTTGCTCCTGAGGGCCTGTCCAAAGCAATGACCAGAGGATACAGAAGTCAAATTGTCACTCAACATGACAGGCCTCCAAATAATTAGAGCTATCCAACATGGATCTGAGGCCTCCGGAAGAGGTGAGGTATCCATCTTCAGATCTTATTTTGTGGGGGAGGTGGGACTAGTTGCATCTCTTTTTCTAAGAACTTAGGATTCTCTGGCCTGAATTCCTCTTCAACAATCTTATTGCTGATTGTGTATCCGTTTTCTATTATTAGGTTTCCCTGTGGTCTCTGCTAGTGACTTTGGTGGTCCTTTTCATACTGACTGGCACTATGTTAGGACCCGAACTGCTGGCAAGTATCCCTGCAGCTGTTTATGTGGTAGCCATTTTTATGCCTTTGGCCGGGTACGCCTCAGGCTACGGCTTAGCTACTCTCTTCCATCTTCCACCCAACTGCAAGAGGACTGTGTGTCTGGAAACAGGCAGTCAGAATGTCCAGCTCTGTACTGCCATTCTAAAACTGGCCTTTCCACCACGCTTCATAGGAAGCATGTACATGTTTCCCTTGCTTTACGCCCTCTTCCAGTCTGCAGAAGCAGGGATTTTTGTTTTAATATATAAAATGTATGGAAGTGAAATATTGCACAAGCGAGATCCTCTAGATGAAGATGAAGACACAGATATTTCTTATAAGAAACTGAAAGAAGAGGAAATGGCAGACACCTCCTATGGCACAGTGAAAGCTGATAATATAATAATGATGGAACCTACCCAGACTTCTCTCTAAATGTGAAGATACACAGGAGCTTCAGTTTTGCTGAAATATTACTTCATATTTATGGCCTGTGGTAGTACATATGGTTTATATAAAGGATAACAATTGGTTCAAACAACATGTAACAGTTTTGATCTTCCCATTGTAAAGCTGCATTGGTGTATTAACCAAGTGTTTTAGTAAATTACAAATCAGTGTTGTAATATAACTTGCACCTGGTCAGCTAATGTGACATCTTATTTGGTTAAACGTGCTTTTTGGTTTTCACTGTTACCAATTTCTATACAAACAAGGTTTGTAAATGTAGAATTTTGGTGCACTGTTTTACATGAGTAAAAACAAGCTATCTGTAAAGTATAATTAAGTTTAATGTAACTAAGACAAAAAAGTGTTTTGCTCAACTTATAAATACCTGACAATGTTGAATTTTGACCTGTACTCAGAAAAGTGCAAACCAGGTTAATGAAACAGTGAAATATAGTATTTTATTGTCAAACCAGTATCAGAGAAAACTACATTCATGTATTTGATTACTTGATCTGATCTCTATTGGTAATGAAGCACCAACGTTTTTATGCCAATAAGGCTTTTTCTTTCCAATTGGTCTTCTGCATTTATGTAAACATATTCCAGATCAATTTACTTTTGGAGGGATGGTTTTGTTAGGAAACTTTTGTTAGGTTTTGCAGAACTACTATGTACCCTGGAGAAGAGCAAACTAGTACCTCCTGGTGACCATGGATGGAGGTGAGGGCACGTGCTCCAGGGGAGAAGACAATTAAACTAGATTTAAACGTCCTTGAGTACTTCCTCGTACATGCACCCAAAGGGCTCAGTGGGTAGACGTCTCCAGGAAGCTCTATGAAAATTAAACTATAATCCGAGATAATAGACCCAAAGCAGTTTTCAAACCTGGGCATTTTGCTCACTATCATAGAGGCACCGGTTGGCCTCGTCTCCCTGGGCGGCACCGACACCTGAAATCATCAGGGTATGAGGGCCACCTGGTTCAGCTAATCCCAGTGATAGTTTTCTCTTGTTGGGATTCTCGCCTTGGCGTGTTCACTTACAAATCAGCATTTTGATCGCAAAGTGGATCATCCAAAGGTGTAGACCTTGGCATGTAGAGAAATTTCGTGTGGAGCAATTCGGGGAGGATCTCCTTCCGCGGGGACGTGGGGACTGGACGCTGCGGCTGGAAGGGCACGGAGGGCGGCGCAGCGCGGCGAGAGGCTGGGGGCCTCTCCCGCCTCCACCGGGCCGCCCCGGCGAGCCGCCTATTTAGGGCGCGGCTGCAGGCGGGAGCAGCTGGGCTGCGTTTATGGCTGCCTTGGGGGATGAGGTGCTGGATGCTTACATGTACCCGGCGTGCGCCCCCTACTCGTACCCTTACCCGGCGGCTTCCAAGGGCAAGGGCGCGGCGGGCGGGGATGGCTGGCGGCTCCGCGGCGGAGGCTACCCTCCGGTCGCCGCCGCCTCATCCTCTTTCGCGGCCGGGGCGGCCTCGTCGTCCTTTCCGGGCTATGGGCAGCTGGCGGCCGCCGAGTACTTCGACAGCTACCAGCGGGCGCAGCTCATGGCCCTCCTGTCACAGGTGAGCCAGGGCATGCGCCCGCGCAGAACCACCAGCCGCGACGTGGCGGTGCAGGTGAATCCGCGCTGCGACGCCTCGGTGCAGTGCTCCCTGGGGCGGCGCACGCTGCTGCGCAGGCCCCGGGACCCCGGCCCTGCGGCCAGCCCCGGCTCCGAGGGCCCGGCGGGAGGCGACCCCTCTTCCCCTCAGCCTACCCGCCGCGGCCCGGAGCAGGGCAGCCCCCAGAGCGGCGCCTTACGGCCCGTGCGCTTTCCGCGCACCGTCGCGGTGTACTCGCCGGTGGTCTCCCGCCGCCTCACCGCTTTCCTGGAGGGGGCTGAAGCCGCGGTAGGCGAGCAGAGCCCCGAGGCCACCGAGGAAGAGCGAGAGCCATCATCCGCGAAGCCCCAAGGCCGGGAGGAGGGAGAGGTGTCGGCGAGGAAGGCGTCCCAACGCCGGCGATCCCAGGAGGACGACGACGACGAGGCCCAGGCCACGGCGGGGGCGTCCTGGGAACAGCTGATCAACCGGCCCAAGCTGGCGCCGCGGGAAGCCGGTGACCGCCAGGCGGCCCCGCAGCCCTCGCCCAGGAGTCCGGAGCTGACCCCGGCGGCGGGGAAGGCTCTGGATGGCGGGGAGACCACCGCCGCGTGCGAGAGGTCGTCGCTGCAGAGCGCTGAGCCTGGCAAGGTGCGCCTACGCTTCCAGGTAAGGCCTGGGGGTGGGGACGGGAAAGCGGGCTAGAGCCAAGGGGAGCCTGGAGGGCGGCGTAGGGAGTCTTTTCCTGGTACCTGGCCGGGGCTGCTCGGGACACGTGGAGATGCCACACTTTCTTAAGCAAGAGGCCACATCCTTGTGCATTTCGCAGCCTCTGAGGTGTGTTCTCTCCTCAACAGTAGGATCAAACCGAGTGGAGCCCGATTTATTCCGCAGTGACTGTAAGACACCGGCTCCACCAAGTTGGCCAGGGAGACGCCTTCTTGACATTCTTAACTCTGATCACATTTGCATTATAAACACCTGATGGTGGACACGTTGTGCACTCTGCACCATGTTTCCGGATGAGTGAAAATAGACACATAAACGGCAGAAATCCGAAGGCAAACTTGCTGGCAAGATTCCCTAGCATCCTTCTATTTATCGCCTACACGTGGCAAAACCCTTAACAGGCCACTACTGGGGTCCTAATCTCCTATCCCCTGATTCTTACCTCCATTTCCCAAACTAACAGTCTGCTGGAAACTGGAGTTTCTAAAGTGCCTCTTGTAGGAACTTGCCTTGCTTTCATTTTTGTTTGGTACTGGGGATGGAACCCAGGGGCACTTTGCCACAGAACTAGGGTCCCCAGCCCTTTCAAATTTTTACTGAAACAAATCTTTGCTAAATTACTGAGACTGGCCTTGAACTTTCCATCCTCACACCTCAGCCTCCGGAGTCACTGGAATTACAGGCTGCACCAAGTCTGGCTCTTGCTTGCCTAGCATGCTTAAGGTCATGGGTTCAAATCCCAGTACTGCAGTACCCCCCCCAAAAAAAAAAAAAACAAAACTCCACCCCATCATGAAATCTAGCGTTGCTGAGACCTCTTGCTGTCCCTTGTTAATGCCTGAGAGATCCTTAACCTGAACCCTAAAGGGCTGGGCGCCTGGAAGGCATTTATAACCCAGGGTAAGTGTAAAAGCAGGAGGCAAGGGGCCCTAAGGAGTTCTTTAGCCTTGTCCACAGTCATCTCGGGACTGTAGATTTTAGGGGGTGAGCTATCTGGAGGAGGGAATCAAGTGGGTTGTCTGTGAAACTGCATTAAATACTCCAAAGTGCCTACTAGGTTTAAAGGCCTTTAAAACTTGGTCATAACTGGTTTCTCATTGGGAGGGGAGAAGGAAAGCTTAAGAATAGGACAATACTAAGTGAACTGTGTGCTTACAGAGGAATAGCACTGCTCTATGAAGGAAACAACTTCACCTGGGGTGAACGCTTTCTTATTTTCAATCTTTAACTTTCAAAAAAAAAACTTTTTTTGTATTGAGGATTGAACCAAGGGTCATTTTAACACTGAACTACATACTCGGCCCTTTTTTTTTTTATAAAAACAAACAAACAAAAAAAACCCTGAGACAGTCTCATTAAGTTTGCTTAGGGCCTAAGTTGCTAAGGCTGGGCTCAAATTTTTAAAATTGCAGTCCTTCCTCGGCCTCCTTGAGTCTGTAGGGACTACAGGTGTGTGCCATTATGCCTGACTCAACTGTGTGTGTTCTAAGATTAGACTTTATAGAGGAAAAAGCCTACTTAATTGCAGGGGCTGGGGATGTGGCTCAAGTAGTTTCGCACTGGCCTGGCATGCGCGGTGCACTGGGTTCGATCCTCAGCACTACGTAAAAATAGATATTGTGTCCACCTACAACAACAAAAATTTATATATATTTATTATATAATACATATAATATATAATACATATATTATATATAACATATAAAATTGCAAGCTTCAGACAACTGACTTTTCCCTTGCCTGTTGGAAGAAAGATACCTTATTTGTTAAACAACCTTGTGAGCCAAACTAATCTGGTATATAAGCCCATTCATTATTTGTTTGACTAAGCTGTTAGCTCACTTACTATATTGTGGAGGCTTAGCCAAACCCCATTCTATTTTCCTCTGTGATCTGGAATGAAATTGCCAGTTTTTAGTACCAAATAGATCTTTCTCAGTTTCCAAAATAAGGTAATTCAGATGTCATGTTGGTTAAACTCTGATATTCTGTTTAGTTCTTAGAACAGAAATATGGCTATTATCATTGCAAGGACTGCAACATCCGATGGGAGAGTGCGTATGTGTGGTGTGTACAGGGCACCAACAAGGTAAGGGACATCATTGTAAGTGGCACCTTTCCCGGAAGTGCTGAGGCTTTTCCTTCAAGTTTATCCTCCATCTCATCACAGGTTTACTTCAAACAGTTTTGCAGAACTTGTCAGAAGTCTTACAACCCTTACCGAGTGGAAGATATCACCTGCCAAGTAAGTGTTTGCACTTTGTGTCTGAACTAGATAGCGTTAGAGGCTTGTTAATATACCTTCTTGAATGTGTTTCCTAAATGAAACTAGGCTCCCAGTGATTTTAGGTTTTGCAGGGCCTGGGCTTTAGCTTTCTCTGTCCTTGCAAAACTTAGTAATGGTAGACTCTTTTGAACCTGTTACCTTACTTGCAGTATGGAAGAATGCTTGCCTTAAGTTCTACTCGGTAAGAGAAGGCAAACTGGAAAACAGAACAACTTTCTACTGGAGGTAGTAAATAACTGTTCTACCCAGATGCTTCTTAGTAAGCATATTCAAGCCAAAGTATTTAGTATAAGCAGAGGAGTTCAGTTTGTCTTACCTGAGAGTTTAAACAAGGAGAAACTTCATGATAACCAAATTCACTGTACCATGGCACCACTATGGTGTCCTAACCCCATCATTTGCTGAGGGGTATAGACTGGGACAAAATTAGAGAATTACCAGGGACCTTGCGTAGCATGGTCAGGAAGTATTTGAATGGACTAGAAAACTCAAGCCCTTGGCGAGTTTCCAGGACTTACCTGTATGTGCTACTCTCTGGTTTTTCAGAGTTGTAAGAAAACTAGATGTTCCTGCCCAATAAGACTTCGCCACGTGGACCCCAAACGCCCCCATCGTCAAGACTTGTGCGGGAGATGCAAAGGCAAACGCCTGTCCTGCGACAGCACTTTCAGCTTCAAATATATCATTTAGTGAATGAAAAAAAGTTCTTCTGAACGTGTGCTAATGGAGTTGGCATGTGAGCTTTTCTCAGGCTCCTTTCTACCTCTCCCTCCTCAAAATACTTGATGAAAGGCAGTGTATCTTGATGCAGCCTTCAAAATAAAGGTATTGCAAAAACAGTTCAATTGCATAAGAATCTGTCTCAATAAAGTTGGCGAGCTTGTCTCTTGCTACCAGTTTGGGCCTGTCACCTTAACTTTGTAAAACGTGTGGATGGCATATAGTGGGGCAGGCAGTTAGGTCCCAGGCACTTGCTGTGGAGGGATTTGTAGACATGAGATCTGCTTTGGTGTGTGGGACTGAAGCTTTTTAAGAAAGTTAATTGAACTTCAAAAGCAATGCCTTCTAACCATTAAAATAAGCATTCTTTAGGGCAAGAGGAGGCTGAGGAGACTGGGAGGTAGCTCAAAGTGAGAACAATGGTGTGTGTGGGGGGGTGGGAGCTAAGTAATGAATTCGGCAGGTGGCCTTCAGGTGGTAACAAGCTCTTTAAGAAAGCAGTCCTCCTAAAGACGGACTCAAGCATTAGTTGTTATTGAATTTCCCCTGGTTAGAATGGGGATCGAAACACTTAACTGCACCTGATAGCTTTCTTAAAGGATCTGTACAAGAACATGGAGGCCCACTGGCAGACCTCTCCTAGTTGTGCATGGCACTGAGCTTAGAGCTAGAGGTTCCTCTAATGAAACTGAAGCTGGGGCTGTTGGCCTAGTGATTACAGAAACTTCACAATTGGAACTAGGTGCTTCATTATTTCTTGGACACTGGTATATAACCAAAGGAATTAAAAGCCTAAGGTGAGTTTGAGGTCACCCTAGAACCCTTTTATCAAGGGGAAAGGCCCACCTGCATCCATCCATATAGATGCTTTAGTAGGAACAGGCCCAGAACTCTACTTAAGTACTACTTGATGAAGTTTCCATTGAGCCTCCTGGTTGGGTTGATGGAATTTAAGCATGTATCACTGCTTCAGCCAGCCCTATGCTGAGTACTGAAAGCAAGCCAGATGGAGCATACATCCTCATGCAGTTTACCCTATGGGGGTAAATGTCCATTTTTAACAAATGCAAAAAGGTTCTGACATATGATAAAGCTTCAGTTAAGTGCCTGTAATAGGGATCTGATGTAGGTGAGGGAAGCTTGTATAAAGGATCGATGCTTCCGCTGAATTGAAGCCGAGTTGGTCGGAGGAGGAGATGCCTTTAGTGCTAGGGCAGCGTGTGCAAAAGAAAACCAAAGAGGCCACAGTGGCAGAATATTCTAGGGGATGTGATAGTAAATACAATCATCAGGACCAGACTAGGAGGGCTTTTCAGGCTCCGTTCAAGAGGACTGTCCTTTTCTAATTATTAGAATAATCGAGTATAAAGTTTTAAAGGTATAATAGGAATAGGGGGACCTGATGATACACTTAAATCGTGCCAGATGCACAGAAGATACATGTCCACAAGGAGACTTGAAGAAACCAGATAGTGATGGTGGGGTTAAGATGTGAATAAGAACCCTCTAGGTGTGGGTTAGGTGGTATGCTTTTATTTGTTCTGTTACTATTGATCTGGTTGGGGATAGGTACAGGGACAGGAAATTCACTTTGACTCCTATGCATGCAAGAAGTATGTGTGTGTGCATATATATGTATATATATATATAATTATAGGTGCTCAAAAACTCTTTGCTGAATGAAGGAGTAAACTATAGAAATCTACCTGCAACAAGTCCTAAGACACAAACTTGCTGGCTAATTAGAGGGGTAGTCAAGTCATTCTTCATGTTTAATTCTGTCACTAATTTTCCTAACAGGGTAACAACCTTATTTTATAGTCAAAAGCAAGGTTGGTCTGTTTTACTTAATTGGCATTTGCTTGCTGAATAAAATGACGAACTTCCATTGTGATGACAACACTTAGCAATGACAAGGCACTGCCAATGGCTTATGCACATCATCCCCAACTTACCAGATGTGAATAGGTTTTAATCCAGATCAACAGGTTAGAGGGAAATACTCCATGATGTTTATCTCTGGGTATTGAGAAAAGTGATTGCAGTTAAAAGTAAAAGAAGCTATTTTGGTTCCAATACTTTATTTTCTTTCATTTAGGTTCTGCTGGTGTGGTATAGGAGCAATCATCATTCATAGACCTCGAGGGGATCTTACCTGGCTCTGTCTTTTCCAAGAAATCATGCAATGATTTCCTCAGTTCAGGGTAGGTTGTGGGTAGTAACCACACCCTCTATTTTACATCACTGAAAGTAGAAAATATTTTCTAAAATGTATAATAGTCCTTGGCTTTCTATCTTGAAAATAGCATGAAGAAACTGCCAGATCTCATTTTGCTGTTGTGTATAAACTATTTAAAATTGTAAACTTAATCGACAAAGGTTTGTAGGTAGCAAAAACTGGGTTCTAGGTGGAATAAAGTAGGAAAAAAAATTACATACTTGATACATTCTGTCAATAAATGCAACTACAGGTTCTGAGAATGAGAAGGAACCACAGGTTTGAGGAAAATCCAATTAAAAAAGATAGTTGTAACGAATTTGTTTACATCGTGATTTCTGCAAATGTATTTGATTTTATTACATTATTACTAGATTAGTGACAGAAGTAAATTTGAAAAGCAAACTTTATCTGTTCCAAAGTTTTGATCTGGGCAGTTTACTTTTTTCCCTCTTTTTTACAAAGGAAAATTACACTTGCGAATTATGCAGATAACTTTTGGAAAGTTTTTTCAAAGTAAAAATGATGCACACTATCATCGTTCATGCTTTCTCAAAATACCACACAAACCAACAGCTACAATGTTTTTTATTTTTAACAAAAAGAATGTAAGGAGGGCGAGAAAAATAGGGGAGAGTTAAGAGAGGATATAAAGTATGATGTGTCTCTGGACACCCCCCCCCTCTGCCTGCCCCAACACCCAAAGTTATTAAATAATTTAAAGGACACCATTTACAGTACCAGAACACCATTAAAATAATTTTTTTATCAGGGTCAAAAAATACAGTGATTATGAATGTGCCGTGACCAATTATGGAATTTTACAGGAAACAACTAGAGTCAGCAGTCCAACGGTGTGCACAGTGCCTTCAATTAATGCACTTGAGCATAATTACATTTCTGGCAGGGTCCACACCCCCAAGAAAAGGCAAAGCTAAGCATTTCATTTCTACATTCCAAACTCTGAAGTAGTCAGAGCCCAGTTTAAAAGAATAGTCACAGTGGATAAGAGATGCATATAAAAAATACAAGGTGTTCCTTTCAAATCAGAGGAGTTGTGGGACTACATTCATTTCTTTTACAAAATGCTATTTAAAAAAGGACAGAGAATCCAGTTCGTGTTATGCTACAGACTTAGTAAGTATATTGCGTGTTTTGGTAGTCTTCAGGCTGCCTTTCATCTCCCCTCTAGCCCCAGGTTCCTTTAGCACAACACGTGTGAGTCCTGAATAAACATAAAAATGCGTTTGCATCTCTTTGCAGACTTCAGAGCCTGCAGACCATATATTCCCCCATCAATGACCAAAGTTTTTCCTCTAGCTTTGTACACCTATTCTTGTATAACAGTGCATGGCACGAATGTACAAGAAAATATTGGGTTTAGTCTATACAGTTTCTAGAATAATTATGGAGTAAAATAAGTTAACTTTTCTAATGAGAATAGCTGACGGGCAGCATACATCTTTATTTTACATTTTAAAGTCTCTGCAGGCATCTACTTTGGTTAGTTATCAACAATTGTAACATAAGCACTGATCAGAGAACTGAGCAGCATTCCAATAACGTTAACAGATATATTATTTCTTTTTGAAATACTGGGAGAGCCCAGTTTTAAAATATTATTAAAATGTTCTAACATTTACACACTATGAAGAGTTAGATCTAATAAAATAAAATTTCTTCAAAAATAATCTTGCAGTGCTCTTTTAGGCATGCTCTGAGACGTTATCACAGACATCCACACCTTGAAAATATGACTATCACGTATCCATACATCCCAACTCACACACACATAATTCCTTACACAGACCAAAAAACAAAACACCCCAAACCCTTATCCCATAAATTGAGGGAAAAAAAAATCAATGGTTTTTGCAAATAAGTCTATATATCGGTATGGATGTTCGTGTTAGGTGATTAAGCATCAGTTATAGGTGATGTTGATGGCTGCAAGAAATCCAAGCAGCTTTGCAGGTCTTCGGCTAAAATGAACCAGCCTTGATTTCAGCCTCATTTCACCTGCTTTCTGATGTCTCAGTATTAGAGGCCATTATTGCAAACATTCTTGGAATTCTTTTCTTTCTCCAGAAAGCAATGTATTTGTATGCATCACTTTTAGCCCTTTTCTTTTCACATAGGTTAAATAATTTAAAAAAATTCCTTCTTCATACAGTTACTGTGGGAGGTATTGGCAGCTGTTAGATTTTCTTGTCCTTCAGATACAGTTTGACATTAGTTACATTACAATTGTAGATGCTGCCAGGAAAGTTATCAGTGAATCACAAGGGTTCATAAAAGGTGCTTGGTTAATATTCTTAATCATCAGTTTAGTTTCTCTCCAAAATGCTTGAAGTTTCTCAGAATCCAGTGCTCACCATATTTCCAATGGGTTTGGCCTGTGCTAGAAGTTGGTATGACTGCACCATGCGTAGAGACTCTCTTATCTCCAGATTAAGCTCCATCAATTTGTAGTTGGCTTCTGACATGTCCAGGTTGGAGCCTATAACTGCAAAGCTGCCCGTCTGACCCAGCGTCTGGTGATGAAAATAGATGTGTAACAGCGTCTGCACAGGGTCATCCTCACAGCTGCCAAAAATGTCATTGGGCCAGAGAGATCTGAAAACACACATTCTTTTTAAATTCTGAGGTGCAAACAATTGTTAAGATTAACTACATTTTAAGTTAATACTGATATATCACAACAAAACTTCCTGGTGAATAACACGAAGCCTGTTTTGTGTGTCCATAGTACCAGGAACTGAATCCAGGCATGCTCTACTACTGGGCCATATCCCCACTCCCACACCCAACCGCCCTTTTTTTTGTTGGGTACTGGGGTTTGAATCCTGGGGCACTTAACCACTGAGTCACATCCCCAGCTTTTGTATTTTATTTCGACACAGGGTCTCACTAAGTTGCTGAGGCTGGCTTCTAACTGTGATCCTCCTCAGCCTCCCAAGTTGCTGAGATTACAGGTATGTACTAACAAGCCCAGTGACCTGTTTTTAATTGTTTGAGCAAATATATTACTCAAAGTACCACCTGAGAGTGAAAAAAATCTGAAATTGGTATCATTTCAGTGATAACTACTGAAAATAAACGTGGATTTTTCCCTTCACAAAGACATATTTCTATTGAAATATCAAACCGAGAACCAAAACCTAAACTTTATAAATTTCCAGTCCAGTTACATAATGGCATCTTTAAATCCTTTCACATTTTACCTGAAAGCTTTGACTTGTGCTACAGCTGATATAAATTCCTTATTTTTCAAAGTTTCAATTAGAGAATGAATGGCAGTTTCTATAGTGGTTTGTGCAGCTTTGGAAATGTCAATTTCTTCATTTTCAGAAGCAGCTTCAGCTTCTTTGAGGATACTTTCCAGTTGGGCAAGTTCCTCTGACATGTTGATGACCTAAAACAAATACACCTTTAGGGACCCATTCCCATAGTCAGTACCACAAAGCATTTACCTGGCTATGAGGAGACACCTGATGGGGGAAGCGTTTTCTCTCATTTGTTAAACTTAGAAGTAGGGGCAGTTAAGATTTCATGTTTTCTATTCAGTGGGAATAAGTAATCCCAGCCACAGAATAGGCTTTAAAAATTCTTGACAAAGCAGCAATGAGTTGTAACTTACAGAATGATAATTTTAACCTGATTACATGTTATGATTTGGGTAGTAAAAAACATTTATGGGGGAGAACCATGAAAACTTTTTTGACAGTAGTCTTTATAAAATTCACTGGTTAAACTTTTAAAGCATGAACATATGTACACATATTTTCAGGGATTTAACAATTTAAAAAAAATCATTTTCCTAATGAGAGGTTTAGTACCAGCTGCTAAGGGGAAAGGAAAAGTCATTACCCTCGAACCTACACATTAAAGATTTTCAACATCCCAGGTGTTTTTAACACGTTTGTTCTTGTTGCATTCACAGAACTAGAGAGACATTCCGTGGACAGGATGTTAGGGGTTTCACTGTACAATTTGGTATTTACTGAGGTGCTTTGCTTGACTTTTGATTACACATGATCTGTTTATACTTCAGAAACCGGTAAGGTATTGAACCTCTGAATCCAGTACTTGCTGCCTGATTCACTTATAATGTCCTGACACAGGACATCATTTAAAAAAAAAAAAATTCCTCAACTGAAGAAAATGATTCAAGGTAAGTGACTTTTGATGTTAGTTAGCCTAACAAATGTATGTATACTTTAATGTTTCAGTTACTGATGCCTAGGACAACTTAATATTTACCTCTGCTTCATTTTTTATTGTATTTACTTGGTTGATAAGTTTACAATAGGCCTGGAACAGAAGCAGCAATTGAAAATGCAATTTGTATAACCTTCGGCAGAGCTCCAGTTCCTAGAAATAGATAACAGTACATTAAATTTAGGTGGGATTTTTCATGTTTGGCTATACAGCATATTTCCAGTAAAAAGAATTATAAATCATTATGTTAAAATTGTCTTGGCATTTATTTTTCTGCAGTAAGCAAGTTAATATGGTGTAAAGCTGATGAAAGACAGATGAAAGATGCTTTGAGGACAGGCATTAAAATAAAAACAAGGATCACTGTTGGTTACTAATTCACTTTTTGTATAAAGTACATTTTACATTGGATAAGTAGAATATATCAGAAGGCAATATATAGGATGTTTAAAAAGGGTTCACTGTAATTTAAAACTTTAAATTCATAACAAGAGAATTTATAAATGCATACACTTTTGCCCCCATTGAGCTGTAGATCTCACATCAAGATGTAGATCTCATTACATTTATCCACAAGTACTTGATAAAGCAAAGTGAAACTGGGTAACCTCTTACCTAAAGGGTAGAAAAGTCTGTCTTTAAAATGAAGTCATTTTTGTAAAGAAAACCACTTGGTAGTCTCATTGACATGAGACTATGAAATTAACATGTGCACTCTGATTTTTTAAATTAAAAAAATTTAAAGGGAGATAGGTTAGTTATAGGTGAAGAAAAAGGCAACTGCTAGTTGTACATACATATTATAAAATCTCATTTTATTCAATCAACATTTCATGGATTAAGGCTATCAAAATTGAAGCACACACTACTTTTAAAGTAGTCCATGACAAACATTACTAGGTCACAAAAGGACAATGGCAGATGAAAACCAGTTTGTCTGGCAAGGGTAAGTAGTCTATAAATCAAGACAGGTCACTTACTGCTAGAATTTCCATTTGCTAAGCAAGAAGGTGATCGGGTCACAAAAAATACAAAGAAAGAAAAAGACCAAGAATTAGTGTAAGAATCATTTTAAGTAGGGTCACAGATGTCCCAGGCAAACTGAAGAACAATATATTCACACCCCAAAGAAAATTTTGTATTTCCAGAATACAGTTTTCTAGACATTTATTGCAACAATTCAGGGTGCTTATTTAAAATTCTTTGCCAATTAACTGAAAAACATTTAAGCTGTAGTTTATTTTTGTGTAGACGATATCAAGAATCAAATAGAACTAATGTGATGTTGAGAAACTTGACTACTGTAAGTTTCTATTTTTATATCCTTTCCAGAAATCCTCAAACAAAACCCAACTGCAATAAAACTTCCCATTAGTAAAGCCGACAACTTACAGTTAGAAAATAAGCAAATGAATTGTTTTTTCAGGAGTGGACTGGCTTATAATCTCACACAATAATCTTACTTAATATATACTCACCCATGAGGAGATCGTCTCTGGAGTAGCTCATTCTAGGCTTTCTACTGTTTAATGTCTAATTAGGTGCTAGGTTCCCTCTATTGGTGCTGAGTGAGCCACAGGGCAGAATATCAAAAGCAGATGTGTTTTACATTGCATTCCAAATGTAATATAGTAAGTTTCAGAAATTGGACCTAACTAGGTTTGAATCAAAGGAGATAATGTATGTAAAACACATAGTGAAAAATTTTAATTTATGTTCTTGAAAATTACATTAAAATATTGATAGCAACTTGGAAGTGGTTTCAAAGAATGACTTCATGTAAATGTAGCTTCTAAAAGTCATTCTTAAGCCTGCTTTTATAAATAGTTCCCCCTGAAGGACTCTCTATATAACATTTATTCCTAGCAATTTAGAAAGGATTCGCTAAGCAAAGGTGAACTTTAGCTCCATTCTGCTTACCATAAATCACTTGGCTAGTCACATCCTGTAAACATTAGCTGAGTACAATCCAATGTCAGGCATATTAGCCTGAGGTTATACTTGAGGTTTTATTTCATATAATTTAGATTAGCATAAATACAATAGAACTGACTCAACGTGTACATATCTGTAGCCTCTACTTTGAGATATAATGGAAAACAAACCAGAGCCTATGACCATCACAATGACAGGAAACAGCAAAAATGTCATTCCAAAACTCTGAATTACCAAAGATTAGTCTAAATATGCTAAAAGTATAGTTTTTGCGGATGAACCTATATATGTATGATTTAAATTGTTGCTTGTAAGTACACTGAAATTTGCATGTACATTCAATAAATATTGATTGCTTATTCTGCAAAAGACAGTACTGGCACAAAGGGACAGAGAGCAGATTAAGTTGTATAAAAAGGGCCTTGCATCCATAAGGACTTCATACTAGAGGAAATCATTATAATTTATTCCGGCAGAATTTCACCCTTAGAAAGGCTAATATGGATATTTATCCTGTTACTCTTAGATTTGCTTTCCTAACCAGACAATTTATTTGCAGAATACTAATGCAGAACAATTTTTTACTTTTCTAAAGGCAGATGCAACTAAAAGCCAACCTGGACTGTCAGATAGCCATCAGGCTTATCTAGGGAATGTTATTAAGCTTCAGTCACAAGCTGGCCTTTCAGTTTTATTAAAGTGAATTTTTCATTACTAAGCCAATATTTCATTCAACATAACTTTTACAAAGATTATTCTGATAACCAAAATGAAAAGGTTTACAAATATTCTCTATTTTCAGGAGTAGCAGGTGAGGACAGTTGATCACACATTTGTTTTACCCGATACAGAAACGCGGCCAGAACAAGGGTAAGAGACTTACCTGTGCATCTGTGTTTATCCTATACATGTCCTCTTTGGCACCAAATGTCCTCTTACAATTGTCTAACCACTAAAGAAACAAGAAATAGTAAATTTTAATACAGTAACTGCATAAATGGCAGAACTAGTAACATTACAGCCTGTCCATATGAAACAACACACTTAAAGGTAACTTGAGGTTCTAGGATTGGTGGTGAACATGCGCTTTCATTTGCATTGGAGGCTAATCATTTATACGGACAAACGAAAGCGGAATACTCAACAAGATGACTGCACTTGTGAGTTTATTAGTGAAAACACAATGAACAGCCTTTTATTCTAGGAACCAATGCTGCCCCTTTCAGTAAAGATGATTCTTCTTCAGCTGAGTACTGTAGCACATGCCCATAATCCCAGTGGCTTTGGGAGCCTGAGGCAGGAGGATCGCAAGTTCAAAGCCAGCCTCTGCAATTTAGCGAGGCCCTAAGCAACTCAGTGAGACCCTACATCTAAATGAAATACAAAAAGGGATAAGGATGTGGCTCAGTGGTTAAGTGCCTCTGGGTTGAATCCCTAGTACCAAAAAAAAAAGAATTTTTATTTTGCAGATTTTATTGAAAATCTTCACAATCTGTACCTGACCTTTGTCTAATACAAGTTGCGAAATGAAAGGTTTGTTTTTCCTCTGGTCGGCTTAATAAAAGCAACTGAGAATTAACCAAGTCTGCCTACCAGAAGTCTAATTCTCTGAAGGCTGGTGTCAGTTCTAATCAGTGAAACAGAAACCAAAATCCATTTAAATCTTGTTTTTATTTCTTTTCTTGTCTTTTTGGACAGTAATGAATGACAAACATGTTATCTCCAAAGAATATTGCCTGTAGAAGCCAAATGTTTTTCTTTACCTAGGGGTTGATATTAATTTAAAGTACATTTTCTTCAGTCAAATAAAAATAACAGCATTGTGGTAGAACAGAAAAGAATACTGAAGCCATAGAATTTCCAAAGCAAAGTGAAAGCTAAGAGCTTTCAAGTTTAGCTTCTAGGGTTTGACAATTTGATACTGTCAGCTCTTTTGACATCCTAGTTTTTTTGTGTGTGTGACATTAAGCATAATAAAACTAATGTGTGTGTGTGTGTGTGTATCAATATCATTAGAGCTTTGAGAGAATCTACTAGCTACATTAAGGAGACACCAAAAACATTTTAGTATTAGACATTTAAAATCCTCTATTGACACTTAACGTGCTATATGCAAAGAATTAAAAATAGACATCTCAGTGATTTCAAAAACAATCTCTTTGACCTTATGTCCCTTTTCCCCCAGTCATTCAGTCTCCACTGGCCCTAAGGCTCTTTGCTTGACAGCATATCTGAAGAAAAACATGTTAAGCTTTTCTGGTGAGAGATGGCCAGTGACAGTTATTGTCAAAAGCTATCAGCAGATTTTTTTTTTTTTAATCAGCAAAATTCAGCTATCATCTATCATGGAATTTGTTTTTAATCTTGGTTCACATAAAATGTTGAAAGTTTTATATACTGAATTATCACTACTGTGGCCAGGTTTGTCCAAGTGTATTAATATGCTGTAATACGCTGGAAAAGAATAATTTAAGTTGATTATTTTTTAAATATTTATTTTTAGTTATAGTTGGATACATTACCTTTATCTATCTATTTATCTATTTATTTGCTGAGGATCGAATGCAGGGTCTCACATGTGCTAGGCAAGCACTCTACCACTGAGCCACAACCCCAACCTTTCAGCTGATTATTTAATGACTTTTTTCTTTTTTTTAAATAATGCATACCTACTGATATAGTATTTTGGGGAGCACTATTCAATGTAATTATTTGATTTTCATCCTGTTAAAAGATAAGCACCAACCATGTAGCACTGGGCTGCACCTGGCCCCTAAGGCACAGACCCACACCTTTCCAGACACACATACAGACATGGTAGAGAGTGTGAATAGAGAACACTCCCCAGTGCCTGTTTTCCTGTCATGCTATTTTTTTTTTTTCTCAAGGCTCAAATGAAGGTTAAAATTTATTGTAACTGGTGAGGAGTTTTCCTTTCTGGGGATGTGGAGCTGGAGAGACATGAGTCAGAGGAGTGATACTTTTAAAATTCTACCTTAATTTCGTAGGTTAGGCAATGATTTGTGAAGACACAAAAGGAATAACCATAATAGGAAAAACTAACATAATAACATGTTTTAATTAAAATTTCTGGTCATCAAAAGATGATCAGGTAGTCAAGTACTAACCATAAAAGAAGGAAAAATATCTAATGCATCTATCAAAAAAAGAAAAAAGAAAAAAAAAGGCTTATATTCTGAATAAAGAACTCCTACAAATAACCAAGAAAAACAACTGATTTGTAAAATTGGGCAAGGCACCTGAAAACATAATTTGCAAAATATCTAAATGAAGATATCCATATGAAAAGGTGCTCAAGTTTTAGTCATCAGTGAAATGCAAAATAATGAGATATTACCACACCCTTACCAGAATGACTAAACATTTTAAAAATTGGCAACACTGATAGCAAAGGTGTGAAGCAATGGAAATTCCGTAAACACTTCTGATGGGACTATAAATTGATACCATAACCTCTTCTGGAAAACTGCTTGGCAGATTCTACTAAGGTCAAACATGTATATTCAATGACCTAGTAATTCCACTTTTAGACACCTAACAGATAGGTGGACATTCATGAACAAAAGATCAGTGTAAGAAAGGACACAGCAGTACTAATTTACATCAGCAGATCTAATTTCCTGATGTTGAAAGCCCTTTCCTTTTCTCCTGCCATCATTATTTCAGTCCAAATATAAGATGGCTCTCCCCTTACAAAGAGAGCGAGCCTCAATACAAGTATTTTCTTTCCCTGAAATAATCCCCCATGCCAAAATTTAATTGCCTAAACTCCAAGATCATGTCCCCATTCTACAAAGATTTTCTGTTGGGCTCAAATAACCTTTCTTTGAAAATTATAGTCTATAATATTTTTCTGTTAGACCTGTATGTCCTTGGGAAGACTTTCATTAACAACACTTTTATTTGTAGCCATAACTTAAGTGTCTGTCACTTATCTGAAAAGCTTGGTACCAGAAATGTTTTGGATTTTGGAATAGTTGTAATAGAATGACACATTTTGGGAATGTGACCCAAGTGTAAACACAGAATTCATTTATGTTTCATATGTAGCTTATGCATATAGAGTGAAGGTATTTTTGCATAATACTTTTCATAATTTTCTCATAAAACCAAGTTTTTGTACACTGAATTATCACAAAGCAAAGGTGTCACTCTCTACCACCCACGGGGACAAACTGTGGTGGTTTGGTATCAACATCATTCCCAACTCTCACTTTAAATGCTTCTGATAATCATAATGTTTTGAGTGTGACCCCTCACAAGTCTAGTGTGGAGTTTTGCATTGTGGCAACATGTTTTAGTGTTCAAAAAAATTCAGATTTTAGAGCATTTTGAATTTCAGACTAGGGGTGCTCAACCTATAGTATGTGTGCTTTATGTTCCTATCTAGAAAATCTGAAAAAAGTAAGAACCAAGTTTTATACTTCATTTTTCATAGGTCTTTACATATGACAGTTCTTTCATTAATAAGTTTGTCTGAATGGGAGAAACATTTTTTCTTCTTTGTTTTCTGTACTTGCCAATGGAAAATATACTGGATTTATTCTCAGGGGACTGAGCCACTCTGTTTTTCAAGGTCAGACTGGAACTGAAGTACCATTTCTTAGCAGGTGATATCTATCATCTACGACATGCTCATTTCCCTCGCTGCTGGCCCACGGACACACACACATCATGGGAAAAGATCCCAGTTTTGTCAGAGGTTGCATATTTCTTAGACCACAAGCCCATAACACTGAGAAATACTGCTTCTATATCCCCACTTGTAATGTTGACAGCAGTTGAATGGTCTCCACACAGCTTTTTAGAGAGCTATTGGTTTTCAATGTGTAGGCTCTTAGAGAGCCAATTTTTAAAAGCCCAGATCAGGAATTCACTGTACAGAGTGGAAAGAGAGAGAGCTCATAGGACCACCCCCATTCCCAGCACACCCCAGTACTGAGAAGCCCGTGGTAAGAGGTCTTCTTTCCTGTATGGGAGAATTCTGCTGCCAAGTCAATCTTTCTAATATCACAAGCAGATTATTATTTTTTTTTTTTTTTTGGACATGGTAAAAGAAGACTGACCTGCTCAGCTGCTTCCCTTTTCGCATTGTATGTATCCAGGTGTTCTTGCAATTCCAGAACACTGAATTTGAGTGTCTCCAGCAAACCACATGACATCAGCTGTCAAATCAGAAACACCACAATCCAGGTTATCATTCCTGATCAGTCACAAGATTGGCAACTTTTGGGCCATGGACTATCTGTTGGGTGGGTGTCAGATACTCCCTTACTACATTCTGTCTCAGTCTAAGGGACACTGAAACAGGAGTGTAATGGGACTAGAGGGTGGCAAGAAATGGCATGTCAGACCAGTACACAACATCAGAGGCACCTCCTTGAAGCACTTTAACCCATATTTCTTTACCTATGTTGTTATTTAGTCATAAGTGGGCTTGGCAACAGTCAGGGAAAGACCAGACGCTCTGGATATTCCACTCGGGAAGAACAGAGAACACATCATGGGTGGGACTCTCTTCAGCTTATTTTTTTGTAGTGCTGGGAATGAACCCAGGGCTCAGCACATGCTAGGCAAGCACTAAGCCACTGAGCTGCACACCCAGCCCTAGGGCAGGGAGAGGTGGGAACTAGGGAATCACAGGGCATTGCATCTAATACACTGGAACCATGAGTTGCCAGATATTTATAATTGTTGAAAATATGAACTTTAATACTTTATAATTTCAAATTACTTTTAAAAAAGAACCATAACTGAATGAGGCTATTCAAATAGGCTACTTAATGAGGCTATTCAAATAGGCTACTTAATAAGGCTGCATGTAAAAACTTACAGTTTCAGCATCCACAAAGACTGTTGGACATTCTGAACACATCATCATCACTTCCAGAGAACTTTTAAATTTGGTACCAATGCGCTGCAGACTTTCACCAAGAAAGCCGACTGCTTCATTAGTTATTTCTCCAAATTTTCTTTGAATTGTCTATGGGGAAAAGTGTAAGAAAAAGTTTAAGATTTCATAAGAGTTCTTTTTTTTCACTTTTAAATAAAGATGTATTTAATCAGGGCAAACTTCTATTTTAAAATGATTGTAGTGATATACACAATTCTAGTAACTGATTTGCAAATCCATGTTTTATATATTTCTTCAGGAAATATATTAATTTTTAAAAATGATCAAAGACTTACAAAATGGAATTACTGAAAAAATTTAATGATAAACACTATTCATTCTCTTACTCTTGAGACCTCTATAGTCTAAGGACAATCATAAGCCTTTACATGTCTGAGGAATTAGCTCTTCTAAAGTCAAGTTCTACCTGAAAAGAAACTTATGGTAAATGTAGTTTTTGAGCCTTGGCTTTGGACTGCCATCTGACTTAACTTTAACTAAAGTAATAAAATGCATTAAAGGTAGTACCTTCTCAGAATCCAAGAATATTTATTCACATAAAACAACCAGTTACCCAAAGTAAACAGTCAATAAATTAAGACAGTATCAAGAGTTATAATTATTATGCAGATTGCTAATGTATACCTACATAAATATGTGTAATGCTGTTGGGTAGCATTAGGATTAAGAAAAAGGAGAAGCCGCAGTTTCAGGCACTGGGAAATAATGTCATTGTTAAGAAAATAACATATAGAAAACCAACCATCAATGAGGTGAGTACATAATTAAATAGATGCTCCTGTTAGTAGGCACTTAAGAACATCTGGATGGTGCAGCTGGAAGCTGGAGTGGCTGGCAAAACTTCAGAGACGGGACTGGGAATATGGCTCAGCGATAGAGCATCTGTCTGCCTGCCTGGCATGCATGAGGCCCTGGATTTGATCCCCAGCACTGGGGTGGGGTGAGTAAGAAAACTTTAGAGAGAAGACGTCTTTAGCTGGGTCTTCCAAGATGGGTAAAGTTTGTGGAGATAGGGAGGACAGGTGGTAGACAGTTCAGAGGATAATGACTTAACTAGTGTCATTTCTCTCTGCTTTACTTTCCCTCTCCACAGAAACCTAAAAATCTATCCATGTTCCATAGTGGTGGTGTGAATGTTCTTATTAAAAAGCATTTGGTAGAATGCCTTGCATGCAGTGAGTTTGCAATAAATGATCACACTTATTGGTTTAGGGTTGAAAGCAACCTTAATAGCTAAAATTGTCTAGGTCCCCACAGTGATGAAAGTTCCAATTCATTTTTCTTTTTTTGGTACTGGGGATTAAACTCAGGGGCACTCAAACACTGCGCTACATCTCTAGCCCTATTTTGTATTTTATTTAGAGAGAGAGTCTCACTGAGTTGCTTAGAGCCTTGCTTTTGCTGAGGCTGGCTTTGAACTTGTGATCCTCCTGGCGCTGGGATTCCAGGCTTGTGCCACCACACCTGACAAAAGTTTCAATTCATTTTACACTTGACTAGAAGCTTTGTGATACTGTCTGTAAGCTCCTTGAAGGCAGAGACTATGCTTTCATTTCTCTGGTGTCTGTGATGGTCCCTAGCATACTGAAGAAACTGCTCAGATATTGTGTTGAAGTTGTTTTTGTAACTGCCTAAGGGGACGTATCTGTACTAGTAATTGTGTAATACACCAGCAGTACTATAATGTCACTCTGTAAGTCTAAGAAATAGCACTAGCTTACCAAAAAAAAAAGACAGGAAAGTTAAGTCAGATTCATTCCCCTATGTGTGAAATATATGACTATACCACAGGGAATCTCACCATCACGTACTTCCACAAGACACTAATTACAAAAAACCAACCCTATAAATAAATAGCAGAAAGATGAGTAGAGGGAAGGAAATGGGGAGGAGAAAAGTGAAGTACTGGGGAATGAATGAGAACAGATTATATTCCTTGTTTTTATAATTATGTCAAAATGAATCCTCTGTATAAGTAAAAAAAAGAACCAATTAAAAAGCAAGATAGCAGGGACATTAAAATTTGAGATATTGATGTTAGAAGAAAAACCTGTATGAGATAATTATAATGAGTTCTGAAACAAACGTCACTCACCTGAAACAATCTAGAAAACACATGAAAAGTGAACACTGCACAGGATCCGTCCATGTCAGACAGCATCTGATTGACGTGGCAGCGCCAGGCTTCTTCTTCATCATCATACGCCACTGGCTGGAAAGCCGCTATTATGGCAGAAAGAAAGGGCGACGGTAGAGGGGATGTCTGAACTTCTGGAAAACCATCTTGCTCTTCTTCATCCTGACTGCTGACACAAATATCATGGTAGTCAAAATACTGTCTTGGAAAATACAAAGATCTAAACAATTTATAAGAAAGCATAAACAAATACATTTTTTTTTTCTGCTAAGCATCTTTGGAATTAGAACTCTTAATTTCAAGTGGCTACTACAAAATAACTCAAGTTCTATAAATGCTTCTGCTGTGGATTAATATCAGTAACTTCTATGAATAATACAGATTAGAATGGGTTCATTTCAAATGCTTAATTCTGGACACTTCTTATTTCAGCAGCCCCACATGATGATGATCTTATTTTTGTGTCAAGCGCTGTGTTTGGTGCTTTACATGGATTATTTTATTCAATCTTCATAACTTCATTACTATTTATTTTATGAATGAATTTTATAGTTCAGTGAGGTTAAATAAATAATGTGCCTAGGTGCTTGATAGGAAATGACAGAGCCAGAATATGAATCCAGGACCACAGGTCCAAAGCCAGTGCCATTAGCCACAGCACACAGCTCACCGATAGCTCAGTGATTTCATGAACACACACAATGTGTCTCTTAGTACGACAGATGATAAATTTGACTCAAAAGAAACAAAAGACCTGGCCATTTCCCTTGAGGAATTTATAATCCCACTGCCAGATCATACTTACACAAAAAGAACAATGAAAAAAAGATGAAGTGTTTTGAGTTAGACACTCCATAAAGAAATAAGTAACTTGGGATATAAAATTACATGATTCATTATGAGATAGATTGATCCATACGGCTTTACAGAAATCATAGAGCAATTCACATGAAAGACAGGGACCTGAATCAAGATTAGAGAAAAATATCAAAGTAAAGCTGACAACTGGTTTCATACTTTACAAATGTCACAGAAGTGAGTGATTTTAACAAAAGGTGTCCTGAAAGCTAGAGTAGATAACCTCTGTGCTTGGTGGGAATGAACCATTCTGTTTCAGTGTAGTACTTGGACAAAGTAATTGACTGGCTTGGCCTTTTAGAAACCTGAAAGTGTTTGAGTATTTACCTTAATATCATTTCAATTGTCTCTGACCTTGTACTTGATTGTGTAATTGCATGGGCTACTGCTCTATCCAAGATAGTAGGTAGAAAAAGGTATCACTAAGATTTTTTATTATTATTGTCTGGATATTTATTTTCAAATATAGGTAAGCATTCTAATTGAGAATAAAAACAAAAAACAACTTCCCATATATCTTAAAGATTAAAACCCTATTATCACAGGAGGTATGAAAGTATGATGTTTTATTATAAAACTGAAACATCTGATGATTATTAAATACATTATTTTGAACCATGAATATTTATAAAATTTAAATATAAAATTTAATCGTCATAGAATTGTTTGATATATAAGTTTCATAATAGCCACCAGAATTTCCTTTAAAAAACAGTAAGCTGGGCACGGTGGTGCACACCTGTCTGTAATTTCAGCGGCTCAGGAGGCTGAGACAGGAGAATCTTGAGTTCAAAGCCAGACTCAGCAATGGTGAGGTGCTAAGCAACCCAGTGAGACCGTCTCTAAATAAAATATAAAATAGGACTGGGCATGTGGCTTATTGGCTGAGAACTCCTGAGTTCAATCCCTGGTACCCACTGCACCCTGCTGCCCCCTGCAAAATTGGTAATTTGGGAAGCTAAGGTAGGAGGATTTCAAATTTGAGGTCAGCCAGGGAGACTTTAGTGAGACCTTGTCCAAAAAAAAAGTGGGGAGAGAAGCTGGAGATGTAGCTCAGTAATAGGGTATCCCTGGGTTCAAGCCCTAGTACTGCTAACAAAATAAAACCAAAAACCTCTATAGGTAATAGTTGTTTACTCCAGCCCACAAGTAAGGAAAAAGTCCTATTTGGGAATTCTTCATACTTTCTGATAATTTTGAATATAGAAAAGATCAACATCTAAAAGGGACAATTTAGCATTTTACAGTACTAAGAAATTATCATTTCTGTTTATTACTTAATACCAAACTTTAAACTCTTACCACTAATAAAAAGATTACAAAATAACTTTGGTGTGCTTCTCTAACTGCACAATGACACTATGCTTTGGGAATGACCTACTTGTTTTTCTTTATGTGAATATCAACAGAAAACAAACCCATAACAGTAAGTAATTTTATCTTTAAAAATGAAAATAGAGTATACAAAAATATACAGAAAAATGAAAGTAAGCAATCATAAGAGGCATTTTTGGGAGAGGATGGAGGAGAAGATACCACTTTATTACAGGTTTGTGATTCTGTCTTCTCACCTGGACAGTCCAGAGAAGTCCGCCTCTTCCTCTTCACACCTTTCATCCAGTTCTTTCAAGGCTAAGGTAACATCCTCTTCACAGATTGACTCAGGGCAGCTTTCAGGAGCCAGAGGCTCTGGCATTTCACTTTCTTCTAAATCAAGAATTCCTTGACAGACAAGAGAGTCTTGCTGTTCTTGTATAATATATGCCCCTTCATCTTCAAAGCCTGTAACATGTTCCTCCTTTAATACTGAATTTGAATCCTGTAAAAATGGTCACATTTTTAGCAGACTTTAACAACATTGAAAAAAAGAATTTTATGAACATAGTGACTACTGCCATTCAAGTTCACTTTATCAAGTCATCTTCGTTAAATGGTCTAATTTTTAGAGGTTTTGAATTCTAATTATATAAAATTGTGTTTTTTTGATTTTTTTTTAAATGGTTCTAGGCTGGGTGTGGTGGTGCAGCAGGAGGATGGATCACAAGTTTTAATCGGCCCTAGGATTTTTTTTTTGTATGTGTGTGTGTGGGGTAGTACTGAGGATCTGAGCCCAGGATTTGTGATTATTAGGCAGGTACTCTATCACTGAGTTATAATCACAGTCCTAAAATTTTTTGAAATGATGTTATATAGCTTATTGCCTTAAAAAACCATCAATGAATCTCCTCTGCTACCCCTACTTTTCTCTCTAATGTACAGGATTTGGGTGTTCACTTGGAAATATATCCTTTGGTAAAATGTCTTCTCTTATACTTATTCCAATTCTATGATGTAAAACATTTTATTATAGTAAACTCTCTCTTATTTGAACTATTTCTTTAATTATATGAACACAGTGAATTCTTTGACTATAAGCTGGGAGATGATTCAAGATGGAGAACCCACTGGTCCTGTGGGGACTGTCCTTTCAGAAGGATGCTGAACCTAACAATGCTGGCCTTCCTGGGAGAAATGAGCTGAACATTTGTAACGTGGGTGTGTGTGTGGGGGTGCTGTTTGCAGGACATACACTAACTAATTTCCGTTTTGAGTACTCATAAAGCTTCATCATCAACCTAGAGTCTAAATCAGGTTAAACTGATGCACTTTCAAAATTCAATGAATTGTAAGCTCATTTATCAACAAGAATGATGGAATTCTTTTAATCCTATGTAAATAATAACAGTAGTAAATATATGTTATAAAGTATACTCTCAGTTTTCTCTTTGTTAATATTACTGAAATAATGTTGCTATGTCTGGCATGAGTTAGAATCTTAAATGAACTACTACCACTAAAAAAGAAAAATACTTCCAAAGTATAGATCAATGGTGTCAACACCAGTTTTTAATTGCATGAATATTATTAGTTCAGTCAGTTTGAATGTAAGTACTAGTGGTTTTAGAGTTTTGGTAATAAAGATCAGCTTCTTTCAGTATTTGGACTTAAGTTGCTTTAGCTATATAGTAGTATTTTATCTTTTATAAATAAAAATTAGAATTTTCCTTTCAAAATATGAGAAGTAAAAGCCAGACATTCTGACCTCAGATTAGTCTCACCTTAATTCATTCATCTGTAGAACTGATAAAATGAAGGATTTCTATCAGATTCTGGGCAAGTGCTCTGGTATAAATTAATTCCTGACCACAATTAGTTCATGATCTAATGGGGTTCAGCTAACATGCAATTGACAACAGTATATATTAGCATGTGGTAAGTGAATGGTGAATGTCATCAGCAACACACAAATGACCACTGGTACTCAAAGAAGGGGAGACTGCAACTGTTTGAGAAAATTGAGACCAGTCTCCTTAGAGGAAGCCACATAGGGATGGTGCTCCATGGCAAGGGATGACAGGACATCAAGACCCAGGAATATGGGAAGAAAACACAGTGCAGGGATAGCAGCAAACTCTTGCGTCTTCACAGAATAGCACTTAAAATAACATAGTACAATAGCTTATATTCAATATACTTCATAGTTTCCATCTGAAAATTTTTTAAAAACGATTTGGCCATTGAAGGCATTAATTAGTTGGGAAAGAGAATTTATGAGACAGTACTAGAGACACTTCTACATCTACAAATTTTATTGATAATAATCTCTATTCCCTTTTACTTTTTTTGGTTTGTTTTTTTTTTGTATTGGGGATTTGAACTCAGGGGCAGTCCACCACTGAGCCATGCCAACTCTATTTATTTATTTATTATTTGGAGACCGGGTCTCACTAAGTTGATGAGGCTGTCCTAGAACTTGTTATCTCCCTGCCTCAGCATCCTGAGTTACAGGGATTATACCACCATACCCAGCCTTACTTTTCCATTAATTTGAATGAATCAATATTCATTAATTCACACCTGTATTTGGTTATATTTGTCAAATTGTAATTTCAAAAACAACATTTTATCAGTAATTACTATATACAGAAACATTCTAATAAAACCTAGACTTTTTGAAGAAAGTGCTTCTGGGCTAATGGATTTCCTTTTGTATATGTAGATTTTGAGAATCAAATTTCCTTGGGCCTTTACCTTACTAAACAATGACACACACACATACTTTGTATGTAACATTCAGATTCATTTTCTATAAGGAATTATTTATGAGGCTCATGAATTTGATTCTAAGTTGTTATAACCCTCTGTGAAGATTTTTCTAATAAATAGAAATGAAGAACTCAATTTTTTCTAGAGATCAGAGTATAATTTGTATATGTTGCAGAGAAGGGACAAATAGCTCTGAATTTCTATCATGACATGAAATGCATTAGCCCATTCTCTTTGATCTTCCCAATGTGAACATAATTTAAGGGAAAAATTCAAATACTTTAAGGAATATTCTTTTAACTCATAAAATATTTCACCTATTGAAATTAACTGTATATTTTAAAAAGTTGATTTTTAAAATGATTATGATTTTATTTTAATATGTTTATATTAATATTCTTAAACACCTTTTTTGTTTTTTTAAACAAGAGGCAATTTTGGGTCATCTGACACTATTAGGCCATGAAGGAAAAACGAATTGGACCAATATAGCCAACAGGTGCAGTGTAGCATTACTCTCTGTGGGAGACCGTTTTAGCATCAGAACTGTTTGTAAACGAAATAGTGTGGTGTTAGAATACTCCTTTCATTCTTACTGTCATGACATGTGTGGTAGTAATGAATTCACCACAATTAAAGGAAATAAACAACAGCAGCAACAATACCAGCACCACCCAGTAAAACCAAAGTGTTTTCCCTTTAAAAGAAACAATGGTCCCAGGAACTTTATAGTGCTTAGCAAGTAGGTCCACTACAACAGATGAATAATGGGTGGATGCCCCAATTGAAAGAACATATTGGTTGCAATATATATGACGTTTTTAGGAGGTAATTTCCCTCTGTATGATAGTAACTTTCATAACCCAGAATAGAAGATTTTGCCCCTTTTAAAATGAAATTAAAATATCTAGCCGCTGCCATGCTGCTTTGATTAAAAAGGTGTTTCTTGTACCAATATGTTTTTCACTGTTTCTAATGAGCAGGTCTGTTGACCTTTTAATAGGCTATGATCCAATCCAGATGGGACAGATTAGATTCATAACTAATGGTACAGCTATGGAACAAATCTTCAGACAATGAAAGGAATGCCATCTAAAGTGCACCCGTCACTCTCTCAAGTCTCTCCTGCAAAGATTTTTTTATGTTCATGTACCGTCTCAGTTCAGGCCCTCCTCTTCTCTAGCTCTTTTGCTTCTAGCTTACCTTCTTAACTTTTTCCAATCTGCCACCCACACCTCCTTCATAGAGACTTCACAAGGACACAAAGAAGACTATAACTTTCCCCTGATGACAGGCACCTAACTGCAAGCTCCAGGTGACAGGCACTATAGCCTACATTCCATTTTCTAAGGTGGGGTGGTGGGGGAGGGGGAGCCAAGATTTTAAAAAATAGGCATAATCAGATCATGTCCTTCTGTTTAGAAATCTCTCATGGTTACCAGCCTGTGGCCTGCTGCTCACCCTGGGACTCCTGCCCCATTACTGCCTCCCAGCCCCATTAGACAGCTCTTTGTTCTCTACATGACCCAGAGTCTTTTAAACTGCTGCTTCCTCTGCCTGGAATATTTTTCCTCTAAATCTTCATTGACTGGCTACTTATTATTTAGGCTTCACCTCAAATGCATTCTCCCTGGCCTCAAACCACATTACTATGATATTTTCATAGTACAATTAATAGGATGGATACTTTGTTATTTTTTTGTTTTACTTGTTCATTATTGGTCACTCCTGTGACTAGGCTCCATAACATGAGGAGCCACTGTCTTGTTTTATACATTGCTTTGTGCCCGGAATAATGTCTGGCTTGAGGTAGGGACTCAGTAGATGCTGATGAAATCAATGAAGGAAAGCTCATATATGCCCTCTATCTTCATCTATGTATCTGGCACAGTGCTTATCACATAATAGGTATTGTTCAGCTTAGGTCTGAAATGTCTTCCAGCAGCCCATTTGGCAAAGCCTTGCCCGCAGCAGGGCACAATATTGGGAAGTAGTGGACCTTTAAGAGGTGGGGCCTAGCAGAAGGTCTCAAGTCACTGGGGATATGCTCTGAGGAGATACTGGGACCCCCACCTTCCTCTTCCTTTCTATTTTGTTCCAGGCCATGAGGTGAACAGCTCTGCTCTGCCATATGCTTCTGCTTAAATGTGCCCCTGCAGGCCCAAAGCAACAGGTCCAACTGGTCATGGAATGAAACCTCTAAAACTGAGCCAAAATAAACTTTTCTTCTTTTGAAGTTGATTATCTCAAGCAGACATGGAAAGCTGACTATCCCATATATTAAAAAAAAAAAAAAAAATAGCCCACATGACTTCCTATTATCTCACACTAAAGCCTGTCTTTAGAATGGCCCACAGGACCCAGAATGTCTTAGATTCTATTCACCTCGTCCATGTTATTCTCATAAACACTGAGCTTCTTGTAGTTACCCCAGCACACCAAGCTGTCTCATGATGCCCGGTCTTCCACATGGCGTCCCTCTGCCTGAAGGTGCTGGTTGCCCTGAAGTCTCTGTCTTTTACCACTAATATCCCCAAGGCTCTGCTGATCTCTCCTCTGAATTTTCACATAGCCTTGAACCTGAATTACTTAAATTACTGTTTTTCATATGAAAATGTAATTTTTTAAAAAAATCTTTGTCTTCCTTAACATGGACAGAAAACGCCTTAGAACAGAGCCATGTGTTATTCTTGCTTTCTTAGGTGCTTGCTAGGCATATAGTGAAATCACAATAAATATTTCATTAATTGAATTGACTAAACATTAGCCATAGTAGTATAAGTATTTTCAAGACTGCTAGTAAGGAAGCCAAAATGCCTTCATTCCAAAATATATCTGCATACGGTTGAGGAGAATTCAAATATGGAAAATAAATCGTCAACTTTAAGAACATGAGAATTCACCTTACTAAAATAATGAGATCTAGTAGCTAGATTAGTATAGATCCAGTAACTATATTAATGTGGTTAACACTGACAAAAATATAGCAGTTTCTAATACCTACACCAAGGCATCAAAGAACATACCAGAGAGAGCTATAGCAATTACATTTTTTAAAGTAATCTATAATAGTCTTTAAAAAAAAAAAAAAACCACTCAGAAAACTAGTACTTACTTATTTTTGGTCAGTCAATAGCTTGGAATCTGGCTTACTTCTCACAGGCCTTTCCAAAAAACATAAATACTAGTGGCTCCAAAGTCTTTTTAAGAAATTTCCTTTAACCAACTGCGAACACAGCTGGCCTGAGGTCCTGATCCCACTGACAGCACCAATCACATGAACCCAACACAAAGCAAAAAGGGAAGGAAAAGCAAAAGCCATCCTTCAAAGAAAACGTAGCGCCACAAATGATGCCTGCCACTCCCAGAGAAGCGCCTGCCCAGTAACCGAGTCACACACTGCAACACAAAATGCTCATTGAAACACTGGAGATTATTTTTAACCTGTGGGTCATTTCCATTACCTACTGACTTAAAACAAAACAAAAAAAAAATCGGATTTGACTACTTTGTTTATAACAACCCACCAGGTTAGAAATACTGGGAATGAATCAAATAATTAGCACATCAGACGAAAACTCTTTGGAAAGAAAAGCAAGGGATGGAACAGTGCTAGGAAGAACCTAGATTGGCCATGCGCCAGCCCCATTTCTCCCCACCTCAGGCAGCTGGCTACTAGCATTATTTAGACCAGTCTCCGAGCTTGGGGTCTCGTCTCGGATCTGAAGCACTTCTTCCGTGGTGTTGCTGCCAGTGGAATCCTGAGACTGAAGAAGTAAGTCGGGATGGTCCAGAATGGTTTCATCGACTGCAGAGTCGTTGTTTAACTGTCGGGGGAGAGAGTGAAATGAGGAATCCATTTATGAGCCTGAGATGGTCATAAAAGCCACAAGAAGCATTCTACACCATAATATTTTAGAAATTTAGTTATAAAAGGCTTCCGGAACTTCCTAGTTATCTTTTTTCCAGTCTACACAAGAATGGGCATTAATGCAAGCAGCTGACTCCCCAGCAGAAAGCTAAGTATGTATGAATATGTCTCGCCAAAAAAAAGTGGAAGAGCTCTAGAAAACTATGCTCGTCTTTTGTATATTTTTATGGCTGAGGTTTCTATTTTAGTTGGTCTGAGGATTTGTGAAGGTAGGAGCCCTTGGACCTCCAGTGCCAGGCATTAGGAGTTCTCAAGATGCAGTCTTGAAGGAGGGGCAGGCACCCACATCAAGTGGCCACTCACTTATACAAGCAAAAATTAACACTGCACAATTTCAATAAGAGAAAGGAAAAAAAAAAACGGGAAAAAATATAAAGTTGTTATAATGGCGAGCCATATTTGGTGAGGTTTATTTTCTTTGAAAAGCAATTATTACTAATGAAAAAAAAGATATGTATGCCTTTTCCTTTTAAGCAGGGTTATAGTTTTCTTGGGGTCAATATTCAACATAAGAAACATCAAGTTTATGACGAAGGGTACAGAAGCAAAAATTAATATTTTTCCTATAAAGAGGAAGCAACTTTAAAATTTTTTGGGGGGGATGGGGAGCAATATTTGGGATTGAACCCGATACTTTACCACTGAGCTACACCCCTAGCCCTTTTTATTTTTTATTTTCAAACATGATCTTGTTGCGCTGGGGATGTGGCTCAAGCGGTAGCGCGCTCGCCTGGCATGCGTGCGGCCCGGGTTCAATCCTCAGCACCACATACCAACAAAGATGTTGTGTCCACCAAAAAAACGAAAAATATTGAAATTCTCTCTCTCTCTCCTCTCTCTCTCTTTAAAACAAACAAACAAACAAACAAAAAACCCAAAAAACATGGTCTTATTAATTGTCCAGGCTGGTTTCAAACTTGTAATCCTCCTGCTTCAGCCCTCCAGTCACTGGGATTACTGGTATGTGACATTGTGCCAGGTTAAGATCTTTTATTAAGCACTTACTGTATGCCAGGAGACTTTCCTCATCATAAATACCTGAGAGGCATACACTATCAGGGGTCCCATTTTAAAGGCAATGTTAGGTAACTTGACCAGAGTCACACAGTGTTTTAGTAAAAAGTACCTGTACCCCAAAGCCTATAGTTGCAGTCACATAGAGGCAAAGCTTAAGACACAATTACACAAAGGCAAAGCTGTCTTCAAGCCTATGGGCTGCCTCATTCAGACAGACCCTGTGGCCAGGAACTTGACTACTCCTTTACATGAAAAAACATTCTTTGGAGGATCAAGTCTTAGGTGCACGGCATTAGAGATAGACTGGCTGGTTCAAAACCACTCACTAGCTTCTTCTTGGGGCAAGTCACTTAATCTGCAATTCAGCAATACCCTGTGTGGCTGGGGTGAGCTACAGAGACTAGTGCTTATGAGACACCTTGCACAGAGCTGGCTGTCACTCAGGAAGTGACTGCTGCTGCGGCTAGCAGCAATCGTTTATCATTTAACCCTTAAACATGGGTGATATAGAAAGACGTACTAGGGTAACAGTGAAGTGTCAAAACAGGAAGCCAACCACAAACTGACAACTTTATGTCTTGTCGAAAGTCAGCCAGGTGCAACATCAGTGTAGGCACGTGACCAGATAGAGCAAATGGGTCTCCATTAAAGGGAGACATAGTTTGCTTTAGTATGAAAAAGGCTTTCATATAAGAATTGGGTAAACATCGCTGACCATAGGCTTCTGTGGTTGCTTCCTGTCAAGTGTCTCATGGTGGCTAATTCTCACATTGCCATCCAACTCCTGACCCTACTTGGCTTCAAATTTAGCTTTTCTTACATCCCCATATTTCTGAAAAAAGAGATGGCTCTTGCAGCATTTATTTCCCATTTTTTTCACTCTCTAACTCTGTCATCTGGCCCTTGGAATGTGGATGAGAAATTCCACATAATTGACTTAGTGCAAGCATACTACTCCATCTTGCTCCACCTTGCACACTACTCTAGGAAAGAAGAGTGGGTGTGGTGTTGACAGTGATACCAGAAATAGGTACTGTTGAAGAGGAGAGCCCTTAAAGGTGCCAAAACAACTCATGAACAGGAGAGAAAGCAAGATGAATTATATCCTAACTGCTCATGGGCATGCTATAACCACTTAAAGTTTAGTTCTGTCATAAGGAACACTCCTTTAACAATGATATTTTGCATTTTCATTTCAGTGTGTGCACTTTGCCCATAATGACATGAATATTGGAGACCAGGAAACAATTTCTAAGCTGGAAGTTAAAGAGTCAAATGAGACCATTTTCCCTAGAAGGAAAGTTAACTGTATACCATCTGTGTGCGTGAGAGAATCTGGCTGGCTGTGAGAGCCGCCTCCTCTTCTGAGGACTCGTCTGTGTCCTCCTGGTTTGTCAGGTTCAGGCTGGGGGTGCTGCTAGAACACTGGTACTCTTGGAGGGATGGCGTGTCCCCTTTGTCAATACTGTCCAGTGAGCGCCGGCGGACTCCCCAATTGAAATTGTCCATACTTTCACCCTGGAAAAGGAAGACGTGATTGCTAAGACTGCAAACCTATGTTTCTACATGCTGTAAATGTAAGACACCAGAAGACATGTACCAAGATGAAGAATACTGAATGTATTATCCAAAGCAGAGTTTCAATCAGCCCTTCAATTTCTTTAAACTTAAACACATCATTAAATCTCTATCTTGAAAGAGATCAAAATTATTTCATTGATAACCTGTTGTTAAACAATTTTCTTGATGTTCTGTCTAGTGAGGGTCCAACTAAATCTATTTTCTAGGCCATTTCTATTCTAATACACAAACATGAATGAGACCACAAGAAGGACAAGTATATCACAGATGACAACAAAGAAATAGTCAACCACACCAGGCTAACACTTACCTGCAGCTCCTGGTTAGCAAAAAGGAAAACACACAGAATTAGAAAGAACGAAGACAAACATTTAAATATACGCTACACTTTTTGGGAAAACTCTTGCACTTTCACAAACCCAAAGACTGATTCAAGCTCTGGATTAAGCTTTTTGCAGGAAGCCAACATGTAATTCAAACTACTTTTTAAATGCAAAATATATTGTGAAAAAGTCAGAGACAGACACAACAACATTTCTATAGTACACTCTGGCAACACAAACTTTAAGGAATCTTCAAGATTTACAGATTTAATACTTGGCACAATGCAAAAACTGACTTAAAATACCCACATTCAGTTGACAACATACAGGGTCACATGATTTTAATCTATAGGACAGCTCTTGTTAAATGCAATGGACATTTCTTACTATAAAAATTTTAAAATCAAGATCATAGCCATCAAAACATAACCACTGCCAATTTTAAAGGTCAAGAGGAAATATGACAAATTTCAATTTCAGCCATATGTAGATTCATATAAGCTATGCATCTGTTATCTACGCTGGTCATCCTTTTTATATGGATGTAATTCTCTTGGGCCCTGAGTTGGTTCAGGAAATTACACTGAGTTGGTCAGGAAAATATGATTTGGTTGTTTCCCTTTACACAGGAGAGAATGTTCAGTATAGAGAGCTTCAAATCTTTTTTTATTTGTTTGTTTTTTAATAAAGCAGAGGAATTTTAGATGGAAACCAATTGTGCAAAACTGATAAATAAATACTGAGCTGATCAGGTAGCAGAGGGTGTCCAGGAGTTCTTCCCATTTAGCTCCTGGATCCTTCCAGGCTGTTTCTCAAGTTATCTTAGATGCCCTACGCCTCTGCAGGTCAGAGTTTGAAAACTACCTTCCTAGAATGCATCATTTCATATGATATTATGTAGCATATCATATAACAATGACAACCATCCTCGAAATATATTTGGTGATGAATTAGTATTCACTGTGATTTTCAGAGTTGGAGGGTGTGTTAAAAGTTGCATTCATGAGACTTTTTTTTAAACCAAAATATTTCCTGTTACCATTTTAAGCAAGACTATAGCTGTTCTTTTAGAAAATATGTATTATTTGATTTGGCTTAAATTATGAGGTACGAATCAGCATCCCCACATCTTCTCCCGGATTCCTGTGACTTCAATTAAAGACAAAATGACAGGAAGTATCTTGAATCCATTCTGAGTAAGGTTCTACTAAAAGCCATATTTATTACTTCTGACATTTTAGAGCACTGGATGAACTTGAAAACATTTACAGTGCTCTTTAAAGTAAAAAGGCAAACAAAAAAATAATAACCTTACCATTACAAAAATGTCAAGAGCCTGCCTTTAGAAATTTAAATTCTGAACTAGGAAAAAAAAAAGTAACTGCAGAAGAATTGAGAAGCCACTCAGGCCCCTGGGAAAGGGCCTCTTGAACCCACCCCACTTTCTCTCTTGGCTACGAAAGCCTGTTCTCCTTCCTACAATATATTTTTCAAATAATGAGTGTGAAATCACTTTTAGAGTAGTGACCTGCCCTCCCCCCCAACTTTTTTTTTTTTTTTTTTTTTTTTGGCTGGGGCAGGGTGTGTGTGTGGAGGAGAATAGGAAGAAAGAAAAGGCACGGAATAGAAAACATTAGTACATCAACATAGAGAGTAAGGATATATATCCTTGAAACTTCCATTATTTTAAAAGTGTATCTATGTATACACTTCGATGCAATGTAAAATACATGAACTGTGCATTACTATCAAAAAAATTTTAAAGTCATGGCCCTACCAAGTACTCAGTAATATTGTACTTGTCCTTGGGGTCCTGTGAACCTGCCCAGCTGTGTCGGTGGGAATAGGCAATTGGGGAAACATTATACAGGAGTCCCCCAGCTGCTGTGAAGGCATCTGTATGGCTCCAGGCACTGTGGTCATGTCCTCACATCTGCAGGGCCGGCTGTAGCATACTGAGGATGGGAACCTTATCTACCTAAATGGGTCCATCAACAACTGACAGTGTGACACAGCACAGGTCAGCACATTTCCTTCTTGTATGTATGTCACCTGTTAGAACTATAGGAAACATCCCCTCATGAGAGCTGATAACATGTACCAGTTATTGGAGTGAATTTCAATATTTTATGGAAAAAATATCAAAACATGGTATAAACACTTGCTATAAAGGCTTACATGTCATCTTCTTGCACTATACATACTTGTGATAATTTTATGATGTACAGTTTTTTGACCTATTTGACATATAAACTTATTGGGTTTTTCTAAGAGACTGTGGTTTAGGGAATTGATTACAGGGTTCCTAGCCTAAGAAAACCTGGCAATCCTATTGTATTTGCCATAGTGATCATTTCAGAAATTGGCATGTGTCCACCTTGGGTCAATGCAATATGACAAAAAGTTTGCATTTAGTAAAGCAACTTCTTCACTATTCTGAGGTCATTTCTGGAAGCAACCATTATTTCCTCTGACACTATTATATGGAGACGTAAGGTCACATACAGCAATGACAACTGTCTTGCTGCTGTCAGAGGTCAAACTGACCTGTACAGAAGGGCAGAGTGCACAGAAGCAAAGGCAGACCTTATGGAGTCACACTAAATACAAGCTGAAACTACCAACTAGCTTAGTTGTGTGGGCTGAAGTACTTTTTGTCTTTGATTTTCCACTTAGAAAACATCAAAATGGACACAACTATCAATACAATTAGAGGAGAAAGCTCTTTGGGTATCAAATGAAAAGAGGCATGGGGAAGAGTTACCTAAGTCATCAAGAAGAAAGTGGTTAGGAATGTCATGGGGAAAATCTGTTATCTGTCACAAAGAAAAGTTCACAAAAACCAAACCTTCCTAATGTCCGTTTCATGGCAAATGCCACCCTCTTTAAAATTATGTTTGATCAATTTTAATTTTTACTGTTTCCCAGTAATTTATATAGTTTATGCAAACTATTTAGGCATAGGCATATCTTAAAATTTTTTTTAAGAAATTCATGTTTCTACTTTGCATTTTTAAAGATGAAAAATCAAATATTCCATGTTTATTTCAGACTTATTCTGCTACTGACTAGTTGTAATAATCACATTTAGTTCCTAATTTAGATTTTTGGCCTTGGTGACCTTATACTGAGTTAAGGAAAGATATTATGGCCCAATCCTATTACAACTATAACTATTCTATAAATGTCATAGAAAGTCCACATTCTTACCTCTGCATCTTCCAATTCAACATCTAAAAAGTCAAAATCCTTAAATACACCAAACTGTTGTTCACTGCTGTTATCTTCGACAGCTACTTCTTCCTCTTGAATTATGTCTTCTGTTGTAGAAATAAGGCTAGTCTGTTGGTCACCGACTTCTAAGTCCTCGTTAGAAGAAAATACAACCTGAGGCCCCACAAGACAAAGGAAAGAAAAAAAGTCCACCAATCAGCTTTGTCACTCTGCATATGAGATATCAGTCCCCAGAGCCACTGCAGGCCTCATCCTTCAATGAATTCAGAGTCTAAGCTGGTCTTCGTGGCTAACTAGTTGGAAACTTAGCATAGCTGCCTGGTATCACAAGAGGCAAGCATTATTTTTTTCATTCTTAGTTAATATAACTCGGTTAGAAAAGGCAAGCAAGGAGACAGAATCATTTCTCCATGGAACAGCACGACTTAGACAATCTTCACTCATGCATTCATAACTACTCACGGATGGATTCTTTGGGAGGCCAGATTCTGGACCACAGAGCGAAAGCACGTTCATTAGCTTCTCTCGTGTTCTTCGCTAAAGAGAAGAAATTCAAATGTTAGTACTGCTGATGAAATAAGGCAAACTCTCAGGTTTCAAACATGTAACAAGATTGGTTCTTGTAGCCTGTGAATGTCCAGTGTTGATGCCCTTATGTACCTGTGATAACTGTGGCCTTTTCCAACTGACAGGAACCAAGGCATTAGAATTGGAACCAGAGGAGGTGGAGGAGGTACTTCTGGTGACAGCGATCACTTTGGGTTTCCCATTCCTTCCGGCTGCGCTGTGCTGGTCACCATACTTATTTCCAATGATTGGTGTCTATACAGAAACAAAATGCCAGTTGATACATATACTTCAACATTAAAGAAACTTGCAAGAGTTAACAGTGAACCTATGATGACATTTTCTGAAAGTAACCAAAAAAACACATAAGGAGAAAGTTATGGTGTTGGAAAAAAAAAACAAAGATCATAATATTGTTTTTACATCAAAACTTTACTGAAAATAATAATTTCATATCTGAGATTACAGAGAGCTTTTTCCTATTTTAAATATAATCTGCTATCTTTAATGACCCACCACCTCCACTGTTCCTCCCCCTTATGATAATGAAATACATCCTCCCTGAAGAAAGCCCCAGAAAAATATAAATATATATATATATATATAAACACTTACTACTCAGATTTGTCTATTTAGTTTTGTCATTTAATGCATAGATAATTATATTTCAATAATATTCTCTTGGCAGCAGGTAGTGGGGATTGAACCTAGAGGTACTTTACCACTAAGCTATATCCCCAGCCCTTTTTATTTTTTATTTTGAGACAAGATCTTGCTGAGGACCTTGCTAAATTGCTAAGGCTGGCTTTGAATTTGCAATCCCCCTGCCTCAGCCTCCTGAGTTGCTGGGATTGCAGATGTGTACCATTGTGCCCAGCCTCCTATTGTCAATAATTTCCCTCTTTAAAAATTCCTTTCTTGACTTCCAGAAGACCGTTTCAATGGCATCAAGGCCACCAAAATTGGGCTCAGGAGGGAAAGCGGTTGGGGTGGGGGGCACTTCCAAATAAGGTCAAAATTGAGACTTGTATTAATATAACAAATTCAGACTGCAGGTTTCCTTCTGAACCAGAGCCTCTGCTTCTTCTAGCCCTAACATATCTGGCTTATCTGGCGTCTCACATTTCATTGTATTTCAGCCCTGTTTTCTTTTTAGTTTTCCTTCCATGGTTTCAGCTATCCACTTACACAACACTGAAAACCCTTTAATTGTGACTTCTATCCAAGTTTTCCTCTAAAATTTTAGATCTCAAAATCTAGTTATCCACTAGGCACCTCCATTTTGTATGTTTCTTAGTCATTTCAGAGTCGGCAAGTCCAAGAACAAACTCATTACTCTCTCCTTCCCTGTTAGAATCTGTTCTTGTGTTACCATTCTCTCTCAATGGTACCAACATTCATTCAGCTGTTAAGGTCATTTCACCAAATCCTGATACCTTTTCCTCACCTAGCTAGCATCTCCCCCTTCACTTCAAAACCTATCACATACTTCAGATACTTCTTGAGTCTTTTAAAAAATTTTGTTTCCTTTTGTTTAACCAATACTAGGTATTGAACTCAGGGCTTAGCACAAGCTAGGCAAGTGCTCTGCTAAGATACCTCCCCGGCCTCTCCTTGGTGTTTTCATAAACCACTCTTTCTTTCCTCTTTCCTTCTCATGCTATGGCTTTGGGACAGTCTCATCCCATATTATCTTTTGCCTGAATTATCCTAAAAGATTCCTTGATGATTTTCCTCTCCTCCTCCCTCGCCTATTTTCCATCCTGTTGCTAGAGTGATCTTCCTAAAATGAAAATCCTAATATTTCCTAAACCAGCTAAAAATCCTTTCAGAGCTCTTGCTTCCTGTATTTTGGCATGCACGCTCCCTGTGGGGTCCCACTTTGCTCCTGTGCCCTCAGGTGGGTCTCTCAGCATACCCTCTCTCAATTCTCTGTACTCTGAGCTCAAGCTACACTGTACTAGTGGGAAGCTTCTGCAACACTATGCTTTCTCAAATTTATAAGTGTCCGTTCACACAAGTTCCTTTTTCTTGGATTTAACTTCCCCTCCACAAACTGCCACCTAGGCCTGCCTAGGGTTACTTATCTTTTAGCACTCAGCTTGGACGTTACCTCTCCCTGAAACCACCCTCTCAGGTGCACACTATATATTCTCATAGCACTGAAATTTACATTCAGGCAAGCACTAATTTGGTTGTTCCCTCAACACTATAAGCTTCTAGGCCTTCTTTTCTCCCTCTTTCTCTCTCTCTCTCTCTCTCTCTCTCTCTCTCTCTCTTTTATGGTGGTACTGAGGATTGAACCCAGAGCCTTGTGAATGCAAAGCAAGCACTCTACCAACTGAGCTACATCCCCAGCCCCCTGCCCAACTCTGTTTTTCACAGCACCTGGCACAGTATCTAATACTAAGGATGAGTTCATTCCCTAATGTTTGGGAATGAGAGACTCAATAAAGGAACAAATGAAAATCCCTAACAGAGCACCATCATTAATTTCTGAGCATCTTACCTCAGAGATATCAAAATGAAAATCCAAAGTCTTCCCAGGCAACTCCTTAGAGACATTATTAAAAATTTTGGTGAAGGATATTTCAGGAGAGCCTATATCTCCTACATAGGTCTTGGGGATGTCATTGGGTACCACAAGACTTGCAGAGCGCGACACCACAAGCTTTAGTATGTTGAGGGCTTCCTTCCAATAAGGACTCTGGTTTAAAAAATAGTTAACATACAGAACTTTTTAAAAAAGCACATTTAAACAACAACAAAAAAACTTAGTATATACTGTAGACTATGAAAATATTCTTTCCATCAAAACACCTGTAAAGATGATTCTTTTTTCCTATGAGATTTTTAGCAGAAGGGCTTAGGTACAAAAGGGAAAAAAACCACAACTTATTATTCGTACTGTCAAGCTTATCAGACACCAAATACCTAATAATATTACCAAATTGGAATATCCTTCTTTCAATAAATGCTTTATAAACATTAATGTGGAAAGTCTAATCTTATAATCTGGCAATAGGGGTAAACAAAGGGATAATATATAGGTGAATTTTC
The DNA here is from genome assembly GCF_045843805.1 of Urocitellus parryii. Lineage (NCBI taxonomy): Eukaryota > Metazoa > Chordata > Mammalia > Rodentia > Sciuridae > Urocitellus > Urocitellus parryii. The sequence continues at coordinate 107,339,674 of NC_135540.1, read as the reverse complement.
TAGATGAATGAAGTTAATGGCTTTTAAACTAAAGAGCATTTTGTATTTGGTAGTTAAGTATTTCCTTTTTAAAATTCTGCTTGAGTGAATTCAAATGCAATGTAGAGTAAATATAAAATATTTATCTGTGAATGCTCTTAAAACAGCTTGTTCCCTTGATGAGTCACATCCAGACTACTGATCTGCTCAACAATGCCTTTCTTTACAGACAATTAAAGGTGAAAATTAGTGCCAATCAGGGTGACCTGTCACCATTTACAATTAGACCAAATGTGATTCTCTGCTTTCACATATCTGGTTCTTTTAATCAGACAAAAAAAATTAAAAAAGGCAGGGAACCCTAAAATATGACTCTTAAAGAGGACTTCTGTTTCTACAAGTTACATTTGTTGTTTATGTAGAATTTGGTTAACAAATGGAAAGGTAACAAAGAAATAGCAATGAGTCACAATTCTACAGGTCATGGCTTCCGTGTGTGTATGTACATTTCTTCCTGTTGTAACTTAAATGTAGACCCCTACAATTCAGATTCTGAGTTTTGTCACATACATTAAGAACATTTCCCATGTAGAATATATTCCTAAAAATATGATTTATATTCCCTACTTCTGGACATTCAGGGTATTTCTGAGTTTTGATGATTATAAGTGGTTTTGAGTTGAACAATGTCACAGGTAAGTTTTGTGGTCACTCACCTGTACATATTTACCAATAATCTTTATTATCTCCAGATTGAACTGCTTGGCTGGGGCTGCAGATAGGTCAATGTGACTCAATAGACTATAGATAATCTGTAGTAATGACTGCTGCATACTGGACAATCCTTTCTCTAACAGCTACAAATAATATTGAAAAACAGACTTTAATCAGATTGAACAAAACTCAGTATTTACATTTATAATGTTAGAAAACACAGTAGATCTGATCCATGAGTTTATAGTTAGATTATCAGAAACCCAGAGACTAATAAAGTAAAAGGTAAGTCTTATTTTTTCCCCTTGCTTCAAAAAGGAGAATTGGAAAATTATTTTCATGTTAATAATAGTATCTTATTTTCTTAACTAATTTGGCTAAGTATCATTTATTTTAGGTAAGGGAAAAAACCACTATACAACATCATCAAAGAATAATGGAATACCCACAAACCATTGACACCGCCATCTATTAGCTACATGATCTTGCACAAGATTATTATACCTTTGAGCCCTGATTTTTTTAAAGTGGAAAATAACAAAACTACTGGGTGTGGTGGTGCATGCCTGTAATCCCAGCGGCTCTGGAGGCTAAGGCAAGAAGACCTCGAGTTTAAAGCCAGCCTCAGTAACTACAAGGCACTAAGCAATGCAGTGAGACCCTGTGTCTAAATAAAATACAAAAAATAGGGTTGGGGATGTGGCTCAGTGGTTGAGTGGCCCTGAATTCAATCCCTGGTACCCCCCCTCCAAAAATAGCAAAACTACCTACTTCATAGGGTTTGCAAGGCTAAATAAATTAAAGACATATCATTTTAAATATATGTAACTAGTTTGAGTACTGTAGTTGGTAATAATGATCATTAATAAATAACATAAGAATAACTTCCATGAATAAGAGTAATGTTTAGTGCAAAAGAATTCTCTTTATGGAGTGGAAAAATGTTGTCCATATGTGATGCACTATGCAAGTTCCAGACCTTGGAACCCCAAGGTGGATTTTCCAGAAGCTCTGGTACTACCTTAATGGTGAGCTTCAGGACGACACAAATAGAAGCTGGCCTGAGGCACTTAAATACATCCTAAAAGTCCAGATATAAGATAGCTCTAGGGACATGCATTCAATCAGGCCGACAGTGCCTAATGTCAGCATACTTAGATATAAAATTAATGGCAACAAACCAATCAAATCCAACATTTAAAAAATTCATACTAGTCCTGACCTATTTTATAATACTCAGTATCAGTGACTTAGCCAGGTCAAACAGTGTTATGAGCAACAGTCAGAATTCATAATATGAATAATTCATAATATAAATAATATGAATAATAAAAATATGAAGGTTTGTTTTATGCCTAATTTCTTGAGGCCAACGTTTTTAAAAGGGAGGCATTACTTATTATAAGCTGACAAATATTTTTTAGCAACTAGAAATTTCTTCCATTTGTGGTTCTCCTTGTGGCTATTTATATAATAATATACTTTTGGGGGCATGAGGTTATTATTTCAGATGCATCAAAAAATAAAGGTCAAGTTTCTATGTAGTTCTAGGGCTACTTTTTAAACAATTCTGTTTTTTACCCCTCAAATCCATATTTCACATGAGAAGCAAATGTGTCATGAAAATAAAAAACTTACCTAGCAGAAATGCTTTTGCATGTTATCCTACAAAGGATGTTAAAGCCAAGAACTAATTTTGTAGAAACAAAAATCATAACCATTTCCTAGGATCAAGACCAGTAAAAACCCATTTTCTATTCTAAATGGAGAGTTTCAATTCAGAGTTTTAAGGACAGTGAATAAAGAAATAGACATTGAAAATGGAAAAAAAAAAAAAACCTTTAGAAAAACTTCATTTATTTGAAAGTAATCATCTACATTTTTCTTTAAAAAAAAAAGACATATATATTTACTCTTGAAGACAATTTTAAGATTAGTTAGTACTGCATTATTGCTTCCAGAAATAAATCCATTTGAAATTTTGCCACAGAGCAGTTAAACAGTTTAAAATTTGTAAATTTACCTCTGCAAGATAAGTCACAAGATTAAATGTAGTATCTGAGAAGGAGTCGTGCAGGTATCTGCACACTACATTGATCCAGTTAGAACAATCTCTGGAATATGTATGTGTACTATACAAGCTCATCATGTGGGCCAGGTTGACCAATGTAGGGCATTTTTCTTCTGCACAAACCTGGAAAACAAATATAATTATTTCACTCACCTAAAATAAGATTACAAATTTATACTTGCTAAGGTATTTATTAATGAAATCATTTAGATCTGCATTTTAAAGTTTCAATGCATTTGTATTTCTAAGACAGTAGAAAAGTTAAATAGAAGAGGAAAAAAAGAAGAAAGCATTCTTAAGAGAAAAACAACTGATAAAATGGAAAGAGGATTAATATAACACATACAATTCTATGGGTACTACATAGTATGGTTTTCTTCTGTTTGACACTTTGTGAAACAGTCTTGGGTAAAAAACAATCTACAACGTGGAACACCTGTTTTGACAAATCCACAAGTGATCTAGGGACTAAATAGGCAGACCACCATGTAGATTCTCAGGGAGGTTCAGAGTTGCTATGTCAGACAGGAAATACTTTAGTCTCCACTATGTCTAGGGCATCTCAGTAGTGTGGCCAATTGCAGAAAGCCTCAGAACATGTGTACAGTCAAAGGATTTCAATGAAGAGCTGCTATAACTGAATCCTCCTTTTTCACTGCATAACAGTCTGCATGCTGGGCCTCAAATTGCTCCTCAGGAAATCACCTAAGCTCTAAGAACCTTGACCAGCCTTTTAGAGGCTACTCCATAATGTCCTGACTTCTTAGAATTGGCTTGACGCAATACCATGATGTCTGAATCAACAAAAGTCAGGGGGATATTTTTGACCTTAGTCTGTTCTTTGGGTTACTGGTGAGGATGATCCTTAGCCAATCACTGGGCATACTTAAACAATCTAGATATGGAAAGGGCCCCCACTAGACTTACATAGTTATCTATCATAAAAGTCTAGCCTCATTGTAAAGTTTGCTTTTAGTTTTCCTCTTTTCATTTTGCTCATGATTTTTTCCATCTTATTATATATATTTTCACAACTTGCCTAGAACATTTAGTGAGCAAATTTAGAGCATTACCTTTTAAATCTATACATACATTTACTTTTTAAATGAATATAACTGACATTTACTTTGATAATTCAGAAGATGTTTAATAGACTTGGAGGGCCTCAAGTTCATCACTGGACAGACTTGAGATAAAAACATGCAAGACTGTGCAGGCAACTATCAACACAGTACCATGGCAGTTATTTTATAAAACCATTAAAAGCAGCTGATCTCATGTATTAGTCTTTTGCCCATAAAACCAACAAGAGGACGATAAAAGAAAAATTTTGTTGATGTTTCTTATTTGCATTTCAACCTAATATTTTTTTAAATCACATTAATTTTATAACTTTACAATAATCAGCTTATTTTTTTTTTTTTCGTATCTGGGATTGAACTCAGAGGCACTTGACCACTGAGCCACATCCCCAACCCTATTTTGTATTTAGACAGGGTCTCACTGAGTTGTTTAGCGCCTCGTCCATTGGTGAGGCTGGCTTTGAACTTGCTATTCTCCTGTCTCAGTCTCCCAAACCACTGAGATTACAGCACCTGACTTGCTTAAATTCTTTATAATGCAAAAAAGACTTTCAAAGGAAAAAAAAAAAAACATTTGTATTGAATTTTTACATTCTTAAAGAATCTGTTTTCTAAAGGATGATTTTTAAAAACCTCTTTTGAAAAGGGTGACCATTCTTGGAATATAGGCTATTCAATTTTGTTTGCTGTGCAAATGACTTAAGATTTTGAAATTTTTGAATCACCAGGTTAAAATAAGATCCTAGGAGAATGCTTTATAACAAACTTTTTTAGCACATTACTTTTGCCATGAAGAAAGAAACAAATATTTGTCTTAAGTGCTGCCTTATTTTAAAATTCTGGGCTCTCCATGGGCACAAACAGTAGATTGAAATTTGCATAATGAGGAAGCACATAATGGCAGAAAATTACTCTCAACAGTTATAAGTGAGAAAATAATTAAGGAATCAATTTAATTCACATCCTGCAGGTTGCTGAAAGCTTACAAGAGGAAATCTGTGTGCTGCCCAACAGGAAGAAAGCAGATTAAAAACAATTTAGGAATCACAGAAGGCCATATTTGATTTCTTAAAAACAAAAAGATATTTGAGGATTTCCCTCACATAGTCATGAAATCAGCAGCTTTAATACTCAAAGGGCTGTGACAGCCTTCAGGCAGGCTCTCTGGGGAGCCCAGCATTCGGGGGTAGCTATTTATTTCACAAGTTCTAGCTGCTGCTCTTAAATGTGTCTACTTCCCTCTTTGGGTATTGGTGCCTATTGTTTTCTTGAAATATCAAGTTAGGTCAATACACCTTTTTTTTTCTCATATACTTTCTTTGTAAGTACTCATATGGGGGAAAAAATCCTTGTTCACAACATTTTTTTTAAAATGATGTTTCATAAGAATACTAAAATGAAAGTTAAACTTTAAGAAATTTTATATTTTGTATTACTTTTCAACCTTACTGGCGCACATACTACATATGTAGTTGGTTTCTTTTAGGCAAATAATCATTTTTCAAAAAGCAATATTTATTTCAATAGTAGTTTTTCACTTAATAATGTTGTACTGGATTTTTAAAATTAAATAAAATCAAGAACAGGGGACAATTTTTAGCTTACTTCTTCCCACTACCATTTTTACTTACAAAACTAAGATATGTTTCCATTAACTAAAATAACAGCTCCTCTTTTAACCATAAATGCTTATGTAAGAATTTCTCTATACCTAATTTATCTAGGAACTTAATTAGGGATAGACTCAACAGCATATTTTATGAAATATTTTCACTTATTAAATATTATCTAAGCAACACAGTGAAAAGATTGTTCTCTTGTTACTGCTAATGGATTTTTCTCACTACCTCAGCACTCAGGGATAAATTTATTGCAATCAGGGTCATGGAAAGGTATTTTATTTGGCTCTCTGTGACTTGTTCTTTCCATTTACTGTGCTACTTGTTAATTGAATCTCAGCTTTTTAAAAAATTGCTATATAAAAAGCTCTTCTTGGAAATTGTATTTGCTGGTTTCCTTCTGTTCAAAACTTCTCTCAGTGTTTTTTCTCTCAGTGTTTTAGATGGTTTTACTTATGTTGGTATTCACCAACCACCTCTCAATCCCAAAAGAGGAGCCATTATATTTAATTCACCTAATTTCCTGTTGTATGTATACTTCTCATAAATTTATCTAACTCCTTGGAACTGTTTATATTTTCAGAAGGTCTTTCTCTGCCCAAGACTCAGTGGATGACAAAAAAGAAAATAATAATAATAATAATATGTAAAAAGAAGGCAAGCTACTTGAGAGTTCCTTATTGTTCTTGAGGAAATTATTAAAAATATAAAATGTCAATACCATAAGCTTCTAAAAATAAGATTAAGAGCTATAGTACTTTAAAATGCAAGTTAACAGATAATTTAAAAATAGCTACACTACTGTTTTCAGAACTGTACAGTGGGAGGGAAAGAGCCAAACACAGGAGAAAAAAGAATGGATGCAACAGTGAGGGAAGATGAAGAGAAAGTTTTCAAAGAAAAATAGTCAAACAGAAAGGGAGAGAGAACTTTCAGAATCTCAAACCATATTATGTCCGCTTCTTCCCTGGGGCCTCTGCACATGTTATCATTTCTTTTGCCTAGAGAACTGAAACCCCTGGCCTCACACCTGGCTCTTTTTTTCATTATTCCTATTCAGCCTTCGATGTGAGCTCAGCTAGAACTTCCTCTAGGAAGGCTTTTGGTGGATGTTCTGCTGAGATGTTTGGTCCTCCCACTGACAGAACACTCACCGCCTACTTCTTGACTGCGCTTCCCACCATCCACAAGGCCAGCACTCAGCCTACTTCTCTTATGCTGTATGACCAGCAGCTGACCCAGCCCTCAGTCAATATGTATCAGGGAATGAATGAGTGAGAAACTGACAGAGAGGTAGAGGGGAAAGTAGGGAAAAGGAGCAGAAAAAGACTCAGACTCAGAAGAATGTTACTCTAATTAAATAGTTTTATTCACTGTCATTTGAGCAGTTTCTATGTAACTCTTTTATAGGAACAGACAGAATAAACAGGTAGATGCAGAATTCACACAGGTAGTGACAGTACGAGGATGTTTAAGAGATTCCCCTCTTAAGATAAACTAGAGACTAACATCCCTACAGTGTTATCTTTTGGCATAACATTTGCTTACCTTTGCTATTCGACTAGCTGTTTCTTTGCAAAACTGAGTTGGGCTGTCAAAATGCTGGATTAAGTGAGGCAATAAGCAAAGGATGTTAAGAGGAAAGCCTATCAAAACAAAACAAAAAAGGCAAACAATAACCAATTTTATTGCACATTATTTTAAATGTTAAAGGTATTTTTAAAATGGTTTGTAGAAACCATTTTCTTTTCATTTCCTGGAATACTCAACCTTCTAATTTTTTTTCCCCTTTACCAAATCATTTACATTATCTAACATATAAAACAAAACTATCACTGTTTGCAGAAAAGCAGAAATTAGATTTCAAAACAATTGATTAGTTTACATTTCAAAGACATTAAAATGCAATTATACGAACATTGGTGCAGTTATATTTAACATCACCTGACAACTGGGAAGGATCCACCAACGTGTGTTTGGAGACAGAAATGAGTTTACTGAGGAGGTGCACGGTCATTTCTTGGGTAGAAACAGAGGTAAAACCCTTAAGGAAGAGCTGCTGAAGTCCTGGAAAATTGTTCCACTTCAATTTGCTTTGTACATTTTCAATCTTGTCTCGACTCTCCGATTTATCCAAAGGCAAATGGATAAGCAGTTTGTTGAGAAGCCTGAGAGCCAGGAGGTATTCATATTCATAATCTGATTCTAATAAAGATGCTGCTATCCAAAAAATGGTGGCCATCAAGTTGGCAGGCTCAGTAGTGGACTGCACATCATACATTCCTTTCTCTCGTAGAGAGGAAAGGCTTCTAGTCCTTGCTAAGCTACTGTTATGGTTTATCCGTCCATCCATTATATCCAGTGTGTTACTCCGCCGCCGGTCACCTCTTCGGTCACCAATTAAACTTAATCTCAAAGAGTTACTTTTTGCATTACTGTTATATCCCAAATAACTGCTACTATTGATGGGACTTGTGCTTAGATTGAGTTGTCCAGTGCTTTTCCTGTTAGCTGCATACTTGTTTCCCATTATAGGATCATGGTATGAGGTTCTTAAAAAGAGAGAAGAAAAAAGAAAAAAAGATCAAGTCATGTGCAGTTACTTCTTTTGCTACATTAATTTTACTCTTGAAAACTGAAAAGCATTAACTGTTACCAGAAAATCATGTTTCAGTATATCTGACTTTAATCAAATTTCAGCTTTGCCTCCATATTAAAATAAAATCTACAACAATGCCTTCTGGTGGCTATGGTGGCTATTTCTTTTGAGTGGGGATGAGGTTGAATTTGCTGAGAAGATTCTGCTATAGAATCGGAGAACTCTCAGATCTGGGATTTAGTACGCATTATTGTCCAAAGTAGACCTCATTTGTTTGACCCTCAGACTTGATGCCTATTTCTTTGAATGGCATCTTTTTTTTTTTTTTTTTTTTAAGAGTACTAAACTCAAAAATAAATTTATGATTTATCCTGCTTCCTCATATCCAATTGATTAAAATAATATTTATTGAATGCCTTCTACATGGGCCAGCAGCAGCCAAAGGCTAGGGATATTTTCTAAAAGACTACTGTGGGGGATAGATATGTAAATCGACAAAGTTATAATCAGTTAATTATTATTATTAAAATATAAAGAAAGCACTGTGAGAATCCAAAGGATAAAATAAGTAGCACTGCTTTTGGGGAGTTAGAAAAGCTTAGCTAAGTAACTCTTGAGATGGGACTAAAGGTTAATTTGGGGTTTGCATGGCAGAGAAAGTGGGAGGACAGGTTGTTCTTGGGAGCACATCTGGGTGTCCTAAAGGGTAACTAAGGGGAACAATAGGCCCCTAAAGCGTGGCAGGAATGGGGCCTGTCAAGGGAGCCAGACTGACATAGCAGAAAGAGATCTGACCAGGACATTAGAAGAAAAGAATTGACCAAATTAGCTCCAGCACTTTTTAGAAGTCCTCATATCTGAGGCCGGCTTTCCCACTGGTAACCCATCTGATTTGGAGGGGGGTGGCAGGGATTATTTTCATTGTAAATATTAAAATAATATAATGTAATGATGATAAGAATTTAGTTATTAGAATTCTGTATTCAGTAGCTTTCCCCGTTTAAACTCTTACTGAGAAAGGGCAGAAAGAAGATCATAATGCTTCATGGTTTCAGCCAAAGTATCAATTGCAGACTCCAAGGTGAGAAGAAGCTCAATCACAAATCCCTGGGGGAAAAGGGCAGAATTTAATTAACTGTGCTCTGGAAATAAGAAATTGCAATGGATTTCCCAATGAAATTTAAAAATAGAATGAACTCTGCATTAATATTACAAAATGATTAAACTCCTAAGCAACACAATCTGGCTGATTAATGAAAACTCATCAAGCTAATGGTAGAAATTATTATAATGGCATTACAATTTACTAGAACTGCTCGGGTCAGAATTCTAGGGGTTATTTTTATTTCTTTCTTCCAAATCTAAATTGAATCCATCAGTAAGTCTTGAAAATATCACTTTTAAAATAGATCCTCAATCTGACTGCTTTTCTCTACCTCCAAATCTTCCCTTAACCTAACCTACTGCCATTTCTGCCCGGACCCTCTCAGTAACTGTCCTCTCCCGCTTCCACTCTCACTCTCCCTAAGGACTCCATCCAGATGCCCGAGTGAGTTTTTTTCAAAAGCAAATCACATTCAGTATCTTCCTTCTCTTAAAACCTTTTGAATGTTTTCCCATCAATTCTGAGTGAAGCCAAACCTCTCACCAGGGCCTACTAGGCCTTATGATCTGGACCTGCCTAGCTCATCACTAGCCTTCCTTTCCCCCAGTATATGTCACCCTCACTGGTCTTCATGATGGTCCTAACCCCCCCCCCCACACACACACATAAAAACAACAACAAAAATAATCCAACCACCCTACAGTCTCTGCCTTAGGGCCTTTGTACATGTTAATCCTATTTTCTTCTGCCTGAAGTGTTCTTTCCTCAGATCATCACAGGACCCAGTGCATACCAGTATATATTCGATAATCACCTCTCAGATTATTATATATAAAACAACCCCCTCTACCCACTGCTCTTTAACCCTTTACCTTATTATTTTCACACTATTTATCACTAAGTAAAATTGTGTTATATGTTATTGGCTTGTTTCCCCCAACAGAGTATGAGCTCCAGAATGCTGGGAACTTTGTTTTGTTTAGCACTATATCCCCAATGGATAGAAGAGTACAATCAAATCAGCAGTTGGTACAAACTTGAGTTTTTCTAGTGTGAGTTTTACTTACTTACCTTTAAAAATGAAATTCAATGTTTCACTTTATATGGAAATTTAACTTCCTTTTTTATCTCATGATCATCCTAAAATAATAATATCCAACTGTGTGTGTGTGTGTAGTGAGTATAAAACTTTCTCTGATAGGCAGTAGACTATATGATCTAAATAGTAGGTTATTAAATATTTGTTACAAACTTACCTTTGCTTACTTCTTCACCTGTTTGTTAACAGGGCATTAATAATTATGACCACTGTCTAGCTCTGGCTATTGCAATCTATATTTGGCAGCGAGACCTTGACCCCAGTGGCGTCTCACTAACTGCAGGGAAAATGTAATGAAATACCTGTGCATCTTCTCCTGGATCCCCTACAGTTTCTACAAGTCTGGAGAGAACATCAGAAAGTGTAGTTGCAGATAGTGGCTGCTTTAGGGCCCTGAAAATCTGAAAGGATCTCCCAGCATAGTGTCGAGAAGAACAAGAAAGCGCTGTGTGCAGAGCAACTTCACTAAGGTGATGTTCCAGATGAATTCCTTCTGCAGAGAAAAAGGACACGAGTGGGTGGCTCTTATTTTATAGAATTTAGAGAGTTGTAAGTAGAGACTGTCCACATTAAAACCAGAACCCTGCACGCTACCAGACAAGTCTCACAGGCACCTAAGTCATAAGTCAATGTATGTTCTTGCAAAACTACCCCTTGGGAATAATCACTGCTGAAAACACATACACTTTTACTATGATTGTCAGATGTGTTAAATGTGAGATTACAGAAGCCTTATCAGTACAAAAAGGAATTTTTAAGTTTATCATCTCTATAATTCACAGCTGTCTTATAATTTTGTGATGCTATCACACACAAAACTAAGCCCCAATTTCAGAGACATAATTCTAAGTAGTAAATTATTTTTTCTTCAACCCAAACAGATCTGTTAACATTCACAAATTAAAAAGGAAAATCTTTCTGAGATTTCTTAATTTTGACATTATCAACTTGGAATTAAGTATTATCAAAATTTCAACATCACATTAAAATATCGCATTAAAACTAAGTATTATTTATTAAAAAATACCTGCGCTTGATTGCTTAAAAACAGAAACCACATATTTCAAAAATGTAGTTAATTGTTCAGCACTCTTTATGCTAGGATTCTTGGCAGAAACATCCTCATGGTTCCAAAGGGGCCCTCTTTTTCTGAAAACAGAATAGATATAATTCTCATTTTTAATTTATATCAACAGATTTATTTAAACTTACTTAAACTATGGCTTTATAATTAGAAAGGATAGTAGCAAACAAATCAAATAGCAGATCACAGTCTATCCATTATTTATGTACATGGATATAGAATGTGCTACATCAAGTAAGGAAAGATCTAATTTCAATATCTACAATTACTACATTCAAATTCTCTCAGAGGTAGTAATGAGATGAGAAATTTTGCCTACTGAGATTATTGTCTATGTGTTATATAGCTCAAGACATAATTTATGGAGCTCAGACTACCTAGATTATAATGCAAAGAAAATAATTTACAGGTTAAATGCAGTAAAAATAACTATGCTAGATAAAACTAGGGAGAAAGCTTAAGGCAGAATATTGTCCTGTTGATTCTTTCTTTAAAATGTCTTTGCAGGCTGAGGCAAAGTTTGAGGTCAGCCTCAGCTACTTAGCAAGATCCTGTCTCAGAAAAGGGATAGTTTTAGCCCTGCTCCTGGATAGAGTCCCCAGTATCACAAAAATAAATAAATAAATAAATAAACAACATCTTTGCTATCACCTCAGTTAAGTTCATTATTAGCCTAGGCCCAAAGTGCCTTGAAAACCTTTAGGTGGGCACACTGGGTCCAGTCCATTCCATTTCTTAATCAGTTCACTGTTAGGGAACTGATTTTTTTTCCCACATATTTATTAAATTACTCCTCCCATCCTCCCGAGTTAGCTCAATGATCTGTGTGTATGAGTGTGTTTGTGTGTGGGAGGGTGGCGGGGGCTTGGAAATTTAACCCAGGACCTTGCACATACTAGACAAGCACACTACCATGAGCTACTTCCTTGGTCCTAGTTCAACGATTTTAAATGTAATCTATAACCACAGGCCTGGAATTCATGGCCTTCCAGTTTGAATGATCCCAAGCTTTCTAGCATTGTTTAGCAGTGTTACAGTCAGAATGAATTATTTGTTTCTCATGGTCCTTTGATCTGGCTCTCACTGTGGAACATCATGTCCTTTCTCCCCATCTATTAACATTCTCTACTTAGAAAGCCTTGCACAGAGTAGAGAATAGACAAGTATTTGATGATTGACTGATAATGTACGTAATGAAAGAATATTATATATCCAAATAATACGGTACTCTTTGGGCAGTGAGTAAGAGGCGTGATTGCAGGCATGCAAAAGAACAATCTTTACATGCATTAAAATTTTCAAAATACCGTGCAATACAAACCTGTGCATTTTGAATCATGGCATTTCAGAAAATAAAAATGCAGCTTATAGAGACTGACAAAAGTATGACTCAACATGAACATGGATGGAAAGAGCTGCAGGTTACCTTGAGGTAATGAATTCCATGAGGGTTTTGACTTTTCCGTCCTGCTCTACTGAGATGTCCACCTCGTTGAGGAGCGTGGTGTGCAGGTGTGAAATGGCAGCGCTGTTGTTTCCTAAGCTGATACTAGAAGAGGTAGAACTTGAGCTAAGCCCTGAGTCGGTCATGGGGGAGGGCTGGTAATCAGGTATAAAATCGCTAATGCCTGCTGGAAGAGAAAGCTCAACATGAGTACCCACAAAGTGATACCTACACAGGAAAGAAGCTGCAAAACACTTCAGAGATGGACCACTGGGTGTTATTTATAGATTATACAGGACACAGGAGGAAACCTGTCAGTGCTAGCTGACATCCCTTAGCATTTCTGACCATCCTCATAAGCACTGTGTTGCAGCCAGCCAGCTTGGAGGTAAACAAACACTTTTTACAGCTTGTTATTAAAATTCAGCAATCTGGATTAACTGTGTGGCCCTCTGCTGCCATCTGCTGAAAATAGTTGAAAGTAGCAGTTTCCTAATATTTTGGTACATTTTTTTCAATGTTTTTATTAAACTAGTCATATTTCCAAGGATGAAATGATTTTTAATTTCTAATGGAAGGATTCTATAATTTTTGCTTCATTTTACTTTTAAGAAAACTACATTAAGGACTATGTGTAATATTTATAGTAAGTTAAGCATTAAATGAATACTGGCAAAAATTATTTACTAATGCTGTATTTTTTAAAATGGCAAAAAGAGTCTTAAAGACAAACAGCAGAAGCTGGGCATGGTGGCGCACACCTGTAATCCCAGTGACTGGAGAGGTTGAGGTAGGAGGATCACAAGTTCGAGAACAGCCTCAGCAACTTAGTAAGGCCCTTAGCAATTTACATTTTATGTGGTGCTAAGGATGGAACCCAGTACTTCAAGCATGGTAGGCGAGTACTCTACCATTGAGCCACAATCCCAGCCCCTCAACCATAATCTTAAAAAGCTAATGTTTCCTAATAATCATTTTGTTACTACATGATTTTAAGTAAATAATAGGGTTTTAACTGATTGTCTTTAAAATTTATAAACCACATATAAAAACTGGCAATTTAATTTCAATTTCTGAAGGTAATTATTTTCAGGCTGGGCCTGTAGCTCAGTGTTAGAGCACTGATTTAGAATGTGTGAAGCCCTAAGTTCAATCCCCAGCACTGCATGCACAAAACAATCTAGATCATATTCCTAGTCTGGTGTACTAATGAGTGGAAGAAATAAGTTGGGGCTATTAGGAAGGAAGATAGCATAACTTTTAAAGTAAAAAAAATGTTGACAGTGAAATAAGTTTGATATTACAGTTTCCTTAATTTGGACCTTGCTACTTCAAAACACATAACATTTTAAATGCAGCAAAGATAACGAAGTGAGTAAAAAAAAAATTAAATGTCTAAATTTGTCAGCATCCAGATATGGTGAGCTGGGAATCTAATGCAGCATCATCTTATTCGTGGCTAGTATTCAGTGAATTCAGCACTCTTCAACTTATATATTCAAAACTTAACATTTGTGTGATAAGGATCGTTAAGAGCAATATAGGTCAAATATTTTAATACATTATTTAACTGAACAAAGAATGTAAATGATAACTTAAATATAACTGTTTTCTAAAAGCTTGCTCTAGTATTTCAACTTTTATTTAGTTGACTTTCTCTACTGTGAGATTCCAAATTAATGAAGCATACTTCTCCATTAAAGGTGTAGGTTTAAGGTAAATACCTGTGAAAGTATAATCTAAGTGTGCAACTTGTTTGACTGTAAGCACCCTGGGCTCATTAAACTCCTTGTTCCTGAGAAGGACAGAAGCAACAGTTCGGATGTTACTGTTGGGTCCCATCACTATTAGTAAGTGCAGAAGCAGGCGTTTACAATGTTCATACACCTCAGGGTGGCAGTGGTCAAACCCTGAAACAGAGAGGAGAAAATCATTATCAATTAGGAGGAATAATGAGTATGCTTGCTACCAAACTCTACAGAAATTACAGTCATCACTGGAGAACTGGCTTTACTACTTACCTTAGATACCAAACCCTGCAGATGCTCAAGGCCTCATATAAAATAGCACCCTCCTACTATATATACTAAATCATCATCTAGGTTACTTATGATATACCTAATACTATTAAATGCTATGTAAGTAGTTGTTACATTGTATTCATTAGGGAATAACAATAAGAAGAAAAATCTGTACATGTTTGGTAAGGATACAGATGTTTTTTACCAAAATATTTTTAAACCACAGTTGGTTCAATCCACAGATTTGGAAACTATGAACACAAGTGCCCACTGTATACAAAAGACTTTGTGGAGTATGATGTATTTGTATTTCATGGAATATGATGGGTTTTTTTGTGTGTGTTTTTTAATTGGTTTAAAGTTGTACACTTGTTTTTATAAGAGCCTATTGTCCTAAAGCACTAGGGAGAACCCAGGTGATTTTTAATGTACTTCATTTCTAAAATTTAGTGATCTACTAGAAATCATTACTGTTACATAACACTATATATAAGTGAATTTTTTTAAAAAAGATAGGCATTTTGGGGGGTGGGTGGGTGTGCAGCACATTAATAGAAAACAAATGTCTGAATATTAAAAGAATGATTATATTACTAAGTGTTCATGGCAGGAAAAGGTGTAAGAAGACAGCTACCTTGACCTGCTTCAGGAAGCCAATCCCATGAGCATGGAAGGCACTGAAGATGAGAGCCCATGCAGGGCATGTGGAGTTTCAGGTGTAACAATCAGATTGTCAACCAGGTCAATTCTTTTGGGAAATACTTAAGAGTCTATTTCCATATTCCATCTACTCTGAAAATTTCTAATCCCAGAGGTAAATTGATTCTGCTCTTCCATAGCCACAGAAATTTCCCTAGTGGGTTATACGTGTGTTTGTGTGGAGTACAAAGGGCCACGAGATAGAAAAGGGAAAGAATAGGGACCAAATGGGCTGGCATTCTGGCTCAGAGGCAGAGCACTTGCCTAGCATGCCGGAGTCCCTGCTCTATCCCTAACACCACAAGAAAGCAAAAAATAAAAACAGGGACAGTAGACATATTTGTTGTTTGAAATCAGGCTACTGATAACTCCCCAGTGGATTTGGAGAATCAACAGTGAAAAGTCCCACAAACAACACACTAAACACCAAAACAAGAAGCATCTAAGCACTTTCTGATCCCTTTCGGAAGGGATCAGACATGAGGATGTATTACCTATAAAAATCGCATGAAGAAGAAGATGGAGGTAGCTTCCCCATTCCACCTTCACACTGTGATCGATGATCAGATCCGTCAGAAGGATCACCGCTATGTTACACCTGCGGCAAACGAGAGCATGATTAGCCTTTGGCTAGACCTGAAGAAACCTAGGGAAAATGCTTTACAAATTACTCAAAGCCTTGAAGATTGTATTTCATGGAAAAATACAACTTCTCAAGAAAACAAGAGGAAAAACAAATGCAGCTGAAGGAACGTTAAGCAATAGCGTTGTTAGAACAAAACCTAAGTAAGGGCCCAGGCTCCTTGAGGTCAAGGGCCACATGCCCTTTGTCCTTCAGCCTTGAGACCTAGCACATCACTTGCCACAGAGTAGGTGTTCAATACGTGTTTGGTGCATTCATGAATTCTCAAAGAAGGCAGCAATTATTCAACTATAATTTTAACTCAGTAGAATTCAATCTAATTCAATTCAAAATAAGAGTGCCCACTACAAGAAAGTCACATTTTTGTCAGATGTAGTAACTGGGTCCCAGAAAGGTCAAGTAACTATGCCAGACACCCAGAAAAGCAGCAGCAGAATGAGATTGAATAATATTAATTTTGTAGAGAGAGAAGACTCAGATTTTTGGCTGTCTTAAAATCTGAACATGGTGGTTTAATTTGTTGCAGCATCTCAATTAAGAAGACTGCTTCCATCCATTCTGGGTCATGAGACAGCATAAAGAAGGCTCAAAGTGTTCAGCAGCAACGTGGCTCATAGGAAGTAGGAATGGCGCTCTAGTCCACCTGTGAAGAGGTAATCCAGGTGACGACGTTTCAGGCACGTAATCCACCAGTGGTGACCAGCAGCCTCCAGCTGGTGGGAAGGGCAGTGGCTCTCCTTGGTTATGCTCCATCACCTTCAGTCGCCAATTAGAATAAAGTGGCATTGAATCACCTATCAAGATAAAATCGTCTCATTTTCTACACCATCTAATTCCTGGCAATATAAGCAAACTCTAGCAAGACACCAACTATTTATAGCATCAGAGCGTGATAAAAAAATAACTTCCCACTATTTGAACATAGGTATGCTAGGAAGACCTGGGTACAAATATTATCAGATTAGGCCAACTGGAGCGAGAGGGAGAGACAGAGATAATTAAGAGATATCAATTCAGGTTCCATCCTTTATATTAAAGTAAAACAACATTAGCACTTCCTTACAATTCCCTAATTGATAGCCAAACCAGGAGACAATCTTATAGTGAAACTGCCTTCTAACATGGACTTTTTGGAAAGTTATTCAGGTCTAAATTTCCTGAGACAGGACCAACACAAACCCATCTCTTAAGAAAATCTGCTCCACCACAATGGGGCTGCAGGTTCAGTAAAAAATGATGTCAGGGAATGTGAATTCTGTGTGACGTGGGTAAGTCACTTAACCTCTCTGGACCTCAGTTCCATCGTGCATAAAATGAGGAGATTGGATCAAATCATCTCCAGGGTCCCTTCCTGGCTTGAAAGTTTGTGTTTCTGCTCTAGTGTCATAGTGAGATTTGGGCAGATTATTTATGTTGTAAGTGCAAGGGACAACCTCTTTAGTAAAATGCAAATTCACACAGGGAAAAGCAAACACCTGTTAAAAAACAAAAACAAAAAACCAGGTTGTGCCTAGTGTATTGGTTCTATAATGCTTCTTGAGAACCAATTCTGTCATCTAGAGGGAACCTGTGTTTTGTTTTTCATTTCTCCTGTTTATATGTTGCTTATTTAAAATCATTCTTCAAAATCAAGACATTTCAAGACATTAGTCAAGACGTTATGTTGGAACACCACTAGTGGCAGTTAAATAGTCTTTAAAAAATCAAATTTTTGGAAAACTATATTAATATAATAAGCAATAGACCTCATCATTATAGTTCTATAAGGAACATTTGGAATGGATTACTTTTTTCTTCTTCATAAGATCCTCCAGAGCTGCTGCTGTATCGAGACTCTAGTCTGTGGTGCTGACGGTTTAGATGGCTGTTCAGTCCACTGTAGATATCCAGCTGCACGCAGCTATGGGGATGATCAGGGAGGTTAGGCACAGCTCATGGAAAAGTGGCATTTGTACTTCTGTTTACTTCTTACGTTTAAAAAAAGCATGTTATGCAAAATACCACCAAGAGTTTACCATGGTAAATGTTAGTTTCCACCTTATAATTCAAAAGTTTAAGCTTTTAGTCAATCATTCCTACTAAATATCTCCCTTAAATAGATATTTTGGTGAGACTGATTTGATAAAAAAAACAGAGTAAATAACCATTTTTAGAAAAGTCACAAATTGTAAGCGACACCAAAGTTACTTATCAGATGGCACCTTTTCATCCATTACAACATATCAAAAATCTTAGCCTGGGGCTGGGGTTGTGGCTCAGCGGTAGAGGGCTTGCCTAGCCTGTGCAAAGTGCTAGGTTCGATCCTCAGCACCTCATAAAAAATAAAATAAAATAGACGTATTGTGTCCAACTAAAAAATATATTTTAAAAAATCCTAGCCTGTCAGCATCTTTAACATAAAGACAGTCAATGTGAAATTTTTCCAATATGGAAACATATTTCTTCATTAGAAGTTTTGCTTTTTGGTCCCCTTGCAGTGTTATTGATCAAACCCAGGGCCTCATGCACACTTCATAAGCTACATTCTCAGCCCTCCTCACCAGAGTTAACACAACAAAATACACATTCCAGGAGGGTACAGTGGCACACTCCTGTAATCTCAGTGACTTGGGAGGCTGAGGCACGAGGATTACAAGTTTAAGGCCAGCCTCAGCCACTCATCGAGGTCCTAGGTAACTTAGTGAGACCCTGTCTCAAAAAATAAAAAGGGCGAGTTGTATAGCTCAGTGGCAAAGCCCCCCTGAGTTCAATCCCTAGTACAAAAAAAAAAAAAAAAAAAAAAAAAAAAGGAACAAAATAAAAAACCCCACACAATCCAATGCAGAGATTTTCATTTATTCTAATGACAATCAGTCTGTCAAACTGAAAGGCTAATGAAGACCAGAAAGGTACTCACCTCTCTTCAAGGTTCTCCTTTATGGATTTATTATCAGGGTTGCCATCTGTGGGAGCTACCATTGTATTGCTACTGGAAGTAGTTCCTACCAATAGAAAATAAAACAGTACCTGTTAATTTAAGAGAACAATAAAGGACAGAAGATTTCAGTCAAAATCCACTGAAATGAAAGCAGAGAGATTTTTAAAAAGGAATGTACTCGTAAGGATCAAGAGCGAAAGGAGGTAACAGCAACAATTTTAGGGATGCTAGAAAACAAATGCACAGGAAGTAATTAAGAATCATGAAGGCAGCGGGGTGTGGATTAAGAAGTTTCTACTATTGAATCTCCGAAAGGCTCAGGAATGAGCAGCACTGAGCATCTGGAAATTGGGGTTCAATGCAGAGCTGAACATAGGAGAATGGCTGGAAACCTACTTTAGAAGCAGCCTCCCAAATCTATCTCCCTGTCTTTTGCAGTTGGGTGGCTGTCTCTACCCACATCTGGAAGAAGTCTCTTCTGGTGAGAGTAAGGCAAAAGATTTCTGGACTAGGGTACACACTGCATGGCAGGAGGAGGAAGCACCTTACTGATAACAGGGAATGAGAAGAAAACCACATACTAAAATTTGAGACTTCGTCTCCTGCTCTGGATCCCTCCTCCCCTACTGGTCTTTTGGAGGCTCAAGGCCTGTGTAAATATGTGTGTATATAAATACATAAAATCTATCCACACACACACCCTCTCCTTTAGGCAGGGGAGTTTTTGCTGGGAAATCAGATTATGAATGATTTAAGAGAAAAGGCCTACATGGAGATCACTGAAACCATCACTTAAAAAAAGGACACAGTCAACTAGTCCTCTATAAATATACAGATTTTTAAAAAAAAATATTTCTTAGGTGTAGATGGACTCAACACAATGCCTTTATTTTTATGTGGTGCTGAGAATCGAACCCGGGTCCCGCCCATGCTAGGCAAACGCTCTACCGCTGATCCACAATCCCAGCCCCTTGATTTTTTTTTTTTTAAGTTTCTTTCTTTCTTTTGGTTTATTTTATTTATTTTTTACGTGGTGCTGAGGATCAAACCCAGTGCCTCACATGTATTATTAGGCAAGTGCTCTACCATTGAGCCATAATCTCAAGCTCCAGAACTTAACAATTTTTAACACATTTTTCTTATAAAAAGATATGAAACTGGCAGGTTTTAAGCAAAGCTTTTATGAAGACAAGATAAACAGTGATGTAAGAAGTTCTGCTGGATGAAGAAATTTTATAACTTTATCAGGCTCAGAAAAAGTACCACCATGAAATTTGAATAGGATACTGCTAAAAAAAAAGAAAGAACTCCTAACTAAAAAAAAAAAAAAACACTCTTTGGAATTAAAATTGTATTAGCAGATATGAAAAATTCAACAGAAGTACTATTAGAAATCAATTAGACTGTAGGAAAAACAGGCTAAGAAATAAAAATAAATGATGAATAATAAATTGTGAAGATATAATTTTTAATATTTCTAATTACACACTGTTATTGACATGGTGAAAGCATTCAATATAAACTCCCAAGGAGTTTCATAGAAATTTCATTTATAATAGCCTAAATATTGTATTGATTTTCACTGGAAGTTATTCCCTCAGGAATGTAATTTCTTCACTCAAAATAATGTAATATGATAAGTATTTAAGGTGGCAAGTATGTTAATCAGTTTGATCTAATTATTCCACTTTGCATTCATAAATCTAACATTATTTTCTACTCCCTATATATAATTTGTCAATTTACAATAAAAATTAAATACACACACATACTTACTTGAATAAAATAATCATAATGTGCAATTTCACAAATAATTTGAATAAGCATTTTCTAAATTTAGCATACTGATTATATAGGCATTATAAATTTATATTCCAGTTCCCAATAAGTCTGTAAAGTTTCCCTCTATAATAGTAACACTCCTTATGTTACCAAATTTCTTTATTCATATGAGGATTTACTAAATCTCAGCACATTATGATACATAATTCACATTTGCTTTCTCAATAATGTTGTTTAAAGACTCAGATGTTTGCTAAAACTAACAATTAGGTAAAGCAACTCTTCTGACACAAAGCAATCAGTTTCAGGTGCAGTCTCACCTGAGGTGACGGAAGGGATTTTGTAGCTGGAAGTGATGCGGTAGTAGGGGGGGTTATCCATGTGGGTGACAGCTGAGCTGACAGGGTCTGTCAGCTGAAGTTCGCTCACCAGCTCCTCTAGCAACTGCATCGTTTTGTCCCTACCTAAATAAACGATAACTTTCTTCACCTGTCACAAAAGAAATGGTTCAGAAAAGAAAACACAAAATATTTATCTCATAAATTTGTCTTTCGATAAACTTTATCAGAATTAAACTTTAAGTGAAAGATAAATAAGCACAATCAAAATGTGCCTAGACACTGATTGGTAATGAGACACAATACCTTTATTATTATTATTTTTTTATTTATTATTCATTCATTCATTCATTCTGAGGATTGAACCCAGGGCCTTACACATGCTAGGTGAGCAGCACTTTACCACGGAGCCCAACCCCAGTCCTGTTTCTTCTTTTTAAAATAAAAATTAAAAAGAAAAAATGCTCTTCTATAGGTTTCTTTTTTAAGGGAAAAAGGTTTTGGTTAAAAGTTTTTGTGAAGACTTTCCCCTGATCTTTAGCCTCCAAACCTAGGATTTCCCTTTCGTTCTGTTTTTTCTGCCTTCCCTGTTCTCTACGTGGAACCTAGCAGTAAAGAACAGTCTTTAAGAGCAAGAGCAAGGAACAATGACAAGAACCCAGGCTAAGCTAACTCAAATGGATCCAGTGGATCCACTGGAAAGTTCTCTCATCTGCAAAATGGGGATAGTAATAGCACCTACTTCATAAAGCTATTGGGAGGATTAAATGAGATAAGTAAGATTTGTAAAGCACTTTTTAAATGGCGAGTACATGATATGAGTTTAGTTAAATGGACAAAAAAACTTTTCCGTACTATGTATTATATATTTTAATAATATGTATCACCAAAATAACTTACACAATCAAGCTATCTCTTTTTCTTCTTCCTATTTTAATCCTTACTATTCAAAATGTGGTCATAGGTATCATCAGCTGGAACTGGCTAGAAATGAAGAATCTCAGGCCCTACCCTCCTTCCACAACCAAGATCCACAGATGATTTAAATACACCCAGATGTGTGCAAGCCATATTTTAGACGACCCCGGTCAAATCTTAAAACATGCTTTATTATATCAGAACAAAAATCTGTTTTTTTTGGTTGTTGTTTGTTTTGTTTTGGTACTGAAGAGTAAATCCAGGGATGCTTTACCCTGAGCCACATCTCCGGTTCTTTTTATTTTGAGACAGGGTCTCACTAAGCTGCTGAGGGCCTAAATTAATGAGGCTGTCCTCTAACTTGTGATTCTCCTGTCTCAGGCTCCATAGTTGCTGGGATTATAGGCACGAGCCTCTGTGCCTGGCCACACTGAAAATTTTATAATGGTTACCCAGTGGTAACGAACCTCACAGAGCTCTTTACCCATCCAATGGACTGCTAATTCTCTCTGTTCTTGGGTTCAGTCTCCTCTGACCACGCTGTGTGCATTCCTGCTCCTGTGCCTTGGCTCTCCTGTCTGAAGACCTGTGGCATTCCTGCCCTGATCCTATCAAGTCCTCAAGTCCTCTCCCAACCGCTCCCCACTTTTCTGTGTGAAGCTTCCCAAAATCTATTTGAAAGCGTTGTTTTCAAAGCATGTAACAGGCTTAATATTCTTTGAGAAGCATCGAGAGACAGGTAGGTGTCTGGTCCTAAACCACATGACTCCACAGTACCTCTCTGACACATCTCCTACAGTTCTCCCTCATGTTCCTCACCCTCTGCCACACTGACCCCTGGCTGCCTGCTCCCTTGCCAGGCTTCCCCACCATGGATGCGAGATGGAATTCCAGCCCATTAAGTGTCACAGCTATATGCCTCTGTGGCCTTGAGGAAATGACTGTTTTCTCTGCCTTTTTAAATTCATTTGTAAAACCGAAAAGCCATCAATTTATTCTGAGAAGTGAATGAAATAATGTAGACGAAGTGCATTTACCATGTCTGGCATAACAAGTGCTGAAGAAATAGTAATTAAGAAACTATTGCTATTAACACTAAAAATGACTCCTTTTAAATTCCTGTCAAATGGCTATTCCCTAAATTTCATCTCATGCTTTTTTTCTAGTTCCCACTCCAACTCACTCATTCATCCATCTGGTTATTGAGGACCTGCTATGTGCCAGGAACCATTGAGGCACTGTGAATACAGCAAGGATCCAAACACAGACCTATGCTCTTCATCTACTTGGCTGAGACAAATGGGTAAAACATCGTTTGTGTGGTGATGGCTAAGTACTGGCAAGATCAATGAAGCAGGGTAAGGAAAAAGAAGACTGTGCACATCAGGTCTCGGGAGTACTGGTGCCCTAGGGAAGACCCAGAGGAGGTGTAGGGAAGAGAAGGAAAGAGAGTGCCACAGCCCCAACGTGGGACTGTCCAGTGTGGGCATGGCAATGAGGGGTGAGCATGAGGGAGAACTATAGATTTGGTCACAGAGGGGTCACATCTTGGGAACAATGCTTTCAAGTACACTCAGAAAATGCTGGCTGAAGCCAGGCCACTAACTGGTTTGTTTGAAGAGGGATCTGGAAGAACCTTTGGAGCAGCCTTCTGCAGATCACACTTTTAGGAGATGCCACTTCATGGCTACTGTGAACATAGAACAGGTAAGTATTCAAGCATCCAAGTTCCATTTTACCCTCGAGCTTGAGAGTTTTATAGGGCCCTTGGACAGATTTAGTTTTGCTTTCCCCACAGAGGTAAAGATTTGATATCCTCCATGTTATCTACTCTTCCTTTTCTCTCTATTCTCGGGCTTCCAGCAGCCTATAGCACTAAGCTCCAGTTCCCCACCTGCTCCAATCGCCCAATGCCAGCTGCAATACCATCCTCCTCAATCTGGTGGTCTCTGCTGCAATATCAATTTCTTCGAGTATCATCTCTTATCCAGATTGCTATGTTTCCTTATTATTCACTCTCAGTACTTTCCCTTATAGCCCTTATCACAACCATACTGGAACTTACTGATTTATTTAATAAATAAACTAGGTGTAGCTTCAAAGAATAAAATCTGTCTCACCAATCAGGTTGGAATGCCCAGTACCTAGAAGAGTGTTTGCTTATAATTATACTAGATAATATTGTTGAATGAATCAATAAATAAGGCCATCTACAAGTGCCTGACTGTCCTCACTCCAGTGGCTCTTGCTTGCTTCTGTAGGGTGACTGCTGTCCATACTTTGGCATAAACACATCTGAGGTATATACACATCTGAGGCGTGTGTGTATAAAGTTAAAAGAACTTGAATACTTACGTAAGGCAAGAGGCTTGGTTCACTATTCACCCCACAAATGCTGATCAAAAAGTGCAAAATTATTTTTAGGTTTTTCGGCCAGCCATCTGCAAGTGTGGTCCACACGTTCTCCACTTCCGACCAGGCCAGCTCATCGCCATACTAGGGTGCAGCACACACAGGAGAGACTTCAGTAACAAACTTGTTACACCATGAAACATGAGCAAATAGCATTTTTACAGACAGCTCTAATCTTTTTCACACTGTAGAGAATGATTATTTTTCATGTCTAACCTCATTATTACTAATAAATATAGAAGTTAAAAAAGATGTTTAATGAGAAGTTTTTTTTTAAAGAGGAGGATTCACAATGCACTCTGTGTGGTTATCAGATGGCCTAGTCTCTGCATCTGTCTGTAACCATGCTTCCTCTTCCCAGTGGTCACCTGTGCAGCAACTGCAAATACAAAACCCATCTTACCTTTGCTGTCATGTACATCAGATTGTTCAAAACCATCGCAGTGGCTTGTGGGGATCCCCAGCCTTCTCCCCGTAACCAGCGCCTGCTGGTCACCATAATTTCTCGGTCTTTTAATGAATCATCGTCATCTTCATCATGTCGCCTTGCTGTGGGCAGGGGTTTTAAATCCACTAACTCGATGTTGTTCACCCACGGTAAGAGATAGTGCAACATCACCTGCCGCCCAGCAGGGTGAGCTGTCTGAATCCTCTGGCTTATCTCTAATTAAAAGCAAACCAAAAGCGAGAACTGATGTAATTTCAGTTTCCTTTAACCTATAATTAATTTTAACATCCACTTAAAAACTAGGAAGCCAGATTTTTTTTTTTTTTTTTAGTACCAGGGATTGAACCCAGGGGCGCTTGGCCACTGAGCCACATCCCCAGCCCTATTTTGTGTTTTAGTTAGAGACAGGATCTCACTGAGTTGCTTAGCACCTCGCCATTGCTGAGGCTGGCTTTAAACTGGCATTTCTCCTGTCTCAGCCTCCCAAGCTGCTGAGATTACAGGCGTGTACCACCATGCTGGGCTTAGGAAGCCAGATTTTATTATATGAGTAATTCTCCTTTGAATAAATTTCATTTCAATGATGTCATAAAACTAACAGCTGACACAAACCAGATACTTGCTTTATATATAAAATACTTTTGGCAGTTAAAATAAATGTCTGTACACTGTTGGTGGGTCTGTAAAATAGTGCATACTTTATGGAAAGCAGCATAGAGAATCCTACTTCTGAGTACATATGCAAAAGAACTGAAAGCAGAGACTCAAACTGATATTTGCAGAATATATTCACAGAAGTCTACTCACAACAGACAAGAGGGGAAGCAAACCAAGAGCCAATAGGTGAATGAATGGATAAGCAATATGATATACACAAAGTGGAATACTATACAACCTAAAAGAAGAAAATCCTGTCACATGCTATAATGTGGCTGAACCTGAAAACATTATGGTAAGTGAAACAAGCTACAAACTTAAAAATATTGTTTAATTCTACTGATATATCTAAAATAGTTAAATTCATAAAAATGCTAAGTAGAATGGTGACTACTAGGGGTTGAGAAGAGAGGGAAAGGAGGGACTGCTGTGTAGTGGCTCTAGAGAGTTCTGTTTCTGCAAGAGGAAAGAGTTCTACAGATGTGCTTCACAAAATGTGCATGGTCTTAACACTACTGAGCTGTACACTTAACATGATTAAGATGACATTTAAAAAAACAAATGGATAAATGTAATGGCCAGATAAAAAGTCTACATACATGGATTACTTTAAAAGGACTCATTAAGAACCTCACTTACTGGTTCTACTTAGGTGCATTACTTTTATATTCCTTTCTTCTAACACAACAAAGCTGTGATGGGGGCAGAGACTCATTAACTTGGCAGAGTCAGACTATTATCTAGTGGCAGAGGAGTCAAACACAGGTCGATTCCAAAGCCCATGAGCCCTGATTCGCTATTTAGTTTCTGCAGATGACTAAATAAAAATCTTTCTCCTCTGCCCCTTCTATTTATTTACTCATCAGGAAGAGTGAATATGGAAGAGGAGTAGGTATGAACTTGACTCTGGATAGCATGACCCAGTTCCACTGCACCTACCCCTGGACCTAGGGCCAATGAACCTCTTATCCTCAATTTCTTATTCTGTAAAAAGAGGGTAACACAATAGTTGCCTCATGGGGCAACTGTGCAAATCTAAGGTAATGTCAATGAATGGCTGATCTTCCCCTCCCTCCCCCCAACCCCTTTCTCTTTAAGATATGGTCTCACTATATTGCCAAGGTGACTTGGCAACTCCTGGGCTGGTTCTTCCTCTTGTCTGAGCCTCCCAAGTAGGTGAGACTATAGGCATGTACCACCATACCTGGCTTTAGTCTTGGCATATGGTTATACTGCAGTCTATCATTTATAAAAATACCTTCGATTAGTACAGAATCTTATTCATTACCTGTAGTATGAAAAGTCATTTCTGGAGCTCAGAAAGTAGTTGAATGAAAAAATCCTGACCAAGGACACTCACTGTGGGAGCTAGGGCCATGGCAGTGGCCAGACCTCCTTCGGGGAGTTGGGATGAGGTGAGGAGGCAGCCCAGCTTGGAGCCCTGGGAACACTAATGTTTATATGGGTAGAAGGAAAGAGTCCGCCAAAAGTGACAGAAGAAATAGTCCATGGTAGAAGAGAAAACAGGAAATACTAAGTTTCTAGAAATCAAGAGAGCCCACAATTGAAAGAAATACAGGAGAGCTCACTGACGTCAGTGGCTGCAGAAGACCAGAAGTTAGGTCTAAGACACTGCAGTTAGAAGGTGTCTGGTGGATTTACAGAGAGGAAGCTGACACTAATGGAGTCTGAAGGCCATCTGAGAAGTCCCAGGCAGCCGTGCAAGGGCTGAGAACATGGGAATGTCAGATATCAATGGCCAGGCACAGGGTGTGGGAGGGGAGAGGAGTGGCGTGAAGGAGGAGAGAGGATGCAAAGAGCCAGGAGCTGATGATTTTTAAAGTGCACTTCACTGGTCCTGGGGACAGAGAGGAGGAGGGCCCTCACACTTTAAAGTGGGTACAGTTGATATCTGTATCTCTTGAGAAAAATCTCTCTAAACAAAGGAGTTAAAATTAGCAGATGCCAAGGACAAGAGCATCTGAAGGCAGAACCCAGGGAGACAAGCTGTGACATGCAGACTGAGCTGGGGTGTGGTTACACCTGGGCCAGGACATGCTCCCCACCATGGGCTTTCAGGGACTCAACTAGATGACTGTTCTCTGCGCAGGATCTCTGTCAGAGGACCAGCAACAGCAGAAATGGTGTTGAGGAGGCCATTCCTTGATGGCTAGTCATGTCCACGTTTAAGTGCTGGCAGGGATTTGGGAGTTGTGAGAAAGGAAGGGGCATGATCCCACTGCCATCTACCAGTGCAAACCAACAGGTGGGCTGCTTTTCAGAACCCAATGTGAGGGCCATTCCCCTCAGGTCAACTATGAATGGGGAACAAACTCCACCCACTGATGAGATGAATGCTGTGGGAGGATGGCAATGTGTGCATCCATTTGGTGTCAAATGTAATCTATTTAAAAATTTTGAATAGCTTTTAAGAAATGACGGCAGAAAAATAACTAACCAGTTCACTGATCATACCTGAGAATATGGCAAGAGTGAGCTCAGGATATGCCCTTGCTAATTCCTCGGACAACTGATAATATGAAACAGAATACAGATGTGGCAGGGGAGACAGCTGGCTGAGTACTCCATCTGTTCTCTGAACCTCCAATTTGTGAGCATAGCGAAACATCTTGGGTTCCAGAATCTACAAGAATACAAATTCATCAGCTGAAGTCAATATTTTATGGGTCCTCTAAAGTTCGATTATATTTAAAAGAACAACTCCCAAGAAATATTTCAGTTTAAAAATTACATGGTTATATATATATGATAAAGTATGTTCATTTCTAATGTCAGGATGTGTGCAAACAGGCAAAAGCTGTTTAAAGGGATTTACCTTCCTTGTTTAATTGTAATGATGTGGGTTAGTAGTCTAGTTAGAAAATAACTTCAGCAACTTAGTGGACAATTACTTGAAAAATATTTACCACTTTTCCAGTCCAAAATATAGTTGTACAAAATAAGTGTAAATGGAAAAACACGCTTTAAACAGATCTTGGTTAATCACAGATTAAATATGACATATAGAACTCCTTTTGTCATTATACTATGTGAAGAGCTATACTGTTAACTTTCCTCTTAATTAATTAAGGCATTAATTATAATTCCTAAGATGGTCCTACCAGCATCAGTACTACATGAAAGCATCAGGAGGGAAAAGAAAACCAGGATTTACTCAATCCTATTTTCAGCCCGTGGTTAAGATCAAAGAACTTTGCCCTACTATCAATTAGTTAAATACCCTATAATAATGATATATACTCAGTTTAATAAAGGAAGGTTCTATGAGGATATCACAATAGCTAATTGTTCACATTATTCTTGACTACTAAATAGAAATAGTTTCAATCAACATTTGTATCTTCAGATACACACTAATATCTTTCAATAATACAGTTCTAAATAGTTTATATTATTTGTAGATTTAAATATCTATATGATCTTTGTATCTATTTCTAATCAGAACTTGCTATCACGCTTCACTATTAAAAATAAAGCTAAATATTGGTATTAGTATGCTTTAATGGCAAGAATAAATTATTAGGCTTCACTAAATCCTGAGTGAAAAAAAATTTAATTAACAACTGTTTACAAACCTGTAACAGTTGCATAGCAACTTCATAGATACTTCTAGAAGAATCAGCTGCTTTAAACAGTATCAGATTTAGGAGCATCACTGTGTCACACTGATAATCCCTAGAGATAAATTTCACATGTTAGGTAAATAACAAGGTTTGAAGTCTTTTGCTGCAGTGGATAAAGAGAATGTACAAAAGGCAAAGTTGTATGATCTTCTAAGTTGGGGGGTGGAGGATTGTAAGGGAATAGGTACAACAGATTCATGGTGACCATTATCCTTATCGGTTAAGTTTAAAAAAAGAAATTCCTCCGGAGTTTAAAAAAAAGAAATTCAAAGGGAAACCTTTTCTTAAACAACAAACAAACAAACAAAAAAACTAACTTAGCATGAGACAGTGTCTATAGTACCTGTTCTGGAAGACATTCGCGATGGCTTTAAAGCAGCCAGCTGCCACCCTCTTGGAACCTGTGTAGCAGCGATCCACAGCCCAGTACATCAGGTTGCTCTGATCAGGGTTCAGCTCCAGCAACAACGTGACTGCTTCACAGCCCAACTGATGAACCTGAAATAAGGTCACAAAATTGCCAGGGAGGGGGAAAGTTATTTATATTTAATTTCCTATATTTTCTACCTTTTGAAAAATATTTTTTGGTACTAAGGATTGAACCCAGGAACATTTTACCACCAAGCTACATCCACAGCCTCCCTAGCCTTTTTTAATTTTTAATTTTGAGACAGGGTCTTGCAAAGTTGCTTAGGACCTTGCTAAGTGGCAAGGATGGCCCTCAAACTGTGATCCTCTTGCCTTAGCGTCTCCAAGTCACTGGGATTACAAGGCATGTGCCACTATGTCTGGCCATATTTCTCTACATTTTTAGTAAATCAGAATAGTGCATACATTTATTACATTTAATCACAAAACTCTGTCTTGTTTTGTTCAATTCCCTCTCATCCTTTACTCAGCCAAAATGATGACAATATGAATAAATTACACTTGGCCTGGGGTTCTCTTACACAAGATTCTTAGTGTAAGTCACTCTTTTGAGAGCCCCAAAGGCAGTTGATGAACATGAATGATGATAAGTGCTTTCAGAAAAATGAGTTGTTAACCTCCAATTATTTTTATCAAGCTATATTCTTATTTTTGTGATAACTCGATAGAAAAAAAATTATTCTGAGGGGAAAAAACACAAGTCCTATTTTAAATTCTGCAGTCTCTCTGGCAACACAGCAGTGATCACCCATTTATATTGGAGTAGATCTCACAATAAATAAATAAAGCTATCACACAATATACTGTCCAGTTATGTTGCTAATTTTACTTTGAAATATAAAATATTTTAAGCTTTATTTCAAAAGTGGTAACACCTTAATACAAATAAAAGCCTTTATATGGTTGTAAGATATAGCTTATAAACCATTCAGGTTGAAGGGAAACAATTACTAGGTCATCGTTAATGACTCAGTCTGTGTATTTATAAAGGAATATGTGTTTTTGTAAAGGAAAAGCACCTGTAGATATTTCATCAATATGAGATATTCTGTTTTGCAGAAACAAAATGCTGCTGAGGTTCTCTTTAAACATTTTTTATTTTTGTGCTCAAATATATTTTCTGTTGATATACAGAATGCTCTGTACAAAGCTGTATGATTGTACTATTGAGCTAGATCTATTTTTAAAAAATCTGGAACCTAGTCAAGTATACTTGACCATGTTAAAAATAGTATCTTTGTTATTAAAATTTTGATTGCAGAAGAAAATTGTCTAGTCTGTTTGTATAAAATATGAGACTAAGGAAGGCAAGAAAATGATTAATTGAAGATTGGGCAAAAAAAGGAAATTAAACATAGCAAATAACCTCTTTTTTCCATGGAGCTCAATGCATTCTAGATCAGTACTTTATAGACTCAGAACCCTATGAGAGATATATACACACTGCTATATTAATCCTAGAATATGAAAGTGAAATTAAAGTTACTCCATAGAGTGATAAATACAAATTGGAATTTCCTTAGATTACAATAATCTATTTAATTTTACATAATATAATTTTTACCTATAGTTCCATCCTATCTTTATTAAAAGATGACTAATTTTCAGAGGGCCATATTTTAATTCCGAAAGACAATTCATTATGAAATTTTAAGGGAATTATCCTAATTACCTTTTTGTCCAGAGAGTCCAAAATGTTATCCAGCCATTTGTACAAATAGCCATCTGATGAAAGTCCTACATTATCTGCAACAGGGCCACAACATAGTACAGCAGACATAGCCTTCAAACAATAATATCAGAATTACATTTAAAGATTTTAAGAGGGTCAATGTTGGTTGCTTAATGAGAAGAGGCAAGATACTTTTACTCATGTTTATCTAGCCACAAGATCTTTTTTTGTTGTTGCAAAGAAAAGCATAATAGTATTTTTTTAAACTAAGAAATTAATTATGAGTAATATCATCCTACCAAATTAGACTGGAAGAGAAGATTAAAAGACTTAAGTACTTGGAAATAGTATTCAGTTCTTTAAGTAAATGTTAATTTAAGTTTTGATAGATTCTGAAACTTTTTTGCATTGTATTTTATGTACTTAAATAAAGGTATGGTTTAAGTATTTCCATATGGCAGACAAACATGTATTGCAATATTCTCAGGCACTCTGAAGAAATCCTTACCCCATTTATAAAACCAGATAGAGACACATGAAAATATTTAACTCTGTTCTTAAGAAAAAAGGAATTCAGGTTCTAAGTAAATACCTTTAATGCACAGTATTGATGTCTATTAATTTGCATATTCCTATCACTGTATCTGTCCAAGGGTGTAAACATGATGCTAAAAGGACCTGCCCAGTGACTGAACAGCATAAACAGACTGTGACGAAGGCTCTGCTGAGGAAAAATACTTCTTCTCTGGTGCACTGTAAATAAAAACATAGAAGGAAAAATTTATTTCCATATCTTTTTACTTTAACATACATGGCAAGTCACTATTGAGTATGAGAGGCTGTAAAACAAAAAGCAAGTTTTCATTTAAACTTGCCCTAAACCTTCACAGTAACAGAAGTCAGTTATACAAATCCAAGTCACAGAAACTGTCACAGCAGGCAGAATGGCACAGGGAGACTGGCATGGAACAGGGAGTCAGGACCTGCTCCTCCCCAGGCTAAGATGTTAACACAAATACACCCCAGGATCCTGGTTAACTGGGAGGGCTTTGGATTAAAACAGTTATTTTAAACTTTCTATTTTTTTTTTCAAGCAGAAAAGTTGACTTTGAAAAGGAACCTTACACGGAATCTTAACATACAAAACAGATAACAGAGGAGTTAATCTGGGTGAAGTAAGGTGTGAGGCTCAGCATCCAAATCCATTCTGCTGCCTCCTGCTGATGGCATCCAAAGAGCCAAGGGCATCATTTGAAAGTGAATGCATTAGATGATCTTTTGCACTTTGATGTTCTATCCCATGAGTTCTCTGCATCAATCTTCGTTGAAGAACTTCAACAGTATCTCCATAAACTAAGGGGGAGATTGTGGAAAAGTGCACAGTAATAAGCTAAATCAGACCTTTATATCAGTGAGCTTTGGGATGGAAAATTTGAAGAAAAATGCTCTTTTCCACTCAACAGCATTATTTTCCTTCCGAAGATCAAAATAGGGCTCCTTCACTTGAAATTAACATACCCAACTGTGTGCTTAAGTGACCCTGTTATAAAATATAGCCCATGCTCTTTAAAAGCCAGCTGCTGGCATATACCATTAAAATAACAAAATAACCTTAATTTTTTGAGAGATAAGAGGTCTATTTATGCTGTAATACAGAAGAATTATAGTCACATTTTTGTGTCTTACATTTGCAAAGAATTTATGACTTTTAAAAATGCAATTGTGATCAGATAGAGCACTAATCTCCATGATATATATTGAACTCAAAAAATTTAATACCCCCAAAACTCAAATAACCCAATCAATAAATGGGCTGAGGAACTGAACAGACACTTCTCAGAAGAATCAACAAATATATGAAAAAAATGTTCAACATCTCTAGCAATTAGAGAAATGCAAATTAAAACTACTCTTAAGATTTCATCTCACTCTAGACAGAATGGCAGTTATCAAGAACACAAGCAACAATAAGTGTTGGTGAGATGTGGGGGAAAAGGCACACTCTTACATTCCTGGTGGGACTGAAAATTGGTGCAACCAATTGGAAAGCAGTATGGAGATTCCTTAGAAAACCTGGAATGGAACCACCATTTGACCCAGCTATCCCACTTCTTGGTCTACACCCAAAGGACTTAAAACAGAATACTACAGTGATGCAGCCACATTAATGTTTACAGCAGCACAATTCACATTAGCTAAACTGTGGAACCAACCTAGATGCCCGTCAATAGATAAATGGATAATGAAACTGTGGTATATATACACAATAGACTATTACTCAGCATTAAAAGAAAATAAAATCATGGCATTTGCAGGTAAATGGATGGAGCTGGAGAATATCACACTAAGTGAAGTAAGCCAATCCCCCCAAAAAATAAAGGCCAAATGTTCTTTCTGATAAGTGGATGCTGATCTACAATGGCAGTGGGTGATAGGCGGCAGGGGGCATCGAAGGAATGGAAGAACTTTGGATAGGGCAAAGGGAATGGAGGGGAGAAGGAATGGAGCATGGGGGTAGGAAAGTTGGTGGAATGAGACAGACATCATTACCCTAGGTACAGGTATGAAGACACAAATGGTGTGACACTACTTGGTATACAATCAGAGAAATGAATTGTGTACTATGAATCAAAATGCATTCTGCTGTCATGTATAACCAATTAGAAAAATTAAATAATAAATTTTTAAAAAAATGCAATTGTGTAAATCAAACTCCAAAGCACATCTTGGCGCTTGCTCCATAACAGACAGTATTGCTGTGTCCTTGTCATATTCACATTAATAATTCTCTTCTCCCATTATTCAAAACAATCTTGTTAATATTATTTAAAATTATCATTTGAAGCATTATACTCCTTTGTTCACTGCATCTAGAACAAATTTGTCCATACAGCTTATTCTAATTGATTTCTTCAGAATTTCGTTTCTGTGTCTTGACCATAATAATCTATGCTGGGTTGCTTCTTTGATTTCTGATCAACTGGTACTAATTTAAAAATAAAATGATTTCTTGCCATCCATGTTATGCTGTCATTTTTCCAGTACTTTTACAAGTTGCTTTTCAACTTGATTATAAAACCTCAAGGGAAGAGAATGAATTATGGTCTCCTAATACTCAGTAATGCTTTAAGAAACTAAAAGCAATACCTGGAACATTCTGAATGATATTCGCCACTAAGGCACTAAAATGGCATCGTATATCCTTCAGTGTGTCAGAGTCTTTTTCATTTTCTGCTTCCAGGAGTTGTCTGGTTAAATCTACATACTCCAATAAAGTGTTGTTGAGGAAATGTGTTTCATTATCAAGGCCACCACTTGCACTGAAAATATTGAAGAAAATAAATGATAATCAAAACGTGACTCCATTACATAACTCAAAATGAATTCCTAGCAATCAAAATTAGAATAATACATATTAAACTTTTCATGGTCATGGCAGTATAAAATTTAATGAATATGATTTTGATTTACTTAATATACATAAAATAGATGGTAGTTTATAATCAAAGAACTGCTATTTCAATTTGTATTATTCAATTCCATATCTAACTTTAATTCACTATTATAAGTGCTAAATGCTATCTGTATTTATTAACATATAGAGCTTTTTGATAAGGAGATAAGGAAGCTAATGGGAGGGAGAGGATAAGTGTAGAAAAATAGAAAGAGGAAAGACTAGTTTTATGTATATGTATAATATCCATGCATATTCATATTATACCTCTGACATAGTCAAATATCCACTAGGTACTTACTCCCCACAACCTTCTGGGATAGATTATTAAAGAGAATGCAAAATCTAAAGAGAATTCAAATAAGAGTGGAATAGAGTACTGAGTTTCACATCTTTTTAGATCTATGGAGTTGCCTCAAGAATCTCTGCAATGAGATTCTCTTTGAGTCAAGAGATCCAAGTCCGGAAACTGTGGACTGGTTGGAGGACTAGTGGTTAAAGTCAAAAGTCTTAAACTGCCTTGTTCTATCAGTTATTGCACATGTATATCATATCTACTCCAGAGTGTTTTAGTAAGAATATAAATGGGTCACTAATAAAATGACCTAGTAAATGATAAGTACTATATAAAGTAATAGCTCTTACATTAATGTTTATTAAGGTCAGCTTTCCTTGAAAAGTATTTCTAATACAAATTACTCATTCATTCATTCAGTTATTTATGATGGTACTAGGTACTGAACCCAGGGGCACTTTACCACTGAACTTCCTCCCCAGACTTTATTTTTTATTTTAAGATAATGTCTCCCTAACTTGCTGAGGAGACCTTGAATTTGCAATGCCCCAGCCTCAGCCTTCTGAGTCACTAGGATTACATAGTCTAATGTATCTGTGCCGAGCTTATTTATTATTTTAAAAGCAAAAACTATTATTATTATTATTATTTCATTTTTGCTAGTTGTGAGTAGTACCAACATCCTGAACCCATGAAAACAAGAATAAGGAGTTGCAATGTTACTGCAGTATTTTAAAAATATCAGTCCACAATAATAAACAATCATTATATGAATTCATGACCAAATATTTTTTCTTCTATAAAATGAGTGTTCTTTAAATTCTGGGACATGACCTATTAGTGAATGGGGAAGCAATTTAGTAGACTGCAACCTGCACCAAAACAAAGCATGCATTCATTTAAGTAACATTCACTGCTATTGTATGCACCAGGCAAGTGGGATCCGCTGGGTGAACTAAGATTCCAAGATTCTGACACTCAGAATTCAACTTTTTCCTTAACCAATAAATAAAATCTACAACATTGATAACCCTCTATTAATTTCTCTTTCTTAAAAAAATAACCAGAATACACAATAGTGTGTAAAAATTAAGTGTTCAAAAGAGTGAGAATAGCTTTTGTAGTTTCAAAATACCAAAATTCTGCAGTTCTTCAAAAGAGAATCATTATTTGCTATCATATTAAAAAAAAAAAAACCTTCAATGTAAAGCTTCTTAATTTACTAATGTTACCTTAAAAGGAACTTAAAAGGAAAAGATTCAGATACATATTAGGATATCTTTTTGCTTCAAGCTCATAAATTTCAATTTTACTTTTCCGAACTTAGCTGGGGTTTTTTCCCCCTTCTCTCATTTGCTTCTCATGTATTACGAATGAAGACTAAAGCACGGGTTTAAAATTTCTTTCATTAAAGTTCTATTCTGAAAACAATATCCAAAAGTATTTGATACTAAATATAAAACACATTACGTACAAAAAAGAAATATAATTAGGACGAATGCTAATGTAAAAATTCTACACCCAGTTACTATCTGGTTCAATTATAAATACATTTCTTCAATTTCTTTTCATATGCCTTTCTGTGGTTATGGATAGATCTGTTATTCTTCTCCTTCAATAGTCAGGAAGTACCACCGCCCTCCAAAGTGGTTATTTTTAAATACACTTCTGAGGGAATTTTCCTCAAGGGGCTGATCTAAGTGTCAAGAAACTTTCAGTTTAGCAATAACTCAAGGTTTTATGGTTTAATGTATAAATGATGGAAAACATAGTTATAAATTATTTTGTAGATTTAATTTTTCCCAGCAGAATAGTTAAAAGTTACTTGGAATGAATTTGCAAACCTTATAATATTTAGTCTTTTTAATAAGTGATTTTTTTCAAGCCCAGAAGAAATAAATCTTTAAGATGAGGTAAGAAAATAGGGAAGCCTGTCAAAATAAGGCTATTATTGTCCCTTTGCTTAGAAAACAGATTCCAACAAATAGCAAAATCATAGAAACATTATCACCAATTTTTGTCCAGAGTTCTGCTGGTAGATTTTCCAATACATTTTTTGACCACTCATGAATGCACAAGATGCCTTTTTGTAAATTAATGTGTACAGTGATGCTGATAGGTTTTGTTATTGCAAAGGTGTTTTTCTGTTTTTATATATTTCATGAGAAAGAATCATTTCAAAGTTTTGAAAATCAAAATCCAATACTGACCTGTGACTAATGACACCAGCATCTGCCAGCAGTTCAAATATTCGTACCAGCTGTACTCGTAAAATGTCTCGACGCCTGCGCCGTTTCATATTCTATTCCACAGATACAAAGATATTAATTAAAAAAACCTTCAGGGAAGGACACAGAAAACCCTGGTGTGACTCGGGAAGAATAACGCAAATGCCAGTGGCTCAACAAGATTATTCTGCTTGTGCGGAATTATTACTCTGCTAGACACTGCATCAAAGAGACATGTGACGATGTGGAAAACAAAATTCTAACTATTTTTAGGTGATTTGTTGATTTAACCATTATATAAGAATTCCAGGGATTAGTAAACTGTTGTCACTGAATCATAAAGACACTCTAAGAAGATGACAGAAGGGCAGGAAAAATTAAAGTCCCTAAAGGGGACTCAAGTAAACCCACAGATTTTTTTTATTCTAAAGTTTTTCAATGATTAATTTTGCTACAAAAAGTAAATATGAAACAAAAGAAAAATGTCTTTGCTTATTATAAAATAAATAAATAAATTTGTATTACTAGAGCTAAGAGAACTAATGCTAGCAGTAACACTTCAATTGGATTTTGCTTCCAACAGGATAACAGAATAGCAAAATATAGATCTTTTGAATCATTTTCAAGTCTAGATCATTATCTCCCTTAAGATGTAATTTTCATAATACAAAGCAATTAAAAACATTTTAGTCTTTCACTTTTATGTCCCTGGTCCACTTCTGTGTGTTCTATAACAGGCCAATTTGCTGATGACCCATTCATTACATTTACTGTTTCCATAGGGTCTTCCTAAAGTATACAGCAATTCGTTTTGAGTGGGATATCTTCTTAACAGTCCTGCAGGAATTCTGCAAAGTTTTAATTGGACTGTTTTCATTTTGTCTCCATAGAAAGACTGAAGCTCAGACTCTCAAACCATAACTCACATTCAAGGAACACCACTGTACTTATCTAATGACTTAACATCAGGACTCTTTTCCCCTAAACTCAGAAATGTTCCAATTCCATTTCCCTCACATAAATTGTCACATATTGTAAACAAAATTATCATTCTGATACAAAAACCTTACCAGTGAAAAAGTGGGGATAATATCCATACTCTATACAGGGTGTAAGTAAAGATGGGAGTGAGGGAGGAATTACTGATGATGTTTCAAAATCTAATAATAGAATAGCTGTTGTCACCTGTTTTTTTTTTTTTTTGTCAGGGGACCTCCAACATTAACAGCAGAGATTTCCGAACATCAGATACATATAAGGTGCTTTATGAAAAAAGATTTCTGGGCCCATCTCCAGGAATTCTTATCCAAAAGGCCCAGGGGTTTAATTTTGAGCAAGCTCTCCAAGTAACTCTCAGATGCCACTGGCATATAGCAACCACTGGACTACTGGATACAGCTCGGAGTCTTTCATGAGAAAGTCCCTATCATACTATCCAGTCTAATATTCAACCATTATTCCCTTTAAAATAATCATACAGAAAAAAATGCATAAGTTCCAAATTTGTGTGTATAATTTGTGAATGCTATTTTTCTGCCTAGAATGCCTTTCCCTTGCTTGTCAACTGGGGAACATGAAATTCACTCCAATATCAGCACTACCTCTACAATGCTTTCCTTTACCTGCAGGCAGAGAGTCCAAGGCTCTCTGTAGCTCTCATAACTCCTTACCTATGACATCATTACAGTGTGTAACAAATTGTTGTAATTATGGTTTACACAGTCATGTGCCCCACTAGACATCTAATTTCTAAAAGTTGCACAGAACTTGGTGCAGATTTGGATGTTTGGGATTCCAGAACCAGGATTTTCAAACTAGGACTCATAAGCCAAATCAAGCCCATGGCTGCCTGTCACTGTAAATAAATTTTTATTGGGAGATAGCCATGCCTAATTACTTATGTAGTCCATGAATGTTTCAAATTACAAAGTAGCTGTCATGAGACCGGTAAAGCTGAAAACATTTACTACCTGCTAATTTACAGAAAAAGTTAACTCCAGTTTACACCCTGCTTCCTGCTTATACTTAAGCTACAGCAATGTCTCATTTGTATTACACAATGGGTTCCTACATATGTTCAGTTGTAGGATGAATAGTTTTGTTAGACCACGACGCAAGAAAAGACCACTGACTCCAATTAAAATCAAATTAAAGCAAGCTTATTATTTCGACCGGCCGGGCTGCCTTGCCCCTCAAAATCGTGGGAGCCAAGGACAGCCCCGAGGCTTCTTTGTGGCCCAGTTTTATAGCCCAAAAAGTTACACAAAATGGGGGGGGGGTTACAGATAACAACATTCTGAAGAGCATAACACAAGTTTACATTTTTGCTGGCCCCGGCATCAGAATTTATGGAGATCTTAGAGACTCAGAGAGGGTCGTTGTCTGGCCAGGGAGGGCCAGAATTTATGAGGCGTCACTAAAGTTTAGGAAAGGGTTGTTATATGGTCAGGGAAAACCGGACTTGGGTGAGTTCAGGGCACGGGCAGGCATTCCAATCAGCTTTACAACATCAACTAATGGCCAGGCCATACAGCCATCCTGATATTTTTACAGAAAACAGAAATGAATCCTTCATAACTTGTGACAAGCTGGCTTCTAATCTAATGAGATAATTAGGCTAGGTATATCAGTTTGTATGTGAAAAAAATAATTTAAAAATACATGAGAAAGCTGGAGTTGGGTGTGATGGCACCCAGGTGTAATCCCAGCAACTTGGGAGGCTGAGGCAGGAGAATCCTAAATTCATGACCAGGCTAAGCAACTTAGTGAGGACCTGACTCAAAAAATAAAAAGGGGTGGGAGTATAGTTCAGTGGGAGAGTACACAGAGTTCAATCTCTGGTATCACAAAAAATGAAATATAAAATGAAATCAAATAAATAAAAATATACTAGATAATATTTTACTTCTTAATTTCTAACCTGTGGTTTAATATATAGTATATAGCAGAGAAATATGTGTTTGCCAAGAAAAAAAATTTAATGGTAGAAAACTATGTAACAGAGCTTACCTCTGGCCTTCTTTCGAGTGCCTCTTTAATTATTGGATGTAACTCCTCTATTAGTTCCCTAGAAAAAAATTATATGTAGTCTATTAATAGCTAAACAGAATCTGAATACTTACAAGCAAATATGTAAATATTAATGTAATGATGCAAACAAGTGTTAACCCTAACCCCACTGCTTCAAACACACTTTTATTTTTACTATAAAATAACACATCATTTTATAGAACATTTGGAAACTACAAAAAATAGTACAGGCCATTTATTTTAGCTTACAGAGAGGTATTTACCATCAATATTTTTGTTGAATTTTTTTGCATAATTTTTGAAACACTGTTACATATAAAATAGCATTTTTTTCTTAACACTAGTATAGTTACTTTTACATGCCATAATGAATTCATAATATTCTATCATACTTCAATAAATTGTCATTTATTATTGAATCATTCAATTCTGTCTTTCTGTTATTACAAATACTGGATCATTGACCAATGTTAATATTAATTAGTGTTCATTTCTGATTATTTCTTTATGATTAATCTTATATATTAAACCAATGGGTAAAAGGGTATGAACTTCATGAAAATGATAAATTTCTCTTTGTTTACATTTTGATTATGAACTGATAATGTGCTAATTTTATAAGATTGAGAAATTTTTTAAAGTCTAAGAAGAAAACAAAAAGTATACTCAATTTCATCATTTATATAAAGAAAACTGTAGACATTCCAAGTAATTGCTTCAAAATTGCTTCTATCCATAGGAATTTGAAAAATTTTTAAATGAGATAACTTATATAAAAGTTATTTTATATAAAAGTTATTTTCAGTAGCATGATAGTATATTTATTTCCCTAAATGTCTTCTAAAACTTCATTTATGTTGAATGCTCTCCCACTATAGCTATGTTAAAATTTATTAGCCTATTTTCTTGTACATGTCATCTTCAAGAAGAAAAAAAATCAATACTATCCTATACCAATC
Source organism: Urocitellus parryii (assembly GCF_045843805.1). Taxonomy (NCBI): domain Eukaryota; kingdom Metazoa; phylum Chordata; class Mammalia; order Rodentia; family Sciuridae; genus Urocitellus; species Urocitellus parryii. The sequence goes on along the minus strand of NC_135540.1, from coordinate 107,298,332 downwards.
AAGATTCTGAAAAGAATACATTCAGGGCCCCACAGGAAACAAAAAAGCAGAACATAAAGAACATAAAGAATTTGCTTTATTAATATGAAAAATATAAAAAATGATGGATAATATGCATATAAATATTTCTTTGAAAGATTCCATTGTTTTAAACAACACAGAGAAAACTAAAGTTTTAACCCAGACTAAGATTATACATTAACAGAATTACTAGATAAGTAAAATGAGTATGAAAATATTAAAGATTTACATGGCATTTTATTACTTTTAAAGTATATTTAGGGAGGGGGTTGTTGCCCAGTGGTACAGTGCTTGTCTAACATGTGTGAGGCCCTCAGTTCAATCCCTGGTACTGAAAAAAAAAATTATACATGGATATGCTTTATTTCCATTCAATCCTGTGGGATGGGGTTGTGGTTCGGTGGCAGAGCATGTGCTTATTGTGCACAAGGCCCTGGGTTCAATCCCCAGCACCAGGAGGAAAAAAGAGGAAGAATTCTGTGAAGAAAATAGGGTTAACCTCAATTTGCTCAATAAAAATAAGGAAATAAAAGACTCAATTAACTGAGTTAAGTATTACTTGGCCAGTTAACTGGTAAAAGTCAGGGCTGCTACGCAACTATCCTAATGAGTATTCTGCTTAACTCTACCAGACCTCTAGTCTGAGTCTTATTTGACTGCAGAGAAACATAGGAAGATAATTACCTGAAAGCCCCAGGGTTGGTCCTGCCAAGACCTAGAACAAGGGATTCTGTGATTTCCATGCTCTCAGAGCGCATCATTGGAACTATGTGCTTAAACAAGGATGAAGGGGATGGGATGCCAATGATCTGAGGAAAAAATGCAGCCACAAATGATTCCAAGTCCAACTAAATAAGTTAACATTTTAAATTCAAAGTTGGGTCAAGTACATAAGATAGATGAAACTTCTACACGAATGTTGCTTCAAAATTCACCTGTGGTATATGCAACCTGAAAGCATTACATGCTTTAACCAGGGGCTTACTGCAGGTTACTTAATAGAACTTGTTTGTAGGACTCTTAATTTCTTAGAGATTCACTACCATATAATCATATAATATAATAGGCTGACGTCCACCATCAAATCCTTGATCCATGAACAGGAGTTAGTAAAATTATGTCTAAAATAGTCATCAGTGTCAAAGTCAGACATTCAGTCTTAAGTTTTCTTTAAGTACACCACATTTTGTGTCATACCATAAAAACGATATAACTGTTCTTACTGAATATTTGGTATTATTACATAATTTAGGACAATTTTAGAAAGGCATTTAATTTTTTAAATTACTCTTTTTGGGCACTGAGAAATCTGAGAACTCTAGGGACTAGAGGAAGGAAAACAGGTATGATATCTTAAAAATATGGATTTCCTTGAAGTATTTTAATTTCCAATGTAAGTAAGTAATCTATCTGTGAAAAGACATTTTACAATATTCCTTTCATAGTACCACTCAGAGTCAATGGTGGGTCTGAAAAACTTACTTTGGAATCAATGCCATAGCCACTGTCAGGGGTGGACGCCAGCGTCTCGGGAGGAGAACATCTCACAGAGCCTGCAGATGTTGAAGAGGATGCGGATGTTGCTGCACTGCAGCAAAGAATTAGATAGTTTCTCCATAGGCCAATGTAGGAGTCACTGCTTGTGGTCGTATTTACTTTCTTAGCATTGATGGGACTACTGAGGAAAAAGACAAAAAACAGGTAGATACAAATTATAACATGTTTTCAAAAGTTTTTTTTTTTTTTAACTAAAGTTAAATCTCTATCATATACCATATATCTCTATATTAGGAGAGACAGTTTGCATCAAGATTTAATACTAGTACTGAATCTCTGTGGAATAAGATAGACATGAATAAAGTGTTCGACACATGTTATGTACCAAGCTCAGTACTATTAAGAAAACAAACATAATTTGGTGACCCTGCATACATGAAAAGGGGGAAGGGGCTATAAGATACATCCTTCACAACTTTATTTTCCCTTAAGATATCAATATAGCATATCATACACACACACACACACACACACACATAAGATACATCCTTCACAACTTTATTTTCCCTTAAGATATCAATATAGCATATCATACACACACACACACACACACACACACGAATGAGAGAGGGAGAGAGAGAGATCCATATAATATGGCCACATTACTTATAGGACTTCCAATTTGTACAACTTCCCAAATGCATCATGAAAGCTGACAGCTGATACATTTTTAAATTTACACTAGGAAAACAACTTACTTTATATCCACCTGGGGGGACAACAACTGCAATCTTGTGTAGGCAAACATCCAAGCATAGCTCACAGCTGTTGAGCAGTGTTTAGGAAGGTTTTCTTGCTTTAAAAAACTGGAGAGACTTATAATCCATGGGTCTTGGCCTTGGGTCACATGTGCAAATATCCATATGTGCGATGGGCTAATCACATCAAACTGGTGGCTAATAGGGGAAGAGTTCCATTCTGCTAATGTTTGTAAATCTATTGAGCTAGGGCAATATAGCAAAGTAGTCTACGAGAGAAAAAAAAATTGGTTATTGCACATTTCAATAACTTTCAAAGTTCTGCCATGTGAATTGCTTTAAGTGGTCATTGGTGGTTGCTAGAATAGAGGATAACATGAGGTCTGAGGTTGGTTTAAGGGGATGGTGAATTCATGAAACTGCATATGCATACACAAATTTTTCTGGAAAGAGATTGTATACTTTCATTATTCTCCAATGGGTTGACAAACCAAAAAGGTTTTGAACCATTACTTAAGTAACTTAAATATGAATAGCCAACTTTTATGGGCATACTGAAGCTGCTAGCGAACTAAAAAGTGAGCCATTAACTTTCATGCTGATATGCCCTACCTATGCATGAGTGGAACAGACCAGAAAGAACATGGGCTTTTCTCCAGAGATGCATGTTCTTAAATAGTTGTTCAATGAAGAGATTAAGATTTACTTTCAGAGCATTATGTTCAGTAAGCACTACTTTATGCACTAGAAGCAAGTCACCTATTACTCTTTGTTAACATAATTCATGATTAATAATCAAAACAAAAATTTTTTGATTGATATTTTTAATCATCTCTTACTTAGGCTTCTTAAACTTCATTATTATCTCTCTTGGTTGTTGATAATGAATTATTAGCCAGGTGTTTTACAGAAAGTGCATGAACCTCCTGTCCATGTACTCCAAGACAAGAGGAAAAGAATTTAGAGACTGACAGTTATTCCTATATCAATGTTGATATGTGACTTTTTCATATGTTTTCTTTGTAATGTGTTTCTGACAAATGTGTTTCTTTCCATTCTATCAAATTACAGGGCATTGGCATAGAATACAATACAATAATATTTAATTATTACACATAAACTTATAAAGCAATCAAAAAACATTCATTGAAGAAGTAGAGTATAAGTTTTTGCATTGAATTTGTGAATTTCAACATTTTTTGTATGATTTTTAACAAGGATGTCTATGTTCAGAATATCATATGCTATAATAAGTACCAAATAGCAGTCCATAGTAACACTAAATTTAAGAGAAACTATAGCTTAGTTAGACTAGAAATAAAATAATTTTATCTTGGTAAAGTTCTAATAATTTCCATAGGGACAAGAACTAATCATAGGCTAAACAGGTACCAATTTAAAAAACATTTTGTCTTTTAAAGCACTTGACATGCTTTAAAAATACTTACTAATGCATTACATTTATTTGTTTGTTTGTTTATTTAAATATTTGGTACTGGGGATTGAACCCAGGAACACTTAACTATTAAGCCACATCCCCAGCCAATTTATTTTTATTTTTTATTATAAGGCAGGGTCTCACTAAGTTGCTTAGCACTTCACTAAGGTGTTGAGGCTGGCTTTGAACTTCCTTCCTCAGCCTCCCAATTCACTGGGATTATAGGCATCCACCAGTGCTCATGGCTTGCATGACATTTATTAAGGAAACTCATTTATTTATGTAGGCATAGGTATATAAGTGAATGTGTATGCCTTAAGTCCCAAAACGATACTGAGAAGTGTAAAATCATTACTTACCTGATCAGCCCCTGTGAGATGTATGAAGCTCTCAAGAATGGATGGGCTCAGCCTGTCCATCACATCTATGGCTAATTCATCATCACCCTGTTAAAAAAAAAAGACATCATATATCTAAAAACAATTATCAGTGTTTCAGAAAAGTAGCCAAAGCTAAGATACTGAAAAGTTCACTTCAGCACTCTTTGTTATGAAAGAAATTGAGGCCAAGTGGGTCAGTTTAGATACTCTTTCCTAAAAGACTTTCTTAGAAAGCAACATACCTACATTGTAACAACAGAAATGAGATTAAGATAACAAAAGGACGATTTTAAAGTACTTTAACTAGATAACTAATGAAATACCTACATCTTACCTTAGGTATTTCCAAAAGTGCAAACAAAGCCCGTATTTCTCTAAGGACACTGACGGCTAATCTCCTAGTGGCAGGTCGACTGCTACAGAGGATGACGAGTGCAAACCCTTCAACCACATGGAATACAGTGGAATATGGGCTCCTTTCTGGAGGAGGGGGATGAGAGGCTCCATTTGTTACACCATGCTTCAAAAACAAATACAGATTAAAAGTAAGATTAAAAAGGCATCTGTACAGACATTTCAAAAGAACAATAAATAAAAAATAAAGCAAGTCACTGAAATTAGGGTTATAGGTCTGTCTTGGCTCAAGCAATTTGAATAGTATTTCATTTATAAAACTGTAATAGTGTGCAAGAAGAAGAAAGTATCTAAATATGAATTATGTACCTAATTTCTATCACTCACTGACAACTCTATAACCTTGGAACAAACACAACTACTCTCAGTCTAATGTTCCCATGTGTAAAACTGAGAGGAATTTATATTTTTCCTACTGCAAGGTGGACCAGCAGCACAGCATCACTGGCAATCTGTTAGAAACAGAGATTCTTAAGCCACCAGTGAGTCATATGCTCATTAAAGGTTGGAAAGCTGGGTTGGCTTAGGTGGTGCCACTCTAAAATTCCAAGATTCTATGATTTACACATTACCATAAACCAACAATTTAAGCATCTTTTATTGTTAAGGAATACAGACATTAAATGTGAAGCAGGGATTGGTGCCTTTGATAAAATAGTCAGGTGATCCAAATGGAAGACTACCAAAATTTTTTATTGTGTAAGTTTAGAAAATATCAGAAACAATCTAAATGAGAGCTAGAATTAGCTCTACTTTCTATGCTCACTGAAATAGAATTGTTATCAAAGGGATAACAATAAGTGGGAAAAGGTGCGAAACACAAACATTTTATATTTAACATATCCACTACTGGGAAGTTCAGTGCAAGGAATTAAGAACACATTAAGAGTAGGTAAAAGTAATATAAATTTTTGAGAATGTAAACCTATATTGACATCATTATTGGTCATTTACCACTGATCATATACAAAGGGAGAGTATAAGAGAATTTGGTACCTGTGAGTCCTGGTTTTTGTTATGCATTTGGGCTGCTTGTTTCCACTGATTTATTAATTGTACCAACATCTTTACAGCATTATCAAGAAGCGTGGGGTGGACATCAGTCACTTCACGAACAATAAAATAAACAAATCCTGAAAGAACATCCTCCCGCCAATCTGGAAAATCAAGCATTAGTGCCTGCAGAGTATTGAAAGCCAGAGCACGCAGTTCTTCATCCATGTGAATTGTGAGCCTACCGAGAACAAAATTCCATTAGATACCTCAAAATCTATCCTAGAGTCTTATCATTTAAATTTAAAACTAAGACGTTAAAATATATATCCTCTTCACTGGTTTGTAAAAAGTGCAAAGACAGGAGCCAATGTTCACTTTTCTTGTGCGATACTCATCCCTTATGCCAACTAAGTCTACATGAATCTATTCACATCAGTTGTTATTTTCACTATAATTCAGAATGACATCTCTGATCCTAATTTAAATGCTGTAGTTTAAAACAGAATACAGATGGCATGTCAGGAATGCACTTAAACTTTCAAGCTTCAAAATACTGTGTTATTTTATAGTCAATAAATTATCATATCAAGTCACATAATATCTTAGCACTATCTCATATTTATTTAGTCCTTTAACATCATGGGAAAGGACATGACTTATCTCAGTCATTTCCTATATGTAGTTGAGGTTACCTTTATATAAGATGGCTAATTATGAAAAAGAAAATACAAAATAAAGATGGAATCAATTAATAGCAATTATTCTTGAAGGTAAGAATAAGAGTAAGTCTGGGAGTTGCATCATAAATGGTACATGCCTAGGGGAAAAAAATGGGTTGACTCAACACCCAAGGCCCCAAAGAGAGTTTAAGGCTAAATAAATTAGAGAAGAGGCTATACAAAATTACTTTTTAAAACAATCAAGATAATACAAGGCCTTGAACATAATGTCAGTTATAGGATTTTAACCAAACATTAAAAAAAGAGAATGACGAATAAGAAAATCATCAAAAAAAAAAAAAAAAAAAAAGCTGCTGTAGTGAAGCCACCAATGTCTATTACCAGATGAACAGGAGTTTCAAATTTGGGGCTGAAGAGGATTATTTGGTGACTGACAATTAAAGACAAATGTATTAGAGTTAGAAATAGCCTAAAAGAATATGACAAAAAAGTGATATTAAGTTGGTGTAATGGCGAACGCCTGTAATCCCAGCATCTCAGGTGGATGAGGGAGGAGGATTGCAAATTCAAGGCCAGCCTCAGCAACTTAGCAAGACCCTGTTTCAAAATAAAAAATAAAAAGGGCTGGGGATGTGCTTCAGTGGTTCCATCCCCAGTACCAAAACAAAATTAATATTAAATTACAACACAATGCCAAGTGCAGTGGCGCATGCTTGTAATACCAGCAGTTTAGGAGGCTGAGGCAGGAGGATCATGAGTTCAAAGCCACCCTCAGCAATTTAGTGAGAACGTGTTCCTAAATAAAAAGGGCTGGGGATGTGGCTCAGTGGTTAAGTTAAGCAACCCTGGTTTCAATTCCCAGTATTAAAGAACAAAAAAAAAATCCCTACCACACCACAACTGCAAAAGTGCAAGGGAAGCTGAGCAGTTGGAGTCATGCACAATGATAGGAGGGAAGCTGCACGGTTTAGGAGAAAGGAGGGACCAACAGTATCTACCCTGCTGAACTCAGTTCTGGTCTTCACCAAACCAACCTTCCTCTAAGAAGGAGGCTGAAAAGAACAGGTATTCCAGCCTCACAGATTTGGGCATGAGGCACGAAGCAGCAGTAGTAGTTACATCAGCACATCACAAGGAAACCGTCAGAACAAGGCTCTGTAGCCCAGTGTGTTCTATCTATGAGTGACACACCAAGGGAGACACTGTCCACAATGCTGACTTAAAGGTTATTTCAACATCCCTCAAATCCATGAATGTATCATTGATCATACACCTATCTGTGTGACTCAGGACAAAGATCCATGAGTTAACTATTCCTTGTGAAAATGAGGTAACAATGAGTCCTGGCTGATTAAAGGTAGGGAAACGAATTAACTTTATATCCTTTATTTTAAGTCAAGATTTGCGTAACATCACAATTCCAAATGATAGGGGTAGAGTACAAGAGAGAACAGACCCTAGAGTCTTCCTTTCCACTGAATCAATTAATCAGGAAACAAATGTCATTAGGGAAAGAAGCAAAGCAAATAGCAAAGCAAATTGTCATTCGATGTTCAGATGCTGGCTTCTTTCCTGGGCTCCCCAGTCACTGCCCGTTACAGGTGCAGTTTCATTCAGGTGGAGAATATGGGAAGCCCATCATGGTGGTCATCCTTCACAAAATCTCAGGTGAGTTAAGCAGAAGTGGGAGGAGTAAGAGCAGAGTAAGAATGGCAGCTGTTCACTGCTCTCCCAAGGAAGAGTGTTATAAATAATATATCTCTAATTTCTGATGTTGGCATGAATTTTGTAACTCTGTAATGTAATTCGCAGCAAAAATTAAGAGGCAGAGTGGAAAAGGAGGAATTTATGGAATGGTGTCAAGTTTCAAAGCAACCCCTTTTTCCTCTACTCACGAGAGACAAAGACCATTCTATCTCTGTCCCCAACCTTAACAGCTGACAGGGTGGTATGTGGCTGTTTGAACACCAGGTATTCCCAAGAAGAGGGTGGAGGGAACCTGAAGCAATCTATTCACCATTTATTCATTGCATATTTGATTTGAGTCTCAATGGTAAGTGCCCAGCAACCAGTACATATTTTTCAACAGAGCTGAGCATCCCTGTTCTATTACAGTCAGTATACTTGGTTTTCCATCTAGGGTAGGGGCTGGCAAACAGTGGCTCAAGGGCTAAATCCAGCCAGAAAGATGCCCATTCCCACAGTCACGCCCACTCCTTTACAGATCATTGCTGGCTGCTGTTGAACTACATGGTAGAGATATGATCTGCAAACCCTAAGATGTTTACTATTTGGTCCTTTACAGAAAAAAATTGTTGACCGCTTATCTAGGGAGACCCTACTGGTACCAACAAGGAAGTTTTTCAATAGGTCACTGGTGCAACTCAGAATTAGTTTTAGGAGCTAGTATTTAAGTTTGGTTGTCATGACATTTCCTCATTTTGTAGAGCTATATCATGATAAAAGAAAGGAAAAAAAAATAAACTTAAATGCTATAGGCTCTGTCACAGGAGAAAAATGGGGAGAAAGAAAAGACCTGATCACCACTCAGGATACTAAAGAAATGACTGTAGGAGTAAACACAGTAATTAATTCCTAACTGGGTGTCACCACACACTGATAATGCCTATATGTTAAGGAATAATTGTCATATAAATTCAAGGAACTATTACCAGATAGAAAGATAAAGAATTGAAAAATGGGATCTGTATGGAAATCCAAAAGAACTTCAGAAGTTAAAACTGAATAGGAAGAATGTGTTTAATAAATAATAAAAGACAACAGGGACTTAGAAAGTAAATCAAATAAAGGACTGAAAATGTCTTCATTACTGGTTTGCAGTGTTAAAAACAGAAGTCTATCACAAATTTAAAGGGATAGTAAAGACATAAAAATCAGCACAGCAGATAATAATAATTCCTATTTACCTTGCTAACAATTCAATGAGATCAGTTCTGCTCATACCGTCAGGAATCAACCTTGGAATTGCAGCGATGCAAGTTCTAAACAAATCAATTTTAGGTTTTCTTTCCCCCCTGAAAAACATATCACAAAGAACTTAATAAGAAGTGTATTATGTATGCTGCACAATTTTTTGAAATTGAATTTGCAATAATTGAAATCAAATTTGCAATAATTATTACAGTAGGTGGGAGCCTGTCCCCAAGCTTATTGCACTTAATATGAAAAGTACACTAAGACAAATCCAGTAGAAAATTAATCCTGTGGCAGATAAAAGAATACAGAGATAATTCCAGAAACAGACAGCCAGCAAGCAATAAAGTTTTCATTAATTACAAACAAAGCACATCAACTTTATCAAATAAATAATATGTAAACAAATTATAATACTTTAAATAAAAATCAGATTATTTAAAACAATTTAGCCTTCTATAAACATTCGTTAAATACTGATATTATGAAGAGTAGTGTTGACATAATTGAATATCTATTATTTGGGGCCTATAAAATTAACAACAAAATTTTTTTTTTCATTTAACATTCCATACTAACAAGGGTTTCAGGATAAGACATCCTTATACATCACTGTTGGCATTAATTTTTTTGTCCTTTTGTGATACACATACAAATATATATGTTTAAATTTTATATAATAAAATGTGCTTTTTGTTTTTGTATCGGGGATTGAACCCAGAGGTGCTTTACCCCTGAGCTACAGCCCCCAGCTCTTTTTATTTTGAGACAGTCTTGCTAAATTGTTGAGGCTGGCCTCACACTTAGGATCTTCCTGTCTTGGCCTTTCAAGTTGTTGAGATTATAGGTATACATCACCACATCTGGCTAAAATGTGTCAATTTTTGAAACTCCTAGACTCTCCAGAGCAGAGGCTTAATAATTTAATTATCTTATATTTTCTTTCTTGCCTTCCTTTCTACCTTTCTTTTTGTGGGGTGCTAGCAACTGAATCCATGTCCATGGGCATTCTAAGCAGGTATTCTCCCACTGAACTCAACCCCAGGTCTTCTACTATATCCTCTTATAGCTATTTGAGAGTTTCAGTTATTATTAATTTTAAATATCTAACCTCTTAATTTTTATTTCAGTCTATATTTCAATGTAAGGTTTTTAAATATTTTATCAAAATTGTTCTCCACTTGGCCTAATAAAATAATCCTTATGTAGAAAATAATTAGGAATGTTCCAAGTGTTTTGGATCAGTATTTGTTATAGGGGCAAATAATTCAATATTTCTTCTAGAGATGTTTATGTGTTTGGTCCAAAAGGCGTGAGTTTCAGTCACTGATTTAGTTAAATCACATATATTATTTAATTAATAAAGAAATAAATTTCAGCTACTCTACATTAGCTAATGGCACAAAATTTGCTATTGACTTGTTAGTCCATAGGTGCTGTATGAGTGACAGAAGCACACCATGGTCAGTGACTGACCACACCACGTCTTTCAGGGCTGTGGGAGCCCAGTCAGTGTACACCTGCCACCCAGTTCTCACACAGCCAGCCAAGGGTGCAGGGGTGTTGCCTGCTTATTTCCCAGTGATAAAGCCATGTGACTTTTATAAAAATGGAGAATCAAAGGAGAAAAATCAGCCAACAAAGATGCAAGTGCGGCAAAGAAAGGAAGAGATATGGCTGTAGTTTAATTATAATTTTATGTTGCCCTGGCATTTGTTTTTAAATACAAGTTTAATTTTCTCATTTAAGGCACAGGGCTCAGTCACCCTTGACCCACTTTCTAATTCTACATACAACCCTCATTCTCCACCATTTACTCGATGTGACAGATCCAAGGTATGTGCCACCTCCCCCTGGGACAGCTAGATACACCCTGGCTGACTGGCCCCATGGACACCAGCACCCTGTGTGGACTGTGCAGATAAGCCACCATGGCCATTTCTTAGTCACAGAATTACCTCCTGGACCTTGTGACTGCTTGCTTTAAACACAACTACTAAAATATCTTGAAGGAAACCTGTTTGAATAACACTCTGGACTCATGAGTCCCTTTCTCTTTCTTTTTCCCTTCATAACACCCTTCTATGTGTGTGTGTGTGTGTGTGTGTGTGTGTGTGTGTGTGTGTGTGTGTGGCCTCCAGGTGTGCCGTGTACAACCCCCACCTCTCCCTGAAGGACTTATAAGTAATAAAATCTTTATTTTCATCTTGTCTCTCTCCTCATGACTGAAAGACCCTAAAGACCCTAAATTAAAATGCACTAGAAGTGAAATTCAAATTGAATGTTAATGGAATTACAGAAGAAATAGCAGATAAGGGAATATTGATACTGCTGCCACTTCAGACACTACAAGAAAGTCAGAGGAATGGAATGCAAACTTACTGACTTACATGAGGAAAATGGTTCTGGTGACAAGAAGAAAGATATCTCAGAGAAGGGAATATAGACAAAAACTTCACATTACAGAAGCTCAGAGAAATTAGAATACAGCAGCATATAAAAACTGTATATTGCAACTAAAATGCACATTACATAAAATTTAAATATGTATATTTGTATCACAAAAGCACAATTATAGTTACATCAGACTGTAATACAAATATTAGAACACATAAAAATCTCCCTTATAGAGAATATGCAAATGTTTTCTAGAAAACAAAAGAAGTTGCTGCCATAAAATACAGCCTCCTGAGGAGTAAGTCCCTAACAATATAGAAGACACTAGGATGACAAATAACTACACATGTGGGGATGGGGTAGAATGAGTTTCTACAAGAAACTACTCAGACATTATTCCCCTATGTATAACCCCTGGTTCTAAGAGACAAAAATACCCAAGTTCTGGTTTTTGGAATTTCTCTGTCTTTTTTTGTGTTTTGTTTTTTTAATTGACTCTGGAAGTAAGAGCATTTGCTTCTGTCTTAATAACCTAATCATGCCCATACAACACACATCTGAATTTATTCACTGAATAAAATGTAAGGCCTTTAGTTGGTAACTACACTGGGACCCAGAGTGACTTCTGTTATTGCACTAGTTGAACATTAAGTTAAAGAATAAAACTGACATGTGGAAGGAGTCACTGTATTCAAAAGTACAGCAGATGGCAACCTGGGAGAAGTCTAAAGAGAAAGTGAGGAAACAGGTAAGCAAGAATGAACCATCTGAACTTTTACGAAAAGTGAAACAGCAATGAAGGTAAATCATTTACTACGTACGTAATCATATCTTCAGGCTCCTTATTAGACATCTGCACACTAGTCATACACATTGGTCTTCCAACTTCTTTGTCCAAATGTCGGAGAATGCTATCTAATGCTTTTCTTACTTGAGGATAATAAACTGACATTCCTAGGGTGAAAAAAAAATCTCATAGTTAGAATACATCAGAAATTATAAAAATAATTGTTAGTTTGGGTAAAAAAAGCCAATTGATCTTAAGTTAAACCCAGGGCCTTATATATGCTAGGCAAGCACTCTACCACTGAGTCACATCCCCTTTTCAAAATTTCATTTTGAGTCAGGGTCTCACTAAGTTGACCAGTCTGGCCTCAAACTTGCAATCCTCCATCCTGTATCTCTGGAGTAACTGGGATTACAGACATGTACCACCAAGCCTGACCTTATCAATCTTTAAATGACATGAACCTATTATGATCACAAAGAAGGAGTTTCAACTATAAAATATTCTTCTCCTGATCAGCTTTAGTATTTTGGAATAAGTGGAGGAATTGTACAAAAATTATGCAGAGAGTACAAATTAACTAGAAGAAAGGATAAAATTGAGTGAGCCATATCCTGTGAGAAATTAGATCTAACAGGAAGACTCTCAACATGAAGACATATAAACATTATAAAAAATGTATTTATTTGATACTAATGTATATACTAAAATAACCATTTTTAGCAAATATATACTTTAGATTTGATCAGATAATTTTAGAAAGAATATTAAACAATGTTACAAAGTAATTTATTTCTTCCAGTTGACACTAACCTATGACTTTTGCCTCTTCATCAGTCAAAGTTTTATTAAGAAAAATTTTCTTCACACGAAGAGTATTTCCTGAGGGAAGAATAACTCCTGTTGTGGGCATCGGGGGTTCACCATCTTTCTGCTGCAAACTGTCGGCAATTACAAGGAAGACTCTGAGGCCTATGTTCATTCTCTTTAGGGGAAAAAAAGTTTCAAAAGGAAGAAATCAGTGCCATACATTATCTTCTTTCATGTGAGAAATATATTACCGAATAACACTAGGGGAGATGGCAGAAAGAAGACAGAAGGAAAAATAACCAGTCTAGGCACTAGAGTTTTGCTTTAGTATCAAATCCCCAAATCTCACCCATTCCCTTCTGGGTCAAGTGTCTCTCCTACCCTCCAAGTGTATTCCAAACCTCTTCCTTTTTCTTTTACCTTGACTTCTTCGGTCCATACTTTTCTCTTTCTAAGCAAATGACTTTTCTTTCAATTCTCAAGAGTGAGAAAAAACTTTTCTCAACCTCTCTCCACAAACTGTACCAATCTACTCAGAATAGTACCTCTTATTACTCCTCTTTGCTGTTGATACAGTGCAGGCGATGATGACCTTCCTACTTTTTAAAATCCTATATGCTTTTGTATTTTCTGGAACATTCCACCATCAATGATCTCTTCTCATTTTTTGCATCTTCGCCATTTCCCTCTCAACTGAACATACCCATCTAACTATATTCAGGTATGTTAATGCACCGGATATTTCCATACTGCTTCTCTGAAGCAATTCTCATTCATCAGTGACCAGTGGGCCTTCTCTGGAATCCTACTGGACTTTGCAGTAGCACAGGTACCACTAAGTGCTCCTCCCCACCTGACACACTCCCTTCCTTTGCTATTTTGTACCATGGACTGGCCATTTCATCACTACCTGCATGTCAGACTCCTAAGCTTCCTCCTTCTATCATTATGTATTTTCTCCCAAAGAAAGTTCCCGTACTCACAGATTCAAATACCACCCATCCCAGACCACTAACAAATCCCATGCCTTTCCTCCAAACTCAGACCCTCAGACCTGTGTGATCTCTCTTCTCAGACATCCAAAAGATGCCCCAGATTGACTTAATATTTTCTCCAAACTTGATTGCTACTCGATATTCCATTTTTCAGTGAATAGCCTGCCAGCTCTGTCTGCATCCCTACCACTTCAGCCCAAGATGTAACTTGCTCCAACCTAACACCAATGCTCTCTACTGCATGCTGCAAGCCTCCTCCCAGTGACTGGGCTAGGTAGAGTTCACTGGAATACAGGAAGAAAACCAAACTATCATTTATACATTTTTTGTTGTCTAAATAAAATGAAAACATTAAGCTTCACTCATCATTAGACATGGCAGGGCAATGAAGCCCTCCCTTTACCTATCAGATGGTCAAGCTTCATTCAGTCGCAGGAGACCAGTAGAAGCAGCAGGAAGTTCTACAGTATAGCAAGTTAATTGCAGTTGCTTCACCTGTACCTTCTTTTTACATATTGCAATTTGTAATTTGAATAAGAGAGTTAAGGGATAATTTTATGTGATTTTTAACTAAACCAGCTTTCACAAGCTTAAAAAGATTCCTAAATAGGGAATACAGATCAAATGTAATCCTAATATAGTAAGCCTGAATGATAACAATACCCCTTAAAACAAACCAACAGAATTAAAACTTTTCCTAGTCCTAGTAAGAACTTTGGTGAGGAAAATATTTTTACTTTCAGAAATCAACTTCAATGGAGAGAATATTTTTTAAAATGAATGCTCAAGAAAAAAATCTTCTGTTCTTTGACTTTTGTTGCTGGAAGCCACGTTAAATATGTTATCTACAAAAAACACTCCTATCTACCCAATTTAAGTATTAGCTTATTTTTAAAACCTACAAGTAAAAAACTTGAATAACTTTCAAATCCACTTGTTACCACATAAACATATATCTTAGAATTCAATTATGAGGACCAGCATAGTACTTTAAAATAAATAAGAACAAAGATAACACCTATTTTGTCTTTTTTTTTAAAAAAGTATTTTTTTAGTTGTAGATGGACAAAATATCTTTACTTATTTATGTGGGGCTGAAGATTGAACCCAGTGTCTCACATGTGCAAGGCAAGTGCTCTACCACTGAGCTAAAGCCCCAGTACTACTTTGCCTTTTTATATTTTCAAATGTAGCTTTTTATATTTTCAAATGTCTTTAGGAAATTAGGTCATAAAATATTTTGAAACATAAAGACTCAAGCATAAAATCAGCAAAGGTAGGATATAATATTTACTACATATTATTACTATTTTTTATTGTAAGCTCCTCTGGGTAAAAGGATTCTTGTCTTTCTGTAACACCTGGAATAGTGCCTGGAATATTTTAGGTGCTCAAAAAATGCTGAATGGCTGATATTTATTAATAAGCACCTTAAATAGAAATCATTCAAAGTAAAAGAAACCTAAGTTCATGTCAGAACTTCTAGAAGCCAGATGAGCTACATATCTTGGAGAATTTAATCCCTCTGTTATTTCCTACAAGGCTTAACATGACCATTAAATCATTCGGCAGGGCTCAGAGAGGTGAAATAACTTGTTCTGAATCACGGTTGTAGTTATAAGTAGAACTAAGATTTAAACCTAAAAGTTTTGATACCAGAAACTTTGCTCAAAGGAAATAAGTAAATAGTACAGGAAGGTATATTATTACCATGTATTATTATATATGGTAGTAATTGTATATGGTATATAATTATTATATGTGGTATATATATTATATATGGTAGTAATTATATATGGCATATTATTATATATGGTATATAGAAATATACATTATTAGTATATTATATATATTCTTACCTCTGGATTAATGGTGAAAGTTTTAGTAGATTTTCCAACACTGAGAAGATCAAATATTATTTCTTTCATTGCAAAATCCAAACGTTCCTATTTAAAAAAAAAACAAAAAAAAACGTAACTTGCTAGTATATATTAAGTCCCATCTAAAAATTGTGCATATAATGGCAATGATACAGGTTTGTGCCTTAAAAAAATCCATACATTTAAACAGAAGAAAAATACATATGAATTAAGGTTAAAATATGACTTATTATTTATAATCTAAGTGAAAGAATTGGTAGAAGGATGACGAAAGGAAGTCCTAAGATGACAAGTGTACAGCAAGTCTTGAGGGCCACAAGTCAAGGGCGAAAGGGCTCTGGCAAGGAGCTCTCCAAGGGAAAAAAAGAGAAATCATCGGATTAACCAATGTTTGAGAGGAGTGTTACAGATCTACTGCTGTGCTGGGATGCGCACAATTCTAGAAACAAAGAAAAAGGCAACCTAATGACATTAGTTTTCTGAACATTAGCTCTAAGACACAATTTGTTTTATCAGTCTTTTTGATACTCTTATCTAATTATCATTACTTCTCTGCTCTAATAAATTGAAATGTATTTGTTTAAATAGTCCTTAATTTCTTCACTGTAAAAAAAAAAGATTTCATTATAGATCATCTAAACTGTCATAGCTTCAGTGCTAAGAGAACATAATAATTTGTTCTAGAATGAGCATCTTTCTAAATTGAGGTAGTAATCTTACCCGTTTCTCCAGGGCTGATGTCCCAAAAAAGAATATGGCAAAAACCTTTGATTAGCTCACTCAACACACATTTAATCCCTTTCTAATAACCTCCTTTAAGGCAGCAGCTAAAATTATATTTCAGAGAAAGCCTTACAAAAAAAGGCTTCAGTATGTGATGTAATCCTGCCAGGTGATGTACTAATGTGAGTCGGGGGTCATGAGGAAGAAAAAGTGCATGGGGGTGAAGAAGAGAGGAGGAATCAATTTTACCAGTGGGGATCAAGGCATGATACTCATCCTATATGGCAACTTCCTTTTTTTTTTTTGGTACTAGTGATTGAACCCAGAGATGCTTAACCACTGAGCCACATCCCCAGCCCACTTTATTCTTTATTTTGAGACAGGATCTCACTAAGTTGTTCATGGACCATCTTGCTATGTTGCTGAGGCTGGCTTTGAATTTGTGATCCCCCTACCTTAGCTTCCAGAGTCACTGGGATTACAGGCATGCATGATCTCACCCAGAGTGACTTCCTTATTTAACAGTTTTTTGATTCTGGTAGGGGGAGCAGCTTCTGATAGTCCAATTCTACAGCTTCCAGTCATTCAAATAAGAACTTGTTTGAATCCTGCTAGTGACTCTGTGAGCTATGTGTCTTCCTTAAAAGGTCCCTGTGGGTTTAACTAGCTACTGTGGATTCTGTATCTGTACCTGAGAACCTGGGTGAAGACAGATTATAAAAATAATTTTCAAAGAAATCTTTTAGGATACTCAGTGATAATTAGTGAATGGACTAACATATTAGACACTTATTAGACACTCTGCCTTTCCTAAATTGAAAATGCTTAAACTTGTGCATCTTTCTGTTGTTCTTAAAGTATTTAAACTAACGATTAAAACCTATTTTGTCAACCTCCCTCAAAAAAATTAACATATTTTTCTTTTACTATTTAATAAGCAATCTTACCTTTCACCATTCAACATTAACCCATGTTTTGATGGCAAGTTTTTAGATGTATAAAAAAATTTTTGAACTCCAATTTATGACAATAGATTACTCACCTGAGCAATGAACTGAATAATCTTCACAAATATGTTGAGAGGTGTGTCTCGAGGAACCACACTTCGGGAGCCTTTTGGAAAAAGTGCTGACACTATGCTCATGAGACGACTACAGGAAGAAAAGATTTCAACATAATGAAACCATGAAGTTAACAGCATATTAGCAAAAAGGTCTTCCTATTCTTTATGTCAAGAGAACTTCTATTCCTTCCTCCAAATATTTAACTAAAATTCTGTTAGCATGATTCTTTTTTAAACAAGATTTTCTTTTATTAATTCATTAATTTTGGTGCTGGGGATTAAACCAAGGGCCTTGTACATGCTAAGCATGTGTTGCTCTGCCACCAAGCAATGTCCCCCAGTCCCAACACTTTATCTTAAATATATTTTAAAACAAAGGTACTCACCTTTGAGTTACAGTGTTGCTTTCACATTTTATTCTAATTACATAAACCCACAACAATCTATACAAGGATTCCAGTGCAACTCGAGACATTTTAGGATCTTTATTCTGTTTAAAAACAAGACAGAATAAGAACACACTTATTAAAAACACTTGCAACAACTAAGATCATATCTCTGCCAACAACTAAAAGCCTCCAACTCCGGATACTAAACTCAATCTAAAAGATGTTTAAATATTTAGTAAGTGAAAGTAAAGATGGCTCAAAACTAACCATAAAAAAGGTGCTTCTAAGCCCTTCTTTATACTCTCAAAATAACATACCAAAATATAGAATTCTAGCAATATTTCTAGGACTCCAAAGTTATACACACAAATTACTTAATAGTTCATACTACAATAGTCCAATTCTACAGCTTCCAGTCATTCAAATAAGAACTTGTTTGACATGACAGGAAGATTATTCATATTTAGACTAATTCATTTGCAGCCCATTTGCATTTAAAGTTTAAAAAAACAAATGGTATTATAGTCATTTGCATATATGATATAATGTCAATTATTATTGAATGCATATTCTTATAAGAGAGACTATGTACCAGGGAGTTAAAAGCATGATTCTAAAATTAAAAACACCTGGAATCAAATCCAAATCCATCCTTGGGCACTGTTAAATCACTCTGTACCACAACTTCTTCATCTTTTAAATGGAGAAAATATTGCACCTATCTCATGGATTAAGAAAGTATCTATAAAGCACCAGGGACAGTACACAGTACCTGTTAGATGTTCACTAAGTGGTAGGTGTTACACCTCCAACTTTCATTTGGAAATCAGAACATTATTATTTAAATTATTATTATTGTTATTTGGAATCACAAAATTATTATTATTTCAGTCACAATTTGATCAGCAAACTGTTTCTTTCTAGGTGTTTTTAAAAGTACAATTCTTACATGACCACAGTCATGTAATGAAATTTAATTGTGAATTTAAAAAATGTAGCTAATCACCTCCTTCATTAAGAGAAACTCTTTAAACATCTGTTAATTATTTGTAGAATTCATTCATCAAGATACTGTACATTTACACTTTTATAATCTGGTTGTGGTATTTCTTATTGCTAAAGATTATTTTATATACATCAACTAACGAAGAGTTTTTAAAAATAACTTTAGCCATTCTGTTTGATTTTCTTGAGATATACTACAATAGATATCTATAATATATGATTAAAAGAAATGTGAAAAGATAACTGGGAGTATTTTCATAAAAGACTTACCTACTAGAAAACATAATTGCTTGTACATCTATATACATGAAGATTTGATAAAATTAGAAATGGAAATCAATTACTCATCTGGTCAAGAGTCTCAAATTAATCAACATTGATCTGCCAGATCAATAATGATCCCAAATTTCAAATACACTTCCTCAAGTAGTTTTCTACTTGTTAAAAATGTAACTGAAGTGGCATATAACATATGTATGCTACTAATAAACAACCAATATACCAATATAATGCTTTTTATAATAATGCTTTTAACAGAACACAACTTTTTTCTAGCATCTAAATCCCAGATATCAAATATCAAAATATGAGTTCAGCAAGGAGTTAAGTTAGGGAAAGATGAGTAGGCAGAGTATAGAAGATGTTTGGGGCAGTGAATAAACTGTGTTTAATACTATCATGGTGGATACATGTCAAAGCCCACAGAATGTACTAGACCAACATTAAACTCTAATGTAAAACTACCATCTTTGGGTGATAACATGCACTGGGGTAGGTTCATCAATGGTAACATCTGTACTACTCTGCTGAGGGATATTGAAAATGGGGGAGGGAATACAACTGTGGAAGAGGAAAAATATGGGAAATTTCTGTTCTTTCCTTTTGATCTTGCTGTGAACCTAAAACTTCTCTAAAAATATTTTTTTAAAAACTAGTTTAACTAGTTTTTATATATATGCCAAGTTAAACTTACATTAAATTATATTTCTAAAATGTCAAGGAAAATTATACATTAAAAATATTTGTCCTAATTAATGTAAATGAGAATTTAATAATGTGCTCATATAAAAGATTAAATATAAACATACTTCAACTATTTGAACTGATAAAATATCTGGTACAAAAAAATTGAGTTTCAGACTTTCCAAGATGGACTACAAAGTTAACACCATCACAATATGCAAAAAGCAAGATGATAAGTGATGAAAAAAAAAGCAATTATTAATGATTTTCAATTGCCACAATGCTGTTATATATGTTCAAATAAAAAAAGAATCCTAAATTGATCTGAACCTTACATGAGGAGATGAAATTTCCTAGTCACAATTTTGGTGTAACTTGAATAATCAGATTTTCACATAAATAAAAGCCAAATAACATTAGCATACAACAAAGTTTTGATAAGTCAGTTAAATATGACCTTTGTGGGAATCATTTAATGTTTCTTCCCTTTTTTCTACTCTGGACTTAAAAAAATAATTTGTTAAAAACTCAAACCCGGGATGGGGCTAGGGCTCAGTAGTAGAGTACTTGCCTAGCATGTGTGAGGCACTGGGTTCAATCCTCAGCATTACATAAAAATAAATAAAATAAAGGTATTGTGTCTTACAACTAAAAAATAAATTTTAAATTAATTAATTAATTAAATAGAGATACTGTGTCCATCTACAACTAAAAATATGTTTTAAGAAACCTCAAACCCATGTGATAAAAGTTTTTAAAAAATTCATTCATCAAGATCACATTTAAAATCTAAGCTACTATCTCCTTAATTGCAATGGAAAATGATCACCTAACACTTACTTTGATTTATAACAGTTATGTAATATGAATTAAACATTATTTTTAAGCAGTAAAGTTTGGTGCAGAATCAGCATTCAGTATCATTTCTTTCTCTTAAATCCACCTTCTTGGGGCTACATTAATCATAAACCTCTGAAGAATGCCCTGCTGTGGGCCACCCTTTCTTTAACATTAACAGAAGCAGGTTTGAACAAATACATTAGACATGCAATGCAACAATGGGTAAAGGAAAAACAAATGCCACACTTAAAGAAAATAAAGCAATATGTTACTTTGTAACATCAACACAACTCACCTGGAGTGTTTCTATTTGTTTTCTGATACTGTTGTTAGATGGCATCTAAATAAAGCAATGTGAGACAGCAAACATAAACATGAGATGCAGCACATGCATGTTAGATGAAAATAAGCACAAAACAAGACGGCTCTTCACCAAGGTCTCTATTTAGAAGAAATTTGAAACTTTCAAGATGGTGGCCAGATACTCTAAGGGGAAAAGAATCTACAATTTGGGCATCATGGGATATATACCTACAACACTCAAACTAACAGCAAACAATTAAAATTTTAACTGCCTAATTTTTACTCTAAAAACACTACTCGTGAGTTCAAACAACTTCAATTTTTTCTTAAAGAAAATAAGTATCGATTATTTTTAACTGTGATCTACTCCTATTATTCCTCTATCTCCCTTAATAATTCTTCAAAAACTTGAAAATCACTTTTCACTTAAGCACCTAAACTGATAAAATAGATATAGAAAGCTACCAAATACTCTTTGGGACATAAATAAGAAATATAACTCTTTAGGGAAAATTAAATAATACTCTTTTGCATGTTATTTCTGGGAATACAGGAATCAAGCCCATTTTTCATGGTCACCAGCTAAAAAAAATTGGTATAGTAATATCTTAAAAGTGCCTTGAAAATTCACCATATTTATTTTTATGATTCTAGAGATAATGCCTTTTTAAAATCCCAGAATTATAGCCAAAAGATTTTCTTAAAATATTCAATACAGCAACATTCCTCATAGTACATTTGCAGATAATATGGTGGACCAGAGACAGCAGAAATTATATAACGATAGGCAAATCTGGATGCAAAGCTCTATCATTTACTAGCTTCCTAAACATGGGTTACATATATTCTATTCGGTGAAAATTAAATGAGATAATGAATCTAGCATCCAGTAAACATTAACAAAAATTAGTCCTAATAAATGAGTCTAATCAGTGAAAAACTGTTGTAGATGTTTTTTAAATTAAGAGATTATTTGAATCAAATAAAATAATTGATCACCTTTATCAATTTAGGTAAGGCCTTCATTCTGGATCAATTTTTCCAATATAGAAACAAAATAAATTATAACTGTTATAACTGACAACTACCATAATTTTTCCTTGAATGCTTGAAACTTCTTACTTCAACTATGCAAACAGCCACATTACTGAAAACTTAATAGACAGAAGCCAAGTCATAAAATTTCTGCTGAATAGAGCCTTAATGTAAGCTAAGGGTTAATGGCCAAGACAATTATATTCCAAATATTCATGCTAAGTGGCTCTTATCTCCTTTAGTCTGGCAGATTGCTATCATGCCATTAATGAAAATGGACAATATGCCAGAAATATTTAACAGGAGATAAGGATTCAAAGAAAACAGAGCAATTTAAATGAAAGCCTTAAGACAAAAAAAAAAAAAAAAAAAAAAAGTTAAGGTACCGAGAAAGTATTGCAAATATGTTAGGTGGAAATGTGTATATATATTAAAAAAAAATTCCAACAGCAACAGAAAAGTATGAATTGTCATGAAACAAAGCAACCTTCCAGAAACACTTAAATGCATGTCTTAAAAATATTTTTTTTTAAGTATGAAAACTTATACTACCCAGAAAATGATCCATTACCTTTAGTACCTATATCTGTAGGAATTATCAAAATAAGGACAGAAACAAATATGATGCAATTAATTAAATAAAATGTCTTTCCTTGTTGCAATACATAAAGAGTTAAATCAGCTTCACTGATTCGGTTCTGATAATTTTCGCAAGCAAAGAAGGTATATCAATTCTTATCCAAATATGAATAATAGCAAAATACATCTAGAAGGAGACAAAAGTATTTTTCAAAGACATATATTTAGTATGCCTTACTAAGAAATCAAAGCAGTTTTGAAAATGATACATAAAATTATGAAATCAATATACAGGATTACACCCAGTGAATCTTTCCAGAAGTATGAAAACAGCAGTCCTAGTTCTCACAATACCAACATGAGTTGTCTGGCCAGAGAGAGGTCATTTAATCTACCTATGCCTCACTTTCACTATTAAAGATTTTTAGTCTCAAGTCAAACTTAGAGGAATAACAAGAAAGGAAATGTCATGTCTGCAAAGCTTTTCAGCAAATATTCACAGTCTTATCTGTCTATGAAAGAAGTATCCACACTGAGCATTCACATAACATAAGGTGAGTATTCCCTCCTCTGTGTCAGATATTAACTATATTCCTAGCCAAAGAAGAAAAGAGAGTCCTGCTAGCAGAGTAGGAAAGAAGAAAGTCCTATCTCTTACAGATATTGTCAACACTAAGGGAGACTGAACCTGGATACGTCAAATAGTGTTGGCAGCAAGTATTCCTTCATTCAAATCACAATTATTTTAGGAGCTTTTACATTCACGTGGATCCAATAGCCCACTTAAAATGTGACCAGTTATACTTAAATTAAATGCACTTTTTGTGATATTTTATTATCAAAGCTCTTTTCATATTATTCAGACTTGAGCCAACATTTCTGAAATTTTCTCAAAACAGAAGAAAAGCCAGGTGCATTGAAGTACACCTGTAATCCCAATGATTCAGGAGGCTGAGGCAGGAGGAGTGCATGTTTGAGTTCAGCCTCAGCAACTTAGCAATGCCCTAAATTACTTGATAAGACCCTGTCTAAAAAATAAAATATGTCCGGGCACAGTGGCACATGTCTATAATCCCAGCGGCTCGGGAGGCTGAGACAGGAGGATCTCGAGTTCAAAACCAGTCCGAGCAATGGTGAAGGCACTAAGCAACTCGGTGAGACCCTGTCTCTAATAAAATACAAAATAGAGCTGGGGATGTGGCTCAGTGGTCCAGTGCCCAAGTGCCCCTGAGTTTAATCTCCAGTACAAAAATAAATAAATAATTAAAGGGCTGGGGATGTAGCTCGGTGGATAAAGCACCTCTGGGTTCAATTCCCAGTACCAAATAAATAAGTGAACAAACAAAAGACAAAATAAATATATGGAAGGTTTTATGATATTAAGTAACACTTGCATAATTTTCCCCCCAGTAGTAGTGATCAAACCCATGGATATTCAACTACTGAGTTACATTCCCATCCCTTTCTGTTTTTAATTTTGAAACAGGGTCCGGCTAGGTTGAATTGTGATTACAGGTGTGCATCATCTCATCTGGCATCTTGTAATTCTTAAGAAATTTATTTATTAACCAATATTGCTAGATCTAATATAGTATAAATGATGACCCACGAAAATACACAGTTTTGTCTTAAGTCAAACTACATTTTCCATCAAAAGTTCATGCACTTCTATATGTGATTCCCTAAAGGAGAACTAAATGTGGCAAAGTATTATTCAAATGCACCAACAAAAAATGAAGGTTTTGTCTATCTACAACTAAAAAAACATTTTTTTAGAAAAGGAAGTTTTGTTATATACTGTTCAATGTATTTGTGGAAATGAATACATCTTATTCTGTAATTCACAGGTGAGAAATGTAATTACATCTTACCTTTAAATGTGACAAACAGTTCTGTAGGAAAATATGCCAGTTATTTAAAAAAAACTGTTTCTGACTGACACATAAAAGGCAGGTAATTAGTGGATATAAAGCCTATAGGAGATAGGAAAAGAGAAAATTAACATTTTTCGTGAAAAAAATTATGACTTATGATTATTTCATTTATTCTTATGAACAAACAAGGAAACTAAAATAACTTACTATGTGGTTTTCCCATTTGTAATAATATAATTTCATAGAACAATGTCACAAAGAATGATAAAGGATACATTTTCTGTAAGAACAATTTTTTTGTGTGTTGAAAGTTTTTATTAGTACATTATAGTTATACATAATAGTGGAAAGAAAACATTTTGAACTACCATCTCCCACAGTTAGAACATGCTCATGTTTCTCCTTGGACCCTTTTGTCCATTGTCCAATATGGTGGTTATGAACACAGGTCCTAGGATCAAAGGAGAGACTGGCATTCAAGTTCTGGCTTTCTATTTGCCAAGCCTATGGCTACATTAAGCACTAAACATGTAAAGTAGGAGATGATAATCACAAATGTCCTACACTGCCATGAGGCTCTAAGAAAGACAATGCAAGGGACTTAGCTCAAGGCCTGGCACAATCAATGCTTATTATTGCTAGATCTCTAGTTTAGATAGTCAAGTATTTGCCCAGTTTTCAAACTTTCTCCAAGCTATAGAAAAGTAACATGGAATGAAGGATTAAATGGAAAAAATGCTTTCAATCTCAGAATAGAAGCGATATTGTTAGAGAATGTCTCCTTTAAAAAAAAATCAAACACTTTGGAATACATGTATTATAATGCAAAGTAAAGGAATTTATGGTTAAATATAGGACTATATTTGATCTCTCCCATAATATGAAATTTATAAGACCTGTCAAGATATGTAAATTCCTAAGAGGAAGTCTGAATAACCTATCAGAGGCAGAGATAATAGCATAAATTAAGAATAGAAAATACATATGTAAAAACTCTCCCTAGTGTTGTACTTCAGGAATTTTACAATTTCAGATTTTAGAATTCTCCTTAATCTTTCCTGAATTCATAAATCAACTGCTAGAACTCCCAATTAAACATGTAAAGCTTTACAATATTTCTAAATACCAAAGAATGCTTCTTTCTGGAGCTCAGTTCAAAAGTAGTCTGATAAAGCATCTCCACGAAATTTTTCAAACAGGGGACATTCACTTCATTTTTAACAGCCTAGGTAGAGAGGTAATGCAAACAGAAAAGAAAATGGTTACAAACATTAAACTACACGAAGATTATAAGAACTTTCTGTAAAGTCTGAAAGTAGTTAATAATTCACCGAGATCTGTACTGAGGTATTATAATGTGCCAGATGACCAAGTGTTCAGTAAATAAGATAAACCTGGGCTCTGCCCTGTGCCAACAAGCGGAGAATACAGACAAGCAAACAGGTGGTGAGCATGTGGGCTAAAAGGCCCTGGGAGAGGGGAGGCACTGGAGCGCTCAAAGGGGCCCCACCAGACTAACTCCACAGGGAAGCAGCCTCTATGCTGAGGCCAGAGTCTTACCTGCCACATTACATCAGCCTCCGATGTGACCTTTCTGGCCTCAGCTCCCCCTGCTCTGCCCCTGTGCACTAGGATCAGCTGCACTAGCTTCCAGGTGTCCCTGGAACTCCTCAAAGTGTGATCTTGCCTCAGGACGCCCACACTTGTTCCTTCTGTCTGAGATGTTCTTCCCCCAGATACAGGGAGTCTTTCTTCCTCATTCCTTTAGTTTTGGCTCAACCATCACCATCTCTTTCAAGGTTGGTAGGCTTTCCTAATCATGCTCCTTAAAATTTCAACTCCCCTGTGCCGGTGGCAATCTTCCCCCTGAAGTCCCACGCGCCTTACAGTACTTCATAGACCTTGCCATAGTCTGCATACTACATGTTTTAGATCCTCGTTTACTTTCTGTTTCCTATGCTGGGACTAAGCTCCATAATAGGAGAGAACCTTTCCTATCTTGTTCTTTGTTGTGTTCCCTGGATATAGAGGAGGTTCTGACACCCATAAAAAACTCAATATATATGCATGAATAAACAGAGGCCAGCTAGGCAGAGGATCTAGCAGAATTTACTAGACAGGCAAATGTTCTAGGCAGGAGAAACTGTCAAAGGTGCCTGGTATTATGGACTTAATCATATCTCCACAAAATTCCTATGTTGAAGCCCATACCTCACATACTTCAGAATGTGCCCTTATTTGGAAAAAGGTCATTGCAGATCTCATTAACTAAATTAGGATTAGAGTGGCCCCAATCCAACATGACTACAGAGTCCTTTAAAAAGGGGAACAAAAGGACAAGCCCACAAGAAAAAGAATCATGTAAAAACGAAAGCAGAGATAGGGTATTTCCCCTACAAGCCAAGGAACACCAATGACATTCAGCAAACCACAAGAAGCTGGGCAAGGGACTCAGGACAAATTCTTCCTTGAAGCCCTCAAAAGGAACCAAGCTGAGGACACTCTCAGATCTCAGACTTCTAGCCTCCATTGCTACAAAACAACTGTTGGGTAGCTTTGTTGTTATGCTACCTAGTCTGTGGTATGTAATTGTGGCAGCACTAGTGAACTGATAAACCTGGCATATGGCATAAAAGAATCAGGCAGCACAGGGAGAGCGGACCACTGTCCAGAGTTTTTCTTCCTACAACCTGCGCCTTTTGGTGAATTCACCTTAAAAACTAAAACTCAATCTCACTTAGATTCCTGGAAAAAATAAGGATTCTCAGACAAAGGGGGATGTGCAAACAACAATTTGGATTGGATAAGTAGAAAAAACATCTATGGAAACAACAACAACAAAAAAGGAAGTATATTTACTAATGACGATAGAGGAAAACTGACATGGCTTCATAAACAGTAGCCATTTTCTTTTTAATAAATGGGTCTAATGTATCTAAAACTGGGGTGAGAGGGTGAGGGGACTGACTCAAACCATTGTAAACCTCTAAACAAACCTTCAGGACTTGTTATTCCCCACTTTTAAAAAAAGAAACTTTAAATATTTAAGTAAATAGTCAAGATAGAAAAAAAAATCATGCCAACCACTCTGCCCTTAATATTTTTACTTCTTAACTTTTCTTACAATTCTCTGTTTACCCTTTCTAAGCATGGCTCCAATGTAGTACATAAATAGTGCAAACCATTTCACCTAAACATACAGGTCACAAGTCAGTGAACTTGTGTTAAAAAAAAAAAAATTAAGCCAAAACATTTAGTTTCTCAACATGAAAATGTTTCTTCATTTAAAAAAAAAAAATCTTAAGTAGAATAAAATCTGAATAAAAGAGAGTAATTAAGTCCCCTTTCAGTCAAAATAGAATAAGGGGGCTGAATTCACTTTATCATCTTAAACAACCAAAAAATAAAAATAACACATGCAAAAGGATAAGCAAAACAGGGACACCAATCAACAAAACAAAATAACACCTAAGGAACTACAAACAAATGAGAGGAACCCTCTGGTGGCCCCAGCTCACTACCTTGCAAGAGTCTGCAGGGAGGAAATGAAGTATAGAGTTTGTATGGTTCTCACATGACATATGAAAGATATAAGATATAAAATTACTTACAGCAGCTACAGGGATAAGAATCTCCACAAATAAACCAGCAAGTGCATGTTTTATATCTTTGTCTTTTACTTCTAAGAAATACTGAGCACATTCCTTGAAGGGAAAAAAAGGTATACTTAGATTAGCAAAAGAGGCTAACAAATTTGTAATATCACAATAATCTTGTGAAACTCCTATTTTACCAAGAAACTAAGGTCAAAAAAAGAAACTTCATCCACACTTGTGAGAATTTAGCACTTGGAATAAGATGTAATGGTGCATTAATTAATGTACATTTTGCTTCTTCTGGAGAGTCATGAAGAACAAGAAGGACCAATGTCAGGCTAATTCTTATTACTACCACTAAGAAGGTATATCATACCTGCATAAACTGAAATGATGCTTCAAAATCTTCTACAGGATACATTTTCACCCGGAAAAATTTCATTCCCATTATTAAGCTGATGACACTTTGTACCACATGTGGGCTTTGTTCCTTCTGTCGCAGTTCTTTCAATTCTGTCACAAACTTCTTCCTGACTGCCTGAAACCTTTAATATACATGGAGACATAATTTGATGTGAATTATAACACTAATATTCCACATGGTATTTAAGGGTGAAATCCAAAGGTGTGTTGCCCAAATACCACCTCCTTTCTCTGCCCTTATCAAAAGCACAGGAGGAAAAAGAAACAGTTACATTATAGTTGCTGTTGGTTTATTTTAAAACTAGGGAGTTCCTGGGGGATGGCATGATTTCTTTATTCTTATGATGTCATCATCTCTATATAAGTAGGGAATTATCTCCAATTTTTAAGGCTCTTTTTTAGGTTTATGATGAGAGATACACAGCTTGCAGACTGGGCACTATAAATTTATTTAAAAAGATAAACCAACCAATTTTAAAGTATTAATTATCATTTAAAATTATTATCTCACTACACCAGAGAAAACCTGAAGAGGAGACAGAGGACACTGGTTGCCCAATGTGAGTAAGCTACAAAATCAAAAGATTTTTAAAATGTGAGCATAATCCTGGATTCAAATCACAATTGTTAAAACTAGTAACTATTTCTTTAAAAAGACACTAGCAGTTTATGAATAATATTTAATCATCCCACTCTATATATTATGAATTGGCTAAAGATTTTACTGTTAATATTACTCAGTTTCTGACAGATAAAATGAATTCAAATAAGTCATGCTTTCTAAATGGTCACTGACAACAGTGAGGGAAAAAAGAAAATTACAGATTAATAAAATATGGTCATGTTAGGAAGTATAACATTAACTTTGATTTGAACCTGGGAGACTATCATTTTACATGAAAATACTCTTTAGCATTAAGAAATCCTTTATGAAATGGATAAAATTGTTCCATCAAAATAATATTAGAACCTATTTTTTTAACCAATTAAAAAAAAAACATTAATCACTACAATCCAAGAAAACTGGGACAAAATTGAAATATATGCCCAGTGTGTGTTTTTTTTTTTTTTTTTCCCTCCCTTTCCTACTCCTGCTTCACCCACCAGCTGGGAGCCCGAGCCCAATGAGGATATGTCCACATTTTTGTCGTACGCTCACTACATGCCCAAGTTGTCACTTAAATGTGGCTCTGAAGTGGTGATTCTCTTATATTAGCCTAGTGAGGCTGATATCATTTATAATTTTACTGGTCATTTAGACTTATTATTCTACAATGTAGTATTCTTCTTGATCCAAACTTGCTAATGTATTGCTTGGAACTTCTTTTCTATATTCCTGATATAGAAATTCATCTTTGATTTTTAAAAAATCATGAATTACTATGCCATAAGGAGCAATATATAACATTGCTCCTACCTGTGATTTTGTGTACATATTCCTGAATTAGGGATTCATTACTAATTAAATGCAAATGAGATATTAAGGTGTTATTATCTATGTTTTAAATCATTTAAAATATTCAAACTACATTCTAAGTTCTAAAGCATGGATTATATAAGGGTCCTTAGTATATTTTACAATGTAAAAAGTATATTAATAAAATATGACTTAAAAAATTAAAAAACAGAAAAAAGTATTACTTAAAATTAAGATGCTAACTATTAAACTATGCTAGTAATTAACTATTCCCACATTAAAATAATTGTGCTTGCCTTCTTGGAATTTAGAAAGATAGTTATTTGGTGATTTTAGGGCCAACGAGTCTATCAAAAGCATTCAAGAAAATATGAATCAATACTTTCTTAGGAATTTCTTTTAGCAGCAAAAAGAAATCCAAAACCTTCCAGAAATTCAGAGTAACCACAAGGTGCTAAGATACTTTACTGCTTACTAAAATGAGGTTTCATTATAACTCCATGAGTGTAACTGCTACTGAATTGAATAATGCTTTCAAATGGTACAATCCTAACCTTTTATCCTTTTCAGGGGATATATTTTCTACTTAACCAAGACTCTACCAATTGTTTTTCTTTTTGGGGTGCTGAGGGTTGAATCCAGGGCCTTATGCATGCTAAGCAAGCACTATACTACAGACCTCCATACCCAGCCCCTCAGCTCAGTATTAAAACAAATAAGATGATTAAAATATATTGTATTGTGATCTCAGAAATAAAGACACTCACTGGAAAATAATAAAAGTAATTATTAGCTCTGTAAAGTTCTAAAACAAAGATTTCAAAAAATACTTCTCATGAAATTATTAAAAATATGGAATAAGGCAAATGTCCTGAC
Source organism: Urocitellus parryii (assembly GCF_045843805.1). Taxonomy (NCBI): domain Eukaryota; kingdom Metazoa; phylum Chordata; class Mammalia; order Rodentia; family Sciuridae; genus Urocitellus; species Urocitellus parryii. Next base: position 107,267,259 of record NC_135540.1, on the reverse strand, counting down.
TACTCTTGGCAATTTTTGACTTGCTTGATTCAGACATTTGTGGAAACCCCCAAATAAAGTAAAACAAGTAGTGGAATTGAAGAAATGGTGCTACTCAAAGGAGCTTCTAGGGAACAGAGAAGAGTAATAAAAGGTGGAGAGGGCTTCGTGATAATTCAATGGCAAAATTGATGGGTCTTTAACTATCAGAGTTTGTTGTATCAGTTAGGAATGAAACATTCTGAAGTACAAAGTAAATCAAAATCAATGATTTATAAAACTTACTTTGACTGGGCAAGAACCCCTATCACCTCTGCATATAAATCTGCAATGATATGCACATTCCCAGTGTTGGTTCCTGAATATCTAAAATAGCAATAAAACAAACAATATTTCATTAAATGTTTAAAATAATTTCTCTTAATAAATTTAAAAATTCCTAATCAGAGTATTATATTTTTTGAATACTCATTCGTATTATGATAGTACACAAATTTTCTTTTTTTCTTAATTATTGGTTGTTCAAAACATTAGTTTTGACATATCATATTTCATACATTTGATTCAAGTGGGTTATGAACTCCCGTTTTTACCCAGTATACAGATTGCAGAATCACATCGGTTACACATCCACTGTTTTACATATTGCCTTACTAGTGTCTGTTGTATTCTGTTGCCTTTCCTATTTCTTGTTTAGGTCTTAAATGGCCAAGAAATCTAACCTTCCATTTCTTATAAATATAATCTAGAGTGTTAAGAATTATTTTTACAAAATCTTTTCTATAAGCCTATTATGTCGATTCAAAAGAAATGGGAAAATGATTGCTTTGAACTCTAAAAACAAATAATCAATAAGAATTCATACTATCTTCAAGAGTCTCAACTTAGGCTTTGGAGAAAAGCAACAATTCCAAGTTGTTATTTTACTTACCCTTCCTTATGTTTAAAGTGCTTAAAAGCCAAGTTTAGAACTTCATGAACTAAGGGATCAGGTACAGGATGAACAGGAATCTAGAATTAAAAAAAAAAAATACATCAAATTAGACTTTTGTGAATGTCCCATCACTTAAATTAAATCAATCACTTTATTCCTAGGACAATAAACATATGAAGAGATGCTTAATTTCATCAGTAATAAAGAGCATGAAAGCACACAACCACATCATTTTATACTTATTCAATGGGAAAAAACCCAAGTCTGACACGACCAAACAGGAGAAAGGTAAAACATAAATTATTTTTTATCTTTAAAAAAATTGTCTAAAAAGACAAATTATTTCCTAAAGACCACATATAATTTTTCCTTTCTGAAGGTGTTCACTCTGAACCAAGTATGAGGGTCTCTGCCTTGTTCACTGCCAGTGAAGACAGGAAGTGAGCATGAAATTGTGACTGCCTCAACAAGTCTTAGTAAATCACCCTTATCTTCCTTTGGCTCCCTGGATGTATTTACCTTCCCTAAATGCACTGCTTCGAGAAGCCGAAACCCTTTCTGTTTTTCACTTCTCCACTTCAGGGTCTTCATTTCTTTTCTGTGAGGGCCTCCACATGCATATGTACTAAACCTTTACCCATAAATCTGTCGTCTTACAAATCAATCCATAAAGCCCCAATCACTAAAACCTAAAAGGGCAGAGCAAAAACTATCTTTCTCCTTTCTTCTATACTAGTATATTACATGCATGCCTAAGAAAGAAAATGATATATAGCTACAATTCATGGATTAAATTAATAATGTAATTTTGAGTGGAAAAATAAGTATTAGAGATAAACAGTGTGATGCCATTTTTTAGAAAGTTCAAAAACAAGAAAAATTAATATATTATTTAAACTATATAAAACTTTTTTTAAAGTTAGGGGGATCATTTACACAAAAATCAGTAGAATGATAAGGAGTGAGAAAAGGGAGTGAACTAGGAGAAACTCACATAATTGCTTAAGTTATAGTAATATTCTAATTCTCAGGCAGTAGGCTCATAGGCCTGTGTGTGTTTTTCATCACATGTAAAACACACACAGGCCACCATAAAGACACCAATGACAACAGAGTGTCTTAAATCAGAATCATGATTTATCCAATTCTGCAGATATGGGGTCCAATGTAAGAAAATATAGAACTTTCATTTTCTTAAGAACTTTGACAATACAGATAGTAAAATTCTATCAATGTAATGAAATTACAATACAGATAGTAAATGAAAACAAGAAATCTACAAACTAGACTGGAGAAAAAATAGTGGAGAACTGTAACTACTCAGAGATGGCCAAAATAGTTCTTAAGGGTCTAAGGAAGGATTTAAAATGGTAATTTATTTCTTACAAAGGCAACTTAGGAATTTATCAGAGGGCAGCTGAATTCAGTTCTGAATAATGATCAGGAACTAGCAAAATGTGATCATGAAATGTTAATTAGATAAGAATAACTATGATTATATTATAATAAGGGCAAGAAATTCAAGAAATAGCTGTTCATTTACATTTATTAATCTCAATGAGAAGGTGACTAAGTTGACACAACACTGAGAGGAACACTGGCGCCACTTCTACATCACTGTCAAGTAAGGGAACAGCAGCTGATGCGGTGGTTTTACTCCCTGAGCAAAGAGTCTGACCTTGTCTTGGCTAAATGGCTCAGTGTTTATTGCTGACCAGAAGGGGATCAGAAAGAGCATTCATCTCGAATTTCCTGGAAACTGAGGCTGTCCCAAAGCCTGGATCTGGAATACGATGTGAAGAAAATGCACTCTGAGGGATATCTCTACCCTCCAGATCAAGACTGAATGAGGAGGCGGCATGGTTCAGACCTCGCCTTTCTAGGTCTCAGAGAACCTTTGTACAGTATCCTGATGACTCAGGAAAGAAAGGAGGTTTACTTATCAACTTGTAGAAGGTGAGTTTTTAAAATCTCATGCTGATAATGAGCAAAATCTGAATTTATTCTACCCAACCAAGAATTATGAAGACTCTGGAAAAATCGTTTAATCCTTGTTTCATGTTGGTAAGCTAAAACTCTAAACCCAGGATTTCTCTAGCAATCAGGGATATTTAATGAGGACTTTTATGATCTCAAAATTACAAGAAGTCCTTGAATCTTTTATAGGTAAGTGCATCCTATCATTATAAAGTATAACAATCATATCTTATTGATTTGGAAATTTCAGAATGCCAGCTGGTCAAGGAAAGAAAGACATGGCAATCTTTTAGTTGTTACTCAGTCTTTTAGATCACATGACACCTATTATTAAGAGGAAACTAAAAAGCATCCCCAAAGGGTCCCCTTACAGTCACACCAAGTTGTCCATTTTATTGTAAGTAAACTATGATCAAATTATTGAGTAAACAAACAAACAAAAACCATTTTCTTCATTCTAATGAAATGAAGTGAAGAAAGATGATGAATTTGGAATTAGTAAAACCAAAGTTTTTCTTTTTACTCACTATATAATCTGAGTAAGTTTCCACCTCCTCTAAAATGTAGATAATAGATTAAATCTCCATACTTACTGGCCCTGGAAGAATGCAAATTGTGGTGCATTACAACTGAACATTACTCCTTGTCCTCTTACCTGTTCCATCTTTCTCTAAAAGTGGTCAGGTCAAAATTCTTACCCCTTTGAAATCTAGACTAGATGAAGGGACCAGATGAGGGAAAGAAACAGGCCAGGCCAGGTGGGAGGAATGGGTGGAATCCAAACCTTTCGAAGGCAGGGAAGCAGATAGTGTAAGCCTTATATTCTCTTGGCCTGGTTTTCTTGGCTTGGACCAAAAAAATAAGACCCAGGGTAACAAGAAGATTACTAGAATCACTGGTTCCCTAAGTTTCTGTCAGCCACACCATTACCCCACCAAAATTTAAAACAGAACAGACACCTGCCACTAAGTGAAACCAAACTTGAGCTAGGAATAGAATGCATTTGAAAGAGCAGCCTAAGTCTAGGATGGTGGTGCTGGCCTGTTATCTTAGCAACTTGGGAGGCTGAGGCAAGAGGATTGTAAGCTGGAGACCCTGTCTCAAAATAAAAAACAAAAGAGCTGAGGAAGTCACTGCCTGTGTCCATCTGTTAGAGTGCAGACTCTATGATTTCTTCTAGGAGGTACAACAATATTAAAAAGACAGACAAAAATAAAGGAAAATTACTTAATTTAAAAAAAAAGACAATCTAAATAAAAACTGAGCAAAGATTTAAAAAAAGAAGAGGAGAAACAGAGAGAGAAGAAGAAGAATGAGGAAGAGGAGAAGGAAGGAGAAGAAGGGAAAGGAAGGAGAGGGGAGGGGAGGGGAGGGGAGGGGAGGGGAGGGGAGGGGAGGGGAGGGGAGGGGAGGGGAGGGGAGGGGAGGGGAGGGGAAGGAAAGAGCCTGACTCCCAGGATTTATTCTGAAATTCACAGTAAGTTAGCCCTAGACATTTTTGTGACCTCAAAATAAGACAACTCGACATTTCATGTGATTTCATTTTTTTGTACCTCAATTACTGTGCTGTGATTTACCATATTAATTCCCTCATAAGGATGTTTGTTATGCTCTTAGGACAGAGATGTGAAACACCAATAACTTAAATCTATGATTTCCCCAAGTGCATATTCGTATATATGCACACACATACATTTTTTCCTTTCTTTTTTTGGGGGGCGGGGGCGGGGTGCTGGGGAATCACTGTGCTGCACTCCCAGCCACCAGGGAGTATTCTTTATTTGCTGCAGTTATGCCTGAAGTCCAACAATGACAGCCAGGGACAACTCTTGGCCATGCAGTGTGCTCTTTATTATGACCCTATTATTACCACACCCGGCAATTTTTTACATGTCTGTGTGTCAGAAACTTCACCTTTTTATATACATTATTTATATCACAACAGCCTTAAAGATAGATATTTGTCCCCTATGGATAAGGAAAATGAAGTTCTGGGGTTGCTATTTTCTCTAGAATATGCTGTGCCCCCATTCTGATATAGGAAAACACACTTTTTAAAAAAAATGAAACAAAAGTGCAAGGAAAACTTTTGATCTTATATTGTCACTAGAAAAGAATGAAAGAGAAACAAAACTGAAAGAAAAAAACATATCTCAATTTTTGGAAGAAAAAATATACAACCTCTGAAATTTTTCTTATAGGAATGGACATAATCGGTGTGCACAGATATTTCTGAAGTCTCTATTTCTCCCCTTATTTTCAATAGTGATAAAAATGTTTTCCACTGAATTAAAAAAAATGGACAATGAAGAATCTCATTTCAGTTCAGACAGAAAAATTTCTGCTTTCTTGAATTAATATTTTCACCTAGCATCAAGACTTTTTCACATCTCGTGATTGGTGTGATTTCAGATGCAGCAGCTCCAATTCTCCTTGAATATTCAGGGAGGGAGTATCTAGAGGACACTGAAGAATACTTAAATTTTGTTCTGAGGCTAGTCCTGCTACACTTCCCAAAATTAAAAGCTCCTGTCGCAACAGGGAAGTAAAGAACAACAAAATCAGGTAAAGACAAGGATACTGGGGAGTCAGCGATGCTCATTCATTAGCCAAATGCCCAGGTAACAACAAAAAGGACAGTAAATAAATTCACACCTCAGTGGAATGACAAATCACCGTCGTCCCCCCCGCCCGCCCGCCTTCAGAACTTCTCACCAATATCTGAAACGCTCATGGTAAATCTAAAAAAGGTAAGGATCCACTCCAAAGAAGACATCACTACCTTCTGATCTGTCACAACAGTACTGGTTAAACTTAGCCAACACCTCAAAATGGCTCAAAAACTAGGTTTCTCAACCTTTCTGTTTATTTCAAAGAATAAACGTATGATTAAAGTCCAACATAAAAAAAAATAGCTTCAAACAATCAAAATGCCATATTTCTGTTTAAACATGCTGTGATCACATTCTAAAGCCTAAATTTTGTGGTCAGCCATTACCCCAAAATTATTCTTTTTTGAAATAATAAATTTTCTTTTTTTTTTTTTTTTAAAGAGAGAGTGAGAGAGGAGAGAGAGAGAATTTTTTTTTTTTAATATTTATTTTTAGTTCTCGGCGGACACAACATCTTTGTTGGTATGTGGTGCTGAGGATCGAACCCGGGCCGCACGCATGCCAGGCAAGCGCACTACCGCTTGAGCCACATTCCCAGCCCTGAAATAATAAATTTTCTATCATTTTAAGTTAATTTTGTTCCTGTGCTGAATCACAGTATTAAATTTCATTGTACTTAACTAAATTTTTCATCTAACCCATGACTAAAACTTTAATTTTAAAAGATACTCACCATTTTGATCTAATTTCATACCATTGATTTTACTAACAAGACTGTTTTTATTTGTATTAGTAAAGGGAAAAACCATGGGAGTAAAAAATGAACTATTTTATGATCTTCGGCAAATCACTACAACTAAAAACATTTCTTCATCTGTAAAATGAAAATAACATATAATATTTATTGGGCACTTTCCATGCACCATGGTTATCATATTTAATTCTTATAATTCTATAAAAATGATACCATAATCATTCTTTTTTTATAGAGGAGGAAGGATTTAGTGGGTAATAACTTAGCTAAAGGTTCGTAGCAAGGAAGAGAGACTGCTGGCATGTTAATACTTGCCACAGCCATCTCCCAGCATTCATAATAATGATCAGTTGGCATGATGGATATAGAGCCCTTTATGAACAATGAAGTTCTAAACATGTGGGCATTACTGAAGACATAAAAGGTTAGTTATCCAAGGAATGGATTACTTAGACTCTATCAGATCAAGAACTACCCACAAGAAAGAATCATTCCTCCTCAATGCTGAAACAATCATGTATCGATACTTCAATACCCTGGGAACTATCTGCCTCATCAAAATAAAACCAAATCACATTTTCATATGGGTATACTACGCAGAAGCAAAGTTAAAAGTCTGGCCTGGGGTTGTAGCTCATTGGTAGAGCATTTGTCTAGTGTGCAGGAGGCCTTGGGTTTAATTCCCAGCAACACATAAAAATGTACAATTCTTATTAAGTTCAATGTCTTATTAAGTACATTGTACATAGATTTATCTCTGGTTCTATTAAACCCTATGGCATTTTAAAAAATATTTATTTAGTTGTAGATGAACACACAGTATCTTTATTTATTTTTATGTGGTGCTGAGGATTGAACCCAGTGCCTCACACATGTGAGGCAAGTGCTTTACCACTGAGCTACAGCCCCAGCCCCAACCCTACGGCATTTTGACAGAAGAAAACTTGGTTGGTTTGGCACGATATTTCAGAAAGTTCTATTGATTTTTACTTCAGTTTCTAGTTTTATTAATTGTGGAGAAAGTAAAAAGACTTGCCATTTACTAGGGTGGGAGGATCTTTCTATAGGATTTTTGATAAGTAAATTCTGAGATACACTTGTTCTTTGAGAGGAATGAGGATAGTAGAAAAGAGAGGAAAGGGTAACTGGTTGCTGGTTGGAACAATATGGTGACAGAGCCAAAGAAACAGATTAGCTATCAGAGCCACTGTATTTGTGTTTCATACTTTAAGTCCATGGAAACCATCAGTCAGAAATGATCTTGTGCAGTGAGCTTGAAAAACCTAGTCTACTTAAACAAACTGTTCTTAAATTTATAGACACTGATTTTGGATTTTTCCTATTAGAAGAGCTATCTGGATTATTTTAGAGGAGGAGGATTACAAAAGGCACAGGAAGGGGAGTAGACAGGGAGGAGAAGGCCAGTTGCCTATGATTTGAAGCTCTGAAGTCAACTGCAATTAGGCACAACTTCCTGATGAGAAGAGAGACTGGCTGCTAGGAGAATGTCATGAGAAACAAAGTAGAAAGGCACTGTGGAGTTGGAATTCAGAGGGCCTGATGTCCAGGTCAGGAGTCTGCAATTTCTCAGACTGGAAGGAGAACACTCTGCTATTTAACTAAGCAAAATATTGCATGTGGTTGCTACCAAAACACTCATATGACCTACATTAGCTCACAGGAGATGTTGGGGATCAAGCACAAGGAGCAGGAGTCCAATCCTCTCTGGGTCTATGGATTTTTCTGGTCATCAGCTCCTCCCACTCTAGTTATTTCAGTCTTAGGGTCTTAGCACCCCAGCCACACTGAGATATCACTGAAATCAAATCTGACTTGTAAGCACAAGGAACGGAGAAAATTGTTTCCTACATCTACTAAGGAACCTTTATATAAAAGGTACAAATTAGAGATTTTACCTTGAGTTATCTTTACATACTTAAAAGTATTATTATTTGCAGATTTCACAGTACCAAATCATTGTCTTTTCACATACATTGGGAAAACAGAATCAAAGTAGAAATGGTTATGTAATTAATTAGCATATTGACTGTATAAAAAAACAGACTGTCAATTAGCTTTTATATTTTAGTTTTACTATTTATTGTCTAATATTCCATTTTATATAATAAAAACTCCTTGTCTGAACATGTTATATGCAAAATATAATTTTTGTTTTTTAATTATCTGACTTTTTCCTAAACAATACAATGTTTGTGGCTGGAAATACATGGATCATTCTTGAATGATACTTAACTCTTTAGAGATTATGGATTTTAAAATAAAACAAAGCCCTCAAAATCAGCAGAGGTATTTGCATGTAAACTGGCACTTATCTTGATTAGGAAATGTAAGATGGTATCTGATGTTGTGTACTTATATATTTACTGTCTATCTCCTTCAGATAGAAGCTCATGTGTTCAGTCCTGAAACAATGTCAGTGCACACAGACATTCTAACATTCACTAAATGAATAAACACACCTTCTTCTGAGGTATTCTTGCCTGAAACCATGTGCACTTGACAATTTGATCTTACTTTATCAAATCAGCCCCTTTCCTGAACTATAACTGCTCAACTATTCCAGGTTGGAATGCAATTGAGAGGGGTTCAGGAAGAGAAATCAAGCAGAAGTAAACTTAATGACAAGTAGACTGTAGTTACAGCTAAAGCCCATATTTAAAACAATTTCCACCAAGTTCCATCTTGCTAACAAAATTTCATATCCTAGTTGGCAAAGAAAGGTAAAAAGAACAGAAAGTAGAGATAGGTACAGGGTGGAAAGCAGCAGAGAATTCAAAGACATATAATTAAGCTAAAGGGATTTGGTTTATGTGGGCCAGAATGTTAGACATAACATCCTAAATAAGGAAACAAACACAAAGACATGGTAAGGATGAGAAATACAGACTTTGTGGACACAGAAGAGCTCACCTGCTTTAGAACTTCAACTAAAACTAAACAAAAAATGAAATCTACTGCTAAGTCCCGCCTTTCCAGAAGGTAATCTCTTTCACGTTGCTGTTCATCCCTGGAACAAGAACCCAAAATTAGAATTGCATTAAGACACGGAGTTTTAAATAGCTATTGGTCAGTAGTTCATGTTGCTTACTGTGTTCCCACTATGTGCAGTGTGGTACAGTGATTTTTGAGTAGAAGGTTTTCTTTAATAACTCAGTGTATACATGGCATGTTCTTTCTTTTTATACATTGGGTATTTAAACATACAATTCACTATTACATCTAACAGAAATCAAACTTAATATGGAAGTATTAGTAAGAGAGAGTGTTTTAAACTATCTTTAGAAAACCTACCATCACACCCTCTTTGATGGTGAATTTTTTTATTAACAAGTGAAACAAAAGTAATAAGTTCTCTGGATGAAATAGGTTACAAAGTAACCTCACAAATCTAAGCTGAAAACTCCTAAATTCAATACTCTAAACCATGGGCAATCGCCTGAGCAGAGTAGATGTTATATGTAATCCAAAATCTCCCTGAGAAGTCTGAAGGTGGAGAAGATAAGTTCTAGCACTTGAGCACCAAGAGTCTTGGTGTGATAATTCAGTTTCTGATTCTTCGTGTATCACAATTGCTTCCCTTCCAAAATCACATGAAATGGACCTTCTCTGAATGGCTTTTAAGTTTTATGACTAGGATTCCTCACTCAACTACTGGCATGGCACACCTTACTCCAATGATGGGACCTGCTCTTACTTTGCCATTGAGGCAAAGAACCCAAACAAGAACCCCAAATTAGTATTGCATTAAGACACAGAGTTTTCTCCTTCCTACCACCTTTATAACAAAAATAATCCATGCTCTTTGCTTAAAAACAAAACAATAACAATCTTAGTTGATAACCCTATAATTTTCTTCATTGAAAGTGTTTTAGTACCAAGTAAAACACCTAGAAAATTCACCACTTACCCCTTAGATTTTGTGCTAGATCGAGGCCTATACTCATAAGACTCATCTTCAGTTCCATTCTGGCGTCTATACCAGTCAAACAAGGTGCGAAGTAAGGAAGGGAGACAGTGCTCTGCTACTGAGCTCATAGAGCTTATCAACTGAAACACAAGACATAATCAGAAAATAAAATTTAGCACTGAACAGATCATACTCCTAACCCTATTAGTAATCTCTTGGAAATGAATAAAGTAACTCAGTTGGCACAGCGATTTTCAACATTTTCCTGCCTCCATGTGCCACACACACACACACACACACACACACACACACACACACACACGTAAAAACAAGCCCCTCAGTAATATCCTTGATTATATACACAATAAGTCTAGGAAAAATGTTAGAAATAATATGAATAAACCCTACTTCTTCCTGCCCTGGCAACTCCCTTGTGTTTATGTGAACAAGATTCTAAAATGTTGCCACTCTATGCAAGAAGACATGCTGGAACAAGAGAACTACACTATGTTACAACTGTGAAGAAGGCTCCAATTTTCTATGTATTACTATGAAACAAAAGAGAAAATTACAATTACTCTGATATCCACAAGTCCACATGTTAGAAGCCTGTTGGAAACAAGCTTGCAAAGCTGATAACATACAAATGGACAGCAATAAAGGTAAATACAGTAGGTCTAGCAGTGCAGCACAGTGGCAGAGCGCTTGCCTAGCATGCACAAGGCATGGGTTCAAGTCCCAGTGGCATAAAAAGAAAAAAAAGGTAAGTGTAGTGTGACAAAAACTGTTACTGAATTTCAGGTACCCTTGAAAATGCCTGAGTTCTAGATAAACATCACAAATTCATTTCATTAATAAACCCAACTTGACCCAACCTGCCTGGACCGGTCACTCTTTATCTTGTGTGTCCCAAGAAAAACTTTCTCTCTTCATAAGAATTTCTGCATCTGACTCAAAAATTATTATTTTTAAATTAGCATACAGTCAAACATGCTTCACTTTGCTGACTTGTTTGAAAAAAATATGGGCTACAGAAATATTCAAGGTCTCTTTCTGTTCTATGATTATAGGAAGACTCCATTAATGAAGATGTCTCTACATGTTAAGCATTTCATTTTTCTGATATTTCATATTCTGCAAATGACATCAAAATATACATCAGGGGGAAAATAGAAAAGAATGCAGTAGGTTATTTGATTCTGTAGGATACTCTTTTTTATTACTTCTACCCCTCCTTCAATCATTCTTTATTATAAATTAACTATAATTTGACAAGTAAATAGTTTCTAATATAGGTAATTAAAGTAAAAAGATTCCATTTAACCATGTTTTAAAATGCTTTATGAAACAGTATGGCTCAAAGGAAATCTGTTTTAATACCTAAAGAAGGGACAATACAACATCATTTGATTCTATAACTATATTCTAAAAATATTTACATCACACATACAACTTTACTGTGAGGAACAAAAACAAGCTATGAGGCATGATCATTCCATTTTTCATCATCATACAATAAATTAAAAATTTCCTTAAACTGATGTTTAATTGGATTACAAATCTGAGTATACGTTGATTAATGAGGTAGATTCAAGATGTGAATAATCTAAATAACTTCTACAATAGTACAAAATTTGAAAAACATTGCCTTAGTTGATCTTACTGTAACAAAGGCTTTATCTCCCTATTGATGGTTTGTCTATCAGTATCTTTTTACTAAGTCTATGCCTCAGAGAGCTGTCCCCTACAGAGTCCCCACAAATACAGGTGCTATATTGTAAATACACCACTTTTGGTGATTCTGATTTAGCACAACTGGAGTGGGATCCAAGAACGCAGTAAATGTCTACTAAGAAAATGTCTACTAAGTAAATATATCTAAGAAATAGAACTATTTCTTAGATATATTATTTTGCATGAATACTGATGGCAACAGAAAGCTAATCTAGATTATTGGTTATTCCAAGTAATCAACATTTAATAAAATAATTATAATAAAAGAGCACTTAAGCCAACATTTAATCTCAGGCAGAAGAAAAACCAACAGTAGAGCAATATCACATGAGTTTTTAAATGCTAGTATCCTACTTATAGGTTCTGAAAGCTCCAGCAGTAAAAAAATAAATTTAACAATGTAAAATATTATAATATAAAAACCATAGACTTGGCACCTAAGAAAAGAGTGAGGAGTGTAATCAGAAACTTTCGGAGAAAAATTTCAAAAGAAACATTAAAGAGATTAACAATGAAAAGTAAAAAAATTTAAAATGCTAAGTGGACTAAAATCAATAAGGTTCATAACTTATTCTGTGTTCAAACAAACAAAAAACTACCAATTCCAGAAGAATCTAATGCATAAGGAGATACAGAGTCACTAAAATAATAAGGAAACTTCTTAATATTGGACATATTCAGAGCAGATCATTAGGAAAGACATTTTCCTTCCAGGAAAAAGTATCCTCTAAAACTGACCCACCTGATCAAACTGCAGGTCTTCACCCCTCTGAAGAGATCTGGACAACAGCTTCTCCTACAAAAAAAAAAAAAAAAGTATAATACAAAATACTAGAAATCTTCCATGTGATAAACACTTTAAATTTGCGACCTGATTCTGCTTTTGTTTCATTTGTAATTAGGCTATTTTGGAGGAAGGGAAGCCTTACCTCACCCTGATCTAGGACTAAGACTCAAACCCTCCCGTAAAAGTGGTTCTCAGCCACACTTACAAAAAGCGGCTGTGTCACATGATCACTTTTTCTGCCAAATTCAAGTTCAACAATTCTTAGATGATAAGCTTGAAGTTTAACATAGGTCCTGTCAAGTTCAAAAGCCCCGGCATGTGTTCATTAATTCATTCACCACGTTCACTGAGCAGCAGCCTTCACCACCAAGGGGTGAAAGGACTTAGGGTCTCTGTGCCTCAGTTTTCTCATCTGAAAAGCCAGTGACTGTCGAACACTGTTATCAGCTATTCACTACTTTTAAGGAAAAAAATGAGGTGGGGGTTCCATTTTTCTCTATTCACTGTAATAATTTAAAGAAGAATGAAATGAACTACTTCTAGAAACTGAAAAACTAGCTCATGGTCTATCTGGCACCACTGCTTTAGAAAAGTAGTTTGCGGCCTTGAAATTTCCCCTCATTATTATATTATTTAGATATATACCTGCTGCCCGAGTTGATTCTTTATATTTATACATATATATACATACATATATGTGTGTGTGTGTGTATGTGTATACACACACATACACACACACACACATTAGTTGTCAATGGACCTTTATTTTATTTATTTATATACAGTGCTGACAATCAAACCCAGGATCTCACACATGCTAGGTAGGCAAGTGCTCTACCACTGAGCCATAGCCCTAGCCACAAGTTGATTCTTAATGTATAACTTCTGGGTTTCAGTGACAATCAGTAACACCATGAGCAAGACACTGTATTTTATACATGAATGCTTGAATCTTTACAATTTTTTGAAATAATCAAAGTAAACTAAGAACTCAGTCTGTCACGTACCAAGTACATACTCTGTGCCGTACATGTGCCTTTTACAGTTGCTTTTGTACTTTGTTTTTTTTTTTTTGCAGTGCTGGGGATGGAATCCAGAGGCTCTCAGGAGCTAGTTAAGCACTGTATCACCAAGCTACTTCCTCAGCCTCTTCATCATTCCTAATTTGATATTAGATGTGTTTTAACTGTTTTATTAATTTCAAAAATAACCTTACCTTGAATTTATTTACCAATAATCCTACTGATTTTCTACTTCATTAAATGAGACTTTTTAAAAAATTCCCACTTTTGCCTTTTTGAATTACACGATTGGTCTTTCTAACTCAGTAATTGTCTAATTAGTCTAAAAAGATTAAAAGAAATCTGTTAAGTAGCCATACCTGTTTTTGTTAATATATATTAATTTCCAATAATATTAATGTTACATATTTAGAATAATATCATTGGTCTACAAAAACTAGATATTATACATCAACAAGGAGCTTTTCTTTTAAAGACTCTGCTAGTTCAATTTTTTAAAAAACTTGACAACCTAAAATATAAGGCAAAAGGTATATTTTAGAAGTCTGTTAACCAGTTAATTAATAAAAAATGCTATATGATGTTTTCCTCCTGGTCAGGGATTATGATAGTTGTACATGTATTTTGTGAATTATATGCTTTAACACACAAAGAACTGTGATTTTCTCTTCCATTTTTTCCTTGCTTCATTTCCACTGTGTACAATATTTATAATGGTATCCCCTGATTTTTAAGAACCAGGCACTTTCACGTGTTGGGGATATGATGGTAAGCAAAGCAAGAGCGTTTCTGCCTACTATGAGCTTTAAAAGGAAAAACAGGGTTTGGGAAACATGGCTCATAGCAGAGTACATGGCTAGCCAGTGTGAGGTCCTGGGACCCATCCCCAGCACTACAAAAAATAAATAATAAACAGACATTAACTGAATAATCATACCAATATATAAATATATACTGAGGAGAGTGCTGTCAAGGAAAAATATAGCATTCTCTGAGATTACCACCTAAAGATTTATCTAGCTGAGATGGTTATTTTTTTAGGTGTCAATGAGGCTGGATGAACAGATCCCCAGAGCTGGTAAAGCATTATTTCTAGGTATACCTGGGAAGGAAGGAAGACTTCCTCCCGGAAGGAAGGAAGACTGGCCCTTGTCTAAGTGGAAGGATATCATTCAATTGGCAGAGAGCCAAGTAAATTTAGAAAAAATTTATGAAGCTTTTCTATGCAGTAGTGTTCAAATCTCCTCTCATTTATGACATTCTTTATTTAAAAAAAAATCACAAATGTATTTGCCACTGAAATACATTTCAGTATTTCAATGGCAAACTCCCAATCTGTCAGAGAATCATGTTTCTAACTAATTTAAATGGGGTCAGAAAAAACACCAGAACACATGGCACTTTAATTTCTTAGCAGGAAGTTTTTGGTATGTCCTTAGCACTTGGCCCCTTGGAGGCTAACCACACATCAGTAGTTTTCTTGCAGAATAAGACTTTTATCTGTAAAACCAAACTACACCCCATTCATATACTACCTGATGGTTCTGTACAATTATATATCTTGCACAATCAATTATTTCTAAAATTTAAGTAAAACAGCTAGTAATTTCCTTAGTAAGTCCTGTAAAACACTATTTCTTAAAGCAGGGACCAAGCCAGGAGTGGTGGCAAACACCTGAAGTCCTGGCTACTCAGAGGCCGAGACAGGAGGACCACTTAAGCCTAGGAGTTAGACTGGGTAACACAGCAAAACTCCATCTCATAATCATGATAATAAGCAAAGTTTGAAAAAATATTAAGCTTTTAAAGGGATTTTAGTATTGTAATTTCAGCTGAGTACCCAAAGTGGAATTGGGAGATACAGCAAGGGGTTTCTCCCCAACTTAGTTGACTTATTCAACATTTACAGTGAAGAGGGGGATCAAATCTAAAAAAAATTAATAACCATACAGAAGAAAAAAAGAGCATGATAATCTTTTCAGAAACACACAGTTGCCTTGCATTTAACTTTTTTTTTTTTTTTTACTGTCTCCACAAACCCACACTTCCTCAAAACTTTCTAAAGACTTGACATCTAAACAGAGCTTTTCCTGAAGGAGATGAGCTATTTTTTCCATAATTAAGAAGTCAGAAATAATTTTTGAATGAAAAGGAAACTCACATTACTAATACAAAAATATGAAATAAATGGACTGTATTAAAAATAAATTACCAACCAAGGACTTTGTATTAACCTCTAAGTTTGATTATAATGTGTTTGAGGATGTCCTAATCATTGTTCAGGAAGATAAATGGTAGATCCTTTTTATCTGTGAGAGATGTGTTCCAAGACGCCAGGTGGATGCCTTAAACCCTGGAGAGGAGTAACCCCTAAATATGCTATGCTTTTTCCTATATGTATGGACTGCGTATAGACTAAGTTTATAATAAGTAAATACATTATGTTTTTTCCTATGACAAAATCAATGTATATATTGGGCACAGTAACAGATTAATAATGAAATAGACCAATTAACAGTATATCACAATAAAAGCTATATAAAATTTATGAATTATTTCTGGAATTTTCCCTTTAATGTCTTTGGCTCACAGTTGACCTTCAGTAACTGAAACCACAGCGAGGACCATTGTACTGTCTTTTAATATGTGAGTATTCTAAAAAAAATAAGCCTTTCAAAATGTTTTATCCTAAGCAACCCCATTATCACAAATAGCTAAAAAAGTAAATAAATTAGTATCTATATTCACACATACATAAATGTCAAGATTATGTACTAAATTGTTAATGTTAGCAATTTTTTTCACAATAGCCTCAAATTTGGGTGTAGAACTATCAATAGACTAGCTTAAAAATGATCATCGTACCTTCATTTACTGAAATAATATTCAGCTGTTGGAAAGAATGAAACAAGGGCTGGGCATGTAGCTCAGTGATACATTATCTGCCTAGCATGGATGAGGCCCTGGGTTTAAGCCTCATTTACTACAAAAAAAAAAAAAAAGGAAAGAAAAAGAGAGAGGGGGAGGGAGGGAAGGAAGGAAAAGAAAAAAAAGTGAGACAAATTTATATGGGCTAATATACAATCACCACCAATATAAAGTAAAAATATTTAGGTATAGAAAAAATATACATATATTACACACATTTGTATGTGTTTCTTTTAAAGGTGACAGGTGCTACAGAGATGGATAAATAATAGACTTGAAAACACTGCAGACTAAAAACTGTTGACAGTGTTTAGCTTGATTCATAGTAGAAAAGTCATTTTTATTACATAACCTTTAGAACTATTTCCATTTTTCATAATATAAAAATTAATAATGATTCTAAGATCCATAATTCTTTATGTTCTAATTTGATTCTACAACTTCTGTATATGTTCAGACTACTAACAGCACCAAGTCCCTCCTGAGGAAAGCAAGAGAATTTATTGAAAAGATTTTGATGGCATGATAACAGTAAGCCTGAGTTATTTCAATAATTTCCAATTAAAGATGGCAAGCTGAACACACAGACTACATTCTCCCCTAAATCCCCACTAAGATGATAACAAAATAACTTTCACAGGAGTTAAAACCAAAAGGACAAGTGCGTGGGAGATGAGGTAAAAAGCCACACAAACAACAGGGATTCTTTAGTAGGCAAGAGGGAGAGTCAGATGTGTGCTCCTTCAGTCAGCAGGCATTCGCCCAAATTTTTACTGAGTGTGTAGTATGCCAAGCACTGTTCAGCTCTAAGATCCAGCCCTGAACAAGATGGAAAACTCCCTGCCCTTGTGGGGCTGAGAGTCTAATGCAAAAGCAAAGGGAAAGTACAGTATCTTAGACTTAGAAGAGGAAGGTGGAATGGGGTAGAAGATTTGAGGTGTTCATGGAGAAAATGACACTGGAACACACCCACAGGGAAGCGAGCCTTTCACACCCTTCAGAGAGTGATGGGTGGGTAACCCAGCGGATGCTGTGAGACTCCTAGGAGGCTCAGGAATTGGAAACCTTGGGTACTCTGGAAGTACAGCTCAAGTAAGGACAAAAATAAGAGGGTCTATTAAGATTGTTTTAAAAAGATTATATAAGAAAGATTAAGACTCTTCCTTTTCTACCTTCTCCTACCTGCTTAGAAAGGTGACCATCCCTTCTCTTGCCATCTGAAGAACGGTCTTTCTTTAGAAAGGGCAAGATAGATGCTGACTAAGGGATGTGGCAGATGGAGATGGGTATAATACCAAAGACAGAGTAAGTAAAACTTCATATACCGAATAGCAAAGCCCCAGTGATCTTCTGCCTCTAGCTCCCCATTACAATAGCAGCCAAAGACCAATCTCTCCCATTCAGGATCCTGCAAGAGCACCCTGATTAGACCCTAGACAAAGATCTGACATTGATGGTGCACACGATTACATACCAAAGATCACAGTCAAAAAGGCTCTTCCAAGTACATGGGTTTTCAATCAGCTGTTTAGCACCTCATTTTAAAAATATAACATGTGAAAATAAACATTAGAGGAGGAGGCAAAACTAGTAAGAAAATGCAGTTTGGAACAAATAGACCAGACCAAAAAAAAAAAAAACAACACTTTTTAATAGATATTATATGTATGTGTATACATATATATACACACATATATAATATTTTCAATATTATTCAATATTCTCAAAAAACAATGGAAATTATACTTTTTTTGTGTGTGTGTGCTGGGGATTGAACCAAGTCCTTGTCATGAAATTGTAGAGCTTCTAAAATGCTGGGCTTAAACCACATACATCAGGTCCAAATCAGGCGATGACTAGTTAAAGCCTTTTTTTCTATCTTCTTTTCGAGTCACTTGCAATCTAAAAGATTAACAGGTGTGCTTGGTTATCCCTGGCTCATTACCCAAGACCGATCCATCTCCTTTCAAAAAGGAAGAAAGAAACCTAAAGTACTAGATTGCATAGAGTGTAAGCTGCAATTTCAATCAATGACTGCCCTTCCTGAATGTTCTTCCTAAAATGAAAATGAAATTGTTAGTAAAAATCAAGCTCAGCTAATCCTTGACTCTTTTGGCCTCCTTACCCTCCTTTTTTATTAAGGTTTCTAACGTGGGAAATGGAAAAAAAAAAACATTTTCTCATTATGTGGCAGATTAAGTTCTTTCAACAAAAGCCATTGACATTTGTGCTTTCAGATGATTCCATAACCTACTGTCCTAACTGACCACGAGCCCTGCTAGCATCCTTATGCTGTTTTCTTTAAAGTGACTCTGTTCTGCTTTGAGAACTCAGTCACTGTGCACCATTGGTTATTGCCTCAGAGTAGAGGATACATTTTAAAATAAATGAAATCACAATAAAAGCATTTGAATCTATAATATAAACACTGTCACAAAATACATTAAATATATCTTCACTACCTTGATGCTCTGGATTGCCAAGCTACCCACACCTGGATATAAATGAAAACAAAGCAGATCTAGATAAGGAGGAATAATTTACACATACATGTAATGGGTAAAAATCTGTAAGATAGGATGAGGATTTGGGGGATTTCCTGGTACGTCAGGGAGAGTAAGCAAGGATGACTCTTCTAAGGGTGATGATGGGTAGAAACATCAATGTTCTGGTGGAATCTGTACCACTATTCACCACCATCTTATAATCTCATCTTAAGAGTGCATAGCTGGTATCTCTGAAATGATATTTAATGAATAAATAAAATAGAATCTGCATTGACTATTCTGAAAGAACTTCTAGAAACTGTTAGAATAATGCATTATGTTTTATTAGAAGAACAAGGAGCACAAATCAGAGCAATATTACTTAAGGCTAAATTCCACTTTATAACACAAGCCCTTAACAAACACCTTTTCCAAGTCCCAACCACAATGGGCAGTGTTATAGACACAAAGAAGGGACACCAAGTTCCTGACATCAGGCACCTCAAATCAGTGGAGACAGATAGGTGCTATGATTTAGATATGAGGCATCCCACACACACTCATACACAAGACAATGCAAGAACACCCCTTCAGAGGTGAAAGGATTAGATTATAAGAGGTGTAACCTAATAGATGGCTTAATCCACTAATGTGGATTAACTGAGTGGTAACTGTAGGCAGATAGGATGTGGCTGGAGGAGGTGGGTCACTGGGGACATGCCTTTGGTGTTTGTCCCCAGTGACCAGTTTGTCCCTGGTGAGCAGAGCTTCCTACTGGCCATGTCCTGGGCTGCTTTTCTCCACCAGACCCTTCGGCTGCTCTGCCTCATCTAGGGCCCATAGTTATGAAGTCAGCCATCTATGAACCGAGACCTCTAAAACTGTGAGCCAAATAAACTTTTCCTTCTCTAAAATTGTTCTTGTCAGGTCTTTTGGTCACAATAGTAAAAAAGCTGACTAGAACACCACCAGGTAAGCAATTAACCATAATACCTCATAGTCACGATCTGTATGTACACACAAAGACACAGTGTAAGTTCAAATTGCTACATGGTAATTAAGATGCATAACATTTACATTGTATAGACAATAGGTAAAACATTTATTTGGCTTGAGGTAGGAACACTGTTAGAGGGAACAAACAGGAAGTTTGGAAGGATGAGTAGAATTTTAAAATACAGAAGTTTAAAACATTTTAGGGGCTGGGACTGTAGCTCAGTGAGAGAGCAGTTGCCTAGCATGTGTGAAGCACTGGTTCAATCCTCAGCACCACATAAAAATAAATAAATTATAATAGGAGGGAAAGGGAGAGAAAAGGGAAATTGCATGGAAATGGAAGGAGACCCTCATTGTTATACAAAATTACATATAAGAGGTTATGAGAGGAATGGGGAAAAAACAAGGAGAGAAATGAATTACGGTAGATGGGGTAGAGAGACAAGATGGGAGGGGAGGGGAGGGGGGATAGTAGAGGATAGGAAAGGTAGCAGAATACAACAGTCACTAATATGGCATTATGGAAAAATGTGGATGTGTAACCGATGTGATTCTGCAATCTGTATACGGGGTAAAAATGGGAGTTCATAACCCACTTGAATCTAATGTATGAAATATGATATGTCAAGAGCTTTGTAATATTTTGAACAACCAATAATAAAAAAAGATTAAAATGTAAAAAAAAATTTAAAAAATTTTAGGCTGGGAAAATAATAAAAACACACACCAGCATAAAAGAATATATAGAAGACATTTTAAGTATCATAGCATATCAAGATAGGAGAATCGTAAGACATCACCCTGACTTTGACAAGACAATGGAGCACCTGGGATGACCTAAGGATGCTAGAACCTACTCCACAGGAATGACAAGGGACAGAGTTGCCAGAAGCAGAAAGTAGTATGTGTATCATGGACAAAGAAAAGTCAGGTGATTGAAAAGAAAATAGCACAGTGATGGATACTTCATGGCTGGCTAGAAGCTCCTGCATGCCCTCGGCAGAGCCAACACTAATCTAGACACGGACAGGGCACCGGAAAGGAAAGGAGGGATTTTAAATTGTCATTTTATAGACTCTGTCACATTGGGTAAGCTCAGCCATATTTTCCATTTAATACTTTCACTCTCAAGACCTTTACATTTGGAAATTAAAAATTCCTTTAGGGACATATAATATTTGAGAACTCCTAGGACCACACAACATGGCAATACTAGCGAATATTTTATAAAACTGGCAGTGATTTTAAAATGTGCTGTGCAAGTTGAAAATTGCTCAAGCTGGGGAATGGGTGCTGGGCACTTCTTAGACTATAAATCTCTACTTTTATGCATTACTGAAACTTCCCTTAAGTTTTTAATATATTTTCCCAAAAAAGGGGTTTCCTTTCTCATTGTATGCTGTTTACATAGATGAGTGTAGCAATTTATCACAATTCAGAGATTGTTGAAAAGAAAATTAACATTTTGTAGATTAAGCACATATATAATTAAAACGTATCATTATTTATTCAGGTCTATAAGCTTTTCTGTAACCCTTATTTATAAACCAGAACTTTATACTGTGCACATATTGCAAAAATACATACAAAATAATCATTATTATTGTAGGAAGTAATCATGGGATGATTTAAATTGAATATAATGATATCTACAGTTTTGAAATATACATTTGGCTGGTGGTTTTTTAACTCATTATTATGTATTAAAGCCCAGAATGCATTATTTCATAAATGCTTTCTTCAGATTAGTTTCTTCTACTTAATTCTCAGAATTAAGTAGAATTTCTGAGAAACAGTCAGTAATTTTAAGTCCTTCCACACTAAGAATTTTAAGAGCATGTAAAAACACTTCTTTCACCTTCCCTCTCTCCCTAGGTCACCACCTCTCCTCTACTCCTTCCTTTGAGGAAGCAGACAGCCAATATTAGTACACCTAACTCCCACTCGGCCACTTAATGGCTTTGGACCTCTGACAGCGATGAGCCCTCCAAACCGCATACTGGAAATGAATGTCTATCACCCAGTTGTGTGAGGAATAAAAGTTTCAGCTGAGGGCTGGGGTTATAGCTCAGCAGTAGAGCACTTGCCTTGCACTTGTGAGGTACTGGGTTCGATCCTCAGCACCACATAAAAAATAAATAAATAAAGATATTTAAAAAAGAGTTTCAGCTGATATGTCCTTCATCTTTACCTCCATTGCCATTAACCCTCTTCTAACCTACACTGTGATCCTAGCACACCATATTCCCCATCCTTTTAAACCCAAAGAGTAACTTAAACTGCCACCTGTATTTTCAAAGCGCCTTGAACCAAGGTATATTGACAAGCTCAGCTTGTTCTCTTAGTGACCAGACTGCTTTACTTCCAAATCCAATTGCCTCTTTCATTGCACTCTGTCTCTATAATATTTGGCAATGATATTTCTATTCCATACTCCATTTCCCTTGATATCAGTACCTACTCTTTGGGGTTTGATATAGATTATGCCCAAATATACAACTTCTAGTCTCCATCTCTTTATGTTCTGAAGAAGAATTTCCAACCACCAATCAAGGAATTCCACATGGTTAGCTCTCCAGTGAATCAAGTTCAATGCACCAAATTGAAAGATTTCAAACCTAAGGATATTCCTGTGTGCTTTACCCAAGAAAATGCATTCCCATCTTTCTTAATACTGCAAAGCATCTTAACCCTTAACTTTCACTTAAAATGCTACTCCTATTTAATTACTTCTCAAGTCCTATTTGATTACCTGTCAAGTTCTATTGATTCTACTTGTCATTTTTCTCGCTTTCCTCTGCAACTTCTTCTGTTTATGCCTTACTTAGTTCACAAACCTTTTCATTCCAATCTGAACTGGATATAATAGCTAAATAGTCTCTGCCGTCACTCTGCTTTTCTTATTGTCCGACCATTTTGTCACCTATCATGGGCAGCACTTACAACAGTTCAGAATCTTAACAAAGTATTTCCTTCCTCCTTATCACAGGCTGTCACCACTTAAGAGTCCATCATGTTCCCTAGCTATGCCTCATGTACTATAAGCATAAAAATATAATGACTAGTTTATTATAACTTTGGCTACATTCTTAACGACAACTTGTAGACTATCCTAGAGTTCCTTTATTTACTATTATGTTTTTATCTGGACTTCATAATTCCCATTGGTCAAGTTTGTTGTTGTTGTTGTTATTGTTGTTGTTGTGCTTATGGTAATTTATCAAAGTGGATTCTAAAATCATTGCAGATTTCTGGATCACCACTCCATTACTTAAACTTTTTTTCCAAGTATATAATTTCCTTCAGAAATTTTGTATTATAATGGTTAATGCAAAAGTCAAGAAAATATTTCAGATTTATAGGTCAGCTCAACTCACCAAGGGTTCAGCCATTACAACTTCAATTTTCTTTTCAGCTTGAACAGCAAATTCTGCAAAGAGGCTCTTGATGACATATTCGCCAGGCTTGACATCCGGGTCAATTGTAATGTTTGACATGATGAGGTTCTTTCTTCCCCAAGTGGAATGAAAGTTGGAAGAAGCACAGTACTTATTCACTTTGCTGACTGGTGCTGAAGCTAAAAGTTAAAGAAACCAAAGAATCCTACATTAGTCATCAGATCAATGAGGCCTCCCATAACAACAGTATTTAATATGCATCCTGCTCCTTACCCCTCCAAATCCCCAATCTCCATTACCATGCTCCATTTTTCTCTATCACACTTGCCACTTCTAATGTATTGCCTAACATATTCAACGTAGTAATATATCACGTTTACTATGTACTATTTCTCTCTTTATTTTAATGTGAGTACCAATAAAAACAGGGATTCTCTTTTGAGCTTTTTGCCCATGGATGAAGCCCAGGTACCACCAACAATGCCTGGCATACACTAGGTGCACAATAAATAGATACTGAATGAATGGATGGATTCTAACCAGGTAATCAAGTACAACAAAGGTAATAAAACAGATATGAATAAATGAAACAAGAATGGTATTAGGGAACTGAAAGACAACTTTGAAAAGCATGTTTATGGAAGGTCTCAATGAAGAAGCCAAAAGTGAACCTAGGCCCAAAGATGGAAAAGAGGCAGCAAGCCAGAGCACCAGGAACACAAGTACAAGACTGGACATGCCTGCTTGAGAAGCAAAAACACAAGAAAAGCAGGGTGAAGGAGGATGTGAGAGCAGGTCAGAATCATTAGTCAGGATGCAAGTCAGAGGACCCTGCAGGACTTTGTAAAGAAATTGGATTTTGCCAAGTGCGGGGGCACACATGACTCAAGAGACTGAGGCAGGAGGACTGCAAGTTCAAAGCCAGCCTCAGCAAACTTAGTGAGGCTCTAAGCAACTTAGTAGGTCCCTATCTCAAAACAAAAAATGAAAAAGGGTTGGGGATGTGGCTCAGTGGTTAAGCATCCCTGGGTTCAATTCCCAGTACAAAAAATATATGTATTTTTATATTAAGGTGTATTATATGTAATATAGAGAGAATTATGTATATATTATATATATAATTTTATTTTTAAATGCAGTTAATATTCAATGAAAAAGTGGAAAGCATTAACATACAGAGGGATAGGTTCTGAATTCTTTTTTTTTTTTTTTTTTTTTTTAGAGAGAGTGAGAGAGGAGAGAGAGAGAGAGAGAGAGAGAATTTTTAATATTTATTTTTTAGTTCTCGGCGGACACAACATCTTTGTTGGTATGTGGTGCTGAGGATCGAACCCGGGTCGCACGCATGCCAGGCGAGCGCGCTACCGCTTGAGCCACATCCCCAGCCCCGGTTCTGAATTCTATAAAGATCTCTCTAGCACCTCTGGAGAATGGTTTGAAGAGGGCAAACACACGATCAAGGGGTGACATACAAAAATCCAAGTGAGATGATCGTGGCTTGGCCTAGAGGATGGTGATGGCATAGGACAGAACAAAAGGATTGGAGACTTGTCACATGTTAGTGCATTAAATATGGAGGTGAGGGAAAAGAATTAATGACTCACAGGATCCTTATTTGAATCGCTCAAAGGATAGTGGTGCCATCTACTCAGATGGGAATTGTGTTGGTGTTTGGCAAATAGGAAGTAGCACCAGGGCTGGAGGACTTAGAGTACACATCAGTGACAGCTTCACTTGTCTTGACTGACTGAGCAGCATACCAGTCTATAATATATCCAGTCACTTCCCTCCTCCAGCCTGATAATATTGACCCTCCCATCTTCTTCCTTCTGCTTATATGACCCCTTTAAGGCCTAACACACCTGTGTTCATGGAAATCGATAAGTTTGCACTTCTCTACCTCAACCTGATCTTTAGTGACTGCTTTTCTCCACTTAAGTACGCCCTATAAGTAACCCCATCCTTGAAAAGGGAGCAGAACACAATCAGCACCAACATAGTATGTGAAAATATAAAAACTGTTCAAAGTCTCAAAATTACTGCCAACTGTTAATATTGTATCTAAAAATAAATATCTTTGTATCAGACCATGTCAAAATATATTATGTATTGTATTCTAGAATAAAAATTGTATAATAAAAACAATGCAAAACAAAAATTCACAGTCCTTTAAACACAGTGACCATTATTTCAAACAATGACCTGTTTGTTTATTCTGTGTCATGATGCAACATTGTGTATTATCAAAGAGGGAATCTATTAACAAATGTCATTGTGAAATAAAGCTCTTAAAATTTTTTTAAAAATTAGTTTGGGTCATTAAGAATACTAAAAATGACATCCCAACCCCCCCTTTTTTTTACTTTCTTAAAAATTACACATAAGCAAATATTACTAGGTATTATAACTGGATACTTTAGAAACTTGCCAACAGAACCAAAAGTTTCAGAAAAACTTTGTGTTACTTTCCCAGATAAAAACATTTCAAATTTGAAAACTCAAAATTTTATTAAAAACAAATGTGTTAATCAAATAAGATAAAGTAATTTAATTCAATTATATTTCTTAGTGGGTGTTTAATAAATGTTTGTTTGTTATATTTATTATTATAAGAAAGTAACAGTAAACGTATTTATTGATTGAAATTTCAGGCCATAAGACAATCTTATCTCAGGCACATGGGACTATAAATCATTTTTATAACCTAATTAACAGAATGCTATACAAACATCTGAAGTGATATTATTAAAAAAATTGATTAGCATGGGAAAGTGTTTTCAAAGTACAGTGTTAACTGCAAAAAGACTTATAAGAGTATGCATACAAAACCAAAATAAAATTAGAAGGCAGGAAAGCCTATTTGCAGCCTATAATAAATCACAGTTAACCACTTTTACCTCCAACCACAAAGCTAATGAAATCAATGAGAAAAAGACCAATGCCCACCCCCAACTAAAAACAGGATAAAAGTTATAAGCAAAAATCAAACTCAAATAAATAAAATAATAATATTGGAGGTCAAAAAATACAAAGCATTTAAGCTCACTAATATTCTAAAACCAAGCAAATCTTTACCCCTCACACATCAGATAGAGCACTAATCACTAGGGTATATAAACAACTCAAAAAGCTAGACACCAAAAAAACAAATAATAATAAATAAAATAATAATAATAAATCAATAAATGGGCCAAGGACCTGAACAGACACTTCTCAGAAGATGATGTACAATCAATCAACAAACATATGAAAAAATGTTCATCATCACTAGCAATTAGAGAAATGCAAATCAAAACTACTCCAGTCAGAATGACAGTTATTATGCATACAAATAACAATAAGTGTTGGCGAGGATGTGGAGGAAAAGGTTCACTCATACACCCCTGGTGGGACTGCAAATTGGTGCAGCCAATATGGAAAGCAGTATGGAGATTTCTTAGAAAATTAGGAATGGAACCACCTTTGACCCGGCTATCCCTCTCCTCCATCTATACCCAAAGGACTTAAAAACAGCATATAGCAGCACAATTCACAATAGCTAAACTGTGGAACCAACCTAGATGCCCTTCAACAGATTAATGGATAAAAAAAAAATGTGGCATATATATATACACAATGGAATATTACTCAGCAATAAAAGAGAATAAAATCATGGCATTTGCAGGTAAACGGATGGAGTTAGAGAAGATAATACTAAGTGAAGTTAGCCAATCCCCAAAAACCAAATGCCGAATGTTTTCTTTGATATAAGGAAACTGATTCATAGCGGGATAGGGAGGGAGAGCATGGGAGGAATAGACAAACTCTAGATAGGGCAGAGGAGTGGGAGGGGAAGGGAGGGGCCATGGGATTAGAAATGATGGTGGAACGTGATGCTCATCATTATCCAAAGTACATATATGAGGACACAAATTGGTGTGAGTATACTAAGTATACAACCAGAGATATGAAAAATTGAGCTCTCCATATATTATAATGCATTCCACTGTTATATATAAATTAAAAAATATTCTAAAACCAAATAGGAATTAGATGATCTTCCCTTTCATGCTACTCATCTTGGGAAATATATGTGGATTTTTTTCACATTCTGCTAATATTGAAGATGCCCACTCTAAGCAGGAAGAAGAAAGCAAGTTTTCACACAACAATATTAACTTGATGACACTTGACTGCTTGAATTAAATATTTATAATGTTAAGTAGTAGTATTTCTCTGCATGCTATTATAAATTACCGAAACTTTTGTCAGCTTATAAGGGAATAAGTCATAAATATGAAAATATAATTCTTTAGAACACAATTCAGGCTTTGAATTACAAATAGTAAAAACTTAATATCATATT
Organism: Urocitellus parryii; assembly: GCF_045843805.1. Lineage (NCBI taxonomy): Eukaryota > Metazoa > Chordata > Mammalia > Rodentia > Sciuridae > Urocitellus > Urocitellus parryii. Next base: position 107,239,379 of record NC_135540.1, on the reverse strand, counting down.
CAAGCTTCTTGGGATATAAATCTACTAAGCTCTAACTGCCAATAATAGGAATAAAGCAAGCCCTGAATATTTAAAATATTTAAAATTCCAACATTTCTATTATTTGTCTTATATCAAGTGTAACTAAAAGTTAAATATTAATATTTCTAGATGGCTTACTCTTGCTATAGCATTGTGCTTATTTGACATTTATTATTATCTCATGTTCACAGAACTTCTGTGTTCTTACAAAATAAATTTAAACTTGGTCAAGAAGAAGAGACAAGTAAGAAGTGACATAATACTTAAAATGATATGCTTGAGGTCATTATTGTAATGGATTTCAGCCCCCTCATTTCTGTCTCTACTATATTATTATGTACAAACTTCCAAATAGTAACATCCTTCAAAATGCATGAGATTCTCAACAAGTTGGGTGTTTTGGAATCTCACAGGTTGATATGACCTTGGCAGAGTCTATGAAAGCTGCCTCTTGCTCCCTCTCTCCCAAGAAAAGGTTTTAAGGGAGAGAAATCCCTACACAGTAGTCACAAGACTTCTATATGTACATATATATTACATGCAAATGTTTATGCATCAATTTATACAACACAGAAATATAATAAGTTACCATACAATTGGCTTATTACAATAATTACTAATTGTATTGACTAATATGAATCTCAATGACACCTATAAAAGAAAAAGTATAAGGTAAATGGCTTTAGAGCAAGAACAAAAGTAAAAAATGTCTCTGAATATAAAAGGCAAATATAAAATTCTTAGTTTGAAAAGGAAACTTATAGGGCTGGGCTACAGCTCAGTGATAAAACACTTGCCTAGCATGCTCAAGCCCCTCAATTTGATCCTCAACAAACACACAAAAAACAAAAGAGCAAAAAGCAAACCTACTGCAGATAGTTATGTCATGGTTATAACAAACTGATGCTAAAATCTATGGAATGAAAATGACCTAGAATAGCCAACACAATACTGATGGAGGAGAATAAAGTCATAGGACTGACACTACCTGACTTTAAGTCTTATTATAAAGCCACAGTAATTAAGACATTGTGTTGCTGGCAAAAGAAGAGACAAACAGATCAATGGAAGAGAACAGACAGCCCATAAAATAAACCCACACAAATAGAGTCAACTGATCTTTGATAAAGGAGCAAAAGCAGTTCAAGGAAGAATGATGACTTTTCACCAATTGTATTGAAACAACTAGGTTTCTACACATAAAATAAAATAAAATAAAATAAAATAATCTAGACATACAAATTTCACCTTCCACAAAAATTTACTGAAAACAGATCATAGATTCAAATGTAAATGCAAAAACTATAAAATTCATAGGAGATAGGAAAAAATCTAGGTGATCTTGAGTTTAGTGGTGGACTTTTTACACATCAAAACCTAAGAGCCATGAAAAAAAAATAGGTTGGAATTTATTAAAGTAAAACCTTTAGCTCTGCAAAAGACAATTTTAAGAGATGAAAAGACAAGCCTACAAAAGACATATCTAATGAGAACTGCTATCTGAAATACATGAAGAACTCTTAAACTTGACATTAAGAAAAACTCCATTTAAAAATGGGCACATGCTCTGAGCAGACATAAGACGACACACAGATGAAAAGTTATTAAAAAATACTCCAATGTATTCATGGAATTGCAAACAACGAAAATCACTATATACCTATTAGAATGGCTAAATCCCAAAACACTTAGACCAAATCCTGGTAAGGATGTGAAGGAATACAAAATGGTGGGAATACAAAATGGTACAGTCACTTTGAAGACAGTTCAGTGACTTCTTATAAAACTAAACATAATTCTTACCAAACAGTCCAGCAATCCTACTCTTTGGTCTTTAACTAAAGGACATGAAAAAAACTTAGCCACACAAAACCCCGCCTACAGATGTTTTTAGCAACTTTACTCGTAATTGCCAAAACATGGAAGCAATCAAAAAGTCCTTCAATAGGTGGGTGCGTACATCCAGACAAGAAAGTATCATTCAGCGCTAAAAAGAAATTAGCTATCAAGTCATGAAAAGATGGAGGAGCCAGACATGATGCCCTCTAATTCCAGTGACTTGGAAGGCTGAGGAAGGAAGATCACAAGTTTGAGATTAGCCTGAGCGACTTAGACTCAGACTAAGTGGTGGACTTAATTTTAGGGCAGTGAAAAACCATTTTGTTTGATATTATGATTGTCATTATACACCTGTCAAAACCTATAAAATATGTAACACAGTGAACCCTAATGTGAACTATGGACTATGTATATTAACAGTATTTCATCAGTGGTAGCAAATATACCCCCAAATTAACAGGGAAGGTTGGGGGGGGGGGGATATACAGGAACTCTTTGTACTTTCTACTCAATTTCTCTGTAAGCTTAAAACTGCTGAGGGCCATTACCAAGTAGGTATTGACGCATCGTATCCTTGCCAGTGTACCCCATGTTAAATGGACTTGCCTTGGAAATTTGCTGCGACCTTGCTTGTGTGCTTTAGTAAGATGACCCTGCTCAAGGTGATCAGGGTGGATCCAGGTTTGAGGAAGTATCCTGCAGGTTTGAGGAAGTATCCCGGTCCTTGGGTTTAGGGTGTTCCCGGTTTAAGTTGTTTCCCGGTTTAAGAATATGGGTTTTAGGGAAGTTGAGGTTGAAGATTATGGCTGCTGGGATTAGGGTGTTCCTGCTGCTTGTTCCTGTTGAGTTCTCGTGAGATTAAAATGGGATTTGGAAAAAGCCTCGTGGAGTAGGATTTGGGATCGGATATTGGAATTGCCCCTGAACGTGTGTGGAGGCTGGTGTAAGATCAGGAATAAAGAATTGCTGTTTGAACCTACAAAGCTGTGTGGTGGCTCGTGATTCTGTGCCAAGCCGAGACATTGGCACTTGGCATTTGGCATAAAACTGCTCAAAAAATTCATTAATTTAAAACACAAGAAAGAAGAGCAAGCCTATCTATCCCTGTCAACCAGAACCAAAAATGCCAGGAAGAGTCGAAGCAACAAAATGCTCAAGCTTAAATAAGAAAGTACCTGGAACAAGATCAAAGACAGGAAATAGTTTCTAAGTCAATTAAAAATATAATTTCAGCCACAAGCCTGTAATCCCAGAGATTCAAGAGGCTGAGGCAAGAGGATCCCAAGTTGCAAGCCAGTCTCCGCAATAGATAGATAGATAGATAGATAGATAGATAGATAGATAGATAGTTAGTTAGATAGATAGATAGATAAGGGCTGTGGATGTGGCTCTGTGGTAGAGTACCCCTGGTTCAGTCCCCAGTATTGAAGGAAGGAAGGAAGGGAGGGAGGGAGGGAGGGAGAGAGGGATGGGTGTGGGGAGAAGAAATCAAAAGTACCCACCAGTTCACACGTATATGGGTTAAAGCAGAGACAAAGGAAGCAATATCGTATTTCAGGTAAGGTCAGGTAGACTGAAACACTTTTCAACAAACTATCCAGAGGAAAACTGCACATCTGAAAACACTTGTATATTAAGAAGAAAAAAGGACATGTGTGCTGTGTGTGTTAAGTGGTACACTATGAAAACATCCTTTGACTTCAAATGCACAAACATGGCTTATTGAGAGCAGAAAATGGGCTGTCAGGTAAGGGATACCTCAAAATTCCTTCATGTTAGTAAAAAGCAAAACAAGCACCGTTTATTTCTTAATCAAGCATGATCACATTTCATCCTAACAAATCTTATTTACCTGTGTTGGTAAATGGCTCTCTTTAAAAAGTGTCCCAATTTGCAGCATTTGCCAATATCCATCATATAAATATTCCTGCCACAACTGATCAGAAGTCACCAATGGTTGAACAACCAGTGTGTTAAAGTCTTAGCAGAAATTAGATTAAAAAAAAAACAGTACTTGTAGTAATTTTCCATATATGATGAGGAAACTGACTCCATGTTAATATTACTGTCAACTGGGAGTAGAGGTACTAAAATATGAACTCAGGTACTATGGTGTTGTTTTGTTGTTTTGTTTTGTTTTGGTGGGGGAGTTCTGGGGATTGGACCCAGGGGTGCTTTTTATCACTGAGCTAAGTCCTCAGCCCTTTTTATTTTGAGGTAGGATTGCACTAAGTTGCTTAGGCCCTATCCAGTTTGCTAAGGCTGCCCTCACTCTTGTGATCCTTCTGTCTCAGCCTCCTGAGTCATTGGATTACAGCCTGTGCCACCATGCCAGCTCAGATACTAGTTTCTACCAACTTTCACTCAGAAAGTTGATTTATTTCCTCCCAAACTGCCAAATTACAATGTACCCTTTTCTCCTTTTGAGGTCCAGATTCTTAATATACTATTTGCCTAGAGTAAGTACTTACAAACTCAGATATTTTTAGTTGTTCCTTCTAACTGATGTGCATAAAAAAGACTAAACAGAAAAGGCTTCCCTGCTTTGATTAGACAAACATTTACCTGTATTTTCTTTTAACTCTTGTTAGTTTTACTTCATTCAATTTAAATCTGTTATCTAACTGCAGTTTATTTGGGCTACTGATTAAAGATTTTATTTATTTTTTTCCCCAATATTTAACCAATTCCTTTGGGTTCATTTACTGAAATTCTATCATGAACTAAATCCATACTCAAATATACTTTCTGGGCTTTCTGTTCAGCTAATTAACAGTCTGTTTCTGCATCAGTACCACATTTTTAATTATTGCTATTTTTTAATAGGTTTTATTACCTGTTGGCACAAAATAATATTCCAGTTTACAGAATATCTCAGCTGCTGTCACTTATTCTCCCAAGTTCACACATATCTCCACACATTAATCTAACCAAAACCAGCATCTAATGTTAAGACTCCTTGAGTAGAAGCTGGCTCGCCCTCAACTGACTCATCTTTTGGGCACCCAAAAAAAAATGTATCCTTTCCTTCACAGAACATCTATCTAAATCTACTAATCCTATTTCTAAGTACTTTGCTTTTGCTTTGTGTGAATAAAATCATTTCCCCTCACTATTCAGTTTTATGTTTTTGCTTCTGGTTCAATTGAAATGGATAGAAAAATTTAAACTTCTGCTTGTTCTCTGAACAGCTGTTTCTAAATGTTTATTTATCCTAATCTAAACTCTTCTGACTAAAAATGATTTCTAAACACAGAAGTCCTATGACATCTTTGGCACATGTTCAATGCTTTCTTACTTGATGCACACTACAGAAATATCACTATAAAGCTTAAAAAAAAAAAGGACCTATCTTTTAAATAATCCATTATTCACTCAGCCAGAGAATCCCTGTTATTATTATTTTCTTAAAAACATTTCTGTTACTCTTTGGAAGCTCAGCTTAAAATCTATTCTAAAAACCCAGAGATCATGTGGCATTTTAAAAATGTGCATAGGCCTGGGAGTCAGAAGATAAGGACCCTAGACTTGTCTTGGCTACTTACTAGCCTTATAATCTTGCTAAAGTTATTTCACTCCTTTTGTTTCCCATGTAGCAAATGAACACATTGAATTAAATGTCAGTGAGGGGTATGTATCAGAAACAACAAGATGTTATTTTCATTGTTGTTCTCTATTCTTTCTCCCATAAAAAAAGATTATCTGCTGGTTAAAAATTGATCTTTCTCCTGCAGCTGGACATCAGGTTGGGGATTAGCACTGGACAGCCCTGAAGTGAGAATTGGCGCACCAAATCCAAGAAGACCTCACCAGCAAACACAACTGGGTCCAGGGTCTGGGGAAAAGTTCACAACTGAAGACGGATTTGTATTCATGTTCTCTGACTCCTAAGCAGCAGAGCAAAGTCTAAAAAGATGGGCTGGGCCCCCCTGAGGCTAGAGTTATAGAAGGGTTTCCTCCTAGTACCATAACAGGCTGCTAGCCCAGAGAGGCCGGGGCTGTTTTCCCTTCCATCTTTCTTGGAGTTACTGCTTACAATATCATAGCAGCCTGACCCACAATTACCAACTGCACACCTAATGGTATCTAGCAGTCACAGACAAGGAAAACAAATGCAACATTTAGTCAATACCAGCAACAAATATCAGGATAGGTACTATGGTTTGGAGGTTGAACACTCCCAAAGGCCCATGTGTTGAAGGCTTGGTTCCCATTGTGGTGCTGCTGAGAGGTGGACCTTTAAGAGGGCCCTAGGAGCAAATTTTTACCCCTCACATATCAGATAGAGCACTAATCTCTAGGATATATTAAGAAAAAAAAAACCTCAAAAAGCTAAGCACCAAAACAACAAATAACCTAATCAACAAATGGGCCAAGGACCTGAACAGACATTTCTCAGAAGCGATATACAATCAATCAACAAATATATGAAAAAAAATGTTCATCATCTCTATCAATTAGAGAAATGCAAATCAAAACTACTCTCAGATCATCTCACTCCAGTCAGAATGGCAGCTATTATAAAGAGAAACAATAATAAGTGTTGGCAAGGATGTGGGGAAAAAGGTACACTCATGCATTGCTGGTGGGACTGCAAATTGGTGCAGCCAATTTGGAAAGAAGTACGGAGATTCCTTGGAACACTGGGAATGGAACCATCATTTGACCCAGCTATCCCTCTCCTTGGTCTATACCCAAAGGACTTAAAAACGGCATACTACAGGGACATAGCCACATCAATGTTTATAGCAGCACAATTCACAATAGCTAAACTGTGGAACCAACCTAGATGTCCTTCAATAGATGAATGGATAAAAAAAAGTGACATATATACACAATGGAATTTTACTTGGCAATAAAAAAGAATAAAATCATGGCATCTGCAGATAAATGGATGGCCTTAGAGAAGATAATACTAAGTGAAGTTAGCTAATCCCAAAAAAACAAATGCAAAATGTTTTCTCTGAGATAAGGAGGCTGACTCATAGTGAGGTAGGGAGGGGGAACATGGGGGGAATAGATGAATTATAGATAGGGCAGAAGGAAGGGAGGGAAAAGGAGGGGACAGGGGATTAACAAGGATGGTGGAATGTGATAGACATCATTATCCAAAGTTCATGTATGAAGACACGAATTGGTGTAAACATACTTTATATATAAACAGATATGAAAACTTGTGCTGTATATGTGTAACAAGAATTGCAATGCATTCCACTGTCATTTATTTTTTTAAAAAATCAATTAAAAAAAAAAGAAGAGGGTCCTTGTGGGAGGTCCTTAGGTCACTGGGGTAGTACCCCAAAAGGTATTGTAGGACCCTGGCCCATTTCTTTTGGATCCCTGCCATTGCCAACACTCCCACTAACACCTAAAAGCAATGGATTTGCCCAATCGTGGACTGGAGCCTCTAAATAAACCTTTTCTCTTCATAAGGTTATTATCTCAGGGATTTTGTTATGGTGACAGAAAGCTGATCAACACAGAAAATTGGTACTCAGAGTAGGATGGTCTGTGCCATTACTATATACCTAATGATACAGAAAAGCCACTGGAATTGGTTTAGGGGAAAAACAAAAGAGTTTGGAGGAGAAAGGTAGGGGGAAAATCTCAAATATTGAATGGAACTTAACAGGCAATTCTGATGGGGGGCTCAGAAGACCGAAATGCTGATAGAAATACTAATAGTAAACGCTGCACTGATAATTTCAGATGAAATTGAGGGTTCTGGGAAATGGACTAATGGCTCTCCTTGTTATGCCATGGCAAAGAATTTGTTTGCATTTTGTCCATATCCTGATACTCTGTGGGAAATTAAACTTAAAGGTGATAGGCTAGTTTACCTGCCAGCACAGCATTCAGGTTATCACACAGGTATTACTGGCTGCTTTTAGTCAGTTTTATAGTGAGAATCAGAAACAAAATGGAGCAAAAAAATTTGGAAAAATTATAGCCTTGTCAGAAATGTAGCATGTGTTAAGAAGTGACCAAGAAGAGTACAACTACTAGTACTGCTACAAAGAAGCCACTGCTTTGCATCAGCACAGTCAGAAAGATGCATCCCCAAAATAAGAAAGTAAATTGCCATCATAGGCACAGAGATGCAAAAATGCAAATTTGTTCCAGAGACTTTCCTGGGCAGAATTGTTACAGAATACACCTCCACATCCCCCAGTGCACTCTTGTTTAGCTGGCAAAGTGTTCCAAGGCTCCTGCAGCCATGGTTCAAGTAGGCCCATGAACAGCTTGTGCAGGCAGCAGACCTGGGCATCAGTCATGTGTTGCTGATTTTGTAGGTGTGCAGAATGCAAGAGTCACAGGGTCATGGCAGCTTCACAGAGATTTACGAGGAAAGACTTAAAGGACAGATAGTGTGCTACAGGGTTGAAATCCTCTGGCAGGGCGATGCCCAGAGTTGTGGGAGTGAAGCCAAAGCTACAAAGAAGGCCCCCAAAAGGCAGAGGTGTTGTGTCAGCAATGCACAACACGCACCAAAGGAAGACGCAGGCAGCCTGCAAACCTGCCTGAAACAGGCCGTGCAGGCTACATGGAGTGGGCTGTCAAAGCCCTTGGAAACCTACCTCTTCCACCTCTGCCTCTATGTACTCCAGAGTCTGGACATAAAGCTTTGGCATTCAGTGTGTGACCTGGTGGAATTCAGACTTGCTTTGAGCTGATCCAACCTTATTATTATTATAGGAATGTTTACCTGTGCCATTCTCACCACCGCCATCTTGGAAGTTCCTATTTATTTATCTATTTATTCATTCATTCATTCATTCATTCAGGAGGTCAGTCATGGTTACATTTGACTTGAGTTTCATAGGGAACTTTGGACTTAAACTTTTGAGCAAAGCTGGAACAATCTGGGGACACACAGATGGACCAAATGCATTTTACCTGTAAAAAGGACATAAATCTTTATTTCTAGGGGCAGAATGCCATAGTTCAGAGGTTAAATATTTTACAAGGTCCAGGTGTTAAAGGTTTGGTCCCCACTGTGGTATTGAGAAGTGCTGAGGTCTTTTTAGGAGTCGTTGTCTTGTAGGGGTCTTTAAGTCACTGGGGTGGTGGCAACACAATCTCTTCCTCTTTTGCTTCTTGGCTATGAGGTAAGCACTTGGGCTCTGTCATGTTTCCTGGCGCCCCCCATCAGAGGCCTAAAAATGATGGCTCTGCTCAGTCATGGACTAGAACCGCTAAAATTATCAGCCAAAAGACGACTTTTCTCTTTCTAAGTTGATTATCTCAGGTATTTTGTTATAGTGATAAAAAGCTAAAATAGGTTTCAAAACACCAAACCTATTTCAATTAAAATGGAAACTAAACAAAGATGTTGATTCTTACCTTATCACTTCACATCATAGAGAATATAAGTGCAATAATACACAAAATTTAAATCATTGTTAGAGATATTTTAAAAAAGGGACTTCCTATACCAAAATACTAATTATCACCTGGAAATGAAATAGGCTTCCATTCACAAATACAAAATAGGTCAGGATAAATTTGGTAAGAAAAGCATAAGACTTACATGGAGGAAACTACAAGGATTTCTTAAAAGACAAAAAAGGAGACCTGAATACATGGAAAGATGTGTAGATGGGAAGACTTATAAGTGTCAATTGTCACAAAATTAATATGTTAATTAGCATTATTCAAATTAAAATTTTGATACAGCATTGTTTAGGTTGCACAGAATTATATTAGAGTATACTCAGAGGAATAAACAACAAAGATATGCCACAAAACTTAGTTTTTAAAAGCACAAAGAACACTTTCTAAATCAGAGGAAACTGTAACTATAATCACAAAACAGCTATAATCAAAATATTATGTATACACTGTATTCAAAATTAAAAGTCCAGATGGATAGGTAGTGGCAAATTAATTTTAAGTATTATGCAAATAAATTAGGAGCTTTCATGTATAATCCAGGGAGAAGAAACCTTCAGCCAAAATAGAAAACTCAAGATTATTTTTTTTAATTTTTTATGTTCTTTTTAAGTTACACATGACAGTAAAATGCATTCAAAATTATTTCAATAAGATGAATGCATTTAACCAGATCAAAAGTTGTAAACAGGGCACACCATAAATAAGAAAAGACAAAGCTGGAAAAGTGTTTATAATGTAGATGACAGAAAATATAAAACATCCAACAAGTTCTTACAAAATAATAAGAAAAAGATATAAATAGGCAATTCACATAAAAACAAATCTAAAAAGACAACAAACATATGAAAAAATGTTCAAACACAATAGCACCACAAAAATGCAAACTAATCTGGTGTTATGACTTAAATATGAGATGTCCCTCAAAATCTCTTGTGCGATACGATGCAAGAACTTTCATTTGAAATTATTAGATGATGAAAGGTGTAATCTAATCAGCTGATTAATCCACTGATGGATTAACTCTGTTTAAGGGTAGGCAGCAAGGTATGGCTGGAGGCAGTAGGTGACTGGGGTTGTGGCTTTGGGGTTGATATTTTGTCCCTGGTGAGTGGAGCTTGCTCTATTTACTGTCCATGTCCTGAGCTGCTTTTCTCCACTACACCCTTTTGCCAAGATGTTCTGCCTCACCTCGGGCTCAGAACTATGGAGTCGACTGTCCATGGACTGAGACCTCTAAAACCATGAGCCAATAAACTTCCTCCTTTATATTGCTCTTGCCAGGTCTTTTGGTCACAGCAATGCAAAGCTCACTAAAGCACTTAGAAATGAGATTTCCTATCTATCATACTGGTAAATATTAAAAAGAATAATTATATATGCTTTGGGCAAATTCAAGGACATGGAACAACACATTGCAGATGGAAATGTAATGCCCACCCAAATAGATTCCAGTAGAGAAGATATTCTGAACAAAAGCCTGAGTATTCTGGCCCCTACTGCAGGACATAAATTTCTTTGATGTTCAGATTCTCCATGCAACCTTTCTGATTAGAATTTAGCTTTGGATGAGCTTATGCTATAAGGACAGCAAAGAATCGTGGGCCAGATATAGCATTAACATCCACTTGATGAATTACTCATTGTAAATTAGTAAATTGGCAAATCTCTAAAAACCTATCTGTCATATTGTTTATGATGATTCCACTCCCTGAAAAATAATTCATATCCACTCTCAGCATTCTGGCAAAGACAAGCTTTCTAACTTGATCTTGAATTTGCAGGCCATCCCTTAAGTCACAATCAAAATCTCTCCAGTGGGACCCCAGCATATGCAGGTTTCTAGAAATTCCCAGCATGGTTCTAATGAGGACTACTGCCTCACACTATTCTCTTAACGTGGAATAGTTGGCTGTACACATCATTTTATTTAAAATTCATTTTGATCATTAAAAGTCTCAAAAGCTCCATAGATAAGGAAACCTATTTACATGATACCACACATACCCATTGAACAGTTCAGAGAAATTTTGAAGAGTCAAATTTGATTCTCTCCACTCATACTAGAAACCCTGGTGGATGGGTTTTTCTCTCAGGGTTTCAATTACTTTGCTCCACTCACCATCCATGCCTCAAATCCCTTATCTTGGTGCCGTATCAATCCTGGCTTTCATTATCCATGATTTCAAAGGGCAAGATTTCAACAATATAAACTTTAAAGCCATTATTAATTCCTCCCTATGACTTTTATCCTACATCTAGTCTAGTTATTAAATCCCATCGCTACTTCAAGTAATCCATTATGCTTTTTTTTTTCTGCCTAGTTGAATTTTAAGTTCAGAACCTATGTAGATTCTAGGTACTCTCCTGAAAAAAAGTTCCTTCCTATTTGCAGATGAAATAATGTCATGAAGCAGGGTGACTACTCTCCATTCCAAACACAGAAGGCCTTGTACATCCAACCTGGCACTTCCTGCAAATAAACACACCACACCAATAACTTTATCTCCAAGAATATTACTAAAGCTGTTTTATTAGAAGTGTCCTTTTCTTCCATAGTCCCCCCCATAATAAAAATGACTTATATTCATATAGTGTTCCAAAATTTTGTGTGAAACCTTTTAAATAAAAAAATATTCACTTTGGGCTGGGGCTGTAACTCAGTGGCAAAGTGCTTGCCTAGCATGAGTGAGGTACTGGGTTCGATCCTCAGCACCACATAAAAATCAAAATATAAAGGCATTCTGCCCATCTACAACTACAAAAAAAAATTTTCTTTTTAAAGTATTCACTTAAAATCTCATGTTAAGTCCATATGTTATTATGTTGTTACTATCCCACATCCGAATGGATATTAACATATCACTGTCCTGAGGCATCATACATATCAATAGACTAGGAAGAATAACTAAGAAGGCCCATCCTATCCTGCAAAAAGACAGCAAACTGTCTGATCAATATGATAAAGAGATGGCAGATAGAGTTACTTCCAGAAAAGAAGCATGAGAGTTTTACCAGTAGTGAATTAGTCCAGAACCCACTGATTTAATAACTAGGACCTAGGCACTGGCTGTTCCTAGAATAGGCCCAATACCTGTCAGATATCATATTGACAGTACTAATCAGTACGGAGGACAAATCAGAAGAGTTGCTGGCTGTAACTGCCAGTGTAGCCATAAAAATGTGCAATGGCTGAATAACAGTACTGTCAGAGGTCATGAGAGTAATGACAGAATTTGGCATCTTCAGAATATAGCAACAGGTAAAAAGCACCAGAGAGGTCCAGGAAAGAGTGACAGAATGGGATTTTCTTGTTGTTTTTGTTGTTGTTTTAATTTTAATTTTTAGGAAGCATCTAATTTTCTTCAAGAGGAAAGCAGGTTTCATATTTGGAAGAAATGAAATTTGGCAAGGCAAACCTCAGGAAAGAAGGAATACCAGTAAATAGAGGTGGAAGTGTTCACACAAGCATGGTGCCTAGAGACTAGAAATCAAGAACAAATCAAATCAAAATCTGTAGTGAGGCTGTGCTGAGTTGCCAAGTTACCGAAACTAGTAAACAGGGGTTTTCCCAAATTCTCCATCTCAGCACAGGTCAGGACCCAGGGCCTAAGTCTGTGTATTCAACACAGTACAAACCAGAAAAGGCCTTCACCTCAGGTTTATGAATGAATAAAAACTTTTAACATAGAGATATGATTCTAAACTTCCTGCATATTCTCAGTACCCTGTGAGTCTTGTGACCATTCACAAATGAATCGCATTCTTAAACTACGTTTGTATTTGAATATTTATCAATTGAAAATGTTTAAGCAAATCATGAAACCAAAATCTTAGTGATCTAGAGAATCAGATACACTTCTCATGTCACATAATGTTTAGTTTTGAAGATGAAATGTATTCTTTGTCAAATGGGTTAAACCTAGGATGAATTTTATAGTATGTGAATTATATCACAATAAAGCTATTTTTAAAAACAGCAATAACACTAGTTTTCATCAGATTATCATGATGATTACATGAGATTCAATGAATATATGTGCATATGAGTGTAACACTCACATATAATACCATAAAATCAGGCCCATAAGTCCTTCAATAAATGATAAGATTATTTCAATCAAATAACACACAAATTTTAACTGAAATTTAGACAAAAGTATAATGTATTGAGAAGGGGGTAGCTTCACTACCTATAACTAAGGAAAATCACTTGAGTATTGAAAACTATTTACGACTTTGCTCATTGTGCAAAAATCCAAGTAATCTATATAAATTTAGTTCTTCCATATTATTTTAATTTATAAAACTGGCTTAAATAAGTCAACTTATCTATTCTATGTCTGTGGTAAAAAAAATGAATTCTTTGAAGCTATTTCTGCCAGAAAATTATGTAAGACAATAAATCACTAGGTTTACAAGAGGCATTTGGTGGAGGGTACAGGCATCTGGGGCCTTCGTTAACACTGCAGATAATAATTGGACAGATCTCAGTACTAGATCTTGCTTTGTCTTATCAATTTTAGGGAACTAAGCCAATCTTTTAAATGATAACATCCTCACTACACAGCTGGTTTAACAGAATGTTCCTGATTCAGTTTTTAAAAGAAATAATGCCCAAAACTGTTGGCACAAAGACAAAATCCTGAATTTAGGCCATATGAATGTCACTTCATTGTTGTTACTGAAAGAAATAAGCTCAACTATAATCAAACTTCAGCAGCACCGCATCAACATTCTGCCAGCTAAGCAGGCCCTGAAACCAGAGGGCCTCTGGCGAGAAATATAAAAAGTGCCATCTAACATTCATGCAAACCATGCAAATGTATCCTATAAACGAGAAATATCATTATAATTAATGATAAACAACTATAATAACATACACTGCTGTCGAGGTATGTTCAACAATAAAATCCCTAGATCTTTCTTTTTCTTCAAGAGGGTTAGGGGCAACATTTGAAATATGTAATTTAATGAAAAAAAAATTTTCCATTTCCTTTTTTCTAAATGCTATTTAAAAAAACCAGAATTTTCTCTTCCCAAGAAATTTGCCAAAATAAATATTATTATTATTATTTTTTAATCACTAAGGTATCATTTTGTGCATTCCTGCTTGAGGAATTACTCTCCTGAGAGACATAACTACACTAATATTAATAAACAAACAGTTGAAGAGGGGTCATCTAGTTAGCCTCTCACTTTCTTTCCTTTTATTCTTTCCAACAAAAATTACTATATCCCTACTTGATCTCTTAGTCGCCTACATACTTCAGAGAGCTTAATTAAACATTAAGTATACAGAAGAACAAAGACAATCATCCCATCCTCTGGAGTAGCAGAGAAAGACATGCACAGGGTGATCAGAACAATGATGCAATGGTGTTCAAAGTGAAGCAGAGAATAGAGGAAGCATGAACCATCTGGCTGGCTCCAAGGACAGGTCCTGAACCATGCACAAGAATTCCTTGTAAAGCTGTCAGGGGTGGGTGTGCATTCCAGGCAAGGGGAGCAAAGGTGGCACAGTGTGTTCCCAGAATGGGGTCAGCCCAGCTAGAAGAGGAAAGGCTTCATTCTGCCAGGGACAGAATGACTGTGAAGCAAGCAGGGGAGAGCACGGAGGGCAGGTATCTAAAGGAACTCAGCAGTGACGGGAAGACACAACAGGACATGAAAGGATGCGATGGCAGAAGTCCAGGTGATCATGAAGACACAGGCCTTAACTAAGGCAGTGGCTGTGGCAACAGAAACCAGGAGGCAACAAGGAAAACTTTAGAAGGTAGAATGGCAAGTCCTGGGCGAGGGCTGAAAGGGGTGGGGTGAGAGAGGAGTATCACCGGCTCAGGGAGACTGGATATCAGCACTGTCTACCACTATGGGGAACATCCTATCACTCAAAACCAAACGTGAAGAATTCCCTTCCCCTCCAAGTCTCCTCTGATGCCTGTATTTAATGATTCCTTCCATCTCTGCACTCCCTCTTTTCATGTGTGACAGTCGTCTTGTCCTGTCATAATGCAAGTGTATCATCTCCCCCTACTGAACTTCCTTACTATAATTTTTCTCTGAGCAAGTTCACAGAGAGCAAAGATCCATCTCACACTTCCTTCTATCTACCATAGCACAGTAAATGATCAATAAACAATTCAGAAGTTTTGGTGTTGTGAAAACATCCCTGGAAAGACAGAGCTAACTACTTATCTTTCGGTGGTTTTAATGGTTTAATCCCAACCCTTCTTCTAATTCAGTAGGGCCAATAGAAAATAAAACAATTCACAGATGTTGATGAAATAAAAATATTCTCCAATTTTCCAGGGCCATGGCAGACATAGTTTGGGCCTTAGTGGACACTGACACTAGCAATTTATTTTCAATATTAACTTATTGCTTTTGAAACCATAAAAACACCTTCAAGAGATAATACCATGATTGCCCAAGAGCCGTAGGTCAGATACCCACAAACTCAATCATCATACCATTAAGAGCTAAAAGCAAAGTTGTTTTTTTTTTTTTTTTAAACGAACATCTGGTTTTTGTTCACTCTTGAATTCAGGGAATATGCTTATTGAGACTTTGCTATGGCTGATTACAGGGTCCAGGCAATGTCATGTAGAAATATTTAAAGGGTCACAAAACAGTAACTACAGAATACATAAATACCTAAGCAAACTAAGTTTTTATATGACAAGCTGCTGTGATATACTGTTGTTCTATAAAAATCTATTAATTATAGCTTCATTCTCACTATACACCGTCTTCCTATTTTAAAAAAAGTATATGGTGAGGATGGGGGAAAGAGGGAGAAGCAGCAGAAGGGGACGGAAGAACATTAGTAGCTACAGTCTAGTTTACTTTAGAAAAAATGTATTCTATATTATCAGTTTCTTTTTAATTAGTAAAAGTATTTCATTTAGTCAATAATTATTATGCTTTCGATATTTTAACTATACAATACTCACTGAGAAACTCTCCTAAATCTAACATAATTTTCTGCCATCTGGCATGCCAGTATCTCCACATGAAGGAATTACTTAAAGATCAAAAATGAAAGAAATAGAGATCATAAATGCAATATTTGGGACACAATATAAATCTTCTCAAATTGTTATCCAGTAAGTCTTTACCTTCAGAGGGTTTTCTTCATGTTGATATTTGGTCTTTTTTATTATTTGCTTATAAAACAAAACTACACTAAGTAAATATTTTCATAAAGAGTTAAACTGGAAAAATTTAAATTCAATCTCTCATATTTTATTCATTAGTTTGCACAGGCCCAGCAGCACAGTTGGGAGCAAGAACAACTGGGTTCCATTCCTAGTTCTGTGCCACCACATGACCTTGGAAAAGTCACAGTTTTTCTATACTTGAATTTTCTTTGGGCCAAACAGGGTAACAGATCCTGAATCTGCTTAATTAATTAGTTTGATATTATGTTATTATGATAATTTTGGCATATTATGATAATGATAATTTTGTGGTAACATAATTTTTTATAAGTGTTTTGAGATTTTCAGAGAAAAAAGTACCACTGAAAATGACTGAAAATCTTGAACAACAACAACAAAAAAAAATCAATATTTCTGGCAAATCCACATACTAGGAAGGGAGTAGGGTAGAAAAAATAGCTCAATGGGATTAGTTTTACAGACTTAACTAAACTTTGAAAGATATGGAAGAATATAAGAAAAGAATATAAGAAAATTAACTACATGTGAAAATTACTAATTATAACTTCAACTGTAAGGATAAAGGAAAGTTATTATTATTATATGAAGTTGCCTGATGCTTTAAAGACAGCTGATGTTGCTTCAAACATGCATTTTGTGCTACCACAGAACTGTGGAATAGTACTGGTATCTGATAACCCTGCAGAAATTCAAGTCCATTTGTCATCTTCTTTTCCCCTCACTGTTGACCAATTATGAGAAACTTCACAAGAATAACATAAATCCATTGAAATCCAAAGCTGGCAAATTTTTGCTGAAGAAAATTTAACTACCATGTTGCAACTGCCCAACGTGTGTGCATCTGGGTTTTTTTTTTTTTTTAATCTATCTTGCTTATGGCCCATCCAGAATATATATATTCCTTATGCTATTTTCAACAGCTTTTATCCTATTTGGATGGGTCTAAAGAGAGCATGCAAGAATGGCAATGATAATCATACCTCAGCAGTCCTCCCATTTGGGAATATATACTTACAACTGCTGCTCCAGGACTTTAACAAGGACTTTATGCTTATTTCAAAAAACACAGAATCCTGTAGACTCAACATCGTGTCTCGACCGGCTGCAATAGCAGCAGCAGCAGCAGCAGCAGCAGCAGCAGCAGCAGCAGCAGCAGCACAGGCAAGCAGCAGCGGCAGCAGCAAAGGTTGTGTTGATCTCCCTCTCCAAGCCGCTGTCCCTTCTCTCCTCACAGGCAGCAGAGTTTTGGCCCACAGTGCCTTGGCTTCATTACCATGCAGTCTCGCAGTGACGCACAACTATAGTGGAAGCGCTGCTGAATGCAGATGAACTATCCAGTTGAATAAAAGCTTACGAGTTTATTGTAAGTGCCCTGAAGGACGCCCTCACCTTTCTTTATGCAGACCTACCCACGGCCAAAATGCTGTCTCTGTTTCAGTTCCTGATACCAGTTTTGAGGAGCAGTGCCTCCGGCTGCTCTCAGTGTCATCACCAGTGCTAGTGAACGGGCAAGCAGGGCAGCTCTGCCCTTGGATGCCAACTTTTCTCATTAGCTAAGGGCTTTAGAGATAAAATTTCAAACTGAGTAAGATCTTTAAATCTCTTCCTTTAATTACTGACACCTCCCCCCACCACCAAAAAAAAAAAAAAATCAGTGGAATTTCTCCCAATCCAATGTGAGTTTCCTCTAGGTGATGTTAGTAGTAAATTCTCTCCACCCCTCTCCACACCAGGCAGTAAGCAGTGGTTTTCGCAGCATGCTCATGATGATACCCAGTCCACCGTCTCATTTACCCCACCAGAGAATAACACCGGCTAATGGAATGAAAAGATGATGTCACAGACACTGGCTGAGCTTCCAACAGCCTCTAAAACTGCTCAGCTCAGGACAAAGTTTTTTCTGCCCTATGCAACTTATTCAAGAGAGATAACTCTATTATAATGATGGGATTGTTTGAAAACATAGGGTCTTCCATTTTTAATATAACACCTAATTCCCTTGAAAACCTTACAGTCAAATCATCAGTGAACTGTGAAAAATCCTCTGGGCCAAATAAAAAGCAAATCTGTAGGACTTTATTCCATAGAAACTGTTTTAAACTGAAAACAGGCACTTTTAAAAGCCTAACTACTTTTTTGAAACAGAAAAATTTCACAACCAAAACAAATAGAAGTTTATGTCAAAATCTAAAGAAAAAATGTTTTGACCTATTAATTTACTGTCTCTTTGGAGGTCCATGGGGCATATATTTTAGAGTTATTGTTGCTGTTGTTTTTCCCATATGTGACAATGCATTTGTACTGATCCATGGGTACTACACTATTATATCCTTCAAGTACCACAAAGAATAAGTAAATACAGTGACCAAAGTCATAACTGAATAAATATATTCATAGCCAAATGAGTAGGCATTACATTAGAAGCTAAACATCCTTCTAAATACAATACTCTATGGGGAAAAATATAGTCACATTCATTAAGACACATTCATTGGTAGTGATATGAAAAAGTTATCTGTAGTTTTTCAGAGCAGTCCAAGAAACCTGGTATAAGTCTGGAGCATTCCTGAACAGACCTAAGTAAATTCAAACCAGGGACACAGAGGATGATCAGCAGAGAAACCCAATGCCACCACACTATTGTGTGGGTATGTCTTCTTTTATCAGAGACCTCTCAGGACCTGTTTAGACCAAGATTTCTCCTGGGATAAGGGAACACAAATGCTTTTAGACACGGAACAAATAAAGGACATCCCACAGCCTGTACATCTTACCTACTATACCCCATCATGTACACTATCCATGTATGCCAACATGCAAAAAACTCCAAGCTTTCCAGAAACCAGTTCATTCTAACTAACATACATACTCCTCAAAGTGGTTTAACAACACAATCCTCTTTTCACCAAACAATATCAGATTCAAGGAATAAAATGATCCAGGCCCAACAAACACACCAAGGCTCAGAACTGAACCATGTCAGAAAGCAGACAAACTAGCAGAGAGATGCCCAGACACTTTCCCATCCTCCTCCCAGCCCAATTTGGCTAAGCCTGTCTCACAGAAGTCTTAAAAGCTACTTAATGTTATGTGGCTATAATGTCCCACGAAAGCAACTAAGGTTCTTTCTAGTAAACTTTTATAAGCTATAACAAGTAAGTCTAACTATTTGCAAATAGACCAGAGTATGATAATATTGGGTCCCGGGTGCTAAATAATGAGTGATTTTCTCACAAGTATTTTTTTTTTTTTAAGAGAGAGAGAGAAGAGAAGAGAAGAGAAGAGAAAAGAAGGGGAGAGGAGGGGAGGGGAGGGGAGGGGAGAGGAGAGAGAGAGAATTTTTTTTATATTTATTTTTTAGTTTTCGGGGGACACAACACCTTTG
Organism: Urocitellus parryii; assembly: GCF_045843805.1. Classification (NCBI taxonomy): domain Eukaryota; kingdom Metazoa; phylum Chordata; class Mammalia; order Rodentia; family Sciuridae; genus Urocitellus; species Urocitellus parryii. Next base: position 107,219,558 of record NC_135540.1, on the reverse strand, counting down.
TTTGTATGTGGTTCTGAGGATCGAACCCGGGCCACATGTATGCCAGGCGAGCGAGCTACCACTTGAGCCACATCCCCAGCCCACAAGTTGTTTTTTTTTTTAATTAGAAAAAAATTTTTAAATAAAATTTTTTTTTAATTTTTTGCTTAATTTGTCTACATGGATCTAAAAGAATAAATCAAAACCTGAAGTTTCTAATTGGTCTATCACTGTGTATATCATACAAAGAAAATCAACAGTTTCTTTTGATAATAAATACATAATAAAAATTAATTTTTCCAACTACATGTAGACTAATCCAATAGGCTCATATGGACAGAGCCTGGTTTCTCTGAACTTTATTCTGAAATGTAAAGAACAAAATAAATAGTGTAATGCAACTACTAGTCACAAATATTAAAGCAGAGATTAATGAAATATGTTATTTCCTTTCTATCTCTTCTCAATTTTTATTACCCAAATCACTAAAGTATTAACTGGGAAAACCACATACACATCAAATAATCCTTTTTGAAGACCATGGAAGAGTCCCGTTGTGTTCTCATTTCTTTCTCAATCCTTTAATCACTAATCCTGTTTTAAAATTAAATAATGATACTGCCATTATTCTGTCCTTAAGGTTCCAATTAATCATAGAAACCAAGACATGGCCTAAAGCTTATTGAAAATTTTATCAAAAGACCAGAGATGCCAATTTCCATTTTATTCTTTCTATAAATCCAGCATTCTTTGAATAGTATGTGCATACATATTTTTGGTATTATCATGAAAAGAAAGCCACAGAAATTGTTTCTTGACAGCAGATCCTTGGTAAAGCAGAAAAATCTAATTTGGATAATTTCTTTCAACCATATTCCTCCTTGCCTAATAGATTACAATATATTAAAGAAGACTTTTTAAATGATGCTTTAGAACACTTTTAACAACTTCATCATTTCAGTATTAGCAGTCTTTTTATTGAGGTCCTCTTGGCATGGGCCAGATACCATAGGGAAGACTGCTTGTCAGTGAGGATCATGGTAATTCTCTTGACCTCCCTGGGTTAGAATGTAGATTTCCTTCTTTCTTTTAACCAATTCTCATTTGATTATATGCGCTTCTGATATTTTAAGGACTCATGAAATTAGTCACTTGCTTTACATTTTTAAGTAGAAGGTATACACAGGTATACTCACATTCATCAAAACAATGGTACCAGGAAGAATTTTCAGCAGCATACCTTATGGGATCTGAGAAAAGGTTCCTTGATATATAATAAAATTGGGGCTTAACTGAAAATATCATTAGAATTTAGTGTTCTGGCTACACAAAATAAGATTACTAATTCACTCTTAGGAAAAGAATACAAATATATGAATGATTCCTCATATTAAAAGGTTTAAAAATGTCTCAAGAAGTATTAAACTGGTATCCAAAACCAACATATACAGAAAAATTATTTTGATAAGTATTGGTATAAAATGTCAAAAACTCTATCACTCCTAGAGCCTTCTACAGCCTCCATAGATTTTATGTATTCAAAAAGGCCTCATTTTTTCTGGAGTTTAGGAAAGAAGTTGTAACCAAAATAAATAAATAAAGCAAAAGAAAAGAGGTTGAAAGGCTCTAGGTGGAAGAAAATATGCTCACGGGTTTGCTAAATGATCACCATCACACATGAAATGCAAACGAGAAAAAAAGCGGCAAAAAAATCACTTCGGTGGTTTGCTTTAAAATTTCATTAAATAACACAACATAGTGTTTCACAGTAACTACTATACCATTAGCTGACATCTACTTCTTGGTGTACTTACTTTTATTTACTTACATCTTTCTATATTGCCCAAATTTTCTACAATTTTCTTCCTTACTAAAAGGAAATAGGGCTCCTTGGAGAATCAGCTGATTCCATGGATGGAGCAGAAAATACACAAAATGAGCCTGAAGCATCTTCTTAGAGTGGTAGAAAGAAGGGAGGACTCAAGAAACAAAACAATGTGGTATGTCAGAGAGACACGGGGGTCAACTCAAAGAGCTCTCGATGGCCAAAGCTGTAAAAATCCAAGCAACCAAATAAACAACACAGTTTTGGAATGTAACCCTAGGCATAAAATAAATATTCATAAATCCATATTCATTATTATGGGTCACCAAATTTCATATTGAAATTTAATTGCCACTGTAAGATATTCAGTTGGAAGAAACTTAATCCGACTATGATATTTGGAAGCAGGACATTGGGGAGGTAATTAAGGTAAAATGAGGCCATAAGGGAGAGGCCATCATTCAGTGGGACTGTGGCCTCATGAAAAGAGACCTGAGCTACGAATCTAGCCACATAAACTACCCAGGGACACTGCAGAATATGTACCAAATACCAAGGCCCCATTCCCAGAACTATGAACCAAATCAATTTTCATTCTTCATGAATTCTTTGAAAGTCTATGGCATTCAGTGATAACTAAAACAGACTAGGACACAAATATAAATAAATGGGGGAGCCGGGCACAGGGGTGCATTGCTGAAATCCCAGAGACTCAGGAGGCTGACGCAGAATTCCAAGTTCAAAGCCAGCCTAAGCAAAAAGCAAGACACTAAGCAACTCGGTGAGGCCTTTTCTCTAAATAAGATACAAAACAGGGCTGGGTATATGGCTCAGTGGTTGAGTGCCCCTGAGTTCAACACCCAGTACCCCCCGAAAAAATAAAAAGAATAAATAAATAGGGGGTGGGGAGAGACAAGTTTTACATTATATAGAAAAGAACCCACTGGTTCGAGAGGCTGAGGCAGGAGGATCAAGGGTTCAAAGCCAGCCTCAGGCAAAGTGAGGCGCTAAGGAACTCAGTGAGACCCTGTCTCTAAATATAATACAAAAAGGGCTGGGGATGTGACTCAGTGGTCAAGTACCCCCGAGTTCAATCCACTGTACAAAAAAAAAAAAACCCTGACTGCTGTCATTTGAAAGGCCACCTTAGCAGGTTGGCCTTTAGCTGACATCTAAGAACTCATCTTCTGAGAAGGTCCCACCACTCCCAGGCCTAATAAAAGCCACCCACTAGGCTTCAGTGGTTTGTGTTGGGAATCACCCCGGCTCCAAAGACTAACTTCCTCATCCCCCAAGAAGAGCCGTCCAATGGTGAGCCCTGCTGGCTCATGTGATCTTGCCATCCAATGGTGAGCCCTGCTGGCTCACATGATCCTTACCCACCAATTAGAACACACCCCAAGCCAGCTGCCAAAAAACCGTTAAATTGTTGAACTGTTTCAACTGTCAAACCACCCCCGGCTCTATAAATATGCAGAGCTGCCTCAATAAAAGGGCATTTTTTTCTCCGATGGCAAGCCTTGATTGTTCTTTCAGTTTGTACTTGTGATATGGTTTATGCTAACACCTGCTTCCCTGCTGGGAGTCTAAAATATGGATAGATGCCAAGCAGGGATGCCTATATGATCAGCCAGATTAAAAACCCTGGGCATCAAGTCTCTAATGAGCTTCCTGAGTTGGCAGTGTTTTACCTGTGGTATTATAGCTCTGTGACAGTGAAACAGAAAGTAAGTGAGAAACGGATAGTTTTATCATGAGGAAATCCAACATGACCTCAGCCAGAAGATCAAGGGTAATACCTCCAGTGATAAGTCACGTTAACAGTACTCACTCTTGATATAATGTGATGCCATGGGCACTTCCTTGTATTTTTCCTCCAGAAAACCCATAAGCCCAGTCTAACCATGAGAACATCCAAATAAAGGACAGAATCTACAAAATACTCACCCAATATTCCTCAACACTACAATAAAACAAGGAAATTCTGAGAAACTGTTACTATTTAAAGGACCCAAGGAGACTCAGCAAGTGAATATAAAGTGCAATCTTAGATTAGGTTTTGGAACAGAAAAAGAACAAAAGATAAAATCCAAAGAAATGCAACCAAAGCATGAGGTTTTGTCAGTAAAAATTTATCAATAATGGTTCATTACTTGGGAATAATGTAACACAATGATGTAAAATGGTAACAGGAGTGAAAACAGTGTGGTGCATAAGCTTTTTCTGTACTCTCCTTGTAATTTTCTATAAATCTCAAAGTGTTCAAAAAACATGTTTACACATGATACACACATTTAAATATAAAATACATAAAATTAAATATAAAATATATTATAAACTTCTGTTTCTGGGTATTGAGAGAGTAACCAGACTAGGACTCTCTCTCCTACTTTAATTTACAACACTATACAACATACACAAACAAGGTTTTAGACATAGGACAACAGGAAAAGGACAATACATTCCCTGAAAGATGGGAAACAAACAAGAAGAACACAGCTATCACCTCAACATTCTGCCCACAGGCACTTTGGCAACACAGTCCTGGGAGAAGAACCCATGAAAATCCATAAACCACAGAAATTCCCACTGAATAGCCAAGGCACTCTGTAGATATTACAGAAGGGTTTTGTCTTATAATAGGGTTCAAGATTGCTTCAAGCACTCCTTAAAGTAGCTTCAGAAGGTCCAAACAATCTTGTAAAACAAGCTTCAAAGTATTGCCTTCCAGAAAAAAAGAATGAAATTCTTTAGGAGAATATAACAAAATCCACCAGTCAACAATGTCATTCACAATGTCCAACATCTAATTAAAAACGCTTGATGTGTCAAGAAGTAGGAGAATGTGATTCATAAAATTAGTCAGTAAATCTAGAAATGACAGAGATAATAGAATTAGACAAGTTCTTTAAAAGACAATTATAAAATGATTCAAGGATTTAGAGGAAAAAAATACAATGTTAAAAACAAACCTTTTTTAAAAAAAGATTCAAATAGAATTTTCAGATAAAACAAATACAACAGTCCCGCCCTTATTAACATGAATATGTTCTAAGACCCCCAATGAATGCCTGATACTGCAGATAGCACCAAACCCTATATATACTATGGTTTTTCTTATACAAACATATCTATAATAAAATTTAATTTGTATTTATATTAGGTTCAGTAAGATTAACAATTATAAAAAAGCAATTATAACAACATGCTATAACAAAATTTATGTTAATGCAGTCTCTCACTCAAAATATATTATTGTACTCACTTTTCTGCTTGTGATGATGTGAGACGATACAATGTCTACATGGTGAGATGAATGACATCATAATAACAGCATTAGGCTATGCCGGGTTATCTATATGTGGGTTATCTGAACAGAAGCACTTTAAATACCACAACAGATAATCTGAAAACTGAGGTGGCTTCTAACAACTAATAGGTGGGTAGAATACACAGCATGAATACACTGGAAAAGGAATGATCTACATTCTGGGCAGGATGGCTCAGGACACAGTCAGATTTTAACATGCTACTACGAATGGCATGCAATTACAAATTTATGAAGTTTTTATTTCCAGAATTTTCCATTTCATATTTTCAGACCATGATTCTCTGTGGGTAACTGAAACTGCAGAAAGTGAAACTATGGGAAAAGGGAAACTAATGTACCTAAAACAATGAGTTCACTGTGTGAGACCAACAGAAGATTATAAACTCCTAAAAAATTGGTAAACTTGAAGAAATGGATACAGAAATTCTTCAAAGTGAAGTACAGACGGCAAAATATAATACTGTTATAATTATAAATAACAAAATGAACAGAACCTCGGTGACTCATGGAACAACATCAACATGTCTAACATATATGGAACTGAATCTAAGAAGGAGTGAACAGAAAATATTACTAGAATAAATGATAATCAGTATTTTTCTAAAATTGATTTGACTATAAACCCACAGATTCAAAAATCACAAGCAAAAATACATGCGTATGCGTTCACACATACACACACATATCCAACACATGACAAGGCACATAACAAGCTGCAGAAGCCATTGATAAAGAATTTTTAAAGTCATCAAGGAAAATGATTAATTATGTACAGGGGAACAAAGATAAAAATAAATAAAGACGTCTTATCTGAAAGTATATAAAGCAGAAGTTGGAACATCATCATTGAAAAGTTTAAAACAAAATTACTGACCTATAATTCTATATCCAGTGAAAATATCTTTCAAAAATAACAAGCAAAATAAAAACTTTTATGTGACAGACAACATCTGAAAAATTTGTCAAGACAATAGACCTGCACTATAAAAAAATGTTAAAGAAAGTTCTTCAAGTGGAAAGAAAATCATAAAAGATCAGTCCACACAAGCAAGTGAAGAGTGCCAGTAATGTGGATAAAGAGAAAATCTTTTCTCATTTTACATGTTCTTTGAGTTAACTGGTAGGCGGTGGATGTAGCTCAGCAGTAGAGCACTTGCTTAGCATGTGCAAAGCCCTCAGTTCAATCCTTAGCACACATACACAAAAAGTTAACTATTTAAACCAAAAGTGGTTAGCAACATACAGTTGGGTTTAATATGTATTAATAAAACATTTGACGACAACAGCACAAAGGATGGAGGGGTGAAACAAAATATAAGATTCCAGGTTCTTACATGTAAAACGTAATGCAATTATTGATAAGTAGGCAGTGATAAATTGAAATTCATTTTGTGAAATCCAGAGCAACTGATTTTGAAAGAGAGAGCTAGCTAATAACCCAATAGTAGAATGAATTAGAATATTAGAAAATACACAATCCAAAAGAAGGGGGGGAAAGCGGGATGGTAACAACAGATAGAGCAAACAGGACACAGAGAAAGACAGACTGAAACCAACCATGTTGCTAATTAAACATAAATGGTCTAAATACTTATGGACAAATAGTGAGTACAATAAATCCTTATGCCCTTGACAAAGTTAGAACTAATGGTGGAGATAAAAACATGTATGTGTGTATATGTGTGCATATACATGCATATGTGGATCAGAGAGCCATTCTACATACAAATGTGCACATATTAAATTGCAAAACTGTGTAAGTGCTGTGCAGGCAACCAAAGGAATATACGGACAGAGAATAAGATGGAGTGGTCAGGAAGGAAGGCCAATTTGGGAACAGCATCAAATCTAGATATGTTCAACAGCAGATCTTCTAAGGAATGAACCTTTATGCTTAGCCCCAAAAAGAAAAGCAAACAGAATAACTCCAGCACCCAGAGCACCAAGTCATACCCATGTGGCTCTTCTGGGTGCCTGAGGAGATTCCCAAAGAAACCCCAAAACACCCAAGGACTCCAAGAAATACAGAAGCAGACAACAGGAAGCCGGACAAGGATTTTGAGCAGGAAAGAGGTCAGAAAGGCCACATGATTGGTTGGGTGGAGAAAAGATTAAAGAACACAAGAGAAGTAGATGGACTATTTAAATTGCTCAGACAAGAGATAATGACTAAAAATACCAGTATACTGCTAACAACAAGAAAAGGGGGGAGGAGAATAGGGATAAAGACACAGATCCAATTTTCCCCACTAGATCTTCTCTGGTGTATTTTGTATTTGGTAACTAATAGGATCAGAAAAATAAGAAAAGTTGAAATATTCAAAAGTGACCCCCAGGCTTAGAAGGTGGGAAGATGGTAGTGCTGGACATGATTAGCCAAGCGTAGGTCACAGCGAGGAGAGTTTGGGCTCTGTGAATATGAAGTACTAAGGGACACCGGGACAAGAAGTGGGAGGACAGAGACAGCAGGGAGCAGGCACACACCAAGCCCTTAGGGCTGCGGAAAAGTGAATTAATTATCTTCAAGTACTTGCTAGCCAACAATAACCACAAATTAATGGATTCCACTGAACTGAAGGAAAATAAAATAACAAAAAGATAATTCAAAGTCAGCTCCATGAAAGGTAAACAAAGTAAACTACTGAGTTATGAAGAGAATCTATTATAAACCAACTAGACTAGAATTTTGAATAGAAAGGTTTTAGGTCAACTTTCAAGTCCAAAATTCACTGCTTATGTTAGAAGGATAAATTGAGTTCTTAACCATAGCTCTGAGTGAATTTCTTTGTGTGTGTTGGGGGGAGGTGTATTGAGGATTGAACCTAGGGGCATTATACCATTGTGTTACAACTTCATCCCTTTTTACTTTTTATTTTCACTAAATTGCTGAAGTTGGCTTCAACTTTGAATTCTCCTCCCTCAGCTTTCCCAATCAGTGGGATTACAGGTGTGGGCCCCCATGCCTGGTTAGTTCAAATAAAGATAAGTCTGATACAAATACCACAGGTTGCACCAGTGCATCAATGTACTCATAAATAAGCAAACTGAAACCACCAAAGAAGTATTTTCAATATCTCTATCATTTGGGAAGCAGACACCTACCTATTCAGCAGCAATTATATGATGTATGAATTACTTGGGTAAGGTACAATTACCCTTATGTTCCTGACACAGGCATTTATTAATAGCCCAACTTGCTCCCAGCTTTGGTTTTAGTTCCTTTTTTTAATCTTTCACACATAAAAAAAAAAATGCTTCCTGTAGTATGAATGAAACAGTCCCAACCCTATAATCATACTTTCTTCTTTGTCCTCACAAACTATACCAATTTTCTATCATTTGGCACAAGGCTAAGACATTATTTCTTGAATGAAAGAAGAATCTGCTTTTTAAAAAATATATATATATCTAAAATTCATTCTTGAGATCCTAAAAACTCTAGACAAAAACTTTTAATTGCGTGAAATAGTCATTTTGAAGATAATAATAAAAATCCAGATCTTGAGACTTTTAGAAAACCTCCTGGTTACTAAATTTGTATTTTTATAACACATAACGTACATATTTATTGTCCAAAGAAGCTGGATTAGTGTTACCATACATTCACTATCAATATAAGTAACACAGATGTTTTGAGCAGTAAAGGGTATCTGCATTGTAATTGACCAATCCTACTGAGAAAGAACAAATAAAATTCTATGAACCATGAAGGTGAATGTTGAGTTTACTATCCACAGTAGGACTTTCTGAGAACAAAGAGGGCACCATTAGCACCTGTGCCAGAACAGGGCCGAGCACTGCAGTGACCCAGGGCCTTTGGAGACCTAAGGCAGCCCCATCCAGGAGGTGCTCTTTGAAAAGCCAGGGCTCAATACCCGGGCCAGCACTCACCTTCCATACTTTCCCTACATTGTTGGTAGCATACTCTGTTTTCAACCAACTGGAGGTCTTCATCACCAGAGTCACCTTTGATATCACTCTTGGTTTAAAACAACCAGGTATATCAGGAAGATTATAATATAACATCAAACAAAGAATCTAAACCGGAAAAGGAAAAGCCACCAAACTGCAGAGGCAATCAATTAAAGAGACAAAAAGTAAATTGAGGAAGTAGATAGAGTACTATTAGGGTCAGAAAGAAAAGATGAAGAGACGTTCAGTACCAACAAATGGGCAAGCCCAAAAAAGAAAAAAATGTTCATCCATGGCCAGCTTTAAATCACAACATACACTATTAAAAGTAATTTGAAGAGCTTAACTTTGTAAGCTTAATGCTCTTCAATGCCCCACTCCTAAACTTTGCACATCAATAATTAATTTTTTGCTGGATGCAATGACATACACCTGTAATCCCAGGGACTTGGGAAGCTGAGGCAGGAAGATTGTGAGTTCAAGGCCAGCCTCAGCAACTTAGTGAGGCCCTAGGCAACTAAGTGAGACCCTGTCTCAAAATAAAATATAAAAAGGGACTGGAGATGTAGCTCAGTGGTTAAGCACCCCTGGGCTCAATCCCTGATATTCCCCCCTCTGCCACAAAAGAAAACTAATCCATTTTTTGATAGAATTCCCCCAGGCAATTCTTAAGCACATTAATGTTTAAGAAGAAATATCTCAAAATATACTAATACAGAAAGAACATTATCTCATCTCTAGTACACCTGAATCTAGTTAAAAATAGAGAATGGAAAAATTTGGAAGCCTAAGAAATAAAGAGATTTCTTTTGTATTCCTTACAAAGAACTTTTCCGAGTTTTGGTTTTTTTTTTAAAGTTTCTTCTTCAAGTAAACTATAAATATGTAGCGTTTCTTACACTTTCTTTTGAGGATAGTGTAAGAAAGAGGACTTAGCCTAAATTTAAATCACTCTTTAGAAACAAAAATCCATCAAAAGTCTAAGAATTTAGATAAGGCACTTACAATTTACATTTGTAATAATTTAAACTCTTTTGAATTACTGCTTATCTTTAATAGTTTAAATAATCCAGTGATTGATTAATATTAATAGATGAATGAACTGATCCTCATCTTGACCACTATTTATCTACAAAGGACCACCTAAAATTGTTTAGGTCACCTTATAAATTAGCTAATTTTTTTAAACAAAGAAATAACTAGGCTCAATAAATTTTATGATTAAAAAATTATAAACTATGTATTCTATCCACATATATGGTAGATGGGAGCAAGACAGAGCTATAGCTTAGATAATGAGTTCTACTGTGGAAAGAGCCATTAAAAAAATGATTAATAAAAGCATCCTCTTTAGAACTCCACTCCAGGAGACTGAGGTTATAAAGGAAATGTGCTAAGCCAACTGTTGTTATCATTAAAGAATAAACCATCTGGCCTTCCAAAACATTTACAGGATGGGGGGGGGGGGTGTTTTATTTATTTTTTAACTGGAGAGATGTTACAATCACCTTCTAAATTTTATAAGACAACTGAGGCCCTGGGAAGATAAATGATACAGTTGGATCTCAATTCAAATTAATATTTATCAAATACCTACTACAGGTAAAACACTTTTCCAAGAGTTAGAGGAAAAAAAAAATACAATATTGGACCTTTTCTTCAATACTTCTGTTCTTTATTACCGAGGTAAGTTTTCTGTAAGTAGCGCTCTGATGTTAGCAACATTCTTTTTTTATATTCCATCTTAGGTCTTGGAAAACTTTGTCCTCCAGGCCAAACTCAGCCTATGGCCTGTTTTGCAAATCAAGTCATATGTGGACACAGTCAAGCACATTCTTTCATGAATCATCTATGGTTGCTTTTTATCTAAAGCTAGAGCTAAGTACTGTGATAGAGACTTATAGCCTAGAAGCCTAAAATATTTACCATCCAGCCCTTCATAGAAAAAGTTTATACTGACTTTGTTCCAGGTCATCATTTGCTCAACTTGTGAGGCCTTTTTATTTCTTCTCCTTTTTTTTTTCTTTTGAAACTACTAGAAGGCTGGTTGTGCCCCATGAATCAATGCCCACTGAGCCCTGTGTTGAATGGTTTTGAAGGCAAAGCCAGTGGGTTCAATATGGAGGCCAACAGCAGCTCTTACTAACAAGTAAAAACTTGCTCTTGTCACATAAACGACAAGAACGACAGGACAAAAGACTGGAACTTTTCTTCAACAAATATTTACTAAAAACTTATTAACTGTCTATACGTAGACTAAGCTCTGAGACTACCCACACACTTCAGACCAGCTTAGTCCTCGGAGAACTCACCAGCTGGTTAAAAAAACAAAAAAACAAAACAAAAAAAAAAACCCTTTTGTGTTTCGTAGAATGACTGACACTAGAGGACAAGGAGTTGCAATCCTCACAGGGAAAATCAACTGGGGTAAAAGGTGAGAGGGAAACTGTTAACCCCAAGGATAGTATACAACAGACTTCTCCCCCTGCTGAATTCCAGTTTCAGGAAGTCACCAGAATTGGAAGCTATAACTATCTACAGTTGCCTCAACCCAAAGGCCATTATTTGTACCTGGGTGGAGTTAAACCTTGGACTTTACATCGCTTCCTGAATTCCCTTTATAGCACACTTTATTTTTGTTTAATCTTTCTAGTATATTCTTTTAGTTACATTTTAAACTTAATTTTACTCATCTTGGCCTATATTAATGTTCTTCTAGCTACATCTTTAGCACCCTTTCTTTTTTTTTTTTTTTTTCTTTTGACAAGGGGTCTCACTGTGTTGCCCATGTTAGCCTCAGTTTGTGGGCTGAAGCTGCCTGAGCAGGACTACAGGAGTGAGCCACCACACCTGGCAAGTATTTCCTGGCATGGATATTTTTATTGTCTTATTCAACTTCTTATACTTTTACTGTATTTTTTTCAGAATGTTCTAACTAATATTGGTTTATTTAATATTTATATTTTGTTCCCGTTTAAAATTATTTTACCTTAAATTCAGTATTTTTTTAAATTTTTTTTCAATATCTTTATTTTGTTTATTTATTTTTATGTAGGGCTGAGGATCAAACCCAGGGCCTCACATGTGCGAGGCAAGCGCTCTGCCACTGAATCACAATTCTAGTGCTTACCTTAAATTCAGTATTTCCTTCTTTTTTGCTTCTTAGGTAAGGAAGAAGCAGAGGTGACCATCAAAATAGCCATTTACCAGGAAGGTATGGTTACTGAGCCTCAGAGTGGAGTGGGATCCTAGATAACATTTGCCCCACGCAAGAGGTTCTGGGTAGAAGCAGAAGGATTCATCAGGGAGGAGATCTGGAGCAGAAGCTAAAGAGCAACTGATGTAAGGAACTGTAATACAACCATGCATTGCTTAACCACAGGGACACATTCTGAGAAACATGTTGTTAGGTGATTTTGTCCCTAGGCAAACATCACAGAGTGTACTTATACAAACCAAGACGGCTGTGACATCATTAGGTGATATGATCTTATGGGACCACCGCCATTTGTGCAGTCACCCATTAACCACAATATTGTCAAGTGGTGCATGAAGGTATTTTAACAGCCAGTGTCACCACACCAGACAACACTGGTTAAACACAAGATCTGGGACTCAGAAATGACAAAGTAAATGGGAGAGAGAACCTATAACAGGTCCCTTCAAATGGGAAACAACTCCATCTTTACTTCCATTAAGGTCTTTCTAAAAGCCAAATAAATAAAAGACCCTGTTTCTGACTCCAACCATAGCTAACTGCCTCAATTTTTAAAAGATAAATATCAAGTAAACCTGAAAAGACAATCTAAAAAGAACCTTTTTTAAGAGTAGGCTAACTGCAAAAACAGGCAAGAGAAACTACTAAAGTAATACTGCTGCACTAACTGAAAACTTTTCTATCTGAATCATACAATCATTTGACAGTAGCTATTTTGAAGGGAATACATCGTGCACAGAGAAGGAAGGGCCCAGCTATTCAAGCCCCATGAACTCCCATATATGCTGCATAATAAAAATTTTGGAAGTAGGCACTAGAAAAGACCTAGATTCAAATTCATAGAATGTTGTCTATGATGGAATGCTCCAAGGTTTTTGTTGTTGTTGTTGTTGCTTGTTTGTTTGTTTTGCAGTGGGGAGGATATTGGAGATTGAACTCAGGGACTACACCACTGAGCTACAATCCCCAGTCCTTTTTATTTTTAATTTGAGACAAGGTCTCACTAAGCTGCTTAGGACGTTGCTAAATTGCTGAGACTAGTCTTGAACTTGCGATCCTCCCATCTCAACCTCCTAAGTCGATGGGTTTACAGGTATGTGCAACTGCACCCAGGTCTAGGATAAATTTTTAATTAAAGTGATTCTTCTTCCTCTAAATCAACAACCCAAATGTTTTATAGTTAATTTCAGCCCCAATTTCTCAAACAATGGGTCCATTTTGTTATCATTTTTTTATAACCTTAAAAACAATGCTGGGAAGAAGATATTATTATACTTGATAGGTGATATTGACCAGCCTAAAGAGATTGAGCAGGGTGTTCCAGATATTCAGCAACCAGTCACAGGTGGAGCTCATCTTGTCCTGGACTGAAGTCCTACTCTGTTCAGTTTCTCAGCACTTCACTGTCATTCATTCCCCCATCACACCTGTAGGTCTTCCCAATATCCCTCCTTTATCATGAGAATTCTCACTAGATCCAGAGAATGCATGAATACAACCACCTGGCAAGGCTTCACCTGTATCTATCAGTGACTTAAGGCTTGAGAAGTACTCCAGAGATCTTCTTTTAATGAAACCTGTTTCACGTCGTGACCTTGAAAGCCCAACAAATCTGAGTCCCATTTGTATGAGCAAGAACAACTCCTTCACACATTTACACAGTGAGGATACAGTACCATCTGGTTGGGCTCAAAGTTCCAGAGCAGACTGGTGGTCATTATTTGGAACTCGGGTTCTGCTTTGACATTGCCCTAACCAACAACCTTTCTACCACATCAGAATTCAAACACTTCTCCATCTCCTTCAGTTTGCCAACACCATGAGCATCTCAAGTGTTAGAAGGAGCCCTCATCTCAATTTTCTCCCAAGGACTCTCTACACTCCCTGTTAATAGACTGGTCTTCAATGAAGATTTAAGTCACTCTTTACCCATTTGGTCATCTTCTAAAAAGAAAATAGCCTGCCATGCTCTTCCTGTTTGATACCCAATATCAGGGGCATCAAATAAAAAACTTGTTATTCTGGATCTAGATAATTTACCCACTGAAAGCAATAGTTCTACAGAAACAAAACTGAAAAGACCACTTGTTACGAAAATCCATTTAGTAACTGAGTATTCTCCTTTAATTAATAGTCAAATATAGATAGCAGTTTTTAAAATACAATAAAAAGGGGCTGGGGTTGTGGCTCAGTGGTAGAGTGCTCGCCTAGCATGCACGAGGCACTGGGTTCAATCCTCAGCACCACATAATTGTAAATAAAGATATTGTGTCCATCTAAAGCTAAAAAATAAACATTAAAAAAAGTAAAATACAATAAAAAGTCATTTGGAGGTTTCAAACAAGTTCTACATTTTTATTCCTCCCTGGAATTAAAAGGTTTTTTCCTATTGAAATCCGTTTCTTATATAAAATGAAAGTAACCAAAAAGATATATGTTCTTTAAGAAAACTACAGATATACTAGACTTTTTAAAAAGATGAAGATTCAAAAGCATCAAACAACACTGCAATGAGATAGAACAGGAAAAAACTCAAATAATTCCCTTAAGCCTCGATGAATTTCTAAAATCTTAGATAATAATTTGTGTCACAGGGTTGTCTAAGAAGATTTAGGTGGGTAATATTCAGACATTTACCCAGTATTTATTGCATAACTATTATGTCCTAAGCCCTGGAACACATCAAGCAAAGCAATTCCATGCTCAGCTTCCATTCTAATTTGACCAGGGAAAGGGAACAGATATGTGCTAAATAGGTAGACAAATGAAATAATCTCGCTTCTTGGTAAAATAAAACAAGATAACAATATCTAGACTATATAAGGTGCTTATGTTTCTTCCATTTCTAATGTTGATATATACTTTATCACTGGTTCTGCTCTTGCTGGACTATAAGAGTCAATGTTATATTTTTATCACATTAACACTTATGCTTGACTCCAATGAATAAAAACAAAATTAAGATTGATTCTATCAGAATAAAAATAACCCTATTCTGGAAATATAAGGATTCTGCAGCTGTTACAACAGAAGCCTGCAGAAACACACACTGCCTGATTTTTAGGCTCTGACTCTACCTATCATTCACTGTTCTTCAATAATCAGAAACATAGCAGCACATTCTGAAATCAGTAAAGGGCATTTTCTTCCTACCAAATATTAAGTCTGAAAATAAAAACTATTTGTTCCAATTCTAATAATACTTACCAATTAAATCCCTTTTTCTGTTGTCTCGTTTCTGGTGCTGTATATCAAACCCAGGGCCTCGTGCACACTAGGCGAGCCCTCTACCACTGAGTTACACTTCCATCCCCTGAAATCAGTCTTTGATCGCACAGTTAGGACTCTATACAAAAACTATAAGTCTCTCATGAATAAGATAAGGTTACAGCACATGCTATGTGATCATTCTGACACCCTTTTCTTATTAAGGAAGTAGGTATGACAGATAAATGATTTACTTCTTTAACAATATTGCAATATTATACCCTATATACAGTAGGGTACTTTTAGTCTAAAGTCCAACTCTTGGCTAACCATTTAATTTAAAAGCTCCATTCAAGTAGGAATTAGAAGAAAAGGATCAAGAGGTCCATTAAGGTTTTATTTTAACATCAAATATAAAATTCATGTTTAATTCACAGCTCTTGGATAAAGTACCATGGCATCGTCCTTTGAGATGGATTTGCTGATTATACCATTGTCTTCCTTGCCTAAAACCAAACCCACATACATCAACTATGATTTCAAGTTGCAGAAGGTATCCAAGGGCAAAATCCTTCCAATCTTGCACACACTTCACTGGCCTACATTTAATTCAAACACAAATTTATTTTAGGAGTTCTTCTTTATGGAATCTGACCAAAGCACACACTTTGCTTACACTAAAACAACCCAAAACCATCCTTTCTTTTTAATCTCATATTTTGCCAAATTATACAATATGTAATTAAGTTAAATAATCATAATAGCAGGCATAATTGGCACAAACAGTTTAGATTAAAAATACAACCAACTCTCAGGAAGCCCACAACTTGGCCTGTTGGGAGCAGAAATGGTGGCAAGGGAATTCAATAGTCTGCAGCAAGCATTTGCTAATCTGTTTTTCCAGAGAAAACAAATGATATTGGTAAACCCAGTGAAGTGTTTGAGAATGTCTATAAAAATGTTTAAATATTAGGCTACTTGACATTTAAAGAAAGTTCAAAAATAAAAACATTTATCAAAAGCAAAGAAAAAAAGTTCTTCCAAATATTGACCCACTGAAAATACATCAATTCTACATATATTTTTGTCAAAGAAACATAATTGACCATAAACAATTTTACAGTTAAAAATATATGGTGGGTTTCTATGTTTTCTAAGCTGGACTTATACTCAAATGATCCTCTCACAAAAGTATAATTGTCCATCCATCATACGATCTTATCTAATATGCCTTAGAAAAATCTTTTAAAATATGGAACAATTGAAGAAGTTGGAAACAAACTGATTCCAGTACAAAGGTATGAGATTACACGCCAGTTTTTCTCTAAAATAGCTTCCTTCTTTTTTTCTTTTGCATTGTTCACCTGAAATCCCTCCACAATCTTAATGTCTCCTTTCATTAAATGAACAAAACTAGAACACCCCTTAAGTGAGCTAAACCAGTTATATTTTCATGAGTTCTAGCTAAACTACTACATTTTCTCTATCCCAGAACCACCAGTACTTACAAGTTCCTGCATCTCAGCATAAGTGAACCTTCTTGTTTACCGGGGGATCCATGTAGGTTCTAGTCTATGTGATAGATATTTAGTATCAAATGTTGAGATTTGACAGAGGACTGTCATCAGTAAACTGAAATTTAAGGACCAGACCTTTATTCTTTTCATAGCAGGGGGTGGGGATGGCAGGGATTGAAATCAAGGGTACTCAACCACTGAGCCACATCCCAGCCCTATTTTGTATTTTATTTAGAGACAGGGTCTCACTGAGTTGCTTAGTGCCTCACTTTTGCTGATGCCGGCTTTGAACTCGTGATCCTCCTGCCTCAGCCTCCCAAGCTGCTGGGATTACAGATGTGTGCCATCGAGCCTGGCTTGGAACAGACATTTTAAAACCAAACCTTTGTATATAAATTACCCAAGAAATTCTTTAACTTTCAGAGTCATTCCCAAATTTGAATTTTACTTTTGAAGAAACAAAAATTGGGCAAGGGTACTCCACAAAGTATCTGCAGCCTCAGAAATTTCGACAGACAGGAAATTCTTCAGTACTCCATTATTTTGCTTAGTTTTGACCATGATTTCTAAAAGAACATATGTTATGAAAAAATGTTAATCACCAAATTGAACCCTTATTTACAAAATTAATATAAATTACAAAATTTAACTATGCTTGGTAACATGTATGCTTTATTCCAAAGAGTGTAAGATAGTTTTTAAAAATACCAGATCAAGTTCAGATATAAAAGGAGCCACATAAATGGCATATTACATTTAAACAAAGTCCAATCATATAGGGTGTTTATAACAGCAGTGTTGTTGTTATAGCAAAAGCTAATGATTCAAGACTGAAAGTGAAAGGAAAAGTAACTCTTTAATGACTTTTTAACTGTACATATTAATACATTCATATTTTTGCTTACACACATATACACTGTTGAACACAAAACTCTGCTTACCAATTCACAGACTTTAATTGAAATTTAAGGGGTACCAACCCATCTATGGCCTCACCTCCATTTCACCCACCCGGGTGAAGATGACTTTTAATAGAAATACATTGTAGAAAGCAATATATATTTATTTATAAAACTTAAAAACTCCTTCATTCTTTTACATAATTGATATTTTCAATGCAGAAATTGTGGTTTGTACTACAGACAGCTCTTTTTAAACTGCCACAAAACAGTGTTAGGGAGAATATAAAGTAATAGGGACTCTCATATCCTGTCCTGAAGAGGCTAATCTGAGAAACGTTTTAAAAGTAACATAGCATCTTCTATCCAAATTTTAAAGGAGCATAGAAATTTATACTAAGAAGCAATCATCTAAAGGTATAAAATGATACATAATTGAGTAATAATTACATAATTATTTTAATAGATAAAATTTAGTCATTCTAAATGTTCATGAATGGAAGAGTAGCTGGACAAATCGTGTCACACAATGGAACACACTTCAAATAAGACAGAAAGATGTTTATGATGTACTAACTGAAAAAAAGAATGTATCAGAACCCTTTGGACAGTAAATCTCATTTAGATTCTACTAGTAAAAATGGGTATATGCATGTTTAAAAATATGTGCATATTTAAACTGTGTGCATTTTTAAATATGCATAGAAAACAGCTATAATATATATCAAACTTGCAGATGGTTTACAGAAACCCTCTTCTAATAAATATTACATTAATTTATACAAATAGCTATTTACTCCCTAAAATATAAAAGTTCACAAGAATATATTATATTATTTATTAAATATTTTATATTATTATTTATTAAAATTGTTTATACAAACAATTTTAATCAGAAATTTTAAAACAAAATAATTTTTCCCATTTGTTAGTTACTATGTGCAGAATTGATTTTTGTAACAAAAGTACTACAATACAAAGTAATCATCTTACATTCAAAGACTTCCCCCGCACCCAGGGCTGGGAATGAAACCCAGGCCCTGGTTCATGCTACACAAGTGCTCTACCACCGAGTTACAACACTTGTCCCTAAAAAACTGTAATACTCACACCAAATATTCACTGTTTTTAAGACTAAACAGTGGGACCTACTTTTTAAACAAAATTTAAGTTGTTTCTATGATGATAGATAAAAACTCAGTGTTTTAGTTTTTTACTTACATATCCTAAAGGTTTTAACAATAATATTTTAAAATATATCACCATCAAAATATTTTCCAAAGATCAAAACTGTCAACTTTATTAATGGTTTTATCTTAATTTTTTATAGCATAAAAACGTCTCCCTCTAAACTCAAAGCAAAAATTTCAGTATTAAAAAATTTAGGCCAACTATATAGCTACTTTATTAAACATTTTTAATGTTTAAACATGATTTTTCAAATAAAGATTCAGGATCACTAGAATTCATACTTGTAAAATAATTTTATTTTCCTAAAATCCTTTTTTGAGAGGATAGAAAGCAGTGCATTTTTACTTTACCTAGTTGCTGATGTTGGTATTTGTCATAATGACTGTGACAGAAATTGCTCCCATCTTGCTCCTCTACTGTCTTCTCTGATGAAAGCGAACTGAGACGTCTCATCTTTAGTAATTTTGGGGAACTTTCCTGAATGCTATCTCTAGTATCCAAAACCATGTCTCCAGAAAGAATGGGAGGAACAACTCTCTTTAAAAAATCCATTTTAAGCTTTTTCTACATTACTAGACCCTGTCACAGGCACACAGAAAAGGTGCCTGTATACTTCCTTGATGAGAAGTTAAGTGACACAATTTGTGTCAAAGAGCAAAGAAATGTCATGTGAATTTAGGCGGTGCTAAAACTCAGCAGGTTAACTGCCAGCTGTTGGGAAGCTGATTTTTAGGACATTGACTGTTCATGCTGATAACAAACCAAACAGACTATATACACATATTTGTGTGATGGGTGTTAACAGCAATACTGAGACCATAAAGTATTTCATATCTATCCATTTTAACATTTAGACTTCACTAGGATAATGGTAAAGACAAATTTACTTTGGTCTGAGGTGTGTCTTTTACACTTCAATAGTTACTTGCATTAAAAACATATAATCCTTATCATTGTAAAAATTCAGTTATAGACCTTGGGAACAACAACTTCCACAATACATGAAAAGGAATCACTGACAACTTTACAGTGTATTATGAAAATTCTGATGTACTTTTAAATGCACACTCAAAAAAGACTTTCCTTATTAAGATCAAATTGACTTATCAGTTGTAGTAGTAGAAATTCTGGCATGAATTACCAAAATTTAACTCATAATTTCAAACAGATGGCTCCAAGAACATAAATTTGAATAATTTGAAGTATAAATATTTAAAATCAATAAACACAGTAACCAGTAACATATATTTTCAAAATAATTGAGCACTCACTCTACTTAATATTTTAAAATAGAGAAAGTAGCTCATCCTACTGCCTTAATGGAATACAGAACTATGACAAAAGAGACCAGTGAAAGGGTACCTGTAAAAGATTTTGAAAACTTAAAGTCAATATCTGTTTCTATCCCTTCCTTTGCCTGCCCTCTGGTGGGGGTGCCAAGCGAACAAGAAGGAAATAAAGAAACAAAGGGAACTGAGAAGGAAGGAACGCCCTAAGTAATCACATTTGTAACTTCGAAAGACACACATTTTTAATAATAACTTGAAAAATCAGATTCACTTAGTGAAAACACATTCACAGTCTCATTCTTCCAATACACATGAAGTATTTACATCATATTTCTAAAGATGAAGCAAAAATGATCTCTAGGGGTATTGGGGAAAATGGTTGTAATAGAAAAACAAGTCAATGTCTGGTTCTGAATTACTTAATCTTTCATCCTATCTTCTACCACATTACTTATGAGGTTGACTATTCCTTACTTTATTCACTCAAAAGATATTATCTGAAGTTCATTTATAATCAAGCATCAAAACAATAGGCAGATTAATGCAAATTCTGCAGAGGTAAAAAACAAGGAAATCAACTAAAAGAAATTCCTCACCCTAAAGCAGAGGACTCTTACAAGGGAAAAAACACTAAACTTTTAAAAAATGCTTGCTTCTAACAAGCACATTCTCTTAACCCCGAGCCTAGAAGGATCACAATTAATATCCAATCAACCCATTTTCCAAAAGGTGGAAAAAAACTGGTGGGAACCACAAACTGTGTCTTACTGTTCCTGAAAGTTATCCCTGTGTTTCCAAACACAGTCACTTGCTCTATCTTTCTCTCTCTGAACATGACCTCATGTTCCATATAGCGTCAGTCTGTTGTTTGCCTGAGGTCCTGTGCAGGTCTTATCTACAGAGCCCAGAAACACAGTGGTATACAACACACGTTAATCACAGAGGGGAAGCCACCTTGGTGTTGTTCATGATACACAGCACAACCAGCTGTGTGGCTGTGAACCTCAATGTTCTCAACGGCACTTTCAACTGCTGAAAGGAGAGGTTGAGGTAAAGGAGAAAGCATAAAGTGTTATACAACAGACCACACACTTTTATTCGACTTTCTTCACTCAACAAATACTTGCTATGCAGCTTTTATGATGATCTGTGCAAGATAACCAAGGCACTGAGATGCATTTCCATCTCCAAGAAGGAAAACCAAGTCTCCCAGCTATAATACTGCCTGTAGGGTCGGCCCAAACTTCGTTGAGCCTTCACTGGAGTTCTGTTTCCTCTGTCCAATCTGCTCCCTATCTCGCCCTCCTCTCCATAGGTGTCGAATCCTAATAAACATCCTGCAAGCTACACTGTTTTTTAGCACCAGCTTCCTAAGAATCCCCCCTGAGATGTAGAGCATTCCAGTACAACACTGTACCTGCTGCTGCTGAATCTCTGAGGAGAAAATGATATGAAATCTTGTTTATGGTTGCTATTTCTAAGCATGCTAGGTAATCATCATAACTTTGAACTTGCTGTGGATCTGATGTTGAATGTCTCCCAAAGATCCATGTGTTAAAGGACTGGCCCCAACTTGGGCACTATTGGGAAGTGGTAGAGTGTTTGAGAAGTGGGGCCTCATGGAAGGAAGCCGTTGGGCGTTTGTTCTTGAAGGGGATTGTGGGACTCCAGTCCCCTCCTGTCCTGCTTCCACACCATGAAATGAGTAGTTTGACTCCACCACACACTCCCACCATATGATGCCACACAACAGGCCCAAAACAATGGGGCCAATCGTTCATAGATAGAACTTCCCAAATTCTGAGCCAAAACAAACCTTTTCTCTTAATAAGTCAATTATCTCACCTATTTCATTAGAGTGATAGAAACCAGACTAACACAAGTTTCAAGGGGATCAAGGAATTATAATTGAAACTGGAAGCCACAATACAACATTCAAAAACCTTTTTAGACCTTAGTCACTATTTAGCCTTTAGAATATTCAGTATAATATTACCGTCTGTGTCGCTGAAGACAGTAATTTCTTGGTGGTAATGTGGATCATCTAATTCTGACTGTGTGACTTGAGCAGTTTTGAGAATGAAGCATTTAGATGTGAATCATCCAAGACTCAAATGAATGGCTTCAGCTCTAAAGAAAAACAAAACACCATATTTACACATCAGCTATGTTTGTAATAAGTGCATATTTGTGTTACTCGTATGCATTCTTTTGTATTAGTTACCTGGTGCTGCAGTCATCCTCATTCAACAACAGGGCATTATATTTTCTCTCAGTTTTTACTATGAAAAAATTCCAAACTAATGCAAAATTATTGACTGGTATCATGAACCCCTATCCCATTAGTTCCAGATTCAACAATTAACTCAGAATATCATGTTTCATTTATATCTTTATTTATCTTTTCATACCACACACTCTGGATTATCCCAAAGCAAATTTCAGACACATGTAGAAAATTCAGTATGTATCAAAAATAAAGATTTACTTTTTCAACATAAGCCAATCCCATTTTAATACCTACAGTATATTAATAATAATTATTTTATAACATCAACTACCAGTCAGTGGTCAAATTTTCCCAAATATCTTTCACTCATCCTTAGCCTCCCCACTGGTGACTGAACCCAGTGTTGCTCTACCATTGAGCTACATCCTCAGCCCTTTGTATTTTTGATTTTGAGGCAGGGTCTTGCTAAGCGGCCCAGGCTGACCTCAAACTTGTGATCCTCTTGACTCAGCCTCTGAGTCACACCAGTCTTATAAATGACTTTTTAATAGTTTCTAACCCAAATCTAAAGGAAACCCATACAGGCAATGGTAACTGTCTCCCTTCAATCTCTTCTAATCTATAGTTTTCTTCCTCCCTTTTTCCTTTGTAATAAGTAATGCTTACTAGCTAATGATTGAATCCATATACCAATGCCTTAATTCAGTAACATTTTAACACTGTTATTATTCTATTCACTAAAATACAGATTTGAAAAAAAACTGTTCATACACACACACACACACAAGTCTACTATTTATCCCATTTACAGATAAAGGTTGGGATGTACATTTTTCAGTCTATAATTATAGTAACTCTGAGGGGATCATGGACTGTGAACTACTATATAGACCTGCAACTATTTTGATGGCTATTAAGAATAAAACAAATGGAATTGTTCTTTACAATTTATAAAGATTCACATGTATTCATGCACATTCATGTTTCACTACCATTTTGCTACCATTAAAGGTCTCGACATTTTTCAATAGTTAAGTAATACTCAAATTAGTCTTTATTTACTTATAGTACTTAGTATTGAACCCAGAGGCACTCTACCACTGAACTACTCCTCTAGCCCTTTTTAATTTAAGACAGGGACTCCCTATATTGAGGCTGGCCTGTAACTTGTGATCCTCCTGCCTCAGCCTCTTGTGTTGTTGGGATTACAGTCAGGTGCTATCATGCCTGGCTGAAGACTGATTTTTTTTTTTTTTTGCATTAATGGGTATGAAACCCAGGATCTCTCACATGCTAGGCAAGTGCTCTTCAACTGAGCTACAGCATCAGCCCTCAAAGAACCCTCATTTAAAACCATAACCAGTGTGGTCTCTTTTGTTTGTAACAGAAGGAGTTAGCTCTCTGAAATATTAACTTTGTACTTAAAATTCTTAATCTGAAATTCATTCAGTCCAGTTATAAAAATGTAATATAGCCTGTGTACCCAGAGGACTGGATAACTAATCATGACTAAGGTCAAACTTTCAAAGCCAAAAATCTGGTGAACATAGCAAAACACAAATTCATTTGCACTTTGCATTACAGTTGTACATAATAGTGGGCTCAGTATTACATGATTCTACATGCACACAATATAATAATATAATTTGGCCAATATCATTCTCCAGCACTTTCCCCTTCTCTCCTGCTTCTGGACCCCGGTCCCTTTCCTCTATTCTACTTATCTCCCTTTGATTTTTCATGAGATCCCCAACCCCAACTTTCTTTTCCTTTTTCCTAACTTCCATATCTGAGTCTGGCTTATTTCACTTAACATAATGGTCTCTAGTTCTATCCATTTTCTTGTAAATGATAATTTCATTTTTCTTAATGGTTAAATAAAACTCCATTGTGTACATACACCACATATTTTCTTTATCCATGTATCTGTTGATGGACACCTAGACTGGTTCCATAGTTTGCTACTGTGAACTGTGCTGCTATAAACAGGGGTGCGCATGTATCACTATAGTATGATGATTTAATTCTGTAGGATAAATACCAAGTAGTGGTATAGCTGGATCATATGGTAGTTCCATGACTAGTCTTTTTTTTTTTTTTTTTTTTGGTACTGGGGATTGAACTCAGGGGCACTCAACCACTGAGCCACATCCCCAGCTCTATTTTGTATTTTATTTGAAGACGGGTCTCACTGAGTTGTTTACCACCTCACCATTGCTGAGGCTGGCTTTAAACTCACAATCCTCCTACCTCTGCCTCCTAAACCACTGGGATTATAGGCATGAGCCACTACGCCAGCCATACCTAGTCTTTTGAGGAACCTCCATACAGATTTCCATAGTGATTATACCAAAAATTTACAATTAACACCACCAACAATATAAAAGTGTTTCTTTTTCTCTACATCCTCTCAGAATTTTTCAATACTTCTTCAGTAGATATGCAGCCTTCCTATTTTCAGCTTTTAAAAAAACAAATGTCTTTTGGTTACACTGAAAAAAACTTTGAGTCATACTTCTCTAGTTCCTTTAGAGGTTATAGTAATTTCTGGCAAGGCTAGGTTTTGAAGAGTTTTTATTTGTTTTGAGGGCTGTTTTGTTTGGTTGGTTGGTTTGGGACAGCTTTCTTGCATATTAATCACTTTTTCATCTTGTCTACATGCACATTATTTAACAAGGAATTTTCATTTCACTTGACTGATTTGGAGAACATTTTATCTAAAAGAAAAGTAATTGTTACCATCACTTTTCTAATACTACTTTTGAGATAGTGAAGGTCAGAGAGGTTAGGTTAACTGTACGTGGTCTGCTGTTTACGTGATCAAATGCTGTGATTTCTAATTTAAGAAAAAGGTCAAATAAACAAGGAGGTCAGCTGGTATTTGACAATACTAAAAAGAAGATTGTAAATAGCCAAATAACGGATGATTTGAAGGGCAAGACTTTTCACCTGCAGTGGGAATACAAATCTAGACACTTCCATGTGCAATAAAAATAAAGAACAGCAGCTCAGCTCTGGTGCCTGGAAGAACCTAAGGGCAAATAAGGCCCTCCAGGGACAGCCTTGCTTCACTTTAGTCCAAAAAGTGTAAAAGAGAAAGTTGAACGGGTATTCAAGTAATACATTAACTTCATTTCCTTTTTGAAAAGAATTTTTTAAACAATAATGCTGCAAATTTAATTATCTTAATTTTTCCAAGACATCTGATTCCATGAACTTCTGATATAACAGAGTACATAATAACTGAAGAAGCACCAAAAGTTAAGAGTGAATGAATTTCAGTGATGTTCATTAAAGTGTTCTTGATACCTGTCTGTATGCTTGGAATACTTCATAATTAGAAGAGGACAGCAAGGACGTTCTGGTGCCTAGCACAATGTAGATTTGAGCTCGGCAATAAAGAATGACTCAATTATTATGTAATTAATACAAAGTCAACTTCTTAAAGGGCTGGAATCCCTGCTCAGAGTTTTTAGGCAAAGGCTATCAGGAATGCTACCATTCCTGTAGCATGTCACAGAAAGGACTACCCCACTGGGTAAGAAGACAAGGGAAAATTACATCAAAGATTCCAGCTCGAAGCTCTAAATTTGACTTCAAATGTATTTTGTATTATACTTTCAATACCAGAATATGTGGTGACCTAAAAATTCATCATATTTTCAACCAAAGAGAGAAACTACACTGCAAGACATGACATCTATAAAGGCCGATTCCTGCTCTTCTTTTAAATTAATGTGGGACTCTTGGGAGGCCTTTTAAAATGATGCAGAAAAGTAAGATGATGTAAGTATTCTGACAGCCTTTGAGAGTAAGGATGCTATAGTTTTCATATGCATTTAAAATAATCAGTGCTCCTATATAATACCAAAATAATTATGGAAAACAGAAAAGACAGTAATTTTTTAATCTACCAAAGATTGTACAAAACATTAAAAATCTACTCATGAATAATCAAGGGTTGATAGTAAGTCATTATTCAAATATATTTTAAATGTGATTGGCAAAAATCATTAATTAAATAATTCATGGTCATCCCTATAATTACCAAAGAACACCCATGATTCATAACAGTGGTGGTATCACACTTTAATCTTTAAACAATTCACTTTTTCTCTGACCATTTTAGAAAAGCTATAATCTTTATAATCTTTTAACTTTTATAATTTTTAAACAGCTTTATATTTTTAAGCTTCTCTCAGCCATTCTTTTTAAGAAGTATGGAAACATACTAATGCAATCACAGATTACATGACCTGCTAAAAAAATGCTGTATAATGATATTGAGCTAGAATAATTGGGCTTCACTGCAAAAATCCAAATCTCCTGCTGATAAAGCAATGTTCTCTGCAGGTAAATTTGTCAACATTTTGTTGATTTCACACTTTGAGTCAGAACAGCAGTTACTGTCATACAACTTGATCTAGGGAAACAACCAGCAAATTTTCCATTCACAATTTTAAGGGAAAGTTTTCCATGAAGGTTTCATTACTGAGTTAAATGAAAATAACACCAGAGTACAAACTTTCTTATATACGAGAGAATGAATACATATTTTTTAGAATAATTTCTTATTGTATTTCTATGTTGGCACAGGGGGGAAACATGGAATTTGACCAAAAATGATCATACAAATGCTCTCCATCTATATAGTAGCCCAGTAAGACATCAATATGGAATGCACTGCCAGTCCATATCTCTGGAATATAATTCTACCCCTAACTTCTAAAAATCCATTACTATAACTATTCCTCACATAAATTAACAGAAATCATACACTCAACCAATATTTATGGACAGAACTAACTGCCAACAACCAGGGACAAAAGAGTGAATAAAACAAAAATTTTTAAAGTTATTTCTTTGCAAATCTGAAAAAAAATGAAGACTTGTCATCCCAAAATGCACACTTATCTAATTTTACACAGTTTGGAGCCTTTGTAACCTAACCACTAATTATGGATTAAAACTCTGATTAAAATCCTCTTTATATTTCCTTTCCAATCCTACTGTTTATAGGAGATAGTTTCACAATTTTACTATTCATCGTGAAGGGCAGTACTTCTTTTTTGCTCTTTTAACTACTTAGAGCCCTCAAATTCAATGAGAATGCTTATTTATTCCTTTTGTACCTCTCATGAATTTCCAGGTTATCAGATTACCCTTTATTGATCTTGGGCTTTCCAGAATAATCGATCCTAATGTCTTCCATAGCTTCATATAAGGGGCTTTCTGATTTCATTTATTCTCTGGGCTCCCTTAAGCCAAAACATCCCTCTCCCCACCCAAACCTACAGTTAGTCTTTGCAAAAGTCTCCCCTAAAATCTCTGAAAGAAGATATGCTCAAGAGAAACACAGTAAAAGCTTAACTATTAACAGAAATTATCAATTAACCAAAAATTTTCAGTTCTTGCTTTTTACAAAAAGAGAACATGTTACGCATTAAAAAATTATTTTCTTTAAAAAATGCAACATCAAAAACACTTTCAAGCATCATTATGGTCTCTATTCAATGTTACACCTTTCATATCTATAGCTTAAAAATTATACAATGGAAATTGCTCTACCTAGTTATGATTTTAACTTCCAGTAAGAACAAAAACAAAAAATATGCATGCAAATTTGATAGGCATATTTTGTGTTTTATAGAACAACTTGAAATAAAAGGGTTACCAGTTTCATCAAAATTTTAAGTTAGAGAGGGCTGGGGTTGTGGCTCAGTGGTAGAGCACTTGCCTCACATATGTTATACACTGGGTTCCATTCTCAGCACCGCATATAAATAAATGAATAAAATAATGTCCATAAAAAGGGGGGATCTGAGGATATAGCTCAGTTGGTAGACTGCCTGCCTTGCATGCACAGGCCCTGGGTTCAATCCCCAGCACTATTAAAAAAAAAAAAAAAAACTTAAGTTAGAGAAGGGGGGCAGGGAAGAGGAGCTGCTCAAGGTCCTAAGGCAGGTACAGGATCACAGTTTAGTGTCCCGCATTTGTCTTTCCTCTTCACCTCAATTTACCGCATCCAGCAAGCTTAGAGAAGCCCAACTTCTTCCTCAAGAGAAACTATGAAAGCATTCATCCCATTGATGGTTTAGATCCCCTATATCTCCCAAATTTATTGCTCCAAAACAACTTCTCTATAAACTTAAGGATGATGATCTGCCATCTGAAATCTCACAATGTGTATCAAAAGACTTCAAAATTTTTATGATTTTTTACCCCATGATGCCACTTCCAAAGCCAATTCTAGAAAAATAATCAGAAATGCCCATAAAAATCTATTTGCAAAGATTTGTTTACTGTACTGTTATCTCTATGAACAGAATATTGCAGCAGAATGCAAAGAACAAAAACAGAGGGCCAATTGGAAAAAAAATCATAATATATTCACAAGATGAAATGTTATTAATTTGGAAAAAACTAGCCTGGTGCAGTGGCAAAACCTGTAATCCCAGCAATTTGGGAGGCTGGTACTAGATTGCAAGTTCAAGGACAGATTCAGAAACTCAGTGTGAGGCCCTAAACAACTTAGTGGAACTCTGTCTCAAATTTTTTTAAAAAAATCAAATTTTTTTTTTTTTATTGTAGATCGACATACCTTTATTTATTTATTTTTATGTGGTGCTGAGGATCAAACCAAGTGCCTCACATGTGCTAGGCAAGCACTCTACCGCTGAGCTACAACCCCAACCATAATACTCACCATATATTTATAAGAGTAAACATAAAACAATACATATAGTATCTTCCCAACTGTTAGAGATAAAATTACGTTTCAAAGCAAAGAACAGCCTGTAACCTAGTGGTTTGGGAGGCCAAGGCAGGAGGATTACAAGTCCAAAGCCAGCTTCTGCACTTAGTGACACCCTCCCTCAAAATAAAAGCTAAAAAGAGGGGGTTCTGGGGATGTGGCTCAATGGTTAAGTGCCCCTGGATTCAATTCCTGGTATAAAAAAATACCCAAAAAAGAGCAATGAATAGATCCTGAAGACGAGACTAAAATTGTCAAGAGTACTTAATCTCTGACTCCATTTCCTCATCTACGCAATAAGGATAATAGAATCTCTTAGGGTTATGGTGAGAATTAAGTGTAAAAGATAAAAAATACTTAAACGGTATTTGAAAAAGAGCAAGTATACTCAATGTTACAATTTATTAACATATATCACATGTTGGGCAAATATTGCAACAATTTCCCAAGAAAGTAATAAAAATTTTAATACCTAGAGACTGCCATTATTTATTCCAATTAACTTCTGGGTTAACTTTTTTCAGGTCTTTTAATACACATTAAACATTATACAATTTTACTTGGAATTATATTGAATAATTTCTAGTGGTTACATTTTTTGTCAAGGTATCCTCATTGAATCATTCCACTAACACTGAGCATTAGGTTCAGTTCTTCACTGCTGTACAATGAAGACACTGCAGGAAATATCTTGATTGGCAGTCTTTGTACACACTTTGATTTTTTTTCCCTTCAAGAAAAAGTATTGAAACAGAACTGCTATCTCAAGTGATAGGAAATGCACTTGGCTTTGCTCCCCTACTGACCTGTATGGAATGCAGACACACAGCAGCTGTTCAAAAATGCAAGTTTCTATTCCCTCTAAGTGGGTACTCTAAAAGCTATTACTTGCCTTTTTCCCCATGCCTTTTGTCTTGTTTTGTTGGTACAACTGCTTTCTTCCAATTTAAAGGATCTAGTTTTTCCTATATATCACTCTAAGGCCCATATACAATTTTAGTGTTCCAAAATTCAGTACATTCTTCAAATAGGTTCTTAAGATTTTACTTTATCTGTCACAAAATGGGATTCCTTGTCTGTTAGAAATACATGCTAAAATATTTACAGATGAAATAGCATGACAGAAGAAATGCATCAAAACAACTAGAAGCTGTGGAAAGGGAATGCTTATGGAGGTCATGTGAACTTGGAGGGGTTATTGGTTTGTTTGTTGCAGAGGGGAGTGCTGGGGATTGAACCCAAGGGCTCTTTACCCTGGGCCACATCCTTTTTATTTTTTGAGACAAGAGTCTCACCAAGATGCTGAAGCTGGACTGGAACTTTTGATCCTCCTGCTTTAGCCTCCGGAGTCACTGAGATTACAGGTATGTGCCACCACACCCATCTTAAATATGCTTTTAAACTAGTCTAAGCGTGAGGACATAGTTTTTTAAATATCTCTTTAAAAGTAGATATAATGAGGGCTGCGGCTGGGGCTCAGTGGCAGAGCACTTGCCTAGGATGTGTAAGGCACTGGGTTCAACCCTCAGCACCACATACAAAAATAAATAAAATAAAGGCATGCTGTCCATCTACAACTACAAAAAAATAAATTAAAATAAAAGTAGACATAATGATTAAAATAATTCCTATAAAGCAATTATGATTCATTTCTACCATAGATCTTACAAGAATAATAGTTCAGTCACTATAAAAAAAAAAAACAAGACCTAAAATATTTAAGCCAAAATCAAAAGGGAAGTAAACAACTACAGTATTTGGAATCTTGATTATACTTGCCAGTAATTCCCACAGATAAAAACATACTACAATGCATTTTTCTAAACCATGGCTTCAGCATACCATGCTGATTCTCCAAAACAATATTAGTATTTATATTGTGCATTACAAGAATACAATTATGCCTCTGTATGTGCCCACATGAATATTTGATAAGTCGTTTTATTATGTACGAGTATTAAATAATCCAAATTCTCTTGTTGCCTAAGTCTCATCTTGGTACTAAGTTAGGCATATCACAAACAATACTTAAGATTAACACAGCCACTAAAGTGTTTTATTTGTATCCAGAGGCAAGTGAACAAGACCAGTATCATCATCATCATAAAAATAATAATAATAATGAAACCTACCTCTCTGCACATCTTTCCTTTAGATGTACTGTGGGAAGCTATTACTGATTTCTGTACAGAAAACACTTTACCTGGGAGGCAGGTTGTCAGAGCAAAAGGTTAAACAGCATTTCTAGGCTTGGAGGAGCAATGTTTGCTGGTTAGTTTTACAATAAATGGTAATCACTATTCATTCTAATATTATTCTAAAATTCAAGCTGATTACCAGCTTTTGGTTTCAATGGTACTATTTTTTCCTTGACTAATGGTACCATTATTAATGAGCAAAACAGTCCCAGGACAAAAGAAAACTAACAGTGAGCGAAGGAACGACTGGAAGCTGTCACCACCCAACCATGGACCTGTCTTGCTCGCATGGTCTCCTCTTCTGTAGTCTTAATAGTTTCCTCCAAAAAAGCTGTCTTTCTTTTCTTTTGTTTTTTTTTTTCCAATAATGTAAGAGATTTTCACATATACATTAATTTGCAATAAACCATTATGGTTTAATTGACGTAGAGTAAGAATTAAAAAGAAGTCTGCTTAAGGCTGGTGCAGTGGAGCACGACTATAATCCCAGCAGCTTGGGAGGCTGAGACGGAAGGATCACAAGTTCAAAGCCAGCCTCAGCAAAAGCAAGGCACCAAGCAACTCAGTGAGACCCTGTCTCTAAATAAAACACAAAATAGGGCCCAGTGGCTGAGTGCTCCTGAGTTCAGTCCCCGGGTGCCTCCCTCCCAAAAAAAGAAGTCTACTTAAAATTCCTATTTTCCATCACAATGAAACCTTCCATGAGAACAATACAGTATGAGAAGGACAACAGGGTCAGTCCCTATACTTTTTATATAACAATAAAGAAAAACCTACAATAAAATAAAAGAGGTTTTTCATAAAAACCTGAAAATTATAAATCTCACTTCCTTTCCATAAGCTTGACCTACAGTTTCCAATATTTCAAGGTTCCAAATTAAAATTATTTGGAAAAAAATCAAGAATTTTACCAAAATTAATATAATTTCTGATATTTAAAATGTTTCATGTGGACAATGTTTATAAACATTTGTGGTACTTCAAAAAAGAATGCATTTTAACAGGAGACAATGCTAAAATTCAAGTTCTAGGTTACATCTCACCTTCTCTTGAATTTCTAAATGTTCATAATTACTAACCAAAATGAAACACATTTCTAAAAAGCTTCATTGAGAAGAACTTTAAAAAAGAAGAGAAGCGGAGAAGAAAAACTGCAAGAAGGAGAGCTACTGGGATTTAAATAGTCCCTCTAGAAGTTTTTCATTAAAGAATTGTTAAATTCAAAACATCCCTGAACCAGTTAATGACGGGGCATTTCCACAAGAGGCAGAGGGCACAGGAGTTTAACATTCATAGTGAGGGTCAACTTGAGCGCCTAGAATCTGCATTAAATGACACTTAGATACATCCACCACCATTGAGGCATTGGCAGGCAATCTGCAAGAGAAGTCGTGCGATAGGTTTCAGATACTTGAATTAAACCTATTCCAGCCACAGTCAGGTACCAAGGAGACAGTCATCAGTGTGAGTTGGGGAGGGGGCAGGAGAGACACACTGGAGACATGGTTACCAAAGACTAACTGGAGCAACAATCTGTAACTGCACAATGGCTTCTTGCTTCTTGCCAGCTAGCTGTTCTTTTTTTAAATGCCCTTTAAGTAACATTCAGGTTCAATAAACGAGGCTGTTTCACTGTGAGCCTCCAGCCCTAACTCCCAACGTGACAGGCCCCCAGAGCTAGTGCTACCATGTACCCTGTGAGTTACACAACAGCTCCTGGCTCCACCCCAAAAAGTGCTTATCTTGCTATTGCCTCCTCCCCACGTTTATGAAAGAAAGTGTTGTGCTGGGCAGGATTTACACCGATTGACAGTTCCTCTCACTCTAGAAATCTGTAAAGAATAATAAGCAATTTATTCAAAGCCACATTCTCTGTTCAGAAAACAAGACATTTCAAAGTCAGTAACAAAACAACATTCCAAATCAGTATGGTCACGATGGATGATCATATAGAACATGCCACAAAGCTTAATCCTCCTCACACCAGTACACATAACAACTCTGAAAGGACTCGAATACAAAAGTCAGTAAGTCCTCTCCTACCCCACCCCATCCCACCCCACAAATAGACTGAATTAACCTCTGTGAAGAATAAAGCCTAAGAAAGTTACAAACACAGGAGGGTAGAATTCAGAATTGGTTTGTTACACCAGGAGAAGCTGCCCTACAGATCCAAATTAACTAAGTACTCAATATTGACAAAACCACTACTAACTACTGAGAGCCTATCACATGTGACCAACAAGGTTAGGTGCTTTACATATATTACTTCATTTTAACTCAAACAAATTTATAATTTTTGCAAATGTTCAGCTTTATAGATATGGAAACTGACAAAATTAGAAAATAAACTCATAATACTACACATCAGGATTTACTTAAATATTTGGTACTGGGGGTTGAACCTAGGAGCACTCTACCACTTGGCTACATCCCCAGCCCCCTTTTTTGTTTGTTTGTTTGTTTAATTTTGAGACACGGTCTCATCAATTTGTTTAGGGCCTCACTAAGCTGCTGAAGCTGGACTTAAACTTGTGATCCTCCTGCCTCAGCCTCTAGAGTTGCTGGGATTACAGGTGTGGGCCACGGTATGGTATCCAACGTGAATTCTTTTATGTTTTAAAAGAATAAACTCTTCTCCAGGAATTACATGAGATTAAGTAATAAAAATGCAATTATGCTTTCAATATGTTCTTACTTTGCGAATCTCAGAACAAAAATAAATAAACTTAACCAACATGATTTTTTAAAAATGTTTCATGAAAAGCAAAGAATAAATTTACCTTTTTGAAGTAAAAATAGGAAAAAAAAAGAGAAATACTACGATCAACAAATCAGATTATTTTAAGATTAAGTCAACCCTTTTCTGATGTCTAACTACTTAAAGTCCATTGAACAACTTTATAAAGTGACAGTTCCCTGTTTCAGTCAACATTCTTAAAATGATCTTCAACCTAAAACAAGTGCTTCCCAAAGACCAATGCTAATAGTTTAAACACTGTGATAATTTGATCAGCTGTAAAATTACATATTAATAGTTACTGCATTATAGGGAAGACCTGACAAGAATATACAAGATATCAGTTGCCATGTGGGGTTTAAAAATGAAAATTCCTCCACTAAAAACAGACTTTTTCTTCCAAGTCCCCACATGCCCCTTTCACTTTGTTACTGCTCTATGTTGAAAGAATTTTTGGTCCCTGGCTCAGTTTAGTGGAGTTCAAGGTCATCAGAATAAACCTTCCAAATGTTGTCTCTAGACCAATATCCCAATCCTGGTTATACTCCTCTTCTCATTAAAGAGTTTAATACACATTTAAATCACGTTAAAGCTAGATGCAAATGTTACCTGGAAGATTCATCAGAGGAAAGCAAAAAGGCAAAAACTAGATTTTTAAAGCTTTGTGGAAACCTGATGCCAGATACAGAATAACAGATGAGGAGAGCCCAGCTGTACTCCAGGCACTGCTCTAGACAGTGAGGCTCACAACCAGGAAAAGGACACAGCCCACAACCTTGAGGAATGCGTGGTGTGGTGTGACTCACCCGCTCCAACACCAGCCCTCCCAAACCATCCTAGAACAAGGAGGTAGAAAGTTCCAATATGGCACAAATATAGCTATCACAAAAAAACAAAAGCTTAGCTTTTAATATATCCAGCTTCTGAATTAATGCCATGATTATACTTGAAGCTTTAGTTCTTATGTGGGACTTAAAATGGGAGAGGAAACAAGACTTGTAGAGGGCAAAGTGAGGAACTGAGTCATTTCTCCCACCTCACCAGGTTTTTCACCATCACTACTAGTTACATAAATCCTATGTGGAATGCAGTATTTCACTTGTGACATCTTTATCTCTTAAGCCTTTCATAAAGCTGTCAAACCAAGAGCTACATGGAATATTTTTGGTTTTATAGACTCTCCATTTTAAAATAAAAAACCTTCATCACTCCAAACTAAATGCATTATGATTGACGATCACAGTACCAAAAATTCAATTCTTACCTATAAACACTTACCCAGTTAATATTTCAAAAAAGAGTTTTTCAAAAACTTAAAGAACATAGTCCATAAACTAAGACTTGGTATCCTGATTTAATCTTAAACAAACTCATTTAAAATTTCTATTAAGATTGTATTTTAAAATAAGACAATCAAAATACTTTTTATTAGTTAATATAGTTGACACAAGTTTAGATTAATATCTGAAAATTCATATGTAAAATAAATCTGTAAAAGAATCATTATAATTTATAATTTCAGAGAAATGACCTCATATGGAAGCAACACATGTACATGTATACAGTACAGTTACACAGTGCTAAGACATTATAAGTTGGAGAATGTGAATTAAATTCATTTACAGGTAGAAAGGGAGACAGGAAAAGAGAAATGGAAACAGAGAAAAAACTGAGGACTTTAAAAAAAAAAAAAGAGTACCTAAAACCATTTTGCAAGCTATGGGGCAGTGAATGACAGTGCCCTTCTCTTAACAGAAGAAACCTTGGGCTGGGGATGTGGCTCAAGTGGTAGCGTGCTCGCCTGGCATGCGTGCGGCCCGGGTTCGATCCTCAGCACCACATACAAACAAAGATGTTGTGTCCGCTGAAAACTAAAAAATAAATATTAAAAAAATTCTCTCTCTCTCTCTCTCTCTCTCTCTCTCTCCCTCCCTCCCTCAAAAAAAAAAAAAAAAAAAAAAAGAAGAAGAAACCCGCTGGCTGGCTCTGATGTACAAACAAAATCAAGCATGAGAATCAAGTACAGCACTCTGTCAATATGCAGACTCTTACACTTGACCTAGAAAGATACATAAGAAGCAATCCAGGTGGACAATTAGTCCACGAGATGTTTCAGATAAAAGCAGAAGTGCATTTAAATATGCTACGTATTCATGACTTTATTGGCCACTATCTGCTACCATGGAAATCAAACATTTAATTTTCTACAAATGTCATTACTCCCATTAAGTCATAAGAACTCTCTGACACTGCCATAGAAACATACTTTCATCAAACCAGTATAGAGAACATAAATATTATTTGATGTGCACAGAACTGTAACGGTTGCTTCAAAGGGCAAGTAAGATTTTTCTCTCTGAATGAGGTCACTCTTTGAAGGTTCTATTCATGATATCTGTAAAACCGTGCTTGAGATTTGCTTTTCTTATAAGAGATTTCCATGACTGATCTCTCTAATCTTATACAACTCAATAAATGTCTAGAGTCCCTAATCAGTTATGAAAATTAAAAATATACAATTGAGTTCCAAATAAATATATGAATGTTTCTGATTTAATAAAAACTATGGTGAACCATAGAATTGACTATCAATAAGGAAAATAGGGTAGGTGGGTTAAAAAAAAATCAATCTGAGTGAAAGGATCTAAAAGGGATTAGGGGAACAGTCAGGAGCTATGCAGAGCCTTCAGGAAACAACAAAAAAGCAGGGAGGAGGTAGTGGGTTCTAGGGGCAGAGATGTCATGACTGAAGTTGGGAAATTCAGATCAGCTAAGAAAAGAGGTAGAAAATTACCAGTCTCGGGCTGCCTAAAAGGAAGTAGTCTCACAAGAGTAGACCTTGAAGCCTAAAGAAAATGATAAAGCCTTCAGTTACTTCACTCTTCCCCAATAAAGGAGCCACCACGAGTTTGAGAAAGCAATTTATGAACAGACCCATCATTTCTAAATATTTCATGGAGCAGTTTGGATGAAGAACAGGGACTAAAACAGTGAGACCAGTTTTTTAAAATGGGAGTAGTCCAGAGACATCTTTTTAAAGTAAGGCAATGGACACAGAAAACACGATGGGAACACGCATAGGCCCAAAGTAGAACTGAAAGAAAAAACAGAACTGAACAAACAAGGCACTGTCACCTTTCACAATTGCTACCAGAGTCTGCGACCCAGCTCCTGACCAACTTCTGCACATGGGTACACACACACACACACACACACACACGCACACGCACACGCACACGCACACACCCCTCCCTCTAGCGGACCACACCCACCATAACCAGAGAGCCCTTCTCCCCAAGCAAATAAGATGACATCTCACACCCCTCCACCCCCTTCTCCCTACAAGCCCACCCAACCAATCTTCATTTCCTAGAAGTTCAACTCTTCCTGCCTCAGCATCCTTCCTCACTGCTTCCCGTCGGGAAAATGGCACTCTGATTTTTTTTTTTTTAAGCAGGTTAACCCTTACTGTCCTTCAAATTTCAGTTCAAATATCATTTAAACTGTCATAAAGGCAATCTATATTCTTTCCAATCTAATAAGGTGTCTCAATCCTTAAATCTCTCTTGAAATATTTGACCACACACATAGACCTGAGTTTGTTTAATATGGACTCCCTGTTAGACCATTCCCTGAGAACTGAGATGATGGATATTGGTTACCTAGTGCCAAGCCCAATATGTGAAACCTGGCAAGTGTTCAACAAATACTAGTTGAATTAATAATAAATAAAGGCACAAAAGGTCATTTCAATTTCTCAATTGGAAAAATGGTCATGCCATTATGTGATAAACGGAAGACAGGAAACTCAAGCTTGTGTACAAAGTCAAATTCTATCACCTGAAATACTGGTGGGCTAGGTCCAAACTATGTACATGGACTCATCAAATAACAAATGGTCACTTAGCCCAAGAATAAATATAGCATTAATAGGAAAGGATGAGAAAACAATAAAGCCAAGAGGATTAGAAAACACATCTATTTAACTGTCAGAAGAAAATAGAAAAGGTTGACATTAAAAATTGTATAGAGTTTACAAAATAGAAAACTCCAACAAACCTAGAGAAAGGGGGCTAAAGAACTGGACAGCTACTGGGCACTGGTGGTGCACACCTGTAATCCCAGAGCTCAGGAGCCTGAGGCAGTAGGATCTCAAGTTCAAAGCCATTTCAGCAATTTAGCAAGGCCCTAAACAACTTACCAAGACCCTATCTCAAAATAAAAAAAAATATAAAGGTCTGGGGACATGGCTCAGTGGTTTAAGTGCCATTGGGTTCAAATCCTAGTACCAAAGAGAAAGAAAGAAAAAAGAAATGATCATCTAACAGAAAAAGAAATGCAAATGCCTCTTGACCAGATAAAAAGATATTCAATCTCACATGTGATGAGGGATGGAAACAGAACACCCAAAAGTTGGACAACACATTTTTTTTGACAAAGTTAAATATAGACAAATAGGTACCCACATTACTGGTGAAAACACAATGAATTTGGCAAAGTCTAGTAAAATTGCAAAATCATTTACCCTTTGACCCTACTACAAACTAACAACCAGCTACCCATGTTGGCTACCCTACAGAGAAACCCAAGGAATTTTGGCCAAGAGCCATAAAGGATCTGAAACCTGCCAAAAATCACATGAGTGTGTTGGAAAGTAGCCCAGAAGACTCATTGGGCCCCCTGCAATTGAGCCTTGAGATGAATATGGCCCCAGAAACACCTCGATTGCAGTTTTATTATCAACTCTGGGTTACGGGCACTCAACTAAGCTGTCCCCAAGAAATGGGACCACAGCACCTTTGGGTTATAATGCTTACTGTGTTGTCAAGCCATTACTTTATCTGGTAATCTGTTAGAAAGCAATAGATTACAAATACATACATACATACACAGTATTTTTGACTAAACATTCCTACATAAGGGAATACACCTTATGTCCAAAAAAATAAAAATGCAAATTCAATTCTTAAGTATATATCCAAGAGGAAAAAAAAAGTGTATTATGTCTACCAAAAGAGATATACAAGATATATACATGCCAAATCGATTCATTATTGCTCTCCACTGCAGAATGGATAGAGCAATGGCAGGACTTCACAATGGAATAATACACATCAATGAAAAAAAACTACTGTTTCATACTACAGGGGAAAATCTTACAGACAAGATATTAAGCAAAAAAAGCCAGAAAGAAAACTTTTGATGGTATTCCCACGCGGAGACTATTATGTACTAACTGGGAGTACAACAAATGAGTAATTAATGTTCTGACTACATTAGTCCTTATGTCATTAGGACCACAATTCTTAGCCTGGCATGACGACACACACTTATGATCCCAGGGACTTGGAAGGCTGAGGCAGAAGAATGGTAAGATCAAGGTCATCCTGGATTATTTAGTAATACCCTGTCCTCAAAATAAAGAAATAAGAAGGGCTAGAGATGTAGCTCAGTGGAGAGCAGCCTTGGATTCAATCCCCAGTACCCCCTACACACACACACACACACACACACACACACACACACACACACGAGAAAAATCTCTACTTTGCAAAGCCTAGTGATTTAAAAGCACTAAAGCAAAGGGTCTGCCACTTAGTTTCTTAAGTAAAGTACTATTAGAACTCCACTACATCTGTTCATTTATGTTTTGTCTGTGGCTGCTTTCCCATCAACATTAGCAGTTGAGCAGTATAACAGAGGACAGCAGCTGGCCCACAAAGCCTAAAACATGTACTAACTATCCACTTACAGAAAAAAAAAAAAAAATTGCCAACCCCTGACCTAATTGCCATTGGTGCTCAGTACAAAGAGAAACCAGACAGCTAGATGTTGTGGGCTGATTCTTACCAGATTCCCGCTAAGACAGACTGGCCAAAGAAACTGTACTTGAACATGATCAAGTCCAACTACTGCACCAATTATTAGGGGACAGAAAGACAGGTGAGTAAATTACTTCACAGGAATGTAATCAGGAACATCCCTTTAAACAAAAGGGGAATGGGAACAGGGGAGGAAGAAACTTGAGAAAAATCAGCTAACTGCAATGGAAGGGAGGTGCTCATACACATCCTGATCCAATCAAACCAAATGTTTTTAAAATGTACCAGAGAATCAGTATCAAGATTAACTGGACATTTGTGATGCTAGAATTTACATTCTTTTTTTTTTTTTCTTTTAGTGGTGCTGGGGATTGAACCCAGGGCCTTGTGCATGCAAGCCAAGTACTCTACCAACTAAGCTATATCCTCAGCCCTGGAATTTGCTTTTTTAAATAGAAAATATAACCATAATACCATTATCACTAAGAGTCTTAAGTATATATATGAAAAGTTTTATGATATCTAGGATTTACTTTAAAATAATACAGGCATGAGAAGAAAGTTGGCAGGATGTATGAACAATCTGCCTATGACTTGATCATTACTGAAACTGGGTGATGAGTACACAAGGATTCCTTATATCAGTCTGTGTTTTTGTTGTCTTGTTAAATTTTTGGTATTTTGTGCAACATTGGGGATTGAATCCAGAGGTGTTCTAGCATGTACCTATATCTTCAGTGGTTTTGGGGGATTTTTGTTTGCTTTGTTTTTTTTTTAGTTGTAGTTGAACACAATACATTTATTTTATTTATTTATTTTTATGTGGTGCTGAGGATCGAACCTAGCACCTCACACATGCTAGGCGAGTGCTCCACAGCTGACGCTACAACCCCAGCCCTTTTTTTTTTTTTTTTTTTTTTTTTTCCGGGACAAAGTCTGTCTAAATTTCTGAGGCTGACCTAGAACTTGTGATCTTCTTTCCTCCTGAGCTGCTGGGATTATAGGCATGTGCCACTGCATTGGGTTATTAGTCTATTTTTTCATGTTTTAAATTTTCCATAATGAAAATTTTAAATAAGGCAAAATTTTCTTCAGACATTTAAAAAAAAAAAAATCCTGAAGTAAAAAGAAGACCTCCTTTTCAATACCTTAGGAATGAACCTGTGCATTCCTAGTAATGATGAGGTGGGAGGTGGCAGTGCTGGGAGTGAGGAGTACACAGAACATGGGGGTTGCAGTCCTAGAGAACCAACGCCAATTTACTCGTGAATTTCAGCTACTGAAGAAGAATCACACCCTTCTCCTAAATTTCCTTCAGAAGCTATCTGATTTTTTTTTTTTTAAGGATCTGTTTTTAATCATATTTTTGTCACTGTGACTGAAATACCCAACAAGAACAACTTGGGGGAGGGAAACTGTATTTGGGCTTATGGTTTGAGGTTTCAGTCCATAGATGGCCAAATCCACTGCTCAAGGTGGCCCAAGTTGAGGCAGCACATCATGGGGGAAGAACCCAACAGAAAAACACAGCTCAGCTCATGGCAGGTCAGGAAGTGGCAGGGAGGGGGGAACAGGGAAGAGGTACCTTCCAGGGCTCTCTCAATGATCCACCTCCTCCAGCAGCCACAGCCCACCTACCTCCCACCTGTCTACAGCTACCATTCAAACTAGGATGGACTCTCACAGTCTAATCATTTTACCTCTGAATATTCCTGCATTAACAGGAGCTTTTGGGAGATACCTCATATCCAAACTATAACAGGATCCTAGCACTGGAATCACTGATGGACAATTATTAAAGTGAAAATAATGAACACAAGACACGGCAAGGATACAAGATGAGAGCCATTAATATCGTACAATACAAGCGTGAATGGAAAGACTTCTGGATCAAATGGAGGAAAGTTCTAGAGGTCGTAAGAGAAGGCTAAGAAGGCAGAAAGAAAAGAATAAAAGAGATCAACTTCAAAACAGAAAGGTTTTGTGAAAAACATTTTAATAGTGGGACCTTATTCTTTC
This sequence comes from Urocitellus parryii, assembly GCF_045843805.1. Classification (NCBI taxonomy): domain Eukaryota; kingdom Metazoa; phylum Chordata; class Mammalia; order Rodentia; family Sciuridae; genus Urocitellus; species Urocitellus parryii. Next base: position 107,177,428 of record NC_135540.1, on the reverse strand, counting down.
CCCATAATTTAATGAAAAATGTATCTATCAGATAGGACATAGAAGGACACATATCCTCAAAAAAAAAAACTACCAATTTATTCATTAACTTCAAAACACTTAAAAATCATTTAGTCTAATTCATTCATTTCATAGATGAGAAAAATGAGGTTTAGCAAGGCTAATTCATTAGTTCTGCACTCCAGAACTCTATGTGGTTAATGATGAGAAGAAGAGCCAAAATATACCCCATTCTCTACCTATCCACCATCCATTCTCATCTAATCCCACAGTTCCCATCTGGTGACTTCTTTACTATAAATGTCACTATGTATTTTCATTCACATATAGCAGGCATTTGGCAAATATTTATTAACTGGCTCAACCTGAGCCTACTTCAATCCTTCCATTTTTAAGATATCCCATTTCAGCTCAGTTTTCCTCCTCTACCCCAAGTTGCAGATGTGTTCTGAGCAAACCTCAGCGATGCCCGGAAAATGGGTTGGCTAACTGTCATCTATGCATCAGGAAAAATGTTAAAATATGAAAAGGCACAGATAATGCCGTGCAATAAAAAGAGCTGGCATTACAAACCTCTCTTATTTTCTCCATAAATATGTGCGTAATTCGCAATCACCAGGAGGTAAGAGGATCTTCTTGATTCAATGGGTTCAAAATATAAATAGATAGGAAAAGACAGTAATAGGATATACTTCCTCAGCCTTACAATAAGGGATTAAAGAGAACATATAAAGTACACAGGCATAAAGCTGTTCACTTAGTTTATATTTATTCTTTATAAATATTACATATTATACGGCACCCAGAATGTAATGTGGAAAGAATCTTTTAAAGCCTCCAAAAACCTAATGCTACTGCTACTTTTAGATGTGATTTAGGAAAACTCAGTGAAAAGAAAAAAAGTGTAAGTATTAGCTTGTATATAAAGAGAAGGCCCAGAAAAGGAAGCAAGCAATCCAACCAATAATTGGTTTACAAATTTCTACTATTCCTAAAAAAAAAAAAAAGTACTTATACTTACCACTTAGAAATAGCTATTGAGGCACAGATTTTATAGAAAAGACACCAAATTTGGAAAGGATCCATCTAGAAGCTTCTTCAATCTGTAGCTTGTACTTTACAGGCACTCAAGTGGGCACCTGGGGCAAAGCAGCGGTGATTCTCCATGTATGGAGCAGAATAGGGAATGTTGAAGGCTGGAAGATCTAAAACAGAAGAAGGAAGTATGGTTGGTTATTAATAACAGCCATGCCTCAAACCAAAGTTAACATTTTAGCAGCTGTCACATAACATATCACAAGTGAAATTAGAATTATAATTGAGAATTTGGTCAAGAAAAGCTTACAGGGCTGGGAATATAGCTCAGTTGGTAGAGTGCTTGCCTTGCATGCACAAGGCCCTGGGTTCAATCCCCAGCACCATACACATACACACACACACACAAAAAAAAAAAAAACTTATAAAAAATATTCAAAAGCAAAGCAAAATTTTTTTATTTTTCCTCAGGGCTAGGAACATATAGGTGGAGCACATTCCTCACACACATGAGGCCCTGGGTTCAATCACCAGCAAAAAGTAAAATTAAAATATCTCAACTCTTCAGAGAAACTATCTGGAGAAAATAAAAGACTGAGAATTCATCTTTCAAGGGTTCTAACTTAAATGTTTTTCACCACCTATAAAACCCTTTGAGTAGATTACAAACTCCTCACTATCTTAAAGAAAATGTGAATCAGAATTACCTGCTTCTTGATAACACAAGGACCATGACAGTGTCTACCAAGCCTTTCTCTGAAAAGGTCCCTAGGAGACAGGTGCTCTCCATTGCTGGTGGCAGGGTCAATGTCAACAAGGTGACTAATACATTGACTCTTTGACCCAGAAATCCTCTTCCTGGGAAACCATCTTACAAATAAAACTGGACACTTGCAGAAAGACAGTTGTACAGCAAGATTATTATGGTATTACTTGAAAAAGTAAAACATGGAAAACAACTCAAGAGGACTGGTAAAATCACCTATGGAATTCATAAAAGGAGATTCCAAGCAACCATAAAATGAGAGAGGAAGATCACTGTGGCACTACACTATATTAAATAAGCAAGGTACAAATAACATGCTATATTCTGTGTTTTTAAAAAATGTTATTGGTTTGGTGTGGTGGCACTTGCCTATAAGCCCAGCAGCTTGGGAGGCTGAGGCTGGAGGCTCTTGAGTTCAAAGCCAACTTCAGCAACTTAGCGAGGCCCTAAGCAACTCAGGGAGACCCTATCTCTAAATAAAAAATGTTTTTAAAAAGGGCTAGAAATGTGGCTCAGTGGTTAAGCATCTCTGGGTTCAATCCCCTATACCCCCCCACACACAAAAAAAAAATTATTGTCTGCATTTAACAAAAAGGGAAGAGAAGAAAAAGTACAAAAGCACTGTAATGATAACATGAGAAATTGGTCAAATGGTTACCTAGAAAGGACAATAAGGAAACAGGATGAGAGAACGAATCTTTTGACTTCTGACATGTGAATGTTCGAATAAAATTAATTTTTTATAATTCTCAAAATTAATTCACATTCTTTCCTCCTTCTTTCGGAAAAATACCTATAGATAGATATAGGTATATAGATTATACTGATCTATATCATTACACTGATTTATATCAGTATAATGAGGTCACTTTCCTGAAAAGTCAAATGACAACTTAAGTTATTTCCTTGTCCTTCAAAAGAACACTGTTCTCTGCTACTGGTAGCAATCCAACATACACTGACTGAGACTGATGGCTATAATCAAAAAGACAGATAACAAGTGTTAGCAAGTATGTGGTTGGAGCCTCAGACACTGCTGGCAGGGATGTAAAATGGTACAGGTAATTAGGGGAAGTCTGGCAGTTCCTAAAAGGTTGAACATAACACCAGCAATTCTACTCCCAGGTATACACCCAACAGAAATGAAAACAGACATCCACACAAAAAATAAATATTCATTAGTAAAATCATTTACAATAGTCAAATGATAGAAACAACCTAAATGTCATCTAATCCATAAATGGATAAATAAAATGTGGCATACCCACCCAATGGAATATTATTCTGTTACAAAAAGAAAGTTCTGATACATGTTACAACATTGATAAATTTTTAAAATGTTATGCTAAGTGAATGAAGCCATTCATAAAACCCTATATTTAACAAGATTGCATTTATATGAAATGCCAAGAATAGGCAATTCTATAGAAAGTGAAAATAGATTACTGGTCACCTACAGCCAAAAGAGAAAAGATGGGGAATAACTGCTAATTAGTATACGATTTCTTTTGGGATGAAAACATTCTAAAAGTCAATTTGGGTGATAGTATACAACTTTGTAAATACATAACTACCTCAAATTGTGCACTTTAAATTAGTTATTTGGCTGGGTGCAGTGGCACATGCCTACAATTCCAGAGACTCAAGAGGTTGAGGCAGGATGAATGCAAATTCATGATCAGTCTCAGCAACTTAACAAGACCCTGTCTCAGAATTAAAAACAAAAGGACCAGGGAAGAAGTTTAATGGTAAAGCACCCCTGAGTTTAAAAACTAAAAAATTTAATTAGTTACTTGTAGTAGTATGAAATTATATTATATTTATTTATTTATTATATTTCAATAAAACTACTCCTTTTTTAAAAAGCTATTGTCTAGGGACTGGGGATGTGGCTCAAGCGGTAGCACGCTCGCCTGGCATGCGTGCGGCCCGGGTTCGATCCTCAGCACCACATACAAAACAAAGATGTTGTGTCCGCCGAAAACTGAAATATAAATATTAAAAATTCTCTCTCTCTCTCTCTTAAAAAAAAAGTTGAAAAGAAAAAGCTATAGTCTATAGACGATATTGAACATTATTCCTTATTATCTTGCAACTCTGGAAAAGCAATGGATTTAAAAATAAAAGCATATTCTTGCTAAACCATAGATAAGTCACAACTTCTGAATTTCAATTTCCTTGGGGGAGTGAGAGTGAATTCTCTCTGACACACCATCACATTTTTCTTCCAACAGAGCTGCATGCCCACACCAGGAGTAAATTGTGTTTGTCCCAAAATATGTTTATGTCAGTTGAATTTACAACAATTATGCAATTTAATTACATATTGCATCAAAAATGAGTATAAAAAGATATACTTTATAAAAGTTTAGTCATATGATCTAGGAGACAAGCCCTTCTAAAAACATTCTACAGAAACAAACTTTACTATACGGATTGGTGAACCATAAACATTTATACAGTTAATCATAAAATATTTAAGGTATGTATCTTTCCTCTTCGTTTTAAACAGATTCTCTGTTTAAACAACCCAAATGCCAGTATATTATACAATCAATATTTTGTAAGAGAGCTTCTAATCTATGTAAATTATTTGTATAAAAGACAAATAAAATTACATTACTATCATTCTATGTCACACTCAAAAGAGTGATGATGGACCTAGTCAGTCCCCTCTTAGAGGTTAATTTTTCTACTCAAGTTCCTATAATCTCTTCAGATACCCTCATCTCTGAACAGGAAGAGGTGGCCCCATGTTGACCCTTCAAATTCAAAGGAAAGCTAATGAAGTCCCTCCTTCCTGTGCACTTAGCTTCCACTTGTGAAGGCCTTTTTTAACACAGACCTCTAAAAACTCCTCCCTTTTCACACCTAAACCTATATATTTAGTTGACCATTATTTTATGCAAAAAAAATAAAAAATTTAAAACCACAACAGGAAAAAGTCTCTCACTTACGTTCATGTTCCTCCACAGACTCTACATTTCCTCTCATGACCACATTTGTGCCTCTTCTTTCTAACTTATTCTTCAACTACCAGTCATTGCACTCCGGCTTCAACCACTGCAGTGTTAAAACACCCTACCAAGAAAACTTTAAGGAGTCATGCTAACTAGTGTCTACCTCTCCTCTGTCAGTACTCTGATGCATCTCAGATATTGATTCCCAGTGCACAACTACAGTCACAACACTCACTGGTATGGTAAATCCATGCTCTTGATAGCTACAGACTAAAATCCAAAACCTCACTGTCCTGGGAGTCAAGATTCTAAAGAAAGAGACTAAACCACTTAGCCAGTCTCCCAAAGATTACCTGGACTTCGGGCTGAGCTCTTTGCTCTGTGCAAATACATCCCAATCATCCCTTCACCCAGATCCACTTTCGGCCACCTGGACTGCCCTCAATCCATGTCTGCAATGGAATCCAAACTCATTTTCAAAGTAAAAATCACTTCCTCAAGAGCCTCAGGTTTCTAAGTTGCACAATGAGAATACCTTTGAGGCTGTTTTATGAAGATTATAAAGTGTTATAAATATCAGTACTGGTAAGTGTAAACTTAGAACAATAGCTGGCAGATATCACTCAGCATATGCTGTTACTGTTGTTCATTCAACACAATGAGTGCCCAATAAATATTTTTTCATTGACAAAACAATAGAAAATGTTTTTCCATCCACACTATGCTCTTTGTTCTACAAGCAAACATTTATAAAATCCAAAACATCTCAAAGTTAAAATGATGAAAATTTCTGATCAAATTTTCATTTTATGGAATTTCTCACATAGATTCATGATACAAGAACAGCAACCCACTTGTTTTAGTCAGCTATTTTTGCCGATATAACCAAAAGACCAGACAACAACCATTTTAGAAGAGGAAAAGTTTATCTGGTGCTCACAGTTTCAGAGATCTCAGTCCAAAGACTATCAACTCCATTGCTCTGGGTCCAAGGTGAGGCAGAACATCATGGCAGAAGGGCACGGAGAAAGAAAGCAGCTCAGGTTATGGCAATCAGAAAACAGAGCTCTGGTCACCAGGGACAAAACATACCCTCAAAGGTAAGATGCCCCCAATGACTTACCTTCTCTAGCCACACCCTACCTGACTACAGTTACCACCCAGTTAGTTAATCCATTTAAGTGCATTAATGCACTGATTAGGTTAAGGCTCTCATAACCCAATCATTTCACTTTTTCTTGCACTGTCACACACATAAGCTTTTGGGGACACCTCATATCTAAACCATAACACTATTTCATGATTCATATTAGTTTCTTGATTCAGTAATATCTACTAGAAAGGGGGGAGGAGGGGGCTTACCAAATCAATAGCCTTACCATCTACTTTTTTTTTTTTAACTGTGATAAAATACATGTAACATATAATTTGTCATTCTAACCATTTCTAAGTGCACAGTAAGTACACTCAAACTGTTGTACAATCATCACCACCAGCCACTCTGGAACTCTTTTCATTTTGCAAAACTGAAACTCCATACCCATTACACAGTAACTCCCCTTTCCTTCTACCCCAGCCTCTGCAATCACCCTTCTGCTCTCCCTAGGTTGATTACTGGAAGTATCTCATTAAATTGGAATCAGCATCTGTCCTTCTGTGACTGAGTTATTTCACTAAGCTCAAGTCCTCAAGGTTCATCTATGTTGTTCTGTACTCTTTCAACAAGACCTTCAAAACCACACAAGGACAAGATATAAACATCCTCCACCTGAGGTATATTATGTGACACGACACTAGAGATGCAGATGACTCAAATTACAGAAAGAAAGGGAAAAGGAGAGTAACATGCATTTGATTATCAGGTATTCTGCTAGGTGCACTTTACATATCACTGAAGTCCACAACTTCTAACAAGCTAGATTATTAAGACTCCCAATTGACAAAAGAGAAAAAAAACAAAGGAGGCCACACATATCACTACCCTATGTCCATTTTTGTTTTCACCACAGAGTTTATGGCTACCTGACATATGCTAATTTGTATTTAACTATTTCATTCCTTATTGCCTCTCCTTAACTAGAATTTAACTATTCAAGGACACTGACCTCAAACCAACCCAGCGACCAACAGGCAGAGAGTGGAGGGGCAGGGTACACGAAACTTATAACCCAAGCATCGTCTAAACTCTGGTTGTTCAGAGTGTCACCCGTGTGCACATTTCTTAGATACTCAGGAAGTGGAAGAATTTATTACTATTACAAGAAACCCCACACTTACTGGTTGGTTTTGTTTGCTTTTTGGAGTGGGGAGTCAGGGACAGTGGAAGTCAAGAGTGGAGGATAAAATTTCAACTGAGAAGACTGATGGTTCAAGAAGTCTGGTCTCTAGCAAGCCCAAATCTATTGTTAAATCTTCATCTTCTATAAATTTTTGTTGTTTTTAATCAAACTTGACCTGAGGACTTTTTTTTTTTAATAAACATGAATTTGTAATGGAACAAAAGACAGTAGGTTGTGAAACATGATCTACTTACACCTTAAATATGTTCAAGAAATTATTAAAAAATACATTTTCTAAGTTCTCCAGCTATATTTTTCATAATGGAAATGAGAGCCACCTCCTACACAATTAGAAAGATTTAAAATACGATGAAGAGAAATTACTATTTAAAAAAAAAAAAAGCTTTCACTTCCTTTAAATCCCCACAAAAGTCTACAATTTCCATTAACTTATTGTTTTCATAAAATAATTTCATCTGAACACAGTATGAAAAATGTCAGTCATAAAAGAAGTTCTGTGTTCACAAAATAATTTTATCTTACTGATGTAACAAGAAGTCAGTGGCTTCCTTTTGGTGGTAAACAATGGGCCTTGGGAAACACATTCCCCGTTAAATGTCTTTTGCATTTTTCAGACACAATTGGTTCAACTTCCTAATAATCACCATTTACCAGAAATGTGAAAGATAAACATCTATCACCATACACAATAAGACTAAGCAAGCCAAAAGGAGAAAAATAAATGAAAACTACAAGGGCTCCCTGAGGACAGTGGGGGACATAGAACTTCCAATTTCCCAGCCATCTCCAAACTAGTCTTTAAAGTGGAAAACAGCAGCGTCAAGGTGACAAAACACCTTTTTTCTCCCTTCCTAAATGATCGCGCACATCAGCATGAAAACAGACTATATCATACTTTTTTCTACGTTAAGGAGGGGGAAAAAAAGCCCCCCTTTGTCACAAAACTCCTTCCTGCTAATGCTGCATTCTCTGCTCCCCTGATATTCTCTCACTCCCTCTTCTCATTCTTTCTGCTATCCAAGGCTTTCTACCTCTACAGTCCCCAGGACCACTAGTCAGTGCCCTCCACGCCTCATGAAATCCAAAGGTCAATGTTCAGTCCTCATTTTCCTCCACTCAAAAGCAGCATGTCTGTCCCACCTCCTTCACTTAGATTACAAAATGCCATGTGCTCTCCTGGTTTTCTTCCTCTTCCTCATGAGCTTCTCTTCCTCTGCTTCTCCCCAAACTCAATGTTAGGGAACCCAGGGTCAGTTCCCAACCTCCTGTCCACTGACATTTACTCTTATGTGGTCTTATCTGGCCCCAAGGGCTTAAGTTCAAACATGAGTTTTATCAGCAGATGGAGAGAATCTCTAGCTCAGAGGTCAGTGCTCTCTGCAGTCAACTGTCCGACAAGACATCGAAAAGCATCTCAAATTCAACTCTTGATGTACTAAATTCTTTACCTACCTCCAGCAGTGTACCTTGAGTAAATAACATCATCATTCTTCTAATTGCTAAGGCCAAAAATCTGGCAAGCACATTTATTTCCCTGCATCCCCCAAAACAATCCATCAGCAAGTTCTGTCAACCTTGTCTTTAAAATACTGTAAGTCCTAAATCTGACCACTTCTCTCCTTATCCTTGGCCGCCACTCCAGCCAGAGCCATGATCATCTCTGGCTCAAAGTTGATTCTTAAATGATAGCTCTGTATCCACTACAGCCTCAATTCTCCACAGAGGAACCAAGGCAATCTTTGTAGAGTATCAGTGCAGTCGCTCCAACCATACTGAAAATACTCTATATCAAATACAGGGGGAAAAAAATCCATGATCTCTCTGCCCTTTCCTTTCCCACATTCCAGACACACCAGCTTTCCTCTTGCTCTCAATAAACATTTTTTTTTATTAAATAAATGCTGCCCAGGATAATAAATAGGCACTAAAAAATTTAGCAAAATCTTGCAAACATTTTATTCAATAAATATTAATATCATAAAATTCCCACTTTACTGCATTATGAGGAGTTTAGAGTAGTGCAGAATGACAGGAAGGGAGGAGAACTTGCTTGCTGCTCTCAACACATAAATCCAACACGTTTTTGTATCTTTTCTTACATCATGTTGAGATACAACCTAATTTCTCCGGAAACTAAGAGAATTTAAATTGCTTCCTTTATTCCTATGAAATACCTGGATCAACCTATACATAAACTAGCTTAAAAGGAGGTGAAACACTCAGCTGATGACCTAAAATGACTTAGTTCCATATTCTGCTATCCTAACATGACTTAATCCATAAGAGAGAATTCAAGCATCATTAGAAATTCTGAATTTCCACAAAAATATTTTAGGTAGGTACAAGGAGGAGAAAAGAGAAGCAACCTGCCCTAACCTGCTATAATCTAGAGCTTCCTGCCAATCCAGGCCACAAAAGTAAGCCCCAGAAGAAAATGGATCACACTCAACCCCTCTTCCATCCATCCATCCATCAAATTCATTAAAACTAAATCAACCTCAATAGACTCCTCCTGTCCCTTAAGTGAAGGAAAGAGGAAATATAAACTCTGTCACAGCCAAACTATGACAGAGCTGATGCTATTTATCAGCACTACATAATGTGTTTAGAATTTTAAAAATCACCAGTCTTATGCAGAGAACTGGTGGATATCATTGAAATTCACAAAAATTCACCAGTTCCTTATACCTGCCAAATTTGGCAAACTTCTAAACACAGGTGTGAAAGGCAAAAAACCAGTTGCTTTTCTAAGATAGCTGCTCATTTTTAGAGTGATGGAGTGGTAGTCAGACTTACCCAAGAAGCGCTTACAAATCGGGTTTAGAGACACTAAAGCTTTCTCTCAAAAAACACACACACACACATTAACAGCATTATCCACTTCTCCTCTCTTTATCAGCTTTATGGAGGATTGTACTTTTCTTTTCCCTCCTGAAACGAGGGAAAAGTATCAACCAAAGAAATATAAGTAGAGTGATTTATAAACTTCCAGCAGAAAGATTTAACTGTTGGTCTCAACAATCAATGTGGCCGGCGTCTGTGTTAATGTGTAATGCTAAGCCTTTTATGGAAAGGTAATTTGCTCTGGAAGACATGGACTTGATAAGAGAAATAAATCTTTTGTGTTTTAAGCCATGGAGAGGGAATTGCTTTCGTTGCAGCATATGCTAACCTAGCTCGACTAGCATATTGGTTAAAGATGTTCCTTTACATATGACAGGGTTACATCCTGACAGATTCCATAGTAAGTTGAAAATACCATAAGTCAAAATGCATTTAGGGGCTGGGGATGTGGCTCAAGTGGTAGCGCGCTCGCCTGGCATGCGTGCGGCCCAGGTTCGATCCTCAGCACCACGTACAAACAAAGATGTTGTGTCTACCAAAAACTAAAAAATAAATATTAAAAATTCTCTCTCTCTCTCAAAAAAAAAAAAATTAAAAAATAAAATGACTTTAAAAAAAAAAATGCATTTAGTACACCTAACTTACCAAACATCAGAGCTTAATCTACGAATCCTTCCTTACACAAGCCTACAGTTGGGTAAAATCATCTAACACCAAGCCCATTTTATAATAAAGTGTTGAATATCTCATGTAATTTATTTAATATCTATTATCAAAGAAAAACACTGGCAACACAGTACTCTGTAGACTATCAATTGTTTGCCCTCATGATTATGTGGCTGCAGCTCAATGCCACCACAGAGCATCATAAAAGCATCATATCCCTAGCCATGGAAAAGACCAAAATTCATAAGTTGAAGTATGGATTCTAAAAAGTGCCCATCACTTTCACACTATCATAAAGTTGAAAATCAAAGCATTATGAGTCAGCTGTATCAGGAATGAATAAGTGGAATTTCACATTAAAAACATAATATCATTTATATTAGCAACATCCCAAAATAAAATACTTAGATATAAATTTAATAAATTACCTAGAATTAAATATTCTAACAACATATGTATGTAAGGAAGACTAAAGAACTCTGATGAAACAATCTAGGAAGAACTAAATAGGTAGTCCATGTTCATGGATAAAAAAATTCAATATTGTTAGGATGTCATTTCTTCCCAACTTGATCCCTAGATTCAATTTAATCCAAATCAAAATTCCAGCAAGTGCCATGCACGGTGGCGCATACCTGTAACCCAAATGTCTTGGGCAGCTGAGGAAAGGAGGATCATGGTTCAAAGTCAGTCTAAGCAATTTTAGCAAGGCCCTAAGCAACTCAGCAAGATCCTCTCTAAATTAAATACAAAAAGGGCTGGGGATGTGGCTCAGTGACACCAAAAAAACAAAAAAGATTCCAGCAAGTTAGTTCATAGATACTGACAAACTGTATCCTGAAGTTTATATAGAGAGTCAAAAGACCCAGAATAACCTACATAATATTGAAGGGGAAGAACAAAGTTGGAATACTGATATTACCCAGGCCAATGCTACCATAAATCTAAAGTAATCAAGACTGTGTGGCATTGGCAAAGGAACAGATAGGTCAACAATACAAAATAGCCCAGAAATGTACCCACATTAATATAGCTAAGTGATCTTAAAGAGGCAAAAGCAATACAATGGAGAAACAATAAACTTTTCAACAAATGGTGCTAAAACAACCGGACATACAAATGTAAAAAAAAAAAAAATGAATTTAGATAGACCTCACATCCTCAACAAAAATTAACTCAAAATGGATCACAAACTTAAATGTAAAATGCAAAATTTTTAAAGCTCCTAGAAAAAAACACTGGAGAAAATATATGTGACCTTTAAGTTGGCAATAATTTTTAGATACAACAGAAAAGGCAGGATCCATGAAAGAAAGAATGATAAGACGGACTTCATTGAAATCAAACCTTCTGCTCGGCAAAAGGCAAGAGATTGAAAAGACAGTCAACAAACTTGGAGAAAATACTTGCAAAACATTTATCTGATAAAGGAATGGCATACAAAATATAAGGAGCTCTTAAAATCCAACAGCAATAAAAGACCAACAGTTTGATTTAAAAAGGATCAAAGATCTAAGCAGTCATGTCATCAAGATGATATAAGGATGGCTAATATACATACGAAAAAATGTTCCCTATCATATGGCATTGGGGAAATTTAAGTTAAGATGACAATAAGATACTGAAGTGGCACCCCCTTTCTTCACTGAAAAGTCTTAACTGGGCCTCTCCAGAAATCTTCACCTAGGCTGATTTTATTCTGTCAGCAAAAGAGTCTCTGCAAAAGAATCCAATGTAGATAAACTTCCTATTTTCGTGTCACCCTGATTACTTGGCCACTGGCGGAGAAGATACCAGCATTCCAGGTGCTGGATACCCCCTTACTAGTTTTTCACAAACATATCCAGTATAGCATTTTGAAGAAATGTGCAAACAAGGCCTCTGGCCTTGAGCTGGGCTTCACAGAGATGTCTACATTTTTAAGATAAGTTACAAATGGGCTCCATGGTAACAGCTGGCAGAGGGAGGAAAAGAAGGGGAGATGAAGCTCTCCCCTTCTCAGGTGTTGTCCTTGAAGAGTTAACTTGCCTAGAACAGTGAAAGAAAAAGCTGCTTTTATGTGAACTTTTGCAGACTGTGAACTTCTGAGCCCCTCCCCTTACATGCTGGGTATAAAACTCTGAAACTCCCTGAACTCGGGGTTCAGGGGATTAATTGATTACAGCAAAAGCTGTGCCCTCTGAACCTGGCTACAGCCAAATAAAACTGTTTCCTGCTATCTTTGGTGCCTTGCCTAATATGTCCCTACAATAATGCCACTGCATACCTACTATAACAAAAACCTCTATACACACACACACTTGGTTCAGCTTCTCTGGAGAACCTTCATCCATATAAGCTTGGTTAGTATCTAAAAGAAGTGTTTCAATTATTTAGTCAATAAGAGTATTTACTAAGAACGCTTTTTAAAAAATGTGAACAAATCTATAGAAATAGAATGTAAATTAGTGGGGAAGAAGATGACTGCTAATGGGTAAGGAATTTCTTTTGGGGGTGATAAAAAATGTTCTAAAATTAGTTGGTGAGATGGTTACACAATTCTGTGAATATGCTAAAATCCACTAGATGGAATACTTTAAAAGAGTGAATTTTATGGTACATGTGAATTATGCTTCAATAAAGTTGTTATATGAGAAAGAAAAGAAAGAAAAGCAAGCATGCCAGAGGAAACCAAGGAGAATCATAAATGACAAGGGAAAAATGTCAATTCATAAGTTAATTAACCTTTAATTGTTCAAAGTCATTAAGTTATAGAGAGAGCTTCAAAGAGTCTTCAGAGAATGGAATAACAAAGAAAGTCAACAAATTAGTTGCATATGCCCACTTCAAAAAGAAATTCAAGGCAGCAAAGCAGCTAAGTAGAAACTGTGACATCTGAGAGAATGACTATAAACTGCATTAAAGAGAAACATCTCACTTAACAGTGACATGTGAAACCATACCACAGGACTAAAATCTCTCACTGGAGAAAAGAAATTGTTCTAAAAATCCTATACTTAGTCTAATGATAGGGATCATTATAGACAAGGAAAGGTTTCTACTGTGTTTACCACAATTGCACTATTTGCAAAAGATTAAAAAGTTTACTATAAAATTCTCAACATCTTTCACCCCATTATATAGTATGAAATCATGTGATTTGCACTCAATAAGAAACTAGTTTTTGGACTGGGGATGTAGCTCAGTTGCATGCACAAGGCTCTGGGTTCGATCCCCAACACCACACACACAAAAAAAAGAAAAAAGAAAAAAGAAATAGTTTTTAAAGAACACATTTTGGAAATGTGTTCTTAAAAAGAACACATTTCCAAACAGTGCTTCTCTCTCTTCCTCTCCATAAAGAGAGAGAAAGGGCAGTGAAGAGGGGGCAAAGAGTAAAAGACCACCCAGGAAGTTAGAAGTACAGTGAGAAATTCAGTGTGGCTAGAGCAACATGTGCATTTGCAGGCAATGGCAAGAAACAGGGTCTGATTTTGTTGGAAACAAGTCAGAAAAGTAATGGGTCCACACACGCAAAGGACCATGGACAGACGACCCCAAAGAGTGCTGAACCCAGGGAACACAGTGAGTTTCAGAAAAATCCATCCAAGTGGCAGGCACTAGAGGAAGGAAGGAAAGACATTGGAGAGAACAGAGGGACCTAGGTGAGAGACTATGAAGGCCTGTCCTAAGGCAGTGATGATGTGACCAGCAAGGGAGAAAAACAGGTTGAGAGGCATTTAGATGATCAAATCAAAGTATCCAGTGTGAAGCAGGTACTCAGTGTCTGGGAGCAGCTTAAAAACCATGGTGGTTAAAAAGAGAGATGACTCAAGGATTTCTACAAGTCTTGAGCCAAGTACAATGTCAAAAATAAAATTTGGAACTACTGAAAAGACATAAGTTCATTAAAAATTGTGGAGGAGAGAGCTAGTAGAGAAGGTTTTTGAATGTTCCCAACACAGAGAGGAGGAACATCTGAGGTGATGGATATGCCAATTACCTTGATCTGATCACTGCACATTGCATACAGACACTGAAATACCACATGCACCCCATAAATATGTACCATTACTACATATTGATTAAAACTCTATTTTTAAAAAACTGTGAAGGAATGTTTCAAATAAAGCAAGGACACCAGGATGTGCCAGCAAAGGAACGCACACTTGTGTTTCCCCACAATGGGCCACTGTGGTTAGCTGGCACAGTCCTCTTCCCTAACAAGGGCCTGATTTCCCTGGTACTTACTGGTCTAACTCTAACAGATGACAGTGGAAGCCTCAGGCAGTGGTTTTAAAACAGGTCTGCAAATTCTTTGAGAGGCCTCCTGCCAAGGAGTGGACCTATGTTCCCTCCCCATCACCTGCAAGTCTTGCAGATGCCTCCACACACAGAAAGCTGCACAGAGGAGGTCCAGTTCTGAGCCATGCCAGAAGAGACCCTCTGGGGGCCAAGAGCCACCTCAGGAGTCCCACTAATCCAGACCACCCTGTGAAGAAACCACATGATGAGCACACTCAAAGAGGGGAGTCCCCCGCAGCTTGATTGTTCCCAGGCCAGGGCCAGACGTGAGAGAAGACCTCCTCCCAAGCCACTGTCCCAAGTGTAGCTTCCAGAGAGAAGTCACAGGAGAAACGCCTGGCGGAGCCTGGGCCACTCCCACGTGTATGGACAAAATGAAAGACTGTTTTTGTTTAAAACCACTGTTTTGGGGTGGTTTTTCACACAGCAATATTGATACCAAGGACAGCCCAACTACTGAAAGAGCAGAAGCCTCCCCTGATCCCACAATGGGGTGGGGGACTGGAGAAGGGAGATGAGTTAAGGAGGGGGGGGGGGAAGAAAAACAGACACAAAAAAGGGAGGGTGGGAGACATGAGGGAAAGAAGAGGGAGGAAGAGAGGGAGGGAGACTGATAGTCCCCACGCAAATATATTCACCCCCTAAAAAATTCCAGGGCAAGAGTTGGGTAACAACATCTGTGCATTTATTTTTTGTTTTGTTTTGTTTCTTAATATTTATTTTCTAGTTGCAGTTGGACAAAATACCTTTATTTTATTTATTTATTTTTATGTGGTGCAGAAGATGGAAGCCAGGGCCTCCCACGTACTAGGCAAGCGCTCTACTGCTGAGCCACAACCCCAGCCCCTAACCTCCTTGCATTTGTAACTCACATGTGGAGGACTTAAAAACAAACTGATTAAACCTCACAAGGCAGTATTTGTTGGAGATAATTTTAAAGTAGACAATTTTTTTTTAAAAAATCGTTTCTTAAAGGTTATTTTGGGGAAAATATTAAAAAGAACCCCCACTCTTGAAATAT
This sequence comes from Urocitellus parryii, assembly GCF_045843805.1. NCBI lineage: Eukaryota > Metazoa > Chordata > Mammalia > Rodentia > Sciuridae > Urocitellus > Urocitellus parryii. Next base: position 107,161,552 of record NC_135540.1, on the reverse strand, counting down.
CTTTCTCACTGAAAACTTTGTACTATAGTAAACGAGTTGCCAGTGTGAAGAGGGTAGGCAAGATAGAACACTGCTTGAAAACTTATTTTATTCCAATCTGTTAATATTTTGTCCAGACTAAAAACAGTACATGGATTCAGAATCGTTAGCAATGTGGATTTTACCAAAGATCATCTCATTAACTTGAGTTAAAGAAAATGAAATGAGATGAATTCAAAATTCACAAAAGTCGTGAAGAATCCTGAGAGCTTTTTGATAAGACTGCCTCAGCTGGCTCTAACTTCAATTGTTTCCACAAATCCTCACACAGAATGTTTTCAGCTTGGTTGCCATTAAAACAAAAGGAGGACATTGTTGAAAATGAACAATAATATGTGTATTGCTATTTCAAAGACAATGCCACAATCTCAACTTAAATCAGTCTTCCCATTAAAAATTTACTTCTAAATTCTACACTTACCAAAAGTGGATAACAAAGGACCTATTGTGAAAGGGTTTCATAAAGATAAAATGCAGATATTTTGAAACAGCACAGAGGAAGCCCACTAGAAGTGAGTGTTCACTTATGTCAATTATCAAGCATCCTATTATAGCTTCATCTCCATTCCCCCTCCTTTAGTAATAGAACCCACAAGTTTTAGCTATAGTCATGGCTACCCACTTAAAAATTACATTTCCCAGCTTTCCTTATAACTGGCTGTTGCTACAAAGTTCTGGCCAAGAGAACATGAGAAGTAAAGTTGGCCATCGTGGGAAGGGGTGTATGTGTGTATGGATCTGTTTCCTCCCAATTGAACACTAGAACTGCCCAAGACACCAAAACTGACTGCATCAGAGGTAGCCCACCATTCCTGGTCCACTCACCTCTGCCCAATACATATGGGAAACAGATGAATGTCTTGCATAAGGCACACACATACATAAAAAAATATGAACATCGGCTATGTTCAGGCTATGTCCCTAGGCTGCTGAGATATGTCATTGCACATAACAGATAAAGAATCCTGCCCTCATGGAGTCAGCATGTTAACAGCGGGTGACAATAAACAACAGACACCATAAGTAAATTATGGAGTATGAAAAGGTGAGAGACACTATGAAAAGCTAGAAAAGAAGCACAGGGGCAAGTGTCAGGACAGTAGGAGTTGTGAGAGACCTTTTTGAAAAGGGATCATTTTAGCCAAGCACGGTGGTGCATGCCTATAATCCCGCACTTGAGAGGCCGAGGCAGGAGGATTACAGATTCAAAGACAGCTTCAGCAATTTAGTGAGATTCTGTCTCAAAAATAAAAAGGCTGGGAGTTGGGGGACAGTATCAGAAGATCTCAGAAATGACTATCTCCCAAATGAACAAGTGAATTACAACACCAACAGAGAACACGTGGAATGTAGCCTTTGAATCACCTATTTTTTATTAGTTGCTCGTGACAATAAAATGATCTTGACATATCATACATTTGAATCAAATGGGGTATAATTTCTCATTTTTCCAAGTGTACAGGTTGCAGAATCACATTGGTTATACAGTCATGTATATACATACAGCAATACTAGTGTCTATTTTATTCTGCTGCCCTGCCTATCCCCCCTTCCCTTCCTCTCCCCTCCCATCACCTCTCTCTACCCAATCTAATGTGACACATTTCTCTCTTTTTTTTCCCCCTCACATCATCATACATGTATTTTGTATAATGATGAGGGTCTCCTTCCATCTTCTGTGCAATTCCCCTTCTTCCTCCCATTCCCTCCCACCTCTCTTCCCTAAAAGCCCCCAGTTCCTGTTGATGGGCAGAATGACATCCCCTGTGTTTCTCCTCTGATAGCAATAAACCTTTCCCCTCCCAAAAAAGGTGGGGTGGTTGGGGGTGTGGCTCAGTGATTAAGCACCCCTGGGTTCAAACCCCAGTACCAAAAAAAAACAAAAGGGAGTAGAGGGAAGAGCAGGAGGTATTTTAGGAAGGATAAGAATATTCCAACCATGGGAAAGAGCCAATGAAGGCACTGGGTGAGAACACACCTGGTGACAACTAAACCATTTAACAGATAGATGGCAAGGAAATGGTAGGAAAAAAGATCAGAGAGGTTATAAGGATTAATGCCAGATTTGTGGGACCCCAACAGACCTCCAGGAGCCGAATCCGATGCAATCACAAAAGAGTCTTTATTGCAAGCTCGTGCCTGGACTCACAACCATTTCCGATGCATTGGTCCCGAGGAGTGAGTCCTGGCCCTTAATTCAAGTGGTAGAGACATAAGAACTGATTGGTTTAGGTCTCGAGGGATTGCAAGAGTGTATAGCTAAACTGCAGGGTGGCCTAATCATGTTATCAATCACCGAAATTACTGAGAGGGTCACCTGGCATTTCAGATATTTTCCCTGTCTCATGCTGATTGGTGGTTGCAAGGGGGTTGCTATGGGTCCTCACCTAGCATAATTTGAATCAGGGACACCTGGCGCAGCTATCCCTCCAGTTAAACAACTCAGCAGGGTGGTTATGTGCCTAGGAGCATTCTGTGGGTTTTTCCAAGGACAAGGGTCATGTCCCCTCCCTCTGGACAAGCCTTGAGGTAGAAGCTGGTTTCTCAAAAATGGAGTCACATCAATTTCTCAGGATCAGCTCAGCTAAGGCCTCCAGACATGGTACTGAGTGAAGTGGGAAGTCACCGAAGGCTTTGTGGAGAGTAACATGACCTGCCATCCATTTTAAAGGGCCACTCTGGCTACTGTGCTGAGAACTGAGAAAGAGGGTAGAAACAGATGCCGGGAGACCTTACTTAGAAGGCTATTTGGAACTGAAGTGTTAGCAAAACTTCTGTCTTTCAGCATGAGAAATAGCTCTTGGACTCAGTTAACTCAGTTCTGTTAGCACTATTCCCTGGAAACCATACAGGCAGAACATCAGCTGTGTTACCAGGCAATACTGCTTAGGGTAAAAATGACCCATTGGTAAACTGCAAAGGGACTCAGAAGAACTCTGAATACCTGGTAAGCAGCCATAATGTTAGGCCTGAACCAATGTAAAGATGCCTGTGATTGGGCCTATAGGGTTTCTGGAAGCTCTAGGATCATGGGCTGTCATATGAGATAATGGCTTCTGATATGACCAGAGGAGCAGGGACTCCTAAGCCACCCATGTGGCTGTTCTTGTGGACTGCTTTGTGTGTCTGTGTTGGCTGCTACTAAGAACCTTATGAGAGAGGGGACCAAGAGTACCCCTGCAAGGAAGCCGTTTCCTGTCCCACATCCTCCCAGGTCACTCTCATGTCAAATGTGGACTATGGCAATCCACAAGCCTGGTCAGTTGGAGCCCCCAGGAACCTCCCTAAGGAGGTTCCACATACTGCTCTATGGCAGTAACGCAGGCAAGCAATGGGAGTAGCTTGGACAAGGATGAAGTAAAGTAAAAAGACGATTATAATTTTGAGAAGGAGGCTACAGGAGCTTCTTAATGAATGTGAGAGAATGAGAAGAAAAACTGCAAATTTTTGGCCTGAGCAATCAAAAATAAAAATTGTGGGGGGGGAGGCAGACTAAGAGATTTAAGTGTTCAATTTTTGATATTTTTTAGTTGAGGGTTATTCATCATTTTGCTTTCTCCTCTCTGACCAAAGATGGCTGCAGCAGTTCCAAGGTACATGAGCTAACAAAAAGGTGCATACCTTCATAAATTCAAGAACCCCAGATTCCCAGAAGGCTTCTCTTATGTGTCACTATGGCTAAGCCAATCATGGGCAAGGAGAATGAAACTAATAACTTTAGGCTAAGCAACCTTTAACAGTAGCCCCTTGGGGCTGAGGAAGATTCCAGAAAGCATATGAACAGTCAATACCTGAGCAAAGTTCGGCTTCATTAGCAAGGAAAGAGGAATGACTAATGGGTGCAGCATCTGTCAAAGAGGTCAAGGGTGTCAAAGAGATGTTCAAATCATCTACATTAAAAGACGTAAGATCAGGGGATGGGGTTGTGGCTCAGCAGTAGAATGTTCTAGCATGTGTGAGGCCCTGGGTTCCATCCTCAGCACCACATAAAAATAAATAAATAAAATAAAGGTATTGTGTTCAACTACAACTAAAAACAAAACAAAACAAAACAAAAAAGACATAAGATCAACATTAGAGGTACAAAATAAGATAGGGAACCAGGTAATGAATGAATGAGTGGGATGGAATACCCTCTGTTTCATGGGAAAAAGAGACAAATTCTGTGAAATTCTACAGCAACCAAGAAAAGATCATTTTTAAATAATGTGCGAGGGGGAAAAAAAAAAACAAAAACACAAGAATCAGGAATCTGATTAAAAAATCACAAGCTCCCCATCACAAAAGACAGGCCAGTGTCTCAAGACTCTCCAAAGTGAAGTAATTTTGGCCTCGACTTTTATGTACAAATGATCAATCAAGTGACAAGGCAGAATACAACATTTATTTGAAGGTGTCCTTTAGCAAAACCAGGATGCAAACCCATAAAATCTGACATGAGATACACAAGAAGCAGTGGAAAGGATCCAAGAGTGGAATGAAAAAGAAATCCCAGGATGGCAGCTGGGAGGCAGGAATAGACAATAATTCACCCTATTAAATCAGAAAACTGGTGAACTCCATGAAAGGAAGAAAGGAACGAATGCTGTTCAAAAGCCAGAATAATTAAGAAGCTGGCTTAATGACAAAAATGCAGTTTCTTTTCTCAATTTAAAAAAAAAAAAAAAAAGAGAGAGAGAGAGAGAGATGCAACAGAAAACTCCAACAGAATGCTGCTGTCTGTCCCTGGCCCTTCCTCCTTGTTAAGGAACTCAATTTTTTTTGTTTGTTTGTTTGTTTTGTTTTTGCTGCTGTTGTTGATTTGTTGTGTTGTATTTTGTTTTGTTTTGGTCCCACTCACATTCCAAAGACTCACTGCTAGGTGTGAGGAGTAAAGTTAACTAAGAGCTTCCAGTCTTCATTTCATTCAAGTCAGCTATGGTTTTCAAGACAGAGTCACAGGATTCTCTATACAGCCCCAGGCCACAGTTAAAAGACAGTGATTGAAGTCAAGCAATTTCTACCCACCTCGGAGCTTCTCTAATGGACCATCCTGAGCCCTGTTCTGCCCCTAGTACCAGCAGACTGAGTATAATCACAGGCTAACAGCCTCACCTGTCTGATCCTGATCCCTCCTTTACTTTTGTACAGCTGTAATTCTTTCTGAGCATCTGCTTCCCGGAGAATGCAACCTGCAACCATTAACACTGTGGGGATGTAGGTCAGTGGTAAAGTGCTTGCCTGGCATGCACAAGGCCCTGGATTCAATCCCCAGTACCACAAAAGCAAACAAATATTAACAATGTGAGACTTTCTCAACCAAATCATTGTTCCATGATTGTTTGAGGAAAGGCCTTTGCTTTGATGATATGTGAAGTATTTAAGGGTAGAGAGTCATGCTATCTGCAACTTTCTCTCAAAAAATTCACCAAAGTAAAAACAACTCTAGAGCTACAACTAGATACAGACCCAGATACAGAAACGAGACAAAGAAAGGAAAAGGCAAATACAGCAATAGTTCTAACTGATGAACTTAGGTAAAACTCAGACAAGAGTTCACATTACCATTTTTACAACCTTTTTGTAAATTCTGAAGTTCTCAAAAACATGTTGAAAAAAGATGAAGATCCAGACACAGCAGCACCCACTCCCATCCTCGCTTTCTGCCTTTTGGAACATAAGCAAGAAAAAGATGCTTGGAGTCACAGCAACCAATGACAGTAAAAGGAAGGTCAGGAAAATCAGATGTCACCTACAGTTCAATATTCTGTTAAATGCACAAAAATAACCAAAATGATACAAAAGGCGGCTATTCAAGAAATCATGATTCAAGTGGGGGGGGGGGGAGTGACACCACTTTGAACAACTGATGGATTGCCAGAAAGAAAATCCATTTGACCTTGAAACGTGAACATCTTCCTTTTATTGGCATGGGGTCATGACACTGGACAGTAGGAAAGAAAATGTAATTCACTAACTTAACTCACTGCTTTACAGTGAATATTTGTAAGATAATGAAAAGACTCAGGATCAAGCTAAAATTAAAGCACCAAAGACTGAATTAAAGCTACAGAACAGGGAGAATGTTTACAACCTTGAGGGTATAAAAGGTACAGCTGTGAAAATTTGGGGGATGACAGAGAAGGATTTCAATTTTGAATCTTATCATGAGACTAGAAATCTTTGAGTATATTCTATTTGACTCACTGATATCAGTAATGAGTCACATTACTATTCTCACAACTTTTCTGCAAGTTCTGAAGTTTCTCAAATCAATTTTGAAAAAGGAGGAAGATCCAGAGCCACAGCACGCCACCCCCATCCCCTACTTCTTGCCTTTTAGCACCTAAGCAAAAAAAAAGAAAAAAAGAAAAAAAAGACACTTTTTTTTTTTTTTTTTTTTTTGCTGCCATGGGCAGTAAAAGAAAGGTCAGGAAAATCAGATGTCATCTACAGTTCTTTTAATAGCTTTTTCTGAGATGTAATTCATATACCATAAAACTCACCAATTTATTCAACATTTTAATTGGATTATCTGTTATTGAGTAGTGACAGTCATTTGCATAGTCTAGATCCAAGTCTCTTATTTTACTGGATATGACTTGCAGATAGTTTCACATATTTTGTGGATTGTCTTGCACTTTGACAGTGCCCTTTGACATAACTATTTTTTTAAGAAAGACAGAATTTTTTTAATATTTATTTTTAAGTTTTCGGTGGACACAACATCTTTATTTTTATGTGGTGCTGAGGATTGAACCCAGCGCCACGCGGATGCCAGGCGAGTGCGCTATCACTTGAGCCACATCCCCAGCCCGACACAACTGTTTTTAATGTGATCGAATCCCATTTATTTGTTTAACATATTGTTGATTGTGCTTTTGGTCTTGACTCAGAAAAGGCTTTGCCTGACCTAAGGTCATTGAGATTTACTTATACTGTCTTCTAAAATTTTTATAATTTTAGCCCTTACATTTAGGTCTAGCATCCATTTGGGTTAATTTTTGTGTACAGTATGAGGAAGGGGTTCACATTTATTCTTTCAAAATGGAAATCCAGTTGTCTCAGCACTATTTGTTCAAAAGACTCTTCTTTCCCTTTATTTACAGTAATATCTGGGCACCCTTTTCAGGAGAGGGAAAAAAATATTTACAGACCATAAATGCAAGGGTTTATCTCTAGACTTTAAAATAATTACTATTTATTGTTCATTTACTTTTTTTTTAAATTCAGACGCATTTACCCCTCAATGGACACCCAAATTGGTTGATTCCTGACAGGAGAGTACAGATGTCTCCTTGAAAGACTGATTTTGTTTTCTCAGGATATATATACCCTAGGAGTGGAATTGTGGATCACACAGTAGGTAGTTCTATCCTTTTAGTTTTCCAGAGATCCTCCATGTTTTCCACAATGGCTGCCCTACTTTACAGTCTCCCAGCAGTGTATTAAGAGTTCCCTTTCTCTGCATCCTCACCAGCATTTGATATTTGTTGTCTTTTGATAACAGTTATTCTAATCAGATCTCTCCTTTCTAACGGTTTTTTTGGCATATCCATTATCCAAAGTATTTGCTTGAATATCTGAAGTCATTTCTTTGGAGTCCAGGTCTAAGAGTGGAATACCTGGGACATGTGGTAATTCCATGTGTAAGTGTCTGAGGAATCAAAGTGTTTCCCACAGCCACTGTACCATTCCACATTGTCACAGCAATGTATGAGGGCTTCAATTTCTCCATATCCTCACTGACACGTTATTTTCTGCTTTCTGACTCATTTTGAAATATTACCTCCAGAACAGTACACTCAATTGCAAATAGCATTGTGTACCATACCAATAGCAGACGCCTAACACCCGCCCTCTTCTGAGCTTCCTCCTCTTGTTCATCCAGACTAAGATTTTGTGAAGCTTTCTGGTAGTCACATTATATTCTATGTCCATGCTGAGTTTATTACAGTAATTAAAATACCAAAGTTGCTTGTATTCAACCACAACTCCTTCACCCCTATAATTATGCAGCTGGTTTCTGAACCCATGTATAGGACTTCACAGCAAGTCCTATTAAAATATCATGTTAGCCTTGGCCCACCATTTCAGTCAGAACTGTTATTTTAAATAGTTAACTCTAAAAAAATCCATGTCATCCAAAAATCTGATATAGAAATAAGTATTACAAAATGGTCATGCTATCACAAAAAATGCAAAAATGAAGTTCAGCGTGCCACTAGAAATTCCTCTCCAGTTGTTATCTATTCATTACCCACTAATATTTGGAGGTACTATTCATCTAATCACATTTTCACCTGAATGTATTATCAGTCATCCAGCCAACATGGCAACACAGAAATGTAAAACCTGACTGAAATCCAGTTATACTATATCTTCTACTTTCTCCTGACCCACAGTCTAATAATCCTTTCTAAAAAGAAGTAAGGTTAGTCTGACATTGGTTGTCTTTACTGGGCCCATGAAATACTCTCATTTAAAAACATAATCACAGTCAATGTTTTTAAGCACATAAACATTACTGATTAGATGATAGTAGGTTTCAAAACATATACTGAGATTTTTATACTAACATTAAAATGTAATGATAAAAAAGCAATATGTATTACTCAAAGCAACACAGGGAATCAAGCTCTCTCATCATGCCCTACTTGAGACAAATGTGTTATTAATTTACTATAATTCAGACTTACAACTTTTTAAATTTTGCAAGTTTTTACTCAACCATAAAAAGTTCAATGGGAAAAGGAATGTTTTCCCCATGTGTTTACAAAAATTACAATATAATTGGTAAATCTTTGAATTTCTCAAACTATGAATTATTTTATTGAAGCCAATTTCCCTAGCTCCTTTAAGAGTATATTCCTACCTTAAATAAGTCTTTAGAGATTGTTTATAGTCTAAAGGACGGCTCTACTTCGCCCTTCATGGTACCTACTACTGCTGCCTCTGCCACTCACCCCAACACTCAGTCATCTGGTGCTTCCTCTTCATTGCTTACTAAGGGCTTGATAATTTACTAATTGTCTACAATGGTAAATTCTTCCCATTCTTTCCCAAGCTTATCACACCTATCACATTGCTGATGAAAGGGTATCAGATACTTATATTAATTCATATCACATCTAATAAGCCTATAAAGAATTAAAATTAAAGTGAAAATTATCAGATAACTTTGGCAAACACATAAGGCTGTCTGGTTCATCTGGGTGATTAGTGTGGTAACTGGAGGAAGTCAGGATCAAGCAGAAATTTCCCCAAATAAGACAACTCTATGCATACCTCAACAGAGCAGGAAAGACAGAAAAGAAATGAAGATATGGGAGGTGAAGGAAAATGTGGAAGAGAGTATGGGATTCTGGGCCTCAAGTGAAGAAAAGATGAAGGACATCTTTTTCTCTGAAAAGGGATACGCAGGAGTGTTGAAAGTAGACAAGGGTTAAACTGAGCAGGTTAGAGAGAAAGAAAATGCTTACTTAGCTCCTAATGTGTACTAAGTAAGCACTTAATCAGATTTCTATGGCTACTATAACAAATTACCATCAACTTAGTAGCTTAAAAACAACACAAACTTATCTTACAATTCTAGAGGTCAGAAGTCCAAAATGGGTCTCACCAGGCTAACAATAGAGGTGTTGGCCAAGCTGAGTTCCTCACTGGAAGCTCCAAGGAGAATCCATTCTCCTACCTGTGCCAGTTTACACGGGCTGCAGCGGCCTGTTCATTCCTTCTCATGACACACTCTCACTGGTTCTGACTCATTTGCCTCCTGCTCCTACTTTTAAGGACTCTCATGACTACATTAGGCCCACCTGACATTCCAGAATAAACTCCCTATTTTGAGGTCAGCTGATAAGCAACTTAAATTCCAGCTGATACCACATTTCCCTTTTGCCAGATAACATAACACTCAAAAAGTCTCAGGGATTAGGATGTGGATATCCTTAGAGGTCTAGGATTCTGTCTACCACAAGCACTATGTCATGTGCTTCATTTACACTGGGGGTGGGGGGATACAGGAGGGCTTAGCAAGGATTTCTATATGTCTCACGTTTAGTTTTGCACCAAAATTTGCTACACCCAGGAATGAAATCCAAAGTATACAATGAAAGAAAACAAACTTCAATTATTTTTAATAGATACCCAAGTTATGACGACTCTATCACCTCTAGCACCAAAATACAGTTGTTAAAGAAAATCCATCTTTTATACCATTCTCCAGGGAGAGCTGTGGGAAGCATTGGGGTTAAGCAGTAACAAGGCTCAGGTCCCAAAAGAAAGGAAATAATTATGTTGACTGAATTTAATGAGTGTTTCCAGAATGACACCAGCTTCGCTTGTATTTGTAAAAAAAAAAAAAAAAAAAGAAGAAGAAGAAGAAGAAGAAGAAGGAGAAGAAGGAGAAAGAAAGAAACAAACAAACAAACAAACAATATGATTTTGTGATTTCAGAAATTGGGAGTTTTCAAACAATTTAAATAAATCCTCAGAAAAAAAAAATCATACCAGACCTACTATATTTCTACTACTTAATCATCAAAATGTATTAAATTCAAAGTGGAATACTTGTACCCCTCAGGTAATCCTACAATGATCAAGCCATTGTAGTGAAAACAAAATTCCGTAAGATCATATGTATTTACTATTTTAATTTTATAATTTGAACTTCACTGATGCCATATTTGACAGATCCACAGCCAACATCAAACTCAACAGTGAAAAGCTGAAAGATTTCCTTAAAGATCAGGAACAACTCAGGGGTATTCACATTTACCACTTCTATTCAACAAAGTACTGGAAGTCCTAGCCAGGGCAATTAGGGAAGAAAAAGAATAAAAAGATCTGAATCAGAATAGCAGAAATAAAACTGTCTCAGTTTGTAGATGACATGAACTTATATCCTCATACAGAGAAAACCCTAAAGATTCCATCAAAAACGTCTGAAGTAATGATGAATGATTCAGTGAAATCAAAGGATACAGAGTCAACATACAAAAATCCACTGTGCATCTATACACTAACAATGACCTATCTGAAAAAGAAATTAAGAAAACAATCTCAATTATAATAACAACAAAAAGGAACAAATTTAACCAAGGAGGTAAAAGACCTCCTTTAGTGTACAAACTATACTGATGGAAGAAATTCACCATAACACAAATAAATGGAAAAATAGTCCATGTTCATGGATCAGAAGAACTAATATTGCTAAAATGTCCACACCACCTCAAATAATATATAGAATCAATGCAATCCCTATCAAAATCCCAATAGCATTCTTCAGATATAGAAAAAATAACTCTAAAATTCATATGGAACTACAAAGATACCTAATAGTCAAAGAATTCTGAGAAAAAAATTAAATGGGAAGCAGGGTCACACTTCCTCCTTTAAAAATTATATTACAAAACTATCATAATTCAAACAGTATCATAAAATTACAAAACAGACATATAGACCATGGTTATTGAATAGAGATCCCAGAAATAAATCCAAACATATATGGTCAACTCATTTCTAAAAAGGGTGCCCAAAGGCACAATGAGGAAAGAACAATCTCTTCAATAAATGTGCTGGGAAAACTGGATTTCCACATGCAGAATAATGAAACTGGACCTTATTATACAGCATACACAAAAGTCAACTTGAAGTAGAAAAAAGACCAAATCATAAAACTCCTAGGAAAAAAACATAGGGGAAAAGCTCCTTGACATTGACATTACCAATAATTTCTTGGATTACACCAAAAGCTCACACTACAAAGAAAAAATAAATGACACTACATCAAACTAAAAAACTTCTGCAGGACAAAGGAACAGTTGACAACATGTAAAGACAATGCTCAAATTTGGAAAAAATATTTGCAAATCACATATAAGATAAGGGTTCATATCCAAGAATATAGATACAAGAGCAAGAAAACACAAAATTTGATTTTAAAATGGGCAAGATGATGTAAAAATGACCAACAGATAAACAGAAAGGTGTTCAACATTACTGACCATCAGGAAAATGCAAATTAAAACCACGGTGAGATACTGTGTCCCACCTATTAGGACAGCTATTATCAGAGAGACAAGAGATAGAAGTATTGACGAGAGTGTGGAAAAAAGGGAATACTTGTACACTGTTGGTGCACAAGGATGTAGATTAGATTAGTACATTCATTCCAGAAAACAGTACAAAGATTCCTAAAGAAATTAAAAATAGAACCACCATATGACCCAGCAATCTCTCTTCTGGGCATATACCCAAAGGAAATGAAATCATCACCTCATAAAGATAATCTCAATTCCCATGTTCACTGCAGTATTTTTCCCAATAGCCAAGACATGAAAACAACTTAGGTGTCCATCAATGGACAAATGAACAAAGAAACTGTGGGATAGGTGGGCATGAATGGAACAGTATTCAGTCTTTAAGAAGATCTTTCCAATTGCCACAGCAAGGATGGATCTGGTAAATTAAATATACCAGATACAGTAGGGAAAATACTACATGGTTTCACTTATATGTGGAATCTTCAAAAAATAAAAATAAGGATGGGGGTGTATCTCAGTGGTACATACATTGTACATATGAGGCACTGGGTTCAATCCTCAGCACCACATTAAAAAATGAATAAAATAAAGGTATTATCCCCACCTATGACTAAAAACATATTTTAAAAGACCAAATATATACAGAATAAAACAGCAAAGGGATAAACAAAGGTAGTTAAAGTAGCAAATATATAGGTGAATAAGCAAAAGAGCTAATGAACAACATGAAAATAATAATTAATAATAGTATGCTGTAGGCTGGGATTGTGACTCAAGTGGTAGAGCGTTCACCTAGGATGTGTGAGGCACTGGGTTCAATCCTCAGCACCACATAAAAATAAAATATTGTTTCCACCTAAAAAAATAAAAAATATTTAAAAAATAACAATAGTATGCTGTATTTGATATTTTTGCTAAATGAGTAAATTATAGCTGCTTTTGGCACAGTGGGAGAAAATGGTTAGGTGAGAAGATGGATATGTTACTTTGTTCCACTACAGTAACCATTTTACCATATATATGGTATACATCTTAAACTATCATGTTGTGGGGTTGGAGTTGTGGCTCAGTGGTGAAGCGCCTGGGTTAAATTCTCATCACCCCATATAAATAAATGAACAATATAAAAGTCCATCAACAACTAAAAAAAATAAAAAGAACTCTTCAAATATATATCATGTGGAATATATGAATACACAACCAGTATAACCCCACATCATGTACAACCACAAGAATGGGAAGTTATACTCACATATATGTATGTATGATATGTCAAAATACATTCTACTGTCATATATAACTAAAAAGAACAAATTTTTAAAAATCATGCTGTTTATACATAATACAATAAAACACACATATACATAATAAAATTTATTTTAAATAATTTCTTCACAAAAATAGAAATGGATAGAAGTATTATGGGTATAAGTTCTACAACAGAAAAAAGTTAAACAACAATAAAAAATATATGATTGAAACTCTCAACAAGGGGCTGGGGTTGTGGCTCAGCATTAGAGTGCTGGCCTAGCACATGCAAGGCCCTGGGCTGGATCCTTAGTACCACATAAAAATAAATAAATAAAGTAAAGGTATTGTGTCCAACTACAACTAAAAAATAAATATTAAAAAAAAAACTCTAAACAATATCTATTGAAAATATACTAAAGGTTCAGTGTTGCCAGGAATTTAAATACAAGACATAGTCTAAGTTGTATCAACACAAACCCAGAAAACGGCATCTACAAAGATAATTCTACCTCAAATAAAACAGACTACCACAGACAAATATAAATATTTATAAAATAGCCACAGGCACATGTGGCTATTTTACATGCAGCCTCATCATTCTTTAAAGCCTTTAATTTCTGCTCATTGAATTACATTAGTTTCTGTAATTGAACAAACAAAATACCAATGCATACAAGAGTACATGCATAGGGTTTCTAATAGGTCTTGTAAGAATTAGTGTATTAATTCAAAAAGGGGTTGGGGATACAGCTCAGTGGTGGAGCAGGTGCTTGGCATGCATGAAGCTCTGGGTTCCATTCCTAGTACATAGGTACACACACATACACAAAAGAAAAAGAAAGGAAGGAAAGAAGGAAGGAAGAAAAACAGGTATTCTCTGTCCACTTAAATTAGATAAAAAAACAGAATTTTATGAGGTTCATTATTCAGAGAAAGTTAAACATCTACAAGGTAATTATACCATTGTGATGTACCACTCTCTGCTATTCAGAAGCATTATCTACCTATAGCAGAGTCCAGACCCAGAAAGAACTGAGTCTTCTAAGCAATACAAACCTCTATAACAAAATTCTAATAGTACAATTTCATGCAGATCCCGGATCCCACAATGAGCTATCATTTTTATCCACTATTCAGCAAGTATAGTTACATGCTCTATTCTCATAAGCACACCCAAAGCAGCAAATTAGAAAGAGAAGGACCTCCTTGAATGTGCTGATCTCATCTGATCTCAAAAGCTAAGCAGGATCAGACCTGGTTAATACTTGGATGGGAGACAGGAGACTACTACAGGCAGGTGTAATAAAAACAAAGTCACAACAGCTAACAGTAAAGTAATACATAAATCAACTCCAAAACACAGACATAACTTGGAAAGGAACAGCTTCCCCAAGAAACAAAATATGAGGCACAGTGGGATACACCTATAATCGCAGCAACTCAGAAGGGTGAGGCAGGAGGATCACAAGTTTGAGGCCAGCCTCAGCAACATAGTGAGGTCCTAAGCAACTTAGCAAGTCCCTGTCTCAAAATAAAAAGGGCTGGGGATGTGGCTCAGTGGTTAAGCACCCCTGGGTTTGGTTCCTGGTACCAAATAAATAAATACAAGAAAAAAATTTTTGGTGGTTTCTGTGTTGCTGTCTGAGGACATGAATGGCTGAAGTTTCTTCTGCAAATAAACTGTTGTGAGTTCACTGACATTCTAGATACACAGATGGAACCACCAAACTAATTATTTTTTACCAGTATAATGATAGCATGATCTATCTTAAGTTTTAAAATGGAAAATGAAACTATAAACTATACTTGTCTTTCCTGCATTCTTTGGTATGACCTAAATTAGTTCACCTACAAAGATACCATGAAATAAGGAGGCATACCAAACAGCATCATAGAACAAAACAAAATGAGGGGCTGGGGATATAGCTCAGTTGGTAGTGTGCTTGCCTTGCATGCACAAGGCACTGTGCACCACAAAAAAAAAAAAAAAGACTCCTAAGAAGTTAAAGTATCATGCTGAAATCTATTCACACAATGAATACATGTTAATATTTTACCATCTAAAAATAAGGCTGTATTACAGTAGGTGAACAAACTAATGTTCCTTTTTCATCAGCTTTCAAACACCCCCCCCCAAAAAAAAAAAACTTTAAACTCTCTGCAGTATGGATGCTCTGAAATAAAGATGTATCTTGCAATTGCTGTCAATCAACAACAGGATGCAGTTGGTGAAAATCTTTCGACACCTCCTAGAAAGATCAAGAAAGCACCAGCATCAAAGAGTCTTAGGTTTGATCAAAAATGGTCACTCAAAATAATCTTAAAACAAAAGCACGCCTAAAAAGCTGCAAAACTACAACCAGTGGAAACAATTACAAAAGATTCTCAAAAAATAAACTACAGCCTGCTACTTTAAAAGAAAGTACACAAGTACTTATCACCTTACTTAGTAAGCAGTCAATAAATTTATTATTATTATACAATGGAAAATAAGGACTAGAAAAGATGATGGAAATGTACAATCATAGAGATAGGGTAATTAATAAGCACCGATTAAGTGCCTACCAGGTCACTTCCAATATGTCATACAAATGTATCATGATAAACCAAGAAGCACCATTTTGATCAAATAAAATGATATGACCCAATAAGATGCAAAAGTCACATTACATTTACCAATGATTAGAATTTACTAAGTACTTTTAATTTTTTTTATGAATTACTGCCCATGCCAGGGATGGTGGCATATGCCTATAATTCCAGAGACTCAGGAGGCTGTGACAGGAGGATTGCAAGTTCCAGGGCAACCGCAGCAACTTAGCAAGACCCTGTCTCAAAATAAGAAATAAAAAATAAAGGGCTAGGAATGTAGCTTAATGATAAATGCCCCTGGGTTAAATCCCTGGTATAAAAAAGTGAAATAAAGTACTACCCATTAAGTTGAGCCTGCAGAATGTGGAACATAAATTGTTTACTTGAAGAGAGTTGCCAAATGATTAAATAAGCATGAAGAAGTGTCACAATGAGTCTAATGATTTTCCCTGGGTAAAAAGTCTCTTTTCCCATTTTTCCTCAGGCTAAGGAAGAATTAGGATTTAGATGAATTTCCTCTTAAAGAAAATCCTTGGGTTAGAGGTGTAACTCAGTGGTAGAATACTCACCTAGCCTGCACAAGACCCTGGGTTCCATCCCCATCACTGAAATAAAAAGAAAATCTTTCTAGACTTGGAGCTACACACATGAAAGCACCTACTTGAATCTGCTCCTAGGAGTTATACACATGGAGAGGGACCAAATAACATAGAGATGAACATTTATCAACATGTTAGTTTTCATCCATATGAAATGTCCAGAATAGGCAAATGTATAAAGATAGAATGTAGATCGGTGGTTGCCTGGGTCCAGAGAAAGAGTTGTGATGGAATTATGAAAAAGTTATAAAACTGTGGTAATGCAGCATAACTCTAGAATATACTAAAACCACTGAATTGTACATTTCAAATAGGTGAATTGTATGGTATGTGAACTACATTTCTAAGAAGCCATTATTTTAAAATGTTCACTCTTTACAAAAAGTTGGCAAATCAAAATTGCTGAATTATAGTCAAACTCCATATGATGAACCCTCGGTCAGATATTTTTCCTGGCCTGTATGAACCCATTACTAACAGTCCTTTCTTAACTCCCTTTCTTAACAATTCAATTTTTTCTCCCACTAAAACAAAGATCAAGTTGGGGGAGGAAGAGAAGGTGGGGTCCACTTTGTAAAAGTTAAAAACACTTCATGCTACATTTTTAATAAAAATGACTTTTTAAAAATTTTTTTCATAATAAAAAAAACACAAATCCTGGTAAAGGAATCTATTTCAGCATTTACACTTAACTATTTAGTCCCAAGTTATCAATTCTGTGACTATTTCAACAAAATCTAAACAGATATATTAAATAAGTTGAAAATCATAATCTAGAGCTTATATTTCATATATATCTAAATATACACACTATATATATATATATATACACACACTATGTATATACTATATAATCTATTACTTATCTCAAAAAAAATAGACCTTGAAAAACATCATTATTTCTAAGTTACCATAAATAGTATGTTTTAAGTTTTCATAGGTGTTCCATATCTGAGACAATGGGACAAAATGGGTTTAAAAATATGTGTTACCACTCTATCAGCAAAAAATGAATTATTTGCTAGGATACTATAACCAGCCAAAAGACCATGGTGGGGACTATAGGAGATAAGTATTAGAAAAGTGTTCTTTGAAATTAATAAATGCTGTAAAGAATAAGGAAAGATATATCTGCTTTGCATTATGTCAGCAATGTTTTGCCCCAGTGAACAGCAATAAACAAAAATACTAGTGCTCCCAGGTTTAATTCAACAGGCCCTATGGACCTTAATGCAACTCCTGTGGAAGATCAGGTCAGTCAGCTAAGAGACCTTGGAAAAAGCTAGGCAGAGCAGTAAACAAACCCGTGAATAATAGAATTAATCCTCAAGCCTACTTTAGTATACACAGTAGGCACAATTCTTAAAATTTTGCTAATGAATGGAGATTTCCAGCTGATTAAGCCACCTAGCAGCTTGAGCTGAGTTTTCTATTTAGGAACCTTTGGAAAACCTTTTTCTCCACTGGTTTAGCTTAAAGAAGCACCTAGAACAATAGATTATTTTCACCTACATCACCAGCCTCAATTGTAATTCTCTTATTTTAAGAAGCAACCCAGAATTAAAAGTAAAACCTCCTTCTGTGATTTGATCATGAATAAACCTGTATTTCTCCTTGGGAGTGTGATGGCAGTCTCAAAGCAAAGTTCTCTCTAGAAATGAGAATAAAGAAATAAGGAGAAATTATACAAACATCTACTCCAAAAATCTTGGGGTATAAAGGCAGGTAAAATATTCTGGCTCAATTCAATTTTGAAAAGTTTGAAGTCTATGTTTTGAACATAAACATGCTGGTGATAGCTTTGTATCCTAACAAATAGTAAAAGAAACCAGAATTGCAGAACCGAGGGAAATTAATATAAAAAAGTGTATAAAAATGATTCGCTTTCTCCATTCCCAGTAAACACAACTTACTAATTAGAATTTTAAAGAAATAGTTTAAGACAGTCCTGAGGATAAAAGTACAAAAACTGTAAGAATAAACAGCAACACTAGCAATAGTTACAATGTGACACAAGCAGTGTTATGTGACATTTCTAATTTCTATATATTTTTCAATGAGCATGTGACACTTAATAAGGAAATTTTTTTAAACACACATATACCTACTATCCCCCAAATAAAACTCAATATTTGAGCTTCTTTATAGTTCATTGTTATAGAATATTGGTGGGCTAATAAAAATGTTCAAGTACTTTAAAAATGACACAGCTCCTGTTAATGATACAACTTCTATTAATGATTTTTATCAAACTCCATAATCTTTTTCATTTGTGTGTGTGTGTTGCGAATGCTTAACCACTGAGCCACTCCCTAGCTCGCCTGTTTTATTTATTTATTTGTTTGTTTGTTTGTTTGTTTATTTATTGGTTTACTTATTGGTTTATTTATCTTTTGAGACAGGGTCACACTAAGTTGCTTAGGGCTGCACTAAATTACTGAGGCTGGCCTGGAACTTTCGAGTCTCCTGCCTCAGCTTCCCAAACCACTGGGTCTACAGGTGTATACCATCAAGCCTGGCCTGTATATGCATGCCCACTTTTTCCTATGGATAGTAATTTTGGTTCTTACCATGAAACTGGATACATTTGGGAGCAAGATTGTCATCCACTTCCACTTTATCTCCCCATCATACTCCTTAAAGAAAAGGCTACTTAACAGATGTTGGCAGATTGAATCTAGTTTTTTTTCTTTTTTTTTGGGGGGGGGGGATAGTTGTCAACGGACTTTTATTTTTATGTATTTATATGTGGTGCTGAGAATTGAACCCAACGCCTCACACATTAGTTAAGCAAGTGCTCTACCACTGAGCCACAACCCCAGCCCAAATATTTCTTTTTTCTTTTTTTTTTGGTGGTGCTGGGGATTAGAACCCAGGGCCTTGTGCATGCACTCTACCAACTGAGCTATAGTCCCAGCCTCAATCTAGTTTTAATAACTGTGATGTGATAAATGATCACCATCAGAAAGATATTTGAACAACATACTGTAAAACTTAATCACAATCTCACACAAAATAAAGAGCAACTAGATTAGCATATTTTCTACTGACTTTAAACCAATTGCTGTTCTTTTATTGTAACTTGTCAAAAATGTGTTTTTCAAAGAAATTTTTAATTATCTCAACAATCTTTACAGGACATTATCTTTTTCTGTTACAAAGGCCTTGGACAACAGTTTATTGGGCTACAAAAGTACACAGTGATGCAGTGGATCTGCACAGAAATGGAGGACAGCCCACCTTCCAGGTATCTCAAGGCACTATCCACAACTCAAGAAATGTCTTGGCAATGTACATAAATGAAACAGTGTGCTTAAAACAATATGATAAGCAAACTGGAAAAGAATATGCTGTCCGGGAAATTCAGCCTAGCTATTCAAAGATACAGTTTTTTAACATTTTATTTTTATGTGCTCTTTTAAAAGTTCAGAAATTCTCTCCCCTATTGTTTAAATAAGCTCTTTAAAAACACAGATGGAAATTTTGAAACTTATCTACATTCTATAATGAGATGAAAGGAAGAGTATGCCTCAAAGCTCACCTGATACCCTTCCCAGAAGAGAATGGGAAGGGGAAGAAAAGAAGAAAAAAAAAAAGGAGGAGGAGGAGGAATGTAAGGTATAACAATGCCAGGCACCATCAAGATGACTATTAACAATTGTTTTTGTGTCTTATTTCCTAACATATGTATAAAGAATAATCTTTCAAACATTATTATCTGAAACCAGCTTTTAGTTTCCTTTTACAGTTTCTGGGTTTGTGTTGTTATTCCTGAGCCTGGGAACTAATAATGTTCCATGCCATTCAGAAGTTACTGGACAACCAGTTAATCAACACATACTTTTAAAAGTCAGTATTGCTTTAAAACAACAACAATGGGCCAGATGTTCCAACAAAATTCACCCTTCCTAAAGAAGTAATTTTTTCAAAATACTGTAACATGCAATGGGAAAAAAGACAAACTGCAATGTTATATTTGATAATGAGTAGCAAAAAAAAAAAAAAAAGAAGACGACCATAGAATAACATACCCAATGCTACTTTGTTTATATGGATGTAACTTTCACATTCAAGTACTCTACAAAGCACTGCACAAGAAACTGTCAAAAATGACACGCTTCTAAAAACATTATTTTCTAAATAAAGACTTAGTCGAGGGATGTGCTGTTTGTATTACTTCTTTAGCAACTATTGACAGGTACAGCATAGTGTTAATGCTCAAAATGAAAAGATCTCTTATGCTTTGCCTGTAGTAAAAGTTCCTCGGGCTTGTTATAATACCTGCAAGTTCAGTAGCAGAAATCAATTTTACAGATGCTATCGGCTAGGTAGAATGGAATTTTATAAAACCAACTTTATTGTCATCAAAAGTTTTATTTCCTAATCCTGTAGACCCTGGCAACTTTGGGGGGGGGGGCGGGGGAAGGGGAGGTCTTTTCTCTACCCTTCCAAAACAGCCTCCGCCAGGCAAGTCAAGAAACACTTTGCACAGTTCAAAAGGTAAGTCAAATTTAGCTTTACCTTGAGCTCTTGCCCCTCAACAACCCCCTTGTTTTTCTCTTGTAGCCCGGGAGAGGTTAAAGGTCCCATATAATTGCAGATGCACAAGAAATGGGATGTTGGATGAAACTGTGATGGTAGTAAAGACCGTCAGCAACCAAGAACCATTTCGCCCTAGAAATCAGCCTCTCAAGAATACAGAAAGAGTCTATGACCAAAGAACCTGCCGCCCGGAAGCAACAACTTCCATCAAACGGCAAAGAAAAGTTGTAGGGACAAGCTCAGCGCCTGAACTGGTACGGAGACTGAGAGCAGCAAAGACACTCTGCAGGCCCGGCCCGCCTGCGGGCGGAGGCTGCCGCTGAGCGCGTGGGGCCGACCCCGGCTCGGGATGGCTCCAGGTCTGGGGGTGCGCCGCCGGCCTCGGGCCGCTCGGGCACCGAGCCCGCATCCGAACCCCTCCCAACAACCGCGGGCAGTGGGCGGAGAGACCAGAGCATTGGAACAGGCGGACAATGCCCGGTCCGGGTGGCGATCACCGCTCGCGCCGCGGGTCCCCGCCGCCCCTTTCCTTCGGGAGCAGCCAGCCGCTGTGCTAAGTTTGCTCCCAAGCCCTCCCTTCACAGCCTGGGCGGCAGAGCCCTGGCCGCCGACCTCCCTGCACCTCCCAGCCGCCGCCTTCCTCCCAGCCGGGCGGTTCCCGCGAGTCCGCGAGGAGGCGGTGTGCAAGCAGAGCCCGGCGCGCAAGAAGGCGCGCCAGGGACGCGGGGCGCGCGGCAGAGCCGGGAGCGCGAGGGGGAGCCGGGCGCGCGAGAAACCGGGCGCGCGAGAAACCAGGCGCGCGAGGCAGCGGAGGCGCGCGCTGAGTGGAGCGGGCGCGCGGGTGGAGCCGGGCACTGGAAGAGGAGGCGCGCGGGAGAGCCCGGCGCGCGGCGCTCCCCAAGGACCCGCCGTAGCTCCGACGGGGTTTCGGTTGATTCAGGGGCTACACAGCGGCACAGTGTCGGTTAGGAGTCTCCGCCCGGGCGGCGAAGCTTGCCAGCCATCCTGGCCCGCCTCCCCTCGGCTCCCACCAGGAAGGGCAGCCGGGAGAGGGCCGGCGACCTCATCTCCCGCCCGGGCTGTAGTCGCCAGTCGGCGAGCATCCCGGCGCCTGCCCGGGAGCTGGAAAAGAAAGTGAAATGAAGCGCCTTTACCCAGGCAACACCTACCCGTCCCCAGTCCAAGTGCAGCTGCCTTGCTCCTCAGGCGCCGCCGGTCCCCGCCCTCGGACCCCAGGCTCCGATCTCGACAATGGAGCGTCCCCTTTAAGGAATAATCCGATCGGAACCGATCTGTGGTTAAACCTCCCTCCGACTCTGATTTTAACCGGATTTCTCTCTCCCAGAGCCCGACGGGCGCCCGGCGGTGCAGCGAGCTCTACCCACCCCTTCCCTGCCCCGCCCACCTCCTCGTCTTCCTGATTGGCGAGAAACACTACAACAGGAACAGCAGTCCTCACCTTCCACTGGCCAGCCCAGCCGCCGCTCAGGATTACCCCCGCCTCCACCCCGCCCCCTTTCCCGGGTTGGCCCTACCTCTAATCACTCTCTGTCCTTTCCTCTAACGTTGCTTTGGAGAACTGGCAGTCAAGGCTCACCCTCCCGCCTCCGGAAAGCGAACTTTATTTTTATTGGTAAAAGGACATCTTCCTGTGCACCTGATTGGGCAAGTAAGGGGCTAGTCTGCACGCCCCTTACCCATTATCGCTCTCCCTTTTACCGATTTGAGAGAGACAGTCGCAAAACCTTCCCCACTTTGCCTTTTTCTAAGCGCCTTTGCCTTTAAATGTTGGTAGGGGTCGAGGACAAACTAACAGCCTGTATTGAGGGAAGCGGGAAAGGGAGAAGAGAAAAATTCAAAATCTTCAGAAGAGTAACACATCAGAGCTGGCTCTGGGATCCTGAGGAACCTAACACTGTGTTCCAGTGAACGGAGAGGTTGCATTGAGTTAGAATACCTGAAATTATAGTGCTAACTCCTGAATTCACTCAAGTTTTCACTCACTATCCATCCTACTCATACCCTTGATTCCTCCGGCATTTTACCACCCGGAAGAGCTTTAATAAAGGTATCTGCAGCAAACGTGGAGGTTTCCTTGTTTGTCTTGCTGTCGTTCATTTAGAAAAGCATTGAAGTCCTTTCCATTGGAAGTTCCGTTTAAGTCACGTCCTTTGTGTCATTGTGGTTTACGCGAGAGCTAAATTAGTTTTTTTTTTTTTTTTTTTTTTTTAAGATTAAACAGATTGTGCTCCTTGTGGCAACCTCAAAGTGTAGGACCTTGTTCCTCTTGCTAGAACTGTAGGGAGGACACCCCAGGTTGAACCCAAGTGGGCACACCAGAAGGACTGTAGCACCCCTTAAGAGAAATGTCTCTCCAAGGTAAAAAGGGAGTTTGGTACTAGAAGCTTGGCCCTGCAGCAGAACCTCACACATTGAAAAGGGGAGAGATTATGTGGCAGCTTAGTAGGGTCTGCATTAGGATAGCCTCAGTTTCCCACTCAGTTTCCCAGCTAGATTGTTTAGACGAAAATTGAGTAGAATTATGGCTTTGGGGCCCATCTCAGAATGTTAGGGGTAAACAGTTGAGGATTCTCTCAATGAGAGAATCTCCTTTTTGTCAATGAACTTTGAAAGGCTTCGGACCTCAGGGGCATTAGTCCTTTTGCTGTGATAACCCAGTAGAATCTAGTGCCAAGAAAGCGGCAGCGCTCAGCAATATCCTAGAAGTAAGTTCAGTGCCAGAGAAGGGGAAATAAATATAGGTGGTCGATAGGACTTTTCCATGAGCTCAGGTGCAAAAGTTTGTGGAGATACATATAAATATCTAGGAGCAGGGGTGGGGAGGAACGTTGTCCGGAAATTTATATGTCACTAGTGGGGGCAAGAGACAAGGAGCTTGCTGGCTTACAAATTAATATGGCTTTCACAGATATATTTTAGCTAAACGCTATTTTCAGCCTACTCCTATTACATATAAGTTATCATCCATTCCTTTCATTTCTTCAAGGATATTAGTTCCCAAGGATTCCCAAATCCTTGGAGTTCAAATCCCTTATACAAAATGTCATAGTAATTGCATGCATCCTCTCACACACTTTGAATCATCTAGATTACATATTATACCTAAAATGCAAATGTTATGCAAATAATTGTTGCACTCTATTATTAGTGAATAATTACAAGGGGGAGGGAATCTATACATATTCAGAACAGATAAAAACATGGAAAGACTAAATATATAGCACAGCTCAGCAACAATTCAACTTCCCTGGTCCCACATACATCAATAAATTCCCTCCAAGGTTGGTTGAACACGATGATATGAAAGCCACAAATATGGAGGGCTGACTGCATGGATATGTGTTATGTGTATTACACATATTTGAAATTCTTGCCTTCTCATTTACTATACTCAAGGGCTTTTTATTTTGTTTTTGAAATTTTGTTTATTTTTTGTTTTTTGTGGTACTGGGGGTTGAACCCATGATTTGGGGCATGCTTAGGCATGTGCTCTACCAACAAGTCACACCTATGCTCTTACCTCAAGCTTTAAGACTGCTTCTGCGTTCTAAAATTCTACATTAGAATATAGTAAGAATAAGAACATTCTAATATCTAGTATGATCTTTTGAAAATAAAGGCATCCAGTATTACAGGTGTATACACACCTGCTGCTTTTGTTTAGTATCTAGGTGATGTTTTCAAGTTCTTTCTAAAACACCTGCTTTATGACGCCTGGCTTGTTGTTGCTCTGTTTTGTACTAGCACTCTAGGCTTATAATTCCAGAAAGCAGTTAACAGTGACCTCTAGACCCTCTTCCTTGTACTTAACAAACTATGCTGAGATCATCACCTATAAACAAATATAATTTATGTTATTTTCTAGGTATTTTGCACTTGCCCACAATACACTCATTTATTATGTTTTAGTTCACACACCCAGCCTCCTGTACTAATACTCCAATGGTATTCCACAGTGGGAAAATTTTTAGAAACTCTGCAAACCTGGAGTTTACAATGTTTCAGGTCATTCTTAAGAACATTTATCGTTACTGGACACAACCCCAATTCCAACCCTGGAGAACTTTACAATCTGCATTTTACCCATTCAAAGGGACTTCGTCTCCCCACTTTAGCTTCCTATTTCTAAATCAGATTCCCATTCTGTTTTTTTTTTTTTTAATTTTGTTGTAGTTGTAGATGGACAGAATGCCTTTATTTTAATTTGCTTATTTTTAGGTGGTGCTGAGTTTCGAACACAGTGCCTCAAGCTTGCTAGGCAAGCGCTCTGCCACTGAGCTACAGCCCCAACCCCAGATTCCCATTCTTTAAATAGAAATATTCCTCCAATGTGTCAATATGACTAAAGCTTTTTCAACCTTTGTATATAGATCTCTGTAAAATCTTTTAAAAGGAAAAATATGTTAAGATCACTATGTGTATGTGTATGTATCACTGTGTGTATACATACTTGTCCCTCAAGTAATTCCAGAGTTTAGCCAATAATTATTTTTCCTCAGAGCAATTGTTACCATTTTTTATCGAAAATTCTTTTCAGTTCACCATACATTTATATATAACTATTATGTGCTGAGTTAAGAATAGGGGAGAAATGGTGAATATGTTTCCATTCTCCAGAGTATAATCAATCTCCACCCATAAGCAGTGCAATTTTACTTTTTTTTCTTCAAAACTCATGGTTGAATACCATCTATTAACTAGTGATTTTCTACCATAAAATTAAGATAAATCCATTTAGAAACTAACAACCAAAATCACTTCCCCTACCCCTTATTAATTAACAAGAATGAGCCAAAATATGAGAAAATAGCCAGGAAAGGTGGTACACACCTGAAATCCCAGCAGCTTGGGAGGAGGATCATAAATTTCAAACCAGCCTCAGCAACTTAAGCAACTCAGCAAGACCCTGTCTCTAAATAAAAAGTATTTTTTTAAAAGGGCTGGAATGTGGCTCAATGCTTCAGTTCCTCTAGGTTCAATCCCCCATACCAAAAAAAAAAAATTATATATGTATACTTATGTATATGTGTATGCACACATATGTATATATGTGTATATGTATATTTTATATGCATACATATATACTATATATACATATATATGAAAATAAATTCATAGTAATTTAATTATATAATGAAACTTCAGAAGACTGTGAAGGAGGAAGAAAAGGAGGGAGGAAAAGAAAATGGTTAATGGGTAGGGATGCAATTGGATAGGAGGAATAACTTCTATATTCTATAGAGCAATACAATAACTACAGTTGACAATTAATTGAATATTTCCAAATCACTAGTAGAGAGGATTTTGTTTTTTGTTTTTTGTTTTATTTTTTTATTGGTTCTGTTTAGTTATACATGACAATAGAACATACTATGACACAATTATAAAAGCATGGAATATAATTTGTTCTAATTCAGTCCTCAGTATTTTCTCTTCCCCTCCCTTTCTCCCACCTCCTATTAGTAGAGAGGACTTTGAATGTTCCCAACATAAAGAAATTACATGTCTGAGGTGATAGATATGCCAATTACAATAATCTAATCATTACACATTATGTAGATATATTGAAATGTCATATTATACCTTGTGAGTATGTACAATTTCTATTTGTAAATTAAAAATAAAATTATAGGGAATGAGGATATAACTCAGTTGGGATATATCTCTTGTGCTTGCCTCGTATGCACAAGACCATGGGTTTAATCCCCAGTACCACAAAAAATTAAATTAAATTAAATTAAATAAATAAATAAAATTATATTAAAGAAAAGAAGAAGTATCCAGGGGGAAAAGTCCTTGCTTTTCTACAGGAGACCCAAGTTTTCCACATTCTATATTTAAATATGTTTCTTTACCAGGCATGGTAGTGCATCTCTGTAATCCCAACTCTCAAGAGTCTGAGGCAAGAAGATAACAAGTTCCAGGCCAGTGGGGGCAACTTTGAGACCCTGTCTCAAAATAAAATAAAAAGGACTGGGGATGTAGCTCAGTGATCCGGTGCTTGACTAGCATGAAGGATGCTCTGGGTTGAATGTCCAGTAATGCAAAAAAAAAAAAAAAAAGTTCTTTGTAAAATAATAACTGATATTCATTGAGATGATTGATGAAAGATCTTCAATCAACAGTTAAAAAAATTGTGTTCAGTATATTTCACTTACCGAAGCAGAAAGGAGATAGTAATACAGTTTTAGAAAAATTTGCAATTCTCTTCTGCTTAAAATAGTTAAGGGATCTCTCTAGGCACACATTAAATGTAATAGCAAAACCTTGCCAAAATATACAAGTCCCTTTGTAATCTTTATTATCTGACTCCAGGCTACCTCTGGAATTTCTTCTCTGGTCACTCCTTCTTTTGACACTTGAGAATATCTTGTTTTAATCAGCTTTGTATCACTGTGACCAAAAGATCCAACAAAAACAATTTAGAGGAGGAAAAGTTTATTTGGGGCTCACAGTTTCAGGGCCTCAGTCCATGGTCAGCCTATTCTATAACTCTAGGCCTGAGATGAGGCAGAACATCTTGGTGGAAGGACATGGTGGAAGAAAGCAGC
Source organism: Urocitellus parryii (assembly GCF_045843805.1). Taxonomy (NCBI): domain Eukaryota; kingdom Metazoa; phylum Chordata; class Mammalia; order Rodentia; family Sciuridae; genus Urocitellus; species Urocitellus parryii. Next base: position 107,133,931 of record NC_135540.1, on the reverse strand, counting down.
TCAGTTCGTGACAGCCAGGAAGCAGGGAAAGCTCCACTCACCAGCGACAAAATATACACCCCAAAGACATGCCCTCAATGACCTACTTCCTCCAGCCATACCCTACCTGCCTATAGTTACCACCCAGCTAATCCACTCAAGTAAATTAATCCACTGATCAGGTTGCAGCTCTCATAGTCTAATTATTTCACCTCTGAATATTCTTGTATTTTGTTTCACACATGAACTTTTGGGGGATACCACATATCATGGGTGTTCTATCACATCAACTATTATGTTCTTCTAAGGCACAATGCCTTTAGATATGTGGTGTCCTTTGTGTAGAATAGTCTGCTTTTGGCTCACCTGAAGAACTCCTATCCTTCCATCAAATGGATGGACCAATAAAAGTTTTTTTTCCTTTATGAGCTCCTCCTCTCTGATTGTCCTCCTTTCCTTGACTTAAGTTACTCTCTGTGGTATTTTTTTTTCTGCACCTACATACTATTCTGATTATAGGTAGCACATTGAAGACAGAACTTAAATGTTTCTTTTTTTGTCTCTTGAACTAACCTGATTTGTTCTGAAAGAAGGCCCTGCTTATTCATCTTTACATCTACATCACTTAGTATGATAACTGACAAAACTATCAGTGAATGAATATTTAATTGAGGTGAAAAGCAAAATGCAAACAAAAAGTTAACCTATAGGAGAGGATCTCAGTTCAAGAGCAGCCTCAGTAACTTAGCAAAAACCTCAGCAACTTAGTAAGACTCTGTCTCAAAATTAAAAATAAAAAGGATTGAGGATGTAGCTTAGTGGTAAAGCATCCCTGGGTTCAATCCCTAGTATCAAAAAAAAAAAAAAAAAAAAAGCCTACAATGTGAAAAATCTAATGAACCAGGATACCATTCTAAGAGCATTCTAATTTCTTAGTATTGCTTAATGTTTTGTTTTAAATTTTTTATGGGTCTTGTTATGTTGCCTAGGCTGACCCCAAACTCCTGAGCTCAAGCAATCTCCTGCCTCAGGTACCTGAGTAGCTGGGACTACAGGTACAGGCCACCATGCCCAAGTTGTAAACATGTCTTCTCAATTAACCTGGTTCACTGGTTCCTGAGCCTTTTTATTTCATGGGCTGGTAAAATTTCCAAGGAATTTTTGGAAACAGACATATGCTTATCAGCTTTTTTATTTTACAGAAGAGAAATATGAAAATAAATGTAAATAAATGTTCTATCTATTCCTCTCACTGTTTTACAGAATAAGAATATTTTAAAACCCCAAATTGGAAGGATTATAACTTCAGAATTAAAGAGTTTCAATCGAATAAATTTAACATTATAAAGGGTTTAACAGCCCCCCAACTGAGTTTGGAATACTCTGTACTTCACATTACTTGATCAGATGCTTCTTTCACCTTTTTAGAAATGAGAATATTCCTAACATTTCTTCCATGATATTCATGGGAAGAAAAAACTCTTGAGTTTTTGTTAATTTTCACTCCTCTCAAGAGCAAATACTCAAGGGTCATCATTAATTTTCTTGCTGGCTTCCTGCTAGAATGTATGTAGAGAAACCAATATTCCTTCTGGTGGCTTTTGCAAAATGCCTCTTGAATTCTTTTATGTATCTACCAGGCTTTATAGGATACTTCCTCTCTTTTTGGGACATGTATTGCTCCTAGTCCTTAGGAGGTTCCACTGTTGTTTGTCAAAGAGGCAAATAATAAAAATTTCAGTTTTCTTTAAAAAAAAATTTTTATCCATGTAATACATATGTTTTCTGAGTTTCCATTAACTTATGTTAAGTCCTGCTATTTACCAATAGCTACTACAGTGTCTATCCTATGTCACAGTTATGCTAATGATAATATGAGTCTCATTAAAGCATATGGAAGAATGTTTGTTTATAAATGCAAAGTGTGTTTGTAATAATGCGAACCAATCAGATATAAGTTCTTTATGATGAGGTAGTTCATAATGGCTGAGAATCCCATAGAAGAGATTTTCTGATGTCATGGTAAAGGTCTAGATACATTCTCTTTCCTGCTAAACTGCATTAAATTATTGATTTTTTATTCCATGGGATACATGGATAATGTATATGAGAACACCTTCCATTAGTAAAATATTACATTTATTTTGAACTACTTCAATTTCTACACCTATTTAGATCATTTATAAGCTATATATTTTATTATCACTTTCTATTGAGATACCTTTATCAATAAGATTTTAACTTTATCCAAAGTATTTTATTGCCAATATGTTAATATTTTAACATTTTTCTTTCCTTTTATTATCACAAGGGAACTTCCATTCTAAAGAGATCCACTTTGTGAAAATGTTAAGTATGAAATAAATCAAGGGTTGAATTTTAAAATATTACTCAACTTAAATATTTTCACTCACGACTTTTCGGAAGTAAAAGGAATTATATAAAGAAAGACACCTATATTCCATTTAGTTCCCTTTGTCTATCCTGTCCCTAAAAGGACCTTTGAATTCAGCATCCAAAACATACACAGTCATGGGAAACTCCCAGTCCTTAAAGGAACAATATGTGGACTTACTACAAGGATTATTATATTTCGTTTGCAAGCACGCTCGCAGTCACGTCTGATTCTCTACACACAGTGGTGACTTTTCAGATATGATCTTAAATTATTTAAAAGGAATAAATAGTTTGCTAAAATCACTTTTAAATTATCTTGAAATCTTACTAGATTATAATGTGTATGCATTTGTAACTAGAAAGGGATATGATTGATTTAAAAGAAGACAGAAAGCAGTTTCCAGTCTGTTCCCAGTTTATGAGTTGAAGGAAAGTAAACGTAGGCACTCTATTTAAATTTATTGTTACCACCTATCAACTCATTGTCTCTTTTGGAAAGAAATTCTTGAATTATTCAAAGAACCAGGAAATCTTCTGATTGGGGGAAAACAGTTTCACGATCATACCCTGACTGATCTCCTTTAGGGGACTTCTGTCTGTTGATAGAGAAGAAAAACAAAGGACAAAGAAAACTTGCTTTAATTAATCCTACCAACTAAGCAAAACAAATAGACCTCTTGTGTCAGCAACAGAAGCAAACAGTTGACAATTGAGAAAAGCCACCTGCAGGTGCTTTTGAACACAAGCTGCCCCAGAGTTCAGAAATACGATTGTCTAACACATAGGTCGGAAAACTTCTTCTATACAAGACCAAAACGTGAATGCGTTTTGACTTTGCAGGTTATGTGTTCTCTGTTGCAACTACTTAACGCTATGGCTATAGTATAAAAGTAATCAAAAACAATACATAAACTATTATGTAGGATTAGATACAATAAAACTTTATTTATGGATACTGAGGTTAAATTTCATTGCATTTTCACATGTCAAGAAATATTATTTCTTTGATTTTTTTTTCAATCTTTAAAAACACAAAAACCATTCTTAGCTTGCCAGTCATACAGAAATAGGACTAGATTTGGCCCATGAGCCATAGTATGCTGTCCCTAATCTGACACAAATATAATCCATTAAAAAAAAGTTGGGGGAGGTTAAAGAAAGAAACAAACAAACATGTGTCTAGTACTGTGGTAGGCCTGAGCGTATAATAGCTAACAAGATGGACATGATCCCTGTCCTCATGGAGCTTCTGGTATAGTGATCACTAGTTAGAAACTATAATAAATGGCAATGGGGCTGGCGATCTAGCTCAGTTGGTAGAGTGCTTGCCTTGCATGCACAAGGCCCTGGGTTTAATGCCCAGCACTAATAATAATAATAATAATAATAATAATAATAATGGCAATGAAATAGAAGTACAGGTGTCTAAACTATGAATTAAAATCTAGACCAGGCAGTCAGGGAAGACGTTCCTGAGGAAGGATTCTTTAGTAAGGATTTAAAAATGAGTACAAATTGACATGGCACAGTGGAGGATGGGAAAGAGGAAAACATTTCAAGCAGGACATACAGCATGTGCAGTACCTTGTTCGGACCCACAGGCCTGCTTGCCTGGGAAATACAAAGTGGAGGGGAGAATAACAAACAGAGAAGATGGAGGAGCAGGTAAAAGCCAAATATTTGGGGCCTAATGTCTTTTTTTTATCAAACTAGTAAATAGTAAGCCATTGAAGACTTTAAATCAAGGCCAACACATGGTCAGATTTGCATTTTTAAAAGATCACCAGCTATAGTATAGAGAATGAATTAGTGGGGGTCTAGAATGGTGGCTACAATGGCCAAAGGCTTCTAGGCCCTAAACTGCAGGCTCTGGACTTTAAGCCAGAAATTTCTATTTTACCCATGCCACCTACTGTTCTTAATGCTTTACATGTACCAATGCACCAAAATTTCATAACAATCCCATAGGTATTCATTAGTATCCACCCATTACAGAGGAGGAAACTAAACTACACACAACCTCTTGATTTCTTCCCTCAGTACAGTCCTCGTTGACTCCAATCTTCAGAATTAGGGGCCATAATTGCAGGAGAAAGACAAGAGAAAGGTGGAAAGGGGGTCAGAAAGAAATAAAGGTATATTTCTGTGTTAGTCAATTTTGTATCTCTGTGACAATACTTGAGAAGAACAACTTAGAGGAGGAAAGTTTATTTTGGGCTCATGGTTTCAGAGATTCAGTTCATGGTCAGCCAACTCCATTACTCTAGGGCTGAGGTGAGGCAGAATATCATGATGGAAGAGCTTACAGAGGAAATCAACTTAGTTAATGGCATTCAGGAAGCAGAGAGAGGACTGGAGGAACCAGGGACAAGACATAATACCAAAGGACACTCCCTCCAGGGACTCACTGCCATCAGCCCCATCTGCTACAATTACCACCCAGTAGTTCATTCCAATTACTAATCCGTCAAATGGATTCATCCGCCAATGAGGTTACACATCTCATAATCTAATCAGTTCACCTCTGGACATTCCTGCATTGCCTAACACAGGAGTTTTTAAAGGGCCATCTCATATCCAAACTATAACAATTCTATCCATAGCCTTGATTCAGACCCTGGTAAGAGATTATATTGTTTGCTGAGAATGAGGACCAAATTTAGTCAGATAGCTGCCTTGAATATCTGCAGAAGCCCTTGTAAGAGCACTCCTTGCTACAAAAATATACCCAATGCAATATTTAGGACATATTTATCCTAAAAAATACTCTCTGTTTATCTAAAATTCAACTTTAACTGAGCATCCTGTATTTTATCTTGTAACTATAGGAAACAAACACATTCCCTCTCATAAATCCCTGGATACCAGCTGGAGACACCTGGTCCCTTAAGATTTAGAAAATCATCAAGATTTTCTAATAAGTCTCTGGTGGATTTTGGTGAACCACAAGGGGATGAAAGATTTTATTTTCACTTTTCCCTCCAGGTGCATTCATTGTCCCTTAAGACTCATTCTGAGACTCTTCCACTACAGAGAAAACCAGAAAATATAGAGAAACATTGTGAGTGTGGTAGATTGCCCAGAGTACTAAGAGTCAGAGGAAGTTGTCCCAAGTCACAGCTCCATAAACAGATCAAAGTAGTATTTGACATACAGTATGCCCTCCAGATCTGTAAGTTCTTCATCCAAGGATTCAACCAACTGTGAATCTAAAATATTTTTTTAAATTGTACTTGTAATAAATATGTTCAGTTTTTTCTTATTATTCTATAAACAACACAGTATAACAACTACTTACATAGCATTTACATTGTAATAGGTGTTATAATGATAACCCAGATATGATTAAAGTACAGGGGAGGATGTGTGTTAGGTTACCATGCTAGTTAATTCAATTAATTGATTTAGTGCCAGAGATGGAAGGAACCCAGGGTCTCTGGCATGCTAAGCATGCATTCTACCACTGAGCTATACCCCCACTTAACTACACTATTTTATGTAAGGGACTTGAGCATGCCCAGAATCAATCTCCCTGGGAAACCAGGGTATGACTGTATCTTTTTTTGGGGGGTGGGGGTAGGGGGTGGTACTAGGGATTGAACTCAGAGACACTCAACCACTAAGCCATATCCCCAGCCGAATTTTGTGTTTTATTTAGAGACAAGGTCTCACTGAGTTGCTTTTGAACTCTTGATCCTCCTGGCTCAGCCTCCTGAGAGGCTGGGATTACAGGTGTACACCACTGTGTCCGGCTACTGTATCTTGTATACTCTTTCTTCTAGGGTCCTTTCAATCACCTATGGCCAATAGTTTCTCATGGCCCTCTGCCATGACCTCTGGATCATGCTCACTTACTGTCAACCTACCCTTTTCCCTCCTTTGTCTTCTTTTCAACATTCTCTCAGTAGCCAAGAATTTCTTTCCTCTAATAGAGCAAATTCCCAAACTAAGCAGTTTTGACTCCCTCTCAAATGGTTGGTCAGCAGCTGACATCAAATACCTCAGGGTCTCAATCACTTACTGAGGCATTCTTCCAAACAAAAGTAATTTGAAACGTTTCCCAAGAAGAATTCTGATGCCAACAATTAAGACAGAAATAATTTCTAGACAGAATTAATTTTTATTAAATTGTTGCAATGGTATCAATTTTTGCCAATGTGCCTGCCACAAAAGGGTATCTTTTTGCTGGTATCCACTGGGCCCATTTTTACTAGTTAAATCATCGTACAATTAAGGGAATGTTCAATTTGTTTTTTGACCACTACACATTGTCAGCTCAGAAAAAAATCTTAATGCGTAGCATTTTGAATTTTATTATAAATTTGAGAAAAGCCTACTTGTCTATTTTTCTGCTTTTAAGCCTAATTCAAAATTAAAACTTATTCTTTTTTTCCAAGGTAAAGAAAAAGCATGTTAGTAAACATGCCATAGCTAAAAGCATTACTGATTATTTACTTATTCATTTTGGTACTGGGGATTGAACCCAAGGGCTCTATCACTGAGCTACATCTCCAGCTCTTTTTTTTTTTTTTTCTTATTAAATTGTTGAGAGCTAAGGCTGGCATTGAACTTGTGATCTTCCTGCCTCAGCCTCCCAAGTTGCTGGGATTACAGGCCTGTACTATCATGCCCAGCACATTAACTGATCTTAAAAAAAAAAAAAAAAAAAAGAATGAAACTTTTCAAAGGAGAACAAGGAGAAAAGAAGAAGCAGGAAGGTAAGAAAAAGTTGGGCTCTGTGGGACCAGAGCCTTGGCTCAGACCCTAATCCATTGTCTTTTCCAAAGTTTATCTTATACATTTAGCTTTATTCACTTTTCCGGGTAACTCTTAGATTCTGTGAAAACCTCAGAAAGATACATGGATATAGTAATTTTGTTAGCCAAATAGGATAATCATAATAACACAACCAATATTTTTGAGTAAATATTTCTGTGAGGTTCTCTGTGGTAAAATGAAAAAGATAATTTGGCCAATAATTTTTATTCACATACTCTTTGCAGGGGTGGACAGGGGTTGGTGTACTGGGGATTGAACCCACTAGCACTTTACCAGTGAATTACATCCCTAGCCCTTTTAATTTTTTCTTTTGAGACAGGGTCTCACGTCTCACTAAATTGCTTAGGGCCTTGCTAAATTACTGAGGCTGGCTTAGAACTTGTGATCCTCCTGCCTCAGCCTCCTGAATTGCTGGGATTACAGGTGTATGTCACCATGTCTGGCTCAGATACCCTTATAAATAGCTTTGCCATAATTATCTCAAAACTATTAGTAATAGATTCATCTGTTGAATAGTGCTCCTTTTTTCTTTGACCCAAATAAGAGCTTTAAGATTTTACTCTCCTTCTGCAAGAATAAATCTGCCCTGAATCTCAGTGTTTGATAATTCACATTGGGACAACATGTATGTGTGTGTATTTATGAATATCCTGTATATTAATTATGTAAATGATAAGTAGATTTGTAACCTAGTAGCCATACTAGTGATATTATAATGGAGAAGAAAAGACTCAAGTTCAAATGACAAAACAACATGTAATTGATTTATCATTTTTTCCAGATGTTTACCACATCAGAAATTGTTTATCTTCCAACTTGGTAATATTTTAAAAACTAAATAAAAACATAAAATTCTCTTTTAGTAAACTATCCCTTTACATAGGGGAAAAATATAATAACTGAACAACCTTCTATATTGTCCCTTCAAAGAAATACCTTGCCTATAGGGAATTATATTTTCAGTCAAGTGGTGAAGCAATGGCAATCTTTATCTGTAAGGGTTTTCCCCCTCTAAAAATCCTCAGCTTTGCATGCCCTGGTATGTTAACAGGTCATATTTTCCATAGATGTGTTTTACAAACCATATGTAGATATCTGATGGTTCTTGTGAAGTCCCACTCAACACAATTTAGTATTTTGGATCTATTTATAGAAGTCCTGCTATGTGAACATTTTTAGCCTGTACGATGTCAGCCTGGTAATTTCCATGCAAGTTAGAAAACAATTTGTTCTAGCCTCCAAAATGGTACTGACATCAAAAGTGTCCTTCACATGGGAAAACTTGTGACTGAATAACTTCCAGCAAAAGCAGTGAAGATGGTGGCAATAGCAAGTAAATGCCACTAAAGTGGCAGTGCCAGAGGGAAAGCATTGACTCTGGCCACTGTAACAGAGGCAGAAGTCAATGCTGAGTGATTGCAAGGGAAAAGGTATCAGGGCTTCTGCTAAGAAGCTTCTCCCTGACATGAAGATACCACCAGCCCAGGAGAATCTGGGTTGTTGTAGTGGTTGTTTATTGTTGTCATTGTTATTTAGTGGCAATCACATCACAGACCCCAATCTATTTTTCTAGCATCATATCCCACTGTCTTCTGATAATTTAATCAATTCTGTTATCTGCTGTTCTTCAAATTCTTTCAATGCCCTTATCTGCATCAGAAAAAGTTCTCAAAAGAGTGGGGTCCAAGAGAATTAACACAGAATTAAAGAGAGTAAGAGAGTAATATTGAATTATGATGCTCTGAGAGCAGCTAGGGAGAGAGAAGTATGCCTGTAATCCCCAGGCATGGCCCTAAGGAATCTACAATTGGATGTGAGCAAAGTGAGAATAAGACCTGTAACAGAGTCCTCTCAGCTTATTCAGTGCCACAAATGGACAGGCTAAGTGGGACATAAACACTTGTCAGTATGTGGGTATACGTACGGTATCCTTAAGGAATGTGGAAATGAAAGGAGTCTCAAGGGCTCTGGGAGTTCATTGTAAAGCCAACACCTAATAAGTCCTTGGAGAAATCCAAAGTCACCATAATAGGACAGAGTGGCTCCCAACACTGCAAGACATGTCTGACGAAAGGGATAAAATGTGCCATTGTACCTAAAAGGATGAGAGGGTTCATAAGAGTGGGGATGATTACCTGCCTAAGCAGAGAAATAGGAAAGTCACAGAGTAATGATGGAAGCCCTCCTCCAAACCCTTGAGGAAAAAGATGCCAACCTCAGCAACAGCAAGACTTTAAGCAACTCAGTGAGACCCCCCCCTCTCTTTTTTTAAATTAATTAATTAATTTCAGTTCCTTGATTTTTAAAATTTATATATAACAGCAGAATGCATTACAACTCTTACTACATATATAGAGCTCAATTTTTCATATCTCTGGTTGTATACATAGTATACTCACGCCAATTCGTGTCCTCATAACATGTACTTTGGATAAAAATGATCATCACGTTCAACCATCATTAATTACCCCATGCCCCCTCCCTTCCTCTCCCACTCCTCTGCCCTGTCTAGAGTTCGTCTATTCCTCCCATGCTCCGCCTCCCTATCCCACTATGAATCAGCCTCCTTATATCAAAGAAAACATTCGGCATTTGGTTTTTTGGGATTGGCTAACTTCACTTAGCATTATCTTCTCTAACTCCATCCATTTAACTGCAAATGCCATGATTTTATTCTGTTTTATTGCTAAGTAATATTCCAATATGTATATAGGCCACATTTTTTTTATACATTAATCTATTGAAGGGCATCTAGGTTGGTTCCACAGTTTATAGCTATTGTGAATTATGCTGCTATAAACATTGATGTGGTTGTGTCCCTGTAGTATGCTGTTTTTAAGTCCTTTGGGTATAGATGGAGGAGAGGGATAGCAGGTTCAAATGGTGGTTCCATTCCCAATTTTCTAAGAAATCTCCATACTGCTTTCCATATTGGCTGCACCAATTTGCAGTCCCACCAGCAGTGTATGAGTGTACCTTTTCCCCCCACATCCTCGCCAACACTTATTGTTGTTTGTATACATAATAGCTGCCATTCTGACTGGAGTGAGATGGAATCTTAGAGTGGTTTTGATTTGTACAGACCCTGTCTCTTAATAAAATACAAAAAATAAGGCTGGGGATGTAGCTCAGTGATCAAGTGCCTTTGAGTTCAATCCTTAGTATTCCCCCCACCAAAAAAAGAAAGAAAGAAAGAAAGAAAGAAAGAAAGAAAGAAAGAGATGCTAGAAGCTACAGTTATATGAGGAGGGAAGGAAAACCTAGAGAAAGTAGTTATTCTTAGTGGAAGTAAACCCATATTCATCCCAAAAGTTATATACAAGCAGGGACTATTATTATCCCCATTTTACAGATAAGGAAATTAAAGGATTCAGAGCTTAGGTAACTTGCCCAAGGTCACAGAGCTATTCAGTGGCAGAATTAAGATCTGAAGTCAAGTCTGTCTGAGTCTTAATCACTGTGTTGTGGTGTATCTCCAATCACTATTTATCAAGCACTCTTATTATTTGATATGACTTCTTATAAAGGTCTACCTACAAGTATGCACTGATTATAAAGATCTCATGTAGTCCAATTCCCATGTTGATTATAGTTCTTCTGATAAACTAATAAGTTGGCATTCTGGCTCATACACTATTATTACATGTTCCAGTAAAGTTAGCCTGGTCCTAAGAAGTAGATCTATTGTTCACATGCTGACAAATTGAATTTCAGATCCTATAGGATTAAGGCTGAGACCCACGATGATGGCCAGGATGGTTGTTTATTCCACCATTCAAGTGATGCTTACTCCTAGGAAATTTCATAAAGAGCAGTTGCTGAGGGCTGGGGATGTGGCTCAAGTGGTAACGCGCTCACCTGGCGTGTGCTGGGCACTGGGTTCGATCTTCAGCATCACATAAAAATAAAAATAAAGATGTTGTATCCACCGAAAACTAAAAAATAAATATTAAAAAATTCTCTCTCTCTCTAAAAAAAAAAAAACAACAAAACATTGCGGACTTTCTAACATGACAATCCTTTTCCATGAAACATTTTGATTTCTACAAGGATTAGGTCTCTTTCTCTATTAGGTCCTAAAATTTTTTTTTTTAAATGCTAGGTTTGTGTTTGTAAATTTGGGAGTTATTATTTTCCATTCATACACAGATTTCACACTATATTTTTAATGTCAATTATGTGTCAAGCAATGTACTGGTTACTGTGAATGCAACCAACAACATAGGCATGATGGTTGTCCACTGGGTGTTTTTATTGTTTTTTGTTTGTTTGTTTGTTTGGTACTGTGGATTAAACCCAGGGGCACTTTACTGAGCCACATCCCCAACCCTTTTTTATTTTGAGACAGGATCTTGTTAAGTTGCTTAGGACCTTGCTAAGTTGATGAGGCCGGCTTTGAACATGAGATCCTCCTGCCTCAACCTCCTGAATCACTGGGAGCGAATAAAGGGAAAAGAAAAGAGAGTGGTAAAAAGATTTGTGGACACCCCCCCCACACACACACACACATATACTCTTACACACAGAGACAACAAAAGAGGGAATAGAACAGTAGAACCATGGGCTGTTTAAAAAATAACCCGGGCATGGTGGTACGTGTCTGTAATCCCAGCCACTAGGGAGGCTGAGGCAGAAGGCTCTCAAGTTCAAGGTCAGCCTGGGCAATTTAGGAACACCCTGTCTCAAAATAAAAATTTAAAAAGGCTAGGGATTTCAATGGTAGAAAGTCCCTGGGTTCAATCCCCAGTACTTTAAAGAGAGAGAGAGAGACAGAGAGAAAGAGAACCCTATAGATTACATGAGTGCTTGTTAATACATTAATCATGACAGCAATGCCTTCATCTCACATCCCACTGGAAAAAAGAAGTACACACATTGTGAAATAAATAACCCAAGTCAAATCAGACTTGGCTAAAGAATAACTAGAGTCAGCAACAACCAAAGTATTATATGATTATGAACTTTCTGACATATTAATGGGGTTTACTGCCTCATTTTAATCAATTTAGTCAACCCACAAATGTACACATGCATACATACATACATTCCTCCTCCTCCTCCTCCTTTTTTGTACTGGGCATTGAACCTAGGGTGCTTTACCACTGAACTACATCTTCAGCACCCGCCCCTCCCCCCATTTTTTAATTTTTAAAATTTGAGACATTTTTGTTAAGATGCTTAGGGCTTCGCTAGGTTGCACAGGCTGGCCTTGAACTTTCGATCTTCCTCCTCAGCTTCTTGTGTCGCTGGGATTACAGGCATGCACCACTATGCCTAATAAGAAGAGAAGGATGTGGATGCAGGGGATATTGGTGGGTTGAATATAGACAAGATCTAATGCACGTGTGGAAAGGTTGGCTTTAGGCGGGAGCACTGACAGTGGATGCAGGGTAACAGAAGGGAAAGTCAATCATGTGACTGCAGGTGCTAGCAGACTGATAGATTTAGTGAAGGAAAAATGAAGTGGCTTTCTTCCAATTGCTTCTATTTTCTCCATGAAGAAGGGAAGACATTATTTCAAAGTGAGAAGTATTGAAGCAATGCTTAAAGTTGAAGAAATATGAGAATCTATGAAATAAGTATTGAAGAGAGTAGAAAAGATCAGGGATTGTAACAAGATTGTTAAACAAGTAAGAATGGATTTGAAATTTATGTTTAAAACATTTTTGAAGTAAGACCAGTCAGCAGGGCTACAGATGTGGCTCAGTGGTTAGAGTACTTGCCTAATAAGCACAAGGCCCTGGGTTCAATTCCTTGCACTGAAAAAAAAATAAAAATAAAAACAAGATTGGTCAGCATAGTTGTGGATTGTTCTCTAGTGATGTTCAATTGCTCAGTGCTGATGTGAAACACATGATGAATTATTCTAGGCCCAGAGTTAGGTTGGGTTTTTCTAATGAGTAAGATGGAAAGTGAGAAGCGCAAGACAGTTAAGGGTGTGTTCGAGGAATGGAATGATTGATTACAGTAAGCCACGTAAGGAAAAAAGACAGTAGCGCAAGTGGAAAGATGGATAGTGAAGAAGTGATGGGTCACTAGATCGGCTGCCCCAAAGGGGTTGGCTGAGGCCTGGTGTGATGGCACATGCCTGTAATCTGTAATCCCAGTGGCTGTGGAGCCTGAGACAGGAGGATTGCCAAGTTTGAGGCCAGCCTCAAAAGCTTAGCAAAGCCCTAAGTAACTTAGTGAGACCCTATCTCAAAATAAAGAAGGCTGAGGATATAGCTCAGTGATAAAGTACCCCTGGGTACAATACCCAGTACCAAAGGGATTGGTTGAGGGTGATGATGATGGTAGAGCTAGAAATAGAAGAGACAATTGGAGAGAAGAGAAGGGAATTCTAAAAATCAATAGTTTTTTTTTTGTTGTTGTTGTTGTTGTTGTTTCTTTGTTTTTTTTATGGGTACCGGGAATTGAATTCAGGGGCACTCAACTGCTGAGCCACATCCCCAGCCCTATTTTGTATTTTATTTAGAGACAGAATCTCATTAAATTGCTTAGTGCCTCACTGGCTTTGAACTCCCAATCCTTCTGCCTTAGTCTCCCAAGAGGCTAGATTACAAATGTGTGCCACCATGTCCTGCTTAGAAAAATCAATGATTTGAAGGTAATAATAATAAATCCTCTAAGGAATATGATCATGATAGTGTTTTGCTGAAATGGAGTGAAAGAAAATAATGTTGAAAATAAGATTAGCTGGGTGTAATGGTACACATCTATCCTGCCAGCAACTCAGGAGGCTGAGACAGGAGGATTGCAAGTTCAAGGCCAGCTTAAGCAATTTAGCTCAGTGATAAAGTGCCCCTGGGTTCAATCCCCAGTACTGCTCCTGCCCCCAAGGAAAAAAAAAAAAAGATCGATTAGGGGACTGAGAGGCTAGGATCTTTTTGTTCTTATTGTTGTTACTGGGAATTGAACTCAGGGGAACTCAGCCATATCTCCAGCCCCATTTTGTATTTTATTTAGAGACAGGGTCTCACTGAGTTGCTTAGTGCCTTGCTAAATTGCTGAAGTTAGCTTTGAACTCATGGCTTTGAACTCACAATCCTCCTATCTCAGCCCCGGAGCCACTGGGATTATAGGCATGCACCACCGTGCCCAGTGAGGCTAGGATCTTTACAAGATAATTTTTGTGAATGCTGAAATCACCAAGCATAGGAACACGGTGTAGTGGTTGGAGAGAGAAGACTAGATGCTAAAATCTTTGTTGAATAAGAAAACATTAACAAGAGAATGGTCAATGACTCAATAAGGAAAGGTAGGGGTCTGAATGAAAGGAAGTGGTAGTGTGCTTCAAAGAGTTTTTTTTTTTGATGGTTTATTCTTTTATTTTGTTTTTAGGAAGGAAGAACAATAAAAATATTCAAAAATATTCAATGAGGAAAAAAAGACATCCCCTATAGGTGCTGGGTAAATGAGGTATGGGGGACACTTGGCTACTGCTTGGGAGGGCTAAGGAGCACGAGGATCCATAGATTCCAGAGCACACAGTGGAGAGTCTTTGGTTGGGGAGTAATGGGAGGAGACTCAGACCAATGGATATTTTATTTATATAAAATACAAATATATATATTTGTAGGTTGACACAATACCTTTATTTATTTATTTTTATTTTATTTCATTTTTTTTTATGTGCCTCACACATGCTAGGCAAGCGCTCCACCCGTGAGCCACAACCCCAGCCCCTCAATGGATACTCTAAACTCTGTGAATGATAATGACAGAGGGGGCTTGGACTTCCATTTGCTCTCAAGTATATAAGACATTTGGCCTAATGGATTAATTCTGTGGTCACTTGTGGGAAGGTGGACTTCACTCCTCTTTACAACCTCTGCTTTATGCCTGATTTCTTAGCACTTTATAGGAGAGAGGCAGGTGGTATACTGTCCATTGCTAGCCATATGGCCCTTCCTTTAGGAGATGATATGAAAGGAGGCAAAGGGTTGATTTTACCCATGTCAATGGGGTTCTCAAGGATTTGTTTAAATCCTTCCAAGTCTTTCTACAGATAACCATAGAGAGTATATTTGCTTGGAAAACTCTTGCCTTCAGTGTGCAAAGGTGTATACTGTAACTCCCTGGCACGTTCATCAGTGATTTAATCAACTGTACTGTGACCTGTTTATCCTTGGAATCCTCCAGTTGATATAAAGAAGTGTCAACCTAGAGCTGGCTTTGGCCTTTCCTAGATTACACCAATGAAAATCGATTAAGGACCTAAGTCATCAAGGAAAAAAAAAAAAGTCTGGTAATTAATGTTCGTTCAACTCCTTGAATTCCATGATTAAAAAAAAAAATAACTGTTTTTAGTACAGGATTTTCTTTTTGACAGTTGCGATTGTAATTCCCGTGCATTAACGTTCATATTTAGTCAGGATATAGTTTTAAACTATAAAGCAGCTCAGTACAAATGAAATTAGTGACAGTTTCAAAATAGAAAACATAAAGGAGAGAAAACTTACAGGCTGCTAAGTGTTTATCCAACAGTGAGCTGTGCTGGATAAATAGTGGGAGGACTACAGTTCAAAGAATTGAAATTCGTGTCCCAACAAGCTCAAAGCTATTCAAAGAGCCTGAGAAGAGCCTTTTACCTCTGCCCCAGCCTCCTAACATAAATTCATGACACAGAATGATGCCCCAAACAATGGCTGTTTTATTTTAACGTTTCAAGGCCAAGGTGTTAATGCTCATTACTGCAGTTTGGAATGCCCACATGGTTGCACTTGAAAACTGATCAGACATGTCTGGGTCCTGTCAGGACACAACACAAGGTTAATGCAGGTGGTGAAAGCAGACAGTCAATTTCAAAATACACAGTTGTTACCATGATTTTGAGTAAGTCCTAAGGAAAGCTGAATTAAAAGTATAGTGCGAAGACAGCTGAAAAATGAGATTGGATCAAAATGACTTGAACTAGAAAAGTTCCAGCAAAGTTTAAAACAGGCGACTCCTGCATGCCCAGTCGTTCCCATTTTGGAACCCCACCTAGACTCCACCTACGTGGGTTGCACAGACATGACTCCCCTGGAGAAAAGCCTTCTCTCCACGTTTTTTTCCTCTTCAAGTTCTTTCCCAAAGCTGCTGCCAAAATCAACTTCCTCTGTTGCCATTTTAACAATGTCACTCCCTTCCTAAAATTCCCTTTAATGGCCTCTGTTGGTCTTTGTGCGAGAGGCAGGCTTCTTGCCCTGCCTGAAGGACAAACAAGATTCCTGCTCAGATTTATTTAAGGCTCCTGCCTATTTTTGTAAATCCACATGTCATTTCTCTCTCTATGTAGACCAATTACTTTTCTGCTTCTGGTCTTCCTTATGCTCATTAATGTTTAGGTTGTAAATATTTTATTCCATTTTGGTCAATAACAGTATCTCATTTTACCTCTGTCCTCCCCTCTCATTCCTATCACAGAACAATATTAAAAATCTCTGGAGCTATTTTCCTTATTCAGATTTCTCTTGAAATCTGATTACTTTTGAAGAACTACATAATAATCATTACATTGAAATTTTCTAATAAAAACTAAACATCAAAAACATAATACTCCTAAAGGATATAAAAATAATACTTTGGAATTTCCCTAAGGAGTGAAATGACTTTTCAGAATGAGTCACAGGGAAAAAATGTCTAATGTTATTATCATCTTCTAAGAAAAGGTTCTATAGGTTCTAAAGCAACCACAATGCTATATTTTTCTTTTGTCCTTCTTCTTTTTTTAACCTGGGACTGAATTCAAGTTCCAGCATTGTTATTCACAAATTTTTTTGTGGTCTAAACTCTTCCAGCACCATCATCTTGTTTGTAAAGAGGAAATAACAAGATCTATATGAGCTCTTCTGACAATTCAATAGTATTTGTAAAGTAAGTACAATACGAATTTAAGAGAGTATGATTATTTACTTTAAATGTTCCCTTTGATTAAGAATTTTCCCAGATTTCCCACTTTCCTATGCATTTTTATCCAGAAGCAAATCTGGTAGTGTAGTTACCAATTTAGCATCTAAATCGAAAAATGTGCTAACTTTCTCAGGGATGTTGAATACTATTGCTGATCATTTCTTCCATCATTATAGTCATCTCTTGGTTATCTGCAAGGGAATTGGTTCCAGAATCCCCAATGGAGACCAGAATTCATGGTTAGTCAAGTCCCTTATATAAAATAGCATAGTATTCATTATGCACATCTTCCTGAATAATTTAAATCAACTCTAGATTACTTACAGTGCCTAGTGAAATGTAAATGCTATGTTAATAGTTGCTATACTGTATTATTTAGGGAGTAATGATGAAAAAAAGCATGTATGTATTCAGTACAGATGTCATTTTTAAAAAAAATATTTTCTATCTGCAGTTGGTTGAATCTCAGGTGTGGAACCTGTAGATATGGAGGACCAGCTCTATTTTTTCAGGATTGTTCCTTTTGTATAATTTTTTGACCAAAAAAAAAAATGGAATCTTCCCATATGTGTCTTACATGTCACTTTTTTGTCTTTGCAATACTTCATTGACATCTTTCTAAGTCAGTCCATGCAGTAACTGTGACTCTGTCTGTG
Organism: Urocitellus parryii; assembly: GCF_045843805.1. Lineage (NCBI taxonomy): Eukaryota > Metazoa > Chordata > Mammalia > Rodentia > Sciuridae > Urocitellus > Urocitellus parryii. Next base: position 107,116,226 of record NC_135540.1, on the reverse strand, counting down.
GCAAGAATTAAACACTGACTTAAACAATATTAGATTAAAAAGGGGATTTCTTTTTCACTCATGTAATTGCAAGGTTCAGAGTTGGATCTAACCCTTGTGCTTCTAGATGCAAGTACTCTAAAGATAGCATCAAGAAACCTCTGTCTCTCTCTTCCATTCTATGTTTTCCTCTGCAATGGCTTCCTTCCCAGAAGACACCATCAGCTAAGCAACCCTGGGGGATGGAGGGAACTTCTTTCCCTGATATACCACCAATCCAGAGTAGATAGTCATCAGTGCAGCTTGTGTTGTGGACCCATAGCTAGAACTGGGTAGTGGAAATCAACCTCAACCTCACTACCCTAAAAGTGAGCAACACTTTGTTTCACAAAGGAAAATCAGGGCATTGCTACTAAAAGGAGGAAAAAAGGAGGTTGGAGTAGATGCAACAAGAAATGTTTGCTATGTACATATAGATCTGCTACTGGTGTGTAATAGTTGTTTATTTTTAAAAAATTGACAACTATTCTTATCAAGTACTTTAAACTAGTATATTTTGTGCTCCAGTTGTCTAATTTTTTTATTGTAAGCACCTTCAGTGTTCAACTGATTCCGTATGTGACACAATGTGTCACAGTATCATTATATTATTTCTAATCTTTAATGACTTCTTATTAATTTGGTAGTGCTTCACATATAAGTAAATGTACTGTCTGTGATGGGTTGAACTGTGCACCCCCAAAAAGGTATATTGAAATCCTAACCCCCACAACCCAGAATGTGACTTTATCTGTAAATAGTATCATGACAGAAGTAAGAGCGTTAAAATTAAGTCATTAGGGTGGGCCCTAATCTAATACCAGTAGTGTCCTAAAAGAAGGAAGAAGAGGAGAAGGAGGAATTTAGACAAGAGTTAGACAAGCACAGAGAAAGACAGTGTGAAGACGTCCATGAAGAAGGTGGCCATGTGACTACAGCAAGGCACATACAAGCCAAGGAGCCCAAGCATTGCTGGCAAACACCAGATGTGAGAAGGGCAAGGAAGGTTTCTCCCCTAGAGTCATGAGAGAGATGGTGGCCCTGCTGATACCTTGATTTTGGACTTCCAGCCTCCAGAACTGCAAGACAATACACTCTGTTATTTTAAGTCATTCAACATTTGGTACTTTGTTGTCATCCCTAGGAAACAAATATACTGTGATTTCCTTTCTTAGAGGATGATACTTCAAATGGCAGTGAAATGCAGACAAAAATGAAGAGACGATTACTGTATATTGGAAACATTGGCATAAATCAGAAAGCTAGCTAAATGCCAAGAGTTGTCGGGGTGGTGGGGACATATTTAGGAAGCCTCATGCACTGTTAGTGGAAGCACGGCCTGGTGCAGTCATCCTGATCAATACAGCAGTGCTTTGTCCAGTAAAGGATACACAGAACCATACTTCTTCTGGTATAAGAAGTCCAAAGCATCTCTCATAGGCCTTGAGCAGGTGTGTTTGAGGATGTTGGTTGTATTGCTAACTGTGTTGAGACATTCGAAGCAGCTGTGTGTCCATGTCTGGGTGGGTTTAAAGGCAAAATGTGGAGGATACACAGCACAAAGCACATACAGCTGTGAGAAACAACCGATTATATATGTACAGCATGCATAGCTTCTGGAAATATACTGAATTAAAAGAAAGAAAGATGTGGATTTGAAACACCAGCACAAATGAGTAGCCATCTTTGAAGAATATTCATATTCCACAAATATTCATACTCCTCAAATATGAATATATAACGACAGAAAGCTAGGAAATAATATCATGTTAGAAAACAAAAGAAGGACAGGTTCATATAGGGAGTAATTGTCACTATAAAATGTTGCAGATATATAAAAGTAAGTTGTGAAAACTATCCATTTAATTTAGCAACTAGGTCATAAGTGACCTTCAGGAAGAAGTTCAGAGAAGTGAAATAAAAGATAATAGACTGGACAGGGGATCTACTCACTAGTAGAGTGCTTGCCTAGTAGGTGTGAGATTCTGGGTTTGATCCAACCACCACACACACACACACACACACACACACACTCACACACACACATACACACACAGAGAGAGAGAGAGAGAGAGAGAGAGAGAGAGAGAGAGAGAGAGAACAGTTTGAAGAATAAATGCACACTGGAGATATGGAAGGTAGACTGCATCTTCTGGAAAAACATAATCATTCATTTGACAGACTACCATGATATCAAGCTATAGTTTTCCATGTCAGAGACTCTAATGGGTTTAAAATGTGTCTACAAGGAGTTTAATATGTCTCCCTTCAGGAACTGGAACTTAATTCCTCTGTCCTTGAGTGTAGGGTGGACTTAGTGACATGCTTCTGACAAATAAATATGGAGCAAGTGACAGTCTGTGACCTTTGGTACTAGGTCATAAAGGGCCCTGAAGCTTCCTCCTCTGTCTCTTGGTTCTCTCCCACCACAGCAGCCCTATGGAGGAACCTAGGCCCTGCCAGTGACTCTGGAAGCAAGCTGCCTTGGAAGTGGCTTCTCCAGTCTCAAGTGAAGCATTCAGATGAATATGACAGCCTATATCTTGACATAGGGACTCCAAGCCAGAACCACATAAGGGACTCCAAGCCAGAACCACACAGCTAACCCACTTCCAAATTCCCACCCCAGAAAAATTGTGCGATAATAAATGTGTGTTATTTTAAGCTGCTAAATGTTGGGCTGATCTCTTATATGGCCACAGATTATTAGTACAGGAACTATCAAGATAATGAACAATTTGAATTCTTATATGGCTAATACTATAATTTTGGGTGTTTGGAAAAAACATATAAAATTTACCAAAAATGTCTTCTGTCCCTTTTATCTAAATTTGCCTGTAATCTAAGTCTGAGCAATTTACAGCTATTTAGAAGAAAATGATATTTAAATGTATGTGGTGAGCAGTTTTACTTTTTTATTATATAGGATTATGGAATATGCAGTTATATGATCTCTAGGAAAGACAATGTCACTTCTCTGTCTCCTAAATTTAAAACTATCCAACTTTTATTCATTTATAGTTTCATGTTCCACATTGTCATTTAAATTTGGGGAAACATTTGACAGAAAATACCTTCCCCACTCCATCAAAATTTTCTCCCCCCATTATTCTCTGTCAGTTGGTGGTTCTATCATCAAATGCTGTTACCTAACCTGGAAGTCATTCTTATCTTCTTCTCCTTAGTTATCCTACTTAGTTGATAATTATGTCCTTTTGATTATACATTTTTTATTATTTCTTAAATATTGTTGCCTATCTTCAACACTTAAACCACCTTGGTTCAGACCTCTGCTTCCCTTTAATTTAATCTGTTACCTACACAGAGGACATTGATTCTTCTAAAATTTAAATCTGATCTTATTTTCATTACCTTGTTTAAATCCACCAATGGCTTCCCTATTGCCTTTAAGATAAAATATATAAGGCTTATCATGACATAGGAGGTCTTTCATGGGATGACCTCTGTGTACTGTGTAGCTCTTGTCACTTGCTCTCTACTACTTTATTCTCTATAACAGTGACATTATTTTTAGGATGGTCAAAGCACCCACTCTCTCACCTGTTGGTACATATGCTGCACTTTTTCAGGCCCTCAAAATAGCCTCTCTCAGAAAGCCTGCCCTTCCATCTGTGATTTCCTATAATGACTTAGGCTCCCCTAGTCACATATTGGTTGAATATCCCCAATCCAAAAAATCTGAAATCTCAAATGCTCCAAAATCCAAGATTTTAGTTCCAAACTTCATTTCGGATTTTGGATTGTAGATTAGGGATGCTCAACTTTTATTACATGATAAATTACACACTTAGGTAGTTGAGCTTATGGGTTCCAAACCCAGATGGTATAGATTTGAATGCTGGTATCACCTTGTTTTTACCAGCTATATGACATTGAGTGTGCCTCTTAACTTCTGTGCTTTGTACAGAAGTTACATCTTATTTGTAAAGAGAACTTAAGGAAACAACACTTGTAAAATTCTAAGTTTTTGGCACAAAGTAAGCACTTGGCACATATTAGATATTATCTCTACTAAAGAACTTAACTTTTTAGAGGCAGAGTGTGTTATCTTTGTAAGAGCTCTGTGTGCATGTGTGTGCATATGTGTGTGTGTGTGTGTGTGTGTGTTTTGGGTTTTGCTTCATTTTAGTTTTTAACATCTTTGATTATCCAGTTCCTAGCATTTGATATATACTCATTAATGACTATAGTTCTTTATCACCATCTATCCTAGCTGGCCACCTATGCTGTGTTCACAAATCTGACTATTCCAATAACTTAAGAAAACAGCAAAGAAAGCACGCAAACACACAGAAGTAACTTTTCAAATCCAGGATGGCTCTCTGATCTTAGGGGGTTCACTAGAGAGAGAGCCACTAGAATTCTTTATTCTTATATAGGGGACACACAAAGGGAGGTTCCATGGAACATTCAATCCCAAATAGGGCAAAGGGGTAGGATTACAAAGGAACAGTGAGTGTAACTCAACCCCACGGGGTGATGCCTTCTCCTGGATCCATAACTCATTATCTGAGCTGGGGTAAGGTCCAATGTGTTGCGGGGTACACATTGTTCCTTTACTCAGGATTAAGGTATGTACAGTCCAGAGTGGCTCCTGACAGTTCATTTACTCATTTAAACTTTTAACAACCATGAGCTGAGCACCTTTCTGGCAATAAGGATCTATCAATGGAAAAGTACAATCCTGCCCTCACAGTGCTCATCCAAAGATGTAAAAGGAGTAAGTAAAGTACTAAGTTGGGTGGTGGTGTTATGGTAGAAGAACAGGAAATGCTAGTGATGGACAGTGGTTGGGGATAGGAGAAAAGGAAGAAAGAAGTTACAATTTTTAAACAGGATGATCAAGAAAGGTTTATTGGGGAGATGAAGTTTCATTAAAAGTGAAACAAGATGAGAGATCATATCATACAGATATTTGAGGGCACTTAGATATCTTACCCAGAGGAGCCCTAAGATGAATGCCTGCTTGGCATGTTGGAAAATGCAAGAGCAAGTGGGCACAGTGAAGCTGTTATGCCAGCTACTTAGGAGACTGAGACCAGAGGATCCAAGTTGGAGGTTAGACAGGACAATTTATCAAGACCCTGTCTCAAAATAAAAAAATAAAAAAGGGCTAGGAATGTAGCTCAGTGGTTAAGTATCTCTGGGTTCAATGCCCAGTATTTACCCCTCATAAAAAAAGAAAAATAAAAAATGAAAGTTAGGAGCCTTCTGTAATAATCATCTCTTTAGACAAGAGATGATTATGGTGATGAGAACCTTAGTGGTAGCAGCAGATCTAATAAAGGAACCAGATTATGGATATGCTTTTTTGTTAGTGCTGGAATTGAACCCAGAGCCTCATGCATGCCAGGCAAGGAATTCTACCACATTCCAGCCCCTGGATATACTTTGAAGATGGAGCCAAAGGTTTACCAAGAGAGAGTTTGTGTAGAGTATGAGAGAAAGAAAAGAGGCATGGATACCTCCAAGGATTTTTGTCCAATAAACTGGAAAGAGGGATTGCCTTCAAATGAGATAGAGAAGACTATATAAAAAAAAAAGGTTCACTTTTTCTGTTGTGGGATTGGAGACCAGGAATTTTTTTGTGGGTATGTTAAGTTTGAAATGCAAATTAGGCTTATCTATGAATCTGGAGTACCAGAGAGAGAGGTCTGTACTGGAAAACTAAATTCAAGAATTATCAGATAGTATTTTAAACCATGAAACTGGATGAGATTACTAAGAAAAATGACTTCTAAGAAAATGACTACAGAGATGTTCAAGGTCTGAGTCAAAGGGCACCCCCAAAATTTGAAACTCAAAGAGATGAGGAGGAACAGAAAAGGAGACTGAGTGTGGTCAGTAAGATAGAAAAAAAAAAGTGAAAAAATGGGATATTTTTGGAACCAAGGGAAGAAAATGTTAAGGAAGGGGCTGGGGTTGTGGCTCAGTGGTAGAGTGCTTGTCAAGCATGTGTGAGGCACTGGGTTCGATTCTCAGCACTACATAAAAAAATAAATAAAGGGTTACCAACAACTAATAAAATATTTTTTAAAAAAAGAAAGAAAAAAAAGTTAAGGAAGAAGTGAAAACTGTGCCAAATGCTTTAGAATAGGCCAAATAATACAAGGATTGAGAATTTAAGAATTGATTTAACAATATGGAGGTCATGGATTCTTTTACAAGGCATTTGTTGTGGAAGGCTGAAGATAAAAGCATGTTTGGAATGGGCCCAAGAGAGACTGGGAGAAGAGGAATTGAACACAGGAAGTATAGATGATTTATTCACGGATCTTTTTTTTTTTTTTTTCTTGCTACCAGGTATTGAACCTAGGGGCACTCAACCACTGAGCCACATCCTCAGCCCTTTTTTATATTTTATTTAACAACAGGGTCTCACTGAGTTGCTTAGGGCCTTGCTAAGTTGCTGAGGCTGGGTTTGAACTCATGATCCTCCTGCCTCAGCCTCCTGAGCAACTGGGATTATAGACATGCACCACTGTGCCTGGTCCTCTTCATGGACTTTTAACATAGAAGTGAATAAATGAGGATGCGGGGGTCAAGAGAAGTTTGGGGGTAGTTATTATTAAGGGTGTGAGCTTATTTATGAGATGCTGGGACTTTTCCAACAGTGAAGAGAAATCAAGGATAGGAGAGAAAGTGGGCAGAACTGCTGGAGGGATGTCCTTGAGTAGGTAGGAGAGGATGGGATCTACCTCACAGGCTGTTCTTGGATAGGAGCACAGACAGAAGAGCCATGGTAACAGAAGAGTCGTAACACATGGATGCAGATGCAGGTAAGTACAGGTAAGCAGGTAGACATGACTTTTGCTTGCATCTACGAAATGCCCTTGCACAAATAAAACAATACTTCATCCATTACATACCAGGAATTTTCATGTAACTAAACACTTTTTAAAGAGCCTGACAAGGATGTTAATGTTGATATAAACAAGGGGGAAAATCCCTTTATTTGCAAGAATCAGGTAAACGAATAATTATGTTGTGATGTATCATAAAGACATATGAAAATGCTAGACAAGCTAATAGTGAGTAAATAAACAAGATTTTCAGAATATATAAGCATATGGCTAAGACTAGTTTCCTACAGTTCATATTCTGCATAAGTAGGCTTTTTAAATCCTGAGAAAAGATCATAAGAATGTGAAAATCCTCATTTCCCCAAAGACAAACATGTCAATACTATATTTGTCTTTTGGTCAATTTGAGGTTGATGTAGAGAAACTGGCCTCAAGCTATTAATATTTTTGATCTCTAGACCCAATATTTACATCTAGCATCTTTATGGCAGACATCAAACTTGCTTCCTTATCTGAAAGTACTTGGCTGGTGAGTCAGTTTTGCAAACATTTTTTTTTTCAGGTGATATTTTTTCTTAAGAGGAACTCATGAATAATTATTTAAATATTTACAGTTGGCTTGAATTTTTTAAACACTTCGTGGGCGTTGTTAAATTATATACATATTTTTTAAACTTTCAGAGAACAAAAATTTAAGGCCCTCTCTCTTAGAAATTATTATTATGAAATGAATTATTCACTTTGTGGTTCTAATCTCATAAAAAAAATAGTTTCAAAACTGAGATTGACGAGTAGGACCCAGCTGCAAAAATTCAAAATCAGCCCTATGCAGCTGCACTCTGGTTCCTGTAATTCATCTAATAGCTTTTAGTGGGTTCTATAAGTGACATTAGAAAAGACACAGCAGATGTGCATGATGGCTCCTGAAATCTAAAGTGGGACAGATGGTTCTCTGGTTGATTGACAGCATGAGGAACACTGCAGCCGGGGTCACCTCCTGTGGAGTGTTTTTTTTTTTTTTCCCTTCTCTGCTTTTGCCTGAAAATGAAACTGTCATACAAGAAAGAAAAGCAGAGGATAGCTATTCAGAGTCTTTCTTTTCAAATATTCATTGTAGAGAAAAGATTCTCTTCAATAGAGAGTCATTTAGCTGTGGAAGAAATTCTCCTCTAACATTTGACAAAGAGTTGACTCTGTATAGTTATAACAAAGTAGATGGATTTGTGTTTAACCACAGTACTCAGGGTACTGGAGATAGAACTGAGATAAAAGAAATATTGTAATCCACCAAAAAGTATTGATTAGAATAGAAATATTTCATCATTGGAAGTCTTATGTTGGCCTTTAAAATAAACTTATTGTTTTAAATTTTAATTAGAGATCTGGATAAACTATTTTCAGTTTTCAAAAGGAATAGTTCAAAATTAACAGCCTGGATTACATCACTTGTGTGCTTACTTTTCTATGTATATATTTTCAAATTCCTTTCTACAATTTGAAATCAACAAAAAATAAAAAGGAACTCACATTTACTGCCTGCAAACTAATGCTGGACCCTATGCTAGGTGTTTTCTTACAGTTTTATATGGTTTGCAAACTTAGAGATTAGACTATTCTTAATAATTATTCTTAATATTAATATTCATTATAATATTGATAAATGAGCCCCATAATTTTCTCTTCATTTCTTCTGCTTAAGAAAGAAACCAAGCACAAACTCTGCAGCAGGAGAATATGACCCAGCATAAATTCTGATGTATTCTAGGATTCCAGAATTTTTTTTTCCTTGAGTGTAAAAGTAGTATTTATTTGAGTGTGCACAGAAACAAATCTCCCACAAAGCAATACTAGACCCAATAGGGGTTGCAGCTTGAGTGTGCTAGTCTAGGGGTTTATATAGCACTTGTGTCAATGCTATTGGTCCAAATTTATGCTAATCAGGGTCTGAAAAAGTACTAATGCTATTGGTTAATCCTTGAGTCTGAATTTCCCTTCAGGTTTGTCCCACTTCCATTTTCTCACTGCTAGCCTATAATCTCAGCTTCCCAGGAGGCTGAGGTTGGTGGATCATGGGTGCTTGAGGGTTTGGGGTGACCACACTATTTACAGCTCCAGGGTTTTTGAAGCCCTCTTACATAATATCTAGGAGAAGCTCACATAGTGGCAGATGCAGGATTTCTCTGTAAAAAGGACTCAGGAATGACAAAGTGCTTGCAATGAAGAGCTGGGGTAATTGTCTAGAAACTTAATTTGTATAAAACTATGCTTATTTGGAATGAACCACAGAGCTTATCAGGGAATTTACACCCCTTGGGAAGCCTGCCTTTCAGAGAATCTTCAAGAAGTGCACTTTTTGTGTGTGTGTGTGTGTGGTGCTGGGGATTGAACCCAGGGCCTTGTGCATGCTAGGCAAGCACTTTACCAACTGAGATATATCCCCAGCCCTAGAAGTACTCCATTTTGATTGAGCTGAAAACTATAGTGGGCCTTACATGTGAATAAATTTAGATTTCTTCCAATGTGGCTATCAAAATTCTAGTTGTTTTTCTCCTTCCATTCTCAAGCAGAGCTGCTTCAGCTCTTGTAAAATCTTTAAATTCCCGCTCTAATGGTATAATCAAACTGTGGATCTAGTCTGCAGCTCAGACCCCTGAGCAACCTAACACGGTCATCTTCCCTTTTACTTCCATTTTAATGATGACAAAGTCTTATGTGGCCATGGAGGGAACCCACTGAAAATATAATATTTACATCCCACTATATAGTAAACATCATATTCTTCTAATTGTCCCACATAGATACTACTACAGACACCTGTTCTTTGACATCATTGTGACTTCTGGGTTTTTGATAACCTTACCTTCATTCCTAATTGTCTACACTTCTGCCCTACCCAATATCCATTCCATTGCCCATAATTGCAATCATTCCTTTGCCCATATCTTCAGCTGCCTTGTCTTTCATAGATGTATGAATGGGCCTGTATTCTGTCTTCCCTTAGCTTCTTTCACCTTGTTACAAAGGATGTTCTGCCCTTCTCCTAGTTACGTTGATCTGTTCACCTGTGTACTATCCCATCTCCCTGCTCAGAAATTCTAGGTTAGTATGTCCCAACCTTTTTTATATCATGGCACACACAAAAAATGCCAATATTTGTTTGTCTCACTAGAATAAACTATACAGGATTGAGGTATCTATATAGGCCTTGGTAAACAAATAACCAAATAAATAAATATGCAACTAAAAATACAATATATAAGAAAAGATAGAAGATAATAAATGCCAAGTTTTCTTGAATAAATATAAAATTGCATAAAACTTCCAAGCAAATATCTTTTAAAATGTGGGCTTGCTTCTCAAAATATAATTAGGCTTAAGTTTGAAGTATCTGTAAAAGTTTCCTAACCAATACTTTTCAATGATGATCTTTTTGAATTCTCAGTAGTTCTCATCAAGAGAAATTTTGAATACAGTAACCACTTAATATTTAAAATTATAATTGGCAAACTGTTCAAACTCTAATAGTTTAAATTTTTTCTCTCATTGACAAATATAACAAAATATTATGATAATCCAGGTGAGTTTTGAATCAAATTGAATTATTTTATTTCAAGAATGTCAAAATAGGGCTGGGATTGTGATTCAGAGGTGGAGTGCTCACCTAGTGTGCTTGTCTAGCATGCATGAGGCACTGGGTTTGATCATTGGCACCATATAAAAGTTAAATAAAGAGATTGTGTCCACTTCTAAATTAAAAAAAAAAAGAATGTCAAAATAGCTGGGCACGGTGGTGCATACCTGTAATCCTAGTGGCTCAGGAGGCTGAGGCAGAAGCTCAAAAAGTTCAAAACTAGTTTCAGCAAAAAGAAGGTGCTAAGCAACTCAGTGAGACCCTATCTCTAAATACATTACAAAATAGGGCTAAGGATGTGGCTCAATGGTTGATTGCCCCTGAGTTCAGTTCCTGGTACTCCCCTCCAAAAACAAACAAAAAAAGAATGTCAAAATAATGATGGAGCTTTAACATGCATTGTTACAGCTGACCTGGACACATGAAAGATAGACACATCAAGGAGCAAGAGGTGTTCAATTAGTGTAAAGACTGAGGTTTGGGGTTGCTCCCTTGGGCTACTCCCTGTAGCTGTGCTTACTGGGAGGCCCTATTCTGACTCCTCTTCCTCATGTTCCCAACATCAGGTTTGGGATCTAGGCTTTGTCCAGGGCATCTAAAACATGAACATCAGCAGCTGCTTCATAGGCTTCTTCTTCACAAACAGCAGCAATGTGCCCTTAGTGTGAATATTCTAAGATTTAGGATGGAGAAATAAGAACTAAATGTTGCCCATCATTCTTCTGACTTGTAGAGAGTACATGGGAATGCCATTATATTTGTTCTCTTCTTGATACCCTAACAAGATTCCAAAGAAGTTGTTCAAGATTCAGGCATATAGGATCTTCCCACAGTCCACCCCAAAGGTGAGTGAGTGACTCAATAGCTGTGGCATACCTATAACACATTCATGGGAATACCAGTTGAGAAATATGCTTTATGCTATTAATCATCCCCCATCTCTCCCACATTTCCAGAACATCTCATTACTGGTTTGTAACATCTGCCAATTACAATCAAGCTTGTATGAAATTAGAATGCAAAAAGTAACCTTCACCCATTTCTTATTTTCCCCTCAGATACCACTCTAAGTCTTCTTTCTCTAAATAGCTAAACTTCTGGAAAAGACTATTCTACACTTTTCTCCACATCATCCCCATCATTCTCTTCTTAATCCATTGTAATCTAGATTTTAATGAACTATACTTGCAAAACTTGTAAATAACCTTCTTACTGCTGTATTGAGTGGATATTTTGCAGTCCTTATTAGCATGTGATGTGATTGACTTTATTTCCTTGTTGGAATATTCTCTCCATTGATTTCTACGCCATTACATTTTAAACAATAAATATATATTGAATCCTGAATAGTTTATGGTGAACTAATAAGGCACAATCTCTGCTCTAATGGATACTAGGTGGAAATACATTGAATGACAATTGTGATTATAGAAGTTCGGTTTCATCTAGGAAAAAAATGCTTTTTTTCCTTGACACTGAAATCGAGAAGGCATTTACCATTTCGTTTTAATTTATATGAATTAATTAGTACTCTAAACTATTCCTTTATAATTCATCTTTAAAAAGTAATGTTGAACAAGTGGAAATATCTTGTGATGCCCTTTTTATTTTCTCTTTTGAGGTGGGATCTTGCTAAGTTGCTTAGGGCCTTGCTAAGTTTCTGAGGCTGGCCTCAAACTTGTGATCCTCCTACCAAGATTACAGTGTGCACTGCCACACCCAGCAGAAGTATATTAATTTTGTCTAGGAAGATTGATTTCTGGTGATCTAATAGTTAAAATTAGAGCACTAAGGGTCTGAAATGGTGAATAAATCCTGCATCTTTTCTCTATCAAATATGAATCAACTTCCAGGAAGACTTTAAATCTTACCTAATTTATGGCAAAATTCTTTGTCATATTGCCAAAATTATCCAAGAGCTCAATAACATTTAAATGCCAACACAGATGCAAAATGATAGTTTACCTCAAATTACAATTTTATTTTGAAAAAATGAAAAAATGACATTATACCTTGAATGCTTTAGGCGCTAATTTATACCCACAGAAGACCTCCATACCCTTTTGACACCAGAAACCCAATTTATTGACTAATTACTGAGAAATTGGTGACCAATAGGAAATATACTCATTAATCTACAATGTGTCATGCATTATACTTGGCTCAGCAAATATACAGAATATGATAAACCTAGACTCTGGAATCTTATATCTAGTCAGAAAGCACAGAAAAAGCAAACTTTGCATTAGAGAAACAGTGTACCCAGAATGGCTTCTATATTCTTTTCTCTTTTACAAAAAAAGAACACACAAAATTTATTACATACCTAAGGCATGCGAGTATTAGATTCCTGCTTTCTAGTTTTCTTATTGTTGTTTCCTGTCTTATAAAATACACATTTAATTAATTTATTTAAGAAATATTTGTTGATTTCATATCATATGACAATCACTTTAATGCTACACAAATATGGTCCTACTCTCAAGGACCTTTATATTAGCAAGATGAGAGGTAGGGAGGGAGAGAGAAAGATAAAATACAAACAATTGTTTTAGATCATCATTAATGCTATGAAAACAATGAGCAAGGCAATATGGAGAGTGACTGGGGTGCCACTCTGACTGGGTGATCAGGGAAGGCCTCTGTGATGTGGTAACATCAACTGAAATCTGAGACAAGAACTAAAGCAAACATCTGAAGAATGCTGTTCTAAAAGAGGAAACAGAACTTAGCACATTCTAGAAACAATGAATATTAATTACTAATATTAATTATCTTGGAAAAATAGTTGGGATTATAAAGACTTATAAAGTTCCTGTCCCAAAGAAGCTATGTAACTGAGATAGAAATAAGCAAAAGGGATGACAATAGAACTCAGAAAGGCAGTATGTACAGGGTGAAACTGAGGAAGAGTGATTAATTCTCTGGATTGTGTTTCAGGGAAGACTTCACAAAAGAGGGACTACAAGGCAGGATTCTGAAACATCAAAGCAACTCAGAAGGGTTGTACAGGCAATGTACCGGGTACGGTGAATACGGAGAAAGCAGGCTATGTCTTGTTGTGAGACAGATTCAAGAGGTATGAGGGCAAGCCATGATTCTATGCATCATGGGAGCTATCAAAAAGGCTATCAGGGGGCTGGGGTTGTAGCTCCGTGGTAGAGCGCTTGCCTCTTGTGTGAGGTCCTGGGTTCGATCCTCAGCACCACATAAAAATAAAATAAAGATATTGTGTCCATTTACAAGTAGAAAAAAGAACTAAAAAAAAAAGGCTATCAGGAAGGAAACACTGGGTTGGATCTGTGTTTTAGATGGCTGAGTCTTTTAAAACTAGAGACTCTCTATCTAATAGAAGAAAAAGTAGGTCCTAATCTTCATCAAGTGGGATTAGGCCCCAACTTCCTTAATAAGATTCCTATAGTGCAAGAATTAAAAGCAAGAATCAATAAATGGGATGGACTCAAACTAAAAAGTTTCTTCTCAGCAAAAGAAACAATCTGTGAGGTGAATAGACAGCCTATATCTTGGGAGCAAATTTTTACCCTCACACATCAGATAGAGCACTAATCTCTAGAGTATATAAAGAACTCAAAAAGCTAAACACCAAAAAAACAAATAACCCAATCAATAAATGGGCCAAGGACATGAACAGACACTTCTCAGAAGAGGATATTCAATCAATAACAAATATATAAAAAAATGTTCATTATCTCTAGCAATTAGAGAAATGCAAATCAAAACTACCCTAAGATACCATCTGACTCCAGTCAGAATGGCAGCTCTTATGCATACAAACAACAATAAGTATTGGAGAGGATGTGGGGGAAAAGGCACGCTCATACCTTGCTGGTGGGACTGCAAATTGGTGCAACCAATGTGGAAAGCAGTATGGAGATTCCTTGGAAAACTTGGAATGCAACAACCACTTGACCCAGCTATCCCTCTCCTTGGTCTATACCCCAAAGACTTAAAAACAGCATACTATAGGGACACAGCCACATCAATGTTGATAGCAGCACAATTCACAATAGCTAAACTGTGGCACCAACCCATATGCTCTTCAGTAGATGAATGGATTAAAAATGTAGCATATATACACAATGGAATATTACTCAGCAATAAAAGAGAATAAAAATCATGGCATTTGCAGGTAAATGATGCAGTTGGAGAAGATAATGCTAAGTGAAGTCAGCCAATCCCCCCAAAACAAATGCCAAATGTTTTCTCTGATATAAGGTGACTGACTCATAGTGGGGTAGGGAGGGGGAGCATGGGAGGAATAGTGGAACTCCAGATATGACAGAGGGGTGGGAGGGGAAGGGAGGGGGCAGGGGGTTAGCATGATGGTGGAATGTGATGGACATCATTATCCAAAGTACATGTATAAAGACATGAATTGGTGTGAACATACTTTATATACAAACAGAAAATGAAAAATTGTATTCTATTCGTGTAGTAAGAATTGTGACGCATTCCACTGTCATACATTTAAAAGATAAAAGCAATTAGAAAAAAGATGGCTGGGTCTTTTAAATATAAATTTAGGGCAGTTGTAGAGTGAAAAAATGAAATGAGTATGGGACAGAGGGACTCTGACAAGTTTTTAGGAGTTGATAAACTGGGTAGAACCAGAATTATTTACTGTTACATCAGCAATAATTTGTAATGCCTGGCTCAGAGTAAGCACTCAATAAACATTTGTTGGATGAATGAAAGAAAATGAATGGAGGTGGCTGGGGGTGTCCCCATGATGTCTGATGAACAGCTGCCATGAGCCCCGAATTAGAATGTTGTCTCTCATTAATAGAGACTGAGCTCCAGGGTCTTTTCAGATATGTTGTTTTCATCCAAACAATCATATGTAGTAGGTATGATTTCGATTCAGATGAGCCAACTCTGAGGCTTAGCGAGGTAATGCAACCTGCCTGAGGTTCTACAAGTCAGAACCCACAATCAAGAGGGTCTGACAAGCTCTACGCCAGCGTAAAACTTACTTGATACTTCCTAGCTTACGTAAAGCTTAAAAGCAGGGAAATTTAAGATGGTAACTCTCAATGAGTGCGCATATGGAAGTTCTAGAATGTTCCCATCAGCCTATTAAAGGTAGATGAGTGAGGGGCGTCACAAGGACACAAAGACTCGCGCCGAGGTCAGGGCAACCGCGGGATCGGGGACCCGCCGGCAGTCGATCCCAGCGCAGCCGCAGTGCAGCTCGCTAGCGCCGCGTCCTGGGAGTAAGGAGACAAATGACGAGCCCTAGAGGGCGGGGCAGACAGACTCAGGCGTCTCTTCACGGCTGCTCCGCGGCCGACTCCGCAGGGAGGCCTTGGCGTCATTTCCTGTTGTAGGTAGACAGTGCTTCCGGGTCGCGGTATCTGGGTGACTTCTTGGCGGTCGCGTCGCAGTCCACCCCCTCCCCCCGCTGCGTTCCGCGCTCTTTTCTCCCTCCCTGCCCCCTCTAGGGTCCTCTCTGGACCTCGGCCCCCTGATCGCTTGGGCACTTGGAGCTGTCGCCTACCGCTGCCGGTGAGGTCGTGCACAAAGCCCCATTTTTGTTCCCCCTTTCCGCCCACTCACCACCTTCGCGCGGCCATCCGCTACTTTGCACCTTCCGCCATTTTCCTGCCTCTGAGGGTGGACTGATTGCGTTTTGGGTCCCAGGCTCCTGAGTGCTGGTGACCGCGGGAGGCGAGGAACTGTTTGTGGGGGTGCGGGTGGGGAAAGTGGTGGCGAATGGTGCGTGTTGGTGTGTCAGCAGTGGCCAGCGGGAGCGGGGTGGAGCGGATGGAGGACGGAGTGCGGGAATCGAGGGTCGTAGGCCGGCGAGGGTTCAGTCCTACTCTCTTTCTTTGGAATTACGAGCTAAAATATTGTTTAGCGTCTTTGTCGGCCTTGACAGTCTATAGGAAGGATGCTGTTGCGGAGAGCGAGAGGGTTTCATTTCACGGTTTTAGTTGATTCAGAAAGCTGCTCCCCTCCAGAAACTCAGTTTATCCTTTTTATTCCTTTTCCCTCTCTAAGGGGTTGGCATGTACTAGGCCTTCGGTAGTGAGTTGTTAACTAAATGAGTTATCCAAGAATCCAGTTGTAATCTTGGTAGGCTGCCATTTCCTGTTTTTAATGTGAATTGTTTTAAAAATGAGACTAATCATGATCATCTGTAAAATGTAATATTCTGTAATATTCTGTACAATATGCAGTTATCCGGTGGTCTGGTCTTTTAAAATCCCGAGGTATGGTTTAAAAAAGGGCACTAAACAAAGAATAAATAAAAACATTCTTGAAATGCTGTGCGTTTTCAAAAACCTCAGGTATTCGTTTAAGTTATTTGGAAAGGAAGAAATTTGAAGGATGTGGAATTTGCTTTAGTTTTCCCGTACTGGGAGAAGGATGTGACGTCTTAGTTATTCTTTTTTGAGGGGAGGGACGTACAGCTTTGTGGGAAAGGTTGCATGTTTCCTTATGATTATTGCATTTGTAAAATGGAATCCCAGATATGATTTGAGATTTTTCTTTTATTTGGGGAATTCGCCTAATTATTGGGTATAGGTTTCTGTATGGACCAAAACATAGACTAATATGAAATAAACCAACTTAAGGAGGAAAAGTGTCTGGTGTTTTATTAATGTCTTTTTATATTATTCGACTAGTAAATACGTATAAAGCACTTCTTTTTCAACGAAGGATGGAGTGCGGGAATTGAGTCCAAATTAATTAGTAGATTTATGCTTTTTTTATTTAGCTATTTTTGTTACATGAATTAAGGTGTAGTAATTTTTGGTAAATATTTGTTGTTTGATTGCCATATAGACTAGTAATTTTACTACATCATAGGTTATATGTATTTGCTTTGAACTATGGTGGCAGTTTCTAATATTTAATATTAATGTCTTTGATACAGGAAAGATGAATGGGAGGGCTGATTTTCGAGAGCCAAATTCAGAAGTTCCAAGACCAATTCCCCGTAACTATCATATTAACTATTTATAATTAGAAGCGCTTTTTTGTGTATGTGGTGCTGGGGATCCAACCCAGGGTCTGGTGCATGCAAGGCAAGCACTCTACCAGCTGAGCTATATGCGCCTAGAAGCACTTGTTTTAAAAATTTTTTTAGTTGTTGATGGACCTTTATTTTATTCATTTATCTGTATGTTTGATTTGAGAATCAAACCCAGTGCCTCACGTGTGAGGCAAGTGCTCTACCACTGAGCCACAATCCCACCTTAGAAGCACTTTTTATGTAAGAAAATTTTCATTGCCTGAGTAACTGTAGCATCTGGGCAGGCTTCATGGGGCTGTTACTTGTGTAGTCACAGGGCCCCATGCTTGATTTAATGCTCTAGTTTTTATCTTGAAATTCTTAATTTAAACAAGGGTCACACATTATCCTTTTGCACTGGGTCCACCCCATTTTGTAGCCAGTCCTAACTAGTAGGTTGTAGTGCTTACTTGTTTGCAGTTAAAGTTTGCTTTAGAAGTTTAGAGATTACCTGTTTTCATTACTTCACTTTAAAAAAATGTTGGGTATCATTAATATTCAGACTAAGCTAATTTTCTTTTTCCTTCTTTTGGTACCAGGGATTGAACTCAGGGGCACTCAACCACTGAGCCACATCCCCAACCCTATTTTTGTATTTTATTTAGAGACAGGGTCTCACTGAATTGCTTAGCACCTTGCTTTTTCTGAGGCTGGCTTTGAATTCTTCTTTCTTCTGTCTCAGCCTCCCAAACTTTGGGATTACAGGCATTCACCACTGTGGCCCAGCTCAGACTAAGCTAATTTTTCAGACTTAGTTTTATTATGGGTATTTTATTATTTTCCAATTTTCCTTGCTAAAAGATATAGGGGCTGATTACATTCCAACAGAAGAAGAAAGAAGAGTCTTTGCAGAATGCAATGATGAAAGCTTCTGGTTCAGATGTAAGTTCAATTTTCTAATCAACATAATTTTTTTGTTTGTGCTGGGAATTGAACTTGAGACATTGCCTTGCTAGGCAAACACTCTACCACTGAGCTACATCCCCCAGACTTCAATATAGCTTGGTCCAAAATTTGTACCTGCAATTTTGACCTGAATTTATATTTGAAATTTAATACTTTCATATAGAACATATATGCTTTTTGCATAGTGTGGTTGTTTCTAAAACAAGTTGATAAGGAAATAGAAGAAATGTGCATATTCTAAAGTAATTATTTCAAATTTTTGTTTCAATCATGAAGTAATTTTGTCAATAATAATGGTAATAACATTTATTGAGTATATTTGGATTATATAAAAACAACTCAGTTGGGAACCCTCACTTTACAGGGAAGGAATTGAGGTTTAGAGATGTTAAATGAGTTAGCTAATGTTACATAATGGCAAGCCATGATGTTTGAACTTGGAAGTCAGGTCTGTCTGAAACAGAAGCTCATGATTTTAAGCCTTGTACTTTAACCATCACATAATAAAAACTGGTTAGTTTCCATTTTTTAAAAAACCATTAAATATTACTATATTACCAACTTTTGATTGTATATCAAGATTTTTTTTAAATACAGAGAATACTATAAGTGATACATAAATTATAATCTTACTTTTAAACAAAACCCTGGTATTATTGCTTTATCTTGAGACTGTAGTCTTTGGCAATTACTATTCTAACAAAAAGGCAGAATGGATTTTAAGGAGAAAGAAGGGGACAACTTAAACAATTGAGGATATACCTTTTCAGTCTGGAATGTATGCTTACAGTGTACAAGGTACTTGATTAGAAGATGAGTTTTATGAGACATAATATTTTTCCCGAAGTAGTTTTATGATGTAGTTGGGACAAAGTTAACACATGAAACATATAAAGATTATGTGTATAACTGCAATAGGGACTTTAAGTAGAGATAGATTTTATTATAATGAGCCAAGGCAGAGTCTGCAATAACTTGATCTCTGTTAGACCCTTGAAGCTGAACTTTTGGAGCAGAAGACTTTCATTGAGAATAGAAAATAAAATAACAGGAGTTACAAGGTTTGATTCATTATATGTTTTAGGTTCTTGGACAGAGAGGATGATACTGTTTTTTAAGAAACTTTAGCAGTGTATTGGATAGGAAGGATGAGAAGTTGTACTTGGTGAAATCCCTTATGAGTGAGCTTTTGCAGTAACACAGGCATATAGTTTTTGAGGAAGTATAGTTGAATACATTTTTGTTTGACCTGGAGAAAATGGGTAGGCAATGAATTTTTTAAAGAACAAAGGATTTTGGTGGGGAGGAATGCCAGGGATTGAACTCATGGGGACTCAACCACTAAGCCACATCCCCAGCCCTATTTTGTATTTTATTTAGAGACAGGGTCTCACTGAGTTGCTTAGCGCCTTGCCATTGCTGAGGCTGGCCTTGAAGTCAAAATCCTCTTGCTTCAGCCTCCCAATCCACTGGGATTACAGGTGTGTGCCAGTGTGCCTGGCTAGAACACAGGATTTTTACAAAGATTGACAGTAGAAGGAAGGAAGGAAAAGAGAGAAACTTTAAGATAACCAGCTTAAGAAACTTGATTTTGATGATATCACTAATTAAGAGTTACAGTTATACTGAATTTCCTTGTTTGTAGGATAAAATAAGGTTAGTATGGACATTTTAAGTTTTTGGTGCAACAGGTTTTTTTCAAGTATTGATGTCTCAGGATTAAGAAAAAAACAAGTCTGATAATGTTTGGAATTATTGTAATGTTAGACTGAGGTTTACATAGATACTGTGCTGTTCAGATTTATTTCTGGCTGATAAATTTATGTTGCTGTACATATTTTTAACATTCTAGTTGTAACACCATTATGTCAAAAGTACGTTAAAGGGCAGTGAGTGCTAGGCATGATTTCTGTGTATGCCTAATTGTTAATAGTAAGATATGCGGTATATGAACAATAGAATCTCAGTAATTTCTGTGTATTAAAGCTAATTAATTCTAAATTGAAGAGACAAAGAGCATGTAATAATGACAGACTGAAAAGCAGATTATTAACTGTATGTTATATCTCAATTATTGGGAAATTATAGAAGCCAAAAAATTGCCAAGTAGCAATTGACTCTGTTGGTATGTGGTGCTGAGGATCGAACCCGGGCCGCACGCATGCCAGGCGAGCGCGCTACTGCTTGAGCCACATCCCCAGCCAGCAATTGACTCTGAATTGACTCTTTGTTTTGTTTTGGTTTTGGTACCAGTGATTGAACCCAGAGGCTTTTAACTGCTGGACCACATCCCCTCTCCAGCCCCTTTTTTTTCCTTTTGAGACAGATCTTGGCTAAGTTGCTGAGGCTGGGTTAGAACTTGTGACCCTTCTGCCTCAGCCTCCTGAGCTGCTGGGATTATAGTAGTAAACCACTGCTCCTGGCACGGTCAGCTCTTAGATAACCTAGGTATACACCAAACATTGCATATATATAGAAGTTTGGGTGTAACCAGATGGTATGAAATTCAACATATAATTATTGAGAGGACTTGATATTAGGAAATTTTGTACTTTAATATTCATATCTTCAAATGTTATTCTATGCAGTGACATTTTCATATTTATATAAATGAGCAATGGAATTCCTGATACTTTGGAGCGTGTAGATTAGGAAAAAATGGTGAAAAAGGCATATAGGAATATGTAGAAAAGTACCAATGATAATTTTTAGACCTTAACTATGAAGATGTCATATTTCTAGGTGCTTACAAATTGTGGCCCTGTGAGTTTTTGTCTAACCAAAAAAAAAAAAAAAACAACGTCTCTTTGTCCAAAACACAGGTAGTAACACAATCTGTACATAAAAAGTCAGTTTCTTGCATATTATGTTATAGTAGTTCTTACCTTTGGAATTACTGAAAAGGTCTATGAATTCCTATTTGCACCAGTTACAGATTGTTTGAATAATATTTCGCTCATTTTATTTCAAATAAAATGGTATAATCAGTGAAAGGGTCAGACTCTGAGTGAGGCCCACCTGTTTAAATTAAAATCCTAGTACTGGGCATTGAATCCAGGGCCTTATGCATGCTAGACAAGCACTCTACCAACTGAGCTATCTCCCAGCCCAAATTCCACACATTATTAACTGAGATTTGGGGCAAGTTCCTGTTACCCTGTTTTCTTATCTGTAAAATAAGGGTGATATTTGCTTATTTCATGTAATTGTTGTAGAGATTAATTTAATTTTAAAATTTGTTGACTATTGCCAGGCGCATGCCTATAATCCTAGTGGGCTCTGTATACTGAGGCAGGAGGATCATGAGTTCAGAGCCAGCCTCAGCAATGGTGAGGTGCTATGCAACTCAGTGAGACCCCTTAATTCTGAATTTAGAATATCATTTTGCTATTGTTGAGAGGAGAAGAGTTCAAAGAATTTTAGGAATCTTTGTATTAGAAATGGTTGGGGCTGTGGTCATAATGTACAATTAGGGTTTGGTCAAGAGTATTATTGATTTACCTAAAGAAGCATTATTTAACAGACTCTGAAATAAGAGTCACACAGTATAATGGAAAAAACCATTGACCTAGGAGTCAGAAGACTTAGATTCTGAATCCAGCTATACCACATACTAACCATGTTCATAGCTTAGAGCATATAACTTGTCTTTTCTGGTCTCAATTAACTCTGATTAGAATGAAGACTAGAGAACCTCTGAAGTACCTTTCAGTTTTACCTTTATCTTTTTTGTGAGATGTAAAATAGAATACGTGAGTTGAGAAGAGACGGTAGACCTAATCCATTGCTCTTTTATAGCACGGGAAGTTAAGAGAAGCATACAGATGTGGTGAATGGAAGAACTAGTACTAGAATCTCAACCTGACTGTTACTCTTGAGTATTAAATGGGGAAATCATTGTCCATTGTAGAGATGGCTAACTAACTCATCACCTTTTATCCTTACATAATTCTTCAGTGCTACGTGTTGCAATCCTTGAACCAAGCTGAATGATGCTGTAATTAGAAGGGATTTATCCTTTGAAAAACTTTAAATAATACATGAAGGCATTCTAACCAGCCAACATTAAAGAAACATTTTTTTCCAGCAAAGGTAAACTCTTTTAGTAGAATAGTAAGGAGTCAAACCATAGGGTTTCTGCAAACTGCCTAATGACAAAGCCAATGCCTTATTCCAAAGTTGTGGGTTTTAATCATGAAATTTCTCTAATAATTCAAATGTAATAATTTGAAAGTAAATAAGTAATTAGTTTTTAAGTAGTCCACATAGTTTTGAAAAGAGTTGAGGAAACTATAGCCCATGGACCAAATCTGGTTTTGCATGCAATGAGCTAAAAATTGTTTTTACATTTTTAAATGTTTGAGGAAAAAGAAAAGGAGGAAGACTATTTTATTACATGTGCAAATTTCATGAAATTGATATTTTTGTATCCATAAAGTTTTATAGGAACACGGCTGTATGTCCATTTATGTATTGTCTCTGGATGCTCTTGCCTTAAAACAACTGTTGAGATGGGACAAAGACTGAGTGGCCCACAAAACCCAATACATTTATTATCTGGCTGTTTATAGGAATGCATCTACCAACCTTTGGTCTAAAATAGGAGTATCTTTGGCAGCTTCCAGCCATATGTAACTATTTAAATTTGCATATAGTTTACAGGATTCAGAAACTATGAAAGGATACAGAACAAAATCAGGAAAAAGAGTCTGTAGTGAAGTCCAGAGGAAGCTAGGTGCAAGCTTCTAAGATCTTTTCTTAGTGGAGTCATACACTAAGGATGTGCTTAATTTCTCCACCAGCTAGTAATGATGCGAGTTAAATGTTGTTCACTAGGGAAGCTCATTAGACTCAAAGCCAGGGTTTTTGGAGGGTGCTGATCGCATAGGCACCCTCAGTGTAGCAGATATCAAGTTCCAGACGCCCAGACAACGTGGTACTCAGCATGAAAAAACAGATTAGGTACAGTGAGCATTTTACTTGTTTAGATAAATTAGGTAAAGTTTTGTATCAATGTAGAGAATTCTTTTTCCATTCAAATTCCCAAAGTTGCTTTGCTAGGTTGGTCAGCCAAGGACCAATTCCAACTCCCATCAAGGAGATATATTAGTGCTTGGGTAAGAGAACAGTGATTCATAGGTGAATTTGTTTTGTTTTGTTTGTATTGTGCTAGGGATTGTATCCTGCCCTTGCATATGGTAGGCAAGCACTGTACCACTAAGCTACATCCCATGTGTTTTTAAAGTTATGAGTTTCTTTGAAATTATAATGAGCACTTAGGATTTCACTGTCAATTAATAGTAATTATAGACAGAATATTTCCTTATGGCAAAATTACATTTAAAATAGTTTTAAAAAGTGTATTTAAAATGTATGCTTATTTATTCTTGCCCCAGCCTCCGTGTGATTATGGTCAAATATATTTGTATTTTGGTTCACAACAATGTAATACAGAGCTTAAAAGCTTGAGATCTGGTGTCAGACAGATTCATTAGAATGTGGGCCTGCCATTGAACTAGTTGTATGACCTGTTGCAAGTATCTTAACATCTCTAAGCTTCATTGTCCGTATCTTTAAAAGCGTAATGATATTATCTACCTTATAAACATAAGAAAAAGTAAATGAATAATATATGTAAGGCACTTAAACATGCTGCATGGAATTTTGTCATACTCAGTGACTTTTCTTTTAATTGATTTCTGGCTTGTTCTCTTTTTTTGCCCTCTCCTTCTCTAACTTCAGATGTAACTCTTAGTATTACTTTTGACTCTTTTTTTTTTTAAATCTTTATTTTGTTTGTTTAGTTTTTTTTGCTAGCTATTTAGAATCTAAATCTGGATGGTTCTTGAATTATATTTAACATTTTATAATGTCCTTAAATTTAAAATGCTTCTTTCATGCTTTCACCATTCATATAGTGTAACTTTTAAGATGAAGCAATCTCTTTTAAATATTTTAATGTGCATTCCTATGATTTTACTAATAATCTATCCCCTAATAAATTCAAGAGACAGTTTTCCTTTGTTGATAGTGACAATTTTTTTCTCTCTTTATAGCTGTGCCTTTGGCTGCAACAAGTATGTTGATTACTCAAGGATTGATAAGTAAAGGTAAATACTTAAAACTTTGGATTTATTTAGCATTTTGGATATCATGTTTGTTTTACATTATTTTTCTGATTTTTAAATAAGATGATAATGTATCCTATTAGGTATTATCATTGATGAATTTCCTCAGTATCAGAAGGGTTTTGTCTCCATGAACCCACTGACTTGATTATCTTGATTTGAGAATTTGGTGTTTCACATATAGCTTAACAACCTGTAAGAATAAGAAGGTAATTAAAAACTTGTGGATGGTTTGTAGGTAGAGCAGCAGACCTGGTCAGGTGGCTCAGCAGTATCATTCTCACTTAAGAGATTGTTAGAAATGCAAATTCACAGGCCCCATCCCATACATACTGAGTCAGAATCTGTTAAATGAGGTCCTGGAATCTTGAAGGTGATTCAGATGTACTAGTTTAACAAGTCCCTGAGGGCAACTAAATTCTGTTGTTTTAAATATTATAACATATTCCTGTGGAACTTGAGTTTTAGATTAGCATTAAATGTATCAGTCTTTGTGTCTTAAAATTTAGTGGTGCTAGCAATAGTATTGCTCATGACGTTTATTTTGTTAAGTATCAGCGTGGTGTATCTTATATCTGGGAAAGTGTCCCAGAAAATAGTCATGACTCTGGTAGGATAGCCTCCATGTATTCTAAAAACCTGTTCTTTTAATTAACTAGCTCAAAATTGACTTTGATAGGATATTTTAGCTTTTTCACAATAGCAGAATAAAGTATGTAGATAATCTTGACTCCAAAACAATACTTTTGAAGGGAAGTGGGAGGATTTTGGGAGGAAAAATTTATTTAAAGAACTTCTAAGGAATCTCATTATAATGTGCTGCAAGACAGGAATTTTAAAATTGAAAACAACTCCAGAACCAATTAAGTTGTTTCATAGATGAGTTTGGATTTGCATTTTGAAAAAAAATAAAACAAAAACACCAATCACATTACTTTGAAGGGAAAATTGGCATAGGGAGAAAGAATTAAGAGTGGAGAAAAAAAGATTTTATTAAACGTTTATGGGTTGTAGTTGTAGTTGGATCCAATAACTTTATTTCATTCATTTATTTTTATGTGGAGTTGAGGATCGAACCCAGGACCCTAAGCATGCTAGGCAAGCGCTCTACTGCTAAGCCACAATCCCAGCCCCAAGAGTGGAGAAATTGTCTGCCTGTTTTATAGTAATCCAATATGTCATTTATTAATGATTGTTATGAGGGAGGGGGGTATGCAGAATAAATACAAGAGCTGCCAGTAGTTCATTTGAAGAAAGAAGTCTGTGTGATCACACACTGAAACAAGTAGAAGAAAATTTAAATGTTTAGTTGAATTGTGAGATTCAGAAGGATATTCAAAGATCTCTGTAGGGCTGCTATAATCCCTTTTTTGGGGGGCGGGGGTACCAGGGATTGAACTCGGGGCACTCAGCCACTGAGCCTTATTTTATATTTTAGTTAGAAATAGGGTCTCACTGAGTTGCTCAGCACCTCACTTTTGCTGAGGCTGGCTTTGTACTCCCAATCCTCCTGCCTCAGCCTTCGAGCTGCTGGGATCATAGGCGTGTGCCACTGTGCATAACAGGAACATTTTTTGGAAGAAATGAGTTTCAGAGGATGAGCAGGAGTTTGCTTAAAAGACAAGGAAGACTATATTAGGAAAGAGGGAACTGATCAGAACAATAAGCTTAACTCGGGAGGAGGCAGTCAAGAAACTCAAAGCAAAATCATGTGGGAAGGAATGAAAACTCTATTAAATTACTAAGAACCAAGAGAAGGTACAATTTGTATTAGGACACAAAAAAGGGAAAGTTTTGGAGATTTGGTATTTACATGGAGTTAAAGACGTTGGACAACTTGAGAATAAGATAGAAATGGTAAAAATTAGGAAAACAATTCAGAATCCCCAAGACATTTTGCATTTCATCTAGATGTTTGGCATTTTGTATATGCTTTTGTCCATGGTGTGTCATACTTAACTTGTTCTTAGCTGCAACCTGATTGTTCCTATCTATTATAAAAGAAAGAACATAAAAAAGAAAATTCTCTCCCACACGTTTCCAGTTTTTCCCTGACTCCTCAAATTTGAAGTACTATAAATGAGTGCTTCAACTTTTTACTTTTTTTAACCCATTCAAGTCTGTGTCATTGATTACTTATATATGTATTTTCATTTTGTTATGTCTTATTTGAGGTATTAGGGATTGAACCCAAAAGCATTCTACCTCTGAGCTACTCCCCAACCCTATTTTTATTATTTTTTTTTTAATGTGGTGCTGGGGATTGAACCCATGTTCTTGTGCATACGAGGCAAGCACTCTGCCAACTGAGCTATGTCCCCTGCCCCCCAACCCTTTTAATTTTGGTTTGGAGACAGGCTGAGTTGAACTTGGAATCCTCTGCCTTAGTCTTCTGAGTAGCTGGGATTATGGATGTATGCCCACCATGCTCAGATAACACAATTTCCTTGTTTCTTAATTTTGATGGGCAGTTTTTGTTCTTATCCTATATCATAATTTTCACCAGTTCTTGAAACATTCTTTTCATATCACTACCATGATAGTGGACACTAATACTTTTTTTTCTCCCTCAGGCAACTCTTCCACTTTTTCTATGAATTTTGAGTGTCTGATAGGAATTACATACTATTTTTCATATATAGCACTAAAAGACAAAGGTATATTACCTTTTGGTGTTTAGGTTTTCTTCTTCTGCTTGTTTTAAGAGTGTTGGTGTTCTTTAAGTTCTCCTTTGACTTTTAGTTATTGGTGTATGTATTTTTTTTTTTTTTTTTGGTGGTGTGGGTGCTGGAGATTGAATTTAGGACCTCATGCATATTAAGCATGTAATTTATCATTGAGCTATATCTCCATCCCAAGTCTATACTTTTGCCTCACAAATTTGAGCTTCATTGACCATTTCTTGCATCTAAATCTCTGTGGTTATCTCTAGCCTATGTATCTGTTACAATGTTTTAGTATCTCCACTTGGATTGCCCTTCTAAATGGCCGTCAAACTGAATTTGTTTTTCCAAAACCAGTTCCTCCCACCTTTCCACCCCTCGTGCCTGAGTGGCATCACTGACATCCAGGAGTCCAGGGCATTATTATCCTTAACTTCTCTTAACTACCTTGTCTAATTAATATCATGTATTCCAATTCATTCATTTCTCTGTCAACTATCTAGTTCCATCTGTATCATCACTATAATTAATGCAACCATATGTTGCAAAGAGTATTGCATTAACCTTGAACAAGTCAGTTTGCCTCTGTCCTTGCTGCTTCCCCTTAGGAAAATGGGCTGTCTCTAGCAGCTGTCAGAGGGCAACATAATGTATATAATTGATAACTCAAATATTCGGGTGGATAAATAGCAACCACATGCTGTATTCTGTTTGTCTTAATTCTCTCTGTAGACTGTAAGCTTCATTATGTGCAAAGAAAATGTCTTATTTACTGTTTATTGTCAGTGGTCTGTAACTAGTTGGGGACAGAATGAGGGATCAACTTATACATGTATAAAAGCAAATATTTTAACTACTCTGCTTTTTCTCCTCTTTATGATCTTGGTGGTATAAATGAAAGAACCCCAGGCCAATAGTATGGATTCGTTTTGGTTTTGTACTTTAATGACACTAAATCTTGCAATTAAGTATTCGATATATTGTTGATCCTATTTGTTAGATTCATCAGTGGTATGCTGAGACTGTCTTATATCAGTTCCTGAGAATTAATTGTTAATTTTCAGTAAATTTGCAAGCCAAAGACATTTTGGTAGCTTTACATCATGGAAATTAAATTAATTAAAATCTGGGCTTTTTATATGGAAAACTGGTTTACCTATATAATACTGGATTCTTCTATATTGTTGCATGTAGTTATAGATTAATTATTCTCATTGCTATATAGTTTTCTTTGTGAGTATACCACAGTTTATCTATATGTTGGCAATTAGGTAGTTTTCAATTTTGACTATTATAATAAGTTCTGCCATGAATAAAGTATCTCTTGGTAGACATTTTTCTGGGTTATAAGATTATGAATATAGTTTGTTCAGCTTTAGTAGATACTGTGAAACTCTTTGACATAGTTTACATTTCTGGTTTTTTCACCAACACTAGTTTGTGTGTTTCCTGTATTTTAGCAATTGTGATAAGTGAGCAATGATACTGATTGCAGTGTGGTTTGATTTGTGTCTCCCTCTAAAGAAGTCTTGAGTACCTTTTCTTTTGTTTATACTTCATTTGGATATATCCTTGTTTGTAAATTATTTACTGATGCCTGTTGTCCATTTTTTTTCTTTATCTTTCATATTTTAATTTTCAAGCCATCTGTAATTGTTTTGGAATAGTATAAGGTATAGGATCCAGTTACATTCCCACTGTACACTGTACTATGTTTTGAAGGGATGATTTTTTGTTTACTGCAGTGTTGCCTGTCATAAATTATGTGACTGCATGTGTGGGTCCATTTCTGGGCTCTTCTAGTGTTGGTCAATTTACCTGTTCTTGCACTATTCATACTATTTTAATTACTTTATCTTTATCACAGGTTTTTGTATCTGGTGCTACTAGTTCTCAAATTTCTTCACTTTCTTTAATAGCACCTTGGCCCTTCATGTTGCACATGGTGTATTTTATTTATTTGTCTATCTATCTATTTATTTATTTTAAATATTTATTTTTTAGTTGTAGTTGGACAAAACACCTTTATTTCATTTGTTTATTTTTGTATGTGGTGCTAAGGATCAAGCCCAGGGTCCTGTACGTGCAAGGCGAGTGCTCTATCGCTGAGCCACAACCAGCCCCTGCACATGGTGTATTTTAAAATGCTTTTTTTGGTTTGTTCTTGGTTCATAGAAACATCTTTTTTTCCTTTATCTAGTAACTTCGTATCAAGTATCTTTATATTCATTCACCTATTCTAATAATTTTTAGTCTTTCTAGATTTTTTTATAATTCTGTTTCTGAATTCACTTGCTTTGTCTTTTAAATAGTTTAGAGTTCTCTGGGTGCTTAAAAATGCTAATGTCGGCAGCTAATCTTTAAGGGTATCCTGAACTGATTTTTTTTCTATTCTCTTAACAATGTTACTCAAAAATACTTAACTTGTTCTTTAGGAATCCTTTCAAGTCATCCCAAATATGGTTCCATCCCTAAACTTATATGTAAGTATGATCAACACTGTTTTTTGTAGCTCTTTTACCTAAATAAAACCATAAATTTTATCAAATGTTTTGACTTACTCATATTAGTTTTGTGGTTATATGCTGTGGCAACTTAATTTGTTTAAGCTTTTCATTAAATGAAGTACTTGGATATTTTATTAATATCAAAATTCATGAATTACTTGAAATGCTTTCCTCCCTCTTTTTATAAAGTATTACAACTATTAATTTGAACTTACTTTGTAAATACACAGTATTTAAAATAATTATTGGTCTGTTCATGGGGAAAGTTGTACAGGTACTCTGATTGATCACATCAATATATTTAGAATTAAGCTTATTTTAAAAAATCTTTTTAGTTTGCATTTTGCAATATGGCTAATAAGAAGCTAAATTTAAATTGTTCTTTTAAAGAATCTGCGGCTTTTCATTAAATCTTTTCGGATTACCCTCTCTTTTGTATTGGATACAGCTATATGGTGAAGTGTTTGCTTTGGACTTTAGGTTATACTTTGGAATACATTATTTTAAGGGATTTGTTGCATGTAATTTTATTTTTAAAGCAGTCTTATGAAATTGGCTAGGCAAATAGTATGATACCCATTTTACAGAAAAATAAATGGCTCAAAAACCTGTTACTAGGCCAGAACTCTGCTGTTTTGATTGCTCATCCATTTTTCTTTCCAACATACCTTTACTACATTTCCTACCTATATTTAATAATTAGTATATTAGAGCTTATTTATTTATTTAAAAATATTTTTTAGTTTCAAAGGACCATTATTTTATTTATGTATATGCGGTGCTGAGAATTGAACCCAGTGCCTCATACATGCCAGGCAAATGCTCTGCCACTGAGCCACAAACCCAGCCACTAGAGTTGATTTATAACAACTTTATTTTGGCTTATTTTCTTAGGGAAAGTGAATTATTTCTGTAGAATCTATGAACTCTTGAGTATAATTTAATGTGGTCTTTTTACCATTATTTGAGGAAATTTCAGTTTTGTAAACCAAAGACATATTTTAGAACTATGCTTTTTAAAAAATGTTTTGTTAGATTTTTTTTTTTTTTTTTTTTTTTTTTGCCTAAAAGACCCATTCAGTCACACATTTTGTTTGGTGTTACAATTAAGTTGCTTGCATCATGGGATACTTTGCTGGAAAGCTGTCTTATGTGAAAACTTGTCAAGAGAAATTCAAGAATCTTGAAAATTCCCCTCTTGGAGAAGCTTTACGATCGGGACAAGCAAGACGATCTCTACCTCCCGGGTAGGCCATTTTCTGATTTTCACTTAAGAGTTTTTATTGTTAAAGAAAAAAATAACTAGACAGTATTATAATTCAGTATATGAAGCATTGCATAACTGATGAACCACTGTAAACTTGCTATTTGCTATAGACTAAAGATAATTTGCCTTAAAAGATAGAGCCATTATTTTAAATAGACCTTAATTCTATTGGGCATACATGTCCCAGAATAAAGGATTTATCTTTGTTCAATTTGTCACTTACCTTTGCTTCACTGTATTTTGGGTTTTTCTTTTGAATATCCAAATTTTGTTTTTTAAAATGGAGGTAAAATGAACTGAGCATTTTACTAAGTAGGTAAAATAACTAATTTTCTTTGAGGTATGTAGTATGATAATGTTTGTTTTGGTATGCGACTTCATTATAGGAATCATAGTTAATTCTTGATTAAATTTCAAAAGTGAACTGATACTGAATAAATTTCTGATGTAAATCAGTATAAGTATTTTAGATAGTTTATGTTGGATTTCATAACATTTGGAATCCTTTAGTTTTTTAGTTTTTTTTCTTTAAACCAAATTCTGTAAATCAGGCCACAATGAAAAATAAAAAATAAAATAAATAAAATTTGTAGGCACAAAGTTGTTTACAACTTAAGTAGAGAAGAACTGGAGTTGAACTAGTGCCCAGTGAAGGAGAATGGTTTAAGTTTTATCTATTAACAGACTTTGTGAAGGTACTTAAAACTATAAGTCTGTGAAGCATTGTGATGAAATGCTTTTGATACACCAATATGGTAAAGTATAAAATCATATGTACTTAAAATTGTCTTTTAAAAAAATTTTTTTAGTTCTTGATGAACACAGTATCTTTATTTATTTTTACGTGGTGCTGAGGATTGAACCCAGTGCCTCAAAAGTGAGAGGCAGGCGCTCTACCACTGAGCTAAGGCCCCAGCCCTAAAGTTGTCTTTTTAAAAAAAAAGTGCTGCTGGAAATTGAACCCAGGATTCCATGCATGCTAAGCAAGTACTTTACCTCTTAACTATATCTCCAGCCCTTTTTATTTTAAGACAAAGTCTCATTAAGTTGCCCTGGCTGGCCTTGAGCTTGGAATCTTCCTGCTTTGACCACCCCACCCCAGATTTAGAGGTGTGTGTAACCACACCTGGATGTAAAATCCTCTCTTTAAATAAAAGTAAATACTTGCAAGAACATTGGAAGTAGATAGTAATAATGGTTGTGGTAGATGTTTTTTTTCCCTTTTATACCAAACTTCAGTAATTTGGTCGTGTTACTTGTAATTAAAATAAAAATAAGCAGTTTAAAAAAACTCATGTTAAAAAATTTCAAACTTTTGGGCTGGGCTGTAGCTCTGTGGTAGAGTACTTGCCTTGTACGTGTGAGGCACTGGGTTCGATCTTCAGCATCACGTAAAAATAAATAAATAAAGATATAGTGTTCATCCACAACTAAAACAATATTTTAAAACTTTTAAGTCTAGTAAACATCTAGTGATGTTTAATCTGTTACTATTTTTTTTCAGGCAATGGTTTAGTTTTTATATGGTGTAATGTAGATAAATTAATTTGGATAGATTGATAAATAAGTAATAAAAGTTTTTAAGTAGATTGGTAGGTAAATTTTAATACATGGCAAGCAAGCATTCTAAACCTCTTATTGAGAGAGTGTGTTAACCTATATATGCTTTAGCAAATTAGTGTTTATATGGTTTCCTAATTATGGAAGTAACTTCCCAGTTAATGTGGGAAATGGACATGTTTAGTGGAATTATAATTGATCTGAAGTACTTTTTGTTTCTAAGAACTTTAAAACATTAAAATTATCTACAAAACCTAATATTTAGGAAGTCAGATATGTTTTGTGTTTTCCTTGTGAAAAATTTTAAATTATTATCCTTGTGATACATATTCCTTGTGATAAGTTTAAGTGGGTTAAGACATTTTTTAATGCTTTGTGTGTGGCAGAAACATTTTATTTTGCTACTTAAAAATAGATATGTTTAGCCAGGCATGGTGGTGTACTCTTGTAATCCCAGTTACATGGGAGGCTGAGGTGTGAGGATCACAATTTGAGGCCAACCTCAGTGATCAAGTGAGGCCCTGAACAACTTATTGAGACCCTGTCTCAAAATTTTAAAAAAAGTTGCCTCACATGTACAAGGCCCTGGGTTCAATCCCAGCACTACAAAAAAAAAAAAAAAAAAAAAGGCAGGGCTGTGGTAGCTCAGTGGTAAAGCATCTTAGTTTATTCCCTAGTGTCACAAATAAGTTAAAATATGATTATAGAAATTTGAAGTTGTTTTCAAACCTTTATGCTTCAGATATAGGCAGTGATTTATTTTTCTTACACAGTGTGATATTCTTTTACAGGCATTATTCTCAGAAGTCAAAATATGACTCAAATGTGAGTGATCAGTCTTTTGGGACATCCCCAGCAGCAGACAACATAGAAAAAGAGAAGCTACCTCGTTATGAGCCGATTCCATTCAGTGCTTCTATGAATGAATCCACTCCCACTGGTATTACTGATCATATTGCCCAAGGTAGAAACTTCTCTTGAAATGAATTTCAGCATTTTATGGTCCAACGTATGTATAAACTTTATTTGATGATCTTTTCTGCTGAATATCACCTGTACATTGCACTATCAGCCATCAACCTAAACTCATCCATCAGTCTAATTCAACATGTTTTGTTCCTTTTGGTCATTTGTTTTTTCATTCACTCAACATTCCTGGAGGACTAGTAGGTATCAGGCATTCTTGCTAGGTATGGAAGACATAAAGATAAAAGTTGGTTCTTGTCCATAAGAAACTCTCAGTCTGTTAGAAGGTAAAACATAAGGATAAATTACTAATGGGTTCCAGTGATTGAAAATACTCATACATGTTTCGTGGAATAGAAAAAAAGTGATAAATTGTGCATCAGGAAGTAGAGGCTTCAGGAAGGCTAAGGTTATATTTGATGAGCCAATCTTAAAGCCTTTCAGCTTTCTTTCTTTGAGGAAAATAATACTTACCTGCATTACAGAACTGTTGTCAAGTGAGAAAACCCATGGGAACATGCATTGTCAAGTTTTTATAAATACTAGTGTCAAACACATAAGTGAAAGATCAGTTTTGGAGTAAGGCCTGGATTTGAATTATTGATGTGGCCTTGTAATTACAGTTGCAATAAGTAGCTAATTTATAATTCCTTGAGTTTCTTGATCTCTTGAACAATGATAAAGCCTCTCAACTGTTGGGATTAGATGAAATAATTCTAGGCAGTGCCTTGTAGGTAATATATTCAGTTCCTTTTTCCTTTCAGTCTAGTCTGCAGTAGAAGTGGGGAATTAAATCAGGAGGCAAAGATCTGTCTATAATTCCTTACCTAAAATCTAAAAAGTTTTGAAAACCACCCCTACTCCCCAAATAAAATCTGACTTGAGGGACAGGGATGTAGCTCAGTGTTAGAGCAATTGTGTAGCAATTGTGAAAACCTGGGTTTGATCCTCAGCACTGCAAAAATAAAATCTGACTTGAACTCACTTGGCGGCAGACCCTGACCTAAACAACATAAGAAATATAAATATATCCTTTACTTACTTTACCTAAAAGAAATTTTTTCCATTTTATTGTAGAACCATTAGTGTTTTTACTTATTATTCATTCCTGTCCCAAACCTCTGAATGGGGGATATTTAGTGATATAGGATATATGCTATGATCATTTAAAAAAATTCTGAGAAACTGAATTGCAAAACATGTCTAACTCCGAGGATTTGGATAAGGGATTGTAGATCTCTGTTGAGTTCACTTTAAAGGCAACTTTGAAGTCAATTCAATTAAATCAGCAACTGGGTAGTTAATAAATAATGCTCAAGAAACAATGGGATTTTTTTGTTTGCTTGTTCAAAATGGAAGAGATTTGAATCTAAATGTAGGTTAAAGGGAGGAAAAGGAATGTAGGGGAAAGAGAAGTTGAGTGTAGGTTAAGGAAGGTTTGAGAAGATGCAGAATAGGATTTAGGAAAGTCAGAATATAAAGTATCCACTAGACATGTCACTGTGATTAAAATTAAATTTATTTATTTTTTAAAAAATATTTATTTTTTAGTTTTAGGTGGACACAATATCTTTATTTTTTATTTTTTTATTTTTATGTGGTGTTGAGGATTGAACCAGTACCCCGCGCATGCCAGGTGGGTGTGCTACCACTTGAGCCACATCCCCAGCCCTTAAATTTAAAAGTCAATTTCTCAGTAGTTTTGGCAGCATTTCAGTTGCTCAGTGGTCACATGTTAGCATCTCCCTTGTTGGAAAGCACCAATACAGAACATTCTCACTAAGGAAAGTTTTGTTATTTTGTTAGTGGTACCTTAGAATCAAAGACAGGGGAGAAGGCTGATTATTAACCTTGTAGAAAAGTCAGGAGAGAATGGAAGTTTGAATGTTTAAAGAGACTCTTGAGTTTGGATGACTTGTTGAACCTCTTAATTTTCAAGTTTTCCCCTGTGCAAGGACTTCGTCTAATTAGAATGGGAAAGGGGGTGGGCAGATTCAGAGAATGGTTAAAGTCACCATCTTATTTCCAAAGGTAGCTCTTTGTCCTTCACTGTGTATCATTTTTCAATCTCAGATCCATTTCCTGTAGTCATGCTCCAGCTCTTCCTTTGTAATGATTTGCATCCTTCCTGCCATTTGCATTAGAAAATTCTATATTACATAATTTGTTTTCTACATAAAAGCAAACATAAAAATCCTTTTGATATCTACTCACAGATGATAGCAAGACCCATATTTTAATATTATTTTATGCCTAATTTGTGGTAGCTATCCATCTGTCCACTGCTCTGCTTTCCGTTTCCTTCTCCAAATCATACTTGCCACTTTTCAAAAACTGCTCTTCACATGGACCCTCATTGGCTTCCTTTGCTTTATTCCAGATGCTATCCTCCCTTACCAGGCCAGGGTACCCTCTCCTTTTGTTTAAATCCTATTTGTTCCCTTAGTTCTGCTTTCTTTTACCAGGAATTCAAAGAATTATTAATCTCTTCAAAGCAGAAATCAGTCCTTTATAGCTATTAGATACCATAGGTAGTTTATTACAGTTATATTTAAAGCAGTGCTGTTTTATATTTTATTATTCCTTCCAGCTCTTCATAACCTTCCCAAATGAGTAAATCATGTTCTCTTTACAATGTAGGACTATTTTCATTTGGTTTTATAAGTGGGGAAATTTTCCCCTAATCTTCTATCTGATTTATGTTTGATTTGACATAGGATTTTAGAATAATAAAATATTTTTCTTTTGGATAAGAAAAAGTATTAGACCTGGAAGGAACTCTAGAGAGCGTCTAGTTAAATTACCATATTTTGCAACTGGGAAAACCAAGATATGGAGAAGCTTAGTGATTTGCCCAAGGACATTCACTAATTGTCAGCAGAGTGGGATTAGAACCCAGGCTTCCTTAAATATATATATCCTTCAGAATTTAAAAAAAAAAAATTATAGTGAAAGGAAATTA
The DNA here is from genome assembly GCF_045843805.1 of Urocitellus parryii. NCBI lineage: Eukaryota > Metazoa > Chordata > Mammalia > Rodentia > Sciuridae > Urocitellus > Urocitellus parryii. The sequence continues at coordinate 107,079,755 of NC_135540.1, read as the reverse complement.
GTTCAATAATTATTTATTACTAATGTAATACAAAGTTTTTTAAAAACCCAATATAAGATTATAAATTTTTTAAGCATTTTCTCTTTTCATCAGGAAAAATTGAGTTTTGGTGTATTAGAACTAATTAGGAAAAACTTAAATCTCTACCCTGTATCAATACAGTGTATATTTATCAAAATAAAAGATCTGGTTTGAAAACAATATTTAATATAGTTATATTTCTTGGAAAATTCTGATTATTTGCTTGGACCTTACCATCGAGTTCCAAATAAGTACCATCTATAAAAATTGAATTTTAAGATATTTTAATTAATATATTATTAATGATATGCTCAATTTGTATGTTGCATTAAAAAATACTACTTCTGTTGTGGTTAGTAAGACTTTAAGTACTGGTGCACTGAATGTTTTGTTAGCATCAGTAAATTTGTTTAAAAATGTTTATATGGCCTTACTATTTATATGTTTTATGAACTGTTTAGTATTTGATCTTGTCAATATATTAAAGGGGATTACTTCATTATTTTTTCATTAGTATTTGATTCTTTGATAATATATATTGTTCACACTTTGACTCTCTTTGGGAGAGATAAAGAATAAATGCAGATTTCCAGGCTGAATAGTTAGTTCTTATCTCACCTCAGTAAACAAGAAGTAAAAACCTACACTGGTTAAAGGCTATTTCTTATAATTTTTAGTAGTTATTTTCAAGTATTTTTGTTTAAGTACATAAAGATGGTAAATTGATTTTTTAAACTGAAGTTATTTGTATAGATTCTAGTTATTAGAATATTTAATTATGGAAATGTTAAAAGAATCTACACTGTGTCAAGTGTTGTTCACTTATCACCAGTAGATTTATTTCTTTTTAATTCTGTACACAATATGAATGACTTTCCAGGTTAAAATACTAGCATTTTAAGCAGTTTGTACTGTTACGTATTATATTACTCATTCTTTTTCCAGCCTTGATTTAGATTTAAAAATCTTTGATGTTGATTTTAAATTTTAGAAATGAAAGCTTAAACATATAGGGAATAGATTTTAGTCTGTGATTACCTTGGGGAAAGTATTGTATCTTTGGAATGGTGATAAAATTCTGATTCTTATATTTTACTTTATTCTATTTTGATTATAGGTAAGAAGCTTTTGCAAAACTTAGTTACTTTGGGTTTATCCAAATCCTTTTTACCATCATTTATTAACTGTTTGTTGTTTTAGGACCTGATTACTACCTTGAAGAAAGTCCCAAAAGAAAAAATATTACATATGAGGAATTAAGGAATAAAAACAGAGAGTCATATGAAGTTACTTTAACACAAAAGACTGATCCCTCAGTCAGGCCTATGCAGGAAAGAGTGCCAAAAAAAGAAGGTATGCTAGTTTAGTGTGAATCATGTAACTTTTAGGATTGGAAACTGAAGTATTAGTTTAAAACATTAATTATATTGATGTATGATTTAATTGTTTAAGTAAACAGTTCACAATAGTTATTTCACAGTTACCAGTTCTACCATTTTTAAGTTTTTTCAAAAGGCTATTTTGTGTTAGGAAATAATGAAGTCCAAACAGTAAGACTTGAGATAGTGAGACTAGTTTGATAATAGAATGTAGAAATTATATAACCATTTTACTTTCCCCTCATAAGAAATCACCTTGAAAACATATCTTTTTTCTAGCAGTACATTTCTTGCATAACTAGATTTGGTAATCCCAAGGTTGATGATTGGACTGTACTGCCACTTTTGGCAGAACCACAGAATCATGACTGAGTAATAAGGATTACTTTTCTTGTAAGTTTAACAGTACTTTATAATTAATAGTCAATTTTTAAATAAAAATTTTGTCATTTTGAAACAGCCATACAATACCCAAAGTAAATTTTCTGACATAACTGTTTACCTCTAAAGTAAAAGTAAAAGGGCATTTTGAACAGGTTTTTGTAGGCATTTCTGAATAGAATTTTATTATTTCTCTCTAAAGGAATTTCAGAGGATGAGTCATTGTTTCAAGATTTTCTATTTACTACTTTAAAAATCAAGGGGGTCACTGGGGATGTAGCTGAATGGTAGAGTATTTGCCTGACATGCACAAGGCCCTGGGTTTAATCCTCAGCACTAGTGCCTTCTGGAGAGCCACATGCCATAAAGATTTCAAAATTATGTAAAAATCCTAAGTATGGGGTTGGTGGTCACTAGGGATCTAAACCAGGGCCACATGCATTAGGCTAGCACTCTGCCACTGGGTTATATTCCCTAGTCTTAAGACAGTTTTCTCATTTCTCATTGCTAATGGTTACTTCACTTAGAATTGCTTTTGTAACAATATTACATAATAATTAAATGATGTCTACATAATTTTGATGTAAAAACATTTTTGTAATAGGTTTGTAATTTATAATGCTTATTGTTGTTTGTCATAAAAAATGTTTAATATAAACTTTATGCATACAATGACCTTTTCTCTGTATTATGTCAAGACTTATTGATTCTTTGTTCTGCTTAATAATTCGAGGGTTTAGACTGTAAGCTCCTTGAGGGTAAGAAGTAGTATTTTTCTCATTTTTATAATCTTTTGTCTGCATAGTGTAGTACCTTGCACTCACCAGTAGTGGAGCATTTTGGTTGGGCATTGGGTTGTAATAGAGATTAAAAAAAGAAAATAAGGTGGACACTTTGGCACTTGCTGACTTTTGACATTTTTGGTTTTAACTAACAGTCTTAAAAGTTATTTTACATGACACAATAATGTAAAAGTATGAACTTTTGCTGGGCGTGGTAATGCCTGTAATCCCAGCGGCTCTGGAGGCTGAGGCAGGAGGATCTCAAGTTCAAAGCCAGCCTCAGCAAAAACTCGAGGCGCCAAGCAACTCAGTGAGACCTTGTCTCTAAATAAAATATAAAATAGGGCTGGGGATGTGACTTAGTGTTCGAGTGCCCCTGAGTTCAATCCTTAGAACAAAAAAAACTATGAACTTTTTTCTTTATAAATAAAAATTTTTTTTGTGTGCTTTAAATAATTCAAAAAATCTGTTTCTTTGATTTTTTTTTTCCCTACAATATTCTTGAATCTAGATAGAAAATTTAACATTAGTACAGTGTAAACTCATGGTGTGGAAGTTTCACTAAAAGTTTTCAGCTTCAGTGTATGTGGACTATATTTATTGGTATTTGTCTAATTAGAAATTCAGACAAATACATAAGCATATATTCTGTTAGCTGTCAGAGAAACATTACCACACATTATATAGCTTCTAGAAAATTTCACCGCATATTCATGAGAATTGAGAGCAAGGGGAAAAGGCAAAATGTGAAGAAAAGGGGTATATAATATCTTAGTATAATAATGAAAGTTTTGACTGAAAGTTTTGACACCATGTATTTTTTTGAAGGATTCACATTATGATAATTGCTTCTTTACATTGTTATGATTACTTTGGTCCTCTGAACAATTCACCCATGGAGCCTATATAGAAAAGAAAAGACAGCATGTTTCACATTTTAATTTTATGTAAAGTTCGGGAATATTGGCATCAATTTCCTTCTTGTAGTTTGACAACTAATGCAAGAGAAGAGTAACCATAATTTGAAGACTTGACCATTTGTTTATATTTTTGAAAAATAAAATTCAAATTTATTATTTTTATTTCTGGTAACTTCTTTTGTATAAGCTATAATATATATCACCTTTACTAATGTGTAGTAAAGTTGTAAAGGCACCCAGGCTTTGAACTTGAATTGACCTACTTCAATTTTGGTTCTACCTGTTAAGGTGTGTACCTTGGGCAAGTTACTAATCTGTTTTCTAAGCCTTATAGTTAGAATTGTGTTTACTTTATAAGATTATTATGAGGATCGAGTATTTATATAAAGTTCTTGATAAAATGCATTTATAGTTATGAATAACCCCTAGTTCACAGAAGTCTAACCAGCCCCTTTTATGAGAGGGAAATGAGAGGGAAAACAATTTTCAGTACAACAACAAACAACATAGTGTCTTTAACTTATTACTGTTTGGAATCATCAATTATTTGTGCTTTTTTCCTAGTCAAAGTAAACAAATATGGAGATACTTGGGAGGAGTGAAAAATTACATCATTGGACCTACTGAAGGAGTTTCAATATCCAGCTTCCTCTAGGTGGTCATGAATACCTGCATGCTTTTGAGCTCAGCAGCAGTCTTCATAAACATTTAAAACTAAATCTTGGGTTTTTGTGGTTTGACTTATTATGATATTTTGTAAGACATGGATTTTGGTGTTAATATTGTGTAAATGTAATCACCATAGGGAATGCTATGAATGATGGTATTATACCATGATTTTGTACAGTTTGAAATTGTTTTTAAGATACAGAGCAAAGATACTCAAACCTATCAAGAAACTGATGCTCAAGAATCATTGTATATAGCAATCAATGATATCTGCATGTGGAATTGGGGTGGGTGGGTCGGGGGAGCAAGCATTATTTTAAGTGTCTGGCTTTACATCATCAAATTATTAAAAAGGCTTTCTCTAGTATTTGCTGTTATTAGTGTTTATGGTAAATAAAATGTAAAGAAATATGCCCCACCTCCATTTTATGGTTTTATTTGCAGTTCATTTCTCTCTAAGTACAATTATAAGTGGTGTTTGGTAGGGATTGAAAATAAGGTTATGTGTGAATATTAAATAAGATGAATATAATCCATGTAGATAAATCAGTATGTAGTAAATAACTAAATGCCTTTAAAAAGCAAGTTGTCTCAGCTTTCCACCACTAACAAAATACCTAATCTAATCAAAGAGAAAGTTTATTTTGGCTCATAGTTTAGGAGGTTCAAGTCCATAGTTTGTTAAACTTGTAGTTTGGGTCCATGGTGAGGTAGTACATCCTGGCAGAGCAAAACCACTAACATTGGAAGTAAGGGAGCAAAGAGAAAGAAGAGGCCATTTTCTCCCAAGACCCTTCAAGTGCATTTCACCCCCAGTGAAATTAGAACTGGCTTGGCACCACTATAGTGACCAAGCACTTAACACAAGGCCCTTAGGGAACATTCAAGATTCACACTATAGTAATCATGTTCTCAAAGTTTGTAAATTACACAGGAATAAACGTTAAAGTTAAGTAATTTCAGTATTTGTTTCTGGTTCAGGTGAACTGAAATTGTATGGCAGAAACATTTTCCAACTAACTTGCTACAAACCATCCTAGAATTTGATGACTTAAGATAGTCATTTACTATCTTAGATTTTGGGGGTTGGGGGAGTTTGGGAATTAAGGAAGGATTCAGGTGAGTCATTTGACTCTGTTTCAAGTTTGCAGTTATGTACTAGATGGAGCTGAACCTGGACCACCAGAGCCGCTGGTCCCTGGCCATCACTCTAGCATTTAGTCATTTTGAGATTTTGCCATGACTGGATTGTGTGGGCTTGCTTATGGCATGTTGCACTCAGGGCATTGTGGTCTTTTAGGGGGCCCTAGTGAGTGCCCAGGAAATTTGTCCAAAGCTGTATTGCCTTTTGTGCACAATCTAGCCTACCAAGTCATGTAGCATCATTTCATTACAATTCTGCCTGTCAAAGACCAGGCATATAGATTACCTACTTCATTACATTTTAAAATGAACATGTGGGGTAGATGTTGCAATAATATTTTCAGTCTATCATTTGGTCTTAGTAATTCATATCTCATGGGCAAAATAAACTCATGCCTTTTCCAAAGACCTCCAGTTGTAGCCCATTATACCAGCCTGAAGTCTGGGATCTTGTCTAATCAGGTCTACGTATGGATGAAGTTTGGGTACAGCTCCTTGACTTCCAATACTCTCAGTCTGAAGACCTTTGAACTTAAGTGATAGGTTATCTATTTTGTTCACTCCAGGTACAATTAATGTTATGGGCCATAACATCACTATTCTATACATTGCCATTGAAAAATGTAAAATTTGGGCTGGGGATGTGGCTCAAGCGGTAGCATGCTTGCCTGGCATGTGTGCAGCCCGTGTTCTATCCTCAGCACCACATACAAAGATGTTGTGTCCGCCGAAAACTAAAAAATAAAAATAAAAATTCTCTCTCTTAAAAAAAAAAGAAAAATGTAAAATTTTCATGTACATCATTTGTCCATAGCAATTCTGAAGCCCAGCTACTACACATGGCCATTCTACTATGCTCCCCAGTGGTTATTCTCCCAGGCTCTTGGTCCTGCCCTATAAATCTGTTTTTCATAAAGGTTTTTCATGTTTGCAGCTGTGTAGTGTCCTTAGCCTACTCCCTGCTCAGAAATCTGAGGATCCAAAGGCCTTACACCATCGGCCCAAGCTGGTATATTCCCTTTTTTCTACCTGTGAACTTATGTGTCAACTTATGATTATTCCATTACTCAAAACCACAAAAAAGTCTATTGGAAACATCCTTTTCTATGTTGGCCTCCTTGTGACATAAGATTATAAAAAGCCTTGGGCAACTTCTACAAGGTATGTCTGTAAGACAGAGGGCCATTTCTGTGTCTGAAATGTCTTTAACAAGCACTGTCATCTTTCTGAGATCTTGGAACTAAGAATCTCACTGCTTCACTTTGGATTTGGTCTTTGCCTGAAAGCCATTTCTGAGTATGATAATATTTGACAGAATGGCTCTAAGCCTTTGTATTTCCTCCAAATTTCATTTGGAAATGGAATAATTTGTTCTTTTTTTTAAATGATTTTTTTCTAGTTGTACATGACAGCAGAATGAATTTAGATTCACAGTACAAAAGTGGAGTACAATTTTTCGTTTATCTGGTTGTACATGAAGTAGAGTCACACCATGTAATGATATCTGTGTCATTCCACCATCTTTCCTATCTCCATTCCCCCTCCCTTCCTGTCTCTCCCATTTGCCCTGCCTAAAGTTTCTGCATTCCTCCCATGCCCCAACAACATTATGGATCAGCATCCACTTATTAGTTCCAACTCCATCCATTTACCTGCAAATGCCATAATTTTATTCTTTTTCAATGCTGATTAATATTCCATTATAAACACACACACACACACACACACCATAGTTTATCCATTCATCTATTGAAGGGCATCTAGTTTGTTTCCACAACTTAGCTATTGTAAATTGTGCCGCTATAAACATATATGTGGTTGCATCACTGTAATATGCTGTCTTTAAGTTCTTTGGGTATAAACTAAAGGGTGGGATAGTTGGGTCAAATGATGGTTCCATTCCAAGTTTTCTAAGGAATCGCCATACTATTTTCCAGATTAGTTGTACCAATTTGCAGTTCTACCAGCAATGTAAAGGTGTGCCTTTTCCCCCACATCCTTGCCTACACTTACTGTTGCTTGTCTTGATAATTACCATTCTGACTGAAGTGAGATGAAATCTTAGAGTAGTTTTGATTTTCATTTCTCTAATTACTAGAGATGTTGAACATTTTTTTCATATATTTGTTGATTGATTGTATATCTTCTGAGAAGTATCTTTTCAGTTCCTTAGCCCCCACCTCCTTCTGTTGTGGTCCTGGGGATTGAACCCAGGGCCTTGTGCATGTGAGGCAAGCACTCTACCAATTGAGCTGTATCCCCAGCACCCCCATTTATTGATTGGGTTATTTTTTGGTGGTACGTTTTTAGAGTTCTTTATATATCTTGGAGATTAGTGCTCTATCTGATGTGTATGTGGTAAAATTTGTTCCCATTCTGTAGGCTTTCTCTTCACCTCATTGTTACTTTTGCTGAGAAATTTTTATTTAATTATTTTTGCCCCATGATTTTTAAATATTAATTTATTTCTTTTACAGTAGAATGTATTTTGACATATAGTACACAAATGGAGTACAACTTCTCATTCCTCTGGCTGTACATGGAATAGAGTCACTCCAGTGCCGCAGTCTGGCTGGGCACAATTCAGGAGCCACTTGTCAAAAGAAACGAACTTTATTTTTAGAACACACACACCACACCACACAGCTCCTCAGGAAAAACCCTCAGAGCCCAACTGCCACCACTGGCTTCCCACAAGCCTCTCAACCTCCCCCACTCCTCCTGCTCTTGAGGCCAATTGGCTGGGTCGCATGGGCGGAGCAAAAAAAAGTCCCCCAATGAGCAGTTCCGTGGTCTGAAAGGGCAGGGAAACAGCCCAAAGAGCATCACCGCAGAGAAGCCAATCAGTTGGCAGCTGGAAGTTTGCTGGGGCCCCTTTGGCTGTGGCTCTCAACACTCCAGTAGTGTAATCATATATGTATATAGGGTAATAATGTCTTTCTACCATCCTTCCCATCCCCACAACCGCACCCCACCCTCAATCCCCTCTACACAAACCAAAGTTCCTTCATTCTTCCCTATCCTCCTGCTATGGAGCAGCATCCACTTATAAGAGAAAGCATTTGGCTTTTGGTTTTTTGGGATTGGCTTATTTCTCTTAGCATGACATTCTCTAGTTCCATCCATTTACCTGCAAATACCATAACTTCATTCTTTTTTAAGGTGGAGTAATATTTCATTGTGTATATGTGCTACATTTTCTTTGTCCATTCATCAGTTTGAAGGGCATCTAGGTTGGTTTCATAGGTTAGCTATTGTGAATTGAGATGCTATAAACATTGATGTGGCTGTGTCACTGTAATATGCTCATTTTAAGTATTAACTGAAGTGGGATAGCTGGGTCAAATGGTGGATCCATTCCAAGTTTTCTGAGGAATCTCCACAGAGATTCTGAGGCTTTCCACAGTGTTTGCACCAATTTGTAGACCTACCAGCAATGTATGCATGTTTCTCTTTTCCCACATCCTTGCCAAAATTTGTTGTTACTTGTATTCTTGATAATTGCCATTTTGACCGGAGTGAGATGAAATCTCAGTATAGTTTAATTTGCATTCCCTAATTGCTTCTGATGTTGAATATTTTTTCATATATCTGTTGGCCATTTGTACTTCTTTAAAGAAATGTCTGATAAATTAATTTACGTATTCATTAATTGGGTTTTTTTTTTAGTGCTAAGTTTTTTGAGTTCTTTGTACATTCTAGATAATCCTTTGTAAGAAGAGTAGATAGCAACAGGTTTTCCCATTCTGTAGGATTTTTTCTTCACATTCTTAGTTGTTTCCTTTGCTGTGCAGAAGTTTTTTAATTTGATGCCATCCCACTTATTAACACTTGGCATTATTATCTGAACTTTAGGTGTTCTATTGAGAAAGTCATTGCCTATGCCTATCCATTGGGAGTGTTGATCCTATGCTTTCTTCTAGGAGTTGCATAGTTTCTCATCTAATTCCTAGGGTTTTGATCCATTTTGAGTTGACTTTGGTGCAGAGAGATGAGGTTCTAGTCTCATTCTTCTATATATGGATATCCAATTTTCCTAGCATCATTTGTTTAAAAGGCTGTCTTTTCTCCACCGTATGATTTTTTGCACCTTTGTCAAGGATCAGATGACTGTAGATGTATGGATTTTTCTCTGTGTCTTCTACTCTGTACCATTGGTCTAGGTATCTGTTTATATATCACTACTATGCAGTTTTTGTTACTATAGCTTTAGAGTATAATTTAAAAGTCAGGTATTGTGACCTTTAACATTGTCTTTTTTTTTTTTTTTTTTTGCTTAGAATTGCTTTGGCTATTCTGGGTCTTCTTTTTTTTTTTTTTTTCCAAATGAACTTTAGGACTGTTTTCCTAATTCTGTGAAGAATGTCATTGGTATTTTGATGGGGATTGCCTTGAATCTGTATATTGTTTGTGATAATTTGGCCATTTTAACAATATTCTATCTACCCATGAACATGGGAGGTCTTTCCATTCTTGTGTCTTCTTCAATTTCTTTTCCAGTGTTCTATAGTTTTTATTGTAGAGGTCTTTTGTTAGATTTAATCCTATGTATTTAATTTAATTTTTTGAGGCTATTGTGAATGGCATTGTTTTCCTGATTTCTTTCTCAGCATATTCATTATTGGTATAGATTTTGTATGTTGATTTTGTAACCTGCCACTTAGTTCTAGCAGTCCTCTGGTGGAACTTTTTGTATTTTCTAGGTATAGGATCATATCCCTGCAAACAGTGATAATTTGACTTCTTTCTTTCCCATTTTTATCCATTTTATTTCCTTCTCATGCCTAATTGCTCTGGCTAGAATAGAAATGGTGAGGGTAGATATGCTTGACTTGTTTCAGATTCTAAAGAAAATGTTTTCAGTTTCTCCTCATTAGTTACAATGTTGGCTTTGGGAGATATATATATAACAGTAGTTGTATATAGTCAATCCCTAGTTTATCTATCCCTAGCTTCTTCAGTGTTTTTTTTTTTTTTGTAATGAATAGGTGCTGAATTTTGTCAAAGGCTTTCTATGCATCTATTGAGATGACTGAATGGTTTTTGTCCCTAATTCTATTTATGTGATGAATTACACTTATTGATCTGCATGTGAAACCATTCTTGCATCCCTGAGATAAAACCAACTTGGTCATGATGAACAATCTTCTTGCTAATATTAAAGATTTTTGCATGTAAATTCATCAAGGATATTAGCCTGTAGTTTTCTTTCCTTGACGTGTTCCTATATGGTTTGGTATAAATGTGACACTGATTAAATAGAATGAAGTTGGAAGCATTCCATTTCCCCTGGAATATTCTGAGGAACATTAGTACTTGTTTTTTAAAGGTCTGGTAGAATTCAGCTAAAAATTCATATGATCCTGGACTTTTCTTCTTCTTCTTTTTAAAATATTTATTTTTTAGTTGTAGTTGAACACAAGATCTTTATTTTATTTTTATGTGGTGCTGAGGATCGAACCCAGGGCCTCGCATGTGCTAGGCGAGCACTCTACCGCTGAGCCACAATCCCAGCCCTGGACTTTTCTTTGTTGGAAGAATATCTGTAATCAACCATTGTTTGTTTGTTTGTAAGGGATTGAACACAGGGGTGCTTTAGCCACTGAACGACATCTCCCAGCCCCCAAATCATTGTTTGAGGCTTGTATCTTATAATACAAAATTCTCTCCTATAAGACAATTGTTCAGTCAACAAAAATTGTTGCACTTAACATGAACATCATACATTCAGAAATCAAAGAGGGAAATAATGTTTTCTAGTGTAGATGATGAAATACTTATCTGTTGAATCAGGGACTTTGGACTGAAAAGAACAGCTACCTGGGCTGAAAACGGCACTATGAAATTGAAATGAGGTTAAGTGTATAATGTGGTATGCTGAAGTTCAGAGTGACCGGTTGCATAAGCATGAAATAGGGAAACAACTTACCAGAAGTTGTAAAGTTGTGTAAAAGCCTAGCCTGAGCCCTAATTATGACAATGACGAATTCTTAGACTGTGTTACTAATAATAACAGCAGTAGTAACCGCTAACATCCACTCACTGGTTACTCTGAGCCATGTGCTGTTCTAAGCATTTTAAGGCTATTGGCTCATTTAATTCTCACAAATAGCCTGTCAGGTAAGTCTAATATTATTTCCATTTCAAATGAGGAAACTGAGGCCCAGAGCAGATAAATAATAACCCAAGGTCAAGTAGTCAGTAAGTGGTGGAGCTTGGTTTTGAAACTTATGCTAATCCTGCTCTCCTCTGGACTGGTCAGTCCATTTCTGGAGTCTTCATGTGTGAGGACATCACAGACCAAAGGTCTCCTGAGACCAGGTTGTGGCTGAGGTGGAAACCCACTCTGATGGTTGGACAAACTGGGGTCTTTTAGAAGAGTTTAAGAAAGAAATGTGCTTTACAAGTGTTTAAAGACTATTACGTGAAAGAGAAATGAGAATTATATTTTGTAGCCACAAGGAAATTACGGGTTTAGGCTGACAAACATTTACCAAATGCCTATATCTGCAAGAACCCTGGGAATTCAGAAATAAGAAGAAACAAAACAAAAACAAAAACCACTTCTTGGAGAAGTTTCCAGTCTAGAAGTGGTGAGAGGCAAAGTTGACTCTCCAAAAGACCTTTCTGAAGACCCTAGCAGCTGGATGCCAACTCTTAAATATATATAAAATTAAATTTCATAATTGAAATTTGGAGACATTTTCTGTTGATTAATATGTTGCATTACATAGATATCAAGAAAATTACTTGTCTTTTGCATTACACTTGATGTTATGGTTTGGATCTAAAGATTCATATGTTGACAGCTTGGTCCCTAATGCAGCAATGTTCAGAGGTGAGGCTCTTGGGATCATGAAGACTGTGACCTCTCAATGGATTAATCCATTGATATATTCATAGCTGATGACATTATTGGGAGGTGGTAATAATATAGGAGGTGGGACCTTGTTGGAAGAAGTAGGTCACTGGGGGCACACTTGGAAGGACGTATCTTATCTTTGGTCCTTCCCTTGTTCTCTCTCCTCTGCTTTTGGGCTTCCATGAGATAAAACAGTTCTGTTCTGCCACATGCTCCCTCAAATGACCTTCTGCCTTACCATGGGCTCATAACAATGGGGCCAAGCAACCATGGATGGAAACTTCTGAAACAGTGAGCCAAAATAAACCTTTCCTCCTTTATTTTCTCAGGTATTTTGTCACAGAGTGGAAAACTAACTAGCAGACTTAACCAAGTCAGCAAGATAAATTTTATTACTTTCAAAATATTAACAGAAAATAGACAAATCATCCATTCTGAAAGCAAGGGAAGAGAATATCTTTGTTTAAATGAGTATTTTAAAAATATATAAGCATTATATGCAGTACATAATATTTTTATATATTATGTATCAATAATATATAAATCTTACTGGAAATTCTGATTATTTTGATAAGATAAATGGACACAAAAGGATTATCAGGTTGCTTTTTTAAAATTGTGAAATAATACATTTTTTTGTAGAATATAGTTTAACTCTGACAATAACATTTGAACTCCAGAATCACACAAACTGGATCAAGATTTAGAAACAAATGATTATTTTAGTGAAAAGAGTGGAATGTTTGACCAATGCCCTGAAATTTAAAAGTATCATTGAAAGATTCCTTTGAAGTCATCCACTTATAAGCAAAGAAAATAGTGCTTTTCCAAGGTTCATTGGAGAATCACAGGGATGCGCTGGATTAAATTATTTTGATGTTTTGTGGTTACATGTAGATCTTCCTATTTGTGTCATTCTCCTCTGTTAGGAATATTTTCACTGTTGTCTAGACAGACTAAAAATGTGTGAGACAGACTTGTTGATTTCAGATGTTAAATTTGTCTCTTATAGTTCCATACAAGAAAAAAAGCAGATTAATGTTGCATTGTAAATTCCTTTAATCGAATTCAAAACAAAGATAGTTCCCAAGTACAATAGGATTTCCAACTACTATGGGGCAAAAGAGTACCCATATAGCCATCCTGTTTTTCATGTTCAGAACAGTATTCAATAAACCATATGAGATATTCAACATTTTATATAAAATAGGCTTTGTGTTAGATGGTTTTGCCTAACTATAGGCTAATCTAAGTGTTCCAAGCAGTTAGGCTAGGCTAAGCTATGATGTTTGGTAGGTTAGGTGTACAAAGTGCATTTTGACTGATGATATTTTTGACTTAATGATGGGTTTATCAGTATATAATTCCATTGTAAAGTTGAGTAGCATCTCTAATAGGATATTTTCCATTTTATTCACTCTAGAATATCAGACCATATCATCATAGGAAAATCTGTTAATAAAGTTGGTTAGGTATACAACTGTTACTATGTAGTCTCATATTTTATTTTCTATTTCATGCAAGTTTATCCACAATGTTGTCCTGCTATTCTTTGCCAAGTTTTTTTTTTCCCATTATGAAGATTCTGCTTTCATAAGCTTATGACCAGCTTGGTTATGAGTGTTGGTGAAACATGAGCAGCAGATATTTCCTTCAAGTTACTTTCCTTCTGCAATGACTAGAGGTATGAATCTGGATGACCTTCCAGATTTCTTCTTCTTGATTTTCCTTCACACAAGATAAATCACTATGATAAACTGCTTCCATGAATAACTTGTCTACTTAGGGAAAGCAGAAAGTCCAAGCAATAAATCCAATTTGATAGAGAACTATGAAGATGTCAACAGTAAATAATAATGCACTCTTTCCCAGTACACAAAGACTGTTTTGTTGTTGTTGTTTGTTTTTTTCTTGAATGGTATTGGGGATTGAACCCTGGGCCTCCCATGTGCTAGGCATGTCATGTATCACCCCACCTCCAGCCCCTAGCCAAGATTTATTTTTAACAATGGCTTGCTGCAAAATCATTTTCTGGGATGCAGGAAATAACTGGCCCTAATTCTGGATTGTTTTCAATAGCAGATATAATGAAGAATCATCAATTGCTAGATGTCAGAGCCAAAAATTAAACTGCATTCAAAAACCTAGAATAGGGGCTGAGGTGTAGATCAGTGGTACAGCATTTGCCTAGAATGCATGAGGCCCTTTGTTGTTTGATCCCCAGCAATGGGGTGGGGGGTGGGGGGAGAAAGACCACGATATTTGCTCTGCATTCTAATTTATAGAAATAGAACTTTATTGACTAAAAAACAGGATATGTAAAATAAAGAGGAAGCTCAGTCAAGCCATCCATTCCATATAGTTAATGTTTGGAATGAAAAACTTCCACATATTTTTGGCTTTTCAAATACAATATTTTATACCAAGTATTAACTTATGATGAGGTGTCCCTTTTTACTTCCATGCTACAGGCTTTAAGATATCTTAAGTGAAACACAAATGTGTATGCACACATACACATACACACAACATAAATGTCAATACATATCTAAAGCATTTTCCCGAGCAGGTGCAAAGATCCAACTGAAGATTTTTTAATAAGGCTTAGCCAACTTGATGTAAAACAAAAGGTTCCCAAATAGAGAATTTTTTTTTTCATGCAACGAACATGGTTGGAGAATAGAAATCTGACTCTTGGAGTTAAATTGACTCTGAACTCCCTAAAATTCTAAGAGTTTATCATTTTGTGAGTTAATTCCTCAAGTTATTCTCCCCATAAATGAGCTGCTTGGAAGAAGGAGAATGGTTTGGGAAGATGGGTTTATTCTTTCAGGCCACTAGTAGTCTACAAAAGTATCCTGTTAAAGAGTGATCACAAATGCGTACCTATTAGCTTAGCAGGTAACTGAAAGATGATAGGTGTTTTTAAAAACCTCATGCACTGATGAGCCTCACAGTTATGTCCATCACTGAAAGGACAGTTGTTTCATATTTTGACCATTTTGAATGAAATCTTGGCTCCTATGTCTTGAGAAGCACTTCTTATTCATTTATTTATTATTTATTTATTGGTATCAGAGATTGAACTCAGGGGCACTAAAACACTGAGCCACATCTCCAGCCTATCCCCATATTTTATTTGGAGACAGCATCTCACTGAGTTGCTTAGGCCCTTTGCTAAGTTGCTGAGGCTGGCTTTGAACTCTCAATCCTCCTGCCTCAGCCTCTCGAGCCACTGGGATTACAGGCATGTGCCACCATGCCTAGCAATGGGAAACACTTCTAGTGCTTATAAAAGACACAATCTTTCTCATCCTGTACTTCTATCTCCAAATACGTGAATTTTCTTTGGGTCATGACTCCCCAGCTTCCTCCTCATTCATTCCTGTCCTCTACTAGAGAACTTAAAACATTGAAGAAAAGCAGAGTGAAAGAAAAGATGGAGGCTAATCAGAGAAGACTCAATTCCTTTACTCAGCTGTAAGCCAGGCAGGGTGCAATATCATCTGCTGCTGTTATTGTGTGTTTGTTTGGTATGTGAGGGCTCTCAACATGTTCTTAGCAGAAAAATATGTCATGCTCAATTCAGGTGAGAGCCTTCCACAGAAAGCATTTCAAAAGAGCAAGAGAATCAAAAGAAGTATATTATTTTAAAGTACTCTTGAAATTTTAAATGTGTATAAATTCAGAGGTTTAGAAAACTCAAAAGCCATAGACAGTTTAGGAAGCCGAAGGCTGTGAATCTCCCTTTTCACTTAATCCATGCCTTATTTTGCATTCCTCGCAGGTAAGCAGGCAATGCCTAGAAGAGAAGCAAAAACAGGTAGTGGTTTGTACTTTGACAATAGAAGCTCTAGTCTTAACACAATGTTGTTTAGAGGAGTCTTCTGTTCTAAAGTTCACTAGCCCAATTTCTTCAGGAAAAATATTTGTTCTTAGTTTAAGATTCCCCAAATTTCATCCAAATAAAGCCAAGAACAAACTTTATGTTGAAACAGATGGTTGTTTTTGTGGTTGGAGTCACACAAAGGTTGAACATCTTGACTCTTTGAACTTGAGTAATTTCTAACAATAACATTAAAAAATCATAAATAAGCCAGGCACAGTGGCGCATATCTATCGCTCCAGCACTGAGGATGCTCAGGTGGGAGAAACACTTGAGCCCAGGAGTTTGAGGCCAGCCTGGGCAACGCAGTGAGACCTCATCTAAAAGAAAAAAAAATCATAAAATACATAGTGCATCTATGTAGTATTTAATATAATATAAGCCTATAGTGTTTAATATAATATAAACTTATGGAATTAGGTTTGGACACACATGAGCACACATAATTTTTTTTAATTAAAAAATTGCAAAGACATTTCCAGAAATAATTTTCCTGATTTGCAACAGTTTCCTTAGAATCTAACACAATACCAAGGAAAACGCACAGCTTTGTATTAGAAAAATACCCACACTTGAGGAATTGATGTCCTGGAGGCCCTTCCCAGTGTTAGTTTTGAAATCTTACAAATTCAATTCCATAAACATTTACTGAACACCTACTACCATGAGGAATTTGCAACAGGAAGACCATTTAAGCAGAACAGGATGAGGTGAATTCTATATAATAGAAATATCAACCTTGCTTGAGTGGGAAGGGTCATTCCAGAAGGCAGCAACACCATAAGCTGCTATTGCACGTCCCCAGAGAGATGGATGATGACCTCCACCCTCCTCCTTTTATCACTTATTTTACCCCATTGCTTTGAGAATTAGGTAGAAATCCTTAGTGTGGCATAAAATCCTTCAGGGAGTGACCCTTACTTGCTTTGCCCTCCAGATGTCTTCTACCATTTCCCAATAGCTCTCTATGCTTCAGCCATAGGGTGTATCCATGGGTTTATTAAAGAATTAATCAATCAGGTTTCCTTCTCTGAGCAGGCCATTCCTGGCCTAGCATTTCCTTTTTCAAACTTGCTATAACTCCCACTGGTCTTTGAAGATTCAAGTCAAGCATCATCATCTCCTTTAAGAAGGCCCCTTCCTTAAGCTTCTAGACCTCAACCTAGCTAGGGGCTCTTCCCTCCTTCCCCCTCACTGGAAATCAAGTAGCTTTGTGAATCGTTGCTTCTAGATGTACTGGTAATGGCCCTTCACAAGGGCTTAGCAATGGTTACCAGCCACTAATGTGAGCCCAGAGTGCAGCTGCTGTGGCTACAAGAGGGCAGGCAAAACAGAGCTATAGAATAAAGAGCTCAAAGCAACCCTGGAGACCATTTACTTCAACCGCCTTCTTCTAAAATGCAGAACAATGGAGACTGTCTGGAAAACACAGATTTCAATATTGGTTTATAATTATTATGGAACCTGAAGTTGGATAATAGCAAAAGAACTTCCTGAAATTAAAGAGGAAGAGGGAACAGTTAAGAAAACTTTCTCCTTTGCATGTATTGATTTTATAAAACTTTCCCTAAAGAGACCAGAATCTTGTGGTCAATTGCTTTTCAGAAAGCTGACCCTACAACTCAGCTTTGTAAAGATGGACTGATGTTGGAGTTGTCTGTAAACATAGAATTAATGACTCTCAGGCAACATTGCTGCTAAAATGGAATATGTAAGGGTTTGAAAACAAATGGGCTGAGCCTTACCTATGGCTAATTGAAAAACAGGATATGGCTAACTAGGTCACCTCAGAAAGTCTCTGCATCTCCTTGCTGTATGTTCTGTGCACCTCTCTGGGTTGCATGTGGCTCAACAGGAAGTGACAGTGTTTAAGGTACCAGTATAGGACTAGGGAAGGTGGCTCTCCAAAGTTTTGCAAATGGAAAAAGAACTTGGGGTGCCCTGATTTCTAGTCCAATGTTGTTTTCACTATATCATGCAGCCTCTCAAATAGAATCTACTGAGATGGGTGAGGGGTCTTCAGAGAAATGTGTCTTTAACACTAGTCCCATAACACTATAAAAGAAATAGCACTTATGAGTCATGAATAACCATTTCTATTCCTTGCAATATCCCATGGAAACAATTCTGATCATCATTTTATACAGATGAGGAAACTGAAGATTAGAGAGTTTAAGAAATGTATTCAAGGTCATATGGCTTAGGAAATGGATGGAGTGGTTTTCAACCCAAAATCTCCAACAGCAGAGGTAGTCCTGTGAACTCCACTGTCCTGCTGCTTATGTCCCCCAGAGAAAACTACAATATATATTTCATGCTATTAACATGTTAAAGGCTCTCAGAAGCCTTCCATAAGGAAGACCGTTTAAATTTTACGTAACCTTGTGATGGTAGAAGCCATTTGTGCTCATCAAGATATTCTTCAGAGACTTGCACAATGCCTTGGACATAATAGGTACTCATTAGATATTGTTATAAAATGAAATAGTTAGCTAATTTAATAATTATCGAAGTTGAGTTGTAACAACTCAAAACTTGAAGGTTAAAGAGGGTTTTTAAATGAAGGAATTTAAAAAATGTTTAATGTTACAGTCAGTGACCCTTCATTTAATTACTTATAATTATCTTCATTATAATCTCTTAGTCAAGCAGGTTACAAACCTGTTATGCTCTGGACCAAAACCAGCTCCACGCAGCTGATCTTCAAAGGAATGGAATTTACTCTGGCATACTCCTATGTATGAAGCCTTTCCAAGGCCAAATCCTAAGATGCCAGCAACTGGAAAAGCAAGAAACATAGGTAACTGAAAGATTCAGAATCTCTTTCGTTAATTATCATCTTGAATTTTTTTTATTAAACCTAGTCTTTTTTTTTTAAGTGCTGATTTTGAACCCAGGGGTGCTTTACCACTGAGCTATATCCCAACCATTTTAATTTTTTATTTTGAGACAGGGTCTCAACAAGTTGCTTAGGGCTTCACTAAGATCCTCCTGTTTCAGTCTCCAAAATCACTGGGATAGGTATGTGCTACCACACCAAACATCAAGACTAGTCATTTTTATCTAAAAGTACTATGGTAAATCAATGAACAAAAACTCTGAGGGTGAAGACCCTATCAAAGAGCAGGACTGTGAACCAGAGACTTTCTGATCTCTTCTTTGAACTGGAAACAGAATGACCAGGATAGAGCAAGTGAAGGTGCTGTCTCAGAGATGGGGCAATGAGAGGGTGGCAGCTGTTAAACAGATGGCTTAGGCCACCAAGGAGAGAAGGTGGGGATCTGCACTGTGACTATTGGAAGCCTTTAAATCACAGGTAGGAAAGCTCCTTTACTTTCTTTAAGGTCTTGGAAGGGTTGGGAGCAACCTCTAGAAGTGATGTCATGAGCGCGGGAAACCTCCTATGAAGGAAGTTGTTGGGAGCAGTGATTTGAATGGTTGTCTCTGACCTACAGCAGGAGCTGCGCCTGCACTGGAAATTTCCCATGAAAAGGTGCAGGTCAAGACTGCCCAGTTGCTATGGTGACACCCTGCTTAAAGGAGATTGTGTGCTAGGCACAGGACTATCAGTCTTGACCCTAAGTGCAGACATCAGCTGCCAGGTACAGAGAATTATGAAAGTAAATTGATAATTATATTTGTCATATAGTACTTTGACTTTCAATCCTGCATGCTTTCTCACAGAAAATCCTTTTGATGAGAAAACCCCATATGATAAAGTTACTGAGCTAGCTCTGGGTCATTCATCCTCCATCAGTGGGTGATGTCCCACCTAGCCCCAGCCTTTTCTCTATGTCTTTGTCTTTTCTCAATCCCCCAACGCCCCTTGGTGATTTCTGAATTAATGGCTGTGCTGGTTGCAGCAAAAAATCTTGAACCCTCTGGCTGGGAATGAGATTCGAGATTGTACCTTCTTTGTACATAGAAGGTCTATGTGTATCAAGAAGAGGAAGAAGAAGAAACCCCAAGTGTGTGGCAAATTTATTATTGGAAAATCCCCAGCTCATTACTCATTTTTAATGTCCATGACAGATAATCTTTTGAAAAGATTGGCCAGCCCAAGAGAAGAAAATAAAAACCCTAAGGTCTTATCATTCAGATGCTCTACTGTTGATAATTTTGTTAAAGCTGGCCCTCCATATCCATGGGTCACACATCCTCAGTCAACCAACTACAGACAAAATATTTGAAAGTTTGGGTCAGTACTGAACAAGTACAAACTTCTTTCTTTCAGTATTCCCTAAGTCATATAGTATAACAACTATTTGTACAGTATTTACATTGTTTTAGGTGTTGTAAGTCATCTAGAGATGATTTAAAGAATACAGGAGAATATGCAGAGGTGGTATGAAAATATTATGCCATTTATATAAGGGAATTGAGCATTCATGGATTTTGGTATCCCGGAGGGGTCTTAGAACCCATCCCCATCAAATCTGGAGGAACAACTGTATATATCTTGTCAGTCCCTCTTAGTTCATGCTTTAAAGAGGATTATCTGGGGAGAAGTCCCTATACACTTCCTGTATATCAGGAAGTGTTGAATAAAGTAAGAATGTAAAGCTATAGAAAATAGTGACTAATTTTTCAGAGTCAATGCAGGCAAGTTGGTTAAAATGGACATTCCTTTCCCTAGCGGTTAAAAATATCACTCTTTCTTCCAAAATGAATCTGCTTTTTTTACTTTAATGACTTACGTGCAAGTTTAGGCAATGATCCAAGTCTTGGGTTAGCTGCTAAGTAACCTAAGGAGTAATATATAGATAATTAATATTTTATTTTGCAACCTACTTAAATTTTTAAGGAAAACTGCAAAATTTAAGATGCAATATTTCTTAAATGTATACATAGTCTTAATCTAAAGAAACAATTTTAAAATAATTATGATTCACTTCTTGACTGAGTTTAACTCTTGAATAGCCATTTTAGGCAAATAGCATATATTAGCTTTAACATATAGAAAAAGAATATGAAACAAAGACTGATTTAAGTTCAAAAAATGACTCACTATCCTGTTCTCTCTTAAAGTAACTCAATATAGGAAGTTTCAGTTTAGAGATTCAATCTGTATGTGTGTGTGTATGTGTGTGTGTGTGTGTGTGTGTGTGCCTGTGAGCACATTCGTGCATGTGTTTATTTAAAGCTTTTTTATCTTGCTTTGACTAGGGGCATTCTACCACTGAATTGCATCCCCAGTCCTTTTTTTTTTTTTTTTTTTTTTAAAGAGGGTCTTGCTAATTTGCTCAGGCTGGGATTGAATTTGCAATTCTCCTGCCTTAGCTGCCCAAGTGCTGGGATTATAGGCATGTGCTACTGTCACAATTTTTAAATGAAAATAGTAGGGGCTGGGTTTGTGGTTCAGTGGTAGAGCTCTCTCCTAGCACATGTGAGGCCCTGTGTTCAATCCTCAGCACCACATATAAATATAAAATAAAGGTATGGTGTTCAATTACAACTAAGAAAATAATAATAAATAAGAAAATATTAAAACTTGTGGCTGGGTACAGTGGCACACACCTGTAATCCCAGTGGTGTGGGAGGCTGAGACAGGAGGATCACAAGTTCAAAGCCAGCCTCAGCAATGGCAAGGTGCTAAACAACTCAGTAAGACCTATCTCTAAATAAAATATAAAAAAAGGCTGGGGATGTGGCTTAGTGGCTGAGTGCCCCTGAGTTCAATCCCAGGTACCAAAAAAAAAAAAAAAAAAAAAAAGAAAGAAAGAAAGAAAAGAAATATTATAACTTGAGGTGGGCAGGATAGTAGCCCCTAACAATGTCCACTCCATAATCTTAAGAAACTATAAATATGTTATAATACATAAAAACTTAGGTAGAAAGTAGAATAACTTCGACATAATCACAACAATCCCTGAATGTGGAAGAGGGCATTGGAGAGGACCAAATATGACAATGTGAGAAAATGTTGGCTCAGCATTGCTGGCTTTAAAGACATAAGAGGGGGCTGCCAGCAAATAAATGCAGGAAAAGGAAAGGAAGATTAGAAACTTCCAGAAGAAATACAACTGGAACAATGTCTTGATTTTAATCCAGTGAGACCCATTTTGGATTTCTGGCCTCTGGAACTGTAGGTTAATAAATCTATTGTTTTTAAGCCATGGTGTCTGTGATAATCTGTTACAATAACTATGGAAAACTAATATATAATTCTGAAAAAATATATATGCACAGATGCAGAGATGATAGATCTTGAGTAGTTTAATATTTATAAAACATAATTCTATGGATGTCCTGGCTGCATTTTTTTTTTGCTGTGTCAGAAATAGCCTGATGAAGGCTTGTTCTGATTGATGAATATATTCCTATTAAAAGACTATCTTCAAGTGATAAAAATGAAATCATATTTAATACATGACCTTTACAGCCAGAATAATATTGATTAAATTGGAATTCTCCTGGTTACATGACACAGGTAATCTTTGAGATCCAAAAAAGAACTAGGACATCTTCCTTCATATTTACCAGGAAGAAATAGTCCTTTTAAAATAGTCCTTTTAAAATCTTGGTAATCTAGAAACATCCAATAAATTGAACTTAAACAGGGTCAGAGGCCTTGTTGTTACCTGGGGACTACACAATGTGTAAGAATTCTCTGTCTAGGTGGAGACAAAGAAGAGAATGAGGAACGAGGAATGGAGAGGAAAACTCAGAGGTAAGCAGAGGTCACTGTAGGGAGAGACACGTGGCTGCTAGTCCTCATGGTCTCTTTTATGCATCAGACAGGGTACCCTCCTTAGTTGGTTTAGCTTCTTGCTGGGACAAATGGCTTGGTGGGCAGAGCTTGGGTGGACTTCCACTCCACTCACCTCCTACCTGGAGCACCCTTCTGTAGTGAACCATCGGCCCAGTCACAGCCAGAGGCCGGAAGGCACAGGGACTCTGGTATAATGGAAGGCACTGTTTTAGTTTCCTATGATTGCTATAACAAATTACCACCAATGTAGTAGCTTAAAGCAAGTTTATTATAGTTCTTGAGGTGGGAAGTCTCAAATTGGTCTCACTAGTTTAAAAATAAAGTTGGAACTGCATTCTTTAAGTGGGCTGCTTTCTTTGCTAGGTTGTCTGGAATTTCCAGATCCTAGAGGCCTCCATCATGCCTTAGCTCATGGCCCCTTCCTCCATCATCAAAGTCTTGCAATATTGATTCCTTATGCTGTCCTCTCTCTGGATCTGTCTTTTCTTCCCCTTTGTTATTTTAAAAGAACTTTAAAATTTTTAGGTTTTTTTTTTTTCTTTTCATCCTTGGGATCAAACTCAGGATTTCACACATGCTAGGCAAACACGTCACCACTGAGCTATATGCAGCCCTTTGCATTTTCAGATAGGATTTTTTGGGGGGTTACTGAGGATTCAACTCAGGAGCATTCGACCATTGAGCCACATCCCTAGCCCTATTTTATATTTTATTTAGAGACAGGATTCACTGAGTTGTGTTGTGCCTCACAATTGCTGAGGCTGGCTTTGAACTCGTGATCCTCCTGTCACAGCCTCCCCAGCTGTTGGAATTACAGGAGACATAGGATTTTGCTAAGTTGTCATGTAGTGGCACCCCCTTTCTCCACAGAAAAGTCTTAACTGGGTTTCTCCAAAATCTTCACCATGGTTGACTTTAGGACTGTCAGCAAAAGAGTCTCTACCAAAGAGTTCAAAGTAGATAAACTTCCAATTTTCGTGTTGCCCTGTTTGACTTGGCCACTGGTTAGGAAGAAATCAGCACTTCAGGTTCTGGACACCCTCTTACTAGTTTTCCACAAATGTGTATCCAGTATAGTAGTTTGTAGAAATGTGTAAACAAGGCCTCTGGCCTTGAGCTGGGGCTTCACAGAGATGTCTACATTTCTAAGATAATAGAAGTTACCAATTGGGCTCTGTGGTAACAGCTGGCAGGGGGGAGGAAAGAAAGGGGAGAAGAAGCTCTCCCCTTCTCAGGTGCTATTTTTAAAGGATTAACTTGCCCAGAACAGTGAAAGAAAAAAACTGCTTTTATGTGAACTTTTGCAGACTGTGAACTTCTGAGCCCCTCCCCTTATATGTTGGGTATAAAATTCTGAAACTATCTGAACTCTGGGTTTAGAGGATTGATTGATTACAGCAAAAGCTGTGCCCTCTGAACCTGGCTGCAGCCAAATAAAACTGTTCCAGCTATCTTCAGTGCCTTGCCTCATCTGTCCCTACAACAGGTAGGCTGGCTTTGAACTTGTGATCCTTCTGTGTCAGCCTTTTGAGTAGCTGGGATTATAGTTGTGTGTCACCATGTCTGGTAAAGACTCTTTTGGTCAAATTGGGCTCCCTGGATTACCTAGGATAATCTCCCTATTGTAAGGTCAGCTGTTTAACAACCTTAATTATATCTGCCATTTAATTTCCCTTTGCCAGGTAATCTAATATATTCACTCATTCCAGAGTCTAAGATCTCTTCTGTGGGGACAGGGACCTATGCTAAAAAGAGGCAGAAGCATGCATTAAAAAAATCCTTCACCAAAAAAATACATGCCCAGTGCTGAGGAGCTGCCAGAAGGGTCACAGAAAACTGGACTCTCTGAAGTTAAGCAATTTAACAAATATTGAATCTTACCTTGGTGGACTAGTCCCTGGGTGACAAGCATGCTTACAAGAGAGAAAGGCAGAGCTGTAAAACAAAAATGTCCTTCAATATTGGTATCTTAATATCATCTCATTCCAGTCAGAATGGCAGCTATTATGAAGACAAACAACAATAAGTGTTGGGGGGTATGCGGGGAAAAAGGTACACTCATATACTGCTGGTGGGACTGCAAATTGGTGCAGCCAATATGGAAAGCAGTATGGAGATTCCTTGGAAAGCCGGGAATGGAATCACCATTTGACCCAGTTATCCCTCTCCTCGGTCTATACCCAAAGGACTTAAAAAAGCATACTATAGGGACACAGCCACATCAATGTTGATAAAAGTACAATTTACAACCCAGATGCCCTTCAGTAGATGAATGGATTTTAAAAATGTGGCATATATACACAATGGAATATTACTCAGCAATAAAAGAGGATAAAATCATGGCATTTGCAGGTAAATGGATGAAGTTGGAGAAGATAATGTTAAATAAAGTTAGCCAATCCCAAAAAACAAATGCCAAATGTTTTCTCTTATATAAGGTGACTGACTCATAGTTGGGTAGGGAGGGGGAGCATGGGAGGAATAGCCAAACTCTAGATATGACAGAGGGGTGGGAGGGGAAGAGAGGGGGCAGGGGATTAGCAATGATGGTGGAATGTGACAGACATCATTATTCAAAGTACATGTATGAAGACATGAATTGGTGAGAATATACTTTACAAACAGAAATATGAAAAATTGTGCTCTGGGCTGGGGCTGTGTCTCAGTGGTGGAGCGCTCACCTAGCATGTGTGAGGCACTGAGTTCAATCCTCGGCACCACATAAAAATAAAATAAAGATATTGTGTTCACCTAAAACTAAAAAATAAATATTAAAAAAAGAAAAATTGTGCTCTAAATGTGTAATAAGAATTGTAATGCATTCCGCTATCATGTATTTAAAAATAAAATAAATTTAAAAAATATTGGTAACTTAAAACATGGTGCCTCACCTAGAGGTCAGGGGAGAATTGCTCAGAGATTTTGGTTTTACTTCCTTAAATGTAAGTTTTATTCATTTGTTATTTTACTTATTCAAAAAGTATTTATTACGCACTATAGGGACAATTCTCTTGGGGTCTTCCCTGGTCACTCAGCCTGTTTCATACCATTAGTTTGACCAAATATAAAACCCATTTTACTCCATCTCTGATGTTATAGTGTGAATCTGAAGTGTCCACCAAAGGATCCTTAGCTGGTGGGCATGTTGGGAGTTGGTTGGAAACTTTAGGAGGTAGGGCTTACTCGGAGGAAGCATCATTGGGAATGTTTCCTTGCAGTATGTATCTTGTCCTTGATCCCTTTCCTTCTCTATCTTTGCCTCTCAGCTGCTGTGAATTAAGCAACCACATTCTGCCATGTCCTCTTACCATGATGCTCTGCCTCATTGCAGGCCCAGAAACATGGAAGCAAGTGGCCAGAGACTGACACCATGAGCCAAAATAAATATTTCCCCCTTTAAGTTGATTTATCTCAGGTATTTTGTCACAGTGATGAAAAACCAACTAATACATCAGACACCCAAATTTACTGAATGGTTGACTTGTACAAGATTTTGAACACTACATTTGACATGAGCATCTTAGTTCTTGAATTGGGGAACTGCCTGTATCTATACGCATACATATATGTATACATCAATTTTCAATCCTACATAATTGTTAGGAAGCACTATATAATAAACTGCATAGTCTTCATCTATATTTGTTAGTTTTTTAACCAAATTTGCTTTATCTCTATTTTTTTTCCTGAAATATTTGAAATTTGTAAACATCATGACACTTCATCACTGAATATTTCAGAAGATATCTTCTAAGAACAAGAATATTTCCCTACAGAGTCACAAGACCATTAGAGGTACTCCAGGATAATTAACTATTGCACAATCTATATTCAAATATCTCCAAATGGTCTAATAATGTCTTTCATAGCTGCTGGCTTTTTCCAATACAGAAAATCAAGGATCCTATTTACTCTCGAATCTGCTTTCATCTTTCACTGAGGAGAGTTCCCTGTTTTTTTTTTTTTTAAAGTCTATAAGACATTTTTGTCCACCAATTTGGAGGTCTGCCTGAAGATCCAAATGGAAGATTACAACATGACTTCATTCATGTTAAATATGTACAATGTTTAGCTATGCCTTTTTGAACAGACAATTAGTTTGGCAAAGGCAGTTTCTAATTCTGTCAAAATGTGCCAAATGACTTCTCTCAAATGCAGAGAGCAGTGGTAAACATTCAGCTCTTCCTGGCAACCAAGGAAATTCAAACAGTAACCAATTTTTCCATCTATAACTAGTTGCCTGGTGGCAGGCAAATGGGTCATAATGAAGTGTTAATCTACTAGTGCGCAATTAAATTATTTACTCATAGGTTGTCAGAAAAGACATGCATTTCTAGAAGCACAATCAGTAATCATGGTAATGCATAATGAATATCAACTCCTACAGAGTGTTAGTTCCAAAACTGGTGATGCTGAATTTGAATGATTTATGAAATCAAAATGAGTATTGTAAAGCAAAAATTATCCCTGTGTCAGCAATGTTGCACAATACTGATGCTCTGTCTATAAGCTCTATTATGCCATTCTCAAACAACAAATCATGAATTTTCTAAATTGGAAGAAACTTTAATGCACAGCCTGAATTCACACCCTTATTTTATGTAAGGCAGGCTCAGAAAGAGGAAGCAACTCAGCAGAAAAGGCTATTCAGAGACAATATAAGAGAAGCATTAATGGAACACTGCCATTTTTCTTTCTCTCAACAATATTTAGGAGAAATTCTCTATGTGTGAAGCATTGTGCTAGGCTCTGGGATGAACTTGACATTATTTCTGACTCTTTGAAGCTTAGACTCCAGTGGAGGTTAGAAAGATCTAGTCTTTGGTAATAAAGACATTCTAGACAATAATCTTGGCACATGTTCTTGCTCATGTGAAGGAAAGAGTTAAATGAGCAGCAGTTTTTGCTAAGTAAGGCAAAGTGCTCCATAATCAGATATTATCTCTGCCCTAAAAAATTTTTCCAGATGGATTTAACCCAAAACATCCCTGAATATCCAAGTTCTTTAGGGATTTATGCAAACACTGCTCAAAAATAAATCATTCCTGTAGTTCTAATAGGATATGGAGGCAGTTTATTGCATCAAATGCAATGCTAGTAAAGATTGAGCAGGATGCAATTACCTCTCTTCCAGAAACTTTCTTCTTGACATTCTCGAATAATCTTGGCTATCTCTCCTCTGTGGATGTGCAGTTTTGATTTTGGGCAAAACAACATGCTCTGTAAGGAAAGTTACATGACGAGTTAACTGAGATTATCAGAAAAACATCTACTTGGTTTTCCCTGGAGGAGGAGGTCTCTTCTCTTGTTACTTGGCTTGTGTTTTGGGCTGGCTGCGCCTATATACAGAAATGGCCAATTCCATAAGCTTCCCAACTGGACCTTCTAGATGGACTGAGGCAAAGAAAGAATCCCAGTTGGAGAGACAGGGTGATTCACTGACTTGAGTGCATGAAGTGGCTACTGGTCAAGCTGAATTACTGCTGAGGCCATGTGTGCTTTCACCTCCATGCCTCTGTCCATGGGCTTGACTATACTTAGAGTGCTATTCCCTCTCTCCCTTCACCTACCTGCTCTTAAGATCAAGCTCAGTGTTGCCTCCTCAGTGAAGAGAAGGATTTGCTGATTTTGCCACTGTTCCTTTTCAGGCTCTTTGTAGTAGGTATCAGTGTGGATGGTGGTCACCATTTCTTGAGCACTTTCTCATGGGCCAGGCACTATGCCAAGCACTTGACATGCATGATGCTATATTAACAAGGTGGAGGGATTCATAGCGTCTATGCCTTCAGAGATCTACAAGCAATGCAAGCTGGCATCCTCCCTCTTCTTTCTCTCCAACTCTCCTTGGCACAGTACAATTGCAGTGGTCAGCATGAATCACAACAACCAGTAACATGGTAATGCACAATGGGAAGAAGCAATTGCCATCAGTCTCTACTTACCTCCATTTCTTAGCACCTGTGCTCCTCAGCAAGCACGCCTCCTTTCCCAGGTAAATCAAATCGGTCCCTGACTTACTGATGGTTCAGATTTTTCCATTTTATGATGGCATGGCAGTGATACGCATTCAGTAGAAGCCATACTTTGAATTTTGATCTTTTCCTTATATTGCTAGCAATAGGCAATGAAATATTTTTATGTGATGCCAGGCAGCAGCATTTAGCTGTGGCCACCTTTCCCCTAGGCAATTGTGAGGATGAAAAGTTCATGCTCTGTACTGTGTTGTGTTTCTAAGCTAGGATGTGTTTCAGTAGGATAGATGTTTACAATGCATTTTCGACTTAAGATATTTTCAACTTATGACAAGATTATTGAGTTGTATCTCCATTGTAAGTCAAGGAGTATTGCATTTGTTCTTGTCCTGGCTATGGCTGCAGCAGAAAGAAGAAAAATGTCATCCAAAAACACACATATACACACAGCTGACTGTCGCAGTTGCTCTGAGTCCTAGAGTCAAGATTAGAGTTCGTGCACAGACTCCTGGGCGGAGCTCTGGTGATCCTTTTCCTTCACGGCTATAAATGTTTTATGGCTCTCTGTTTCACAGAGGCAGTTCAGGTATCCAATGTCTTCTGCTTGTGACTTGTTATCATTGGTCTGTTTGCCTCTCCTATAGTTTACTTTTTTTTTAATTTAGAGAATTATAGTTACACATAGTAGATGGGCTCATTTTGACAAAATCATACATGAAAGGAATTTGATTTTAATCCCCATTTTCTCCTCCATAAACAATTTTAGCTTGATATGTTTACCCCAGAGAACAAGTAAGATCACTGGCCAAGATCACTCCATTTACCCATCAAATACTTGCTCTTTTTCTTTCTTTTTAAAACCTAAAAATTTTATTTATTTATCTATTGTGGTACCGGGGATTGAACCCAGGGGCACTTTACCACTGAGCTGCATCTCCAGCCCTTTTTACTTGGTATTTTGAAATTTTGTGACAAGGTTTTACTAAATTGCCCAGGCTGGCCTTGAACTTGCAATCCTCCTGCCCTAGTCCACTCAGTAGCTGGATTACAGCTACTGGCACCGGCACATTTTTTTTTTTTTTTTTGAGTTAGGGTCTCAGTACATCTTCCAGGTTATTCTTGAACTCCTGGACTCAAGTGTCTCTTGTTCAAATATTTGTTTCTGAAACACATAACATCCATTCTGAACAAGTTGGAAAAAGTGTGCTCATGTTAACACTTGGGTTCTCAATTTGATGGCTAATTAGTTATTAAGAATTCTGCTATCCTAAAAGCAACATCTGTCGGTAGCATATGCTTTGTATAATTATCCTTAGTAAGAAAAATATGAAAATAAGCAAAATGTACCCTTCTGTTAGAGACAACCAAGAGTTTTGCTCTGCTGCAGTAAACTTTTGCAGTCACTGACAGCCTCCATTAAGAGTTAGCTAAGCTGGATCCTAAATGGGAAAGAGTCAAGAAAGTTTTTGTAAGTACAACTTTTGTAAGTACAACCCACATATTCCTTCTGTGTTCTCGGTACCCATCCAACAAGGTGTCAGACCGGAAAAAAACAAAATAAAACAAAACACAAAACCAAGTAAGATCGCTGGCCAAGAGTGGGGTTTAACAAAAGTTTTGTATGATATTCCTCTTAACATGGCAGACTCCCCAAATTAAAAACATACCTGCTTGCTCAGTGGTGGCAAGTGGGGACCTTTCTCTTGGCTCCCCTGAGTGGACACTGATGCCATGGTGACTTTGTCCTTGCCTCTCTTCTTGTTGAGGGCTCTGCTTACTCTTTGACCAAATGGCTATGGAAAATAGAAAAGAATCACTGGACCTTGAAAAAAATCACTTTCACCCCTAATCTCAATGGCACTTATTTGGAAAAATTACTTTCATGTTGTCCCTAGTCTTAACCATCTACAAACTTAATTTCTAATGTCAACCCCTCACACTACATATCCACATAACTCACTAATGGTGACAGATCATATTGAGAGTGAAATGTCACACTGTGCATAGTGAACTGTTTTCCTGCCTATAAACTGTATTCTAAAAAATAGTTTCATTCCACGACAAGGTCATTAACTGCACAAACACTTATCAAATGTCTATTATGCACCAAGTCTGAGGATACAAAGTATAAGATAAAAAAAAAAAACTGCTGAAGGAATGAGAGTCTAAAGGGGAGGGCAGATAAACTGACAATTGTGTCATATGAGAAGCACTCCTTCTCCTAGAGGCATGTATGGGGTGCTAAGGAAGAAGAGTGAGAACAGTGTATTCTGTCTGCTAGGCCTAAAGGCCCCAACGAGACTGACTTGTGAGATTTCAAGAGAATGTCCAGTGGGTGGATGGATTCTAGGGGCAGGAGGACCAATTTGGAAAAATAATGCAATAGTCCAGGCAAGAAGCTGCAGAGACCGGAAATTAGATGCCAATAGGAAGAATAGGGATGATAAACTGGGGTTTGGAAATGTTGGATTTGGGTGCCTGGGTGCAAACAGTGGAATTAGTCTGGAGAGATTAGACTATTTGAGGACTGGGGTTTGAAGTTCCAGATGATTCATAGACTTGAGAGATAAATTTTGAATAAATGTATCTAAAAAGAATATTGGAGAATGTGAACATTGTACTCAAGGGAGTATCGACAAGGAAAAAACAAAAAAGAAGGCAGACTTAAAAAATGCAATGATCAAGTAATTACATGGTTCAGGAGATTAGATTTTGAGTTTGGCAAAGATGGATACACTCCAGGTAGGTCACAAGTCTCCTCCTACTCCCCTCAAGACTACTCCTGACTTTCTGCAAACATCTTATCACACACAGTTCTGTTTCCTGCATTAATTACTAAACCATAAGGTGTATGAGCAAAGGTGGCCTCTACTTGCACCCAATTTCACTTTAGGTGCCCAGTGTTACTGTAGAGGCAGCACAGTATCCTGTAGTGCTAAGTCTCTGCATTCAAATCCTGTCTCTCCCTTTTGCTAGCCCTGTACTTTGAGGCAAGTCAGTGTGTCTATGCCTCAGCTTTCTCACCTGTTCAGTGGATACAATGGGCACAGCCGTCTTGAGGGGCTGTTGCCAAAATGAAGGATGAGGAATGAAGCCTATAGAAAGCCCCAGCTAAGGAGTCGGTACTCAGTGGGTATATGAGCAGCTGGGGCCCTGGGCACCTTATGTTTTGAGAACCCCTAGAAATTCTTTGCTGATCTTAGAATGTTTTTGCTCAATCGGGCATTAAATGTGCAAAGCTAGCACATCCTCCAGGTTTGGAGGTTAGGTTCCCCTTGCACCCAGTTGTATCTGGGTCCACATCTAAGCAAGGCTTCTGAGGGGCTGCCTTCCGAGTGCAGCTCCCACCACCCACACCCAGGTCGCACGGGCTTCTCCAGTGGTGGGGAAGGGGACAGGGAATGCTCACAGGTGGACATTGGCTGCAGGATGGGGGTGTTTGTAGAATGGACGAGGAGGGGTGCTATCCAGAAGTGACATACTGGAAACTGCGTCAACCCCAAGTCCCCCCAAACCCCGACCAGGGCCACCCCCTCCCCCAGACGGTGTGGCTGATGGTCAGGGACCAGAGGCAGGAGGGAGCGGAGGGGTTGGAAAGCGGCCAACGCCAGCCGCGCACCCTTCAAAGGGCTGCATTGTCTATGCGCCTGTCCCGAATACCCAGAAGGAAAGCGGACATCCCTCCCGTTGTCACCTCCCCCAACCCCGGGGCTCACCCATGGGGGTGGGGGTCGCTTCCCAGGCCGCGTCCCCGGCGCAGATCGCTTCCCTTAGCGGCTGCGGCCCTCTCCCGGCGCCTTGCTCACCCCCCTGCTCGGCCGCAGCCCCGCGCCGAGCCCGAGTCCCCTGTCCCCGGCGCCCCCGGCCCTCACCTTTCTTCCGCAGATCCCTCTCCTTCCTTCCTTCTTTCCTTCCAGCTTCTTTTGCTCCGCCCCCTCACCTCGCAGCTTATCGCTCGCTTGAGTCACCGCGTCAAAGTGCATCCCCACCCCCACTGGCAGTCTTTCTGGTGGTGACAATCGAGAGAGGCTGAACCCCAGCTTTTGCCACCACTCCGGTCCCCCTCCACGGTCCCAGGCCCTGTTCTGACACCCGGCAGATTCCACCTCCTCAGGGTCTATCAGATGACTCCCTCCTCCCCACCATCACGGCAGCAACCGTTTCCCCTGGCACCCTCCCGGGGGAGCCAGGCCACCCTCCCCGTGTGCAGTCCGGTCTACAGCCCTTGAGGGTGAGCACGATTATCCTCACTCTACAGGCCAGGTTGTGCAAGGTCACCCAGGAGTCCGGAGTCACACTCAGGCCAGCTTGGTCCCTGGCTTGGTCCTCTGTCCGTGGACTTGTCCCTTCTCTGCCACCTGCTACTAAACTGTGGGGGCAAAGTTACTTCCTGGGGGGAGTGCCTTTAGGGCTCTTCCCTGGGCTGACAGACAGGGACTCCTTGGGGGTGTTGAGATGGAGAGAGATTCTGAATCGCAGTGAAGGCTCTCATCACCTTTTCCTTCTGTCCCAATCTGTCTCCAAGACTTCAGCCTCAGCCCTGGCCCAGAGCTTGCCTTTCTTTGATGCCTACCACCCACCCAGGGCTTTTTTCTGTTCTTCATGCTCTCTCAGCTCTTTTCCACCCAAGCCCTGGCACGGAGGCCTCCCCTTGCCTGGATCCTCTCCCCATGACACCCGCCTGGCCCTTTCCTATTCATGATTCCCTACCGTTCTTCAGCAGAACCTTTCTTGTGGCCCAGCCCTGTAAAAAATCAAACCTTTTCTTCTCTTTCACAGCACAGGCTGCTATTGTTTTCTCTTACAGCACTGTTCACAGTTGTTATTATGTATTTATTATGTGTACAGTTGTATAAAGCCTTCCCTTTCCTTTCATGAAGAGCAGAACAAGATGGACTCTCTTTTGTTCACCATCAAGTCCTTTGCATCTCAGACATAGGAAGGCCTTCATAAATATTTCCTGAATAAACCATCTGGGTTCAAAGATTGTGAAGACACTGCTGTTTTTTGAAGATTTGTATCCGCGTCTCCCTCGCTCCCCAGTAGATTTCCTTAGACCACATCTATTCATGTGATTTAGTGAGTTCTTTCTTCCCATAGGGTGTTTTCTTTTCTCTTCACTCCTTTTCCTCTAAGTCAAAGGGTGCATAGTTCTGCTAATTTTATATTGTGTTGCTAGAAACCAGAAATGTGATTTGGCCATTTTATGGTCTGAAGGGATCAGCTTTGTAATTGGTTTTGTGGTATATATGAACAGCCCTCCATTACATTGAAGTCTACCTTGTAACAAATACTTGAAGAGGCATTTGTCCTTCAACTTCCTGCTTTAGTATAATTCATGCCCCAGCCCCCTCTACTTTCTGCCAGAATGTTCTAATAGGTCACCTTAGATAACTAGAAGTTAACATATGTAATGTGCATGGATTATGAGTTCCCCTGTTGGTATATGTTGGGCAAATATGATGTATCCATGTTTCATTCTGAGCATATTCAGAGATAAAAGAGAAAAGACACAGTTCCTTTCCACAAAGCATTTGTTACTTTCCAAAAGATAGAAAATAACATAGACTTGGCCCTAGAAATTGGTTACACTGAATGGAACCTTTGTTATTTTTAATTCAGCATTCTACAAGAATTAAGGATCATGACTATAAAGCTGATTATTACTGGTTAATGATACAAAATAGTGACTAGTTTAGGAAGTGCTAAATGGATTATGGCAGGATCCAGCTTCGACTCTTTCTGTTGCCCTACATTGTCCTCAGGCAACGTCCAAATTTATTAGCAGGATTCTATGTGATTAAGCTCTTGCCTGCCTCTTCAACATATCTATCTTAGGGCCTCCCAAGGGCCCTATTGAGTGACTGCTGTTCTCTCCTTTCATGCTTTTGCATGGGCTGTAATTCATCCTGAACCAAACTTCCGGCTTCTCCATCCCTCTGTCATTCACTCTTTAAAGACTGGACCATGGTGTCACCTTTTCTTGGAAACCCTGTCAGACCCAAGTTTAATTCCACACTTTCTGCATTCCTGTTGCACTTTGCAATGGTATCTGATATGTCTCTGTGTCTGAATATGTTTCTTTCTTTTCTTTTTTTTTTTCTTTTTTTTTTTTTTTTAGGTGTAGATGGACACAACACAATGCCTTTATTTTTATGTGGTGCTGAGGATTGAACCCGGTTCCCGCCTGTGCTAGGCAAGCGCTCTACTACTGCTGAGCCACAATCCCAGCCCCTGAATATGTTTCTTTATGCATATACATGTATATAAATGCAAGAGTCATAACCTGTATTAAACACTATGTGCCAAACTTGTATCGGTCAATTTTGTGTTCTTATAACAAAATATCTGGGACTTGGTAATATATAAAGAAAAGAGGTTTAGTTATCTCCGTTTTGAAGATTGAAAACCCAAGATTGTGTGGCTCCATTGGTTTGGCCTCTGGTGAAGGCCTAATGGTGGTTGGCATCGTAATGATGAGACAGGAAGCCAGAGAGGGATTGAGGTGTAAGGCTTTCTCTTTTTTAACAATTCACTCTGGTGGGAACTAATTGGGCTCTCATGAGAACTACCTTACTTCCTTCTGCATGCAGCGCTCTCAACAACTGACCAGTTCTTCCTAGGTCCCACCTCTTCAGGTTCCACCACCTTCCATCATCACCACACTGAGGATCCAACTTCTAACACAGAAGCCCTTGGGGGACCCTCAAACCACATCCAAACCATAGCAGCATTCTCCTGGTCCCTCCTCATCTTTTAACTGCATCCCACAGCAGTCCATGAGTTGTGATAGTGACTTATTAGTCACATGGCCAGAAAGGAAACTAGAATTTAAACCCAAGCTCCACAGCCATGTGCTTCAGATAATGCCACCTTCCTGTGGCTCAGCTGTCATCACACTACGTTAGAACCACTGTTACTCCCTCTTGAGGTGAGCTCCTTGTGGGCAGGGATTAATCTTTTTCAGAGACTGGCACATTCTATTAGCTCATGAATGATGATGGACAAATTGAATGAGGCACAGAATAACAAATGCAAGATACCTGGCCCTTTATTCCATGAGGTTTATAGTCTCTATTAGTCCTTCCTCCTTCCCTCCCTCCCTTCCTTCCTTCCTTCCTTCCTTCCTTCCTTCCTTCCTTCCTTCCTTCCCAAAATAATTTCAGGGACTTTGTTGTTGTTGTTATTGTGCTGGGGATCAAACCCAGGGCCTTGTGCTAAGCATGCACTCTACCTCTGAGCTACACCCCCAGCCCAAGTTGTGGGATCTTTTTAATAACACCAAAAATGCAAACTAGCACCCCAAATTTACAGATAAGAAAAAGGGGCACAGAAAAGTTAAGTTACACGGTCAAGGTCACAGCTGGGAAGTGTTATTTCCAGGGTTCAGACCTCAGTGGCCTGGTTCCTTAGCGCATGCCCTTAATCTCTACAGTGTATTGTGTGTCCAGCATCCTCATTGGGCAGAGGAGGAACATAGACTCATACACAACAAGGGACAGGGACAGGTGTCTGGGTAGTAAGGGAGGCAGAGGGGACCAGTCAAGCAGCTTGGGGGAGGAAGGAGATGGGGCTGTGCAGAGCGGCTGACTGAACAGCCAGGCCTAGTGGGGGAGGTGGGATGTACCTGGACTCTGCCCAGCCTACCCACAGCTTCCTCTTTCCTGCTTCCTCCAGGGGTCTCCAACTGGTTTCCTGTCTGGGTGTTTTCAGAGTGTGTGGAGGTGGGGCCTCTTGGACATCCATGGAGCAGCAAGAGCAGCCCTCGTCCTCCTGCCATTTTTCCCTTCTCAGCTCTCCACTTGCCATCTGCGGGCTCTGCAGGAGACTCTGTGAATCACGGGGATCTCGTGAGTCACTCATTCTCCCTCTCTGAGGAATACATAACGTCAAATTTCACAAAAGCAGCGCAGTCGGGTTTAAGTGAGGTGTCACACAAAGATGGAGCACGGGTTCTGCTTCCCCTGATGAAGTGGCACTGCTGTCAGGCGAGGCACGTTGCCAGTGCTGAGCATGAAGTTTTGGACCATCAGCCCAGAGCTCTGGTTGCTGGAGTTTCTTCTGGATTTGATGTTCAGACTCTGGAAGAGGCACAGCAGGCCCCAAAGATCATAATTTTGGTCCAGCTGGGGAAAGTCTGAAATATGGAAATGAGTGTACATTGATTTGTTTGTGTCTCCAGTCTTCGTTGAGACAAGTATATACTTTATTTCACTTATGTCCTGAAGGTAAATTTACTACTTTAATATTCCAGAAGTGCTTTCCATAGCTTCTGGCATGCAAAACCTTTGAATGCAAAAACCATAATGTTCCTGGTGTAGCAGAGAGGCTATGTGCTCAAGCAGATGCCAATATCTTATGGCAGGATTTCTTTTTACTTCATCCCAAGTGTACCTTCTCATCATGTCCTCATGTCTGTCCCAAGCCTCTCTCTAAAGCAACTCCCCCCCCCCACCTAGCTAGGGTGAGGGTAGGAGAAAAGCAGTTTGATTTTTCTGGAGCAAATTATAACAGGGAGTAAATGCAAGTCAGATTTAGTTCCTTGCAGGGCATAATTTCATTATAGAAGAGAAGCTTATTAATCAAAGTCTAATTGATTGAAGATCAGGGTGAGACTTGCTTTTAAAGAGAAATTTTCTAGATTTCTTTTTTCTTTTTTTGTCTGATTCGCTTTCCTTGGCATTAAAGGAATATGCTCCAGTATCCTGCAGTCCATGTGGGAAGGGTTGCCGGGGCTTTAGTTGTAGGTGCTCCAGGAAATTCAACACCAAATTCCCTCTTTGGAGTGCCTCCCAGGCTCCCTTCACATCGTCCTTCAGGTACCTGCAGTCTGCCTTGGCAAGCTCACACTGCAGGTCTCATTGAAAGCAACCATTGAGCTCCAGAGCCAGACATTGGCTCCAATTAATGCCCTGCTCTCTGCCTATATATGAATGATTGCTTGAATTGCTTGTTGCATAGGTAGGGAGAGCTCTTAAGTTACTCCAGGGAAACCCACCCTTCCTCCAAAGCCCCTGGGCTAGAAGTCCCTCCATGTCTGTATTTTAGTGCCCTCTTTATTTGCCTCTATTCTAGGATATGGGCTGTGTGAAGGAAAGCAGGGACTGTCTTTCTCACCTTCACATTTGTGACTGGAAATCCACATCAATGTGTTCATATAAGTTTTGTACTCTTTTGGCAGCCTGAAGCAATGATAGGTATTCTCCCTTCCCCATACCAAGAAAGTCACCAAGGGTATCCTTACCTCCAGGATGGTTAATGACTTTGGCCCTGCGGGGGTCAACGGAGTTCAGCAATGAAGCGTGAAATGGGCACTTGGAACAGTGCCCCTACGTAGCATCTTGCTGAAAAGAGCCCCAGCTGTGAGAGGAAGAGGGGGTCCCACCCTGAAGGGAAGGTTCTGAAAGCTTTTTGAGAGACTGGGAAGGGGGCACAGGGGTGCAGGTCCTGGAGTAGTGGGGACCAACCATTCCCTCCCTCCCACAGATGGTCTGTGTCAGGACCTCATGGTGAAAAGCTGCATGGTTCCCAGAGGGAGCAAGTGCACTAAGCCTTTTGCATCCCAGCCTTTGAAAGACCTAAGGCTGGGGGTTTGCTTTCAAGGGACCATGAAAATTTAGACAATGAACATTTCAGCAATGTCCAGAAGGGATCAATGGACCTTCTAGAAACTTCTAGATGGTTCCAGAGTCCCCAGATCCTTTCTCCTTCCCCAGAGAGAAGAGGATTGCTGCCCCCCTCCAAATTCTTGAGATTGAATTTCCTGAGTGGATGGGGGCTCTGAATGAATGTAACTTAATTCAGACGTAGAAGGACATGACCTTTCTTAAACAGTAATAAAGTGAGAGAAAATTCACAGCTGCAACACGTTCACGCTTGCGGCAAAGGTAGGTGCATAGAATACTTGGTGAGTTGATGAATGCTGGGTGGACCTTGAAATTTATCCAGTCTATTTCAATAATGCCATAGAAACATTTTTTTTTTTTATTCATCTACCTTGAACAAAGGCTTTTCAGGGCTATTTCCTGAGCATTTAAAGCACATTCAAATGAGTTGTCTTGGAACAAAGATTCAAAAGACTTTCGTGACTGTGAGTTAGCAGGAACATCGTGTTTGTGACTCACCAGTCTTATATTGTTGGTTGCTGAAGCAACTAAGCCTTGCTGCTGTACACTTTGTGAATAGATTGGGGTCTCCAATCTGAATTTGTACCAGAAAGTCCCACCTGATGTGATAAAGCTGTGAAGACAAAAATACCAAATTCTTATTTTGCATATTGATGTCCATTTTTCACAAAGCTTCCTTCTACATTTCCTAGTCCTTGTAAAAAATGCAAATTATTTAGGCTGTTATATTTTTAGTCTCAATTACTGGTGGTTATTCATACAGCGATGAATGAATTAAATCTAATGAATTAAATCTAAGAGATAATTGAAAAATGTTCCTTTAGTCATTAGTTTCTGCTCATTCCTAGTCTTTAGAGACCATTTTTGCTTTTGTTTTAGGTGGGCTCTCACTATGTGGCTCATCCTGCCTCAGCATCCTGAGTAGCTGGGATTACAGGTGCATGCTACTCCCTTTCCCCAACTCCCCACAGACTTCTTTCTAAGCTGCTGTCCCAGTCTACAGATTTGCTTCATTTTCCCCCACCAAAACCCCCAAGAATCAATCCTTGAATTATTTTAGTATTCTTTTAATTTAAATGATGGTCTTGCTCTTAATAGACTTTATTTATAGAACAGTTTTAGGAAGACTGTTCCTCTCCCAGCTTGGGCTCTTTTCAACAAAATGCTCTAATACAGGCACAGGCCCCACCCCCATCGTCAGCATCCCCCACCAGGGGCAGTGCGCTTGTAAAACTGATGAACCCCACACTGAGAAATCATTATCACTCAGAGACAATAATTTACTTTAGGATTCACTCTTGGTGTTGTCCTTTCTATGGGTTTGGACAAATGTCTAAAGACATGCATCTACCAGGATAGTACCATACAGAAGAGTTTCACTGCCCTAAAAGTCTTCTGTGCTCTTATTCATCCCATCCTGTCTCTTGCCACTTGGCAACAACTGATCTTTTAACTGTAACCATGGTTGTCTTTTTCAGGATGTCATAGTTGCAACCTTACTGTATGTAGCCTTTTTTAAATGACTTCTTTTGCTTAGCAATATGCATTGAAGTATCTAACATGTATTTTCATGGCTTCATGGCTTGTGTGTGTGTGTGTGTGTGTGTGTGTGAGAGAGAGAGAGAGAGAGAGAGAGAGAGAGAGAGAGAGAGAGAGAGAGAGAGAACTGAATAATCCTTTGTCTTAATGGACCAAAGTTATTTATCTATACCACTACTGAAAAACACCTTGGTTGCTTCTACTTTTGTTTTTCTCACAATTATGAGTAAAGTTGCTATAAACATCGGTATGTAGGTTTTTGTGTGGATATAAATTTTCAACTCAGCTCTGGTAAAGACCAAGAATCAGGATTGCTAGATAGTACCGGTTAGATGACATTTAATTTCACACACACAAAAAAAATCACTAAACTATCTTCCAAAGTGGCTGCACCATTTTGTGTTTTCACCAGAAATGAATGCGAGTTCCTGTTGCTTCATGTCCTTGTCAGCATTTGATGTTGTTAGTGTTCTGGATTTCGTCCATTCCAATGGGGTAATAGTATCTCACTGTTTTAATTTGCAATTCCCCAATTATATATAAGGTTGAGCATTTTTTTATGGCGCTTATTTGCCATCTGCATGTCTTCTTTGGTGATGTGACTGTTAGGATCTTTGGTCCATTTTGGGGGGACAGTGCTGGAGATTGAACCCAATGGTAAAGTGCTAGGCATGCACTTTACCATTGAACTACACTCTACCTGCTTTGGTCTATTTTTAATTGGGTTGTTTTCTTATTGTTGAGTTTTAAAAGTTTTTTTTTCATAGTCTTTAATCAGATATGTCTTTTGCAAATATTTTCTTCCAAACTGTGGCTGTCCTTTCATTCTCTTGATAGTATCTTTTGTACTATAGCAGAGAATATATATAATTTTAGCAAAGTTCAAAAACCATTCTTTCATAGGTTTTTCCTTTGTAGTTGTAAATTTACTTTATTTTCCTTCTAAGTATAAGAAGAGTATCTAAAAGATAGGTAGTAAGTGGAAGAAATAGAGACAGGCTGACCCATGGCAAAGCAGCCAGGCATATCTGAAGGGGAGACATGCCACTGGGTAACTGACCTGGACTCAGCAAATCAGCATTATAAGACTGAGGGTAAAAGCAATTGATGTGACTCAACCATCAGATGCAACATACTGTCCCAGATAAAATCTTAAATCGGATGGGTTTAAATAGCTGCAAAACCTACTTGGGGGATAATTATGGAAGCCAGAGTATGTCTTGAGTCATAAATGCTATTAAAATACATTAAGATTACTATTATGGCTCCTTAGGCATTGTAGAGAAGACAAAGTTTCTCTGCTTCTGATGGCAGGTGGGGTCTGCATAAATTGCAGGCCTCTGCAGCTGAACCAGCCTGTTTTAGTGTCAGCAGCTAATCCAGGCGGGGGATGTCTGCCAGTGTCAGCTCTATAGGTCACAGCTGGCAAAGCCAGATTCTCTACTGCCATAGAGTGGCGTGTTGCAGCTTTTCAGGGTGGCCATGCTCTCTAGTGTTGCTGCAGAACCCAGCAGAACACTGTCAATTTATTTGTGAATTCTTGTCTCATAAATTTGAAGAATGAAATTGATGAACACTATTGTAAGACAAGAATGAAAGAAGTAGGATTTATTCAGGTGTGGAAAAAAGGAACAGAACTCTCCGGGCAAGAAGGGGCCCTTTAGCAGGTTGCTGCTTGAACATGCTAGTTTAGGAGTTTACATAGCTCTTGGGTTAAAGCTATTGGTCCAAATTTATGCTAATCTTGAAAAATATTAATGCTATTTATTAGCCTTTGAGTCTGAACTTTCTTGAAATCTCCATGGGGCTCTGAGCCCACTCTCATTTTCTCCCACTGGCTTTGATCCCAGATTTTTGGGAGAATGAGGCAGGAGCTTTCCAAGTACGAGGCCAGTTGAGGCAATTTAGCAAGAACTAGTCTCAAAATAAAAAACAAAAAGGGTTGGAGTGTATGTAGTTCAGTGACAGAGTACCCCTGGGTTCAATAAACAGTACTGCAGAACAGAACAGAACAGAATAGAATCTTCAAAGTTTTAAGTGGAATCAAGTAATAGGTACTCTAAGGTAATCCTAGGCCTAGAATCTTCTGGCGGGAAGATTTAACTTCATTATTCAGGACACTGGACTAGAATTAATATTTTTCTTAAAAAATTAACAA
This sequence comes from Urocitellus parryii, assembly GCF_045843805.1. Lineage (NCBI taxonomy): Eukaryota > Metazoa > Chordata > Mammalia > Rodentia > Sciuridae > Urocitellus > Urocitellus parryii. Next base: position 107,037,705 of record NC_135540.1, on the reverse strand, counting down.
ACACAATATGTATTTATAAATATGTCTCTTGAAACAAACAAAGACATGATGATTTAGTCACAGTTTATCTTTGTTGCCCACAAAGAGGAAACATATGATTTTGTAGCTATGTCTCGTGTTTTTAGTTGGAGAAGTGCTGTACTTCAATTCATATTGCAAACAGCTTTATTTCTGAAGGTTTTAAGTAATTTTTAAATTTTGGATCTTTGGTTCAGATTAATAACATATTTCTTTTATTTCTTTCTTTCTCCTAATAAGAACATAGGGAATTTTTGGTCTTTAGAAACTATGAGGATTTTCTGACCTGTTACAATAGTATTTTTTTTTATTGTAGATTGATTCTACAGTAAACTGAAATCTTCAAGATTAGGTGGGTGTGACCAGGTGCCATGGCACACTGTAATGCCAATGACTGTAATCCCAATGACTCAGGAGGCTGAGGCAGGAGGACCACATGTTTGAGGCCAACCTCAGCAACTCAGTAAGATCCTGTTTCAAAATAAAAACTAAAAAGGAGGGGAATATAGCTCACTGGTAAAGTATGCCTGAGTTCAACCCCTGCCGCCCCCCAATGATTAAATGGGTGTGTATCAGAATAAAAACTAAGTATTTAGGTTAAAGTTCACAGTCTTAAAAATTCAGAAAGTTATTCTTCTTGTGAGGGCTGCAGTATCAAAATACTAGCTTTAGAAATGAGAACAATATTTGTTATGATGCTTTCACATACTTTCATTAAGGCAAAATATTATTTAAAATCCACATATAAACGATTTTTAAAAACCTGAAATTGAGTGCCAAGTACTATGCTCTGTGCTTTACATGAAATGCTTGTGTACTTCTCCCAGGCAGCCAGGGATCTGCTCATGCCTGTGTTTCCCTTGAAGGAACCAAAACATACACAGGTCAAAAGATTGGTCCAAGATAACACTGGTAGCTTTGATAAAGGTGGGACTGATATTTACCCAGCACTTACTGGGTCTCAGGCTCAGTTCTGAGTGTGGGGATATGGATATCAGTAGAACGTCAAAACCCTGCTGTGAATATTATGAAATACAGACACAGAGGAGTTTCACTTCAGAACTAAAAACTCCTTCTTCCGTGATTAGGCAACACTCTAGGCTGTCTACCTAGAAATTTAGCCCTGTAGACAGTTTGGTTTCTCCACACTGATCATAAGTCCCCAAAGAGTGGAAGTTGGGCTCTAAATCTGTACTCTTCCAGGAGAAAAAGCACTCTTTTTGAAGCGGCTGTTAACTTAAAACAAACAAAGCAACAAACAGATACACACACACATATGCACACACACTTTTCTTTTTATCTTTTTAAAGCATCATTCATTTTAGGCCAACTTTATATACACACAAGGTCATACCTTTTATAACTCAGGACTGCTAGGCAAACAGGACTATTACTTGGTGGTTGTGTAGATATTTGCCATAATTTTCATGCATTCCAATAACAAAAGCACACCATGGTGCATTTCTATAATAAAATGACCTGCATTTGTGAGAGGTGCCTGTAGCTTATTACATATGGCTTTTGCTGTCTTAGCAACAATGGTCCCTTCTTTCCTCAGTGTGTATTCATCTCTGCAATGGCCTGTCCTCCCTGGAACCCAAGGCAAGCACAGAAGCACTGCAGGCTCCTCTCATCATAATCATGTGCACATCTAACCCACCGGGCAGGGGGGTGGGTCATGGTGCAGAGTTGCTACTTGTTCAGTTACACAGGCAAGTAGTTCTCAATAAGGAAAATTTTAACAGTCTATTTTTCCCCATAGGCAGTGGGGAAAACTTTCCACAATTTAAAATACAGCACTAACTTTTCATAATTGAAAAATATTGTGATACACAAGTAAGTGGAATTACCTTCAGCAGTAACCATGGATACATGAAATCACAATCATTACAATTATTATGATATATATATATATATATATATATTTATGTTGAAAAATTCCTTATTTTAATATTCAAACCCCTTGATTCTGGATATTCATATGTGTGCTCCCTTTTAAAGCCTTTATGCAAAATTGAATTATAGGAAGTGAAAGGATCTTGAAATAAGATTTCCCTCTTCTCTGAGATTCTGAGCTAATACTCATTTTTTTTTATTGGTTGTTCAAAACATTACAAAGCTCTTGACATATCATGTTTCATACATTAGATTCAAGTTGGTTATGAACTCCCATTTTTACCCCAAATACAGATTGCAGAATCACATCTGTTACAGTCCACATTTTTACATAATGCCCTATTAGTAACTGTTGTATTCTGCTATCTTTCCTATCCTCTATTATAATACTCATTTTTTCTATCATTCATTGAGAAAAAGCTGCAATATGATTCATAGTAATTCTGGATTGCACTTAAAAAACAGAAACCAGGAGGTTTGAGCTATGTATAAATAATTCAACATAGTTGTAGGGAAAATTCTCTAGTTCTTTTGAATTTCATGAGAACAAAAAGCTAATTCTCCTTTAACAGAGAGACTTAGGCAGTGCAGAACCATGTCCTTATATTGTTTCAATAGGAGGTATCAAATCATGAAAGTTACAATGAAAATTGATAAAGCCTTCATTTTACATCATTTACAGAAATCATTTCTGTCTCCTTGAACACCTCATTTTTGTACCTCTACCTTGTAATCTTGACTGTGAAATAGACATTTTCGTATTAGTGGAGGGTTTCTTTCTGCTGTATCTTGTCACACAACAGTCAATTTGGCAGCAAGCTAAAAATCAGGCCATTGGTTGGATAAAGGCTTTGGACTGAGACTATAGAGGTTCCAGTTCTAGTTCTGGGTGACCTGCTTAGATTCTTATTGTAGGACAAAATGTGCAATCCTTCTGGGTCTCAATTTCATCATCTGTGAAAAAGGAGAACAGCTGACCAGATTATCTTTTTTGTTTTTTTTCTTTTCAGATTATCTTGAAGTTTTACTTCTAGTGGCAAACTTCTATCACATCCACTTTTACTACGGTAACCATGAAACAAGGTGGTAGCTGGAAGAGACTATGAACATCAAATTCATCAAGCAAAATTGTAACTTAAGTTCCTTGAAGAGTAGTCCAGTTGCTCATTGGGCAATACTGTTGTGAGTGGAGAGAGAGTGTCACTCTTGAGGTTTCCTTTCATTTGAAGGAACAACCCTGGCTCTGACACTCCTGACACTCTTTGTGATTTTACTCTGTTCTTGGGGGATACAATGACTTTTCTAATTGGTGAATTTAGGAGAAACTGGGTAGTGTGGCTGATGCTTCCCTGTGGGGTCCTCTTGGAAACTGTTGTATTTGCTCTTATGATTTAGACATCAGGTGTTCCCAAAAGTTCCTGTGTTAATGAAGGAAGTGAAATTAGTAGATTATGGGAGCTGTCACCTAGTCCATTTTATGGGTTAATAATTTGAAATAATTACTGGGTGGTAACTGTAAGTTGGAGAAGTAGCTCACTGGGGGTGTGCCTTTGGGGTTTATATTTTTGTCCCAGGTGCCTTTGTCACGTTCTGCTTCCTGGTTGCCATGAACTGAGTTGCTTTCCTCTGCTGCACCCTCTGCCATGATGTTCTGCCTCACCCTGGGCCCAGAACAACGGAGCTGGCTGACCATAAACTGAACCTCTGTAATCTTAACTCAAACTTTTCTTCTTCTGTTGTTCTGACTGGGTATTTTGGCCACAGCAATGAAAATTTAAATGATACACCCGACAAGATCTTGTGTCCCCCTCTATTGTTCCATGATAGAGACTTATAGAGTCAGGGTCTCTCTGGTCTTCCATGGGTAAGTTTGTCTGGTTCTGGTTTTAATTTTAGGAAATTCAGTTGGCTCTGAAATCTAAGACACATTCTGCAATAATAACTGGAGTAAACATGATATTCTGATTTCCATGTGCCTACATTTTTGGTCTATTACTTACATGGTTCAGAACTTGGATGGGGTACTATTTTTGGGGTTCCCTGAAGTCTCAATGACAAGTATTAAATTGTTTTAATAAATGACTTTGACCATGAACTTTCCACCTGGATTCACACAGGTCTTCTGTGAATCTCTATTGACTCTGATACGGCCTTGACAGGATTGCTGCAAATTCTGGCATTCAGAACGCCAGAGATCATTATCTCTATCAATGGTTATTGGGCTACATGGCACTCATGGTGATAAAATGGAAGCCAAATATTTATTTATTTATTATTATTTTGATAATTATTTTTTAGTTGTATTTGGACACAATACCTTTATTTCACTTATTTATTTTTATGTGGTGCTGAGAATAGAACCCAGGGTCTCAAACATGCGAGGCAAGCACTCTACCGCTGAGCCACAACCTCAGCCCTGGAAACCAAATATTTAAACAGTTACCCTATACCTTAAATATCATATCCATTTTACTACAGAGCTGAATCAAGATGGGAAGAAAGAAGTCCTTAATCCATCAATTTGGATGTTGGCTGAAATTAGAATAACTAATCCACCTCATTACCATTCATTTCCCCCCTGGAATCTTGAAAGGAGAAGGCCTTCAGAAGTCACAAAAGTAAATAATTTAATAAATATTGAAGAATGATATTAGTCCATTTTCTGTTGTATAATGACATATCTGATCCCTAATACTTTATACAGAAAATGACTTCATTTATTTATTTCTGATTTTTGAGACAAGGTCTGGCTATGTTGCCCAGGCTAGCCCTTGACTGCTAACTCCAGCAATCTTTCTGCTTCAGTCTCCTGAGTAATTGGTACTACAGGTGAGAGCCACTGCACCTGGCTGAAAAGAGCTTTGTTTAGCTCATAGTTTTGGAGGCTGACAGTCCAAGATCAGGCAGGCCAAATTGGTTTGATTTCTTGCTTGGGCCTCTTGGGCTACCCTACAACATGGCTGATGGCATCTTGACTAGAGTGCAGGTGAGAGGGCAAGATCACCAGTGAGACAAGAGGTCAAAGAGCAATTCAGGGATCAAGCTCCCTGTTCCATAAAACTCACTCTTGTGGGAACTAACTGAGGTTCCATGATAACAATTTAATCTCTTCTGAAGGCAGCACCCACAATGACCTCATCACCTCCTATTAGACCCCCCTTTTAAAGGTTTCACCTCTTTGACACGGCCACCCTGAGGACCAAGCTTCCAATGAGCCCTGGGGGAATAAACCACATCCCAGCCATAGCACGGGCTTAGTAAATATGGTACCTGGGCTTTCTAGGTGCTAGGGGATATGTAGCAGTGGCCTGAGCAGACAGGATCCATCTTTTCAGGGAGCCTGTATTTTAGTGGGAGGAGATACACAATGACCAAATAATCAAATAAACAAACAAGTGAATAAAGTAAGTGAAAGTAAATGAATTAGTGTACTGTAGTGGCACAGTATCTGGAGCTAGGCAGCCTAGTCAAAGCTTGGCTCCATAACTTACAAGAGGTGTGGGCTTTGGGAAAGTTCTTTAACCTCTCTGTGCCTCAGTTTCCCCACCACTAAATGGGTTAATAAAACTGCTGAGGCTTGTTAGGAAGATGAACGTTAAATATTTTGCAGAACAGTGTTTGATATATAGTAATACCAACACAAGAAAGAGAAAAAAGAAGTATTGGGTGGCATGCAGTCAGCTCTCTGTCACTATGACAAAATACCTAAGAAAATCAATTTAAAGGAGGAAAGATTTATTTTGGCTCACAGTTTAGAGGTTTCAGGCTCATGGTCAATTGGCACCAGTTTCTGGGCCGGGTGGTGAAGAACATTATGGAGGGGAATGTATGGTAAAGAAAAGCTGCTCACCTCGTGGCAGCCAGGAAACACAGAGAAAGAATGGGTCAGGACAAGATGTGCCCTTCAAGGACATTCCTCCAGTGACCCTCTCTTTCACCTTCCAAAGTTTGCATCACCTCCCAAGAGTGTCACCGCTGGCGACCAACCCTTTAGCACAAGGCCTCTGGGGGATATTGAAGATCCAACCATGACAAGTGGGTTTGTGATTGTTGGCTGGCAAGAGAAGATGTCGATGTAAAGGTGACATTTGAATAAAGACCCGATGGAGTCAGCCTCTCAACTAACTCAGAGGAAGAGTTCTGGGCAACGGGAATAGCCTGGACTTGCTTTGGGTTCTGAGAATGGCCAGAGCCTCATGTTGCTGCAGGAGAGAAGGCAGGCACAGAGAGGGCTGTAGATTTGGGCCTCCTGAGAAGCAGAGTGTAAGACAGGAGTTTAAACAGCTGTGACTTATGGAGGATGTTCTCACAGAAGAGAGGAAAGCAGAACAGAGTGGGAGAGGGAACTGAGCTGGGACAGCCCTTTGGGGAGTTCTGGGGCAAGAAACAACCCCAAAGGTGGTCTTTCCTTGAGACAAGTGGGTTGGCCTTTAGCACCCCTCTATCAGCCACCATTGGCAGTGAGCTGCCGGGGAGGTGACTCCAGTCTGTTCTCATCTTCCCTACTCAACATCTAGTTCTTCTTCCCAGCTGTGGCCCAGGCCACCATGAGATATTGTAACTGTTAGCTTACAGAGATGGAAGCCACAAAGAGATGACCTCCTTCCACGACCCCTATCATGGCTCCTCCCTACCTCGTGTCCAGCTTGCTTTGACCTACTCACCTGCACCAGGCTGGTCAGTGGCTTTTGGCAACTTTTTTTTTTCCTCTGCTCTTACTTGATTGTGTAAAGTCTAAGTGCATAATAAATTACTCCGTAATACTCACAGCGTTCTTACTTCCCTATCGAACTCAACTGTTGCAGGAGGGAAATATAATTATCTCCATCTTATTACATTTCCAGAGGCATTTTATCATTCCTTATAGATTGCACACCAGACACCTTCCTGGCTGGCTGTCCTTGAATATAATCAATATATATCAATATAATCATGTAGTGCTGAATATAATGTCCTTGGTTTTTCCGGTAGGGAAAGCACAAAGGAACTCTTTGGAAAAAAAACCTTAATGAATCAATCTAAAACTCCTTTTCAGTGAGACATACAGCTAGAGATACAGAGGAAAGGCCAACCTTCCCCTCTCATATCTTGCAGAGAACTAAAAATCCTCTTCTATCCCTCAGGCCTGGATTGGGGATGTTATGTTCTGGTTTCTTCTCCCTGTTCTTGGTTTGAGCCTTTCCCCTTCATCACACAGCACTAAGCTGGAGAAGGGCTAGCAGGACTAAATTCAGTCATGACATTGCTAAGTTCTCTCATTCATAATATCATGGTGCCATGGAAATTGTGATGGCCTGAGACTCAGTATCTGCTTTCTGATTCTCATTGTCAAGAACCTTCTGTAGGATAGGGGGAAAATTATCAGCCTCCCTGGGCTTTAGTTTCTTTGTAATTTGTTTTATAATAGCAATGTTAGTAGAATAGGTATATGGTCTTCTGCCATATACCTAAATTCATTGCTCTTGTAGAGGCCTTTTAAAGGGTTTTGATGGTAGTTCAGTGGTAGAGTACCTGTTTAGTCTGCATGAGACCTAGGGTTCAAATCCTCAGTCCAGCAAAAACAAAAACAAATAAAACCTTTTAGAAACTTATGTTTATTTTATGTTTATTTTATTTGGATTAGAATTTTATAGCGTCTGGCACACACATCCCAGAAGCTTTTGAAGGTCGTGTGGCTTTGTGTGGTGTTTCATCACATCTGGAGGCACCCCCAGGAAAGAGCCAGCATTCTAGAACTCAGAAGGGTTGTTGGTGGTTTCCTTAATCTTTCAGCACACTGTGACCTGTTCCAGTTTATTATACCCTGATATATTATCATAACTTATTTTTGGTAGTATTCTCTCATTTTAATTAGATTGACTCTCATAAAACAAATGCCTTTAAAAAGTTTCCTGCAAAGAAGCCATGAAAAAACCATACATGTACAACTCTCACACACACTGCAACAATGAAAATAACAGCAGACAATTTTACCCCTAGGACCAGCCCTTTGCTGTCCACATCAAAGGGTAAAGATAGTAAGAATCAAATCAGATCTGGTGAAAAGTCTGACAAAATATTCAAAATTATCAAGAAGATGGTTTATAATTTGCATTTACTTCTACTATCATTATTGAGGGGCCTCACCTTCAGAGCCTTGAAATATTAACTAATGAATTATCATGCCATCATCATTGGCTAGGCATTTCAAAATAGTACTTATCTTAAACTTGATTTTAGAGAGATGGAGAGTAGATGGGTTGTTGCTAGAGGTTAGGAAGAGAAAGGAGAGGAGAGATGGGGAGGTTGGTTTATGGGTACCAAAATACAGTTAGATGGAGGAATAAGTTTTTAATGTTATAATTTGCAATAATTTATTACATATTTTATAAAGAACTAGAAAAAAGCTATTGTATTTTGTATCTGGAATGTCCCCCAGAGGCTTATGCGTTGAAGGCTTGGTTCCCAGTTGGTGGCACCATTGGGAGGTGTTGGGAACTTCAGGAGGTGCATCTAGAGGAAGTAGGTCACTGAGCCTATGATTCTGAAGGTATATCTTTTCTCTGGACTCTTTCTGCTTCTGGATACCATGAGGTGAGCAGCTTTATTCCATAACATCCTTCCACTATGATGTTCTGCCTCACCACGGGGCCCAGAATCAACAGCTACGTGACCATGGGTTGAAACCTCTGAAAACTTGAGCCCTAATAAATCTTTACTCCTTTAAGCTCTTCTCCCCCATGTATTTTTCACAGAGACACAAAGCTGACTAACACATGTTGTTGAAATAGAGAAGCTGAGGATTTTTCAGATTCATGGAAGAATTTTGTCAGGGTATTGATTTATATGAAATTTTTCTTTTTCAGTCTATATATCTAATTTTATTTTTGTTCAGACACAAAACACTCCTTGCTTTGCTCATTGATTGGTTGTTTATAGTATACTATTTTAAAAGTATACCTTATGCAAAAAATAGTCATATTGAATGCTTTAAGTAATTTTTTAAATATTGCAAAATAGAGACAGGAGACAGAAAAGGAATAGAACGTAAATGTGGGCTAAATTGCAGTAATGGTCCCCTAAATTGCACTTGATGCCACAAAAGCTTATTTTTTACTTACACAGCTCACGTAATGCTTGACAGGTAGGGCTCTGCACATTGAAATCTCTCAGGGATATTATTAAAGTAATGACCCCCAAAGAGATCTATGCCTCAATCCTGTTTCTGAACAGGCTACCTTACATGGCATAAAGCTTCTTACTGATGTAATTAAGGACCTTGTGATGGGGAGATGGCCTTGGATTACCCAGGTGGGCCAATGTCATCACAAGGATTCACATAAGAGGGAAGCAAGGCAAAGGTAATGAGAAGAGATGTGACCACAGAAATAAGAGTTTGGATTGATATAAGAAAGAGGCCACAAGCCCAGGCAGTTTTTTGGTTCTCTAGGAACCAAAAAACACATGAAATAAACTCTCCCCGGAAGCTTCTAGAAGGAACCAGCCTTTTGTCATCTCAACTTTAGCCCAGTGAGAGGGATTTTTAACTCCTGACCTCCAGAGCTGTAAGACCATAAATTTGTGGTGGTTTGTTGAGATAAATGATAGGAAAGGAATATAGAGGCCTGCGTTCCATCTTAACAAGGGTTTGCTGATCCCTAGGGCAGGAAAAAAAAAAAGCAGGGGTAAATTCCATGTGGGGTCTTTGAGCTTCAACTAGAAGCCACATATACTGTGTCTGTTCACATTTCATTGGTCCGAGAAAATCTGGTGGTCACATAGGATTTCAAAGGAAGCAAGGTGTGCCTACAATGATGGCGAGTTGGAGTGTTTGTGGGTATACCTAGGAGACTCATGTTTAGTGAGGGCACAAGTGGAAAGAATAGTAATAGGAAAGCAAAAGTGTGAGTGGGCTCAGGAAAACTGACCAGGTGACTGAGGGCACACACTCAAGATTTAAAAAAAAAAAAAAGTTCAGAATTTGTCACAAGTAGATTGGAGCAGGTACAGATGAATGAGGCTATGGTTATCAACACATGTCAATCCCAAAGACAGGAAGATTCCACCTCTTCTAGGCTCCGTGGAGCAAGAAGAGACCACCCAGTCTTGACACAAGGAGAAAGAACCCCGAAGATCAGGCCTGTGATGTCTGCTTTTGACTGGTTGCAGTTCCCAGCATCCCCTGTTGGCTGGTTTTTAACTGTTTGACTAGTGAGAGGCACTGGGAGGAAACTGAATGGTGGGAGAAGCCAGGACAGGAACTATAACTCCTCCTGATTCCTGCTTTTGCATGTCTTCAAATTCCATGTTCTGCCAGGTGACCCTGACCCCAGAGCTCCAGTACCTCCACTACTTTCTTTGTTCTACCAGTTTAGAGATGGGAATGATTTTTGTGCTTTTGCTAAGATGTGATTTACTTTCCTGACTTGTTTTGAAGCTTCTTTCATCCTCTCTGTTAAAATTCCAATTGTTCTCTGGTTTCCTGGTTGGACTTTGACTGAAACACTGAGTAAAAGAATCTGACAAACACACAGCCCACAAAGGCAACTCTGGACAAGGCAATGTCCTTGTGGTTTTAAGTAGTAGGTGGGAAAGAATTCTGGTGAAACCCCACAAGTCAGCGGGACTCAAGGCACCGTGGATAGAGAGAGGGGATTGTGCATAAAACAAGGGATGTCTCATAAAATATGTGCACTATATAATTCTTTGTTTGGGGGGCTTTCTTGTGCATATAGGATGCTTAGCAATATTGAAAACATTCTTAAAGTTTATTCATTGTTTATCTAAAATTCAAGATTAGCTGGGTGTTCTGAATTTTTATTTGCTAATTCTGGCAACCTTCATAGAGAATTAGCTCATGTTGAAAGCTGGTTTCAATGTTATGCTTCAAAGAATAAATAGGGGAGCAGGCAGAGCTAGAAATTGGGAAATTGGGCGTTGGAATCAGCTCTGCTTGACATTGCTATTATAGGCTATAGTTATTGATTGCAATTATGAAATATGGATTAGTTCAGTCAGAGGAACTGTGGGAATGAAGGCTCAGAAATCTGCCTGTGTTTGTATGTATGTATGTGCATAAATATGAGTTACTCAAACTTACCTGATATAATGGCCTAAATCCAGTAGTTGACAGAGAAATGCTCTTAATTATTTGGAATTGCAAAGATGGTGAACTAGCCTGTAATTTTTAAGGACAACAGAGAATAACAAAAGTAACTTCTAGGCCGGGCATGGTGGCACACATCTGTGATTCCAGCAGCTCAGGAGGCTGAGGTATGAGGATCTCAAGTTCAAAGCCAGCCTCAGGAAAAGTGAGGTGCTAAGCAAGTCAGTGAGAACCTGTCTTTAAATAAAAAATACAAAATAGGATGGGAATGTGGTCAGTGGTCGAGTGCCCCTGAGTTCAATCCCTGGTACCAAACCCCACCTCCCAAAAAAGTAAATTTTAACAAACAAAAGTCCAAACTTGTCTAAACTAGTGGTTTTCACCTAGAGGCAATTGTGTCCCCCAGGGAGTATTTTGCAAGGTATGGAGACATTTTTGATTGTCACAAATGAAGGTTGGTGCTACTGGCATTTCATGGGTGGAGATTAGTTAACCCATAAAATTCCAAGTTTTCAATTCTGCAAATATTTCAGTGAAATTGACACAAGTGCATTAAACTAGGTTGGAATCACTATATAAAGTTTATATAGCATATAGCATATATATATCTATATATATGCTATATAAACTTTATATATATATATATATCATATAGATATGGAAAACTATATTTTCTAAACACTAGTTATTTACCAATTATTTTTCTCTAATAGAACTCTAAAAACATAATAATTATTTCAAAAGTTATCATAAGTGGTATATTTATTGCTCAATTTGAATTTTTATAGGTGTCCCACATCTGGAATGATGGGACTTAATATGTTTTATTTATTTATTTTAGTATTATTATTTTTCATGACAATAGTGGAATGCATTACAATCATAATTATCCATTCACAACATCATTTTTCTTAATGTGTTTTAAATGTTCTACAATGCACAAAACAGTCCCCAAAACAAAGAATTATCTAGTCCACAACATTAGTAGTGCTGTTCTTGAGAAACCCTGGTGTAAGCACATCTGGAAAGAGAGTAGTCAGGGCACGTCCTATACGGGCAAGGGCAAAAATGTGCCATTTGGAGTGAAATCAGACCATTCCGTGAGGACAGACCCAAACTGAAATGGAAGCATCTGATACCACATAGACTTCCTGTTTGTTACCCCATATTGGGATTGAGCCACCAACGTAGGTCAACAGTCAATCGTCACTGTGGGTCACACATGCATGGTATCACTATGCCAGTGTAGATTTAATTACTATCCTTAACTATTGTAACCAGAACATTGTTTCTTCAGAGCGACTTATTTCTTCATGAATCAAGAGATGGATATATGGATGGCAATAAGGCTCAAGTTCAAGGAGTTCATTGTGGGGAACTGTAAGCTCAATCAAGCAAGGAGTTACTAAAGACAAGGTTGAAACCCAAAGAAGTCTTCAGTCCCTGACAAAGATAATCAAGTACATTTATCAAAGCGCTGTCCATCCTAGGGGACAGAAAACCAACTGAGACTTAAAAGCCAGAAGTTTAAAAACAAAGAGGCTATGTTGGCTCATATGATGACCATTGTTCCTGGGGCAGCTCACAGGACTGGAGAAGGAGTGGCTCTAGGACCCATTTCTGTGACCAGGCACCCCGAGAGCTCGTGGTTCTAGCCATCCTTTTCTCATTTCTGACTTCATTTTGCAGACAGACTTTCTCCACCTGGTCATGGCGACTGGCAGCCTAAATGACACCTCCTCCCAACTTAGAGCTTCTCTTTTCCACTATCCATACATCACATTGCTGAAAGATCTCTGGCTCCACTTGAGCTGTTACTAGTGGGCCATTCACTGTGGCCAGGGAAAAGGGTTCCAAGTTTGGCAGGACTGTCCCATGGGCTTACTCTTGTAATCCAGAGTGAGTTACATGTTCAAATAGTGAAGGGGGTGGGGGCGGTGAGAATCACCTTTCTGGGACAATATCACTTGGATTGCTGTAGTTCTGACGCTTTATGAATGCCACACCCAGCCCCCTGACTGCTGGAAGGAGCTAGATTTGTGAAGACTTTCATCCCTGGTTTTGCAGGGCTACCTTATAGACACCACTCCAAGTTGTTTGGCTAAGGAACTGACCCTTTTCAGGTGGAGAAACGGCCCTGTGCTCCTGATTCTTTTGTGTGAGAGAACCACAGAAATAGAATCATGTAGCAGGAATTCAATGATAACTTCTGACTGCATAATGGAGGTGATGAATGTGGGTAGTGGACAAAACAGACTCTCTCTGCAGGCTCCCATTGGTGGGTGGCCTCCCAATCATTTGAGGGATATAAGAGAAGGACCACATTCTTTGGAGTCCAAAAGACTGGATCCCATGCTAGCCCTACCGCTTCTTAGCTGAACAGTCCACTGAATTCTTTAAGTCCCATCTTCCTCATTGGTAGAGTGAGTCAATGATCCCAACCTCAGGGAGTCTAGGAGGATTAAATGAGATAATCTATGTACTGGTCTATATACAGTTGGTGCTCCAAAAAGCTTCTTTCCTTTCTCTTCTCCTCGCAGATTTTTTCTTATTTTCAGCAAAAGCTAAACATACTGGATTTCTTTTTTTTAATATTTATTTTTTTAGTTATAGGTGGACACAATATCTTTATTTTCTTTTTTCTTTTTTATGTAGTGCTGAGGATCGAACCTGGTGCCTCGCACATGTAGGAGAGCATTCTATCCCTGAGCCACAACTCCAGCCCCCATACTGGATTTGTTTAAGTTTGGCAACATACAGCTCCACTTGTGGAAACATTTTTGCACATTGAAAACACAGAGTTAACATACTTGTAAAATACCTAATCATATCTAATAAATTGAACTTTAAGACACCACACATAATAATAAGGTAAGTCAGTTAAGCTAATTATAATTTGGTTTTTCTGTTCTAAAATAACTTTAGATCTGAAAGGAAACTTAAAATTAATATTGGCTATATTTATATTAACTTCACCCCACCTTTCCAAGGTCAAATTCTATTTTTTCTTTGATGTTTCAAATATCTATAAATCAACTTTCTTTGGTAGTTGAACTTCTAGTGGGGTATAAGTGCTTGGCCAAATGCTAACTCACAGGACTACTGACAGTACACCATCCCAAGCTGCTAAGAAGAAATAAACTAGAATTTTACTAGAGCCATGGCATTTCCAGTAAATATTCTGGGAAAAGCACTTTGAACTGACTGCGTTTCTAAAGATGTCTTCGTAATAATAATTTCTATCAGCACGAGCAAGAATGAGGATTTGTACTTCAGAGTAAATGGATACTGTGTCCTAGAAACCTGGAATTTTAAGCTTTTTTAAAGTCCTGCTGCATTTGCCACATCTCAGGGGAAAAACACAAACATCATTTAATGAAGAGTTTATGTGTAAGATGTGAGGTACAAGGGCTTTAAATTTCTATTGCAGCTGAGTAAATTTTTGTCCAGTTGTGTTGGTTGGCAGACACAGAGTGAATCATACAATTGAATTATGGCTTGACAGGATTTATTTTCCCATGGAAGATCTTAACTCATATTGTTGATTTTTGTTATTGTTCCAATTACTTTACATATAACGCTTACATACATATGTTTATGCAAGTAGTTGAATTTATGAAATTTATTTCTTCTTTTATTTATCTCCCTACTTCAAAAATTGCCCCAATAAAAAGTACAATAATTTGCATAAATAATTGTTGTAAAAGGACCCTGCTTGGAATCTAACCAACATTGCTTAGGAGTACCACCCAAGATGAAAGAAAATATTCAAAAGAATGCATACAACTAGCTTAATTATTTATTTATCTGGATAAGAGTCAATAGGAGAAATTTATGGGATTGTGTGAAATTCTTTTTTATGTTTTTCTTTTTCTTTCTTTTTTTTTTTCTCTACTGGAGTTGGAATCCAGGGTCACTTTACCTCTAAGCTATATCCCAGTCCTTTTTTATTCTGAGACAGAGTTTTGATAAGCTGCTTAGGGGCCTTGCTAAATTGCCCAGGTTGACCTCAAATGTGTGATCCTCCTGCCTCAGCTTCCCGAGCCTTTGGGAATTACAGTTGTGCACCACTATGTCTGACTATGTATAATTCTTTATTGCCCTATATTCAGTCATGGTTGATTTTTTTCTCCTAAAGAAAGACTTTTCTTTCTTTCTGAACCAAAAACTGTTACGAAGATTAAACAAGATATATGTGGGCATACAGCAAATGTTCAATATATATTGTTTTTTTGTCAATTCCCTCAATAACTGGCCATCATTCCTAATGACAGAATGAACAATCCTGCAAGTTCTCAAATTTCAGAGCCCACTAGAATCCGGTGAAATACACCACTTTCTAGAACCTGGAACCTACTTCCAAACTATTGACTCAGAAACAGCAGCACTAGGGCTGGGTCATCTGTATGTCTAACGGGCTTGAGTGGACACAAGCATCAAGAGTACTGATTTCAATATACAGCTCCTGACACCATGTTCATTTAAGGCAGAGCCGAAACAACTTCTAGGTTGGTTTCTTTGGTTCCCAAATGTTGAATGAAGTCTGCATTCATTCTAAAGAGAAGTTCAAAGCCAGAAGGAAACTTAGTATATGTTCTGAATTCCAGAGCAATAAGTGACTTGTTTGGGGACCACTGGACCATGGCAGTGCAGTATTTATCCCTGGGTCCTGTGCGCCTCCAGGGCTGGCTTTGATGGTTAAGTCCTCCCTGACTTCATGTAGTGGAGGCATTTGCTTTGGGATTAGATTTTCTTACCCCTACTGCTTATACACGTCAGGACGGCTCTGGCCTGAATATGTCATGCTGATCCTGTAGTTTGAGGCTGTACTTTGTACCAAAATAGCTTTCCAAGGCTAATGACTGGCTATTTCTCACTTTTATTACCTGGTATAATTATCCTTTGCCCAGTGTTCTGTGCAGATATATGATTCATGCCGCTGTTATTCACAGTTGGCCTGAATGCACTTCGATGGGAGTATTATGAGCAAAGATCGTTGATCAAGTATTGCACAATCCCATTTGACTATTTTAGTATCTCAGGAGCATGAGAGGGTTAGGGAGATGCCTATTGAAGGGACGGTCTCCTATTTATAGCTTTTGGTCAAATTGTGTTTTTTTTTTGGGGGGGGGGTATACAGTTGTCCAAGACTTCAGATATTGGGACAGAATTTTTAAATGACCACCCACTTATTTTAGAATTGCATTATGTAAGCCTTGGATGAAAGATGATCATTTGTGATTAACAGTGATGTTTTGAAGTTGAATTCCTAAAATTAACTGGGTATCTTAAGATTAGATGTAACCAATATGTCTCTTTTCAGTGACCCGAATTAATGAATCCCAACTGCTGCGGTCTGAATGTGGCTTGTCCCCCAAGAGCTCACATATTACAGAGATGAGGTTGAGATGATGAGACCTCTTACAGATGGGGCCAAGTGGGGAGGTGGTTAGGTCTCTGGGGATCCTGCCCTCAAAAGAGCTTAAAGTAGTGGTCGTGGGTCACTGATTAGGTCCCGTAAGAGTGAATTGTTATGAAAGAATGAGCCTGACTCCTGAGCTGCTGTCTGGCTTCTTGTCTTACCATGAGATCTCTCCCCCTCTCCCTTACCTACACTCTAGCCATGATGTCATTCACCTTGAAGTCTTCACTAGAAGTTGAACAAATGGGGTTTCATGATATTGAACTGTTAGCCTCCACAACTGTGAGCAGAATAAACCTGTTTCTTTTATATACAATCCAGCCTTAGGTAATTTGTTACAGCAATGGAAAATGGATTAATACATAACCTTTAACACAAGTTATTGTTACTGAAAATTAGTCCTTCTCAGGCTGTCTGAGATTTCTGAATGATCCTCAGGACGAACATCATTTGTCTTCTCATCTTGCCCTCTTGCTGTGGCTTTGTCATTGGCTGACCTTCATGGAATCCTCTCTTGTCTTATGAAGCAGTCCTCTATTCCTAAATGATGGTATGGCCATCTGTGTGCACAGGTGAAGGGGACACTGATTATACTCCTATCCCTTAATTTCTTATACCTCTAAGGTTTTATTTGTTGTTGTTTTTGTTTGGTATTAAAGATTGAACCCAGGGTCATGTTACCAATTTACTCCAGTCTTTTTTATTTTTAATTTTGAAACAGGGTCCTGCTAATCTGCCGAGGGCTTTGCAAAATTGTGGAGGCTGGACTCAAACTTGCAATTCTCCTGCCTCAGTCTTCCATGTTGCTGGGATTATAGGCACATGCCAACATGCCTGGCCTTCTATACCTTTAAATTTTAAGGATGGTTTCTTGAAAATTTGAGAATGACAGAAAGGATCATAACAACGAGAAAGACCGGCTCAGTACTTGGTTTCTTTCTCAAGTCCAAGGCCCTGCTCAGTCTCTTTTCCAGGCTGTAACTTGCTTCCTCCTGGAAGGTGCTAATGCTTCAGGGTTTGCTCCTTCACTTCTGCCTTGCCTACTCTCAACAGCCTCTTGAGAGTTAAATATGTTAAATTCATTTCTACAGGGAAACTAATACAGGAGAGAATAAACTGGTCCCATGGCCTCAGCAAGATAATCATGCAATAGCCTAATGTCAGCACCTTTCCCAAGAGATAGGCCATTCAGACTCAAGGAAAACTCCATCTGAAACATCAGGTTGATTTGTTCCAAGCTCAATCTAGACAATCCCATCTCTTTTCATCAGGAATTCCTACATGGTTAGGTTTGGGGGTCTAGTCTTCCCTGAGGTCATCATGTTACACAGAGAAACATTCCTCAGGGTAATACTTTTCTGAGTGTGGACATAAAAGTGCTCTTCCTGTGAAAGTCACATCCCATAGGTGCCTTTGTGGCATGGCTGATATGTGAGTGTCCTCTCCTTGCTCCCTCCTTATACATTCCTTCAAAAGCTGAAGGTCTGGTTGGACAAAGGTGTCTCTGAGGGTAGTTCCTAGGGGTCAGCCTCTTAGGACACAGAACAGAACAGAAAAGGACTTGGAGGTGTTGGGACAAATGGAGAAGCATCACTATAAGTACCTGAGGTGAGAGTGTTTAGGGAGATTCTGATTTCCCTCTAGAAACACTAGAGCATTGTCACTCAGCCATGACCTTGATTTTCCTAAAGATTGGACTCAGGACTGTCACCTGGCTCTGTGTGTGGTGTGTGTCTCTGAAATGGGGGGCATGGCCTGGGGCTGAGAAAGCAGAACTCACACTCTGTGATGATTCTGAGTGCTCGAGGCAATGAACATCCAAACCTGCCCTGCTTGAGCATCTTGGGGACTTGCTGGTGATTGGGAAAGAGGTCTTGGAGTCTGGATGATTGTCATTTTGATTATGTAAGGGCCGTTTTGATGTGACATGATAGAAAGAGTAGAATCATTCTTCTTAGTAGAACAATCAGGCCAGGACTGCCCCTAATTTTTTTTTGGGGGGGGGTGTCCCAAGACATAAGTACAAACAAAAGCCCCTTTAGACATGTCTGAGTATTCAGAAGTTACACCCATAGGTGGTCCTCATTTCCAACACGACTGCTGGGCCCTTCAGCAGATTTTACCTGGCAACCTGGAGGCTGAGGAGATCACACTCTCCCTCGTAGGCCCTGTTGGCTGCCAACCTGAGTGTTAGCACAACTCTGTTGGGAAGGGCAGGACAGATGGGGGTCCGAGCTCAGGCTCCTGTGAGTGAATTCACCTGCCTTTGGCCTGAGATAGGGGCTGACCTGGGCCCAATTCCCCAGGGTGTTCTCAGTTCTCAGTGCCTTTACCATCAAAGCAGAAGAAGTCTCCTGTCAAATGGCTTTGGGAAACCCCACAGATATGTTCCTTTGCCCTGATCCTTGGGGAGTCACAGTCTACAGTAAAGGGTCTGATAATAATAAGAAAACCGGCTTAGCTTTGTTTATCTCACTATTTTTCAAATGGGGCCCTTGGTTGGAGAACCTTCCTTTTTTTCCCCATAAGTCTTAGAACTATCCTTGGACACCAGAATTCTCCAACCCACCTAAGGAATCACTGCTTCTGGAAGAGTTTTGGACCTCAGATGCAAAGAGCTGAAGGAGCAACACTCCTCAGTTCGTGGCACATAATTGTTATTGGTTCATGCAAGGTACCTCTCTCATTCATTCATTTATTTTGGAGATGACTTACCTGTTAGGCACACTTTGAGTCTCACAGTATGTTAAGGTACCCATGAAAATGATTCAGTTCTTTTAAGTTGAAGGTAAAATATACTTCTGTCAAAGATGTTTAGCACACGGTATTAATATATTTGTCTTTATCCCAATACAGTTTTTAAAAATGTTATTTTAAAATAAACTTAATGGATGAAAGGGCCCACAAAGGCAAAAGGCACTAGGGCCCCTCAAAATGAGAACACAGCTCTGCTTCCATTCATTCCCTTTATCCTATATCCTAGTCCAATTGTCCCTAATCGGCAACCTTTTAATATATGTGGTTATTTCTATTTGAATGTTTTTGAAAAATGTAGATCATTGATTTGAGTACTATAATTTTTCACTTAAGTATATTTTATATTTGTATTAGCTTCCCATTACTGTAATAAAACCCTGAGATAATCAACTTATAAAGAGGAAAAGTTCCCTCCCACCTCTCATCCCTGTTTAATGTAAATCTTCTTCTCAAGCTCTTCGTCCCTACCCTGTCCTTGTTTACTCCCCTTATATCAAAGGAGTCATTTGGTATTTGTTTTTTAAAGATTGACTAGCTTCACTTAGCATAATCTGCTCTAATGCCATCCATTTCCCTCCAAATTCTATGATTTTGTCATTTTTTAATGCAGAATAATACTCCATAGTGTATAAATGCCACATTTTTTTAATCCATTCATCTATTGAAGGGAGAGGTGGGAGGGAAAGGGAGTGAGAAGGGAAATTGCATGGAAATGGAAGGCGATCCTCAGGGTTATACAAAGTATCATATAAGAGGAAAGGAGGGGTAAGACAAGTTAATACAAATGGAAGAAATGATTTACAGTAGAAGGGGTAGAGAGAGAAAAGGGGAGGGGAGGGGAGGGGAGGGGGGATAGTAGAGAATAGGACAGACAGCAGAATACATCAGAATCTAGAAAGGCAATATGTCAATCAATGGAAGGGAAACTGATGTGATACAGCAATCTGTATACGGGGTAAAAGCGGGAGTTCATAATCCACTTGAATCAAACCGTGTAATATGATGTATTAAGAACTATGTAATGTTATGAACGACCAATAAAAAAAAAAAAAAAAAAAAAAAGAAAACCAAATAAGTCATTCAATGTATAAAATGTGCTTCCACTGGAATCACAGATGTATATGATAAGAGACCAGGATCTGGTCTTATACGTGTGCATTACTCCACAGATATAATTTGTTTTTAATTGGGAAACAGCATACATCCAACAAAGAAGATGTTTGAATTTGATGAGTTTTTACAAACTGAACCAGTGGGCTGGGGATGTGGCTCAAGTGGTAGCGCGCTCGCCTGGCATGCGTGCGGCCCGGGTTCGATCCTCAGCACCACATACCAACAAAGATGTTGTGTCCGCCGAGAACTAAAAAATAAATATTAAAGAAATTCTCTCTCTCTCTCTCTCTCTCTCTCTCTCTCTCTCTCTCTCTCTCTCTCTCTCTCTTTAAAAAAAAAAAAAAAAAAAAAAAAAAACAAACTGAACCAGTGCCTGTACTGAGAAACAAAACATCACCAGAGCCCAGAAGTTACCTTGTTTCTCTTTCTAGTCACTGTGCTTGACAAAAATTAACTCATGGGTTGGTTCTTCTCATTCTTTTTTACTTTAAATAAATGTAAACATATAGTGATAAAAAAAAAAAATAAAGAGGAAAAGTTCATTTCAGCTCACAATTTTGGAGGTTTTAGTCTATGACCGGTTGACTCCACTGCTTTGTGTCTGTGGCAAGGCAGCGCATCATGGTAGGCAGCACATGGAGAGGCAAACTCCTCATCTCATGCTGAGATGTGAGAGAGAAAGAGGGAGTGGCTAGGTTCCAGTATGCGCTTGGAAGGCATACCCCCAGGGACCTAAGACCTACTCCAACCCCACATTTTAAAGGTTTCTACTACCTCTCAACACCCTTAAGCTGAGGACTTAAGGGTGTTGGGAGGTAGTAGAAACCTTTGTTATAATTCCTATAACAATGCTATTCAATTTCTTGCCTTTTTAAGCACCATCTTTTAAAATAGATTTATGCTGCAGCAAGTGTGTCCAAATCCTGGCTTCTTTCTACCTGTTGCAAAATACTGTGCCTGCACAAGTACACCCGTTTGTTCTCCCAGTGACGCTGGACTCCAGTTCCCTGCTGTCACCATGCTATAATGATCTTCTGGGGCCATTTCCCTCCTGGATCTTTCCAAGAATGTCCCCAGGATATGTGCTTAGCAGTGGAACTTCTCAGTCAGAGGGCACCTGCCCACTTCATCTGACTAAATAATGCCAACAGGCTCTCTGGAGGAAATGCTGTTCTCCTAGTTT
Source organism: Urocitellus parryii (assembly GCF_045843805.1). NCBI lineage: Eukaryota > Metazoa > Chordata > Mammalia > Rodentia > Sciuridae > Urocitellus > Urocitellus parryii. Next base: position 107,016,231 of record NC_135540.1, on the reverse strand, counting down.
TCTCTTTTTGCACTAGTCATGTCAGGGTTTTGCTAACAGCTGTGTTAGCTTCATAAAGTAAATTGGATCATTCTTCTCTTTTTCTGGAACATTTTATATTGCACTGGAAATAGTTGTTCCCTGAAAGTGTCTGAGTATGGGTAGCATGGCTGCTTGGTGCCAAGTCCACTTATATAGGCAATTCTCTGAAAATGTTTTCAATTTCTTCCTCGGCTATTGGCTCTAATAAATTTTAATGGTTCTAAATCTAATGTTGGCACCTACACAGGAATAACTAGGCCCATGAAACATAAAGATGTATATTTTTGTTGTTTATTGCTTTGTGATTTGCTGTAATACCTAAGGAGGATTCTCTGTGTACATGGATGCTCGTTAACATTGTTGACAGGCTTGAAATTATGGGCCCCCTTCCCCCAACTCAGAAAATAGGAGTTCATTCTCTATATGCCATAAATACGCCCTAGTCAATGAATAGGATTTCTTTTTAATGATCTTAAAGTTTTGCTTTTACATTGGTGATGATGTCATTCATTTTTAGCATTGTATATGAGTCTGCACACGCACACACACACACACACACATACATACATACATACATCCTCAAGGATTTTTCTTCCTTAAAGAAAAAATTGCCAAGGCTGGAAGTTACTACTTATAAATCATGTTATGCTTTTGAAGCCTGAATGATTCTGATTACCCACAGAATATTTTTTTATTCCTTAATAATAGTCTCTCCAAAATTTATCATAAATTGGACTTGTATCATAAAGCTGCTCTTTCCTGAATTCTGTTTAAGAACTATAGCTTAGTGGGTGTTGGGACAGGCATTTGGGCAGCCTCTATGAGCTGTGATTAGCCTCTGTCTGACAGTTGGCAATGAAATAAACTATAGACCTATAACTACAAGGAACCAAATTCTAATAACAAGAATGATATTTGGAATGAATTTTCCTTAGTGTTAGCTCAGCTAATACCAATTTCACCGCTGTGATACCCAGAATAGACCATAGTCATGCAATGCCAGACCTCACCTACAGAACTGTGAGTTCATTAATGGGTGTTGTTTTAAGCTATTAAATTTGCGATATTTGTTATGTAGCAATAGAAAATTTGTAAAAACAACCAAAAAAATCAACCACTGTATTAACCACATCCTGGAGGCAGAACAGAGAAGAAATAGAGATTTGGTCCTGCCACTAGTTGGTCCAGGTGAGCACAGGTAAGAAAAGGGAGCCTCCTCCCAGGTTCCCCCTGGTAAATGGAGGAATGAGTCCACCTGCTTCCCTCATAAGATTGCTGGGGGATTTGAATGAGGTATTAACATAAGATAGGAAGAACAGAATAATTATTCCAATATGCATTCTAGACTCATGGAGGACTCTTCATGGGAATTCTTCCACATAGAATATATAGGTATTTCAATGAGAAAGTTCTAGTAAAGCCCAAAGATATACAGAAAGTACTTCTGTATTGAAATATTGAAGTGGAGCAATGAGCTACTCATTGGGGAATGCAGTAGCCCAGTGAGCATTGGTTCAATGTACATTCCTAGTCTGGGACTTCTCTCCCTTCCCCTTTGCAGGATCAGATCAAATCCTTGTTAATGTGAGGAAAGAGAATGAGTAACAGAGAGTGAAGTTAAATGTATCCATCAGGATCCAATCAGGAAAACAGAAACCACAGTAGATACTACGATGAAGAGAGTATAAGGTGGGGAATTGGAATTGGAGGACTGAGAGAGAAAAAACTGGTATGAACAGAGATAATAACTACCTGAAGTAGCTATTGCTCCCTGAGACTGTAGGAACCTGAATTTAAAAAAAAAAAATTATTTTGGTACTGGGGATTTAACCCAGGGGCAATTTACCACGGAGCCATAATGCCAGTCCTTTCTATCTATCTATGTATCTATCTATGTATCTATCTATGTATCTATCTATCTATCTATCTATCTATCTATTTATTTATTAATTATTTTGATACAGGGTCTTACTAAGTTTCTTAGGGCCTTGCTAATTTGTTGAAATTAGCTTTGAACCTGAAATCCTCTTGTTTCAGCTTCCTGAGCCACTGGGATTACAGGTGTGTGCCATAGCCCCTGGCCTGAATTTCTTTAATGCTTAAGAAAGAGTCTTTTTTTTTTTTTAAATGACTATTTACAGAGGTTTGTTATGTTTAAAATGACAAATATTTAAATTGATATTTTGTCTATGTTAAATTCAGAAATCTTGTTAGATGTTTTATACAGCTAACAACAAAACAATCACCTCTACTTTTTCTCAGAGGCATGTAGAGTAACTCAATTTGAACAGATTAAATTTCCCTAAACATCAGTCCCACTTACAAATTTAATTAAGCTCTCTTAAACATTTTAAACTGCATTATACATATAACATATTTAATTTTCTTAAGTGCTTCAAATGCCTTACAAGGCAAATTTATGATCTAACAAGCAAAACCTTTCCAAATACTCAGATAACTCTTGTACACGCAATAAATTAAATTTATATAGTTACCCTTTTGTCCTTTCAAACTTTTAAATTCTGGTTAAATATTTGTTCAAGGTTTCTTATGCTTTTCAAGTTAAAAATCACAAGTCAATACCCAATGTCACCTTGCAAACTGAAATCACAAGGCTAAGCCATCATATTTTCTCCTCCTCCTCCTCCTCCTCCTCCTCCTCCTCCTCCTCCTCCTCCTCCTCCTCCTCCTCCTCCTCCTGATGCTGGGGATTGAATATGGGGTGTTCTACCACAGGGCTATATCTCCAGTCCTTTTTCTTTTGATACAGGGTCTCTCTATTAGTAAGTTTTTCATTGTTGTGACCGACAAGAACAACTCAGAAGAGGAAAGATTCATTGGCTCATGTTTTCAGAGGATTCAGTCCATGGTCAGCCAACTCCATGCTCTGGGCCTGAGGTGAGGCAGAATATCATGGTGGAAGAGTGTGGTGGAGAAAAGATGCTCAGCTCATGGCAGTCAGGAAGCAGAGACAGGGACAGTGAGGAAGGAGCCAGGGGCAAGAAATAGTTCCCAAGGACACTCCCCCAGTGACATACTTCCTCCAACCATAGCCATCTGCCTACTCAGTGGTCCATTCAGAATATTAATCCATCAAATGGATTAATCCACTGACAAGATTAGAACCTCATCACCCAATTAGTTCTTAAAAGCACTACTTCTGGATTGCAGGGTTACTTTTAAACATTTGAACTTTTGGGGGACATTATATATGTAAACCACACCGTTCCACTCCTGGCCCTCAAAAATTCATGTTTATCTCACAATACAAAATTAGGTCATCTCCCAAAGTCCCCATGGTCTTAACAGTTCCAGCAATGCTCAAAAGTCCAAGTCAAAAATCTCCTCAGACTCAAGTCAAACTTTTAACTGTGAGCCCTGCAAAAATCAAAGCAAGTTACATACTCCAATATACAATGGTGCAGAGTAAACATTCCCATTCTAAAAGGGAAGAATAGAGGCATAGAAAGAAAGAATGATATCAAAGAAAAACTGAAACTCAGCAGGGCAAACATGAAATTCTATATCTCTGTGTCTAGCATCTGGGAAACATGATAATAAGATGTGGGACCCAGAGGGCTTGGGCAACTCTGCCCTAATGTCCCTGTTGGCTGTGGTCCTCATGGCCTCTTCTCTTGGGCTTGCTCTGCTCCCTGCCTGCAGTTTTTCTCAGCGGATGTTCCATATTTCGTACATTTCTAACTCCTTGAATTCTCCATTGCAGCTTTGCTTCACGCTCACAGGTTCATGCATCACCCTCTCAGGGGATGCCTTCAAGGATTCTAGCCATTGCCCGGCCTCCTAGGCCTTCATTTGACATCTGGATGGAAGCCTCAATGACCCTGTAACTCCAGCAACCCACATTCTTGCAGAATCAGCACCATGTTGATGACGCCAAGGTCTGCTGCCAACTCAAGCAATAACTTGGCTCCCTTGAACCTTGGTTGCAGCAGCCTTTTAGTGTCTGGATGGCTGACCTTGAAATGAAGGTGAAATGAATCCTGGGGAAATAACTTTCTAGTCATCCTCTGTGGGCAGGTGTCCCAGTGCTCTCTTCAAAGCAATGTCTTTCAAAGACGTTTCCAGACCCTCAAGGCATTTTTTTCTATTATCTTTGTACAAAGTCCTTTTTTTCTCCCTAATGGCACTAATCTTTTTGCCAACCACACCATCTTTGGCTCCAATTTTACGTGTGCTTTTCTGGCCAAACTACAAGTTTTCCAAATCTTTCTACTCAGCTCTTTGTTCTTGATCCTCAGTGAACCTGGAAAAAATCTGCCAGCAATACTCATGCCACTTCCTGAATGTTATGCTGCCTCGAAATTTCCTCTGCCACATTGATTGATCCATCATCACCTTTAAATTTAGTCTCACAAAAAAAAAGTCTCAGGACATGGGCAAAATAATTGCCAGAGTGTCATGTGAATCACCTATAATCCAATTCCCCATAGTTTATTCATTTCCACTTGAAACCTCATGAGCAGTTTCTGCTGCCTGCATTACCATGGGCATTCTGGTTGCCTGAGATAGTCCCAGAATTGCCCATCAAGTTCTCCTTACAACAATCTAAGTCTTCTCTAGCCTGTGTTTCCAAACTTTCCCAAACTTCTGCAAATCAGTTCAAAAGGTTTCTGAGTCAGTGTAGTCAGAGCAATGACCCCATTTCTTGGTACCAATTTCTGGGCTAGTCAGATTTTTGTACCTGTCTCTTTGTCAACTTCCCAGCTGGTATAAGCTGAGCAGCTTTCCTCTACCATGCTGTTCTACCATGATGTGCTGCCTCACTGTAGGTCCAGAGCAATGGAGTCAGCCATGAATTGAAACCTCTGAAACTGTGAGCCAAAATTAACTTTTCATCCTCTAAGTTTTTTTGTTGTTGTTGTTGATGTTGTTGTTGTTGTGTGTGTGTGTGTATGTGTGACAGTTATTTTGGTCAGAGCAATGAAAAGGCGACCAAGAATCTTGCTAAGTTGCTCAGGCTGGCTTCAAACTTACAGTCTTCCTGCCTCAGCCTCCTGAGTAGCTGGGATTATAAGTGTGTGTCACAACATCTTGCAGATTTTCTCATCTGCCATATACTCTAGACTTTCAGATTTAGAGAGCAAATCTGCTTCCTAAAGTAAATGTAAAGGCATTTGAGTTTTGGATTTGATTTGCTTCTTTGTCTGTATTCAATTCTAATCTTTTCCAGAGTTGGAAAGGCATTTACCCAATTACAGGGAGCAATCGTACCATCTCTGGTGTGTCAAGAGGGCAAGGATAAACACTCAGGACCGTTACATCTTTGGGATGTAGACAAAAGGGCCCAGTACTGTGAACTCCATGTTCCATGTACCCTGGAGGCCATGAGGAACCATTTTTAAAACATTTGTGAAAATTCAGCTTTGCAAGTCCCTTCTGGGTAACAAATAACAAAGTTGTTTGCTGATGGATTCCTTTCGATATTTGTTCTTTTTCTCTGCTTGTCATTTTAATGTCTTCTGAGTAAGTTTGGTCATAATTTAAAGACACTCTTATTTCATATCTTCTGATCTGCCAGCAGAGCATTATATCTACAAGTAGCAGGATAACAGATGTGGGTCCATGTGGGGGAAGACTGCCAATCCCTCTCTCTGGATAGTATTTGGAGGCAAAAAACAAATTTGCACTCAATGCCAATGAACCAATGCCTTTTCTCGAGGAGTGAGAAGAGTTACCACTCTCTCTCACTTTCCTTTCTGTCCTTGCTCCTGAAGGGATCTAAAGTTTGTGCTAACCTGATAGGGGCGGGGGGAGGGGAGAAGAGAATGTGGTACCTGACATATTCGTGGAGGTGGAAAACAGATTTGGATTTGAATCTTGCCTCTGCAACTGAAGATGACATGACCTAGAAGAGTTGTCTTCATGTTGCCAGTTCCATTTTCTCAACTTTAATGTATCCAGCTCATGGGATATTTGTCATAAACCTTTGAGATTATATATATAAAGCAGTGTGCCTGGCACATAATTCCCTACAATTGCCTGTTTATTGATTCACTTGTATAGACTCTATCTTCTTAGGTGTGCTATCTCTGGCAAGGAGCACAGGGTCTAGAACTAGGGATTATTTCATGACTTATTCTTCCAATCCATGAAAATATCTGAACCATTGTTCTTCTGCTAGAACTGTTGATGTTGGAGACTACTTGTACCCATACAATTTTCTTGAGGTCATATATAGGGACTGGTGTCCTGTGGCTACTATGGAGATTGTTTTGAATAATGTATGCTCATGCTGTTGGACATAAGGGTGAAGCTTCAATTGCATGTGTGAGGAGAGAGGTGGTACTCAAGGGTGAGATAATTCATGGGTCATCAACCAGGCCTCAATTCCAGAATTGGATGGGGGACATATTGGGAAACTCTTTTTTCTATTGAATTTTGCCACAGAGATATGAAGATGACTAAGGGGGGGCGGGGGGATTGTGGGAAGGAGATTTTTACATGACACCTTCCATGTGGGCACAAGTCCCAACAACAACAAAAAAAGGTCCCAACCCTTTGGAACCAGAGTAGAGTGTTCTTAGATCAAATTAGGGTAAGATAGAGCTGGAACTCAGAAAGCAGCCACCTCAAGTGAGAAATCCAATAAGTTGACTAGAGATTCTCAAATGCTTCACTGTTGATATTTTGAATCAGACATTTCTTTGTTGCTGGAAGCCATCCTGGTCATTGTAGGAGGATTAGCATCGTTGGTACTGTAGGTACTATAGCAGAGAGGAATGAAATGTTCTTCTCTCTAGAACAGTAGCACTTCCCCAGTTGTAACAATTGAATGTATAGACATTGCCAAATGTTCCCTATAAAGATCAAGGGGAGAGCTGAACTAAACTGTATTTTATATTTTCTATATTTAATTCCTTGTATGCCTTTTGGCATTTTGAAAATTCTCTACTGTCTCAGTTGTGCTAGGGGTAAGGAAATGTTTCTTGGATCTATATAAACCACATCTTTAAAAGAATAGAAGACCACCCTTAGAAGCTACTGCACATCTAAGAAGTTCTGAATAAATGTCGTGCCACTGTATTGAGGCATAATTAGAGCGGAGTTTTATAGCTTTAAACTGGGAAGATAAACATAAGTGGTTTATCTTCACAGTAAACTTATCTTCACAGTTAAGTTTAACGTGACTGAGAGCCCAGGAAACAAATATACAAAGCCCTTTATGGCCTTTCCAGCTATATAAAAAAATAAGAGAGAATGACAGTGCAGTTTTGCAGGGGCCAAGCATCTGGAAATGTTTTCCTCTTGTTTTCATGGGCACCATGGTTGACTCACACGGGACTCTCCCTCTTGGCATCTTTTACATGGAGTACTAGTTAGAACTTGTTGGCACAGATAAGATTTATGCGTCTTTCAGTTCCCCATGCTTTCTTCTTCATGTCTTTTGAAACAATCCATCCAGATTTCCAAATGCAATCCAATGGAACAACTTGGCCTGCAAGTGCAAAAATTGGGAAAACTTCCCAATCCCAGGTATCCCTGGGCAAGTGACAACCCAAAAATGGGTGTTCCTGGGGCTAATTTTCATTTTTAAAGCATGAGTTATTGTAGGATAGGTAAGGTTGTTGCTAGGAGACAGTTTGCATATTTAGTCCAAGAAACATTATTAAATGATGCAAGGGATTGGGCTAGACATTGGATAGAGTTGGAGAAGTTGATCAGGCAAGATCCCTTTCGGGAACATTCTCATTTTGTAAGGGAGTGAAATCAGGCATGAATGTAACTATGATACACTTTAATCCTCTGTAGATGGCCACGGGCTATGGGAGGGAGTAGGAAGGACATCTATTTCTGGTCCAGAAGAATATGGACGGCTTCGGGGAGGAGAAGGCATTTGAGCTGAGTCTTATAGCATGGGTAGAATTTTGACAAATGGAGGTGGCTGAAAGTGAAAGAAAGAAAGCTGTAGCAGGGAGAAAAAGAATAGATGAGAAAAGGAGCGAGATGGGCCAGTTCTGGGATTTAAGTGTGGCCAAGGTTTAAGGTCTATTATAAGCAGTAGTGAAAGATAAAGTTGGAAAGACACATAACAGGTATTCAATAAATCAATATCCATTTAATGAATAAATTAAATGTAGGCTGTAGTCACATTACAAGATGTTTGAGTGCCAAACTACAGAGTTTGGACTTTTGGGCTCTAAGTTATATGTGGCAATGGGCATTAAAAATATTTTTTTTTTTTTTTTATCAGGAAAGTAACATCAGCTTATATTTTAGGAAGATTAATTTAGAAAAAAAATGTAGAGTGGATTCCAGAAGAGTTCCTAGAACATGATAAACGCATTACTGGTGGGACATAGAATGACTATAGATGGGCAGTTGACCCTCAGGGACCTACTGCTCACTCATGGTGCTTCTGTCATTCTGGGTTACTAAATATATCAAATATAGCCACTAGGCATATGGACACGTTTCTATTTATTTGTTTACTTATTCATTTTCCTTTCTTTTTATTATAATTATTCAATCATATTAATTGTGCCAATTTAATACATTTCACTGTGATATTTACATACACACATAATTCGTGCTTTGATTGCATCTGCCCTCCCTACCATCCTTCTTGCCCTCCTCTTTTCCCTTATCTCCTGTCCCCTTCCCCATTCCTAATAGAAACAGACACATGTTTAAATGTTAATAGTTATATTTAAATGTGAACTTAAAAACTACTGTACAGTATAAAAATTTACTTTTAAAATAAAATTATTTAAGAGAAAGTAAGTTAATTTAAGGAAAAAATAACTAACAGAATAGGTGAATAAGCAAAATCCCTGGAGTCATAAGTGACTGAAGTTTGGGAAACACAGAGCCAGAAGGAGAAGAGATTAGAAGAGCCATTGACACACTCTGTGTAGTCAGCTAGATCATGACCATTGTCCTGTAGTGTGACAAGTTTGCAATAGTCCGCTCACCCAGTGTTGATGTTTTTTAGCCTTTTAAAATTTTTTTCTTTTTAGGTATATATGACAATAGAGTGTATTTTGACATATTATACATACATGGAGTATAACTACCCATTCTTGTGGTTGTACATGGTGTGGAGATTCACTGGTTGTATATTCATATATGAGCACAGGAAAGTTATGTCTGATTCATTCTATTGTCTCTCCTATTCCCATCCCCTCCTTCCCCTTGTTTAATGCAATGAAATTCTATTCTTCCCTTCCACCTTGTTGTGTGTTAGCACTCACAAATTTAAGAGAACATTTGGCCTTTGGTTTTTTGGGATGGTTAGCCATTTAAAAAAATTGGTTCTTTTTAGTTATATATGACAGTGGAGTGCATTTTGATATAATTATACAAACATGAATATATATTTTTTAATATTTTTTTAATTGTAGTTGACCCAATACAATTTATTTATTTATTTCTATGTGGTGCTGAGGATCGAACCCAAGGCCTCACGTGACCCATAACCCCAGTCCTATCTTATTCTAACTAGCACCCCAGTCCTGTGAATGTCCATAATGGTGAGATTCACTGTGGTGTGTTCATATATGTACACAAGAAAGTTATGTAAGATTCATTCCACTGTCTTCCCTTTTCCTATCTCCCCTCCCTTCCCTTCATTCCCCTTTGTCTAATTCACTAAACTTCTATTCCCATACCCCCACATTGTGAGTTAGCATTCACATATCAGAGAAAACATATGACCTTTGGTTTTTTGGGACTGGCTTATTTCACTTAGCATGATAATCTCTAGGTCCATCCGTTTAAACCAGCAAATGTCATAAAGTCATTCTTCTTTATGGCTGAGTAATATCCATTGTGTATATATACCACAATTTCTTTACCCACTTATCTGTTGAAGGGCACCTAGGTTGGCTCCATAGCTTCGCTTCACAAACACCTGAGAAGCTCTATTCTAATTAAAGGGATTTTAGGCATTGGGGAGCAAAGTGGGTGCACTTAAAAGTGGATCAAAGGAGCCTGGAAATATCAGGGCAGGCCTTTGACTATGGGAAGGCAAATGTCATAACCTTTCAGAATGAACTTGTGGGAGGAGAGGTGGCTAGTCTCTCCTTTCTGGGAGTGACTGTTCACCCAGGAAACTGTCCTAGCCCAATGTGTTTGTCAGCTTTTTTGTTGATGTGACCAAATAACTGAGAAACACAACTTAAATGGAAAGATTTATTTTGACACATGATTTCAGAGGTTTCAGTCCAAGGTCAGGTGAATCCATTGCTTTGGGCCTGAAGCAAGACAGAACAGCAAGATAGAAGAGTTTTTGAGAGGCAATCTCATGGCAACCAGGAAGAAGACAGAAAAAGAAAGGGGCTGGGAACAAGGTACAGTTCCCAGGACATGCCCCCAGTGACTTTCTTCCTCCAGTGAGGCCCCACCTTCTATAGTTTCCACCACCTCCCAAGAATACCATAGAATTATCATGGATTAATCCACTGATGAGGTTAGAGCCCTCATGGTCCAATCACATTCCAGATCCAAATTATACCACCCAGGAATGACTGGAGGTCATACGTGTGCACACAAGAAACCCATAACTGGTTGCCTGTGAGGTCAGGGCAACCAAGAACTAAAGGACAGTAATGGGAAATAGATTTCTTTCACTAGACACCCATTTGTGCTGCAGTCCGGCTGCAGCAAAATAACCGGGGGGTGACGAATAACTTGTGTACGTTGATACAGCAGGAGTGGAAGCCGTTTATTGTAGGACAACAGAGGTATTTATACATTTTGCACAGCTTATCTTAATTAGCATAAACTAGATACATCAGTCAACCAATAAGGAATCTCCACACTTAATGGCTCGCTTTTGTTACTTCTCAAACCACTCCCTCTGGCATTTTGCCAGGCACCATCTAGACTTGTTTACGAACTCTAACATTCCCCTGGCAAAATACCAGGTGTTATTTTGACTTGTTTACAGACTCTAACACATTTGTACCTTTAAAATTGTTATAATATGTATGCATTTTGTGGTTAAAATATAATTTAAAATTTTAAACTAAAGTACCACAGGTTCATATTGAAAAATCTACTAAGCCTATAATTCTACTTTTGTTAGTATTTTGAACACTTCCTTCTAGTCTTGTCTCTACTTATACATGTTTATACTTGATAAAGTTGAGATCATGCTTTGTAAACTGTTGTGTGTATTCTTGGACTACTTATGGTAATGTCATGAACATTTTCTCATTATTCTATATTCCCTCAAAAATTTATTTTTTCCATTTGGAGGATATACCATAATTTAATCGTTTCTAATATTGGACATCTAAGTTGTACCTGCTTTTCTGGACAGAAAATAAAGTTGTTAGAAATGGACTTTTCATAAATATTTCATTATCTTCTCTACTGTTGAGCTCACATGCTATTCACCATTTGACATGTGAATGAATTATTCATTATCTAATTAGATTGTAAACTCCTTCAGAGAATAAGTTATACCTCTATAATTTTTTTTTTAAAGGCCACCTAGCCAGACCACTAAAGACTACTTAACAGTTCAATTAATACAAACATACTGGGGCTGAGATTGTGGCTCAGCCATAGAGTGTTCCCCTAGCATGGGCAGGACCCCGGTTCAATCCTCAGCACCACATAAAAATAAAGGCATTGTATTGTATCCATCTACACCTAAAAAATAAATATTTTTTTAAAAATACAAACATACCACAAACAAATATGTCAATGTACCTTCATAGTTTTGAAGTATGGTTTTGTAAGCAAAAAAGATAATAATTTCCCCTAATTATAGCACAATGTACTAGCGTTGCAATTGAGTAATAATTCCTACTGTTTGGGCATGTACTAATGGGAAGGGTGGTAAGGGACTTAATGTTTGGAGATCTATCTCTTTGCTTGATTGCTAAAATTCTTATTTTCAGGAATAGATTTTTTTACAGTTCAACTCTGTTGAAATATAATATGCATACTAACTACATTTATATTAAAGTGCACAATTCAAGGCTTTTAAAAAATATATTCACAAAGTAGTGCAACCATCAATTCTGATTCTAGAACATTTTCATCACTCCAAAAAGAAACCACGTGCCTGTTAGCAGTCACTCCCCATTTCCCCCCCTGTACCCCTGGAATCCACTTTTTGTCTCTATGGATTTGCCTGTTCAGCTGTTTTGTTTACTGTACGTAGAATCATATGCCACATTTGGCCTTTTGTGACTGGCTTCTTTCTCTTAGTGAGATGTTTTCTAGGTGTGTCCTTGCTCTAGCATATAGTATCAGGAAAGTATTTTTTAAAAAACATACATCTTATTCATTTGAAAAACTTTTCATAAACTTCTGTCGGGCACAGCAGCAATGCCTTCTTCCCAGAAAGGTGGCTGATTGCAGCCTGGCTGTGGGTGTGACAGCCACCACTCTGGCTTCTCCTTCCTCCCTGCCTGCCCTTCCTTCTCACCTCCCTCTCTCTTTCTTCTTATGGAAAATAACCGTCTGCCAGCTCAGCATTCTCCAGGGCTCAGCACATCTTAACTATCAAGTCTTTCACCTCTTTCCCATTTTCCACTTCAGTCCTCATTTTCTCCCCCAGGCTAATTAAAAAAAAAAAAAAAAAAAAAAAGAACAATCCCTTTTTATAGCACATAGCTTTGCCGTCTGTATCTGCTGACTGGTCATAGGGAAACTTACTTATTCTGGGAATGACGGTAGACGAGTTCCTCTTTGGACAATGTTATGGGAAGGACAGGTAAGTACTTTTTTGTGCAGAAAACCAGAATTTTCTGAAATAGCCTTGAAATGCACATTTACTCTGTTATGTAAATATAGGATGGTCTGTGGACCATAAAGATGAGGCCATAAAAAACCTGGAATGGTAGGTTATATTCTAAGAAGGGATCCAGGTCATTCCTGCCTAATATTTCTTCCCAGTAGTTTAGTGGCCTACACTCCTAGAGAGGAAGCTCCCTGAGGACTGGAACCCTGCTCTCTTGACCTTGCCCACAGTGCTTTGCAGTGTTGGCCTCATTTTCCTTTGGATGAACTAAAGGAAGTGTATGAAAAGTGCAGAGGAAGTCAGATCCAAGAATTTATGGTTTCTGTGCTAAGCTGTGAAGGATGCAGGATTTGGGCATAAAGAATTGAAGAGAATCCTGGGAAAAGAGAAAATGCACACAGGAAACAGTGCAAGGTGTGGAAACGGAACCACGAGGAAAGTGAACTATTGATTAACTTTCAACTAAACAAGGAGGAAGTTAAAGAGGGACCACATCAGGTCGCTCAGTCTGAGGAGGGAACCACAAGGTGGTCTTCACAGAAGGAAAGGAATGGAGGTAGAAAAGGACCCTGTGAAAGGTTTGGGTGTAGCATGTGGATTAGAGACTCAAACAGACATTAAGACCCCAGGGCAGGAGGTGTTAGTGAGTCATACAACTGGAACTATTTGTACATTGTACACTATCTGGGTGTAGTCAATTAATTTCTTAAACATACTGGTAGATGTAATACATTATGTCTTCATAATTTAATCTATTAAAATGGAAAGATATGATACATTCATTTATTCATCAGCTAGTCAACAAATCTTATTAAACACTGTTTGAACTCTGGGGACACAGCAGTGAATAAGTCAGACCAGGTTCCTCCCTTTTAATGTTTATATTATAGAAAGGGAAGACAAATAGAAAAAGTAACAGAAACGTGAAATATTAGCAGAAATAAGTAGAGTGAAACATTAATTAAAAGCAATCTATTCAAAATTTACACAAACATGAACAATGGCTACTTTTTAGCTAACTAGATTACCAAGTGCTTCTAGAACACATCAGAAAATCCAAACATGATACATTCAAAGCCTCCTTGTTAGAGAAGAGGGTCAATTAAAAAGACTTTATTGTATCAAGGTAGACAATTTTTCAGCATAATATGAAAGGCAATTTGAAAATATCCAGGACACTTCAACCCAAAGTTCATTTATAATCATTTTCCAAAGAATCACACTAAGAGTTAGAAAATCTTAGTAACAATTGATAATACTTGTGATTTCTTTTTCTCTTGAAGATATATGTACATTTAGGTGCACAAGATGCAAAGATAGAGAAGATGCTATTCCTACTTCCGAAGAGCTCCAGTCCACAGGAGGTAACTGATCAATCACAAAGCTAACAAAATTCACTACATGATACTGAGCAGGGAGTGCTGAGCCTGCCCTGAGAGCTGTGTAAGCTTCACTAATAACTTTTGAACTTGCTTTTGAACATTTGTGTGTGTGTGTGTGAGATGATGGTGATGGTGGGATTCTTAGGTAGAAAGAGCTGCATTAACAAAGGTGAGGAGGAAGTGGGTATCGGGAAAGGAATTAATATTTATTGAGCTCCAAGTGCAATATTTGGCACATGATAGACACTCTATAAATGTTTGTTCGGTGAATAGGCATCATCCTTATTAGGAAAGGACCCTTGCAGTTATTTTTCAGATGGAGAAACTGAGGCACAGAGATTAAGTAATTCTTCGAAAGTCACACAGCTAGAAGCAGTAGTTGGATATAGACTCTTACAAGCTTGTGCTTTTCCTCCTTGTCCCCTGTGGACAAAGGTGCCCACCTATGACAAAAATATTGGGTGTACAATGTAGTGGGAGAGAAGAGGAAGAGGAGAGAGAGAAAAAAAGGAGTAAGGGAGAGGAAGTGGTTGTTTTGGGGGAGGGAAACAGACCAAAAAGTCTGTGTGATAGCCAGGAAGCAAAAGAGAGAACCAGGAAGGGGCTAGGGTCCCGCTATCCCCTTGTTGGGGTGCATTATTCAACTTAATAAAATGATGTCAAAGTCTTGGAATAATGATTGGCACTGAGCCAGCCCTCTGGACATTTTAGCTATTATTATCAATAGTAATTCCAAGAATCCTGGGTGTCACGGTTGGAAAGGACCCTGGTTTTAATTGGCTGTGACTTCCCACCTGCCACAGGAATGTTGCTGTTACTTTTTTTTTTTTAACTGTTCTTATCAACATGAAATGCTTGCAGCTTCTAATACAGCAGAACCCTGCAGATGAGTATTTGCTTTTCGAGATTAGAAGAGGCTGTTTATAGGTAGAAATGCAATGGCATCACCTTCAGGATAATAAGGAAGAAGACATGCTGAGGAGAAACTGGTTTTAATGTAGTGAGTCTGAGAAGCACAGTGTTCCTAATGGCAAAACCAAATAATTATAATATCGGTAAGGAGCTGTGTGCTATTAAATTCATATAGTATTTTAATTGTATAGGGATGCTCTCTTTTTGGTTCATATCTTTCTTCAAACACTAGTCCCCTAAAATACTCTACAGCGCCAAAGTGAAAGATCTGGTACCAAACACTGTACAGGAATAACCTTTTAGCTTGCTGCTGTTTTCAGTGGCACACATAGGCTGCTATTTGGACTTGCTTTACCTCACTGCCACCTGCTGGTCAAGTCTCAGTACATTCCACATCTGTTGACTATAGAGGTCAGCTTCCAACCAAAGGTTGCAAAAATGGGTTCCCATTTCTTATTATTAGAAATGAGAGTGCTGTTTCATTTACACCCAGAGGCAGATCTAGGCTTTGTGGGACATACAGCTTATTGAATTTTAAGGGCCCTCTTTAAAAATGGAAAGGTACTAAATTACAAGTACAAATCAGGTGTGAAAGATAATATTTACTTCAGAATAAGAAAAGAAATTACAAGAGGTCACAAATTTCAAAAGGCTAATAATGCCACAAATACCACACATTATAGAAAAAGGAAATATTTTTATAAATATACAGTCTCACACACCTAACATTCTTTTCATTCACAATGAAAATTTTTTGTCTCTTCATAAAAGATGAGTTTGTAATATTTTTCTAATGAGAATAGGCGGATAATTCATATTTCCTCTAACATAGTTTATCAAAGTTTGTTGATAGTTGAGGGGAATTTCTATTTGCTTCATAATTCATTGATAATGTGTATTTTAACAGTTTTGGTCACATCTGGGGAAATGGCTTTTACTCATGGATGTGCTATAAGATTTCAGGACATTTTTTTTGGGACAGCATCTAATATTGAATACTGTCTGAATCAATAGTACATATTAACCAGTTTGTGTCTCTGTCCTTATAGAAAAACCATGATTTCTATTATCTTTTTAGATGGCAGTAGTTCCTGTCCCATTAGTAAGAAATTTAAATATTTTGTCAGTGTGTTCACATTATTTACTCTTCTTTTTCATTAATGGGGTTATCAACCAAGAAAAAAATCTATTTATTACTTCCATTGGAAATTTATGTTTTTTTTCTTGATGAATTATCACTTTTGGAATGATCTAAAGTTTTCCAGTTGTAATTTGCTCCTCAAGGTCACACTAATTTATTGATTCAATTATCATAATACACTTTTGTTTCACATTCCATTGATTTTGTATGTGAATTTTCTTTAAGTTCTTTCATAAATAAATGCTAGGAAATCAAATGATGTTTATTGCTTCTTACCTGATTAACTGAATTTTTTTTTTTTAAAAAGCCTTTATAAATTGCAGACAAAATAGTATTTTCCAGTCCATTTTTCCTTCTCAGGATCCTGAAACTGCCTACAGCCACTCTAATACCCTTGACGTGAGGGAAATGTGACAGACAGGAAGTTGGCACTGGAAGGAGACAGCTGTCTGAACAAATTGTGGTTAAAATATCTTACTTTTGAAAATTTTATGTAAATACATGACCCTGTGAGCACATTGCTGGGCCCCTAAAGTGTCATTTGCTCCATGAGAAACCTGCTATATCTCACCGTGGAATTCCTCTACTTCTCAGGAGGTAGGTGCCAGGGTTTAGGGATAACTTATTTCTGCTGCTCGTATCTGTGCATAAGAGTGTTTTAATGTGGATCCTGTGGAGAGGAAATCAGGTTAAAATAGAGAAAATTCAGAATTAGGAAAATTTTCTAAATTTACACGAATGGGCAAATAAGAAACTTTGGTCCAGATTTGTCCTGCAATAACTGGACCTTGGGTACACCACTAACTTGTCTGTAAAATAAGATGGCTGGGTATGTGCTGAACTCAATGTCTAGACGATTTCTAAGATCCCTTTTAAGTCTTAAAATTCTACAAATTTGATGGACATATAGAGCACACACTGGGCTGTTTCCATGAAGAGAGAACACCAGAACTTACACCAGAACTCACAATAATCATTGGCAATGATTATAGTCAATTTTTATATGGTGACACCAGGTGGGAACGATTTGGTTTTCATAAGTGGGCTGAATGCTTGCTCCAGTTACAATCTCATGTGTCTTATTAATTGGCCTAGAACCTCATGCTTTTCTGTTTCAGTGCACAATTTCCTCAACAGTCCTCACAGTGATGATTATTGGTTTAGTACTGTCAGCATATACATACGTATTAGTAGGCAAAAGCATCCTTATGTCATTAGGCTTTCTTTTTTTTGTTTGTTGAAAATGTATCATCTTCTAAAAGAAAGTATTATTTTAAAAATAATTTAAATAGAAACTAAATTTAAATATGTATGTAAATAAAGTATTATTTTAAAAATAATTTAAATAGAAACTAAATTTAAATACGTTTTTACTACACTCAGCTTTGTATTCCCAAAATACAAAGTTTCACTGTGTCTTAGAAAAGGTTGAGGTTATTTTGAGTCACATTTCTGAAAACAGGTGTTGGGGCCCTGGTTCATTCTTTCCCAGAGGGCCCTGGGCTTCTTATGTAAATTCATTCCTCCTTTCAGGAGACCTGCTTTGCATTTCAGAGATGGAAGGAACAGTGCCAATCTGATAGGTCATTTTTGCCTTCCTTTAATGCCTCCAGGACAATATACTTCCCAGCTAAGAAGGACTGATCTATGGCTTCCTGGAACAAGAAGATACACTGCAGCTTCCGCATCCAGCTGGAATGCAGCTAAGCACCTTCTCTTAATGGGCTTCTTGGTCTCAGGAAGTTGCCTACCCTTAGAGACTATCCCATGCCACATGACGGGGAAAGTCTTGGCCCATAAGGACAATTACTAGAGTAATGCTTCTGGCTTCTCATACCACTGATGAACCCAAACAAATTCATCTTAAGATTGGGAGTCATCTTGTCACAAAGTTATGAAAGGTTCATTTCAGTTTTACTATAAAATACTAAGATTTCTATTTGGCCTGACACCCTGATGTTTAAACTTGTTTGAAATTCCTGCCTGAGCTCTGAACTCACCCATGCCTGGCTCTCCTTGACTAGATAACAACCCTCCCTAAAACCTAAATGGCCCCTCATAGATTCTGATGTTGGAATCTCACTTTACTCCCTACCTTAAAGTGTTAAGCCATGTAGATTATTAACTTCCTATCTACCTTTGTATTACGCTTGCCAGAATCCTGTTAGCTGTAAGATCCCAAGACACTCCCATTTTGTAACATTTTGTGGTATGAAACCTTTTACCTGGAAAGCTGGGGTGCTGATCTCTAGCCCAGCTTAGGGAGAGACAGCTGCTGGCCAGCTTTCTTGGTGTACACAATATAAGCTGGCTTTAATTTAAAATTGGAGTTGGTGGTCTTTTCTTTGCGTTGTGGTTCAACACCACCTTGCCCAAGTCTCCCCCAGGAGGTGCTGGTGGCCTGGGACGGAGTTGCTGGCAGGCTTCTTTCAGGCTTCTCCCCTCCTTTTCTATCTGTGATATCAGCTAGCAGAGAGCACGTGCTCTGTTCTGTACGTGGCCATGAACACAGACTGCACCACAGCAAGACGAGTGGTTTCCCAGGGCTTCCTGTGGCTGCGTGGGTGAGTCTGCCTAATTCTTGGATTCGGTTATTAGGAGACCCATTGTTGCTACATATCTAAGCCACATGGTTCCCACTTGGCTTTTACCAGTAATTACGCTGTTACTGTTTTAATCTCTGTCTGCTTGATTCCTTTGTATTTCTTGGTTGGTTCAGAGATTAGAAGCCAGATACAGGGAACTAAATTAATCAATCCCAGGTGTCCCTCTCTAATGTGAGTGGACACTCTAGCAACTATAGAGACATAAAAATCACAAACTCGGAAGGATAACACACACTCTAAACTGGGCAATCAAGACTCCTAACCCCTTTTCCCACCTGGCTTAAGTTACTCCACCCTCTGATTGAGTCACCACCCAGGTTTGCTCCTGGACTTAACTACACATAATGGAGCTCATGGTGTGGGTGGAATTGCAATTGTTTTTTTCTACACATGTTGGAATGGGTAGGGACTGGGACTAGGTAGGGAGGTGAGGGAAGGGGAGGAGCAAGCAAATTGGAAACTGTGAGGCAGACTCAGGTGCTGAACTGGTTCTAACTTGCTGGGGAGGAGTGCAGTCCCTGATCACCTTGACTCAAACTGCTGTTTAATTCAGCAGTCTCCATGGGAGCATGTGTTATGTGGTACGTTCCACATCCCTTGTCCTTGGTCTCAAAGCCTCTTTGTTAGGCTGGGTTGGCAGGCTCGGGGAAACTTCTGCTTTAGAACAAATGATTACTCTCTGGACCGCCAATACAATTTCCCTTTTCCTGATGTTGTTCCTGGTCTAGGTCAGTGGGTTCACCTGGAATGGTCCTCCCCCAGGTCCTGCCCTTGGTAATCCTCCCCATCCCTCCCAGAGATCTGCCTCCCTGCCCTGAGCTTTTGTTCTGTTAAAAGGAGACTTCCTTTGCCATTAAAAAAAAAAAAAATCTGTCTATAATGAGCACCTGCTGGATTTCATTTTCTTCCCCAGATTCCCCTAGAGGACCCTGAATTGACTTTTCATAGTTCCGTCATGGTAGAAATCTAGTATAAAATGACTGTGCAGGCACAAAAGCAATCTCACACTTCTCAAAAGACACACGCATGGATATCTATTTGATTTGCCATCTCTTATGTCTTGTTTCAGCTCAGATTATATACTCTTAGAGGGCTGTATACTTGCACCTCTTAAAATGCTTATTTAACAATGGATGTTCAATTGGCAAATGATAATGAACACATTTCCCCCCAACTCTGGAAAACACATATCAGAGATGTTTACTATGTCCTCCAATGCTTTATCCTAAAACTCCATGTGTACTTTGCATTCCTCCATGTAGACCATGCATGCTTGTTTTAACATGAAAATGGGATGAGTTGCTTTCGCTTTCACTGAGTAAGCATAATGCTCTGAGAAGATGTGCAATGTTGAATTGCCAGCAGTATACCTTCGGATACACTGCTGCCCTCTCAGTTTGAAAAGCATGAGTAATAGATGCTCAATGAATACTTATGGTATGAATAAATGGATGAAAAAAATCTGGTAATAACATTTTAATTCTTGCATTTAGGTAACTTCTTCCAGAAATTTATCTATTGGCTCACAATCCTCCAAGGGAGCTGACTCCAACCATGATATAAGTGTATGTTTCTTTCAAGTCAGACCAGTTAGTTCACTCATGCAATCATCTCTTATGTTCTATAACTACCTTCACTTTATAGGTGGAAAAATGGAGGCTTTGGAAGGTAAATGTGCACCACAATACACAATGAGTACATAGACTATCATGATCATGCCCTGGGCAGACTGCCCACAGAGCAGCTGGCTCCTGTGCCCCTTGCAGCATCTGTCACAGCTGTGATGTGTCCTATTGGTCTGTTCTGTTTCTATGGAGAACCCTAACATGGACTAACAGATTATGGAAGGGTGGAACCACAAAACCATGGGAGAGCATAGATACAGCTGACTCTCAGAAACAGGGGAGGGATTCAAAGGATGCCAAGAGCCACCCTTTCGTTCATTCATTCATTTTTAACTAATGAGTAGAAACAGTATAGATTTGTGGTTGTATACCTTATGTTTTGATACATGAGTAACTTTTGAAATGTCTGACTCAATCCAGTCTGAGACCCTTCTTTACTGTCTGCCCTCCCGTTGACATAGGATTCATTTGCACCCAACACAGCCACTCTCCTGTATGCGGTGGGAAGCCCGCCAGTCTCCCTTGGCTTCCACTGTGCAGTCATCCATTGAGGAGGCTACATATGGCCCTGAGGATGAGAAGCACCAACATGGACAGGTTCCTCAGAGAGACAACCAGGCCAAACTTGAAGATCATTAATGACTTGTGGAGTAGATTTTTTTTTTCTGGAGGAACATAATGATTTTGTATTTTAGACCTAGTATAACCTATGAAAGAGAAGTAGTAATCACACATGAACATCTGGGTTATAAATCAATGATGTAAAAATAATAGAAAGTAAAAAGGCATGTTTACACCATGTGCTAAGAATCTAATAATATTTATGATGAAGACATAAGTACAATAAAATCTGTGGAAGGGATCATGAAAATAGGTTTAAAATAAGGATAGAATGTTAATATAATCATGATGAGGTTCTGGTCAGCGGGATATCAGTAGAGGAGTGTGTGCAACTTTAAGGGTATGTGTGTATGGGAGTTACCTGTGTCCTTCTCCTTCCTTTTCTAATTCTTTCTGGTTTGGATGATGATGCAAAGCCTGGAGATGACACATCTATCTTGGACCATGAGATGGAATCTACCTGTTGAAGATGGTGAACAACAAGGTAGAAAGAACCTGGGTTCCTGATGACTGTGCAGCCTGCCATTACCTGAATGACTTGTGTCTACATTTATGTGTGAGAGATAAAACTTCGATCTTGTTCAAGCCACTGTTATTTTGGAAATTTGGTCAAAACTTGGAATAAATAATTGCAATAAGGTGTTTCCTATTCTAATAATTTCTCAATCACAATGTATTGTGTTAACCACACACAAGTGAGGATGATGATATTTAAAAATGTGCAAAGATAAAAAAAAAACAACAACCCAAACTTCCTATGGACTCTTTCTCAAGAAGCTCTTGGGATAAACCAATCAAGAGATGACATGGGAGCCTGTGAATCAGGAGCCCATCCTGAGAGAGCGGTGCAGCAATTTCTCAGATGAGGCTCAGGAAGGTGGCTGACAGCAGGCCTGCCGCAACCCGTGCTCAGATTACAGCAGAACAAGGCTCCAGGAGAGAAGACCCGGAGGAAGGGAACCCCCTCAGGGGTTTGTCTACCATGAGCTTTTACAGCTCTGGGGGATCATTTGGGGCTAAACTTGTGATTGTCACAGGCAAGTTAAAAAAAAAAAAAGCCACTATAAACTGTTGAAGATACAAAACCATTACATAAACAATAAAATAGCAGTATCTGAAAGACTCAGCAGTGACATAATTTTAATTTAAAAGCATATTACTGATTTAATAAAAATTTATTAAATAAATTTATTAAATAAAAATTTACAAAATAACTATATTCGATGGGAAGAATGTATGTATTATAGTGTGCGTGTGTGTGTGTGCACACGCACGCAGGGGAAGTAGTGTAAGGGTGGGAGTTTAAATGTCCATCTTCCACAATAAAAAAAAATTCAATGAGTCAAATTTTTTAAAGAATCAAGAAAAACTAACATAGAAGTAAGCACCAAAGAAATAGCTAAGGAGCTGATTCTCTCTGAAGTATGGAAATGAAGGATAGAACAGAGTGGACCAGGGGAAAGATGATTTTTTTTTCTTACTACATGACTCTTAAAAGTCTGTATTATATTACTCTGATAAAAGTAAAAATGCATTTAGTGTCATAAAATAAAATTTTTTTGACTATATAATCTCTAAGCTCCTTAGAGAGGTTGAATTAAATGCATGAAAAAAATTAGTGGAAGAAATTACAATGTTAGAACTAATCTGTAGAACAAAACTCCTGTTCTAGGATGATTTATGTGTCGTCATTTTTGTTATCTTCAACAGCCCATTGCTCCCCGCCCAGCCTCCCTGCCATGTCTAGGGTGGTTGGGGAGGATGGCAGCTTCTGTGCCTCTAGTACCTGGTGCCTGTCACACAGTGGGCTCAGTGCTTTACCTGTGATAGTGGAACTCATTGTTTTGACCTTATCCAGGGATACTATTGCCTACTTTGGTACTAAAAAGACCAGGCACTTTCTTCCTCAAGCCTCCTTGCTTAGTTTAATCTCAATGGGATAAACTTTGAGCCAGGAAGCTAGGGAGGCCAAGGGAAGAGATGGGATCATTCTTTTTGGCAACATGGTGGGTGTGTTAGGGTTCACCAGAGAGTCTTAGGAAACTCTTAGGAAATAGATACATATATGTAAGAGGGGAATTATTAGGGAAATTGACTCATGTGATTATGGAAGCTGAGAAATCCCATGAGAGGTCATCTGCAAGCTAGAGACCCTGGGATGCTGGTAGCATGATTCAGTCCAAGTCCAAAAGCCTCAGAACTAGGGAAACCAACTAATGATGAAGCTATCAGTTAAAGCTTGAAGACTTAAGAACCCTGGATACTGCTGATATAGATCCTGGAGTCCAAAGGCCAATGAGCCTGGAGTTTTGATGTCCAAGGATGGGAAAAGAAGAGTGTATTCCACTTTCCTGTCTTTTTGTTTCACATGGGGCTCTCAACTGATTGGATGGTGCTTCCTTATTTTGTGGGACGATCTTCCCCACTCAGTCCACCTCCGGAAACAACCTCACAGACACAACTAGAAATAATTCTTTACCAGTTCTCTAGGTATTCAAGTCAAGTCGACACCCAAAAATTAACAGTGTGCCCTGAGATATGCCTTCAAAGGGATATACTGTGAGGAGTATAATTAATTGACATCCTTTGGTATCTGCTGCAATGTTCATTCAGAGTGTCTGCTTTATACAGAAATCTCCAATGAATGGGCACCGAAGGCATTATTATTGGGCCATCCTTGGGCAGGGCAGGGGACTCTAATGGCTCCTGATCTGCCTGGCTTACCTTGGCAGAGGTCACTATGGCCCAAGGCTCTTCCTAGTTAATCCTCCATTCCTCAGATCAGGATCAGGTGTAAGGTTGTTCCTTTCCTGTTCTTTCTTCCCTTCATCTTTCACAATCATTTCCTCTCATAAACCTCTTCCACTTCTAATTCTGTCTTGCTGTCTCCTTCCTGGATGACCTAAATTGATCACTTTCTCTGGAGATGGTGACAGAAATGGTAACTGGAAAGGCCAGGTCTATAGGCCATGGTGGCTTTGGGTCTGGGGATAGATGTTTCATGACAGCTGAGTTCTTAGCACAGAGGTAGCAGTGGGGTATGCATAGTATCTGGTGCATGGTGCAGGGGAGAACGTCTCAGGTCAGTTATGCAGCCTGGTTTTTGGCTACTGTTCCTGGAAACTTAGCCCTGAGCTCGTCAGTGATCAATGGGATCCACACATAGACGGTTTATCTCCAAGAATCCACTTGTCATGGTTGCACGATGATCCCCAGGTTTCTAATGTAAAAGAATGTAGTGATTTTGTGATTTCATTTTTATGTAATCTCAGATGAAAATCTGAGAGAGGCCTCTGGGGAGCTGGATGCCTGCCTGTCTTGATTTCCCTAGGTGGAGTTCACTGGACAAATCCTCATCTGGGGCAACATGACAATTCCTGGAGGAGGGATTAGTTCAAACACAGAACTCACATTTTTTACTTGATTTTTTTTCTCTTTCTTTCCTGTGCCTAAAGGGACGTAAGATGAAAGCTACAGAAGACCCTTTAAATTTTATGCCCTTAACTCCTGGGGGAAAACCAGATGGAGGGTGTATTGGGGAAGGCAACGCTCGCCCAGAATGAATGAACCGAATCATTGCAGTGATTTCACACATTCACACCCAATAGTCCAAAGTCAGAGCTCCCTGCAGGAGGCTGGTTGCCCTCTTCCTAGCAGTTGAAGCACTTATTTGCCCTTCCTCTTGTGACTCTGCCTTGTTTTTTTTTTTTTTTTTTCCTGCCTTAGTTTTTACAGGTTGATGAAGAAAGAAGGGGAGAAAAGCAGTGGTTTTTAGCCCCCTTCTCTACAAGCGACACATATCACTCTGGTCACATTGGTGAGAACCAATCACACAAGACACATGGAGATGCCAAGGGAGCTCAGAAACATAGGCCTTGGCTTTACTTTTTACTTTTACTTTCCAGTAACAACTCTGCACAACGAACAGAGGAAGATAAGCATGATGTTTGGTAGCTGGTCTTCCGTGCTGTGGAGTGCTTCCACTTTCTTCCTAGTCAAGGAAGGAAACCTATCTGTCTAAAGTAGAGGGAGCCACACAAAGCCATACTCCATTCCTTCAGTCATGAGTTGAAGTCTGATCTCAAGCAAAGCCTGTGGGTGTCATGAAGACTATGGCTAAAACAGAGTCAAGGACCATCTACTTAGAGAAGTTTATAACTTCTCTCATTTTGTTGGAGAAATGTCACATTTTTTAAAAAATGAACTATATGGCAAAACCCTAAAATAAAAGTTAAAAAACCCACACAGGTAATGAGTATTCATAGTTTTTAGGTAGGGAGCTAGTTGGAGTGCTACAATAAACAAAACAATCCCGACAGGTTTCCAAAGGGGAATGGTTAAGTAGATTGTACATAACTGTGGAATTATGTTCTAAGCATTAAAATTTACATTGTGAAAGAATCAGCTAATGCCATGAAATGATATTCTAAATGCATTAGGCAAACAAAACAAAAACACGTCATCAAGGATAATAACCTAGGCCAGCATAGTGGTATGCATCTGTAATCCCAACGACAAGGGAGTTTGAGAATTGCAAATTCAAGGCCGGCCTATGCAACTTAGTGAAAACCTGTCTCAAAATAAAAAAATAAAAACAAGGGTTTAAGATGTAGAGAGCCCCTGGGTTAAATCCCTAGTACCAGAAGAAAAGAAGAGATAATAACTAAATGCCTACTAATCAATTATGAATTAAAACTCAAAGAGCTAATAAAAAAAAGAGATTTGCAATAGATCACATTATTGTTCAAAACACTTCCTGTCTTTTTTCTGTAGACATTGTCTGAAACAAATACCTGAGATAATCCCCCTTTTACAGAGAAAGTTTTACTTGGGATCACAGTTTTGGAGGGTCCAGTCCATAGCTGACTGCTCCCATTGCTTCTGGGCCTGTGGCAAGGCCGCTCATTATGGTGGAGAAGCCAGGAAGAGCAAAGCTGTGGTCAGCCAGGAGTGAAAGAGGAAGAGAAAGGGTTGGGGTCCTAGCGCTCCCTGCAAGGGCAGGCTCCCAGGGACCAGAAGACCTTGCACCAATTTTTTCTCTTAAAGGTTTTAACATCTCCCAAGAGGCTCCGGGGTTAGGGGACCAGACCTTTAACAAATGAGCCTTTGGAAGACACTTATCTGAATCATAGCATTACCCACTGAGATTGGCTTGGGCACTGGGCTTTCTGTTTGTTTTTTGCTTCTCCATGCTGGGATGGAACCCAGGGCCTTGTGCATGCCAAGCTTGTGCTCTACCACTGATTTCTACTCCCAGCCCGTGTTTGCTCAGCGTGAGCAGAGATGAGGTAGAGGCAGCTCCTTCAGCTGGACATGTGACACTAGGGAGAAACAGACCCCTGTCATTGTAAAGTATGAATTAGCTTCTCCTAAAGTAGATGCTTTTTAAAAATTGAGCATAATTGTGAGCCTGAGATGACGTAAAGGGGTTTCTTATTTTACCTCTTTAAAGAAAAGAATTTCTATTTTTCACTAACAGACCAGAAGGTCTTCATTATATCATGAAGTATTATCTCTTGGTAGAGTTTCTTGTCTTCTAATAAAAAGAAAAGTAGTCTTAACGTGTTCTGACTGAACTTGATGTGTTCATGCTCCAAGAGGGAGGGGAGTTGGAGGCGGTGGACAGTGCCATCAGGGCCTTCATTCATATCCAGGTAAAATAAGAATGCAAATGGCAACCCAAAGTCAAAGAAGAGAGTCCAACAAACACGAAAGACCATGGCCTTTGAAACTGAAACCAGGCAGAGTGTAAATATGAAAATTAAGGTAGTAGCACTAAACTTGGATATAATGGATGCATTCATAGGGCAGATCATACTGAATATTTCTGCTATCTCATCAGTTATAGAATAACTCCTACATGTTGGGTATAAATGTTATATAATATTGGTAGTTAAATAACAATGAAACTCAGTGGTTGTTAGGAGCCACAGCAAAAATATTGATACAGGCACCTTTGGATTTTATGACTGCCAGCCAGCAATTCACATTCATATGGTAATTGGACTCATGCTGTCTAGCTGGGCCCATTTTCAGGACTCAGGTTACTCATGTCACTCTTGTAATGGGAGAGTTCCCATTGGTTGGGAAAGGATGGTAGGAGGGTGTTCCGGGGGAAGGGGAAACCCCCCCGGCTCAGGTAGAACACACACGTGGCGGACCCACCTGTTAGGGGACGCACACGGCCTCTCTCTAAATAAAACTTTGTCTCAGTTTGACTGGCTTGTGTTCTTGTGCCCAACCGGGTTGCAAGATTGCAAGCCCGCGTGCACTGACAGCTCAGCAGGGAATTGCTCAGCAGGGGTGCCGCAGGCAGTGCTCGGCAGCAGGAGCGGGACTCAGCCGGCCCGGGACCGGGCAGTTTGCGGCATTTTGGTGGCCCTGTACTGGGAACGCCCAAAACTTAAAGGTGAGTAATATCGCTCGCCCCTAAGGAAAGGCGACAGAATGGGTATTTCTGTTTTGATTTATTCTGCTCTTATTTCAGGCTCTCTAGCCTTACAATTTTTTCAGACGAGTTGGGATAAATGGTTAACTCAAGGTTTGAAGTTATTCGGCCCTGAGAGAGAGAAAATTGACATAATCATTTTCCTCCTCTCCGTTTCTGTTTCATTCTGTTTTGGCTTTCTTCTATCCTATCTTATTGGGTTACGTTACCTTTATAGTAGATTAGAATCTAGTAAAAAACAAACCGAAAAACTGTTAAGTAAATTGTTAGAGGTCCAAGCCATGGCAGAAAACATATTAGGTCAAGCAAAACAAAAGGTCTCTCAAGCTAGTCAGATAGAAGAAAATTTGAACAAGGCAAGCTCAGGGAAAAAACGGTCGTCAGATAGGGAGGCTGCTACTAACTCCGTTCCACCACCAGAGGGCATAGTTCAACCAACAGCTTTACCTGCCTCCATAGATGATGAACGGAATCCTGAGGCGGGACCCCAAAAACTAGCATGCCCTGTAGTTGAGCAGGGAGAAGAAAGAGAACGAGTTTACCGTGCCTTAGATTTCAAAATAATAAAGCAATTAAAGGAAGCTGTAGCAGCCTACGGCCCGGCCGCTCCCTTCACAGTCAGTATGGTCGAATCTATTACCGGCTGGAACTTAACACCAGCAGATTGGGCTAACGTGTGTAATTCTGTGCTAAATAGAGGACAGTATTTATTATGGAAAATTGCCAATGAGGAATTTTGCAAGGAGACAGCTAGGCGAAATGCAGAAGCAGGTTACCCTGAACGAGACCAAAAAATGTTACTGGGGAAAGAAGAGTTTCAAGGGCAAATGCAACAGCTCAGATATGATCCTGGCGTATACGCTCAGGTCGCTATAAATGCAATTAAGGCATGGAAAACTTTAAAGGGACAAGGGGATTTTCAAGGTCAACTATCTAAGATAATACAAGGAGTTAATGAGCCCTACGCTGACTTTGTAGCTAGACTTTTGAAGCAGCCTCTGAGACATTTGAAAATACAGAACAGGCAATGCCATTTATAAAACAGCTGGCTTACGATCAAGCAAATCGTTGCTGCAAAGAGGTCATTAGACCGTGGAAACAGGAAGATTTAAACACATATATTAAATTATGTAGAGACATTAATGAACAAGGACAAGTCATGGCAGCTGAAGTAAAACAAGCTTTAAGTACCAAGCCAAAAACATGCTATAATTGCAATCAAGAAGGACATTTTAAAAGAAATTGCCCCATAGGAGGAGGGTTTAACAAAGCTAGGTATCAAAAGAGTAGAATCCCGGGTATTTGCCCACGATGCCATAGAGGGAGACATTGGGCTAATGAATGCCATTCTCAAACCACCATAGAGGGTATTCCGTTATCAAAAAATGGACAAAGACCAAGTGTCTACCCACGAGATCGTGGAGAAAGGCATCAGGCCCCGTTGTCAAAAAACGAATTGGAGGGCCCAATGCCCCGGGGCCCAAAACCACAAATATACGGGGCAATGGAGGAACCCAGCAGCACCATCAAGGTGGTGCCCAGGATGCATTATCCATCAGATCCCTCATCAGACAGACTAGAGGGAGCGCAGGGTTGGACATCTGTGCCTCTGCCAGAGCAGTATTAACTCCAGAGATGGGAGTTCAAATCATTCCCACAGGAGTAAAAGGACCTCTTCCCCAGGGAACAGTAGGCTTATTATTAGGACGCAGTTCTTCTACACTTAAAGGACTTATGATAAGTCCTGGGGTAATTGATCCCGATTATGAGGGTGAAATAAAAATCATAGCTAGTTCTCCAAGAGGTATATCAGTAATTTCATCAGGAGATAGAATAGCACAGTTATTAATAATACCAAGCCTACATGATAAATTTTCCAGTTGTAATGTAGAAAGAGGTTCCAAGGGATTAGGCTCCACAGGTGTAGATTGGGCTATGCTATCTTTAAATTTAGATTCTCGCCCTATGCTAAAATTAAATATTCAAGGGCATGATTTTAATGGACTGCTGGACACAGGCGCTGACCTCAGCATCATATCTCGCCAGGAATGGCCTAAACATTGGCCATTACAGCAAGCGACCCAAACGCTTAGAGGCCTAGGAGTGGCAACTAATCCCCATAGAAGTGCAATGGTATTAGATTGGAGGGATCCTGAAGGATGTGAAGGAACTATACAGCCCTATGTATTGGACCATCTCCCCATAAATTTATGGGGACGAGACGTCCTAGATCAATTAGGATTGACATTAACAAATAACGTCAATCCTAACGCGCCCACTACTAGGGCAAAACAAGGCTTTAAAAAAGAAAAGAGATTAAGAGATCAAGAACAAGATATAACAGCACCAATTCAAGTAGATCAAGAGATAGATAAACATGGATTGGGTTTTCAAAAAGGGCCACTGAGACAATCAAAATTACTTGGAAATCAGAAAGACCAGTGTGGGTTCCTCAGTGGCCCCTAACTAAAGAAAAGATACAAGTAGCCCATGATCTGGTCAAACAGCAATTAGCGGAAGGACATATACAACCTTCCGTATCTCCCCATAATACTCCCATTTTTGTTATTAAAAAGAAATCTGGTAAATGGAGATTATTACAAGATTTAAGAGCCATCAATAATGAGATGGTTATTATGGGACCTGCTCAATCAGGGATTCCCCAATTGTCTGCTCTACCAAAAACCTGGCATGTTCTAGCTATAGATATTAAAGATTGTTTCTTCTCAATTCCAATTCATCCCGAGGATAGTCCGCATTTTGCATTTACTATCCCTGCACTGAATCATGAAGGTCCTGATCAGAGATATGAATGGAAAGTACTCCCTCAAGGGATGGCTAACAGCCCAACTTTGTGCCAAATTTATGTTGATAAAGCAATCCAGCCACTTAGAAATCAAAACCCTGAACTACAGATATTTCACTATATGGATGATGTGTTAATGGCACATAAAGATAAAAACACATTGCTAGAATGTTATGCCACGCTTACAAACTTATTAAAAAATTATAATCTAGAGATAGCAATAGATAAAGTACAATTAAATCTTCCAATTAATTATTTAGGAGTTCTATTATCCTCAACCATGGTCCGTCCACCAAAAATTCAAATACGAGTAGATCAACTCAAATCACTTAATGACTTTCAAAAGTTATTGGGAGATATAAATTGGATAAGGCCTTATCTAGGCATACCAACAGGAGAATTAGGACCTTTATTTGATATTCTAAAGGGTCCATCAGATCCAAATTCACCCCGCATGTTAACGCCTGAAGCTAGAAAGGCATTAAAAATCATTGAAACATATATGGAAAATATGCATTTGGATAGAATTGATATAAGTTTGCCTTTATTATTTATTGTACTACCGACAAAGAATATTCCTACAGGGGTATTTTGGCAAGAAGGTCCATTATTATGGATACATTTATCTTATTCTCCTAATACTATTCTTACTAGATATCCTGAGGCTGTAGGGCAATTAATACTCAAAGGAATAAAAGCAGCAAAAGGAGTGTTTGGGATTTCTCCCAATAAAATTATTACTCCATATACTATGGATCAAATTGATGAGTTAGCTAATGAGTTAAATACTTGGGCAATAATCATGTGTAAATCTAGTGTTGCATTTGATAATCACTTGCCATCTAATCCTTTGTTGTCTTTTTGGTCTAAGCATCCTGTAGTTTTTCCAAAAATGACAAGAAAAACCCCTATCATAAATGCTCCAAATATATTCACTGATGGGTCAAACAATGGTACAGCAGCAGTAGTTACTCCTGATCAAACTTTTACATTTTTAGTACCCAAACAATCAGCTCAAAAGGTAGAGCTCAATGCAGTATTGCAAGCTTTTATGATGTTCAAAGATTCTACATTTAATTTATTTTCTGATAGTCAGTATGTAGTTAATGCTATCGTATCTCTTGAAGATGCTGGTAGGATTTCTCCTTCCTCTACTGTTTTCTCTTTGTTTTCTGCTATACAAAGTCTAATCTGGGATAGAAAGGATCCATTCTTTATAGGACATATCAGAGCACATACAGGATTGCCTGGAGCCCTTAGTTTGGGTAATGAACTAGCAGATAAATCTACACATGACATACATATTTTCTCCACAATAGAAGAAGCTATAAATTTTCATAAAAGGTTCCATGTCAATGCTAATACTTTACAAAAACGTTTTAAAATAACTAAAGAACAAGCCAGACATATAATAAAACAATGTCAAAATTGTGTGACATTTTTGCCACAAGTTAATCTTGGAGTCAATCCTAGAGGACTGATACCTAACCATATTTGGCAGATGGACGTCACACACTTGCCAGAATTTGGAAAATTAAAATATTTACATGTTACAGTTGATACTTCTTCTGGATTTTTGATGGGCTCCCTTCATCCCGGAGAAAAAACTAAAGATGTTATAGCTCATTGCTTACAAAATTTTGCCACTGTGGGTGTTCCTAAACAGTTAAAAACCGATAACGGTCCTGGTTACATCTCCAAGTCTTTTAAACAATTTTGCTCATCATTTGGCATTACTCATATAACAGGAATCCCATACAACCCACAGGGACAAGGCATAGTTGAAAGAGCTCATCAAACTATAAAAATGTACTTATTAAAGCAAAGGGAGGGAATTAGTAAGGGGTATATATCCCCCAAAGATAAACTTAAAATAACCCTTTTTACTCTAAACTTTCTAAATTTGGATTCATCAGGACTTAGTGCTGCGGAAAGACATATGTATCCGAAAAATGTACATAAGCCTAAGGTACTTTGGAAAGATATTCTAACAGGACAATGGAAAGGTCCGGACCCAGTAATAGTCTGGAGTCGGGGCTCCGTCTGTGTTTTTCCACAGGAGGAACAGCAACCAATTTGGATTCCAGAGAGATTAACTAAAACAATTTCTACAGAAAAAGAAGATGATTTGACTCAAATCCATAACAGCTCATATCCAGAGTTCCAGCCTGGCTATTCTTGCATCTGCGACAGTGATTTACCACGGTGCCTTTTTCAATATCTATTTTATTATTTGCATTTTTCCCACATCATAAAGTTCTATTTTATTTTATTTTATTTTATTTTACCTTATTTTTTAAGCTCATACAAACCTAGGTTAATGTTTTTCTGATCAGTTTTATTTTTTTGACTGTGTTTTATTTATTTATTTATTTTTAACTGTAAAGTTTTTAAACATTGCAATGGAGATTTCACCTAGCTATAGCTACAAGGCCTTTATTTACTATTGTCTTATATGTTCTATGTTATGTATGCTGTTTTGTGTTGTATGTCTGTATGTGTGTATGTCCATATTTCATTTATAAGGAGCGCTCATGTATATATAGATACAAGTATTCAAAAAAAAAAATTTAGTCACGTGACTTATATGGTTTAATTTACTTTAGGTAAACAGCTGTTATTAAATTTTGTTTTTAAAGGTGGTTAACAGATATGTTTGTTTACTTTCACCTTTCCTTTTCATTATATTTCATAATTCTGTTCAGGATAATGTCTCTTTAGCAACATGGCCATAATTCCCATCTCCATCCCAGTGCCGGTGAAGACTAAGACCAAATTACAACTTTTATGATAGCTATCACTATAAACTGTATAAATTGATACATCAATCAAAATAACTCAATAAGACTGCTCAATCAAGGACTTAATTTACTTTGGGAGGAAATGGACATATTGATAGACTCCTCCAATTTGAACTGCTCAATCAAGGACTTAATTTACCTTGGGAGGAAATGGACATATTGATAGACTCCTCCACTTTCAACTGCTTACACAACTTGCCTGGACTATGTATCACCTATATGCATTGTGCTCTATTTGTTGATACAGCGAACTGGTAGTGCTATATCTTAGCCGATGTGTCACCAGTGTTTCCAAAGGAGCCGTCAATTGGCTTGGTGTCGTGGCAATTCTGCGTCTTTCTCCCTTCTGCTAGTGATGGTCTGATTTTGGGGGCCAACAGAGGTGAGGCAAGAACCTCACCCCCCCACTGGCACCAAGGTTAAATTTGGGTGCCAACAGAGGTGAGGCAAGAACCTCACCCCCCCCACTGGTGCATAGGCCTATTACACAGGTATGGCTATATACTGGACCGGTAGTCAGTGACGGGTATGATTCGGTTACAGTGGTATCAACCTAAGCCAGGAGACTGACGCAATAAGGTCAGTTTTCCCATGACGGGTAAGAACCATATGTGAATTGGACATACCTAACAGGCACGGTCCCTAGCCACATTTGCCTGTTGTTTATTTAAACAGAAGGGGGCAGATGTTAGGAGCCACAGCAAAAATATTGATACAGGCACCTTTGGATTTTATGACTGCCAGCCAGCAATTCACATTCATATGGTAATTGGACTCATGCTGTCTAGCTGGGCCCATTTTCAGGACTCAGGTTACTCATGTCACTCTTGTAATGGGAGAGTTCCCATTGGTTGGGAAAGGATGGTAGGAGGGTGTTCCGGGGGAAGGGGAAACCCCCCGGCTCAGGTAGAACACACACGTGGCGGACCCACCTGTTAGGGGACGCACACGGCCTCTCTCTAAATAAAACTTTGTCTCAGTTTGACTGGCTTGTGTTCTTGTGCCCAACCGGGTTGCAAGATTGCAAGCCCGCGTGCACTGACAGCTCAGCAGGGAATCGCTCAGCAGGGGTGCCGCAGGCAGTGCTCGGCAGCAGGAGCGGGACTCAGCCGGCCCGGGACCGGGCAGTTTGCGGCAAGTGGTGGAGAGCAAGATGATTAAAATTTCATATGAACATTTAACTTATGACATTTGGGAATGAAATTAAAAGTAACTTCATGGTTAACTTACTATAGCAACAGAAATTTAAACTAAACTTATAAGCTACACAGGAAAGCATCAGGAATCATGACAAACTGGACACTGTGTCACAGGCCTGTAACCTCAGCTACACAGGAGGGTGGGGCAGGAGGATCACAAGTTGGAGGATGGTCTGGGCAACTTAGTGAGACTCTCAGCAACTTAGCAGGACCCCGTCTCAAAATAAAAATAAAATAAAATAAAAGGACTGGGGCTGTAGCTAAGTGAAAAAATGATCCTGGATTCAATCTCCAGTGTCCATCCTCTGCCCTCCCTGCAAAAGAAATGAATGACAAACTTTCCCACAATGTGCCCCTAGAAGACAAACTGGCAAATCAGAAAAAAAAAAAAAAAAAGATTTCGAACACAAAAGAAACATTATTATCTCTTTGAGAAGGTCAGGAAGGGGAGTCCCCTGGCATACTGAGTGCTGTTCTTGTCTCTGTAACTGGAAAAAGCCAGAATGAGTTAGAAAGTCTATAGAAGGCAATTAAAAATGATTGCTTGATGAAGATGCTGTCAATATACTTGTCAAATGTGTCCTAAAGACCTACCATGTGATTAGTCCAATCATTATAGGGGTGCATACAGATAATAATATAAGTTGTCATTTCCTAACTACTGTGAATACCACAGATGTTGAATGTGTGCCTTATAGTACTTTACTTAAATAAAGTATTAAATGGTGTGCCTTATAGTACTTTACTTAAACCCTAAAACAACTCTATTTAGTTTTCTTATAGCAGAGATTGACAGCTGCTCACCAAAACTCATTTTCTTTCAAGAAAAAGAGAAAGAAAGCTCTTAATTTCTGATGTAGTCCAATATATTTATTACTTCTTTAGTCATTTGTGCTTTTGGAGAACTCATTGTTTTAACTCTAGATCATGAAGATTGACTTCTATATTTTCTTCTAATGGTTTCATAGTTTGATCTCTGACATTTTAGGCTTTGATCCATTTGGAGTTGACAAGTATATGGTGTGAGGTAGGGGTCCAACTCTCTTCTTTTGCATAATGGATAGTTATCCTAGAATTAATGTTGAAAAGATTATTCTTTCCTTCATGTAACTGTCTTGGCAAGCTTGTATAAAATCATTTGACCCTAGATAAGAGTGTGATTTCTGGACTCTCCATTCTGTTCTAAATTAATCTATATTATTCTACTTGTGGCTGAAAGTACAGGTAAGTAGGTGATTAGGAAGTCTTTGCTCAAAACTGTTATGAACTGATAGCACTAATTGCTTAAGTGACTCTGTACTTTTTGGGCATCCCATCTTTGTTAAATTTCAGAACAAACTTTCCAAAAGTGATAAATGATAAGCTCTTTTAAAAAAATAAAAATGTTGGGGCTGCGGATGTGGTTCAAGCGGTAGCACCCTTGCCTGGCATGCATGCGGCCTGGGTTCCATTCTCAGCACCACATACAAACAAAGATGTTGTGTCCACCGAAAACTAAAACATAAATATTAAAAAAAATAAATAAAAATGAACTGAAATAAAGTACCTTGAGGAGATTCTTCCAGTAAGTTCAAGACATCTTGGGGTGCAATATTTGAGAAAGAAATAACTAACTGGCCTAGTTCACAAGCTCCATTAATTAGAAACGCCTGCCACCTTTTTACGTATAGACGGTCTCAAATACCATTACTCATACATTAAGCAGGCAGGCCCATTTTCTTCGAATGTTTTCTCTTTCCTGAGCAAGTGGTGGAGCGTCTCTGAAGGTCAGAAAATCCTGCAAATGCTAAAATTTCTGGCCGCCCTTCCAGAACGCAGTGAACTAATTGCGCGTTTCCTAACTAAGCTTAGAAAAAGTAGCGCAGACTACTAGGAACGCCAAGGTTAGGTTCGCAGCGCGTGGCCACATCAGGCACCCCAAGCACTGGAGGCCGCCTCATCTGCTCTCTTCCCCAGCTCAGGCTGCCCCATCTGGGTCTCCAGCCTTCCTCTCCGCCTTCTCCTAGGGACGCACCCCCGTAGGACTGGTTCAAACAAGGACACCACAGATTCGGAGTTGCTCTAGCTCCCTCCCTCCTGCACGCAGGCAGCGCTCCAGCGCTTCTGGCCCTATGGCGGGGTCCGAGTCCGTAGGTCCGGGGACTGGGACTCGCGTCCTTAACATTCGCGTGGGCAGAGGCGGCGGCGTTGCCAGTTCGGCGCTGGGACCCGAGGCGCCCGCAGCCGCGCAGATCGCACAGGTGGCGTCGGGCCGGGTAGGCTGGGCTGGGTGTGGCGGGAAGGGGACCGTCTAGCCGGGCTCCACCCCGCCTCGGATCTGCACGCCGGCAGGGAGCCTGGCGAACCAGCGGGCAGTAGTCTCAGGGAGGGGAGTTGGAGTGCGGACGCGGGTCTGGGAGGACGCGGCGGCTGGCGGGGAGCGCAGGGCGCGCACGACAGCTTGGATCAGGGGGCGTTTTTTAGATAGCGCCACTCCCCTCGGCGTGGCGGCGATGCCCTCCCTGTGGAGAGAAATCCTCCTGGAGACCCTTCTGGGTAAGCCGAGGCTGTCCTCCCCGCGTGTTGGTGGTGCCTGCTCCCCGGACCTCCCTGGAGCCGCGGCGCTCCACCCGATTGGCTGAGGTCGGGCAGGGAGAAGAGCGCTTTCCATGCCCAGAATGGAGATGCTTATCGTCCCCTGGGAACTTTTGCTGCAGAAGGGAATAAAAGACAAGACCTTAATTGAGGTTCCAAAGCCGGGAATTCGAGAATTCGGCGAGGCGCCCGCGGAAGAGGGTGCTTTCTGAGTTCGCACGCAGCTCTGGGATGGCGTCCGAGGCGCGCAGATTCACCAGGTGTTGGTTTTGAATTCGCATAGCCTGTACAGTCTCCCGCAATCTCCCACCCGTGAATTTTAACTTTTAACCAGTACTGAACTTTACCTTTCCCAAGGAAAAGGACACCGGTTTCCCCAGGGACTGTAGGTGAATCCCGGGCAGAGTTGCCAAGTGGCCTTGATGGTTGGGGATTTGGTGAAAAGCATCCGACTGGAGTCTTGTTTGTTCAGTTACCAGTTTTGCAAAAAAGCACCAAGGACTTACTAGTGTAATTCTGTTGGAACTATATAATTTAAATCAGAGTACCTTGACGTTTGGGAAATCACTAGCACCTCTCTAGGGTTCATTAACAAACAGGGATCTTTCTGGCCTGGCAGGGAGCCCTCCTGAATGCCTGATTTTCAGGGAGCTGGTAGCTTTCAGGAGAGCCTCAGATTCTGCTCCGCCTTGTATCTTGTAAGTTGGGAGATGGAGTAGGTTACCTCTGATGCTAGGACTCGGTACTTCATCTCATTCAAGCCTAACAACTCTGCCAATTAAGAAAGGGAGTTTGAGAAGTAATTTGAGAGAAAGGTACCACATCTAGTGGTAAGAGAGCAAATGTGGAAACAGATTGCTTGGGTCTGAGTACACGTGGCTATTTAGTACTTCTGCATCTTAACCAGGGTCTCAGGATTTTGCTTATATGTTGTGTTGTCTCGTCCTTGTTTAATTAGTTTTTGCATTTGTAAGAGAGACTAGAAAGGGTTTCCATGCCATTGGACATAAGGTGGTGTGATGAAAAAGAGGTGATTTTTGTTAATCCCCAGTACAGAGCCTAGTGCCTAGTGAGCACCCAGGAGTGTTAATCGTCATTATTGTACAAAGTCCTTGGCAGAGGTGTGTCTGACTTTAGATGGGGGTTCTCCAGCCACCCTGCCTCACTTCTTAAGGGCTAGTTTTAAAAGATCTACTTGCAAGAAAATGATTATTGCCTAACTACAGAGCTTTGGATGTAGTTGTTGGGGTGGGAGGGGTGTCCTGCTGTTAACTGCTCTTTTTGATTTTTTGAATATTTAACATTATATGTGTATGGGTCAACTTAGGTAAGGGAATTTTATCAATCAGGGTCCTGACAGGACGCCAGAATCAGCTCAGATGATCAAGATAAGAGGACTTAACTAACTAAAGGAAACATCTACAGGAATGTGGCATGATTAAAGAATGAACAGAGTATGGATAGGGGATATGACAGCAGGAAGTCATTCTCAACCAGGGCCTGACCAATGGGGAAGGAATTCTGTTACTGGTACCCAATTATGGCACCCACTTAAACTGGAGGAAGGAGGCTGGCAGTGGAGTGGAGTGGAGAGCCACTGTTGGAAACAATGCTAAAATCATAACTCACTCTCTTCTCAACTTTTTCTGTAGGCTATGTTTCTTGGTCTCTCTACCATGACTTAGGACCGATGATCTATTACTTTCCCCTGCAAACACTGGAGCTCACTGGGTTTGAAGTTTTTGGCATAGTCTCTCTTTCTCCAGCACTCCTAATAATTACTCCTTTCTGGAAGCTGGCTAACAAGAAGTGGATGCTAACCCTGCTTAGGATCATCACTGTAGGTAAGTGTTTCTTTAAGGTTTTCCTTTTTAGTTAAAGATCAAGTGAAATAATGTAGACTGTTCATTGCAGGCTGAAGGACTGAATGAACAAAACATAAGAGTTTTCTTTCCCTTACTACCACCATAGAAGAGTTTTAGTAAAATTGGAAGATTAGACTGAGAGTCAATGTGCTTTTGTGCTTTACATTTCTGACATTTCTGCCAGATTGGAAGGGCCTAAAAAAAAAAAATCACTGAAAGGAGGATAAGGATATGTTGAAGAAAGGTCAACTCTTGAATATAGTGTGTTTATCTTTTCAACTATAACTCTGTACTTAGGAGCTATTGGAAAGATTTTAAAATAATACTGCATAAGAAACACAAAAATTATGCATGATAAATACCATACAAGCAAACAGCAGCATAGAAAAACTATTTGCAACTCTTACTCAACTAATTTCCCTAATATAGAGAGTTTTTACAAACCAATGACAAAAAAAAAAAAGACCAACTCACTAGAAAAGGGGCAAAAGTATGCCTAATCACTGGAAAGAAAATAAAATCAGTTTTAAAAGGTATAATAAAATATATAGACTATAAATTATGCACATACATATTTATCTGTAGTGTCCTAAATGGATTGGTCAAGAATAAAGTATAACTGTAGTGAATCATAAGGGTGGGAAAACAAGCACTCATGCATTACTGTTGTCTGCCATGCGACCAGCTCTGGCTTCATGAAAGAAGGT
Source organism: Urocitellus parryii (assembly GCF_045843805.1). Classification (NCBI taxonomy): domain Eukaryota; kingdom Metazoa; phylum Chordata; class Mammalia; order Rodentia; family Sciuridae; genus Urocitellus; species Urocitellus parryii. The sequence goes on along the minus strand of NC_135540.1, from coordinate 106,976,805 downwards.
TCGATTCATGAGTGAATGCTATGGAGTTTTAAATTAAAGAGACAAGACTCTTATTACCTTTAAAACCAGCTCCAGGACAGCTTCTCCTAGCTACCACCTCCAGCCACCTAATGCGGTAGCAAGGTTTATAGAGAGAGAGAGAGAGAGAGAGAGAGAGAGAGAGAGAGAGAGAGAGAGAGAGAACACGCCAGGGAGTGGACTTTTATTGGGGAACAAAAAATTCCAGGGAAAATCCCATCCAATGAAGGTTAAGGGGGGCAGCATCCCAAGGTCAGGGGTGACAATTGGGTCTTCGGGGCAGTGGCCAGACACGCCTCTTCACAGACAAGCCCTCCGACCAGGAAAGCTCTGACACAGCTGTGTTTAAGCACCTCTCACCCAGCCAGGGAGGTAACTCAAATCACGTGCAAGGATGGCCTCCCACACTGTTGGGCATGTAAATTGTCACAACCTCTATGTTGAGTACTTTAGCAGTATTTGTCCTGATTACAAATCTGTACATAACCTTTAATCAGCAGTTCCACTTGTAGAATATATCCTAGAGATGAACTCACATGGTAAATTTAACATGATATTTAAACAATGCAGGGATATTTATAATAGCAAGGCTAGAAATAACATAAGTGTCCTCTCTAAGGACAGGTTAAATGGATTATAGTTATGAAACTTGGAATACTACAGAATACTATGCAGCACAAAAGAGAGAATATTATTTATGTAATGAAGTGGGATGTTCTTCAAAGTATATTTTGCAGAAAGGGTTGTTTTAAATAGTGTCTATTATAGAATGTTAATCTTTATTTTAAAATGTTTGGGTGAGGGGCTGGGGATGTGGTTCAAGCGGTAGTGTGCTCGCCTGTAGTGTGCTCGCCTGGCATGCATGTGGCTTGGGTTCAATCCTCAGCACCACATACAAACAAAGATGTTGTGTCCGCCGAAAACTAAAAAATAAATTAAAAAATTTTAAAAAAAAGATTACAGATGAGGGCTGAGAATATAGCTTAGTCAGTAGACTGCTTATTAAAAAATGTTTGGGTGAAAATATATTTATTACTTGGTTGACCATGCATTACATATCTCCAAAAGGACTTTAAAATGGTAGCATTTTAGTTGCCACTCAGGTGGAGAATTGGGTACCAAAAGACAGAACTGGAGAGGGAAGTTTGCACTCTATCCCTTTGAATTCTGAATTTGAATATATTATATTGCCAAAAAATAGTGAAAAATTTAAATGTATACTTGATATCATAAAGAACTGAGATTTTTTTCATATTAATAAATATTTAGAAAGCTTGGAGTAGTATTGATGGTAAAAAAAAAAAAAGTAAGAACATGAGTTATAGGGAATAGATTTTCACAGGAAAAAAAATGCCATACTCCAGGCTGGTTGGACCCATAACTAACAGCTCTGGTCTTCTTGCACTCCTGTTATAACTCAGTAAGTGTCTCTGAGATTTGTGTGTGGCATTTGTTCATGAATCATGCTATATGTTCTGTCTAGAAACAGTCATTTGACTTTTTTAGAAGCAGTGCCAGGAATCACTAGGACATTGCTATGTTTGTCTGTCTGTCATTTCCTGAAGATGGCAGAATACAGTGCAGTGAGTTCTGTGGTTCCCAATGAAGGTGTAAAACTTTTTTTTTTTTTTTTTTTAAAGAGAGAGTGAGAGGGAGAATTTTAATATTTATTTTTTAGTTTTTGGTGGACACGACATCTTTGTTGGTATGTGATGCTGAGGATCGATCCCGGGCCGCACACATGCCAGGTGAGCACCCTACCGCTTGAGCCACATCCCCAGCCCCCAAAACTTTTGTTTTTTAAAAACAGCTCAGAGAGAATAGTGGGAAAAACTCCTAGAAACCGTGCCCTTTACAAAGACGGCATCCATAGGCATTGAAAGACATGTTGAGTTTGTAGATCATGAAATTTTCAGCTCCAGAAGTAATAGAAATGAAGCTTTCCACCCTGAACTGAGTACACGGTAACTGGTTTCAACTGCTGTGGGCTTACACAGTATCCTTATATGAATCACTGTGGTTTCAGCCTTGCAAGATTCAGTTTCTCCTTCCATTCCAGGTTGGCTTCTAGGGGAGTGATTTATTAGTGTCCTTCTTCGCCTTTGCTCAGTACTGGCCCTGTGGGCTCACCTACAAAGCCACCAACTGAGCAGTTGCTGGAAAAGGTTTTCATTACTTAAGTTCAGTTCTTTTCAGTAACTTCTAGTAACTATCAGGGATATAAGAATAAATAAGTGGGGCTGGGGATGTGGCTCAAGCGGTAGCGCGCTCGCCTGGCATGCGTGCGGCCCGGGTTCGATCCTCAGCACCACATACCAACAAAGATGTTGTGTCCGCTGATAACTAAAAAATAAATATTAAAAATTCTCTCTCTCTCTCTCTCTTAAAAAAATAAATAAGTTTCAGGTGGTTATTATATGATTGTGATGCCTGCTATGATTCTCTTTTTGCCTCCTCCCTCCATGAAAACCTAGCACTTTGAGTGGAAGTAGATCTGCATTTAAGAAAGTGATAGGGGAAGTCACTTGAGATGAAGAGGCCATTCTCCGCCAGGCATTCTTCCCGGTGACCACAGAACATTGTTGATGCTAAACAGAGGCTGCAGTCAGCCATGATTTCCCTTCAAATGCTCCATAAGGACAGGAAAAACTCTGTTTTTAGTATCCTAAAGGATTCTTACATAGCCACAGAGAAGGTCTGAGTGTTACATTCAATCTCACCTCTGGTACCTCAGATATTTTTAGATCATTACTATAGAATTAACTATGAAACTAGTTCTTACGCATTGACTTAGATTATGTTTGATCATAAATATTTTCACCCACTGGGATGGCCATAATAAAAAGACCGACAATAATAGTGTTGGCAAGGAGGTAGGGAACTTGGAACTTTCATGTCTCGCTGGCAGAAATGGAAGAAATGTAAAATGGTACAGCTGGTTTGGGAACCCGTTTGGCAGGTCCTCAAAATGTTAAACTGAGTTATCATATGACCCAGCAGCTCCACTGCTTGGCATGTACCCATGGAAAAATGAAAGCATATGTTAGCACAGAAACTTGTACAAAAATGTTTATAGTAGCATTATTCATAAGAGCCCCCAAATGTCCATCAGCTGGTGAATGGATAAACAAAGTGCAGTATATCCATGTAATGGAACATTACTTAGCCATAAAAGGGAGTGAAGTACTGATACAAGCTGCAGCACAGATGAACCTTGAAAACATTATGCTTAGAGAAAGAAGTCAGACACGAAAGGCCACATATTATGATTCTATTTATGAAATGCCCCAAATAAGAAAAATCCGAAGAGTAGTGATTGCTAAGGGGCTGGGCATGGGAGAAGAGGGAATGGAGAGAATGGGGGAGTGACTGTTACATATACATACATATATTTATATACATACATATATATTTATATTTATTTATTTATATATATATTTTGGTGGGGGGGTGATGTGAATGTTCTGAGTTTAGTGGTGATAGTTGCATAGCTTTGTGGATACACTAAAGATTAGTGATTTCTGTATTCTAACATGGTGAATTGTATGGCATGTGAATTATATTTTAAAAATATTTTAAAAGATGGGTAATTATTGATTAACTCTCTTGAATGTAAAGATGGTGTCAGACCTGACATTTATCGAATGTGGATCACTGAGTGGGAATGCATTCTTGCTGGAAATTTTCAGCTCTCCTTACTCTTTTGTAGGCGGCTTAGCCTCCTTCCAGGCTCCAAATGCCATCCTTCGGCTGGTGGTCCTTGCACTTGGTGTGTTTTCTTCGCTGATAGTGCACAGCGTGACGTGGTGGTCAGGAAGTGGTTTGCAAAGGTATGATTCATGTCTTATGCATCTGTGCACAAACAAGTACAGTTACCAAAGGGAAACTTGGGGCCAGGAGTTCCAAGTTGTAGTTTTTACTTTTCATATGACCTTTGCCTCCTCTTCATAAAAGAGGATGTGAACTTGCCGTCAATCTCAGTAACTTTTTTTTTTTCTTTTTTGGTATTGAACTGAGGCCTCACATATGCTAAACACATGCTCTACCACAGAGCTACACTTGCAGCCCCAGTAATATTTTTCTTTTTTTAGTACTAGGAATTAAATCCAGTTACTACTGAGCAACATATCCACTCCTTTTTTTTGATATAGAGTCTCACTATGTTGCCCAGGTTAGCTTTAAACTTGTGATTTTCCTGCCTCAGCCTCAGGAGTAGCTGGGATTATAGGCATGTTCCACTATGCAAGGCCCTAGTAATGTTTTGAGAACTAAAGAATGATAACAAGTTGCCTAGGTAATGGGCTAAATAAAGGCTAAGTCAAATATATTACTACATATTACCAACAAGACAATTTCAGATACTCATTCTATGAAACAAATTCACAATGGACGTAGTACCTTGAATTCCCATTGGGAAGTTTTTAAAAATACTTTTGCACTTGCAGGTACCACAGAATCTGGGGATTTATTTTAGGACAGATTCTTCTTGTCGTCCTCCGCATATGGTATACTTCACTAAATCCAATCTGGAGTTGTCAATTGTCCAACAGAGTGATCCTGGCATTAAGTACGATAGCCACACTTGATCGCATTGGCACAGGTAAACATGTGTTCAACTCTCCTGCAGAGTTTGTCTTTTCTATATGAATGTAGTATGAGTGGAAATGTACTTCCATTTCAGTTGCTTTCCCCCACTCTGAAATAGTAACTAACAAAGCCATCGAGTTGTTATCTCAGCAGAAGATACCTGTTCTTGATAGCACAGATGGGAAAAACAAAAAACCCATCAGTGGCATGTACCACAAAGTCGATGAGAGATTAGAACCAGGTCTTATACCTACAGGTCACGTTCTATCTTCCTTCTTCTTCTTCCTGTGGACTGGCCTCTGTTGCTGGTATTTTCCATCTTCCACCTTCATGCTGGCCCCAGTACAACTGTACAATGGGGAAGTTACTGGGATTTATGGGAGTGGCAACTACCTGGTTTTTACCCAGGAATCTGAAGTACCAAATCTGAAGTTTGAAAAGGAAGCAAATCTTACACATTCAGAGCACTATTCAAATCGTCTGGCTTTTACTGGAGCTGACTTTGTCTGAGATATGTAGATACACAGCTTGGGAGTTGCTTCCTAGGCCAACTTGAGATTCTTCTGAAAAGAGAGGACAAGTGCTCCTGGATTCTAATTAACTTGCTCCTGGCTTTTTGTGTAACTCTCAGTGAGTCACACTGTTCTTTTGTAAATACAAGGAGAAGCTGCACAGATTAACGCAGGTGTGGAGAGTATTGGCTCAGCATGAACAAAATGTGCTTGTCTGATTCCCCACCGGCCCCAGTCTCGGCATGAAACAGAGGTAACAAAATGGGGGAAATTAAGCAAGTAAATGAGTCACATGACTTGAATATTAGAACATTTAGAGCTCAGTCTAGTCCCCTAGTGTATGTTTTATATTTCATAAAACACTTATGTGTGGGTGTGCAAATTCGGAAGCACATGGCTCAGGTACAACCAGGTAATGATCAGGCCTTCAAGGGACTGCTTACCTCCCCTGACTTGGGTTTTCTTCTTTCTTGCCTCTTGCTGGGTGTCCATCTCTTCCTCTGGATTTGTCCTGTGCCCCCATTTCCAAAAATCAGATCTTCACTGGCTTGTTCAGGATCTCTGAATATACCAGATATATTCTTTGTTGTTGTTGTTGAATTTGAAGAGTTGTTGTGTCAAAGGATGGAGTCACACTCATACTTACTGCCAATTCAGTTTGGATGACTCTTTTCTCCGAAGACTCTCTGCTTAGCTGACCCCTTCCACCCCATTCCCATCACCTTTGCTTTCAGCCTGCTTCTCCTTCCTCTGATCCCATTCTTACCAGAATCACTTTCTTCTGCCAGCCTACTAGGCAGACCCTACTGCCTCCTACCCTGCAGAGGCTTCACAGTCACAAAGCCCACTAGACTCTCTGTTCCTGTACAGATACTCTCCTGCTAGTCTTTTCTTCGGTTGTTACATTTGTGTGTGTGCAGGTCTTGCTGTGATGAATTGGAGACTCTTGGTGACAGCACCATGAATTATGGCTGTATGACAGGATTAAGGAACCACACTGCCTAAACTCCAGCCTCTGTCTCTCAGTACTACCTGTGTGATCTTGGACAAGTTAGTTGATCTCTCTGGGCCTGTTTTTCTAATCTGTTAAAGGATATTAATATTAATCTCATATAAAGTTGTTGTAAAGATTGAGTGAGTTACTAAAAGGCTCAGGAGAGGGTTTGGCACGTAGTAACTGCCCAGTCAATGCACACTTATAACTCTGGGCACACACACTCCCTGTTGCGGGGGAAGAAGCCTAATGTACTGGAAAAGTTCACTCCAGTTGGATGACATTTGTCTCCTGAACATGTCATTCACTTTTTCAGTGTATATTTTTGCTCAATCTGTTAACTTCTTATAACGTCGGTAGCTTTCTGCATTTTTACTTGTCAAATTCCAAAATATCTGTTGTCCCTAAACCCTTCCTTATCTAGCCTGCCAGAAATCATCTCTGCCAGAACAGCAGCACGCCTTCTGCCTTGTATCATAGCTGCGTGTCTCACCTCCGTTCTAGAGAAAGCCTCTTAAAGCCAGACACCCTTTCCTCCTGGTTGAAAGTCTGTTAAGTAGAGAGGGTATATTTCCATATAAGGGGCCCTTTTTCATTTCTTTAAAAATCTTGTAGATGGTGACTGCAGCAAACCGGAGGGGAAGAAGACGGGTGAGGGGGCCAGAGGCGTGCCGTCTAGACCCACCCAGCTGCTGGCCGGCGCTGCCTTTGGTAGCCTCCTGTTCGTCACTCACTGGGTCTTTGGAGAGGTCTCACTTGTTTCCAGATGGGCAGTGAGTGGTCATCCCCACCCAGGGCCACATCCGAACCCATTTGGGTGAGTTTGGGTTTGGAAGCCAGTCAAGAACATGGCAGTCCTGGCTGTCTGAAGACAGTTCTCCTTTGCTAGCCTGCTGTTTCATATCCATTCTCCCTAGATGTCAGAGATGTCATCTGAAATAATCATGAACGCTGGAGATGAGGAGCTGGAGGGTATTTCCCCTGTACTGAAGGGCTGGGGCAAAACAGACAAGGGGAGAGGGAAGGCTGTGCCTGAGAGGTTCCCACAGCTTCTGCACAGCCACTTCAGGAAATCCCCATGCCAAAGAGTCTCCTCCGTGGCAGGGAAGGGACAGCATTGCTGCCCATTTCCCCCAGACCCTTCTGTTGCAGTAACGGGCATATGGTAGAGAGACCTCAGTGCCTGATGGCAAAACGCTCTCTCAGCCAGATGGACATAATAGTAACAATTGCCTTACAGACCTGCGAAGATTAATTGAATAATAACACAGATAAAAATCTTAAAATGGCGCTTAGTGTGTATTAAGTACTATTTTTAGCTTAATTTATATTATAGCTACTTAATCGAGTGCTGTATTATAGCTATTCTTGCTTCTGGATATCTCCCTAATTGAATTAAATTCTTTTTTTTTTTCCCTCTCCTCCAATGTTTTGCCAAAGTGGAAAAAGAATGAAATAGTTTGTGACTGTTTCAAAAATCACATCACTGTTAGTTATTGATCAAACTGACACTGGCGTCAGGAATGCACCAACTGTAGTACTGAGGTGGAGAAAAGAAAGAAAAATGACAAATGACATAGGAACTATTGCCAACGATTGTTTTTTTCTTTTGGTCTTTGGCAGAGTCATTTAAAATGTCACATGACCAGTATAGACTCTAATTTATGAGAAAACTTTATTATTGTGTTTACCTCGACTATGAAAGACCACAAATGCCATTTCTCTGAAGTCAGAGTTTTTATGACTTCAGTATGCCTCAGGCATATAATGTTGTCTCCCAGTGGGCTCTCGTTGCCCATTGGTTGTTTCAGACTTGAATTACCTCTTGGATGTACCTAGAGGTAGCAGGTATATTTCAGTTTTGTAATTGAAACAATGACATATTAGTAGCATGAAATGTCTTCTAGCATTTTCTTTCCTTTTTTTTACAGAGGTGCAGTTCTGCTGAGCCTGGCAAGTGGACTGACGCTCTCAGCTTGTTCGTGGTTTCCTAATTCTGGTTTCATCTGGTGGGTTACAGGTATGTGGGATTCACCTGCAAATATGCCCCTATTGAGCCTGGTTATGCAGTTTATTTGTAAAGCCTGTGCAAGCAGACGGAAGGAAGATGCCGCCACGCGATATGTACTGTGGCCAAATGGCTTGTTACAACCAGTCAAGACAACTATAACCCAGGTGTCACCAAGGTCTCCAGTGACTACCTGCTCTAGGTTCCTGATTCTTCCTACTCCACTTCACTTCACCTGTCCCATCCCTGCCCAAGCAGCATTGCCATAACTACCTCCCTTCAAAATGCCTATACAACACCCAAATGCACGTAGCACATTTTTTGAGGCAATGAAGGATTATATATATCACCAGTTGCTAAGTGCTAGATCTCTTGCCCTCTAATTTTGCTTGCTTCTTTGTTTTCTTAGAAATCTCCCCCCCTCCTCCAGACTTTTTTGAGATTCCATAGTGAAGTTCCATTTCCTTTTCTCTTTTCCATGTGACAGTTTTGTTCCCCATTCTTCTAACCCATCTTTGGGGTCATGTATGGTCTTTTTCAAAGACCCAGGCCATTTCTTCCCAGTCACACCCTTTATGATTCCAGAAATATTAATGAAGACTGTTGTACTGGTACGTGCCACAAAAAAATTAAACAGATGAACAAATAAAATTTAAAACAGTTAATAAAAAACAGGGAAATACTAATAAATTTAATTTAAACATAAAAAAAGGTCACTCTGGGTTTGATCCTCTATACCATCTCCACCAAATACACTTCACAAACTACTTGGTTGACCACAGTAAAAGAAGACAATAATCAGTGTTGGTGGCCCTCTCCCACTATCCTTTTAGTCCTTGTGAACATGAGGGAGCATTGCATTATGTTCCTGTGATTGAATGATGCCACTCCTCCTCCTTCCACTTAAATTGTTGGCATTAAGTAAACATCTCCCACTCTTTTAGAGAGCGAATACTATATTGGCTTTCTGTGAGATGTTTTTTTTTTACATATTCATTAAACAGGCAATTCATGGTATTGCCCTTGATACTGTGAGACTGTATCAGTAATAGAAAATGTGGAATGAGAAATACCGTAATTTCTGCATGTCACAGTACCCACCGTCAGCCTTACATGGAAATGTAAGTGTAATCAAAAAGGGGTGCTAACTTAATGGGGTTGGCCAGGTCCTCTTCCTCCTGGAGCTGAATGAGCACAGTTGCAGTCATGTGGAGCTGTTTGTACTTGCTGGTGTGTTTTCTGGTAGACATTCCATTTGGACTCTGGAAGTGGGTGTGTATGTAGGTGGAACCTTCTCCTCAAAGAGCTGCTACATGGGATTCCTGAGGAAGAGGGCCAGATAACTTTGTGAATACTGAGTTTGCAATGAACATATTTAATTTCTTAATCTTTTTCTTTCTTTCTTTCCTTTTTTTTCTTTTGTGTGTGTGTGGTGCTGGGGATTGAACCCAGGGCCTTGTGCATGCAAGGCAAGCATTCTATAAGCTGAGTTATATCCCAGCCCTAAATTCTTAATCTATATGCAACTTGAAAAAGGAGATTGAAACGCTTCAAAAGTTTGTTCAGCGTTTAAAGCATGCCTTTAAAAAAATAAATAAAATGTAAGCAAAGTGTTTATTGTGCAGGTAGATAGGTAGCAGCTTTGTTTTGAACCTGGGACAACAAAGGGACACAAAAACATAAAGAACAGAAAAACTGTGAATATATAGTCTTACCCTTATTTCCCCAGACAAGTAAGATCATATCTTTGAGAGCCAAACCTAATCTAGTTTTGCTGTCTCTCTATAATATTAAATAGTAGTTTTAAAGACTCCAAAGGCAAGCAGATTTAAGGCCTCTAGCCACAGGCTATTTTAAGTTTAGGAAACCAGGGCTGTAATCCATGAGCTTCATCTCCCTTTCTGATCACCTGTTCACCTGAAATAAGTAGGAGATTACACTGAATTATCTAAGGTGGTGCCCATTTTCATTGTGATTCATCTTTAAAAACCACATGATAAAACAGAATGTAGTGAAATGAATCGTATTTTCCCATCATAAATTTAAGTTTACAATCCAGCTGAGGACTTGGCATGACATTAATTATGGTGGGGACCAAAGAACTTCATAAAAGCAAAGATACAGGAGCTTTCAATTAAATTAACAAAATAATTAATAGTTATGTTAGGAAAAATGCATAGATGTAGTAAGTGCCTGGTGCACTCCACAGTGTGCATGTAACTCTCTTGTATGAAAAACTCAATCTGTTGAAAATTAACATTATTAGAGTATCTATTACTGCTAATTCTGCTTGATGTCTTGGATGTAAAGATTTGGGAAGGATTATTTGGAAGGGCTTAGTCTCAAACAAGTTAGGATATACATACAGTTAAGTGCAAAAGGCAAAAAGTGACTAATGGTGTGTGTTGTGTTTTACCACTAGTGTGCAAAAAGGAAGGGGAATAGACATGCCTATGCACTTCTTTGTCTGCCTTGAACATCTCTGGAAAGGTGTAGAAGTAAACGCTAACATTGGTTGCCCTCCCTAAGGAAAAGTAGTAGGTGATGGGTCAGATGTCCCATTTTTTTTTTGTATCATTTCTTCTTGAACTTAAAAATACAATTTTAGTTGATTAAAACTATAAAACCTATTTTAAGATAGAAACTAAGTTAAAAATAAAAGCAATAACAGTCAAGAAAAATTTAATAATTCTTTGCAGTAAGACAGATGACCAAGTCATTCTAACATCTTTAGACCCGAATACCAAGTTAGCACTCATTTTTTTTTTTAATAATAATATAGGCAGGTGCGGTGGCACATGCCTATAATCCCAGTGACTTGGGAGACTAAGGCAGGAGGATCTCAAACTCAATGCCAGCATCAGCAACTTAGCAAGGCCCTGAGCATCTTAGCGAGATTCTGTGTCAAAATAAAATATAGAAAGGATTGGAGATGTGGCTCAGTGGTGAAGTACCCCTGGGTTCGATCCCTGATACCAAACAAACAAACAAACAAACAGATAATAGGCATTGAAAACTAGTAAACAGGAAAAATTCAATCTCACTAATAATTAGGCAGGAGCAATATAAATAATCATACTATTTTCATCATAAATTTGGTAAAGAATTTTAGAAAGAAATAATTTTGGCAGAGTTTCAAAGGAGTGGACATTTTAGCAAGTTTTCTGGAAGTTGTAAGGCCTGGTACCACCTTCAGGGCAGCAATTGTTCATGACAACAGCTTTAAAATGCTTCTGCCCTTTGATGCAGGTTGTACTGCTGGGAATTTGTTTTATGGACATAATCAGAGATGTGATAAGAGATTTGTTGTCAGAGAAAGATAGTCATCACAATGTTGTTTTTAAATCCTTGACACCGGAAAGTTCACAAATGGCTGATAGGACAATGTTTACATATTTGGTGGTATGTTTATCCAGGGGAGTATTACATATGCATAAAAGTGTTTTAGAAAAATTAATAACACGAGAAAATCATAAAAAGCAGCATTTAATCCTTAATGTCATGTACACTTCCATTTATGTAAAATTGTTGCCTCTACCAATTTCATCACTTCCTCCTTACGATCATGCATCATCCTTGGACCCATGGGAACCAAAGTCATTTTTAAAGAACCTGCAAAATAAATACATAATGAGGAAGAGTGAACTTCTTGGGAGAGGAAGTAGGGGAAAGGGCAGGTACAATTCCATTTATTTACTTCTCTAGACCCATAGGAAAACACTGAGGAGAAAGACATGGAAGTATTGGCCGTGGTCATCTCAGTCTTAGGTAACCCTAAACTGCTTCTTTGTAGTTCTGAATTTTACAAATTTCTGTAGCAACTAGGCATTATAGTTGTTTTATTTCAAAATGAAAAATCACCATTGTAGAGTATATTTGAAGTATTTGATGGTCTCACCATGGAGTTAAGCTCCATGAATTGTAGAGGACCCTGGAATCTGGCTCTCATGGACATCTGAGTGAGGTTCCTTTTTAAAGTGAGGATGAACTGGCAGCCACACGGTACTGTCCTGTGATGGTGCCAGTGGAACTTGTTGATGGAGGTGAGCCATGGAACATTAAGAAGCTATCTGGAGGGGTTGAGGCTGTAGCTCAGTGGTAGAGTGCTTGCCTAGTGTGCATGAGGCACTGGGTTCAATCCTCAGCACCACATAAAGATAAACTAATAAAATAAAGATATTTTGTCTAATCAAAAAAATTTAAAAAATAAATAAATAAACAAAATAAAAGTGGGTTTTTTTAAGAGAGAGAGAGAGAGAGAATTTTTTAATATTTATTTTTTAGTTTTCGGTGGACACAACATCTTTGTTGGTATGTGGTGCTGAGGATGGAACCCGGGCCTCACGCATGCCAGGCGAGCGCGCTACCGCCTGAGCCACATCCCCAGCCCTGTGGGTTTTTTTTTTCTTTTTGTAGTTCTTTTTTTTGTTTTTGTTTTTTTTTTTAAAGAAGCTATCTGGAGTCACTTTCTGCTCTCTACTCCTGTTCCTGGAGTTACTTACTACCCTGAGCAGTGAAGAGCCTGTTGTAGATGCATTGAAAGATGGGTCCCAGGTATACAATAGTGATTGAATCGTTTCAAAAATGCTGTATTGTCTATGAGAAGATCTTGTGTCAGTGGTTCCACAGTGAGGTAGACCTAAAGTGCTGTTTCAAAACTGATTTTACAGGAATTGGGTGAGATGTTATATGACCTCACTATTGGTTCAACAGACTAATATTTGCTAAGTGCCTGTTGTGAACCAAGCACGATGCCCAACCCCTAACACCTTTTAACTCAGGGACAAACCTGGGGAAAGCCATGAACCATTGTATTGCCATGAGAGTTGGATAATAAATGAACAGACTGCAAAGTTGCTACATCACTAACTCACGTCTTCTTTTGATGCTGTGTAATTGGAAAAGCCTGTGTACATATTATAGGACAAAGTATAGCATTTAGATAGGTAGAAATTCCTTTAGAAGGTGGCTCAACAAAAATGTTCTAGAAATCAAATAACTGTACGTGTTTTCTTTTTTAAATACCATTTATGTATGTATGTATGTATGTATGTATGTATGTATGTGGGACCAGGTATCAAACCCAATGCCTCCCCATGCTAGGCAAGTGCTCTACCACTGAGCCACAACCCTGGCTCCCAACTGTACATGTTTTTGACTTTCCTATATCTGGTTGGTTAAATTTAATGAACATATTTTTGGTATTGCGGATAATTTTAGTTTTTATTGATGGTAGAATCTTAACACCAATTATTTATTTCTCCTCTTCTCCCCTGCTTTTCTGGAAGAAATAGCACTGGACTGAAACTTACTAGACCCATTCCACCTCCAGTCATATGGGTAACTGATGTGCGACCTTGAACAAATGACATTAACCTTGCTGGATCTTGTTTCTCATCTGTCTGGAGATTGAAGCAGGATACCCTTAAGGTCCCTTCTGCCTCTAAAAGGCTATAAATGGATCATCCTAGCGCTTCATTGCCTTCCCATCTGACTCACGCTTTCCTCTTTTCTCTCACACACAGGAACGGCTTCAGCTGCGGGTCTCCTTTACCTGCCCACGTGGGCAGCTGCTGTTTCCGGCTGTGTGCTGGCCATCTTCACTGGATCCATGTGGCCTCAAGTGCTTAAACACCTGGTTAGCTCGGGGACGAGCCCTGGAGAAACCATGACTGTTGCCATGGTGGTTTATGTTCTAGACATATTTTTCTGTGCATGGTGCACAGCCTTTAAGTTTGTCCCAGGAGGCGTTTACGCTAGAGAAAGATCTGATGTGCTTTTGGGTGAGTGCATTTAAAAGTTTTGGATTACAGGATCTGCTGGAAGATATCCCTGAGGACTTGCCAGGATTTAGCACTTAACAGGACTGGTGAAAACAAATAGGATGATCTTCCTGTCTTAGTAAAATCGATTCTCTTGGCAAAAACAAAACCTAGAAATATGTCTGAATCTTAAATTAAAAGCAAATTTCTTAAGTCATTAGTACATTTCAGTAACATTTATTATTCTGAACGCCACTTAAATGAGTTGTTGGGAAACACATTTAATACATAATAAAGTATTAGGAAAAGGTATGATTACGATGCTCAATTGCTTCAATAGAAGGCTCATAGATATACCTAGGAATTGTGATTTTTTTTTAGTTATCCTGAATATTATTTACCAGATTTTTACTACTAATATACAAACATATGTATGTATATATGTGTATATATATATTTAAATTTATCTTAGTATAAATAGTAATTCCAAGATCATGCATTAAATGCATTTCCCATTTCTGTGGTTATGAACTCACATGCCAAAATTAAAATCTCACAAGCTTAGTTCAGTGTAATATCTTTTTTTTTTTTTTGGTACTGGGAATTGAATTCAGGGGCACTCAACCACTGAGCCACATCCCCAGCCCTATTTTGTATTTTATTTAGAGACAGGTCTCCCTGACTTACTTAGCATCTAGCCATTGCTAAGGCTAGCTTTCAACTCTAGTTCCTCCTGCTTCAGCCTTCCCAGCCGCAGGGATTACAGACATGTGCCACTGCACCCAGTTGTTCAGTTTAATATCTTAAAAATTGTATCTGGCAATAATAAAATTACTGATGTATACCAGGTATACACAAATTAAATGTTGCTGATCATTTTAAAGTTAAAGTAAAACATATCAAGTTTGCCCACAATAAAATATTAGAAAATGAGGGGATGGGGAGCCAGTCCTTCCTTATTTATTCGTACATTCATTTTTCCATTTGTTCCCTTGTTCATTAAACAAAAAAAATGAGTTAATTCATGCACCAACCATATTCCTGATACAATGCCAGGTGCTGGAGATGAAAACACCTGTGTCCCTGCCTACCTGGGACTTTGGTCCAGTGGGCAGACACTGCAGATGAATGAGACAAATGTTGTGAATATTCTGTGGGACGAGTGTTGCACCGGAGGGGTGGCTTCTGCCATGTTCTGTCGCTGTCCTTCTTGGTGCCCTGGATTTACGTCCAGTTCCTCTGTACTTCTTGACAGAAGCTTTCCTACCCGACAAACTAGACGTCTGTCAGGACAGGCTACTGTGGGAGATTTGTTATTAAGCAACATGCTGTATTTTAGAAACAGCCTTTGAGAATTTGATATTTCTGGTTAATGCCCCAGCTCCCCTCGTATTAGGGACATACATTGCTACATTTACCCTGTGGTAACCTTGGCTTTGTGAACTTTGTATTTCTCTGGTTTCTTCCAGGTGGTTGTACTCTGTCCTGCTCTGTTTTCCTGCCCAATGCCCTGCTTTTCTCTTACTCCAACTTGCTTAGGGGTCTGCCAGGTGGAGAGAATGAGAAAGTAAGAGCCAATCTGTGCCTAAATTTGTCTCTTTAGAATATTGTGACTGATTAGCTTTTGGGTTTCTTCTTCCCACATGGACTTACAGAAAACTTCTTATTACAACTTCATACAACTAAGGTCTTTTTGGTAAGAGTTACATTATATTGGTGAGACCACAAAAATCAAGGAACAATGATAATGTTCAGAGTCATTTTTAATACAACTGAAAAGAATTTGTATCATATCCAAAATTAGTATACATTTATTTTCTGGGTTTTGCTTGCTGTTTCCTCAAACATTGAACATAACTTTTTTTTTTTTTGCTAGCCTTCCATCTAAGGTTAACTCTTACTTGACATTTTCTTACTTGACATTAACATTTTGTGCCATATCTCTATGTGCATTCATACTATACATGATTTTAGAATCACATACACTTTTATGTAAGTTACTTGTAATGCATCTCAATGTAGCTCAACTTTTTTGGCCTGTTATTGGCCAACTGTGAATTCTGGCATGCATCCTGGGCAGGACCCAGTGCCCAGAGTGCCCACATCCCAGGGCAGAATTTTCACTGCAGCACTGCTGTATTAAGAACCTGCATATGCTTCACTGTGCTTCTCAGCTTGGTGTATGCAAATACTCAATTGAGCCCTTATAGCTGCTCAGAAGGTCCTTTTCCTTGGGTTTCTCTGTTCCTACCCAGTCAATAGTCAGTAATAAGCATCATCAGCAACCCAGCAACTAGGAAATGGGAAATTCAAGGCCATCTCTCATCAGGAAGAGGCAGGGTCCTCTCATATACAGCTTGATTCCTAGAACTCTACCTGATTTATTAAGGTTGTCCCTATTCATGAGAGCACTGCTAGAATAATCACTTAGGTACTGAGATAAATTTATGCAGTACCTGAATTTCCATGATATGTTCTTCTAAAAGAAATTTTGTTTCCTGGAATTTACCATTGGAAGGATTTTTCACATTAATCTTCGATATATTCTTTTTCTTTTATACAGGGACTGTGATGTTCATTATTGGGCTGAATATGTTATTTGGTCCTAAGAAAAACCTTGATTTTCTTCTTCAAACCAAAAACAGTCCTAAAATGCTTTTCAGAAAGAGTGAGAAATACATGATGCTTTGTAAGTATGATTTCACATTCTTTTAGAAAATGTTTATTATACAAATTTTCAGTCATGAAATTAGAGCGTGTAATGAAGCCTCATGTACCCTTCACCTAGCTTCAACAACTGGCAATATTTTACTAATGATGTTAATAGCAATTTCCCACTTTCTTTCAAGAATTTAATGCAAGTTTCTGATATCTCATTTCAACCATAAATACTATTTACTAGCTTTATTTCACCTCTAACATATATAATATGGTTTAACAGGTACAATGTTCAAAATGCTGTGCTGTAATAGTTGACTCTATTTTCTCCATTTTTTTGTTCTCCTTTTGGGGAGATTAAATATGTTAATATTTGGAATGTTGATGAACTAGACACTGTCTAATATCTGCCTCATTTAAAATGGATTGGATTAAATAGTATTTATTGAATATCATGTAGGCTACAAAGACATGAATAATGGTCTCTACTCTCAAGGACTTGATAATTTACTAAAAGGTACAAAACACTACAATATAGAGAGAAAACAATAAGCTACATAGATTTTCAAAACATCTCTAAAATTTATTTCACAAAGTAGTGAGACTCTTTAAAAACCTTCGTGTATATTTCATCATCATTTGAAAATATTATATTTGAATTTAGGGGAGGTGAATTTTTGTGTGTGTACGTTGTTACGTTTTGGTGTGTCCCTTAAAACCAGAATCTGGCAGTTTTTGTTTGTAATTTTTTTTGGTTAAGAACTATAATTATTTTAGTCATTCATTAAATTCAGGCATTTGAAAAAATTTACTTAGAGTTTTTACAAAATAGACTTTGGTTTTTTTTTTTTTGTTTTTTTTTTTTTTAGAGCAGTTATAGCCAAATTGAGTGGAAGGTTCAGAGAATTCTCATGTACTCTGCCTCTGCCCACATAAACCATTCCAACTATCAAAATTACTAACCAGAGTGATAGATTTGTCATATTTAATGCTATGTCAACACATCCCCAATCACTCAAAGTCTATAGGTTACATTAGGGTTTACTCCTGGTGCTGTGCATTTTGTAGGCCTTGAAAACGTGTAACATGCATTTGCTATTAGAACATCATTCCCAAGAGTTCTGCTGCCCCAAGCACCCCCTGTGCTCTACTTGTTTACCCCTCTCCCCCCCACCAAAAAAAATAAATACTCCTGGCAACCTCTGAACTTTTAACTGTTTCCCTTTATTTTTTTCCTTTTCCAGAAAGCCAAACTTTGTCTTTTGATTTGAATTTAATCTATTTTTCTAGTGTTATAATTTCTTTCTATCATCTTACTTTGTCTTTTCACTTTCCACTTTCACAGGTACATTTTTCTCCTTCTTGATGTCTTTTGTATCAATTAGGTTTTTGTTTTTTGTTCACACCTCTCCTTTCACTTCCACCCTCCCTCCTCTCCCCTTTCTTTTTTCCCCTCCATTTCTCCCTTTTTTCTTTCTTCTCTTCCTTCTCCTCCTCCTTCTCCTCCCCTCACCTCCTCCTTCTTCTCCAAAGATTAAACGCAGGGACACTTAATCACTGAGCCCCCCCCCCAGCTCTTTTAGTTTTATTTTGAGAAACGGTCTCACTAAGTTTCTTAGGACCTTATGAAGTTGCCGAGGCTGGCCTTGAGCTTAAGATCCTCCTGCATCAGCCTCCTGAGCTGCTGGGATTACAGGCAAGCACCACCACACCTCTTTCTAGTTTAGAAATTATATCTTCAATTTCTATTTTTAAGTGGTTCATTATTTTTGTCTCACCACATTGAAAATATTACTGCTTTGTGGTTTGACTTTTGCTATCGATAGGCAATCTGTTGCTGTAACTATTGCGCCTTTGGAAACAATCAGTCTTTGGTGTCTGGCAGCCCTTAATCTTCTTCTCTGTGTTGGTATTCCACAATTTCACTATGATATATCTGGATGTGGATTTTTTCTCCATCTAGCTTGGAAGTCTTTGGGTTTTATGAATCTAAAGAGCCATGTCTCTTATCAATTCTGGAAAATTTTCAGCATTATTTCTGCAAATATTGACTCTTCCCCATTCTTTCTCCTCATTCCTTTCCAACTCCAGTTGGTTACATGTTTGACCTTCTTCTGTTCTCCAGGTCTTGTAACCACTTTGCTTTTTTCTACCTCTGTTTCTGTGCTGCCCTTTACACTAATTCTCTATTCAACTTTGTCTAAAATGCTCTTTATCTTGTCCATAATTTCTGATTTCAGTTATTATAATTATATATTTTTGTTTCTAGAAGTCTATTTGATTTTATTTTATAAATTTTCCTCCTTGCTTATTTTAGTCTCATGTTCTTTAGTCATACTTTGGAATGCCCTCTTTTATTTTCTAATCATGTTGAGCATACTTGTTCCATATTCTGATTCTGAATGTTCCAGTATCAGAAGTCTTTGTGGGGTTGATTCTGCACTATGTCTTTTCCTGTTGGTTTCTGCTTGTGTAGACTTGTTTTTGTGTAGATTTTATGACTTACTGTTACTTTAGGCTCTTGGTCCTTGGAACATGTTTAGGGAATATTCTTTGAAACCTGAATGTAAAGTGTGGATTATGTATGCATGTCATGCATGAAAATGAACCCAAGAAAGAGACATTCACACAAACTCGTTGGCCAATAGAATCAGGAATTTTGAAAAAGAATGACTTGAAAGAAGATAATTTAGTTTCTTTTAGATAATCATTTCTTCTTTCTATTTAGTTTTGTGGCTGCTTGTTGGCTTGGGGTTGTTGGGATTAGGACTACGACATAAAGCCTATGAGAGGAAATTGGGCAAAGGGGTAAGTAATTAAACATTTTAAAATAGAATTTTACATGATATGTGTATATACATATATTTTTAGACTATTTTGGTTGGATGCTATACTTGGATCTGATAGCCTTAGAATCTTGGATCTCATTTTCTTAACCCCTGGATCACAGACTGATGGTTTTATAGGCTTATTTTATAAAGCTGTGTTATTGAGGTAGGATAACCTAATATATCAGAGGGATACTGTTCATGATTTTTTTTGTGTGGTGTTATTTTTACCATTAATTATTTACCTACTATGAAATAAGAAATTATCTTATAACTGGTAGATAGTTCTGAAGAGAGCATTGTGAGATTCTTTGATTTTAAAAAAATCTTACAGACAGTTCTTGATTTTGCAGATGATGAGTAGTAGCTTGTGTATTGATGGGGGATGGGAGTTTTCTTCTCTCTCTCTATGTGTAGTTCTAAATGTTTTGATGTCTCCTTTTCTTCTATAAAAGTGAGTAGAATCAAGAGTAATCCATTGCAATGTTGTGCTTGCTACCTGCTCCATAAAAGTTCATTGTATTTCATAATGCAGTCAGAGTTACAGTTTTGGCTCATATAGAATTGTATGGTTAACTTTGCATTTCAGCAATCTGTTCAACCAGGGAAATTTCTATATTAAATACAAAGCTATACTGAGGGTGGAGACCATGTTTCTTTGTTCATTTCTGTACTGTCAGCACCACCTGAGTGCTTGGAGTGTATTCAGAACTCAGTAATTATTTCTTTTTCTTCTTCTTCTTCTTCTGCTTCTCATCCTCCTCTTCTTCCCCACACCCTTGGTAGTGCTGGGGATCTAACCCAGAGCCTTGCTCAGTCACTCTTTCTTACCAAGTAAATAATAGTAGGTCATCATTACTTGATCTCTTTCTTCTGGCTCTGTAGTTGTTAGTTTTTATTATGGCACCGTGTGTCTATCAGATGTCAACCAGAAATTCTTTTTTAAAAAATTTTTTATTACCGAGTGCATGAATTCTTTTTGAAAAGAGTTGTTTGGATTGAATTTACCAGCTGTTTAATTTAATACCTGTTCATTCATTTATTCATTTGCAAATGTTTAGTGAATGTCTTTTGATGTCCCCGACCAGGGATTCATAGGTAAAGAGACTGGATGAGATCCCTGCCCTCCCAGAGTTTGCACTGAATATGGAAGATAGTATTCAGAGGAAAAAATTTTAAAAAAGCAATCATTTTAGATTAGGCTGCTCTGAAGAATGTAGGATTATGGAGTTCCGGGTTACAGTTTGGATGGTTAGAGAAGGCTGTTCTGAGGAGGTGACATTAAAATGAAACTTGAGTAAAGGAAAGTTTTTCAGAGAGTTGACATTTAGACATAGAAAACATGAATAAAGGACTGAGGGAGAACCTTCCTGGTGTCTCTGGGAGCGTCAGGGCAAGGCTTTGGTGGAGTGATAGAAGATGAAGTTGGAGAGGCTGGGGAGGGAAAATCACATAAGGCCTCAGATTCACCAGTGAAAAGTTCTGAGTTCATTTTACTTGCAAGAGAAGCCACAGTGGAATGTCTCCAGTAGGAGTGAAGAAAATGATGTATGTCAACTGGTTACTCTGGGAAGAATGGATGATAGGAGGCTGAGAGTGGAGACAGGAAGACGAATCCAGAGGCTTTTTCAGTGGTCCAGGTGACAGATGCTGGTGATTTTGACAAGTGTAGGGTTGTGGAATTGGAGAGAAGAGGAAGGACTTAGAATATGTTTTGAAAGTACAGCTTATAGGATTGGCCAATGAGTTGGATGTTGCTGGATGAGGAACAGAAAGGAACCAGGGATGGCATCTATATTTTTGGCTTGAGTATCTGGATGGAGACAAATAGCACTTGCTGAGATGGAAAGAATGAAGGGACAACGGGTTTTGGGGTGATGAAGTCCAGAATTAAGTACAGATGTTTGTTGGGTAGAAAAGAATAGCTTCATGAATATAATTGTGCCTCTGGAAATCTCTGTTGATTCTATGTTCCGTTGGAGTGGAAGTTCTTTGTTCCATTCTCATTTTATGACGTTCACTAGACTCAGTAACCCTTTTGCAAAGATGAAACACTCAGTTCTCCTCTGGTAGAACATGCACTCTGACTTGCTCAGTGAAACAGTGTTTTTTCCTATGCAAAGACATTGCTATTTCCTTCTCCCAACTTGAACTTGGATGACTCAGTTTGAAGTGGGTTTTTTTGTTTGTTTGTTTGTTTGGTTGGTTGAGTTTTGATAGTTGTGCTCATGAGTTTGTTCTAAAGAAATCACTCCCTTTCACAGGAGCCCAGATATAGATCAGGGGGTAATTGTTTGAGATAGATGGCTAGGATTGGACAGTGCATTCTCTGAGTAGCTCATGGATCTCAAAGGAGAGCCACTAATAGGAATTCTGTCCCGGAGCTTGGCCTTCCAGTGTTGACAATGGTAATACTATTTCCAACTTGATTAGAATAGGCTGTTCACTTTATAAAGATGACAAAGGCCTCTTGGTACCCCTGTGTGTGATTCTTTTTCTCTACCAGGAGTGTGGTGTTTTTTTTTTTTTAATCATTTCCATGCCTTTCTTTTTTTATTTTTTGAAGTAATCTGAGAATTTACTTAACAATTTCTCCTTTCCTAAATCTATCTGAATTTTTTCTCTAGAACTGAGGACTGAACCCAGGGGTACTTTGCCACTAAGCTACCTTCCCTGCCCTTTTAATTTATTTATTTTATTTTATTTTGAAACGAGGTCTCATTAAATTGTCCAGCCTGATCTTGAACTTGTGATCATCCTGCCTCAGTGGCCTGGGTCACTGGGATTACAGGAGTGCACCACTTCCATGCCTTTCTTTTTTTTTTTTTTTTTTATTGTTGGTCGTTCAAAACATTACATAGTTCCTCATACATCATATTTCACAGTTTGATTCAAATGAGTTATGAACTCCCAATTTTATCCCGTATACAGATTGCTGTATCACATCAGTTACCCTTCCATTGATTGACATATTGCCTTTCTAGTGTCTGATGTATTCTGCTGTCTGTATTATTCTCTACTATCCCCCCTCCCCTCCCCTCCCCTCCCCTTTTCTCTCTCTACCCCTTCTACTGTAAATCACTTCTTCCATTTGAATTATCTTGTCTTACCCCTCCTTTCCTCTTATATGTCATTTTGTATAACCCTGAGGATCGCCTTCCATTTCCATGCGATTCCCCTTCTCGTTTCCTTTCCCTCCCACCTCTCAACCCTGTTAATGAAAATCTTCGTCTCAAGCTCTTCGTCCCTACCCTGTCCTTGTTTCCTCCCCTTATATCAGAGGAGTCATTTGGTATTTGTTTTTTAAAGATTGACTAGCTTCACTTAGCATAATCTGCTCTAATGCCATCCATTTCCCTCCAAATTCTATGATTTTGTCATTTTTAAATGCAGAGTAATACTCCATTGTGTATAAATGCCACATTTTTTTAATCCATTCATCTATTGAAGGGCATCTAGGCTGGTTCCACAATCTTGCTATCGTGAATTGTGCTGCTATGAACATCGATGTAGCAGTGTCCCTGTAGCATGCTCTTATTAGGTCTTTAGGGAATAGACCGAGAAGGGGAATAGCTGGGTCAAATGGTGGTTCCATTCCCAGCTTTCCAAGAAATCTCCATACTGCTTTCCAAATTGGCTGCACCAATTTGCAGTCCCACCAGCAATGAACAAGAGTGCCCTTTTCCCCAC
The DNA here is from genome assembly GCF_045843805.1 of Urocitellus parryii. Lineage (NCBI taxonomy): Eukaryota > Metazoa > Chordata > Mammalia > Rodentia > Sciuridae > Urocitellus > Urocitellus parryii. The sequence goes on along the minus strand of NC_135540.1, from coordinate 106,953,748 downwards.
ATCCTCTCCAGCACTTATTGTTGTTTGACTTCCTAATGGCTGCCAATCTTACTGGAGTGAGATGGTATCTTAGGGTAGTTTTGATTTGCATTTCTCTGACTGCTAGCGATGGTGAGCATTTTTTCATGTACTTATTGATTGATTGTATGTCCTCTTCTGAGAAGTGTCTGTTCAGGTCCTTTGCCCATTTATTGATTGGGTTACTTGTTGTCTTATTGTCTAATTTTTTGAGTTCTTTATATATTCTGGTTATTAGGGCTCTATCTGAAGTGTGTGGAGTAAAGATTTGTTCCCAGGATGTAGGCTCCCTGTTTATCTCTCTTATTGTTTCTTTTGCTGAGAAAAAACTTTTTAGTTTGAGTAAGTCCCATTTGTTGATTCTAGTTGTTAACTCTTGCGCTATGGGTGTCCTATTGAGGAATTTGGAGCCTGCTCCCACAGTATGTAGATCATAACCAACTTTTTCTTCTATCAGATGCCGTGTCTCTGATTTAATATCAAGCTCCTTGATCCATTTTGAGTTAACTTTTGTGCAAGGCGAGAGATAGGGATTCAGATTCATTTTGATGCAAATGGATTTCCAGTTTTCCCAGCACCATTTGTTGAAGATGCTATCCTTCCTCCATTGCATGCTTTTAGCCCCTTTATCAAATATAAGATAGTTGTAGTTTTGTGGATTGGTTACTGTGTCCTCTATTCTGTACCATTGGTCCACCCGCCTGTTTTGGTACCAGTACCATGCTGTTTTCGTTACTATTGCTCTGTAGTATAGTTTGAAGTCTGGTATCGCTATACCGCCTGATTCACACTTCCTGCTTAGTATTGTTTTTGCTATTCTGGGTCTTTTATTATTCCATATGAATTTCATGATTCTTTTATCTATTTCTACAAGAAATGCAGCTGGGATTTTGATTGGCATTGCATTGAACTTATAGAGAACTTTTGGTAATATCGCCATTTTGATGATGTTGGATCTGCCTATCCATGAGCAGGGTATATTTTTCCATCTTCTAAGGTCTTCTTCTATGTCTTTCTTTAGGGTTTTGTAATTTTCATTGTATAAATCTTTCACCTCTTTTGTTAGGTTGATTCCCAAGTATTTTATTTTTTGGGGGGATATTGTGAATGGAGTAGTTGTCCTCATTTCCGTTTCAGAGGATTTGTCGCTGATATACAGGAATGCCTTTGATTTATGCGTGTTGATCTTATATCCTGCCACTTTGCTGAATTCATTTATTAGCTCTAATAGCTTCTCTGTAGGCCCTTTTGGGTCTGCTAGGTATAGAATCATATCATCTGCAAATAGTGATAATTTAAGTTCTTCTTTTCCAATTTTTATCCCTTTAATTTCTTTCGTCTGTCTAATTGCTCTGGCCAGTGTTTCGAGGACTATGTTGAACAGAAGTGGTGAGAGAGGGCATCCCTGTCTTGTACCAGATCTTAGAGGGAATGCCTTCAATTTTTCTCCATTCAGAATGATGCTGGCCTGTGGCTTATCATATATTGCTTTTACAATGTTGAGGTATGATCCTGTTATCCCTAATTTTTCTAGAGTTTTGAACATAAAGGGATGCTGTACTTTGTCGAATGCTTTTTCTGCGTCTATCGAGACTATCATATGGTTCTTATTTTTTAGTCTATTGATGTGGTGGATAACATTTATTGATTTCCGTATATTGAACCAGCCTTGCATCCCATGGATGAATCCTACTTGATCATGGTGTATAATTTTTTTGATATGTATTTGAATCCGGTTCGCCAGAATTTTATTGAGGATTTTTGCGTCAAGGTTCATTAGAGATATTGGTCTGTAGTTTTCTTTCTTTGAAGTGTCTTTGTCTGGTTTCGGAATCAGGGTGATGTTGGCCTCGTAGAATGAATTTGGAAGTTCTCCCTCTTTTTCTATTTCCTGAAATAGCTTGAAAAGTATTGGTGTTAGTTCCTCTTTAAAGGTTTTGTAAAACTCTGCTGTATACCCATCCGGTCCTGGGCTTTTCTTAGTTGGTAGTCTTTTGATGGTTTCTTCTATTTCTTCTATTGTTATTGGTCTGTTTAGGTTGTCTATATCCTCCTGGTTCAATCTGGGCAGATCGTAAGACTTAAGGAATTTATCTATGCCTTCACTATCTTCTATTTTATTGGAGTATAAGGCTTCAAAATAGTCTCTGATTATCTTCTGTATTTCTGAAGTGTCTGTTGTGATATTGCCTTTTTCATCCCGTATGCTAGTAATCTGGGTTCTCTCTCTTCTTCTCTTCGTTAGCATGGCTAAGGGTCTGTCAATTTTATTTATTTTTTCAAAGAACCAGCTTTTAGTTTTGTCAATTTTTTCAATTGTTTCTTTTGTTTCAATTTCATTAATTTCAGCTCTGATTTTGATTATTTCTTGCCTTCTACTTCTTTTGCTGTTGTTTTGCTCCTCTTTCTCTAGGATTTTGAGATGAAGTATGAGATCATTTATTTGTTGGTTTTTTCTTTTTTTGAGGAATGAACTCCAAGCAATGAATTTTCCTCTTAGGACTGCTTTCAATGTGTCCCATAGATTCCGATATGTTGTGTCCGTGTTTTCATTTAACTCTAGGAATTTTTTAATTTCCTCCTTGATGTCTTCAATAACCCATATGTCATTCAGCAACCTGTTGTTCATTCTCCAAGTGATGCTTGATTTTTCCTTTCTTCTTTTATCATTGATTTTCAGTTTCATTCCATTATGATCAGATAAGATGCATGGTATTATCTCTACCCCTTTATATTGTCTAAGAGTTGCCCTGTGACATAATATATGGTCTATTTTTGAGAAGGTTCCATGTGCTGCTGAAAAAAAAGTGTAACTACTTGATGTTGGGTGGTAAAGTCTATATATGTCAATTAAGTCTAGGTTATTAATTGTGTTGTTGAGTTCTATAGTTTCCTTGTTTAACTTTTGTTTGGAAGATCTGTCCAGTGGTGAGAGAGGTGTGTTGAAGTCTCCCATGATGATTGTATGGTGGTCTATCAGACTCTTGAACTTGAGAAGAGTTTGCTTGATGAACACCGCTGCACCATTATTTGGGGCATATATATTTATGATTGTTATGTCTTGTTGGTTTATGGTTCCCTTGAGCAGTATGAAGTGTCCTTCTTTATCCCTTTTGATTAGCTTTGGCTTGAAATCTATTTTATTAGATATGAGTATGGACACGCCTGCTTGTTTCCGCTGTCCATATGAGTGGTATGATTTTTCCCAACCTTTCACCTTCAGTCTATGGATATCTTTTTCTATCAGATGCGTCTCCTGTAGACAGCATATTGTTGGGTCTTGTTTTGTGATCCATTCTACTAGCCTGTGTCTCTTAATTGGTGAGTTTAAGCCATTGACATTTAGGGTTATTATTGAGATATGGTTTGTACTTCTATCCATATTTGTTTGTTGATGTTACTAAACCTGATTTGTTATCCTCTTTGACTACTTTCCCCCCTTTACTGTCCTACCTCCCATTGTTGGTTTTCAATGTTATTTTCCATTTCCTCTTCCTGCAATGTTTTGCCCAGGATTTTTTGAAGAGATGGTTTTCTAGCTGCGAATTCTTTTAACTTTGTTTATCATGGAAGGTTTTAATTTCATCTTCTAACCTGAAGCTTAATTTTGCCGGATACACGATTCTTGGTTGGAACCCATTTTCTTTCAGTGTTTGAAATATGTTATTCCAGGATCTTCTAGCTTTCAGAGTCTGTGTTGAGAGATCAGCTGTTATCCTGATTGGTTTACCCCTAAATGTAATCTGCTTCCTTTCCCTTGTAGCTTTTAAAATTCTTTCCTTATTCTGTATGTTGGACATCTTCACTATAATGTGTCTAGGTGTGGATCTCTTATGGTTTTGTACATTCGGCGTCCTGTAGGCTTCTAGGATTTGGGATTCTGTCTCATTCTTCAAGTCTGGGAAGTTTTCTCGTATTATTTCATTGAATAGGCTGTGTATTCCTCTGGTGTGGAGCTCTGTGCCTTCCTGTATCCCCATGACTCTTAGATTTGGTCTTTTGATATTGTCCCATATTTCTTGGATGTTCTGTTCATGGTTTCTTAGCAGACTTGCTGAGCTGTCTATGTTCTTTTCCAGTTGAAATACTTTGTCTTCATTGTCTGATGTTCTCTCTTCTAAGTGATCTACTCTGCTGGTAGTATTCTCAATTGAGTTTTTAAGTTGGTTTATTTTTTCCTGCATTTCTAGTATTTCTATTTGTTTGTTTTTTATTTCCTCTATCTCCCTGTGAAATTGATCTTTTACTTCCTGGATTTGTTTGTCAATGTGATCTTTCATTATCTGATTTTGCTGTCTCATGTCTTCCTTGAGACTCCAGATCATCTGAAGCATGTATATCCTGATCTCTCTATCTGACATTCCATCTGTTGCACCTATTACCTCTTCTAAAGTTGAGTTGACCTGCATTGCCTGTGGTCCTTTCTTTCCTTGTCTTTTCATACTGCTGGCGTTTCTTTCTGCTTGGTGAAACTGTTGTGTTTTGAAATTTTCCCTCTATTTATTTATATTGCTCTTGTATAGTTGAATAATCACCCTTGCAGGGCATGTAGTGGCTGTGATCCTCCTCCAATTGGTGTGATCCGTCTACCACGCTGGCAGGCCCTAGGTCTGCTCTGCTGGTCGGTCAAAGGTCCGCCTACCCAGCAGGCACGAGGGGCACCTCTATCACTCCGCAGGTTGCTAGGCCTAACCTCCCGATGGGTCGAAGGTTCGCCTAGCTTGCAGGGGGCTGCTCCCGGAGCGAGAGTTAGGCCTCCCAGGGGAGCCCGGATGGTGGAGGCCGACTGCCGGTTCAGGCGGGGCGGGCCAAGCCGCACTGGGTGCCGGCGGCTTGCAAACGCGGCTGGTATCAGCAGGACTTAACTCCTGCACCCGCTGCGGGGGCACCTTTATCGCCGAGTAGCTGCGGTCGCGTGGTTGGGAACCGGGCGGGTGGGGCCGCTTCTCCCAGGGCGAGAGCTGGGTCTCCCGGGGGAGCCCGGATGGCGGAGGACTGCCGGTTCAGGCGGGGCGGGCCAAGCCGCTCCGGGATCCCACGGGTTGCAAAGGTGGTTGGCGTCTGCAGGACTTAACTTCTGCACCCGCCGCCGGTTCGGGCGGGGCGGGCCAAGCCGCTCAGGGTTCCCGCGAGTTGCAAAGGTGGCTGGCGTCTGCAGGACTTAACTTCTGCACCCGCCACGTGGGCACCTTTATTGTCGAGTAGCTGTGGCTGCCTGGTTAGGAACCAGGCGGGTGGGGCCGCTTTTCCCTGGGCGAGAGCTAGGCCTCCCGGGGGAGCCCGTATGGTGGAGGACTGCCGGTTCGGGCGGGGCGGGCCAAGCCGCTCAGGGATCCCGCGGGTTGCAAAGGTGGCTGGCGTCTGCAGGACTTAACTTCTGCACCCGCCACGAGGGCACCTTTATCTCCAAGTAGCTGAGGCCACCTGGTTAGAAACCGGGCGGGTGGGGCCGCTTCTCCCAGGGCGAGAGCTAGGCCTCCCGGGGGAGCCCGTATGGTGGAGGACTGCCGGTTTGGGCGGGGTGGGCCAAGCAGCTCAGGGATCCCGCGGGTTGCAAAGGCGGCTGGCGTCTGCAGGACTTAACTTCTGCACCCGCCACGTGGGCACCTTTATCGCCGAGTAGCTGTGGCAGCCTGGTTAGGAAGCGGGCGGGTGGGGCCGCTTCTCCCAGGGCGAGAGCTAGGCCTCCAGGGGGAGCCGCCTGCCGGAGCGGCTGATGGTTGGGGGACTAGACCTCTGTGCCCGCGTGGTCTTCCAAGATCCACTTCTCTGGGGCAACCTGTCACTTCGAGTAAACCTACCAGTTCACGGCAGCTCTCCTCTTAAGGAAGTTATGCTAGAAGTTCCTCCGTAGCTAGGCTGCAGCTGTTTCGATGAGTCTTTCATATCCCGTTAAAGTGGAGACGTTGGAGTCGCTGCTTCCTCGCCGGCCGCCATGTTGGATCTCCCATGCCTTTCTTTATATTTTACTACATACGAGAGATTCCTAGGCAATATTGTTATTTCCATGTTTTTAACTTTATCTACCTGGCATCCAACATTTATTTTACAGCTTACTTTTTTTTTACTTAAAATTATTTTTATGACCATCATCCACATGGAAATATGTAGCCTGTATTCATTTATTAAGACTACGTAGTGTCCCATGTTAAGTATGTAATATCATTTTTAAAATGTCATTTCCTATTGATGGAAAGCCAGATGGTTTCTTATGTTTTTGGAATTTTAAGGAGTGTTTACTATAAATATTTCCCAGACATTCCTCCTAACATCAAGCTTAAGCTAGAAGTTCACAGAAGATTGATTATGAGAATACCATAGAGCAAATATCTCCTTTTTTATAAATTAAATGTGAGCAAAAGTCTGAGGAAATTCCTTTGCTGAAATAGGAGTTTTTGTAGAGAGGCAGAGAAAACTGATTGCATTGTTCTGTCATGCTAAACTGCTGTGAAAACAATTCCTCAGGTGCCAGCCACAGAGTTCTCTGCTGCCATCTGGCCTCTCAGGTTTGGATATGACAATGAAGGATGGTCTAATCTAGAAAGATCAGCTCAATTGCTCAACCAGACAGGTAAGTCTTACTCAGATTGGTTCCAGGTTGTGAAAAACTACTATTGTAGAAGGAGGGTTTGCCCGGTTCTACATAATCTCTTAAAAAGGCTTTTTGCTATCATGGCAGCTGCAGGACTAGGCTTCTGTGACCACATCTGTCTTTCATAGCAATTAATTCAGTTGATTCTGAACATATCATATTAGGTGGGTATCTGCAGGGAATTCTTGCCATGTCCTTGTTGTTAAAGATACCCCTGCTGGTAACTAACTTGTCACTTGGGAACCCATTGTTGGGAACCATAAAACTATTGAATTAAAAAAGCAGAATGGGTCAAAAATAAGGCTTGTTTTTGAAGAAAATTGCTTTCAAGAGCCCCAGGGCCAATTTTATTTGTTTCTGTGTCTTAGGATGCTCATGTTTGTAATGAAGCATCCTTTAAAATAGGGGGGAATTTTGTCATTAGATCAGTCACATGGAGCATGTCGTAAGGTAAATGAAGGGTTAGACTGGTTATTCTTAATGATAAGCATCCTCCTGAGAAATTTTGGTGTGTCTGATCCTGAGTCCTTATTTAGTCTTGATTACAGGTCCCTGAGGCACATCTGGACCAGGTTTTAAAAAGGCCAATAAATTTACCTCTCTGTCAATACCATGGAGCTGTTTGCCCTGGAATAAAATGCTACGGTGCCTCCTTTCATTGTCTCTCAACTTAAGTTGGGTATTTGTGAAAAACATGAAGGTTATTTGAAATTGGAGGAAAGATGTTCAGAATATTTGGAACTTAGGAAAGTTATGCTTTTACCCCTTCCCAGTATTTCCTCAAGGTGTTCCATGTTTTAATTACATTCTGAGTATGGGAGACTTCCTTCATAGCTTGGGTTGGAACCACATCCCTTTGGTGACTCACAAAGAATTACTTTGTTTTGAGTTTTATGAGTAAAGGCAAAAGGGTTAAGGACAAGGACAGAGTTTTGCTAATTGCTTTTTTCATTGTCATGAGTCCTTTTTCCCCCCCTCTCTGTGCTTTTGTTTTTTCTAAACAGGTGCAGATTTCATAACCATTTTGGAGAGTGATGCTTCTAAGCCTTATATAGGTAACAATGACTTAACCATGTGGCTAGGGGAGAAGCTGGGTTTCTATACAGACTTTGGTCCAAGCACCAGGGATCACACCTGGGGGTGAGTATACCTTGGGAATTAATGCAGAACACAGTCCTGAAAGACCAGGCAGCATAGGCTTGGAGTGGAAAGTTGGGATTATCATGTCTTTGTCCTGTGAACATGCCCCAGTGATGCTGCTTGGGACATGGGGAGTTGCTGAAGATATGCCTATTCCTTAATTTTTAAAGTTGTTTCCCCATTGCTGGGTATTTCCAGTTCTTTACCATTATAAACCATTTGGGGTAGGAGCTAAGGTTTAATACCAGGCCTGACTGATGTGGATGCTTGTCTCAGGAAGTGTGTGTTCTAGTTTGGAAAAATAAAAATACAGTCGGAACTTTGTATCTTCAGGTTTTTTTTTTTTTTCATTTGTGGAAACTGACCTCTGGTTGAAAATATTTGGGAAAAAAAAAGTGCTAAAATGTTCCAAAAGCCAAAACTGGAATTTGCCATGTACCGAGCACTGCCCTGAGTCCATGTGAATGAAGTGAAGTGTAGGCTTTGTGTTAGGTGTTAAAAATAACCTAGAGATGAGTGCAGGAGGATGTGCGTAGCTTATATGCAAATACTAGGTCATTTTCTATGAGCGACTTGAGCATCCATGGAGTTTGGTATTCGTGGGGTATCCTGGAACCAGTTCTCCACAGATACTGAGGGATGGCTGTATACATATACACAAAGAAATAAATAAGATAACTTGAGATTGTCATAAGTTCTATGAAGAAAGCAAGCTGTGAGTCACAGTAACCAAAGGGCGGTGACCATGAGGAATGGTGGTCCTATAGGTGATATGGTCAGGAAGGTCTCTCGGAAGATACCATGATGAGGACACAGGAAGAGCTGAGGAAACCTCAGGGTAAAGTCTGGAGGCAGGATGGAGCTTGGGGAGCCTGCATTGGAGGAGATCCAGGAGGAGTTGTTAAGAAATGAAGCCAAGGGAGGGCAGTTGACCAGAGAGGGCCCCTTTTACCCACTTGGGGCAGGGTGCCACTGGAGAGGAGTCATCTGGTCTGATATACATTTTTAAAGATCATCCTGGCCATCCTTGGAGGAGCGAGAGTAGGAGCTGGGAGACAGGAGATGAGGTTGGAGCAGCAGCACAGACAGGAGGTGACAGTGGTGATGGAGAGAAGGGGGCTGAGGCAGGAACTGTTTTGGAATAGAGCTGACAGGACCTGCCGTTGGCTGAGAGGTCAAGGTTGGGGAAGAGAAGAATCAGGAAGACTCAGGGGGATGTCTAGGCTTTGACTTGATTACCTGATGGGAGATGAAGCCTTTTAATGGCAGAGGAACACTGGGAGAGAGTGCATATGTGCCGAGCTGGAGATGCGCCAGGACAGTCAGGTGACATACAGTATATACCTTGGAAGGTCGAGTAGGACAAGCCCGGCTGGAGATGGACCTTCGAGTTCACCACTGTAGAGATGGATCTGAGGGACCTGACAAGGGAGTCTCAGAGGTAGCACAAGCACCTAGAGACAGAGTGAAACCTAAAAATGAAAACGGTTACTGCCAATGAAAGGTTTAACCTAGAAACGAAATTTGGTGAGCCCATTGGGATTGGTGTACTGATCATTACCTGAAAGTATCATCAAGATTGGGTGAAAAAATATTTGCTGAGATCACAGGAAACTCAATGTTTTTTGGAAGCTTGGCAACCCCAAGTTGGCTGAGGCATGAGCTCTTCGCCTCCTTTTCATATGTAGCTCTTTGACTTTGAGTGAGGTAGATCCCCTCCCCCTATATATGTTTATAGAATCTTTTTTTACAGTGTGTAGGGGGGGACCAGGGGTTGATCTCAGGGGCACTGGCCCACTGAGCCACATCCTCAGCCCTACTTTGTATTTTATTTAGAGATGGGGCCTCACTGAGTTGCCTAGTGCCTTGCTTTTGCTGAGGCTGGCTTTTAATTCTTCCTCCTTCTGTCTCAGCCTCCTGAGCTCCTGGGATACAGGCGTGTGCCACCACACCTGGCTATAGAATTTGTGTGTGTGTGTGTGTGTGTGTGTGTGTGTTACTGGGGATTTGAACCCAGGGCCTCGTACATGTGAGGCAAGCACTCTACCAATTGAGCCATATCCCCAGCCCTGGAATAATTTTTAATGTCTAGTTTTATAAATTGTTATAAATTGCTGGCAAGATATATTCTGCATGTATTGATTAATATTAGAATTTTTATGCAAATGTGTGGTTAGGATAACAATGCAGATAAGATGGATTTTATATATTATCAAAGCCTACATTTTCGTGTCTCTGTAGTGCTGATTAAAACAGACCTGATCCTGTGCTTTTAGGGATACATCAAGACAGGCTAAATAGTGAGATGTGGTGAACAAGCAAACTGCCACAGAATTCTGTCACATTATTGCTCTGACTGCCCCTTGGTGGGATGCCTGTAGCGTGACACATCTCTTTCTAATGCATTTTCTTCATCCTGCCTACCTGATAGGATGGGACTGATGTTGATGGCCCTCTTTTTTCCTTCCAATACAGGATCATGGTGTTATCAAGATACCCAATTGTGAAATCGGAGCATCACCTTCTTCCGTCACCAGAGGGCGAGATTGCACCAGCCATAACCCTGACTGTCAACATCTCCGACAAATTTGTGGATTTTGTTGTGACACACTTTGGAAACCATGAGTAGGTTTCTCTGACTTAATATTATACAAATGCCATGAAATATCATCAACGTGTTCCTTTGATTTCTATGAAAGAATCTTTTATGCTTCCTTCTTTTCTCACCTCTCAAAGAAATTCCCCTGCATCGCTGGTTGCAACAATGAGATGTAGAAGCTTTGGGGATGCAGGCAGTCCTTAGAGGTGGTGTAGTGACGGGCTGTGTTAGCCCTCAATGACTGAAATGTGCAGTCGTTCTCTCTGCAGGTGCTATGCTAAGGGCATCATTATATTTAATCTTCACTCTGTAGGAGGTAAGTACCATTAAAGCCCCATTTTATAGATAGAGACTCTGGACATTAGACACTAGATTAACTTGACTGGCCAACGTCACACAGCTAAGAAGTGGTTTGACTCAAACTCAGCCCACCGGTGGTTGGAACCACGGGTAAGCCAGACTGCAGAAAAATTAATTCCCTTTTCCTATAGGATTATTGATAGAAATAGGAGCACCGTTGGGATTTGAGGGTGCTACATGAAGTACCTTTTTTAATTCATGTATTCACAAGGCAGAAGAATATATAGGCAGAAGAATCTGGCAGATGGAAATGAAAATTCCACTTTAATACTGATAAGACTATTTGGACAACAAGGCTTATGTGGCCATATGACCTAGCTAATGTGTCCCCTCACAGTACAGGAAACAGACTCCCCACAAACACTAGGCCTCCTAACAGGTGCAAGACCTGCCTTGTTAAGCTCTTCCTTTGGTGAAAGGGACCAGTTAGAAAATTCTCTGTCTACAAAACCAGTGGATTCCAGAGAGGAAGGGCTCGAGACAGAAATAGCCAGTTAATTTTTTCACACTTAGCTAGAAAATTCTTCCCTGAAAGTAAAGGATGGGGAGAAAGGCCAGTGGTGGTTTTATAAGTCAGTCCCTCTACAAAGAAGCATGAATGGAAAAGAAGTTTTTTTTTTCCCCCAAAGAACATTCACAACCAGTGACTTAGTACTGAATAAATAGCTAATAATGCCAACAATATATTGTAAAAGCAAAGATAAAAGTGTAGAGTTTATACTCTGCTCTTCTAAACATAATCACTTAAAACACAAATGTACAGTGCTATGTGCTTTTATCAAGACCTGACTGCGTTAATCATACAAGTAGCTATAGAACTTCAAGGGAGCACACAGAATATTAAGAAAACAACATCGTTCTACTATTAAGTTTCACCTCAACAAAACCAATATCCCTGCAAATGGTCACTATTATTTTTTTTCACTACCTTGATTTGTCTTACACTAATATGTGTGGATCTGTAAAAGCATATTTGAATATTTTCCAAAATAAGTCAGAGCATTAGATATTTACACAGAACATACACCATTCACTATCCGACTCTTGTTTGCCTCTATAGAACTGAAAAGGCATTTGGAAGACAGATACTGTAGATGCTCCACATTTCTTTAAAAAAAACTGAAGAAATGCCTCAAGTAATGTTCATGTAGCAAGTATAGACACCCAGAAATCATATCGCTGACCTTACATTTTACTCCAGTTGGGTACTTTTGTGTTTAAAGTTTGAAAGATCTCAACCCCCAAAACAGTTGAGTCTGCTCTTTTATTCCTTTGCTCTCCATTCCCCGCCTCATTTAACTCCCCCCAATGTCTCCCAAAATTGAAAGAATAGACTAAAAAAAAACCAGGCCTTGGAATGTGCATGGCAAAGGGACGGATAGGATTGCCTTTGCTAACTTTCCGTTAACCACCTACTTGATGCTTTCTGATTACACCATCCCTTCACTTGCTATCTTATGTGTCTGATTTAATAATGACAAAAAAATGACACAATAATAATGGCTATTTCCTTTTGAGGAGATGTAACTCCAGGGAGTGAAGCAGTGTAGTTTAATGCTCAGGAGGATGGATTCCAGAGCTTGGAATCAGAGAGTCTGGTTAAAATCCTAATTCCATCACTAGCTGTGTATCCTTTACAGTTCTTTAACTATGTGGAGCCTTGGTTTCCTCATTTGTAAGTTAGGGGCAATCATGGTATTTATTTTACAGAGTTCTTATAAGAAAAAAGTGAGATATTTCAGGTAAAGTACATGAATCTAGTAAGTGCTTAACTAATGCTGGCTATTATTAAACCAAATCAGGCAACTCCAAATGTAAAAAAGAAATTATTTCTTAAAAAAGAAATTATTTGTCAAACACAAATCAAGCTCTGTCATGTACCAAGCATAAGGTCAGACACAATCTTTGTCCTTAAGAGCCACCACTCTTGTCACTCCTTAGAATTTCTGTCCATGAACACTGTGGCCTCCCAACAAGTGACAGAGGAAGTTTGCACCTAGAAAAATTTGTGAAGCCATCATAATGTATTTGTGTTTGCCTTCGTTGTTTTCTACAATACTTTATAGAAAAATTCTTACTCTGGATAAATATTTAGAGATTTCCTTTCCCAGTGATTGTGGCATACAAATGTGAAAATCCTATTAGGAGTGAATTAGAGAATGCTTGTGCGTGTTATTAGCTGATTCAACAAGAATGTTTAATGTGCCGAGCATGCGAATATCTCTTTTACAACCAATAAATAGGAAATAGCAGCTTTTCTTAGAAGTCATTTAGGTAAACACCATAATGAAAGTTGATATTACTTTAGCTGATTAACCAAGCTACTGGCTAGCCACCATTGCCTTTTTCTAAATCTATAACCTGCATCATATACAGAGAGAAAACAGAACCAGCGGTCTGGAGATTTATATGCTAGTTTTGGTTCTGTTGCAGGGGATCCTTGGTGAGTTCCAATTGATCGTTTCCGAAAATCAGATAAAATCCTCTTTTTCAGCTCACATTATATTGCTATTGGGCTGATCAAATATTAACACATAAGTAAACATATAACATGTATGTTCTCTCACTCTCTTTCCCTCTCACTCCTTCCTCCTTTCTTCATGCACATAGTATACTTTTTATTTTTACTGTTATCAGTAGATGAGATTTTTCTCTTTGAGAAAATGTAGAACCAAATTCACAAATTATTTTCCAGCAATATAGTGCTAAACTATATTTGAATGGGCTGTGGCTTTGGAATTTTCTAAACCTGGATTTGAATTCTACCTGCATGTATCAGAAGGAACTGAATTCACCACAGTCCTGATGAGGCTTTACCAAGGTTGGAAGGGTCCATGGGAACACAGGAGGTGCTGAGGCTCTCAGATGCTATTCACAGTGGGAAATCATTGCCAGCCTTACAGCTGAAGAGGCAGGCAGAGGACATCGTGTTCTGAGGGTCCTGTGAGATCTAGAACCAGGAAGAGGACCACTAGACATGAAGAATGAGCTACTGCCAGAGGGACCGGCCCAAAAGACCCAACTTCACCCTTCTCCTAACATTTTATCTGCTGGTGTCTCTGGTTGGACAAGCCTCACTGGAAATCAGATAAGGGACCCAGGAGGTGATTCTGAAAGAGTCAGAATCACCCAGGACACAGAGAAGGGGAGATGGGCAGGGGAGATGGAGAATACTTGGCCTGTGACCTGTGTACACTTAGTCCTGTCTTCAGATCCTACTTCAATGAGGTTTCTCCAATCCTCTTGGTCCTCAGTGAGATCCCTCTTATCTTCCTTTGACATTTTCTTCTTAATACTCATTTATTAGCTACCTCTCTATGCAAATGCCTGAGTTAGTCTTCATTTGCTTTTGGATCCATTCCTTGTTCTTTTCAACTGTAAGGAACCACATTTCCCAAAGTCCCTTGCTTTCTGGTTTCTGGTGGGTTCAGTCACCGGCATTAGCACAAGTTCTCTTAGAGAGAACCCAGGGTATTTCTCATTTCCTCTGCTTCTGTTATCCTTGGTAGCAGCTAAATTTCTTCTCTGGCCCCAGCTCCTTCCCAGATAGTCCCAGCTCCACCTGGCAGCCCCTTCCATAGTCTATCTCCTGCCAGCCAGTTCTGGCTTCTAGACTCTGAGCTATCATCTCCTGCCCCTCTGCTAGCTGTAGGGATGGTACTAGTTTCTCTCTGTTGCTAATCTCTGGTTGCCTCACTAGCTATAGGGATGGTACTAGTTTCTCTCTGTTGCTAACCTCTGGTTGCTCACTGACCCCTGTTTGGCTTCCCATAGCTTAGGTAATGAATTCCCTAACTTAAATTCATTTTGTTTGAAACATCTGGAGTGTTTCAGTTTTTCTTGCTGGATCATATAAAATATGATGTCCTGTTTTTCCCCCCAAAACCCTCCAAAAGTTTGATACACCTGTATCTAATTATCTGTTTTATGTCTTCTATGATTAGCAAAATAAAAGCAACATGTCCAGCCCATATTTAAGCAGAAGAGCTGAGGTGGCTTTCAGAAGGTGTTTAGTTGAGGGACTTGTGTGGTAGGGTAATAAGCTTGGTGTGCTCTGCTCCTTGAATGTTTGAGTTCTCCTTCTTACCAGTATTCCTGTCTCTTTTGACTCTTTTAGTTATAATACTGATGACCAGACTTCATGTTTTTGCTATTGTTTCTTCTGATGAAAAAGTTGAACAAATGCTGTATTTAGAATAGATATTTAAATCAACTTGACTCCTGATGATTTTTTGGAGAAAAATCAGGTTGTTCTTAGTCAAAAGTTTGTCAGCCTACTCAGTTGAAGCACTGTATCTAGGCCTTGTTCATTTGTATAACTTAAGGTATTTCCCCAAACAGGAATTGCTCTGGGTTTTGTACACTGTTTGAAGATACTCTTGGGAATTTAGTTACCTAATAGTTTTTAAGAATTATTTTGCAAGTTCAATAGGAGGTACATTTTTAGTTTTCTGTTTTGTTTTTCTAGAGATGACCTTGACAGGAAACTGCAGGCTATTGCTGTTTCAAAGCTGCTGAAAAATTGCTCTAATCAAGTGGTATTTCTGGGGTATATCACTTCAGCACCTGGTTCCAGAGATTACCTACAGCTCACCAAACATGGCAATGTGAAGGTAACATAATCTTAATAGGATTTCAGTTTTATTAAGTAAAATGCTTCTTTTCGTTTCATGCTTGGGGGAAAAGCCCATAATGCAATACAACAATTTAATATGTGTTTGTTATGGTTTGGATCTGGAGTACCCGCCAAAATCTCAGATGTTGAAGGCCATGCAGCAGTGTCCAGAGGCGAGGCTTCCAGGAAATGATTGGATCATAAGGGCTCCAACCTCATCAGTGAATGAATCCATTTGTTGGACTAATCATTTAAATGTACTACTAAGAGGAGGCAAATGTATAGGCAGGTTGGCCAGGTGCAGTGGCTATGTAACCCCAGTGGCTTGGGAGGCTGAGGCAGGAGGATTGCAAGTTCAAAGCCAGCCTCAGCAACTTTGCAAGGTCCTGAGCAACTTAGCAAGACCTTGTTTCAAAATAAAAAAATAAAATAAAAACAGGCTGGGGATGTGACTCAATGATTCAATGCCCCTGGGCTCAATCCCCAGTACTAAGAAAAAGAAGAAGAAGAAGAAGGAAAAAAAAAACTATAGGCAGGTGGGGCATGGTTGGAGGAAGTAGGTTACTTGGGGCTACTATTTTATCCCTGTCCCCTTTCTCTCTCCCTACTTTCTGGCTGCCACGAGCTAAGACGCTTTCCTCCACCACACTCTTCCACCGTGATATTCTGCCTCACTCCACATCCAGAGCAATGAAGCCAACAGTTCTTGGACAGAAACCTTTGAAACTGTATGTCAGAATGAAACTTTTCTCCTCTAAGTTGGTTTTCTCAGGTATTTGTCACAGTGATGAATAGCTGACTGTCACAGTGTTTTGATTATCCACTGATGCACAGAAACCACCACAAACATACTAGCTTAAAACAGCAGCAGCCATCTATTTGCTTACAGATCTACAATTTGCACAGGGCAAGTGGGGATAGGTCATTTTTCCTTCACGCAGTGTCAGTGCTCATCTCCTGTGGATCTCCTCGTAGATGATCCATAGGAAGTAGGTTGGTGCTTTGGGCTTGGGACCTTGGTTCCTGTCCATGGGCTACTTGGGTTTTCTCACTTTATGGTGGCTGTGTCTCAGAGTGAGAATCCAAGAGCAGCAGGAAGAACCTGAATTGCTTTATATGATTTAGGCCTTTTAAGTCATGGTGTCACTTTGCTCTTGTCACAAATCTGATGGCATTCAACTAGAAGAAACAAACTCACCTCTAAATGGAAGGAATATCAGAGTTTCATCATAAGAGTTCCATATGGAAAGGGAGATACTGTTGTAGCCATGTTTAAGAAATGGAATCTGCCACATTGTGAGAGGTAATGACGCCGAGAGTAAAAGATGAAATGAAATGTCAAATAGAACAGCTAATCCACCAGACAGGGCCTCATCAAGTTGACAATGAATTCGTTTTTTCCTTTTAAGATTTAACACACTTGAATTTTCAGATATGTTCCTGTCCTGGAGCACGAAGACACAAATCAAAGCCTTGAGAGAAGGATACCCCAGAATACCAAGTGCATTGATTTAAAATGAGAAATATAATTTTTATATCTAGTGAACACCCATGTAGATTTCTTGATCCTTTGCTTCTTTTCTTTTTGTTTTTAACTTCATATCTTGAGACAGAATCTTCAGAGAAAAGTGATTGCTCATTTTGTGTTGATTTTACTACTTTAACTCTTCTTAAGAGTGTAACACTGGAAACACAGGTGACAGTGTGTGAGGATAGTTTTCTGCATGTATGGAAAACACAAATGAAAGTGGTTTGAATAAGAAAGAAGTTTGTATAAAAGCTTCAGTGGTAAATCAATACTGGCAAGGCGATCCATGATGTCTGGAACCTGAGTTTCTCTACCACGGCTCCACTCAACACAGCCTCCTTTCCCACGGCCTCCATTCACATGGTTCAATGATGTAGAATGACAGCCATATTCTAGTCAACAGATAGAGGAAGGGCCAAGAGCATATGCAAGTTATCCCTAAAGGCAAGTTCCAGGAAACTGACCTTTGATACTTCTACTTACACCTCCTTGACTGGGATTCTGTCATATGGCCATGCTTTGCTCTACAAAGAGTTTGGAGGTGTGAAATCTTGCTGGCTATATACCCAACTAAAAATGGTATTATGTTGAAAGAAGGGCAGATACTGGGGAGATGAGTTAGTCTCTTCATTCATGGAGAGTAGAATCGTGAAGCATTTCTGATTGTTTGCTTTGGTCAAAGGGTTTATGATAGTGACATATTTGTGATAGTGACATTATTCCAGAGAATACATAAGAAAGAACAGTTTTTCCAAGAAGATGATGAGTTCAGCTTTGCACTGAGTTTGAGGTATCTATGGGACTATAATGGAGATGTCCAATAGATGGGTGGATATATGGATCTGGAATTCAGGAGGGCAATTTGGACTGGAAATATGGATGAAGCAGTTGCCATCATATAAGCAATTATTAAATCATGAAAATATTACTATGAGTAAAAGAAGTGAAAAAGGAAAACCAAAGAAAATCCCCTCTATTAGTCTGTTTTGTGTTGCTTTAACAGAGTACCTAATTCTAGGTAATGTATAAAGAAAAGAGGTTTATTTGACTCATAGTTTTAATTTTTTTTTTAATATTTATTTTTTAGTTCTCGGTGGACACAACATCTTTGTTGGTATGTGGTGCTGGGGATCGAACCCGGGCCGCACGCACTCCAGGCGAGTGCGCTACCAGTTGAGCCACATCCCCAGCCCCTGACTCATAGTTTTAAAGACTGAGAGTCTAAGATTGGTAGCCCCATCTTTTCAGCCTCTGGTGAGGACCCCTTTTGCTGCATAAAATCATTCAACATGGTAAAGAGGAAGGGGAGGTGGCCACATGCTGAAGGGGCCATACTTATGGTATGACGTTACTTTGCAACAACCTGCTCCAACAAGGTGTAAGTCCCTCTGCAGACCAGCCAGTGTTTTCTGAAGATGGAGCCCTGTGACCTAACTACTTCCCATTAGGCCCTCTCTCTTAAATATCCCACAGCCTCAACACAGCCATATTGAGAACCAATCTTCCATTACATGGACCCTTGAGGGACACACTCATAACTCCACCAGTAAAGCCACATTGAATGTGGTGGGTGAGGAGAGAGAAGGCAGATTATTTCAAGAATAATCTTGAAATATTGGCTGGAGGGGCCAAGGTGGCCCCACTCTTACAGTGGGGTCCTTGGTTCTGAGGTGCTTTTTCCACATGGTTTCTCTTCATTATTAGCCTTGCTGGTTACTTCATTGACCAACTGTGTGACAGACATGGGGACAAGTTACTCAATCTTTCTGGGTCTCAATTTCCTCATCTGTAAAATGATGGTAACAACATCCTCACATCATAGGGTCATATAAGGGAATATATGTATGCACACAGCATATATGTATGGTTATGTATATATACATATATGTATGTATGTATAATATTTATATACACACATATGTATATATATTGTGTGTCTGGCTGTATATGTAAAATTAAATAATATAGAGATACTAGTACCTGGCCTATAAGATACAAAAGAATACTGGACATAGTGGTATTTGGCAAAGAAAAAATTGCATCATAATGAGGAAGGGCATTCTTACATTTCATGTGTGTGTGTGTGTGTGTGTGTGTGTGTGTGTGTGTGTTTGAGAAATATACATGGTGTTAGGGAAAAAGAATTTTATTTTATTTTTATTTAATCATCTTGTGGTTTCCACTGCTCTGGTCAAAAACTTGTGTCAAGATTGGCAGTGGATTCTGATGCTGCTTTTTCTATTACAAAGTTTATTAGTGTGGAGAGGAATTTCAATCATAAATTCTTAGATGAACAGATTTTTCTCTTTAAGAAAGAGTACTTAAATTCTGCAGCTTTAAAAGTTGACAGCATCTTTTAAAAACCTAATAAAATAAAATAATAGTTACACAGATTCATAGCTTATTATTCCCAGTATACATAGAATGATTAAATTTTTATCTCTTCCCAGGGCAAAACAGAGCAGCACTTTTATTTTATTTGCTTTTTATCACTAAAAACTTTTAATTTAATTTTTAAGATTTATTATACTTTTTTCATGTATATAAAAGGAGTGTCTATGTATGTGTGATATAAATAATAATAACAATGAACAGACATTCCTGTGTCCACCACCAAATTTAAGAAGTAGACAATAAATTGTGGGGTTTTTTTGGTGATTCTAAAATGTATTTTTAATTAAATGTTAATAGTAAAATTCAGTGGTAGTTAAAAAGTCAGGTATATCTTTATTTATAGGATATTTAAAAAGAAGAAAATGACTTCTCCTTTCAGCATAACAGCTCCCTATTTATGATTTTTCCAATGCAATATAGAAAGAAATATGTTTTTCTTCTCCTTCTTTGATGAAAAATGACCCTGGTTTCAATCTTTCAACATCAAAAAGACTTATGATTGCTCCTGAAATATGTTCATTTCCCTGATTCAATTTGACAAACACAGATTGAGCACCTGCTATACTCCAGGCCTCATGCTAAGTACCAGGCAGCCAAAAGTGACTCAGAGTCCTTGTGCTCAGGAAGGGAAGGGTGGAGACCTAGGAACAAATAACTGTGGTACTAGGCTATAGTTGGTGTGCATAAAGTGTGGCCGGTGAAGATGGTCAGTCATGCTTAAGATGAGACTTGGAAAAGCTGCAGGAGGTTGGGGGTTTTCTTATAATCACTGACTTACCTAAGTCCCTCTCTAGACCACCCTCATCTCTGTATTTCCAGTATCTAGTACAAAGATAGAGGGCACATAGTAGATGCTCAAAAAACATCTACAGAATTAACAAATACTTTGGACCTTAAAGGATCTAAATAGGAGCCATAAAGAGAAAATAGCATGCATGGAGGCCTGTTTATCATTGCAGCTCACACAGGTATTTTGCCAATTTGGAACAGAGCATTGTTTTTTTATGCTTTAAATATTCTTCTCTCTGCTCTTCAATAGGATATCGACAGCACAGATCACGACAGATGGTGTGAATACATTATGTATCGGGGGTTGATCAGGTGAGCACAGATGTTTGGTTTGTGTGTTGTTTTTTAAAAAATCTATTATTACGGTCATCTTTTGAGTTTCTCCTAGAAGGAAAAACTTTATGGATGCAATGAATTTTTGTTAGTTTTCCTAAACATTGATTTGTTCAGTTACTCTATTTCATATTGTTTTTAAGACATGGCCTAATGATTTAAGAGGGTATAAATAGCTAAGCAAATTAAGCTCAAGTATGTAGCAAGAATACTATGTCAACTGTTAAGGGAGATAAGGAAGTAACTGTCAGCATGTTAGGAGTGGTACTTTATGGTCTGGTGGAAACAGTATGGACCATTGTTTTAGTCAGCTGTGACCAAAGTACCTGACAAGAACAATTTTAAGGAGGAAAAGGTTAGTTTGGGGCTCATGGTTTCAGAGGTCTCAGTCCTCAGATAGCCAGTTCCATTCCTTGGGGTGCAAGGTGAGGCAGAACATCCTGGCAGAAGAGTGTGGTGAAGGAAAGCAGTTGGGAACATGGCATCCAGGGAGCAGAGAGGGCTCTGTTCACCAAGGACAAAATATAGACCCCAAAGGGATGCCCCCAGGAACCCACGTCCTTCAGCCACACCTAACCCACTTTACAATTACCACCCAGTTAATCCCTACTGGGGGATTAATTTATGGATTGGGTGAAGACTCTATAACCCAATCATTTTACCTCTAGGCCTTCTTGTATTATCTCACACATGAGCTTTTGGGGGACACCTCACATCTAAACCATAGCAACCATGGCATAAGGAAGTCCCAGGCTTGAATTCCAACTTTGCCAGTTTCTAATCATATAATCTTGGGTACATTACCTCACTTGGAGTCATCATTATACTGTGGTGAGATATCTATGGTAAATTACATTTTTAAAAAATGTCATCCCTTATAAAAGTGTCATCCAAAGATAACATATATATATATATGTGTGTGTGTGTGTGTGTGTGTATGTGTGTGTGTATCTCCAAAGATAACATAACATATATTTACATATTCTTGGATAATATATATCTGGATATATGTGATCCAAAATAATATAGATGCAAGATCTTAAAATTCAAATATGTAAATACATAACTGAGTTTTGAAAACACAATTTCTTTAAATAAAGCAAAGAGTAGTTTAATACCAAAAAAAGAGGTCCTAATTATTCATCCAGTCATTTTTAATAGTTTTCTAAATACATTTTTTAGTTGTTGATGGACCTTTATTTTATTTGTTTATTTATTTATATGTGATGCTAAGAATCGAACTCAGTGCCTCACACATGCTAGGCAAGTGCTCTGCCACTGAGCTGCAATCCCAGCCCTCATCCGCTCATTTATTCTATAAGTACTTATTAAGTACCAGGTATTGACCTAGGCCGTGAGGATATAATAGGAACAAAACAAAATGTTGGACTGTCACAGGACACACATTCCAGTGAAGAGACAGGAAAGAAGCAGATAAGGAATGATAGGCCAAGACAGGTGGAGACAGGTGTGATGGAAACAGGAAGAACTGAGTCACTAAGGAGTGCTGGGGGCGGGGGTAGGGTACATAGGGTGGGCAGGGTACTATGGGGTGACCTTTGGGCAGTGGCCTGAATAACGCAAGGAATCCACCTATGCATATCTTGGGAAAAGCACTTAGGCAGAGGGAATAAGGAAGTGCAAAAGCAAGAGGGGAGTATACTGAGTGCTTTTTGGTAGGAACAAGGAAGCCAGGGTGGTTGGAGTGTGGTAATAAGGGAGGAGCCCTGGGAGAGGTTCCTAGGAACAAATCATGTGGCCAGTGGGTTGATTTGCATGTCCTTCTACTTCTTCAGTGAACCGAACAGGCTGGAGACCTTCCCTGAACTCATGGGGGTCCCCCTGTTAGTTTCAAAACTGTTTGGAGATATTTGACCTGAAGCCTCCAGCTCCCCTCCCAGAAATAGTGTGGGGAACTCTGGTGCGGGCTACTAGGACAGACCTCTCTGGCCTCCATACAGAGCAGTTCATCCCCCAGAAGCATCTTGATACTGGCCCCATGAAGATAGGGATTGACATTGAATTGATCATCTCTTAAGCAATCTTGTATCTAGTGATCTGTGGTCCCCATTGATGAAGCACAATGGTTGCCTTCAAGGGACGATACAGAATCACAGAGCCAGCTCCTCTGTCTGTGGACAGGGCTTATTCAGTTATGAGTCACAGTCTAGTGACAACAAACCGCTAGGTACACTGCTCTGTTGCTATCTGCCATTCAGTAAGTAGCATTTGAGCTTAATGGATGTCAGGCACTGGGGGTGACAGTAAGCTGAGGATCCCTGCCCTGCTGAAGGAAGATAGACAATGGCATATATAACTGCATGATTTTAGAAGGTAGTAAGAGTGGGCAGAAAAATCTGAGCATCCAGAATATGGAGGCACAGTGTGATTATAAGTAGGGTTGGGTAGGTCGTACTGAGAAGATGATGTTTGGGCCAAGATTTGAAAAAGTGGATCACGAGGCTATCTGGGGAATGACCCTTTGTTGTGATGGGCGTAGGTACGACTTATGCAGTCGAGGAAAGAAATAAAGAATGTCCATGCACTTATGCCTTTATCAATGTTTTATTCACTCAAAAAATCACTCAATACAATTCACTCAATAGGTTCTTTTTTTTTTTTTTAAAGAGAGAGTGAGAGAGGAGAGAGAGAGAGAGAGAGAGAGAGAGAGAGAGAGAGAATATTTTTTAATATTTATTTTTTAGTTCTCGGCGGACACAACATCTTTGTTGGTATGTGGTGCTGAGGATCGAACCCGGGCCGCACGCACGCCAGGCGAGCGCGCTACCGCTGAGCCACATCTCCAGCCCACTCAATAGGTTCTTAATCAAGAAAATGATGATCCTTAATGCTGGGCACTGCGATAGACATGATCAATTCAAAGCAAACAATTTTAAGTTAATGCTAAGCCCTGCAAACACACTTAATCATGACAGACTATCACAGTCTGGCTGGGCACAATTCAGGAGCCACTTGTCAAAAGAAACTAACTTTATTTTTAGAACCACACACACCAAACAAAACAGCTCCTCAGGAAAACCCTCAGAGCCCAACTGCCACCACTGGCTTCAAGCCCACAAGCCTCTCACACAAACACAAGCCTCTCGCCCCCTCCCACAATCCTCCTGCTCTTGAGGCCGATTGGCTGGGTCGCATGGGCGGAGCCAAAAAAGTCCCCCAATGAGCAGCTCCGTGGTCTGAAAGGGCAGGGAAACAGTCCAATGAGCATCACCGCAGAGGAGCCAATCATCTAGATGTTGCTGGGGCCGCTGTGAGCCAATCATCAGCCGGCAGCTGGAAGTTTGCTGGCAGCTGGAAGTTTGCTGGGGCCCCTTCGGCTGTGGCTCTCAACAACATACTTATTACAGGCAGTCCGTCTGCATGCTAAGCTCAAGTGCCATATCTAGAGTCTCAAGTCTTAGTCCTTAAGTTCAGCAGATGCACCCTCCTCAGACCACAGCGATCAGGTCAGGAACCGATGGAGGCTTCTCCTGGTATGGAGTTGACAGCCAGTTGAGGCGGACGATTGTGAGGAGAAGTTGCTGTTCTCACCAGGGTCAGGAGGCTGCTGTAGAGTTTGAGAGCAGTGAGGACAATGCAGAGGATCAGGCAAATGATGAGAAGAATTGGGGTGTCAGTCCAGGTCCTCATCAGGCTCGTTTTATAAAGCATTTCATATCTCAGATTGATAACACTATTTCTGTTTAAATATGTGACCAAGTGATTGTTTTAATGGGGGATATTGGAATGTTTAGAACAGGATATTTGATCTAGACTGAAATGGGTGTAATTCCAAGTTGCAAAAGTCATTAGTCACCGAGAAACAGTGGTATTTATAGTAATCTGTGCTCATAATAGCTAATTATTGGCTACACACACACACACACACACACACACACACACACATATGTATATGTAAACATATATATATATACACACGCACGCATACTTGTATGTATATATATGACAAAGATTGCTCTGACTGCTATAACAAAATACCTACTGGATGGCTGAAACAAATTTCTGTTCTTATTGAACATCAAGATCAAGGCATCAGTCTACCAGCAAGGTTGGTGTCTGGCGAGGACTCTCTGTCACCAGGGTTGCTTTCTTACCATGTGTTCACATGACCTTTCCTTGGCATGTGTCTGTGGAGAACTCTCTCAATCATCTAATTCAAAGTTTTGCTCCTAGTAGGTGCTTGATAAATACTTATTGGGCAACAATGGGAAGTTCCCTATTTTAGCGGGAGATAGGCATTGAGGTTCCTTATCTTCAAGGGCTTTTAGAGTGTTCTTGAAGGCAATGGCTATGAGATGGGTTTGAACTTTGATCTTAGAGATTTGGGAGATAAAGAACCTGGATTTGTCCCAGAGTCAGTGACTTAGAATTACAAGTCACTTCAAGTCCTGAGCTTAGACAGTTGCAGTAACCTGGCTGACTGCTCAAACACACATCTGATGCTCAGCGGCATCTCCTCTCTTGTTCCCTACGGGGGTCAGACTTGCTGCTCCTGCCTGCCCTGGCTCTGGGTGTCTGTTTCAGTTTTGTGTGTGGTTACAGGCTTGAAATGCTCTTCCTCCTTCTACGCTGGCCCAAGCCCTCATGGTCTTTTACCTAAATTCTTGCAGCGACCTCTTAACTGCCCCACCCCCGCCTTGACTCTTTCCCTAACACCTATTCTCTTCAGAGAGCCATAGCAGATCTCTGCCCCAGATCCCTCTAATGGATTCCCATCTCAGTCTAAAAATTTGAAGTCCTTACAATGGCCTGCAGGGGAGAATTTGCATCATCTGTCCTTAACCCCCTTCCTGAGCTTTGGTGTTCTTTGTTATACACTCTGCTCCTGTCAAGGTAGAGTTGGTTCTCCAAAGTACCAAGCACACATTTCTACCTCAGGACCCCTGCATGCAATATTCTGTTCACCTTCCTCTGAAATCTGTGCATCTTGCTCCCTTACTTCATTCAATTTTTGGCTCCAGTGTTAATCATCAGGGAGATACACCTGACCATCCTCTATAAAACAGCAGTCTCTGCTTTTTCTCTATCGACACCTGACCCATATGTCCTTATTTAATTTGTCTCCCCAAATAGAATAACAGATTCAGGAGAGCAAGGACTTAATTTTGTTCACTACTTTTTTTCCCACTACCTACAAAGGTGCTGCATGCAATAGAGACTTAGTATGTTTACTAAGTTAGATAAATGAATGACTGAAATAATTGACACAGTTCCTTTTTTTTTTTTGGAAGAGGCAAAAGGTAAATAAATTAAAATGAATACTTTGCTGCTTGTGGTTCCTCCACTTTTCCATCTGAGCTCTTCAATAAGAACTATTTGGATAATGTCTGTAAAGTGCTTTGAATTTCCTGGAGAACTGAAAGCTCTAAGTCAAAACAGGATGTGGAATTTTTTCAGACATATAAAATCTTTGATTTTTTAGGCTTGTAAGTGTGGGCTGAAAATATGCATGTGGTATTTGGATTTTTAAAGGTAAGAAAGAATTTAGGTATACACTCCTGTCGTTCTGAAGCAATCCTGTTATTAACTCAAAACATAATTATATGGGAGGCAATTTGTGGAGACAGAATATTCATTAGTGTAAAAAAGTAAAGTAAGGCTGCTAAGATTATTTAGTTAATTAAACCTCTGTGTATATTTCTTATCTATCATATCATAAAATCAACACTTTTGTTAATATTTAGAGTAACGAATCAAGTTAATTCTAGTTAGGATACACAAAGTCAAGTTAGAAATAGGAAATTAATTTAATAAGGAAGGTGCTATCTTCTAAATCATGTCAGATTTTTTGAGGGCACATGGCTGAGAATTGACTCGAGAGTCTCATGGATGCTAAGCATATGCTCTATGCACCAAATCTTTATGTGATAATGAAGCCTTTATAAACCATCCCTATTTCTGTTACAGGTTGGGTTATGCAAGAATTTCCCGTGCTAAACTGAGTGACTCTGAAATTCAAATGGCAAAATTTAGGATCCCTGATGACCCCATTAATTATAGAGACAATCAGAAAGTGGTCATAGACCACAGAGAAGTTCCCAAGAAAATTCGTTTCAATCCCAGGTGAGTGGGTTCCCTTACATTTTAGGCTATGGTTATGAGCTACCACATTTAGGGAACTTCAGTATTCCTTCAAAATGAACTAGAAATTGTATTAGGTTCTAGAAGTTTGTTCTAGGGTAGAAGTTATATCCTTGCTTTCTAGAATGGAGAAACATATTGTAATAACAATCTTAGGTAAAAAAATATTCCCATTATCTTTATCATCACCATTAACACCACAACCGCCACCATTAACATCACTGTGAATGTTTGACTCGTTGTGCATCCCAGATCCTGATCTGGGTTCTTTATTTATCTCATTTTTGCCCTTACTAGGTTGGTACTTGTGTTATCCATATTTTGTTGATAAGGAAGCTCAGGCTGAAGAACATGAAGTAAATTCACTAGTATTATGTGGCCGATCAATGGTGGAGCTGTTAAGTAGATAGAAAGCCTGTAATCATCATGGGTTGCTGTGATTCTCAGCTCTTTCACACAATAGAGTCACCTGGAGGGCTTTTAAAAAATACCACTGCTTGAGTCCCACCCCAGACCAATTCATCAGGACCTACTGGGGTGCCTGGGCTTTGGGATTTAAAAACTTCTTTCCAGTTATTCTAATGTACAGTGAGGAATGAGACTGTGAAGTGTGGATAATTCACTTGCATTGCAGATATTCCACCACATAAACTAGATTGGGTTTTGGCTTACTTCATTTCCAATGGAGGTTATCCGAGAAACCCATTTGCAGCAGAACATACGATTTGGAGTACATGCTCTTTTCTCTGCTCTGGCTGTATAGTGAGAGGAAACTTCCCCATAAAACCAAACACAGAACACATCCTAGACTTTATTATCATTTGACATTTCTACTACCTTTACCAGCTAATAGCTATATAAATTTCTCAGATCTCATTTTGTTGGGGAAAAAAAAAAAACACTTCTCCATTTCTTTTTATGCTCTCCCCTCCTTACAAAAAGAAAAAAGAAAAAAAAAAAACTGTACCAAAATGTGGGCAGGGAATGTGCGCAGAGCTTTAACCAAGTCTTGGTTTGGTTCCACTGCTGTGTTTATCTCGCCCTGTGTACATGGGATGTGGTTGTAAAGAGCTAGGACCTGTGGTCAAGCTGCCCACTCCATTCCTGACTTCTGCCGTGCAACAGCTGGTAACTGTAGACCAGTTTCTTAACTTCCCTAAGCCTTAAGTCCCTCAGCTAAAAATGGTAGTAAAAATAGTAGCGCCTACCTCCTCAAGCGATGTGAGGTTCGGATGACACGTAGAGTTCTTAGAATGGTGCACAGGGCGTACTCTGCATGAGCCAGTTGCTGCAGCAGCAACCGCAGTATTTGTAGTAGTAACAGCAGAAGTGAAATAGAAGGTTTCCTCTCCTTTGCTGATTGAGATGACTTCTTCAATGAAAGCTAGAAAATGTGGAAGGAAAAATCATTTCTTGTTTCCTTATTCTTTATATATGGGGAGTGTGGAGAAATCCAAGTAAAATATTTTTGGCTAATCACAACCGCAGACTGAGCCAAAACAACTGTGACCAGAGCTAGATCTGGTTTCTGACCCAGTTTAATTATGCAAATGACAAAGTTATAAGCAGAAGTCTTGCCTTACTTTAAAAGTTGTGGTGAGAAGGTTTAAGATCTACTCTCTTAGTAGGCTGAAATGTGTGACATATTATTAACTGTAGTCAGTGCGTTACAAGAGCTCTCCAGGATTTATTCATCCCATGTAATTGAAATTTTGAATCCCTTGAATCAACATCTCCTTCCAACCCAGCCCTGGCAGCCACCATTATACTCTCTGCTTCTTTGAGTTCAATCTTTTTTAGATTGCACATATAAGTGAAATCATACAGTATTTGTCTTTCTGTGACTGGATTATTTCACTTAGCCTAATGCCCTTTAGTTTCATTCATGTTGCTACAAATGACAACATTTCCTTCTTTTTAAAGGCTGAGTAGTATTCCATCATGTGTGTGTGTATGTCTCTCTCTGTGTATACATTTTCTTATCCATTCATCTGGTGACTCCATATATTGTCTATTTTGAATAATCCTACAGTGAACATGGGAGTACAGAAATTTCTTCAACATCAAAATCCCTGTGGACATATACCAAGATGTGGGATAGCTAGATCATATGGTAATTTTAGTTTTAGTTTTTTGAGGAACCTCCATACTGTTTTCCATAATGGCTATACTAATTTACATTCCCACAACAGCATATAAAGGTGTTTTTTTTTTTTTTTTCCCCCAAGTTAGATGCAGTGGTGCAAACCTGTAATCCTAGCTACTCTGAAGAAAGAGGCAGGAGAATTGCAGGTTCAAGGCCAGTCTGGGCAACTTAGCAAGACCCTGTCTCAAAAGTTCAAAAAGAACTAGAGTAGCTCAGTGGTAGAGTTCTTGCCTAGAATGTATAAGACCTGGGTTTAATCCTTAGTACTGGGCAGGGGAGTCCTTTTTCTTCTCCATGTCCTTGCCAATACTTTTTATAATTTTGTCTTTTTGATAATCACCATCCTCACAGGTGTGAGATGACATCTCTGATTTGAATTTTCATATCCCTGAGTAGTGATGTTAAGTATTTTTTTTCATGATCTGTGAGCCGTTTGGATATGCTCTTTTGAGAAATGCCTGTTTAGCCTCTTTGATTCTGTGTCAGGGTAATAATGCTGGCCCTGTAAAATGAATTTTCAGGTTTCCCCTCTTCTTCAGTGTTTTGGAAAACTCAGGACTGGTGTGAGTTTTTCTTTAAATGTTGCACAGAATTCACCAGTGAAGCTGTCAGGTCTTGGGCTTTTGTTGTTGTCATTGGGAAGTTTTGAATTAATGATTCGATTTCCTCACTCTTTTACTGGACTGGTTAGATTTTTGTATTTGTTCATGATGGAGTGCTGGGAGATTTCATGTTTCTATGAATCAATCCATTTCTTATTGGTCATCCAAATTTATGGGTGTTTAATTAGTCATCATAGTCTCTATGGTCCTTTGTGTTTCTGTGTTATAATGTCTTCTCTTCCATTTATAATTCCATTTATCTGAGATTTCACTTTTTTTTCTTAGTAAATCTTTCTAAAGGTTTGTCAAACATTTTACCTTTTCAAAAAAGTAATTCTTAATTTCATTGATCTTTTCTGTTCTTTTTTTAGAAAATACTTTTTAGTTGTTGATGTACCTTTATTTTTTATTTATTTTTATGTGGTGCTGAGGATTGAACCTGGTGCCTCACATATGCTAGGCAAGTGCTCTGCCGAGGAGCCACAGCCCAAGTCCCATCTATTCTGTTCTTTTTTCTATCCTTTCATTATTTTTACTGTGATCTTTATTGTTTCCTTTCTTCTTTTGACTTCAAGTTTAGTTTATTCTTCTATTTCTAGGTCCTTGAGGTGTAGAGTCAGGTTATTTGAAATTTTTCTCCTTCTTGACGCAGACAATTTTTTTGCTATCAGCTTTTCTCTTAAATTGGTTTTTGCTGTATCCCACATATTTTGGTATGTTTTGTTTCTATTTGCATTCCTATCAAGATTTTAAAAATTTTCCTTTTTATTTCTTTTCTAACCATTGAGTATTCATGAGTATACTAATTCCCACATACCTGTAAATTGTCCAGTTTTCTTTGTTATTGACTTCTAGTTTCATACTAGAAAACATGGAAAAGATAATTGATACAAATCTTCAAGAATTTGTTAAGATTTGTTTTGTGGCCTGATATTGGATTTATCTTGCAAAATGTCCCATGTGTACCTGTAAAAAAAATTTGTATTCTGCTGCTATTGGGTAGAATATTCTATATATATTTTCTTAGTCTACTTTGTCTATAGTGTTGTTTCATTTCACTGTTTGCTTACTGATTTTCTGTCTGGATGATCAGTCCATCATTGAAATGTACAAGAATGTTGAATGTTGAAGTTGCTTACAACAAATGTAGCCTTGTCTACCCTCTTCAATGAATCTTTTCTTATTTCTATGCCACATGTAGATGCTGTAACCGCTCACCCAAATTTCTTAGTTCATGTGAAGCTATTTTGTGCATGGACGGTTGTTCAAGCTGATGTTTTTGTGAGAGGATGAGTGTTGGGAAATCTTTTCTGCCATCTTGCCGACCTCACTTCTGCTTGTATCTTTATATCACATAATAATCACAATTCTAAAAATGTATGATACATATATGTATATGTGTTCATTCTGTTTGTGATGATTTTTCCATCCAAATACCATATTAAGAACTCCCATAATAAAGTATTCTATTTAAAATATTTTTAATGGTTACATAAAATTCCACTGCTGGATGTACTGAATGTTAGCTAATCCACAGTTGTTTTTGTACATTTATTTTTGCATTATTATAAAGTCTTCCAGTGTTGTGGGCATATCCTTGATTACTTCCTTAGAATCTATTTCTAGAAGTGAAATAGCAGTCAGAGACTACAGAATTTTACTGTTCCTTGTCATTATCACCTTGAGTAAAAAAAGTCAACAGCACTCCCATATCCTACCTTATAAAAGTTATTTGGATATTGTTTCAGATGAAGAAAAGGCAGGCAGTGGCTTCACTTGTGCAGGTCTTAGCTTCATTCCCAATGCTTTCTGTGTTTCATCAGCCCAAACAGATTTGTGATTTGTCTGCAAAATAAAGATTTGGCCTGTAGGTCATGTAGAGGATTTAGAAGTTGTGCCCATAGAGACTTTATATGTGCATAAATGCAACATGAATAACATATCATGCTTCCTGACACATTGCCTGTGAAATGGGTATTATTCACACAGACAAGAGAGAAAATGATTTTTTTTTTAGCAATGTTAACCAGCCAATAATTCTTAAAACAGTTTTGCTTTTGGAATGATCCATAATCATGGAAAGAGAACTTTGGGGCTAAACTGTTAGTCTGCCTTTTCCATATGCATGAATCCTTTTTCATTTCTTCATTTGTTGGTTGATAAATTGATTACTTCAATTCTAGTTCTATGGTAGATAAGTAAAACCACAATAAATTATGGTTGAAACTGTACAAAAGAACATTCCTTTCTGAAGAGTTTTTATATGTCAATTATTTCTTTTTTAGATTTGGATCCTACAAAGAAGGACACAATTATGAAAACAATCATCATTTTCATATGAATACTCCCAAGTACTTTTTATGAACTATTTAAAATAAGAAGTCATTTACTGGGAAAATCTAAGGGGAAAAATATGTACAATAGAAAGAATTTAATGCAAGTGGGAAAAGACGCACGGAGAAGATACATTTTTAAAAATCATGGTGCTATGCAGTGGGGAATTCCATCCATTTCTAACTTATGTTGTTTAATAAAAACATTTATTTAAATCCTTTTTCTTATATTTTTGATCAGGATTTTTAGAAGGGAAAGGGAAAGGTGGCCTTGTAGCCAAGGTGGAACCGTTTGTTCATAAAGCAGTAGATGAAGGAGGTGTTGGAGAGCAGGAAGATGAAGGAGATGGGGGTCCCCGAGAGGTGGCGCTTGGCAGAGATGGTGTCATAGGCCTGACAAGTGGTCGCACTGAATATGGGCAGGAAGAAGAGGACCACGATGACCATGAGCATGGTGATCCCCACTTCTTGGTGATCAGGTTGCTGGCAGAGCCGCTGCTCCTGGAGTGGCTGGGCCTGCCGTGGCTGCTGCAGGTGGACAGCTGCCAGAGCTCAGCTTCCTTGGGTGCTGGGTCTTCTGCAGGTAGCAGCCATTGCTGTGCTCACATTGGCTGCCACTGACTGTGCTTGGTTTCTTCTCTGGGTGGGCAAGTGACATCACTTGTTGGTCAGGAAGGGTCATGTCAGACAGAGGGCATGGATCCTGGCCTCCCTCCATCCGGGAGGCAACATCAAATTTGAACCTGAAGAATCAGGCCACCTCGACCTACATTAAAGTTGGGTGAGTATTGATCTGTACTAGTTCTCTCCTTCCAATGAAAAGCCACTTAAAACTTGTAAAATTATATACACACAATATATATTATTAAATAGTAATATTTAATATATAGTAAATAACTACATAGTAATATAATGGTGTTCCTATTCAAGATAAAATAGTTTTTTTTTTTTTTTAGAGAGAGTGAGAAAGAGAGAGGGAGAGAGAATTTTTTTTTTAATATTTATTTTTTAGTTTTCCGCGGACACAACATCTTTGTTTGTATGTGGTGCTGAGGATCGAACCCGGGCCGCACGCATGCCAGGCGAGCGTGCTACCGCTTGAGCCACATCCCCAGCCCAAAATAGTTTTAAAATGACACCTTTTCACTGCTTAAAGATAGTAAATTGGCTTATTGATTATCTGAAAGGATTACTTAAAAAAAAGGAGCTTTTGATTCTTCTTGGGACAAAGCAGGGGGAAAACTGTTTACAGATTAAGTCTAATTGTTAGATGAATACTGTGTGAGTGAGACTGCCACTGACTCAAGGGCACCCCACCCCATCATCACCATCCCTGAGCTCTGATAGAATCATCTCTTTCCTCCCATGCTTATGTCACTCCATGGCTAGATGTGACACACTGTGTTGCTGTGTCCAGTCCGTCCACCTGGCTCTCAGGGAACACACCTCATACACAGCAAGATCTCACGGAATGAGTTTTCTTCCTTAGAACAAAACAGGTAGGTAGTGGGGAGGTTCCCCCCATTTAAACAGATTGTGATTTAAACGTGGCCAGGAGACACATATGATCTTAGAGCTGCAAAGGACCCTAATATTTCCTACCACCACCTTGTACTGAGTACCACATGTAGTTCTGGATATAACAAAAAATGAATAATTTGTTTGTGGTGGCCAGGCTCCTATACTTACTGGAACATGAGTCAATTTAAGGGCCATATTATTTATCCATTGATGTTTGACAAATGATCCCAATATCTAGTGGCCAGAAACAACCAACAGTTAAAATCTGCTAAGCTAGATGGTTGGGGCACAGGGTCTCTGGTGAAGCTGCAATCAGTTGTCAGCTGGGACTGGTGTCGTCCAAGGTACGACTAGGGCTGGAAGGTCAGTTCTTCACCACCTGTCAGTGAAGCTGAAAGCACATGGCAGCTGATTTCTCTGAGAGCCAGACAAAGGCAGATTTAGGCTTGGGGTCACATGCCCTAAACACCAAGTGTGGGAGTTGGGAAGTTACAAAGACAGCTTGAATAGGAACTAGTGATCATTTACTTGCTATTGCATTGGATGCTTTACCAACATTGTCTCTGACAAGACAACACTATTGCAAGGTTAAGTAATCCAGTTACCAACTGGAATCTCTCTAGCTTTCATCTCTGGATAAGACAGCCAGAATCCCCATTCCATTCCGTCTTCCCCAGGACTTGGGTGACTTGTGGGAGGTGAAGGGCACAAGACTCATGCTCTTGTAGTCACTTCTCTCACCGACCTTCCACTGTGATATTCCAATCTCATCTTTGCATTTTTGACCCCTGAATTCTGTTACTGTGCAAGGTAAGCACAAGGAGAGAATGTGTTTAATACACCTAGAGAGCACCCAGGGCTCAGCAGGTGCTCAGTATGTTCCAGAGTTCTGGGGAGGCAGATCTCCACTGAGGCAGCAAAGCTCCTCTCATGGCCAGCAAATGGAACTTGGCTCTTGCCTCTTGACTTCCTCAGAATGAAGTAAAACAAAACCCTCTGTTTTAGTGTGTCTTGTATTTTACTGAAGGTGTGAAAAGATAGGAGTTGACATGATAGAAACTCAAAACATCTTCAAATAGATATTCCCTGGTTTCATGAATCTTTTATCTCCTTCACATATGTGTAGCAGATCTCTCTCCTCTGGGGTTTTCCACACCTCCTCCATATTTCTGTTGATTTCACATGCAAATTAGCTTAATTATCTCTTCTTCTTAGTCTTCTGTTTACTAATCAGGCTTTTGGGACTTCATCTTCCATCTAAAATGGCTCATCCAAATGGGAGATTGTAGTACATCTCTCAATGAGTGATAGAGCAGGCAGAAAGTCTGAAACAGACATTTAAGTGACATATCTAAAACAGTGCCTGAAAGTAACTTCAAATTGCTCATTCAAGTGCATGTAGAACATTTACCAAAATTGGACCATGTGCTAAGATAGAGAGCAAGACTGAGCAAACATCAAAATTCTGAAAACAGATTATATTTTCTAGGGACAATAAATTAAAACAAATAATAAAAAGATAACAAGAAAGCCCTAGGTATGGAAATAGAAAAACAAACTTCTAAGTAATCCATGAGTAAAAAAATATATATCACAATGAAAAATGTTTTGAACTAAATAGTAATGAAAATATAGCCCATCAAATATCAAAAGTTTTGGAATGCATTTTGTGTTTTGAGGAAAATGCACAGATTAGAAAAGAAGAATAGCTAAAAATCAGTTTCTTAAGTTTCCAACAGGAGAATCTTGAAAGTAAACAGAAAATTAAACTTAAAGGAGAGTAGAATAAACCAGGCACAGTGTCACATGCCTATAATCCCAGGGGCTCAGGAGGCTGAGGCAGGAGGATCACCAGTTCCAAGCCAGCTTCAGCAATGGTGAGGTACTAAGCAATTCAGTGAGACCCTGTCCCTAAACACAGAATAGGGCTGGGGATGTGGCTCGGTGGTTGAGTACCCCTGAGTTCAATCCCCAGTACTAAAAACAACAACAACAACAAAAGAGTGTAGAATAAAGGAAATAAGGGTAAAAGCAGAAACTAATGAAAGGGAAACAAACAATAGATAAAAATCTACAAAACCAATAGTTGGTAAACTAATAAAATTAATAACTCTTTGGTAGGCCTGATCAAAAAAAGAAGGAAAGCAAGAAGGCTAACTAGCCCAACACTAGTAAAGAGAAAGAAGTATAACTACAGATCTTACAAACATTACAAAGAAAATGAGGGAATTTATGAACAATCTCATAATAATTAATTTTCCTTAAAAATATAACGTACCACAACTAATGCAAGAAAAAATAGGAAACCTATTACAGAAATAGAATTCACAATTAAACAAACAAAGCAGAATTTCTGAACTGCACATCAAGATCAGAAGCAAGAAATGAGATCCAGTGACCCTCAGCTCATTCCTGGTGGCTGGATTGTGCTTGCTCTCCCCCTTTTTTATGTTCTTTTTCCTTTTTCCACAGCCTTCCATGTGGAATCTGGCTCTGGCATTAGGCCTGAAGACAATGAATGGCCTTACAGAGATGGCTCAATCCACTTCCACAGTTGTGTAGGGTCAAGTCTCTGTAATAAATATTTACGTGTATTTTAGTAGTTCTGTTTCTCTGATTAAGTCCTGATATGACTTCTCACAATGAAAACTCCAGGCCCAGATAGCTTACCAGTGAATTTAACAAAATAAGAAATTATACCCATCTTAGCCTCTTTCCCAGAGAAACAGAAAATGTGGACTAATTGTTAACTTCTCTGAAGTTATGTGGGATACTTCTTAACTTGTATTAAGTTAGCATAACTTTGGTATCTGTGAAGGTTAATTTCTTTTGTCAACTTGACTAGGCCATTAGGTGCCCTTATAGTTGGTTAAATATATTCTTGGGTGTGTTTGTGTGGGTGTTCTGGCTGTGATTAACATTTGCATGGGTAGACTGGGTAAAACAGACTGTCCAACCTGATGTGGGTGGGCCTCATCCAACCCACTGGAACCCTGAACAAAAAGGCAGAGTAGGAAGAATTCATTCTCTCTACCTGACTCTCTTTGAGCTGGAACATTGGTCTTCTCCTGCCTTGGGTTTGGACTTGGAGTGGCACTCACACTAATGGTTTTCCTAGATCTTAGGTCGTCAACTCAGATGAGAATAATACCATCAATTCTTTTAGGTCTCCAACTTGTTGACTGCAGATCTTGGGACTTCTTAGCCTCCGTGGCCATGTGTGTCAATACCTTATAATAAAAACCTCTCTCTTTCTCTCCCTCTTCCTGCATCACAATTGGCTGCACTTTTCTGGTGAACCCAGAATAATGTAATATCAAAATTGAAAAGTACGTTAAATTAAGGGAAAAAATTATGGCTCTATAATATACATAGTTATATGTTTTAGAAACAAAATATTAGCAAAACAAATATATCCTTCTATAATAAGATAATAGTATGTGACCAATTCAGGTTTCTTCCAGGAATGCAAGGTTAGTTTAATGCTCCACATCAACAATGTATGTAAAAATAGATGTGAGAAGCATTTAACAAGTCTTAACACCCATTCATTATTTAAAAAAAATAAAAACCTGTTAGCATACTAGGAAGAGAAAAAACTTTCTTCATCGAATAAAGTGTACAGAGGGCTCCTTGGATTATAGTGGGGTTATATCCTGACAAACCCATCATGAATTGGAACTATTATAAGTTGAAGATGTGTTTAATATACACCTACCAAAGAAACACCATAGCTTAATGTGGCTTACCTTAGACATGCTCAGAACATTTATTTTAGCCTACAATTGGACAAAATTATCTAACACAAAATCTACTTTATAATAAAGTCCTGAATACTTCATATGCAAAGACAAGTGGGCATTTTGTGGAAATGATGGAAGGTAAAAACACAATTCCAAAAAATACTACCTTGTGCATATACTGTCGAGTATGAGTTGTTTTCCTTCATGACAGTGCAGCTGACTGGGAGCTATGGTTCACTGCTGCTGCCCAGCATCACAAGATAGTCTCAGACCATATATCACTAGCCTTAGAAAAGATCAAATTTCAAAATTTTCAGTCTGTTTTCTGTTAAATGCATACTGCTTTTGTATCATCATGAAGTTGAAACTTCAACAATAATAAGTTGGGGACCATATATATATTTGTATCAAATCTTCTGGTGAATATGGCCATTATGAATTTTATTGAGTGTTTTCCTGTTGGGACCAGGCAGGAGGCATGAATGCTTCCATAACCACTTCTGTTTGATATTTTATTAGAGGTCCAATAAGGTACAATAAAGCTAAAAGGAGAAAAACATTATTTTCCACACAACATGACTGATTGTGTGGGAAACCAAAAAGAATTTGCAGATAAACTTTTGGAAGCAGAAATCAAGTAGGAAACTCCCATGTTAGGATGAACTGGAAGTAAACCAGAACTCAAAAGAACTGTAAGCCTGCTTCAAGTTATTCAATTCCCTGTTCCTTGAAGTGTGGCCCTTGTGCCAGTAGCACTGACATCACTTGGGGACTTGTGAAAAATTAAGAGTCTCAGGACTTGTTCTAGGTCTGCTAGATCAGAACTTGCATTTTAACAAGATTGACAGGTGATATATAACCACAATAAAGTTTAAACAATCCTAATCTTGGTGGCCAAGAGACCACAAGCCCTGATCTGAGATTAAGATAATTTGGGATGGCCCATGCTCTCAGACACCTGGCAAAAAATAACTAAATGGGGCTGGGGATGTGGCGCGCTCGCCTGGCATGTGTGTGGCCCGGGTTAGATCCTCAGCACCACATACAAACAAAGATGTTGTGTCCGCCGAAAACTAAAAAAAATAAAATAAAATAAATATTGAAGTATTCTCTCTCTCTCTCTCTCTCTCTCTCTCTCTCTCTCTCTCTCTCTCTCCTTTAAAAAAATT
This sequence comes from Urocitellus parryii, assembly GCF_045843805.1. Classification (NCBI taxonomy): domain Eukaryota; kingdom Metazoa; phylum Chordata; class Mammalia; order Rodentia; family Sciuridae; genus Urocitellus; species Urocitellus parryii. The sequence continues at coordinate 106,915,764 of NC_135540.1, read as the reverse complement.
TATAAAAAAATAACTGAATGACTAAAAGATGCTATCTCTCTATATATGAAAACTTATTAAATAATCCCTTGCTTCTTCCTATAGTAGTGTGTTTAGTGAAAATCAAAGTATACACTTTTAACTAGTTTTAGCAGAAAGTACATGGAGTATGTATGGGGTTATGAAAGTCCCTTAACTCAACATTCATTATTGCAACACCCCTGACCATTTTGGCCTCATAGATGCTTCTTGTTGTCGAACCTGAGTTAAATAAAAGCCCTGGATGTTTTGGGTGGGCAGAGGGTATGACTGACCACAATTTCTCTGCTTGCTGACACCTTTGAGCAGATCCATTGGACTGCCTTGGAGAAGGAAGCTAAAGCCTGTAGTAAGTTTTGGGGTGGAGGGAGCACTTCCTGGGAACTGATGAGGACTTCTTAATGTGGAAACTATAATAATATGGCTGAGGTTAAAATTATTAATAACCCTCTGTGATCAGCGAAGATACAGATATGTTCTTAGCTGTCATTTTTAAGGTTTCCGAGGAAAACTATGTAGACTAGAAATAAATCAATTCTGTGGAAATTTGGGATCCTTACTATTGATGGCACTGGAGCAAAATTTTATGATTGGATCTAGAACAATTAGGAGTCTGGCATCTAATTGCTCTTCAATTCAAGTTTCCCTTGTAGAGAAAGAAAGTGCAGATTCCTCAGGTTTGCTCTGCTTTTTAGCAGGGTAAAGCACTATATAAACATTTCTCTCTGCTTTTTTCTTTCCTTTTTGGCCATAATAGAAACTTTCTAACTCTATCTTTGTAAACATTTTCTAATATTTCTGGCAAATTTCCACTTTTTTTCTTTTTAAAATTTAGCTGCCCAGCAAGATGTTTCATTTGGATTTGGGAATGCACTTATCTATTTATTTTTAAATTTTCCTAATCCCATTTACTTCTGTCATGCTACTTTCTATATGTACTTTGTTCTATTTTTAAATGTAGACATAATAGTTGTACATATTTATGGAGTGCCTTATAATAACTTGATACATATATACAACATATAGTGATCAAACAGGGATTACAAGTACTTCCATATCTTTCAATTTTAATCATTTTTGTGCATTAGGAATTTTGTACTCTTTTATTGATTTTGGAATATAGCAGATGACTTTTACAAAGTTACCCTACTGTGCTATAGAAAACTGGAACTGTGTGTCAGTGCCCTGCATTTAACTTTTTCTCATTTTCCTTCCCCACTGCCCCTCTCAGTCTCTAATGAATACTATTCTATTCTGTTCTATAAGATCAATGTTTTAGTTTCCACAAATGTGCACCCATTTTTAGTGCACTATTAGGGTGACAGATCTGATAATCCAGGAATTCCCAACCTAGGATGGGAAGGGTCTGTAGATTGAGGAAGGCAGAATCCTATGGGAAAAATTGGAAATATTAAAAAAAATCCCTTATTTTACACTGGACATACTCTTAACAGTGTCTCTTTCATTCTGGAGATCAAGTGTTCTTTTTTGTTTTGATTTATTAAAAGTATTTATTGAAGATCTATTTAATACCAAGGCTAGTGCCAAATGCCAGCTACACAATGTAGATCCAGAACAAACACGATTTGTTTTGAAACATTAAAATAGAAATTTGTAAATCAGTAGTTTCTTCTCCTTTCTCAACAGAGAATTAACAGAGACTTGACTGCTAAGAAGTGCAGAGATTAAGTAAAAATTGGACAGGGTTTAGTATATAATAAAGCAATAGGAAGAGAATCAGCCTTCACAACTGTTCCCTTTCTCTCCACACCAATTTCTTGGTAGACTTGTTTTGAATACATATTTCTTTAATTTTGCATAAATGGTAAAATGTTCTAAAGATTGAGGTTGTTGGTCACCTAAAACACTCACCTCATAGTTTGTCAAGTGGCAGGGTCTGGAAAAATGATTGGAGTTGTTAAGAGAGGAGAATCCAGACACCAGATAAGCAGTATATGTCAACTGCCCTGTCTCCTGTCCCATGTCCACTGTAGACATTACTAATAGATCACAGTGGGTCTGAATGTGGTCTGAAAATCCTTCTCATTATAGTAAGCTCTCTGCTCTTCCCTACTTGTTAGTAAAATATGGCAATTTAAGATATTGTCCTCTTGCTTCCCATTTCTCATTTGCTTTCAAATCATAGTATGCCTTTTAGATGACCAGACAGATTCTGGGGACATTAAAAGAGATAAGAAAAGAAAGTGTTTATCAACTATTTTGTGAAGTGATGATTTACCTCATATATTTGGTATACTGAAGTAGTCCCTTCTTATCTATGGTTTTGCTTTCTGTGGTTTCAGTTACTTGAGGTCCACAGTGATCCAAAAATATTAAATGGAATATTCTGGAAGTGATTCATTAGTTTAAAATTGAACATTGTTTGATTAGGTGACATCATATACCATCCATTTCATCTTGCCCAGAAGATGAATCATCCATCCCTTCATCCAGAGTATCCACATTGTATATGCTAATCGCCCAATCACCTGTAGTCATCTAGATTATCAAATCAACTGTCATAATATTACAGTGCTGTGTTCAAAACACTTATCTTAATAACATTCCCAAAACGTAAAAGTTGTGAGGCAAGCAATTTGGATATGCCAAAGAGAAGCCAGAAAGTACTTTCTTTCGTTGAAAGTACTTTCTTTCTTTTCATGAAGATATTTTTGAAAGAGAGGCCATATTCAAATAATTTTTACGATATATTGTTATAACTGTTATATTTTATTATTGTTATTGTTTTTAAACCTTTACTGTGTCTAATTTATAACTTAAACTTATCATAGATATGTAAGTTTAGAAGCAAAAACAGAATATATAGGGTTTGGCAATATCTGGGATATTCAGTATTCACTGGGGGATTTGAAACAAATCTCCTGCAGATAAGGGGAACCATTGTAGCTATTTTGATTCCCTTGGATTTAGGAAACATTTGGTTATTTTAACTATTGCTTCCAATGAGCTAACATCAATGAAATATCTTTCTCTCTGTTTCTCTATTTCTCTGACTCTTAGACAACTTTAATAAAGATTAAGGACTCTATTTAATATGTTGAATTCTCTTTGTTATATGAGCAGCAACATAGTTAAGTAATTTCAGAGTTAAAGAGTAAAGAAGGCTTAGAATGGTAACCAATTAATTAATCAAACATTATTATTGATTGATAACTAATAAGACACCCTCAATAGAATATTATTTTCTACTGCATTCAATTTTTAGGTATATTAGAGAATATGCCCATATCAGAATCCTGAAATTCATAATCACAGGGCTGGAAGGGAACATAGAGATTGTATAATTTAGCTTTTTAATGAGAAAACTTAATTGGAGAGCACAGGGTGACTTGTGCAAGGACAGTGTGACATAACAGAAAAGCTAGAACAAGCATGAAGTTTTCTTGATCCCTAGTTGTTACAGTTTGGACCCAGAATGTCCCTCAGAGGCTCATGTTGAAGGCTTGGTCCCCAATGCAGCAACAATCAGAGGTGGAGCTTTGAGGAAGTGATTATATCATGTGGGCTTTGATCTCACTAATGGATTAGTCCATTGATGGATTCATAATTGAATGGACTATGATGAGGAGGTGGAGACTGTAGGTGGTGGGGCATAGTTGGAGGAAGTCAGTCACCAGGAGCATGCCCTGGAAGGATATATATTGACCCTGGTCCCTTCTTTTCCCTCTCTCTTTCACTTTTCTGGCTGCTACAAGGTGGGCATCTTTGTTCTGCCACATGTTCCCATGACATTGTTCCTCACCTCAGGCCCAAAGCAACAGAGCCATTAACCTTGGATTGAAACCTTCTTACTTTCAGTTTATTTCTCACGTATTTTGTCACAGCAACGGAAACTAATTCACTGGTCCAGCATTCCACCTTCCTCAGGATATTGCCTCTTACACAACTGGTGGGTAAAATATTTCCAAAGTAATTTTTTTTTCATTTTGTTATTTCCAGTGTATTTTTTTTTCATTTTTCAGAAGCATTGATTTTATTATAAGATTTATGAGAAACAGAAATTTACTAAGGACTATCTCTGCTATCCCAGAGACATGGGAGAAAGAACAGAGAAGAGCAGGGCAGGGCTAAGTGTCCCAGGAAAAACAGTCTCTGATGCCTTTCCTAGTTGGTAGAGGGACCCATTTGTGGGAGGATCCAGAGACCCTCCTCACTGGCATCTGTGTGGTGAAGGCTTCAGTAATCTGTGCACCTTCCTCCTACAGCTGTTCCATGTGAGATCCTGTGGCATCTGTCTTTCTGCATTGATAGATATGTTGATGAGCACGAGTTCATCATCCCATAATGTAGAGCTTCATCTATAAACATCCCATTGTTTACCATAAATGTATAGTTATAATTTGTCAGTTGAAAATGACATTAATAAAAGCATAGGTAAGATAAACAAAATGGTTTTGTCTGTCCTAGATGTCCACTTTCTTTGGGGCATATAGATGTAATACACTTGTTTCTGAATCCAAGTTGTGCCTTTCAGCTGGTAGGACGTAATACAGCATGCAGTAACATATTCTTAGAATACAAGTGGCCATCCTAGCCACCCCCTTCTAACCCTGGCTGTTGTCTGGTACGGGTTGCAGGCCCACCTTGGGGTTGCCCTATGGAGAGAAAATTTTCTTCTGATGAAGTCCCCTGGGAGGACTTTCAGCTCTCTGCCTACCACTCACTCACTGCTGTCCACCCAGGGGCTGGACAGTGGGGTGAGTGCAAGGACATGCTTAGGGGTCATCCTGGGAGGGGTCCTTACCTCCAGACTGCAGAGAGGAATGGCAGGCAGGCTGGCTCTTCTGTCACCCTTCTGTACTGACTGCTTGTGCCCCCTCAGCCAGCTGATGCTCAGAGAACAGGAAGGGGAAGATGTGAAGGGCAGACTCATAGGCAACCTTCTTTGGGTGGAGAGTGAATCCAGAAGGATCTGAGAAGGATAGGTAAGACTCAACTTCTGGATGTGCAGGCTTACCTTGGGTTGTGCAGTCTGCCTCCTAGGTTGTTTGGTGCTGGAACATGAGATATATAGCCACTGCCTGATAGAATTTTCAGTTTACCAAAGATAACCCAAGTTGCTGAAAATTATAAGTGTGTACCACCATGCCCAGCTGTTTACTTGTTTAGAAATTAAAACCTGTAGGATGCTTCAATGACCCTTTTATTTTGAATCTGAAAATCTGTAATAACTTTTGACTTTTAAAGGCCTCATCATATCTACACTCAGGTATTCAATTCTTTTTTTTTTCCAATTCGAGATTTCCAGGGTAATCTTAAAGATCAGATATACAGTTCTAATTTGTACCCCATAAAAACTGACATTCCAAATGGCAATTCAGCATCTAAGGCTTAAGTCCTCATTGAAGACATGAAAATTTAGGTTGTGTTTGACTCACCCGTCTCATCTACACAGATGCCACCCAGCCCTGGACTCACTGCCCCGCTTGGATAGAATCTGACATTCCACCCAAGTCTGTTTCTCCTTCCCTTCCACCATCCCCCAGACATGAGCCCTATCTCCCCCTCCAGTGCAGCTTCCTTTCCTAGACACCTCTTTGACTCATTTCTTCCTTTAACTTTGTGAATTATCTGCGAGTCTATGAAAATCTGCATCCCCCATTTGTGAAATACCCTTACTAGAGGGACCCTAAGCCTGCTTGCTGGCTGCCATTGTCCCTGATAGTCCATTCAGTTGGGTGTTTGACTATTTAAATTTGTCCCTCTCCCTCACAGCTCTCCTTCTCTATCCTTCAATTTCGTTCCCTTCTTCCCTTACCTATAATGGAAGCTAGGATAGAGACTCAATGTCACTCGTGTGGCTAAGTCAGTTGGCTCCTTTTCTCATAGCAGGGCTCCATCGTAGAGGTCAAGGTCCACTTCTGTTCTTGCTTCAGTTCCAGTGACTGATTTAAAGGATAAAGTCAATCATCTGCAAACATTTTGATGTGTGCAGCTCTATTACTTAGAAAAAAAATTGATCATGCACTCCCAATGTATTTACTTAACCCTTACAAACAAGTACTACTATAAATCCATAATTAAATATAGGTAAAGCTTATATTTTTGCCAATATCCCTAAAAAGAAATATAAGTTGAAGTCGTAAAAGTTTCTCCCTGCACTTCTTTTCTCCACCCGTCATATCTTGAAACTGCTGAATTAAGCAGTGGGTGCTCTGGGAGCCACACATGGGCTGGGCTTGTTCAGTCACAGTAATAAGAGTTGCTGCCATGTTTTGAGCACTTACTATGTGCCAGGAACAGCATTAGGCCTTTTCATAAAATGTTCCATTGAATTTTCACAGGAGCTCCATGTGGTAGGCTCCCTGGTTCTCATTCTATTGTTGAAGAAACTGAGGCTCAGAGATTCTGACCTTTGATCACCATTGCTGCTATCCAGAGGCAGAGCAGAATCAAAGCCAGGTCTCTGACCTGAAGCATGTCTGAGTCACGGTGCATTGTGGAGTGCTTCCTTTTGCTAAGCTCTGGACATGCTCAGACAACAAGACAGATGCCTCTGGCATCTTTAAGCTGCCATTCCACAGTGCTCTGACATCCTGAGGGCTCTCTAGATCTGATTGAAAGGGGATTTATCTGATTGAATATATTTTAAGATTTTTTTTTTAAAGTTTGCTACATGACATTGGCAATGAGGTTTTTTTTTTTAACCTTAAAATGTAATATCAAACAGTAATATTTGGAATTCTATTGGTTTTGTGTCTTGCAATGTTATTCATAGAATTATTTCATTGGCGAAATGCACTTCAAGATTCAAACACCCACTTTACAAGCTAATTTTTGGAATGTCGTTTTCTCAAGAGTTTGGTTTCCTAACCTCCTGAGACAATAATAAATAAATAATAAAATAAAGCAAGTGGAAAGATTTTTAATAAAAAGCATTGAATTAGCTGAAATTTTCATATAATTAATTAGCATACCACATTCTGAATATTCTTGTTAATAGAAATTGCTTTTTTCAAAATACTCTAAAGTAAATGTAGTCATAGAAAAGAAATCATTGTTCCAAATTCCTTAGCCAATTAAATAGCTTAGTCTTTTGGTACATTGTTTTTCAGTTGCAGTTTGCCTTAATTATTATTTTTTTTTAATTCACAAAGCCCTCACCCTCATCAAAGTAAACAAGAAGTTGAATGTGTTTCCCTTTATCTTCACCACTGTCACCTGATGGTAATTGACTTCATCACTAAACAGTAATGACAGATGTCACAAAAATTAATAATTAAAAACTCTAGAAAAAACCCTCTGGTGTTCAAAGACTGCACTAGTTCTCTCATATAATATTGATAATGTGCATTGCTTTGTAGTTCTAGAAGTCCTTTTCCATATACAATTTCTTTTTGATCCTCACAATCACCTGTCCATCTAACAGTCTGTTTGCCTACGGTTGCATAATAAGCTGTATCCCATGATTTTATGGGTAAAGCATTTGGACAGAACTTGCTGGGCAATAATCCTTCCACTGCATGTAGCATTGACCAGGGTCACTTGCTAGCATTTGAGTGGCAGCTGGGCTGGATTGGAGGGTCCAAGCTGGCTTCACTGGTATGAAGTGTCTTGATGATTTGGCTGAAATATTGGACACAGCTGTTTTCTTTATGGAGTTTGCCTTTTTATATGGTGACTCAAGGGCCCAAGGGGTAATAAATGAGAGCTTCCAGAATAGTAAGGCCTAACCTCAGAAACTAGAACCATGTCACCTCTGCTGTATCCTCTTCACCAAAGTAATGGCTAAACTCAAGCTGTAGGGACCAGGACCCCAGATCTTAATGGAAAAGGTGTTGAAAAGTGCAGCCATAATGCAATTAGATTTCAGGAAGTAGTATTTGCATTTTCTACTTAGCAAGTTGCTTGGGCCTCACTAAGTTGCGTAGGCTGGTCTTGGACTTGGGATCTTCCTGCCTCAGCCTTCAGAGTCACTAGGATGATAGGCATGTGCCACTATGTCCAACTTATTCTTCCTCTTTTATTTATTTGTTTATTTATTTATTTTTTTGGTACCAGGGATCTAACCTAGAAGTGCTTTACCACTGAACTATATCCCCAGCCCTTTTTATTTTTTATTTTGAGACAAGGTCTCACTAAATTCCTGAGAGTCTGGCTAAATTGCTGAGGCTGATCTTGAACTTGAGATCCTCTTGTCTCAACCTCACAGGTCACTGGGATTACAGATATATACCACTATGCCTTGGCTTGTTCTTCCTCTCTTAAAAGTTATTGAGGTGGAGGGGCAAACACAGCGAGGGTGCTGCTTGGTGAGTGTTATCTTGAGTTCTGAGCAAGTAAAGGGCTTACCCCTGGAAAAGCAGCATAATACCTTCAGTTCTTTGGAATCTCGTTTTAAAATTGAGTCACTGTCTGATAAAGGCAAGGATATGCTTCAAGGTCATTTTCCTGTACATTAAAAATGGCTTTTTGAAAAGCACCTCCTAGTACCTGACATTTGCTGTATTGCCCAGATTTGGTCATGGGAAATCCTAGGGTTATCTCTGCCAGAAAGCACATTTTCTTCACTAACAACCTATGTTTCCCTTTTCTTTTATCTCAAAATATCAAAAGAAACTTCCTTTCTCTTCCACCGAAGCAATGGTAAAAGCGTGCCCTTTCCTTTGTTCTTATCACAGTGAAGCCTATGGCCAAAGTACCCTTTAGATTTCAATTTGTCCTCTAGGTCTTTGCAAACTCCTTATGCTCTCTCCTCTCAAAGTGCTGAGATTTGTTTTATTTATTGCATAGAAACCTGCCTCATTTTTCACCAAGTGGCACAAGCACTAAAGAATACCTGGGAAATCAGCATCATACGTGAGCAGGGAGAGATGCCCTTCCAGGTGCTTCTGACTGAAACCCATGCTGAACGGTTCCTCACTGACACAGAGCCAGGACTTTAAAGTTACAACAAAATTAAAGTTCAATCCAAGTGTCGTTCACTTGGAACAATTTTGCTTTGTGGGTATCAAGTAACCCATGTACTGGTAGTAGCTCGAATTTCCATAAAAGGAACAACAGGAGTGCTAGATTGCATTACTTAAAAGTGATGCTGGCTGTTATCATAAAAGGGGAAAAATGAAGGCAGAGGAAAGATTGTAAGAATAGAGTCGGCTGAAAATGAAAGACAGAGTGCCTGAGCACTACGCTGCGCCCATCTGATGTGTCCCTCTCTTATCTCATTTATTGGCAGTGTCTGAGGTTTAGGGAATGTCTGTGGGTTGCTAGCTAGCCTGCCTCTCCACCAGGAAAGCTCATGTGCCTCAGGTTAGTGTAATGGCTTCCAAAATGGGTCTCCTACCTCTAGGTCTGCATAAGACCATTCTCTGGAGTGCCGGGAAAATACTCATCAGAATTATTATTATATTCCATTGTATTTTGATATTTCAAATTTCTCCATTGGGTTTACGCTAATAGTAAATGCTATTCAAAGCTGGGGACAGGTTAGAAATGCAAATTCTTTTTTTTTATTTGTTCTTTTGAGATATACATGACAGTGGAGTGTATTTTGACATAGTATACATATATAGACTATAATTTATTCTAAATAGGATCCCATTCTTGTGGTGGTATGTGATGTGGAGTTTCACTGGTCTTGTAGTCATATACGAACAAAGGAAAGTTATGTCTGATTCATTCTAATGTTTTTCCTATTCCCATCTCTTCTCCCTTCCTTTCATTCCTCTTTGTCTAAGGCAGAGAACTTCTGTCTCCCCCTCTTGTTGTGTGTTAGCGTCTGCATAACAGAGAGAATATTTAACCTTTTTTGGGGGGAGGGGGCTGGGGGGAGGAGACTGACTTATTTCACTTATTTAGCATCCTAGAAACGCAAATTCTTGAGGCCCATCTGAAACTCTGAAGAAGGGGCTGACAGTCTGTACTTGAACAAGCTCACTACATGATTTTTATACCCAGTAAAGTTTGAAGAGCAAATGGGCTTCCAATATATACAATATACTTGTCAATAAACACGGTTATGAGAGATGCTCTAGGAAGGTTTTGCTTATGGATTGCTCAAGCAAAAATATTGGATGATGCTGTAAGGGAATCTTGCTGACCCAGGAATCACAAATTCTCCTCTCCCTTTATCTCCTCATTGTTACTTAATGGGGAGATTATTTAGCCTCTTTTTCTTCCTGGGTGACCATAAGTGAGTAATATAAATATAAAAATGATACGAGATGTCACCATCTTGCAGGCCATTGCGAGAGCTCAGTGAGCTCGTGTATACCCAAAGCACTAGGAACCTTGAGCACAATGCAGGTGCTCGGTTCTTTTCTGTCTAGCAGGAGATCACACAGCAGCAGCAGTTTACGCTCTTCAGTCTGCTGGGGTAGATATATTAGTCCCCAAACACGTCAGTGTGCTGTATGTATGGAAGCTGATGAAGCCCGTTATGGTCTTCTATAACCTGATATATATCACACATTGTGAAACCTTGACAATAAAGGCAAATGGAGAGAGCAGTGAACGAGACTGTTCAACATACATTTACCCTTTCCAAAAGCTGCATGTGATTTTCCACTTTAGCTCTGAACCGTTAAGAAGTAATCCATGGTGCTGTAGATTGTAAGCGGCTCAACATCACACTGTCATGAGGATCAGCTAGTAAAGCCACATTTCTGGTTATCCTGGTAGAATAAGTGTTCAGAGTTCTGACTGGTACATGCTTCAGCCTAGCATCTGGACACAGCTGAGCGAGTTCATGGGCAGTGTCAAGTGTTGGCCAATGCTTTTCACTAAGACACCCAGGATGATGCTCCCAACCTTTGGCCTTTGTAAAAATCTTCTGGGAAGCTTACACAAGTGGCAAATTTCTGGGATTTACTCCTAGAGATTTTGATTCTGTCGGCCTGTAGGTCTGTTTGATTCTGAAGCAGACCTAGGATTCTATTGTTAATAAGTTTCCCAGGTGATTCTATTGCAAGTGCTTCATGCAGAAGAGGATTTATATGACCTGAATCGAAGATGTTGTAGAGCTGATAAGCACTTTAGAATTTATTCGGTATAAGATTTCTGAATCTTTTTTTTCTTTCATAAGAACCAAGATGATTGCCATTAAGATAAATGTATGACACTTTCTTATTTAACATTTTCAGATTCAATAAAACCACAAATGTTAGAAAGAACTAAAAAATGCCACAAGATGAACAGCAATAATTCATTGTAGACTGAGGCGTAGATAAGATTGTCAGTGTGTTCTACTCAATTCTCTACTCACTACCTCTTAAGAAAACTGACAAGAATATAAAGGAAAAGAATAAGTGTTAACACAGGGATGACCTTGAATTCACATGTTTTAAAAATGGTCATTAGTAACCTTGGACACTCTATTAGTGATAGATTTCCTGATCATACAAAACACGATTGGGACACACCAATGTAACAGAGCCTGCTAGTTGTCCCTTGATATTTCTGTTCCCCTCAGTTCTATGTAAGAATCTTCAAATTTTAGCTGGGCACATGAACACACTGAAAAAAAAAAAAAAGATGACATTTCCCAGCTTCCCGAAGGTAGGCAGAGCCATTGGACTAGATTCTTACCAATAGAATATAAGAGGAAGTGGCATGTGACTTTCAGGCAATGTTCTTTAAGGGAGGGTCATTTGGGTCTAAAATTGCTATTTTCAAAAATCATTTTTTTTGGAGGAGGGGTGGTACTGGAGATTGAACTCAGGGGCACTCAACTACTGAGCCACATCCCCTGCCCTATTTTATGTTTTATTTAGAGACAGGGTCTCACTGAGTGGCTTAACGTCCCTCTTTTGCTGAGGTTGGCTTTGAACTCACTATCTTCCTGCCTCAGCCTCCCAAACTGCCGGGATTACAGGTGCAGGATTACCGCCCCTGGCTCAAAAATCTTGAACGGCTTTTCCTGCAGCTCTATCCACCCCCTCGAACTCAGGGATGTGCTGCCCTCAGGAGATGAAGATGCCATCCGAGCCGCAGAAGCAGGAGTGGGATGAGAGGGAAGGCAATCCCTGGCATCATGGGGGTCCACTATAGGGAGCAACATGCCTGTTGAGCCATGTTCCTTCAGGGGAAGTCTCTTTGATCAATGGGCTGTAGGGGGTACAATGAAAACTCTAAGAAGGATAACAAATGTGGGCATGAATATAACAAAGCCAGCAAGGAATTACAGCAGAAGGCTGTGGGAAAGAGTAAGGGAGGTGGATGGAGGCAGGAGGATTGACCCGCCGAGGGAGTTTCTAGGTCTGTTGTTTGCAGCGCTAAGAAATCCAGACACTGACCTGAGAGCTACCTCAGGGTGCGATGCTGGAGGAAGGGTAGGTCCAGGTTTAGGTGAAATAATCATGACCCGCAATATGCATTGAGGAAACTTCAGGACGAGTGCAGAAAGGAGTCTTTAACTCCTGTCTTTGTTAGCTTAGGCTGTTAGGTCAGAAAACCACAGACTGGGTGGGTTAGAGAGCAGCTGTCTATTTTCACAGCTTTGCACTCTGGGAAGTCTAAGATCAAGGTGCTGGCCTGTTTGGTTCCTGTTGAGAGTCTTCTTCCCGGATTGCTGGTAGCTACCTTCTCACTACCACCTCATGTGATAGAGACACAGGAGACACTTCTGACTGTAGGGACATTAATTCCGTCATGTGGGTCCCATCATCTCCACTTCATCTATGTTTAAGTGCCTTTCAAAGGCACACTTCAAAAAGCCATTGCATTGGGGGTTGGGGGATAGAGCTGGTCTTGGTTGAGACTGCTGATATAACAAAATACTATAGACTGGGTGACTTATAAGCAACAAAAATATATTTCTCACTGCTCTGGAGGATGGAAGGCCAAGATCTAGGCATCAGTAGACTTGGTATCTGATGAGAGCTGGCTTCCTGGCTCACAGGTGAAGTCTTCTCTCTGTGTCTTCGTGGGGTGAGAGAAGCAAGGGAGATCTTAAGGGTCTCTTTTAAAAGGACAATAATCCCCTTTGTGAGGAAAAGGGGTAACTCCATCACCAACCAAAGATCCCACCTCTTAATACCATCACATTTGGGGTTAAGATTTCAAAATATGAATTTTGGGGAGATACAAACAGGATGTAACAACTTCCCAAGCAAATGACTCTGAGAGATTTAAAAAGATATTATATTTATAAAATTGAGGGGGGGGGAAGCCCTCAAAGATGTGTTATTAAATAGCACACAGCTAGACAGGTGTGGTGGCTCACACCTGTAATCCCAGTGGTTTGGGAGGCTGCGGCAGGAGGATCTTGAGATCAAAGCCAGCCTTAGCAACTTAATGAGACCTGATTCTAAATAAAACATATATATATATATATATGTTTTATTTATATATATAACTGGGGACGTGGCTAGTGGTTAAGTTCTCCTGATTCAATCCCTGGTACCAAAAAATAATAATTAAAAAAGTAGATAAATAGCACACAGCCTGAGATTGCATGCATTAGTAAGTTGAAAAATCAAAAGATTTTTTCCAACCAGGCAGGTGGTATACACCTGTAATCCCAGTAGTCTGGGAGGTTGAGGCAGGACAATTGCAAGTTCAAAGCCAACCTCAGCAATTTGGCGAGGCTCTAAGTAACTCAGCAAGTCCTTGTCTCTAAATAAAATATTAAAAAGACTGGGAATGTGGTTCAGTGTTAAGTACCCCTGGGTAGGAAAAATAAAAGAAGAGAAAAAGAGAGAGAGAGAGATTGAATCCCCAGAACGCAATGGGGAAAGTTAAAAAGAATCAATGAAGGGAAACATTGTAAGACATATGGTGGGTAGATTTAGAAGTTCATGCATTTGTGCACAAGTAGTAAAGAAGTAAACCATAGGAGAATGGAGGGGAAGAAACAAGAGAGTAAAATTTCCAGGACTGAAGAAAGGAATTTTTTGATGGAACACGACGCTCAGATCCTACACAGGATGAATGAGACCAAATCCACGTTGAGACACCACAGCAGTACTTCAGAAACCACAGCCCTTGTTGCCACAGGATTCAAAAATATTTTAAATTGCTTAAGATTATGGGGTTGGGAGTTTTTGCTTCAGCACCCAAACTCCTGAAATAACAGCTCCTATATTCTGTTGTCAAAGCGTAGAACAAGTAGCCAGTGAATGGTATCTTGATTGATGTGCTTCAAGGGGAAAATGCCCATGAAATAATAATTTCAGATGCTAGGAAAAGCATCACAAATAATAGAATGCAAAATAACAGTAAGTGAGATAAATAATAACTATTTTATAGCTGGACCTACTGTTGACACTCCATAGAAAATGTACCGGGGAAACCTACTGATTATACAAGCTGATTCTGTTGAAAACTGGCTGAGCAAAGAAAAACAAAGAGAACTGTCAGAGTCTCAGCAGGATCTCCAAGGAAGTTAGAGAAGGGGACTTTCAGGGTTTGGAACACTGAAGTAAGGCATAAGGTTAGGGCAAGGATTGATAGAATTTGTAGATCTGGCAAATTTCTGGAACTGTCCATGGTCTTCGGCACACATCAGTTCATGTGGAATTACTGTTACTCTGGTTGTACCTTAGAATACATAGGTCTCAATGGGTTGCTGTTAAAAGAATTGAAGTCTAGATAGTTTCTGTTGCACCTTGTGGTTTGATATAGTTTATTTGCAAGTTATGTCAGTTCATTGCAGATTGTGGTTTCCATTCTTTTCTCATTGTAGTATCTAATACAATGCCCTGGAGGCACTTGATAAATGTTTGATTGAATGAATGAATAATTATTAAAGGAGATGCAAGAACAAAGCTACTGGTCTCAAATGTCCATACATGAAGTCAGTGGTTTTGATAACAATGCAGATTCCTAAGGTCAACCCCTATGTAGTTTGATCCATTTGGTCAGGATTTGAGGCTAGGTGATTCTAACACAGGTGGAGTAGATTCCCCTTTTGAGAAACACTAGCGCAGTGGCATGGTAGTAAACCAAATGGGCTTTGGGTATTAATGTGGGAAAGATAAGACCTACAATTCTCTGAAACTTGGTGAAAAAGGATGAATAATTGAACAAAGACATCGGAGAGAGGTATTACCTTCAAAATAAGCCAGCAGATGTGAGGGGAGCGGAATGAATTCATATCTCAAAGTTCACACCTATATAACAACCCATGCCTCTACATGTGGTGAGCACTTGGTTGAGAATTAAAGAAAAATGGAAGCCATATTTTTATGGGAGGACGCTTTAGATGACAGTGTCTTGACAGTTTGAGTTTTGTTAGTTGGTTAGTTATATTAAAATAAAATGTCTACGTTTGAATATTTTATGTTTTTTATTAAGGCAAAATTCAAAAAACATCAAATTAACCATTTTAAAGTGAGAATTTAGTATTTTCACAATGCTATGCAATCACTACTTGTATTTAATCCAAAAACATTTCATAACCTCACAATAAATTAAAAAAAAAAACCCTGTACCCATTAAGCAGTTACTCTCCACCCTCTCCTCCTCAGTTTCTTTTTTTTTAATTGTTGTTGTTCTTGAATTGTAAGAGCTCTTTATATATTCTAGATACCAGGCCCTTATTCATATATAATTTGCACTAAGGTACTCTCTGCCTCTATGGATTTATGTATTCTGAATGTTTCATATGAATAGAATAATATTATATGTGACCTTTTGTATCTGGCTTCTCTTACTTAACAAAGAGTTTCCAAGGCTTATCTACATTGCAGCATGTGTCAGTACTTCATTGCTTGTTATGATTGGTAGTAGTCCATTGTCTGTATACACCATCCACCTTTAGTTATTTGAGTATTTTCACCTTTTGGCTATTGTGAATAGTGCTACTATTATTCTTGTACAAGCATTTACCCGAGTATCTGTTTTCAGTTATTAGGGGTATATATCCAGGATTGGAATTGCTGCATCAAATGGTTTCTAAGGAATTGCCAAACTATTTTCCAGAATGGCTGAACCATTTTACATTCTCACAAGAAATGGGTATGGCTCTAGCATCTCCATAACCTCACCAATACTTGTTATTTTAGGTTTGTTTTTCTTTTTTAATCATTATTTTTGGAGGGGGATACCAAGGATTGAATTTAGGGGCACTCAACCACTGAGCCACACCCCAGACCTATTTTATATTTTATTTAAGTTAGCATCTCACTGAGTTGCTTAGCACCTCATTTTTACTGGGGTTGGCTTTAAACTTGAGAACCTCCTTCCTCAGCCTCCTGAGCCCCTGAGATTACAGGCATGTGCCACCACGCCTGGTTTGTATTTCTTTTTTTTTAAATTACAATCATCCTAGTGGGTATAAAGTGGTATCTCCTTCTGGTTTTGATTTACCTTTACCTAATAACCAACGTGGTTGAACATCTTTTGATTTGCTTGTTGATCATTGTGAATCTTCTTTGAAGAAATGTCTTTTTCAGTCCTTCGTCCAGTTTAAAATTTGTTTGTTTGTTTTTTGTTTTATCAAATTGTAAGAGTTCTTTATGTGTTCTTGATACTAGGCCCTTGTCAGATATGTTTTGCCAATATTTTCTTTCATTCTCTGTGTTTATAAAAAGTAATTTGGAAAGGGCCAGGGATGTGGCTCAGTGGTTAAGCGCCTCTGGGTTCAATCTCTGGTACCAAGATAATAATGATAATAATAATAACAATAATAATAAGCAAAAGTTGACTTTTGTTTAAAAAATAATTTGGTAGATTTAAAATTATCTTTCTACTAACAATTTCACTCCCTTGTCTTCTGATCTTTTTGAGTGAAAGACTTGTTTAGGGTCTTGTGTATATAAAAACTTATATTATACACCACTTCACTCCTAATCTTCTCTTAAACTTGTTCTTTTTAGAGGTACATGACAGTAGTGTGTATTTTGACATATTATATAGACATGGAGTATGACTTATGCTAATTAGGATCCCATTCTCACTCCTAATCTTAAAGTTTTAGAAACAAGTTGCTATTGGGAACATAATTTTTCAGGGTTATTAATAGAGAAAAAAAAGATTGAGAACCACTTTCCAAGACCAAGTGCCTAGATTCAAGAATAGGAGTCTGCACTGCAGATCCCTGGATACCACAGACTGGAATGGAAGCAGGAAACTCCAGCCATGAGGGACACCCACTCACTGCCCTCGCCTAGGCAAGCAGTGCCTTTAATTGAAAGCAAAGTGTCTGAACAACCTTCCACGTGCTCTGCTGACATTTCCATCAGAAGTGGAATTCATTCATGGAATTCAGTCATGGAAACTTCTCCTGCCAGCCTGGTCACGACAGTGCAGTGACACAGGTGACAGGAATTTGGGGAGAAGATGATCACATTCATTAAAGCCAAGGAGGGAACCACTGATCAATGTTTTAAGAGTTTCTATTGCATTAAGACTCAAATCCCAAACCAAGGTGGCTTAGTGAGAACAAAACAAAGTGACCTACATAGGCCTGCCCTCAGGTGCTGTGATAAGTTCTCAGTTATGACGTTTCGACATAGTTTCCTTCTATCTCTTGACTCTATCCTCTGCTGGACTGGCAGGTTTCACTTCCTGAGTTCAAGATGTTCACAGAGTCCACATCATCTGTCTATGCCTGCCGCCCCTAACTTTCTGACCTCATTCCTTTGGCCTCTGTCACACTGACTTCCTTTCTATTCTTCAAACATGACTAAGATGTTCCTGCCCCAGGGCCTTTGCACTTGCTATTCCTGTGTACCCTTTCCCCTGATATACATATGATTTGTGCCATAACCTCTTCTAAGACTCTAGTCACATGAAACCTTCATAGTGAAGCCTTCCCAAACACTCTATTTAAATTGTAGCCTAACCCTCTCCCTGGAACTTCCTATTCTGCTTTATCATTTGTCTTAGCCACACTGAAAATCTATATATTCCTTTATGTGTGTGTGTGTGTGTGTGTGTGTGTGGTGTATCTGTTTATTTTTCATAGCTCCCATTAGCACACAAATTCCAGAAGGGCATGATTTTTTTTAATAGTGGGGTTGAAATCTGGGCCCTTTACTTTTGAGCTACATCCCCTGTCCTTTTTAGAAATTTTAAATTCTGAGACAGGATCTTGCTATTGCTGAGGGTTTTACAGAGTTGCTGAAACTGGCCTCAAATTTGCAATCCTTCTGCTTCAGCCTCCCAAGTCACTGGGATTACAGGCATGTGCTACTGCGCCAGGAGAGGATATATATTTTTTAAAAATATCCCTAGAGATGCAATTCACATTGCCATACAATTTACCTTTTATAGTGTACAATTAAATGGGTTTTAATATAATCAAAGATTTATCCAACAATCATCATCATCAATTTTAGAATTTTTTACCCCTTCCCCCCCAAACCCCATTCACTTCTCCTTCTTGCCTTCCCCAGGCAACAGAGAATCTTTCTGTCTGTATAATTCCTTATTCTGAACATTTCAAGGCATTGGAATTAAACAATGCATAGCCTTTGGTGACTGGTTGTTTTCACTTCCCATCATCTTTTCAAGGTTCAAGTGGCAATATATATCAGTACTTCCTCTCATCAGTAAATCATATTCCATTGCATGTACATGTCACATTTTATTTATCCTTTAATCAATTAATGAATAGGATAATGTTGCTATGAAAAGTTATAGAAGTTTTTATGTGGATCTGTGTCTTCAGATCTCTTGGGTACATACAAAAGAGCAGAATTTCTGGGTCATATGGCCACCCTATTTTGACCTTTTGAAAAACTATCAACCATTTTTCAAAACTGCTGTACTTTTCCACTAGCAATGTATGAGAGTTCCGATTTCTCTAACACTCATTCTCCAATACTGACACCAGAACTTGTTATTTTCTCCCTTTTAGATGACATCCATCTTTGTAGGGGTGCAATGGTATCTCATATGGTTGGGAATTGCATTTCCCTAATAAGTAGGATGCTGAGTACCTCTTCGAGTACCTCTTGGACATTTGCATGTCTTCTTTAGTGAGATGCTTGTTCAGATCCTCTGCACATTTTTAAATTGTGTTGTCTTTTTGTTACTGAGGTATGAGACTTCTTTACAGAGTCAAGATACAAGTCTCTTGCTAGTAACATGACTTGAGAATATTTCCCCCCATTCTGGAGGTCATTGTCTTACTATCTTGATGGAATCTTTGGAAGCACAAAAGTTTTTAACTTTGATGAAATTTACAATTTTTCTTTTGTTGCTTGTCTTTTTGGGGTCATCCTAAGAAACCATTGCATAGTCTAAGCTCACAAAGATTTATGACTTTTTAAAAATGAATTTTATAGTCATAGCTCTTACATTTAAGTCCATGATTTTTCTATATGGTGTGAGGCAGCTGCTCCATTTTATCCTGATGCTTGTGGATATCTGGTTGTTCCAGAAACATTTATTACAAAGCCCATCCTTCTCCATTGAGCACTTGGGGAATTCTTGTTGAAATCACCCCTCCATAAACACTCATAATTTTATATCTGTGCTCTCAATTCTATCCCACTGATCTATGAGTTTGTCATTATGCTAGTACCATAGTGTCTTGATTACTGTAGCTTTGTAGTAAGTTTTAAAGTCTGTAAATATGAGTCTTCCAATTTCATTCTGGTTTGGCATTTCAGAGTCCCATCAATTTCCTTATATAATTTTTTATTTGTTTTGCTAATTGCTATGCCCCTGGAGTCTCACACAGTGCTTTTAGGGTGCATAGTAAGGGGTGAAAAAGTATTATATGAACCAATGAATATATTCTCACAAAATGACAATAATTAAAGTAGATATCCTATAAAATAGATATCTTACATTTTTTTCTGCTTAGCTTTCTTTCTCTATATTTTTCGGGAAACAGCACTCTCACTTTCTCTGGGGAACTGCTCCTCCCTTAGTAACTTCATGTTGTTCTTTGGGGGCTCCCAAACATAGTATCTAATACTCCTGACCCCAGAAGAAAGCATATAATTCAGCCCTGGCCAATCTATCCCATCCCCTGCCATACTCTAGTCTTGGTGTAAGCCTGTGATTTGAGCCTGCTAATCAGGGTTCTGAGATCACTCATTTTAAGGAATGAACCCAAATTGTAGGAGACTATATCCCCACTAGACTGAGAAGCATGTGAAACAAACAAGACCTTTAGGATAACAAAACAAGTCAAAACAGTTTGAAGAGGAACAAGGCAGAGTCCTTTGAGTTTCTGCATCCTATTGACACTACAGTTGGATTATCTCTTCTGAACTTGGCAGAATTCTTTGCTGCACATGACAAATGTGACTCTAACTAGAGTCACTTATGCAGAAGAAGAATTTGGGGGAAGGACATTGGGAGCTTGCAGAATGCAGGGGAAACCCCTAGCTTAAGCAAGAACTAAGCAATTCAAATCCTGCCTTAGAAATGGTCTGCTTAGGATGTTACCACTGGCAATTCCTGCACCATGCTGGACCCTGCTGTTCCTGAGTTCCCGGCTTTGCCATTGAACTTTCACAGCAGGCAAGTGACCATCTCTAATCCTCCTCACACCTTTAGTCACTCTCTTAAGACACCAATTCCTAGGCAGGAGCAGTATCTTTTTCTAATGTGACCTCCAGTCAGCTGCCAAGACCCCTCTTAGTGCCAGGGATAGTGCTCAATAAATATTAGTCAGAAATGAATTATATCTGCTTTGGTTTGTTTCAAATTATGTGAGCAAAATTTAAAAAGAAATTACCCTAACTTTTAACCTAAGGTGTATAGATCGAACGTCAGCCATTTATAACAAAAGAGATCTGTTATGGTTTAGATATTAGGTATCCCCCAAAAGCTCATGGGAGAGACACTGCAAGCAGGTTTAGAGGTGAAATGACTGGGTTACGAGATCCTTAATCCAAATAGTGAATTAATCCCCTGATAGGGATTAACTGAGTAGTACTGAAGACAGCTAGGGTGTGGCTGGAGGAGGTGGGTCCTGGGGGGTGTGCCTTTGAGGTTTATATTTTGTGCTTGTTCAGTGGAGATTTCTCTCTCTCTCTCTCTCTCTCTCCTTCTATTTTTATTTGTCTTAATGACAGTAGGATGCATTTATGCACTTTGATATACCATACATAGATGGGGTATCTCTCAGCTTCTTGGTATGATGTCTTGAGCTGCTTCCCTCCGACACATTCTGCCACCATGATGTTCAGCCTCACCCCAGAGCCCCCAAGGAATGGGGCTGTCTATGAACTGAGACTTCTGAAACTGTGACCCCCCCAAATAAACTTTTCCTCCTCTAAAACTGTTCTTGTCATGTCTTTTAGTCATAGCAGCGAAAAAGCTGACCAAGACAAGATCTGACTAAAGGGAACGAAAATAAAAGTAACAGCCTCCACAACGCATGGAAAATAACCAGTGCTAGAACAAGTGCTTCATGCGCTGTACTGGGCTCTTCTGCCACTGTAACAAATTGCCACAAAATTAGTGGCCTTAAATAGCATGCATGTATTGTCTCATCATTCTTCGTTTTTTGTCGGGGGCTACTGGGATTGAATTCAGGGGCACTCAACCACTGAGCCACATTCCCAGCCTGTCTCATTGAGTTGCTTAGTGCCTCACTTTTGCTGAGGCTGCTTTGAATTTGTGATCCTTCTGTCTCAGCCTCCTGAGCTCCTGGGATTACAGGGGTGCACCACTGTGCCTGGCTGTCTCATAGTTCTTGAATCAAAAGTCCCAAGTGGTGCAATGGAATCAACCATTTGACCCAGTTATCCCGTACCTTGGCATATACCAAGGGAATTAAACTCAGCATACTACAGTAATACGGCCACATCAGTGTTTATAGCAGCTCAACTCACAATAGCTAAACTATGGACCCAATCTAGGTGCCTTAACAGATGAATGGATAAAGAAATTGTGGTATGTGTATACACACACACACACACACACACACACACACTGGAATATCACTCAGCCATAAGAAAGAATGGCTTTATGACTTTTGCTGTAAATGGATGGATATGAAGACTATTATGCTAAGTGAAATAAGCCAATCCCCAAAGGTTGAATGTTCTCTCTGATATGTGGATGCTAACACACAACTGGGGGAGGACAGGGAAGAATAGAGGTTCACTGGATTAGACAAAGGGGACTAAAGAGAAGGGTAGGGGGGTGGGAATAGGAAACCCTGGAGAACGAATCAGACATAACTTTCCTATGTTCTTATGTGAATACGCCACCAAGGAAACTCCACACCATGGGATCCTAATTAGGAAAAGTTATACTCCATGTATGTATCATATGGCAAAATACACTTCAGTGCCATGTTTATCTAAAAAGAATAACAAGAAAAAAGAAGTCCCAAGTGGGTCTCATGGACTCAAATCAAAGTGTTGTCAGCACTACCCTTTCTGCAGCTGCAGGGGCCACACTGCCTTCCTGGGGGGTTTCTGCAGCTGCCTGCATTCCTTGGTGCATGGCTCCTCCAGAGATCACCTCACTCTGACCCCATCACATCCCTGATGCTGACTCTCTTGCCTCCTTCTTTCACTTTAAAGGGCCTTGGTGGGGTTGGTGGTGTTACTGTGCCAGCTATGGTTTGAATGTATGTGTCTCCCCCAAATTCATACATTGAAATCCTCCCCCACCCCACATGGGTGAGGCCTCTAAGAGGTGATTATATCATCAGGGTGGAGCCCTCATAAATGGGAACAGTGCCTCATAAAAAGGCTTGAGGAAATTTGCCAGGTTCTTTCTGTCTTCTGCCTTTAAGGGACACAGAATTTGGCTTTTATGTTCTTTTTACTCTTTCCACTGTGGGAGATGTGGCAAGAAGGCCCTCACCAAATACTACTGGTGCTTTAATCTTGGACTTCTTACCTCCAGAACAGAAATGGTGCATTTCTGCTCTTTATAAATTACCTAGTCTAAGGGCTTTTGTTATAGCAACAGAAATGGGCTAAGACAAGGCCCAATTTGGGGCTTGGGTTGTAGCTCAGTGGTAGAGCACTTGGCTCTGCATGCATGAGGTCCTGGGTTCAATCCCCAGTACCCCATATAAATAAACAAATAAAAATAAAGATGTTGTGTCCATCTGCAACCAAGTAACTACACACACACACACACACACACACACACACACACACACGGCCAATTTTAAAGATAAGAAAATCTTGCCCAGAGAGGTCCAAGGTGAGTGGAAGAACCCATGTTCAATCCTTGGCCGCTTTGTTCCAAAATCTGAGTGTGAATGCTTTTTGCAGCCCCTTCCCCTGGTTTCTAGAGTGTTGGTGAGTAACCAGCAGATAGAATCTGGTGGATGCATCATTTTTGCATCCTCTCTTCTGCTGAACTGCAGAAAGAATGGCAGAGATTTTGGGGACCCTCGTAACCCAAGATACAGCAAAGAAAAGCAACATATCTCTTATTCTTATTCCCAAATGCTGATTTATTCTGCAGACCCATAAGTGTTGTCTAGGTCTCCGAGCCAGACTCTGGCTTATTAAAAAGGGATATGAATCCACAAAGCCTCAAACACAAGCTTCTCTAACAAAACTAATAGTAGCAGCAGGAGATGTAGCAGGAAGCTGAAGAGCTTCAGGCCTTGGAGTCTTAGAGGAGAAGGCTCTGCCCAGAAGAGGCTGCCCTTAATATGGTAGCAACACAAAGACTAGTGGGAAAACAGACTTCTCCCAGTGGACGGAATCACAGAGAATTTCAAGTTGCCTGACTCCCTGCTACAGCACCCTCATAAATATTAAACACAGACTGAAAACCAGTTTGAACATTCAGCTATAGACTTGCAGGTCTGGAAAGTGCCTCATCTCAAAGGCGGCCCACTGGCTCTCAACATGCTGAGGCAGAATAAAAGCCACTGACGCTTTTCCTTATGGACTCAATCCCTCTAGCTATCCATAGTCAAATTCTAGACAAATAAGAACCAACTAATCACGTAAGCATCCGCTTGAGACCACATATGCCCAGGGCCAGTGGAAACCCATGCATGAACTCGGTTGGTGACAAGAGATGTACAGAAGAGGCACCTGTCCTTCCGTCCTTCATCACTTATCCAGCCATGGTGGACAAATGACCACCAGTAAAGATTTGGTCAACTCTTGGTTCATGAAATATTAATAGAGTTTCTACTCTCTGCTGGAGACAATGATAATCCATCAAGGACAGAGCTCTAGTGTTGAAGGTGAGAGTAGAAGTTTCTAAGGAAACTTCTCTAAAGGATGGGGCCTGGCAGAGATAATGAAGGCTGGCTGGAATAGGGAAAGGACAGCCAGATAAGCTTGGCTCTATGAGCTAGGACTCTCCTAATTGCAAGGAACAGACACCTGATTTGAACAACAGTGGGGGATGTTTTGCTATGAGACCATCCTCTGGAAGATCAGGGCACCAGTGATTGGAACCAGGGACCAGAGAGCCATTGACAAGGCCATTTCGTGTGCTGCTCCTTGCGTCTGGAAAGCTCTTCCTTTCCACTTGACTTATCTACTACTCACAGTTCATGTGACTCCAGTTACCCACCCCCCGCCAGGGAAGCCTGCCCCTCCCACCAACTCATCTCTCTGACTGGATCATACCCTAGAGTTTCAGTTGGTCTAGTCAAGTCTTCAAAGGAAACCAGAAAAAGGTGACCTGTTTGGAGGATAGTGCCAGGGTGTGAACAGAGTGGGAAAACATAGCTTCACACCAGGGCTCATGGCCTGATGGGCAGAGTCAAGGTGGGATTTGGGCCCACCTGCCCCCTTATCTTGTGCTCCTATGTGCATGTACAAACTGTGCACAGTAGCTGAGCCAGAGTTTCCATTACATGCTCTCTGAAAAACTGTACCTGTTCTCACTACTTACTGATGTGGTGGCTTAACTTTGCTTTCAGGATTATTTAAGGATTGCCCCTGCAAGCTCCTAAGACCCATGAGGACAGCAACCAAGACTGTGTTGGCTTAATGGGTCATTCCTAGAGCTGAGTGCAGTGTCTGTCACATCAAAAGCCCTTGTTTTATGAATGAATGAATGAACAAGCAAATGAGTGTTTCTGTTATTTCTCTAGGACTGGCTTCTTCTATGAGGTGGGGGCCACAGTTGCTGGCAGCTAGGAGTCCACAGACAGAAAAGGCTGCTTTAATTCTAACTTTAAGTTTTTCAGGGAAGGAGATAAATCAGCCCAAATGAGATCAGTGTGCACTGGGAGTGACTGGCACTCCCCAGCCCAACTTTGTTGGATAAATGGCAGCTGAGCAGTTCCCCAACAGAAGAAGGGGGTCCTTCCCAGTGAAAAAGGGGAAAGATAAACAGAAACAACTCCTGGTGTCCTCCAACCACCCCTAGTGTGACGTGGGAGGGTCACTTCTGCGTCTTTGTTTCCTCATCTGTGAAATGGAGGAATGTGCCACGCTTACCTCTGAGATGGCCTGGCCCCAACATTCCATTCTCTTTTGTTCTGGTTCTGGTTCTGTTGCCAAGTTCTATTCTAGTGCTTTAGGCAACAAGTGGAAAGAGACATGACTGTGGGCAGCCTCAGTCAAGGAAGGCTTAATGGAGGTGAGTTTTAAGAGTTGTATACTGAGGGGGATGGGGGGGGATTCTAATGGTGGAGAGCCTGGCTTGGGGAAGAGCATTGGGGGCTAGTGTGGAGCCATTTGTTTGTTAAAAAAATCTTTTTTTTTTTTTTCTGGTAGATACCTTTGTAAAGGATCAAATCTTAACTTATCTGTGTTGTCCCCTGAATTAGCTTATGCAAGAACACCAAGCCGGTCATCCACGAGGATCTGAGGGGATGCAACGTTGGACAGGCAAGTTTTGATAAGTCTAGTTAGTCCCAATAGGTCCAGAATAGAAGCTTCTCTAGGGTGAATGACTCAGGCTGCTCTCGTTGGGGTCTATACTTTTCTGGAGGTGTTTTGTGCTCCAGTAGCACAAACTGAGTGTTTGTGTTAGTCAGTTTTCTGTTACTATAATGAAATGCCTGAGATAAAAATGAAAAAGGTTTATTTTAGCTCACAGTTTTGGAGATTCCATAGCATGCTCAGTTGGCCCCAGTGCTTTGGGCCTGTGGCGAGGCAGAACATATTATGGCAGTACCTAGTAGAGCTAAACCACTCACATCATGAGCCAGGGAGAAAACAGGAGAGAGGAAGAGCCCAGGGTCCTAATATTCCCTTCGAGGGCACATCCCCAGTAACTTAAGGACATCCCACTAGGCTTTACCTCCCCAAGGTTCTAATAGCACCTTCCAATACACCACTTTGGCGACCAAGCCTTTAACACATGGGCCTCGAAAGACATTCAAGATAAAAACCATAGCAAGGTTACTCAGGGATTCAGGGAAGGAGGAAGTGTCTCCATTTTGTGATGCTAAAAAGACATGAGGCTTTTCTTACACACACACCTGGTCCTAAACCCTTCCCAGCATCATTAAGTCTGGGCGGCTGTCTGGCTCCCTCTAGGTCTTCATGCTACCTACCCCTCTGTGGCTTTTTTCAAGGATGCAACACAACTCATCTCAGTCTTCTTTAGCTTATTAACATAGTTAGGGAACAGACAGTGCAGTTTGCCTCACTCACTAAGGAACCACAGTGAGCGGCTCTGGGCACCAACAGTGAGGAGCTAGAAAAGGAGAACTGACAAAGAGGGTGTGGGAGGAAAGGAGCCAGGGGCTGGTGCAGCTCTGACCCAGGGATGGTGGCAACCCTTTAAGCCTGCAGTGTCTGTAACAACCCTTTGCTACTCTGTGCTCCACTCTTAAATGCTCCTGTGTGGTCCTGTGTCTGGTTCCTCTAATCCACTTAACAAGGAAGAGAGCAAAAGCTCATACCCTGGAATTGGGGAAACTGTGATTCATGCTGCCACTAATGATGGGCAGAGAACACAGACTCACCTTGGCTCCAAGGACTGTACATTACTGGGACCAGAAAAATAGACACAGTTCCACATCTAAAGACTTGGAGTGTGTGAGGGAAGGGAGACAAAGGTGGGCAAGCAGCACTCTGTAAAATACTATACCAAGCAGCAGCATAGCACAAGTGATTAAAAATACAGATCTGAAGCCAGAATGTTGGGTTTAATTCTCCCAGTTCCACCACTCACTGGCTGTGTGATGTCGAGCAACTTACTTTACCTATCTGTGCTTCAGTCTCCTCACCTGTACAATCAGTTTTAGAAAAGTTCCTACCTTTTGGGATTGTTAGAAGGATTAAGTGAGTTAACATGAGTACACTCAGAATGGTACCTGATGCAAAGTGAGTGTTCTGTGTTTGCTGACGTCTCTCCCCAGCTGTCTGTAGATCTGATTGTTTTAAAATGTGAATGGAAGTTTCAAACAAACTCAGGTTGTGGTGACAGAGCTTTGAAGCCAGAAAAAGAGATGTTGAGAGGGAGGGATGAAGGTTAAAATGCAAGCAGTCGCTGGGACTCAGAGCTGGAATTTCAGGGTGACTGACTGTACTCAGGGCTGGGGAAGTGACGGTTGGGAGGCCAAGAGTGTGTGCATGGTGATGGGGGCGACATTACTGGGCTCAAGAACTGATCAGAGCCTGGGCTCAGGGGGCGAGAGATAGAACTACTGAATGGGAATGAAGGCAAAGGTAGACTGACATGGGAACCAAGAGCCTGGGTCCTTGTTTTAGGCAGCCTTTTCACTGCTGTGATCGGAAGACCTGGCAAGAATAATTTTCAAGGAGAAAACTTTTGCTTCTTTGTTGCTCGGGGTTTCAGAGGTCTCAGTCCACAGAAGGCTGACTCCATTGCTCTGGGCTGGAGGGAGGCAGAACATCATGGTGGAAAGATGTGGAGGAGGAAACAGGTGGACGTGGCAATCAGGAAGCAGACAGAAACTGCTTTGCCCATCAGGGACAAAATATAATCCCCAAAGGCAGCTCCCAGTGACCAGCATCCTCCAGCCATACCCTAGCTGCCTACAGTTACCACCCAGTTAATCCCTAAAGGGATTAATGCACTGATCAGGTTAATGATCTCATTACCTAATCATCTTGCCTCTAAACTTTCTCTCATTTCTCTTACATGAGCTTTGGGGAGGATACCTTATATCTAAACCAGAAAAAGCAGTTTTCCCTAGGATCCAGTGTTGAAGTGGAGGTGAAACAAATTGAGGCAGAGATGAAATTTGTTCTTGGCATCTCCTCTTCAAAAAGCATTCTTCTTCTCTTGCTCCAAGTGCAGTACCTTCATACCACCTTGAAGATGTTGTTCCGGAGTTCTGCCTTCCTCCTCTGCTCACCTCATACACTGGTTCCCAATAAAATTCCCATTATTTGAGTGCAGGCTTAGATGTCTGCTGAACTCAGGGGAAAAAACTAACAGAGTGGAACTAACCTTCCACTAACGGAATTACTGAGAGCCACTGACTATTGCTGAAAGCCCCTGGATTTTAAAAAGGAAATACTTGCTCACTCCAATGAATGCCTAGTGCGAGGGCCTGATGGGGTGGCATGGTTGGGTTGCCGGCTTTTCATAGAAGATCATCATTTCAATGATCTTAAAGGAAGGGGTCTGTGATCCCATAATGTTAAGGGCATTTGCTTTAACCCATCTTGACCAAGGCAGGGCAACAGAGCAGAAGGGTAAGCATTCAGGTTAGTTGGAAGAAAATATTTTTCAATAAGGTAAGTTAGTGATTTTTTTGTGTGTGTGCGCATGTGTGTGCATAGGTGTGCATGCCTGAATGTGCACATATATGTATGTCTCCAAATTCCTTTCTTTTTCAATGTTGAAGTCATCCATTTTTCTCTTAAAACTGCTTAAATTCATTGCTCTCCTCCCACTAACATGGCTCTAGTGGTAGCTTTAATAGGGGGTTCAAGGGTGAGTATTGGGAGGTGTGAGGTGGCTGAGGCAGCTGTAACCAGGTTGTAGGGGCTGGAATCTGCTTAGTCATGACATCCCATATACTCTTCCTCTCTAGAATAGGAAGTCCTTACTTCCATAACCTGTTCCCATCACCACGGAAGTGAGCATAGATTTTCCACAGTTCCTGTCCTTCTCTTCCCTCCCCCTTTCCTACTGCTGTCTGCCTTCTCTATCCACTCTCCCAGAATGCTTCACTTTGCCATAATGAGATGCTCAGCTGCGGAGCAGCCACTGACGTCTGGAGATGGATGGGGTCTCCTGCACTGCCCTGAGAGGGATGTTGAAAAGACATTGTATTCATGGAAGCAGGCTAGAGGAGGCGAGGAGAAATGAAGAGCCTGACAACACACAGAAGCCATTGTCCAAGTAAAATGGTTATTCTTTCTGTCCATTCCCTCTAGCTGGAGTAATTGAAGCAATGCTATATTTATGGAAGCCACCATAAAGGTCATGCATTGTTTAGATTCAATTGGAAAATTATACCTTCTGAAATGGAATTAAATGCAGCATCATTAGGACTTGATTAGCTCGATGAGTAAGGTGAAAAGACCCAATTCAGAGAAGAACATGTGATAATGAGTGAATATATTTTAATTCAAATACTCTGTGAATTCTCCAGGCAGGTGTGATTTCCGTAAAGTAAAGGCCCTGGGTACAAAGGAGTTTAAGCATCCTATAGCTGTGCCAGAAAAAAAGATTAGCAAAAAAATTAATGCTATCCTGATAATTATGTACCAAGAAATTTTGAAAGTTAGTTTTAAAAATAAATGAAAATTTCTTGAGAGCTAGAAGTAAAAAAAAAAAAATCGTTGTTAAACGAAATTAAAATTGAAACACTAATATCGAATCTAATTAGAAAATCCCTATTTTTTCAAAGGGATCCCTTAGATGGTTACTTTATAAAGAAAGAAAGCAGAATTAGCTAGAAAATTTTAAAGTACATGCACAATTTTATTTGGAGTTTTCCCTAAGCGGGAAAATTAGTCAGCTGTACCTCAGGGGCTTGCATTATGTTCACAAGGGAACCTGGAAGCTCCTGCATTCAATCCTGCTTCCTTCCTCTTCTACTCTTATAAATGCTTTTACATATTTTATCTTGTTTAGCCCTTATTCATCCCTTGAGGATATTATTCCTATTCTTATAGATGAAGGAATTGTGGCCCAGACAAGTTTAATGCCTTGTTCAATGGTTGTAAGTGTAGGGTCTGCATCTTAATCCAGACTAGCTCAAAGGCAATACTTAAAGACATTTGCCTTCACCTTGGGCATAGCAGATTAAAAATGCTTTATGCTTTCAGAGAAGGGTAATATTACTTCAAAGTACAGGGAAGAGAAATTATTCATTATGGGAATACAATGTGTCTCTATTCACTTCAAGTCCCCTGTAATTTACTACAACCTGTTTACTTTTTTAGGATGCCATCTTTCTATATTCATAGGAATTTTCCATATTTGTCTGAACTCCCAGTATCAATCAGTCGTTGTTAAGCTATTTTTCAGAGAGTTTGAATGATGCAGTAATTAATATGTGGTGCACAGTTTGTTTCCATGTGAAGTCTCATATTTCAGCTTCGAACTAGGCAAATTTCACATTGGTGGCATGTCCTGGTGAAGGATGCTTTTGCATCCTAACTCAGTTCACTGTAAATTCTAAAATTCAGGCAAGAAGGAAGCCAAGTCATGGGGCAGTTTAGAGGAAAAGAAAAGCTTTGTGATGGGGAAGGGTTTATTGCAGAATGTGATGGAACTGTAGTGTTACAACAACATTGCTTACACAGCATGCATTGGGCATTAGTATGTGCCTTATTATATTCATTCATCTAATGCGAACAATGTCCTGATGAGGGAGAGCCTATCTTTTTCACCATTTTGTGATAAGGACACTGAAGCACAGAAGCAATTTCTTCTTACATGGAGGAGCAAACGGGATCTTAACCCAGGCCATCTTGTTCCAGAAGGACTATGTTCTACTTCTGAAAAAAAATGGCAAAAGTGGTCCACAGGTTCAAATGTCTAGCAAAGAGTTGCCTTTAGAAGATTCGTCTCCATTGCATGTATTAAAGTTTTTATTTGGGGATACAGTATTGCCCCCAAGGGAGTCTGATGAAAAAAAAATGTAAGTCCCATTAATGTACACTGTAAGTCCACATTACAGGAAAATACAAATTTTAGAATTTTAGTACTGATTGCAAATAGGTCACTTCTTGTGCTAAAATTCACTTTTCTGATCGTTAGGGTAAATAAGACAAGTGGGAGGTGAGGCGGGGAGGAAACTAATGAAAGAATTAGTATAGTAAAGGATGACAGCAAATGATGCCATGTTTTCATGGGCTGGTCACTGCCAGTGTGAGGCAGGGATGTCCTTGTTTGTACAATGAAAAAAATGTTTACCTCTATTCTCCATTGACCTGATAATTAGGACATGTCTATATGCAGATATTTAAAAGCAAAACTACTGTGCATATGTAATATGTAACAACAAATCCCATCATTTGTACAACTGCAATGCACCAAAAAAAAAAGAAGTGAAAGAGAAAAAAATCCAATTAATTGAGAACCCAACTTACAATAAATACATAAATAAAAGCTAAAAATAAAAAGTGAAACCAACAGTTTTATTACCCTTGTAGTATCTGGCAAGTGGCTGTGTGCAAGACTGTTTTATGATATATGTTGAAAAGCAACATGCTACAGTGGCATTCTTTGTTATTAAAAGCTTAAAAGATGCAACTGGTTCTCAATAACACAGGCCTCATTGGCTAAAAGGTTAATTCCAGTAAGGCTGAAGAGGCTGCCCCTTCTCAGAGAAAATACCAAAAGACAGAATTTACTACGTTCAGCAGAGTCTCATTAGGTACCCTGGATAAATAATCTCATTAAGAACATACCATAGAGTAGAGAGTTGCTGTTGAAATAATGTCAAAAGAGCAAAATGAAGAAGGACTTAGAAATCTGGAAGCAATGCTTCTAACTCACACTTTCCATAATATATAGTTACTTATCTACAAAGACCCCCAAGAGGCTAAATGTTCAACCCCGGTAAGAGGCCTGGTTTCATTAACTTTTAAAAACACCTTCGTATCTATGTTCTTGTATTTTATAAACAAATCTCTGAGTTCTGTAGGGCATATTCTAACCTGATTAGAGAGAGAAAGAACCAAAGCCCAGCAATGGAAATATTACATGCAGGAGTGGCTACTTAGGGGCACTTTTACTTTTTAGCTGGGTGGTGAGTTGCTGGAGCTCTCTAAGCCTCAGTTAACTGATCTGTAAATTGGGGATGACATTAGTACCCCACTGAGTTGTCATGAGGTTAGGTAGAATAGTTTGCAAGTAAAGCAAATGAAGTTAGGTAGAATAATGTACAAATAAAGTGCTTATTTTGGAAAACACTTTAAAAGGTTGTCATTTTTATTTCCATATTGTGGATACTGACTTCCACTGACTTTTTATAATTAGAAGAATTCTACACAATTAGTGAATTCTACATAGTATATCTATCTCTGTCTCTCTCTCTCTCTCTTAAAATCTAACTAGGGATTTAACCCATAGGGCATTTTACCATGGAGCTACATCCCTAGCCTTTGTTATTTTTTTATTTTGAGACAGGGCCTCTCTGAATCACTCAGACTGGCCGTGAACTTGGGATCCTCCTGCCTCAGCCTCCCAAGTCATTGGGATTAAGGTGTGTACCACTGTGCTGGCTTCCACACAGTCTTTTACTGTAATCTTAGGCTGCATTAATTCCTCCCTGCTGGGTATTCTTTCTTATTCTCTACAAATCTTCCCAGAGACACATTTATCTATACGTCCAAGCAGACCCAATTTCATTTCAGCCTTGAGGTCTATGCTTTCTCCATTTTGTACTCCAAACCCAAAAGCACAGTATAGTGGGATTTATCAAATTTGGGGGAAAGTTTAAAATTTGAAGAGGGCTGGGGCTGTAGCTGAGTGACAGAGCACTTGCCTAGCATGTGTGAAGTATGGATTTGATCCTTAGCACCACATTAAAAAAAAAATCAAAAAAAGAAAGGCATGCTGTCAATCTACAACTACAAAAAAAAAAAAAAAAAAAAAAAAAAAAGGATTGATTGCAGAGCTCTGCTGTTCTTTTTTCTTACCAGGCTTTCCATATAGAATTCTAAGCTTAGGGCACTTCAGAATATATATGATTAAAATTAATACCATATAACTAAAATAGGAAACTTCCTAATAAATTAGATATCAGTTAACATGAGGTAACTTTCTTTAATAAAGCATTATGTTAAAGCAGTAACCAAGTGAAATGAAATGGCATACCTGTATCCCCAAATCTCTACCTATCACATCCCAAGATACTCAATTATTAATTCTCTCCTGAATTTGAATATAAATGCACAGAAATATAACATTATTATTTTAGTAAGCCTCCCCTCAGGGGTTATTTAGAAATACAACCAGTGAGAAAATTGAAATAATGTATATTATATTATTCAATATATTACATATTGAAAAAATTCCTTATTTACATTTTAAAAGGTGATATTCCAAATAAGAAGCATAGAATATGCTGACATAAAAACTTTCAAATAGGAAGAAAGAGTGGATTGCCTATCTTTGGAATTTGAAGCTTTGATATTGGACAATATGGTGTTGCAGCGAAAGACCTGGACCAGGAGATGGGAAACTTGAATTTTTGAGTATGCTTTTGTTATTTACTAGCCAAGTGACTTGGATTAGACATTCAATTCCTTTGAACCTCAAGTCTCATTTCTTAAAATAAGGAAGTTGGATCTGATAGTCTTCAAGTTTCCTTCCAGATATACAATTTCACATTAGTCAACATTCAGTTCACTTTTAGGAACAATTACCAGTGCCTGTTATTTGAAAGCACCATACTAGGTACTAGGGAAATGAAAAGATAAATATACCAAGTTTGTTGACCTCAAAAGTATATAATATGGGCTGGAGGTACAGCTCAGTTGGTAGAGTGCTTGCCTTGCATGCACAAGGTCCTGGGTTCAATCTCCAGTGCCACACACAAAAAGCACACAATCTTGTGGATTATTAAAATGACCAGGTAATATTTGCAGGGCATTATATAGTCATTTTATTATACTGTTTCATTATTCATGAAACATGTGGGGCAGTGAAACTTAGCAGATTAAGAATGAGTTTTGCCTCTCAATCCTCAGGCTGTACCTGATGTACCTCAAAGATCTGGCTAAATTACTCTAAGTCTGTATTTTATTTGAAAATAATTATACTGGCTCAACTGAAAGGTATGTTGAGAAATAGCAAAGGTTGTCCATTCTGTACGTTTTTATGGATACCATTTATGTTTCAAAGGAGTGCTAAGAGCTAGGAAAATATCAGCTGGCAGGTCCTTCATATAGCTTAACCAGTATTCAATTATAAAGTTTGCTGCAAATAAGTCAATATAGTAACTGCTAAAACAAGTTATGGGCTTATTTTAGTTTAGAAGTGTCAAGAAGCAAGCCCTTTTCTGTGCAAAATATTATGTCTCAGCCTTGAAACCCCATGATAAATAGTAAAACAAACAAAAAATTTAAACACATACAAATATTACACTTACCAAAAATTAGGACTTACATAAAACATATATGTTTTATTCCCCGTGTGTATATTAGGCTAAAACAAACGGGATAAATAATGCAGGAGCAGCATGCCTGCTCAGATTAAGGATAGGCTTTGTTGTCCAACAAGAAACTATCTCAGAATCCAGAGTTACTCATCTCTGTGGGGCCTAGCTGAAGTTCTATCATATATAGAGATGCTCTATGAAAGATTCTTGTCTTAAGGAGGAACCTTAAGTAATAACTTCAAGTAAAATTCTGAGATTCTGTGATTAAGCAAAGTATCTGAATGATAATGAAAGAGATAAAATCATAAGAATGCCATTGATTAAAAAGAAATTAAGAATTAAGAGGGACGAAGCATATGACAAGGAGAGTTATGTGGGCAACAGAAACTGGTTTGCTTGAGCCCTACTTCAAATATCTTGTTTTTGGCCTAACACTTATGTCCTGACTCGAAACCTACATTTCAGAAACTCGCAACAAAAGTCTGGCCTGTAGAAATCAAAACGACTGCCCCTTTGTACCTGTCATTTGTGGTGCCATCCATGCTCTGTGGCGGGATCTGCAAGATGCCCGGGCTGTCTTTGGCAGCATTTAGAAATCTGGGGGAAATGGTGTGTGTGACTTGGGGATGGGGGGTGGGCGGTTGTCTGTGAATGTCTCGAAATATTATTCTGTTACCACAATGTGGTGAGTGTGGTGAACTGGTTTCAAGAGTTGGGAAAACGTCGAAATTCATACGAATGGTGCAAATTTTTGATTTAGGAAACAAGGATCAGAATTCATCTCAATTAACGCCTCTCTCTGCCAAACTGACAGTTTCGTTTTCAGGATGGCCTCTCCGCGTCAATGACTTAGGTTTTCTTAGACGAGTAACTTGTCTTTCGTGGGTTGGCGATCTGCCCCTGGACTTGCCCATGTGCCAACCTGACCTCGGAGCAGAGTGGCCCTGGATTTGGTGCACGTTGTCTGGAACATGCGGACGTTTCTGACGGACAATGCCTGTAGCATTCGAAGCGTTTTAAACAGTCCATTTGTGACGAAGGGGGTAAAGGTGCGTTGACTTTGGAAAAGAAGTGCATTTTGCGAAAGTGGAAAGAAGATAGCTCGTTGTGGGAAAGATGGGTGTTTCCAGCGAAGGATTTGCTAGAAACGAAGACGCGGCAATTCTTTTTCCAGTTTCCTGCGGTAGGAAACAGCTGGCCAGAGAAGTCTCAGTCCAAGTTGGGCGCGGACTGGGCTTGCAGAAAGCTGCTGTAAGGCGTGCGGGACAAGTGGTGGGAGACTGGACCGAGAAGCGCTGGGCGCTAGGGATGTAGGGGCTTCGCTACTCTAAGCAACGGGATTCAAGGTCCCGCAACTGCGCTTCCCCTTCTCAGTTCTTAGGGGAACACTTCGCGTGCTTTGTTTCAGACGCCAACCCATCTTTCTCGGTTGGTCTCCAGCTCCACCAATCCCGCCCGCCTCAGGGCGGGGCTTCAGGGTCAAGGTGGACCAATTCCCCAGCCTCGCCCCTACACGCGCTTTCGGACCCCCGGGGATGACTGACAGCAGTCAGGCCCAACCTGCTACTCCAAAGCGGGGCCTCCGCCAGGGGCGTTACGGGGACGAGGGGCCCGGACCAATCGTATTGGACATCAGGGGGCGGGGCCTCGTTGCCAGCTCCAGACCGGCACTATCGGCACACCCTTTGTCAAATGAGAGACGAAGAGGGGAGGTCCCTTGGTCTCGGCTCAGCCAATGAAGAGGGCGAGATGGGCGGGTCCGGAGTGCCTGGCGGCGGGTCCTCAGCTCTGAGCCGAGGTGCGGTGAGCCGGTGGGGGGACCGCGAGGCGAGCGCGGGAGCCTGGGCGGCGAGCGGGGTGTGAGCTGCCCGAAAATGCACTCGGATGCCGCAGCTGTCAGTGAGTAGTGGAGAGCCAACAGGCCGGCCCGAGCTATTGCCAGCACTCTCCACTAGGCTCCCTCTGTTCTCGCCCCACGCCTCCTGTCCCGAAAAGCGCCGGGAGCCCCTGACGGAGAGCCACCCTTTCCCCTCCCGGGGCTCGGGCGGGCGGTGACGCCGCGGGCGGCGTGGGGCGGGGGCGGGCGTGGGGGGAAGGGGACGGCCTGCCGGGGGCGGGAGGAGGTGAGGGGGGTGGGGACTGGCTCCATTTCAATGTTGGGGGAAGCGGGGGCGGGACGTGCGATGAAGGGCCCGGACCCGAGTGTCCGGGGTGAATGGAGGTGGAGGCTGTGGCGGCGGGCGCTAGCGGGCAGGGCCGGGGGTGGCACCGGCGGGGGAGAGGGAGGGAGCGAGAGAGCGGGGCGCAGGGGTGAGGATTTCCAAGGAGCTGAGCGGTGCGGGTGGCTCCGTGAGAAAGGCGGGTGAGTGCGAGGGGAGCGCGGGGGCGGGGACAATGGGAAGAAGGGCTGGATGGCGAGGGTGGGGGGAACAATGGGGTGGGGGAACGGGGGCAGTGGCCGTGCGGGGCAGGAGGGCGGGCTAGGGACGAGGGCTGATGTAACGGGAGAGCGAGATAGTGGGAAGCATTGGGGTGTGATGGAATAGTTGGGGAGTCCGGCGGGCGGGAGGGGCACTGGAAGGGTGGTTGGGTAACTAAGAGTGGTAAGGGTTTGGGGGGTTGGTGTTGGGACGGTAGGGTTATCGGGAGGAAGAGAGGAACGTGGGGAGGATGTGGGGTGGGAGGGTGGGGGCAGGGGTGGGGGCGGTGAGGTGGGGGTGAAGAGCTAGTTAGGAAGGGGAGGTAGGGAGGGGTTGGGGCAGGGGGAGTACTGTCACGTCCAGATTGGGTTCGCGCCGGGCCGGGGGGCGTCGGACTGTGTGTTTGGGAGGGGTGCTTCTTCCCCCGGGTCGAGCCAGGGTCCTTTTGAGGGGGGAGCCCAGAGCCTCGGGGCAAGCGGAGAGGAGGGGGCGGGGCTGGGGTGGAGGGGACGGGGGAGGTGTCCCGAGGTTGGCTCTGGCCACGGTTCTCCCCGAGCGGCGGGAAGCGAGGTCAGCGTTGGCGCGGGCTCGGGCTACAGGACTGGGAGGCGGGGCAGGGGCGCGGGCTGCGGGTTTTCCGCGGCGGGAGCCGGAGGGGTCGGGCCCTGGAGGCCGGGCGAGGGTTTTGCGCTGGGGAGGTGTCGGGGTCCCTGGCGGTCCGTGGGTTTGGCAGTCTGTGACGCAGTTGTCTAATTTGTGGCCATCAGGTGTGGAGGCTGATGTCTTGGGACCTGCTTCCCTGGAGAGAGGGCCGAGCTGGAGGCCGGGCTCAGCTTCTGGGGAGCGCGACCTCACCCCTAGCGCGGGGCGGGCGCTTAGGGGTTTCCTTTAGGGTCTGGCTTCAGTCGCCGGGTGTGAAGGGGAAAGGCAGTCTCGCGGAATTCTGGGACTTGTAGTCCGGGCCGCGCCGGGCCGCGGTTGGGTTGGGTGCACGTGGGTAACTGTGGAAACGAGTCCCAGAATGCAGCGCGCCCCTCAGAGCTTCCCCGCTCTGCTAACTCGTGCTTTATTCCCCCAGCGACCCGAGCACGCTCTCGGGAGGCGCTCCAGTCCCTGG
Organism: Urocitellus parryii; assembly: GCF_045843805.1. Taxonomy (NCBI): domain Eukaryota; kingdom Metazoa; phylum Chordata; class Mammalia; order Rodentia; family Sciuridae; genus Urocitellus; species Urocitellus parryii. The sequence continues at coordinate 106,877,909 of NC_135540.1, read as the reverse complement.
GGACTGTATCGGCCAGAGAGAGAGAGAGCGAGCCCAAGCCAAGCCCAGTCCTTTTTTACTTGGGCTCTTGATCTCCGAGTTTATTTTCCCCTGCATTTCCCCTTGTAGAATAAATGCTTAGTCTAGAACCATCTAGCATATAGGTTCAAGAAGCAACGCAAGGCAGCGTTTAGGAAGGTGTGTTTCTCCGCATCTTGTATGTAAGCTAGCCTAGGTTGAAAGGCGCAGTCTTATATAAACCTGGGAACACAGTAGAGGCAGTTGTATCGCTTATGAAGACGATATAAACTATTTGTTATTTCTTGGGCTATTTCGATTGCCCAAGGATAAGGGGAATTTTTGAATTGAATTGAGTGATGGAGGTGGCTTAATGGAATTTGGGTTGGAATTGTCCCATACATAAAGCTAGCAGAAAATAAGAAAGTAAGTAAAGGTAATATGTGATGTCTTCATCTTTCAGTAAGTGTGAAAACAAATGAGTGTTGTTTGTTTCCTTTTTAGCTGTGGGCTGAATTCCTTCAGTCTTTAGTATTAAAAACGTTCCTCTCAGTTTGTAGATACCCAACCATAACATCTTCTGCCAGTTCCCTTTACAGTGGTAACTCCCAAATCTAATGTAGAGGTTAGTTAGATGAGGTAGAAATAATAGATTATTTTTGTGATATGTCAGCTAATATGAAACTATTGGTAACATAGTCTAATGATCCTAGTGAGTAAAATCTTAACAAGAAATCCTAAGATTTGGAAACCTTTTGATATAGTTATAAATATACTCAAGTTGCATATTTACTGCATGATGGTTCTTTAAATGTCTAAAAAGGTCAGTGTGTGAAATAATGAGTATCTTTCTGTCATATTTGATTTAAGTCTGTGGTTAAAATGTCCAAAAAATCCTTTGAAATATGTAAATGTATAATACAGACATTTTTCAAAAACATGCATTTAATTCTGGGATTTGCTCTTGCAAAATGGTTGAAAATATATAGAGCTATCTATAATTGTTTTCAAGATTTAAAGAAAAGATTAGTCTAGTCATTTCTACCTTTTTCTTTGGTTTTAGTATATCTCAAAGGAGAAGTGCCCATTGCACATGCTTAACTCCTGTCTCCAGCCCTAAAGGCCTGAACTCTTGCACAATATCAGCTTATACTTTCTGCTCTAGTTTTTAGGATCTTCTTTGATTTTGGTTCCTTGGAAAGGTCCTTTTTTTTCTTGTGAATTTACTCTGCATTTAAACAGGTGTTTCTTATACCTTACTTAGCAGTTTTGACAGTTTTAGAATGGGAAGCTTTTTAGGTAATTTTATCTGTAACAGAAACAGAGAAGAAAGTTCCCTCATTCTCTCTACCTTAGAGGACTTCTGTATACTTACTTACTCTTCATTCTTTGTTCCTGGCTCCAAGATGTGCCTCTACTGGACTTGATCAGATCATTTTTTCAAACTTTATTGTCTCCTTTTCTGCTTTTATCTTACCTACTTATAGCAGCTCTTACTAACATATTGCCTTCTTCCTGTGTATGATATATATTTGCATTTTTCTCATCTTAATAATAATCCTCCTCCTGATAATTTTAGCTAATAATTAATGTTTAATGATCCTGTTAACTCAGCAGTATAAAAATCAAGTTTGTCAGAAACTGACCTTCTGATAGTTTATATTGTCAGGGTGCTTTTGGCAAGCAGCAACACTCAACTAAAAATGGCTTAAATAATAGGGCTTATTATTGTCCAGCAGCAGGAAGTATAGAAATAGGTGTTTCTTAGACTGATGCAGTGGCTTAACGATGTCATTAAGAATGGGGCTCTTTGTGCTTCCCAGAGTCTTCCCAGCACTTAGTATCACAACTCAGCCCTGGGTTCTTTACTCAGCTCCAGATAGAGATCATGAAGAGGCCAGTAAAGAAAACCATCTGAGCTTTATTGTTGCTTATTCTTAAGCAGAAGGGAAATGGAAAACAGCATTGGGCCTGTGGCATGCTCTCCAAGGACTTGAGGGGTAAAGCTTGAGTAGACAAAAAGAGTGGGCTCCTGCAGGCGCACATGATGCCACTATTTCTGCACACATCTTGTCAGGTTTTTAACTTAGAATGGGGGTTTGCGTTTGATATAGTGATGTGCTCATGTGTTTTTGGCCTGCCTGCATTAAACTCACAAAAGACCATGGAGGTAGGTGCTCACTACCACCAGCCCATAAAGGTTGTATATATTGGCAGGCTTTCTATGGTGGGGTGTTGCAGAAAGCTTGGGGGAGGAGTAGCAGCTCCCAATCCTGGTCATTTGTAGAAACATCTTTTGAAGGCAGCTTACTGATGGGGGTGGGGGTGGTTCCTAGAGGTGTGGGGGGCATTGTTGAGGGCCTTTTTTGTCTCTTTTGCATCATTTCTTCTTATGTATTTTGACTTTTGATCCAAGCTCTTTGCCTCACATTTGCAATATGATTGCTGCAGCACCAGACATCATGCTTATGTAAGAAAGAAGGGAAGGAAGGAGCATATTTCCTTAAAGTTCCCTGTTAGGGCTTTTTTTCCCCAAAAGCTCGCCCTGGAGACTTTTGTTCCAGTGTCATTGGTAGAACGATTTCATGCTACTCCTAGTTGTGAGGGAGGCAGAGAAAGTAAAGACTGGCATTTTTCAGCTTCTATGATAGGATGTGGGTTTTGCTAGATTGGAGTAATGGTGCTCAGATGGCTCTGGATTGGCAACAGGTGCACATCTAAGCCAACTACTTAACAAGGTTCTCTCTGGCTTGGTCTCATTTTTTTTTTTTTTAATCTTCCTGATGTATTTTCTGCTTTATTCTAAAAGAATTAGGGATGACTTACAAAATATTAAATCCTATCAAGTGAAGGAAAATAAATTGCATATGGACTTAAAAGGTGCACTAAAATTCTTGCTGTCTGTTGAAAATAGACTATGTATCTGGCTCTGAGCTTCCCAGTAGTCAAAGAGGATACCAAAACCAATTAATTTTGTTCATTTGGTTAATGAAACTGCAGTAACTTTTATTAAGGCACACTGTAACCTTAGTTAGGCATTTCTTTATCCTCTCTTTCCCTGGCCAGTAGTGAGAAGGAGAGGATGCTTCTTCCTGCACCTATGGCCATTACCTTTGGTCTGACCCATTTTTCTGTTGTGATAATCAGTTGTACTTTTGTCAGGCTCAACCTCTGTTTCGTCTTCTCTATTACCATTTGAGTGATCTTTGTGCTTAGGATTCCCCCTGCCTACTTGAGAAACTTGGAGTCTCCCAGCTGCTTAGTTAAATATGGACTCTGGTGTGGATGAACAGCCTCTGCTGACTGCCCTCCGTTGCTGCTGTGGAGCTGCTTTACCTTGCCCTCTCTCTCATGGACTCTCGCCCTTAGATCTCCAAATTTCTGGCTACTTCTATTCTGTTGCTCAGTTTCATGTTACATGACAGTGACTGCTTGCTTACTAATTTCTCCTCTCCCTAATTAGATTATTACCCCCTGAGATTTGGGACTGTGTCCACTTAGTGTCTATCATGATGCCTTGCCTAGTGCTTATATGTATTGGATTGAACTTAAACAGCTACTGAATAGTTAGTGAATTATCTATAAAATTTTGCATGCTTCTGAATCTTTTCTTTCATTATCTTACATTCCCCCCCCCCCCCCCCCAGGGAATGCAAACTTGCTTTTTCATTCTTTGCCTTTTTTTTCACAAAGTCAGCCATATGCAAATTAATTTAAATAGTATTTTTTAAAAATACTATTTAAGTTATCCGTCTTGAAGGTGTGGAGAGATTGAAATGCTGGTCATGTGGGAGGAACAGAAGGAGTCTGTATGTGTCCATTTCTAATCTCATGTCACAGAGTCCTGTGTGCAGAAGGTTAGGGTGATGATGGCAGGTCTTTTGTTTAGGAAGTCTAGAGTATTTAGGCTTTTCTTGCTTTTTGTCTTATCACTATATCCTGTTCCTAAGGATTTATTTAAGTTAACATGAAAAGGCTTTCATTTAGAAACTAAAATATGAGTTGGAGGTAAATTTTTAAAGTAAAATTATCTGTAGTGAATTCTACATCATTGCTGCCAACTCTACAGTTGGTCAGCCTGAATTGGTATTAATAGCTTTTCATAGCTTGTTCTTTTTCTTATTTTGAAATTCAGGTTATGAGAGGAACCTCTTGAGGATTATTCTTTAAAGCAGAAAGAACATGCATTTAAAATTGTGTTTTAAGAAGACATGGAAACATTTTAGATAGAATTATGTGTTTTAGTAAATCGTTGTATGACAGTTTAGATCCAAGAATTTGTTTTTTTTTCCTAGAGTGCCTGCTAGTCCAGTTTTGAATTGCTTTTCTTTAGAAAACATTGTTAATGGGTTATTTTCAGCGTAGGGAGGTAGGCTTGTGGGTTTTGAAACTAATATGCTGAATAAACCACTAAATGTTAGGAAAAGACCCCTGCCTGCCCCAAATAGCATTACCTCTAGGTATGACTTTTTTTCTTATTTCATCTTTGAAGATTTCTTCCTCTTTTTTTTGAGAAAAGGGTCTCACTAAGTTGTGAGACTGGCCTCAAACTTGGGATCCTCTTGCCTCAGCCTTCTGAGTTGCTGGAATTACAGGAATGTGCCACCATGCCTGGATTGAGGTTTCTTTCTTTCTTTTTATTTCCCCCTTATGAATATTTTTGGAAACCTTTTTTACTTGCTGGCCCATGTCAGTAAGATTTGCAGAGCAGGGGTTTGTGTGTATAGTGTGCATTATCAGTCTTCTGGGACCCTGGCTCTTTCTCTGGGAATTCCTACCTTTAGCAGGTGGGTTAGGTACACATCCCCAAATGTGAACCTAAAGGTGGAGACAGATGATGGGAAGAAGGCAGGAGCTAATGGAGGCCATTTTGGAAGGTGTTCAATGGTGGTAGCTTTCTATTTTTAGTGGCCCAGGCCAGTTCTGGCACTGTCTGTGGGGTACCTTGCTATGTGTCCACAATGTTCTTTTCGTTGTATAACTGATAGGCTTAGTTCTCTGTATTCCTGAGAGATTCTGTGAGCTCTCCAATAGCCCTTTTTAAGAAAAATCACTTTTCTGTTTAAACTATCCAGGGTTAGATTTGATGCTGATAACTAAGAATTCAGATACTTCAATATTTAGACCTGTCAGTGGTCAAATACATAGTAGAAGCCCTTGTGGAGAAGAGTAGTGGTTTCCTTTTTTATTCTGGCTACCTGTGGGCCCTGTTCAGAGGTTACCCAAAGGACTGAAGGGGGCACAAAGGTAATGTCACTTGTAGGTGGTTCCTGCAGCCTTTGCTGGGTTCAGACAGGTTGAATCACATGTTCACCAGTTCACTGCATCTCATTAGATGGAACTGTTTTTTCTGATTATGGATCGATGCTCAGGAGCTAGAGCATTGTTTGGGGTCAGACTTGGGAAAATCAGCTGTGGAAATATTTGTGTGTGTGTGTGTGTGTGTGTAATATTTATTTCATTTAGCCAAAACTGTGTCTGATAGTTGTAATGATTTTCTAGTCAACTATATTGATGTATAATGTACATATTATAAAATTGTACCAATTATGGTTGGGTGGATTTTGACAAATATATACTGTTGTAACCACTATTGAGATACAGAACATGTTCTGTATGTGTGTCCTCTTGAGGCCAGTACTTCTGCTCCAGCCCCACCACCAGATTTTTGGCTTCCTGAGGCTTCCTTTATGTTAGTTGATGATTTGTCATTTTGTTCTTCTTAATTATAGTACTAAAAGGAATGATAAGTCTCAGTTTAGATTTAACTGAACTGTTAAATCTAAAGAAAAACTATCAGTGCTATGTAAATGGTAAATCTGATAATTAGTGTCTTTACTGTGTGGGATTGTCTTGAGTTGGATCACTTGCTCTGTTGGAAGGTTTTCCAGTGGATGACTTTTCTTGCCTTTGTGTGACCCAAAGATATGCACTGTTAGCACTTGCTCTTTTGATGCGATAATGTGTTTTAATTGCCAAGTGAATCAGATTGTAGGCTGGAAAGCTTAGTTGTTAGGTGTGGGCACTAGAGTCAAAATGTCAATTCATATCCTGCTCTGCTGTCTATTAGCTATGTGACTATAGGTGAGTTACTCAACCACTCTGTGCGCTGAGTCCTCATGTATAAAACTACTTGTTGTCTATGGTGGGGCATGGAGTTGTATTGTCACCAAATGTTAATACCAAGCATCTGCTCTGTACCAGGTCCTGTTCTTCATCTTTCAAGACTTTTTCATTCTTGTGTGAGGCAGGAGACAGGTAGTAAATAAATCATGGTAAATTTTGTATAGAGAGGTAAAGAGGAGAAGGGGTGAGCACAGGCACCTGGATGTGTGTGTGTGTGTGTGTGTGTGTGTGTGTGTGTGTTTTAGAGGGGTTTGTAGTTTTAAATACTGTGCTCAGGGAAGGCCTCACTAACAAGGTGTTAAAATTTGATGGGGAAGGGGCCACTCCAGGCAAAGGGAGCATCATTGTGGAGGCTCTGGCAGGGAGAGTCCTGGATATGAGGGGCAGCAAGGAGATGATGTGCTGGGAGTAGTTGGGTGAGAGTGGAGGGGAAAGAAGTAGGAGGCAAGATCAGAAGTGGTCCTGAGGAGTAAATGAGCTAAAACACATGAAGTGTTTTTGTTGCTGATTACTGTGTAAAGGCCTTCCAAGGAGCCAGTTGAGAGGAAAAGAGGTTACAGGAAAGAAAGAAGACTCAAGTGAGACATTCCCTTACTCAGCCATTCAGCAAACATCTGAGGGGTTCTTGTTGCCAGTGCTGCTATAACAAACAAGATGGAGAAGGAGCGTGGGGGCCAGTGTTTAAGGAGTGTTGTTTCCAGGGAGTTCAGTTAGGACCGAGAAGTAATGGACAGGTGAAGTCTCTGTGGATGACAGCTGCTGGGTCAGGCGGAGTCAGGTGGGTAGGAGGGTGGGCTCCTGAGCTGAGGGAACAGCAAGGGTGGGAAGGAGAGCTGAGGCAGCGGGAAGAGTGTGTGGTGAGCTGGAGGCTGGAGTGCAGGGGAGGGTGAGGCCTGGCTGAGAGGAAGGGCGCAGGGCAGGGGAAGCTGGGGGGGAGGGTGGTCCGAGGTGGGGCGCAGGAGAAAAGGAGGGTGCAAGGGCCTCGGTGCACAAACACAGGCATGGGATCCTCACAACACACTCCCCCCCCCGACCCTCAAAGTGGATTTGGGCCTCTTGTTATCCCCAGTTCACAGGTTTAGAAAGTTGTACTGTTCTCAAGGTCACATAGCTTGGAAGTGGGAAACTGAGTTTCTAAGGCATTCTGACTCCAGGATCTGGGGTGTCTCTCCACCACCAATGAAATTATTCTTGACATTTTATTTGTGCTTTCCATTTAATACTTTGTGTAACCCCTTGAGCATTTTGAAATTCCATTTTTTTTTCTTGGCTTGTGAATGATGATAACAGAGCAGGTTGGTACGGTTATCTCCATTTTGCCTTTGGTTCTATTCTTCTTGGAATGGTCAGGATTGGGATTTCAGATGCCTTCTTTTATATTCCTCTTCATCCCCTTTCCTGTTGGTCTGCTTATAAGACAATAGGCACTTAAAAAAACAGAACTCACTGGGCAACTGAAGAATTATGGCAAGGAAAAGTATTTCTATATTAACTTGCTGATGAAATAGTCATTTTTGTCTTCTTAGATTTTATTTATTTTAGATGTGTATTGAAATACTCTTGAAACTTATATTTAAATTCAGGAGATATCTCACTTGCAGAAAAGCTAGAAAATGTAAGATTTCTTAGTAGAGCTGCTAATAGCTTTTGTGTAACATTTTTGAAATTATTTTCTTCCTGTAGTTTAGGGTAAATTTAAGTATTTTCCCCTCTTAATATCTCTTCTCTATAGATGCCATTTCCAAAATTTGACTACAAAATACTCATTCTTAATTAAACAGGAAATTGAAGATGGTTGTACAGAGTCAAGTCTAGTGGTTACTGAATTAATAGTTTTAAAGATGCATCATCTTGTTATTCTTCTGCCCTGTCTTTGCTTTTTGCTGTTTTAGGTTTTGTGTGTCTTAGTCTCTTCTACCTTGTAGGAATTAAAATAATTAGCCTCATTTGGTGCGTGATAGGGGCCTGCACAGTGCTAAGTGTTTTTGACTGTATCATCTCATTTCATGCTCTGAGTATCCTTGTGGAGAGGAGCCTGTGAGTTACTCCAGCTGTGTTTGGGGAACATGGAGGCAGGCTATGTTAGGTTGGGTACCATGTGCAGGGGAACTCAGCTAGGACACAGCACTACTGGGATTCTAATCCAGGTTCTGATGCCACAGCTCACCTACTCTCCGCTAAGTCTGGGACCTTGTAATATTAGCAAGATTTCAGTATGACTTTTCCTCTGACCCATGGATCTGTGTTTTCAGTGGGTAGGTGGGGTGGGAAGGAATCTAGAGCCTTTTTACCTTGTTACATTGGGAATGTAACCAAATTGTATGTCCTTAGGTGACTGTCTCCTTGAATATGGCACCAGCAGGGCAGTGTGCTGGGTGGGCACCTCCTTCTCTTGGGTGGCTGGTTCTCCTGTCCTTTTCTGTGGGTTTTGTGAGAGACTTGGGAAGAAAAAGCCAGGTGCGGTTTGCTTGGATGGCTTTCACTTTGGATGTTGTGCTTGTTGAAAATGCTGAGTCACCTGCAATGACCTGGTTTCCTTATCAGTTTTCCCTTTCTCTAAGCACCCCTTTTTGGCTTTTGTGCCTTGTAAGTAGCAAATATTTATTGATGAGGTAAATGAAGCTAATACCTCCTTCCCCTGCTACCTTTGTTTTCTTTTGCTGTCACCTGGCTATTCAGTCCTGAGCCTTTCCCCTGGACCTTGACCTTTATTCCACGCACTGATAGGATCTCCACCCCCCCCACCCCCCCCCCCACCCCCCCCGCTTGAGTTAGAGTCCTGTGGGGCCTCCACAGAGGTTGTCCTAGGGGCAGCTTGGCTGCTGGTAGGATAGAATTGAGTTACAAGTGCTGCACATTAGAATCACCTGGGGCTGCTTGAGAAAAGATTGACCACTCACTTCCATTTGTATTTAATTGATCTGGGTTGGGACCTTGGCGTCAGTGTTTGTGAGCTCCCTAGGTGAGTCTCCTGTATAGCCAATCCTGTATGGATTCCTGTAAGGAGATTAGTGAGATGGGTTTGGTTTGGCCCTAAGGGAGAGGGCTGAAAAGGTGCAGCAGCTCTTCAGTGTCCCCACTCTGGGAGGTAGGCAGACCATTCCTGCTCACCTTCTGACATAATAGCCAATACCAGGGCAGTGCCTATTCTGTGCCAGGTTCTGTTTTAAGCACATGTTAGCAGTAACTCATTTAATCCTTCCAACATCCTTATGGGGCAGGTACTGTCATGCTTTTTATAGAAAAAGAAATTGTTAATTCTAGATGAAGTCCATGTAGTGTGAAACTGACCCATAAACCTAGCTTGTGGATTTTTCTTGTCTTGCAGTATGGAAAAGTCATTTCAAATCTTTGTTTTAATAACTTAGCCTCAAATATGAATGTTTATTTTACAAATGAAACTAAGACCTGTCCCATCTCATATAAACTTATCAATTGGTATGCAAAATTGTAAATTGGTATTGTATATCATTTAAAACACTCCTTTTTATAGTTTCAACTAAAGTATGCTTCACTTTATGATAGTAGATTTTATATTTAAGTCATTTTGAGGTAGAACTTTTTTTATTGATTTTATTTTTTAAATACACGATAGCAGAATGCGTTACAATTCTTATTACACGTATAGAGCACAATTTTTCATATCTTTGTATATAAAGTATGTTCATACCAGTTTATATCTTTATTTTAATGTAATTTTTTTAAACACATAATGCTTTGTGTTGTTGAGCTCAGATACAGGTCTGCACTGACTTGTGGTCTGACCTGCCTCTTTATCCTCTGGCTATGGTAGCCTTTCAGGATATTAAGCAAATCTAAGATTGGCATTTTAAACATGCTCAAGTCCTGTCATATAAAACCTGTATTCCACATACCATCAAGTCCACAAGCATATCTAGTCTCCCCTTCAAAACCAAGTTTCTTGAACAGGTTGTCCATGGTTGGCATATTTTGTTTCCTCATCTCAGTTTATTATGACCTCAGTTCTGTCATTGCAATCTTTGCTGAGGTCATGGGAGTAACCTCCATGTTGCTAAATCCAGTGACTTTTTGAAGCATTAATTCCCCTATTTATTCATACTTACAGTGTACTAGGTAGGCTCTTGCTGTTCTAAGTATTGGGATAGGGTGGTGAATAAAGGAAAAATGTCCTTGTCCTCCTGAAACTTTGACTCTGGGGATAGTGACAAAGATGTAAATATACATAATTCAGTGTTGGGATCATGAAAGACCTCATATTGTATGATATCCACAAAAGGCAAATCTTTAGATTTAGAAAGTAGATTGACGGTTGCCTAGTATGGAAGGGAGTTGGAGGGAATTGAGAAGTAACTGCTAATGCAGTGGTAAGTGTTTCATAATTAGATTTTGGTGATGGTTGTATAACTTCTTGGATATATTAAAACCCTTTGGATTATATACTTTAAATGGGTGAGCAATATGGTATGTGAATTAAACCTTCAGAAAACTTTTAAAAATATATCAGGAAGTGATAAATGCCACAAAGTCTGAATCCAGTGGTGGTTGAAGGTACTGCTTTGGATAGAGAAGGTAAAGGAGACTTCTCTGATGAAGTGACATTTGAATAGATATTTCAGTAAAGACAAAGACAACTGTTATGCCTTGTCAATATCAAGTGTCATTGAAGGAAAGGACATAGTAAATGCCATTCCTGAATATATGAGGAAGAGTGTAGCTGGAATAACAGTGAACAAGGACAAAAGAGTGGGGTTCTATAAGACATCATATGGGGTCTCATAAGGACTTGATTTCTTTTCTTTTATGCTGCACTAAGACATCCAGATTTTCAGTAATTGAAATCACGTTGTGACATGTCCTTTGTGAGTTGGCACCAAGGTCTCCACTCAACATCATTGACATCCTTATCCTGGGTCTATCTGAAACCCACAGGAAAGAAGGCTGTGTTTCTAGAGGACTTAAAGAAGCAAGGCAAACCTGAACAGTGGTTCTCAACTATAGTACACCCTTGGCTTTAACAACAATTTTTTTGTTTTTCCATGTCACATAGTAAAATTGTCAGGAAGATGGCTATATACCCCATGGCTTGGAGCACCCTTTAAGCATTCCATGTCTATTCCCAGTTAGAGAGGCATAGCATTGCACTGCTAGATTGTTTTGTGCTGTCCCAGAGACATTTAGAATGAATGCTGTTTTTGATAACCTTTAATTTTTTCCAGTTTTGTTTTACTTTTTTGGCAACAACATGGTCATTACTCTACCTTTACCTGTTTTATGTAAATGTACATAATACAGTGTTGGGATCATGAAAGACCTCATACTGTATATATCCACAAAAGGCAAATCTATAGATTTAGAAAGTAGATTAATGGTTGCCTAGTGCGGAAGGGAGTGGGGGGAATTGAGGAGTAACTGCTAAAACAGTTACTACTTTTACCCTGCCCACCACCAAACTTTAGAGGTTTGTTTCATCATTTTCATTGTCATCAAAAAGCATTTATTAAGTGCATAGTGCTGTATTTAAGATGTTTATATCTGAGAACATTGCTCACAGATTAGCTGGAGTTTAGCTAATAATACTTTGATGAACCTTTAGTGACCAGAAAGTATCTATAACACTGGTATTATATATCTTTTCTGTACCCTCTTTTTAAAAAAATGTTTATTAGCTTTATTAAATAATTTTATTTGTTTGGTTCAGAAATAAATGGACAGCATTTTTTATCAGAAAAACAATATATGTTATTTTCATATACCAAGTACATGCCTTTTAAAAATATATTTTGTGTTTAATTGACACATAGTAATGGAACACATTTATGGGATGACATTTCAGTACATGTATTCAATGTATAATGGTCAGATCAGGGTAATTGCCATATCTAACCCTTACACGTGTATTATTTCTTTGCACTGGGAACATTTGAAATCTTCTCTTCTAGTTATTGATTGTTGTCAACCATATTTATCCTACTGTCATATAGAACAGTAAATTTTTTTCTATCTAACTGTACCCCTGTACTCCTTAACTATCCTCTCTCCATCCATCCCTCCCTCTCCATATCCTTCCCAGTCTCTGGTAACCACTGTTCTATTCTGTACTACTTTGAGATCAACTCTTTAGCTTCTACATATAAGTAAGAACACGAAGTATTTGTCTCTCTGCTGACTTATTTTGCTAAACATGAAAGTCCTCCAGTTACACTCATGTTGGCTGCAGGCGACAGAATTACATTTGTTTTTATGACCGAATAATATTCCCTTATGTATATATGCTTATGTGTATGAGTATCTACACATATATACCACATTTTTATTCATCTTTTGATGATGATTGATTGCATAACTTGGCTGTTGTGAGTAATGCCACAGTAAATATGCTAACGCAGATGCCTCTTTGACATTTTGATTTAATTTACTTTGGAGATTATATGTGTGTGTATGTATGTATATATACATATACATATATATATATACACACACACACACACACATACATACACATACCTACTTACCTACCTACCTGGTAGTGAGATAGCTGGACCAGATGTTAGCTCCATTTTAACAAAATCATACATGGAAGGAACTTGATTTCAATCCCCAATTCCCTTCTCTTTTTCCTCCCTTCCTCCCTCTCCCTATTACCCCTCCTCTACTAACCTTCCTTTTGTCTACATATCATTTCTAGATTTTTGAGGAACTGTTTTCCATATGACTGTGCCAGTTCACATTCCCACCAGTAGTATATAAAAGTTCCCCCTTTTTCAATTCCTCAGCATTAATTTTTTTTTGTCTTTTTGATAATAGCCATTCTACCTGGAGTGAGATATCTCTTTGTGTTTTTTTTAATTTTATTTTTTTTCAGTTTTCGGTGGACACAACATCTTTATTTTATTTTTATGTGGTGCTGAGGATCAAACCCAGCACCCCCCGAATGCCAGGCGAGCACACTACCACTTGAGCCACATCCCCAGCCCTTTCTTTGTGGTTTTGATTCTTGTTTCCCTGAATGATTAGTGATGTTGAGCAGTTTTTCACATACTTATTAGTGATTTTTATAATCTCTTTGAGAAGTATCTTCAGGTTATTTGCCCATTTTTTTTTCTTAATTTTTTTTTCTTTTTCATGTGCCCATTTAAAAAATTGTATTATATGGGTTTTTCTTCTTTTTTGCTGCTGTGACTAAAGTCCCTTATATATTCTGGCAATTAATCCCTTGTCAAATGACTACTTTGCAGATATTTTCCTCCTTCCGTAGGTTGTCTTTTCTCTCCTGTTGATTGTTTTTTCTTTTGCTCTACAAAAGCTTGTTAAATTTGATGTAATCCCATGTGTCAGTTTGTGCTTCGGGGGTCATCCAAAGAATCTGCCCAGACTAGTATTCTGAAGCATTTCCCCTGTGTTTTCTTGTAGTAATTTCAATAGTTTTGGCACCTTATATTTAAATCTTTGATCCATTTTTAGTTAAATTTTTATATATGGTGAGAATTGAGTTGTTTTCTTCTGAGTATGGCTATCTAATTTTCTCAGCATCATGTTCACTTATCGAAGAGACTTTCTCCAATGTATGCTCTGGCCACCTTTGTTGAAAATGTTTGCTGTGGATGTGTGGATTTCTTTTTGTGTTTTCTGTTCTCTTCCATTGGTCTGTGTCTGTTTTTACGCCAGTATTGTGCTGTTTTGGTTACTGTTGCTTTGTACTATGTTTTAACGTTAAGTACTATAATCTCTAGCTTTGTTCATTTTGCTCAAGATTACTTTGGTTATTCAGGGTCTTCTGTGGTTCCACACAAATTTTATGATTGTTTTTTATTTCTGTAAAGAAGGTCATTAATATTTTGATAGCAATTGTGTTGAATCTCTAGATCATTTTGGTAGTATGGACATTTTAACAATATTAATTCTTCTAGTTCATGAACATGGATGTCTTTCCGTGTTTTTGTGTGTGCTTCAATTTCTTTCATCAGAATTTTGTAATTTTCATCCTAAAGATCATTTTCTTTGGTTAAATTTATTTTTAGGTTTTTGTTGTTTATTTTTTGTAGTGCTGTAAATGGGATTGCTTTTTTGATTTCTTTCTCAATAATTTTGTTATTGGGGCCTAAAAGAACTATTGCTTTTAGTATGTTGTTTCTGTATCTGCAGTCTTATCGAATTCATGCCAGTTCTAATCATGGCATGGCAAGGTGGAATCCTTAGATTTTTCTATAAATAATATCATATTATCTGCAAAAAGGGATAATCTAACCTCCTCCTTTTCTATTTGGGTGCCTTTTATTTCTTTCTCTTATTACTCTTGCCCATTTTTTTTTTCTTAAAAAAGTTGATAGATTGTTTTATCCAGTTGTAATTTAATTACTTTAAGTTTTAATATTTAATTACTTTAAGTTTGTGGACTTGATGATTAACAACTTTGGGTAGGAAATGCTGCTGCTTTTTTCCCTTCATGGAGTGTGAAAATAGCTTAACAAAAAAGTTAAGCTAGAATGAAAGAAATAGCTTTGGATTAGCAGTTAGAAGATGTGATTTATTCCCAGCCTGGCCACAGCCAGCTAGCCATCTGATCCTGCTTGGGCTACTACAACAAAGAGAATCCGATGCAAGTGCATGGCGTGGAGGAGGTCTTCTCTCTCACCTCCCATATGCACTTCAATTGGTCTTATTCTTGCACTACAATCACATTTTATATAGAAATTGTTTCTAAGGCTCCTATTTAAGGTGCACATCACCTGTATTAAAAATACCACTGAAAATAATTGCAGAAGGCACCCCATTGGAGAATAGCTTGGATGAATCCAGCACAGTCATTTCCTTCTTCCAGTGTTGTAACAGATCACTAGCTCCTAAGTTGAAGCACCTGGCAGACATTTAGGGACCATGTTTTATGAAACATGCATCTCTTTAAATACTAGACTCATACAGTGTTGTCATGCACTAAGATTGGCCTGTAAAAACTGAAACTGAGTGACTACTCATGTGTTACATCTTGGTTTAAATAGAAAAGAGGGCAGTTAATGCAGTTAATGGGACAACTGAAATGCCCCTCCCTCCCAAAGTGAATAAAATTGAATTTACTTGAGTTATGTGGCTCTTTTCTGCAAATCCAGTGTATGGAGGATCTTTCCTCTCCACTTTTACTGCCATTGTCTAACTCGAGGCCCTACTTATTTATTTCCCACCTCAGTCACTTCCAGTTCTCTCCATAAATGGCCACTCTAGATCCAGGTTGCCTGTCATCCATGTTACACTTTTGTCCTAGAGTGGTCTTTCTAGCCGATTCCTGATTAGAATGCTCCCACAGCATCCAGACTTCCACAGGAGTGCTTCTCATACTTCTCCACCAACATTCTGCAGTGCACAGGTTTGTGAGGTAGGCACTCCCAGGGTTCTGGAATTATGTATGCACTCAGCGTGTTGAAATTTCTTTATAGTCTCATGCCATAATCATGTAAAATTGTTGTAGGTATATTACCATTAAGTAGAGTTGGTGTTGCTTGAATGTGCCATGTTTATCTCTTAAATTTGCATCCCTCTGGTAGAATTATATATTTTAAGGATATTCAATCTAAACTCAAAAGCAGGTTCTTTATTTTCTGATCTTTGCTTTTCTTTTGAATCTCTTTCTCTCTCTCTCTTAACCTGACACTTCTTAAATCTGAAAGTCACTTGAAATCCTCTGAACATATCAAGTCTTGGTACCTTTATATCTGCATTGAATCATTTACTGAATGTTTATTGAACAGTTAATATGTGCTGGTACTATTCTAGGCACTGGGGACATAGCAGTGGACAAGATCAAATCCTTGGCCTTTGTGGAAGTAACATAATAATACATATAATACAGATATGTGATATAGTGTCAGGTGTACAAATGCCATAAAGAGAAGTAAAACATGGTGTGGTGGTAGAGTGCAGAAAGGATCCTGTTTTTTGACCTACCAAGATTCTTTGTGGAGGTGGTATTTAAATGGCAACCTGATAATGTGTGAGAGCAAGTTGTGTTGTTACTGGAGGGAAGAGCATTCAAAGCAAAGAGAACAACTGTACAAAGGCTCTGAGGTGTAAGTGTGCTTGGGAGTGTCCACTGAACAGCAGGAAGTCACTGTGCCTAAGCAGAATGAACAAGGGGAAGATGAGTAGAAGCAGAGTGTGCAGGGTCCTGAGCCTGTGATAGGGCGTTTTCTTTTGCCATGAATAGCTTCCCCTTTCATCTGTAACTTTGGGATGAGATTAGGATTAATTTTAGTTTGTTCCACAGGCTAGCCATTTACCCATCTGTTACTGAATAATTACTGTTTTCTATTGATTTTCACATGATATTTAATTACATGAATTATATATGCTTACTTATACATACATGGAAACATACAAACATGTTTATCAACTCCTTTCATGGATTTATCCTCCTGCACACATACCATACTGCTATAGTTACTGTATTTTTATACCAGGTATTGGCACACTAAAGCCTACAGACCAAATGTAGTCTACCACCCAGCTTATTTATAAAGTTTTATTGGAATGCAACCATGCTCATTTATGTATTATTTATGGGTGCTCTTGAGCTACAATGTCTGGCTGAGTAGTTGTAACAGATCAAAGAGGCCCAGGCAGCCTAAAATATTTACGACCTGGGCCCTTTACAGAGGGTTTATCAACCTCTGCTTTATAATATCTATTGATATCAGATGGAGTAAGTTCTTCCTCACTCTTCTTTATCAACAGTTTCTTGGCTATCATACATGTTGTTTTTCCATAAACTTTAAAAATCAGTCTACCAAGCTTGCCTGACTGCTTTCCCTATGTTTTTTGGGGGCTGAAGAACTGCAGGGCAGGTGGAATAGGTATTTGATTGCATTCAATTTGTATAGTTTAATGAAGGGGGAGAAGTGATTGTTTTACAGTTAGAATCTTTCCATTCCAGGAATGTAATGGCTCTATATTTATGTCTTTCAGCAAACTTTTATTGTTTCTTCACTTGTGTCTTACATACTGAAGTTTATTCCTTTTTGTTGTTATATTATAAGTGAGATCTTCTCCCAGTTATATTTTATAAGGGACTATTAGAGTATAAAGGAAGGCTTTTGCTTTTTATATATTTAAATTGGTTTTGGCCCTCAGGGGCCAAATTAACAAAATTACTTTCATATTTAATTCTTTTGACAGTCATTGTCTGAATTTACCCATTCTATGGAGAGGACAGTTTAGGAAAATGGACTTTGACCTCCTTAGTGGTGTTCATTTTTCTTTTATATTGTGCATAGTGAATACGAATTAAAATAAACTAGATAATTTTGTGCTCAGTCTGCATTTGTGGATAGTTTAAAAAATATCCAGAAGATCATTTAGGCAAGCTATTTGTCAAGCAGGCTATGCCTCTTTGCAAAGCCAGTCGTTGCTTTTAATGTAGGACTATAGAGCTGTGCTTGTCATTCAGGAGAATCAAGCCCAGAAACCACCTTACTATGGAAAGCCATTGGATCATGGAATACAGTTGACTTAACCTGGCATTTATCCTTTGGAATTGAAATATGAGCAGAAGGAGATTTTTATGAATCAGTTAGTGCTTTCCTTAAATATGTTCTCTGTAAAGCATTTGATCTTTACCCCTAACATCTATGCCTTAAGGATGTGAAATCTGTTTTATATTTCAAGGTCTATTACTTGCCCTGAGCACTGAACAGATGAACCATAAATCCAATATGTGTTAACCTTTGTGAATTTATCTTTTAATGCTATTTTTGTCCTTTTCCCCTCTGAATTCATGTCTTCTTAACTTCTTATGTTGGTGAAACTAAAGAAAGATTATTAATTTTGGTTTCTTTTTTCTTTTTGTATGTATTTTTTGGGTGACGTGATGGTTGGTGGTGTCAGAGTAGGGTTTGGATATGGAAATGAATAGTTGCTGGCTTATACCACGTGATTTCTGAAATGAACCGTTATACCTTTTTTTGTGTGTGTGTGAAGTGAAACTTCACATGCAGAATCTGGTTGTAAATACTCCTGTACTTTTTCCAGTGTGTTGAGATTACTTGCAGCTATTATTATAAACATCACTTGGTGTATATAAATATAGAAATGCTATCATAGGCTGTAGAGATGTTATCTGGCCACATGCCTCAATCATAAAGGGATTTCTGACTTTGGACCTAGGGAAAGTAGATACTATTTTAGATGGCCGTTTGGTGTGTAGAACACCATAAGCAAATATAGTGGTCATCAGTGGCTTTTATTTATTGTTTCCCAGACATTGTGATGGGTGCCTGACACAAGTAGGTATTATTATAGGTGTCTGATATATTTTCATCCTTCCAGCAACATTATGAAGGATTATTTCGTAGTCTTTATTTTTCAGATGAGGAAATTGGGATTTAGGTTAAATAACTGTTAGACCTGAGATTTGAGCCATGAGTTAAAACTCCAAGGTGAGGTGATAAAACAAAATGGTATTTTGGGCAGGAACAGAGTGAGTGTGTGTGTGCACATGCACATATGTGTGCACATTGGACTCTGTTGGAATTAGAGAGGGCATTGGACAGAATGTGAAGGTTGAAAAGAAGGGTTTTGTGGGATGGAGTGGTGAAAGAAGTTGGGTAGGGCTCAGCTGAAATTCCAGATTGAGGACAACTTCTGTTTCTTTTCTATTTCTTTCATAGCCTTATAAAGGAGAGAGAAAGATTTAACAACTTGACTTCTTCCCTTAGATTCTCTTATGTGAATTTTGACACTGACTTAACAGTAGAACAGTGAAATAACAAAATGTAGCATGGGGGTCAGGAGGACTTGCATGTATGACCTTTGGCGCGCCCCATTCTCTCTTCCTCCTATTGTGGCCTCAAACTTTATGTGTTAGTTTTTGGTTTTGTGGGGGTCCCAAGTGTTTAATTAACATTCCAAGGTGATAATGGAATGTATTGTCTTCCTGTTTCTAAATTGAGAGAGTACAAGAAAAGGGGGTTATGGTGTGGTAGTAGATGGGAGGCTGCAGAAATTGGACTTTCTGGCTCCTTTGGTCAGGAGAGGGCTGTCAATTTTGGTTTTAGAGATTGTCATTGGTGTTCATTAAATGTAGACATAAGTAATTAAGTACATGCGCGCGCGCGCGCGCACACACACACACACACACACACACACACACTTGCACACCCCAAATACTTTTCTGAACCTTTTCTGTGCATTTGTACCCATTAAGATGAAAGATCTAGATTCTGTGCCATTTAATGTCATAATTTTAAGCATGGCTAGATTATTGAGGCCTGTTTAGAGCCTGAGGCCCTCCTCTGGCTGTCTCTCTGCCCAAAATTGGTTCTTTGAACCATTCTAGCTGGCTGTGACTATGCCTGAGCAGTACGTGTGTATATGTATAAATAATGGCTTGCTGCTCCTGCTGCTCCTATGTCAGGGGCTTTGCTATCCTGGATCCCTTTGCCCCACAGGTCTGCCCAGAACTGGATTCCTAGTAAGACTTAGAAAATGAACCGATGAACCTTTCTAACTAGTGGCAGGGAGGCAGCTTGCTTTCTTGATTTGAAGTGAAGTAGTACCAGAAGCTCCAGCCCCAGCAGACAACTTAAAATGTGGTAGTATCTCATCTTTGGATCTGTTCTTTGTATCTGATGCACATTCCAAAAAACATTTCAATGAAGGGTGGCTTCTTTTTCTTTTTTTTTTTTTTTTATTAGATTGTTGTTGGTTGGATAGTTATAGTATCTTTTCAAAGATTTTAACCTTTGATTTTAACCTTTATATTGGAAAGAAAAGGAACTTGGGTTGGGGCTGCTTATTAGTGATGTTAAAAAGTTCATATAGGCTGGGGCTGTGGCTCAGTGGTAGAGCGCTTGCCTAATGTGTGAGGCACTGGCTTCAATTCTCAGCATCACACATAAATAAAGGTCCACCAACAACTAAAAACAAAGAAAACCTGAAAAAGAAGAAAGAAAGAAAAAAGAAAGAAAAGGAACTAATGTAAATCCTAATGTTTTATGAAAATACTTCCATTGATGCCTTTTCAAATAGGAAGTTATTGATAAACTTGTAGTTTTACTGCCTAATATACATGGCAGCATAGTTTATAAAAATGAGAAATTTGTAAGACTAACAGTTTATTAGTTTTATATTGTGCAGGATTCTAGGATCGAGCAACTTCATCAGTCTTTTGACTTAGTGGATAATTCTGAAATGATTGGGGATGAAGCATGGGTATATTTTTTGATCTAGGCCTCTTTCCTTAGGAGTATGATTTCTGCTTCTGTGGTACGCTTTAACATTGCAGTGCCTGCAACTATACCCATAGACCCATCATTGGGCTCTGGCCTGCAGGAGAATTCTTTGATTTATCTGTTTGTTTACTGGGAGAGATTTTGTTCTCTCTGTTGTATAATCAACCACAAAATAAATATATTGTAAGAAATACTGGACATTGGAGTGCTTTTCTATCGTTGTTTTGCCAGGACTTACTCATTATACCACAAATTCTGGGGACAGGAAGGAGAAAGTGAACACATTTCGAGATCTGTCTTCTATTTGCTAACATTTGTATCTTTCTAATAAGTTCAAGTTCCCTGCTGACAGGATTTTACAATTACTGTAGTATTTTCATTTTACCTTAGAATCCACACGAAAATTTCATGAACTTTAACATTTGGTTGGGAATTTAATATTATTGTCAAACTTTATTTCTAGGAGTCAGGTCAGTAATTGCATGTCATTTTGTATATATAAATATAAATTAATTGAGATATCAAAACATTTGTTTATTTTTACTTTTTTAAACAGTCTCTGTAGTGTGGAAATAGATGACACTGAATTTTTTCTTTTTTCTTTTAAAGACTTTCAGCTGAACTCTCATCTCTCAACACTGGCAAATATTCATAAGATCTACCACACCCTTAATAAACTAGTAAGTCAATCATTTAAAGATAAAACTATGGGCTGGGATTGTGGCTCAGTGGTAGAGCGCTCGCCTAGCATGGGTGGGACTGGGGTTCGATCCTCAGCACCACATAAAAAATAAAAGGCATTGTGTTGTTGTGTCCATCTACACCTAAAAAAAAAAATAAAATAAATTTTAAAAAAAGATGAACTATTTTGTGCAAGTGTATTTGCTGAAAAAATTTCAA
The DNA here is from genome assembly GCF_045843805.1 of Urocitellus parryii. Lineage (NCBI taxonomy): Eukaryota > Metazoa > Chordata > Mammalia > Rodentia > Sciuridae > Urocitellus > Urocitellus parryii. Next base: position 106,856,688 of record NC_135540.1, on the reverse strand, counting down.
TTGTGGATAAGATAGCAATTGCTTATAAAACTTGCTGTATGCTATGTGATTTCTTGGTAATAATGAATGTATTTCTTGCAGAATTTAACAGAAGACGTTGGCCAAGACGATCACCAAACAGGTATCTGTAAATGCTAACACTGCTTAATTTTTTTTTCTTTATTCTTTTGAGATAGGGTCTCTCTTTAGTTGCCCAGGCTGTTCTTGCACTTGGATGCTCCCACCTTTAGTCTTCCAAGTATTGACTGCTTAACTTTAAATACCCTTACTAATACAAATTATGAAAGAGAAATACTAGCCATTAATGCTCTGTGTTATCGTAATACTCCATGAACAAGTACTTGGTTGAGGAGATCTTTCAGGGTGTATTGAAGGTAGCCATATTTCAGCTCCTTCCTAGAGGAAATCTATTCTGGGGTGCTGGTTTATGGCAAAGCACTTTAATTCCTTTAAAGGGCCTAAAAATTCTCTAGTGGTTTTAAGATCTCATTTTTTGGTTAATTCAGCTGAAAATGTGATTTGATTTGAAAGGTAGGGGTGTGTGTGTGTGTGTGTGTGTGTGTGTGTGTGTTTTGTATAGGAAATGAGGACTTATGAATGAGAACAGTGAAGCTAGATTATTCACAATTACTCTCTAGCCCTGCGCTCTTCAAAGTGTAGCTAGCATGATAGTCTCCTAAGGAGGGCTTATTTAAAACAGGTTGTCAGGCTCTACCCCCAGAGTTTCTGATTCTGTAGATTGGGGATGAGTGGGCCCCCAGAGTGTGCTTTGCTAACAAGCTTTCAGATGATGTTGATCCTCCTGGATCTGGAGACCATATTTTGAGACTATTTCTTTAAATTGTTAAGAGAAACTGGCATTTGGTTTATAGTCACTAAACTTCCAGTGAAAATTACTAAAATCTATTTTAAAATTAGAAAGTTACTGCACAGTATATGAATTCCTGCTTGTTCTAGTCTGTTTGGACTACTATAACAAAGTACTTTAGATGGGGTAATTTATGAACAACAGAAATTGATGACTCATGATTCTGAATGTTGGGAAGTCTAAAATCAAGGCACCAGCAAATTCTGTATCTGATGAAAGCCTGTTCCTCAGTATTAGCTCTTCTTGCTGCATCCTCACATAGGGGAGGGAGAGGCAACCTCTTGGGCTTCTTTTATGAGGGAACTACTCCCAGTCATGAGGATAGAACCCTCCCAAAAGCCTTACTTCTTCATACCAACACATTGGAGATTAGATTCATGTCTCCCAATCCCACCCTGTTTCCCCAGTGCACTATTTAATGTTGGTTCTTTCAGATGTTTTTATGCATGCATATATACTTGTATATATGCTTGTTTTTTTCACTTAGCATCCATGATTTACTATGTATATTATTGGATTTTTTTCATTTAATTAATTTCATTTAATCTTGGAGGTCATTGATTTAGGACTCCCACCCCCTTAAATTGGTTCATAATTGAAAATTATGCGTAAGAAAGAGATTAAAGTAACAGTTTTGTTGGAAAACTTGCTGAAATGAGCAGCAAGACTAATCAAGCTTTTCAGTATTTCTCTTTAAGGCTTAGCCACAACTAGGTTAAGTATAGGCTAGCATATCTGCTGCCCTCTCACACCACCTACTGTGATGGTGGAAGGCTTCATATGTCTGTCAGCAAGCAGATCTGAAAGCTGCTTCAAGGGGCGGGGCTCTCTGCTCAGTTTCCTCTCTGTGGATCACTAATTAGACCAGATATTCCTGCTTTCAGGGAGGAATAAGACAAGGGGGCAGGAGTATTATAGGGCACTGTGTGTCTTTATAGTAGCACATTTATAAAGCATCTTCTCTAATTTTAAATGGCTACATAAATTTTCTAGTTCATAGATACATTATAATATGTTTTTCTAGGCTCTTAATAACACACATTTATATGTTTAACTTTTAGCTACTTTCAGTAATGCTAGAATAAAATTTTTAGGGCCAGTCTTAATAACTAAGGGGAAAAAAACACTTGTTTCTCATTCTGAAATGATGTTTGTGAACTATGAGGATTTATTTTTCATCTTATTCTTTAGTATAGTATTATTTTTAAAACTATTTTTTAAATAGTTTTTGTTTTTAAAACAATTTTGCATTTGTAAAGCTCTAAAGTTGTATTTCTTTAAGATATGGTAATATATCTTCTTAAGTTCTGAATTCTACACATTATATTGTTAATTTGAAGGTTTGATTTAAATGAGTAATTATAGTAATTTCACATTATATATTTAACCTGATATGTGACAATTTAATCACTGTAAGTCATATTTAAGGAAAAGGAAATTGGAAAAAGCATTTGGCCTCATGCCCCTCTTTTGCCCTTGGGAACGGCAGCTGTGTCTGATGGTTGGTATATTGCATACGGCGGGTACAGTATCTGATGACTTGTGAATGTCTGGCATTTTTCTTTCTGGTTATACGAAGCATCACTTGTGATTTTCATACCCAACAAAATGGACTTAAAAACTTAACAATGTAAAACTATGATGATTGGAATCTGAGAAGCTTTAGTTGCTCAGATGCTTCTTTGACTATCTTATCCCATCACAAGAGTCTGAGCCACATCTATAAAAATTGCATGTGGAAGAGCCAAACCCAAGTCAGAAAAGGCTTCTCTAACACTTTTCTTTGGTGTTCTTAATCTTCCTCCCAAGTAAGAGAGAGAATTAGTAGTTACTCTTGGAGAAGTGACCCAAAATAGAATGAATGAATAAAAAAAGGAAAAAAAAAAAAAAACGGGACAAAGAAATGTGTAAGGAAGTTGATTCTAGGTGTCAGAAGTCAGTATTATTTAGAAAGAAAGGAAAAGGAAAACTTTTTAAATAGGATAAAAATTGTTCATTTAGAAATTAATTTTATACTCAAGCAGGTAAGTAGTGCAGTGATCTGTTAAAAAAATTGAAATAAAACAGCTACTGGAAAGATCTTAAAATGCTATCTTTTTATCTACTTAAATTATTAAATCTTTATGGCATTGTTCAGTGAGTAGTGAGGCGAACTAGCTATGTAAAAATAACTGAAGTGGCAGAATGAGCCCTGTAAAACATCATTAAGTGAACCAAACCTGCGATACATCAAGTTCACTAAAATGAAAAATTAGGTAGTGAGTTTTTAAAAAATTGCTTTTAGATATGCATGACAGTAGAGAGTATTACACATACATGGAGAGCCACCCATTCCAATTAGGATCCCATTTTTGTAGGTTTACATAATGTGAAGTTATATTGTTCGTGTATTCATTTATGAGCAAGGGAAAGATAGGTCTGATTCATTCTACTGTCTTCCCTATTTCCATCCCCCTTCCTTCCCTTTATTCCCCTTTGGCAGTGAGGTTTGTATTGGAATATGCATTTATTATATAAGTTTGGAAGAGTCAAACACTTTTTAATTTGGTAAATCATTTGTTTGGGGATGATTGGAAAATGGACACAAGAGTTGATACGTCGTATAGAAAATCAATTCTGATAGGAGCTCACTTTACAGAGGCCCATAAAGCAAGACCATATTTTACAAATATGTAAAATCAGTGAAGCAACTACTGAAGCATTATTTTTTAAGGAATAATGTGTTTAATTAAACTGTAATCAAAAGAGCAAGCTGGATAGACATTAAAGGACTGATCCAGGTAACTCAGGTTGCCTTTCTGGGGCAAATACTAGGATAGACCTGTTGAAGAGTGTTGGCAGTATTTCTAATTGTTTGATTTGGGAAGTAGCCTATGTATATATTCATTGATTGATTGATTGATTTAGGAAAAAAATGGTCACTTATAAGATACTTAATTTGTTCTTTTGAAATACTGAACCAAAAAGAATGAACCTGAACTCCAATCATAATCTTGGGTTGAAAACTATACACAATTTTTATTGCATCCCTAAGGATCATACAAATATCACAGCATTAAGAAAGAGCCTCTAGCAGTGAGAGGATTGTTTTCAGATCTACCCCCCATTAGTACAGAAATGTTAGAAACACCTCTCAGATTTGTGAAGGTAAATACTCTAAAAGTTGTGCTGGGGACATTGCTCAGTGGTAGAGTGCTTGCATGAGGCCCTGAGTTAAGAATCCTAGCACAGGGTTGTCAGGGGAGGGTGTCGTAATTATTGTCGATGTGTTAAAACATCAGTCTTGATATTTGAAGCAAATAAATACTCCATAATATTCTGTGTACATTATTTACTTTTGAATTTTTTTGTAGTTGAAAGATAAAGTTTAATTGAAGTAGATGAAGTAATACAAGTTATTGGTTAAGTCTAAATTTAATGATACAAATAAAAACAAATTTTTGCAACATATCTACTTAGATTTAAGTATTTCTTTTATAAAAAGAATTACCACTGAGTTACTTCAAGGAGCAAATACTCTGCTAATATTTGTGTTTTTTTTTTTTTTTTTTTTTTTTTTAAATTCTGCCTGCCAGGAAACGTAAAGTCAAGTCTTTGTTTTGCTGACAAATGGTGAAAAAATCAGAAATGATGGCATATTATCTACTCATTGGTATTTTAAGTCTTTGTACGTGTACTGATTTTTAAGCAGAATTTGATTTATGTGTGTCATGAGAACACACTCAACAAATATTTATTGAGAGACTATCAAATGATTCAATAACATATATATGTTTTTATCGTAACAAGATACTGCATTAGCTGCTTGCTCTGTATGTATAAATGAGCTAGACAGGACCCACAAACCAAGAGGTACCTTAGTATATTATTATGCATCAGCATAACTTTAAAATTTCTGGTTTTTGCTCTTGCATGGTTAGGATCTGCCAGTGAGGGTAGAGTGGGGACAGGGATCTGATCTGGAAGAAATAGCCTTAATTGTGCTATCTGTGTATTTGGTTGATTTAGTTCATTTTGGTAAATTATTATTTTAAGTAAACTTGTTTTCCATGGCATTAAAACATTGCTTCTTCTGTAGCCTGAAACTTTCCTGTCATCCTGGGTTCTAGGTGGTTATGCCTGGAAGGGCTGAACTGTGTGTGGTCCTTGGGAACTTCCTTCCCAAGTTCCAGTTGGTTGCATCCCCGCTGTGAGGTGGCTGTGAGCAGGGCAGTAAGTCAGAGAGTGCCTGGGCTGTGGTGACTTGGGGGGGGGGGGGAAGAGGCATGGGTTCTTTGTAAAAATGGCTCTACAACAACCACTCACTTATGCTGATGCTTAGAGTGGAAAGACAAAAAAGGAAGTCATGCTTCTTAGCTAGGAGATAATGTTTTGAATAAATAGAAGAGTATATTGCTGAACTCGGGATGGTTTGAGACTTTAATATGAATAAGTTTTACACAGACACAATGATTTGTGAATCTTTTAACAGAAAGCGTTCATCAATAAGAAAAAGTTGGAAAAGTGAATTAACTTACAATGTTTACCAGAAACGTACTACTCTTGAAAGGTAAGAGTAAGCAAAAGCTAGGTGATACCAGTGTTCACGAAGAAGCAGATGGTAGAAAAGCTAGTATGAAGTGTTTCTTGGAGAAGACATTATTTTGGAATGTACACTTCCTGTGGACTGACGAGATGAGATGCATGCCTTTTCTTCAGTGTTTTGCAAGTACTTGCAGGTAGAATAGGTTACCGCCAGGCTAGACACCCAGAACCAAATCATGCCTGCTCTTGGAAGAAGATGGCTTTCCTTCACAAGTCCACATCCAGGGAGAAGCAAGCCTTCCAGTGTTGTGCCTGCTCTTTCATTTCTAGGCAGTGCTACTGGCTTCACAGTCAGGCAGTGTAGACTTTTTCTTCCTGTAAACTCTGTCATGAGGCATTAATAGACAAGGATAAATCTTTTTCTTAAATATTGGTGATCTGTGAAAACTTGGGTCACTGCAGTTCTTTGGACCTTTTGGTATTTTGGTGTTGTTTATAAACAGGACACTGTTTTCCAGGGAAGATGAATGGAGTATCGGTGTGGGGGTAGCACTCTATGTCTGGTTATTCTTTTTTTTTTCCAGTTTTTTCCCCTGTTGGGGAGAGAGACATATTAGGGTACTTTTTTTCTGAAAGGATAGGTCTTGTTAGGCCCCCGGGAAAGGTAGCTGGAGGTCATCTTGTTTTACTTACATGGAATCTGGGCTGAGAGAGCAAGCTTCTTGAGCTCAGGGGCTGGTAGAAACAGGCTCTGGGCTGTAGCCCACTTGGGTGGTCATCTCGCCTCATAACAGAAAGGGTGTTTTCCCCTGGTATGTCCCTAAAGGCTATCACCAAAGAAACTTAGCATAGTGGTAGAAGCCTAAATGTGACCTGGGATTCAGGTATAGCCCTGATCATTGCTCTTAGCAGCCTTATAACTTCAGCTACTGAGAGCCCTCTCCTTGTCTTCAGAGCAGGTGTCCTTAGAGAACGCTGCACACATACCCTGTCCACTTCCTCACCTCACATCCCTCCCCAACCACCTTCATCTAGCCTGCTCTCTCCAGGTCCATCTCTGTTGTACTTCATTGTTAAATGCAGTGTGTGCCTTCACTCCTTACCTGATGGACCTCTGTGCAGTATTTGAACAGTCCCACCTTGAAACTCTTTCTTTGGGCTTCCAGGACATCATAGAGGAGAGGAGAGCCTGGGTTTTCTCCCTGCCCAGGTTGTCACCTTCTTTTCTAAGCCCCTTTAGTATTCATATTACCCATGGCTTTGCTCTTAGTTCTCTGCTTCTCAGTCTCTACTTTCTTGCTACCCATCTTTTCATTAGTGGGACCAAAATAATGTAAAAAGAAAGCTTATTTGAGGCTCAGGATTTCAGAAGTTCAGTCCATGGTCAGTCAGCTCCATTACTTTGGGCCTGAGATGAGACAGAACATCATGACAGAAAAGTGTGGCAGAGGAAACTGCTTAGCTCATGGCAGCAGGAAGCGGAAGAGTGAGAGAAGAGCCAGGGACAAGATACAGTCCAGCGTCACATCCCCAGTGACCTACTTCCTTCAACCACACCCACATGGTTACAATTACCACCCAGTAGTTCATTCACATTATTAATCTCAAATGTATTAATCCACTGATGAGGTTACAGCTTTCATAATTTAATCATATCACCTCTGAACATTCCTGCATTGTCTAACATGTGATTTTTCCAGGGAACTTTAAAGATCCAAACTATAACTGTCTTTGAAGGAGTGGTAGCAGATAGTAGCTGAGAGCTGGCTTTGCTGTAGGGCTTCTTGGGTTCCCTTACACTTCTGCTGCAGGTACCTAAACACAGTGCTTGCTTTGGTACCTATGTATTTACTGAAGGATATTTTTCTTCATGAATATCCTGAGAAATATCACTGTCCCATTCTTCAGATTACAATCAAGGGACCCAGAGTAAGTTAGCAATTGCTGCATCATTAGCAAAGAGCTGGCAATAGTTCATTGAGTGCAGGTTGCCAAACTCCAGCAGCATTCACATGCTCTCTTGTTTTCATGGCTCCCTGAGAGTCCAGGTCCCTCAACCAAGAGCCAAAGAAAGGGGGAGGGATGTGGGGACCAGAATTCACCATTTTTTGCTTCACAAATCTTGAAAAGTCACTTGAATGCCTCAGCCTTGATTTTTTTCCCATCTCTTAAGTAGATAATTATCTTTGCCCTGCCTGTCATTCAGGGTTATTGTGGGTACCATATGACATATCTGATGGCACTTGTGCCAAAATGGGATATTTAATTATCTTATAATTGTCTTGCAATTTATAATGGTTTAGGACAATCTGAAGCAAGACCGCTTGAGTTTGAATCCCAGTTTTACCACTTTAGCTTTCTCTGTTTTCTTCCCTGTGTGAGGCAACAGTGGTCCTTTCCTCAGCAGCTTGTTACGAACTTACCTGAGTTAGTATCTGCAAAAGTTAAGAGGAGGACAGACTCCCAGTGAGTGCTCACTGAGTGTTCTTTGCAATTCTTATTGTCTATTATTAAATTTTAATACCTTTTTACCAAACGAAAGCTTTGCTTTTCTGACTGTAAACCCTGACTGAAAAATGGCAGAGTTTTCTTCAGGTGGCAGAAACAAGAAAAGTTATTGTGAAAATTTTGTTCAGGGTCACATCAGATTCTGCACGACTCGCCCCCCCCTCCCCCGAGCCACAATACCCCAATCTCTCCCCTCTGCCAATCATTTCCCTTGTAGCTTGTGAGCGTTAGGATTGATGTGCTTATATGTATTTTAGAGTCATGGTTCCTGATTGAACTGACCTTGCCTAATGAAATAGATAAATGCAATAGCAGTGCATTTCTCTTGAAGGAACATTGACGTGTAAGAGAAACCAAAAGTTTAGGTGATTTCCATTAGTATTTCTGGAGAGTAAATTAAAATTGAGCTTGCTTCTATTTCTGGTATGATTTGGGTGGTGAGAAGTAATCACTTGTTTTGTGTCATTGCTAGGTTTTTTCCTTGACTAACATTGTTTCAAAGAGGATTTACAAACCATTTTCTCTATAGTATTTACTGATAACATCAAACCCTTCACAATACAAGCCATGGCTGTTTTTAAATTTAGCAATCCTACAGTTTGTAGGAGTTCCTGTGCAGCATGTTTTAATTTATATTCTGAATTTTCTTTATAGGAAGCCTGCGGTCTTGCAGTTCTTCAGACTGCTTTAGTAAAGTGATGCCCCCAAGGAAAAAGAGAAGACCTGCCTCTGGAGATGATTTATCTGCCAAGAAAAGTAGACATGATAGGTATGGTTCAGAGACTGTAGATTCATATTAATGACATGCATGTTGAAAATACTGATAGGGTCTTCTTAGTGTGTAGATGCCACCTGGAACATTGTTTTGATTCTGCCAGATGATCTTTCAAAGTGAAATTATTTAATGATGCTTATTTTTATGTATTTTTATGTCTGGTTTTATAAAACAGAAACAAAATAGATAATTTGAGTTTTTAGAGATTAAAGTTTTATCTCAATTCGTGGATCCATTAAAACTGGAGTAGCAGTAGTTTCTTTCCTTTGAAAGCCTTACTGTTGGTGTCTCATGAGGACCACAAAATTGTCTGTTCTTTTATAGTGTCTCACCCTCTGACTACAGCCACAGGGCTGGAGCAATGCGCCTGTACTGTGTGTTCTACACTTACCCAGAATGTTAGCCACATGGAGGTTTATTCTCAGATGGTTGAGGATTTGACAAAAACCATGAAAAACTAGACTGTTCAAACCACTTCCCTTTTACACAAGTGAACTGTTAATTTTGGTGACTCCAAAGGCCTGTTAAATGTTTATTTTAGGCCTGTTAAATGTTTAATCTTTATTGTCTCACCTTGATTTTAATAAGCAATTTTTTTCCTGTGTTTTTCTTTTTGAGACGGGGTCTCACAGTGTTGCCCAGAGTGGTCTTAAATGTCTGAACTTAAGTGATCCTCCTGCCTTAGTCTGCCAAGTAGCTGGAGCTACCAGCACATGCCACCAAACCCTTATCTCTCTTTTTTTTAAACAATGTAAAACATCGTAGTCTAATCTTTTCTGTCTTTTCTCGTCTTTCCCCATTCTGGCTCTGTGGGTCACTTCATTCAGCCTAGAATTTTCACATCTTAAATTGAGGGGATTTAGATGAGATTTTTCTGTTTCTTCCTTGCTGTGATATATTTGCTACAACTCAGTTGGAGGAATACAGAGGACTCTGAAAATGTGAAAATAATGTCACTATTCATATTTCAAATGAATAGAAAATATTATGTAAAAAAGAAGACAATTTAGAAGATAATCAGTAGCAATGTGTGGGTTTTTTGTTTGTTTGTTTGTTTGTTTTGTTTTTGTGTGTGTGTGCGCGTGGCAGTACTGGGATTAAAACCAGGGGCACTCTACCACTGAGCTATGTCCCCAGACCTTTTAAATTTTTTTAAAATTTGAGGCAGGGTCTCACTAAGTTGCCCAGGCTGGCCCCCAACATGGGGTCCTTCTGTCTTAGCATCTTGTTGCTGGGATCACTCATAATCTTTAGGACAGTGTTTTTTAGTTTTGTTAAACCAGGTTACTTGATGTCTTCTTGTCAGTATGAAATGTTATTATCAGGGAATTATTTAATTCTAATAACCACTTAGCATTTTGTGCCTTTGTAATCCTTGTTATTTTTTTCACCACAGTCTAATATAATTTAATATGATAAAATCAGATTAAAAACTGGCAGTTGAAATTTCTGAATTTTTAGTCTTTTTTTTTTTTTTAAGCCAATTTATTTATATACCTTAAAGTTCATACATTTTAAGTCTACAAAAGTGGTTTCTTCTTAGCTGAGTTGTGAACATCATTACTGTAGTCCAGCTTGGAACATTCCCATCAACCCAGAAACATCCCTGATGCCTAGTCACAGCCACTCCCGATTCTATTCACTGCCCCATGCAATGCCTTTGATCTACCTTCTATCCCTGCAGATACATGTGCTTTAATGGACATTTTGTGTAAATGATGTTTTGTATCTCACTTCTTTTCACTTACGTTTTTTAGGCATGACAGTGTAATAATAGCAGTTATCCATATTTTATTCATTTGCCGAATGATATTCCACTATATGATCTTGGTCCATTTTTTATGTAGAACATTTTTAAGTAATTCAGAATCAAATATTATAGTGCCATACAAAGGACTCCAGGTTTTGACTGCTTATAGGCTTTGAGCTATGACAGGAATGTCTGAGCCCGGGATTAAAGATCTGTCTTAACCCTTGACCAGTATCTACCTTTATTTCCAGGTAGTATTCCCATGTTTTATAGGAAAAGTTATAAATTGTGGTTTGCAGGTTTTTTTGTTTGGTTGATTTTTGGTACTAGGGATTGAACTTAGTACTTTACCACTGAGCTATATACCTAGCCCTTTTGCTGAGTTGCTGAGATGGGCCTTGAACTTATGATCCTCTTGCCTCAGCCTTCTGAATCCTTGGGATTACGGGTGTACAGTACTGCATGTGGCTATGGTTTACAGTTTCAATTACTAAATATCCTTATAGCTGTGTTCCTTTTTTGTTTCTTTTTTTAATAAAAACCAGGAATTTCTATTCAGAGGTTTATACAGATAATCTGATTGTGTAGGTCAGGAGTAAATGTGCACTAAAAAAAGAATTTCATCTTCTATATTCTTATATAAATAAAAGTTATTTATAAGTGTTTTTAACCATAACTCTCTAGGTAATTTATATACAAATAATAGATTCAAATGTCTATACTTATACTTTTTATATGCAAGTCATGATTTTAAAACCACTGCCTACTTACTCTCCCCTCTCTAGTGAGGAAGCTCTAGGTCCTCCATCCCTGGTAAGGAGTAGCAGGAGCATTGGCTGTGCTTCCTGATTCAGTTCTCCAGCTTAGGCTATGTGGCCACAGTGTGGAATGTGGGAGCTATGCTTCTCTCTTCTGAGGCTTTAAGACTTAACACTAATCAAGGACTCATCCAAGATAACTTTTTCTTGTCAACCTTATGATTGAATTTTTTTTCCCCCTTGGAAGCTTGAACATGAATTAATGTTTCTTTGTACTTGTTAAGTGTGCTCTTGAGTTGTCTCTTATTGACAGGTCTTTCTTACATCATGCTCTGTGCTCAGCCTGACTTGTAAGACAGAAGTCAGAACTTAATGGAGAGTTAATGGAGAGACACAAGTGATTTTTAGGATCATTAATTGAAGAAAACGCCTTAGACATTTGTTGCTGTGGCTTTTTTTTTTTTTTGAGAAAGAATTTTTTTAATATTTATTTTTTAGTTTTCGGCGGACACAACATCTTTGTTTGTATGTGGTGCTGAGTATCGAACCTGAGCCGCACGCATGCCAGGCGAGCGCACTACCACTTGAGCCACATCCCCAGCCCCTTATTATCATTCTTTAGTAAGTTCTAGCTCATGAGAAGAGAGTATATCACATAAATGTACTTCTTACTGATTACTTGTTCCTCAGCAAAAAAATCTCATTTTGTGTTAAGGTGTATGACCATATTTTAACACCGTAGTTAGAAAAGCTGCTGTTTGCAAATCCAGGGAGTAATCTGTTTAAAATACTTAAAATACTGATTGAGTGAATGTCTTGTTTATATAAAAGTAAAAATTATCTGCTACTTAAAAGAACTCAGTATCTTTAAATAACTTACAACTACCTTTTCAATTTCTAGCATGTATAGAAAATATGATTCAACTAGAATAAAGACTGAAGAGGAAGCCTTCTCAAATAAGAGGTGCTTAGAGTGGTTCTATGAATACGCAGGTGGGTAATCATTTATATCATGGAAGACTGCCCTTAGGAAAATAAAGAAGTGCCTTAGAGGAGGTTAAAGAATTTAACAATTTTTAAATTCAGTGCTTGTATGTTGTGTATTGTGTTTGTGTCCCTGTTGAAGAGAGGGAGAACGGAAGGGAGGGATGTAGTTGAAACAAATCACTAAATGTCCTATTTATAGTCAGCAGCTAAGCCAAAGAATTCAGAACATTAGAAGGGAACTGAAAAGATGAAATGCACTTGGGAGAAATACTTTGGATTGCTAGGAGACCTATTTAGAATTCTGATAATGGGTAATTATTTGATTTAAGCACTGAAGTTAAAATAAGCTTTGCCATGTTGATTCCTTTTGTAGTACAATGGAATTTCTTTATATTAAAATGTCTCTATTTTGAAAGATCATTTGGCATAAAATATTTGTTTTTTCATTTAGAATGTCTTAAATTTAGTTTTGCAACTTACTATAATTGGTTGGATATTTTAATATTGTAATCTAGGACTTGTATTGTGTGAATGGTGTAAAAAAGAGAAAAGGAAACATTTTCAGATGAAGTTGAATTGTAAGCTCTTTAACCTTTTTTCTTCCTCATGTTTTTCATTCCCTTTTCATAACAGTTCCAGCAACCTTCAAACCAATTTTCCTGTTATCAGTCTCTGTTCTAGACCAGGTCTCTTGTCTTACTTAAAAATAAATAAACAGAACAGAACATTCATGTCATTCTCTAACAATATCTGCCCTGAAACCCTCCTGCCCTCTGTTTAGAAATTCCTGCTACCTACAGGATAAAAGACAATTCTGTCCTCTTGCTGGAAGATTTTTCTCCACTTTTCTATCCAACAGTAGTAGTTCTGTTTAGTTCTGAAAAACCTGCATTGAGTTCTTATTTAATTCTTAGTATTGTATATCTTTTAAGCCCCTTAATTATATTAATAACCCTCTTTTTCCAAAAATTAGGACTTTGTTTATAACTTATTTTGATCCCTTTTTATTGAGTATAAAAATGAAGATTTTTCTCCTTGATCTTATCTGGCAATTTTTTCCTACCCTCACTATCCTTTTTCTGATGAGCCTTTCCCCTTTGGTTACAGGGGTTGGTCCAGAGGGACCATATTTTCTGGGAGGGGATTTTTAGATTTAAGCTGGGAAACAAATGTCCCCCCCCCCCCCAACTGATGAACTTGAAAAGCTACATCCCTGATTCCTCTAATTTTCTTTGGATTTTGGGAAGTTCTTCCCAGTATCTTTCTAGTAAATTCTCCTCATTAATTAGATTCAACTGGATTTTGTTTGTTAGGGCATGGACACTGTACATACACTTACATTGTATTAGAATTTATCTTTTCATGTGTACTTCCTTAGGTCATGAGTCTCTTGAAGACATTTTGTAATCCTAGTAAAAAGTACTTGACACTTTGCCAAGGGTTCAGGAAATGGGTCCTGAATAAGTGGAGCATTTTTCCACTGAAGGAAAATTATGAAGATTTTTTGCTTTCCAATATTGATTCACATTTATTTGTATGAAAATATAGTATAAAAAGGAAATTTTTGATAGAACCCCACCATAGTAGCACAGCTATTTTGACTTTTTGTGTCTTCCTTTATAGGCAAGTATAAACTGTTTTCTTTAAAAAGGGAATAGAGTGGAATTTTCCTTTTGCTTTTTTCTGACTGAAGAAAGGTGACATTTTGAAAGTAAAAATTAAGCCACATTTTTTAGTTTCCTTGGGATTCTTGCTGAGTGACTCCTTGTAATTCATCTCAGCAAAACGTTTCTATGGATATGGCTGTTCCTGAGTTTTATACCTACCCTTGATTTTCTTTCATTTTTTTTCCTTTTATCTTATTACTAGGGAAATTTGCTTCAAATTGGGAATCACTGAAAGCTCCAATTACTTACTTTTACTTTGAATATCTCAAGCACATGAGTTGAAAGTGTGGGTCAGTATTATTTAAGAGTAATGAACTGTGAGAAAAACCAGGATAACTGACAGAATGTGCTGTAGCTGTAGCTGTGATCTGCTGGCTGTTTGGTTACCTGAGGAAGGCCCAGGTGCCCTGGCTGTGTACTGTCTCTAGGAGAGAGCCAGCTGGTTTGAGCTGAGAATAAAGGGTGACTTCGTTATGCTTTTACTGGGGGGCAGGGATGTGGAGCCTGGGGTCCATCACTCAGTTCTTTCCAGAGTTCTCAGTTCTATTTGTCATCCTGCCTCCTGATTTCCTTGGCTCTTGCAGCCTGCGCCCAGCCTGCCTCAGCTTCAAGTTAGCTGGTTCACCCCAGCACTGCTTTGCATATTCTGGAATGTAGCTTCTCACCTTTCAGAATCCCTATCAATTCAATTGTGGATTCTCAGAAGATTGATAAATAAAGCCCTCCTACCCCTTTGTGGGGCCTCTACCTGCTCTCTCTGATTGTATGTTTTACTCCCTTTTCTATCTTGGTACTTCACTTCTCTGTAATTTGAGATAGGATTGTCTGGGAGGTCAGGATCTGTGTTGTTTAGACCTCCATGTGAAAAAGGAAACCCATTTATTTTCGTTAGAATGAAAATAGCCAGTTTTACATAAATTATTTATCAAGTAATTTCCACTCTGAAATACATCTTAAGAAAAAGAAGTTAAGCCAAATACACAAGTGCCAACATTGATTTTTAAAGTTACACTAACACCCACATACATAGGTCATATTAGTTCTGCAAGCCCTGACTGTAGTCCCTCCATCCATTTTAGATTAAGTTCTATAGCAGAATTCTCTTTTGGTTTACAAAAATGAGATCAGAGACTAGGAACAGGTGCTAAAGTTAGGCATTGACAGTTGCAAAAAGTGCCAAAATGGTCTGATAATGAAGGAAGAGATGTATATATCACATATATAATTATAGTATAATTAATAAATATAAACATGTTATAAATGGTACAATAAACATCATTTTGAATATATTTTTTTAAAAAACTACCAAAGAAGACCCTTTTGCCTCAGTGACGCAGCCTTGTGTAATAATGGGAACTTCAGCATAAAGGTCTTGCTGGACTATTATGAGAAAGTTACGTTAATACCTACTTACAGTGGCAGGAAAGTGGGAGTGTTATTGATTTTTTTCCAGATTTTTGTTAGTATGTCTGCCTTTCCAAATGTATCTCTACTGTCTTGTCACTCAAGGCATTCCATAGCTCCTTGCTTTAAATATACTTTTTTTTTTGTCTCTCATACTCCATTTTTTGACCACTTTATGTTATCCAATAGCATTCATTAGCTTGATAAAATTATCATCTTAATTCTACAGGTGAATTGATATATTGCTATAAATTTGCTATAAAATAGAATTAAGATCCCAATGACCAGTATCATCACAACTAGATTTAAATGTATGGAAAAGATAAATAAAAAAAATAAAGAGAGAGAAGTGATAGGTGGCAAGATTATGGGTAGATTTTAAATAATGTTTATTGATATTTAAAATAATGTTTGTTTTAATATATTTAGGATAAAATATACTTTTGGTAGTATAAACTCAGTTCTTCGTAATATGGTCAAAGCACATATCTTCTTCTCCATGCCATTATGTTCCTTTTTATCACAAATTTGTTATTTTGATACCAAAAAAAAAAAAAAGTTTTGTTGTACATATTCAGTTCTGTTACCTTTTTCTGGGATTTTTGTTTTTTCCACTTTATTTACTTTTTTGATACTGGGATTGCACCCAGGTGCACTTAACCACTGAACCTTTTTTATATTTTGTTTAGAGACAGGGTCTCACTAAGTTGCTTAGGGCTTCGCAAAGTTGCTGAGGCTGGTTTTGAATTTGCCATCCTCTTGCCTTAGCCTCCTAAGCTGCTGGGATTACAGGTGTGTGCCACTGTGCCCAACTTCCTCTTTATTTTTTATATATTTTTTTCTATATATTCTTAGTTTTCTTACCTCAACCATTAGGGAAGAATCAATTAAAAGTTTGTTTAATTTAGGATTTTTTTGGTATATTAATACATGAACATAATGCCCAATTTCATTTTAAAGTAAGCAAAAATTTCTGAAAAGAAGGTGACACAAGACTTTCCAGCAAGTGCTCAAGGTGATTTTTATGTTTATCCTTCATTGAGAACAGCTGCCTTAACATTTTATTGCAGTCCACTTACTTCTCTGTATTGAAAGTAATTCCATGCTTTAAGCTCCATGGAGAGCAGGAGCCATGTTTTTCCCTCTTTGTCCTCTAGGCAATTACCACAGTGCACACTCCAGGATGTGTCTAGTTAAAGTTAACTAAATAAAACAGTAAGATGGTACATTTTCTTGGACTTGACAACTTGCTAGATCTAGAGGCTAAGGAAGGATTGTAGAGTGTGATCTTGGTTTTGGTTTCATCATTCAGTAAACTTTTATTGAGCAATGCCAGATGTTGAGGTTGTGGAAGGAGTAAAACAGCAGTTGCTCTTGAGGAATTCTAAGATAAATACTGAGGGCTGGCACTTTTTGAATGCAGGATGCTAAACATGAGAGACCATTCACATCATTGTATGGGATCACAGAGGACTGCCTGTTTGGGTCCAGTCTTAAAGGTTGAATGAGGTAACCAGGGAAGATGAGGAGAGGTGAGGAAGAGGATAAGAGGGAGACAGGCCAGGGTACAAAGTACAGTATGGTGAACTGCAGGTCAGTGGGTGTTTCTGGACCTTAATTTTTATTCATTCAGCAATTACTATTTGGCTAGAAAACTTGCTTTTCAGGTAGGAAAAAAGGAGGCTGAAGAGGAAGGTTTTCTAGATCATAGAGAACCTTACTTGATGTGCCAAAGACTTGGACTTTATCTTAGGCAATGGGGAGCCACTGATGCATGGGATTTCGTTTGGGAAAGAAGATCTCCTGTTTACAGAATGGATCAGGGATTTTAAGAGAAAGAATAAGCCCCCACCAGGGGGGTACAGGAGAGATACCATTAAGAATATTGAGCAGTTAAATTGAAAGTTCAACTAGTAATCAATTGGCTATGGACAGTGTGGGAGAAGAGGAATATAGGATGACTCCCAGGTTCTCACTTCTGTTGGTGCCACCAGTTGGGACAGACTACATCAGGATAAGCAGGCTTGGCTGTATTTTATATGGATAGGTGATGGGCTCCATTGTGTGAGGTGGTGTTTGAAAGTGAAATGCAGTAGAAGTGGGATTGGGGCAGAAGAGAGGTCTAGTTATGGCAGTTAAACAGGAGGTGGGGGTAATCAGCCGGCATACAGCTCAAAAGTAAGGGGGGCAGTGCGGGCTAGAAAGAGACGTAGGTGGTACTTAAAAATCTCAAGAATGGTTGAAATTTCCTAGAGAGAGTGTACTAGAATGGACTAGAAAAAGTTTGAGGATGGAACTCTGCACATCAAATTTATCAAGTTAGGAGAAGCAGAAGAAGCCAAAAGAGGAAGGAGGAACACCAGATGAGAAGGCACTTAAAAAGCCATGGGAGGAGACAGTTTTGTGGTTAAAGAACCACTTCAGATTTTCAGAGATTGTAAAGAGGTTAAATAAAGAATGAATGAATGTATTTATTAGACTTGACAATTAGGGGGTTATTGGTGATCTTAGAGGAGTGTCAGTGAAAAGACAGAAGTAGAAGAAAGCAAATTGCAAGACTCAAAAAATGAATGGGGGAGAAAGTAGAGATGCAACATATGAGCAGTTCTTCTAGAGGGAAATAGAGCTAAAGCTAAAGTAGCTTGTTGCCTGTATCAAGATCAAAATAACTACAGACATCTCTTACTTGATGGGGATTGGTTCCAGGACCCCTGGAGGTACCAGAAATCACAGTGCTGAAGTCCCTTATATAAAAATGACACAGTGTTTGCATGTAATCCATGTGCTTCCTCCTGTATACTCCTAAGTCATCTGTAGATTACTTATAATACCTAATACAGTGTAAATGCTATATTATTAGTAGTTATGCTGTATTATTTAGGGAATAATGATAATAAAAAAGTCTATTAAGTGTTTAGTTAGACACAAGGGGAGTTTTTTTGTTTTAATATTTTTGATCCCCAGTTGGTTGAATCCACAAATGTAGAACAAATATAGAAAACCAACTGTACTTGATTGTTTATTTCTGTGTTAAAGAAACATTTGTTTTCCAGTTAATTTTGTAGAGATTACTATGTGGTTATTTGCTGTGTTCCTAATAATTATTGTATATATTGAAATTATTACCAAAGTAAGAGTGGAACTTTTTTAAGCATATTCTATAAAGGACATAGTGATAGACTGTGGTTATACCAAGGGCTGGGAGTATTGCTCAGTGGTAGAGCACTTGCCAAACATGCATGAGGCCCTGGGTTCCATCCCCAGCACTGCAGAAACATAATCTAACAGAAATAACGTAACAGAAATCAGTCTTCTGGGCATAGTGGTATGTGCTTATAATCCCAGCTGCTTAGAAGTCTGAGATGGGAGGATCATAAGTTTAAGGCCAGCCTGGGCAAATAGACTCTGTAGAATCTCAAAGATATAAAGGATTCCAGAATATTTTTCATTTTATACTTGATTTCTTTCTTCCAAAAGGAGTTAGGGCCTGTTAGTCTTATTCAATGATGATGTAATATTTCTACAGTAGTAATCATGTGCATGGTCAGATTTAATTTATGTAAGATTGTATTCATTGCAGGTACTGATGATGTTGTGGGTCCTGAAGGCATGGAAAAATTTTGTGAAGACATTGGGGTTGAACCAGAAAATGTAAGTCTAACTTACTGAGTTGTGTGACTCAGTAATTTTTATTACTTAAATTTTTTGTTCCTTTACAAATAAAACAAAAATACAGAAATAATGATAGGTTAGTTTTTTATGAGGTCACTTAAGAAAATGTAGTTTGATTTGTAAGTGGCATGGTGTAATGATGGTGATTTTTTTTTTTCCCCTCTAGTTTAACTTCTTGTATCTAAAAGGTACAGTGATTAAGTAATTGGATATTTTAAAAATGTGTGGGCATGTGTACCTATAATGACAGAGCAACCGGGGAACCAAGTCACTGCATGCTGTGTACCTTGGTCCCCCTCAATAGTTTTTTCTATCTAATGTAGAGTTAGTCTTAAACTTTGAATAATTATTCATAAAGGTTTTGAGTAGGTTGTAATTACCATGAATTTTTCACAGATCTTTTACTTCCAGTCGAATTTAGCTCAGAAGGTGACTCTTTTTTTAGTATTAATGCACTAGAATATTTTCTTTACAAAGATCGGAGTTATTTTATATGCTTAATTATTTTTGCCTAATTCTTAGCATCTTGTAATCTTTGAATTTTTTTTATGTTTCCACAAAATATCTTTTAACACTAAAATGAAAAATTGTGCTCATACACGTGCTCTGGTTCATAAACAATGCAGTTCAGTTTTAAACACGCCCCTAGTTTAATAAATGTATTCTAAATAAATGTATTATCTAGAAAAGCCTTCAAGAGGTCATCCCTTCATTCAGACTTTACAAGAGGTGTCGGTCCCATGCATATTTGTTGTGCTCTTAAAACTGGGAATGAGACTTGACTCTTTCTTTAGATTTTTTTGTACCTTTACCATTTTTGTGCCTCTGTTGTCCTCTGCCTCTCACTGTCTTGCCTCAAATAACATTTAAATTTTCCGAAGTGCCTTTGGGATATCTTTTTACTCGTTCATGTGGATTTTTGTCTTGTATTTTAGTGGGTTCCAGTTCAGGTAACTTGATAAATTATTCACTTTGGCATAAAGGTTTGGGGACCACTGACTGGATCAATAGTATTTTCCCTGATCTAGTCCATGGACATAAAAAAAAAAAAAGACCATTTCACCAACTTTCAGAAGTAGATTTTCTGCTGGAAGGTGGGCTAAGCTTGATTATTTTCTAACAGTGTTATCAGGGAATGAGTTGGGCCTGGCTGGGGATCTAGGGGTCCTATCCAGAAAACAGAAATGGGCCTGGTGATCAGAGGAACCCACAGCAGGCCCAGGCCTGAAGTAAGATGAGATGGAGACCAGAGTCAGTTTGTAGGTATGTGTAAGATTATCTGAGCATTTAATCTCAGAGGCAAGAAAGCGTGCTTCGAGGGAGTAATAACTACTCAAAAAAGTTATTATTGCCATTGGGGTTTTTTTGTTTTTTGGTAATTTGATTTGGAACTCTTTAGAATTCTGTTTCAGTAAGAAGAAAGCCTTGAAATGTAAATTCATGTTGACGACTAAAAGACCAAATTCAGAATATTGTTCTAAGTATATATTATTGTACTTTAGTTCCAAGATGACACCGATAGAAGTTAGATTATTTTATATCATTCCTAAGAAAGAAAAAGTGTGGCTAAATAAATTTTGATACGCTGTTAATTGTGGATACATCCCAATTTCAGAGACGTTAACATTTGAAAAATGAGGTGACAGACGATGCCTTGTCTTCACTGAAGAGCAAGCACTTTAAAAATATTTAAAACCCTCACTTCGCCTTCTTCATAGCTTATGAAATTTAAGCAGGCCTATAAAATTCTTATCTACTTTGATTTATGAAGCTAAGGGCAAAATCCTTTATTTAAGGACTTGGCTTTCTTGTCTGTGAGCTTGAGGAAGTCTGCTTGGTGAAAGGCGGTTTCCCTGTGTGAATGCCTGCCTTGGCTGGTTGGCCTTGCTTCATGCAGACTTGCTGTTTTTGCTTCTTCACCCTCACACTTATTGTTTTTTAACTTAAGTTTTAAAATGAAATTTTTAATCTTTCTAATGAAGGGCTGAGTAGTGATAAAGCTCATGAACTTACATAGTATGTGTTAGGAAATGTGGGCTAGTTCACATGGGTAAATTGATGTATAGGAGTCAGAATTCTAAGAAATGTGAGGGCTGAGGAGAAAATCCATTGCTTTGTGAATAATTTAAAGGACTCATAACCCCTTTTTTAGGGGAAATTCTTCTTAGTGCTGATTGGTCTCTAAGTGACTTTTTAAAGAATCTTTTTAACAGTCATTACTATTATCTGCCTAATAATCTAGATTTTTTTTTAAGTCAAAAAACCCTAGTGACTTAAGAAAAACTGTAATGTAGTCATTTACTTGATGAAAGGTCCTAGAAATACAGTAGGTTCTTACTGATAAAATTTCCCAAGTGGAGAACCCTGGAGTCAACACTAGTTGAAGGCTTTTTCTTAATCCCTCAGGCATCAGACACAGCTGGGGATTTGCAGCTTGAGGACTAGCCTGTGGCCAACAGATAAAAGGGCAGATCTTTTGCATCTTCTGAATACTCCCTAACCTGGAGTTTTTAATGTACATGTAGGCTTTCAGAGGCTCATTAAATCATCTAAAATTGATTTTCTAAATGACTTCTTGCCTCATTATTTCATGTTTTTATATCACTCGAATTCCTTTCACCACCACTGTCATCTGATTCAGTTGGACACATGGATGATGGTGTGGTGGTTTGGGGTTCTTTTTCCAGTTCCGGAAGTGACCCCTTAGAGTCTGTGTAAAGAAAGCACATTAAGAAATTGCAAGTATCTTGGTTCCTGGCTAACTGCACCTTAGAAACATGTATTTCTACCCAGCGCCTTTTTCTGCAACAACTGAGTGTCCACCAACTATGTATACCTGGCTCCGGTCTAGGAATTGGGTGTATAAATGACTGTCCAGAGATGGCCATCCCAGTAGAGTGGCAGGATGGTCCTAAGAAGGCCTTGTCCCTCTTGTTTACCTTTTTAGGAATGATATGCTTGCTTAGTTGTTCCTTACCTTTCCTTGAGGTGGATGAGAAAGAAGACTTCCTGCTCCTGCCCGTCATGGTTGGCTTCAACTCTGTTCCTGTGCAGGGCTCTGGATAACTTGAAACTGGGTGCTCTTTTGAAATACAGGCTTGTTTTTACACTGCAGGTGTCTGGTATAACTTACCTTTGTTCTCTGTGCCATCTTTCTCTTAAGTAGCTGCATGAGATATTGCTAAGCAGTGAGTAACATAAGCTGAGTTGTCACAGTTCTTGATATCTGCAGAATTTTGGAAAACTCAATAGAAGCAAGAATGGCACTGAGGGATTAGTTCCCACTGGGGAGTAATTGGGCCATCCCACTCATCCTGGGCTTATTCCAGGCATAATGCTCTTTCAGTGGAGTATCTTGCTATTTGAAGATGGTTTTCCCCAGTGTATATGGCCCAATTCACAGACTTAATAAGTATGTGTGGTACAGTGTACATCTCCAAGCAGCCATCTACCTTTTAATTTTTTTTAACAGTATTTTGGACCTTGCTATTTCACTTAATAAAGCTTGAAATTTATTCCATATTTGAACAGTTAGCTCTACCTCATTCATTTTAATGGTGTTATATTATTCCTTTGATTGGAATATATTTAATGAAGAAGTGTTTAACCAGCCCCTCATCAATCAACACTTGGCTGTTTCAACCTTTTGTCACTACAAACAGCGCTGTAGTAAGTATCATTAAATATGTATCTGTGTGTACCTGTGCAGGTATATCTGTGGAATACTGAGGAGAAGCTGGGTTTAATTTGGGTAGATCCTGAGGAATTGCCCTCTGGTGAGGTTGAGCACTTTCTACTTGTACTGTAAGGCATCACGAGAGTACATGTTTCTCCTAGGCTCTTGTCACAAAATATTTTATCAAGATTTTTAGATGTTTGCCAAACTAGAACTCAGTTTTGAAGTTTTTCTGTTCAATTTCAATGACTAAACCTTTGGGACTAGCAGCATTTGGCAGGATGCTGATGTACTTAATTGCTGAAATTTAAATTTGTCTTTTGTTTTAATAGGTAGTTATGCTGGTCCTAGCTTGGAAATTGGATGCACAAAACATGGGTTATTTTACTCTACAGGAATGGTTAAAAGGAATGACTTCTCTACAGTAAGTTCTGAGGGTGCCCTAGTGGGGACCCTGCCATCCCCAGGAGGTTGCCTCTTCCCTGGGACTTCAGGGGATAGTTGAGTGTATATAATTTAAAATTTCCCAATGGCCCCATTAAAAATGTAGAAAGAAACAGATAAAAATAGCTTTAATATATCGTACTTAACCCAGAATATCCAAAATATTATCATTCCAACATTTATAAATCAATGAGATATTTTACATTATTTATTTAGAGTATAATGTCAAAATATACTCATATGATATGTTTATGGTCCACCTGGTCGGTTTGTATTAGCCACATTCCAAGCCCTCAGTAGTCACATGTGTCTGTTGACTACTATATTAGATGGTGCATGTTTGGAGCTTAAAAAGAAAAGGCTTATTATATAAGCATGTCTCTGGTTTTTAGTTTAAGTTGAGTGAAGTATAACTTTCTGGGTAAAAATACTCATTTTAGTTCTAGGCAAAATTAGAACTTCATTACTCTAGTGATTAAAAAATAATATTTTTGTTTGTGTTACTTGGCCCAGAAAAAGAAGAAAAAAAAATTAGTGGTTCTATGTATTCATCTGTGCTTATCTATGTGTGTACTTGTATGTGTGTGTGAAGGTTTTCATTCAAGAAACTAACTGTTCTGATATATTATGTCTTGAAGGATGCAATTGGGGTGAAGGCTGAACATTTCAGATGGTATTGAAGATCAAATGCTAATTTTTAACCTAGTAACTTTCACCTAAAATACTTGGAATGACTTTTCTTTTTACTTTAACTAGGAATAACAGACCTTGATTTTTACTTGAGTAAAGTTGGAGTTGAAATGGCTTTATGATTTTATTTAAATAATGTTTGAGTTTGTCAGCTTTTTTTTTTTTTTCCTTGTAGTGCTGGGGATTGAACCCAGGGCCTTATACATGCAAGGCAAGCACTCTACCAACTGAGCTATATTCCCAGCCCTGAGTTTGTCAGCTTTTAATATCGATATTGTCTTGTTAATGTTGGTAGTGCTTTACTTGCATTGCACTTGAGTAGTTCATGAAACCTTTTTACTGTTTTCCATTTAAGCCTCAGGGCTACTTTGTGAAAAAGACAGGTCAGGCTTCATCCAGAATTTTTTTTACAAATTAGGAAACTGAGCATAGGGAGGCTAGTGACATAAAGGTAACAGAGATGGGAAGAAAACTCAAAGACTTTTTTTTTTTGTACTGGAGATTGAACTCGGGGGTACTTGACCACTAAACCACATCCCCAGCCCTGTTTTTTATTTAAAGACAGGGTCTCACTGAGTTGCTTAGCATCTTGCTATTGCTGAGACTGGCTTTGAACTTGTGATCCTCCTGCCTCAGCCTTCTGAGCCACTAGGATTACAGGCATGTGCCACCACGCCCAGCTGAAAACCCAAGACTTCTGATTCTTAAATCACATTCTTCTTCTTACAATACTGTTTGACAGCAGATGATTTTTAGGTAAAAGCCCTAAATAGTAGTTCCTGTCAGCATGCTCGAGGATTGTAGGATTAAATTCTCTGAAATCTCTTTGTAATTATGTTTGTCACATTGGAGAAAACATCACGTTATGATTTGAAGCCTTAGGATTGTTTTCCTCACTGCCTTTCTGGCTAGAACATCCAGTGGCTGCTCTTTATTGCATGTCTTTGTGACGACAAACGCTTGGCCATATTAGGATTTTATTTTAAGCCTTCAGAGGCAGCACCATCAACATTTTTCAGGTCCATTTTCATTTGTTTTAAGAGGGTCTGATATCCATTTTTTAATAGTTTTAAGCTCTTTTTTACCTTTGTCTTTACAAAAGAATATTATTGGGTGTCAGGACTTGCCTGTGTTTTAAGGGCCACATTTTTATTGGGCTTCTTTCACAAAAGAGGCAGTTTCCTGGAGGAAGTCTGCGGCTCTATTCTGAAGGCACAAGACTCTCCCACAGGCTCTTTGTCAGGAATTCTTGTTATGATGTGTGATGCAGGTGGTAGTAGGTGGATTCTCACAAGTGGCTGCTACCTGGTCTTTTTAATTTAGCCTGATCCATTATATATAGACATACAGGAATCTGCTTTCTGTTTGTGATATGAAACTCTGAGACTGTTTCCTTATCAATGAGGTGGAGATAATTACTTAGAATGACCTTTAAGGTTCTTTGTAGTTTAAACAATTTCAAGAACCCCCCCCCCCCAATCCTCCCTAGATTATTCACTTGCTCAGAAAATATTTGAAAGGCAGTGATATGCCAAGCAGAGTATTCTAGACCTGGGGAAACAACCTATGAACAAGACAAAGTCTGTTAAGGGCAGGGACATAGAAGCAGTGTTCAGGTAAAAGATCCATAAGGAATAGGCTTGTTTTTCTTACGCTAATTAAATTAACTATTTAATTATGCTAATTAAATCAGCCTGTATATTTAAGGTATGTGTATCTAATAGATAAGCAAACTCAGGTGATTTACACTAAATGGAAAGTAGTTCATCTTTTGAATCATCTGTTTTGTCTGCCATTTTAGATTTTCTGATTTTGCTCAAAGCTAGAATTAATGTATATATGATAAACCTGTATTTATATACATTAGTATATGTCTTAGATGATTTGGATTACTATAACACAGTATTTTCAAGGGGATGAGGATGTTAACTCAGTGGTAGAGCACTTGCCCAGCAACACAAAACAAATAACAACAACAACAATAACCAAGAAAAAAAGTGCTTTAGACTGGGTGACTTATAAACAACAGAATTTTATTTCTCCCAGATTTGGAGGCTAGAGAGCCTAGGTCAAGGCACCAGCATTCTGGTATCTGGTGAAGGGCCATGTTTTGGTTCATAGTTGGTGTCTTCTAGGTGTATCCTCACACAGTGAAGAGGTAGATGAGTTCCCTCAGTTCTCCCACTCACGAGGGCTCTTCCCTCATGACCCAGTCACCTCCCAGAGGCTCCACCTCTTAGTACCATCACCTTGGGGATAAAGATTTCCACATATTAATGGTGGGGGGAAGGGCAAAGATTCAGACCATAGTAGTACATTTGCTTCAAATGCTGAGTTTAAAAAGGAGGTGGTTATTGTACAGGGGGCATGATAGGAATAGAAAGGCCATGTATTTTGGAACTGGAGCTTAAGTCAATTTTGTCACTTCTTGGGTGTTTCTGCTAACATTTCCAAATTGGGAGGGGAAAGTGACAACATGTGGCTTACACCTGGGTGCTCAAAACAGTCTCCTTGATGCTATCCGCAAGAATTGCCTGCTGCTCCCCAACACTACCCCTGCCCCCAGGCCTGTCGGTGTGGAGCAGGTGGTGCTAAGAGAGGATGGGGAAGTAACAGCACCTGGCTGGCGGGCACATCCATTCCTCTTGGCCCAAGAAGGCACAGCACTGACCGTTTTATTTACCACTGTGTCCCAGCATGCAGGTTTACCATATGAATTAAGCTGCTGTGGAGGGTGGGGTTTAAATTTAAGGAAGAGTGGGAGAAGTGTAGCCGACTTGGGGTAAAACTGATGGTGGGCTGGAGAAGTACCTTTGGGCTAAGTCAAGGGGTGGGAGGCCTTTTCCTGGGTAATAGGGGAGACCACTTTTGATTTTATAACCTTTGAGGATCATTGTGCTGATGTGTCATTTCTGAACCTGTTACAGCAGCATCATTCATGGAAGAAATGACCCCATATGTGTGTATGTTTTGTTATGGGAAATGATACTCCTTCAAAGTGTGGCACAGTCACTCTGACTTCTGTGACTGTTATTCTGTAGGGTACACTGAAGCACACAGGGAAGAAAACTGGGGTTGAAGAGATAGCTACTTTCCAAAGGTCAGGTCTAGGGCTCTTACTTGAACTTCACCGTCATTTCTTCATCGGCTGTTAGCTAGAATAAAGTCTGTCGAAGGTGTCCTTGTTGCATGGCCACTAGATGGCAGCCTCTAGTTCTGGACAGTTGACTCAGCAGCCTTTTCTCCATCGTGGGGGGTGAATCCAGAGGCTCTCTAAAGACATGGACAAGGCCCACTGAGAGCAGATTAAACTCTTTAATGGCAGTGTGCACTCTAACGCCATGTAACCACCCTTACTGGGTACTGAAGTGGAACCCTGTGCATTTTATGTTTAAAACATGAAATCTCTTCATTGCCTGCACTCTGCACAGGGACATCTCTTCCCAGGATTGGGGTTTGGTCCCAGACTTAGCTGCAGAACTAACTTCATGATTCACCTTGCAGCAGTGCCCCAAAACCTGCAGCTATTTTATTTTCTTTTTGCCATTTAGTAGTTACCTCCATGAGAGGTCCCTGCTCTTCAACCTATGAAAACAAGCAGCTGCTCATTGCACAGGACCAAACTAAACTGTCAGCCCAGTGGCCTGTGGCCTATGGCTCTGGTCCTTGACCTTTCTAGTGAAGAGCAGGGGCTTAGTGTTGCCTAGCTTCTTTCCTCTTTGACCTTCCTTCATTATTAGTAATAAATATTATAATTTATATATAACATTGAGTATTTGCTGCTAAGTAATCCCTGCTACTGCTCCACCTCCATGACTTTCTCCTGCTCCCTGCTTTCTTGTATGTTTTTCCTAGTCCCTTTTGGTCCTCATTTGGATTCTTGCACCAGGTCTTTTACTAGGCTTTCAGTATCTCTTCTTTTTCTTTCCCAAATCCTCTTCCACAAGGGTCTAGAGTAGCCCCTCAGGATTGCAAGCCTGATCTCCCATGATTGGAGGTAGCCTCCATGGTTTCTAGGATTTATAAAAAAGCCTTCACGTTGGATCACAGAAGCTCTTTATAGTCTTACCCCCTACCTCCCTTGCAGTTTCTTGTTGTACTACTTTTCCTCCTATTCTTTCCACTCCAGCCACAATGGTTTTCCTTGAGACCTGTTCTGCCGCTGGGCCTTTGCACATGCTTTTCCTAATATCTAGAGAGCCCTTACCATCTCCCCCCAAACACTTAGGACCTGTGTGTGTGTTTTACCTCTGAGCTTATATGTCAACCCCTTGAAGAAACCTTTCCTGATATCTTCTAAAATACTCTAATGTTTGTTTTCCAACATCAAAAGGAAATAAAGGACATTCTAAATTATTCTGTTCCATTGAAATTAAAATATTTAATTTTGGGCCTTTAG
Source organism: Urocitellus parryii (assembly GCF_045843805.1). Taxonomy (NCBI): domain Eukaryota; kingdom Metazoa; phylum Chordata; class Mammalia; order Rodentia; family Sciuridae; genus Urocitellus; species Urocitellus parryii. The sequence goes on along the minus strand of NC_135540.1, from coordinate 106,828,566 downwards.
ACAGTTAATCCTCTTTTGGCGGGGAGGGGTCCCAGGGATAGAACTCAGGGACACTTGACCACTGAGCCACATCCCCAGCCCTATTTAGTATTTTATTTAGAGACAGGTTCTTGCTGAGTTGCTTAGCATCTCAATTTTTGCTGAGGCTGCCTTAGCCTCCTGATCTGCTGGGATTACAGGTGTGTGCCACCTTGCCTGGGAGTTTATCCTGTTAATATAGTAATCGTGAGGACTTGGTAGTTAGCTACAAAAAAACCTTTGACAAATTTATTGCTAAAAATCGAATGTGCCCTATTATTAAACATATTTTAGTGCATAAGGTAGGCAAATTACTTATTTTGATAATACTTCCTAAATGTATTATCTACTTTTACAAGTAGGTAAAAGTTCTATAGAAAAACACAAGCAACTATATGCAGTATTAAAAAGCTTTAATGTTGCTAGTGAAAATGGTGATTCTTGGTTCTCATTTTTAAGGGCTGCATATTGCAAATAGTTAATTTGTAAAAATAACCAATTAGTCTCCCTACTTATGAAAAGTGGACACCAAGCCCGTCGCAGTGGCGCACACCTGTAATACCAGCAGTTCCTGAGGCTGAGGCAGGAGGATCACGAGTTCCAAGGCACTTCAGCAAAAATCGAGGTGGTCAACCACTCAGACCCTGTCTCTAAATAAAATACAAAATAGGGCTGGGGATGTGGCTCAGTGGTCGAGTGCCCCTGAGTTCAATCCCCCCAACCCCCACAAAAAGTAGACACTGTTACCTACTGGTAAAAATAGGTTATGGTCACCAGGGTTTCCTGGAGAATGGCTGGTTTTAAGTCTGGGGCAGGCAAAGAACAAAGCTGGAACATCTTGTTCCACAAAGCAAAGAAGTGCTCAGAGAGTGGTTGTGACATGTTAGGGGAGCACTGGAGCCAGTTTTAAGGGGCCACTGCCCAAATGGGGACAGTTTATACATCAACAAAGAAAAAAAGTGAGGGGGGGGGCAGATCATTACATAGTGAATTAAAAGGAAAACAATTTAAATGTAGAAAATAGGAACAGTGAGGCATAGAGCTCTTTATAGAATTGTAGCCAATAAAGGTAGAAGGATGATAGATTAGAAAGCCGCCCATCTTGTATCTAAGGATGTACTAATTGATTGAAGCAGGTACCAGCAGTGAATGCTAAAACCACATGTATTGTAAATAGAGGAGTAAGTCTCCCTCGTGGGGTCTTTAAGGATCATTCCAACACTGCTTCAGAAACTACTGGGAGAGGCATGATTCATTATACTTCCCCATCTGGAGAGGAGATAGGCGCACCACAAAGGGGCCATAGGGGAGGTGCTCTCAGGGAGTGGGCTTGGATCCATGCGCAAGTGCCTTCATTGGGGGCGAAGGCAAAACACAAGCAGAAAGGAAGAGGGAACTTCATTGGTGCATTTCAATATCACTAGGTCAGTTGAGGAGACCAGGAAGGGGAACTTGTGGCAGGGACCATCTGTGTCACATCATGCACCTGGTCTCCTGGGCAGACTATTAACAGTCTTTTTGTGGGCATGTCGGGGCATCAAGAAAATTGAAGTTTAAAAAATTTACACATTGAGCAAAATGTTGGGGAACAAGACATTTAGTCTCAAGGTGTCAACCCACAGAGTACTTAACACTCCAAAGGGAGACAAGTACCTTTAAATGAAGAACCCGGTAGACATCACCTTAACCATCAACTTAATATCAGCAGTAATGAGAAAGGCGACAAGATGAGCCTCCCCCTGGGGTATCCTGGAAGGACACAGTGCGACATGGAGTGGTCCTGTCAAGTGTTGAGCCTACACAGAATTGTGGAGAAATTACCTGACAAATTGATGTGCTATAAAAATAACTGGTCTGGTCTCTTAAAAAATGACAGTCACTGTAAAGGAAGTTTGGAGAACAGTTGGTTAATGTGCATGTGAACTATATGTTAGCTGAGAAAGTGAAAGTGATAGACTGAAGAGGGGTGGTACTATCCAAGTGTTTAGTGGGGCAGTGGCATTATGTTTGCAGCTTCCACACATATAGAAAATAGTGCAGAGGAAAACATAAATGTGCCAGAAATGGGTGTGGTAAGGAGGTGCTTATTTACTATTCTATCAACTTGTCTATAAATATGAAATTTATTTTTAAAAAATCATTTTTGGGTATGTTCCAACTTAAGGTTTTTTTTTTTTTTCCTTCCTTTGGTGTTGTGTTTTATGTTGTCCCAGTTTCAAAACAAAGATTGTAATTTGCTGTTTTCTTTTTTCCGTAGATGTGATACAACAGAAAAACTCAGAAATACTTTGGATTATTTACGATCATTATTAAATGATTCCACAAACTTTAAGCTTATTTACAGATACGCATTTGACTTTGCACGGGTGAGTTCTCTGGAGCCTATCCAGATGTTTCCTTCTACTCCCCCCCCCCCACTTTTTATTGCCTTTTGAGGTTTGTTTTTCCATACCACAGCAAAGATCATGAAAAAGTTACTCCCAGGATGCTAGTTAGTATTTCTTTATACATGTACAATTTTAAAAAAATAACTGATGTGGGTAAAGATTTTGGTATATAAGCAAAAAGCTATAGTGGCAGACCTTGACCTTTACTAGCTCTTGTGATAAAGGTAACATACAGCATGTGATAAACTGTTTTAAATGTCTCTTAGGTAAACTTGAAAAAGCTCTTCTCATAGAATGATAAACCTTTGCCCCTCACGGTACTAGATAGAATCAGCTAACCACATCTAATCTAGTTTCACTTGGTGCTATCATATTATTTAGAAATTGTGTGAATTTCAAACAGCTTTTTTCCTGTTTACTACATAGTGAGTCAAGTCCACGTATGTGATAGCAGTGGTTCTTTGGTGTGAAGTAAGGCTTATGATTTGGCCTGGTCACCATAGGTAGTGAATCCTCAGGCACCAGTTGGCATTGTCATTCAGACACAAGCCCTTACAATTAAAATTTTTTCTATAGTGATGTTTTCTGTAGTCTGTGTGTTTAGTGGATTTGAGTGACTAGACTTTCTTGATTGATTGCATTCTTCTTCTTCTTCTTCTTCTTCTTTAATGCAGAGAACTTGGTGATGAGTTATTCTTTCTTCAGCATCATCATTTTTTTTTCCACTTTTTACTCTTTCTGGCTCTGCCAATTTAGTACCAAAGGTTTAATCCATGGTGAATGCTGATGCTTCTGTAGTAACACATTAGTAGCTCTCTGTGGTACCCTCGGTGCATTTTTCCTTTATTGCAGCCTTCTAATAAAATCACAACATGCATGGAAATACATTGATGCTAGAAATAAGGTGAAATTCAGATGTAGTGTTTGACTAAATGGTACCTGATTGTATATAGAAGTTAGTTGCTGTATGTTTTTAGAATAGATACTAGTTTCTAGGATTAAATAGTTCATTACAAGAAGATTGGTTTTCCTCCCCTTCCATAGTCAGCTGTTGTTTATGGTGTGGGTAGAAGTCCGTTTAGAAGCATCATATTTCCTACACCTAAGTCAGCTGTTTTCTGAATACTTTGTTTGGAGGGTGGGTCAAAATTCTCCCGGATAGCTGCTATGCTTTAAGATTCACGTTGTTTTACTCTTTTCTGACTTCACCCCATGGTGGCTCATCTTACAGGAGCTCTTGGCCTACTCTTTCTTGATGCCACTGCAGCCTCCCCTGTTGAGGCCCTCGTTACTCCTAACCCGCACTCTTGTATTTCTCCTGTTTCCATGTTCTTTCACTTTTCATCCAGCATTCACATCAGTAGGGTGTCAATACTCTTCCTTCACTCATCCTGTTCCCCAGAGACTTCAATAACTTCCCATTGCCTTTATGTGACTAGACTGGTATTTACAGTCCAGTTATCCTCATGGCAGCTCTCAGGGACAGCCAGAGATGGTTTCATGCACTTCACAAGGGAGGGAAGTGGGCCGTAGAAAAGTGGAAGAATTTGATGCTGGTTACCTTGTTGGTAGACAGTAGATCCACAACTTAAACCAAGGTCTTTTGACTTCAGGTCTAGTCTGTGGCTTCTTCCTGGGCCTCCCAGTCGAGTCCCAAGCTGCTTCACCTTGCATTGCCTGTGTCATGGGGAAATTGTATTAGAGCCTGATCACTGAGCCTGCCCCCTGGCCTCTCAGCCTTTTTGCTTTCTGCCATTGCTTATCCAGGGTCCTTGCCTAGAGCCCTGTTTGCACTGTCATGACTTGCTCTATCTCCAGTCTGTCTGGGTCCCAGCCACATGCTTTTGCTCTTAGGCAGCCTCCCAGATCTTCCTGTCTTGGAAGGCTCTATTGTCTTCCGTTATGTTACCCTAATGTCTCCTCTGCATGGCTTTGGAGTTTGGTACAGGCCTTCATTTTTCCTGATTGGTTGAGAAACTGTGCGTTTTCTTCTTTCATTTACCAACAACAGCCAGCACAATTCTTTGCTTTTAAGGAGGATTTCATTAAAAAAATTTTGTGAATTAAGCCCTTTTATGTAATGCTGAAAACAGCCACCCATATTGAATCTTTGTTTGATTACCATAGCACTTCAGTTCAGCTTCAGGATGTTCTAAGATTGGTTTGTTAATGAATCTTGTTTTGTTTAGTTGTATCCCACAGTTTTTGAGATGTTGAATTTTCATTTGCATTCAGTTAGAAATATTTTCCATTTTACCTTGTGATTTATTTCCTGACCCATTGGGTATTTAGAAGTGTGTTGCTTATTTTCCTAGTATTTAGGATTTTTTAGATAATCTTTCCATTGTGGATATCTAATTTAATTCAGTGGTGGTCAAAGAACATGTACCCTTTGGGATTTCAATCTATTTAATTTATGATCCAGAATATGGTCTGCTGTGATGTATGTTTGATATGTACTTGAAAAGAATATTTTGCTGTTGTTAAGTGGAGTGCTCTATAAATGACTATTAGGTCAGGTTGGTTGATATGTTGTTCAGGTCTTCTGTCCTTGTTGATTTCTGTGTACTGGTTCTTTTCAGTAACTAAGGAAGGAATGTTGAATTTCCCAATTATAATTTCTAATGATCTCTTCTGCATTTCTTTTGTTAGTTTGTTTCTTTGGGTATTTTGAAGCTTAGATGTTAGGCTTCAGTTTACTTAGTATTGTTCCCTGTGGATGAAATGACCATTTAGCATTGTGAAGGATCTCTCTTTATCTCTTGTAGTATTCCTTGTTCTGAAGTCTGCTTTGTCAAATACAAATACACCCCCTCCAGCTTTCTTTTCATTATGTTTGCATGATTCATCTTTTTTCCTTCCTTTTACTATTAACTTACTGGTTTCTCTATATTTAAGGTGGATTTTTTTTTTTTTTAATAAATGGCATGTAGTTGGGTCTTACAAATATCTTTCTTAATTGAGATATACAAATCATGTACATTTAATGTAATGATTAGGATGGTTAAGTTTCTGTTTCCTATCTTGCTATGTTCCCTCTATCTGTCCATCTGTTTTTGTTTTTTCATTCCTATTTATGTGTTTTGGGGGGATGAAAGGTATTTAGTTTCATTGATTCCACTTTATTTCCCCTATTGCCTTATTAGCTGTGTCTCCATTTTATTATTTTGGTAGTTACTCTAGGCTTTGCAGTATTCATCTTTAAAGTTTTACCATCTATCTTCAAAGAATATTTATTATACATCTTCATGTAAGAACACGAGAACATGTTCATTTGCCCTCCCATACTTAAAGCTTTTATAACACATTTTACTGCTATAAATCTCACAAGATGTTATCTTTTTTGTATTAAATAGTCAAACATTTCTGTTACAGGTACTCAACTTTATGCCATTTCTGTGCTCTTTATTCCTTTTGTATAGATCTAAATTCTATCTGGTATCATTTTCCTTTTGCCTAAAATAACATTTCTCACAGTGCAAATCTACCAGTGATGAATTTTCTAAGCTTTTATTTTTGCCTTCAATTTAGTCTGATACTTCTCAGAGAAGTATTCTAGGTTGACATTTTATTATTTCAGTGATATTTCCTCATTGTCTTCTGTATTGTATACTAGTTTTTCATGATAAGCCTATTGTTCTTATCTTTGTTCCTTTGAACATAATGTCTTTTTTGTTTGTTTTCTGACTGCATTTATTCACTGCTTTTCAGCATGTAGTTGTGATGTTCCGGGCATTGTTATTTTCCTTATGGGATTTATTGAACTCTTTGATCTGTGAGTTTTAAAATTTATATTAAGTTGAGAAATCTTTCAGCTGTTATTTCTTCAAAAGTTTTTTGTTGTTGTTGTTTTTCTTCTTCTTGAACAACAACAACAAATATTTTTGTTAGATTGCTTGATACTGTTTCACAAGGCACTGATACTCTGTTCACTTTTTATTGTTTTCTCTTTGTTCATTTTGGTTAATTTTTACTACTGTGTCTTCCAGGATTAATTTTTTTATTTTGCAGTATCTAATTTCCTATTTATCCCAGACAGTGTATTTTTCATTTTAGATACTATGCTTTTCATCTCCAGAGGTTCTACTTGGGTCTTTTTATATCTTCCATTTCTTTCTTCATCATGATGTTTCCTTGTACCTCCCTGAATATCTAGAGTATGTTCATTAGGGAGTGTTTAACAGCTTTGCCTTTTGGTTTCATAATCTGTCATTCCTGGGTCTCTTTCGGTTGGTTGATTTTTTTTTTTTTTCATTATGAGTCCTACTGTTCGATTTCTTTGCTTTTCTAGTTTTTTTAGCTATTATGGATTTTACATTGCTGGTTACTAGATTTTGATAGTCCTTTAAACAGTGTTGAATTTCTTTTTTTTCCCCCCTGGTGCATAGTTAACTTACTTGGAATTAATTGGATCTTTTGAAAGGGCTGAGCCAGAGCAGCTTTTATTCTGTATATATGCCCTGAGTATCCTGAGATTCTTCCATGCTGGCTAGTGGAAATACAAACTATCTCCCACCCCCTGTAAGCCCTGGGAGTACCTGCCTCATTGTTTGTGGTGTATCCTTCTCCAGCGTCAGGTTCCTTCCCCTTGTTTGTGTGCACATGAGTCCTCAGCCCAAGACTGAAGGAGACTGCTCTGGAAACCTCCAGATCTCTCTGATGCCTCCCATCTCACTGATATTTTTCCTCACACAGTATAGTTCCCTTTGCCTCCCTGACCTCCAACCTCTGTTTTCTCCAACTCAACAAGACCACTGGGCTCAGTTTGGGTTTCCCTTTTCCTTTTTTACAACCTGGAAACCGCCTACACAGGGTAAACTGGTATCCTGTAGGACTTACCTTGTTTCATTTTTCTCAGGGGTCATGGTCCCTTGCTGCCTCTTGCAGAGAGTGAAAGCTGGCACTTCATTCATATCTTTTGTCCAGCTTTTTGCTTGTTTTAAATGAAAAGGGAAATCTGGTCTTGGTTGGAAGCAGAGCTCAACTCCACCCCCAATATATTTTTTTTTCTAATAGAAAAATGACTACTGAAGGTAATATGTTATAATCAACACAGCAGGTCTTTTAAAAATCAGAATGTTAATGAAGATTGAACTTCTTGACCATTTTGTATCCTAAATACTATATTGCAAACAACAAAATAACATGTCAAGTATTCTAAATTACACTTTAATATATCAGAAAAGAAACTAATGTAATATCAGAAAATGAAATGGACCTTGTAATACCTCTCCACCAAAATTACAGTCCCAAGTGGGTATTCCTTTCTTTCCTCACCTCTGAACCTTGTAGCCAATTAAAACTGGTAATTGGCTATAAACTTGTATTACTTTCCCCCAATTTTTTCTTTGAACTGTACTTATTTATAGTTTTATAACTATCACAGAATCATGAAACTTCCAAGCAGAAAGAAACCTGGTCTAGTCTTGTCAATATTCAGATGATGAAACAGAGCCAGAGAGAAGGGAACAGCTAATGGCATGAGGTCAGCCCTTGATATGTAGGCCAGAGTCCTCCTAGAGCCATGCTGTCTTCCTCAACTCAAAACTGTCACCACCCCGTTGTGTCTTGTTAGAGAAAGATGGTGAGATAAAAATGTGAAGAGCCAAAAAGTCAGTTCTCTCATACAATTGGATTTTTTCTCAGTGTTTTTATGCATAGGGATTTTTTTCCCTCAATGTAAATTATATTTATTATATAAACTGTTGCATGGAGTCCTTTAAATAACAGACAGACAGACACACACACGTGTGCACTTTGGTTCTTTTTCTTTTTTGAGATGGGGTTACCCACGCTGGTCTGGATCTCTGGGGTGAAGCGATCATCCCTACTCAGCCTCCTAAGTACCTGGTACTGCAGACATGCCACCACTCCAGCCTTGGTTCATTTTTTGAAAAGGACCTAATGAGAATAAGAAGATTGAATAAAGAGAATGAGATGAAAGACTAAATTCAGTTATTTTTCATTGTGATTGGGAATAGTCAAATCAATACCAGCACAGTTGATTTTCTTTTACATACTCAGTGGTGGAGCCAAGCTACTGTGAGAGTCTGGGGGAGGTTGGCACTTGGCATTTTGAGAAGGGTGAATGTTGGTTGGGTGGAGTGAGGTGCTGACTAGCAGCATCAAGGACCAGATAAGAGCAGAGTCCATGAGTTCACATAACAGTAGGGCTCCCCCCGCCCCCCCCCCGGCAGTGTAATTCTTCCCTGATACCAAAAGGAACAGATTCAGAATGAGAAGTTTGTTCATTCAGAATGAGTACAGAAGTTGAGAGGACCCCTGATGGAGTGATTAAGGTGAACCAAGACAGGACCAGGGTGGGTCAGGTGAAGCTGCTGGATGCAAAGGAGAGGCCTGGGCAAAGGATAGTGAGCCCAACAATGAGAGATGGGGTGGGGGGTAGCATCTTTGTTTTTTCAAAGCATTTTAGAGCAGTCAGATGTGGAGGGGTCTTGTGGACGCAGGAGACACCTGGGGGAACTCATTTTCCTAATGCTTTTTTGACAAGTGAGTTTGTTACCAAATCAAACTAGTTTCTTGATGTTCTCACTATTCCAACAGAAGGTGCAAATGGCTTCTATTCATTGTCTCTGAGGATGATTCAGGAAGATTTAAGAGGACACATAAAGCCACCTTTAAGATTTAAGTAAGAGGACACATAAAGTACCTTCCTCTTCCAAGAAAAATAACAGTTGAACTAGAAATGATTAAGGATGTTATTGACAGAATTTGCTAAGGAAACTTGCTAGGTCTTGTGTTCAGCAATTCCTGGTATATCAAGAAAATTCTTCCTGCCATTCACTTTTGTCTGTGAACATTTGGAATTACTTTCTCTTCTAATTTGAAGCATTTTTTCACTTACTAACTGTCTAGTTTCCCTTTCTCTACAACACCCAGCACAGGCCTGTGTGCATACGTTCTCTCCCTCTCCCTCCCTCCCTCCCCCCACCCACCTCTCTCTCTTTTTCTGTGCTTCTCTGTGTCTCTTTCTCCCCCCACCCCTTTCTCCTCACATTTCATTGTAATTATAAGGAAAACAGAAAGGGAAAAATTATAAAGGAAAACAGATGAGGTCAGGAATAAAAGTAATATGAAGTAGTAATCTAATTGCAGGCCCATTACCCCTAACAATCTTGTTAGTTTTAAGATTCCTCTTTGGCTGTTGCAGAGCCACTCAGATTTGCTCAGCAGTTAAACTAATTGGCCTCTGTTTATCTCTTAATATTTCAATTGTTCTTCCTTTTTTACCACCCCAGCAAGCAAGATGGTATTATATGAAAGAGCTCAGGCTTGGAATCAGAATTCCTGGCTTAAATTCCATCTCTACCATTTATTGATGATTATTTAAGTTCTTCTGCCTCAGTTTCTTTATTTATAAATCAGTAATAATAATAATTGCTCCTATCCTGATGGTATTAAAAGAGTTTAAGAAACTGTACACTCACTGGCTCAAGGTAAAAGTTAACCATATAATTAGAGTAAGGGAGTTGCAAACCTCAAGTTTCAATAATGACTTGTTTTTTGAGAGTAGTGCTTATTAAATATAGTAGAATATGATTGTACCAAACAAAATAATAAGCAAAGTGCCTTTCGACAGACTTCTCTTCTGTTTTAAAGGAAGTGTCAAGAGTTGAGTTTAGCTGGGTATAGTGGTACACGCTTGTGATCCTAACTGCTTGGGAGGCTGAGATAGGAGGATCATGAGTTCAAAGCCAGCCTCAGCAATTTAGTGGGATACTAAGCAACTCAGCAGAACCCTGTCTCTAAATAAAATATTAATAAGGCGGGTGGGTGCTGGGGATTGGCTCAGTTTTTAAGTGCCCCTGGGTTCAATTCCCAGTACCAAAAAAAAAATTGAGCTTAGTAAATTGCCTTGCAAATATTGTTATTCATAAAATATTGTTGGCTTAGTTCTAAGAGCATAATTATTTTAGATATGTTTTTTCCACCAACAGGAGGGCGGGTACTTTTGGATTTTATGACTTTTTGCTTTTTTACTTTTTGTTTTTAACCCATGCAAAAGCTACTTTGCTGTATTTTTAGTTTCTAAAACTGAACCACAGTGTTTAAGATTGAAGCCTTGAGAGCCTATTTTACCTAATGTTTGTTGATGCAGGTAGCTGTATTAAGAAGGACTGCATTTTCTCTGTGTTCTCATGTGATGCATGCCATAAGGCTTTTGAGGCCTTTTGATTTCACATGCAATTTCCAACTTTGTCTTCACCATTTATTTTTGGAATCACAATAACTAATATATACTTTCTTGAGTCCAATTAGTATCTCTTAAAAAGCTGCAGGACTTTATTTCTGCTAAGTTTTTTTTAAATTATAATTTTAATAAAAGGTTCTTCTTTTTGCAGATAATTTTCAAGCTGTTAAAACTTAATGAAAATTGGAAGTAGATCACCTGGAACAATTAGGGGTCTCTAGAGCAGATACAGATGCCTAAATATTTAAAGATCCATTTTTGTGACATACTTTACATTTAACATTTATAATTAACTTTTTAAATTTCATTTTCATTTTTATTTTTTAATTCATTTGTTCCATTTTAGGAAAGAACTGCACTGGAACAGTCTTATGTAAACAAAGGCACTTTTTGAAAAATTAGAGTTCTAAATCAGACCTTAATAAAACCTCTTTATTCTCTATCATACATTGTTTGTTGTTAGTCTTCAGCTTCAGGGGTGCATTTATTCCACATATAAAATGTAACTTCTTCCACTATTTCTAATGGGATCCTTTGATTTTTAGCTGCACTGTTAAAGGCCTGATCCCTTCCATCCTGCTGTGCCTTTAATCCATGTTTAAGGAGGACAGTGAGAATCTGGTTGTGTATTGTACAGGATTGGTTTGTCCAAAATAGTTCATTTTCTATTATTATTTGAGAAATGACTAAAAATTATTTTTTCTATTTATCTTAAAAAATTAAGTTTTAGTAAACACACATATAAATTTTGTGTTAAGAGATAGGTAGGAAGAAAAGTCTTCATTTCCCTCTCCTTTAACCTGGATGGGTCTTCTGGAAATGCTGGCTGGCTCTTGGCAGGCTTTCTCAAGGTACTTTCTGCTTGGATACCGACCTTGGGATGCAGAAATCTGTTGGTCTGTCCCTTACTTCTTGGTGCTGCATGAACAGAAGGTTACAGGATTGATGTGCACAGTGTACTATTTTAATTTCTTGCAAAGAGTTTTTTGGATTCCTTTGCTGTACTCTCCTTGAAATGGTTAAGGTGATTTTTTTTCTTTTTCTTTTTGATGCCCATAATGTTGATGGCTGCCTGATAGCATCCTGGGAAGTTCATTTCACTTTTAAATTTGGAACCTCTTTGCAGAGAATGCCCTTAGGGATCATTGTAGTCAGAGAACCCTGGGGAGTATCTCCATTTTGATGTTTAGTTGGCATTTGCTGTGGGCTCTCTCAACTGTGTTGTTCCCAGGAATTTTTGAGTGTTTCCAGTTATGGTCATTTGCACTTAGGTACAAGTCCCTACACAGGCACTGTTGGTTGTCAGTGAGATGCCACTGTTCAGACTGTGAGTGCATCCATAATATCTCTCTCTTATTTGCTAGGCAGAAGATGGTGTTAGTGATGAGCTGCTGGCTGGCACCCTGCAGAGCAGGAGTGAGTGAGTGCTGTTCAGCTCTCCGGTCCTGTGAGTCTGATGCCTCTCCTCCATGTTCTGGCATCACTGCCAAACACGCGTTGAAATCCTTCATGATCATCAGTTTGTCGGATGATTATATTGTTGCAAAGAGTCTGTCCAGGTCCTTTTGTATCTCTTTTCTTTTTTGTCACCTTAGTGTATGTCTGTTGTGATGGGGGCATAGGCACTGATGATGATGGAAGAAGGCACGGTATATTTCACAGCCAGACTAGAGATTTGGGGATTTGGTGAATGATGACAAACTCTACAAAGGAAAGCTCTTTAGAGCACCACTGTCATCAGCCCAGTGCTTCGTGAACTTTTGTTTGACAAATGGACTTTGGCCTGGTCCTATGGTGCCGCGTGTGCTTCTCAACAATTTACTCATTTTTCTTGTGGATTGCTTCATGGTGTGGTGTGCTGTTGCTGTCTGCCACACCTGTTACAGGCTAAGGGATGTTTCTTTTCCCATTTGCTTTCACAGTGTTTCACAGAAGCATAAGCACAAATGCAACAAGCCAATGAGGCTTGTTTGGTAAAAGACAATCTCTAAGTCACCTCTTCTACTGTCCTCTTCTCCTTTGTGAGTACTGCAGCCCTAGCAGGACCATCTGCATGGCCAAGGGACAGGCAGAGAAGGCTGTGAGAAAGAGGCCTCCTGTTTGTGTAGAATTGTGGAATTGGGATGCCCCTGCCATCATCAGATTTGAGTTGGGTGGCCTCTAACAGAGAAGGGTGACATAGTGCCATTTGAATTGACCATTATACTATATGACTGAGAGCAAAACAGACCTATTAGACATTTTCCTTAACAGCATGTTTCTGTATCTTCATCTCCCTCATTTGCTATTGTGTGAGGCTCTTAACATTCGCTGATTAAGTTCTCTTTTAAAGTCAGTACCCTATGTAGAAATTTACTGTGTACCAAAGAGCACTTCACTGGTGGAGTTGGAAAGTATGTGTGGCTGCATACGTGACAGATAAGGGTGGTCACAGCATCCTCCCTTAATGTGGTGAGCATTTAAATTGCACATTTGGGGTAGCCGAGCACATCCTTCCTTTGTAATACTCTTGTAAATTTCTTCAACAGTTCAGGTACTACATGGAGGCTAGCTTTGGATGTGTAAGGTATTATTGTGGTCCCAGACCCTCTCGATTCCTTTCATGTGAACTGCCTATTTGTAGTTCTAGAATGGAAACTTCTAAGAAACATGAAATGAGACATTAGGATCTTTAATTGCAAAAGAAAGTGAACATAATCTACCTTTATTTGTTTCTTTTGTCGTTTCCTTATGAAATGTCTTTCACTTGGTTACTCGTTAGGGACAGTCTGCTAAGAAATCCAAGGTAAGAAGGATTATAATGATAGACATCCTGCTTTCCCCCAGCACAGGTGGCTGAATACATCCTCTGATGAGGAGAGAATCTCCAGGGCTCAGCATTTATTTTAAGTGGAATTTAATTCCAGCATGTTTAGGTACAAGAAAAATATTTACCCCATGAAATAAAATTGTTGGGAAAATGATTTTTATTAAGGAAACCTGATTCCTAAGCATGGCAATCAAACCTTTACACTCCATTTAGTTAAGTATAGGCTTCAGGATCAACAATTATGATTTTTATAATTATCGTAAGTCAAACAAGCAAGTTAGTAATAGATTTTTATTTATTCAATGAAATGATTGTAGATACTGCTACATAATTAATTTTGCATTAGGGTAATCATTCAATTGACATGAATCTTTCTTACAATAAATTTATATAATATCAAAATAATCAAGACTTCTGTTGTATATTACTTACTCTCCTTCTCCCTGCCTTAGTCTCTATTTGGTTTTTTATGGTGTATGGTAAATGAGTTGTTTGAAATTTTCTTGTTGAAGTGAAATACAAATTTGGATTATTGGAAGTTATTATTTGGAGGCATCTGGCTCATCCTTGTTTTTGTTTGTTAAACAGGAAAAGGACCAGCGCAGCCTAGACATAAACACTGCCAAGTGCATGTTGGGACTGTTATTAGGAAAAATCTGGCCCCTTTTTCCAGTTTTTCACCAATTCTTAGAGGTACCAAATTGTTATTTTATGAAATGTATATTTGCTTGCTTAGAACTACCAAGTATACTTTCCTTAACCATTCTGTGTAATTTTTGTTTGTCGTACTTTATCACTCATAGTAAACATGGTGCCATAACTGCTGTCAGTCAGCACTCCCTGTCTTCTGGAGCTCGTCCGTCCTCGTTGCTTGGTGGAGCCTCATTCTGCCTTACGGTGCATCACCTGTGGCTGCAGCTCTGTCCTTGCCTAGCCCCTCTCAGTCCAGTTTTTTCTTTTTTTAAATTTATTTTGTATGAGCCCAGTTTTAAAAGCTTCATGGCTGCTTAGTTGCCTGCTCTTTATAACAATAGAAAAACAAGGTTTTCTTTATTTAATGGCTTTAGATAAATTTCCAGCTTTGATTATAAGCAAAAGTTAAAAAAACAGCCATCTGCCTTCTTACCAAAATTAGTTTGTAATCTGTTCTTATTTACTCTTATCTCCAAGTCACTTGGGGAATTTAGATCAACTTAAGTACTGTATTGAGAAAACTGACAGTGTCGCCTTCAGTTTAAATTTTCTTCAGATGTGTATTAGAAACAACCAGCACTACTCCATCAATCTTTGTTTGCTTTAAGTATTGATGATCAGAATTTTTGAGCTGCTAGTTATGAGGAGCTGGTTTGTTGAAATGTCCTGCTGCTGCACCTGGAAGTGTCTGAAATATTTGAGTTACTTGGGCTGTCTACGGCATTCTCCTTGCCCTCTTGCCCCAAGCCCTTTTAAAAATGCCCCTTGCTGCAAGAACACCATAGACGTTGTTGGGTCTTGGAGAAAATCCTAGATCTTCCCTGACTCCAGCTTCCTTCTTGCACTAATAACCTTTCTGACAACTGGACAACGGTCCAGAAGAACCTAACAATTGATAGAATTCTTTGAGGACTGTTATCTCTGGGACTCAAGAAAGTTGTAAAAGCTGGTTTTAATGTAAGTATTTGTTTATATGATGGTCCCCTCCATGTCCGATCTGTTGTCATTTCTCTGACAACCCTGTGAGATACAAGCTCACTATTGGAACAAAGACGGAACTAGGTTCTCGCTTTTAGTTTACTGAGCAGGAGTTGAGCTGAGTGTGAAGGGTCCTTACTGAAAGACCTGGCTGTGAGGAAACTTGATGTTGCACAATCCCAGGATCATTACCAGCTCTTTCAAACTATTCTTTGATTCCACTTGCTTAGAAAGGTAAACTTGTAGTCTGTGCTTTGCTCTTATACAGATTTGCATTTTCTTTTAAAAGGAGACAGTGATCCTTTGATTCTAGCTTTTCTTATGTTTATATCCTCAAAACTATTGACTTAATTAATTCTCTTTGTTTTTTATGCATTTGTATTTTCCTATGTTTTAGTGGTGAGGAGTTAAAAATTATTGGTTGTGGATTTTATTTTAAAATCTGTGTTTAGGAATACTATATTTTTTAAAAAGCCTATATAGCATATTTGTTGTCTAAGAGGATTTGAGGAACTACTTCACAGCTATTCCAGTTTCTTTTATGATCAGATTCAAGTTCTTAATTATTTGAATAGTAATTTTCTTCAGTGGCAAAAGCCCCCAGTTCTGAGGTCACTTGTAGCACTGATAACAAGTTCTCATCAAGTGACCCACCGCTGCATGTGCTTCAAGCCAGCAGCTTGGCAGTGAGCTGTGCTGGTCATGTTGAGGATTATTAAGGGGAGCTACTCTTTATGTAACACTTTGTGCCAAGGACTGGATAGAGTGCTTTGCATAAATTTATACGTTCTCTCTTAAATCTTGTGGCATTGCCATTTTACATAAAAGGGCTTCCACAGTATAGAAATTTCACTTCTAGGAATATGAAATTGTGTTTCTTTGATGTTCTTGTCACCTTGAATTGCCACTCCCCACCCCCCACCCCCCAGCCCCATATTTTGTAAGGAAAATTGTCATCTTAAATTCTACTCTTGCTCTCCCTTGCTTCCTCCTGCATCAGTGTTTGAATGTAAAGGATTAGCTCTACATGAAGTTTATTATGTTCATACAGGAATTGAAACTGTCTCACTTGTTCATTTTAAGTGTAATCATATTCCTTTTCCCTCCATCAGCAATCAAAATATAAAGTGATTAACAAAGACCAGTGGTGCAATGTGCTGGAATTCAGCAGAACAATTAATCTTGACCTCAGCAACTATGATGAAGATGGAGCATGTGAGTACTGGGTGCGGAATGTCCCCTCCCTCCCTCTCCCACATCCTTGGACATAGCCTGCCTGCCTCCCGGAGAAAAGCCTTAGAGCCACTGTGGTTTCTTTTTTTTTTTTTTTTCCCCTCTCTCTTCCAGGGCCAGTTTTATTGGACGAGTTCGTGGAGTGGTATAAAGACAAACAGATGTCCTAGGACTTTATGCATAGCAGCGAGAGAGTCACTGTTACCACAGTTATGTCACCCATTAGCCATAAATTGCTGTTTGTATCAAAGCGCATGCTGCTTTTCTTGCACTGTCTCCCTTTCGCAGGGATGTTTTGGTGTTTGCTATTGATGGGCCAGCTCTGCTTGCTGTGTAGCATTGTTCTCTTGGAAGGCTGCTTTGCAGTTTGTTATTTACACTACAGATTGGTGAATTTGCCAACGTCCTCACTGTGATTATGTGTATATTGCTGTTTAAATTTTGTATATGTGTATAAAAAGAAAAAGCTTCACCTAGAGATTATTTCTGCAAAAATGTATTGTAAAAATAATTTTGTGGCATATTTCTAGTCCCTTTTTTCAAATGAACCAGTTATACTTTATTTGGTCTCAAATGTAGCATTTCAGAAAACAAGACAAAACAACTGTTACCATAAGCAAACATTGCCAGAATTAACCGTACTGTTTTAAGAGGCCAACTTCTGGAAGGAGGTAGGAGTCATAATTTTTCCATGGCATATGCCAAATATCATTTGGTTTACTTGACAATATTAGCTTTTTAAAATGACAAAAGTTATAATTATTTGACTACTTAGACAGGTAACATGCCACAGATCATTTCCACCATGCAAGGTATAGTATTTTTGTTTTTTAATGTTAAAACTATAGTAGGTTGAATATAGGTACAAAGGAACAAATTAACATGCACCTTTTTTGAAATTTGGGGCTTAAATTCTCATGAACTTTCTTCAGTGGTCCCCCTACCCCGCCCTTTGCATTCTTGTAGCCAGTGTTGGTCTGCTGATGCTTTCTGTGCCACTCAAAGTCAAATTTATTTTGCCTCCCCCATGAAAACCTACTGGTTTGCTGGCAATTTATAACTGCAGAGCACTTTTTAGTTGTGGCTTGAATTTTTAGTTAAGCTTTCATGGTGTCTAATTTCCTCGTTTTTTGGGAAAAGGTATACTATAAGTGAGTGCTGTTTCCTTTTGTTTTCTTTGTTTCTTTCATGCTAGGCTTTTCCTGGCAGCGTGTCCATTGCAGGCAGTGGACAACAGACCACCAGCATTGAGCTAATCCTATCATACAGTAGGACCTTTCCTGGAGGGGCCACTTGTCATTACCTGAGTCATTTGTACTGAAGGGTGATAGCCATTATTTATGTGGATGAGGAAATGAGTAAGTGGGATGGTATTTTTAGGTTTGTATTTTATGTCTTTTTTCTTTCTTTCTTTCCTTTTCTTTTTACCTTGCCTTCTTGAGGAAATGTATAGATAACATGTTTTCACCCCAACTATTTGGTGCTATTGAGTGACTAACTCGGTCCCTAAAGTTTTGTGAAAACACAAAAGTCTAATGATTTAACCAAGTGAAGAGCTAATGGTGCATTTGAACAAGTGATGCCGTAGTTGTAAGAAAGATCCAGGCATGAGCATGTAATGATTGGAAGATGTTTGGATTATTGGCCAAAAAAATCTTTTCAATTAAATGTGAACTTTTCAATGGCATTAAATGAGTAAAGCACACAGACAATGCTACTCTTGACCAGTTTTACAGTTTCTTTGCAAACGGTGTTCAGATTTTCATATTTCTTTTTCCCTAACTAAACCACCAAAGACAGAAATTTTGTATGTATATACAGTGTGTGTGCATATACAAAATCATGATGTGGTAGAATGCAACTACTTCCTTTTTCTACCAAATAATAAGGTTTGGTTTGCTGTGAAATAAACCACAAGTTTAAAAAACTCAGTAGTGACTAAGCATACTTAACCATTCCTTGTTTGTAGTCTCACTTTTAACTTTACAAATGAATATTTGCATACATTAATATCTGGAAAGAATAGAAAATGTTGATGGCAAACAACAGCTATTCAGACTGACATGTTGAAAAGGGTTCATGCATGTGTTGTACAGTGTTGACTGGCCATAGGCAGGTTTGGATCTATAGAGAATTGATTCATTTTCAGATGTACCCCAATGAAGCATAAAAATCACACTTTAAAGGCCACAATTTTTAAATTTGATCCCCTGTTGTTTTGTGCAAAACATATCTAAATCATAGATGAAATTATTTTAAACGTGCTAGCATCTAGAGTTTTTTTTAAACACTAAGCACAGTTATTCCAAAATAAAAAAGTTGTTATGAAGGGAAGATTTTTCATTTCATCCACAGTGAACATTTTGGTGATAAGAAGAACTCTCAAGTAAAAACAAGTATCTCATGTGATACTAAACTAAGTATTCCAAAGGGATAATCTTGCAGTTAGAAAACTCCAAATCATCTATAAACTTTCTTGGGGAAAAAAAAAAAAAAAACACCTCTGTGACTGCTGGTCCAGAGTGCTTGCCCTTGTTTTCTTGATTTTTATGTAGTTACTTTGAAGGGGAGAAAAGGGGGTCAGACACTTCTTAAAAATTTGCCTCAGTCACACAGAATTGAACAGTCATCAAGCACTTATGCATGGGCTAATGTTAAATAAATTAGGGTGCCTTCTTCTGGGTTTTCTTTAGTACCTGAGTCTACACCCTTTCTCTCTTCCCTTGTGTTTTGAACTCAACTCCATATTGCAATACTCTGTTGTTGGGGAATACAACTTTTACCTGTTTACTGCTGCAGTAGGTCAGAAATTTCATTGTTTAATTTGTTACAAACATCCACTATAATGTTACGTGCATCTTTTTGAAGCATGACTCTCTGAAGTTTTTATAATCTGACTAGACAGACCTCTAGATTTCTGGTTTAACAACAGATTTCTGTTGCCTCTCAGTCTCCATTCTAGCAGTGCTTTTGAAGTTTATACAGAAAGCTTTAAAAGTTAGTTTTTGCCCTTGGTTTTTATTCTTACAACTGCTAAAATACCTCTGTACGCCTTATCCTTTATTCTTTCATATGTTGTATAATAAATGTATAGAATTCATTGACCAACTGAAATGTTGGGTATCTGTAAATGAGACCAAAATGTGGGTTGCTTTTTTCATAAAATAATTTCTATTGGGGGTTACTGTTAAATGAACAGCAGCTAACCTATAACTGTGAATGCTTCTTGTCGTCAGTATTTGCATTACATTCATAAAAGTGTGCAAGTCCTGTGACTCCCAGCTTAACTAAAATACTGTTATGCCACCTAACTTGAGTACAGCAAACTGGTTTTAGGTTTTAATGGAATTGATGTAAAATGATATCCCATAAATAAAGAAGTATTTGTGTTTGGTTTCTGAACTGATTTGTGAGTTATTCTCTCTCTCTTCAAAGAGTGGGGTAGTTTTTAAAGTATAATTTTTTTTAATCCTTTTTTCCCCCTCAACTTTTTCTGTTGAAAAATGTCAAAGCTACAGAAAAAACAATGCAAGAATTACACACTGAACACCAACCTGTATTCCTGTCACTTCAAATTTAACATTCTACCACATTCCCTTGACCTATTCCTGAGTGTGTGTGTGTGGACTTCTTTCTCTGTAGGTAAATATTTCTTTCTGAATTATTTGAGAGTAAGTTACATTATGGCATGTCATACCTGATATTTTGAAATAATATTCTGTTCCCATGATAAAATTATCACACTCAAGAAGTTTAACACTGATATTATCTGATCAAAATTCCCAATAATGGCCTTGATAGCTATTTTATTTTATATCCAAGGATAAAAGTACTGTATTTTATTTTATATCCAAGGATAAAAGTATTGTATTTAGTTGTCAAGCCTCTTTAGTCTCTTTTAACCCAAACACTTTCAGATACAATATTTTAAATGTTTTGTAGTGTAAACAGGCTAGGGATGCAGCTCAGTGGAGGAGCACTCACCTAGCATACACAGAGTCCTGGATTCAATCCCTGGTCTCACCAAAAATAACACTTCTCAGACAAATAGTGATTTTTAGAAAATTTGGTACCATGTGCTGTACACTGAGCTAATAATAGAGTGCTTTGGCGTGGACCATGAGCAAGGCAGAAATGACCGTTTTTACCATGCCCAGAGCTGCCACCCAGTTAAACTATGTTTATCAATCTGGCTACATACCACAAGGTCTTACACTAGAAGATTAGCTTCCTGAGGGCAGGACCTCTGGCACATACTGTATGGTCATTGTACAAGGAAGCAAGTTAACAGAGTTCCCAGTCTGGGCAAACACTAGTCAGCACCCAAGAAAATCCTGAAAGAACTAACACATATTTAAAGAGTTTAAGAAGTTTGAATGCAAGAAAGAGGAGGTAGCAAACAAGATTGCTACTGTTTGCATACTATTGCATACTGTTTGGGTTGGTGATACAGATGTTCCTCCAGTTGTTGTTAGACCAAAAGCTAAGGTTCAAACCAAGAAAATCGCACATTCCTGTATTCCCAGCAGCTCAGAAGGCTAAAACGAGAGTTTCGAGAGTATAAAGCCAGCCTCAGCAAAGGCGAGGCACCAAGCAACTCAGTGAGACCCTGTCCCTAAATAAAATATAAAAAAGGGCTGGGGATGTGGCTCAGTGGTTAAGTTTGCCTAGGTTCAGTCCCCGGTACCAAAACAACAAGAAAAGCTCTTCAAGATATCCAGAAATAGGATAGTGGAGATAATGGAAAAAACTTAATCCCAAACTGATCCAAAGGAGGGGAGGTGACAAGCCTTAGAACAGGCAATTCTCTACCTGGAGTGTGATAAACAGAAATAGAATGTGTTACATCATCTAGTGCTGGAAAACAACAAAAGGTGAGCTCTCCTGGACGATACTAGTTCACAGGGAAATCGACAGGAAATGAATGTTTTCCAGCAATGCAATTGGAATACAAAGGACTGGTGAGAGAATACTAACTAATGTCTACTCAGACAGCCCAGCGGAGATGCACTGCAGATAATGACTGTGAAGGAAGGAGATACAGGAAGATTACTCTAATGGACCTTTTTTAAGCCCTTTAAAACAATGGGGGATACGGAGGAAAGTGAACTGAAAGAAAAATGGAGAACGTTACTCATAGAAAAATAACTGAAGCTCATTGGATCAACCCTGGGACTATAGAAGAGGGAGGAAAATGTGCTATTTCTGGACAGCATCTTTCTTCATTTGCTCCTACATAAAGGCCCAACCTGCTTTCCATACTTGCTGTAATGGGTCACATCAGACCAAACTCACTGGAGTAGGATCTTCAAATCCTCCTTTGAAGAGTAACTTTTATGCAGATTAGAGAAAAGTTCTTATGATTCCGTTACAAAAGAATTATCTTTGGAACTGTTACAGCCAGAAAGAAAAACTATCCCCGTGGGGGAATAGCACATCAAGCTTTCTGGCCCTGTTTACTTATCTGAGTTCGTTGGCAGAAGATAATCCAACATTGGGCACGTTTGCTGCTTTTGGCACATTCAGCAGAATAATGTGCGGCTTTTCCCCTGCCTGAATTTGTTCCCGGCATTTATCTCCAATCGCCTTAAGAAGAAATAAAAATGATCCCATGTATAGAAGTACTTGCTTAGAAATCATTGTGAATAGGCTGTGCCAGGAATTAGAAATTGAAAAACAAAAATTGACAATAGTAACTAAATGGAATTTTTAAAGGGGAAAAAAACATTTAAAATGTAAATCTCTTCTTCCAAAGAAGTTCAGTACTTTGAAAGAAATTCCTTTGCAATCATTCTCTGAGGAAAGTGGACTGTGAAGAATCCTAGCTGTGGGAAAGGAGGAGGCTCAAGAGGCTTGGTTTTTTTTCCCTTTGACACTTTCCAGCAGTGACATCTCAGAATTGCCTTAATTTGAATATCTAAAATTACAAACCAGTGTTCTCTAGAATCTTAGGATAAATGTGTGAGGACAAAAAGAGCTGCAGCTGTACTCATTACCAGTGAACTAAGTCACTAAAAAGTTGGGGGCCAACTTGGAAAGCATATTGAAAGGCTTTGCTTTTTTTTTTTTTTTTTTTTTTTTTTCTGTCTCTGCTTGGTCATTCGTTTTTGCTCCCCTATCTGTGGTGGCTCCTTTTTATTTCATCTTGAGAACAGCTTGAACAGGGAAGTAATCCTATCACAGATGCTCATGAAATCATTGGATAAATAAATACATGTCTTTTAGCAACTTATTCTGCATGTCTCACAAAGTGCTCAGAAGTCTTTCCTGGTCCTTATTTCTCCCACATTAAGGTTGATTTTCAGGTTTGAATGTAATTGTGACATCAAAAACTTTCATGGTGTTAGGCAGAATTCCTGTATGGGATTGGTAACAGGCATTTAAGTTTGTAAGAATGTACAGAGAAGACTAGGGAAATGAAAAACAGGTTGAAGAATTAAGCAGGCCTTCTTGAATGGGAGGTCTTAAATCCATTGGCATCAGCCATTTATAAAGGATAGATTAGAAAGACATTGACTAGGTTGGAGCTGAGAGTTCCTTCTGGAGCCCAGGGTATTATAGGAATTAAATAAGGAATGAGTGAAGAGCTTTCTTTAGAGGTCAGGTACACATTCATGGATCATCTTGAGGGTTGTTTCTCTAGAGTCTGGATGCACCAGCAAACTGTAATGCATTTAGAGCTATAGTCAAGAAGGTCATTTGGTGGTTTATTGACATTATTTAACTCTTTTATCAGGGAAAGTGGTCAGCCAGACAACATGCTTTATACTAATCTCATTAAACACTCTTCAACATTCATGTGAAGGATCTAGAGGGAAGATGAGGTTTGAAGAGTATGATGGTAAATATTTTTTGGTTTTCTATTCCTTATAACTCCCACCCCAAGGATGGTCACACAATCTGTGAAATTGTATCTAGAATTTCTCTTACCAAGGTAAGTTATAGAAACTAATCTTCCCCTGCCCTTTTGTCTTGGAGCTGGCTTAAAGAAATGCTCATGCTGGGTGCAGTGGCACACACCTATAATTCCAGCGGCTCAAGAGGCTGAGACAGGAGGACCATGAGTTCAATACTAGCCTCAGCAATGGCGACATGGCTAAGCAAGTAAAAAGTGAGACCCTGTCTCTAAATAAAACACAGAATAGGGCTAGGGATGTGGCTCAGTGGGTGAATGCCCCTGAGTTCAATCTCTGGTACACAAAACAAAAAATTCTTAATTACCTTGGTAGTCACAAGATCTCCGTCCTGGAGGGTCCTGCCCCAAACCCTGGAGAGAGGAATGCTACACAGAAGCCAGGAAGAATCTAAACATTTAGGCCTTGCTTGGTTCTCAACACAATCTTTTAAAACTATAAAAACCCAAAGGAGTTCAGGCAGCTTCTGGGTGATGGAACATGTAGAGGTTCCTGGAGGGTGGCAGGCCAGGAGAGGGCCCGGGAGTCCAAGCCCTTTTCTGGTACCTTATCCTGTGCATCTTTCACCTCCATCCTTTGTAACATCCTTTATAATAAACTGTTAAGCACAAGTTTTTCCCTGAGTTCTGAGAGCCATTCAAAGTAATTAGTGGAGCCTAAGGAAGGTGGGTGTAGAGACATTGATTTTATAACCAGTCAATGAGAAGAACAGGTGAAGCCACCTGAGACTTTGTGACTGGCATCTAAAGGGAGATAGAGGAAAGAGCAGTTTTAGGGACTGAGCCCCCAACCTGTGGGATCTGATGCTAACTCCCAGTAGATAGTGTCAGAATTGAATCAAATTCGAGGACACCCAGCTGGTGTCCACTGCTACAGAATTGTTTGCTTGTGGGGAAACACCTATGCATCTCATGTCAGAAGTGATCTGTTTTGAGTGTATAGTAGGTGAAACTGATAGGTTTGTTTTTCCAACAGAGGTTAAGTGACTGCTTTAAAGTCACTTAGCTAGAAAGTTGGGAAGCTGATATTTAAACCCAGGTTCTGTCTCCACCCCAGCAATTTGGTGGGGAGACCACAAGATATAACAGAAGTCTTCCAGGAACTAGGAAAATTGAGGTATGTAAGCTCTGGGCTGCTTGACTCATTCAAGGATCTCGCAGGGCCCTTTTGCAGGAAATCCCCTCCCTCCATCCTCAAGCCCTGCAACCACCGATGTATTTCTCTCTTTCACACAATTTTGCCAGAATGTCATACCAACAGAATCCTACAGTATATAGCTTTTTATTTTTTCCTACTTTCATTTTTAATGTGTTTGAGATTTGGTCTCACACTCTTGGTTCATTCCTTTTTATTACTGAGCAGTGTTTTGTTGAATGATTGTGTCACGACGTGTTGATGGACATTTGAGTTCCCAACTCTGGGCAATTGCGAATTAAACTGCTATAAATATCCACATATAGATCTTTTTGTAGATGTGTATTTTTTCTCTTGGCTCTTTTGGAATTTAGTGTAACTACTAGGCCTTATAACAAGTGAATATTTAACTTTAAAAGAAATTGCCAAACTTTTACACAATCGTTATGCTATTTGGCATTCCTAGCAGTATATGAGAGTTCTAGGGGCTCCTCATATCCTGATCAGCATTTAGCACTTTTGAAGTTTTTAATTCCAATTTTTAAAATTTTATCTAGTAGGTATGTACTATACATACTTTCTGACTTGAAAACACATCAAATGTTATAGTGGTGCTTTCATTAACCCAGGTTTGGTGAATTCATTTATACTTTTTGAGTAAATTCATTTTTCTCTAACAAATATTTCCTACAGATTGAATAAGTAGAATATATCCCCCAAGGAGCTTTACAGGATCTGTGGTCACCATGTTTCCTGGATCAAGGGTTAAGGTGGTCATTTCCTATGGAGGACAGTATTTGGGGCTGCTTCTTGCTCCTTTGTGACACTCTGAACAGGAACTATAACTTTATAACTGGAGACTGCCTGTGTCGATTCCAATATAAATAAGATTTTATATCACATTTGGTCATCAGAAAGTGAGTGTGTGTGTGTGTGTGTGTATGTGTGTGTGTGTGTGGAAAAAGCACCAATGAGATGATTTTCTCTCGAGTTTTGGGTAACTTATTTACAGGTGGATCCAAGTTTGAAAGACATATAATTACATTCCACAGTTTACAAAGTGCTTTTTCTTCCACAGTCTTTCATTTGAGTCACACTACCACCCCCATGAAGTAAAATTTTTTTAAATTTTTCACTTAACAGATGAAAACAAAAAAACTAATGGCTCATAGAGTTTCGTTAATATATTTACTACTCAATTCACACTTAGTAATTGAAAGGGCAACGACTGGGACCTCCATCTTCTACCTAAACCGTGTGTTCTTTCTCCCATCCCACCCTGCCTGGTGTGCTTGCGCTGTTCTGCTCTGTGTTTAGTGCTGAAAGCCACAGGTCAAGTCAAATTGAGGGGCAAGTGAGGATGGCTGGACCCAGTCCTGACATCCCTGCAGCTGCCATGGCTCCACTAGGCCATATCATGCTAGAGCCTGCGCACCCTCATTGCTGGCCCGGGGAGACTTAAAAAGTACTGCACAAAGGATCAGAGGATATGCACAAGGTAGCCCACAGTATAGTCCAGCCAAAGCTGTCCAATGCCAGCACAGAATCACATCAGCCATGAACCCAAAAGCAGAACATGGGTGCTAAAGAGATGGACAGTCAGGCATATAGTTAATCATGTCTGTCTATGTACTAAGCGTGGTGTTGGGGTCCAGGGATAACACCTGGTCCCCACCCTAAAGCTCAGACTGTGGAAGAGCCCTGTGAATGTACACTGTTAAGTGACACTTCAGACCATTCAAAGCTATGGGGGGAGGGTGGGTGTGTGAGGAGTCTCCAGAAAAACCATGTGTGTGTGTGTGTGTGTGTGTGTGTGTACGCATGCACATGTATGCATGTACACACATTTATTCATTTATTTAGGAATTGTCTTATGCAGCTGCATAGGCTGAGAAGTCCTCAGCACTGCTGTCAGCAAGCTGGAGAGCCAATGTATAGTTCGAACCTGAGTCTAAAGGCATGAGCACTAGGGAAGCCAATGGTATAAACTCTAGCCCAAAGGCCAACAAAGCCCCAAGAAAGGTTGAGGTTCTGGTATGAGTCTGAAGGTCAAACAAGACAGATGTTCTATTCCATGTAGTTGGGCAGGAAGAGTCCACTCTCAATGGCATGTGTGTTCTGTTCTAGTCTTCAGTTGCATTGATGAGGCCCACCCACATTAGGGAGTGCAATCCTCTTTCCTTAGTCTACAATTTCAAAGGTTAATCTCAATCAGAAACACCCTACAGACACACCCAGAAAGTTTGACTGGACACTTTGACCCAGTCAAGTTGACACATAAAATTAGTCATCACAAGCCAGTCACTTGTACACCTTAAACCATAGGCTCCAAGTAAAGATAGTAGGCCATTGTGACACTTACCATGATACAACTATTCTGCATACACACCTTCAGAAGAGAACAAATATTTTGTTTTCTCTTCTTGATGTATATGGTGATATAACGTGAACAGTACTTAAATATCTGATGTAAATTCAATTTATCTTATAAGGAAATTACAGAAAGAAAAAAACAGATTATAAATACATAGAATAAGTTATGGACTGAATGCTTGTGACCTCCCCAAAAGTTATGTGTTGAAATCCTAACCCCCAGTGTGATGGCGTTAGGTGGTGTGGCCTTTAGTAGGTAACTAGGTAACGAGGAGGGAGGCTACATGAATGGGGTTGGTGCTTTTACAAAAAGCAACCTCGGAGAGCTCTCTGCTGCCGGAGGATACAAGGAAAAGTCAAGAGTCTGCAGACTAGAAGAGGGCACTCATCAGAATCCAACCATGCCATCATCCTGATCTTGGACTTCAAGCCTCCAGAACTGTGACAAATAAGATACCCAGTCTGTGGAACTTTGTTATAGCAGCATTAAAACTTACGCACACACACACACACACACACATATTTGTGACAAAATGAGGAGTAAATACTCATGTTAATTACAGTTCTCATTCCTGTGACTGGTGTGGTTGTAGGTGGTGTGTATAATTACCTTCTTCTCCTACCCAGTCTTCATTTATTTTGCCTTCAGAAGGCACCTCAGCTGGCCATGGTGATTTACCTGGCCGGGTAACCAAACCTTCATTCCTGAAGTGTCTTGGCCATTAGTAGTCTGGCCTAGATTGAGCTGTTGTACCTTTCTATTGACCTCGTTAACAGCATAATAATAGAGAAGGATCTGCCATATTCCAGACAGTCCCTTCCTTACCTCCACTGTGGAGGAGGAGGAGTTCCGCTTGGACCGACTGTGACTTCTTTCTTTGCTCATCAATTCAGGGACATGGAGAGTCCCAAGTGGCCAGTGACTGCCTAATTTCCAGCTCAGTGGAATCATTGTTCTGTCTTCTGGTGTCAACATTCTCCTCTTTGGCACTAAGACCTCTAGGCCAACAGAGTAAAAGGTCACCAGAACTAGAGGCAAATATTTTGCTAGTGAGTCACTAGGGATAATAGTGAGTGGTGCCACTCCCGTTTCTGTTCCTTAATTCTGGACCCATGAGTACTGGCTGTCAGGGGAATAGCAGGGTAGTTTAGATGCTGATTCAGAACAGGGACAGCCCTCTGGAGAACCTTTCCCCAGCTTTTTAAAGTATTTCCACCCTCTGAGTTTTCAAAAGGCCATTGCACAATTCTGTTGAGCCACGATTTGAGGATGGCAAGGAACATGGTACAAGCAGTAAATTCCATGAGCATGGCCCAGTGCTGTACTTCTCTTGCTGTGAAGTGAGTTTCTGCTCAGAAAGAATGCTGTGTGTAATACCATGAAGCACAGCATTCTATAAATCCACACACAGTAGATTTTGGTATAAGTATTGCACACAGGGAAGGCAAATCCATATTCAGAGTGTCTGTTCCAATAAGGACAAAATATTGCCTCATCCCTAATGGAAGCAGCCCAGTGTAATCAACCTGTCACCGGATCACTGGATGACCAACCCAAGGAATGATTCCACATCAGGGGCCCAGTGTTGGCCTTGCTGATGGTGAACTTGGCCCTCCACAGCCACAGACAGGTCAGCCTTAGTTGCTGAACCCATACATAAACTCCATCTTTGTTACCATGGCCACTTTATTTATGAGGCAATTGGGGAAAACAGAGTGACCAGGGAGAGGCTGACTAGAATCCACAGAAAAGGTCATCCTATCCATTTGATTATTAAAATCAAACTCTGCTGAGGTCATCCTTTAGTGAGCATCTGCATAGGACACAGATAACTTTACAGTGTTTGCCCATTCATAAGGATGACATACTTCCATGTCATCAATTTTACAATCACGTTCCAAGTCTGAACACCAAGACAAGATACTGGCCATAGCCCACAAATTCATATGTAATCACATATCTGGCCATGTCTCACCATAGGCACAGGTCAGGAGAGAAAAGACAGGAGCCAGATGCCCTTTGGGCTACTTCATGTAACATATGTAACAGGATCTGTTCCAGCTTGATCTCATGTTTTTCACTTCCCTTTAATGGTTCACCTTCCCGTTGGCCCCTTACCCACTCCTTCTCTCAGTTTCCTTGTTGCCATGAAGAGAGCAGTTTCTCCCCACCACACCTTTCTCCCATAATGTTCCGCCTCACCTTGGTCCCAGAGCAATGGAGATGGCCGTCTATGGACTGAGACCTCTCTTACTGTGAGCCTGCCCAAAACTGTTCTTGTTGGGTATTTTGTTCAAAATGTTAAAAAACTAATTGAAATAATGAGTAATTTCAAAGAACACCTGAGGTAAGAACCAGAGAATCCACGTGAAACAAACACAAACATCATCTCTCTTACTGTGATTATGGGAGACCAGCCTTAATGCATTGTGGGGTGGGGCATATAAGGAAACGGCAGGAGGGATGACGGTTTCTTCTCTTAGGTAAGACCCACATCATGACAGCAGACAGGATCAACTCAAAACTTCTCAGTTTGCCCAATGTATCCCATTAGTTTAATGGAATTAACTTGTGTTACACATGTCCCAGGAAAATTAGAGGAAATCCCAACCCTCATCAAAGAAACAAGGGATGGTTAGGATGGGGGAAGATCTATGTATTACACTAGACAGTTTCTCATTATAGTCACAAGTTGCTCAGGCTGATCTTGGAGTCTCACCTTATGGCAGAAGCAGATAATATGCTTCATTGGCCTGTGTTTCCAGAAAGCTCTTAAAAAATAACCCACTAGGTGTGACTGTTAATATGAAAGTTAGCTATAAGATCCTCCATAATAGGGAGGGACCAAAGACCTAGGAAATAAGAACAATTGTTCTTTCTTTCTTTCTTTTTTTTTTTTTTTTTTTTTGGTGGTAGTGGTGCTGGGAACTGAACACAGGGCCTTGTGTATGTGAGACAAGCACTCTACCAACTGAGCTATATCCTCAGCCCAAGAACGATTGTTATTCTAAAAATGATGACATTTTGAAAATGTGTGGATTACATACTTTTGCTTTCCAAAATGGCTGTTATCTTAGACAACCTCCTGCTAAGAATAACTGGAAAATTTAGGCAAAATGTTTTTTAAAATGTTTGAAGGAATTGAAAAGTTACTAAGGAAGTGAAAAGTTGTGGAGCAAATATTTGAAAAAGAAGCCAAAATAAATGAGCCCAGTGTTGAGATCACTTTTTCTCCTATAAAGCAGTTGTTAATTGTGAAAGTGAAGGTCTTAGTGGAGTGGAGTGACTAAAAAATTAACAGAAGCTGGGGTTTACAGACTTCAAAGAGGATAATATTTGGTAAACTCCCAAACTTAAGATTAGGATCCTGAAAAACCTTGAGGGGTCGGAGTGTAAGGATGAGCTAGAAATAGACCAGTACTCGAAGGGCCAAAACTCACTTTTAAATTAGTTCAATCCTGGATGGGATTAAGGAGGACATCACTAGCTTAACTGCTTACCAGAACCAGAAGTAAATTGTGGAAAAATATATCATCCATGAGTGATAATAAGTCAAAGAGCATCTGTACATAGGATTGACTGAATCTTTCATACTCTCTCAGGAATTTGAACTAAGATACAGTGAATCATTCAGATAGTAGTAGGTAGGTGGAAGATCTATAATGTCCTGAAGATATATCGTAGATTAACATTTTTTCTTGAGAAATTGATGGGGCAGTTTTAGTCTCCAAAGTTCTAGGTCTTAGAACCTATTTTTCCAGCTGTTTTTGGCCTGCTTGTTGGTATTAGTTTTTGTTTTTGTTTTGGATGTTTATCTGTAATAATATTGAAGGCTTAAAATAAACATTTTTTCAATAGTTAAAAAAACTTTATATTTTCTTATACACAATGTTGGCAATCCATAAAAAATTAACCAGGTCCGCAAAACAAAAAATAATTATTTTAAAAGGAGGAAAATTTATAGAAAAAAAGATTCATAGGAGACTCAGATATTATGGTTATTAAATGTGGAATTTAAATTACTATAGCTTAATATGTAGAAAAATTTATGAGGCAGAATTTTAGCAAACTGGAAACTATAAAAAAATAATCAAATGGAAATCCTAGAACTGAAAAAAACCTAATATATGCAATTAATAACCCTGTGAACTGGATTTAACAGAAGATTGGACACAACATAGAATTAATGAGAAGAAAATAGGTCAGAAAAAAAAATGTACACTGAAGCAAAGAGACAGAAGAAGTAAAGTAGAAAATACAGAGAAGAGCCAAGAAATTCATGGCACAGTGTAAAGGTCTAAACTATGTGTGATTGAAGTCTTGAGAAAAGAAAAAAGAGAAAGTGACAGAGGCAAAATTTAAAGAGATAATGTCCCAAGAATTTTCAAAAACTGTTTTTTAAAAAAGACCCAGTTTAGAATTGCTACAAAGCTCTAAGTACGTTAAAAATAAAGAAACCAAACTTAGGCACATATAAGTAAAATTTCTGGAAAACAGAGACACTATCTTAAAGCAACCATACCATAGATAGCAATTGTAAACTGTAGACAAACTACAAACTAGTAGCTTAAGACACTGGAAAGTAAGTAATCAAACCAGCCAGAGTCCAAAGGAAAGTCTGCACTTGAATCAAGTGCATGGCACAACTCAAG
Organism: Urocitellus parryii; assembly: GCF_045843805.1. NCBI lineage: Eukaryota > Metazoa > Chordata > Mammalia > Rodentia > Sciuridae > Urocitellus > Urocitellus parryii. The sequence continues at coordinate 106,797,162 of NC_135540.1, read as the reverse complement.
TCCCCGTGTTTTTTTTTTTTTTTTTTTTTAATATAGTTTTTAGTCTAGGGCATGCCCTAGCACTACACAATGACTGAAACTTTGATAGAAACTTCAGAGTATTTCAGAGAATCAGAGGACAGATTTCAGGGAAACCACAGCCTCTAGAAACAGAGGAAGAGTCCCAGAAAGCCCCAAATTCTGAGTATAAATTCTGCCCAAATCTTCAGCTGATCCCAGAACTATACACGTACAGGGCAGATTGCAAGTGAAGTTAAATCTACAGAAGTGAATTTTGAGTTGCTACTCAATAGACAAGGTTTACCATTTGAATCCAAGCAAACTGATCAATAGTCGTTGGAGGAATTTTATTCAATACAGAATTTCCACAGCAAAATGATCACAATATCCAGAATAAAATATAGACTTAATTTATGAAGAACCAGGAAAGTATACCCAAATTACCCAAGAGAAGACTCTCAGTGAAGACTGATCCTCAGGTAATCCAGATGTTAGAATTAGTAGGAAAGAATTTTAAAAGATGTATTATTGGGCTGTGTCTGTAGCTCAGAGGTAGAGTACTTGCCTGGCATGTGTCAGGCTGGGTTTGATCCTCAGCACCACATAAAAATAAATACATAGGGCAGGGGATGTGGCTCAAGTGGTAGCGCACTCGCCTGGCATGCGTGTGGCCCGGGTTCGATCCTCAGCACCACATACCAACAAAGATGTTGTGTCTGCTGAAAACTAAAAAAAATAAAAATAAAAAAATTCTCCCTCTCTCTCTCTGTCCTTCTCTCTATCTCTCTCTCTTTAAAAAAATAAATAAAATAAAAGTATGTGTCTGTCTTTTAAGAAAAAAAAAGGATTATTATCACTAGCATGGTAACATAATTTTTGTTGATTCTTCTCTCACTTATTATGACTAAATATGTTAATAAGTGAAAACTAAGCAATCTCAGCAAAAAAATAGTAACTATAAATAGGAATTCTAGAGGTTAAAAGTGCAATACCTCAAATAGCAAATCCATAGGGAAAGATTCAATGTGAAGAATAGGGGAAAACAAGATTGAAAAAATAAACATTAGCTCAGGAATCTATATGTCCATACCAAATATTTAAGATATATGTAATTGGAGTTTTAGAAGGCAAGAAGAGGACAACTAAGGAAAGGAAGGCTGGAAGGAAGAATGAATAAATTAAGGGCTAGAAGCCCCCCAGATTTGGTAAAGCATACACAATTACAAATATATGAAGCTCAGAAAATCCAAAGCAGGACAAATATGAATAAAACTATGTCTAAGTATATCACGGTCAATCTGCTGAAAATTGAAGACAGCAACCACAGTGACAATAACGTATTATATACAAGGAAAAACAACTGCAATACCATTTGCTTCTCAGCAAACACAATAAAGGTCAGGAGACATTGGACTGGTGCCTATTAACACTAACACCAAAAATAAGCTTGTCAATTCAGAGTTTTTTTTCAGTGAAAATATCCTTCATGAATAAAGGTGAAATAAAGACAATTTCAGAGAATGGAAAAAATCAAGAGAAAAATGTCCTTGGCAGCTTTGCAGTACAAAATCTGCTAAAAGAAATTCTTTAGGCTGAAGTGAAAGTCGTAGCTATAAATGGTAAGGCTAAATGACAGGTTAATAGAAGGGATGCAGTGGACTAATTAAAAAAAACCCATCAAATCAGGATAGGAAAGGAGATGAAAATGAACAGAACACATGATATAAGTAGAATACAAATAGTAAGATGGTAGACATAAGCCATCTTATCCATTAGTTACAAATAGATGTTACTCCCTTTAAAAGACCAAGATCTTGAGAATTCCACCCTAACTAAATGCTGCCTACAATAAGCAAATCTTAAATACCAAAAGAGTGAAATAAAAGGACAGATATAAAGATAGACCATTGCAAACATTATCACAGGGAAGACTGGTAAAGCAGTTCTAATAGCAAAGTCGATTTTAAAGCAATTGGCAATACTAAATGTAACTGACATTATTGGTAATAATGAAATTTTTATAATAGTAAATTGTTCAATCCATATAGAAAATCTAACAATTCTAAATGTAATACATCTAATAGCACGGCTTCGGAATAAAAGAAGCAAAACATGACAGAAGCAAAAGGAGAAATAGACAAGTCCACCATCACAGAGGGAGATATTAATACATCTCTCCCAACATGTGATTGAACAAATGAAAAAAATGGACATTAAGGACATTCACCATTTGAATAACACAATGATAAAACTTGCTATAAGTGACTTATGTAGAACGCTGCTTTTAATAACCCCAGAAGAGATGCATTTTTCAAGTGTATGAAAAATAATACCAAAAAAACCCAGATGTTGAGCCAAAAAGCAAGTCTCAACAGATTTCCAGTAATGTACAAACCAGCAGAACTAAATCAGGATATTAGAAATCAGGATAGCCTTTACCTGTTGCAAGGGAAGTAAAGACTAGAAGACAAGAAGTGCCTGTAGAAGGTGATGATAATATTCTTTTCTCAGTCTTGGTGCTGGTTACATGACTATATTCAGTTTGTAAAAATGTATTACACTATATAAATATAAATATGTGTGCATTTTTAGTATGTTCTGCTTAATAAGAATAAACAGCAAAACCTACAAAACAAAATTAAACACAACTTTTTAAGCCCAGATGGTCTCACTTAAGGAGACACTAAAGGAAGAGATAACACTAACATATGGAAACTTTTTTTTTTTACAACATTTTGAAACTTTACAACAAAGAATATTGTGGGCCAATTTCTTCCATGAACATAGATGCAAATATCTTAAGCAAAATACTATTAAATCAAATTGAGCAAAAAGTGAGTTTTCATTCTAAGAAAACTTAGATTTAACTTTTGGTAAGGAATGCAATATGTTATATTTACAAAATAAAGGGGGAAATCACAAAATAACCTCAATAGACATAGAAAGATTATTTCATATAGTTTAGCAAGAGATCTCCAGCAAGAGATCTGCAAGAGATCTCCAGCAAGACACATCTACTGTAACCCTAAGATAGTTAGTGTTTAAAAATAGGATGACTGGCAGTACCCAGTTTTGATGAGAACGTGGAGCAACCAGAATTCCTCTGCAGACTGGCAGGAGTGTACTTTGGTAGAAATGCTATAGAGAATTGATTGATATTCCATACTATGGTTAAATATATACACAGCCTGTGATTTATCAGTTCCTCCCAGGTCTATACTCATCAGAAATGTTTACATAAGTCCTCCGGTGGCATTGAAATGCATTATTCCAGCTAACTACCCCTACCTGCCATGACATAGACGATTATCACAAGTATAATATCACAAGAAAGAAAGCAGACACGATCATTCTCTGTGATTCCATTTATACAAGGTTTGGAACAGAAAAGCTATTTATAGTGTTTGAAATCAGGGCAGAGATACCTCTGAGGAAGAAAGAGGGTGTCTGGATGAGGAGAGTGTGGGTGAGGGCGGATTTCTAAGGCATGGTCGTGCTGTGTTAGCCCTGGGGTGAGGGTTGTGATAATTCATGCACCTTTACATTTAATGTTTATGCCTTTATTTTTTTGGCATATGCCATTCTACTTCCATAAAAGAAGGTGTACACTGACATGATAACATATGAAATCATCCATTTAACTGGAGTTATAAAATCTTTGAATCACTATATAATACTGTTCATGTTGTTCTCTGAGGCAGCAGCAATTCATCCTGTGAAAGTACACTCTAATACAGTCCAGAAGTCAGCCAGGCTCATGGGCACAGTGAAATCCCAGAAGGACCCCCAGAGGTCACAATGGAATCTCAGAGCAGCCAGGAATCTCAAAGACCAGGAGAGGACAGTTTTGAAAAAATCCTTTATGAGTTAGGGGCTTTGATGAAGGCTCAGTAGTTCATAAATACCCTATGAAATTCTGAGCTCTGCTTCCTCCAGGGATTCAGAGAGGGCACCTCCTGGATCACAAACAACTGAGAGGAAATTTTTGACCCCCAAGTATTATAAGTAAGATCTGATGAGTGTTTTCAATGAGCTGGGCCCTGCCCAAAGCACTTTGCAGGCAGTAATTTTAAACTTAGCTCTCTGCAACACTGTGAGGTGGATATTCGAGTATTATTAGTCTCCTTACATAGAAAGATGGACTTTGTGTTCATTACACAGATGGAAAATATCAGAGGCAGAGACTGGTTAAGCAATTACCCTACAGTCACACAGATAATAAGAAGCAAGATTTGAAGAGAGGTAAACTGGCTCCCGGGGCCAATCTTTTAACTTCTATGCACACAACTCCACTAAGCTAATTAACACCTTTACAAACTGTTCTTGCCTACCAGCTCAGTAATGATACAGGATACAATTTTTTATGCACTGGAAGAATGTTTTTCCTGCCCAAATAAAATACTGTTTTCCCTCCCCTGGTTGTGGTTAGAAACTCATCTGTGTGGCAAGCCTTTGCTTTGGCAGCTTTGCAACAGAAAGCCCTTCCCCCGGCCTTGTCCAGGATGGGGAGAAGGCCCCAGAAAACATGCTGACCTCAGGGGGGCTTGGGTGGAAGCAGTGGGCAGCTGTTCTAGTCAGCTTTCTATTCCTGTAACAAATACCTGAGATAAGCAACTCATAAAGAGGAAAACATTGATCTTGACTCATAGTTTCAGAGATTTAAGTCCATGGCCACTTGCCCTGTTGCTCCTGAGCTTGTGGTGAGGCACACCACATCATGGTAGGGAGCCTGTGGTGGGAGGGGCTGTTCACATCATGGTGACCCAAAGTGAAAGAGAGCAAAAGAGGTTGGGGTCTCCTAACTTCTTTAAGAGCATGCCCCCATGACCTGAGGCCTTTCACTAGGTCTCACCTCTTAAAGGTTCTGCTACCTCCAATAGCACGACAGGCTGGGGACCAAGGCTTTAATACATGGGCCTGTGGGGGGACATTAGAGACCCAAATGATAAAGGAGCCTTCTTTGCAAAGTGTTTTTGTGCTCAAGATCCTGAATTCTAGTTTTAAGCCTGAATTCCCTGGTAAGAAGGGCAATCATAAACTGCATGTCATTTTGTAGTATCAGAATTTCCTAAGTGGAACATTGCTTTGTTGTTGTTGTTGTTGTTTTTATTGACCTGTTTGAAGACACATGAAATGACACAAGTGTAAGCTTTTGTTTCTCTGATGAGCAACTGGGTCATTGTGGGAACTAGAGATGCAGGATTTTGACCCTTTTTTCCCCTTCAAAGGCATTAAGAATGTTCTGCATTTGCAAGGTTTCAAATTCCTGCTTGACTGACTTCATCTTACAGTAGTAAGTGAACGCTGTGGCGTCTCCAAATTTTGTTCTAAGCAACCAAGTGGAAGTCGTTCAAGAAATTTGCTAACAGCTAAAATACCAGCACCTCATACCATTTTGACTCATTTCTTCCTGTGACTCTGTGTTTCTGGAAGTTTTTGATTAAAGAAACTGCTGCAAGAGAAGACAGAGGACCCTGAACTGGATCAGACGGCCCAGGGGTGTTGTGCTGTGTGGGGACTCTCTGGTTCCTAACCAGTTAACAGGTGTTAGCTGAGGCAAAGCCACTGTTTGCTGGAATGAAGTTTGAATGAAGCCAACACGAGTCCAGTCACCTCTCCAAACAAGGTCCAGAGCCGGTTCTTAGGACTCAGCTCTGAGAGTCTTACCCATTGGATTAGGAAGACCCCTTTCCTGCCCTGGTGCTCAGGCCACAGGCTTGCAGTTGAAGACAGGAGGAAGTGAAATATTGAGAGTGAAAGGTTGAGAACTTGCCCCTTGTGTTTGTGGGAGGTGACCAGAGAGGAAGCAGGAGAGAAGTGACCTGCAGGACTTTCCTGAATACAGAGTGAGGACGTGGGTTAGAGAGTCCAGGGACATGCAGAGGCCTCAGTGAGGACCATGAGAGGGCTACCACCCCAGACACTCAGCCCCATCCCAGCTGAGAAGACTCATTGATGCCCATGGCCACCAGAGAGGTGGAGGACTGGAAGTGAGCTGTCCTGAGCTGCCCTTTCCTCCAGGGTGGTGTGGCTCAGACCCAGAAAATCCCACAGGGACCCAGCAGCTCAATCAAGGAAAATAACGAGGAAAATTAAAGACAGGGTAAGTGACAGCTGATTTCAGCCACAGAATGACAAGGAGAAGAGTGGCCCCTGGGCAATCCAGAGACACATCCTACAGAACCCAGTCTGGAGACCCCTTCCCCTCAAAGCCTTTCAAAAACAGAGTGTGGCTCTCCTGTAGTCAGACACCAGCACAAGAAGAATGGAGAGAGAGAAAGCCAGAGATCAAGTCATTTCCACGAAATGGGCTAAACCAGGCCTGATAAAGAATCCAATTTTTAGTAGATTAAGATTTTGAATAAAAGGGAGACAATTTAGATCAGAAGAGATACATTTTTTTTTTTTTTTTTTTTTTTTTTTTTGCGGGCCGTCTAAGTTATTCCTGCTGTCCTGGGTGGCAGGGTGCCCCCTGGAAGAAGGAAACTACATTTGCTCTAGGACTCTGCGAGCCTTGGGAGTGACTTGGTGACTGTGCTGTGATTCACTGAGGTAACAGGAGAGACCTTTCCTGTGGGCCAAGATTACAGGCACACAAGATGCCCTGAAATGGCACCAGATGGCAGAAAGCAGGCACGTGTGAGGCAGCTTGGTGATTGAGAGGAATTTTTTCCTCCATCTGCCCTCCCCTACTATTGAGGATTAATCCCAGAGCCACTGATTAAACCACTGAGCCACATCCTCAATCTTTTTTTTTTTTTCCTTCACTAAGCTGCTGAGGCTGACTTTGAACTTGTGATCCTCCTGCCTCAGTCTCCCAAGTCTCTGAGATACCTCAGGACTGGAGTGTACCACGACACCAGCTTTCTTTTTCTCTAAATATGGCTGTTTGAGCCAATCCGTGATTCTCAGGTAGGAGACACAAACGGCTTATCTGCTCGGGTCTCAGGCAGATCATATAAATGGGTTAAAGGGACCAGATAGGACCCTTTGTGGCAGAAAAGAAAGTATGATTCTTTGAGATAATGGCTTATATTTACCATGTGTTGGGCAAATTTTAAGTTCCCTACACCCTCATGAGGAAGGTACTATTATCATCCCTAATTTTACAAATGAAGAAAATAATTGGAGTTACTTCCAGTCCTGAGGTATCCAGAGGTTAAGTAACTTAACCACAGATGGTTAAAGCATAGAAAGTAGCAGAGTTGGGATTCAGACTCAGGTGGTCTGGGCTCAGGGCATGCCTGATAAACAATGGCATAATTCTGCTGATTTTTTCTTTAGTCAGAAACGGATTTTTTTAAAAAGTAAAATCTCCTAAGTAAAATAATTAAAAATTTTAAAAAGAAGTATTCTACGAATAAGAAAACCAAAGTGTGGGCCAGATATGACCTGTGGGTTGCCTGCCAGCTTGTGTTTGGAATTCTGAGAGAATTATTTATGAGGTCTCCATGGAAAGCAATGTTTTGTACTTTATTTCTTCCAAACATTCACACCAGAGTTTAAACTTGTATATTTTCCTTTAGATTAGTCAAGTTGGGGCATCTACAAACTTCTTGAGATAAAGCTTTGATTGCTCAAAATATTTTCAGAAGTTTTTGTTTTTTTTTTTTCTCTTAGAATTGCCTCCAGAAAGGTTTACAAATCACTTAAATTCTTTTGTAGTCATCTCGGTTTTTGATGAAACTAGATTTTCCCTGCACAATTCCAATCATCTTCTCCAGATGTGGTTCTGAATCACTTAGTTATTTTCAGAAATCACATCCATTTTGAATGCATAGTGAGGTACCACCCAGGGAATCATTCAAGAGGGTGTTCCAAAATCTTTAAGACACATTTATAGCCTTCAAGATAACAATGCTTAAAGTGGCACACCAATTCATCTCTCCACCCTCTTATTGGTTCAAAACCCAGTCACTAATGTAAATCTTCATCTCATTAATTTTACCTGAATTTGATATTCTAAGTGGCTCTGTGATATTATACCTTGTAAATTCTGTCATCTGAAATTAGTCATCTTTTTTTTCTAGTTCTAAGAATTATCAACAAGGTACAGAAGCATGAATGGCATTGTCTATAAAATAGGATAGCATCAGATTTTAATATTTAAAATCTCGAAAAGCTGAGCAGTGTGCATTAGAATATTTTTTAAACTTTTTGCTATTATATGGTGGAAATGTGTAGCATAGCATATTTGGAAGGACCTGCTATATGCAGATTCCCCTTAGTTCCTGTGCTTTGGGAACAAATTCCAAGGTAGTAAGGAATGCAGTTTTCTATGGGTTACTTAAATGGCAAAGATCTAAAGAAGACTATAGACCATGGCTAGGTGAACATGTCATTCTGCTTCTGTTGTGTCTAATCTGAGTTCAAGGACTCACTGAAAGTGGGGTGGGTAGGCTTGTGTGCTACCCTGTGGTGACAGATGTTGCTGACATGGATCCAATAACATTGTTAGAGTTGGTAGAATAGTTTGAATGAGGCAATCTATTATTCTGTCTCTATTTGATTTATGATGGAGTTGATTCATTTTCTCTCGTTTTGTTTTTTGAACATTCTTTTGATCTTGTGCAGTTGCTAATGTGTTTATTGCTCCTTCCTACTCACTAGATTTGAATTTCATGGCTTGAACTTTTTCTTTGAATTTCAAGGACTAACATAATAAGGTCAACTTAATTTTTTCATGTAAGGATATTTTAAAAACAACATTGCCATCATTTGATGAAAGGAGATTTTTAGCTTTTAAAAACAAAGAAATGATCCCAAATAAAAGACAATGGAATAAGTTCATCTTTCAAAACATATACTATTCGAGCACACTTATTAGGATGGCTACTAAGAATAAACTAGAAAATAACAAGTGTCAGTGAGGATGTGGAAATATTGGAACTCTTATGCATGGTCAGAGAGAATGTAAAATGATGTAGCCATTATGGAAAACAGTGTGGTGGTTCCTGGCTGACCTCAAAGGGCAAGAGGCAAATATTGGCATTTTTTTTCTCCCTTTAATTTCCTTGCCTTTGTTTCAGTTTTGAACATCTGGCAGGCCAGTTTCACCAGTCTTAAAGTGGGAATACTGTGTTTTAACTTTAATATCTATAACTTTGCAGTTGCTTATCACTTACATTTAATTGGAGTCAGTATTAGTACTGAAAGTCAGCCTTATATTTTATCTGCCCTGTAGGTGATGGCTTATTTCAAAATTAACTCAAGTTGTCTTGTTAGAAGGAATATTTCTTCAAAACAGTAACAGATATAAGTTATAAAGTTCTACAAGGAAAATACAAAATGAAATCAACAAAACCAAAAACATATTTAGTTTGTATAATAGCTTTGAACCAAGAAACATAATTTCCTTTTTTTAAAAAAAAATTAGTTGCAGATGGACACAACACCTTTATTTATTTATTTTTATGTCGTGCTGAGGATTGCACCCAGTGCCTCACACATGCTAACCAAGTGCTGTACCACTGAGCTACCACTGCAGCCTCAAAACATAATTTCTATAATAACACTAATTTGTCTTTGGTATCTATATTACCTCCACAGTGACATATAAATTTATCAGCTCAATCACACATGAGACCCTTCACAAATATTACTTTCTTTAAAAACTCTTATAATGTTACATGTATTTTCTAATTTACCCAAACCTTTCTGTAATCTTGTATTATATTCTTGGTTATTTTGAGAACACAGTAATCTTTACAACAACTTTAAATAAGCTTAAGTCTCATCAATTTTGGAGCCATCCTAATGTGGAATAGGGAGAGAGGCAGAGACTTATCTCAGGTAAGGTGGGGCTCTTGACAACACAAGATTACATCTGAAACATGAATCAAACAAAAACTGATTTTTTTTGTGTGTGGAAAATTTAAGAAGTGACAAAACGCGTCTATGTTCCATATTGTTAACCCTTAAACAAATTAGGCTCTCCTTATTACCTTCCAAAAATACATGTAAATTTTCATTTCAGTGTAAAGAGTTACACAAAATTTTAGACATATCACTTATTTATTACAGGTTATTTTTAATCAATTATAAAATATTAAATGACATAAATAAACCTCCAACTAAATTTGTTATTTCTATGTAAGTCTGAAAGAGACTACTGCTATAGACAACTTTAGTTTGGACAACACCAGCTTGGTGAAGTGCTGCAAGAAGTCAAACACCAGCTCATTTCACTTGGAGGACATGAATACATATAATACACAAAGAAGCCAGTAATAGCATCCCAACTATATTGATATCTTTATAATAACTAAGTGTAACTTTTAAAGAAAATTAAGAATCCACAGTGTAGGGAATGAACGCACAGATAACATTCAAAGGATTGTTTCGAAATATAAATTTAAGAAATTGGCTATAATTAGCATCATCAGCTAAAGTGAGTCAGGTTTTAATGTACGGATAGGAAGCAAAGTCTGAACATTGATCTGCTCTTGTCAAGAGCATTTTCTTGTGTCAGGTTTTATTACTTAGGGAAGCTAAGCCTTAAAGGATTTAGGCTTATACAACTCTGGTTAAACAAACAACTGTTATTTTAAGTTTTCTCTACACTATGGATGGAAGTTTCCTCCCCTGCTCCAAGGCCACTTCAACATGCTGTTCTTGTCTTCTCTAAGGAGGGGGGTTCCACACAACCCCTAAGCGAAGTATGGAGTCTCATGCCAGGCACCAAAGTTGTTAAGAGTAAGGAGGTGCTGCAAGATGTCAAACACCAGCTAAAAGTGGGTGGGCAAGGCAAACCTTTTATTTCTGACAGAACAGTGTGCCATAGAACCTGGCTAGAAAGAGCACCTGGGGGTGGGGGCAGTCTGTCTGTTTATATACCTAACGACAGTGCTGCCCTTTGCCCTGATTGGAGGACTCAGGGGTACAATCTATGCGATTGGTTAATTTTAGAATTAGGATGGGCAAAAGGCAAGGGCTACTATAGTTGAATCCAACTGAGGATGAATACTATATTTTGAAAATTGACTGGTGCGCATGCACACAAAGAAAGAAAAGAAAATGGACCAACAGACTTTCTATTTTTCACAGTACATACCCTAAAGAATTGAAAGCAGGGACTCAAACAGATACATTTACATGCACATTCATAGTATAGTAGCATTATTTGCAATAGAGAAAATGTGGAAGCAGTCCAAGTGATCATGGACAGATGACTAGATAAGAAAATCATGGTGTACATATACGATGGAAAATTGTTCAACCTTAAGAAACGAAGAGAATCCTTCCATGGATGAATGAACCTTGAGAACATTATGCTAAATGAACTAAACCAGACACAGTGTAACAAATACTGTGTGATTCCACTCATATGAGGTCCCTAGAGTAGTCAGGGTCATAAAGACAGAGCAGAAGGATGGTTGCCAGGGGCTGGGGGGAGGGAAGAATGATGAGAGGTTGTACAGTGGGCAAAAAGTTTCATTTTCAAGATGAAAAAGTTCTACAGATCCTTTGTACAACAATGTGGTTATAATTAACAGTACTAAAATCTTAACAATGATTAAGATGGAAAATTAAGGTAAGAGGTTATATTTATTTCACTACAATGAAAATGAAATAAAATAAACAAAACCCTATATGAGTGTATTTCTTGTATCACTTATATCTTTATGTATTTATTTTTGGGGGAGGGTACTAGGGATTGAACTCAGGGGCACTCAACCACTGAGCCACATCCCCAGTCCTTTTTCACATTTTATTTAGAGACAGGGTCTCACTGAGTTTCTTAGTGCCTCGCTTTTGTTGAGGCTGGCTTTGAACTTGTGATCCTCCTGCCTCAGCCTCTGGGGCTGCTGGGATTACAGGCGTGCACCACTGCACCTGGCATCACTTTCATCTTAACAGACTGGTAAAACCTTCACCTGAGGTAGGCAGTATCCTCAACAACTGGGAACTGTTGTTAAATTGCAGGAATTATCGACCCAATTGCTCAAACCCACCTCCTCTAATCCCATAACGGGGTTCTTCCAATCCTCTCTTGCCACGTACTTACTACCTATCTTGGGGCCCCTTATTGGGAGGCTCCTTTTTTGTGCTCTCTTGCCCTGCATAATGAAGTTCCTTCAAACCCAATTGCAGAAAATTTCTAATCAAACTTTCAACCAGCTTCTGCTTAGGCGCTACCAGCCTCTGATGACTGATGAACCCCCAACATCTCCAAGAGAACAGTTCACTCAATGCTGAAGCTCACTACCAGGCACAATGGAATGCAACAGACATCAGACAGCGGGAGACAGTGAGCTCGGAGAACCTCTTAATCTGCCATCCTGGATTCATGAGTCTTTATGTCCTTTTAAGCCTCCTCATGGCCCTTGGCCTCTTCTATGTCAGTCCCCCAACATGGAACTTCTGCCAAAAATTGACTTTTGCTTTAATTTTTATCTTCATTCTGTTTTTATTCGCTCTGATCTTCTTCAGGTGCTGGTGATGCCATGTCCAGGCAACACTTCCAGTATTTCCTAGAGTCTCTGTTACAGGACCAGTGGCTGATACCAACAATCTCCTCTATCCAGGACTGGTTCGATGCCATCGACAACTTGTGGCTTCAAGGAACTTTCATAAACTTCACCCCTACGGAAGCAGCTGTCTGTAGCCACTGGGTTTTATTTCTGGCTGTCATGATATCCCCAGACCTGCCCCCCGAACATTCCTCCACTTCCCTTTCTAGGCCCCACAGCGCCCCCACGCAGCAGGAAGCAGCTGGATCTGACCAACGACGCCCCACTTCCTAAGAAAACAAAAAGGGAGGAATGTTGGGAAAAGTATAAACAGCAGCCATACCCCAGAGGAAAAAAACCCAACATGGCGCCTAAGGACCTCTTCTTCCTACCTTCTTCTTTTCTGCAGTGGATCGAAAAGTTCCCGCCCGTGTGAACTCTCCCGCCGGCACCAATTTCAAATCTCGCTGGCGGGGAACCTTAGCCCCAATGAGAACTAATTCCTGGGCTCCGGAGCTGATATCTGGAAGAACTTGCCAAAAAACGGGTGGCCTGCCATTTATCTAAGCCCTACCATCTCCCCTTTAGTTCTATATAAGCACACAGCTTTTTGCAATAAAATTGGAATTCTCCCGGCGAAGTGTCTTTGCGTGGGGAATTCTTTCAGGAACCACTGGGCCAAGAGGCTTCAATGCCTATGTTTTAGTCTGGAAAGATAAAGGCTTGCCTGGATCAATAGGGGAGTTAGTACCTGAGTCCAGGTAATTCTGTAGGAAGAAAGTGGGTGTGTCCCCAGGCAGTGGAAACATGCCAGTCTGTCCACCTTCAACTTCCTGTGGGAATCAGAATTGGGAACATGTAATTTTTATTTATTCCCAGTAGCACAAGGTGATATCCAGCTATTTTATTCCGTATGCTTGCTGAATGCTAGGGCAAGATCTAAAGTTACTTGGCAATATACCAGGTGCTCCATCTTTGATGAGAACCCTTCAGGAGAAGGGGAGGCCGTAGAAAGAACACTAGTGAACACAAAAGTGTTTCAATGTCTTTACAACCAGTAGGATCATACTGGGGATCAGGCTAGCTCAATACCAACCATGTTTTAGGTTCTTAATCAAGGTGTTTCTGAACATTTCCAAACCCTGCTGCATTGAACCAAGGAAGCAGGAGCCCGGTCTGTACTTGAGCAAGTTAATTAAGGCAAGCAAAGTGGGTGGGTCAGGTGGAGAGGGAGAGGGGACGGTCAGCAGCTAGCCCAGCTGGAAAATCAGGGAAGAGTGGGTAAGCATGGTAAGCACGGTGGCAGAGAGAAATTGGAAAGATTGAGTGGAAAAATACCTCTCCTCCTTTCCAAGGGCACATGCACAAAACAGCATAAATAAACTTGCAAGCTTTAAAAGTAAAGACAGTTCATAGTTTCCTCCTCCCACCTCTCTGTTGGAGCTTGTACCAAATCACAAGGCAGATTTTCTGAAGTCAGCAAGTCAATAAATAGCTGGTTAGTTCAGGGAGAAGTTAGTGTGTACTCCTGGACAAAAACTGAATGATAGGCATAGCACCTTCCATGACAATTCAAACCGAGAATCATTCCTGCATAAGGTGGGGTAGGAGTGCACACCTGCCCTCGGGCACACAGGTGCAGCTGCTCCTATCTTGCTGATGGATAAACAGACACATAGTGAACATAGTGATGTCACACTTCCAGGACAACAAAGAATTAGTGGAGAGGCCAGGAAGAAGACCTAGTCCCCTAGGTGGTAAAGCTGTTCTATACTCTACATGTAGTCTGTTTTCCCTTCCTCTCATGCATTCTCCCTTCCCCTTGATCACAGAATCTATGATTCAGAATAGAGCTGCAGTATCGTTGGGAGTGGGGAAATTATCATGGTCCCTAGGAAGGTGTGGGAAGATTGATGTAAGATTTCCCTGGAGGATGGCAAGGCCAGATATGTTTGTTGAATGAATGAATGATGGGATAGAGTGGAGACAGGTTGGAAGCTGTGTTTACCTGTGAGTGCTGCTGTAACAAAACACTTTAGACGGGGTAATTTATAAACAATAGAAATGTACTGCTCGTAGTTTTAGAGGCTGGGAAGTCCAAGATCAAGGCTCCAACAGATTCTGTTTCTGGTGAGGGCCACTCTCAGCTTCCATGTGTCTTCACAAGCCTGAAGGGGCAACTGGACTCCCTCAAAGCTCTTTCATAAGAGCACTCATCCTGTCCATGATGGAGGGCTCTCATCACCTGATCATCTCCCAAAGCCCCCATCTCTTAATACTATCACATGGGGGTTAAGTTTCATCATATGAATTTGGGGGGAACACAAGCATTCAGACCACAGCAGTGGTACTAGTCTCATTAAGAGGTGAATAATAATGGCAGGACATGAGCCTCCTGTGCCAGATACTTCCTGAGCATTGCACATATGTTTTCTCATATAATTCTCACAACGACCCTGTGGGGTAGGCACTATTGTCATCGCCACTATGTGGATGGGTACCTACGGCTTGGAGGCAGTGGAGTGCTGGTAAATGCTTAGTTTGGGGAGGGAGAGGATGCTGATTTGTGGTTATGCCCATTTCCGTGGTGTAAAGCATCACTGTTGTGATTTGTTAAGTGAGACATTTAGGTTAGGGTAGTTGTAGTCAGGTGGAGCACAGTGAGGGATATTTAGACCAGAATGAGGCTGTATTACTCCTGGATCCCAGAGTGAGTTGGGCAGCATGCCTTCCAGGGTCAAATGGGAAGAGAGGGCCATCCGGGATGTGGGCCAACCAGTAGATGGGAAGCAAGAGAGAGAGAGGGCAGGATTCAGGGGACAAAGACTTTATTGGAATTGCAGAGGTGAGTTTCTGGCGACAGGGTTGAATTTGTCATTTTTACAGGGAGGGAAAGGGTAAATGTGGGAGCTCAGGAGTTGTGTTATTGTGTCCACCAGGCTTAAAGCAGAAGTAGGGAGGTCAGGTGGTTCAGGATATGGCCTTAGCTGTCTAGAACATGAAACTAAGAACTGGGTAGAGACTGTCTCAGGCCAGGAAGGTCAAAGATGACAAGCTAGGGGCAGGACAAAGAGGTGGATGCTGAGGCAGCATTAATGTGAACCAGGCTATGACAATCTGCAATCTGCATGGGTCATCTCAAGCTTCCAACCTATGTCACTGGACACAGAGTTGGAAAGAAATGCAGAATATGCTCCTGTGTGCTGGTTAGAGTCAGTTCTAGCTCCTCTCTGCCTAGACAAGTTAAGCAACTTCCTCAAATGCTCCTCTCTGCCCATTAGTGGCAGAATCAGGGCTCAAACCTAGATCTTACCCCTGCCATCCTCTCAACCAAAGCACTAGAGCACCTGTTGTAGTTGGCTGTATAGTGTCTTGATTTAACATCTGAGCAGCCATCTTCAATGTTAACCGCCATCTTGTGAGATAAGTTTCACTTTCCTTACCCCAATTCCCCCCACTTCCCTTAGTGACCTACCCCATGGTACCATAACCCTAAGCCAATCCCAGAAGGACATGACCCCTTGACTCTGGAAAGCCCCATGGTGCCATCACCTAAGCCAATCCCATGCTATTCCCCTCCTGCCTAGCTCTGAGGCAAGCCTCTCCCATAGTGCCACAGCTACAACTCCAAGCCCCTACCCCACAAAAGTGCGACACCCAAATGTCTCGGGGGGCCCCTCTCCGTCTATGGAGAAATGGCCTTTATTTCTCAGCTCTGACAAATAAACTCTCGTGTGTATTTCTGCCTGGTCGCCATCTTTCATTTCTTGCTTGCCCATCTCCAGGTTCCTCGCTTTCCTTTTGAGCTGTTACATTGCTGTGACCAAATGACATGATAAGAAAAATTTTAGAGGAGAAAAAGTGTCTTTGGGGCTCATGGTTGCATAGGTCTCAGCCCACAGATGGCCAACTCCATTCCTTGAGGCAGGAGGTGGGGTAGAACATCGTGGGGAAAGAGTGTGGTCCAGGAAAGGGCCTCGGGACATGGCCATCAAGAAGTAGAGAGAGCTCTGCTCAATAAGTGCAAAATAGACACCCCAAAGGCACCCCCCCAACTCTTCCAGCCACACCCTACCTGCCTACAGTTACCACACAGCTAATTCTATCAGGGGATTAGTGCATGGGTTGGGTTAAAGCCCTCATAATCCCATCATTTCACCTCTAAACTCTCTTGCATTGTTCCACACAGGAGGTTTTGAGGGACACCTCATACCTAACCATAATAACCTCTGTGTTAAACCCCTCAGGAGGTGAAAGGGATCCCCTTGGGGCAGAGGCTGTGACAAAGAAGGAAAGGATGGATGAGAGAGAGTTTGGGGGTTGGCTTGTTTGTTTTACAGAGTGCCCTCTAAAAGACAAATGTTCTTTCATTTTTCTCAGTCTGAAAAAAAAAAATAAAGCAGATTCAAAGATCAATGACTAATTAACATTCAGCTGCCAAAAGAAAACAGCCTCTGGGTTCAGCAGAAGGTGACATGTTCTCTTCCTGGGCAAGAGCTTTCCTAGGGCAATCAGAGTCCTAACCGAATTCACAGGGAAGAGCTGGGAGAACTTTCCTATGTCATTCATAGAATTCCACAGAAGCCGTGGAGGGTGGAGCCCAGAATCCGGATGGATGACATTTCTTCTTTTTTTGCGGTGGGGGGGGGGCACTTGACCACTGAGCCCCATCTCCAGCCCTATTTTATATTTTATGTAGAGACAGGGTCTCACTGAGTTGCTTAGCACCTCACTTTTTGCTGAGGCTGGCTTTGAACTTGCGATTCTCCTGCCTCAGCCTCCTGAGCCCCTAGGATCACAGGCATGCACCACCCTGCCTGGTGACATTTCTTGACATAAACACTTGTCAGGTTTCCATAAGTGCTCCAAAACCCAATCTAGAGGGGTTGGTGGTGGTGTTGGAGGAATTTACAGATCTTTCTGTTTGCTTCTGTCTTGCCTTCTGATCCAAGCTTGATTGTTGCAGTAAAAGCCCTGGCTTTCCCAGGGCCAAATGGCACTTTCCCAGGGCCAACTGGGTGCTTGATTTGATCTGCAGAGAGTAGAGGATGACACTGAATTCTAGCCTGAGCCCTGCTACACTGGACTACCTGATCTTGGGTATGGTACTTTGAGCTGGTTTTTGTCATTTGTAAAACAAAAGAATTGGACTACATTGATTTTTAAAATCCCTTCGATTCTAAAATGCTATGATAAAAATGACTATTTCCTAGTGGTATGTTGTTGGTAGAAACTGTGATGAGGTGAAACTAACTTGGAAATAAAATACCAGTAAGAAGAAATATTTATGTGGTGCTCATTGGTGCCAGACACTGCTTCAAAGTGCTTTACATGTTAATCTTTACAACAGTCATTTGCAGTAGGCAACATTATCCTGTCTATAATAACATTATATACAGATGAAGAAACTGAGGCACAAAATAGTGATGTAAGCCTGAGGGGGAGGGGCCATTCCTATCCCTGTTAGGTGGATGAAGAAACGAAGGCTGTGGTCAATGGCGTGCTGCTAGCTTGTGGCAGAAAAGGAAAAGGTCCCCTATTTGGGGCAGCAGCTCCATGTGTGGGCCTGGATGCATATGACCAAAGGAAACTGGAAAGGTAAATAAATTAGGCCCAGGCCACCCTGCTTCTGGGTCATTGCAGGATTTTCTGGATCTTAGCCACACCACCATGGAGAAAGAGCAGCTTGGGCCAGCTCACTTCTGACTCTCCACTTCCCTGGCCATGGGCACCACTGAGCCTCCTTGGCTGCAAGAACCTGGCTGGTCTGGGAACTCGCCCTCCCAGGATCTCACTGAGGCCTGAGCATTTCCCTGGCCTCTCTAACCCACGCCTTACCTCTGTCAGGAAAGGTAGGTCACTCTTCTCCTGCTTCCTCTCTTATCACCTCCCACAAACCCTCAAGACACAAGGGGCGGGTTCCCAACCTTTCACTCTCAATATTTCACATCCTCTGTCTTCAACTGCAAGCCTGTGCACCCTGGACACCAGGGCAGGAAGGGGGTCTTCCTAATCCAATGGAGGAGGCTTTCTGAGCCGAGTCCTGAGGACTGGCTCTGTACCCTGAGGGGAGAGGTGACTGCCATGCGGGATGCTGTAAGTTCTTGCTGGGTGTGTGTGCCCAGAATGCAGAGCTCTCACCCTGGTCTCAGGCTGCTTCTCAGGGTAGTGTTTGCAGGGAGCAGCCTGAGGGAGGAGGTGATAGAGAAGAGGCATGCTGCAGAGGAAGCAGACTCCCTCAAGTCAGGGTTTCTGGGGCTGGGTACACACCATGCTCACCTACTCCATGTGACACCTGCTGAGGGTTAGTGAAAGACTCAGGCAGGGGCTGACTCGTTGGCACTCTTCCTACCATAGGCTGCTAGATGGCTAATGTCCCCAGAGAGAACCAGCCATTTATTGGCTTTTTGGCTCCAGAGAATCTGATTTGTGATTTGATATGAGTTCCAACAGAGTTGTGGGTGGAAAGTGAAACTCCTAACTATCCTCACTTCTAAAGGTCACAAGATTATTTATTCCTTCAGGGTTATGCACACTCCCTTGAAAAGATTTCTCAAGGTAAATGGTCACACATTAGATGTAAGGAGGCTATCAGTGGCTTGATTATATTCCAAGTCCCAGTTTTTTAAAAAAAATATTTATTCTTTAGTTATAGGTGGACACAATAGCTTTATTTAATTTTTATGTGGTGTTGGGGATCAAACTCAGTGCCTCATGCATGCTAGTCAAGTGCTTTTCCTCTGAGCCACAACCCCATCCCCAAGTTCCAGTTTTGTAGGCTGAGGCATTGCACCCAAAGAATGATAGAAACCTGCCCCATGCCCTTGAAGAGTGCTGAACTCCAGAGAGGCTCACTGATGAGACCACAGAGGGTTATTATAAAGCTTCCCTTGATGTGCAACTGGGCCCTGATGGGAGTGCATCATGCAGAACACAGGGAGTTGTCCACGACTGGGGAAAAGCCCAGGTAGGTGCTTTGGTTGAGGCCCTAGAAAAGGAAAAGGAAGACATGCAGACTCGAGGGACCAAACCAAAGCCAAGGGAGGGCATGGGTACCACCAAGGATCTGCAAATCCCAGGAATCCTTACCCAACTCCTTTCTAAATTACAACTCCAACTGTGCTTCCTTTCTCCAAAGCATATAGAAGTTGGGACAAGGAATTATCTGGCAATGATGAGAACTGTCAGGGAGGTGGTGCTTTGTGGCTCTTTCTGTTGAAATTTTATAAAAATGTTTTAAGTAAAGAAAGAGTCAGACTGAAAGTCAGAAATTGTAAACATTCTTCTAATTTTCCAGTTTCCTAGAACATGGGGATGCTTCCAAGAAATCACACAAAGTTGTTCCAATAGGAGATTGAATGGCATTTTTCTTTAGTTATTTCTGAAATTAATCAGTCTGGGACTTTGTTCTGCAATGAATAGGAGTGTCCTTTCTAATATGAGTAGTTGAAAACACTGTTTCCATTTGGTTTATCTGGAGTCATAATTTGTCCAACCAATACATGTTTGTTGAGCACCAACAATGTACCAGGCACTGTCCCCAGCCCAGGGGATGCTTTAGTGACCAGAGCATAAGACTCTTGCCCTTATTGGGATTATAGACAATTCAGAAGGAAATGCTTCAATAAACAATAATTTTGTAGATCATTTTAGAAGGCATGAAGATAATAAATGTCAAAATGTGCAAGACAATGCTTTTAGTGGAATGTGCACTATCTAGGCACAAGATAGGAAGGTAAAATCTGAGCTAAGATCTTTATTACAATAAGAAACCAGAGTAGGAGCGAGTGCAGGGGCACATGCGTGTAATCCCAGCTGTTCAGGAGGCTGAGACAGGAGGACCTTGAGTTCAAAGCCAGCCTTAGCAATTTAGCCAGGCTCTCAACAACTTAGTGAGATCCTGTCTGAAAAATAAAAAATATTTTTTAAAAAGGGCTGGGGATGTGGTTCAGTGGTTAAGTGCCCCAGGGTTCAATTCCAAGTACCTGCCCACCCCTCACCCACATCCCTGCCAAAAAAAAAAAGAGAAAAAAACTAGAATAGGAACTCAGATAATACACTCAATGCTGAGGAAACAACAAACATAAAGACCCTGTAGTGGCACCAGCAGATATGTTGTAGAGAAGAGAGAAGCCAGTATGGCTGACCTGGTACAACCAAGAGGCTAGTAGGTGCCGAGCTTAGTGTGGAGACTGCACAGTGGGCAGCCAGGGGTGCTACAGGCAAAGGAGGAGCTGAGCTGGAAGATGTTCTGCAGGGCGACCACGTGATCTGCTACCTGGTGGGAAGTGTGCTTGTCCCAGCTGTGTAGCAGTGGAGAATAACAAAAAGCAATCTGTGCATTCGATTCTGGGTAAGGAGTCACACATTTTTTTAAAGGAAATATTTCCCATTTTGCTTAATGGTAGCCTTATTCATATACAAATAAATGTACATTTGCATTTCCTCCATTGTGCTTTGGTTTGCTCATGTTGCCATTTAATAACGTTAGGTACCTGAAGACAAAATTTCCACACGCTTCCATCTATAGATTTAGATTTTCCTAAGTGGTTGGGGCTTCATAACTAAATGTAAATAGAATCTTGTTCATGAATTTGCAAATTGATTTTTCCTCTACTGACCCATGTATGGCTATAGCCCATCACATTTTGAATGTAATTTAACAGCTATTATTTAGATGTGTGGTCTAAACAATACACTGGCGTTCCTTTTGCATAAATCCATAAATCACATTAAAATATGAACAAAAGTCTGGCTTGCATACTTCCCATCTCCCTCACCTCTGATTCCTGCTTCCCCTCCTCCACCACTTACTTCCCGAACCTGGACTCGATTTCCCAGGACAGTATGGGTTTGTACTTCTGGTGGAGGAATTTGGTCTTGGTGAGTCTCTCCCACTGAATTCTAAGCTCTCTGATGGCAGGACGGCATTGGTCCAGCTCCCACTTGGAGCCTCCCTCACGTGGCACCCTCATCCCTGGATGGGCACAGCACTTTGCACTTTAGAGGTGGTCAGTGGAATTGAATGGTGAATACAAGAGCATTTCCCTGTGCATGTGTGCACAATTTAGCAAACTAAAGCAGTGCTTATGGTCCTTTTCAATTGTTCCATGCAGTTGATAGAACATAATTCCTTCCAGGTTGGTTAGGCAAAGTCAGAGCTGATATATTTTTGAAACTATGAGGTTTTTGGGGAGGCTGAGGGTGATTAAGGGAGAAGAGTACGACCACTAGTTTTAGAACTAACAGAATGGAAGGCTCTGAAGAAGGTTCTTCTTTTTGAAATTGTGCAAGCTTTTACCTAATACACCCTCCCTGCAAGTAATGCTGCATCTGTGCAATGAAACACCTTTTTTTTTTTTTTTTTGCAAGGGTTTGTTTTGTTCAATTTTATTTGGTTTTTCCTTGGCAACTGCAGGCAGAACTTGATGTTCTGGAATTTCTTCCCTCTGGATATGATGTGAGTGAATTTCCATTTATACCTTTTTGTAAATCATTGCTTAGGCTTTGACAGAGGCACTTTTGCAAGCGTGGATGGTATGTGCTTACTGCCTCATGCAGAACATACCAGCTAGCTAATCATTTCTTTACTGCAGCAAATGACATTCAGCAATATCCTCCTCCATTGTTGGAACGGGAGAAGCTTTCCGTACACTGCATGGAAGATTTTTTAGTTTATTTGAATATTAAAAAAGGGTTGCCAAATAAAACGTAGGTTATCCAATTGAATCTGTATTTCAGATAAACAACAAATAATATTTTAAGTATAAATAGGGACCAAATATTGCATGGGACAAACTTAAATGCTAAGAAAGTATTCGTTGTTTATCTAAAATGCAGGCTGGACTAGGCATCCTGTATTTTTATTTCAGGAATCTTGCAGCCCTGATTGAAATCACAGTTGCAGCCAGTTATGCAGGCTGATCTTCTCCCTTGGGAAACAGGGAGATAATTTGATGGAATATTTCTCTTTTCTCCAAGATCTTCTCCACTGTGCAGTCTTTCCTTGTGAGGGCAAGGGGTCCCACGGAGGGCAGGCTTCAGTGACATGTTGGAGGAAGTCTGAGTGAGGAGGAAGGGAGGCTGGCCTTAGAGTATAAGGGGCCACTGCCAGCTGGGTTTAGGCCATCTTTAACAGAAACAATTTCAGAAAAAACACACTCCTGCTGCTAAAATAGCAGAAGGCAGTTGAGGGTCATTGTCATTGTTACTGTTCTTATGGCCCCAGAGGTACCCTGCTGCCTGCTACACTATGGCCCAGGTAAACCTGAGGGAAAGGAGGTTCAGGAAAGATGCAAGGAGCAGGTGAGGGGGGACTGCTGAGCTCCTTGGATCTGGAGGGAGTGGAAGACCTGACATTGAAGCTGGCTCTGTAGGGCTTCTCCAATGGCAGGAAGGTGAAGGTTCAGGCAGGAACTGTGAAAAGCACAGGGATAACTCCAACTGAAAGAAAGACACAGCCTGCTTTCTCAGGGAGGGAGCAGCAGGGTGCCCAGCATGGCGTGTGCTTCTGCAGGCACCTGGTTCTTCTGGGAAGGCGTGAGGCCCCAAAGAAATGCTTTTTAAAGCTCCTGGGTGACAGGGTTCCCTATCAAGTCAGCCAGCCAGCAGGGAGGCAAAGGCCCGAGAACTGGGTACAAGGACAGAGTGTCCTCTTTGAAGGCAGATGTCCACAGGGAATTCTGTTTGGACAGTAGAACTATCTGGGTGACCTGGGCATAGAAACTTACTATCTGTGTCAGATCAGTTCAGTTTTCATTGTTCAACTGGAAACTGCTGCAAACGAGAACCAGATTTCTCCAGCGACAGTTCAGTTACCTACATTAGCTATAAGAAAGAACAGAATGACAAGTTTAAAAACAACAGGGCAAGGCTAAAGATGTGTTATTCCCTGCATAATTCTCAACGTTATTTCTCATCTTTCAGCATCAGAATTTTACTCCTCAATTGCCAAAGGGTGTGTGGATGGCCTTCAGGGAAAGTGATCAACATTATGAACTAATACTAAGGCAAGACAAAAATGCATCTGGAATGATTTTGATATTGACAGGCTGTCCAAAGACTCTGGGAACATACACAACATTGTTTCAGATGGAAGATATTTATGACAACATTATGTATATTCACCTAGACTTCCAGATTTTATGGACAGCTTGTATAGTTAGCTGATTTCATATACTTAACATATAAATCATAAATTTTAATGTATATAAATTTGATATAGATTTTAAAAATATAAATATATTTTTCAGAGAGAGAGACAAAAACATTCAGAGAAAGAGAGAAGCAAAAATGTTAATGAATTAATCTAAAAAGAGTTGATGGTGCTAAGGTATAGCACAGTGGCAGAGCTCTTGCATGCATGAGGCCCTGGGTTTGATCCCCAGCACCACCACCAAAAAAAAAAAAAAAAAGAATGAATGTGTAATTCAAGTTTTTCTTCTTATAGTTGTTTTCATGTTATTACTGCATAAATAGACAAAGCTTTGAATTTGAATGGAAAATTAACTCTTACTTTGATATAAGAAATGACTGCAATATCTGCACTAGTTATTAAAGTCATCAAGTACAAAGAAAGGTTTAACTTTACATGAGAGTGAAGAATTTATGGAAAATAGTAGTAATAATTGTTCTGCTTTTCAAAAATAAACACTGAGGGGATTTTTAAAGTTCTTTGGTTCATTTTGGAACTTTACACCTGATTTAAAAGCATTTCTAATCGTATTTGCACCAGGTCCTGGGCAAAAGTCAAAGATACCCTTGGATCCAATCCTTCTAGCTGCATCTGCATTGAAAGATTTAACAATGTTCAATCCAGAATCCTTTGAGGTTCTGCCAGTTCTCCTTGTTGATTAGCTACAATGTAAATACTGTTTAATAAAATGGAATAGTCAACTCTTTCTTTAGTTTGAGGAGATAATTCACCAAACAAGCATTATTTGAATTTGACTTTCCATTAAGTTCTGTTCAATATGTAGTACTGCAATGTAGGGGAAGGCAGGAAGGTTTCTACTTTCTACCTTGGCTTGTCTGACCTTGGCTCTCATTGAACTTAGTCCAGGACACAGGGTGCATTAGCCTAAGGACAGCTTTCTAGCCAGGGACAGAAATGGAAGTAGGTTCTTTTTCTCTAAAGGAGGAGATCTTAGTGCAGCCCCACAAAGTATAGGTAGAATCCCCTGTGAGTTTCAGTGCCATTTCCAGCCCTTCTGGGTAGAGCACTGAGTATTTTCAGAGAAGGGCAGGGGAAGGAATTATTCTGTTAGCTTGGGGTCTCCAAGGGTAACAGCAGGGTCTGGTGCACATCTTGTTCCCTCTGGCTACCCTGGAGAGAAAGTCAGAGGGCCCTCTCTATTTATGGGGTCTCTAGTGTAGTCCTGACCCACATGGAGACAGGCCAGCATTTAGGACCTGGACTGCCCTGGCAACCCAAAAGCCCACCAATCCCATAAAAATATATGGCCCAAAGTCAATTCTACTCTCAAGTTTCAAACATAACATTGAGGCCTAAATTTAGGCTGTGATTTAGCAATGAAATTTAATTATTCAGGTTTTTGTTTTGTTAAGTTTGGGGAACAGGCTGATAACTAAAAAAAATCAAGTGGAAGTCTTAGAATAGCAGTTTTAGGGAAGAGGCTGGCTCCCTAAGGAGATTATTCAGAGACATCTACTGAGACGCAGCTCAGCCAGAAAAAGGACCAAGTGCAAGACAGAATGAAATAAAGGCTAAATAGAAGTGCAAGAAATGTGCTTGGGGAACACAGAGAGAAGGATGAGGAAGTTTGATTCTGGAACAATCAGGAGGGTCTTTATAAAAACATGAGAAGCTGCTGGCCAGCCTGGACGGGTAAGCAGGACATTCAGAGGAAAGTAATGGGGAAACACCATCCCTGGGACAGAACAGCAAGAATGCCAAGTAACAAAGGTAATGAATGACACCAGGGAGCAATCAGCAAATCCAGAATATGGGTCCCTCTGCAGAACAATCTCTCTTGCTTCTTTAGCTTCTTTCCATTGGCATAGAAAGATGTGGTGATAAAGATTCATCTAGGATTAATCTAGATTATCAACCCAGATTTTAAAAGACCTATTATACCTCACTGCATCAGGATTTTCTTTGTTCCATCTCCTTGTCCCTCCCTTGCTCCCTCCCTCCCTCCTTTCATTTCTTTATCCACGTAGTTGATACATATCTACTCAGCAGCCACCATGTGACTGGACCAGGTTAGTAGTCAACACTGGGGATTCTACCCTACCATGTCTCTCAAGTGGGTTTTTCATTCCCAGGCCTCTCCCTCTGACACTGCTTTGATGCATACCTTCATGAACTGATGCCCAAATCATAGCCATGTGACCATCCTTGGTGACCTCATTCCCTCCAATATGCCTTGTCCAATCTGTAAAGCTCCTGTAAAAATTAGTCTAGAATAACCAAATCTCATAGTGCTTGAGCAGAGGTGGCCTGAAAACAGCCAGCCCCCTTAGACTTACATGGTCAAGGGCACGTGTGGAGGGCCATGGAGCTAACAGGGAAGGTAGTTCACAGGCAGAAATGACAAGACATGGCAATGTTGCATGACAAGGAAGTCAAACAGAGTACATGCCCCAGAGTACTGGAAGTAGTGGAAGTATCTTTGAGAAAAATGAAAACAAAACAAAAAAAATGTAAGTCTCTTTAAGCCTTTTTAGCTTTAGGTGGACACATATCTTTATTTTACGTTTATGTGGTGCTGAGGATCGAACCCAGTGCCTCATGCATGCTAGGCGAGCACTCTACCACTAAGCCACAATCCCAGCCCCAAGAAAGGAATATATTTTTAATCAGAAGAAATCATAAGACAAAAATCTCTTGCACCTGAATATACATTTGTTTAATGGGGCTATGTAAATGATATATCTTTATTGAGAAGAGAAGGTGCTGTAATTAAGTGTGTAATTATTAAATAACAGGGTGGAGACATGCCTCAGGTAAGAATAAGTGTGACAGTCCTGCCTCTGGTGACAACCTTTTTGTCTGTTTTCCAGCTATTCATTGTAAAGCTATCAGAACTCTCTTGTTAATAAATTGTTCTATGATAAAAGCCTCCTTTTTATTCACATGAAATGTAAATTCTTTTTTGTTTGTTTGTATGTAAATCATGATGGAATAGATTTTGGAAAAGTTTCAAAAGTCACAAAATACAACTATGGTAATAGGCAGTAATAGATATTAATTAAGTGGACAGGCCTGGTGTGGTTGCATGCACCTATAATCCCAGTGGCTCGGGAGGCTGAGGCAGGAGGATCACAAGTTCAAAGCCAGCCTCAGCATTAGTGAGGCGCTAAGCAACTCAAAATAAATAATGTCTCTAAATAAAAAATTCAAAATAGGGCTGGAGATGTGGTTCAGTTGTTGGGTGCCCCTGAGTTCAATCTCTGGTATTCGCTCACCCCCGCCCCCCCTAAAAAAAGATACTGAGTGGTGTTTGTTAATTAATATAAATGTAATTCTCCTTAAAGCAAATTGTGTTTTTTCTTTTTTCTACTAAAATCTATTCCTGGTCCTACCAATACTTTAGAGAAGATATTCTGATTTCTGGTATTTGAAAGAGTAGCTAATCCAAAACACAACAGGAAGCATTGTTTAGATTTCCACCCTGGTAAATCTAAACAAAGAAATTTGAGAAGCAACCCGTAATAGGATGTTTTTAAATGTGGTAGCTCATTGTGGTTTTAATTTGTAATTCCCTGATGATTAGAGATAGTGAACATTTTTTTTTTCATTTATAGCTGGCCATTCATCTCTCTTATTTTAAGAAATGTCTTTAGGTCCTTTGTCTATTTTCGAATTGGGTTATGTCATGCTACTGACTTGAGACCCTTATATATTTTGCAGATTAGCCCCTTATCAGATTATAGTTTGCAATATTTTCTCCCAATCCTTGGGTTCTCTTTTCACTGTTAGTTGTTTTCTTTCCTGTGCAGCAGTTAGATGCAATCCCATCTGTCTATTTTGTTTTCCTTGCCTGTGCTTTTGGGCAAAAAATATCCAAAAAAATCATTGTCCAGACCTATGTCATGGAGTTTTTCTCCTATGTTTTCTTTAGATGCTTTATTGTTTCAGGTCTTACATTGAATTCTTTCATGAATTTTGAGTTGATTTTTGTATATGGGTGAAATAAGAATCCAATTTCATTCTTCTACTTTTGAATCTCCAGTTTCCTCAACACCCTTTATTAAAGGTACTGTCCTTAAATTATAAATGGTCCTATAACTTGGCAAATTATGAAAGAAAGGGAATTAAAACTAAAGTTTGGAATAGGAATTAAAATTTAGTGTGTATGTCATAGAGCAAATATAAAACTAAACTTATTAAGCACTAACATGCATTCATTAATGCAAGAGATCTTTTCCAGTTGCACCCCTAAAGTGGCTCAGGAGCAACTACTACAGCATGACTCTCAAGACAAAGAATCTTATGCGACCCCATGCCTAATTTTTATAGAGTACATACTTAGTATAGTACATACCTTTATTTTGGGGTTGACTATGTGTAAACAAGTCTTTCTTAAACTTAGGAGCTTAAGACAATTTGTTATTATTTTTTCACATCTCTGGAGGTTGATGGGTTTGGTCAAAGTATTCTTGCTTCAGGGTTTATGGGATTGCAGGGGCTGGGACTGAAATCATCTTTATTCAAATATCTGGTATCAGGGAAGGGTGTCTGGAACCACTGGGAGGCAGTTGGGCATCTCTCTTTCCATGTGGCTTTTTCACATGGCCAACTTGGGCTTCCTTATATTATGGTGGTCTTAGGGTAACTGGACTTCTTACAAGGTGGCTGGCTTCATCCAGAGTGAGCAACCCAGGCAGAGGCTACAAAGCTTCTTATGAAAAACTCAGAAGTCCTGTGGTATCACTTCCACTGTTCTGTATTGGGTAAAGCAGACACAGATAAGCTCAGGTTCAAGGCAGAAGAACAACTTCTACTTCTTGGTGTATCTCATATGCACAGGGAGGGAAGAAATTGATGGTTTCAGAAAGCACGTTTATAACATCCATCAGGTCTTACCCATTATAAAATGATGTCAGTCTAACTTAGAAGTCAAGTTGGATCATAGCAGATTTTTCCTAGGCAAGGGGAGCCAGAAGAGCTGTAGCAGACTAATACTCTTTAGCAGGAAGGGAAAAATTCCATAACTCGGCTGCTGTCTGGGGAGCAAGATTCCTTGAGTTGTTTGAACCCATTATGTCCTGATGTCCCTTGTACAGGACACCCATAAAAACTTAAACATGAAGTTGAATATGAAGTTTTTATAGGTGGCCTATACATGGAATATTGGGATATGATAGGTGAAAATTAAAATGAATACCTGCACAGGCTTCCTGGGCAGCCCCATAACATTGTGTTCCAGCCTAGACTACATTTGGGGCCTGTACCTAGGGAGTCTCTGCTTAGATCACCTTCAGTATGCACTGTCCCAGCACCCCACAGCTGGCCTAACTATAGTTAGCTGCCCTAACTGTACTGGGGCCAGCATTTCCACTGAGTGGTTTATATGATTGTTTTGTTTTTGGTACTGGGGATCGAACCCAGGGCCTTGTGCATGCTACGCAAGTGCTCTACCACTGAGCTACATCCCTAGTCCATTTATTTCTTCCTTCCTTCCTTCCTTCCTTCCTTCTTTCTCTTTCTTTCTTTCTTTCTTTCTTCTTCTTCTTTCTTTCTTTCTTTCTTTCTTTCTTTCTTTCTTTCTTTCTTTCTTTCTTTCTTTCTTTCTTTCTTTCTTTCTTTCTTTCTTTCTTTCTTTCTTTCTTTCTTTCTTTCTTTCTTTCTTTCTTTCTTTCTTTCTTTCTTTCTTTCTTTCTTTCTTTCTTTCTTTCTTTCTTTCTTTCTTTCTTTCTTTCTTTCTTTCTTTCTTTCTTTCTGAGATAGGGTCTCAATAAGCTGTCCAGTTTGGCTTTGAACTTGGGAGCCTCCTGTCTCAGCTTCCTGAGTAGCTAGGATTACAGGTGTGTGCCAGTGTGCCTGGTTGGTTTATGTGAATTTTTAATCTCTACTATTACAGCCTCTAGCCATGCCTACCTGCCTGCCTGTGTCAATCAAGGTGACTTCAAAGATAC
Organism: Urocitellus parryii; assembly: GCF_045843805.1. Taxonomy (NCBI): domain Eukaryota; kingdom Metazoa; phylum Chordata; class Mammalia; order Rodentia; family Sciuridae; genus Urocitellus; species Urocitellus parryii. The sequence continues at coordinate 106,767,607 of NC_135540.1, read as the reverse complement.
CAGTGACTTTTCCTTAGTACTCTGATTATGAGATTACTTACCTTCTCTGTAGTCTTCCCAGCTTTATTTGCCCCACAAGCTCCTTGGCTTTTGGTGTGGGATTTGTAGAATGAGGCGTATGAAGTGTGAGGCTTTTTCCCATTATTAATACAAATTTCACATCATAGCAAACAAAAAAATAAACAAAAACCTGAGCAATTTATTTTCCACTAAAAGAAAGCAGGGTATAATCTCATTTCCAATCATGGGATAATAATATAGACCGTCTTGGAACATTTATTGACAAAAAGCAATGGTAATTTAGAAATTCTGGATAAACACACAGAAGCTAGCTGAGAGGGGATCCCATTGGTCCAGCTGTGATAATTTGGCCATCAAGAAGTAAAATAAAAAATTATGGCTAACTTAAATTATGTTCAGTTGTGAAAAGCCAGAATCGGTAATGATAGCCAAAGAAAAATAATGAGAATTTTCTTTTCAAATAGCAAGTGTGAGTTGTATATATTCAAATGAGCAAAGATGTTATTCCTGTATAATTCTACGAATAGCTTCAGAAGTACATGCACGCACGTGCGTGCACACACACACACACACACACACACACACAGGCAGATGAAATATATGTCAACCAAGGACTGAAAAAATTTCATGCCGAGGTTTGGAATGTCCTTACCTTCTCTGTAGTTTCAGAGGTACATTCATTATATACCAAATTATGGAGAGAGTCTGAGAATTTAGTCACACAATTGCCCATGTCTCCTAGAGTTTAATGAAATATTAAGGTGGGAGTTTGAAAAAAGTGAACTGGATACGTTTGTGCAGAAACTAGATTCAGAGAGTTAGACAGTCTTGCTTCAAGTGCAAAAGATATGATGTATTCAGGCAGCAAAAAGATGGGCCTCTCTCCCCTTGAATCAGTGGGCAGGCTGACCAGACCTCCTGCGGCAAGCCTGCAGCTTGCCACTCATGTTTTCTTGATGGCTGATTAATCTAGTGTAAAGCACTACTGACCTCATCAAAACTTGGCACCCATAGGAAGAACTGCTTCTATCCCTCCTACCTCCATTTCCCTTGGATCTCAAAGTACTTCAAACAAAAGTTGCAGCCTTGAGAGAGTGGCTTTCATATTTCAAATAGATTGTAAGCAAGTGGACATCCGCTTGACTGCATTTATTTTCTGCTGGTAGTTCTAAGAATTATTCCTGTGTATTCCTGGTTACTCCCTTGATTCTCCCTTTTGCCCTGTGTGGTCCTGGAAAAGAACTGGACAAAACTTTCTTCAGGAGAGACAAAAGACCAGCCTCACACCTTGGACGGGGAGGAAAGTTCTGTCCTTCTGATCCAAACATGACCTTATTGAACCTGAAGGATTTCTAGGATGCAGCATTAAATAATGACAAATCATTTATAGTACCTGCTGCTCTTCAAGGAGAGGATTAAAATTTCATGCTTTGGGTTAGGTAAGTATTGATCGAATATTTATTTAATGGCTTTAGAAACACATGAAGATAAATTATATCAGAGATTTAAAAAATGTTTTTTAGGCTACAATATCATGATAAGGAATTGTTAGGCTGATGAAAATTTAAGAGTTACTCTGCCAAAGAAATGCAAAGAGGGTTATTGAAATAAACAGTAAGATGTGATTTAAAGTCATTTAAGTAAGACCAGAACTAGAAACATAATTAGAATAAGAGAAACTAAAACAAAGGGAAAACTGGGGAATAGGGACTCAGTATACTTGGGTAGCTTAAAGTTTGAGGCTATTTTGTGGCAGATCCCTAGCAATTTTGGAAATCTGATACAGGGCAGGCCTCAAATCTTATATCAAGCTAAGCTGAGGGAGAAGTTTAAAAATTATTTTTATGGGGGGGGGGTGGCGCATGACTGTAATCCCAGTGACTTGGGAGGCTGAGGCAGGAGGATTGAAAGTTCAAGGCCAGCATCAGCAACTTAGTGAGGCCCTAAGGAACTCAGACTCTGTCTCTAAATAAAATGTAAAAAAGAGCTGGGGATGTGGGTCAATGGTAATGCACCTCTGGGTTCAATCCCTGGTACAAAAAAGAGAATTATTTTTTTAAAAAACATTCCTTTTTTAACATTTATTTTTAGGTGTAGATGGACAACACAATGCCTTTATTTTTATGTGGTGCTGAGGATTGAACCCGGGTCCTGCCCATGCTAGGCAAGCGCTCTCTGCTGAGCCACAATCCCAGCCCAAAAGTTTTATTTTTTACAGAAAACAAGGGGCTTGCTAAGAAATAGAGCTGTTTAACTAAAAAGCTTGTGATGTTTATGCCACACTACCAGAACTCTTTTGGGAAGTCTGAACAAAAATAAGTAAGCAAACAAAAATATTCAAAGCTGTGCATACTTTTTTTTCTCTGTTTCTGGAATATGATTTTTTAAAAATTTTATTTATTTTTTTTTACTTTATGAAATACCTGCCAGCACTGAGATGACCTTTATCTTCACAGACTGCATGATGGGACTGAAAATCACTACATAGTTGGAATTTTGTCAACAGAAGAGTCCAGTAGGTCTCTATCAAGCTATGTGAAACCTCATTTCTTCTACGGTAAAGATCAGTGCAGTGGAGGCCTAAGGGAACGAGGGAGAGCTAGTTCTACGTGGGTTGTAAGGAAGTGAGAAAGGCTTTGGAGGAGGTAACACTTAAATAGAGCCTTGAATAAAGAGAAGAAGCTTGCCAGTGCATTGTGGTGACATCAGATGTGCAACCTAAAAAAGTAGGCAGCATCGAGGGCCCAGGCAGAGTTAAGTGATGCAGGCGGGCGGGCGTGTCTGTAACAGATTTGATGGGTACAGGATTAGAGGGAGATACTGGGTTTCCTTTTAGATATGCTTAGCTTGAAGTGCCTATGCAGATGTCCAATAGACAACTGGATGTGAGTGTAAAGTTCTGGAAAGATTTCAAAGCTGGAGTTACAGAAATAGGAAATATTAACCATTAAGTGGTAGTTGAAGCCATAAGGATTGACAGCTCTCACAAGGAAAGTGAGGTAAGTGAGAAGATAGGATAGTCAAGGCCCAAAGCCTAGAAAACATGCATATTTAAGAGGTGAGCATAGAAAGAGAAGCTGGAAAAGGAGCTTGAGAAAGAAAGATCTGAGAAGCAGAATTAGGAACCAGTGTGTGGTGGATATTCTCCAAAACCTACTTTCTACCCTTCTCCATCCTGCTCTGTGGCTGGGAAGGCTGACCACTGTGGACCATCTTAACCGGCTCTCTTGACCTCTATCTAGCTTCTGGAGGTTGGGCACTAGGAGGCACTGGGAGGTGCTGTGAGGAGACTGGAAGATGGAGAGGCTGAGGGTCCGGGTTCCCTGGCTTGTTCCTGCTGGACTGTCGGGCAACCTGGCAACTCCCCAGTCTTTCAGGCCTGAGGCTGGTAAAGCCTCTCCCCTCTTGCTAGTCCTCACATCCTTCACCTTCCCTTGTTAGTTTCCTTTAACCCTGCCTGGATCTTTGCAAATGATTCTTCATGAAGGTGTCTTCAGTCATCCCTGTTTCTTGCAATCTCTGTCCTTCTGGGATCCTCACCTTTACTGAACCATATCACAGAAGGCACAGAAAAAGAGTGTTACAGTTTGGATCCTAAATCTCTCCCCCAAAGCTTATGTGTGGAAGGCTTGGTCTCCAGTGCAGCAGTGTTCAGAGGTGGGACCTTTGGGAGGTATTTGTGTCATGAGGGCTCCAACCTCAACAATGGATTCATAGGTTCGTGTGTTTTGTCAAAGGGCTTTGCTGTACAGTTAGCTCTCATCTGATTCCTGGCCACCATGAGGGGAGCAGCCTCCTCCACCACATGCTCCCACTGCTCTGATGTTCCACCTCATTGTAGGCCTCAAAGTAAACTGGACTGAAACCTCTGAAACCAGGAGCCAAAATAAACATTTCCTCCTTTAAGTTGATTTATCTCAGTTCTTGTGTCACAGCAGTGGGAAGTTGACTAATGCAACGTTTCCAGGTGGGAGTGGCCAAGGGTCAAGTGCTGCAGTGGTTTTACTTGATGAAGAGTGAAGAGTCCGTTGCATGTGTCAGTTGAAAGTTGCTTTTGACTTTTAATGGCACAGGTTAGAGGGAGGATGAAGCTTGACCACAGCATGCTGAAAAGTCAGTGGACCGTCCTTTGACCATTGCTTTGAGGAGCTTAGCTATGATAGAGAGAAGGTAGTATTTTGAGGAGCTGCTAGGTGTTCTTTTCTTTAATTTTAATGTTGAGAGGACTTGAACATGAAACACCAAGAAACATCCAATAGATATGGAGAGCTTGGGTGTGCAGAAATGGGATGAATGAAGGATCTATACCCAGGACTGAAGCAAAAGCAGTCTGGAGGGATTATCCTTGACCATAGAATACTGATTTCTTCTTAGACTGGAGAAAAATAATGAGGGTAAATATGGATATAAACATGTTTACAGCTATGGGGTAAGAGAAAGAAATTTCTTCCTCACAGTCCAGATTTCCAAATTTTCTCATTGAAACATCAAGGATAGTCAAAGTTTTAAAATAGTGATTATGAGTGGGAAAGAAATTAATTGGGAATCCAGTAAGGGTCTCAGGAGTTTGCTGAGATAAATAATTGTCATAAATGATATAAACAAGAATAGAATGTACAGTGAGGTAATTGGAAAGGTGGAATGTGTCCATATTATGGAATTTGGTTTTTATAAAGATAACAGCATCCATCAGAGGTTTTTGAGCAGGGGAGTAGTAAACTGGATATAAGACTGTTAGGAGATGACTTTTGAGCAGGGGAGTAGTAAACTGGATATAAGACTATTAGGAGATGAGTGGCACACAGAGAAGTACTAAAGATCACAATAATCTAGGTGATAGTCAAGGGATGCACCTTATTTGGAGACTGAGAGTAGACACGACAAGTTTAAGAGTTATTGAGGAGCTGGATCCCACAGGATTCTACCATGAGGTAGATTAAGGGACTCTTAGTGTTCTTTCCCACATTCTATCAATTTCCATCTTCTTCATAAACCCTGATTTAGCACAAATTGCCTAGCCTCCATCCAGGTTGCCATACCTATCTCCCTATCCTATATCCATCCAGGAACTTCCAATGCACTTGGCTTACAGGCTACTCAGATGTAAGAAATGAAAGAGAATGAATCAGAACTGAGTCAGAAGTTGTAACTAACTGGATTTACTTGGAGGATGCCATGCTATTGTTAATCAAGAAAGACAATATAGGACGTGATGTTTGTGAAGGAAAAGGATGGATTTTAGGTGCTGGATAATTCACATGGATTGAGCAAGTGGGTTTAAGGATGTGAGTATGGAGTGTAACAGGGAGGCTGGGCCTTGTTGTGCAGATCTAGCATCATCTATATCAAGCTGATTGTGAAGCAGTAGGTTCCACATTTGCAAGAACTTTTCATCAGTCCTTGCAAAACCTGTCTTGGCCCAACTCAGATTTATAGTATTGTTTCTTCACCATTCCCCAGTATGGGTAAAGGGGTCATAAGGAAAGACTGGGGGAAAATCCTGGAGGAATACTGCCTTTAAGGGGGCAAGCAAAGAAGGAGAGTCAAGAAGGAAACTGAGAAAATGTCAGAGAAGCTGAAGAATAAACAGAAGAACAGCTCATGAGAGACCAAGCTGGAGAGTCACACCAAGAAGGCTCATCAAGGACAATGGTGGTGGACCTTTTTCTTTTACAGAAAACATTACCTTTTCTCTTGAAAATTGAATTTTAATTAACATTTTGTTCTATGAAATGGTCTCTCTTCTCTGTAACTTATTAAAATATTTAAATTGTTCTAAACCCTTCCAATCTTATGGTTTCATGATCAGTCTTCAAAAAGCTGTGCTAGTCTCTGTGGAGAATTCATTAAAAATCTCTTCAACATTTCCATGTAAGTGCTTCACTGTGGACTAAAATGTCACATGAATTCCCTGTGATTACCAAGTTGAACGTCCTTGTCTTTGTCACAATGGGGCTGTTCACATACACAGCCAACTCCCATCAGGTTGCTCTGGGTCTGCGTCTGAGCACAGACCTTGTAATCATCTTTTCCTATGGATTCTCCTCTGAATATTTACCCTGGTTTCTATCACTGCAGTGCTCTTGTGCTCTTAGTGAACTGGGTTTATTTGGAAGCTCTTGTAATGATAGTGCTTAGTTCTTGGAACTATCTCCAAAATATTCTCCCATTTCACACTCAAGAACCAGCTTATCACCATAGGATTGTAACACCTGCATTCAGTTTATGAGTTTTCTAGAGTTTAGGTCCTCAAGTGGACATAAAGCCCCTGATTTGCATCAGTGTCCATTTGGTTGGAATCCTGGTCTCCCCCTTGGGAATCTTGTTGTGAGAGTTTTAAGTTTTCCCCTGCAGAAATCTTGAGAGCAAAATCTTTTTGAGCTGTGTCTATTCCTTGAACGAAAGGCTCATATCTACAAGTGTCTATGTCTTTTTCATGGCAGGCTCTCTCAACAGTATCTGAGGGATCTTCGGCAGAATGTGGAGGTGTTTGTGGTAAAATGTCCACGTTTGAAAATTCTAGGTCTCTAAGTGAGCAATGCCATTCTGGTGTCTCCTGCAGAGCTATGACATAATCATAAGCGGACATGTCTGGAATCTCATCACTTGAAGGACTATTACCCAGGGATCTAGGCCAGGTTAATGGATCCTCAGATATGTTGATGTTAGAGGCACTTTCCAAAGAAGTCTTGCGCAAACCAGAGTCTGATCCAGAAATGAGAGATTTTCCAAAATTATCTTCCTGAGTTTCATATTTCCCCAGAATCTTCTGGAAGGTGATGTTGTCCTGAAGACTTTCTACTGACATAACACTGTCCTTGTGCATCCCTGGATTCTCAACTTGCAGGGGCTTGGTGGCTCCACTGCTCTCCTCACCATGCTGCTCTTCTTCAGTCATGTCCCTTGTCACCTCTGAACCCTCTGAACTGAGGGTGAACAAAGATCCTTCGTCGGAATCGTAGTCAGTCTCCAAGTCATACTGAGTGTCAAAGGGTGCACTTTTTGGCACTGGCTTCTCATTCGCAGGAGTGACACTGAGGTCACTAGCCCATCTTGGTATGAGGGCTGATGGGTCTGCATCTCTTGGGTGGATACAAGTGCTTGCACTGTAGATTTCTGAATGCTCTTCCTCAGCTTTGGCCCCCTGGCTCCCTGGCTGCTGTGCATTCAGCAAGCTGATGAAATTGCTCACTTGCATTTCCTTAGAAAATTCTATTTGCAAACCCGTAGTTTCCAAAGGTGACTGTTCAGGGCCCTTGATTTCCTTACTCTCTCCAGTCCTCTGTGCATTTGCATGTGTTAGCATTTTGGATTCAGAAGCTGTCACTTCTCTGGGGAGTGATGGGTCTAATTCATTCAAATGATTATGGGTTGAGCCAGAGAAAGTCCTTAATGTGCCAGCTATGGCAGAGCCACCCATTGAATGCTCACTGGGAGAATATTCCTGGGCCACAGTTTCATAATTTAATTCCCTGAGAATATCATTCCTATAGATGTGGTCCTGTGCTGCTGAAATTAGCTCATCATTATGAGCATTTGGATGTCTGCACAGAGTGAAATGGGTTGCACTGCTGTTTGGAAACATGTTATCATTTCTACTTGCTGCCCCAGTGTTGGCCCTGCATTGTTCTGTGCTCTGCAGACTGCCAGGTTCCTTTCTGCTGCTTCTCAGAGTTTTGTTGGGAATGACAGTGGCACATGGACTTGGCTCTGTCACCAAAAAAGAGTGCGGGTTCTCACAGAGTTTTGGATCATGCAAAGCTTGGTGCAGATCGGTCCTTGGATGCTGTGTGCTCCCTGCAGCTTCGATTTCATCATAGAAGCCCTCATTTGAATAGGCATTATCTGAACCGGGGCTTTTGTGCCAGCATCTTTGTTGCCACAGTCTGTCAACATAAGGTCTTGTAAAAGCCCCCAGGCAGAAAGCCACAAAGAACGTGATGAACACAGACAGGCAGATGGCCAGGACGAGGTCCTGGGAATCGTCCTCCTTTCTGCCAGCAACGTGAACATCCCCGGCATTTCTGCCCACTCTTGGCAGCTGTCCTTGCATCTCCCTGAGATCAGAGCCAGTGTGGGCCTCCTTCCTCAGAGTGGTAAAGCGCACAGACGCTCCTCCCTGGGGCCTCGCTGCTTTGTTCCTTATGAGGCTTTTCATGTGGTTCAGATCAGTGGGAGGAAGGTGAATCTCCCTGGAAATTCTGCTTTTGGAAATCTCCAAATGTGCCTTCTCATCCCCTGTAAGTGGGAGACAAAAACCACACACTGAGTGGATCTGAGTATAAGGTTCCAGGGTGTATCAAAGCTGTGAGTCCTCCTCAGCCCTTATCTTACTATATTTTCAAGTGTATATTACATGGTGACAAGCAGTCTTCATTCATTCATTCATTCATTCATTCTTGTCTAATGCCAACAGTGTATCCATGGTTCTGTGCAGTTACACATGGCTGTCAGGAGTAGAGCTGCTGCTGGCCCCAGAAGGTTGCATGTTTCTTAGGCTTCCTGCCTGCTGCCTATGGGAGGAAGAAGCCAGACTGGAGGGACAACCATATCGCTCCTCCTCCCTCTATACACTCAGCTACCTCATGTTTGCCAGAACATTCTATTAGCTCCAGCAAAATCTGTCTTGTTCCTTCCCAGGGTTGCAGTATTCTTTTCTCACCGTTCCTCAGTGCTGGTAAATAGAAAAACACATTCATTTTTGTCTTCTGGTCCCTGGCCTCTGTCTTCTCTATTCAGAATGCCAGTACTGGTTTGTACAAAGGAATGACGTAAGTGTGGTGGACAACATTCTAACCTCCCTCTGCTCCTTGTGAATTTCTTCTGAACCTGGTAGGTATGACTCTGATTCTACTTATTGGTAGTCCTGAACAGAACTCAACCCAGGGCTCATTTTTTTAAGAAAATCTGACTGTTTTCAAGTATTTTTTTCCTCTTTCAAGATAGCTAATTAATAATGGGGGGGGACCTTCTCAAAATGTTTAATTCCAACTGAATTTTGGGAGAGGCAAGGAACAAATCAAAGGGAAATATACTTTTGAAATATGTGTGGTTTTTGTGTATGTATAGTATCACATTTTCAGAGTCTCGGCAAGCATTTAAAATCATGTTTCAAAATTTAAAAGTCATTTCTTTAATCATTTTTTTTTTGAGAATTAGGGTAAAACTGACGTTTTGAGGCTTCAGGGTAAAATTTTCTTCTACTGAAATTTATTTTTTTACTATAACCAATTGATTCTGAGTGATTTGAACTAGTTTTTTTTTGACCACATGAAGAAAATCATTCATAAACTGAGGATATAGTAAGGCACCAATGATTAGGCTGTGACACAGTCCAAGGCTGACTAATGCTGGGGTTCAACAATCTTGCTTTTAGAGGGACTGTCACTGTTTCAAATGACACTACATTTTTTATATGCACTTTTCATATATGAACCATTTCAGAGAAAAGAGGTGTGATTGACTTACCTACAGACTTATTGCAAAGTACATTCCACTTTCTCCTCCAGGATTCGGAAATGAAACTTTGGAAGAATGTCACTCTATCATCACACTGCCATTGATTATCTGTCAAGTCAACCTCCAGATGGGGAAATTCTAGAGCAATGATCATCATTGGTAGGACAGTGGTCAGAGCATTGTTGCTGAGGTCTACAACCTGCTTGAGAAGAAACAAATTTAAGAAAGTTGTGAACAAAGATATCCAGAGATAAAAATAAATGTTATAGAAAGATATTGTTTACATCTCTATGGAAGCACATGAGTTTAGTACTCATTTGAAAGTCAGAAGGTACTGGGTTTAATTTTCTGCTTTGCCCCTAAAAACTCTGTAAGTCTAAGCAAATCATTTGCTTTTTGCAAACCTACTTTCCAGAGGTGTTGTAAGGAGCAAATGTATGTAAAAGCTTTAAGCATGGTATCTGCATTAGATGGCCAAACATTTTCTCTTTCTTTTATCCTATGAGTTATAATTTATACTGTTAAATATACCTAGAGTTTGTGCTATCACAGTCTAGAAATGGATACAGGCTTAGAATTTCTAGAAACACTGTGATCTTGAAAGTAGCAGAAGATGCCAGATGATGAAGACAATGAACATAGAAGAAATCTGGTTGACCAGAAGTTGCAAAGATATATCTTTTACATCAAACATTTTCTCAAGGATAGTACTGCAGTTCTTTGCATCTATGGATATTTAGAACCTGCAAGATGACAATTTGTCTAGTCTAATAAGAAATGCAGTGGGGAGACTGGGAAAAATAAAGGACTCAACGGTTTAGAGACCCAGAACAGACCTAGCAGGGGTAGGATAAAGCAGGGGAAGACAGTCAGGTGCAGCTCCAGCTACTGTTTGCAGAGCACTGTTGAATATCTGGCACTGTGCTGGGTTCTTCACAAACATTATCTCTAATACTCTGACAATGTCCTCACTTTCCTCCTTTTTTACAGAGGAAAAAACTGAGCTGAACCACATAGTACATCCCACACAGACCTTCGCACAAGGGCCTGGTACATTGCAGGTGCTCAGTAAAGAATGAAAAAGAATGAATAAATGAAGTGGCAGAGTTGCAATTTGATTTGGCCTCACAGCTATGTGCCTTTGAAGAACACACCCTCCCAGACTCACCACACTAGAAAGAAAGAGGGACAAAGTGGAGGAGGCCTGGAGCAGGAGACACGGAGCAGGGGGTGTGTGAAGTTTGGGCAGGTACAGGTGGGAGAAGAGAAAATCATAAACAGAAAAGGCAAACCTTGCTTTTAAAAAAGAGGCCCATGAATAAAAACTCTAAAGGCTAAATGTTATCAAGGCCAACTGCTTTTATAAACATCAGGGGGGAAATCAGCATTTCATCTTGGATTATATAAATTCCCAAGAAGAGCTAATTCAAACAACTAAATAGTGCTACAAACAAGAACGCTATGTATAGAATCAGAATTCCTGGTGAACTTTTTCTGAGAACAATCTTGACTTTCAAAGGAAGGTTGCCAAAAACAAGAAGCAGAAGACTGGAGTTGGGAAGGAGAAAACACTTTGCTTTGGCCTTGTCTTGCCTAGGATCAGTAGCTTTCTTACCTCATTCTTCTTAGATGCAGTGATTTGTGAAGCAATATTATATGCATCTCCTAGTCTTTCTGTAATATACAGCCCTTTCAAATGCATTTTGAAAATAACTCTCTGAGAAATAAAATAACTATCTAATAGACTGGGATATCCCATTTTTTAAAAAAGACAGATGGTTATTTTCTTATGTAGCCCTCCTCAACAGCAGAGTGAGATATTCTGATGTTTTTCAGATAGTTATTTTCTTTGTAGTGCATTTTGTTTTCATCCTGGCATCTTATATTACAAATCATGGAACTGAAAGCAAAACTGAAGGGAAGAAAGGAAATTAATAAAGTGATTCAGGAGGAAAAAATTTCTGAGAAAAGATTAAAACAGAATGGTAACACTTGCCTAAAGAAACACCCATCCACTAGCATTTGAAAGGGCTGTACATTACAGAGAGACTGGAGAAGCATATAAATAGTGTTTTCCAAATCACTGCATCTAAGAAGAATGAGATAAGATTAAGAAAAGAAATGCTAATTTGAAATGTCGATGGAACTTATTTTATTGCATTTAAACATGGTGATGAAATTATGCTTTGAAAAATCCATCTAGCTTCTGAAAAGATTCCCACATGGGAATACACACAGAATAGTGCAAGTATTAAATTCATCTCCCAGAAGAAAAACAACATCCATTGTGATATTCAGCTTTTTTGGTACCAAATATGTTCATCATGTTCCAGTTTTTAAAGTTACTGCCAAGAATGTGGAAGGATAATAGAGAAGGAGGAATCGTGGGATTCTTGGCAGTTCTGGTGAATCGAGAATTACAGCTTGTCTTTCACATCTATCACCTGTGAGTTGCAGAAGACTCATAAAGTACACTAAAAATGCATAGGAAGCAAACAGACATAGGGAAAATTACAATACAAATATAATCCATATATAATGCACTAAATGAGGTTCCCAGGCAATTTGTCAATCTACATGCACTGCCAAATGAAGTGGACTGTCTCATCTTCTCTAATAAGTTCCATGGCAGACAGATTGTAAGATGGTCCCGAGTGATCCTGACTCCTAGGCTCTAGAGCAATCTCCTCCCTTCAGCTGTGGGCAGGACCTATGCTTTGTTTCCAGCCAAGAACCTACAGCAAAAGCAATGGATGTCACTTTGGTGATTCCATTATATAAAATGGAACTTACATTATTTAAGTTATGTAATTACATGATGTAAATCATACTTGCTCTGAAGCAAGCTGCCATGCCATAAAGTGCCCTGTGGAGGAGCTGGAGCTGTAGGCAGGAGACTGAGGGCAGGCTTTCGTCACCAGCTGGTAAAGAGCAGAACTGTCAGCTCAACAGCCCAACAAGAAATTGAATCTAGCCAATAACCATCAGAGTTGAGAAATGAATACTTTTTCAGCTGGGTTTTCAGGTGAGACTCTTTCAGGTGAGACTCTTTAAGGTGAGTCTTAACCTGTGCTAAGACTTTGATTGCAGCCTCTTGAGATACCCTCAAGTAGAGGTCCTAGCTAAGCCATCCCTGAATTCCTGATCCACAGAAATTGTGAGATATTATATGTGCGTGGTTTTAAGCTGCTAAATGTGTAGTAAATTGTTATGTAGCAATAATTTCCTAATTATCCATGATCATCATCTATTCATGCATTCATTTATTTATTCAACAAATATTTTTAAATGTCCTAGCTAAGCACTGGAAAACAAAACAGACATCATGTATATACTTAAAGAGTGTTCATCTGGTAATAGGGTGAGGGGGGCATGGGTTTTATCAACTAACCACACCCCAAACTAAATGGTTTCTGTTGGAATAAGTGCAATAAGCATTAAACATAGCATATTATAAAGTGTGGCCTGACTTAATCTGGAGCCCTTCTTAAAGAGTTGACATTCAACCTAAAGTTGAAAGAATTAATATGAGTTAGCTCTTCCAGGTAAAAGATCAGCAAGTGGGAAAGGCCTTCGGTGAAAACAGGTAGGAGACCAGTGTGCAAGGGGAGAGTGGCTTCAAATGAGGTTAGAGAAGCAGGCAGGGTCAGGACCCTACTTGAGAAATTTGGAAGAATTTTAACCAATGAATGGCATGATCAGATTTGTATATTAACAGAAGAGACTACTGTGGCCACTTTAAAATTTCTATATGTAGTCTACATGAACAAAGAGTTTTACCAAATCCTAAGCATTGTTCTAAGAACTTCATATGCATTAAAACATTTAATTCTCAACAAAACTCTATGAGAAAGAACCAAGTCATCTCCACTTTATAGATGAGAAATCTGATAACCAAGATGGTGTGGCTGGAAAGTGGCAGAGTCTAGGTTGAACCCCATGCAGCTGGCTCTAGAATGCCTCTCCCTGACCTCACCACTGCTTCCCCAGTCTCCTTTCCATGGTGGAGAGATTAGGGAGCCAGAGACTTTTTTCATGGCTACGCTTCCATAGCAGTTCCCATCACACTGGGAAAATGGCAGTTATCCATGTCTGTGCTGCCTTATAATAACCACCATGAGCCCATGTAGCTATCAAGAAATTATCATGTGAGTAGTCCATGTTGGGATATAAAACACACCAGGTATGAAGACTTGGTATAAAAAAGGGAATGTAAAATATCTCACTAAGAATTTTTATATGGATTACATGTATAAAAGATAATATACTGGGTTAAATAATACATATAACTAAAATGAAATTCATTTGCTTATTTTAACTTTTTAAATGCAGCTACTAGAACATTTAAAATAGTATGTGTGGCTCACATTGTTTTTGTGAATAATACTGGCCTATGGAAAGAATGGGGGTGGGTGGTAGAGGTTATAACTGAACACTCTCCCAGGTTATTTCTGTGTGCCACTCTGGAGGCCCTTCTGGTATTTCTAAAGGACCAATGAGGGGAGATTTCACAATGTCTTTCCAAAGCACAAGGGCATGGAGGAAAGTGCTTGGAGGAAAAGGGGCTGAAGCCTGCCAAACCAAGAACAGGGCTTGGGGTTCCTCACTCTCACAGATGTGAGGACTTCAGGAAGCTTAATGCACAGCTCCAAAATGTGACACAGGTTCCCCCAGTACATGTCTGATGTTTAGAACAGTATGCTGCCTGTGGTGGTGTGGTACAAAATGCACTAGCATCACCATTTTTATTATCTCAAACCCAATTTTGGCATAGAAGCAAAAGGGTCACAGGCTCTTAGTGGCCCAGATAGTCTGAATTGTTGACAACTCAGCAGTGTCCAGAGTGGTTCAGAGGGGTCTCCCCAAGCATTCCAGTTTGCATGTAAGACACCAAGGGCTTTGACTCATATTGCAGTTTAGGGAGGCAGCCTCACAAACAGCAGATTTAATTTCTTGCCAAATGGTAAGTGGAAGCTTGGAGTTCAATTTAATTTGATTTAGAAAATAATGTGCCAGTTTTTGCTGTGGAGTATTGTTTGGGTGAAGTTCATGTCCATTAATGTGGCCTTTGATTTCTGAAGCAATGAAAGGACTTCAGCTCTTTTAGGGGATTTTAAAATAGACTTACATGTTTTGATTAACAGTCAATAAAAAAGGATATGAGAATACTCTTCAAAGGAAAGTCTTCCAATGCAATTGCCCATGTGTCTGAATATCTAAGGTATTATAAAAATGATTTTAGAACCTGTAATTTTTTGAGGTCCTTGAAAGCTTCTGGGTGAATTTTGAATATTTTGTTGCTTTTTAAATAAAGGTTCTCCAGTTGCAGGCAGTTATGAAAATCAGACAGCCCAATCTGCAATATCCCATTGAATGACAGATCCAAACTCTGCAATGACTTCAGTTTCCATAGTCCTGTTAAAAGGAAAAAAAATTATATATATATATATATAAAAGTTAAACTGGTAGCATTTACTGCAGTATTGTTTGTAAGCATGGAAAATCGAAGACAACATTAATAGTTCCCCATTGAGAAGTTGTCAAATATAGTGTATTAATACTATCAAATAATAGGCAGTTTTAAAAGAGAATGGGTAGATACACCTGTGAGTTGACTGAACAGGAAGGAAAAAAATTAAGCTGCAGAACTATATAGAGTATGATTCCAATGTTTTTTTTTTTGGGGGGGTGGGTGGGGGGACAGCTATATGTTTGAGCAGAAAAAAGGCCTAGGAGACAAACTGAACTATTAGTAGTCATTATACTTAGCAGGATTATTGTGAGAAGGGAGGAGGAAAATGGAAGGAAACTATATTATTTTATATACTTTTGAGTTCTTTCCTACAATGAGCATACACTACTTTTAAATAAAAGCATCAGTGAAAATCCAAACTTGATTAAAGGAGGTAATTAATAAAAATTTATTTATTCTATTGAACTCACATGGATAAATTGGAATAATTTTGTTATGATAACTGAGAAAATATGTCATTTGGTGCTTTATTACATAAATAAATATCTCCAGTTTTAAGATTATCTGGCTGTATTTTGCAGCCATGTCCTTTCTTATACTACTTATTGCTGTCATTATGACCATTTCCTCGGTATTCTTGCATTTTCAAAGGTAATAAATCATAATTAGAGTTTGTTTTTCAGCACAATAATCAAACTGAAGTTTGGTTTCTGCCTTTGTACTTCACTTGATTCCAGGGAGTAACCAGAAGGTCTGTTTGGCATTGAAAATAAAGGTTGAGAATGAGGTGCCAGTCATAGCAATCGCCCCAAATTGATTTCCCAGATGGGTCTCACAAGGAAGCGCCTGCATATTTACATTTTCTTCTGC
This sequence comes from Urocitellus parryii, assembly GCF_045843805.1. Classification (NCBI taxonomy): domain Eukaryota; kingdom Metazoa; phylum Chordata; class Mammalia; order Rodentia; family Sciuridae; genus Urocitellus; species Urocitellus parryii. Next base: position 106,751,784 of record NC_135540.1, on the reverse strand, counting down.
TCTGCTCTAGCATGTGGCTGTCTTTAACTAACTACCGCATATCAGAGTAAATTGATTCAATTCCAGAAGGGTTTATTTCTTGCCTACCAGTCTGCAAGGTACTTACTGTAGGACTGGCTGATTATGCAGAGATGATGACTTAATTAAAATGGCTGTACCAGGTAGGTTGTTACACATTCATTTTAGTTACATGGATTAAGCAAGAGACTCCTAGGGCAGTAAGTCAATCAAAACATTATGAAAAAGGGACTTGGTGCTAAGGACAAATAGAGCTCAGAATTCTTACCCTTAAGGAGCTTATTCTGGTTGAATAATAAGATATACAGAAAGAAAAAAATACTTAGTTATCCAAATTAGTTTATTATGTACACCATCCAACTATAAAATTACCTATTATTTGACTGTCCACTTGACCACCAGAGGATCAAGTCCTTCAGGGAAGAATTCATTGCTTGGATTCTTGCAATGTCTGAGGAGTATCTAGTATACATTCAATAGATCAGAGGCCATAGGTTTTGCCCTGTGCAGAGATTTAGAAACCACTGAACCAACATTAAAGATTTAATACAAAAATTTGCATTTCTGGCTTCTCTTATAAACTGGAAGTTCCAACTGGCATAAGACAGCATTTGGCTGGAGCTGAATGAGGGCTGCCTGCTTCAGATGGGGGCCTGAGCATATACGAGACTATGATTTCTTTGTACTCATGTTCTACAAAAATATGAATACTAAGGATAGCCAACATGACTATATGTTTAAAAAACAATGAGAGAAACCAAAGCTCATGTTTAGTTGACACATAAGAGTAAAAAATATTCCCATATTGGTTCATAAATAGCCATTGCTGGAATCCCTATGTGCTGCCCCATGGCCCTGGGCACTTTGGTCTATTTTCCCCTCACTCTCCTCAGTCTAACAGGACCCTGCTCCAACACCTCAGCCATAAAGCATCCAAATGAAGAGCCCAGGCTGAAGGCCAATCATTAAATATTTTTAAAACACCTGGAGAAAATAGGTTTCTTTGTGCAGAGAATATTCCCACATGCTTTAATATGCAAATGTATGGATCTGTAAGAAAAATGTAGCATAAGATAACAATGTGAAAGACTCCATAGGTTCCTTAACATTTTCATGATATCTGCCTGGACTATTTTGGAATTTGAACTTATGGTTCCTAAAATATCCTCAGAGCTTAACTGAATTGAATAAGTAACTTAGGGGCTCAATGAAGGGAGAGCTCATAACTAGCTTTGAAGTGGAGGGGAAATTTTTTTGGAACTATTTAGTTGTACACTCTTTATGCTCTAAGCATTTCACAAACATCTCCTTTTACTCTTCACAAAGTCCTGGGGCTTATCACATTTTATGAATGAAATCGCCCAAGGCTCATGTAAGGTTAAGAACTTGTCTACTGTCACAGTAGATGGAGCTAGGATCAAAACCCAGGTGTCTTAACATTACCCAGGCACCATGCCCACAATCAAATTAAAAAACAAAACAACACTATCTTGATTGTAAAAAAAAAAAAAAAAAAAGGAAAGAAGGCAGAGGGCAGGACTCTCTAATCAGAGAAAGGTCTGGGTCATGGAATACATAATAAAACTGTCAAATGTGTTAAGGGTTGCTTAGTTATCCTGCTTGTGCCATGAAATAGTGACCTGGAGGGGGACTTAAGAAACCAAGTTTTAGTCCATCTTTGTTAGTGATTTTGATGTGAGTTAGGGAACATCACTTAAGGTCTCCATGTCTCAGTTACTTTTCTTACAACTTGTTTCTTACAACTGAAAACGACATCTGCTTTCACTACTGTGATCTTCCAGCATTCTGAGCTCAGTGGAAGCCCTAATAGTTTAGATTATGGTCCAGCAAACATTCACTCTCCAGTGGGCAGAATACACTTTTCCTCCCACTGAGATTTTTTTGGCCATGTGACTTGCTATGGCCAGTGGAATGTCAGCAGATATGGCATGAGCAAACGTTTCAAACATGTATATGTGGTAGCACTTGTTCTCTTGGCTTCTGCCAGGACCATAAAAAGAACATGGCCTGGCTTCCCCAATTGAGGGACATGTGGAACAGATTTGGATCCACTGTGTCACCTTCAAGGTGAAAGGTATAATCTCCTGAGGGATAACAACCTATTGTGATAGACTAGAATCAGAGCTGCTCCTGGCTGCCACAGTATTTTTCTTATTTATAGAATCTAAGTCATTTAGTGAGATCAGCCTCAGGTGACTGTGTGAATTATTCTGGACTGTTTTGTAAGTGCTGGCAGACTTGTGAATGGGATGATGAGAAAAGATAGCCTCTTCAACAAATGGTGCTGGGAAAACTGGAATTCCATATGCAACAAAATGAAATTAAACTCCTGTCTCTCACCATGCACAAACTCAGCACTAGAGCAGAGACCCTGTGCCTAACAGAAAAAAAAGTAGGCCCAAATCTTCACCATGTCAGCTTAGAAACTGACTTCCTTAACAAGACTCCTAAATTGCAAGCAGTAAAATCAAGAATCAATAAATGGGATGGATTCAAACTAAAAATCTTCTTCTCAGCAAAGGAAACATTTTAATGTGAATAGAGAGCCTACAGAATGGGAGAAAATCTTTACCACATGCACCTCAGATAGAGCATTAATCTCCAGGATATATAAAAAACTCAAAAAACTTAACACCCCCCCCAAAAAACCCCCAATTAATCCAATCAATAAATAGGCTAAGGAACTGAACAGACACTTCACAAAAGAAGAAATACAATATCAATGCAAGAGAAATGCAAATCTAAACTACTCTAAGATTTCATCTCACTCCAGTTAGAATGCTAATTATCAAGACTATAAGCAACAATAAATGTTGGTGAGGATGTGGGGAAAAAGGTACACTCGTACATTGTTGGTGCAACCACTATGGAAAGCAGCATGGAGACTCCTCAGAAAACTTGGAATGGAACCATCATTTGACCCAGCTATCCTACATCTTGGTTTATACCCAAAGGACTTAAAATCCGCATACTACAGGGACACGGTCACATCAATATTTAAAGCAGCTCAATTCACAATAGCTAAGTTGTGGTATCAACCTAGGTGTCCTTCAATAGATGAATGGATAAAGAAAATGTGATATATATATATATATATATATATATATATATATATATATATACACACACACACACATACATACACACACACACACAATGGAATATTACTCAGCCTTAAAGAAGAATGAAATTATGGCATTTGCCAGTAAATGAATGGAGCTGGAGATATCATGGTAAGTGAAATAAGCCAATCCCAAAGAACCAAAGGCTGAATGTTTTCTCTGATATGTGGATGCTAATTTGCAATGAGGAGGAGGGGGCTAGGGAAGAATAGAGGTACTTTGGATTAGACAGAAGGGAGTGAAGGGAGAAGAGGGATATGGGGGAAAGAATGTTAGAATGAACTGGACATTATTACTCGATGTGCGTATATGATTACATGACTGGTATAAGTCCACACCACGTACAACCAGAAGAATGAGGAGTTATACTCCATTTATGTACGATATGTCAAAATGCATTCTACTGTCATATGTAACTAATTAAAACAACAACAACAAATGGGTAGAAAGCCAAATTCTGGGGAATATTGGTGTGTTTTTGATTGTACACAGTGGTATTGTGTTAGGTGGATAAATAACTAGAAACCTGGTGAAGCATTTTTTACTGGGCATTGAACCCAGGGGCACTCAACCACTGAGCCACATCCCCAGCCCTGTTTAGTTTTCATTTTGAAACAGGTCTACAGTGGTAAAACTGGGTACACATGTTGAGAGCCCTTGGGATGGCCCCTGGCATTTTGCCAGAAGTAATGGTTGAGAGGGGAGCCATTAAGATGATGCTGGGTTGATTCAATTGTATATAGACCCCTGCTGGGGGGGGCCCTACTTTGGAGTTCTCCGGGGAGTTCCGGTTGGTTGGGGAAGTTCCAGTGGAGGGAGTGTTGTGTGCCGCGTGGGTGGCATTCAGGAGAGTTCCAGGGGAGTGTGCGTGGAGTGCTGTTGGAGTTCAGGCAATAAAGTTTCCTGTTTGAACATACAAGTGCTTTGTGGCAGCTCAGTGATTTGTGCCCAGCCAGACTGTGGCATACACACAATAAGCAACCACAATGATAAGTTGCTTAGGGCCTCACTAAGTTGCTGAGGCTCGCTTTGAACTTGTGATCCTCCTGCCTCAGTTTCCCATATCTTGATACAATTTTTGAGTCTATCTGTGAGTGTATGAGTGGGGAAGATATGTCCTTAATATGGGAAACCGCCAGCCAATTGGCCCCACGGAGAGTAAACACAGAAGGTGAATTGGTGATGGAGAGCTGAGGCAGTGTTTCCTCCTGCAGCCTTGAGTATCAGAACTCCGAGCTCAACAGCTTGAACGTGGGCCAGACTGCCTACACCAGCAGTCTGAAGTGACCCATCATGGCTTTTGATCAATCTTGTCAAAGACTTTAAGTTGTCCATCAGGCATTTCAGATGACTGCAGTGGTAAAGCTGGGTACACACAATAAGCAACCACAATGATAAGTGTTTACACATGTCTCTTTCGATCTATTTCCTTATGAATATGGTGTGTCTACTTATAACTATTAAACTCTGTGTGACTGCTGTAGTGTACTTGAGTATTTATGTTTGCAAAACTATGTTTATTATTATTGCCAATTTTATTGTGTTAAGTAGCCTATGATATATTGTCATGTTTTTATGTTTCTTGAACTCCCATTTATAAATGTAAATAAATGTATTTTACAGAACTTTGAAAATTATTTTTCCAGAATTATAATTTTGGGACTTTTGCACTTTTGGGATTTCAGACTTCAGGGATTTTGCTCTTTTTGGATATTGATATTTAAGATTATGACTTTTTGGGTTTTGTGTTTTAGGATTATATCCCAAGCCCCCAAAATTAAATCAGATGGAAGTCTGGATCTATACAAAGGAACAAAGAATTCAGAAATATAACTATGTGAGTTATCAATAAATATTTTTCTTATGTAAATTTCTTTAAAAGCAATCAATTGTTTAAAGCAAAAATAGCATAAATGAATTGTAAAATTTATAGCATATATGGGGTACGATGTCTTACGATATTTGCACAAAGGCCAGGAGAAGAAAAATGGAGAATCCAGTTGTAGTTTTTATATTCTAGGAAAGTAATATATAATACTACATGAAAACAGACTGTGATATTAAGATGTATATTAGAAACCCCGAAGCAACCAGTAAACAAAAAATGGCAAAGAATTATGGCTAGTAAACATACAATGGAGATAAAGAAGATTAATTTTTAAAAAAATATACAACTAATACAAAAATGACAGAAACAAGGAGAGAGAAACAGCAGAAAGAATAAGAAGGAAAAAAAACCTAAATGTTATATTTAAGTAATGACTTAAGAACCTCTGTTAAATAAGGCAAGGATTCTTAGTTGGGATAAAAAAGCTCTTGCTTTTTTTTTTTCAAATAATATCTTGCTTTTAAAAAATATCTATGAGGAATTCACTTTAAATATGAAGTCATAAAACAGGATAACTGAAAGAGGACAAAAAATGTTTGTCATTTAAACAAATGGTGCTAAAACAACTGGATATCCATATGAAAAAAATCTTGGCATTCTATAGAAAAATTAACACAAAATGGTTAGACCCTAAACCCAACACCTAACACTGATAGTTCTAGAAGAAAACAAAAATTTGAGACCTTTATCTAGACAAAAAAGTTTTTAGATATGACACTAAAATAATCAGTAAAGGAACAAATGAAAGGAACAAAAGGAACTTCATCAAAAACAAAAACCTCTGTTCTTCAAACGGCACTGTTAGGAGAACGAAAAGGCAAGACACAGAATGGGAGAATAGTCTCTAAGAAGGATATAGCTGTGTCCAAGATATATTTTTTTTTAAAAAAAAAGCTTTCAAAACTCAGAAATAAAAAGCCACCAAAGTTTTTAATAGAGCATTGAAGACATTTTCAGCAAAAGACATATGGATAGCAAATAATCATATTAAAAGATGCTCAGTATCACTAGGTGTTAGGAAAATGCAAATTAAAATCAGGAGACGGCACTGTTCACCTATTAGATTAGCGTAAATAAAAAAGACTAACATACTAAGTGTTACTAAATGTGGTGGAACTGATGATGGAAAATGGTATGGCAACCATGGAAAAGTGTGGCAATTTCTTAAAAAGTTAAATATACCATACAATCCAGGCTTTGCACAAGTAGGCATTTAACCAAGAGTGAAGAAAATATACTTCCATACAAACACAAATTTCCATAGCAGGTTGATTCATAGTAGTTGAAAGCTAGACATAATTAAAAGGTCCCCTTAATGGGAGAATGAATAAAACAAAGCATAACATATCCATATACTAGAATAATGCTCAGGAACAAAAAAGAACAAAGTATTGATATATACGCCAAAGTGAAGAAATCCAAAAAATTATGCTGAATGAAAAAAGCCAGATGGGAAAGTATACATATTGTGTGATTCCATTTTTTTTTAAGAGAGAGTGAGAGAGGGGAGAGAGAGAGAGAGAGAGAGAGAGAGAGAGAGAGAGAGAGAGAGAGAGAGAATTTTTTTAATATTTATTTTTTAGTTCTTGGCGGACACAACATCTTTGTTGGTATGTGGTGCTGAGGATCGAACCCGGGCCACACGCATGCCAGGCGAGTGTGCTACCATATAAAACTCTAGAAAGGACACCTTGGTCTACAGTGACAGAAAGCAGATCAGTGATTGCTTCAGGGTGGAGGCATGGTGAAGGGCAGGAGAGAGAAATTACAAAGGGGTTGAAGGCACCTCTGGGAGTGATAGTGTGTTCACCATTTTGAGTGTGATGGTTGTGTACAGATGTGTCAAAATATACCAACTGCATACTTTCATGTATGTTGCTTATTGTATGTTAATTATACCTTAATAAATCTGTTTTTAAAAATTAAATATATGAAGGTTGACTACTAATGTTGATGGGGTTTATTTCTGGAGTGATTAAAACCTTCTAAAATTAGATATTGGTGATAGTTGCACAACTATATGAATATACTAAAATCTCTTCAATCAAACAGTTTGAAAGGAAGAATTTTATGTATATAAGTCATATCTTTAAAAAATGTTGTAAAAAGAAGTAGAAGGATGGAAACAATATATTATGCCTACAATAATGAAAAGAAATCTGAAGTGGCCATAATAATGTAAAATATAGTATTTCAGAACAGAAGAGTACTACCAGGCATAATTTATAATGACATGATTTTATAATGACAAAGAAACTGATTCATCCAGAGGACATAATAATCCTAAGCATTTATGCACTGAACAACAAAACTTCCAGATTCCTGTGGGTTTTGAACCCAGGGGTACTCCACCACTGAGCTACAAGTTTAGCACTTTTTATTTTTTATTTTAAGATAGGGTCTCCCTTGGTGGCCCAGGCTAGCCTGGAACTTGTGATCTTCCTGCCTCAGCTTCCTGAGGAAATATGATGTTTTGATATGGATTAAAGTGAAAACACTATATATCAAAATTTGTGGGATATAGCTAAATAATTCTTAAGGGAAATTTATTGAATAAAATGTCTATGCTAGAAAAAAGAAAGGGCTCAAGACAGTGGCCTCAGCTTCTCCCTTAAAAAATTTGTAAGAGTAAATGAAACTAAAAGTAAGCAGAAAAAAGAACATAATAAAGAGAAGAAAACAAATGAAATATGTTAGAAAAAATAGAGAAAATCAACTAAACATAAAGCATAAAAAATAAAATTGATAAAAATAATTTTTCACCAGGCTGATCAGAAATGATACAAATTATCAGTATCACTAATCATGGTCTATAGAAATTAAAAAGATACAGAATTAGCATGAACAATTTTATGACAAATTTAATAGCTTGGATGAAATGGTCAAATTCCTTGAAAAAACAAATTATCAATATTTTCACTCAATAAGCAATAGATAATCTGAATATTCCTACATTTAGTAAAGAAATTGCACTTGTAGTTAAATACTTTTAATAAAGAAAACTGAAGGTTTAGATGGCTTGATGGCTTCCTGCGGAAAGCTACCAAACACGGAATAAATAAAACCAATTCTGATATATAAACAAACTTTTCCAGAAAACTGAAGAGGAAATATCTCCCAGCTCATTTTATGAGGTTTGTAATACTCTGATACCTTAAACTGATACTACAAAAAAGAAAAACAGTCCAATATTCCTCATGAACACAGATGCAGTATTCCTTAGCAAAATTTCATCAAATTGAATCCAACAATATGTAAAAAGGACAGTAAATCATGACTAAATGGAATTCATCCCAGAAATTCAAATTTGATTTAATATTAAAAATTTCTACTATTATCCATATTAACAGATGGAAAATAAGAACCATATGATCATCTTAGTAGATCCAAAAAAACATCTGATGAAATTCAATGTCTGTACCTGATAAAAGCTTTCAGCAAACTAGGAATACAGAAAATCTCATCACCCCAAATGGAGCACCTATGAAAAACCAATAGCTAACACCAGGCTTAATGATAAAAGACCAAATGCTTTTCCCCTAAAATTAAAAACAAGACAGGGACACCCACTCTCTCTGCTTCTGTTCAACACTGTGTTGGAGGTTCTAGCTAGTGTGATATTGTAAGGAAAAGGCATCCAGAATGGAAAGAAAAAGGTGAACTGCTCTTATTTGCAGATATCATAATTGTCCTTGTAGATAACCCTGTAGAATCTACAAAAAATGTCTAGAACTGAGAATTGAGTCTGATAAGATTGTAGGATAAAAGATAAATATGTAATTCATTTGAAACAGCATCAAAAATATGAAATACACAGAGATAAATCTGACAAAATATGTGCAAGACATATCTACTGAAAAGTATAAGACACTGTTGAGAGAAATTAAAGACCTAAATAAGTGAAAGTGAATTCTGTGTTTATATATCAGAATACTTCAGTATTGTTAAGAAGTTAATTCTCCCCAAATTGATCTACAGATTCAATACAATTCCAATAAAAATCCCAGCAGGATTTTCTCTAGAAATTGACACACTGACTCTAAATTTATATAGAGATGAAAACAACCTAGGATAGTCAAAACAGCTTTAAAAAAGAATAACAAATTTGTAGGACTTACATTATCTGACTTCAAAATTATTACAAATCTACAGAAATCAATACACTGTAATATTGGGATCAAGATAGACCAAGGCATCTTTGGAAGAAATTCAGAAATAGTTTCACCTATGTTAATCTTTGACAAGAGCAAAAAGCTTTTCAAAAATAATTTTTTCAACAAATTAACCTGGAACAACTATACATTAATAAAACAGTTACTGGCATCACATATAACAATCAACTCAAAATAGATCATATACCTAAATGTAAATTAGAAGTTATAAAACTTCTATAAGAGGAGAAAATCTTTGTGATATTGGCTTAGGCAAAGATTTCTTAGACATGACATCACAATACAATCTATAAAATAACAAATTTATGAATTGGATTTCATAAAATAAAAAAATTAAAAACTGCTCTTTGAAAGACATTGTTAAAGATAATGAATAATCATGCTATGTACTGGAAGAAAATACTTGCAAATCACATTCTCTTAAAGGACTTGTATCCAGAATATGTAAGGAACTCTCAAAACTCAGTAATTTAAAAATTTTAATGAGTCAAAGATCTGCAAACATCATAAAAAATGTAACAAATGTCAAATAAATACACAGAAAGATATTCAATATCAGTAATTTAGAGAAATCCAAATGAAACTGATATTGTATACCAATTAGTATGGCTATAATTAAAAAAGACCAATAATACCTAGCATGGTGAGGATGTAGAACAACTGAAATTCTCACATAATACTACTTGAAATTTAAAATGGTACAGCCACGTGGCAAAACAATTTGATAATTTTTAAAAAAATTAAACATAAATCCAACATGTGGCCCAGCCATTCAACCACTAGGTTATTTACTTAAGGGAAATGAAAACAGATTGCCACAAAATTTTACTACTTTAAAAATGTCAATGGGAATAGTGCTGATAACCACTCTTTATGATATTAGCCTAATTTGTGTCTTCCCTCATTTTATTTGTGGAGGAGTAATTTGGCTAGAGGATTTCAATTTTATGTATTTTTTCAAATACCCAAATTTTGATTTTGCTCATTTTATCTATTTTTTCCTGTTTTTAATTTCTTTGCTGTCTATCATTTTATTTCTTTTCTTCTGCTTACTTTAGGCTTGCGTTGTGTTTTTTAGTTTTCTAAAGTGGAAATTTAGGTTACTGATTTTTTACTTCTTTTCTAAAATGTACATTTAATTTTATGAATTTCCTTCTAGCCACTGTTTTTGCTGCATCCTACAAATTTTAATAAGTTGCATTTTCATTATCAACCAGCTCAAAATATTTAAAAACTACTCTTGAGGCTTCTTTGACCTATGCATTATTATTTTGAATGTCCCTGGAAGGCACATGTGTTGAAGTCCCCAGCCCATGGTGCTCTTGGAGGTGGTAGAGCTTTGAGGAGGTTTAAAGAAGTTAGGACATTGGGGGCACACCCTTGAAGAAGATATTCGGACCTGGCCTCTCTACTCTCTTTGATTCGTGGCCATGAAGAGGTGAGCACCTTTGCTCCACGACATGCTCCCTTACCATTATGTTCTGCCTTGCCACAGTTTCAAAAGGAATGCAGCCAAATGACCATGGACTGAAACCTCGGAAACCATTAGCCAAAATAAACCTTTCTTTCCTTTAAGTTGATGTATTTATCACAGTGACAGAAAGCTGTCTAACACATTTAGTTCCCAGAGACTTTACAGTTTTCCAGTTATATTTGTTATGGATTCATGGTTCAATTACACTGTAACTGAATTACTCAGTTTATATGATTTCTATTTTTCCATGTTTGTTAAGATGTGTTTATGACCCATAGTGTGATATAACTTGATGAATGTTCCATGTGAGCTTGAGAAGAATGTGTATTCTACTGTTGATGGATGGAGCATTCTTTTTGGTTTTTTTTGGTACTGGGGATTGTACCAGGGGGTGTTTTACCATTGAACTATATTCCCAGTACTTTGAATTTTTTATTTTGTGACAAGATCTCATTAAGTTACTGGGGGTCTTGCTAAGATGCTGAGGCTGATCTCAAACTTGCAAGCCTCCTGAGTTGCTGGTATTACAGGCATTGGGTCACTGTGTGTGGCTAGATGAAGCATTCTATAGATATAATTTAGATCAAGTTGATTGATAGTGCTATTCAAGTCAACTAGATCCTTATTGATTGCTTGCTTGCTTGATCTATCAATGGCAAGGTGATGTTGAACTATCACTTTTTTTCTTATGTATTCTAATGCTCTGTTAAGTGTATTCATGTTGAGGATTATTATGTTTTCTTCAAGAATTGATGATATCTTCCTATACCTGATAATTTTCTTGTTCTGAAGTCTGTTTTGTCTGAAATACTCTTTCTTTTGATTAGTATTCATCTAATCATTTATTTATCCATCCTTTTAACTAGCAGTTTTATTTGCAAGAGTCAAAAAAGACAGCTTATCAATAGGTAGATGATAATCCACATGAAGGAATTCTACTCAGCAATAAAAAGGAATGAAATTTTAATATACACGACAATATGAATAAATCTTAAGATAATTATATTGAAAGAAAGAAGCTACAACAAAAGTAGATATAAGCCAGGTGAGGTGGCGCACACCTGTAATCCCAGTGGCTCAGGAGGCTGAGGCAGGAGGATTGTGAGTTCAAAGCCAGCCTTAGCAAATGAGAGTTGCTCTAAATAAATACAAAAAAGGATTGGGGATGTGGCTCAGTGGTTAAGTGCCTCTGAATTCAATCCCCAATACCAAAACAAAACAAAACATACAGATGCTCCTTGACTTATGATGTTCTATTCCAATAAACCTATCGTAAGTTAAAAATATCATAAATCAAAAATGCATTTAATAACCTAACCTACCAAGTTTCACAGCTTAGCAACATGGTGCACTGTGGTGTCAGTTGTCTTCCTTGTAATCATGTGGCTGGTTGACTGGGCTGGCTGCCACTGCTCAGCATCACAACAGCATATCACTCCCCATTTCACTAGACCAGGAGAAGATCAAAATTCAAAGTACAGTTGCTATTTAATGTGTTTTGCTTTAACACCAGCATGAAGCCAAGTAATCATTAAGTTGAATCAGTAGGGAGCCATTTTTATTGTATGATTTGCATTTATGTAAAATTATGGAAAATGCAAATGAATCTACAGTGATAGAAAAGAGATCAATGGCTGGGGAGAGGTGATGAGTGGGAAAGACAGATTACAGAAGGACTTGAAGAAACTTAAGTTGATGCAAAGGTCATCATCTTGATAATGTCAACAGTTTCACAGATCAGTATGGCTCAGAGTTAGAGGACAGATGAGAGAGAGCTCAGAAACAGGAGAAGCAGAGGCCTTCAATATTACACAGACCTGCACAGTATGAACAGTAGCAACGAGACTACTGGCAAATACTCAGCTTCATATAAACTCTGAATATTTACAGACAGGAAATTAGAATCATCTTTAACTATCTCAAATCAAGAAAGTGATCATTATAGCAAAGACTGGAACAGGAAACAGAAATTAGAGGTACAGGATTATCAATTGGAGCTAAAGGGGAATGTTATGGTTTAGATGTGGTGTCCCCCGAAAGCTCACATGTGAGACAATGCAAGCAAGTTTGGAAGAAACATGACGAGATTATATAGCCTTAGCCTAATCAGTGGGTTAATCCCTGATGGGATTGACCAAAATGGTAGGGTGTAGCTACAGGAGGTGGGAATTGGGGTGTGGCTTTAGTGTATATATTTGTATGTGGCAAGTAGAGTCAGTCTCTCTGCTTCTTGATCACCATGATGTGAGCTGCTTCCCTCTTCCACGCATTCTGCCATGATGTTCAACCTCATCTGGAGACCTGAGAAATGGTACCAGCCTTCTATGGACTAAGACCTCTGAAACTATGAGCCCTCAAGTGTAACTTTTCCTCCTCTATAGTTGTTCTGGTCAGGTCCTTTAGTCACAGCAGCAAAAAAGCTGACTAACACAGGGAACTAATAGTTTTTGAGTATCTGCTGTATACCAGCACTATGAGAGATGTTTTTTACATATATCATCAGTCCACGTGTTATGGTCATTATACACACTATCTCTAATTATAACACCAACTTTGGGTATATAACTACCCTCAGTTAAAGATAAGGACCAGGAGGCATTTTTAGGTTAAGTGATTCCTTTAAGGTCAATAAACAAATAAGTAGAATAACAGAAGTATAAGAGTAAATGAGAATGGGCCCAGAACAGGGCCAACCATGAAGGGAATGGGTGGTTTTGAATATAGAGAGTTATAAGGAAATAAAAAATTTTATTCAACTCCTTTCATAATATCAAAACAAGAGTCTTCAAGAAGGTAAGCTTCTTCTGGAGATCAGAATTAACACCATAAAGTTCAGTTATGTCTCCTATATGAAACTTTTTCTTTTTCCAATTTAAGAGAATTAAAATTCTACTTTATTAAGATAACTGGTGTGGTCCTTGAAAATGACATTTAAGATGATGTTGGGAAATCTGAGTGAATTCTTCTATGATACTTGGCTGCATTTCTAAATTGGGGGAAAATGCGTTTTTTAAAAGTTCTTGTTTGTGAGTCAATGATGATGGGTTGTGATGTGCATTAATAGCTGGGCTTAGACATTTTTCAACAGATGCCCTTGAAGGGGACTATAGGATGCAGGTCTCTTGCTCTCTCTCCTCTTCCATTCTCTGGCTTCCATGAGGCGAGCAGCTTTCTTTGTCACATGCTCCTGCCATGATGTACTACCTCAGCAAGCCTCATAAGCAATAGGGGCCAACTGAGGTGGAATGAAAATGCCAAAACCATAAGCCAAAACAAGCCTTTCTTTTCTTTAAGTTGACTATCTCAGGTATTTTGTTACAGCAACAGAAAGCTGAGAACACACTGATTTCTCAGTTATGAACATTGTACTTCAAAATTAAGGAAGGAAGGTGCAATCATCATTAAGGTTAAATTCATGGATGGTTTCTGCTTTGTGTGTAATGCATTGGTCAGTACCTCACCTGAGTGTTTTCCCAACACAAAGCTTACTGGTGACATCAGCAGACTCTGAACACAGGAGATTATCTGATAATTGTTAGTCAATGTGATGATTCACCCTTACAAAAAAGGGCTCATTTGAGTGTTCTGTAAACAGTCGCCATTTAAATACACATGAAACATGAGTTATAAAGGTATGTATGTGCGACAAGGCTAATTGCCGCCTTCTGGGATATCTTTAATTTATTATTATAGTATATGAATGCAAGCACATCTAGACAGACACAAATGGTTTGCTGCTCATCAATTATAGTGGGCTATGAATCCCATCCACAGCAATAGTTATTTAACATTTTAAAAGTTAACTTGAGACTTAGAGAAAAACAAATTAATTATTTGTTTCTAAGTATACTGTTATTCTCAATTTGTTCCTAGAGAGCAATAAAAACTAATATTTGCAAAGTACAAGTCTACAAAATACCTTTCATGTAGTTTAATTGCTTCCATTTATTATGCCAGCTACCATGTTAAATTAGCTTCTTGAGATGTATTTTTCACTTATCTTCACAATTCTATGAATAAATATTATATGGATGGTTTCCAATTTATAAGGGGTCCACTTAAGGTTTTCTGACTTTACAAGGTATGAAAGCATGCTCATATAATGACTGTTTTTCACTTTCACTATAGTATCCAATAAACTACTGAGCTATTCAACATTTTATAATAAAACAGACTCCGTGTTACATGATTTTTCCTAACTATAGGCTAACATAAATGTTCTGAGCATGTCTAAGAAAGGCTAGGCTATGATGTTTGGTAGATGAGATGTATTAAATGCATTTTGGCCTTATGATGTTTTCAAATTACGATGGATTTACAAAGTTGTAGCCACATCTTAAGTTGAGGAACATGTGTATTATTTAGATGTTACCTTTAAACAGAGGGCTGGGATCTGGCTCAATGGTAGAGTGCTTGTGTAGCATGTCAGAGGCCTGGAGTTTGATCCCCAGTAATGCAGTAAGAAAATAAACAAACGAACATAACCCCAAACCTCCCAAAACAGACTTATGAAGGAACTGAAAAAGAACAAAGGAAAGGCCAAAAATTGGGTAGTGACCCAGTGTTTTGGTTGGCTTTTTTGTCACCATGACCAAAATACCCAATAAGAACAGCTTAGAGGAGGGAAAGTTTATTTGGGGCTCAAGGTGAGGGTGAACATCTTGGGGGACGGGTACAGTAGAGGGTAGTTCCTTCCCTTATGGTAGCAATGTGGTGGTGGGGGAGAGGGAGGGAGAAAGGCAGAGGGGAGAAAGGGCCACAGGAAGAACCACCCTTCCAGGGCACACCCCCAGTGAGCCACTTCTTCCAGCTGTGTCCCACAGGCCTGCGGTTACCACCAGTCAAGCCATGTTAACTAGGATGAACTGGAGAAAGTGAGTCAGCTCTTCTAATCATTTCACCTCTGAATATTCCTGCATCAACCCAGGAACTTTGGGGGCCACCTCACATCCACACTACAATACCCAGGCAGCATATTTTTAATAAAATATTTTCCTCCAAAATGGAAGTTTAAAGTCAGTTACAGGGATTCAACCTAGGACAAATTGAAAGCATATGATGATAACAGAAAAACAATTCAAATCACCAAATGCCAAGGATAAAAGGACTCTGAATTATATCTAATTAGATTATGACTTACACTGGACTTTCAGTATCTACTTTGCTCATTTCTCTGTGGTTTCATCTGCCAGAATTCTAATGGAATTTCAGATACAGGATTTGCTCATTTTATTTATTTTTGACCTTCGCAGGTTTAACATATCTTGGGAGGCAGAAGTTTAATTTGAAAAAGGAAGATGAGTCTGTAGCTGTATTTATAGGAATATTTGGTCCTGAAGTAGAATTGTATTAGCCCTAAACACTGATTAACCTGGGGTCTTCATCTGCTCTAAGGAGAGAGACTCAGCACTTCTCTATGTACTCTGTGGTAGAATAATATTTTGACATATTTATCTTTATCCTTGCCTATAGTTTTCTCTTTCCTTTTCTCTCCACTCAAGCAGAAAACAGGCTCCATGCTCACTATTCCAGAGAAGGCACATGGCAAGGCAGAGGCAGACCAGCCTATAAGTTCTGAATCTTCAGAGGAAAGGACCTTCTAGACACACAGGGTATGGAAGAAACAAAACGGGGAAGGAATTTTCTCCAAACTGAACAGACTAAGAAGAAATATTCTCTGGGTTGCAGCAGGTAGGAACACACATGTCTTGTCAGGCCATAAGATTCTACAGCTACAGTACACATCTGGGGAAAGGCAGAGAAAAGCCAATGAAAGATGTTATATATCCCTACAACCACCCTCTTGGGGACTCAGAATCACAAATTATGTTAGAGACTGCAAAATGTTATATCTCTAGGACACTTGAATTTGTAGAGTGAGGTTTATATCTACGACACTTGCTTAAAAATACGTTAGGTCAAATGGATACATATAACTATAATAATGCTCATTCAAATATATCAAAATGGAAATAAAAGTTATTAATCCAATTAGGGAACATATATGAGAACTATCCAACTATTTCAAATATTATTTATGAGATTACTTAATTATATAAGTATGCCCAAAATGTCCTGATAGGAAAATACAAATTATGAAATATTATGTACAGTATCACTGGAAGAAAAATGTATATTTAGATATAAAGAATAAACTTAAAGAATATGTATTACATAAGTGAGTTTAAATTTTACTTTTTAATGCTTCTTAAATCCATGAAAATTCTACAAATAGCAGACATTCCTTTTGTAATAAGAACAAAAAATAAAAATTATAAAATGAAATCTAATTATTTACACTTTGCACTGAAAATACTATACATTGTATTCATGAAGAAGGTCAAAGAGAAAAAAAAAACACTCCCACCTTCTCACACAGTTCTGCTGATAAGGTGACTGAAATAATCATGCCTTTACCTGCGAGATTATTATTGCCAAATGATGCTTAAAAGAAGGCCTGAAGCTGGGGAAAGGCAAAATTAACAAACAAAACAAACAAAAAACCCCTCCATATCTATCTATCTATCTGAAACATAAGAACTGAAAAATGAGAAAAGCTAAATATGCATGATTTGAGATGGAGAAAGCAGGCAAAATCATTACTTTTTTTAAGCATAAGTATCTTGCATCAAGTAGGTGCTTGACAAACGGTGAACAAGACTCAAAACAAACAAACAAACAACAACACTAACGGAGTAAGAAAATTTCCCAGCACTCCAGAATATAAAAAGGGCAAAAGAAGTTTTGCCTTATGAAC
Source organism: Urocitellus parryii (assembly GCF_045843805.1). NCBI lineage: Eukaryota > Metazoa > Chordata > Mammalia > Rodentia > Sciuridae > Urocitellus > Urocitellus parryii. Next base: position 106,734,332 of record NC_135540.1, on the reverse strand, counting down.
CTGATGTATTTTCTAAATAAAACAATTCACAGTAAAGGGATTCTAACATGTAGACTACTGAATGTCACATGAGAATTTACTATAAGAAGAAAAGTATTCTGTTAGAATCTAGAACAAGGAATTCCGATTTTGATTTGATAATCAGAAAGCTTACAAACTTATATGTAACATTGGCACATTTCTGGCCTACAGTTGAAGGACAACTAGATCAGAAGAGGCAAAACATATTCTATAAAGAAAAATTTATAAACATGGCAACATAAATTTAAATTACATTATATATTAAAAATATCTGAACTAGCTGTTTCTCATGCTTTTCCATATTAACAAATACCAGATAAACAAAATAGCTTAAAAATCACACTTTCTTATTTAGCACTTCAATAATTCTTACTGTCTCTCAACAACTCTATTTAACATTAAAGTTATAATAATGAGAGATTAAATTGTATTGATTATAAATTCTACATATGACTTCCAATGCCACTGTGAAACCTTTTACTGTATTTGCTCTGATCAAATTGCCTTATTGTCAGTTGATCCCTTGAAAATGAAAACAAATACGGAATTCTTATTAACATAAAACATTAATTCTCCTCATACTCGTTTCTCTCTCTAGTCCACCTCTTCAAATTGTACTCACCCTTGGGAGTGTCAGTGAGTTTATTTCTTTGAAGAATTAGCACCTTTAGAAAGAGAAGTTCATTTTGGAAGCTGCTTCTATGGTGTTTTTCTGGTGAGGAGTGAGGACTGGATAGATCCAATGAGATGGAGTGGATGGCACTGTTGCTTAGGTTGAGTATTTCCAAAGCATGTAAAGGTGTGAGAGGGCTCAAGGTCATTTTCCATATGAGAGTATCAGGGAGGTCCAGGTGTTTTATTTTCCATTCTTCTTTTATCGTGTGAGACTGTAAGAGAACTCTAAAGAAACTGAAGCTTACGTTCACTGTGGCTGCTGTCTGTGATGAGTCCATGGGTAGCTCACGCTTTCCAGTAGAACAATTTGTTAGGAGATATTTATTACTTTGGTCCTCCGAATTGAATAAAATATTGCTTTTTCCTGATGGATTTTCTCTTGTTCCAGTAAAGAAAACACCTATAACTATGGTAATAACTCTGAAATAGAAGTTTTTCATAATGCCTGGAAAAATGAAAAAAATTTGATTTTTCAAAATAACTTACATAAAAAGTAGCAGCAAATAAGAAGCAGGATATTTAATTTCTACTTCTAAGATTCAGGAAAGTTATCTTGATTTTCAATTTAAGTGACTGATTTCTTAGAAGTCAAGACATTAAAAACATTTCAGTAGTTACTGAAATGGTATAACTAGCATAAAATTTTATTTATAGCACTTTAAAGAAAGCACTTGTCTGCATTTTCAGAAAATATACATTTAATAAGTCCTCACCTTGACACCTGCTTTTTCAGTATCATTCACTGCATAGTCTGCTTTGGAGTGAGTGAAACTTACCAAGAAGACTTCTCTGTTTCTTTGCTGATCATTAGTAGGGAGCAAAGTCTGCTATGCTTATCTAGAAAATTGTAAGCCACGTGGTTTATTACATGAATGATATCCAGTTACACTAAACTGTGAACTTCCCATAACCCTGTAAGTAGAAAGTTCAACTTGCCAAACATATACTTTTTTCCATGACTAGAAAAATAAAATCTTTGTGTCTTTGTGGTTTTTGTGACTTTTCAAATCATTTAAATCTTTACAACATAAATGTGTTATGAAAAGGATGTTCTGCCCCAGAACCACATAGATACAGTGAGAGATAGAAACCTCAGGTATCTTTTTCACTAAAAATTCTTGAGAAGCAACTGAAAGTTTTATAAGTATAAATACAAGCCACAAAGGCTGAATGCATACACAAAAATAATTTTAAAAAGAAATGCAAATGGGCTTTTGCAATTATTTTAAAATTCCACCTAAAAATCAGTGTATAAATAACCACATTATTCAGTATGCAGTTACAACAAATAGTTCCTTCCTTTCTGATTTAATGGCACACTTTCTAGTTTTCATTGCTATAGTCAAAAATACTAGAATGTTTTAATTGATCTTCCTGCCTTTGACTCTTCTTTTTTTCTTGATCCATTTTAGGTGATTCTGAAGCATTATCTTCCCACAATACTGTTTTTCTTGTGTAATTCCCTTATCAATCAGATGATCAGAATCCTCAAAGGGCTCCTTACTGCCTATAGTCCAAATCTCTCAGAGTGGCATTCAAAGATTTGAGTTATCTAGCTAACCTCATGAACTAGTTTGAAAAATACATGTGGAGCAACCACAAGATATGGCTTAGGCACAGAACTATATATGCACATCTCATGTCAAAATTAGCTTTTCAACTATTCCCAATTCTAATCTCAATGCCTTTTCCTCTCCTCAGTCGAAATCCTATACATTCTTCCATACTCATCTCAAATCCTATGCTCTAGCCTCTATTTGTCTTTATGCCTTCACAAATGTTTCATTAAATATTTATTGAATGAATACTATCCTGCATTTTTAGTGTTTTCACACACACACACACACACACACACACACACACACACACACCCATACACATTTCCATGTTTTATATTTTTAAACACACACACACATTTCCATTTTATATTTTTAATAGTCTGTAGTCTCTCTCTGGGCTATGCTTTGTTTGCATGAATTAATGTGTGGACTAAATTAAATTTACAGTGTTAAGTTTTAAACTTTTTTTCACACAGGGTCAGTTCTCTCAAATTCTGGATGACATCTAAATTCATACACATGACCATGAACTGCAAAGCTGCCCTATAGCAGGAGGAGTGATTTATAGTGTGTCCCTTATGCACAGAAACTGAATTAATTTGTTCAGTCAAAAAATATTTCCTTCTACATTCAAGCTGTAATCATTATAACTGTATATGCAGCTAATACTATAACATTAGCAACAACAACAAAATCATTTAAAGAAGCACATCACTTTGTAGTACTGAAGAGAAAGATGTAGTTGAAAAATACTTTTTCTTAAAAAGTTTTTAACTTAAATATTTCTATTGCCTTGCTTCTTTTTAAATTGAAGACATTGATACGTTAATGGATTTAAGTTCAAAACACATAAGAATAATCCTATTATCTTACAGTGAAAGTTATTTATTTGTAAAGAAACATTATTTTTATTACATAGAAATTTATATAGACTGGGTATACATAAATTCTTAGTGCTGTTTAGCACTAAGAACTCCAGAAAAAGTTTGTGAGGAAACTGAAAACAATAAGATAAAATGTAAATCTTTAAATAGACATATTCAAGCTGAAGTTTGAAGAAGCAGTTAGAAATACTGGGCATGGGTGTGTAAGTCAGAGAGAAAGAGGAGGAAGAAGGTAGTAGAGGAAAAAAAGTAGAAACGAAATGAAGAATTCATTCTTAGATAAAAACAAGTTGGAAAAAGAGAAAGAAAAAAAAACTAAGACTATTTTGGTGATGAGAAGATGTGGAAAAATATGATACGCTGCTTCTGAGACATACCTTAAGAGCCTTAGGTAGTTTTCAAGTTGGTCTATAGCTGAATTAGCCAGGTGGGGATTTCAGAACTGAGCCTTGGAGGCTCCTCCCCTCCTGCCATCATGCTAGCTAAGTGGCAAGCCTTCACCCTTTCATCTCCAGCATTGGCCGCTTGCCAGGGTAACAGTGTGCACAGTTAATTCCCTGGATGCTGGAGAGATGCCTTCTGCAATGCAAATGGGGTAGGACTATCCACACTGCAACTTTCTAAATCTGATATCCAGAGATATTACATAAATACAGATGAAATTCCATTCTCAAAACATATTTAAATTTATAATGTCTGCATGATCAAGTGGAAATCCATGAACATATAAACACTAAAAAACTAACAGCCAATAGTTTACAGAATTTTTATTGTAAACAGAAGTCATTAATAGTCATTACAAATTGAATGAACTGAAATGCAAGTTAGCAATCTGAAACAAATTTTTATCTACTTAATTTTTTTTTTGTATGGCATGATTTCTAATCTTTGCCCCTCTTAACACTTCAGATGAGTAAAACTGTCAGCATTTCAATGGTCTCTTTGCTGTCAAGTTTAGCACCAAAACATTTTACTTCCTTAAAAAACACTCATTCAAAACTAGATAGAATTTCTATCTTTCATCATCAAAACTATCACACAAAATTTATTCATTTTTTCACAATGCCAAAAAATACAAATTAGTGTATTTTAAAATATTGCAGACTATATATAGGCAGTCCCTGCTTTGTGTTGTTTTGCATTTTTCCTATCTGCCCATTAGACAGTCTCTAAGAAATCATACATGTATTTATTTTTATTCCCCATGTCATGGTCATCCACCTCTAGAATACTGTCATTATTCAAACAAGCATGTATCTACATCCTTCTTAGGGTCCTCTATCATTCACCTCTCCCAAAGCTGCTGCTTGCCCTGTCAGTGCTTAATGGAATCAGGAAGAGGTAAATTTATCCCTTTATAGAAAAACACCATCTGGGGGTGCTATTGAGTTGCTGAAATTTTACTGTGAATCAAAATAGGTCACAGGTAAAATGGGTGGTTTGTTCTTGTTCTTCTTCCCAATAAATTTTCCAGGTCTACATTTCAGTGGAAAAGCAAAGACTACCTACAGAGTATCCTAAAATGCTATACCTGATAACAGTCAATTTTATAAAAACACCAAAATATCTTCTCATGTCAAAAGCACTTAATGGAAATGTATCAAAAACACAAGTATTTCTCAAAGAGAAGTAAAAATAGACTATATCATGAATTAGATTCAATAAATAATACTTTGTAATATAGTGTTCTGTGGTTTTAGTAAAAATATTTAAAGAAACTTTCAAAACAAATCTAAATAGACAAGTAATGAATGTACAATTTAAAAATATACTGAACATCTAAATGAAAATTTCAATGATTATTTTCTGAGAATCATTCAGACATTAAAAGATATCTAAAAGGTTTCAAATATCACTTTAACTAATAATACTCAGAGGTCAGAAATCTCTCACTTTTTTTTCACTTAAAAACTGCTCTCAGTATTATGTAGTAAATCAATCCTATTTCAGTAGAATTTATTGACTTCATAATCTTTAAGGTATATAGTTTTTCTGTAAAAGAGAACCATGACTATATTGAATACAATTTTTTGCATTGATTTTCTTATCTACACAAAGTGACCATGACAGAACATGGTTATATTTCATTGCAAATAGAACCTATGATATGTACCTACTGCCTATTCTATGGCAATCTACTTTGGGTTCCCTGTCCCTGATCCTGTGTGTGTCTTAAAATTACCAGAGAGTTCCTTTCATATGAAATACAGAATATGTTAAAAATCAACTGGTTTGAGGGTATAATTATAATGAGATAGTGATATTAGAAGATAAGTTCTTACACTCAAAAATTTTGTGTATTATCTCCTGCTTTTAGTTCCGTATCCTGACACATTAAAAAGGGTGACATTAGTGTGGTATGCTGTCGTAAAACCAGCAGGACTTGGCTAGGCCTACTGTCTCCCACTGCACTGAGCTGCCCTGAGGGCTAAGGGTGAGAATGTCCCTGTACCTCTGGAACCTATTCAGGTAATCCAGTGTGCCAATGACCTTTATTTGGAAAACTGGTAAGTCACAGGTAGGCCAATTACACCTCTATATAGAATAATATTTTGGAATTGGCTTAAGATAGTTAAAATCTGACAGTGATTTTTTTTATCTGATACGAGATTTATTTCTTTTAAATAGAGTAGTCTAACTGTTTTGTTTGATTTTATTACCTTAGGGAAGTTTCATTTAGTCCTTCATCTTTCTAGAGTTTTAAATAATTGAGAATTCAGTGCAGATAGTAAAAAGAGCATGATATTTGGAATCAATTACATCTAGGTTTGAATCACACCTGCATTCCAATCCCAACTCTGCTATTTACTATATCATCTTAGGCAAGTTTATTAATTTGTCTGATCCTCAGTTCCTAATGGGTAAAACTGGGATAATAACACCTATTCAGAGAGCCTCAGTGAGAACTAGAGATATTAAATATGCAATGCCTGGGAAATCTGAGACACTCAACAAATGACTTAAAAGCTATCATTACTTAAAAGTTAAAACTGAGCATGTGTCTGCTTTCTACCACACTGTGAACTCTCAATAATTATCATTATAGCAAATAAACATTCTATCACCGAGTGTTTTCTTCTTAGTGAAAGGCTAAGGAACCACAGTTTATTCTCTCACAAACATCAAGTTCTTTAATGACTTTACTGGCATGTGAGAATATGGCTCAAGGTTAATACACTAAAAATCCACCTCTTTTCTTTTAGAAACCAAAAAATAGAACATGAAACATCGATGGTATGCCTTTTAAACATCTCTAATGGGTCTATTCCCATTAGAAACTTATTACAGTGAATCTAAACAGTTGCGTCAGCCCTTTATCCTTTAGTCAAGGATAGTAGAATTTTTAAAAAACACTTTTTTAAAGATTAATTTTGATTTTATTAACTTCTTATAATGATTTTAGGGGACTGTCACTTGAAAAATCAGTGCAACTTAATAAAATGTATTAGAATTTAGACTCTCAAGAATATTTTAAATATGGAGACTACATAATAGATACAGTAGTGCTCTTCAGTTAAAATAATTACAAATTATCACAAACTCTGTAAAAACATGATTTGCATGCATACTTGGGCGGGGGGGGGGGCGGGGAAGGTCAAGTCAAGTCAAGATATAAACATACTGATGACCTCTGGGCTCTTCTAATGTGTGTTCCCGCAAGGGTTGTCTGAGATTTGGCAGCCCATGTTCTGTCCAGTTACTTGTACTTTGAAGAGAGTCCCATCAGCACACATGCAGAGCTTGTAGCGCACCCAGTCGCCCCCACCCAGCTGGTCCCCACTGGAGGAACTGGGTAATCGACTTGTGCTGACCATCACAGTTCCATTTAGGATGATGCTGTTTTCCTACAAAAAGGATAATAATACAATTTATTTACTTCCACATATGAGTATAGAACAAAGTTATTAAACAAAACTTGCCAGAATATTAACACGAAAAGAAGGCAGTTAGAGAGTAAAATCACGACTAAAACAATAATGGCAACATCAAAACCCAAAACAACCATCAAGATTCAACTAGTGACTTCTTAGTTTATTCAGTTGGACTGAATGTCAATAAACCTGCCATATAACTTTCTTTTTTTTAAATTTTTTATTGGTTGTTCAAAACATTACATAGTTCTTGATATATCATATTTCACACTGTGATTCAAGTGGGTTATGAACTCCCATTTTTACCCCTTATACAGATTGCAGTATAACTTTCAATTGTTAGTTAAAGTTACAACAAAACTCCTAAGTGTATAATAAAATTAATGTTGATTATGTCTCATTTTCACTTGTTAATTCCTAAGAGAATATTAACAAAGTTACTGACTGATAAGTTTGTGAAGATGAGAAGAAGAAGGCATTTTCTCTTACAGGCAATTAATTTTAATTAATGAAGATTGAATTAACTAGATTAAAACCATATAATTTAGAAAACCAGATACTCAAAACTGTCTGGAGATTTTTCCTCTTTAAGGCCATTGCTCCAGAAACACTTTTATAACATAGGCTCTTAAAACCCCAGTTTTAAGAGGAAACACTAAGCGTATCTCACTTCTTTCCTTTCTTCATTCTTTCTTTCATTCGTTCAATAAATAATTATTAAGTGCCCACTATGTACCAGGCACTATCCTAGGTGCTAGTGACACAGAAGTAAAAAAGTTCTCAGAAGGCTGCCATTTCAGGGAGGGGAGCAAACAATAAACAAATGAAGAGGTAAGACATATAGGGGAGCAGATGGGATAAATTCTGGGGAAACATAAAGCAGGGTAAGTAGAGAGAGTGAGCAGGTGGGGATCCTATTTTATAAAAGAGTCAGGAAAGGCCTCCCTGATAAGGTCACATTCCAACAGAAACTGGAAGAAGTGAGAAAGTTAAGTCAGGGAGGTAACTGGGGAAGGGAATTCCAAGCTGAGAAAACGGTACATGCAAAGGTAAAGATGTGCCTGGTGTTCTAGGGACAATAAGGTGGCCACTATGAATGGAGCACAGAGGCTGAGGAGACATAATCAGGAACCAGATGTGAAAGTCAAAGGAATGAATTCTAGATTTTATGTGAAATTAGACGGAAGCCATATAGAGGATTCCGAATGGGGAAGTGATGTGACTGATTTTCAACCAGAAAATCATTCTGGTTGAAAGGCAGAAAAATAACTACAGATGTGAAGAAAGTCACAAAAGGACCAGTTAGGAGGCTGTTCCAACAATTCAGGCAGGAAAATGATGGCAGTTCATACCATAGTGGTGATGATGGAGGTGATGAGAAGCAGCCAGCCTCTGTACATCTTCTGAAAGTAAAGCCAGAAGGCTTTGCTGATGGGTTATCATTTTACAGGACAGAACACTGAAAGAAATGTAGGACTGGTGAGGAAGTAGGATATCAAGATTTTAGACTTGTTAGATTTCAGGTGCTATTAGACATGGAAGTAGAGAAAGTAAGTAGGCATTTGTGTATATGAATGTTAGTTCAGAAGAAAGGCTAAGGCAGGAGTTCTAAATCATCTCGCAGAGGGTATTTACAAGATGAGATGACAGGAAGATGGTTAAAAAGCAATAGAAATGGCTAATGCACTATGTAGTGGTGTTACAGGCTGAATATCCCTTATCTGAAATGCTTGGAACAGAAGTGTTTCACATTTCACAGTGTTTTGGATTTTGGAATATTTTACTGGTCAAGTATTCCTAATCCAAATTTTTGGAATAGGAATGCTCAAGCTACATATTGAATAAATATAATTCTTAAGTGATTAGTTTTCAAATTTTGTTCCAATGCTGCCATCTTGTGGTCATTAATTTTACTTTCTTTAAATTACTTAGGCATTTTCAATAAATTCTAGAGTTCTATTACATAGTAGGGTGAATACAGTTAACAATATGTTGTATACTTAAAAATAGCTAGAAGAGAGGATTTTGAATATTCTTACCACAAAGAAACAATAAATGTTTGAGGTGATGGATATGCTAATTACTCTATTTTGATCATTACACATTGTATTTATCTACCAAAACATCACATTGTACCTCATAAATATGTACACAACATGTTAATTAAAAATGAAAAATAAGGGCTGGGAATGTAGCTCAGTGGAGAATGCTTACTTAGCATGTGTGTGAGACTCTGGGTTTGATTCCCAGTACCACAAAAAAGAAAAATTAAAATGAGAGGTGGGGGGGAGAGTGGAGGGGGAGAGAGAGGGGGGGAGAAAGTGAGGAAAAAGGGGATTTGAAAAGGTAGTTTGATAAAATTCTTATGAGTATAGCTTATATTCTTTAAAACTAACCATTGATATTAACTGAATTATAAAGCTAGTTATCTTTCTTTTTTTTTTTTTGGCTGCGAAGAAACTGGTATGTATACATATTTTCAAGTATTTCAACATTTAAACAATTTGTGTATGGTCTCTACAAATGGTTCACACCTCTTGCTTTTCTCTTCAGCTTTCTTAAGCACAAAACAACAGCCCAGCTGTGGCTGGTGCTCAATATCGCTCTCTTAGAGGAAGGGCTTCTTAGCATAATGCAAGTAAAACTACTCAATATTGTTAGGGTGTTTCTGGCAAGAATTACACTTTCTGCTTATCTTTATTATTTAGAAATGAAATTATGAGCTTTAGGGAAAAAATTTGTTTATGAAAGTGAAACAACTACCTCATTTTCTAAAGTTCATTATTCCTAAAAAATGTGCAATTCACTTTTTAAAAAGGGGGGGAGTAAATAAGTCTTTAGGCTTGAAGTCACTTTTATCATGCAATGCTTGGTAAGATAAATTTATTAGTTTTAATTAAGTAGTATATAGAAGTGCCCAAAGGCATTTGACCAAAATTATGAGCTGGTAAAAGTTTTTGAACTTATGGCTCCCTTATATGAAGTACGATATCTGCTAAAGTTCATATAAAATCTGTGAAACACAAAGAAATTTAATTTTCAGCAGCTGCAATAAGGCAAAAATCTTCTCCCTATATAATTAATAATAGATGTTTAAATAAAATACACTTGATACATTTGATAATTGTTTTTATCATGACACTGGATAAAAAACAGGAAAGGACATGAAGATTCTTTAAACAACAACTTTAGGGCATGTATACTTTGATCTTCCAGTTTGGGTTTTTCTTTTTTGCCTTTTAAACTAATACCAACAAAATTCAGAAAATACAAACTAACAGAAATAAACATAAAATTAAATTGTCTGTTTTCCTGTTACCCATAACTAAATATTATTGATATTTTGACATATTATTGTAAGTTTTTATAAACAGATATGTCCTAAAAAATAAAAATGAAATATTTCATAAATTGTTTTGTAACTTTCTTTTACTTCACAATCCATTTTGAAAATATTTTCATGATAAAAAAATACATCACTATTTTTAGTAACTGTATACTATTCTACACATGGATTTATGTATCCAAGAACCTAATAACTCTCTTAAAATTCTTAAGAAAATACTCACAGCCTTTAACTCCATATTACCACCCATGTGAAATTCAATGGTTTTTCCCATAATGAACACTCCTTCATTTCCACGCACAATAGCCTTTCCATCAACTTTTATATTTAAATCACTGGTAGCATTGCTGGTAATCTAAAAATTAAAAAAAAATACTGATAAGCTTTTCTAAATAATGTGAGACTAATTATCACAGATAAATGGGAATTTCAAACATGAGAGAGGATAGGAAATTTTTTACATCTGGAAACTGATAATAAAGAGAGGACTTGATATTGCTCACATAAACTAGATAATGAAAGATCTAGAACTAATCCTTTCCAATGTTCTGGAATACATTCTTTCATACCACTGTAAAGAAGTGAAACTAGGGTCTGGGGATGTGGCTCAAGTGGTACCGCGCTGGCCTAGCATGCATGAGACACTGGGTTTGATTCTCAGCATGACATAAAAATAAAATAAAGATATTGTGTCCACCTAAAACTAAAAAATAAATATTTAAACAAAAGAAGTGAAACTCTCCTCCCACTTTATAACTTTAGGCAATAATTGTCTCCCATTAGTAAAGTGAAGAAAATAAATCATACCCTTTCAGTAGATGCTTTTTGAACATTCAGACTTTTCACTCCACTTGGCAAATGAAACTCATGGGTTTCATAGTCTGTGCTGAATAAGATATGTTGAGTCCTCGGGTCAAAAAACTGCATTCCAATGTCACTTGTAATAGAAGTTTTGTTCTTTTCTACACTGAGCTTTGTTGTCCCTTGCTGAAAAACAATCTTCAGAAAAACACTCTATTGTGAATATATTTTCAAAGAATATTATAACCAAAATTCATGAAGAACATTATTCTAAAAAAATACTATGAAACACTATTTAACTAACTATAATAATAGACTAACTTCAAATGCTTTTAAATGCATGTGTTCTGTCTCTACTTCCTTGGGAGAAGAATTCTTTAAAATGAAAACTTAAATGTTTATTTGCTTATTTGGCTCTGCATAAATAAAGAGAGGAACATAGGGAACATGGCTCAAGGCCTAAGGTGGCTGGGATGAAAGTGAGAATACCTTCTTGAGGTTTCACTCAGTTAAAAGCCTATGTTAGAGCAACCACTTGGAATGGCCTGCTACTGAGCAGAGAGGCACACTCTCTTTCAGATTATCAGAAAATATGGGATATTCTAACCCAGGAAGGAGCTTTCTTAATGGCTTCATGTGGAGATTAGTAATCTACCCATTCTTACACTAATTATATCTATCAATGCTACCATTGAACAAAATCTAGAATATTAAGAAAGCATATAACCTTAATAGATTATAAAACCAACCCTATTGAGTACTAAATATTTACAAATATTGAATACATTTGCAAATATTAAATGAATATATTAATTTTCTCTAAAAGAAAATACTTCTTTCCTATAATCAACTCTAGGTTTTTTACAAAGACTTGTTCTCTAATCCCACATTCTCATTCACACCGCATTTCAATTAATGTCGTAACTTACAGGTTGGTTGTTGCCAGTGATGACCAAATTTTCATTTCGCCTTCCTCCAACTGTGCTCTTATAAAGAGGATGTATAACTCCCATGTCAGATACTTGCTTAAATCGAAGCAGACCACTTTCATGAAACTCCATGCTGTCACAGCCATTTGGTCCAATGCGAATCACAGCCCAAATAACAAGGGTTATCTGAAAAAAAGCACAAGCCCATTGTTAACAGGCATACACTTGACACACTTGGAAAATGAAAAGAAAAAAAATCATTGCCAAAATATTAAAAAGAGTTACTAAAATATTTAATCAGTAAGATGAATATATTGATTTTCCACTTATAAACAAAACCAATTTTATTCTTATCATGGCATTACATGCAGAAGACCAAGGAAAGGTTTATAATTTCTTCTACCTTTCCAGGTCTCATTCCACAGGCTCATCACTTTCAACAATTTTAGCTGTGGGCTTTATCTCCTTGTTTTTAAATAACATTTGAAATAATATATATGTATACTATTATTCTACATTTATCAATTTTAGGTTTTATCTAATAATTTCTTATTTTAGCAGATGAGAAGTCTAGCTTATTTCTACCTCTTTTCTCTGCCAATTCCAACCTCAAGTTTCAGATGAATCTATTTTCAGTATTATGACCATGTAAACACTGTTCATTGCTAAAGCAAATATGATATTATGATGGCAGTTCTTTTCTTGTACTTTGTATAATACTTCTTTAATTTGCTTAGCTTCTTTGAAAATATAACTATCTCAAACCTTTCAACATTTCTATTCTCCAACATTCCAAATCTCTCCATGAATATTGCCATAGTCTGGCTGGGCACAAATCACGAGCCACTCAAGCAGGAACAAACTTTATTTCCCAACTCCCGCCAACGCCACGCAGGCGGCCTTCTCCCTGACACACCACACACCAACCGGAAATCCCTCCTCTGGAAATCCCTCCTCTGGCACCTCCCCAACCAACACGAACTCCCCAGGAATGAGAACTCCAAAGTAGCAGGCCTAGGGGGACACATAACCATCGTCATCTCAATGGCTTGCTGGCGTCACCTGTCACCTCTCAACCATTGTCATCTGTCATCTCTCTACCATTCCGTTCTGGCAAAAAACACCATGACTGGGCTGTGGCCCTCAACAGAATGTTCTGTCTAAACTCCTCAGATAATATATTCATTTTTCTCTCTCAGAAAATCCTTCTAGAACCCCTGTTTTCCTGCTCTAGTCTGGATTTCCTGCTCCAATCTCTGGCCTCTTGCACAGCTATAACCCTGTACTTTTCGTTTTCTTTCATGCAAGAATTTCCTTTTGTCTTTCTCCTGTGCAAGAAAGATACCCAGTTTCCTTATCTCCAACTTTCTTTAGTGCTAGTGGTTTTCTCAGAAACAGAGTAGAAGCAAAATTTTCTGAATAATGTGCATGGCAAGAATGTTGCATTTGACTGACACTCTGGCTAGGTATGCATTTTTAGATTTTAAACGATGTTCTTTCTGAACTTTGAAAGCTATTGCTTTATTGCCTTCCAGTTTCCATTGCTAGTTTTAAAAAATATTTTTGTTGGTACTGGAACACTCTACCACTGAGCTACATTCCCATCCTTTTTTATTTTGAGACAGGGTCTTGATAAATTGCCCAGGCTGGTCTTGAATTTGCAATCCTCCTGCCTCATCCACCTTCTTGAGTCACTGGGATTACAGGGTGCACCACCATGCCTAGCTCTCTTCTGTTTTTGAGAGGTCCAATGACACTCTGACTTACTGTTTATATAAGAGTGAGTCATTTTTTTTCCTGGAAAAATTTTAGGAAGATTTTAAGGTCTTTATTTATGATTTTTTTTAACATTTCATAGTAAGAGCCTGGATTTCATTTTTTTCCTTGATGCATTATTCCAGAGCTAGAATGGTAGCTTAGCTTTTAATCTCTTCTAGAAATTTTTCTTATGATAACTTTCCAATGTTTTTCTGTTTTTGCTTCTGAATCTCCTATTAATAGAAAACTCCCAGACTGATTCTTCATTTTTGTTGAACATTCTGGAAGAGCTACTTTCCTTTGTTTTCCAAAATCTATTCATCCATCTGTGTGTATATCTTTATGAGTTCTTCCTATTCTTCATTTTATATGGTATGCGATTCTTGTCTCATAGACTCAATATCCTTAATATTTTCTGTCAATCATTGCATTTTCTTTATCTTCCTAAATTTGAGTTTATACTTCCCCAGGACTTGGGTATTTTGTCCTTTTCATTTCTCAATTCCTGGAGCTTTCTTCAAAAATCTATTGATCTCTGGCTCAGTGTTCATACTTAACAGTGATTTTTGAGAAAAAGATCATAGGAAATTCTCTGTGTGGGGTGGGGCTTGTGACTTATTGGCTTCATGATAGTGAGAGTCGATGTTTTTTTCACTGGGACCTGCCAAAAGTCACTATTGTCACATCTTTTGTTTAGGTGCTTCAGTTACCTATGGAGGGCTCCTTGGCCTCTTGCCTGATGCCAGGGAGCTGGAGGAAGAGGAGAAGGGAGCGCAGGAAAGGCAGCCTCCGTGCACTGCTTTCAGGTTGGAAACCCACCTTCTTACAACAGGCTTAAGCACAAAGATCCCAGTCTGGCCCAAGGTGTCTAGACACCTGCTAGTTTGGGATGGTGTACAGAGGGGAGGCTGCCTAACTGCTGGCTGAGACAGAGGGAGGCCTAGGCATCTGACTATTATAGATTTTTTTTCAAACAAGTTCTATTTCAGGTCCTGTCTTGATTATGCTTTTCAAAGTACTTGTATTTCCAACTCCTGAGGCTTTGCAGGGTTTAGCAAGGCACTTCACTAACACACCCTGCAACCCCTCCCAACAAACAGGCAACCAATCTCTTCTCACTGACAAGTGTTTGGCATCCCTTCTCCTACTTTTTTGTCTTTATATATTGTGGGTCTGGGATTTCAGTTGTCTTTCACCCTCTTCAAAGATATTTCGACATTGTCACTTTGGGATAAATTTTTTTTGGAAGAGGACAGAAATGTCTTTGTTCTGCCATTTTAACCAGAAATCTTCAATAATGCAAAGTTATAAGATAAAAATAAATTTAGAATATGTGCTCCTAGTAAAGCTATTTATGGTACCTACTATAAAATGTATAATGTTAGCTCTTGCTGACTTTAGTTAATAATTAGACACAAATGTTTTGAATGTACATAAAATAAAAAGGCTGGCTTGAAAGCATTAGAAGTAATAATAACATAAATTCACTTTTGAAGTGCTGCAGATCATGTTATGAGCGGTCTTATGTATACCATTAATCACTCTCTGAAAATAAAAATATCAACCTAAATGCATTCCAGGTTTCAAAATTAACCATCAGAGTCATGAACTCAGACTAATAAGCCCTTTCTTTAAAAAAGTAAATATCTTTGGAAAAGGTGGCTATAGGTCCTCAGCACCATAGTATGAATCAACCTACCAGATCCTTTCATTCTTTTTGGTACCAGGGACTGAACCCAGGGGTGCCTAATCACTGAGCACAGGGTCTTGCTAAATTGCTTAGCACCTCGCTAAATTGCTGAGGCTGTCTCTGAACTCACAATCCTCCTGCCTCAGCCTCCTGAGCTTCTGGGATTATAGGCATGCACCACCACACCCAGCAGATCCTTTCATTCTTGACAATAGGGACTTGGGACTACAAAACCCAAATCTTTACTGCCATTAACCAATAAAAATAAAAAATAAGAAGAAATTGCATATGGTGTTAATAACAATAATAATCATAATTTTTAAAAAGGTTTATAATTTTAAAATCCAGTTGAAGAGGCATTACTAATTGCAGAAAATGTTGAATGAAAAGACAGGAATCTATTTTTTAGGAGAGGCAAAGACAACAAAATCATGGCAAAGTTCTCCTCTATTGAGTTGACTCTATCCTAATTAAAAGTTAAGTCCTTTAAAGGGAAGAATCTGTCAAACTTTTTTTCTAAAAAGAGAACTCTGCCATGATTTTATTGTCTTTGCCTCTCCTAAAACAATAGATTCCTGTCTTTTCATTCAACTTTTCCTGCAATTATTGTTGCCTCCTCAGCTTACTAGGTTTTTTATACATGTTCACTAAAGCCTATATGAGATAAAACACGTATAGAAAAGCAGAAAGTAAGACAGCCACCCCCCCCAACAAGTGACAGGAACTAAGTTCAGAATATTACCATAAAGTAAGATGAAAATTTCCCCCTGGTGATTAAAAGAGAATATTCTGTATCATATACTTACAATTAAATTGATGACAGCCAGAATAAACAAGAGGATAATCACACAGATGGCTAAATTGCCCTTTCTCCCTCTCAATCCTGTTTTATGGAGCCGATCTTCATCAATTGGAATATATCCTGCTTTAAAGTTACTATTGTGTTCTTTATTAACATTCCTTCTCTCCACAGCCTTCTCACGCATGGACTTCTTTACAGGACCATTGGAACTTTGCTAAAAACAAAATACAGCACAATGGAACAATTGTAACACACTTTTTTGATACATTTATTAGGGGCAAATTCATAACTAAAGGAAGCTAAACTAGGGCTGGAGTTGTGGCTTAGTGGTAGAACACCTGCTTGGCATGTGTGAGGCCCTGGGTTCAATCCTCAGCACTGCATACAAATAAATAAATAAAAGATCCATTGACAACTAAAAAATATTTTTAAAAAAGCTAAACTAGTTGCTGATATATTTTCCACTACAACCCTGCAAGTCATGGCGTTGCAGGCTCCAAATAAGGATATTACTATACTTAGACGCACTGCATAGCAGAAACTTCAGTGTGACTATTGAATAACATATTTTCCCTCTTTGCTTTCAACAGTCTTATTGTCAATAAGGTGTACACCTCACTTCTTGTTGGAGTTGACAAACATATCTTAGGGTGGATAATTTATTTTTATTAATGTTTTATTAACATGTTTAATTTTTTCATATACATATTTTCAAAAGAATTTGGTACTTGATATAATTTGCTCCTTAAAACTCCATTGACTAAAGCTAATATTATAATAGATCAGCAGACTGGGCAGTTCTTTGAGTGTGTATATGTAAGTGTGTGTGTGTGTGTGTGTGTGTGTTGGCTGCGATGGGGTCAAGTGAACCCCTCCAGGGTCTGGAATGCCAGGTATATTTTCAAAATAATGTTAAGATATCATTTCCTTTTCACTTTCCTGTCTTGAATGGACAATGGGTACATGATCATATGTGATAACATTATTACTCTTAGAGAAAATGCAATGTTTGGACATTCTTGTGTTTTCAAATTTTTTCCAGTTTTGATTTCTAATCAGGTAAATATCAATGAATGTAACCTATATAAACAAAAGCTCTTTAAGATCTCAGTAGTTTTTAAGAGAGTAAAGATAGAAGATCAAAAAAACTTGAGAACCATTAAACTAGACTATGGTTGAATGACATATTAGGCAATAATCCTATTTAACACAGGCATGAAAGGAATGGTAGAAATGGATACTGCTCAACTTATATAATTTTTAGAGCTATGAGAAAACTCACTTATTGAATAGATATGTATTAAGAATTTTATGCTTGAACATTAATACCATACATAGGGACACAAGACATATAGGCCAGCATCCTTATTCTGTATGTATTACAGTCCTATGCCAGAAATAGTTAACAATGCAATAAAGCACTCTGTATATTCAGGTGCCAAACCAAGTGCATAGCAATACATGCTGCAGGCTTCAAATGGGAGAGAATCAGGAAGAGCTATAGTTTCTAGGGAAAGGGGGAGGAGTAGGTGGGTCAGATATAACACTCAAATACTTCCTTTTTTCCCCATTTTTTATGAGCCTTTGATCAGCCTGCTACCTCTGCTACCACATTAATATTCCAGTTGCCCTTTCACTCTTTCTTGCCAGATGGCCTTACCTTTTTCATTCCCTGAAACGTGATCATGATCGAAAATCACTGATGACCTCAGGCTCCACAGAACAAAGACTAGAATCTGTACTCTGCTATCCAACAACTTCCTCAGCCTGGCCCTACTTGTCTAAAACTTTTATTCTCCCAGCATTGCTAGATCTGGCATAGATCAGGAATGATAAGGAAGGCTCTGCAGAAGGTAAAATAATCTACTAAAAAAAGATTTTATAACAAAACAGATGTAAATATAGTTGTGTAGGTTGGGTACTGCATGAGGTTGCAACACCTAAGAGGGGCATGACCTGCAAACATTTTAGAATTGAATATGCATTTAGATTGTTTTTGTAGTTGCAGGAGTAAAATGCCATTGTGAGAGTGCTTTCTTCTATTTTATACAGAACAGTAGGGGCTTGTGATAGCTTAATAGATGGGCAACTTAAAGGTCTCAGGCAGAGTATGAATATAGGTCCATAGATAAGAGAGAAAGGGCAAAATGCAGTCTTTGCAAATTCATCTACATTATTATCTTCAATTTGATGCATTTCACATTTACTGACTATTTACCATGTGGTGTCAGTTACTCCAAACTGGTAAACAAGATATCCTTCAAAGAGTTTACTTATAGGACAATAGGGTAGACAGACAAGGTCACTAACAATTACAGTACAACATGGTAAGTGTCATACCATAGCAGTGAAAGCAATACCAAAAGGGCACAGAAGAGGACTGCAAACCTTCTTAGGGGGTGGAGGCTACAGTAAGTTGAATTCTGAAGGATGGTCAGGATTTAGTACATCAAAAGAGCAGGGAGAGGCATTCTAGGCATAGGGAACAACTTTGAGATTTAGAGTTCAAGTCATCTCTGAGTCAAGGAACTTTGGTAACTTTATGAGAATGGAGAGGATAGGTATAGTAGTGAATCAAAAGAGGAAGTAAGGGATGTGGTGGCAGGAGGCAGTAAATGACACTAAGTACCAATGCAAGAATGAAATTTTTGCAAAAGACAGTGAACTACTGAAGATTTAAAAATTATGAGTGATACAACTCAGATTTACATCAAGCAAAATCATGACAAAAGAGGTGAACTGAATAGAACAGCAGGTTCCTCTAATAGTGCAAGAGAGAGCCTGACTGAACCATGGCTTTGGAGATGAAAAGAAGACTGGGGAGAAGATTTAACAGGTAGAACTATCAGGACTAAGTGATTTCTTGGATGTGAGCGTGATACAGAGGGGTCTAAGATGGCTCACAAGGAAGATTAGGAGGGATCACAATACCTAGCTTATGTGTAAAGGAAGAATAGAACATCAAGAATCTCAAGAGAATCAGAGGGTATGACAGATGGCAAAAGAATAATCTAAAACAGAAGCTGTTTAATCAGGAGGAAAGTCATGAGAGCCAAGGAACAGCTTTAATCTCAACAGTCCCAAACTTCTTTACATTTCACTCATTCCTTTACATTAACTATCACTAAACTAGCAGCTTGACTAGAGTTTTAAGCTGATTTTTCTTCATTTATTTGGCAGTTTGACTTTAATCTCCTTGAAGGAAGACTTCACATTTTCCTATTTTTTTCAGTCCCTTAGAATGAGACTTCCAGACATATAACTAATAGGTCCCTAAAAAGTTAATCACCTTCGAAAAACTTTCCAAAGGTCAAAAAGAATGTTTGCAACTTGGTTCATTTATTTTTGCAACGATGTTGAAGAATGACACTTTCTTAGGATAAACTAAAAAGTTATTTTAAAGGGAAACAAGAATTAAGAAGTGACTGAAAATTATGGCTCTAGCAACCATCCATATATACATGTAGGTACACATATATGCATGTATATGTATGCATGAATATAGGCTCTGAAACTAGTCTAAGTTACAAATCTACAATGCAGATCAGGAAATACTTGATAATGCATTCCTAAAAGTGATTTTAAACCCACTGGACAGGAACGGTTTTATACTGGCGACTAAATCTCCAAAAACCAAAGTGGGAGGGGAAATCTGGCACGTCTGCATATCAGGGTTGGCAGAAACAAGATGTGGCCACAATCTGACACTAGGCAACAGCTGACCATTTCTTGGCTGGTGTCTGGGGAGCCTCTCGGCAGGGACTGAGGTTATTTTTATCCGCATCTTTGCTGGCTGCCAAGCGGGGCACGTCCCGGAGTAGGCTCCAGACTGGCACGGTGGCCTCCCGATCCCTGAGGACAGTGTCCCCTTCTCACCGCCGACGATGGATAGCCAAGCCAAGCTAGGCCGAGGGCCGCGGCAGGCTCCCCCTTCCCGGCGAGGGAGCTCCTGCTCGGGGTCGCGCCTCGCCTTTGCCAGCATCCCGGTGGCGGACAGCTCCTCCCGCCCCGCCCCGCGGAGTCCACTCCCCGCTGGCCCTCGCGCCCCGCCGGCCACCCTTCCGGTGGCCTACCGGCAGGATCCCGCCTCGCTCGCTCCTCTAGCCCCAGCCGCAGCGGGGTTCACAGACCTGCTCGGCCCCCGCCGCTGTAGCCGCTGCCGCCATCTTCCCGCGCTCTCCGCTGCCGCTGCCGCCGCCGCCGCCGCCTCCGCGCTCCCGGCCCGGCCTCGCCCGCCGCGCCCGCGCCTGCGCACTGGAGGCGGGCGCCGCTCACACCCCCGCCCCACCCCTCCCCGCCCCGCCGCGCCCCGGAGCTTCGTTCCCGGGATGTTGAGCTGCGGCTGCGGCGAGTTTTCCCGCGCTGAGTCAGGAAAGGGTCTAACTGGGACCCCAGGCAACCCCCAGCCGCCCCTAGATTCTCCCCGAAAGGGAGCCACCCAAATACAGAACTCGCCTCTCCCCTTCCACTCCACTCCCCTTGGCGAAGGGCTGCTGCCCTCCCGAGCTGTGACGTCCTCCAGGCCAGCGTCTCCCTGGCTAGGGTGGGAAGGGGTGACAGCCTGCGTACTCTTGGGCGAGGATGCGATGTGACAAGGTGGACAGAAATTGAGTTGCCAGTAGGTGGTTAAAATCTTGGAAACTGTCTCCAGGGACGACACTGAGTCGCTTCAGGGCTGCTTCTAAACTTTGGAGGACCTATGAAATCTGAAGCTTTTTTTCCCTAGGGTATTGGGGGTGGTTTTCCCTCATCATGTCGGAAATAGTGTTGAAGATTTATGTCCTTGGAAAACCTAGTTTAACATTTATTGCACACCAGGAAGCCACCCATAGGTACAAGTAACTTGAGTACATATGCATTGTTCTTTGTCTTTGATATTACCCAACAATCCTTTCATCGAAAAAGAAAAACGTAATGAAGAGTAGCAACCAAGGTGCAAGAACTGTTTCTCACACCGGCAATTACTTTTAGAAAGCATCCTGGGACCCAGGGCTGACTCTCAGCAGAAAGCTTCCTTTCTCCAGGAACTAAGTCAGTTTTGCTTTTTGATGGCTGGAATGGTTATTTCACCGCTGTAATTTATATTAGAGGATTAATGTGAAGTTTAAATTAGATAATTCAATGTAGTAAATGCTTCCTAATCTTTCCCCCTACTATTCTCTGCTTTTATGTATGGTCTGTATCTGACTGCTGGTCATCAATATCGACATATCTTCTTTCTCAAATGCTAGAAATTATCTGACTCACATCTGAAGGCTTGATCTTGCCTCAGACCCTAGGAAAAACTTGCTATTATAATCAGGAAGACTAAAATATATATATATATATATATATATATATATATATATATATATATATATATATATATATAGAGAGAGAGAGAGAGAGAGAGAGAGAGAGAGAGAGAGAGAGAGAGAGAGAGACTTTGGGAGGCAACACTAAATCTCTGTTAATAGCCTGGCTCTGTTTTCATTCATAAATTTGGATAACTGGGCTTTTGATTGTTCCTGAGTTTCTGTTTCTGAATCTGGAAAGGTATCCCTTAATTCGTATGCATTGCTTCTTTTTCCTCTATTTGTAAAGTCCTTCTCCTTTCTCTGGATGACATACTCTTTATTTACCCTCAAGGACCATCCAAATGTCTCATTCTCTTCAAACCCTTCCAAGGCTCTCAAGGGTTGTTTTAGGAGTTCTCTTAACTCTATTCTTACCCTTGTGTAATACTTCAGATTGCATCGTATGTCTATGTCTCATCCTTTTATCTCCAATGCCTGCTACAGTATGAAGCTTATTACATTTATTCAAAATATGCCTAATATTCCAGTTTTAAGACTAGAAAGTGTTGCCTTGATTTTGCCAAGGTTGCTCCCACTTGGGTTCTGATAACAGATACCTCCCTTACAGCAAATTTTCCTGAAGCCAAATGTTCCTTTGGCTATCTGAAGATCACCCTCTCTTGGATTCTTCATTGTTGATCTTTGTCTCTGATAGGTTGTCTCACTATTGTCCTTGATGCCAATCTCTGTCCTTTATGAAGAGATCCAACTCATTTATACAATCACAACTTTAACATAAGCAATATCAAGTATATTATCTTCAAACTTTTTTATTTGACATAACGGTATTTAGAGACCACTGTGTGCCTGTTAATGTCTCTATAATTCTCACAGCAGTCTTATGAGATAGGTCCCGATATTTCAAGTGAGGAAATCAAGGCTTGTAGAAGTTAAATGACTGACCAAGTTTTCAAAGAAGAAAGAGCTAAGATTGAACTCATGTTCATCTTACTCAAATCTTTACTGTTTCTGTCAAACAACATGGCCTTTCGTTCTGTATTTCCTTTGCCTATTGTATGTTATTAAATTTGGAAGCACAAAGCAGAGCTCTACAGCCCATACTCCCCAGTATGAAGCAGACTATGAATATATTTATCCTCTCATTCACTTTGTAGTGGGTTGCATAATGTCCCTCAAAAAAGTAATATCCAAGACATAAAACCCTCAGTATTTTTGTGATCTTTGTGGAAAATAGGGTTTTTGCTATAAGCTGAATATTTGTGTGCCTCTGCCAATACCAAATTCATGTTTAAATCCTAAGCCCAAATACGATAGCACTGGGAAGTGGAACGTTGGGAAGTAACGGGGCTTTTGGGAGATGTCTTGTTCCGTTTCATACTGCTATAACAGAATACCTGGGATTTATTTCTTATGTTTCTGGATGTTGGGAAGCCCAAGGTTGAGAGGGCTGTATATGATGATGACCTTTTTGCTGCATCATCCCACATCCACCATAGGATGGCAAAAGGTGAGGAAGGCAAGGGGGCAAGAGAAGAAAGGGGCCATCCTTATCCTTTCACAAGGAGTCTACCCCTGAGATAACTTAATTTCACAAGATAATCCTTAATCCTTTCTGAAGCCAAACTCTCATGGCCTAGTCATTTTACAGGTCATACTTCTCAACACTATTGACTTGGAGATTGTTTCCAACACGTAAAATTTGGGGAACCAATTCAAACCTTCATGAATGAGATTAATGCCCTTATATATTATGCCCAAGATTTTTCATATGTCCCTTCCACTATGTGAGAACATATTGATAAGTTTCCATTTATGAATTTAAAAAATGTGCTGTCATCAGACTCCAAACCTTGATCTTAGTCTGCCCCAAATCCAGAACTGGGTGAAATAAAATTTCTCTTGTTTAATAAGCCACGCAGTCTGTGGTGTTCTATTATAGCATCTTGAATGGCTTGAGACACAGACTAAGTTAAGGATCTCTAGATAAGATTACCCGTGGCTAGGGTTGTAGCTGTGAGGTAGAATGCTTATGGAATATACACAAAGCCCTGGGTTCAATCCCTGGCACTGCAGAGCGAAAAAAGATGACCTTGGTTTTAGAGGTATGGGCCCATGACCTTGGATTTAGAGATATGGCCTCCTCCCATATCTTTGGAGAGGACAGGGTATACACAAAGTATATGATGGAAAGACTCAGGCAGAGAGATTGGAGCAATCTGACTACTGGGCTAGGAACTCTAAGAACTGTCATCAGCCACCAGCAGCTAGGAGAAAAGACAGTTCCTCCCTCAGAGCCTCTAGAAGCAATCAACATTGCTGACTTCTACTTTCTAGCCTCCAGAACTAAGAGAAAATAATTTCTGTTTGAAGTCACCAAGTTTTGTTGTAATTTGTAGCCATAGACACTAATAAATACATACTTCAAGGTCAACACATCCAAAATTGAAATTCATAAATCTTTCCCCTTAATCTGCTTTTCTTATATTCTCTTAGTGACACCACTCCAGTCATACACCTCAAAGTCATTCTGTGCTATTTCTAGAGTGATCTTTCTAAAATACAAATTGAACCATGTCTCTCCTCCTCCTTAAGCTTAAACACTCACCCCAAGTCCTTCCATAATAGTATTTATACTCTTTGTATTAGCACATTAGGGCTATTATCTGCCGAATCCTGTCTACCTCCTTTAGCCTCATTTCCTGCCTTTCCCAAAAACTCATCCTTAATTTCAATCATGTAATATTTGGTAGTCACACACATATGCCTAAACATACTGAGGCTCTAATGTCCCTGTGCCTATCCCTTTGTGGATCTTTCTCTTTTTTATCGAGCTGTTTTACTTCTCCACTGAAACCCAGCTGAAAGGATTCCTTTCTAGCACACCTTTCTTAATCTTTCTCCTTATCACAAACTTGATATCTATTCTCTTCCCTGTGATCCTCAAGTACATCTCTATTATGAATCACACTATGTGGAAATTTACTTACCCATCTGTCTTACTTATCTGTGAATTTATACCTCTTCAAATTCTACCCATCTTTATCAATTCTACCTCTTCCAGACAACCACAGCCAATCCTTGTTGCTTTCTCTTTTTAACTTATTGTGCCCATTCACTATGATACATGATACCCATTTGATTCTTAACATACTAACCTGTTATTTTGCTTTTCCTGCCCTAGTTTGGTCTTGACTAGACTGTGAGTTACTTACAAAGCAAGGGCAATGTGTTATCACTTCCATGTCACTCTAAGTCTTGAAAATATTAGAAACCAATATATAATGCATACTAATTAACTTTGATGAATGAATACTGGGTTAATTTTTTAATGGGTAACAAATATTATTGGCATGTTCTAACATGTTCTAACACTTATCATACAATACCCCAGGGGAGGACCTCATCATTCCTCATCTCTCTGTTTCCTAAGTGCTCTTCCTGGGTCCAGTCCCACCTCTTCCAAACTTAACCTCTAGGACCTCCAATGTGATATAAAAAAGATCTAATCCTATAAGTTTTGTTTATAACCTTGGCTGCTTCCCCACCGACTGTGAAATAAAAATTAGGTTTTTTTAGTCTAATATGTTTAGTCAAAATAACAGGTTACTATCCTGGCCTTGTCTCTTGTTCCTTGATTCTTCTGTGTCACACTGGTGAGGATTCCTCATTCCCTGACTCTCCATTCAGTCACACGCCTCTTATCTACAGTTCCTCTGCTTCCCACTTTCTCTCGTCTTTATGGTGAACTCTTCTCCATCCTTTCAGAACTGGCCCTAAATGTCACCTTCTTCCATAACTTTCCCTGATTCTTTCTTCAATAGAACAGGAAAGACCGTAAGGGAAGTCATTGTTTTCATAGAATTTTATAACTTGTCCCAGTGAACTATGGTTGTGGTAGTTTTCTCTTGAATGATATGACACCTTAGGGACCAGGAACTCAGTTTAATTGTGCCTCATACTTAAGTCGGGTAGTTGTATCACAGTAGAAATCCTGTAAATGTTCATTAAATGTGCAGAAAAGTTTCTATTCCAACGTCCCTCATTCTAGAGATGGCCGTCACGCTGTCCCATGTCACTCTCCTGAGATGCTTAGTGGGTGAGCCATGGACCTATGCTCCTCTGCAATAACTTAATGTATCCTGAGCTCATACTTCACATACTCCATTTCATGGAGCTTTATGTTTGCCACTGATATGGCTAGCTGAGCCCAAAATATCAAGGACAGTGATGCCTTTTTTGTGCTACAATGAAAACCTAGATTGAGATAGGAGGGGTGTAAATATCACACTACACCTACCTTGCTTTTAATTTTCCCTCTTTACTCTGTATTTTCTGTAAATGTTTTGTAGTTTATTTGGGTGCTATGGTGAGACCATGTGATACATGAAGTTTTCCCTCTTGTTTTTGTAGTTTAGGCAATAGTGGGCATGATTTAATTATGCAGGAAAATTCTGATGTGCTGCTTTGAGCAGAAAATGCTTCTTGGTATTGGGATCACACAGGACACAGCATCTTTGCTTTTGCCCAGTGGGAGAAGCTGCCTTCAGTTCAGACTCTCATCAATTAGTTCTTCCTCCCAATGAACGAAACTTTCCCCTGCTTCGCTTTTCCTCCAATCTGGCAAAGAAATAAAAAGGACGAAAATGAAGCTCCTGAAATGAGAACACAAAGCACTCAGGTTAGAGAACACTAAGGAAACAAAGAAATGTTTTCTGCCTATAAGAATTTGGTCCTTCTGAGTGAAAAGTGCCTTAGCGTACCACCAATAAACACGGTATTTAAAAACAATGTCATGCAATTGGGTCAGCTACAGCCAGATGATTTTCTTTAGCTAACAATACAGGCCCTGATCCAAAGAAACAAGATCCTAACCCAGACGGCAGTAGGACAAGAATAGCCTAGCACACATAGAAGAGGATCAGAACACAGACTATTCTTATGGCCACATGGCTAAAGGTGTGCCACTGTCCTTAGTAAGGAAGAATCAGGATGAGGATCCACTTTATACCCTTGTGGTTTATAGCATACATTTATGTTCAGTGTTGTGTGAACTACATATGCCGAGCCCTCATTTCATTGAGTGGATCCGGTTAATCTTTTGTTGGCTTCTTAACATCTCAAATGAAAAATACGTCCAGTTGATTGATGCAAATAAAACTCAGAGTAGACAAAATTAAGGACTTTCAGAAAGTCTTTGCCAGGTAAATATTTGACACATTATACTTCTCTAGAACAAATGATTCCTGGCTGTGAGGTAGAATTATGACAGCTTAAGAATGAATAACTGGTAAATTTTTTCTACCTCAGTGGGATTATGACATCAGATATAATTCAGCCAATCATCTCCTGCCTTCCTTCCTCTCTCCCTTCTTCCTCCCCTTCCTTCCTTTCTCATAAGCCAGTGGCTGTGCTGAATAAGCCTTTGCCCTTTCCTTCAAGAAACACACAGGCTTATAGAGAAGGCAGACAAATAAGTATTATGTAATGTGACAATGTCTAAAAGTTAGAGAAAGTATGAAGAAGAGTGAAGAGCTCTAGGGGTTGGGGGGTTAGGAAATCTGTCAGTGGAGCTAGGCCTAAATTTATTAAAAGTGCAACATAGAGAAATTCCTTGTTTACTAGAGTTAGGAATGTTATTCCAACAAGCTTGTGAAATAACTTGTACTCATAAACGATGCTCAACTTTTGGTGATTAGCAAAAACTCAGAATCAAGACTGCGTCCAAACTAAACTGTGAACCAAAAATGGAAACAAGGCGCAAGGTGTGTTCGATCCTGAACATATAAAAAGTTAAAATAGCATTAAAGAATGTCAGGACTACAAGAGATCTTAGAACTCATCTAGTCCATGCTTTTCATTTTATAGATGAAAGAAATGTGACTCATAGTGGTTAATAATATATATAGTCATTAATTCACAAATAGAGTGTAAAATAAAGCAACGGTGTCCATGTTCTAAATTTGTTTCTGTTAGCTAACTTTGGGTCACTGTTACCAAAATAAACAAAATAGAGGGAAAAAATTTATTTTGGGCTCATGGTTTCAGAGTTCATGGTCAGCCAACTCCATTGCTCTGGACCAGAGTGAGGTAGGTGGAAGGGCGTCGGAAAGGAAAGATGCTCAGCTATGGTATCAGGAAAGCAGAGAGACAGGGAGGAGCCATGGGACGGTATAACCCAAGCCATACCCCCCAGCTGACCTACTTCTTCCAGTCATGTTCCAGCTGCATAAAGTTATCACCCAGTAATCCATTCAAATGATTAATCCATTAATGGATTAATCTACCAGTGAGGTTACAGCTTTCATAATCTAATCATTTCTCTTCTGAACATTCTTGAATTACCTAATACATGAGCTTTTGGGGGGACATCCAAGATGCAAACCATAACATTCCCCCCTTGGCCCCCCAAACTCATTTCCATCTTACAGTATTTAGTACTTACAGTGCAATGTATTATTTTTCCAAGAGTTCTCATAGACTGAACAGTTCCTGCATTGCTCAAGTCCAAAGTCTCCTCCAAGACTCAAGGCAAACTTGTGGCTGTGAGCCCCTGTAAAAATCAAAATCAAGTTACATACATCCAATATACGATGGCACAGAGTAACTGTTCCCATTCCAAAAAAGAAGAATAAAGGCATGGAAAGAAGCGATGAGACCAAAGCAAGATGGAAACCTAGCAGGGCAAACTTTAGGTGCCGTGGTTCCATGTCCAGCATCCGAGGCAGTGGTGGTGAGATGTAATTTCCAAGGTTGAATGCATTCTTATAATTCAAAGCACATGGGCTCTTTTGTAACCAGCAACTTCAGATATTTGCATTCTGAGATCTTGCTTTCTCTTAAATTGATTGCTATTCAGTGCCCACTGAAAACTGTTCAGAGGGGAGCGTCATTAAGGGCACTTAGAAATCCGCTATGGGCATGGAAGTTCTATATATGTATATAAATATATATATATTTATATATATTTATATATATATAAAATAGTTCTATTTATATATATATATAATAGTTGTGTATATTATATATATATATATATATATATATATATATATATATATATATATATATATATAATAGTACCTGTATAATATACATATATCCTAAAATAATCAAATTGATTATTGACCTGTGGCCTAAACTACTAAGCCATATTCCCAGCCCTTTTGATTTTTTATTTAGAGACACAGGCTTGTTAAGTTACCTAAGGCCTCACTCAGTTCCTGATGCTTTGAATTTGCAATCTTTCTGATTCAGCCTCACGAGTCGCTGGGATTACAAGCCTTCACAGCTGTGCCTGGCTTGGCTGTATATTTTCTTAAAAATGATTACTAAAGCACCTTTCAACTATATTGTTCTATAATGTTTTTTAAAAGATAAACATATTTTAGAATTGGTACCAGGAAAATGTTTCCATTCGAAGAAGAGACATGTACTTTAAGAATCAAATAATCATAATCATAAAATTCATTTTTCTTTCTGCCTGGGCTTAATTGAATGGATAGGAAATGAGGTTCAATCTTTCACCCAAATTTAGGGAATATTTTCTTTTTCCTTTAAAAAACTTCTAACTGATATTTTCTACAAGTCTTTCACTGTAAGCCATCTCAGATACTTTTTTTTAGGAAGTAGTGTGGATGAACAGTTTGTGGAACATTCATTCCCCTTATTTTGAGTCATTGAATGGAAGGCCCATTTCTGTTATCAATAAACACAAAGGTCCTTTTATGTACAATGCATGCTCCTGAGTTCCAGGGTAACCAAGATGTACTGCAGGCTTTAAGTACTGCAAGTCTTCAGGCTTTAAGTATCTTGAGGATTTTGAGTCTAGTTGTGGACTACAGCATATGAGGAGATAAATGGCACCAGGTAGCATATTCTAGGGTGATATCAAAATATCGTTCTATCTTAAGTCACTGTAAGTCTAATAATTAAATTAGTAGCAAGGACATTTGGTGAAGTCATATTCTGTTCTAAATCACCAGCTTAACCATTCATATTTTGGCTAACATTTTTCCAGGAATGGTAAAGTTTTTGCTAACTTTTTCTGATAAATATTCATAGTAGCAATTGATAGTCATGGTAAAAGTTTGGAAAATTGGAAAACTATAAAGGAGCTAACACCTTGTTTTTGTATTATATAATTTAACACAATATATAATGTAATATCCTGCTTTTCACTTAATATTATATAGTGAGAATTTCTAGATATTAAATGTTCCTCTTAAGACTTTTTTATACAATATTTCATTGAATGATCTACTAAAACATCATCCTGTTATTAGAAATTTGGATAATTTCAACCTAGTTTTATTTAATATAATACTGTGATCAAAATTCCTAGTAATACCAATCATAGAATTTTTTGAGCACTGTCAAACTCTATGCTGAGTACTTTACATGAATTATCTTATTTGGGCTCATAATAACTCTATGAAGTAAGAACTATTGTATTTTTACAGATGATGAAACAAGGATTACAGGCTAATTAAAGTGCTCAGAGCAAGGAAAAAGGATTTAGCCTCTAATTTGTCATAAACAACTGTCCCGGTTCATTTTTTTATTATAAGTAAGCAGGACTGCTCAGATTCCTGTTACCTATTGGAATATGCTATTGGTTCCAAATTAAGAAATCTGTTTTTCCTCCATTCCTTTCCTTCTTCCCTGCTCCCACATTTTAGGAAGGAGATGTTTAATGAATAGGATTTTTTTCTTTTTACTTTAGTAATTTTTCTACTGTGACACACCAACATTTTGTGACACACCTAATTTTGTGGTGTACAAAAACTAGCAGAAATGCAGACTCCAGAAACGAACCTTTTATTTTCATGATTGAACATTAAAACCACTGCAATTAAAAGGAATAAAAACAAGAGGTGGTGCAAATTCTGAATTTTATGGTAATCTGATATACACAATGTTCAATTTCCTCTCAAGTACCTAAAGAAATGAAACCGAGTTTAAAGTTGTTAGCTTCACCTCCATGATTTAATGAACAGGTGATTTGCAATCAGCACATCATTTGATGGTATATAAAACAAGAGATTGCTTCTAACATGTTAATGGTTGAAATGATTTAATTTAATAGTTCAAACTACAACTCACTGTGGCTGAATGCATTCTTTTGAAATAGTGACAGATCGCAGTGAGAACTTCTACAAAGTCTCATTTAAGGAATTCAGAATTAAATGAAGCTTTAATGGCACAATCGAATATGCTCGCACATACTACCAAATCCTATCCAAACCTGAGGGATCAGTTCTAATTTGTGAACCTCCTAGTGCCATCAACTTGGACACCCACCCTGTGGGGTAAAAAAATAAAGCAAAAGATAGAAGTTTTAGTTCCAGCGAGTTTCCTACAGGCAAATCCCAGGAGGCTGCAGATGCAAGAAAGGTTTGAGAGGAGAAAGAATAAAGCAAGGGCCAAAGAAGTGATTTCCCGAGAGTCTAAAAAAAAAAAAAAAAAAAAGTTCATGGCGGGTTAACTTTTGCTTGGCGTGCCGAGGAGGGTTCTAGGCCGCCGGCTGCCTGCCTGCCTGCGTGCCACCCCAGTCAGCACTGCCATCGGTCCGGACCCATCGAGGGGTTGCACCGCTTCGGTTCGGATCTCGGAGCCTTCCAGTTCCCGCCCGATCCCGAATCCGGGTGGCTTTGGCCCTCCTCGCCCTCGCCCCACTGCACCAAAAGCAGGAGCAGGAGGAGAAGCTGCATCAGGAGCAGCGGCGTGGCGCATAGTGGGTGAGTCCAGAGGCCGGGCGCCGCAGGGCGGGGCGGGGTGGCCAGAGCGTTGCCCCGACGCGGCGTCCCCGGCAGCCGCCCGCCCACGTCAAGGTTTGTTTAATAATCGCCAGGGTACATAAGTGGCTGGGGCTCGCGGGCGGCGGCGGGGGAACCAGGAGGGCGCGCCGGGCAGCGGATGAGGCGCGACAGCTGCGGCCCAGGGCACCCCCCCCTGGCATCCCGAACCCTGCCCGGTCCGACCCGAAGGGGAGGATGGAAACACCAGCTGCGATCTGAGCCCCCCTGGAAGATATCCACCCTCCCGCTACACCACGCGGCGGTCCCGCGGAGGCCACTGCTTCCGCCCCTCCACGTCTGTCTCCCATAGCCGAGCCGCGTAGAAAAAGCCAGCGATGGCGGAAAACCTGAGGAGGCTGGTCTCGAACGAAACTTTACGACGGTTGCAGGACAGGATAGACTCCTGGGCCAAAGAGTACAACGTGAGTCGGGGTGGGAGGCCCCCGGGACTCGCCCCGCGGTAGATCCCCGCACAGTCCTCGCGGGGCTTTTTGGGGACAGGCGTCGGTGAGATCGCTTTGCAAAGTCCCCCTGTTTTTGACTCCTAACGGGAACCTGGGCCTTGGGCTGGGATGGCGGGAAGGAAGGGAACGTGTTCTCCGGAGCCATTTGGAGGCGCTGGGGCGGCGCTTCCTGCAGAGCGCGGGATTCCGCGGCGACCGGGCTGTTGGCGGGGCACCTGACCTACAGCGGTAACCAAGGACGCCGGCGACCTTAGCAACTGGAAAATCAGTGCCAGGTCCTGCTTGATCCTCTCCTGTTCGCCCCCAGCCAGTGGAATCCACGTTGCCCTCCACCCCAGTTTTAGTACACTCTCCTGCCTTTTCGCAAGTCTCCCACTCTGAAGGTATCCAGACGCACCAGAATGAGTTTTTATAAATATATACCTAGGAGTCATTGCTCAGAAATTAGAGAAAGGGACACCAGGTAACATTTGCGTGCTGATTAATGTGGCAATTGAGGCCAGAGTTTCCACAACAAAGCAGATTTCAGGAGGGCTTTTGTAAGAAGCCAATATTCTATCATCATATCCATGCACTGTTCAAATCTCATGAATCCCTACTTCCACTCTGGCTCCCTGTAATCAACCCCACCTTGCCCCCCATCCCCCAAATAGAATTCAGAGTGCTGGAAACGCCTCCCATTCGGGGTCTGTCTGCCTTAAATAGGAGGTTCCCCTCTTACATAGCAAGTAGAGCCATCAGGCAGAAAAAAGATGCTAACTGGAATTTAAGTAAGTAGAGGGTGAAGAATGGCTTGGAAATCTGCTGGTCCCTGTGAATTCAGTCTTTAGAGTGGTGAGGGGAAGCTAGTTGAAATGATTTTATGAGAACAGAGAAACAATTTGCTACCAAGACAGAAAACTGTAACACACAATGGCACTTCTGAGTACTTACAGGATATTTCTAAAACAATAATTTAATTTGTTCCACCAAATGCTAGTGCCATTTGTGTTAAGCACTGTGAAAAAAAATGCTTTTTAAAATTTCAGAGTTAAGGCCACAGGGCAATAAAAAAAAGGTAAATACATACATTAGGATTTGTTACTCTCAATTTTCTGAGACTAGGTAGCAAGCAGTTACTTTAAAAAGTGGTGGAGAGAACCCAGGTCCTTTGTGATTAAAAAAAAAAAAAAAGGTGATTTTTATTTTTCCTGAATTCTTGGTGAAGGAATGTCCAGTGCTGGTTCTTTAAAAGGGAGCAAAGAGAGAACCTACTAGACACTAGAAGGAAAAGCTCTAGTTGTTCTCTGAGCCACCTTCCACTTCAGAAGCCCTGATTAAAGGGTGAACCAGAAGCCCAAGGGACTCCTGAGAAGGCAGCGCTCAGAAAGAATCTGATCTAAATGAAAAAAAAAAAAAAACAACAAACAAACATACAAACAACAACAACAAAAAACAATTGTGAGATGAGGAATGGAACTTTATGTATCATCTAGTCCAATCCTTTCCATGGTACAGATCAAGCACCCTAACCCAGACACATTAAGTAAACTGCCCCTGGGTTATTTGGCAAGTTCTATTCAAAGCCTTTTTTTCTGCCTGATGGCTCTACTTGCTATGTAAGAGGGGAACCTCCTATTTAAGGGGAACCTCCTATTTAACCTCCCTATTTAATGGGAGGTGTTTCCAGCACTCTGAATTCTATTTTGGGGATGGGGGGCAAGATGGGGTTGATTACAGGGAGCCAGAGTGGAAGCAGGGATTAATGAGATTTGAACAGTGCATGGATATGATGATAGAATATTGACTTCTTATAAAAGTCCTCCTGAAATCTGCTTTGTTGTGGAAACTCTGGCCTCAATTGCCACACTATTCATTTCATCTCTTACTCATGTGCTGATGAATTGCGTATCTGTGTTTGGGGCTTGTTCTCATCTGAGCTCTCACTTCTTTGATTGCCCATGGACATTTTAAATGGTGAGTACTATTGTCATGTTGAAATCAAATCAGCCTAAAATTGAATTTAGCTTCTCCCACACCCCACACACAGATCTCCTTCCTAACTTAGTCTTCATCATGATGCACTCTGCACCCTTTTCACCGTCAGGATCTGTTGGTCCAGCCTCAGAATTCATACAGACTCTGAACATTTTTCACCTCCTCCATTGCTACCACCCTGGACTATTGCAAAAAACAGTAACCCAAAGTGATTCTTCTGAATGTTAAGTCGGATCAAGTTACTTTTCTTTGTCAAGATTCTTCAAACTTCCTATTTCACTTGGAATAAAAGCTCAGTTCTAATGGACTTTGAAGTTCTACACAATTGTGGAGCAACTATTAGGTGCTAAGCATTGTTCTAAGTGTTGGGAAATACATTCTCTACAACCCATATACAGACATACTGATAAAAGGGGGTACTACTGTATATGTTATTAGACAGTAAATTCTTTAAACATGTAATTTTCTGCTTTATAGTCGTGTGTGTGTGTGTGTATTTGTGTGTGTGTATAATTTGCCTTTTAATCTTATGACAACTAAGTTTTCTGGGCCCAGGGAAAACTACTTGCCTTTGTGTGTGTGTGTGTGTGTATGTGTGTGTGTGTGTGTGTGTGTGTGTGTGTGTGTGTGTGTACTGGGGATTGAACTCAGGGGCACTCAACCACTGAGCCACATCCTCTTTTTTGTATTTTATTTAGAGACAGGGCCTCACTGAGTTGCTTAGGGCCTTACTGTTACTGAGGCTGGCTTTGAACTTGCGATCCTCCTGTCTCAGCTTCCCAAGCTGCTGGGATTACAGGTGTGCGACATCGCGCCCAGTCTACTTGCTTATTTTAAAAATATTTGCAGAGAAGGGGTATTTTTCAACCTCCTTAAGAGAAGCAGATACTAAAAACAGCAGCAAACATTTCTGACTCATTTTCTTTGAGTCACTGTGGTTGTATTGCCTTCGAGTAAGCCCCATTTTAAATGTTTGAGGTTTATACCTTTAAAATTTGACTTCCCCTGAAGTTCATGGACAACTGGGTTTGAACCATGTGACTTTTGGAAGTTGTTTTCTTCCTTTGTAGTTGAGTGAGCCTTTATGGTGATAGGTCCTAGAGAATTCCTTCTTGTTCACCAAGAACTGAACCAGTTATCAAAAGCCTAATATTCAACAAGTGGTGATTAAAAATGGTTACTCAGTGGGTTACATACTATTTACAATTTTTACAGTGTACCTTTATAAATACTTTTTTCAGAGCTTGTGGTGTGCTTATTAATGCTGGTTGCTGGTAATAACAATATGAGCTGCATCATTTTTTTTATGAACACAATACCTTTATTTTTATTTATTTATTTTTTATGTGGTTCTGAGGATTGAACCTAGTGCCTCACATGCACTAGGCAAGCTGTCTATCTCCGAGTGCTAGGCAAGTGCTCTATCATTCTACAACCCAGCCCAGTGAGCTGCATCTTAACAATGAACCTCCATCTGATGAAGAGGAGGAAGGAGTGGAGGCAGCATATACAGAGGCAAGGAAAACTGAAGAAGCTGACAATGGGGTGTGTGTGCTGTGATTGGTTCAAAGCTAAGTAGGAGGAGAGTTGAGGTCAGATGATAAAGCGCCCTAGGGAGAAGCTAAAAGTGTAATGCAGGAAGAGAAAAATTTGGGTCATATTTAGGAAATGTTCTCATTGTCCCATGGTGGAGAAATTCAAAACTCTAGGGAAAGTAGATGTGGTTGGGTATTACTTTAGGCAAGACATTGTATGAATCAACCTCTCATAAACTTGCTTAGCACATTTAGTGAACAAGATCATTCCAAGAATGGTCCTTAGGGATACTGCAAGAGTATAGCGCCCAAATACCCCCAATTTATCATGCAACATCTGTATGTTTTATTAACAAACTGCAAAAATCTGAAATCACCTTCTATGCAGAACTAAATTCCAATTCCCTAATTACTTCATGGAAATGTTAGCATGAGAAGAGAAATTCCCTTACCAAGTTAGCAGCTCCTGGGGTAAGTCAGCTCTGGATGGAAACTCTCCTCCCTCTGAGATGCTTTTGTTTTCCTTCGGATCCCTTTGGACTAGGGAGTTAAGCTGTGTTAGATGCTCTGAGATTTGTTATTTCAAAAAATTTTCCCCATTATAGCAGCAAATGTAATACTTAACTGTATCTTTGGTAACCCCAACTCCAAGATAGGATTGATGAGATTTCTTAAAGTAAAATAATAGACACCAAGACAGTATAGTCTAGAAATCTTGCATTATTTAATGTGTGAGTGGAGCTGTAGGAAAGGACTGGAAATACAAGACTTCCATCCACATTAGTCTCGTTTGTGTGATAGACATCTACAGGAAGAGCGGGGGGAAAGAGCATTATTAAACATCCACATATAAAAAGGAGATATTATTTGAGATTTGCCTTCTGTTTGGTTTAGAATAAACTTTGTGGTTGAAATAAGAGATCTGTGCCAAAATATGCTAGATTCCTAGTACAAAGGTTGTTGTCCGTTGCTATGGTCTGTACAAACATACTCCCTGCCTGCCTTCACCCTCCTCTTTGGGAGACATACTTCTACATTCTTGAGGAGTCAATCTGATTAGTACATTTCTAGAGAAACATTTTCTTCAATTTAAGATGCTTATCTGTTTCCTGGCCAGACCACGCCTCAGTGATGAATAGCCCCCCCCAAATCTCAGTGTCCAAGTAGAAGAGAGATTTTTCCTTCTTCTTTCATGTGGTCTGATGGCAGGTCTCTGAGGGTTATGATTCTAAAACTTGGCTTCCCCTGAAGTTCAGAGACAGCTCCATCACTGGCTTAGCTTCAGCACCTTCTGCCTAGTGGTGACAGCATCCTATTATGTGACCTCAAGGGGCTTCAGAGAAGAGCAGTGGAATCTTGCACCGTTCTTAAGTGATGCACACCACCTCTATTTGTCATCCCTTAGCCAGAGGTGCGGCCAGGCATCATTTGATGATGCAGATACGTTCTGAGAAATGCCTGACTAGGTGATTTTTGTGGTTGTGCAAACACAATAGGTTACTAGGCTGTTTAATCCCATGGGACCACCATCTTGTAAGTAGCCTGTGGTCGACTGAAACAGCATATTTTGCCACATTGTGATTAGAGTCACATTTTATAGCACGTGACTGTAGTTATGTGGCCCCAATCTAATTGTAAAGAAATGTGAGAAAGCACGCAGCATATTGAATTGGCGCTGCCTTTTCTGTCATGTTTCTAATGATCAACTTATTGCAAAATAAATTGATGAGGGACTAAGGCAGAACGCTTTATTTTTTAACAGAGGCTGTCAACTTTTTAATTTGACTTTTCTTATTTTCTCCTGAGACAAACTTTTTAATGTAAGCATTTCAAGTTTAATATTTAAGGAGAATAAATTAGTCCAATAGGACTATTCACTGCCCCTGGCTGGGTAGTGGTGTCATAATCCCCTTAGTTGACCAAGTCAGAATCCTGGCCCCTCCTTCTCCATCCCCACTTCACAAATGGATTCATTTAATCCCTGAGGATTCTGCCTGATAAATAGTTCTCAAATACCTCCCCCTTTCCCCCTTGAGCTCCTATCCACCTCCCCACACCTTTGGTACCAGAGATTGAACCCAGAGGCACTTAACCGCCAAGTCATATCCCCAACCCCTTTTAAAATGTTTTTGTTTTAAAACCTCACTAGGTTGCTGAAGCTGGCTTTGAATTTGCAATCCTTCTGCCTCAGCCTCCCACACCAAGCTCCTCTTATTTTAAGCTTCCATTATTTCTTACATATGTGGGAAAACGAGCTTCTAGGATGTGTACAGGATAGATCTCAAGAGAACTTCATTGCAAAAGAAACAATAATATCGGCAAACTCCCAGGCATAACAGCTTCATTATTCTGCTCTAACAAAGCTGAATGCTTTTACAGTCATCATGTTTACAAAAGGAGGCAGGGAGCCCATAACTGTTGTATAGAGTGTTTAAAAGAATACATTTTCTTTATGTTAATAAGGGTGGGGTTACATTCATGAATAACTTCCTCCTTTTTATTTCCTCTCACTTTTTTATCTACACAAAGTCACTTGAATTTGTTTGGTCCCACTTGTTGAAGTTCACTTCTATAATATGACATATTCCTATTGATCTTCCTGCCTTTCTGCATGCCTACTTCCAGTCAACTTTGATTCAGGTCTCCAAGGAATCATTTTTGTGGCTCTACTTGCCCACACTGGAAGTTCTCAACACAGGCAAGACACTATCCTCTAGGGCTATGTTTTAGAAACTTAACCACAGTGGTCAGTGCATTTTATTTCACCTCATAACGCACATAAACTGTTGTATTTATACAGTCAAAAGCCACATAACTACATTAGATTGCAGGTACAACTGGTGGTCCCCTACAACTTAATGAGCCAAAGAATTCCTACTACCCAGTGATATCATGGCCCATTGATCTGGTAAGCACATCACATTAATCACATGTTTGTGGAGATACTTGTTAAGAAAACTTATTGCCCTGTTAGTTGAATGGAAGTACAGTGAAACCAGAGTTTGAGAAAAAAAACTTGATTCTTTGCTTCTGCTGGTGGGTGGGGTCTGCTTGAGTGGCAGGGCTCTGCAACCAAGAAAGCCATTTAATGTTAGCAGCTAATGACAGCGGGGGATACCTGCTGGCATCAGATCTCTGAGGGTTGCAGCTGGCAAAGCTGGATTCTTCTCCACTACTATTGAGTAATGTGTTGCGGCTTTTAATGGCAGACTACGGTCTCCAGTGTCAGAGCAGACCCCAGTAGCTCACCACCAATTTCTTTCTGGGTCCTTGTCTTGCAAATTCGAAGAATGAAATCCATGGATGATAATGAAAGGCAAGAATGAAAGGAGTAGGATTTATTCAAGTGAAAAGAAAAGAGAACTCCTGCAAGGGGAGAGGGGACCTGATAGGGGTTGCCATTTAAATGTACTTGTCTAGGGGCTTATATAGGGGTAGGGGCCTTGATAAGTATCTATGCTAATCAGGCCTTGGAAAAGTACCAACTCTTTTGGACAAAAATCTATGCTAATCTATTACACTGGGAAAGTACCAACTGTATTGGTTTAGTCCATCACTTTCTAATTGGCTCTGCCCTTTTTAGACCTTGAATTTGAACTTTCCTGTAACCTCTCTTAGGGTCTGCCCCACTTTTGTTTTTACTGCTATTCTGGGACAAAGGTTTAGCTGCAGTGCTTAGAAAATTTCTACAAGTTTATCTTATGGAGGAGCTTTTACATTAAAAAAAAAACTTTAATTGGGATTCATTAACTATCCTATATTCAGTAGCACACACAATTATGTATAGAATACATTTGATAGTAATAATAAATTACTGTACTTTTTAACATTAGTTTGGAGTGTACTCCTACTTATAAAAACAGTTTACCATAAAACTGTTTGCTGTGATATTCCAGCAACATCCTCAGACACCCTACTTACCGTGACTCTTGATTGCATTGACACGACTATGTAGGTTTGTGTGAGCGTACCCTAAGATTTTCCCACAATGATGAAATTGCCTAACAACACAGGTCTCAGAACATATCACCATTGTTAAATGACTGAAAACAAGTTACACGAACAATTCTTACTTTTATTAATTATGATGTATTTTATTTTACTATTTTATGATTGGTAGTCGTCAACTGAGGCTCACTAAACTGACTTCACTACTCACTAATTTTGTGGTGCTCAATCTCGGTTGAACATGGGAAACATCTGGTGAGTTCTTAAAATAACCAAGGCCCAGTTCCCACACTGGAGCATGGAAAGCAGAATTTCTAGTGTGGTGGCCCCTCCCCAGGTTCCCCAGATGAAGACCTTCCTGTATCTTCTTGGTTCCTTACATCTTTTGAGTCTGGACTTTGAAATCCGGACTTAGTTTTATTACAACATGCATTTATTTGTGTTTATCTTAAACTATGCATTCCTTGAGGGTGAAACACTATTTCACTCACCATTGTGTCCCTAGCATCTAGCACTGGCAGGCCCCTCCATAAAGATTAGCGGAGAACATAAGTACCTGAGTGAAGCAGAGAAGAAACTGTGCCTTCTACTTCTTAAAGCCACTTTCTTCCCTGGCTTCCTAGTTCTTTTTCATTTTTCTTGCTGATTGTCATCTACTTCCTGTTTTTGTTTTATTTTTCATTCACTGGCCCTTCTCCCTCAACCCACTTCTGACATAGCAAGATGGCCCTGCAGCCTGCCCTCAGCCCTCTTCCCACCACACACCTCCCTGGTGACCTCAATGCATGTGGCTTCCACCTTCTCCCATCTGCGGAGCGCTTCCAAGCCCACATCTTCAACTCCCACCTTTCACATGAGTTCCAGACCTATCTTGCATCTGCTTTTGGTAAAGCGCCTGGGGAGAGCTAGATTCTAATGCTGGAGGCTGCGGGAATGGGTATAGGTCCCTGTTCAACCACCGTCTCTTCAAAATACTTCATTTTGTTTTTCTGCATTGGTGAACTCGGGTTGTTGATGGCATTCAATCTGTAAGGTTGTTTTGAGGATTTGATGAAACAGTGTATATATAAAGCTTTGTGTGCAGTGCCTGGCTGGCAAAGAGTAAGTGCTCAATAATTGTAGGATACTATTACTAGACATTTCCATCTGAGGGTCTTATGGCCTCCTGAACTATCCAAACCCAAATGTAGTCTCAGCCCTCTCCTGCCTCTGTCTGTTTCTAAACCTCCTGACCTCCAAGGTAATTCTGGAATCAGTGGGACCTTGACTGAGCCAGGTGTATCGTGGGCCTGGGAAAGACCTTTAGCAGACCTTTGTTATGTCCATAGCCTTCCGTATCTCTTGGCCAGATGGTTACATCTGCCTACCTCTCCTCCAGACTCGCTCTCTAACACAAACTCTTGTGTGGTCTGCTTCTGCAGAAGTACTTTTGTAAAATGCCAAGCAAATCTGGTCTTTCCTCATCACCCTTCCACACCTGCCTCAGAGATCTTCCAAGGACAGGACAAAGCCCAGAACCCTTCATGTGGCAAGTCACGGCTTTCAGATTTGGTCTTCGGACCCTGAACTCATTTTCCCCTAGTGTTTCTGCTTCTTATCTTTGATACTTGCTGTTTCTCCTTTTTGAAGTGCCCTTCCCTCTTCCCCTGACCCCTCACAGAGCTTGTTGTGTCTGCAGTTCACTGTCCACACAAAGCCCTAACCTACTCTAATGGTTATTTACTCCCGCTTGCTTCTCATTCTCCATCCCACTTCCAAAGCTGGTGAACTCAGTGATAGTGGACAACTTCTTTTTCTTTTTTAAATGTAACTTTATCATTGCAACTGCCAATCCTGGGACTTAACATGTAATAGGACTCAATGATTTATGAGGGAATGAACCTGGAGAGACGAGGCTTTGGAGAAAAGAGTTCCAAAGAGTTCATGTCTTTGTTCTATTTATCTTAGTAGAATAATGTGACTTTCTTATGGCTTGAATATCCTGCGCAGTGCTTTGTGTAAGAAGCTGGGGCATGTTGTGACAGGTCTTCGGGAACTGGAGAATTGTGACATAGTATATTGTATTCTGTGATTTAAGTTGTGTATGCAAACACATTTGACAAACATTCCTCTGGGTGCCCATTATGCACAGGCCCTGGGCAAAGCATTAAGAGCAGATCATAATGACACTACAATCCTGCTTCTAATTTAACTGTGTCTTTCCTTTATGCTAAGCTCTGTGCCTGGAGGGATTAACCACCTCCTAAATATCAGGAAATGGAGGCTTCTATCTAAAGGAATTAAGCTAATGAAAGAAATCCAGATTTGAACCCAGCCCTGCCCTGTCTCTAAATTCCTGACACCTTGCCTTGCTGCAAACCACCTCATGGCTTCTGATTATAGAACACCTCCTGTCTCTGAGGAGCTAGGCATGTGTTGATTCCATTTAGTTCTTCTAACACTCAGCAAGGCCTTATTGTCCCCATGTGGAAGAGAGAAAATGGGCTCAGAGGATCACAGAGAACTGTGGCAGGTGGCAGAGCTGGGATTCTTGGGGTCTCCTTTGACTCCTCAGCTCATTCTCTATCCTCTTTGCAAATGGCATGGTCTAGCCAGAGGGCAAGAGTCTTGTAAGCAGGCCACTGAAGTTCAGTGTCATTGTGACGCATACCATAGCCTAGGCCTGGTGCAGTGAGGAAGAACTGACAGAGCTGCACAGGTGGTGGGGTGCAGAATCCTGATCAGGTCAATAATGTGTCGTTAAATCGTTCCTTCATCAGCGTTTGGGCCTTCAATTTTCAGGATACTAGTAATAGATGCAGACACAAGAAAGAAAGGCAGGCTCATTTTTAGGAAGAACTCAGTCTGTTAGAGAGGAGAGGATGGAAGGACAAGATGAAGAGAAGGAATGACAACAGGAGGAAGTAGGGCTGCAAGAGCTAGTTGCCAGGCACGGAAATTAACCCAGAAGCCCCTCAGTTACCCACCCATTCCATGCCCATTCCTCACCAGTCCCATGAGGCCTTCCGAGGTCTGCCCTGCCAACCTCTCTGACCTATTCTTTTGCCACACTCACCTATTCATAGTCCTCCAGGTTGTCTATGTGTTCCTGTCTCAGGGCCTTTGGCCTTGCTGTGCCCATCTCCTGGCTTGCTCTTTCCCTTTTGCTTCACATCCGTGAATCAGCCAGGTTTCAGCTCAAGCGTCCCCTCCTCACAGAGCTCTTCCCTGGTTGTCTTCCCCATTTACTCTTTGTCACACCAGCCATTTCTTGCCAAAGACTAGTTAAAACAAAAATGTCAGTGTAAGTCGGTAGTTAGGAGCATGCGCTCTGGAACCAGGGTTCCGCTCTCAGCTCTGACAGCTCATAGCAGGAGAGCCTCGGGCAAGCTTCTTAACCTCTCTGTGCCTCAGTGTTCTCATCTGAAAATTGGAATGATAATAATAGCATAAGGTACGATTGCAGGGATTAACTGAGATTCGATGTGTAAAGCACTAGTAGTGCCTGGTCTGTGGGGGTGTGTATGAAAATCAAAGAGTGAGTGAGTCATCTAATTTTCACTCATCCATCCAACGCATGCCGAGTTTGAATATATCGACAGGACAGAATGGAGGACTGAGCATACAGGGACAGACAAGTAGTCTCTGTCCTAGAGGGGGCTTCAGCCTGCCCAGACCATTTCCCTTGTTGGTACAGATAATGAATTTTATTGGTAAACTTCTGCCTAGAGCTACCATTTATCTTCATTCTGGTTACATCCTTCATCTGCTTTGCTTCCTGTTCTGGGATTTGTGGAGCCAATGCTGGATCATGACCTGAGTGACACATAATAAATCTATACAGTTTTGCACCCATGTGATTTATTTATTGCTTATAATTTTACTTCTTCTTTTTAGTAGTATGTTCAATTAGATGTTTGGCTAATGGTGAAAGGTCAACTCTCACAAAAGAATGACCAAAGCAGAATAATAGCTAAAAGGCTCTCATACCCCCTCCCCGTCTTCTGTTTTCATTGCTTCGAAGAAGGTTCCATAGATACTGGACCACCTACTACCTCTTCTCCAAGTCTGCCTCATTTCTTCTTGAGCTGGTTTTCACTTCCTCTCAGAAGCCTTCCCTGATTTTCTGAGATGGTGGGCTCTGTAGACCTCGAACTCACTATGTAGTAAGACTTACTGTTCCACTGCAGGGGAGCTAGGGGAGCTATCTACTTGCCCTCTGGTCAACCTGTGCCTCTTTTTGTGTTATTCTTCAATGTATCTTCAATGCAGACACTTTTTTGTTGTTGTTGTTAAGAATTAGTGTTCTCACCATTTGACCCAGTTATCCCACTCCTCAGTATATACCCAAAGGACTTAAAATCAGCATACTATAGTGATGAAGCCACATCAATGTTTATAGCAGCTCAATCACAATAGCTAAGCTATGGAACCCACATAGGTGCCCTTCAATGGGGGAATGGATAAAGAAAATGGA
The DNA here is from genome assembly GCF_045843805.1 of Urocitellus parryii. Classification (NCBI taxonomy): domain Eukaryota; kingdom Metazoa; phylum Chordata; class Mammalia; order Rodentia; family Sciuridae; genus Urocitellus; species Urocitellus parryii. The sequence goes on along the minus strand of NC_135540.1, from coordinate 106,690,521 downwards.
ATATTAATAAACTATAAAGAAGAATGAAATTATGACATTTGCCAGCAAAAGGATGGACTTGGAGGCTATCATGCTAAGTGAAATAAGTTAATCTCCCCCCAAACCAAAGGCTGAATGTTCTCTCTGATGCTAACACACAATAAGGGTAGGAGAGAAAAGATAGAAAAATTGAATTTACGTAGAGGACAAGAGCCATTAAAGGAGATAAATTAGCAATTTGCACTGTGCTACAGAAAGCATGTTCATTTTATAAGGGGACGTTTTGCAGAATCCACTGAGTAGGATGATGCTATAAAAACAACCTCAAATCTTAGTGTTTTCACACACACACAGAACGACTTTCTTGATTATGTAGTAGTTTGGTGCAAGTGCTCAGTCAGAAGCCTTACAAATCTTGAGAATCCACCATCCCTACTGCCCTTGGGTTCTCTGCTGGCCCTTTTCTGCATTTGACTAGCCAATGGGAATGAGAGAAGAAGATTGCTCAGGAGGTTTTCTTCTTGGCCATGCCTGATCATGGCACACATCACTTCCCAGACCACTAACTGAACTCAGTCTCAGGGCCACACACACTCCTGGGACTCTGGGGCAAATGGTCCCACTGTGTGTCCAGCGGGGGGGAGGGGAACAGGTTTTGGTGCCTGCCCAGCAGTGTCTGCTGCAGCAAGCATTTCAGAGCCAGGAGCCCCTGGATCAAGAGACCCTTGTCTGTCTGCAGCGGGTTCCAGAGTAAAGGAATCACACTGATTACTGCTGTTTTGACTTCACAGACAAACTCATGTGATCAGAATCTAAATTACTGCCTTGAAATCATTGAACAAGTTGCCAGAGTGCAGGGACAGCTCTTTGGAATCCTCACTATTGCAGCCCAAGAAGGTGAGAAAGGCCCATACTTTCCCCTACCCCTCTCTCTTCTAGTCCCTTTCCATTGTTGGTGTTTGCTGACTGAACTGGTGTGCACTTCGCTTTCTCTCTCTGACCTTGTGCATGTTTTCTTAGGAGGACATAATGATGGTGTGGAAACAATCAAGTCTCGCCTTTTGCCTTGGCTGGAGGCTTCTTTTACTGCTGCTTCCATGGGAAAACCTGTTGACAGCAGGGTCCCCTCTCTACAGGTAGGAACGCTAAAGAATGGCCCTTGACTTCCTGAAACAATGCCATACAATGGAAATTTCTGAGGTAATGAGAAAACTTAGCCAAGAGTGTCATAATTTGGGATTACTGGTTTCCATGGGAGAGTGTCAATTCCAACAGCCGGAGACCAGACTAGAATAGAATATGGGCCTTGCTTCATGCATCAATATCATTATGTCTGGGTAAATACAACACCAGTATATGAGTTTGTTTTCCAGGACCACAACACAATACCTGAGATTGGATAAAATATAAATAAAAGAGTTTGATTTAGCTCCTAAGTTCTGAAGGCTGAAAATCCAAATAGCACAATGCTGACTCTAAAGGCACTTCCTAGAGGGGACATATGGCAGGAGCATATGTGGGAGACAGAGATCAAATAGAGACAGGAATCCAGCATGTGAAGAAACAGGTCAGGATTGCTCTTTTATAGCAACCATTTCCAAGAACTACATCAGTTCCTTCCGAGGACACTGCTCTCAATGACCTAAAAGCCATTTAAGGTTCCACACCCCCTCTCACCTTGCCATACTGGGGACCAGCCTTCCAACACACGCACCCTCGGAGGACACACTCAAACCATATTCAAGCCGCAGTGATCACCAGCTTTACTTTTAAATGTTTAAATGGATAAACATGAATCCCTTTCTAAAACTGAAGCCGTTAGAGCAGACTGTTTTAATGCAGGGGTCTTAACTAGACAGAATCCCTGCTTGGAGATCTAGGGCCAGGAAATCTGTCCTGCTCCCATGGCCCTTGGTAGGGTCTGAACATTTATGTCTCAGTTTCCTTCTTTGACTGAATTAGGACAATGATTTTACTGGCCTAACTAATAATGGGGTCATTGTGAGAATGAAATGCAATAAACATGAAAAACCCTTGCAGAGGTGTGGCGTGTGGTTAAGACTTTAAATAGCTATCAGTTGTCATTACTCAGTAATTTTTCTCCCTGAGGATTTTTAAATGCTTCTCAAATTTTTACTCCCTGTGGGTATTACATCCGGTTGTAGAGACATCAGATGATGCTTTAAAAGATTTTTTAATCCATTTTTTTTAAATCAAAATGTAATTTATGTACAGTGAAATCCCAGGTCAGTGAGTTTTGACAAATCCCTTACTGAGAGATGAAGCATTTCCATCACTCCAGAGTGTTTCTTGTGCCACTCCAGGGCAACCACTCTTCTGGTTTCTATGACTCCAGATCAGTTTTGTCTGCTCTAGAACTTGATGCAAATGGAAGCACACATTATGTGTTCTTCTGTGTCTTGACTTTTTTTTTTTTTTTTTTGCTCAGTGCAGTGTTTTGCAATCCATGTCATTTTGTGTATTCAGACTAATTTTTATTTTTTTTTGTTATCTTTTCAGGACACATTTGAAAGGGAGAGACTTAAAGGGAGTAGTCCTCGGGACCTTAAAGGGAGGAGTAGTCCCCGGGACCTTAAAGCGAGTAGTCCTCGAGACCTTAGAGCCAGTAGTCCTCGGGACCTACAACAACTAGACTCTGACTTGAACTCAACCCGTAATCAACTCAACCAGGTTAAAGACGAGTAAGAGGAATGCAAGTTATCTTTCTTCAAAAAGAATTGTTTTCAATTTAACTCTGTTTAAATTTGAAGGAGAATAATGGCTCATGTGAAATGTGGGCATTTGTAAATAAGTAACATGATTTGTGCAAGTTGGGAGTCAATGTCTGAGTTTGGGGACAAGATACCAATCTGGTCTGTGATCCCTGGTCCCTCGCCTCCATCTGCTGAGCTATGCCTCCTCTGCAGGTCCAGCATCAGCTCAGAGTTTAAATAAATAAGTAAAGATTGTAGATGAAAAATCTATCCTTGGGAGGAAAGATTTTTTTGAAAAAGATATAGAAGGGGAAGAGTTAAAGAGGATGAAAGATCAGCTAATGAGGAAAAAGAAGAGAATAAAAGACAAAGCAGCTATACTAATGTTCTTTTCAGGCCTATTGATGCCTGATGGGAGAGAGTTAGAGTTTTAAAAAATAAGATTTTGAAATAATTCTTAGGTATAATAATATATTTTTAAAAGTTACTGGCAGGCAACAACAGATGTCAGAGGCAGGCTCTGGGCAGTCAGGGTAGCAAGCACAGGGAATCACTGCAAAGAAAATTGCAATTTTGGATTTGTTCTTGAGGAAGATAGACAAATATGCATGAAATTGCCTTTGACAGAACTTAACAAAAGTCTGTTAATAAGGTCTTTCCACTCCCACAGTATTGCTCCATTGCTTCCGGGAAGGGAAAGGAAGTCTGTTTTAACTAATTAAGTCTGTGATGAAATAGTTGTAGCCCTCTGCGTTGTTCTCATGAGATGTCCTGTCTTCTCTCCCAAATGAAGATATCCCTATTGATTTAGTTTTACTTGATTATAAAAGTAGTACTAATTTCCTCATCAAATGTATACAAGTACCAAAAATGTAAAGATGAAAATAACTGTTACCTCACCTCTGTCAATATGTTGGTATATTTGGCTCCAGACATTTTTCTATGTACTTATGCCTCTACATGCACCTGTGCATTTTTCCACTTGGAATCATAGTCAGCGAGCAGGAGTACAACTGCAGAAGTCAAACTGTACAGCTGTAACATGCAGGGAACATGATTTCTCTGAATCTCTATTTATTTCAACCCATGTCAGCTGATCTTTATATTTGCCTCATCTAGGTCTTTCCTGGTTAAGTATAGTCACTTTTGTGAAAACTTCAGTTAATAGTGAGAACTTCTATTCAGAGGTAGTTTTGCCCTGGCATGGAGCTTCCTCTCCCCTTATCCTTCCTTAGATTGGCATCTAGGGAAAGGATGCTACAGATAAGATCTTTTGCTCATGTACTGTATTCTCAGCCTTAGTGGACTTGGCACTAGTGTCTTGTGCTGAGGGGTCCTGAGTTGTGCTTTGTCTGCTTAGGTTTCCAGGAATAAGAGCCCCTCTAGATGCTTCTAGTTGTGAAGCAGGACTTCAATACTTTGCTGGTTCTTTTTTATTTTTGGTACTGGGATTGAACCCAGGGGTGATTAACCTCTGAGCTATCCTCAGTCCTTTTGTCATATTTTATTTAGAGATAGGGTCTCACTGAGTTGCTTATGGTCTCGCTAAATTGCTGGCTTTGTGTGATCTATTTGCCTTAGCCTCCTGAGCCGCTGGGATTTCAGGTGTGGACCACTGTGCTCAACCCACCTGTAGTTCTTATTCTGTGTTTTTATTTAAGGTAACCCAAATGTAAGTCTGTTCCCAAAATTCTATGGTAAGCAGCTCCCTCTTCCCTCTCTGATTCTGGCTTCCTTTTCTTCAGTTCCCCAGATGGTCCTTTGCAAGCAGTGTGTCCCAGAGCTGTCTTCTCAAACAGAAGTCTTTGCTGGGTGGGGTCTTACTAACTCCTGAGATGCCCTCAAGCCATCTTTCCTATTGTCGTGATGCAAAATACTTGGTGGCTTCTGTTTCTCCTCCTCCTCCTCCTCCTCCTTCTCCTCCTCCTCCTCCTGTTCCTTCTTATTCTGAGATGGGGGTCTCTGTATTGCCCAGGATAGCCTCACTTACTATTCTCCTGCCTCAGAATCCCAAGTAGCTGGGATTACAAGGATGGGCTACTGCACCCAGATTCTTTTCTTAACGGCATTAATCTCTTTAGCAACCATATTCTTCTTGGATGCAACTTTAAATGTGCTTTATTTGGGGACAAACTCCAAGTTTTACATCTTTCCACACTGATTTTTGCTTTTGATTCTCCCTGTGAATCTGGCTAAAAGCAGCCAACAATACCCCTACCACTGCCTGTATGCTGTGTTGCCTTGAAATTTCCTGCACCACATTAATTAATCCATCACCTTTAAACTCAACTTCCCATAAAGTCTCAGCATGAGCAAAGTGTAGACAAATTCTTTGCCAGAACTGAAACACCCTAGAGTCCTCATTTCCATCTGAAACTTCATGAGCATAGTCTTTACTCTTCACATTCCTATCAGCATTGTTGTTTTGAGCTTCCACCAGAATCATTCATGAAGTTCTCTTTATGGCATTCTAAGCTTTTTCCAGTCTGCTTCTCCAAATTGATCCAAACTCCTCCTGCAAATGAATTCCAAAGGCTCCTGAACCGCCACACTTCTCAGTAGCAATTTTCCATTTTAGTCAGATTTCCAACTCTCTGACAAAATATCTGGTGTAAACAACTTAAAGGTGGAAAGATTTAATTTGGTTCATGGTTTCAATCCTTGGCCACTTTGCCCCTGTCCTTTTGGACTTGTGGTGAGGCTGAATATCATGGCAGGGAACATGTGGTGAAGCAGAGCTGCTCACATTATGGCAGTCAGGAAGCAAAAAAAGAGAGAGAGGGAGAAAAGGGATCAGGGTCCATATATAATCTTCACTGCTCCAATGACCTGTTTCCTCCAACTAGGCCCAACTTCCCCATCATCTGGGGACCAAGACTTCAACACACAAGCTTTGGCGGGGCGGGGCGGGGTGGGGACACTTAAGATCCAAACCACAGCAGAATCCCAGGTCTCATTTCCCACTCTTCTTTCACCTGTGTTTTCTTAGCCTCAGGATTACTGTGATGAAAGAGTTTGCCTGTTCCAGGGAGGCAGATCAGAGAAGTCAGGGACCCATGATTATCTCATGGTTCCCAGGGCAACTTCACTGAGAACCACTGATCTTTGTCCATGGTCATCCATCCCACTTCCACTTATTTTTAAATTTAGATAGGCCTAAAAAAAGAGAGTATATTATTATGATTTGCTTACAATGAAGAGAATCCTTGAAACTAACAACAAAAACTCAGGAAAATTGTGCACAATAAGTGGCAGACATCAGAAGCAGAAAGACCTGAAATACTTGTAGTCTGATGTGATTGTGGAGGACTTTCGTAGTGGGCAATAAGCTTTTTATATTATGAAGTTTTGGGAAAAATAAGGCAAATGCAGCTCTACAGTGCAAAGCAACAGGAATAGGTATTGGTATATTGAAGAAAAATGGAGATTTTATAGAGAGACAACCTGGGGATTGGGTATAAATAGAGTAGATGAATTAGGAAGAGGCGAAGGAGGTCCAATTGAATGAGTTCCTTCATCCTTTACATTTTAACATTAATAGTTATCACACAGTCTTTAAAGTAGCTCTGACCTTCCTCTGTGTTTGACCTTGAGCTAAGGGTGCTGGCATGTTTTTGTGTCCATGTCCACCATAATATCTGCAATATTATCTGATTGAGTGCAGATGTCTTATAATTTGATTTTGTTTTCATTGAATTTATATCATATGACAAAGGTCTCCAAGAGAACCTAGGCCTTGATTTGGAAAGTCTGCTGATTTTAGAAAATCTGTCTTTAGTTACTGATTTCTCTTACAGTCTTGCTGAAACTGGAAAGTCTCTCGAAGAAACCAAGAACAGATCTGCCATATCCCTTTTGGCTGCAGAGGAGGAAATAAATCAGCTAAAAAAGCAGTAAGAAAAATGATAGGATTATTGCAGCCTCCCGATTAATCATTGACTCAAGTTTTTTTTGATGCTCTGTTACAGTATGAAAAAATATTATTCATAATTAGAGAGAAAGGGCAGCAACATTTTTAGTAATGTTTGATATATTTTTCTTATTACAAAAATGTTACCTAAGGCTCAGTGGTAGAGTGCTCACTTAGGATGCTTGTGGTCCTGGGTTCAATCCCAATACCACAAAAAGAAAACAAAAATATTACTTACGTGATATAGACTAAAGTCTCTGAAGTACAACATAATATGAAGACATCTGAAAACCCTCTCATAATCCTAGTGCCACTAACTGTCCATTTGATGTTCCTTCTGATTAACAGTGCAGAATACAGACTAAAATATATAAGTATATATTTTTGATCCCCAAAATATATTTGTTTTCCTCTATCACCATGAAAAAATAATTGCAGAACTTAGTTTCAAATACGTTCATCATTTCCATCATTTGGATATTTCCTTCATGTTGAATATTAACTTAGATGCGGATTTTCAACATTGGAAAACAACACTGGGATAATTTTGTGGAAAATCTGAGCTTAAATTTCATATTATTACCTAAAGATCAATTTCTAGAAGGGAACAAATCGACATGTGGCTCCTTTAAGGTTATATGTTTTTTGGTGTTAGTTTTGATTTCCAAGTGGTAAGTGTATTTTACTCACTTATACTCACAGACACATACTCAAACTCACACTTTCTGATGGTTTTCACATTCTAGTTGTTCTCCTTTCTTCAGAAACACACATACCTCTTAGCTTAGAAGCTGTTCTGTTTTCCACTTTTAGCTTCTCTCTCATCATCATTTTAAACTCTTATTTCCTATTTGGTACACGTTCGAAAGTTCATTGATCATATTGCTCATTGGTCTCCATAGTTCTGAATCTGTTGTCTGCTGTTTTTGGTGTAGCTTTTAACCCTATTACCTTTTTTCACTTCTCTTCATACTTCTGAATCTTAATTCTCACCTTCTCATCTTGCACTATTGTCATGATCATCACAGCATGTTCTTCTATGGCTTTTGCTTCTGTTTTGTGGAAGCCACATCTCTTTGGATCTTCAGGAGGGTGCCAGTTTTATTTCTAAAGATTTTTTTGTTGGTTTGTTTCTGTACTCCATTATTTTCATAGTTTTGTACTTCTAGATAGTCTTTTGAATACCATTCAATTTCTATTGAAGTCCATCCCTCCAACTCTTTTTTTTTTTTTTTTTTGAGGTACTGGGGAGTGAACCCAGAGCCTCATGTTTGCTAGGCAAGTGCTCTACCACTGAGCAACACCTTCAGCCCTGGACTAGGATTTGAAGGTCAGGTGTTTCCAGAATTTCATAGAATGGAGACCAGTGTGGAACAGCATGAGTATAGGTCCACTCTACTATTCTTAGAGGCCCTGCATGAGCATTCTTTCTTTAGGGACCTTTTCCCATGTAAGCTGCAGATGGGGACTAACCCCCAGATACTGGCAATTCTGCTCTTTGCTCATATGTGTTTGTTCATGTGTATTTCCATCTCACCTTTCCAATGCAAAATGGCAGGCTAATGTTAGGTATACCAGTTGTTGTTTATTTCTCTCTCTCTCTCTCTCTCTCTCTCTCTCTCTCTCTTCTTTCTCTTCATTTCCTTTTCCCTTTCCTTCCTTTCCTCTGTTTAATCTTTTCCCTTCCCTCCCCGCCCTGTTCTCTCTGCTCTTCAGGCTTAAATCTCTTCAAGCCCAGGAGGATGCTCGCCATAGGAACTCAGAACCTAGGCGTACAGACCAGAGCAGAGAACAGAGCAGAGACCAGATCAGACCTGAGCACCGCAGTTCCTTCAAGAGGGGCTCAGAGAGAAGGAGCTCTGATCAGAGGAACTCGGAGCCACGCTCTGATCAGAGGAACTCCGAGCCACGGACCTTAGAGCAGCGGTGCGCAGAGCAGCGGAACCTAGAGCAGCGGTGCGCAGAGCTGCGGAGCTTAGAGCAGCAGCGGAGCTTGGAGCAGCGGTGCGCAGAGCAGCGGAACGCAGAGGTGATCTCTGACTATGAGAAACAGCTCCGAAACCTGAAGGATGAGATTGCTGTCTTGTCGGCTGAAAAAGCTGGTCTTCAAGGAAGGTCTGACAAATTCTCATTGATCTTTTCATTTGGCTTTTTTTTTTTTTTCCCCTCTGAGCTAGTAGTAAAAGTGCGAAGTTGGTGGAGTTGGGGACTACAGTGACCCTGTAAACCAAAACTGCAACAATTTGGGAAGCTTTGTCTTATAAGGGGATCATTTTCTTTCTGCACTCTTCCAGAGAGAGAAAACAACTCCTGGATTGCTAGTAATTTCCCTTCAATGGGGAAATATGGGGAGGGTGGTTGTTTACTTGAAACCAGGCTGTGTGCACTGGTCAGGTGAGAGGTGCCTGAGTTGAAAGGATGTTCATGATGTAGGGGTTCTTTTCTCTGAGGTCTAGGACTCTTCTCTCCAGGGACAGCAGTCTGCATGGTATTTTTTTTCTTAAAATTTTAAAAAATTTGTTCTTTTTAGATATACTTGACAGTAGAGTGTATTTTTTAATATTTATTTTTTTAGTTGTAGTTGGACACAATACATTTGTTTTATTTATTTATTTCTATGTGGTGCTGAGGATCGAACCCAGGGCCTCATACATGCTAGATGAGCGCTCTACCGCTGAGGGAGTATAACTTATCCTAATTAGGATCCCATTCTTGTGGTTGTACATGATGTGGTGTTTCACTGGTTGTGTATTCATATATGAACATAGGAAAGTGATGTCTGATTTCATTCTACTGTCTTTCCTATTCCCATCCTTCCTCCCTTCCCTCCATTCCTCTTTGTCTAATCCAATGAACTTCGATTCTTTCCTTCCCTACCTTTATTGTGTGTTAGCATCTGCATATCAGAGAGAAATTCTGCCTTTGGTTTTGGGGGACTGGCTTATTTCACTTAGCATAATAATCTCCAGTTCCATCCATTTGCCAGCAAATGCCATAATTTCATTCTTCTTTATGGCTGAGTAATATTCCATTGTGTGTGTGTGTGTGTGTGTGTGTGTGTGTGTGTGTAGGTATGTGTGTGTGTATGTATATATATGTAATATTTTCTTTATCCATCTGTTGAAGGGCATGGTATTTTTTTTTCCCTATGTCACATGATGGGTGGTGTGTATAGGTTAAGTATTATGAAATCCTTTTCCACTGAAGGGCAGGTGTGTTGAGGTGGGTCATTAAGACAGTGTGAGATGAAGAACACAGAAGCATGTTGATTTTGGGAGTCTCCTCATCACTTTTATTTTTTCTACCCCCTCTGCTCCAGGCTCCCAGCATGCTCTAATTCAGGCTATTGAAACATCATCCTTGCCTGTACCCATTTCCCTAAATGACTCCCTCTGTGCTGTCCTGGTGCTGATGTGTACTTGCTCCCTGGAACCTGTTCCTTTCTGCCATGGTAGGGGCATCTTCACCCTGGAAATTAGCAAACATAAGGCCTTCTCCACCCCTTCCGATAGCCTGCCAGTCAACACTGACAGCATAGTACAGTTTCTCATGTAAAACGTCCCTTTTCTGGGGCCATGTCCTCTGGATTAGCTGGTTGATAACTTCACTTCCTATTGGGTAGCAATCCAGATTGTCCCACAAGGCTCAAGCGATGTGCTCCTGTGGTGTGTTAGTATTCCAGGGTCAGAGTCAGAAACACCCACCTCTGACTTCTCCTCTTGAACTCTGGCTCTTGCTAGCTGTGTTCCTTGAGGATGGTCCTTTAGTTTTTTAAAGCTTCAAGTTCCTTATGTGTAAAATGGCCAAGAAGCAGAGCTGGCCTCACAGGGTTGTTTCAAGGATAGACGTGCCACACTAAGGGGAGTGCTTTATAAATCCCAACTCACTAGGCAGATATGGAATATTTCTTCCAGTAATTTCTTAGTTGGGGTGGCCTTTGAGACTGGGGGGAAGGTCATTCCAGAGAGCCACTTGACCTCCCTTGGAGGGTTGGGTGTGTCATTTGCAGTTGATGTGGGGAGAAGAACCAGGGAACAAGCAGAGGCCAGGGACTCAGCGTGTCCCACCTGATTCCTCCTCCTCCACAGGGCACCCAGGAGCCGGTCTCCTAGCCCTGGCCCACGCAGCCGCAGCCACAGCCGCAGCCACAGCCACAGCCGGAGCCACAGCCGGAGCCAGAGCCACAGCCGGAGCCAGAGCCGCAGCCGCAGCCACAGCCTCAGCCACAGCCCCAGCCACAGCCCCAGCCGGAGCAGGTCCAGCAGCCCCAACAACAAAATCGCCAAGATCAGAAACACGTCCCCAAACGGTGGTTCCAAAATGTCCAGTGTGGCACGCAAAGCTGCTCTCCTGTCCCGATTCAGCGACGCCTATTCCCAGGCCCGCCTGGATGCCCAGTGCTTGCTGCGGCGCTGCATCGACAAAGCAGAGACAGTGCAGCGGATCATCTACATCGCCACTGTGGTAGGTGACACTCTGGTGGCCAGACTTGAGCTGTCCTGGGTGCAGTGGGGGGAGACATTTGGATAAAGTGAATGGTACAACTTTAAAGGGACTTGTGCATCTTGAGGTCACTGAATGGGGGCATTCCGGTCTCCCCTTCTGTCCCTTCCCTCTCCTTCACTCCTTCCTTTCTTCCTCACTTCCTCCCTCTCTCCCTCCCTTCTTTCATTACAAATATTCGGGGGTGAATTGCTTTTCACAACAATAACTGTTCATATGCATTTATTAGTATTGACCGATTTGTTGAAGAAGAGTCCATAAATGTAGCACTCTTTTCAATGGGTATATACTAAGTTGATTAGCACTGTAAATCAACTTTGTCTAATATGATCATACGAGCACACACACACACACACACACACACACACACACTCTCTCTCTCTCTTTCTCTCTCTATATAAAATCAATCACTGCAAATGACTGTTGCTTGATTCATTTACTTCAGGTCTAAACATCAGAAGTTGCAATTGTGTCAACTCTTCATTTATTTAATGAAGAGTAGTTAATGAAACTGCTAATACACCAGCTTGCTTGAGTAGGGCAAATTAAAAACCTACAGTCCTTAGTTTCCAAAGTAAATACATTTGTTCAATGGGTTGTTCAATGCCATACTGAGATACTTAGGATCTATTATGAGAATAATTAGATATAAAAAAAAGAAAATGTTGCTATGACAGCAGAATTGTCCAGAATCCTGTGTCTATTCATTTATATCAGAGGTCAGTACACCATGGCCTGTGGACTATACCTGGGCCTGGCTTGTATTTCTATGAGAAATACTGCCCCCAAACTAAGAATGTAAGAATGATTTTTACATTTTTAAAGAATTGTAAGGGAAAAAATGTGAGAGACTGTAGGTAGTTTGAAAAACCTAAAAGATTTGGCTCCTCATACAAAAATTTTTTGCCAACCCTGGTTTTTATAATTAAGAATCATTGAGTTGGTTATAGCTGTGCAAACATAGAGGCTGAGTCTCTTTTTTGTAACTGAGTTTTCCCGGGGCCTACTATATAAAAGGTATTTAGAAAGATTTATTGAATTAATATGTAACAGGAAATATGCATGACAATGTGCTTATGTAGGGAATGAACTCTAGACTGATAGTTTTCTCTCATTCTCAGCCAGTGATATGCTATTGTAGTGGGCTCATGGTAGAGGACCTCTGTCCTTAAATCTGTACTATCCTGCTTCACTGCACTCAGAAAGACCAGAACAGTGGCTAATGCTTGCAATTAGTGAATGTGGGCTGTTATGTATCCACTTGCATGCTTTTTCAAAATTGAGAGATGTTATTTTCTATCATATTAAAAACATTTCGACCAACTGTGTTCAGTTATCTGAAGTCTAATATGATGTGGACTTTGTTATTCTTTTGAATTCATTTCTTTGAACTTATTTACCTTCCTCCTCTTATTAGATAATAAATGTGCTGTGTTTTCACACGCAGGAGGCATTTCACGTGGCGAAAATGGCATTCAGACACTTCAAGATCCGGGTGAGGAAGACATTAACACCAAATTATGGAGGGTCGAATGACTTTGAGAATGCTGTCTCCGAATATATCATTTGCCATCTTGATCTGTATGACTCCGTTAGCAGTGTTAACGTAAGTGTTGGGTCTCTTGTTAGAACTGGCTTGTGGTTGATGACATTTGCAATGGAGATTCATAATTCAGGAACTCGTTAGCATTTGTATTGCTTCCAGTTAACAGAAGAAGGAACAGCATTCAGTTAGTCTTGTAGCACTAGTCACTTCTATTTTTTTCTTAGAAATTTTATGGAAAAAAATGTCCTGAGCTTCAGAGTACTGTTCTTCAAGTGGGGCCCTAGGATTGGGAGATAGAATATCATAGTTCTTAAGAGGAAGGGATTTGGGAAGTAAGGATGGATTTGCATACTGACCCTGCCACTTGACTGCGCCATGTGATGTTACACGTTTACATAACCTTTCGGGGCTTAGATTTTCTAACCTTTAAATGGAAACAACAATGATTATTACCCCAGAGTGTCATTGAGAGGATTTAATGAAAGAAAGCGGATCGTTTACTTAGCACGAGACTTTGCACATAGTAAACACTCAATAAAAGCAAGCTATTTTAATTATTCTTATGGATTAGGAACACGTCAGACTTCTGTGTTGGCACCTTATACACTTACACAGCAAAGAAAAATAAGAAAATAATTTAAGAATCCATGGACCATTTTCCCTCTTAGTTTTGGGCCTTCAGCATGTCATTTGTGCTCTGTGTATCTTTCCTCCTTCCTTATCAAAGAGTGACAACATCCTTCTTTATGTAGCACCTATACTGTTTTTCTGGCTTATTTTCATTGAAACCCTCTTTTCCCATCCCCCATTGGTCCTAGCTGATGTTAGAGTCCTCAGGGTGTCAGAGTGTCTTGTCACAGGTTGGCCACCAGATAATGCCATTTTTTTTTTTTTTGGTTTTGTTTTTCAGGATGTGATCCGTGCCATGAATGTCAACCCCAAGATCTCATTCCCCCCTGAAGTTGACTTTTGCCTTCTCAGTGACTTTATCCAGGAGATTTGCTGCATCGCCTTTGCCATGCAGTCCTTAGAGCCACCCCTTGACATTGCCTTTGGGGCGGATGGAGAAGTTTTTAATGACACCAAGTAAGAGACACAGGAGCAGAAGCTAAGGGATCCCCCTTAATAACTGCCTTGCTTCTGTTCCTGGGAACAGTGCCGGGGAGGGGACTCCAGTATATGTGTGTGTTGGTGGGGGGATGAGTAGACCCTCTGCTCTCCAGGGCCTGCTGTGGACTTCTCTGTACTTCTGAGCAGGCCCTTCCTGGGTTCATTCTCCACTAAACAGACTGGGCTTTGGAGAGAACTAAGGGTACCTGGAACCTGTCTGGAACATTTTAAAAGAAAGGTGCTCTATAAATGCAAATGTGTATTATTTTTTATTGGCTTTTATTGAATTATTTAGGCTAGGTTCCTCAAAGTACAGTGTGCAGTGTGCAAATCACTCAAGGTGCTTGTGCAAAACGCACATTCCTGTGCCACATTCCATGATACGCTGTTTCATGCTGTCAGTCTGTGGTGGAGCTTAGGAAGCTGCAGTTTAAAAAGTACCCAGTGTGCTTTGTGCACACTAAAGTTTGAGAGGATGGACTGTATTCTTATCTAGAATCAGATTTCTAAATTTTACATGACAGATATTCTCTTTATAAATTAAAAGATATTAAATTAATTTTAAACATTTATCGAGATTTGATGAAATTTTAGCTATAACTGGAGATTAATCTGGGAAGAGGCCGAGAACACTGATTCTGTCTTGGGCTGCCTGGGTTCAAATCTCAGCTCCACTTCCTGTTGGCTGAGTAGTCCTAGGCATGCTACTCTGTTTTCCTGTTCCTTAATTTCTTCTCTGTCAAAGGGGGAAATAATGATGCCTACTCCCTAGGAATAGAAGGATAGCTGAGGTAACTGCTGGCATGCTCAGGAAATATCAGCTCTGGGTGTTGTTGGAGTCATGGAGTCGGGGGGAAGGGGCTACCCAGGACTCTTGAAAGCATGTTGTTGAGGGAGACCACATACCTTTTGGGGGCTTAGGCAAATCACATCAGTGATTGGGCTTTCTGGTTGCCTTACAGCACAGCTTTTATCTGTTTCTAGTTTCTTTTAGGTCACTGATCCCAGCATGCCTCCACTCATGGAAGAACATGACATCACAGGTGGATCTTTCTGAGCATATATCATCATGGTCATCCACCTTCCTTTATTCCTCTCTCCTTTGGAGGATGGACAGTAACACTCAAACTTTCACCCATTTTAGTTTGTAGAATTTTCCCATTTCCCAGACCTGTCTGCCCTCCCAGTCACAGGCCTTTAACCAGAGGCACCTCCTGCCTTTCTTGCCTGGATGGCTGTCCAGTTAAAATCAGGATTCTGAACAAAGATTGGCTTTGTTTCTACCTTCAGCTCTCTGAATCCGCCAGGGTCTCCATCTGCAGATTCAACCAACCAGGGAATCATAGTTCATGCTCTGCTGAGTATTCATTTTAATGAAAGTGTCTGCAATTAAATATAGGCGAGTTTGAACTACCAGTGGAGGGGGTTAACAAACGTACAGCCATTTTTCTTTTTTTTTTTTCTCATATTTAGCCTTAAAATACTGTTCACACATTTTGAGGGCAACTAAAACCTGCTATTTTATTTCCTCTCATGTTGAGACTAAACCATGTTTCCTTTATTTGTTCAGTTAAATTCTCTTTAGACTCAGTTGCAGGACCTCATATACATTAACCTTTAGTTTATCGTATTAGAGCCAACTTATTTTTGTGGCCTTATTGATCTATTTTTGTATAATCATCATCTGTTTTTCATTTCCTATCCTCCACACCTTTGAGCATGTTTCTGTTTGTACAAGTCGTTGGTAAACGTGTTGATGTATAGGATTAAAAGAGAACCTTTAATATCTTCAGTCAGGTTCTTGTTGATCCATTCATTACTCTTTGGATAGGATCATGGAACCAGTTTCCAGGCCACCTGCAGAAGTAAACCATCCACCTGTATTTCTTTTACTTTGTCCACAGAGACAGCATGGAGAATCTTATAGGAAGCCTATGGGACTTCAGATAGTCTCATTTCCCTGTCTTGCGAATCTTACAATCCTGAGCAGAGAAGGAGTAAGATTAGTCTCCAGGACTTGCTCTAAGTGACTTCCTGACAGGTCCTAGTTATCATTGGTTTCTATTTTAAGATCTTGCAGCCATCTCTTTAATAACAGGATTGGGATCCATATTTACCTAGATCTAAGCATAATCAAAAAAGAAACTTCACACACAAGGTTTCCCCCGATGCTGCTATATAATTGCTTAACTTCTTTTTTCTGTTCTTTTGTGTTTACTGTAGGTACCGTCGTAGCTATGACTCGGATTTCACCGCTCCCTTGGTCTATTACCACGTATGGCCTGCTCTCATGGAGAATGACTGCGTCATTATGAAGGGAGAAGCTGTCACCAGGAGAGGGGCTTTTGTACGGTGGCCTTGCATAATGACAGTTCATCCCCAGTATTTGATTCACAAGTTCGAGAATATTTATAAACCCAAAGATTCTATAGAAGAAGTTGATGAAGAGTTGTTTAAGATTTCATAAAAAGGAGAAGAAGATGGCCTTAGAAAAGCAGATTGTTTTTATTTATTCTTCCATCATTCTGCATTATTCCCTGGCAGTAATTTCTTCATTGCTCTATTTATAAGATGGAACTAGTCAAATTTACCTCTTCTTAGAGGGATTATGATATTTTAAGGGAAAACCCTTGAAATCGTCTTGTTTGGAGGCTTTCTATAAACCTAAGCATTTGAAAGTGATTAATGAACTTTCAGGAAACAATTTGACAATTTTTTACTGATAAGTCTTCATTTTGGGAAACTATGAATGTGCCAATTTTCTCTCCTTGGTATGACATGTAGAAAGGGGAGGGATGGAGAAAAAGAGGAGTCAGGGAAGAGGAACAGATCAGTTTTGGAAGATTGCTTTCTCTATATTCAGGGCTATACAAGTGCTAAACATATTAAATAATTTAACAGACTTCATAAGGGAATCCTGGGTGTCTAATTGTGTGAGCATGTGTGTGTTGTAGGAGGACCGGGTGCTGCAACTGGTGGCCACAGGTGCTGGGTTGTACATAGTTCATGGGATACAGTGTGGAACCTGGCCTTACCTAAAAAGGGTTAATTCTAAAGGGAAACCCCTTGATCCAGAGCAAAACCATCATCTGGGTGGTCTCTGATTCGATTCTCTTTGAACTGGGCAATAGGGGAAGTGCCTGCCTCTCACGGCAGCATATAGTGAAGGGGAAGGGTGTATTTTATTTTCAAAGAACTTAGGAAAATGGTTTGTGTAGCTTAAAAATCCCATTGTGGTGGATTGTAGCTTAATAAAATGTTTTGTGCTCTGAGAGTGGAGCTCATCAAAACTGGGTTTTGTTGATCTGACAGCTACATATGCTCTACAATGATCTTATGAGAGCATAAGGTGTGCTTCCTGACCTCCAATACTGCCTCTTAAACCTCCGCTGCACTGCAGTTTGGCAGGGAGAGAGAGGAAGCAGCCACTGTACTCATATTCTCCACCAGTTTCCTTTATCCATCTTCCTTCTCTCACATCAAGTATATCACCAACACTTGCCCAAGCTTAAACCTCAAAATCAAAAGATTTTGATTCCCCAAAAGGAAAAACTTGGAAAAGAAAAGGGTTGAGTTGAAAGAGAAATCTTAAGAGGGGATTTTACTTGTAGGATAAAATCGTTGTATTATTATTGAAACAATAAAAACAGCATATGTGTAATATATGCAATCAGATAAATTGGAGATACAGTTCTGGTCTTCATTCATTTACAGTTAGAGAGTCAATGTGCAACAGTGGTGTTTCATTCAGTGATATTTATTCAGTACTTATCTATGATCTGAGCAATGTACTTAAATGCTAGGGGATTTGGCAATGAATAAAATAGACACAATCCCTGCCCACCTGGAGCTTATATTCTCCAACACTTGCAAACTTAAATGGGGTTTCTAATAGTTTACTCTAAGAAATTAAAAAAAAATCTAGTACCAAGAATCTGAATAACCCCAAGTTCATTTTAGCGTGATTTTATTTGAAAAATTATTGCCCAATATTGGGCAGTCATAGGAAATAAAAAGAATGTAGCCCATACTGGTGACCAGTCATGGGCAAGGATAATCCTGTTGGTAAACCTCTCGTTTCACGGGATATGCATGTTGTTTGAAGCCGTGTCAGTTTTTGCACATTCTTTTGTACATTCTTAATTACTTACTTCTCTCTCTCTGACTCTCTCTCTCTGTCTCTCTCTCTCTTTTTTTTAGTGGAATTCAGTGAGAGCTGTGAGTCGGTGTCGAAGCAGGAGTTTAAGTCCCATTTGCCCCCGTAACCGCATTGGTTTAAGCACGGTACTTATCTGTCTAATCATTTTTACACAAAATGCCTACAGCCCACGTTTTTTTTGCTTCAGCAGTCTCTTTGGTGATTGTAAGTCTATCATAGGTATAAAGAGAGCTTGTATCACTAACCCTAAAGTGATTTTTATATTACTGTGGGCTAAGGAGTTTTACCATTCTAGAGTGAAGGAAGAGGAGGGTGGGGTTTTTTTTTTTGGTATTTTTAATTAGTTCAAGCAATAATAGATTTTCCGTACTTAGTAGTTTTATTATCTCTGATGTTAGCCATTAGATATCAGATAGCTTTCTGAAAAGAGAAGGAGATGCCTTGGTCAACTGATCTGGTCACAGGTCCCTGGTTCCTCTCACAATTACTGTGTGAGTTTGGGGGAAATGGTTCATTTCCAATACAAATCCAAATGGATCTGGATTTCATTACTTTATTGAAGGTATTTATTTGTCCCCAATTTCATAGTAGGAAAAATTCGTTTCTTTGTGTATTGGTTCTTGGAAGAATTACTAACACTTTTATCAAGATTAAAAAAAAACCCAGAAAAACATCTCTGAAAATTTTGAAGATAGCATCCCTAGAAACATTATTACAACTCACCACTGTCCATTTATTCAACAAATAATATTTAGTCAAGACTGGAGCAAGACATATATATGTCAGAGAGGCTAACAATCATCTATTCCTTCAAACAGCATTTGTTTACATGTATGTTCAGCCTTGTTTTAGAAGAGAGCGGAGGAGCAGAACCACACTTGATAATGTTAGATGTCTCTGAAGTGTTCTTTAACATAGCAGGTGTAGCCCCAAAGGGACGAGATCTCCTTGGCAACACAACAAAACAAAACACAGCTAACAAGAGTCACCTTTCTCTTTTTAATTTATTTTGTAAAAATTTTAAATTGTTATATATGACAACAGAATGCATTACAATTCATATTATACATATAGAGCACAATATCTCTGGTTGTACACCAAGTAGAGTCACATCTTCATATCTCCATACATGTAACCTAGTGTAATGATGACCATCACATTTCACTGTCTTTCCTACCCCCATCCTCCCTCCCATCCCCCTCCTCTTTTCTCCTTTGCCCTATCTAGAGTTCATCTAATCCTCCCATCCCCCCTACAGCATATTATGGATCAGCATTCTTAAATCAGAGAAATCATTCATCATTTGGTTTTTGGGGATTGGCTAATTTCACTTAGCATTATATTCTCCAGCTCCATCCACTTACTTGCAAATGTCATGATTTTATTCTCTTTTATTGCTGAATAGTATGCCATTGTGTATATATACCACATTTTCTTTATCCATTCATCTACTGAAGGGCATCTAGGTTGCTTCCACAGTTTAGCTATTGTGAATTGTGCTTCTATAAACATCGATGTGGCTGTGTTCCTGTAGTATGCTGTTTTTAAGTCCTTTGGGTATAGACCGAGGACTGGGATAGCTGGGTCAAATGGTGGTTCCATTCCCAATGTTCCAAGGAATCTCCATACTGCTTTCCATATTGGCTGCACCAATTTGCAGTCCCATCAGCAACATAAGGTTGCGCCTTTTTCCCCATATCTGAGCCAACACTTATTGTTGTTTGTCTTCATAATAGCTGCTATTCTGACTGGAGTGAGATGAAATCTTAGAGTAGTTTTGATTTGCATTTCTCTAATTGCTAGTGATGATATTGAAATTAAATTTATTGAAATTAAAGATGAGATTTTAAAGGCAGGGTTTTGGAGACATGAGATGACTTATTAAGGCTATGTGATAGACAATTATATCATTATTTTAGATTTCATTGATTATTATAATATTTTCTGAAAAGCATTCATTTCAATATGGCCATTGAACCCAGTTTGTAACATTTTTTTCATATATTTGTTGGTTGATTGTATAACCTTTTCTGAGAAGTGTCGTTCAGTTCCTTGGCCCATTTATTGATTGGTTTATTTGTTTTTTTGGTGTTAGGATTTTTGAGTTCTTTATACATTCTAGAGATTAGTGCTCTATCTGATGTGTATATGGTAAGAATTTGTTCCCAATTAGTAGGCTTTCCATTCACCTCACTGATGATTTCTTTTGCTGAGAAGAAGCTTTTTAGTTTGAATCCATCATTTATTGATTCTTGATATTAATTCTTGAGATATACAGGAGTCTTATTAAGGAAGTTGGGGCCTAATACAACATGATGGAGAGTTGGGTCTACTTTTTCTTCTAATAGATGCAGTATCTCTGGTTTAATTCCTAGGTCCTTGTTCCACTTTGATTTGAGTTTAGTGCATAGTGAGAGATAGGGGTTTAATTTCATTTTGTTGCATGTAGATTTCTAATTTTCCCAACACCACTTGTTGAAGAGGCTATATTTTCTCCAATGTACATTTTTGGCACCTTTGTCAAATATAAGATAACTGTAATTATGTGGATTGGTCTCTTGTGTCCTCTATTCTGTACCATTGGTCTACAAGTGTATTTTGATGCCAATATTATGCTGTTTTTGTTACTATTGCTCAGTAGTTTATTTTTTTAATAGTTTTTTTAGTTGTAGATGGACACAATACCTTTATTTTATTTATTTATTTTTATGTGGTGCTGAGGATTGAACCCAGTGTCTCACATGTGCTAGACAAGCGTTCTTCCACTGAGCCACAATCTAGCCCAGACTTACCTTAAGGAGTTTAGCAAGCATCTTGTTTCTGCAGCTGGCTCCTTCTCAAACATTCCTTCTGTAACTGATAGATGTCAGATTTTGGAGGGACACAAAAACAACTAAGCATGATTAGTCTTTCCCTGAAAGGACCCCCATATAGGAAGATCAATATAATTTAAACAAATTAACTGAATGTAATCCAGTCTATAAAGCAGTACAGTCTGTAAAACAAAGGCCATGATAGTAAAATAAATAAATAAATAAATAAATAAATAAATAAATAAATAAATAAAAGAGCTCTTTGGGGAGCTCTTTGGCTCTTTTAGAATGAGTAGAATTTCAATGAGCTGAGAATTGGGGAAAATATTCAGGGGAGGAAAATGGCCTAAGAATGGTGGGGAGGTGGAAGAGGCATGCATCTGTGTAATTTTGCTCTTGAGGATTTTAATATAACTTGATTACCTGTATTTCTGATTAAGTATTTAAAAAAGACATGCATGTAATGGACTGATAAATAAAAGGAAAATAGTGGGAGCATTATACTGGGAGAATCATAGTCTTCCCATTCCAAGAGGAAACTGCATATTAGAGGAAAGTAATGTTAGACATGTCTTGTGTGACAGCTGGGGCAGACTGTCACTCTGGACTCTGATTAGACATTTCATCCATGGACAGTGTCCTCCGTGATGAGCCCTAGACACGTCTAAACCTTCTGTTTCTCATTTTTGCTAAAGGGAACAAAGTAATTTGAACTTTAGACAAGGGAGTTAGAATGTATTCTCAAAGGTGAAACTTCTGCCAACATTCCTTCTTTTTCCATCAGCCTCTCTCTACAACAAAACTGGGTATATCTGCAAAATAAAATATAAATGTTTTTGGTTAGTCTGGCTTTTTGGCTTATTTGAGGTCATCCAGAACAGACTCTATCTTCCTTAGCAATCTATTTATTTAAAGTGTTGGACAACTCAGGGCAGGAATGATGCTTGCAGGCAGCGTCAGCTGAGAGTAATAATGGTAGCTTCTGCTTATTGAAATTAAAGATGAGATTTTAAAGGCAGGGTTTTGGAGACATGAGACGACTTATTAAGGCTATGTAATAGATGACTATATCATTATTTTAGATTTCATTGATTATTATAATTATTATTTTCTGAAAAGCATTAATTTCAATATGGCCATTGAACCCAGTTTGTAATTAATACTATAATTTAAACCACACTGAGTGCCCATTTAGTTCAAAAAACATAAAAGGACTCACAGTGGTCAGCCTCAGGGGAGAAATCATAGTTCTAAAGGGCCTCGGAGCAACTAATTAGATAGTTTTGGGGGGGGGTAAAAAACACGTCCAAAGGGTTCATCCTTTGAGCTCTGTCTACTGTGTGGTTCACATTACACTTTGTCTTATTTTTCAGATATCTCGAAGTCGAAGTCCTTCTCCAATAAGATGTACATTGCCAAGTAAGCAGGATAGTTAAGACGGATTGAGTTTTCTGCTTTTGAATACTCTTCCTAGTACTCAGCATTGTGTAGCACCATGAGTGTTTGGCTCCTTAGAGAATATCCCTTCCCTTCCTATCATCCATTTCTGGGTCCTCTCACTGATGGGACCCATGCCGGTCCCTGGAGTTAGACAGGAAGAGCCTCTAGTTGAGAGGTTTAATTGCTGTAAACCTAGATCAATCACCCCTTTTACGTTTATATACTTCCAAAAGAAAACTCTAAGGATCTGGCCATAGTGATGAACTGTTTGTTTTTCTCCACAGGGTTTTAAAACCACCACGGGTGGTCCTATGCCACCGCATGTAGTGCATCATTGCAGCCACCTTTCCCCTGGGCCTCCTGCTGCCTGCCTTGTCCGCCTCCGACTTCAATTAGCATGATGTGAACTGGCATTCTGTGTATCCCTCTACACACAGAGTTAAATGTTTTGGCTTAGCGCATCTGTAATTTTAGATATATTGCATTTTATTTTATTTTATAGATACAAATTCCATTAATTTCATAAAAAAACGATTGCATAGGCATTTAGGATCATATTCATTTGAAGCAAAGTCCATTACAAAGATTCAGGATTTCCATCTTGAAAATACTAGGTTCTTTTATAGCAACTATATGAACAAGAGTGTAAAGTCTTTAACATGCTGAATCCAAAAGAAAGGGCATTTTAGCTTATAGGTTGATCATACATGTTATAATTGTTAGTATCAGCTTTTAATCTGAAAAAAAAATGGGTGCTCTAATTGCATCTTAAGGTTTGGAAGACAACACCAATCATATTAGTAGCAGTGATATCAGATTAAGTGTAACCTGTAATAATTTAAAAGTATGTCACTTTGTTGGTTTGCTTTTCTGTTTTTGCTTTGAGAGTTACCCATTTTGGCTTTGTGGAGTACCAAATGTGGAAGTCACTGAGTTGAGAGGTTTCTTGCTTCATAAACACAGAGCAGTAATTTGATTAGATGCAGCTTTGAGATAAATGTTGATCACCTTGCATTATCTACTTAGAAATGTCTTAAAAATCACCTTGCATTATCTACTTAGAAATGTCTTTAAGAAATGTCTTAAATGCACATGTTAAATATACAAGTTACCTATGGGACCTGTTCATTACCTATTCCTCCTCCTATAAACTCCAACTGACTAAAAATACTAGAACTTAAGAAGTAAAACTCAGGGCATCATTTATCTATTTTAAATTGAGCTTTTCTCATTGACTTGTTCACTGTGAAGTATTCTTGAAAGTTCACATTCAAGATAATAAGGAACTGTGATTTCTCTAGAAGCATGATGTTCTTTCTGCCCTGCCTCCTCTTCTCAATCCACCCTTACACCTGAGCCCTCACCATTGACTGCAGTTTCTATATACCTTTTAGAGAGAAATTTTGAATTGGACACATCTTAGTTTGCTGAAGTTCAGTACCTGATGCTTTTCAGATGGGCAGAACAAAAAACTTCTCTAGAGCATCTTGACACCCTGTCCTGGGGGTGGGGGGATTTCCTTAGTCTCTTTTCTTTGAGTCCAATGGCCACTGGATCTCTCTGAGGTGTGAGTTTAATTTTCTCTCTTTGTGCATTTATGTCATCACCTTTTTGAGATCTAGTGGTGTGTTGGAAGGAGCACTAGGTGTCCCCTAGGTAGCTCCTAGAGTCCCTCTGGTCATTAGCCTGCTTTGTGGGCTTGAGCAAGTTATGTCATCTCTCTGAACCTCAGTTTCATTGTAGAGTGAGAGTGCTGGATGAAATTAGTGCTTCTTTTAACCCTGGCAGGCTTAATCCCTCTTTTATAGCAAATATTTTAATCTGGATATCCTGAGATGAAAGCCAAAGTTAATATAATCCATGTATACATAGAATTTTTACATTGAATATAGTACCCCAAACTGTAAAATAAAACAGAGGGAAAGCAAAGCAAATTTAATAAAATGTATTTAAAAATTTAAAAAGAATGGGTATAGTTACCCTGGAAGATAAGGTGTTTGATGCTTTTATGCAATATCTGCCTGTGGAATCCCTAGCTACAGCTGCAGCTTGATGTGTGTTGTGTTGGCAACAGAAGATGTATCTAATGTTGTCATTAGATACAACTTTCTGAAGTGGAAGGGTCATATTAAAAGGTACAATTAGTTGGCTTGCTTGGTAATATTTTGAACAACAACAACAACAAAATAGTCTTGCTTGACTTATACAGCAAATTTCACTCTGGACAATTTATTGTATATTAAAACCATGCAATTAGTTACTTTGTGTTATGTGTTGAAAGGTTTATTTTTTCTGAAGTCTAAGCAATGAGAATGCCTATGTGCCATAAATTCTTTTCAGGAGACAGATGTATACTCTAATTTGGAAAAAAGTCACACAGCTCAATTATTTGCTTTTGGTCCTGTCTGGCCGCTTTCCATTTCTCAAGTTTCTGATTTGAACTCTAACTACAGAGGGAAAGTGGAATAGTCTAGAATCATTTTTGGAAAGAATTCGTGAAACCAAAGGAAGCTGATCTGGACTTATTTCATCTGGGTATGTGACTTAACTTAGAAACACTGAAAATGAAAAAAGAAATCTTGTTTTTGTTTTACCCTGGGTAAATGTTAGTTTCTATATTATTGGTTTAACATCTAATAATAAAATCAATAAAAATGCTTTTTGTAATTGTCAGTTCTTTGCAATGAAGCGCTCTCCTCTCAGGTTGCAGGTTAGTGATGTCCTTTACCATCTCTAATCTGTGAGATCTTGTTTTAGTCAGCTTTTTTGCTGCTATGACTAAAAAGACCCAACCAGAACAATTGTAGAGGAGAAAAAATTTATTTGGGGGCTCAAGGTTTCAAAGGTCTCAGTTCCACAGACAGCAGGCTTCATTCCTTGGGGCTTGAGATGAGGCAGAACATCATGGCAGAGAGTGTGACAGAAGGAAGCAGCTCACACGATGATCAGGAGAGAGAGAGAGAGAGAGAGAGAGAGAGAGAGAGTGTCCATTCACCAGATACAAAATATATGCCCCAAAGGCACACCCCAATGACCTCCTCCAGCCACCTGATCTGCCTTCAGTTCCCACCAAGTTAATCCCATCGGGGGGTTAATCCACTGATTGGGTTAAGGCTCTCATAACCCAAGCATTTCACCTCTGAATATTCTTGTACTGTCTCACACATGAGCTTTTGGGGAATACCTCACATCCAAACTATAACAGGCCTGAACCATGACCATATTCATTCAAAAAATAATTGACTGCACCCTGCTCTTAGGTTGACCTCTGGATTACTGCAATTCCATACCATAACTTAATTGCTAATTTACTATTCTTCACAGATCCTTCTCACTCTCCAGACTCTTTTCCGTGTTCATAAGTTTTCACTTAAATTGCTTCAGTTTTCCCCCACAACACCTCGGTGTGGCTTCAACCTCACAGAGATGGAACCTGTTCATCCAACACACTGCATTCTTGTTTCAGTCTCTTGTTTAAGAATAAGATTCAATCTGTTTTATTTTGTTCCTTCATGTCATATGGTGATCTTAATTTGATTTGTTCATCTACTTACTCATATGCTTACTGAATACCTCCTGTGTGTTAAGGATGTAGGAATGGACAAAGTGCTGGTTTTTATGGAGTTTAATGTCCTGTCCATGTGCATGCCACGATGACTTGTCATAGGGAGTAAGTATGAGGGGGGCAGGAAATGGCATCAAGAATCCAGCAAAAGTAAATGGGACATATTACACAACAATTGAAGGATTCAAAAACATTAATTCATCAAGCAAAGATCTCAACATAAAAACTTACCAAAATGAAGAGTATAAGAATACTGTGACAAACTCAAGAGAATATGAGTCAATTATGTCATCCACAGATGATTGAGCTTACACTCCT
Source organism: Urocitellus parryii (assembly GCF_045843805.1). Classification (NCBI taxonomy): domain Eukaryota; kingdom Metazoa; phylum Chordata; class Mammalia; order Rodentia; family Sciuridae; genus Urocitellus; species Urocitellus parryii. The sequence goes on along the minus strand of NC_135540.1, from coordinate 106,664,464 downwards.
GGCAACATTAATAATAAAATGAGTTGGGGAGGGAAGAAAGGAAGAGCCCAGAAAAGATCAGTTCCAACACCTCCCATTACCACAGATGTGTGTTCCATCTGCTGTATTCCTAAGTAACAGGGCCATTTTGCAGACCATTCTAATTTGCTTTTGAGAATACCACAAATCCTGTGAGAGGCAGGTCATTGCCAATAGCATTCTACAAAGTTAAAGTCAAGTGCAAGTTTTCTTAATAGTATTGCTTTGAATAACTTCATACCCATAATCAAGGATAAGGTGTTACGGAGCTTTTAAGAAACTAGCATTACAAACTGCATTAGGTCATTGACATATGATCTCAGGAACCATATGGGTAAGTGACATTTAGTATATGCCATTTAAATACCAAAGCAGTGAAGTGTGTTGACCTTAATACACTAAGTAAGCAAGGGCCTTGAAAATAAGACAGGGACTCATTTTCTTAATTCAAAATAAAACACGATAGAACAATTCCACACTTAAAAAACTGCCTGCTGGGGATCATCAGGTACATCAGACGTTCCATGGTATCACTGGCAATTGCCCATCACAACTGGATAGCTATTTCTACTTTCTTTTGGGTGAACAAGGAATCAGTATGATATATGAGAATGTTATAGCTTTGCTTCAATATGGTTGAAAGATTTTGGGGGGTGGTGATGCTGAGGATTGAACTCAGGGCCTCTTGTGTGTTCTATCACTGAGCTACATCCTGAGTCTGAATCATTTTTAACATTTGATACAAATGAAATAGTGAATTGAAATATGGCACAGAATATATGTTAGAAAAGCTATTTGGTGGTTGGACATTGGTTAGAACTTGAGGATCCTTTGATGAATCAGACTGTTCAAGGGATTTCTGCTATTGGGATGCTGGGGCAGGGGACATCACATCCTTCCTATTTCCTTCTATCTTCATGGATCAGGGAGTAAGCTTCACAGCCATATCTTAAAAGAATGAATTCCAGGATTGGCCCAACTTGTGGGTCAAGAGTTTGAACTTGGAATGGAGAGAAGTGATGTATTCGCTCATTATCCATTCATTTAAGAAGCTTTTGCCTTTGTTTTGTTAAATGGTGTTCTAGGTACCTTGAAGCCCCAAGGATGCAGTGGTAAATAGGCTTTCAGTTGTGAAAGGGGGGTCCTTGGCACTTCTTGGCAGTGTGTGCCTTCAGGCTGCAACTGTGGTCTCTGATAGTAGGGGCGTGACTGTGAAGGATGTCTGTTTGGGAGATCATGTTAAGAACCCCCTGTCAATAGTGAGTAGGGTCAGTGTCTTCCCTGACACTGTCACATGGAAACCTGGGCTCACTACTCTGATACTCATTCAGGCATCAGACAGAGGCTGTCCCAGCTCTAGTGAGTGAATCTGAGGAAACACAGGTGACTATGAAAACACAGGTGACTATGAAAATGGCAAGAAGGAGCCAAAGGAATTTACACTCATCCTTGGAAAGGTGGCCTTAATTAGAACCAGAGCAGACACGGTCAAGGTGGAAGCCTCTGCTTTCTCCAAGGACTGGGTGCTCATTTTAAGGAGCCTTCCCCACCACCCACACATTATTAGCAAGTGTTTGATATTTTCCTTTTTAGACCTTACTCCAGCTGAAGACTTTGAAGGATGTTAGAATGGGAATGACTTGGAGCACTAGACCCCATATATATGGATGAGGTTTTGGAGTCCTGCGGATAGAGAGAGCGAGGACAGACTTTGAGGCTTAGTATGAGATCAGGGATGGCATGGCATGTTACAGGAAGCCTTTTCCCTCTGAATGGGATGGTGAGTCAGGAGGGTGGCAAAAGCAGGCTCTACCTCTTCCTCTGTGGCATTTGGCAGGGGCTCAGTCTTGCTTCCTGGCCAGTGGGAGGATCCTCAGGGTAAAGCACTTCATCTTAGAAATGGCCCCAAAACTGTTAGTATCTATAGAAAGCAACAGGTTGCTTATGACCCCTGTTTGCTACATGTCACTGGCTTGTATGTGATATGACTAACTTCTCACCTTTCTTGGTCTGATGAGGAAAAATAAAAAATATATATATACACATACATACAGACATGCATATATTCTTTTGGTCTGGTTTGTTTGGAAAAATTTATTCTAGATGCAAAACAGATGACAACATAACTTAATACTGTATATTGATAATTTGACAGGACTCAACATGTCCCTAAGTTTTCCAGAATGTTCTCAGAATATTAGTAATAGGTATTTAATTCAACATTTCCCAGGTGCCAGACATTTTTAAACTGATTTTACAGATAGAGCCGCAGAGACTCAAGGTCATTACTAAATAACCTACTCCAGGTCACATAGCTGGTAAATGTGGGAGCAAAGTTTAAACCCAGATTTTCTGATGTTGAGTCCACCCTCTTCTCACTGACTCTCTGGGAGGTTAATAAGATGTGGAGTGAAAGAAAGTGTCCTGGGTCAGGTTGGTTTGGAAAGTACTGACTTAAAATGCTGAGCTAAAGTAAGTCAAATAGGTTTCCTTTGATTCTATATGCAAGGGAATCTCAGAAGCAGGTGTCCTGGGCAGCATTCTGCAGACTTTCTTTACCATGAGATCCTTTTGTTCATGGAGCCCTTCTAGAGGTATTGTTCTAGAAAAAATGATTTCAGGAAACTGTTTTTAAAAATTAGAGGTGCTGCTGACCATGTCTTAAAATTTAATCCTTGGTGTGAGGAAGAAACCTAATCCTACTATGGTGTGTAGAGGTGGAGCCTTCCAGAAGTTATTAGGATTAAAATAAAGTCATTAGGGTGGGGTCCCACGATTGAATCCTGGTGATTTTATAAGAAGAGGAAGAAAGGCCAGAAGAGACACAATATATACACACGTGTGATGCCCATCACTCGCCATGTGATGCTCTGCATTGTCTTGGGACTCTGCCAGCAGAAGGCTAGCCCCAGACCTTGCACCTCCAGAACTTTGAGCCAAATGAAACTCTTTTCTTTACAAAGTAGCCTGCCTCCATTTTTTCATTTTAATCATGAAAAATGGACAAATACAAATACTTACAAGCGAAATGTCCAAACCAGAAATCTCTTATTTATTCCAGTTCTTTATACATGTGTGGATTTTCCTTTTATCCACTTTTCACATCAATTGTATCATAAATAAAATACCCTTGCTCCCCAATATTTATGTCAGTGTTGTTTTTTTTCCAGCATTCACATTTTCCCTTAATCCTTTACCTTCTTTTTTTGTTAGTTTTTAAAATTTATTTATTTATGCTAATTAGGTATATATGACAGCAGAATGCATTTGAATTCATTGTACACAACAGCAGCCCAACTTTTCATTTCTCTGGCTGTAAACAATGTAGTGTCACACCATATGTGCAGTCATACATGTACCTAGGGTAATAATGTTCCTTTCATTCCACCATCTTTCCTGCCCTATGCCCCCTCCCCTTTGCCCAGAGTTTCTCCATTTTTCCATTCCCCCCCCTCCCCGGGCATTATGGACCAACATCCACTTATCAGAGAGAACATTTGGTCTTTGGCTTACTTTGCTTACCATGATATTCTCCATCTCCATCCATTTACCTGCAACTGCCATAATTGTATTCTCTTTTAATGCTGAGTAATATTCCATTGTGCAGATATACCACAGTTTAGAAGTTTTCTGGTGGAGTTTTTTGGATCCTGTAAGTATAGAATCATGTCATCAGCAAATAATGATAGTTTTAATTCTTTTTTTCCCTATTCATATCCCTTTAATTTCTTTCATCTAACTGCTCTGGCTAGAGTTTCAAGGATTATGTTGAATAGAAATGGTGAAAGAGGGCATCCCTGTCTTGTTCCAGTTTTTAAAGGGAATGCTTTCAATTTTTCTCCATTTAGAGTGATGCTGGCCTTGGGTTTAGTTCTTTACCTTCTTATATCTTTTCATCTCCACTTCTATTTTCTTGCTAATTCTGATTTCTTTTTCAGGGTTTCAGTTTTCCTAATTAATCTCCTTGGTACTAATTCATTTACATTTTTAAAATAGAGACACTTAACCTCTAGTTATATGTCAATGAAAGAGACAAATATTCAAAATTAGAACACACTGACTAGCATTCCATAAAACAATTCATTTATACCCTGGTACGAATATTACGTTCTATGAAAATTGCAAATAATTATTTTCTCACTTTTTGAATATTTGGGTTATTAAAAGATGACAACCTTCAAAATAGATTATAATATGTCTGGACTATGATTAGTCTTAGATCTTGAGTCACTACAATGAAAATGTTGCATAGTACTTTCCACATTTGTCTGATGATGAAAATTACTTGGTGTGCTTATCAGAGATAGATTCTTGGATTCACCCCAAGTTTGCTGAATAAGCATCTCCAGTGGTATCTGTATTTTTAATGTCAGCAAGCAGGTTTTAAAGACCCTGGTCTAGACCAAGCTTTAATAACCCACAAGCAGAATATTGCAGAAATAATTTATTACATATTTATTGCAGAAATAATATTATATTGCATATGTTATGCTGCTCCTAACTTTCTAAATGGAATATGATGATGTAATTTAAAAACCTCTGAGCATATTGAACTATTTGTCCCAATCCATAAATAGGTAAATTATTGAAAATTGAATATATTTATTATTTATATATACATGAATATAAATGACAAATTATAGTTTGTGCAATTGGATTTTCAATAAATGAGAAGGAAGAGACAGAATAGCAATTTTGTTTCTGTTCCTTGTGGTCAAAATTTCCCCTTTTGTGCTTCATGTTTGGATAGTTTCCCTGTTGAGCTGTCAGAATGTGTATCTTTTTCTAAACTTAGAAGTTATTCCTTTCCATCTTATAGATCTCTGTTCATTGTGTGTAATTGAAAGTTGGAGTCCTAGTTACAATAATGAGTCCCCATTGGTCACAGTTTGAATCATCATGATTGTCTGCCAAAGGGAACCAGAAGTCACCTGCATGATCCAGACTTGGGAATTGCTTTATGATCATCTCTATGCATCTGTAGAGAAAAATGAGTGAAACTGACATCCAAATATTAGACCTCACAGGTGGCCTACCTCAACTGGAATTCTCCCAAACATTGAATAGAGGAATCTGGCTTTTTCTGTTTACTTGGAAAAATACCAAATATCCCAAAGAGAAGATGGAAAGTAACTGCTCAGTTTCCATTCATGAGCAACGGAACATTTTTTTCTTCTTTTCTTTTAGAGCCCAATATAATGTCTCATCACCATCGTGTCTTAATGTTGAAACAAGCAGTTTCAAAAAATCTTCAGGAAAGAAACAACCATGAATGTAATCCAGTTTGAGTGTGAGGAATTTTGAAATGGGTGGAATAATCACTCTAAAGAAGTGTTTTTGATGGAAATGATGGATCTTCTTCTTAATGTTTCACTTGATCTGAATTTAGCTTTTCTTCATTAAATAACCAAAGGTGGTAATGTAATATAAAATGGCATGGATTACTGGAAAACAAAGTTGTAAAATTTCTTGGGATAATTACTTCCTCCCTAACTAAGTTGGCCCACAATTGGAGGATATTAGAGGGCCATAAATCCATCCCAATCTGTGGAGCTCTCCAGGTCTCTTTAGTTCAGCTGGAGTGTCCTATGGAAATGAATGAAGTCAGCCACGAGATGGCAATGTTGCGTAGGAAATGCGCCCTTGGTAACAAGATTCAAAAAGCATTTCCCTCAGATATCATCTGTAACTTAATTACTGGCTTTACTGCCCTCCATAAATTTGGAGAATAACTTAAATTGGTGGAGGATGGTCAGGCATAAAAAATAAAGAGTGTGATAGAAAATGTGATGTGTGAAATTATATGTCATTAAAACTCATACAGAATTTATGAATTTGATTCTATTAAGGTTCAAGAAAGAATTTTTCTGCTAGAAGAAAAAAATTTAGTAGTTTTTAAAATGTATAATCCGACACCATAGTCTTAATCAACTTAGAGTTCTTACTGGTATAAAAGTAGTGTCTTAATAAATGTCTGGGATACCACTCTTGATGCATATACATGGCAGAGAAGAAACTTGATGGGTTTCTTTCTTTCTTTTCTTTTCTTTTCTTTTCTTTTCTTTTCTTTTCTTCTTTTTTTTTTTTTTTGTGGTGCTGGGGATTAAACCCAGTGTCCTGGAGCTTGCGAGGAAAGCACTCTACCAACTGAGCTATATATACCCCCAGCCCCTTGATGGATTTCTTTCACTGTCCTCAAAGATTTCCAAGATTTTTCCAAATGCTTGGTATTTTACATGGTCCATACTCTCCAGGCCCTGGGCAAGGACCTCCAATTCAGAAATCTTTGGAGTTATTTAAAGTAAGTATTTTAGTTTTCTCCTGGAACATGGAATGAGGTGGCTAAACAGCTCTCAAAGAAAATTGTAGGAACTCGCCAGAGTGATGTTTCTAGAATGTTTGAAAAGCCAAAATTCTATGTAGAAGCAAGAAAAAAAAATTATAATGTTAATAATCACTTCTGCAGAAGTTTCCTGTCAAAAATAATGATTTTCAATTTAGCTTCTCTAGGCCTATGTGCGTGTGTATGTGTGTGTGTGTGTGTGTGTGTGTGTGTGTGTGTGTGTTTTATTTTTTGCAAGCTAACATTGATCATAAAATCTGTCTTTACACTGAACTGATCAGTTAAATATGCCTTTGGGCCCGTGGCCACACAGCTAAGTGTAAATGGAAATACCAACCTATAAGCAAAATTTTACAAAGGACTTTCTACCCCCTGACCCCTCATTTAGGCTTTGTCTTTAGCTCTCAAGGGCTTCAGCCATCTAGGTCAGACTTGAGGAGGGGACTTCATCTTCAACTTTCCTAGCATCTCCTCTGATGGATTGGTTTGGGATATTGCCCCTGGTGACTGTATGAAGGAAAATTTTCTTGGTGTGGATTTGTTCTCAACAATAAGGAAGTGAGGGCTAGAGCTGTAACTCGGTAGCACAGTGCTTACCTAGCACGTGTGAGGCACTGGGTTCGATCCTCAACACCACATAAAAATAAATAAAATAAAGGCATTCTGTCCATCCTCAACCACAAAAAAAAAGTTTAAAAATAGGGAAGTTGCTAATTGAGATCATAGCCATCAAGTCTAGGTCTGCATTATCTAGTGGTTTGAGCATCAACTTTATTTGTATTTAATTTTAGCAAGGAGATGCTATATATAGTGTTAGGAATCCAGAAATTGTCCTTGGTAAGAACCTGTCTTTCTTAACCAGACTAGTGTAAAGGAACCTCTGCCTCAGAGCCAATCCAGGAAAGGAAAAAGACCCATTTCAAATATGAAAAATATAAAGAGAGAGGGCATTAAAGGAGAAGCTAAAGGAGGGCCTTTATCAAAGAGAACTCTTTGCTTAGTTTGGCTGCTGGTCTCACTATTACAAAGGTAAGAAGAAGTGAGGGAGGGAATTCCACATTTGGTTGTGCGGATTTCACTTTTTACAACCCCCCAGAGCACCCCTCATTTGGATGGCCGTTACTTGAAACACCAGTATACAAGAAGGAACTTGGGCCAGAATATACACTGACACATTGTTTCCTTCATCTGGAATGTCTTGCTAGAAGTAAAATGAAAATAAATAAACAAACAAATTGACTGTGGACCTAGAACCAAAGCTGGGGGGTTGGCAATAGCCCTGGACAGCACAGATGTGGACCATGCTGAGGACCGTGTCCCTGGAATTTTACAGTGCCCAACAGCATGCACTGGATCTGGGTACGAGGAGGAGGACTTAGTATTGGTTTGATGACATCTTCAAAGTCTTTAGAGATGATCCACATCTAAGAAGAGATCATCAGAATCATTTTTCATTTTCCCCGATTAAGCCATATTCTTCAAACAGGGCTTCTGCCTTTCTTCTGAAGTTTTCTAGGAAGAGAATAATGGACCAGCATTCAGACCAGGGTGAGGAAAATTAGGCAATTGCATTGGACGTTAATATCTCTAATACATAATATGATAGTTCAATATTTAAGGAAACAGGTTAATGAGAAAAAAATATGATGATAAATGTCAACATTTTTAAACAAAGAGAAATGGTAACACATTCTCCTGGGTTCTGAATGTTCACTCTCAGTTGTGGCTCAATGGGCTTCCACCCCTGGGCTTTGATGGAACAGTCCTGCTGCATTCTGGGTCTTTTCAGTAAAACATGTTGAAAACAAAGCAAAACCCAAGAAGCCCATTTCTTACACTAGATGAAATTACATTTATTAGCAACTTTTTCTTTGTTGCCACAAAAATGAAGAGTGTTATATTTAAGAGATAACGGGGACTTGCCCAGTCTCAGTTTCTGTTGACGCAAACTGCGTCAAGTGGATGTGATCAGTACAATTTGCCTTATTCCTTGGAGCAACTTAGTGTTATCATGAACAAGTGGACCACACTGTCAGTCTGATGTGCAGACGTGACTACTGGCTCCCTAAAAAGCATTTTTAATCCTTCAGGGAAATAGTGAATGAATAGTGAAAGAAATTCAACTGCACAGGGATTGTTTTATTTGAGTAAAATAAAATCTTCAACATTCATACTGAACGAGAACTTCTCGTGTCAGAAAGATAGACATTTCCTTGGGAGAGTATGAGATAATGGAGGTTTGTTAACTACTGAATGTGATTCCATCGTGTATTCTCTGACAGAGCTTTCTGAAATATGTGTCTTGTTTGGCTTTGGTCTATCTCTGCTGGAGAGTTGCCTTCAGAATTAACCCAGTAATTGCAAGATGGTGCAGTGTATACTAGAACCATCTCTGTTTTGAAAAACAGTGAGGACTTTATAAAGAGACCTCAGAAAAACATTCCATTTGGAGATAATCCTGATGTCTTATGAAGCCTCCTCTGGGAACACCCCTTTTCCAAGAGCAGAAAATAATTTGATGTATTTAAGATTAATTGCAAAATATTCTGCATGGTGGTAACAAAGTTATTGAAATCAATAACTTAATTTTTTTTCTTCTACCTGTGAGCCAAGAGATCAGTCTGTTTGTCACAGAGATGACCAGTAGCAATGTTCTGTTTTGATTTTTAAAGTTGGAAAAAGAGGACCAGGACGAATCCTGGGCTACCTCCTAGTCAGACTTACGGGAAGTAGTATAACAGCAAAACAAGGTCAAGCCCCAAGATAAAACGATTTAGTGTTTATTATTTTCAAAAAGGATTCTAAGCAGCTTTAGGAAAAGCCAGAATTTTATTAGACTCCCTTAATTTTAGTTTAAACTGTAAAAAACAATAAATATATTTGCAAATGGGTGTGGGGTGGTGTACCATTATTTCTTCTAGGCTCTGTGACTTTATAGGAAATGGTCAACTTCTGCTGTCCCCATAGCCACTTGTGTCTGCCTCCAGAGGTTTCCTTGGGTTAGGGGCTGACTTTTTAAATTACCAGACACCCAGATCAGAACACCCATATGCCTGGCCATGTGTCTTGAGCTCCTTTACTGCACACGCATAGCTACGATGATCTGACTGAGATTGGGGAGCCCTCTCCACAGTGCTCCAGAAGTGTCCCGGGTACACATCCTGACTGCAGTGACAGCACCAACACCACAGCGTTGGCCTGGGGAATTCTATTCACAAGGCAGCTTTGCGTATGATGTCCCAGAGCCTTGAGGGAGTCACACCAAAGTCGGAGGAAACAAGCAATGTGAGAGTAAATAGAATATTTCTCTTTTTTTTTTGAGAGGAGATAGTTGGGTGTCTACTTCATCACTTCCCCTCTGGCCAAGCTTTGAAAGCAGCAGCCAGGTGATGTTTGATACAAAAAGTGGGGCTCAGGTAACGAGGTAGACAGATGGGCTGAGGAGCAGATGCAATGCAAGAAGGTTTAGAGGAGAAATGATTGGGTTACTAAGCCCTAACCTTGTAGGTGAATTAATCCACTGGGATTAACTGAGTGGTAACTGAAGGTGGGTAGGGTATGGCTGGAGGAGGCAGTCAATGGGGGCTTGCTTTTGGGGTAAATGTTTTGTATTTGGTGAGTGGAGTCAGTCTCTCTCTCTCTCTCTCTCTCTCTCTCTCTCTCTCTCTCTCTCTCTCTCTTTTCCTCCCCTTCCTGATTATCATGTGAGCTGCTTCTTTCTGTCACACTCTTCCACCATGTTATTCTGCTTCACCTTAAGCCCTGAGGAATGGAGCCTGCTGTCCATGGACTGAGACCTCTGAAATTGTGAGCCCCCAAGTAAACTTTCTTCCTCTATAATTGTTCTTGTCAGGTCTTTCAGTCACAGCAGTGAGAAAGCTGACTAAAACATGTTCTTTCACAGGAATGTTTCTCTCCTGGCATAGAACCATGCTTTCTTGAGCCAGCCCTGGGAGTGTGGGCTTTGGTCCATTCTGCAGGAGCACAGAGACACACTCTACCACAGACAAGCTATGGGCAATTTCATGTGGAAAATGTAAAGTCTTCTAGATAGAAAAGCCTGACCCAGAGAAGGAGGGTTCAGAGAGAATCACCTGGGTCATGAGTCTTCAGAAATCACTCGTGCCTCATGGGTACATGTCGTCTCCTTCTTTGAGTTGTTTCTGAGTTGAGTTGATGGAAACTCTAAAATAACCCTCAGGTTAGAAGATTCAGAAGTAGGATGCCATGATTCCTGTGAGATGGAATATGATGGATAATAAAGGATATCTATGAGAACTAAATTTGAAGCAACACAGAGCAGGTGCTAAATAAACGCTCTGAGAACACAGATATCCATAGAACATCAAAGAAACATCTATAAGGACAAACTGTCTCTTGCTGAGGATACTGAGCATCTCGCTCCCCCTTGTAACTCCAAACCCCAGCCCCATCCCTCTGGCCCAGTGAGCTCTGCTGCTTATCTCCCTGGGGTTCCTGGGTCTCCAGCTGTGTTTTCTGGGTTTCAGTTCCTAGGAATGGGCTGTTGTGGGCATTCCTAGGAAACCTAGGATTTTACCTGGATGCAACTGCCAGAGACAGGACCCTGTGCTAGTTGGGGACAGTGTACAGGTTGCCAGCACAGATCCAGTTATCCTACAAGGTGCAGTGAAAACACTTTGCTGCTATTTCTTTAGAAGGAATTAACAGTCTTTTGAAAAACAATAGGAATGGTTCATAAGAAAAAAGACTCATAACATTGTTTTAAGAAGAAAGGAAGCAGAGATCTTAAAATGCAAAAGGAAGGATTTTGAATGCTTCACTCCAAAGAAACTATAGATGTTTAAGATGATGGATATACTAATTACATGATCTGATCATTAAAACAGCACTTTCTACCTCATAACCTTGTACAATTATTGTATGTTGATTAAAAATAAAACAGATTTTTTTTAAAAAAATGAGGAATATGCTGTAGTAGCATTTATTTTGAAATAATTTGCATAATTATAAGAAAAAAAGGAAATCTGTCGGTTACAAGAAAACTCTACCTCTAATGCTTTGCTTCTACAACATAAAGAACTCAAGACCATGCAGAACAAAATTTCATGCGATTCCTTCAGTAATGAGACCACTCTGCAAAAGCCCTCCCCTCCTGTATCTGTGGAAGTAAGCTGTGTAATTTCTGGTCTGCTCTGGCTGGGAGCTCTGATGATGGGGAGCAAGGATCTATTTCCCCTTTGTATGGCTAGTCCTGGAGTCAACTGGAAGTATGTCTTAGAAAAAAAGTTTTGTTTGGCCTCATGGAATTCAAAAGGTAAACCATTACCCCTTTCACTCTGCAGATGCAAAAGCTTAGCAAACTACGAATGGTTACAGTCCCACCCCTTCCTATTTTCCTATTAAAATAGATGACAGCAGAATCCCCACGCTAATTTGTGTGAGGAGGACTTAGGAGTAAATTTGCCTCCCTAATGCACAATTTTAATGCTTAGTTCACTAAATTCCTTGCCTGACTGGTCTTACTTTTAATAATTAAAAACTCAATTAACTCAAATCCATAAACAAAAGGCAGGACACAAGCTCATGTTTCATTTGGAGCCCAACTTGAAGGAATGGCAGACCGTTTACGGGCTCTGGCTTTCTTTGGCGTGAACCTGCAGGGGCTTGTAACAGGGCCTCTGCCTTTCTGACTGCCATATGCTTCCCCCACTGAAGCTTTAATCAAGACCAGATTTAGCCTGATGTGAAATGAGATCTGAAGGCCCCGAGAAGTCATCCTAATGAAACTCGAGCAGCTGGAGCCCACAGACCCAGAGAGGCTGATTTACAAACATCATTTCAATTCTAGATCCCCAGCCCATCTTAACCCATTACGTCCCAGAGTCCCATTGATGGAACACCTAAGAACTTAAACTGAGCATCAAACATGCCACTGCGGTGACTTTGAATTAAATATTTCCATTTTTTGGAGTTTCATTATTTTGAGAAAAGTAAAAGGTGAATTATGAGTGATACTATTCATTAATATCACGAATGATAATAAATTATATAAGCTCTAGATTATGATTTCCAACCTATTTTACTGCATCCTGATTAATTTCATTGAAATATTCACAGAATTGAAAACTCGAGACTTAATGGGTTAAAGGGAACACAGCTTAAATCTTGGGACCCTGGAAAAGTTGTTGAGATCTCGGGGCTTCCTATGAACCTGAACTTGGCTTATAACTAATTTAGGAAGTGACAAATGACTTTTGGATGATGATGTGGTTGGGTCTGCCGCAGTTGGGTTCAGTGGGGTTTGTGTATGGTTTTCCAGCAAGTCAGCAAGAGAGAACAATAAGACCAGTCCTGTATGTGAGTCTTTTCAAGAATTGATGTTAATTAAATCAGACCAACAGAGCTACAATGAGGCCTTGTGGGAGTTGAGAAAACTGCAAATAAAATGTCCTTGGCACAAAATGAAATGAGAAACTGGGTCTGGAGCTTTAACAGGGCTTTGTGGATGCTCTGGGAAAACAGAACACTGCAGCATATAGGCATCTGGGTGGATCTCCCAGGGCTTGCTGTGTGGGGCTGTCTCTGCCCAGAGTTTACTCTTTGGTCAGAGTGAGAACCGTCAGTATGTCCGGAGAGCAGTGCCCGTATGTGTCTATTGCCTGGTCAGCCTGCTTGCTGAGACCTCGTTGGAAACACCTGGAGCCTTTTGTATTCCCTTGCTCAGTGCACAGAGACCTAGCTGGAGAAATGGAATCCTTCCTCCATCACTTCGAGTTTATGACCCATGTCCCTTCATTCATTGTGCAATGGAGGTAAAAAAATGTTGTCCACACTTACTTCATGGGAGACTCACAAGAGACAATGTTGTGGAAGAAGGCAGAACACTTGGACCCCTTAGGCTGTTAAAGAATTTAGCAGTTCTGGTGCAGCCACAGATGGCCTCTCCCTAATCAAAGGTGCAGAGAAAGTGCCTGTATTTATATATGCCTGATAAACTCTGCCTCCTGTGCCCCTCTCATTCCTACTTCTCTGGGGAGTGTGAGAGGGGAGTGGGGACAAATGGACCCCAATCCAATTGAAACTCATGATTTAAACTTATTTATACTGGTTTATGTTTAATCCCATGCCTTAGGAAATCATTTCTTGGTATTTAAAATTCCTTCCTTCTTCCCCTACTTTTCTCCAAGAGGAAACCAAGTGAGTGTGGGATGGGCTTCTTGAGACCTTATGCTGGTCTTTTGGTATGTACACCTTCTGTCCCCCAAGTTATGACCAACCTGGTCCTATCCTTAGGTGTTCTGCTGTATCTCAGGTGATGTTTGTGATTTATACTTGCGTACCTGGTCTTTCTCAAATGGTCAGGACCTGGAGGATATTCCCTGCATTCCCCCCCCCATTCTCTTGAGGGTCCTGTCATAAGTCCATTGAGTTCACAGGTGAGGCTGTCCACCCTGTACTTAAGGGCTGTGGGCTGACTTATTTTAACCCAGTATTCATGAAACATGGAAACTAGGAAGGCAAGCTGAACCTAGGCTGTCCAAGCATCCAAGGCTTCCAGGTCACCTCACAGGGTTACCTTGAACAGCCTGTAAGGTGCTGAGAGCCATAGCCATGACGAATGGCATTTTTGGGTGAAAGGTGACCCCAGCAAGCCATTGAGATGATAATGATTATGTTAAGATGTGCATTCAATTGGAGATTAGACCCCTGCTGTCCGCCTCAGTCTGCTACTTTGGAGCTCTAGAGGGACTCCCGGAGAGTTCCCATTGGTTGGGGAAGTGTGGTAGGAGGGAATTCCAGAGGAGGGACTTCCAGTTGGTGTAGTGTGTCCCGGGAGAAGGCCGCATGTGTGGCATTCACGGGAGTTTTGGAAATAAAATTTGTTCCTGCTTGAGTGGCTCGTGATTTTGTGCCCAGCCGGACTGCGGCATTTGGCGGCCCGTACTGGGAACGCCTGAAGCTCGGAGGTAAGTGAAATTGCTCGCCCCTGAGAGAAGGCAAGAGAATGGGTGACCATTTCAAAAAGCAATGTGTTCTTGTTTTGATTTGTTTTTGTTTCAAGCTGCCTATCCCTAGAACTTTCTCAGGCAAACTGGGAAAAATGGTTGGCTCAAGGTTTGAAGTTGTTCGCCCCTGAGGAAGAGAGAGATAGACCATGAAAATACATTTCAAGAAAATAGGAAAATCGATACAGTGATTTTTTGTTCCGTTTTTGTTTCATTCTGTTTCAGTTTTGTTTTGTGTTATCTTGTTGGGTTGTGTTATCTTTATAGTAGATTGGAAATTAGTAAAAAACAAACTGAAAGAGTGTTAAGTAAATTGTTAGAGGTTCAGACCATGTAGAAAGACATTTTAGATCAAGTAAAAGAGAAGGTCTCTCGAGCTAGTCAGACAGAGGAAGAAAATTTAAAGGAGGAAGAACTATCAGGGAAACAGTTACAACAGGAGGCTGCTACTAACACCTTTCTATCACCAGGGGGTGTAAGTGTCCAACCAACAAGTCCACCTATAGAGACAACATATCCTATGGGGCCCCCAACCCCCGTAGTTGATAGATGGGATCCTGAGACAGGACCTCAAAGATTAGCATGCCCTGTACTTGAGCAGGCAGGAAGGCAGCAAATTCACTGTGCTCTAGATTTCAAAAACAGTGAAGCAGTTAAAGGAGGCTGTAACAACCTATGGTCCCCAAGCACCCTTCACTGTAAGCATGGTCAAATCCATTACCAACTTGGACATGACGCCAGCAGATTGGGCTAGCATGTGTAAATCCGTGCTAAATGGAGGACAATATTTGTTATGGAAGGTTGCCAATGAGGAATTTTGCACGGAGACAGCTAGGCGAAATGCAGCAGCCGGTTACCTTCAAAGAAAGCTAGATATGTTGTTAGGAAAAGGACCTTATGAGGGTCAACGGCAACAAATTGAATATGATCCTCTATATATGCACAAATTGCTGCAGACGCAGTTAGGGCATGGAAGAGTTTACAAAGACATGGAGATTTACAAGGTCAATTATCTAAGGTAATACAGAGAGCTAATGAACCATACGCTGAATTTGTAGATAGGTATTCAAACAGCTGCCAGAGTTTTGGGGGATATAGAACAAACAATGCCATTAATAAAACAACTGGCTTATGAGCAAGCAAATCGTTGCTGCAGAGAGTCATTAGACCATGGAAACATGAAGATTTAAACACATATATTAAATTATGTAGAGACATTAATGAACAAGGGAAAGTCTTGGCAGCTGCAGTACAACAGGCTTTAGATGCCAGGCCAAAAACATGCTACAATTGTGAACAAACAGGACATTTTAAAAGGAGTTGCCCCATAGGAGGAGGGTTTAACAAAGCTAGGTATCAAAGGAGTAGAATACCGGGTATTTGCCCACGATGCCATAAAGGGAGACATTGGACTAATGAATGCTATTTTCAAACCACCATAGAGGGTACTCCGTTATCAAAAAATGGACAAGGACCAGGTGTTTATGGCAGTAAAGTAAGACTTATCTCTAACTTAGTCACTCCATTCCTCACTATTCAGGACAGGGAGATGGGCACCTATCTGACCTTCTATCTCCCCCACCACTGTCACACCTGCCTTAGCCCACAGTCCTTCTGGGCTGGGTGGCTGCGCTCTTTACTCACCTTCTTATCTGCTTGGGCTTCCTTCCGTCAACTCCTTCTGTCATTCTTTCCTGCAGTTTTTTCCTTTCTGCTTCTCTAATGTTCTTTCTTACTAAATTACTCTATATCTTTCTCATAGATTAGTTAAGCAATAAATATAATAAATACAATACATACTTAATACATACATACAACCCAGGGGTGTTATACCACCAAACCACATTCCCATTCCTTTTTATTTTATTTTACTTTTTACATTTTGAGACAGGGCCTCACTAAATTCTTGAGACTGGCCTCAAACTTGCTTGCTGAGGGACTGGGACTACGTGTGGTTTGTCACTTTGTCCAGCTCCATATTTAGCTTTTCCTAGAAGGCCACACCAAAGTGTTTGATGGTGATTATCTTATTTTTCCTGCCATATTAATAACGGTGTGTGTTGGCTTTCCATCACTACATGAAATACCCAAGATAATTAACTTATAAAGAGATTATTTTGGCTTATAGTTTTGGAGATTCCTTCAGCCTCTGGTGATGCAATGGCGTGGAGTTGGTGGGAGAGCAGCCTGCTAACCTCATGGCCAGGAAGAAAAACAAACAAACAAACAAACAAATAAAGGAAGGGGCTGGGGTCCCAAGATCCCCTTCAGGGGCACTCCGCCAATGACCTAAGGGCCTTCCACGTGATCCCTCCTCCGAGAGCACCACAGTACCTCCCAGTAAAGTCTGGGAATCAAGCCCTTAACCCCTGGACCTTTGGGGGAGATTCCATATCTAACTACAGAAGGTGGAGTAATATTTTTGAGGTAATTTTAAAGTACCATATTTGATATTAGAAAATTTCACTTTGGTAGAAATAATGTACGTGAAAGAAATCTCACAAGAGCATATACTATGTGTTGGTGAGATCTGATGGTCTAACACAAAGGAATGAACTAAATCATCATTATAAATTCTAAATTAAAAGGAATTCATGCTAACCAAATAAATTCAGGAAAATGAAAACAACCACCAAAACAAAACAACAAAAAAACCCCAGCAGCTTTTAGCTTCCTCCAAAGGAGAATCAACCAAAGAATGCGGTGGTGTGGTGAGAGAGAGGGCTGCCGTCCATGTCTGTTCGTCCCACTTTCTCAGCAGTGCTGGGCAAGGTGCCCTGCTGAGAAACGACACTACCTCGTCTTCCCTGCCATCTGGTGTGGCCTGGGTCTGTGCTCTGGCCAACCATGTGTAGTGGACCTGCTGAGAGGTACTTCCGAAAGGCTCATTAAGAAAAGGAAACAAGCTCTTCCTTTTCCCTCCTGTCCTGGCTGAATTTCCAGCAACCTTCAGAGTAGAAAAGGGGTCCTGAGGATGGAAAGAAAAGTTGGGGGATGGAGCCCATCATGGAACCACAGCATCATCCCTGGAGGGTCCATGTCCAGACTCCTTTTCAAGAAAGAGTGAACGATTATGTGATCAGTGCACTTTTATTTTCAGGTCTTAGTCTATTCATAGCTGAATGTAGTTCCCGACTGCTCCACTGGCTTTCTTATATTTGCTCTGAAAAGTGACTTATGAAGATCCATCAATATTGATAGATTTCTGATTAAAATGTGTAGTGAAATCGCCCTTTACTACCAAAATTTGCAATCAGAATTTTCACCAAGATGGCAAAATGTCTTGTACTCTGAAGACAAGCTTGTAAAGTAAACAGCTCAGTGAAAATTAAAGATTTGCATTATTCATACCCCATCCAGGAACCTCAAGCAGATTCCATTTTCTCTTAGGCAACTACTACGCAAATCTTGAATCACAAATTTCTCCAGTTGCAGAGGCTGCTGGGAAAACACACACACACCAGGGCCCACACATTCACTCTGTCTGGACACCCTGTCCCTCCTACAGGATCAAATACCTGTGGTTTGTTTGCATTTGCCTGGGGCAGGTTGAATGGAACCAGCTGGGAGATCTCAGTGGAAAATTCTCGTTGAAACCCAGTGGTTATGTAACTTGGGTGTCATCCAGAGTGTTCTGGACCCTCAAGATCTACATAAGAGTGGCACCCAAACCCCCAGGTAAAGACTAAGGAAGTTCAATGCCCGCCCCAGATTCTAAACTTCACTGTCACCTCTGGCTCCATTTCCGGTGTTCCCTGAAGTCTTGTTTTGCTCTCTATCTTAAAGCTGCTCCAATTTTTCTGTCCCATAGGACTCCAAACTTAGGACCTTCTCGATGTTCCCTTATCCCCCATTCATGCTTATGAATACAGGTATGGATTGTAGTAGAACTTTTACCAAAAGTCTGTGGATTACTATGGGGAGCTTCATGTTACTACACTCTGGTAACCAATATCAAATTTCATATTAAATCATTTTATTCTTCAATCTTGTTTTAAGACACCTGGCATGGCTTCATATCTCACCTGCTCTGCTGCATCATGTAACACTTAGGCTTCTCTTCACTCTTGATAGCTCTTCTTCTGTCTAAATTTCCTTGATTTCACTTACTGTCCTTCTTCCTCAATTTCTGCCTACTTCCTAGTTTGCTCCCAAGACTCCACATTCCCTTTAACCCAATTGTCTCCACCTCTTGTTTCCAGCCCAGCTTCAGGTCTGCCTTCCCAAGCCGACCATCCATCAAGGATGGTTGAAATTCCTTTCACTGGACTCTCATCCTTACTAGGCAGTGGAGATGTTTCTAAAAGGATTCAGGTGTACCCATAATAAGAGGTCGCAGCTGAAAGTCATTCCTAAAAGTACGAGGGAGAAAGCCAAGTAGTGTTTTCACATTAAAGCATTGGAACCCGGAGTAAAAGTGTAGTCCACCTGACCACCAAAAGCATGAGAAATGGCAGAAGTGATCCAAGTGATAGAACCCTTGGATGTTGGAGTCGATTTCTTAAGCAAAGCTAAGAAAATAACTCTTCAGGAGGTTTTACAGAGAAGACTTTGTTCTGTGGGGAATGCTTAGGGGCAGGTAGCTGGTTGGCATGAAGTGACCTTCTCAGGGACCAGAGCTCACCTTTGCCTGCCCATTGGCCTTGTCATTAGGTCAGCTTCAAGGTGTCCTGATCAGAGGTGAGAAGCCCTCATGAACCTACACCACTTTAGGAGGGGTTTTGAGGCCAAAAGAACCAAGCTAGTGACGTGCCTCATTTAAGGTGTTCTACGCTGCAGGTGAGGACTGCCTGAGTGCAGCACAGTCCTTTTATTCCAAGACCCAGATGAGCTGCCTCATAGTACAGCCAAACTGTACTCTTGCCCTACATGACTCCAGCCAGGGTCAGTGACATCACTGGGAGGGAAATCAGTGGGAAAAAAAAATTAGAAAAGAAAGAAAGAAAAGAAAAGAAAAGAAAAGAAAGAAAATAAAACAAACAACAAAACAAAACAACAACAACAAAACAAAATAAAAACAACAACAACAACAAACCAAACTCAAATACTCCTGGTGTCAGAGAGATCAAGTGACTAGGATAAGGGACTAGGTTCAGGTCATTGCCATAGGAAGTAGTAAGGACTCTGGAAAAGGACAGTGTCATGACCTCCTGACCACAACTGTCACTTAACACTAGCCAATTATTTGCTGTTGTAGACTGAATGCTTGCGTCCCCACAAAATTCATAGCCTGAAGCCCTAACCTCCAATTTGATTGTGTTTGAAGCGTGTGGTTAGAGTCTTTGGAAAGTAACTAGGATTCAATGAGTGGGGCCCCATGAATTGTCCTTGTGAGAAGAAGAGGGACCAGAGTTCCCTCTCTCTGCCATGTGAGGACACAGTGAGAAGGAGGGTAGCCTGTAAGTGAGGAAGAGTCTTTATCAAGAACAGATCCTGCTGGCACCTTGAGCTTGACCTTCCAGCCTCCAAGACTGTGAGCAATAAATGTCTGCTGTTCAATTCACGATAGCAAGACTGTGGAATCAGCCTAGATGCCCTTCAATAGATGAATGGATAAAAAAAAAAATGTGGCATTTATACACTATGGAGTATTACTCTGCATTAAAAAATGACAAAATCATAGAATTTGGAGGGAAATGGATGGCATTAGAGCAGATTATGCTAAGTGAAGTTAGTCAATCTTTAAAAAACAAATACCAAATGACTCCTTTGATATAAGGGGAGTAAACAAGGACAGGGTAGGGACAAAGAGCTTGAGAAGAAGATTTACATTAAACAGGGATGAGAGGTGGGAGGGAAAGGGAGTGAGAAGGGAAATCGCAGGGAAATGGAAGGTGATCCTCAGGGTTATACAAAATGACATAAAAGAGGAAAGGAGGGGTAAGACAAGATAATACAAATGGAAGAAATGATTTACAGTAGAAGGGGTAGAGAGAGAAAAGGGGAGGGGAGGGGAGGGGGGATAGTAGAGAATAGGACAGACAGCAGAATACATCAGACACGAGAAAGGCAATATGTCAATCAATGGAAGGGTAACTGATGTGATTCAGCAATCTGTATACGGGGTAAAAGCGGGAGTTCATAACCCACTTGAATCAAACCGTGTAATATGATGTATTAAGAACTATGTAATGTTTTGAACGACCAATAATAAAATTAAAAAAAAAGAATAAAGCAAAAAAAAAAAAGTCTGCTGTTTAAGCCCCCGAGTCCTTAGGGTCTGTTACAGCACCCCAAGCTGACTAAGATAATTCCCTGTGAGAATGCAGGCCTAAAATTGCCAAATCTACAATGTTTAAAGAAAAGCTGACATTTTCTGGTATTTAAAATAGCAGGTGAGCCAAGTGAAACAAAATCGGAGGCTGCATGTGGCCTCTGGGTCATCCTTCCCAACTTTCGCTGTGGTAGTTAAGAGCTCAGACTCTAAAGGCAGGTCTGTGTTTCCCAAGCTCCAGCATTTATTACCTGTGTGTGTAACTTTTCTTCTCTGAGCTTAGTAAATTGAACATAACAGTAAAACACCTTTCGAGGTTAAGTGACATAATCCCAGGGTTGAAAGAAACATAGTGCTAGATACATAGAATACGGTAAGGTAACCGAATCTGACAAGGCTACATAGTGCATGATTTCAACCACGTGACATTCTAGAAACTATGGAGACAATAAAATGTCAAGTATTTGCCAGGAATCCAGGGGAGGGAAAGAAGGATGAACAGGTAGAGAACCAGGGATTTTAAAGGGCAGTGAAACTATTCTGGACAATACTGTAATGGTGGATATGGGCTATTATACTTTTGTCAAAACCCAAAGGCTATACAACACAGTGAACCCTGCTGGAGCTATGGACTTGAATTAATAATATTGTGTCAATATTAGCTAATCATTTTTTTAAGAAATGCAAAATGTTAACAGTAGAGGAAATGTGTGGGGAGGATGTATATGGAAAAATGTTAAATGATGATATGGGTGATGAAGATGATATGGTGGTTAAGCTTATATCAGTTAGTATGGCTGCATACCAAGCCACCCCAAATCTGAGTGGTTTAAGAAAATAACTAAGCATTATTTGCTCACAAGCTAATGGGGCAACTGGTGGGTTCTGACGATTTGGGCAGGCTTGGCCGATTTCAACTGGGCTGTTCATGTTGGCTGGGCTTTGTCACATGTGGTTCCTATACCATATACCACATGTACCAGCTCAGGCCTCAGCTGCTATGACGGTGTTGACTGACCACAGGCCATATATAATTGAGTTCTTCAGCAGCTGGAAAATTTTCAAATCTATTTCTCCATAGGTTACTCAAGAGGGTCCAAGGGAGGGTAAATGTGCAAGGCCTAGCACACTGTTACTCTTTTATATTTTATGGCTCCAATTGCAAGTTCAACCTGGATCCACAGGCTGGAGAAACAGACTACATCTCTTGACAGTAGGAGGTGCCACATCATTCTGCAAGGGACTCGGGTGCAGAGAGGGGATAGTTGCAGCCATCTTTGTTTAGAAAATCTACCAAGCTGATATTAATGGAGGTTTTCTGCTTACCTGTCCCTGTGAGGTTACTTAGGGCCTTCAGACCCTTTTACCAGATAAAGTTGACTATAACCCTGCCACTTTTTTTTTTTTAAATCTATTTGGAGTTTTTTAATTGAAAAACTGAACTTGACCAGGGCCTAAGATTTTAATCTAGGAAACTAATGGAATAATAATAATAATAAAATCACTTCAGCAGGCACTCAGGCCTTCCCTGAAAACACATGGGCCTTAAAATATGGGATATCTCATGAGAGGTGCCTATAAACCTGTCGCAGGTCCTGTAGCACATGCCAACCACTCGAATTTTGTGTTTTCCAGAGTAGTGATTTTTGTTGCTCAATTACATTGGAAAAAAGACAAATTTGACTCAATTTACCACAATTTATGAGACACCCAAACATGACTCATAACCTTTGCTGGTGAGAATAAGAATAAGAGCTGCCTTGGGAATAAACATGGCCCACATGTGGTGCTGCACTTGGCTTCAGAAGTTCCGTGACGATTGAGGGAGAAATGTTCTTACAACTCGCGGTCTGAGAACCATGGTTTTCACCATCTGCCCTTGGGCCGCTGTTTACGTCTGAGGACAAGCACTATGCAATTTTACTGGAACAGTATTTTAAAAAGAAACCCAAACACCACATTATGGAGAAATAGGTTTGAAAATTTTCCAGTTTTGAAGTTGAATTTATATTCTCAGCCCTAGGAAAATATTTGGAATCATCTTCATTGGCTCCGTGTGGGACTTCAGATGTTCCAAGGGAAGAACTCCAAACACCATCAGCTTCTGAATGTAAATGTTGAGCCCACCTCTGCCCCAAACACACCTCAAGCTGTCTGTCCTCTCTTGACCCCAGTATCTAGGACATGCCTCTGAGTGAGCTGAAGCTCTTTCCTTCTGCTGGGGGCTCAGGGTATGCTCTAGACTCTAGAATTTCTCTTCTTATTCTACTTCTAACATTGAGTCTGAGAATTGTTAATTCTCCATGAAATTCCATTTCTCCAACCCTCAGGATTGGATCATAGGAAAGTTTTTTTTGCCAGCCAGGATCCATTGCAAAGGAGGAAGAGATAAAATTGCTGTCTCCCTTCTCCCAGGTCTTTTGATCTTGGCTGATGTTATACTGCAGGATGTTTCTAGAATATTTTTCCCAAGTGTATTTATGAAAAACTAGTCCAATACATGATTCTTAAGAAAGGGTTCCAGGTTCAGATGACTTGAGAAACAATGAAGCAACAACCCTCTCTCAGAAAGCTGTAATACATACTAGCACTGAAAGGTGTTCCAATAAAAACATTTCCACATTTCCTCCTTTTATAATCCGGTGGTTTCCACTTGTTTGCCCAGGGAATCTTTTTAAGAGTAATAATAATGACTCTAAGCAATTTGGCAGATGCTGTCATATACTGAAGTAGGAACTGGGGGCCACTTAAGTTCCTGACTCATTGAGGTGTGGGCATCCCCTTCCTTGCAAAAGTGCTTTCAAAGAGCACAAACTCAGCTGGGCTCAGTGGCACACACACACCTATAATCCTAGTGACTTGGGATCCTGAGGCAGGAAGATTGCAAGTTCAAGTCTAGCCTCTGCAACTTAGTGAGACCCTAAGGAACTTAGGGCAACCCTGTCTCAAAAAATAGAAAGGGTTCGGATGTGGCTCAGTGGTTGAGCACCCTTGGGTTAAAAAAAAAAAAAAGCCATAAACTCTTTTTATTCCAGGAATTTCTAGTGACAATGATTGAACTATGAATAATGGTCACATGACATGGTTAACAGCAACAAAAAAATAAAATAACAACAACAAAATAAAAACCTTAAACACACATGCACCCTTTAAAAAAAATTTTTTTTTAGTTGTAGATGGACACACAATATCTTTGTTTATTAATTTATTTTTTATGTGGTGCTGAGGATTGCCTCACACGTGGAGGCAAGCGCTGAATTTCAGCCCCAGCCCACATGCACCCTTTTAATGAAATGGATTCTTTTTCAAAGATACAGGTTTACCTCTGGCATAAAGTGAGATTAAATAATTAAATAACTTCATTTTGGCACCTGGGACCTCAGTACCATGCACATCACCTCAGCCAGAAATAACATCACACTAACCCCTTGATAATTTGTGTGTAACTGACACTTAGTGTAGTGTCTGGCAGGAAGTAGGGATTCAAAGGCTATTTGATAAATGACTGAATTACAACAGTGTTTTCCAAAAAAATATTGCATGAGATGATTTGGCCTGGATGCAAAATTTGTTATTTTAATGATTCTGTATTTATTTTAAAATGTATTAGTCAAATTACACACTTTTTCATGATTTCATGGATATCATTGCTTAAGGCATGGCTAAAACTGAAACATAAACTGATTTAAAGAAAATATTAGGGCTGGGGCTGTAACTCAGTTATAAAGTACTTGCCTCACCTGTGTGAGGTACTGGGTTTGATCCTCAGTATCACACAAAAATAAATGAAAAATTAAAGATATTGTGTCCATCTACAACTAAAAAAATATTAAACAAAAAAGAAGATATTAAGTAAATGAAAGAGCAACTGATTGGGTGGTAGAGTGCTTGCCTAGCACATGTAAGGTGCTGGGTTCGATCCCCAGCATCACATAAAAATAAATAAATAGAATAAAGGTGTTGTGAAAAAAATTCTAAAAAAATATAAAATTTTTTTTTAAAAAGAAAATATTAAGTAAATAAAGGAGCAATTGGTATATATAAAAAAATTGTACAGGAACTACATGAATTACAAACTGGGTTCAATCAGCAGTACCATTAAAAAAAAATGTCCTAGAGCTGGAGGTGTTATCTCAGTAGTAGAGCACTTGCCTAAAGCATGGGTGAGGCCTTAAATTCTATCCCCAACATTGAAAAAAAAAAAAAATCCTGGCAACAGCCATGTAAATGACACAGGAGATCTTGTCCTGTTGTGCTGAAGCTGAAGCTAAAACTGGTCTTTGTCTGGGTCCCTGTAGTTAAGTAGTTACTGGTTTCAGGACTGGGTGGGTGGAACTGAGATGGGGCATAAAGTGACTTTGTTATATTCCAAAAAATTGAAATGGTTGGACTAGATCAAATATTTTTAACCCCACCCCCTCACCTCCAGAACACTTTCCTTCCATGAAATCAGACTTGGAAATCCAAGACAAATAAACAGAGAATAAAAGAGGATCCTACTGATGTGGTTGACATGGGAAAGGGACAATGAGGTGGCGGAGGGGTTGAGGTCAGGGAGACAGAGTCATTCCTACTTGGCCTCGTGCTGCTGGCCTTCTCAACGTAGAGTTTGAAGACTTGTAGATGAGATCGTTTCTCAAGTTTCTTGTAGATTGAAAATTCTAGTTTTAAATTCATTGGGTGATGTGAGAATGTGCTCAAGAATAACATGGACTCGTGTTGTTCATGAAAACACCTAATAATAAGAATTGACTTGTAACCTACCGTATCATGCCTGCCTAGTCTGGGAAAGTAGCAGAAAGCATTCTGTTAGCCCGTGATTAAGGCTTATACCAAGTTCCTCAGAGACGGACGTATAAGATGATGTTAGAATCTACTATATGTCTTTTGTACTTAATATGTATATAAGTGCAATTGTAGTTCCACTTGACCACAAGAACCTTGAAGACAGGGTGCCATCTTTGTTTCTTAGGCACATCTGCATAACCAGAATCTAGCACATATTTTTTTTTTTTTTTTTTTACATGTGAAGAAGCTTTTTCTAAGGTTTTACTTTCTAGCAAATGGTAAAGCCAGGGTTTAAAGCCTGGTCTTTGGACTACAGAGCTCAGAGACAGCAGGCTATACTCTGCTCACTGCCTATATTGGACCCATCCTGGCAATCCCTTCCAGCATGTCAATCATGATTCTTCCAATGAGTAGTTATGCTATAACTTCCTTTCTTTAAAAATACTTTGAATAAATCACTTAGGGCATAGACGTTTTGCCCTTGAATTATCACCACCTCTCACAAAATGGGAATTCCTTTGCCTTTCTTTGTTTTTATTCCTAGATGCTGACTGCTAGGTTTATTACCTTCCCTGCCTAAAAAACACTAGACTTCAGAAGCTGATTTCCCATTTTTGACAGAAGGCAAACTAATTAGAAGCCTGCTGGAGCAAGTTTTATGAAGCAAGAAGCATTTTTAGTGCAGCCAAGGAACTGAACCCACCTTAAATAAGAAGTAAAAAGTAAGAGTGTCTCTTGGGTTAGCAAATACATGAGTCAGGAAATCAACCTGAAACCTCTGAAATGCACCTAAGGTAATGTGGATGCTCCCAGAAGAATTAAATTGTAATCCTTTGGTCCATCAACAAACTGCAGGTGGGCTACTTCATGGATCAAAGAAATGGGGGCACTCTATAAATTCTGCTAAAACATACACAGTTGTAGCTATAATTTAAAGTCTGAAACTTGAGGGCAAATAGGGGAAGTAGACACACGAAACAAGTTTGGCTTTATGAGTTTCTGGGGAGAGGGGTTGTGTTATGGAAGCCACGTGATCCTGAAATTTTCTGAAAACTGTTTTCACTATTTTTGGCATAACAGACTCTGGAGTCAGGCTTTCAGGGATCTAATTGTGGCCCTACAATTAGTAGTTATTCTAGGCAAGTTCATTATTCTCTTTGTGTTTCAATTCTATCCTCATTGGATAGAGTGGAGCTCATGATATTATAGTAGTTTTTGTTCAAGGCCCAAATGAATTAATGCCTATAAAGTTCTCAGTGTTCTAATATATAATGGTCAACAAATATTCTCTATTATTATTATCATCTATAAAGCTCATATACTCTTTCATTTGAATTCTAATGATCAATTACATTAATTGAGCAGGGCTTGCTACATCATTGGGGGGAGGGGCTCAGTACAAAACGATAATTTAGAGCTCCTTGTTCAATAATAAAGAATTGCAAGATGGCAATGGCGGAGCATTAAGCCAAACCTGGAGCCCTTCCAATGGGAGTTTCTGATTGAACCACAAATCACATACCTGGGTAGCTAGCTGGAACCAAGTTTCGTGAAATTAGAAAGTTTAAGGAAGAATGCATATACAAAATAAATCAGTTCAATTTGTTTACTTCTGGAAAAGCCAATGAAATATTTGTTTCTTTAAAAAGGGATACATTTATAAATAAAGAAAGAAGGGATATCATTTACGAAGAATAAACCCATCTAAGAACATAACCTCAGAACTGTCCCTTTTCAAAACTTGGTTGGAGGCATCTCAGGTAAGTTGAAGTATTTTCCACTACATTCAGAGAAAACAAAGACCTGGGTGTCAGCAAAGAGACAATGCCAGGGCTCACTTTTTCATTTCCCATTGCAAATAAAGAAGGATAAAGAAATGCGCTTTTCTCACAATGTTTTTTAAGGCCACAACAGCTGACAAATTTGGTCTTCACTTTTGCCTGCTGATTTCCAGGAGGTAAAGCTGGATTAAATTGCAATAAATCATACATTGCTTTCCAATAAAATAGATTTTTGAGCTAGGGGACTAGAGAACCAAAGAAATAGCAAACAATAACCTTGATGAACAGATGAAAATGAAAATCAAACTTCCATTTATTTCTTGCCAAAACCATTCAGTTTTGGGATATGGTGCAACCCAACAATTGCTTGAAATTTATTAGACAGATCAAGACAATCAAGAGGAAATTAAATTCCAGATTAAAATGGATCGATGCCATTGGCCCATTGACAACATATACATGTAAATGTATATTAATATATATTTAAAATTATATTTAGAAGCCTCTTCATCTATTATTGTTGAAATTCTTTGAAGGCTCAGATGCTTACAGTGAGACAACCATCCATGGGCAAATGTTTTTCAGCTAGACTGCATAGATTTCATTGCACTATAAGTGAGATTTAATAATGCCTTATTTATGTGAGTGTGATGCTTTCAATATCTTTTCTTTTTTCATTTAATAAGATCAAGCACAGTTAACTACTCGTTTTCACATGGGTGAAACAATTGTTGCTTGAAAAAAAATAGCAATTATTTTATTTCTTTATTTGCCTGCCAGGAACTTTTAACATCCACGTTTTAATGTTTGTGCCAAACAAAAGGAGAACAGAAGACAGTGAGAGAAGCAGAGAAAGAGAGAACAAATACATTTCTCTGAAATGTCTTGAATAGTTCATCCTTATCTGTTAGAAATAGAGCAACAAAAAGAATTTTCATCTACATGAGAAAGTTGTTAATGATTTTAATCCGTGTACTATGAGACTATAAATTCATCAGAATATATTGGAAAACAGGAACTGTAATTCTTGTGAATTTCCACTGAATTCCAAGAGATCTAAGAAATTGGGGGAAAGTCTAAAAAATGTATTTTTGAAGTTTAATTATTTTGCTGACTTTTTTGCTCTTGGCTAAGGAAGCTGAGGTTTGACACATAGCATTTGTTTCCAGATTCCTGAACTGGAGTTATCAGAAGAAATTCTCTTTTCTTGCAGCTCTCAGATTTTTCAAATATTTTAAAGTTTACAGAAGATGTTGATATAGATTTTCAATTGATTTTTAAAGGATCTCTGCTATCCTTTCCCTCTCTCTTCCAGTAGTTTCCAATCTTCTTTTGCATTTTGGCATTTATTTATTAGTCATATGATTTTCCTCCAGTATTTTCACAAATTAGGTTGATTTTTTAACTGGTGCATTATTTTAGATAACAGTGGGATTTATTGTTACATATCCTACATGCACACAATAGAACAATAGAATTTGGTCTATTTCATTCCCCAGTACCTCCCCTTTTCATACCCTCCTCCCTTTTCCTGTCTCCTCCTCCCTCCTTCCTCTACCTACTGGACTCCCATCAAATTTCATGAGACAATCCTGCTCCACACACACACTTTTTTATAACTTCCCCATATAAAAGAAAATATGTGACTCTTGACTTTCTGGAAAAAGCACATCAAAATAGAACTACAAAAGGGTACTATTATAATTCTCATTTTATAAGTGGGGAGATCAGGATAGAGAGATGGAATGGTGTTTTTAAAGTCTGATCAGGCCAATATATTTGAGTCTGGGGTTTGCATTCAGGTGTGTTTGCTGCCAAGAGGATGTTCTTAACGAGTCTCTTCCCATTACTGCTGTATCTACCTATTGCTGTTTAGAGGAAACTGTGAAAAATGACTTGCTTTGCTGTAAGCCCATTATTGGACAGCTCATCCTTTGCAGAAAATTCATTTTCAACTTCCCATTCTCCCTCCATTGAGTGCCAGATGGAGAATACTACAGATTACATAATGTTAGAGACTGTATTCAGGTTTTTCTTTTGTATAGAATATCAGTTTATTTGGGGTCCTGACTTTTTCTCCTTGCATACTATGCAGGTATAGATTGAGAATTCATAAAATAATAAATTTCCTTTGCAAACATACTAGCTTTGGCCAAATGATTTAGATTTCTTTAAAATTAGAAGGGAAAAAATGGTCATATTTGAGAGCTCTTTGAGAATGTCCCTAAAGTTTGAATGGAAGGAAAAATGACCCCCAACCTTTCAAGTTAACTTCCAACTTTTATGTGAAAATTGGTGAGAAGTCTTCTCTGTTGAGAGATCCAGTGGTGCATGTTTATAGCAATTCCAAGAATTCTCAAAAAGCTCCACAGAATGGAAAGACACTCAGGCCATCACAATCGACACAAAGGCAGAAATGATTTATTTCAGATCTTTTTGAGGAGAATATTTACACATGATGAATAGGGTGATTTGGGGGCAAATTTGGATAAAATTCTGAAGTTCTTAACAAATAGAACTAATGAGATTTTTGTCTGTGTCCTATCAAGAGTGGAGATTCATGAGCCTCGATCTAGTAGAGCTGCATAAATCTTAAACTCGGCTTTAGATTAGAATTTTTTTCCAGTCTCCTTTTGCTTTTTTTCATACCTGCTGAATTCTAATTATACAATTGAAATCTGTTTATAGTTAAAAAGTAGGAAATATAAATAAGGATAAAGAAAATATTTGTAATCTTGCCAGCCAGCAATAATCACAATGAACATTTAGGTGGCTGTCACAAGTTGTGTGTGTGTGTGTATGTGTGTGTGTGTGTGTGTGTGTGTGTGTGTGTAAGTGTGTGTGTGATTATTCTAGAACAGTTGATAATGCCATCAGGTAGAGATCCATGTGTTTGGAATCATGGCACAAGATGAAAGGTCTAATACCTTAGTTAAAATCTGGGTTAGAGGGAGTCCCTGCCAAAGCATGATATTTTTTTTTAATCAGTTGTTTTTTATTCTCTATCTAAATCCTCCCACTTTTGACTTTTGTGATATCCCCAGAGATGAGATGCCTAAACCTGTGATTGGAGAATGATGCATTGCATGAAAGTCCCAAAGGTGACTCGGCTCAAGGACTGGGCTGGAAACAGTCAGAACAACGTTTTCCAGACCTGCAGCTGTGTAGATTACAGTCCCCAGAGGCCCTCTAACCATGTCTGTGATTCCAGAGAGCACTTCACTCTCTGGATCACGTGAGAACTAGAAAAGCTGGAGTTTCATGAATTGAGAAAAATCTTTTAACAGAGTCTAGGTAGAGAAAGTTAGCAGGGTAGAAAGATTTCTACTAGACGGTTCCATGCCATTTAGCTAATTCACAGACCACTGACGTTTTTATTTCCCATTTGGTATGGTGAGTTGCACGCAAAGAAATCAGTTCTGACTCACTAAAGCAAAAATGGATATTGCTGAGAGCCAATTTCTAGCAAGGTGAGAGAATGAGGCTTAGAAAATAGGCAGCAGAGGTAGCAGGCAGGCAGGTGGAGAACATTAGCAAAACTGGAAGGAACTGGAGAGGACTTCACCCCTGTCTTGCTTCTGGCAGTACAGGTCAAGACCACCATGTCAACAAGTGAAGGACCTGTGTGAAGAGTTCAATGGAGGCCCAATATACATCTAAATATGACACAGCTTATAAATAAATTATAAATCAAATGAATGATCTATTAAATAAAATGTTATATCCTCTTTTCTTGACAAATACTTTCATAATTAGCTGAAAAGTCAGGTTCAAACTTGGGATTTCTGACTTCTTGGTATTTAATGGGGGAAATCTAGCCCTTGTTTCCAGCCCTGAGCATATCCCTCTTCTTACTCTATTAGCCTGATATAAAAGCATCAGCCATATCTGCTAAAGTTATCTCTTGACTTCCCTTTGGGTCTATAAGTGTCAACGGTCTGCAGTCAGGGGGATAGACATAGGCAAGCGGAACACACAGGTTCTGGAAATGACCTTAGGTCATTGGACAGGGAATTTAGGGAACCTGGGTACTTGGGGTACAATTAAGAAGCAGGAATGAGATCAGGCTCTGAATGCGTGCATCCTATTGGACTTGTAGACTCTTAGTTCCATGGGGAGAAGCACAAAAAAGGAGAGCCAGAAGAGTTTCCCTAAACTGGAGCCTTAGGATCAGGTCCCTCTTGACTGAATCTATGCCCGCCAATGCCAGATCTGCTAGTGCTGCTCTGTAAACTGCATAGGGCGGCTGTTTTAATCTGCTTTCTATTGTATAACAAAATACCTGAGGATGCATACTTTATAAAGAAAAGAGGCATATTTGTCCTACAGTTTTGGAGTCTGAAAGTCCCAATAGCATTGCACTGGCTTTAATGAGTCACACCTCCCAGTTGTGTCATGTTGGAGGATATCATGGTGGGAGCATGTTCAGAAAAGGTCAAATGGTAAGACAGAAAACCAGGGACCAAGGAAGGGCTTGATCTTCTGATAACAATTTGAAATCGCAGAAACTAACTAGAGTCCTGAAATAGCTACATGACTCCCTGCATTGGTGCCTCCAGTGACCTGATCATCTACATGCCACACATTTGAGTTTGAATCCTGGTTCCATCTCTTAGCTGCACTCTGAGCCTCAGTTTCCTCATTTGTAAGATGGATGATCCTCCACCTGGAAAGGGAAATGGAACCCAAGGTGGTGAGGAGGGTTCTTGATGCTCTTGGGTATTTGATCTTGAGATGAGGTTCCCAACCCTTGTTGCACAAGTGGGCTTGGTGTGGATAAAGTATGAGTGGAACTGTGAAGTCACTGAGCTGTTCACCAGCACGCAGAGACGTCTGCCCCTTTGCTTTCCTGTCAAACCCTTATACACGCTCAGAGTTCACTGTGCATGGTGCATGCTCAGGAATGGTTCTTCAGGGATTTCTTATTGACCACGAGTTTGGTTCAATTCAATTCCTACAACAAAGATGAGTTGTTGTGTTGGGGACTGCGAGGCACTTGGGTGGGGAGGCACCCCTGTCCTGTAAAGTGGAAGGAAGGAGGGAGATAACCTGTGTGGACAGAGCAGCACTGACTGCCACCCCTGCTTCTCCTTAGGGAGATGGATCTGCGTTCTTCTGTGTATGCGTTTTAATGGGAGTCTGCAGTCCTCTCTGCTTTCCCTCTGGCCAGCATCCAGGTTGCTCCCGACAAACTTTCCTTCTGAGAGATTTTTTTTTTTTTTTTTTTGATTTGTGAGTGAGCAGAGCTCTTGGTTTGGCCTGTTTATTTCCCAGCTGGGACCTGCCTGGGTTCATGTTCTCCTCGGCTTCTGCACCTCCCTCTCCTGGAGTCTCGGGTTGTTCTTCTGGGTCCCAGGGGTCCCCACATCTGCCCTCTTGGCAGGCAGTGAGGCTGCAAAGGGACACCAAGGCTCAAAGCCTCTGGCTGCATCAAACCTGATTCTTTCCCTCCTTTGGTTTCTTTCCACACGGTAAAGCCAGGCCTTCCCCGAGGGTGCAGATTTTATGAGCCAAGTGAAGGAAAGGCAGAGTCAGGTCCTGGTATCCTCAAGTCCGGAAGAGAAAGCCCTAATTTTTCAACTTAAAATATTATCCTTCATATACTAGGTAACAAAGCCAGAGGATGTAAGTATTATTGATAGAGGTTAAAAAGTGATTTTTTTTGTGAAGCTAGGTATGCAGAGTTTATAGATGCTTTTACATACACCATGATATGTGTTTCTATGACAAATCAGTAAGACAGAAGGAAGAGAGAATATTATTCTTTCATACCTAGAGAAAATGGAAATCAAAGCTTGTCTGTGAGTGCTTATTTTCTTAAGTTCATTTTCCGCTGCTCTAACAGAGTACCTGAGACTGGGTATCACCCCATGATAGATGGTAGAAGGGCAACAGAGGGCAAGACTGAGTGAACAAGAGAGGGCTGAACTTGCTTTTATAACAAGTCTACTCTTTTTTTTTTTTTTTTAAAGAGAGAGTGAGAGAGAGAGAGAATTTTTAAATATTTTATATTTTAGTTATCAGCGGACACAACATCTTTGTTTGTATGTGGTGCTGAGGATCGAACCCGGGCCAAACACATGCCAGGCGAGCGCGCTACCGCTTGAGCCACATCCCCAGCCCCAACAAGTCTACTCTTACCTAATCACCTCTTGTTAGGGCTTCCCCTTGCAACACTGCTGTGTTGGAAATTAGGATTCTAACACATGAATTTGGGTGTGGGGGCAAGCAGGGAGCACTTTCAAGCTATGGAACTATTTAGTAAATCTAGCAGAGTAAAAAAATGGGGTTTTCTGACTATAAATATCTTATTACACTATCTTGGTAAACACAAACAAAAATTACAAGGTTTCGGATGAACTACTTGTGTCCCTATAAATATATGTAAATATAATAACCCTGTATTATAGAACACATGTTAACAATAAGCACATAAGTATTATGTCCCAGAAAAGGAGGCAGCCAATCTAGGGTGCACTGATGAGCAATGGATGTTGTAGAGAGAGGCGAGGCCTGGCCAAACTGGAATCTGTGTAGTGTAATAGGGGCTGTTGGTGCCCTTATCTTCCTGAGGTGCACTGTTTCTGGGACCCACTGATAGCTGTCTGCTACACCTACTGCTAGACAGAGGAATTCTCTGGACAGAAGGTAGCTTGCTCTGCATGCGGGGGTAGGCTGTAAAGTGCAGAGCATCCATGTTCCTAGAGCAGCTCTCGGTCAGCAGTGGGTATCACAAGCTTTTTGGTCCCTGGTGGAAAACCTCTCAGGTATGTTCTCCCTGCCTCCCTTAAGTCCTCAGTGGTATTGAGCTCCAGTGGCCCACAAAGACAAGCTACTCATGGACAAGTTCTGGACCGGGCCTGTCTCCTTTCTTGGGTGACTACCTTACACACCTACCAGTGTCCTCTGTTATCACTGCTCAGACAAACTGCTTGTGCCCAAAGCCTTACTTCAGTGTCTGTTGCTGGAGAGGCTCAACCACAAAGTTGGTAGGAGGGAGAGGGAGGAATGGGTTCTGTGTGAGAAACTAGCAGTTTACTGCATGCCCGTAACTACTCTGGAGCCACTTGTAAAACCCCTTAGAGTTTGTATTTATTGGTCTTCAATTATAATCTCCCCAAATGGCCCCCAAAGTAAGACAGAGCCTCAGCATGCCCAAGCATACATACACATTTTCTGAAAAAATGCAACTTTTTAGTGTTTCTGGAAACTTGATGGCTATAACAAATAAATGTAAAGTCTCCTGAATAAGCGTCTGAGGCATTAGTTAGCCAGACTGTATCAGATTCAAAATTTTCTGAATATATAGATTTACTTCCCCATATGTATGTCTTAACCCGCCTGAGGAAAAAAGGCCCTTATTTCTTGAGGCTTTAGTTTTTTTGAAATTTGGATTGTTTTAAGAAATCAGCTTCAAAGGGCTTGGGAGGATTATTATTTTTGTGGAAAAATATTTTGTGGAATAATTTTGCTTTCCAAAAAAGTGTTTGCATCATTTGTTGATACTGTTCTTAAAGTTATTACTTTAAAAAATTGAGGCTCAAAAGAAATAAAACTACTAGATGGATAGGAAAAATGGAAAACTTGATTTTTTTTTCAATTAGCATTGGAAACCAGAACTTTTATCAGTTCTATTTTCACAGATGCCACGTGACTAGAAGCTTGGTCAGCTGGGATGTGGGCGTCTCAGCCTTTCTTCATTTTCTTACTGGAAACTGAGGTGTTTCCTGACAGCAGTAATAAATCAAATATCCACAGGAAGAGAAGAGATAATTGCAATGAAACATAAGCCCTGAAATGTTCTGCCTGAAATCTTTCCTAAGGGATTTCTCTCTTTGGATCCGCTAGAGAAACAGATTTCTGGTCTTCAGGAGCATATGGGAATTGGAGATGTCAAATTGACCTGATTTTGTGAAATATTAATTTGTTCACTGTGCACATAGGTCTAAGTTAATTTAAAGAGCGCATCCCACAAACTCCAGATAGCCTAATTTGTCTTAGGCTTTTATAATCTTTAATGTAAATGTCTTCTAACAGGCATCATCAACATCCTAAAGGGGTTTACTGTAGTTCACAGGAAATAAGTATTCTGAGTCTTTTGTTCTGAGCAACTCAATGACAACTGAAGATGAGACTTGGCTGTTGGTCCACTGATCCATGACACTTCTCATGGGAGGGTTCTGACGTTGCTATTTTCAGTGACATCACATTCATAACCAATTTCTGTCCAGGTGAATGCTTCTCAGATACTTTAATCTGATTTGTTGCTAACAATAAAACACTGGCTCAGCTATATTGGGACTCAGCAATTTAAAAATTTTTAGATGGTTGAATTTGAAAATATATTTTTAGAAGCATCAACTACTTCACAAAGAGGAAGAACTATTGTCAATACTCACATAGATTATTTAGTTTCACTTGATTCCTCTAGAAAGCACTATCGATATGGCAGATCTTTCTTCCTTTTTCAAGTGGAAACAATCAGCCACTACATTATCCTCTGTTTATCTCAGGGGCTTGTTCAAGCCAGAATGTGCTGGAGGAGGTTGAATATTTTTATAAAATGGTGGTACATAAAAAATGAAATGGAAACTTTAAAAGTTCAACAGGCAGAATGAACCCCTTAGTTATGGGCCTTTTAAGCATGGTCAGATGGGAAATTAGATTATAAAGTATTTAAAATGCCATACAAGTTCATTATTGTTACCACCACTGTGTACTGATTTAAGCAGAATATTATTTCTGAAGTTTCAGGCATAAACATTTGTCCAGTTGGTTTAAATTCAGGACTTTTGGATTTGTTTGATCTGTTTGGAAATTTCTTAGTATTTTGACATAATCCATTGCTATTGCTAAATAAAATCACCTTGATTCCACAGTAGCACTCTCCCCCAATATTTGACCATATTTGGACTTACTGCACCTAAGGGCAATACATCCTTTATTTTTAAAAAAATATTTTTTGTTAGTGCATTATTGTTATACATAATAATGGGTTCATTTTGACATAATTATACATGCAAAGAATTCAATTTACTTCACTTCAGTTTCTGGTGCCCCTACTTTCCTCCTTTTCTCCTTCCCCTTCCTCCACTGGTCTTCCTTTCATTCACTTATGTATTTATTTTTAATTGGTGCTTTATAGATATACATAAAGGTGGAATTCACTGTGGTATATTTATACATGCACACAGTGCAGTTTTATCAAATTCATTCTGCATTTCCTCCCCTTTCCCATCCCTCCTCCCTCCCTCTAAATCTCCTTCTACTCCACTGATCTTTCCTATGTCTTTATGATGTCATAGTCCC
The DNA here is from genome assembly GCF_045843805.1 of Urocitellus parryii. Taxonomy (NCBI): domain Eukaryota; kingdom Metazoa; phylum Chordata; class Mammalia; order Rodentia; family Sciuridae; genus Urocitellus; species Urocitellus parryii. Next base: position 106,628,023 of record NC_135540.1, on the reverse strand, counting down.
TCCTTCCTACCTCCCCCCACCCCCTTACTTTCCTCTAGACTGTAAGACATCTTTTATTGTTCACAAACCCCAGCCCACTTACAGAGACCATAGATGTAGAAATCTAGGGAACACCACTAGTTGACTATATAGTATTCATCCTCATCCCCTTCCACTCCAAGAGCATCTCTTTTTGCTGCACAACTCAGGAAGTTACCCCTACCCTTATCTCCAATGGTATAATTTGACTCATTTAAACCAGTTGTAATAATTCTATCATCTTGCCTGTGATTGGATCAGGGACAAAGGTAATTAATGTCTGTCTTACTGTTATTGGTAATTGGGTGCATGGTTAATTTAAATCAGTGTAATTAGATTGTAGGGAATAAATATAATTTATTACAAGGGAAGAGCCAAGACAATTCTTGGACTTGTTTTATTTTTTGTTTTGGCTAGGGATCAAATCCAGACCCTTGCACATGCTAAGCATGTCCCTACCATTGAGCTACATCCCTACCAGAACTGAGGTAATTCCAGGGCAAACGAAGTCTGATTGTCACATATCTGGGCCCCATCCTACTTTTTGAGGTGGAGATGGGCTTCTGTGATGAAATCCAACAGCATTTTAACTTATAAAAGACTGAGACCACCTTGACATTTATAGATTCAATGATATCCTTATTAAAACCCTAATGATTTTTCTTTACAGAGATAGGAAAATCTATCTGAAAACTCATATGGAATCTCCAGAGGCCCTGGATAGTCAAAATAATCTTGAAAAACAAGAATAAAGTTGTAAGGCTCACACTTTATAATTTCAAAACTACAACGCTACAGTAGTCAAAACAGTATTGTACTGGCATGGATCTGAAAATGTAGATTGATTTAGTAAGTAGAGATCTCAGAAATAAATCCTTGCCTATATAGTGAAATAATTTTCAACAATGGCACCAACACCAGTCAATGGGGAAAGGACAATCTATTTTAAAAATTAGAACTGGAAGAACTGGATACCTACAAACAAAATAATGAAGTTGGACATTTACCTTAGATGATATACAAAAATTAACTTAAAATGGATCAAAGACTTAAATATGAAGACTTGAATTGGGTGTCAACATACCTTATATACAAACAGAAATATGAAAAACTGTGGTATATATGTGTATTAAGAATTTAATGCAAAAAAGGTACCTGTATAGTGGCATAAATTGGCGTGAACATACTTTATATACAGAGATATGAAAAACTGTGCTCTATGTGTGTAATAAGAATCGTAATGCATTCCACTGTTGTCGTCTATTTAAAAAAATAAAATCAATAAAAAAAATATAAAAAAGAAAATGATAAAACTCCTAGAGTAAAAAGGGGAAAATCATCATGACAGTGGATTTGGCAATGATTTTTTTGGGTAATAAAAAAAGCACAAACAACAAAAGAAAATATAGATAACTCATACTTTACCAAATTTAGAAACTTGTACTTCAAATGATATGTCAAGAGAGTGAAAAGACAATCCATCACCTGGAGAAGAATACTTGCAAATCACATCAATGTGAATGTACTAATGTCATTGACCTGCACAATTAAAAATATTTAAATTGTAAATTTTGCCTTATACCTATTTAGCCATGCACACCAAAAAGGATATGATCATGGCAATGAAGGTCCTGAAACTTAGAAATTTCCGTGAGGGTTTTCTGTTAAGAAGAGGTGGAGTCTGTGTTTAGCAGAGCACACTAACAGGTAAATTCAAGCATGCTTTTGTGTCTTTGCTAGAGTCTGTCTTTTTTTGTCTTCGTTCTTGGACATTTTCCTTCCTGAGCAGGTGAGCTTTTGTGGGAAAGATGATTCAACTGATAATTTACTCCAGTTGAGAAGTCAAGGCTGCTGCCATGTGTTGCTTATCACAATAAGCAGGAATGATCAAAGTCAAACAGAACATTTTGTATTTAGCGTTTCTACCAGAGCTGTCTTGTTATAACTTTTTTTCCCCCATTAACAATGGAGAGGAAAATAAACTGACGTCAGTTGTGGACTTTGCCAAAGTAGACATTTGCTTTCTGTTAGCTTTAATCCCCCTCTCCGAGGCTTTCCACGTCTCACAGTGGTCTCACAACAGGCTCCTAGGGCTAGGTCTGCTTTGTGTAGAGCTCCCAGAGATAAAGATGGCAGACTCTCCCAGTCAGAGCTCAGCTGTCCCATTGGAGTTCTTCCTCTTCCTCTTTGTGGAACATCTGGAGGCCTAAATCAAAGTCTCTAAGCCTGTCCTATGTTGAGATAAAAATTTCAGGGCATTGGTGTGCTTACCAGCAGGGCTTACCTTAGTGTCTGCCATTTTCCAAGAAGCAATGGGTGTGTTCAACTTGCTCAGCAGACCTGGCACATCTGTGCAGCTGAAAGGAAACCATACCCCTCAGGGAATGCAGGTGGAGGGGGCCATGCAGCCAATGCTCCTGTTCACCTTCATGGAGCAGCAAAAGACCCAAAGGGACCTGTCAGGTTTCCTAACAGTTTCCAAATGGCCCTTCAAGCTGATTCTGATAGTCTCTTCAAGGCAGACTTGAGAGGGTGGAATTTAGTCTGGGAGGGAGGATGAGAAGCTCGTATGATGATTGCCATGTCTCTAAGGCTCTGAGCGTTCTCCAGGCTCTGGTACCCAAAGAAGGAGAGACTGAGCAGTGAGCTCTGGGAAGGCAGAAGGACAGCTGCTAAGGATGGCTGTGGGTTCATGCTTGCACACGCACGCAGTGTGGATGTGCGTGGCTTGTGCATATGTGTGCAGAGGGCAGTTGTAGATTCTTGGGACCTAAATTCACATAACAAAATTAAGCATTTAAATGTATAGAACTTGGGGCACTTAGTACATTCACAATACGTGACCATCACCTCTATTTCCAGAACATTTTATCACCTCAAAAGGGTATTATTCCTGTTCCTATGAATCAATCTCTCACATCCCTCTTCCTCCAAGCCCCCAGAAACCACTAATGTGCTTTCTGATATCATAGCTTTACCTATTCTGGATATTTTATGTAAATGGAGTCATAAACAAAATGTAATCTTCAGTGTCTCCCTTCTTGTGCATAGCATGATTTTTTTGAAGTTCAGCCATACTGTGGCTGTTATCAGTACTTAGTTCCTTTTTATGGATGAGTGATGGTTCTATTGTATACATGTACCACAATTTGTTTATCCATCCATTGGTGATGGTATGCTGGCTTGTTTTCACCTCTAGGCTATTGTGAATGGTGCTAATATGCCCAAGTGTTTTGGGACATATACTACCCCCCCCCAACAATTTTATATTGTGCCTTTCTCAGTGTGCTAAAGGTAAAAACAAAATTGCAAATGCAAAGTGAGACGTGATCATATATGGAGTCAGTTAAGTAATTTGTGATGGGTCTATTTGTTCTATAATCACAGATAAAAGCATCACAAAATATTCATTACTAGAAGTCAAAAAGTCTAGCAACCCATGTGAAACAATTATAAAGGCCAAAAAGTTCTAGACTTCAACTGATGAGGAAGTATCCTTAACTTTCTGTTCTTCCTTACTGATTGAGTGCTGTGCTAGAGATTGAACCCAGGGCCTCACCCATGCTAGGCAAACCCTCTACTACTGAGCCACATTCTCAGCTCTTCTGCTCATCTGTAGAGAATTCAAGTTAGGAGTAGCAGACAGTGCATTGTTTGGTCGAAGTCAGAAAGATTTTATAGATCAGGAAATGATGAACCCACAATGAAAAAATGCTTTGGCCCTACATGTTGATAAATTGTATATATATTTATATTATAAATGTATTTGTTAATGTATGCAAATATGGATTGTTCCTAAGTTAGGGTGCTTCTACTATTCAAATGAAATGCAACTAGTTGGAACCACACTTTACTGTGTGGTTAACTTAACTATACATCAATAGTGAGTACCCATGAGACCATTGTGTTTTTCACTTTCATTATAGTAGTCAATAAATTAGATGAGATAGTCAACACTTTATTATAAAATAGACTTTCTGAGAGACAATTCTGCCCAACTTTAGGCTAATGTAAGTGTTCTGAGCATTTAAGGTACCAGGCCAAGCCATGATGTTTGGGAGATTAGGTGTATCAAATACATTTTTTTAGTTGTAGTTGGACACAATACCTTTATTTTGTTTATTTATTTTTATGGGTGCTGAGGATTGAACCCAGTGCCTTGCATGTGCTAGGTGAGTGCTCTATCACTGAGCCCCAGCCCCAGTCCTCAAATACATTTTGACTTAAGATATTTTCAACTTGTAATGGGTTTATCAGGATGAAACCCCATCATAAGGTAAGGAACATTTGTTCTTTAATATAAAATATATTAAATACGTACAATTTAAATCATAAGTTTATATATTTTAGGTTGAAATTAAGTGCTTAAGGTTTACAGAGATGATAAATTATGACAGAGCTTGGACTGTGCTTACTCTTCCTTCCTTCCCAGCTACAGATGGATTGGCTGAGATTTGGTTTTCTAATGGGAATGTATCAAGAAGAGAAGAGAGATAGGGGTCCTTCTCAGGGAGACTTTGAGGTTTTGACCTTCAGGGCTCCTATTAAAAGGGAGGGAGTCAGACTCTGTGATAGTGCTGACTGAGAGAGGCTCAGTTGTGTGCCAATAGCATGAACCACCAACCTGTCCCCATGTGTCATCTGTAGCTACTGACCTGCCAACTTTCACATCCCAACTGTGTTCTAAGTGTGAGAGAGATGAGGCTTCTCCTGAGGTGGATCACGACACACTTCTCTGAGGCAAGTGACTTCCTTCTGAGGTCATCAGCAGGGAAGAGTATGGTGATCTGACAAGGTCTGATTTCATTACTTTGCCCACAACAGCTACAGGTGGGTGACAGAGGAGCACCCTGTATCCGGCATCAGCAGAGCCCGGGTCTTTGTTAGGAGTTAAGGAGGCTGATGGTGTCTAGTCGCTGTGGTAGGAGATCAGCCAGCAGCCCCGGGCTGACTGCCAGGTCCTGCTGTCTGCACAGGAAGGTGACCTTCACCAGTTAAGTTGCTGCTCTGGAATTCTCTGTGCACTTTGACCACCCCTAGCCAGTCTTATGTTCTACTGCAACAAGTTTGTCATTTTAAAGATGAAATATCTTGTATATAGAAGGATGGCTAAGACATTCAATGTTAGGGCAGAATTAAAGAAAAACTCTGGCTTCCCAAGCCCCCAAATGATGTGAACCAAACAAAACTTTGAAATCCAGGCTTTTGTCAAAAGTCTCTTTTATTTATTTATCTATCTATGTATCTATTTATTTATTTTTGGACAACAGTGATTGGGGTGTCATCAAGGTTAAAAGACAAAGAGCAACATGTGTTTATTAAACCATCTGTAATTCTCAAAATTTGAAAACATTTTCTCTGAGCAACAAATGAAGATATTTATGAAATGAACTTCTGTGGGTTGGTTAAAAGTTTTAACTGACTCAGACAAATACATTGTGTGTGTTATGCACAAATTGCTGGAAGCCCAAGGGCTTAAGGGTTTGCTATTTAACTACAGGGAAAGTGTGTGTGGTGTGTGTGTGTGTGTGTGTGTGTGTGTGTGACATTTCCATTGCTCAGTGTGGTTCAAAGTATGCAGTATTTTTTACAGAAATCATCCTAGGTACAGTGAGATGTTTACTGCAGAGTCATTTACAGGTGAGCCATGGAAACAGCACTGTACCTCTAGCCGGGAGACCTGGATCAGGATCCTGGCTCTGCTTCTTGTTGCTGAATGATGTGGGATAAGACATTTAACTTTCCCTGGCCTCTTTGCCTCCCCTGAAAGAAGGCATTCCTGCCAGGGTCTCTGCTGGTTCTCACAATTGAGACCTATTGTTTTAACCACAACTCTGGAATATCTACAGGCAGCTGGTTTTAGAGACCCAAATTATCAACAGCATCTGCATAATTTATCATGCCCATTAAGTCCTCATATTTCTCAGATGCCCAGTGTTCTGTGAAATCTGAAGTGCTTTCAAGCTGAATGCGTGAGCCAACAAGGAAAGGAGCAGAAAGTCTGTTAAAGAATTGAAAGTGTGAGAAGTGTGAAAGTTCTAGTGGTGAGTTAATTATGCTGATTTTAGAAAGTTTCCTCTGTTCCTGGCCACAGGAGAGTCCACTCGGCTGCCTTTCCTCCTGCCCATATTTTAGACACATTGACCCAGAGCAAAACAATAAAAAGAACACATTGCTTGTTCTGGTTTCCTGTTGGCTGAGGAGGGTGGAAAATAGCTGCTTTTCACAATATTATTTTCTTGCACCTCCTGAAAGCATCCCCTTCCAGCTACTGAAATGGAAGACCACAAACCAAAAGAACCAGAATTGGGAGGAACTGGACAGGGAATCCAAAGGGAAGACAACATGGAGGAATAGAAATGGGTCCTTGAGCCAGACAGTCTACAAGGGAAATGGGAGTGTCTGTCACCACACCAGGCATGAATAGAAGCAATCGTTGGAAGTCTCAGGTCACAGACCTGGGACTCCACAGCTGAGAGTTTGACCCTTTTTCAGGGAAGGGCTAGGAACAGAGGTCTTGCTAAATGATGGCTGCTTTCCCAGGATAGCAATGCAACCTGGTCCAAGGGGGATGGATGTTTTCCTTTCTGACTATCTGCTGGGTTTGTCTTTTGTCCATTCAAGTCTGTAGGCTCTGTTTGCCCTTCCTGTTTTGCCCGGATTGCCTGTATCTTTCCTCCTGTGTCCTTTCTGCGGTTTTGGCTCTGGAACAACTCTTACTATACAATGGAGAATAGAATGATTCCATTTTCTTCCCATCTCAGGGGACAAAACTCACTGAGACTCCTTTGTGCTGTCAGAGATGCTACAAGAGGTCAGTGGCTCTGGTTTCTGGAGATGGGTTTTCTTTTGCTACCTAGCGGAGGCTTCTCTGAACAGCTTGTGTGAACGGGTCTTCAGAAAGATGTAGCTTTTTGAAGTGTTTGTAGGCTAGCCCCATGTTTGCAGGTTCAGGTTTTTTTTTTTTTCTTGTATTCTACCTATGAGATATCAGTGTATCTCATTTCTTTTTATTGAATCATAATATTTAAACATCTTTATGGGGTAAACTTACGTAATTCAATACATGTGTGCCATGTGTTATAATCTAGTCAGGGTATCTGTGTCTTACAGCTATTGTCTCTTGCTGTTAATTTTTTTACAACAATAAGAATTTTATTGCTATAAAATAATACTCTCTCTGATCTAAGATATTGAAATTTAAAACAGAAATATGCTTAAGAAGATTTTCTTTGGTCCCAAACTAGACATTTTAAAATATCCAATACCCACTTATGGAGAATTGTCCTATCTTTTTCTAGGATATACATATTTTTAGAGAAATTGTCCTATGTAATTTCAAGATTAGATTAGACCCAAACACATTTTATTAAATTTAGATTATTTGGGAGTTTTAATCTAATGGTAAAACCACTATAAGTCAGAAGACCGAAGACAAACTATATTTACAACTCATATCACATATTTTTTTTTTACATAGAAAGTGTTCCTATAGGTGAGTACAAGGAAGACCAGTCACTCAATAGAAAATTTGGGTGAACATATTAGAAGATATTTCACAAATTTTATATAACTCTGAATATATGAAAAGATTCTGCTTTTTCTCATGACAAGAGAAAGGCTAGCAGTAATGAAAATGTGATATATCTTTGGCCAATCAGATTGATAAAAACAAACTTTTGCTTGTGCACAGTGTTATTAGTATAAAGAAATGGGTAAATTGATAGTGGGAGTATAAATCTGACAAAATTCCATTTGCAGTAGCATATGAATCTTTTAACTCAAGGATTTTTTTTAGGAGTTTTGTCCTAAGACACTGTCACTCATGTGTACACAAGTCTCTTAATTGTAGCTTTCTTTTATAAGTAAAATATTGTCAACAATGTAAATGTACACATAAAAGTTATTGTGATGTCTGTACATCTAGACAACCGACTTATGCAGCCATTAAAAAGCACAAGACTATATTGTTGGTGGGACTGCAAATTGGTGCAACCACTCTGGAAAGCAGTATGAAGATTCCTAAAAAACTTGGAATTGAACTACCATTTAACCCAGTTATCCCATTCTTTGGCATATACTCAAAGGACTGAAAATAAGCATACTACAGTGATGCAGCCATGTTAATGTTTACAAAAGTTCAATTCACAATAGCTAAACTATGGAACCAACCAAAGTACCCTTAACAGATGAATGGATAAAGAAATTGTGGTACATATGTACAACGGAATATTACTCAGCCTTTAAGAATGAAATTATGTCATTTGCCGGTTAATGGATGGAACAAGAGACTATCATGCTAAGCAAAATAAGGGAATCCCAAAGAACCAAAGGCTGAATGTTTTCTCTGATATGTGGATGCTAACTTGCAATAAGGGGGTGGGGATCTAGGGAAGAATAGTGATATTTTGGATTAGACAGAGGGGAGTGAAAAGAAGGGAAGGGGTGTGGGGGTAGGAATGATAGTAGAATGAATTGGACATTATTACCCTATATGCATGTATGATTACATGACCGGTGTAACTCTAAATCATGTGCAACCATAAGAAGGAGAAATTATACTCCACTTATGTATGATGTGTCAAAATGCATTCTACTGTCATGTATAACTAATTAGAACAAAAAAAAGTACATACTCTGATGGCAGATGACAAAAAAAATGGTGCATATTTGTAGCTGATATGGAGAAGTACCAAGGGACAAAAGTATAAGAAGCAAAATAGAGAAGACTGAGCAGAACATAACATTACAATTAAAAGTATGTATAAAAAACCTATGCAATTATCTGCCTTGTACTCTATTGATGGATATATGTGTATATTGTGTATGCATTATTGTGTATGTGTGTGTGTATAATTGTACAGGTATAGAATCTCTGTGGATGGATGCACAAAAAGTGGGCAATAGAGTAAAGGGGAGTTGGATGCTGGGGGATAGGGAAGAGAACCTCTTTTCACTCACTGCATCTTTTGGTATGTTTTGTGCCACCACCAAGTTCCCATTTAAAACTGTAAATACAATTAATTTTTTTAAAAGACAAAATGTCATTTCTCTTTCAGTATCCTCAAGGACTCACATTTATCCCGTGGTTTCTAGAAGCAGGCTCCCCTGTCTGTCAAGCACAATCATCAACTAACTGAAGAAGTCCTCAGTCCTTTTCCCTTTTAAAAAGACTTTCATGTTTTATTTAGCCAAGAAGCTGGAAGTGAGTGTGAAAGTTCCTGGGCTCATTTCCAACTACCTGCACCTGATCTTTAGATGCCAAGTTCTCTTCTAGAATGCTTGTTTCTTCTTCCTTCATGCAAAATGAAGACCTCCTTGGTTTTCTCTCCTTTTTTTTAATTGAAAAAAATCATCATGTGACAAAAATCGTACAAATTTCTCTGTGTGCATTATTTTTATAATTCACCAGAACAATCTCACTGTAGCTCCATTTCACAGATGGAAAATGGAGTCACAGAGATGGCATAGCTCATCAGTGGCTTTTTACTATAGAGATTTTTTATAAAAAGAACTATTGGTATGAGAATAATTAACTTTTCTCATTTGCAGTGAGAGATAGAATATTTAATACAAATTATCAGCTTGGGGATATCTGAAATATTGTTTAGAAATGACTAGGTCTCATAATAGCTAAGTTATGGAATTAACCCCTGATGCCCACCATTAGCTGAGTGGATTAAGAAACTGTGGTATTTATACTCAACAGAGTTCTACTTGGCCATACAGAAGAATAAACTTACGGCGTTTGCTGGTAAATCCATGGAAATGGAGAACATGGTGCTAAGTGAAATAAGCCAGACTCAAAAACTCAAAGGTCAAAGGCTTTCCCTCACTTGTGGAAGCTAGAGTAAAATAAAGGGGGAAGAAAGGATAGGATATTATAAAGACATGGGGAAGATCAGAAGTGCAAAAAAAAAAAAAAAAGAGCTGGAGAGGCAGAGTGGAGGGATGGGAAAGCAGAAGTGATATGGAGTGAATTCTTAAAATATTATGTTATGTGCATATATATAAATACGCCACATAGAATTTCATCTTTATATATATAAGTAAAAAGAACCAGTCAAATAAATTGATGAATGAAAGGAAGTTTAGGAGAATCGAGGAAGAAGGACAGAGAAGGGGAAGGAGGACAGGAGGGAAAAGGCGGGGAGGAAAAAGAGGGAGATGATGAACTGTAATTGAATTCCCTGTATGTTTGACTTTGTCGGGATGAACCCAACTACTAGTACAACTATAATGCTCTAATAAAAAAATAAAATAAAAAATGGCTGGGCTCTAAGTGGTCAGAGAGGCGTGTCTAATAGTTTGTTCATAACAATCTGGGTGGAAATTAATGTCACCTGAGAATAGTGCATATTCAGGGTAGGATCTGGACCCACCCACCAGAGTCCTGAATCAGTCAGTGCTAAAAGCAGAATCTTGTGTATACACATATATGCCTATGTGGATACATTTTTATGTATCATATATATGCCATATTTATTTTAAGATATGTTTTTTCTCTGGTGCTCGAGCTGTTGGTTTCATGTCTGATGTGTCAACTTGAAGTTCACAGGGAAGGTACCTGGGAAGGGAAGACGAATGCAAAGTGGGAGAGAACAAGGTCATGCTGGAGGCCTTGAGGACCGACCGGATCCTAGGTCAGCTCTCACTGCTTCCGCCTTGATGATGGTCACCTTGCAGGAGAAGCTGTCACTAACACAGAGCCAAATGCACATCTGGCCCAGGAGTTGAAAAAGCCGGAGGAGGCAGAGGAAGGCGGAACAGTTGCAGATCCAGCTGCTGCCCGAAGTCACAGGAAACAATAGGCTGCAGCTTCGTTTTTGCTTGTCTAGCTAATAATTATTGGTCATTCTCTGAGTACTATGTATTTTCTGGGCTATTTTTTTCCTTTATTTGCTTTTGCATGGGCTATTATTTCTCTTCTTTGCATGCACAGCTTCTGCTTGTTCTGGAAACCCAATTTCAGCATCACCTCCTCAAGGGACCCTCCTCTAACTCTTCCCACATGAATTGCAGGATCTTCCCCAGGCTTCCCTGAGGTCTCTGCATCCCTCTAACATAATGCTGTATGGCAATTGATGATTTCTTTGGAGCTGCATGCCTAACCACCAAAAGACTGCAACTTTGAGGCAATGTCTGTCTTATATTCCAGTTTGTGCCCCCAGCTCTGGACAGCCTATCTGGCACATGGTAGAATCCTAATGAGTGTTTGGTGAATAAATGAAAGCTTGCGTCCTGCCTTCTCCACCCTTGGGTAAGCCTGAGGAAAGATGAACTAGATTTGAGATTTTATTGCATAATTAAATTACACTGTCAAAATAATTTTTAAAGCTGAAAGGAAATTCAGAGATCAACTACAGGAAATTGAGGCCTAGAGAGGTGAAGAGAGTTGGCCAAGGTCATGCAGCTGTTTAGTGGCAAATTGGGATTGAAGCCCAGGTCTCCTGCTATCCAGTCCTACCCCAAATAAGGACAAGCATAGTTGCTATTTCCTCTTTCAAAATGACTGTAGAATCTAGGCAAAAAGATTTAGCAACCTAAAAGTGCTAATGAGACGATAGCAAGTTAAAATTACTTAGAGGAATGAATCTCACAGCTACTATTCAGGGCTTCCTGGGAATCCAAAGAGGTAACTGAGATGGTCCCATTGCTGATTTCTTCTGATGGGGACTTCAAGTCAATGTTTGCTGATCCAACATGAATGAGGATGGGCAGTGAAACAGGCTATTGAATGAAGCATGTCAACTTAAAAAAAAAAAAGGAACAAAAACAATCACTCTGCTTATACTTACAAATTTATTGGATGGGTGATCTGAAATGTTTCTGCTTTTAATATTGAACAATAATGGATGCAAATATTATTTTTGTTTCCTACCTTGTGAATTCAGAAATCAAATGAGCCTACATCCAGAACAAGTCCCTTAAAGAACAAAAAGAATAAATAAATAAATAGAATAAAAAGGAATTTTTATTTTTATTTTAATGTTTAATACACAATTTTTGAATGTGTATTGAACTTGAAGTTGACTAATGAGTGATTAGGCACAGGAAAGGCTTTGTGAATATAAAACAGAAAAGTGGCATTATCTGGCCAGAAAAGTTGTATTGTTTAGCCAGCTCAGTGTTTTTAAAATTGTCAACATTTAAATATAAGGAGATTTCACATGTAAGGATTTCTGAATTTCTGCCTTTTGTTAGAAAGGGAGAAAGCCTGGTAACTTTAGTTGTTTTCCCATATTAGTTTCCAAAGGTGCTGTAGAAAATTACTACAAACTAAATGGCTTAAAACAACAAAAATTTATTCCAGCACATTTCTGAAATCAAGGTGTTGACAGATCTGTGCTCCCTCTGAAGTCTCTGTGGAAAAATTCTTCTCTGCTTCTTCTGGCCTCTGGCTAAGGTTTGCAGGCATTCCTTGGTTTGTGGCTGCAGAACTCCAATCCCCGGCTCTGTCTTCACATTGTCTTCTCTTTGTCTCAAGTTTTCTGCTGTCTCGCTCTAGTGAGAACAACTGTCATTGGATTTAGGGTCTATCTATAAATTCCGGGACAATCTCAAGATCTTTCAGTTGATTACATCAGCAGAGGCCCTTTCTAAATTTAAGGTTCTGGAAATGAAGACATTGTCATATCATTTTTGGAGTCACGCACCACAACTTTGAGATGGGCATTGCCTAAAAGCTAAGCTGTGGCTAGGCAGAGGTGTTCCTCTTGCCATAATCCCTGCCATTCTCTATCATCTGGGAATTTTGAATTTGGTAATCCTGGTTTGGAATTTGGTGAAAAGTTAAATCATCACCATGAGTGTCTGCATGTGACATAACTGTGATTAGATGTCTGTGGTCCTTAAGCAAGGGTGGGCATCAGAATCACTATGGGGGCCTTAAAGTGCAGGTCTCTAATTTTCTTAGAGATTCTGATTCAGTAGGTGTATGCTCTGGCACAAACATTGGCCATTTTAAGCAGTTCTGGGGCACAGCTGGGTTTGGGAGACATGGGGGAGGGCGTCCCCGCTGGTTGCTGGGATGCACAACAATCCTACAGGTTTCTTAACTTTGTCCTCTTTACTCAAGGCTCTCCTCCACCAAGGATAAAAAACATGAAATGCTGGACAGGAAACACCAAGCTCTCTACCCTGCCTGCCTCCTCTCCTGTTTTGGGAGTCGTCCTTAAGCAGGGCTTATAGGGGGAGCTGCAAGTTGTGGGCTAAGAGTGGTGAGGAGAGAGAAGGTGAGTGGACACCCTGCAATCCTGTCACGAAGCCCTCGAATGCTGTGCCCAGGGGCAGGTTTTATCCTTTTTTTTTTTTTTTAAAAAAATTTGTTCCTAGCTCTATATCCAGTGCCAGGAATGATGCATGGTGCATAGGAAATCTTCAACCAGTATTTGTTGAATGAATATTTGATGACTTTTCAGGCTCTAGGTGACCTGTCAGACTCATGTTCCTTGCTTTTCATGAGATTCCAGTGAATGTTTCCCTCCAATTCTCTTATCATTTGAGCAGGTGAGAGTGTCTTGCCTAAGACCCCATCCTTTCAGAGTGGACATGTGAATGTGTGTCCTTCTTTCCAGTCCTTGATCTAGACTTAGGTTGAGGGTGTACCCATGGTCTCTGCACTACCCTCCATATTTCCTGAGTACCATTTCTGTTTCAGTCCAGTTCTTGTTGGCTTTTTTGTTGTTGTTTTTAACTTTTAAAGTACTGTCTCAATTTGAATTTTTCCAAAAGTAGATCCAGAAACCATTTGAGAGTGAACTGCAGATAGACCATTTAGGAAGATGATCTCAAGAAGCATAAGCAAATCAGAGAAGGGATAAAAGCTGATAAAGGATGCAGTAACCAAGACTTACCACTGGGGGCAGTGGGGCTCCATCCCTCTGGGGACCATTTGGCCTTCATCAGGACAAGGAAGCTTTGAGTGTTTATCTACTAGCTTCTTTGCTTCACTAGTTGGGGGTTGTTGCTGAGTTTGCAGCATCCCTTGTTTTTGCCCTGTCCTTGAGCAGGCAGGGAAAATATCCTGGGGGTGCTGCAGAAAGTCCTCAGGCAGAGAATCAGAAAGAGGTGGGTGACTGAGAAAGGCAGTCAGCATCTTGTTGGAGTCCTGTCTGGGGTTAGTGTGGAAGAGCAACAATATCGTTACAGTTTACACCTTGTACCACTCAGATCCACTTATATCCCATAAGCCCACTCCATTATCTTCAAAAGTGGTCAGCCACAATCTCAAAAAGGAGAAAAAGACTAAATTGAAAGGGCTTACAAAATAAGCCGCAGTCCCTGTCCTGTTGTTGCAGCTGGATCTGAGGCCATTATTGAAATCCATCAGCCGCCCCCATTCATTCTAGATTCCTTTTACTCTGGGCCAGCGTTTCAGGCCTAGGCTGCTTGCCCAGTGGATGACCCAGACCTTCCTCCCTGAAGTGTCTGAGCCCCGGTTACCTTGCCCTTGTGAGGTTTTGATTGCATAATTAGCTGGTCACAATTATGAGTGAACAGAGCAGGACCAAGACCTATTCTTTTTTTTTTTCTTTTAAATTTTTTAGAATTTATTTTTTTAGTTCTCGGCAGACACAACATCTTTGTTTGTATGTGGTGCTGAGGATCGAACCCGGGCCGCACGCATGCCAGGGGAGCGCGCTACCGCTTGAGCCATATCCCCAGCCCCAAGACCTATTCTTGATCGCCACATCTGCCCCCACATCTCCCTGCCACCACCTCCACTACAGTGAATTCCCAAGTGCCAAATGCTTTTCTGCCTCCATTTGATAGAAATCTTAGCTTCTCATGGTTGGCTCCCTCCTTCAGTAAAGTAACTCTTTTTTCTGTGTGCTGCCTTATTGGCATCAGGATTACAAAATAAGGCAGCTGCATCGTGTGTGTGTGTGTGTGTGTGTGTGTGTGTGTGTGTGTATACGTGCACAGCACGAAAAATAAATGTACCATGCTATTAAGAATGTCTATAACTACCTGATTAGATTATAAATGACTTTATTTTTATCTGTACTTTCAGATATTTTAAGATAATTTTTTAACCATGAAATATATCATTTCCATAATTGAAAGCAAAAAGTTACTTTAAACATTTGGAAGAATCTACCATTGCATTTCAGATATGAATACTGCACCCTCCCATCCTCAGTTTGCCCAACATCATCATCTGCTTGAGAAAGGGGGATTTTTTGACATAAAACACAGTTTTTCACATAGACATGAGAAATGAGTGAAAAGTAACTACATCCACAGTGATGTCAAAAGGGTGTCCTTAGGCCATATGATTCATCACAGTCTGAAACCATGTTATTTCTTTCAGAATGGATTTCAGAATGAAGAGAGATGTACTATAGATGTACGTATTAGTATACTTATTGTGATCAAATCTGGGAGATCCTGTAAATTAAAAATAGAATTACTCTAAAATCTCTGTAGGAAAAGACTGCCATTCCAGTTGAGCTGAAAAAAAACTTAATGGTTTTGTTTTATTTTATTTCTGATAAAGACTAAATGTGGTTTTAGTTTTTGAGTGGAAGAAAACCTATATATATATATATATATATATATATATATATATATATATATATAAGATAATTTTTATCTCTTAAGATAACTACCTATATTTTTATTCTACATTGAAAGTTTTATTATTCTTTGATAGTAGAATGTTTAGTTCTTAGTTTACAGTGTCTTTAGAAATTCAGAAAAAATATTTACAGATTCTTAGTTCATACTCATGAAAATCAGATTTAAAAAGTTGAAATGCCACTAATAACAAATGATTTAATACCACCAAAGTTAATAATATTCTGCTTAAATAAAATCCTGATTTAATAAACTGGCAAAAATAATATGCAATTAACATATTTTGTGCATGTAAGCCATCATACTATAGCGACCTCGAAAATGCTTAGAAATAGTGTGCAGATAGGGTTCTGCTTTGTTAGCAGAGAAACAAAACACAAAGTTTGCATAGAAACAGAGTGTTAGAATGGACTCGGGAGGTAAAACACACACACACACACACACACACACACATACCACAGATATCTGAAAGTTAAGTAAATTGTCTAGGCTGACAGTTAATGGATAGCAGATCTGTTCCTAGAGTGGAGTGCAAGTACCATTTCATACTGGGCAAAGTGAAAAGAAAAATAAACATTTATCAAGAGTTTGCCATGAGCTCTTGCATGTGTCTTCCTAGAGAATCCTCACAGAAATCTTATGAAGTGGGAACCCAGTCTACGAAGGTGAATAGCCAGCCCAAGGTCACATGGCTGAAAAGGGTTGGAGCCTGATCAAAACCAGGACTATTTCCATCAATAAAATTTAAGAGCTTGCTGACTGGGAGAGAGAAGCACTTCCAAAACTGCACAGTAAAACCTCCAAGCAGTCACTTCTCAATAAAAGCAACAGGAACAATGGAAAAAATGATCAAAATTAGCTTTTTCAGAACAATGGAAATGAATCCCAGGCATCTAAGGCACAATCTGAGGAGTGTTTATTCATGTAAAATAGTTGTATCTTGATAAGAACAGAAAACTTTGTGGCATTTTAATTATGCCTATCCTTATTGGCCTCTCCCCAGCTCCATAGTGGCCTTGAGAATAATCACAACTACAGTGACTGTGGAAATCCACAGCCCAGCGGTCCCTGGAGATAGAAAATAGGTTTGTGCTCCCCCAAGTCCATGTCCAGAGATTCATCATGGCTGTTAGCTCCCTGAAAACTGCCTTCGTAGCCCTCATTTATTTATTTATTTTTATTTTTTTATTTGTTTTAATTAGTTACACATAACATTACAATGACCTTGACATATCATACATTTGAATCAGATGGGATATAATATCTCATTTTTCTGAGTATACAGGTTGCAGAATCACATTGGTCATGCATTCACATATATACACATAGTAATAATAATGTCTGTTTCATTCTACTATCCTTCCTATCTCCCCAACCCCTCCCTGCCCCTCCCATCACTTCTCTCTACCTAATCTAGGGTAATGTTATTCTTTTTTTTCTCACATCTTCATACATGTATTTTGTATAACAATGAGGGCCTCATTTATTTTTAACCTCAGACCTAACTCCTTTTCCCTAGGATGTTTGTTGAAAATAATCAGTGGCAATTGTTTCGTGTCAGAGCTGCTGGAGGTGGTGATAGCAGATGGATTTTTCAATAGGAAGACCTGAAGAATGTGAAGTCCACAAGGGACTTTGAAAGGCCTCAACATTTTCCTGGGAGTCTAGAAGGTCACACACATGTGCATGCTCAGGAAATATCCAAGATGGCCTAATTATCTTCCTCTGGTTGATCTTTCGACTCTGCATAGGGAATTATTGAAAACCAGGGAAGGACTGTACTACCAAAATATTGAAGCTATGCTTAAATATAGATACAATATAGATACAAAGCCCTTCAGAAAAGACTCCTAACTTGTTTTATTTTATTTTTGTATTTGTTTTAATTAGTTACACATGACAGTACAATGACCTTGACATATCATACATTTGAATCAGATGGGATATAATATCTCGCTTTTAGATGATGCAAATAAAACAATATAGCATTTGCAGAATTAGGAAAGTGTTAAATAAATATCAGCCTAAACAGTCCCTGGAGAAGGAGAGAATCTTATTTCTGGGTCTACCACATGATATTGTATAAAATACCCCCCCCCAAAAAAATTATGAGACATGCAAATAAACAGGAAAACACAATCCATACACAGGAGAAAAAGAAGTCAATAGAAGCTACCTGGAAAGATGTACAAATTTTGGGCTTCCTAGACAAAGACTTTACATCAGCTATTATATAAATACGTGCCAAGAATGATAGGAAACAATGTCCAAAAAGTTAAGGAAGGTAAAAATGCAATGCATCACTCAATAGAACATATATATCTGTATTGAGATAAATTATTAAAGACAACCAAATAGAAAGTCTGGAATTGAAAGTCCAATAACTAATGTGAAAAAAAATCAATAGGGAAATTCAATAGCAGATTTAAGTTGGCACAAAAAAAAATCAGTAAACTTGAAAAATCAGTAAACTTAGCTGAGATAATCTAGTTTTAAGAGAAGAAGAGAAAATAAATGAAAGAGCCTGGGGAACTGTGGGGTACCCTGAAACACAACAACATTTGCACATGGGGATGCCAGAAGAAAAGGAGAGGAAGGGGATGAAAGAATATTTGAATAATCAGGGCCAAATACTTCCCAATGTTGGTGGAAGACATTAATGTGCATGTCCAAAAATTCAATGAATTCTTTGTAGGAAAAATTTATAAATTTATATCTAGACACATCATAGTCAACTGTTAAAGCCAAAGAAAAGGGGAGAGGGACCTGCAAAGCAGCAAGAGAAAAATGATGCACAAGGTGTCCTCAAGGTTAACAGCTAACATCTCATCAAAACCCGAAGAGGCCAAAAGATACCTTCAAGATTTTGAAAGAAAAAAGAATGTCATCAGGATTTCCATATCCAGAAAATCTTTCTTACAAAAATGAATGAGAAGTATCTCTTGAAGAGATTTTGGGAGGTTTTTCTGAAGCTAGACAATTAATAATTGCATATAATTAAGCAATTGTGCTCCTTGTGATTTACTCAACTGGTTTAAGAACATGTTCACACAAATAAAAGTCTACATGGGTTTGTTTATAGCAGTTCTATTCATAATCACCAAAAACTGGAACCAAGATGTCCTTCAGAAGGTAAAAGGATAAACAAACTGTGGTAAATCCATACATTGGAATAAACATAATGAATTAGAAGCCACAAAAATACAGGGATGAACTTTAAATGCATATCGCTAAATAAAACAGTCAGTCTGACAAGGCTACATATTATGATTCTAACTATACGATATTCTGGATAAAGTAAATATATAGACACGGAACTTATCAGTAGTTGCCAGTAATTCAGGGGAAAGAGAAGGAATGAATAGGAGAAGCCCAGGGGATTTCTGGTTCAGTGAAACTATTCTGCATGGTACTGTAATGGTAGGTACATAATGTTATGAATTCGTCATAACATTGTACTAAAATTTTATAGTACAAAGAATAAACCAGAATTATGAAAATTAAAAAGTCATTTAGGAGAGATCATAGAATCCAAGGGAGGATGTTGACTTTGACAAGAGAATCTAACTGTATTACAAATGCATGAAACTTCAGGGAAGGTGGCGTAGGTGACTAGGTAACTTTAAATGAGAGATAAAAACATATCTACACAAGACCTGCATGTAAATATTCATAGCAGCCAAAAGGTAAAAACAACCCAAGTGCCCATAAACTGATGAGTGGATAAACCACATGTGGTATATCCATCCAATGGAATATTACGTGGTAATAAAATATAATGAAGTTCTCATACATGCTTCAACATGAATAACACTTGAAAACATACTAAATGAAAGAAAGCAGAAACAACAGACCATGCACGTGTTGGGTAACTTCCTTTATATTAAATGTCCCAAATAGGCAAATTCATGGAGATGGAAAGTTGGTTAGTGGTTACCAGGATTTAGGGGGTGGGAAACTGGGAGAGTGACTGCCAATTGGTCTAGATTTATTTTGGGGATGATGAAAATGTTCTTATAACTGGATAAATGTGATAGATGTGAATTCTGTGAATTTACTAAAACCCATTGAATCATATACTTTAAAGGAGTGAATTTTATATTGCTTGAATTATATCTCAGTGCAATAAAATATCAATATTTTTAAAAATATCTTATGTATAAATATCTTTTATTTCAATTTGAAATAGTGTCTTTAAATATA
Source organism: Urocitellus parryii (assembly GCF_045843805.1). NCBI lineage: Eukaryota > Metazoa > Chordata > Mammalia > Rodentia > Sciuridae > Urocitellus > Urocitellus parryii. The sequence goes on along the minus strand of NC_135540.1, from coordinate 106,608,220 downwards.
TCTTGGTATGGCCTTACTATTAATCTACCATCTAATTATTGAGCTCGCAAGTGAAAATGTAAAATCATTGGAATGGATAAGGCAAATGTCATCAAGAAACAAAAGGATTTCAATGTATCTTTTTAGAAATCTCTCCAGGTTTTTCTACATTTCCCCAACCCTATCTTGCTTCATATCTTATGTCTCCATTTTCTAAGCACATTTACTTATACTTTTGAAGTTGCAAGGATACTGTTGTTTTCTGTCTACATAGCTCATGTTAGGTCTCATCAGGCAAATTCTTCAGGCAAAGTGACCTTTTCCACACCCACCTCCCTTCTGCACCCTCACAGTCCCCAGGCCACTTAGAAGTTTCCACCATCCTGATTCAGCAGGATCTGACCAAGTGAGTTGACAGGAGGGCATAGAGTAAGCTTCAAGAGATGCCAAAGGGCACTTGGTCCAATTAAAACCATGACATGAACAGGAAGCAACTTTCCTAAGGAATTTGCCTTGATTGACAAGGCTTGCAGGCTTACAGGGAAGATCGAGTTTTTTTTTTTTCCTTTAGGAAATGGCTGTGTGATGAGCCAACATGAGATTTGCATGATTAAGGGAACTCATAGACTATTTTAGGTTGAAAAAGCCCCATAGGTTTCACTCTCCTTATACTCCATCCTGACCAAGTACATACAAATTAAATGAGCTCTAATCATGAAACACGTTTGAAGTGAAACAGATTTTTCAAGTTGAATAGAAGACAATTTTTATTTTTATAAAAATGCGTCATTTGAATTCTATTATTGGTTAGAATCCAAAGACAATTTCAAAATATTTTGTTGGATTTAAAGAGAATTATACTTGCAGAACATGGAATACTAACATTTTTTGGACTGAATTCTTATAAATATCTATTGGGGTTTGTGGAAAGGAATGTAATCTCCAGCCATCGCACATATTACTAGGATGGATAAACAATTGAAGGAGGCCAGCAGACCAGTGGGCGGGAGGACCACAGATAAAGATCACCACTGAGAGGCACACCTGCGAGGGAAGAGAACAATGCTGGGGTCGAGTCTGGCCACGGGGGGCCACAGACTTTCCGACATGATAAAACTTGAAATTAAATGTACATGTGACAAGACAAGTATGGTAACGTGCATTCTTTTGGTATATATATATATATATATTTTTTTTTTTTTTTCAGTACTGGCGATTGAATCCAGGGGCACTTAACCACTGAGCCACATCCCCAGCCCTTTTTATTTTATTTTTTTTGAGGCAGGCAGAGTTGCTGAAGCTGGCTTTGAACTTGGCAATCTTCCTGTCTCAGCATTCTGAGCTGCTGGAATTACAGGAGTGCACCCAGCCATGTTTTTTTTTTTTTTTTTTTTTTTTGCTAAGCTTATCAAGTTTGGAGAAAAGGCCTTTTCCTGGGTACTTTGAGCTCTTGGTCTTGGGCTGCATCAGAGGTGTGTTGTTTCACCTGACGGATGATGGTCTATGAACTTCTAGTAGTATTTCAAGAAAATCTTTCAGAACTGCATGTGTGAGGCCCTGGGTTCAGTCCCCAGTACGGCAAAGAAAGGGAAAACAAAGCAAAACAAAAAACTCTTCAGTATCAAACACAGACTCTTTTGGGGGGGGGCTTTAAAATCCAAGCAGAGGAAAAATATTCAATACTCTGAGCAGGTTTTTATGTTAATTTTTAACACATGAACCCATTTCACGTGCATGTTGATGTCTGCATAGCGTGTTCTAGAATTTACCAAGACTCTTTACAGGCATAATTTTATTTAATCCATATGATAGACCTGTGAGCATTCAGAGAGAGTGTTGCTATCTTCATTTGACATGTGGGAAAGCTAAGGCTCAGAGGTGTCGAATGCTCTGCTTGTGATCAACAGGCCTGACCTTGCCGAGGAGGGCCTGGACTCCAGGGCTTGACTCTAATTTCAGAACATTTTGCACACTCACGTTCTCGGTCTGGGCTGCTCATCATAATCATGTGGATATTTTAAAAAAATATCCAGATGCCCTGGCTGAGCCCAGGACCAATGGAATCAGAATGACAGGGAAGCACACCCAGGGGACAGACAGCTCCTCACATACCTCTAAGGTGCAGCCCCACGGGAGAGCTCTGCTCTGCAGCCCCGCACTGACTCCTAGAGGGAAGAGACGTTTAGAAGCTGTAGTATACAAGGGCCCAAAAGGTAACCCTATAGAGGTTTTAAGATATTCATCGTTCTATTCAACAAGGATTTATTGAGAATCTTGTAGTGCTAGGCACAATTTTAGAAGGGGACTGAAACTATTCAGACAAGTAGAACTGTACAGATAAGTAGATGGCAAGTCTGCCTACCCACTGGCATGACTCCACCTTGGAGTCACGGGTACCAACCACGTGGTGACCTCCTCTCATGATGCTGAGTCTTCCTCATTCTTACACCCTTCTCAACTAGCCCCTGATGTCCATCACTTTCCTCTTATGTGAGAATTCATGCATCACAGAAGTGGAATGCTGAATGCAAAGATTTCTTCCATTGTGTGAGGACATGTGGAAAATTCTGCTCAGAGTTCAGTGTAAAGAAAAAAAAAATCTTATTCTGCCTCCTGGTAGGCTTTGTTCTTTGCGACGTGGCTGCCAGGAGGCTCAGAACTGTTCTGTGTACAAGTCCTGTTGGTCTCTTTGCTGTGTCTTTTCCGATGTATTTCCTTCTGTAACACTCGGGGTCTTACTATGACTCTTGGTTGGAGAGAAACAGCCCCTTAAGCAAGGTCAGTAAAGGTCTGGGGAAGATGAAGGGCAACCAACATGTTTTGGCGGAACATGCTGGAGTTTGCTGAAGCTAGAAGCAAGCCATTCCAGCCTGGGCCTGGAGAAGAAATGAGTTACTAGAACTTGGCAGGAGCTTACAGCTCCTGAAGAGGGCTACCTGAGGGGAGCTGTGGCTGCTGGAGGATGACCATACAGAAAAGGGGGGCCTGGACCAAACACCCCCATGTCCTTCTCTTCCTTCCCTCCAATCACTTTACAGTAATACCCACTAGCCAGAAACCACAGAGTAAAGGAGCTTAAGCCCTACAGTCTAGAGAGGGCAGTCTCCGGGGACTGAAGCTCAGGGTGAAGGGTGAAAGGTCAAGGAGCGAGTGGAGATGATCTAGCACTCACCTGGCCCACCTCCTTCACCAGTGATAAGTCTTACACGTTAAGAGGGTTTCATTACAACTGTTTTTTTTTTTTATTGTTTGCTACTTATCTCATTATTTTTTAATTTGAAATGAGACTGAGTATAACAAATAAATGGGTACAGGTTTAAGAATAGCAGTAAATCCTAAAATAACACCATTTATTTTGATTGAAGACATGTAAGAGAAATATAAGGCCTGCTGCCTTCCTTTATGCCCACAGGCAGATACTAGGAATTCTTGAGGGAAACTGCCCACCCCTGACATGTCTACGACTGGACCATCTCTCCGTCTCCCCCAGCTCCGTGTGCCCTCCACAGAGCAGATTTATATATGGCTCTTTAGGGATTAGACTGGAGTAAATCCTCCTGTCATGTTTTAAATTCAGCTAGGAAAGTCCAGGATGCCATATACCATTTTTTTTCTTTTACATATTCTTTAAGATTCTAAAAACAGAAAGTAAGAGGACAGTGATTCCCCAAACCCCCACGTCTAGAGAGCCCCTGTGAGCACTTCAGCATATTTTCTTTATGTTTCTGTATTTATTTATTGGCTTCTTTTAAAATAATCACCATCACCATGGCTGCCAAGGATTACTGAGCCCTGACCCAGGGCTTGGCCATCTTCTTAGCACTTACCATGGAAGCAGCTGTTTTGAGGATCTTCATTTTACATATGAGCCAACTGAAGCAGACTAAAGTGATAATGATCCAGGGCTGTCACATGGCAGGCAAGTACTGGGGCAGGGATTTGAATCAGAACACTAGTGCTGTCATGTCAAGTTACAAAACTCAGTGATCAGATATCAGCTAAAACCAGGAACAGTAGATGGAAAAACCAAGGTGAGACCAGAAAACGATTCAGGAACTGACTAAAAATTCTTAACCATAAAAACATCAACCCACAAAGTTTACTGGAAGTTTGAAAGTCACCCATTCCAAAGAGGGAACCCAGTCAACCACAAAATTCCTGGAGTTCTTGAGATTAAAACAGATCAAGTGGCCAGTAGAAGGACTGCTGCTGTTGATAGTTACAAGTCTTCTCATAAACACTTGGCCAATATGTAATTAATGGATGATGTTATTCATTCACCCAATTACAATTTTTTACCATGAGGCACCTACTAGGAGTCAGACACTATCTTAAGTACCAGCAAAATACAAGTGAGTAAGATTAGGATTGTATTAAAGATCTCACATTGTAGTAGAAGAGACAAATATCAAGCAAGTAATTAGATTTAAAATATATCATTTCAAGTAGGGGGAGAGAACTGAGAATGTCAGCTTGGAGAAACAAAGGCCTACCTCAGGAGTATCCCACCTGGGGAAAATGAGGAATCCTGTGGGTTGCGTCTTACAGTCTCCCTCAATAAAGACCAACGCCATTTCAGGAAAGGCAAGTACATGTGGACCAGCACAGCCCTTGATGGATCTGCCTACACAGGCAGATTCTAGATCATGAGGAAACATAGGTGGGCTTCATATCCTTTAACTACTCATCTATCAAAACAGTTTTAAAATAGTTTTCATCAGGATTGGTAAGTACAGTGGTGAGATCCACTAATGATATCAGGCTGAATGTAGTAGCAGAAATGGAACCCAAGGACATGACGTTTAGGAAAACAAGCCAGGCGCAGAGAGACAAACATTGCAGGAAACTCCTCTGGGAATCTAAAATACAACTGAGTGCAGAGCAGAGGAGAGAAGACCCGTGGTTACCAAAGGTTGGTGGGGCCGGGGATGGGGGGATGTACAGGGAGAGTGAAGTCCCAGTTAGAGGGAGGGGCGAGTCCTAGTGTTTGCCGCCCAGCAGCATGATTTTAGTTCACCACGTATTTTAGATTTCAGAACACCTGGAAGAGAGGATTTTTGAACATTCTCACCATGAAGAAACAGTGTTTGAGGCAATGAAAGCCAATGACCCTGATTTGATCTTTAGAAAATGTATACATAGATTCACATGTTATACCGTCCCTTGTAAGTAAGGATGATTATTTTTCCATTAAAACAAAGCAAAGAAATTTTTTTAAAAAAAGATCCATGGCAGTTAAATATGGGCCAGTGGTTCTCAAACTTGAGCCTTACTACAGTCCCTAAGAGTGCTTGGTAAAACTTAAATTACTCACCCACCCTACAAGTTTCTGATTTAGAGGGTTTGAGGTGAGACCTGAGAACTTACAACTTCTAGCAAGTTCTCAGATGATGTTGTGGCTGCCCCAGGAACCCCAGTGGCTCTCTTTAGAATCACTAATACAGTCCCACACATGACACTTGAGGGACAGTTTGGGGTGACTAAGGAGAGGGGTGGGGGATGGAATTCCATCCAATGGGGAAGAATTACTGAGGGAAGGGCTAAAATCTTTGGAAAACTAAATGCCTAATCTTACCTGCTTTCTAAGAAAGTCATTTTATTTCCATTTAAAGTGAGTTGAAGAAGCGCTTGTTCCTAGTTGGACCAGACTCTTCCCTAGGGAAGTTGTTTTCAAAGGGCTACAAAGAACAAATAGGTAAATATTAAAGCCTGAAGTTCTATTTCACTTTTAAGCCTGGAAGTTTCAGGAAGATGTAAACCAAATACCTATGACAGACATATATTTTATATTGGTAACAATATAAAATTGTAATTTATACTGTTAAAAATTTTCAAATTGTACATGAGATACATCTAAACCAACAAATAGCTCTTTGTAAAAATTTTGTTCATAGATGCATAACATTCCGTCTTGTGATCACATGTAATTTACTGAGCTATGCCCCTTGTGCAGATTTCCAGTGTTTTGCTCCTGTAAATAATGGTACAATAAATACCTGTGCATGTAGATCCTTCCCGTGTTTCTAATTCATCCAGATTACTAGAAGTGGAATTGCTGAGTCAAAAGGAACATTTCTCATGTGCTTGTGCTTGACTCATATTTCCATTTGTCATTCCCAGTTAAGAGGCATGTAAATGTATTTAAATGTGACACTGTTGCAAAGACAACAAGGCTTTGGCTTTCTTCCTAGCCATTTGAATAAGACTCAGCCTTCTTGTTCTCAAAAATAAGATGCATGTGATTCATCTAGACAGAAAAGAAATTTCTCATCAAAGTCTTCAAAGAACATCAATGAAAGCAGCTTTGAAGAAGCAGCAGACAGAAAACCCTGCCACCCAACACACAGCAGTTTCTGTGAAACCATCTTGAAGTCTCTCTCCTCAGAGTGGCATCTTGATGGCAGCTGCCGCCCTCCCCAGAGTCCCTGGTCTCAGGCTTTCTCCAACCTCGGCTGACCTTATTCACCTTGGGCTTCTGCCTTCCAGGGCCAGGTCAATGCCTCCCTTGTTTAAAAAAACCCAAGTTCTTCTTCTCTCTACATTTCATTTCCATCCATCATTTGATTAGTTCAACAAGGGTTCAGAAATGGATGAAGCAAAGAATTCTCTTTGGAAGTTAGAGAAGGGAAGCCCCTGGACTTTGCAGGGATGATTTCTATGCTCTCTTTGGCCAAAAGCCGCCATTCAGCTTTATCTTCCATCTTTGGAAGCCTAAAGAGTGAAGAGTCCAACACTTCCTTCAGTGTTATTCTGGTCTTTCTGAGCTTTTGAAGCCCAATGGTTTTGCAATTAGGTCCATTACAATCACATCTATCTCATCTAATCATTTTAACAAAGTCCAACAACTTGAACAAAGCCTGTCAAACTTACTGCCATTTGAATACTTACTTTTAAATGGAAGTGAGCGTTCTTTTTATTTTATTTGTTTTTTATTTTTCAGCTGTAGTTGGATATACAATACATTTATTTTATTCATTTATTTTTATGTGGTGCTGAGGATTGAACCCAGGATCTTGCATGTGCTAGGCGAGCGCTCTACTGCTGAGCCACAACCCCAGCCCAAAGTGAGCGTTCTTGATGAAATTTGGAGTCAAAAAACCTTTTTTTGTGTTTTGTGTGAGAAAATTCCATTATTTATTTGAAGTATGTGTCTACTTATTCATTTCAAGAAAATTGCAATAATTCCTAATTATTGTAAAAGCTGTTAACAGTTGGCACAATAAGAATTTCAAATATTCTTATGTACAATGAAAATTGCAACCGTTAAATAGGTAAAGTGATTCATTGTTAATATGAGCATTAAAAGAATGCATTTGCTAAACAACTTCAGGAAGAACATGATGTCCTTTTCTAGCCAACAGATGCTAATACAAATTAAACTTATAATAAAAAGCAGAACAATAGAGATGGGGTTTTTAATATGATTTAAATTTTTTTCCGAATCATTTTGCATACTAACATTTCTAACCTTAAACAAAATAACTTTAAATAAGTTATTTAATTTTGAGTGATTTAATCTCATTTAGGCTCTGATTCAAGAAAAATAACTTTTCAGAGTTTCATGAATGAATTAAAAGCAGAATGCTAACTTTTCTACCTCCCATGTTTACACAGAAAAAATCCCTGATAATGTTGTGAGAACCTTGATAGTTACACGTGGCAGCATCCAGGTATAAGAAAGAAACAACTAGGATGCAAACAAGAAAGTGCTAGAGGAAAATACAGTGAAAGAATTCTCCCTTTTCATCTGCCTTCAGTTAAAAAAGAGCAACTATTTAGTGAAGCTGACAAAGCTCAGAAATCACTGCTCCAATATCTTAATGGCAAAGTTATAAAATTTAACCAGTAAAGGGTTTAATAATAAAATTACAATAATGGCAATCCTAAAACTTTAGATTTATTCTTGTTATTCCAGAAATACATTTTCTGATTGGGATATTTGGCTTTGGATGAACGCTGAATGTTTTTTTCATCTAGACACGGAATTGAGTCAAATATGAATTTGGCACATCTCAAATTTACTTTAATTTTTCTGATGCTGTCAAAGCTCATTAGCAAAGCTACTGCTGGCTGCCTCAGTGGGAGACTGAGCCAGAACTGCCTTATGAAAACATTGCAGCTCAAATGTGGGTTTGTCTGAGTTCCCGGAGGGTCCTTCAGTTTACAAAGGCAGAGAGCTTCCTTAGGAATGCTTTTTCTTCTTGAACTGTCTCTTCAACATTTTCCAGTACCCAACTTATTATTTCTAATTTAGATATGATGTTTACTTACTGGACAGTCAAAGAATACAAATATTTTATACAAAAAATAAAGAAAACATACAAAAAAATACGTATATTTTCTGCTGAAAATTGCCTGTTAATGTTTCAAACTGCAAGGGACCTTCAAAGACGTTGTATGGAAATTCTTCATTTTGCAGAGGAGGCATCAGGCTGGGAAGATGAAGGAAGCCATCCAAGGCCCAGCCACTAACTAGGGAGGACTTGGAAGCAGGATCCAGTCTCGCAGCAGGCATTACTGCACTTGGTTAGAGAGGCAAAGTTGTCACCTCTGTGTCTTTTTTCCCTCTTTCTTAGAGCTGTGTTCCTCACCAGAGTTAGGAAACACCCGCTCTCTTCCTTCCCAAATCTATTTATGCTTCAATGTCAGTGGCTGCTGGGTCAGAGCTTCTTTGATCTCTTTCTAAGTATTTCCTGAGTATTTCAACCTGTTGCCCCGTGGGTTTAATGAGCATCACAGATGATCCATTGATGTTTCTGGCTTAGTGCACCATTTCTTATTACAGTGCTTATTATGAAATGCATTTTGGCAAGCACCCTTTCCTCTTAATTTTTAAACCCATGTGTATTCAAAAGGAAATCTAGTCCATGTGTTTTTCACTCACTGTGCCTAGGTCATTAGAATGTGGTTGGTCAGGGCTCACTAGACCCTGTGTCTTGCTCTGGTCTTTTCATGACACATCGCTGATCTTAGCTTCTGCAAGTTGTCACCAACCAGATTGTCTGCTGCTAGCATTCCAACTCCAGCTATTCTAAGTTGGTCTATGACATACTCCCATGCACCTTTTCTTAATTAATCCCACATTTGTGCCGCTGTTTTCCTTGGATGGCTGTGAGACTGAGACAACTTTCAGTACACAATCTTCCTTCTGGAAAGGACGTGAAAATAGTAATAGAAATAATAGTTCTTAACATTTACTAAGCATTTACTATGTACCAGGCACTATAAAAATTTAAACATATTTAATTCACAATATCCTGATGTGGTGGGTAGGATTATTATTTCCATTTTATCAACTTTCTTTTTGCATTACTGAAGATCAAACCCAGGGCCTTGTGCATGTTAAGGGAGCTATGGTCCCAACTTTATTATTATTAGCATTTTAAAGATTGGGAAGAAGAGGCCAAGGTTACTGCTAATAGGTAAGAAACCACAGATGGAAGCCAGTCCGTGTACCACTGAAGCCTGATCCTGAGACTGGTAAATAGGCATCGTAGGAGGTTGATTGCATCCACGATAAACTGTATTTCCTCATATGGGATTTGGTTTTTGGTGAATAGACCTGTCAACAGCCGCTGTCTTGGACAGTGACCTCAGTGTTCTACATGCTAAGATTTGCATTCAATAGACCTGGGCTATTTGTAAAAATGCCGGTAGAGTCTTTTGGCCAAGAAGGGAGTAGTTGAGGGTGGATCCATTTTCTTGGGATGGATATCTTGCTGTGTAATGCAATCCTGGAGGACATCTCAAGGCCATACATTATTCCAAGCATGCCCCTATTGTGGGGGCTTACTCATGTCTACGAATGTGGCCAAATGGTCTAGGTGGAACCAATCCTGCATCTAGAAGACACACCATGTGGACATGCTGAGTTGAATTTTGAAAACCAAAGATCTAATAAGAAAATATAATTGTAAAGAAGATTGCTCATTGAGAGAAGAGTCATCTTGTTTGCAAATTGACATAAAGTCTTGTTCTTATAACACTTGCCCATACTTAGTTGCATCTTATGATTCTTTATGAAATCATGAATTAGGGAGACAGCTATATGTTTCATGAATGAGCTACGCTGCATTTTTGGCTTTTCTCTAAATAGTAATCAAATCCAGACATGTTTGGGGAAAAAGGCACAGCCCAGGCACAGCCACCATCTTCAAACCATACAAAACCAGGTATAGATTCTTAATTCTCTGGTAGTTTCCTGTCCCTATTTAGATAATTCCAGCTGAAGTATAAAGATTCCTCAAAAGACTAGGAATGGGACCACCATTTGACCTGGTTATACCACTCCTTGATATATATCCAAAGGAGTTTAAATCAGCGTACTACAGTGATGCAGCTACATCAATGTTTATAGCAGCTCAATTCACAGTAGTCAAGCTATGGAACCAATCAATGTGCCCTTCAATAGATGAATGGATAAAGAAAATTACACACACACACACACACACACACACACACACACATACACACACAATGGAATGTTATTCAGCCATAAAGAAGAATGAAATTATGACATTTCCTGGTAAATGGATGGAACTGGAGGATATCATGCTAAGTGAAATAAACCAATCCTCAAAAGCCAAAGGCCAAATGTTCTCTCTGATATTCGGATGCTAATACACAAGGGGGGTGGGGGAAGTATACAGGTTTAGTGGATTAGACAAAGGAGAATAAAGGAAGGGAGGAGAGGTGGGAGTACGAAAGACAGTAGAAAGGATCAGATATAACTTTCCTATGTTCATATATGAATACACCACCACTGAAACTCCACATTGTGTGCAACCACAAGAATGGATCCTAATTAGAATAAGTTATACACCATGTATTTATAATAGGTCAAAATACACTCTACTGTCATGTATGTCTAAAAAGAATAAAGAAAGATAATCCCAGCTGATCATCTACTGCCTATATTTTGAGTCTCGTGTTTCAGCTTCTAGATCATATCTGTCTTTTCTCTAGACCTCAAGTCCTTTGAGACAAGGGACTGTAGTCAATTCACAATTATATGTTTATCAAGTATTTGTTGAATGATAAAAGCAACTACACTGTTTCTATATGATAGTAGAATAAGTAATTTTTTCTTCCAAAGGTGATGGGAGAAGGGTGAGTGGGGACAAGAATCAGGAACAATGGCCTCTGCTTCTCTTGATCCAAACCTTTCAAAGAGGAAAGAAGATTGACACTCAGCCTGCTATGTTCCAGGTCAGTGACACTGGGTACTCTAAAGGGATACATTCATTGTTTTCCATCAGGGGACTTAATGTCTCATTGTTCTCATTTTACAGATGAGAAAACTGAGGACCAGTAAAGAATGTGTCCAAACTCACACATCTTAATAATTGAGCCTTCTGTCACTCAAGCCTTAATCTGTATTACTCTAAACTGGGCTTCCATCAACCAGATCAAAATCGATCTGAAAACTAAGTCCAGTAACCTTATAAATGAACCACATCTGATCCAGGCACCTCGCCATTCTTTCTTCAATGTCCTTTGCCAAAACATTCATTCAATATAGCTCTGTAGCGAGCTAGGCTCCAGCCAAGCCCAGAGCTTGCCAATCTGTCCTAGAGATCTGGTATCCTTTTTATAACTTTTCTGATCCAATAATGTCTATTTTATTTTCTTAGACCTGGTAGGAAGTTTTTATTAAAGTTCTTATCTATAAGACACGTTTCCCATTTTCCCAGGTATTGATACTTTAGATCAGACAAGCTAATACAAATAGCCAGCGTGCAAAGAGAAAAGAGGATTTTCTACATCAGTATTTGAAGCTTTCAGAATTTTGGATCCAGCTGCTCAGGCACATGGGGCAACTTGAGCCTTCTAAGATTTGACATAATTCCTAGAATATTCAAAGTAAATGAGTGAGCAAAACAGAAATTCAAGGAAAACTAGTATAAACAGGAGCTAACATCCAGTTGGACTTATTCTGAAATTTTATCACATTCATGAGCACTTCCTGGGTATCTAGTATTGGACACAGAAATAAATAGGGCCTAGTTCTTGTTGGTGAGCTCACAGTCTAGCCAGGAAGGGAGACATGAAAACAAAAAAGGCCCAATTGACTATGACGATTATGGTAACATGAACTATCTGAATGGATTAAGAAAAAAAGCAGTGAATTTGTATTGGGGGTCCTGGGGAATTTCCCTAGGAATTTCTAGGGCATCTAAGTAGAGTTTTGAAGGTAAAATAAAAGTTCAGCAGCCTGAAAGGTAGAGTTACTCTAGTCAGAGAAGATAGCATTTGCAAAGTCTTGGAAGCAGAAATGAGCAAACAAAAACAAGTCTGTGGGGGTGTTTAGGGGTCTGGTGAGGACTCTTTAAGACCATCTGAATGCACATGTAGGGTGTGTACGCATCTGTGAGGAATCAGTGTCTTCTTCCATCTTACAACCACAGAGAGACATCTAGGGTTCATTACCAGCAATTCTTTCCCTCTTGCATTCTTGACCTCTTTCTTAAAGAATGAATCAAGTCTAACACTACTGCATGCATGTGAATATATAGTAAGGAAGGCATAACACAGGATGGGAAGGATCTTAAAAATGTCATGGCACTGACTGTCCATTTTTATTTGATATATGAAATAACATAAATCCACTGTTCTCATAAATTTAGAAACAAGTCTAATTCAGGACCTGTTTACAAGGACTATTTGATTTGGTGAACAAAGCATTCTCATTTGCTCTGGGGATCTTTTTACAGCTGCATCATTAGGTTCTTATGGCCTGGATCTGGTGGTCTAAGTCCTTGGTGGGTTGGGATATGCAACACGACTTCAAAGTCAACTCATGTGCTTTGCCTGGGGTGTCTGACAATGCTGTCTGGCAACCCCTGGAGCAAGCTGGCATCAACCTGCTGCAAATTTCCTTGCTCACAACCTCGTCCTCCTGCATTAGGCTTTTGGTGAGCTTTGAGATCATGTATGTAGAGATGCTGGTGGATTCTGCTAAGATTGGCCAAATTTTCCCGAGGTTAAAAGGAAGCTAAATTCAAGATTGGCTGCTGTTTCTAGGAGGTGAGCCCTGTGTGATGAATATTCCCTGTTCTGGACTTCAGAAGACTGAAGTCTTGTCTTAAATGGAAGCTTGCTCATGACTGTTCTTGTTAGAAGGTATCTATGCTTGTGGCTGATCCTGAGGGTTGCTATATCTTATCATCCCAAGACTCTATTTCCAAGTTCCCTTCAGTCCAGAGTAGCCAGTGAAATGTTATAGGGTAAATAAAGTCTCTTTTGGGAGAATCATCATTTCTCTCCTTTTCCCATTCTTCCTCTTTCTTTCCTGGATTCGTAACCTGATGGTTGGTGCTCCAGCTGTCATCTTGGATAATAAACACAGACTTGCTGATGGAAACCAGGCACCAAGGATGGAGAAAAAGATAGAAAGAGCCTGCATCCCTGTTGGCAAGTTGCATCCTAGCCTGACCTGCCTACTTCTGTACTTCATATTATGTAAGAGACAAATAAACCCTTGTGTAAAACTATCATTTGGGTTTTCTATTATATAAAGCTGAAAATTATTCCTAATGGAAGCAGTTTATTCCCTTCTACCATAGATCAGCTTTCCCCAAACAGCAGGGAGCAAAACTGCCTAACTCCAGAGAAAATACACAGCAATGACAGCTAGCCAGGTTCTGGAGCCAGGCTGGCAGAAGCAGAATCTTGACCCCATCATTCACAGCCTGTGACAGTGAGCTAATGATCCACTGTCTCATGTCTCAGTTTCCCCCGGTTTACAGTAGGATGATAATAGCACTCACCTTCTAGGATGACTGCAAAGATCCAGTTAAAAGAGGTGACCTAGGCCAAGTGTTTTGACATGACTTGTACTCAATAATCACTCAGCAAATATTAGTTATTGTTTTTTTTTTTAAACTTTAGCTCTACGAACCCAAAGACACCAGTAGAGAAATCCCATGGAGGGACTGGGGTAGTTCCAGACTGGGAAAAATTCCCGGTGGCCAGAGGGATGGACCTTGCCTGGTCACACGCCCTTGTTGGTGGTGCCAACAGGGTGAGAAGTGCTGATTGTTACCAGAGAGGGCCAGGAAGGTGAGGGCTGGGCAAGCCCACACGAACGCTCCCCCATGCCCACGGTTTGCCTCTGGAGGATCCCCAGACTTACATGTCTGCTAAGCTCTCAGCCTCTTGATGTAACTCTGATTTAAGGAGTTGTTATCAACGTTGCTGTCCTCAGTCCTCCCGGCCTTCATTCCATCCTATCCGGCTCACGCCATGTCTGGGTCTCATTCTCCCTCTGCACTGAGGCAGCTCCTGGAAGGACCTGCAAACTATGATCCCGGGCCCTCCTCTCCCACCGTGGCACAGAGCATTGTGTCTACTCAAAGACAGGGCAGCAGCGTCTGCTACCAAACAGTCGCATTCAGGGGGGAAAAGCAGCGATGTCTACACTGCCAACAAAGGGCCTATTGAAGAAGCACAAAGCAATCCAGAAACTGGGCAGCTGCCTGGTGTGTGCCATTGTACTCCTCAGTGCCGTGTGTGTGTGTGTGTGTGTGTGTGTGTGTGTGTACATAGACGCATACGAGCATACATGTCTGCAATGCTTAGGAAACACAGACTTGGACTTGCTTTCCTTAAGCTCCTATTTTCCCACAGACACACACAACAAATACCAGACAGACTTTTCCAGGGCTCCAGGTCCTGTCTGCCAAGGGCTTATCAGCCCTTCCTCAGGGGCCTGGGTGTGACTTCTGCAAGGGTTGTCTTTCTACAGAATCATAACACTGGCCTCTCATTTTTATTTTATCGAACTAACTCTCCTAGGAACCTATTTGTATCCAAAGAGATGATGTTGAAAATATTCAATAAGCCAATTTGGTTGTTACAGCTTGACAACCGAGACATTTCCCAAAGAGGTTATGTCTGTTTTTGGTGATCTTAGTGTCTTAAAGCAGAAATCTACTGGGTCTGTCTGACAGTGTGGGAAAGGTTGTGATGGTGGTTAAGGCCACCTGGGGGGACTCTGGGGTTGGCAGAGTGATGGGACTCCTGGGAAAAATGAAGCTCACCATCCGTCCAATCCCCAAAGCCACTAGTGTTGTTTTAATCTAAGCAGAGGAGTAAAAGAGGGGCTTTTGAGATGAGGAGCTGTTCTCTTAAGTGAAAAATAGCAATTAAACTCATCTATAGGCTCATTTTGTCAAGCTCTTTGATTGGTGAGAATGGAGATTCTCACCAACCAGGCTAGGAGTCATGGTCACAGATGATTGTTTTTAAAAAAATTTTTTATTTGTTCTTTTTAGTTATACATGACGGTAGAATGTATTTTGACATATCATACATACATAGAGTATAACTTCCCATTTTGGGGTCACAGGTGATTCTAAGGCTCTTTGCCCTCCCCAGGATAAGTCCCCAGAGAAGAGAGATGTTCCAGGAGACAGTATGGCTTCCCCCAGATAAGAATGCCTTCCAGGTTACTGATCCATGGTCAGGGCCATCTGTGGTTAAGTTCTTTGACCCACTGTCTTGCTAGATGCATGACTGCCAAGGACAAAGGTCAGAGTCCAACGCAGAAGACATGTTGAAAGGACAAAGAAGCTTTCCTCTCCTTCTCCAAAGCCACATTTAGGGTTTCAGATCCAACTAGCTCAGGGCATTGCTGACCTAACCTGTGATCTCAGAGCCCACAGCAGAACTGCAGAAAGCATTTATCTCAAGCCTCCTCCTTTCTCCAGTGTGCAGGTTAGTGGAAAGGAAGGAAACCACGTTCCACCAGGGGTCCACCTTTTGCTTGCCCCTCTACGTGTATTATTTCACCTAAAATCCTCACAGCAAGTGAGATAGAAATGATTATTTTCCAGATGTGAAATTCCACTTCAGAGAGGATGAGGTTGTGCCTGAGGTCACACAGCTGGTAAGTGACACACTCAGATTCAAAAACCACATCTGACTCCAGTGCGGGAGCCAGCTGCACTGTGGTAGTGATTCTCCAAGTAGAATCAGCATCACCTGAACACACATCACCAGGTTTCGCCCCAGACCCACTGAATCAGGACCTCAGAGATGGAACCCAGAAATCTGACTTTCCACAAGCCCCCCCAGGTGACTCCAATGCACACTCTGCCACACTTTGTCTTAACTTTCTCTTCCCATGCCCAGACTGGAAGGCCACTTTCTGATTAGGCAACCATGGTTAAATTGATGTCTTTGAATTTCTTTTATTATTTGGCACTGAGGATTGAACCTAGGGGTGCTTAACCACTGAGCCAATCCACAATCCTTTTTAAATATTGTATTTAGAGACAGGGTCTCACCAAGTTGCTGAGGCTGCCTTTGAACTTGTGATCCTCCTGCCTCAGCTTTGTAAACTGCTGGGATTACAAACATGGGCCACCGCACCTGGCCCAATGTCTTTGAGTGTCTATGTCCTCATTAGTGAAAGAAGAATATGTCAGGGTTGTTGCTGGGATTAGAGATTAAATGAGTGAATGTGTGTTGACCACTTGGTATATATAGAATGTAGCAAAGAGAAAATGCTCGATAAACACTTGCTTCTACTAGAACTACTATTATTCCTTTTTTCTGTGGTCTTTTTCCACACTAGCATTAAATCCAGCCATCAGAAGGAGGAAAAAACAGCAGTATTTTTAGGCACTGAGAATCTAGGTAATGATGCCAACTCTGAGCCCCAGTTCCCTACTCTCCTAATGGAGATAATCAGTGCTGGCTTGGTGGATAATTGTGAGGAGTGGTGCAAGTCAAGCACATTCCATGGTGTGGAATATAGTAAGGACTCAATCACCATTAGCTATGATCAGAGTGCTGTTCACAGGAGCCTAGTTGTCCACTTTTTTTTTTTTTTTTTTTTGCAGCTATGACATAATTGTGCAGGAAGTGGTAGAGACAAGTTAGATCTTTGGACAAGCAGCATCCTCAGCACGAGGGCTTCTCTGTCCTGCCCAAGTGGGAGGCCATTTCTCCTTAGCATGTCAGTGCACTGCCTTCTCATGTCTCTTATATTCCTGATGGGAATTAGTGTTCTACAAGTTCTGTTAATAGAGCACTGCTTGGTCTCCAGTTGTAAGTTATACCTGCAGCAGGCAGAATAATGGCCTCCCAAAGACATCCACATCCCAATCCCTGGGGTCTGTGGACATGTTGATAGATCTACATGATGGAGGAAGAGTTAAGGTTGCTAATCAGATTATCCTGGATTCCATGGCTGGGCCCAAGGTGATCATCAAAACCTTTAATATGAAAGAGGGAATCAGAAGAGAGAACCAGTGTTTTCTCAGAATGGCTCAGCCTGATAGGGCTGGCTTTGAAGATGGAGAAAAAGGGCAAGAGTCAAGGAATGTACAACCTCCAGAAGCTGGGAAAGTCAGGGAAACAGGATCTTCCTCAGAGCTTCAAAGATGCGTAGCTTTGCTCAACCCTAAACCCAGTGAGACCCATTTTGGATTTCTGGCCTCCAGAATTGTAATATAATCAACTTGGCTTTTTTTCAAATCATTAAGTCATGGTCATTTGTTATAGCAGCCACAAGACACTAATACATTATCCCAGACCCCACTATTACAACCAACTTAGAACTGGCTTTTTTTCATTATTTAGCCTCACTCTTCATTCTCTTCTTCCCATCAACAACACTCTAGCTACCTAGGGTAGGGTGCTAGTGCATTGAAAACATTTTTCCACTATGCAATTGTGATCTGAGAATGACCTCATAGACAAGTGCATAAAAGTGATCAACTCAAGGTCCGACGCAGATCTCAGGATATGGACATAAGTGCCATATCTTGAGATCTGGGCCAAGGAGCTGTTTGTGTGTAGGCTTTGAACTCGGCCTTTGCTCACTCACCAGGGAGGTGTGAATCAGCAGAGTTATTCCAGCACTCCTCCCCTGCAGGCCCATCTGCCTGCATCCTGTTGGGCAGGAACCACTCAAAGGGGATATGGGCTCTCCTTTATGCCAGCTTGAGGGAGACCGAATGTGGCTCTGTCAGCAAGTGGAAGATCAAAGAGTCATCACTCCCCAGCTCCAGCAGAGCAGCTCTGGAGAACGGGGCCATTGAGTACCTTTTTCCTTCTATGAAGACTGTGATGATGGGCTCCTTACACCCCTCTATCTTGGCCTCTTGGACTTTGAGAACTTGATTTATGGAGTTTTCTAAATAAATAGAAGAATCCAAAGTTTCCAACAAATGAAAACAATAAACACTTGAGATGGAAATGCTAATTACCCCGATTTGACCATTGCACAATGTAAACCTGTTTGGAAATGTCATGCTGTGCTCCATAAATATGTTCAAAGCTTATGTCAATGAACCAAAAAGTTATAGACATATCCAAACATGACTTAAAAATTGTAGTGTATTTTAAATTTTTATATTTAATGTGTTACATTAAATACATTTAGCTCATGGAAAAGCAATGCAATATAATGATTCACAAGAAATTAAGGATTTATGAAAATATTAAGTCAAACTGCATAGAGGCATGCCTGACCGCCGACTGTGTAGACATTCAACCCAGATT
Source organism: Urocitellus parryii (assembly GCF_045843805.1). NCBI lineage: Eukaryota > Metazoa > Chordata > Mammalia > Rodentia > Sciuridae > Urocitellus > Urocitellus parryii. Next base: position 106,589,728 of record NC_135540.1, on the reverse strand, counting down.
GAGCATTGTCTTTGAATCCTGCCAATTCTTTATGACTCTGTAGTCTGGGATTTGGAGATAGAGTTAAGGCTGTAAATATGAAGCTCCCTGTGGACAGGAAGCCTCAGCCAAATGACCTCCTGTCCCACACCCTCTCCACACCAGCTCTGCCATCACCTTTCCTCACAGCTTGAAATACTGTCAAACTTCCTTTCCCCAGCAGGAATGACAGGGAGTAATTTAGTGACAGCCTCTTATGATGAGCTATCAGAGGCTGTGAGATGCATGTCACACCTAGGAGAGGAGGGAGAGGCTGAGATGCATTGATGACCTGCATGTAGGAGACTCCAGACATGGAGTCTCTCCAGATGGACATTAAATTCAGGAAACAGTTTGAACTAGGAATCTAAGCTGGAAAAAGCATAAGTCTGAAGTGGAAGGTAAGAAGTATTCAAGTGTCATTTTAGTTCCTGCATACAGATTAATTGCTGGAGAACAATCTAGTGTCCGTGGGGAAGGAAAGGCAACACATTTCTGTGGGTTCCCTTGCTTTGGGAAAACCTAATATTGAGGAGGTATGTGAAGTCTATGGATCTATTGACCCTGAGATGGTTAGGTACCCATCATGGCATTGTGGTCTGTTTTTCAAGTTGGCTTAAGAGTATTGGTATTTTCCTAAAAGGACTAACATGAAATTGAGAAGCATTTCCCTTGTCTCATCCACCACAAAGCTGGCTCACTAAACATTTTTATTAGCATGGGAAAACATGTAATAATACTAGAAAATGGTCAGTTTCAGTGTGGGAGGCACCCTCTGGTCTGAAATGTTTATGATGTTCTTTTCCAATTGCACAAACTATAGGAAACTAATTTTACACTGCAAAGCTATTTCTGCATAAGAGAACTGAGCAGCTACTCTTTTATTTTTTAATGGAGAGGAAGTTATACATAAAGGAAACCCCAGTTCTAAGTACAATGAGCTGATGGCAGTGTTGGAAACACTCAATCCCTTCCTCCCTTCCTCCTTCTCTCCCTTTCTTCTTCTTCCCTCCTCCTCCTTTGTTTTTTGGTGGTGAGGCTCAGGTCATACTTATAGTCCAAGCCCCTTTAAGTCATTTGCTGGAGAGAAACATAAAATGTGCTATATGGAAATTCAGGCAGAGCACTTCAGAATCATCAAGAGAGCTCTTAAGATATTGATTCCTGTATTCACCTTCAGAAATTTTTATTTAATTGATCTGGGAGGTGGCCTGAGCACCACAATTTATAAAACTCAAAACAAGACATTCTAATGGGAGGTTGAGTTTGAGTAAAAATCAATGCTGGTTTGCTCAAATAATTGGTTTGTTTTCCCATTAAGTAAATTAAAAAGTAAAATAAAAAGGTCACCTTGGGGATTTTGGATAGATATGGCCTAAAAGTGATATTTATCCATTGGTAGATGCCGCAGTCCGGCTGGGCAGAATAACTGGGAGATGACAAGCAACTTGAAGGTTGAAGGTGGAACTGCTTTATTGTGGGGAAACTCAGCAGGAACTGAGCGGGAACTCAAGGTAGCGGGCACCCAAGGTAGCAGGAGCCGCTTTATTGCAAAACAGCAGAGGTATATATACCTAACTGATTACACACAGCTTGACTCAATTAGCATCATCCAGTTACAGCAATCAGCCAATAAGGAATCCCTACCATCTTAATGGCTTGGTGGTGTTGCCTCACAAACCACTCCTCCTGGCAAACTGCCAGGTGCCATCTTGACTTGATTTGTGGTCCCCAACAGGTAGATTTGATTATTATGGCAGGTTTTTAAAAATTCAAAATGAGGCAGAAAGGCAGATTGGTTGGAAATGATATAGCTTCAATCAAATTCATTCACGTCCCAGACTTCTATCAGTGTGTCTGCATCAAACTTCCTAACAGAACACAGGCAGGGCTTTAGTGGAGGCTGATGCAGATCCTGGACCGTGAAGTTTACCTGCACAGCACAAATTCAATCACAGACCTAACACACCACTGGCCCACCGGCCCACCACGGAGGGTGAAGTCAACTCCTTGGAGCGTAGCCAGCAGACAATTTTTGGCACAGTTCCTGGATCATCAACAGGATGCTATTCTTGACATCTGGAACACCCATCTGAGATGTGAGCAAATAATTTTGAAATGAAGTTAGGTCTCTTGGCCAATTAAAGATATGTACTTGAGAGAAACCCTGTGCAGTCCATTAGCTAGCCACGTCGTCTCCAGCAGGTATGAATTCCTAGTGATTTGGGGGCACTGATTGTTGGGTGATCAGCCTGGAAGCAGAAAGATAATGTGGCCTGAGTTCCAGCTGGGGATGGTTGGAGAACAATGGGAGTGTAGGGGATCAACCGCTGTTAGCAGTTGTGAGGAGTGCCTTTGTGGGAACAGAACCCAGGCCTGGTGCTCTGCCCTTTGTTCCTGCCATACTTGTGGCAGGCCATGCCCGTTTTAGTGTCATTGGTTGTTACAGAACCAAGGAGCATCACCCACAACTGGGAGGCTTCAGGACATCACAAACACATGTTTATACACTTTCACTTGATCAGGGTTTCTCAGCCTTCGCACCATTGACTGGATGTTGGACTGGATCATTCTTTGTTGTAAGGGGTTATTCTATGAGTTGTAGGATGTTTAACAGTGCTCTGGCCTCAATCTACCAGATGCCAGTGGTTAGTCCCTCTAGTTGGGACCAAAAACGTCTCTAACATTGTCTATTTTCTTTCAGGGGTGGGAGTGGGGTGGAGATTGGAGGCTAAAATCACCCCATTGAGAAATTGAGAGGTCCTCTTAATTTCCTAATGTAAGAAAAATAAGATTTTCTACACAAAGACAGGATGATGTCCAAGAGCTACTTCCTAAGTGTCATTCATAGCAAATGAACCTACCTTTTCTTTATTGTCATGCCCAGCAACTTTGGCCTTTTAATCATCTTCATGTGCTTTATGGTGCTAAACCCAAAGCTGGTGTGCCGCAGTCCGGCTGCAGCAAAATAGCCGGGGGGTGACGAATAACTTGTGTACATTGATACAGCAGGAATGGGAGCCCTTTATTGTAGGGCAACAGAGCTATTTATACATTTTGCACAGCTTATCTTAATTAGCATAAACTAGATACATCAATCAACCAATAAGGAATCTCCACACTTAATGGCTCGATTTTGTTACTTCTCAAACCACTCCCTCTGACATTTTGCCAGGCACCATCCAGACTTGTTTATGAACTCTAACATTTCTCTGGCAAAATACCAGGTGTTATTTTTGACTTATTTACAGACCTTAACACTGGTGCACAGTAATATTTGTTGAATTGGTAAAAAGACCCTCTCTTCCCAGCTTCTGTCCATGTTGTCTGGGGGTTTCTGGGAAATTCAATGCATGGCCTGGCCTACGCCAATCAGACCAACCCACTTCTCTGGATATCATCACCACCTACACCAGTTTTATGAAAGTGAATCACAGGTCTTGTTGAGAATTTGGGTCAAACATACTCAGCTTAGCTTTTTGTTGTTTTTCCTGCCTGTTGGAGTCCCCCAGAAATCCTGGTGGCCATGCTATGAGGACAGTCTGCTCAAATTCACTCAGTAGAGTTGGCACAGAGCTGAAAGGTATAAAGAGGGGACTCAGATGCTGACTTGTGTCCCTAGGTCCAGTGGCATTTCATAGTGATGAGTCTGGCTACATCTTCCTCTGGATTCTTCAGTTGCTTGAGCCAACATATTCCTTCAGTTTCTCTGTTTTCATCTTTATTGTTTTTTTGTTTAACAGGGCTTTCTATCATTTGAGATCAAATGAGTCTTCATGTGGACACACCTCCATGTGAATGCTGGCCTGTTGTGTGTGTAACAGGACCTAAATGCCAATTTAGGATTATAGAATCTAGGCATCAAGTGCACCTCAGAAGTAATTGTGGGGCCATCCCCTGCTGACAGGGTCCCTCTACTGCATCCTTCTCAGAAGGCCCCTGGGCCCCTGCTCAAATGGGTAGAGATGGTTAGAACTTACCCAAATCTCTGAATTCCTCTGTAAGTCTGCTCTGGCAGACTGTTAATGAATTCTACTTTTATCAAGTCAAATCTGTATCCAAGAACCTTCCATGCCAAACGCAAAATCTAGAGCTAAACAGAATAATAAATGGTTTTTTGACAATGAAGACACACACTGTGTCTGGTTTTGGTCCGTTTTTCTTCATCTTAATGGATCTCAAGTGCTTTAGGGACTTGTGAAAATCATGGTCTACATCTTTGTGACTGTAGACGAAAGCCTTTGGAGTGACATATGATTCATTTTCATAGCTGCTTAGTGTGGCTTTAGGAAAGCTCCTCAGCGTTTGTGTTTTCATCTGGCAAGTGGAGACCATATTAGTGCTCTTGTTGGTTGTGGTGAACATGCCACAGAGTGATGCTTAAAATGTGTCTTAGCTCTTGACTCAGTACCTGGCTCATCTATGTGCTGTGTTCCATAAATTATCACCGCTTTCATCTTATTGCTATCCTTGGGAACACAGCTTCACAGAATTCTCTTAAAATATGGTGTCCAGAATTCAGCACAGTATTCCAGATGGGAGCTGGCCATTCTGATATTTTGACGTCTCTGGTTGATTTGAGTCTTTCCTCAGTTGTGTTAGTCCTCTAAATTGGCACAGGTGGTCCTAACAATAGCATTGTCAGGGTCATACAGAGTGCAGATTGAATGCAGCTGTTTTTATTTTTTTTTCTCTTCTTGCCATGGTGTGGATAGAAATCCACATCACTGAAATTTGATGTTTGCCCAGAGACATCAACAGAGGTCCAGTCTCTGAGCCCCTGGCTGCCCGAAATCAAGGCTGCATCTGAGGCTGTTTTTCTTTCCATAGCATAGCCTGCTGGCCTGAGGGAGGAGGAAGCTAATGTTTCCATTGGCAGGTTGGAACTCCAAAGAATGAAGCAAGATGATTGTGTGCTAGGGGACAGCCAGGAAAACAAGCACAGGACGGTACTCTCTGGCCACATGGGGACTGTCAAGGCTAAAGGGTGTTCTTTCATGTCCAGCCAGTGTTTGTAGTTTGTGAATAAACTTGTTAAAAGTGTGCACTGATTGATTGCATCTTGTCCTGTGGGGGATGCTTTTCTGGTTATTCACACATGGCACATCCATCCATCCCTTCAACCGTCAGCAAGAAAACTGTTTGGTACCTGACATCTACTACGCACCGTTATAATAGTAAAAGTAGAAGAAGAAATAATAAGATCTTCTGTCTGTGGAGCAACTAAAGCTCTTATATGTTTCTCCTCATTTTAAGGATCAGGCTTCATGCTTAGATCATGTAGCTTAAGCAGCAGGGTCATCTGAGTCTAGAACACTATGGTTTACCCTCATATCTATGAGCCCTGTGCTGTCCATGATTATGTCCAGACAGACAAAGGACTCCCAATGGCAGCTCTTCCCTTCCAGACTCAGCCCAACACAGAGAGGTCCATCCTCAGCCCTGGGAGTGTCTTTAAGTTCAGTCTTAGGACCCTCCTAACATGACCTTGCCCATTCTCCTTCAAGGGCCTTCTCCTTTGCTTCAGTCTTGCTCTCTGCCATTCCCATGGGTCCTTTATCTATATCTTAGCCATTTCCTCTTTCTCCATGTAAGATAGGGACATCGAGCTCCCTTTTATTCTGCCAGCCCTTCTTTCCTTGCCCCATACCTTGATGGTCCCCCATAAATACGCAGTCCCATCTCCAGGAACTCCAGGCAGGAAAAGCTCCAATCCAGGGAGCAGAGAGACAGGGGCTGAGTCACCGGGCACACAGGTCTTCTCAGGGCATCTGATCATCCAGTTTTACTATCTTTCCATCCTGAGAATGGAGCCAGCGGGGGCAGAGGGGAAAGAGAGGGTGTCAGAGGATAGAGGACAGAAGAGAAGGAGAGAGGGGAGAGAGAAAGGAGGAAGCAAAGGAGTCACGAGGAGGAGTGAAAACGAGTCTGGCTCAGTGACCTCAGTGGCATGTTAAAACAATTTGATGTGTTTGTGAATAATTAGCCATTTGTTACGGCAGGAACGAGAGAACAGGTCTGCAGGTGCTACTTGGGTTCCCTGCTGCAGAGGGACTATTGAAGTATCAGTTACTGCGAGCTGAAGAAAAATAGCACATGAAGAGAAATTCCCAGTTTGCAGCAAGGCTCCGGCTTTTCCAGCTCACCAGTTTAAATTTCTCTCCAGGGGCTCTCCGGTCTCCCCCAAAACTTGTAATAAAAATAAAGTGCTTAAAAGATGTATTTGAATTTCCTGTCAATTAAAACATTTGTTTAGTTTAAAGTACTTAGAGTCGAGGCTAAAGGGAGCTGTATTTTCTTTCTGAGCACTTTTGTTGGTGGTGGAATTAAATTATATTCTATGCTGCTTTTGTGCTTATGGAGTCGATTCAATGGCACTGGAAGCATTTGAAAGGTTTGTAGAGGACTGTGACATCCCTGACATGGCCGAGGCAGGATGGGACGGATGGGAGGAGATATGATTAATACCTAAAAGGGTTCAGTATTCATGATGGAAATTTGGAAAACAGAATCAGATTTCTTCCTCTTTAAATGATAGAAAAAATAAATACAACATCATGCAGTATTAAATGAGACAATACTCATTCCTCCTTCTGTTCTAAATGCAAACTGTACTTCCCCAGGAAAGTCTTCTCTCAACTCTCTGGGTAATTTAAGCAGCTTGTTTTCATGGTACTTTGTAATTTTCTATGATAGCAGTTTATAAAAACATACACTCTTGTATTATATATATATATATATATATATATATATATATATATATATTACATATATAGTATTTATATATGTAATTTAATTATATTATAATCATGTGTGTGTGTGTGTGTGTTTGTGTGTGTGTATGATTTAACAACATCCACCCCTCTCTGGCTCACCAAACTATAAGTCCATTAGGTCAAGACTGGGTCTGTTCTGCCTACTGTTGTATTCTCCAGCATCTCACATACATTCCCCGTATGTAGTAGGAACTCAGTTTTGGGATGAAAAGCTACAGGAGCCTGTTGGGAGTTTGGAGAAAGGGCAGAGCATCATCTCCAGGCTGCTGAGGGAGTTTGATGAATAGAGCTGGCTTCAACCAGGCTCCTTTGTAAGCAATCCAGCAGAACTTCCTCTCAGGTCCTAACACCAAGAAAACCCGAGTTTCTACTAAAGAACTGAGCTGTTTTTATGCTTATGGAGTCTCCGAGTCTTAAGTATCAAGATATTTTTCTCTTTGTTTTGGCTGCTAAGAAGCTTAGAGATGGTTTTCTTACTATTTCTAGCAATTGCTTTGCATTTTAATGTACTATGTATTAACGTTTCCCCTAATTTCTAATATTTTCCTAGTCTCAATCTATTCATTGACTTTTCTACACTTATTTTACACTTTAATGCTATTGTATTATACCTCTTTAAAAGTGAGATTTGGTATAACTTTATGCTCAGATAAATGATTACTGATGCTGAAATGCATACATGGCAAAATTTATATAATATCGATGCTTCAGAAAATGTTGGCATAAGAAACTAATTTTCTTAATATAGACACCAGGTGTCAGGGACCATATCTGACAGTTAGATTCTAACAAGGAGCAAAACTTAATATAAGAGACAAACTTTATACCACCTTGCTTTGAATTCTGAGACATCATCATAAGAAATATTCAAATCTTACAAAAATTTTGATTAAAAAAATTGACTTTACCTTCCTCCTGTACACCTCCGGCTTTGGTCTCATGTCACCAACTCATCTGCTGCCCATGACTGACATGCCACATATTGATCTGATTGGGGGAGCCATGTTGATATTAAGTTTTAATTACACTGACATAAAACTCGTTGCTATATTTTCCCAAGGGAAAGTATTAAAGGAATTAATATCCAACTATTCTTTGTCACCTCCCCTTGAGTCCCAAATGAAAATAATAATTTGAAAGCTTATGTTCTCCCCCAACCAAGTAACCACAGTTTGCTCCCACTGTATGATTCCATAATTGAATTATTTTGAAGAGAAATTCAATAAAACATATTCTATGGTATTGTTTTTGTATTTTACTATATTAAAGCCATTCCAGATGGTGACTGAACAACATATTTTTGAAGAGTCTTTTATTTATTTTCTCCAGCTTAAGAGTCATATTGAAAAGTTTCTGGAACATCTTAAATGGTTGCCTCCTTTTAGCATTTCACTCAGTGATTGTTTACTGAGACCACTCCTAGTCATTCTATTTTGGTTAAAAGATCCAGCAAATATCAATGCACTCCTAAGGAAAATGTGAATGCTCATTTAAACTATTATTTTGAAAATCACGGAGGAAGAATTATGGCAAGGATTGGCAGATTACCGAAGAGCCACAATTGCAGCCAGATCTACAGTTTGTTTGAAAGTCAGTGAAAATTTAGACAGGCCCTCTGAACATGGAATACCAACAGGGTGGTCACGGAAGTGTCACTTATTCTCAAATTCTTTAAAATGGTGTATTCAAGAAGAGCTACATACTCATCCTAATGTACACATCGGTCATGGGGTCTTTGGGACATTAGGCAGATCACCAGGGCCCTATTTGTATGAGGTTTCCACAGGGATCCTGGAAATACACTGAAGAGATGGCACTGAAAGTTTGAAATTAATGCTCTCAAACAAAGAGAAATTCCCTTCCTCAGGGAATGAGGAAGGATCTTAAGGAATTCTTAAGAATACAAGAGCATTACATGGGAATGCCTTTTTGAGGCTAGTTCCTAGTCCATGGAAAGGGACTTTGTGGGGTCATAAGACAGGCTCTGGCTTAGTTCCCTAACACCATGTCTCAAGACTAAAGGCTGAAAAAACTGGGACTCTAACATTTTGAAAGTCAGGCATAAATATGTCCACTGGTTTGGGCACCCAGCATGTCAGCCTATATTTGCAGTCTGATCCTTCACAAAGAAGCCATTTACCTGCACCCCAGTGTTATAGCCTGTGATTTCTCTGACTAAATTTTCCAAGTAAATCATCTTCCTACTGTTCACGGAATGTCCCTTAATATAAGAGAATTACACAGAGAAACTCAGAAATGGGAACATTTGGGTCTGGCGCTTTGGGGAGAAAGTGAAGCTGAAAGTTGATTGATGGTAGTGACAGCTCATGTGGCTTGAGAGGCACTGTGGGTGTCCTGCTGTCAGTTAGCACGCATGACCTGGAGCCAGGCTGCTGCAGCTTTGTGTCCTGTCTCTGACACTTCCTAGCTATGTAACCTCTGGCAAGTTATTCATCTCTCAGTTTCCTCATCTGAAAAACTGGGGCGACAATAGTGCCTACCTCGAAAGATTGTTAATATTCAAAAGTACTTATAACAATCCTGGGCAGAGCACCACATACTTGCTGGTTAAATAGGTAACATGCTGTAAAGAGGTGAAAAGTGTTGAAATATATTAAAGAATCTTCTATCCGCCATAGGAACAGTGGTTTGAAGACAGGAGAGAAAAAAAAGGCATGAGAACAAGTCGGAAATGGTAACCCCCAAACCTGAAGCATCGCACTTAGATTCCAGGGGCAGCTTCACAGAGAAGCTACTCTTCTGGACCTTGTGAAAAAACTATAGACAGAATGTGGTGATGGATTGGTTTTGGGAGATGAAATTGGAAATCAACTGCTCTAAGCTTATAATCTTGGGGGATTACACAGATGATGGTACTGTTGACAACAATGAAGACATTTGGAAAGAGATGCCTATTTCAGCAGGAAAGACAGGAAGCGGAGGCCATGTCAATATGGAAGAAACTAATGGGCCAAGAGAGCGAAGCTCACCATGGCCCATGCATTTGACAGATGGGCTGCAGCTGAATCAATTTTAATGCTTCATTAGGATGTCTAAGGTGTCTGGGATGTCCCCCGTCATGGTCTGTTGGTTCTGCCACCTATAAACACACTCCTCAGTTTAGGTTAGGTTTGTTATTGGGGTCTTGCTTCATTCTAGAAGCAGGTCATATGTGGATAATCTTGAAGAACAAAAAGATATATTGTGCTCTGACTTATATTATATATGATATAACATAAAAGTTTAAATCAATATGTTTTTCCATCAGAAAATAGAACTTGGCTGAAAGACCTGATGGTTTCATTTTTATTTGTACCATCTTACATCATGAGAGAAAAATTTTAGCCAATACTTACATAGTGGTTGCCAGGGATTGTTCTAAGCTCATCATCAAAACAACCCTACAAGGAAGGTAATATTGTTAACTCTGTGTTAAGGAAGAAGAAATTGAGTCACAGAGGAGGCTAGTGGTCTTTGGTTGAGTTCAGGAGAATCCGGAGACAAGGAATGATGTGAGTGGTGTTTTAAGGAAGTTCTCCCAGGGGCAAAAAGGTAATGGAGGTGGGAGTGGGCAGAAGGGACAAGCAAGGGGATAAGGGAGGCAAGGTACTGCAGAAGGGAGCATCTAATCCTGCAGGGGAACTCTGGAGTGAAAGTCAGACCTCAAAGTCACCCCAGTCCAAGCTAGGGAAGCTGCTTGTCTATTCCCATGTCTCAAAGTCATTAGTCAAGGGCTGCCTGCCTTGGGGGCAGGAATGTGCCTTTGTCTCTGCACCTATTGGCAACATGGCTATAGTTGTTTTAAGGCAGTCCTTCAAAGAAGAGCTGCAGATACTACCTGCTGGATGAAAAAGCACAGCAAAGTGGAGAGATGATTGCAGGAGGGGGATGCTCAAGAAGGCTGGGGAGGGGAGGGCATCTGCAGAGGGGGCACTGTCAGACCCTCTGTGCTTCAGTCCTGGCACTATCCATCACACCGTTGTAAGGGATCAATCTAGCAGAACTGATTTTTTTTTTTTTTGCGGGGGGGGGGGTTGTTATTTAACTGTGTTGATTTGACTCATCTTTGTATATGCAGATAGGTCAAGGACATGTAAATCTGTTTCTGAACACACCCACACACATAAGCATACATTCAGACACACTGAGAAAATGCAAAATTGATGCAGCCCAGATGTTAGATGTCAGATATCATAAACCAGTGACTCGTGAGTTGAGTGTGTCCTGCAAGGATTCTTGGTTTGGCCCTTTCTGAGCTTTGGGAAGGCTAATAGGCCACATTTTGAAAGTTGGGAGACTTCAAGAACAATTTTAGATTCCTTACTTCTCTGCACAATTCTCATATATCTGGCTTTGGTGGGAGGAGTTGGTACCTTCTGGGCTGGGGCATGTGCATGTGCCACATGCTTCACTGTCCCTGGTTGTCACTCTTCTTTGTCATCTCTCTGGCTCCTGTGGATGTTTAAATTTACCACTCCTGTTATGTACAATTTCTTTTACAAAAAAAAATTATTGGTGTGTTATAATTATACATTATGATGGGATTCATTGTGATATATTCGTACATGCACATTATATAAGTTTAATCCATTTCAGTTCCCGGCACCTCCCCTTTCCCTCTCCTCCTCCTCCCCCACCCCATCCCCTTCCTCTACTCTACTGGTCTCTCTTCTCTAATCATGAAATCGCTCCCCTTTCCCCCCACTTTTCCTCTTTAGCCTCTCCATATGACAGAACACACACACTACCCTTAACTCCCTTAACTTTCTAAGTCTGACTTATTTTGTTTACACAATACTCTGGGGTTCTACCCATTTTTCCTGCAAATAAATATAATTTCATTCTTCTTCATGACTGAATGAAACTGTGCTGTGTATGTATACATTTTTTTTTTATCCATTCCTTTGTTGATGAGTACCTAGTTGGTTCCATCACTTGGCTATTGTGAATTGTACTGCTACTAACAGCATGGATACACATGGATACCTACTCTAGAGTAGGCTGACTTTAATTCTTTAGGACAAATACCAAAGAGTGGTACAGCTGGGTCCTATGGTGTTTCCATTCTTAGTGTTTTGAGGAACCTCCATACGGATCTCCATGGTAATTGTACTAATTTGCAATCCTACCAGTAGTATGTAAGTATTTCTTCCCCCCCCACACACACATTCTTGACAGCATTTATTATGGATGCCATTCCAACTGGAGTGAGATGAATACCACTGTAGTTTTTATTAGAATATCCCTGATTGCTAAACACATTGAGTCTTTCTTCCTATATTTGTTGGCCACGAGTATTTCTTCTTTTGAGAAGTATCTGTTTATATCATTTGTCCATTTCTTGGCCACATCCATTCTCGAAACTGACAACTTGTGTCTGATTGTCCTAACTCCTTCCTTGTTTCTGTTTCTAGGTTTTTGACTAGGTTTTGACACTCTTTGAGGGGAGGTAGAGTGTTAAGTTAATTCAGTCAATGTAGATAGCTACACAGCCAGGTGGCTGTTAAGCCAGGATGACCTGGGTTGGTTTCTTCATCGATGCAATTAACACAGCCATTGCCAAACCATTCTTTTGCCGGTTGTGCTAGAACTATGGGTACAGATGTGATTGCTAAGAATATGCTAAATTTGTGAATAATCAATTTTTAATTTTTTTCTTACTCAGTTAAAGCTGTCCTAATAAATCTCTCAGAAGCTTCCAGTATGTTTATTTTTTATGTCATTGACAGGATATGAAACAGATATGAAAATGAAATCCTGGGCTGAATGGTCATTTAAGTAAATTATAGTAATTTTCTAGTTGAGCTAATAATTATATTGTTTGAGCAAATAACCATCATTTTCCCTGGACGAAAGCCTTTTCTTGCTTTTTGAATTCCAATGGAAACGTGACTTAATGGGCCAAATATTAAAACTGAATGCCCAGGAAATCCTAATCACTCTAATCACTCTTTACCTCCAGTCTTGTTTAAATTATATGGAGGGTTCTTTTGGACATTTTTCTCTAACCAACTTGACACAAAAGAATCATATTAAATGAATTATAAAATATCTTTGATTTTTCTTTGGAAAGTTTAATGCTGCTATAGGTCAGGGAGAGCAAATGCCTATTCTCTTTGCTTTGTAAGTTACAGTTAAGAGTTGAGATTACATTTTTTAAAATATAGGATGAACCTTAGGTAATGACATTGTTAACAGTAAGAAAGCTCTTATAGAGACATTTGGGCCAAAGTGCGTTGTTACAGTATATGAGTATATAAATATGTAAATGAATATATAACAATGAATCCCACCATAATGTGTAATTATAATGCACCAATAAAAACATAAAAAATAAAGTTCCATTAGCATCCCTTTAAAAAAGAGAAAAAAAGCTCTTATAAATTCATTAAACAGATCAATATTCCCCTAGATGAGTAAAAAAATTATACATTCCCAGCAATAAATTGTCCTGCTCATAGAAATTCAGCTTTTAGTGTGTAATTATTATCAATTTTTATTCAAAGTAAGGTGACTTTATAGTTCGTTCACTGAGAGACCTTGAAATAATTTTAAAAAGTTATTTGGAAAGGTAGAAGCCAGGTCAAAAACTTGACATGGAGAGGGCTGCTATCCCCAAATATATTTTTGAAATCCAATGGAGGCAACTTTTGTCCCCACTCTTTAGATGTAAAGAGGGCTGCCCCCCTGCAGTTAGTCTTCTTGCCATTTCATTACTATTTATATTGATTGACTTGGCCTTCTGGTTTGTTTGTTTTTGCCATTAAGTGGACAAACTTAAAAGAAGATGCTTGGTATCTGCCACCAATGTAAAATATAGGGGAGGGGGCCCCTAAGATCATTTTCCTTTTGGGTGTTTGTTTTCTGATTTTACACACACACACACACACACACACACACACACGTGTGGGTTGGATCTGTTTAAAAAAGGGGAAAAAGATATTTGGGACTTTTCAGTTCTCCCATAGTTTAGAACTTTCCCCTTTTTAAATTCATTTCCAACTTCTTTTTTCCCCCTAGATGGATTTTTCTAATTTGGAGTTTTAGAGGCCAGAGTAGCATAAATTCAAAGAAGACACTCAACCCTAATCCAGGAAGATGAGATAAGATCACGTCCCTCCTTCCCTTCTCCCAGATGAAGAGGCCTCCCCTGTCCCATGAGGGGGGTGTCTTTCAGGGTCCCCTGAAGCTGGGAAGCAGGACTGTTGGTGCAGGGGGAAGGAGACTGCAAGGTGAAAGTTGTGTTTCTGTCCTGGCTCTGCCTTTACTCTGCCCATGTCATTAGGAGTCACTAAACCTCTTTATCCCAGTCTCAGTGTGGATAATAATTTCTCTGTTTTCTCTGCAGGGATATTGTAGAAGGAATCAAACGAGATGTGATATAAGGAAGCCCTTCATCAGAGGACTTAAATGCTACGATTTCCCTTGACTTACATTGACACAAAAATATTTTCCTTTTTAGCCCTGTGTATGACAATGAGAATATCTCATTTCACAGATGATCATTATGTTTCCATACACTAGATGTCAGTATAGCTCTATGATTCAACAGGCTCTGCTCTTGGAAAAATTTCCAAAGCAAACTCCATGAGCTTTTGCTTATTTTGCATTTCTTACCAAACAGCCATAATCCACGTGTCCTTGCCCTGCACTCACCCTCCTCCATCCCACTAAAATCCACTTTCAGCACAGTTTTCTGCTCTGTTGAAGCTTCCCTCTCTACAATGTTTAGGAAAATTTCTAAAAAATAGCTCTTTAAAAAAAAATCTTTCACAAGTTTGTTTAGAAAATGTGAAATACAAGAGAAAACAGAGTCTGATGCTCTAGGGCAAACTCACAAAGTGACTTAATTATCACAGGTGGACTTAATGTTTTAAAATTAAACATTACCTTTTAAAACTGTTTGCATTCACTTCTTTTTCTTACCATGCTGTTGTTTTAGAGCTTCAGCTTTTGTTCTAATTAAGAAATAAAGCAGAAATTCCAGAGTGGCATTTTGCATCACCCAGAAATGCTTAGCAGGCAAACTCTCCTCCCTCCAAACTGCTGACTACCTCTACAGGGAAGAAAAGTAAATCTCGAGAACCATAGCTAGTCTTGCTCCCTGGAACTAGCTAGAAAGTTTAAGTAAAAGCATGTGAGCTCTAGGGCCAAGTCCGTCCTTTGGGGGAAAGTTATGTTCTTTCTGAAAGGCGTAAACTCAATTGTGAAACAGGTCCACATCTTTCCTTTGCTTATTCAGTCACAGCAGAATCCACTAATTTAATTTTTTCTTCCTCTTTTCCTCCAACCAGTCACATTTGACATTTTTTATTGATGCACTGTAATTACACACAATAGTGGAATTCATTATGCCTTATTCTTAACCACACAGAACATTATATGAACAATCTCATTCCCCAGTCCCTTCCCCCTGATCTGCTTGCTCTCCTCTACTAATCTCCCTTTTATTCTTATTATTTTTTTTCAAAGAGAGAGTGAGAGAGGAGAGAGAGACAGAGAGAGAGAGAGAGAGAGAGAGAGAGAGAGAGAGAGAATTTTTAATATTTATTTTTTAGTTCTTGGCGGACACAACATCTTTGTTGGTATGTGGTGCTGAGGATCGAACCCGGGCCACACGCATGCCAGGCGAGCTCGCTACCGCTTGAGCCACATCCCCAGCCCTCTTATTATTTTTAATTAGTGCATAATAATTCTACATAAAAGCAGGATTCAGCAAGGTACATTCACACATGGACATAGCATAACTGGGGAGATTTGGCTAATTGTTCCTTCTTTGACTTTCAACTTGAAAATCATTTACCAGCATAAAAATTAAGAAAGTACAGGATGTTTTCAGGATTTGCTTTTCATCCAAGAATGAAGGGAACTGAAAATATTCAGTGTCTGAGATTTCCCAAGATCTTTGTTTCATTTTTGAACACAGGGATTGAAAAGTCAAATTGTTTTCAAGTGAGACTAAACACAATTTATTTTCAAATGTCTCTTCAAAAAATGTATTGACAGCTGCTCACATAAGACTAGTCAATAGTTTTGTATTCCATTCTGAAAAAAAATAGTTATTGGAATGAGAATAACTCAATCATTTTTATTGAGCATTTTTATATATTATGAAATTAGGCATTCATTTAGATGCTGAAGATAAATAGTGAGCAAATTCTATCCTCTGCAGCCTCCAGTCTACTGGGGGAATACCAATATTAATCCAATAACTACACCAACAAATGAAAAAATTACAAATCTTGTCATTTGACCCCCTTGTCTCTATCCCCACTTCTTTGCTCTCTTTGTTTTCACGGTACTTATTATCCTCTGACATTTATTTGTTTGTTTGTTGTCTGTTTTCCATCTTAGGATGTCAGCTCTACCAGAGAACAGAACTTCAGTGATCAATTTTTAGTACCTGGATGAGAACCTAGCACATTCAGTAAATATTTGTTTAATGAAGGTACTAGGAAGTACTGTGAAGAGGAGGACTTAGTGTTATTAGATCCTACATTAGAAGAAGTTGACCACATCAGGAAGGTTAAGAAAGTTTTCCCTGCCAAAACAATGCTTAGAGTGAGAAATAAAGAAACTGGCATTGACCAAGCTGAGGAGGGAGGGAAGACCAAGTGAGAAGAGAGAGTATAGAAAAGAAAAAGGGCAGACAGAAGGCCCAGAGGGCAGGAGAGGAAAGACCAAGCAAAACAGGATTGCCAGATGAAACAGGAAAGGAAGAGATGGGCTTGGCTGTTCATCTTGTAGGCTGAATTAAGAATTCAAGGAATTGTCTTTAATCTAAGAAGGGGTGAAAATTCAACTGAGCATTTGAAGCAAGAGGCTGACTTAATTAGACTTGAATAGATTATTCTGACTTCAGAATGGATTGGAATGTGGATTGGAGGAGGGCCCAGCTCAGATGCGGGACACTTGGCTAAATTTAGGCAGTGGTCCAGATGAATGGTGTGGTTAGTGTGAACTGGAGTGCTGGGGTGAACACTGGAGTCAAAGGATGCAGAAATGAATGAGTCAATGGCAATTTCAGAGGTAGCACCAAGAAGATGTGGTGAAGCATTGGATAAAAGGTGAGGGACAAGGAGATGTCACAGTTGAACTGAAGTTAGTTAGATGGTGGCTTTATTCAATGCAATAGGTGCTGCCAAAGGAGGATATGGTTTGGGAGGAGAGGGAATGAATTCAGTTTTAGGGAGAGGATGAATTTAATTTTAGTTCAGTATTGATAGGTCTTTAGAGCATCAAAAAGAACATACTAAGTGGGAGATGGTCAGAGACTTAGAAAGTCTGGACTAGAGTTATAAATTGATGAGATGGTAGTTGAATCATGGTTGCTAAAGAATAGACTGGGAAGCAGAAAGACTTGAGGTTTCATGTAAAGATCTCTGGTTAATGGGCTGGGGTTGGGGCTCAGTGGTAGAGCGCTTGCCTAGCATGCATGAGGCACTTGGTTTGATCTTCAACACCACATAAAAAATAAATAAATAAGACAAAATTATTATAAAAAAAGATCTCTGGGTATTAAGTAAAAGAAAAAAAAAAGCAGAATATTTACAGGTGAAGCCGTGATGTCAATTGGTGGGCCTGGGCCATCCATGTCCATAGCCACAGAGTGTGAAGGGAGGTTTGCTGCCTCTTGGTAGAGCCCTCAATAGGCCACGAAGAGCAACCCACCAGAACCTTCTGGATTGAAGTATAGCTGAGAATCAACTTCCTCTTCCTCCTCATCACAGGACAGGAGCAAATCTCATAATATTTTTACTTTACTAAAGTATTTTCACCAAGCCTCTCTTTAAAAACACTTCTTTATGGCAAGTCAAGGAAGATGAAAAAATAGAACCACTGCTGTAAATTTTTTATTGATCATATATGAGTTAGTTTTGCAATTAAAAAGAAGTTTGAAAAATGAATTATTTTGGCATTTAAATATAGACATGTTGATGATTTTAAGTGGTCCATTGACTAAATACCTTAAAATAAAATTATATTTATAACACACATTATCTGAGGGGGAACTATAAGCCAAGTTCTGTTCTAGGGTTTTATAACAATTACGTTCTTTCTTCCTTCTATAACCTTAGATGGTAGCTGTGATCATCCCCATTTGACTCATGGGGAGGCCAATGTAGCAAGTCAGGTAACTTGCCCCAGGTTACACAGATAACAGGTGGTAGAACCAGGATCTGAACCCAGGGAGGCAATGCTTGTTACTACTACCAGGTTCTATGAAAAATTCACCGGCACATTTTTACTGTATTATATTTTGGATTACACTGAAAACCTTTCATCTGATGATTCTGATTCTGATGAACACTGAAAACCTGTTTAGGCCTGTAACCTCACACCTAACTCAAATTCTCCTGGCTTTGTCTGGGATGAAATAGCCTAAAAAGACCATTCTGGTCCGTGTCGGCTCGTGGAATAATATGTGATACCTTGATTGAATTTTAATATTATGTTTTGGGACCTCTTAGTCATAGTAGAAAGATCATTTTTTTGACTTTAAAGAGAGGTGCGTCCAGACATGAGGGCACAGGAAAAACATTTAACACAGTTGCCCATAAAAATGAAGGTGGAAGGTTTGGTGGTTTATGTCATCTGGCAAAACTTTGGCGTACATGTCATAGCCTGTATTTAAATAACACCTCAAAGTCTAACAACCGAAAAGGGCAACTACAACTTCTGTGACACTAGCATTCAGAGGTGCACCAGAACAACCCCCCTGGGCACAGTGGGAACAGAGATGAGCTCTCAGGAGGCACAGGCAGCCCAGGTCCTGCTCCTCCTCCCTCTGACCTTCCTGTGGTGCCCGGTTCTTAACCCTTCCCTGGATTATAGATCTCAAATCCTGCAATGTTTCCTTGTCCCTCCAGCCGCAGGATTGGGCAAGAAAACTAAAGTGGAAATTAATTTGGGTTTAGATCCAGCACAAGAACTTTCTGACTTCATTTCTTCATTCATTTCCTCATCCAATGAATGGTAGGAAAAAAAGTAGCTAAAAAAAAAAAGGAGTTTCTGTACACGAGGATGAATTTTGAGAGCAACCAAGGATATATATGGCCTAAATACTGAGAAATACATTCCCAGATTTGTTTAAGAGCTCCCCTCCCCAAGTTCAGTAATAATTATAATAAAAACTTTAAAATGAAAATAAAGATTAATATGGAGTATTTACTGAAAGCTAGGAACACCTCTGAGCATTCTATGTGTGTTGTATCTTTCAATCCTCACAGCAACCCTTGGAGGTAGACGACATTATTTTCTCCTCCCATCTCCTTTTTCTAGATGAGGAGACTAATGCACAGACAGGTTGAACAATTTGTCCAAGTGCGCATGGATAGTTAGTAACAAAACCATAACTCACACCCTGTGGATTTGCACAATGGATACCTCAGAGCCTGTGCTCTTGACCACTCTGAACAGCCTTTTAGAAATATATGGACCTGGATCCACATGACTCTTCCTCTTCCAAACCTGGGGAGGGGGAAGTTAGAATACATTGCACGCTCAACAGTCCTTGTCGTTACAAAGTACCATAGAATGGGTGGCTTATAAGCAGCAAGCATTTTTTTTTCATCACAGTGGAAGCTGGAAGTTCAGGATTAGGGTGACAGCAGAATTGGGTTCTGGTGAGGCGGCTCTTCCAGGTTATAGATTGCCAGTTCCCGTGATGGAAAGATTTATCCATGGTTGCTCTTTCCTAAGGGCACTAATCCCATGCATGAGGGCTCCACCCTCATAACGTAACTGTATCCCTAAACACCTAATACCAATCCATTGGGTTTAGACTTCAATGTTTGAGTTCTGGGGAGACAGAGACATGCAGTTTGTTGTAGCCCTGAAGAGCACAACTGGAAATCAGTATGAGAGGGAGGCAGGAGAGAACAGGAAACAATGCTTTTCTGAAGAAATAGTGAGCAGTCCTGACTCTGCTTCAGGTGAGATAGAATGGGCACATTTTGGGGGTGGTTTATAAGTGATTCTTTTCTTCCTGATTGGTTAGAATATCATATCATACCACTGAGGGATAGAGAGACTCAGAGAGATTACCCACTTGACAAACTGGTTCACCTTGGCCACCACAGTCCTTGCTAAGAGAAGTGGTCTGAAACGGAAGGACCTTACCCACTCTGAGCTGTTCTGGGGATGCCAAAAGTCAGTGCCTATCATCGCCAGGTAAAATATAGCACGCCAAGTTAAATTTCAATTTTGGATAAATAACAACTTTTTAGGCATAAGTATGTCCTAAATGTGGCATAGGATATACTTACACTAAAAATAATTTGTTGTATAGCCGAAATGCAAATTTAGATAGATGATATCCTGTAGTTTTGTTGGCTAAATCTAGCATTCCTACCCCAACTCATAACCCTGCTGGAGACTACAAAGTCTAATTTTGAACTGAATAACTCAGGCCCATACTGCTGAAGAAAGCAGGCTAATCTGGAGGAGCCCAACCCTATGGAAAAGGAGTGGAACATCCCGAAACATGGCTATGCAATAACCAGCAGTGGGCTAGAAGCTGGAGTTTTTTTTTTTTTTTTTTAAAGGAGGTGATGAGGTGAGAGGACCATAGAGCAAGTTCAGAACTAGGTTATACCTTAAAGAAATAATTCATCTTCCAACTTTTTTTCTCTCATAACATAATTTTCTTTTTAGCACTTGGGATTGAACCGGGGGTACTTGACCACTGAGCCACATCCCCAGCCCTATTTTGCATTTTATTTAGAGACAGGGTCTCACTGAGTTACTTAGCACCTCACTGTTGCTGAAGTTGGCTTTGAACTCACGATTCTCTTGTCTCTGCCTCCTGAGCCGCTGGGATTACAGGTGTGTGTCACTGCACCTGGCCCATGAAAAACCTCAGCTTTCTAGTAACATCATCATAAGGCTTTCTGTTGGTGATGGATAGAGAAGAAAGAATAGCAGTGAAGGAAAATGGTTCTGCCTTCATGCCCACTATGACGCCTCTGTGGAAGGGGAACATTCTCCCTAGAAAAGAAGGTTCGGGGTTTCACAGTCATGACAGGTAAATCAATGAGCAGGTCATGACTGAGGTGCTGGAGAGAATACCATGCATAAGAGCCACTGCTGGATGGACCCCTTGTGGGAGACAAGGTAAACCACCTGTCTAGCGAAGGGATTGGGCATGAGGCCATTGTTTAGATCACCCGTACCTGTGAAGGCCTTACTTTATAGATCTCAGGTATCTCATGAAGGGCTCTTTCATCATGGGGACATCCAATCCTGACAGTACAAATTATCGAGAAACGGTTGTATTGAGTCTCTACTATGAACATTCTACCTACTCTGTTTGCAGAAATCCTATCCTCTTGATGTGTGCCTTGTTCTTCCTGTAGCTATACCAGGTGTGGTCTATTGTCACATTCTCTCTGTCTAATCCCATGAATGAGGCAACTGGGATGTCCCCCACGTGTGTCTTTAGTGGAATTTTGTATTGTCTCTGGCACATAGTAACAGATTTTTAACAAACCCATGTGTATACACGTGTGTGCTTGTTTGTGTGAATAGAGAAATAATAGAACCATGGGCCCTCAGACCTGGCCAACGGCCTCCATGGTGGGGCATGAAGAGGTCCAAGCAATCATAGAATCATCATAACCTTGAGCCCACCCATGCTTCTTTTTGGAAGAGTGCCACCGTGGCAAACACTAACTTCTTGTCTTAAAGTCAGCAGTCTGAATGGTCCTTCACATTCATGAAACGGGACATACACATTAGGCCTTGAAAAATTATTCTATGTTGGATAAAAACAACCAGTCTATGCACCTTGCTCTTGGGTTGGTCCATTTTCAGTGGAATGTTAAGCTTCCCACTGGGCTGCACCCTGAGCACACCCACTTAGATTATAAACATTTGGAAGATTGCAGGCTTTTACCGTTTAATTGGCAGTGCTTTTCCAAATAAAAATACATCAGCCCACATGCCACGTCTGCTCCAGTTGGCAGAAAATCAAAACCAGGGACACTCCCAGTAGTGCCTGCAGCTCTGCTCCATCAGGTAGAAAATGTTCTTTTTTGATGGCCTTTTATTTCCTCCAACCATCTCAGTCGCATTCCAGCTGCTTGCATAGACCAGGTTATCCACAGAATGGAAAGATGCTAGGCTTCTGCGTGTTCTTCATGTGGACCAACATGTCAAGTTAGAGCTGTGCACACAGAGGGAGCAACCTTCACTGAGTGTGCTCTGTTAGCATGGCCTCCATTTCTCCCAATCTGTTGTTCATGCAAATACTATAGATTCAGGCATTTCCCTTCCAGTCATTACCCAGTTAAACATACCCATTCTCCAACTAACGAGTGGACATGGAGAGGTGTTCATGATAAATTGTTAAATGAGCAAAACAGGTTACAAACGTGCAGTGGATGATGCCAATTTTGTAAAATATCCATATCAAGACACACAGAGGAAAAGCTGCCATAGTGGTTACCTCTGTGTGGTGGTATTATTAGGTTTGTATTGATCCTTTGACTCATCTGCATTGTCTACATGTATTTATTTCCTTAAGAAAAATGGATTGATGAGACAGAGAAAAGAAAACCTACCTTCTTTTATGACTAGTTTCAAATCTTACTTCCTTTCAGAATCTTTCAAGATATTCTTAATGGGAAGGAGTCATCCCTTCTCTAAATATATGTAGCAGATAAATAAAACAGGTAGGATACATACAATTACAACCGTGTCTCTATGATAACAGGTGGTACTTCCTTCCTTGAACTAGAATTTCAAAAAGTGTTGACTCATCCTGTCTCCCACATTAGATTGCAAGTACTTTGAGAGCAGGGACTGAGTTTGAGTCTTTTTAAAATCTTCTATAGCCTTTTAATGCCCAGCTCCATACCATGCCCACCGTAGGTAACCAGTAAATGTTTTTTAAACAACTATGCACATTTTTAGATGTATCCTGTATTTCAGAAAGTTTTATTCTTAAATAAAATGAATAACCTTGAGATTTTAAAAGTTTCATAGGTATTTTATATGCAAAACACATACTGGATATTTTATATGCAAAAATACAAAATCAATGTTACCAAACATAAGAGGCTTTGACATTAGCTCTGGGAGTCCAAAAAACATTCAAATTTAGAATTAAAAGAATGCTGTTTCTTAAGATTTATTTCTAATTTTCTCAAACCATAGATGCTGATTTTCAATTCCCAAGACTCTTCATAAATCCTGAAATTCTAAGAAATATGCCAAAATCTAAAGATAAGCAGAGAGAAGGTGAAGTGGAATTCAATGTGCAACTATTTTCAAAAGGAATCATGATCTGTGACTTATTTAGTGTGTTGGCTTCCACTTAGTAGAATCCCTAGAAGATAATCACAGATTTATCTACCATATGCCCCAGGACACAGAACAGGCCAAGGCATTAGCAGCGGGAAGATAGGATAAGACCTTTGTTTTCCCCAGCTGAGGGAAAGGTCTTTGGCTTGGATTTTGTGTGACTCTGCTCAACATGCACATGAATCCTCATTAAACTCACATTCCAGTCAGCTCCTTAGGGTTGTGGAAAATGTTTTATGTATTTCTTCAACATATCATCCCCAACCCAGCCATGTCTTTTGCTTCCAGCTCCAGTGATAGCTTAAACAGCTTTCTGAACTCAAGGGTTATATTGGGATAGCAGACAGCAAGGTCTGATTCTTTTATAGTCTATATTTTTTTGTGTACTCAACAACCACATATGGAGAACCTACTATGTGCCAGATGAGGTGCTGGGGACCAAGTGGTAAAGGAGGCATTACACCTGTCCTCAGAGAGCTTCCAGTCCAGCACTGGAGAATCGACACATGCAGGTAAACACCTGAATAGCTATTTCACTATACTTGTCATAAATCCCACGAGGGAAAAGAATGGTAAAGAATGACCATGAACAGGTGGCCTTTCTGAACCAATCTGAGGAGTTGGGGCAGGCCTCTGAGGAAGCCCGCAAGATTGAGTTCTGAATGTTCCAGATGGAGAAGACAGAACACAGGAAGGCACTAGAGTCAGGAGTATGGAGCACTCCAGGAGCTAAGGGAGGCTGTGAGGACATGCAGGGCCTTGCAGGTCACATGAAAGGGCCGGAATTTCTGTACAGAGCAATGGGAAGCCATAGAGGGTTATGGAGCAGGAGAGTAACACATCCAGGTTTTCAGATTTTAAAGATCTCTCCAGCTGCTGTGTGGAGAAGGCACGAGAGGCTAGAAGACAGCAGGGCCACTATGTAGGAGGCTGTGACGATTGTCCTGGTGAGAGGCAATAGGGTACCAAGGAGATTGCAGCATGGTGACTGTGAGCATGGAGGGAGGTGAAGGATTCAGAGATGTTTTAGAACACGTCCAAAACGCCAAAACCAAAGCCAGAATTCACATCCCCATAAGAACAATGTTGCTGAAATTAGTGCTGGGCAGAGGAAAAGATTTTAATCTAATTTTTGTTCATAGGCTCATGAGGCTATAGACCTCAGTGCATAATATAATTATACATATTCTATAGCTAGTTGATTTGTTCTCAATATTTTTACCCAAATCCCCTAGAAGGACACCAGAGACCATATCATCAGCAGTCCTATGTGATAGATTAACTCAGTGACTTTTAGTTCCAATTATGTGCAAGGCCCTTTATGATTTAAAAAAAGTAGGGTCCTTGTCCTTCAGGGGCTTGTCATCTGTGACAGTAAATCAGACAGAAAATGTCAAGAACTGAATCTCAGCATCCTGCTGTAATGAGTAGATGAGGTTGGAAAGGGGAACTAGGAAGGGAGATCCAAGCAAAGCAGGTATCACCATGGACAGAGGTTGAGGAGAACTTGAAGAGACAGTGGCTGTCAGAGGCTTAGGTGAGCTGGCAGGGAGAAGGAACAGGTAGAGCCATTAGGAAGAAGCTGGTGGCCAGATCTATGACAAGAGAACAGAGAAGGCAGTGGGCTGAGAGACAAGATGGAGAAATGTCCACAAAGATTAATCTTCGATCAACTGATTAATTTGCATCGTGCCTTGTTCTAGGAGGGATTTCAGGAAGCTAGTGGAGATTCAAATATACAGCAGGAAAATATAAATTAAAAGAGGAACGAAAGGAAAAAGAAAACAAGGGTGGTGTCTCCTTCGAAGGCAGGAATGTGGCAAAATAATTTGTCTAGCTTTGGCTTCACCCAAATTAGGGAATGAGATCAAACAAAATGAACTCATCAGCTGCCAACAACTCTGCAGACCCTTTGTTGACCTCTTAGTCTCTTTACTCCACTATCAGGGATCCTTTCCAGGTCCAAGTCCACTGTGTGTCCTAAAGGGGGCCAATTTGTCAACACTTATTTTGTTGGCATTTTTGGTTCTATGATGGACAGAATCAGTGTCATGTCTTCGTACAAACTCATCAGCGGTCCTAAAGGACAACTCAAGGTTATGCACCTCAGCATGGGCCCCTTTGTCTCCTGTGAAAATAGAGGGTGTCACACTGGGGGTCAGGCCTGGTTCCTCGGTAACCAGAACAAGATAGGAAGACGGGATTGGCCAAGCAGCAAGCTGACAGGAGACCAAGGAAGAAGCAAAGCCATCGCGGGAGTAGGGACATCAGTGCATCAGAGCAATGCCACTCACCAGGCTCCTGGCATTCTGCCCCATGGGATATAAGACCTCTAAAAAGCCTGGCCTCTGCTCCCCTCCCCATGGCGCCTGACGGGGCTTGCTTCATGGAAGGTCCTCAGCATTGGCTGAACTAATGCCTTTCGGATGGTAGAAAGCAGAGTGTGCTTTCTGACTCCAATTCGTGTTTAAATGCTTGTGAATGTTGAAACGGATCATGCAAATTGTCTGGGCTTTGGCTTGTTTATGTAGAAATAAGATGTAGGCAGGAGAGATTGCTAATTATCACACATGTTTGGTCTAATCTTGTTGCAGGTTTTGTTCTAAGGTGCTGGGCGGACGGTGCTCTAAGATTAATGCTCCTATCCTTACAGATGCTCTCCTGGGACTTTGTAGGCTTGACTCATCAGAGAATTCTGACTTAAACTCAGGAGCCCGAGAGTGTCACTGAATCCTTGAGTTGTGAAGGAGGTTAGCCTGGGGACAGCTCATTAGCATAAAAGATCAACCATGTAGCAGCAGATTAACCACAGATAATGAAGGAGGAGGTGACCTGGGATGGCAAACCTGAGTTTATAATCCTTATTTTGAATGACTCTCTAATGGGAGTTACTAGAAAACAGCAGATAATGGCCTTTGTGTAGTGCTCAGGATGTGTGAGAGATTTCACAGCTTCATGAGGGGGCTTTTAGGGACAAATGAAAAAATGTTGACTTTAGTTATTACATCAATTTTTTATAAGCTGTTCTTTGACATTTTGTTCTTTAAAAAAATGTCCACTGAAAAATATTACAACATGGACTATAACCCCAACAAATGATAAGAAAAATGTTCCTTTGAACAAATGGAAGGACTTTCCTAATTACATTGACAACTTCTGTTTTTTATGAATAGTAAGACTGTCCATTCTTATAATAGAATATTTCTTTCACCTGAGGACTGTAAATGTTATTCACACAGGTCCAACTACCTAAATATTCATAAAGTATCCTTTAAACAGCTATCCCCCAGTGTTGATAAATGTTTCAATATGCAGAAATTAAAATTCAAATGTGTCTACTGCAATGTCCAAAAAAAAAAAAAAAAAACAACCACAAATGAGTAACTCAATGTACTGTTCTAAATAACATGGGAAAGCTATTTACATGTTCTCTGGAGTGCCATGTAACCATTATGAAAGAACTTGATCTTACGTGGCCAGCCATTCTATTTCCAAATCTCACA
The DNA here is from genome assembly GCF_045843805.1 of Urocitellus parryii. Taxonomy (NCBI): domain Eukaryota; kingdom Metazoa; phylum Chordata; class Mammalia; order Rodentia; family Sciuridae; genus Urocitellus; species Urocitellus parryii. The sequence continues at coordinate 106,563,126 of NC_135540.1, read as the reverse complement.
ACCAACAGCATTTTTAGAACCAACCTTCACCACAGATTATTATGTGCCCTATATGAATCCCAAATTATTTCTGCCAAAGCAAGAGAACTTTTACAGTTTTAAAGATCAACATCACTCCAACTTCCTATTCAAATGAATGGCATTAAATACACACACACACACACACACACACACACACACAGCCTCAAAATTTGGGAATGACCAAGATCCACTTAAAGCTAGAATGAACTCCCTGCTACTTGCAGGCCCAGTTAGCTCATTAGGAGCCAGATAGAAGGGTAGTCTATCTATAGCATTTGTCCTATGAAACTGGGGCCAGGGGTTTGCATATTCACTAGTCTCACCAATATTTATTTGATATATTGCTAACTTATGGCACTATTATTCCATTCTTAGTAGGGTGGAGTTTTTAAGACCCCCCTTCTTGCTTTCTCCAGTCTTCCCTGTTCGTCCTGATTTAGCACTGGTTGATGTCTCCTGTTCTGTGTAACATTCTGCTCTCAGGCCAGAAATGAGGTCATGCTACGACTTTATGAGCTCTTGCAGCTGCACAAAGTCCAGAGAGACTTTCCCCTCCCTTTTGGAGAGGAAAAATATGCCCATGGAGCTGTGAGCTACACCGCTCAGTTCTTAAGGTGCCAAGAAGCTGAATTCTTTTCCAGAGAGGTTCTTCATTTGTCTCAAAGGTTAATCTCCAGGCCTCTAGGCCAGAGGGTGGTCCAAAGCCACTCCAGGTCCCATCCTATGTAGTTGCAAAGCAAGGTGAGCACTATTCCATGCGTGTCCTATTATCTCCTCTAGTTGGAGCCTCACAGAGCCAGGTGCCCTCTGGGTAAAGGTTCATTCACAGAGTGCTTAAGGAGGAGGACTTGAGCTTTGCGTTTCTACTGATCCTTTCTGTGCCCTTGGTTGGAAGGCAAAAGGAGTCTATTTTCTTCTGTCTTTGATATTAGTCAATTAATTTTCACAATGCACTGAACAAAATGATCCCCAGGGGGAATTCATTTAGTAAAGAATAAGATGAAAGGAATGGGGTGAGACGAGGACAGTGGAAGAAGATGACAAAATTCATATTCATGAAAGGAGCAAGTATAATAAAAAATATTTTAAAATATTCTAATAGAATATTGGTTTTAAACATGTTTGGTTATATTATTTTTTTCTATTGTCCTGTATATGAGAAAGGCTAGCCATTTACAGGAATCCTGCAAAGCTTTACTGAAGTCAGTGTGCTTCTTCCTTCCCTTCCACTTCTTCAGGCTCTGTTGGTACAGGGTAAATCTCTTTGAGAGACAACCCTCCCAGGGCCATGCGAGGAGGAAGGAGGAAGTGGGTCCAGCGTTCACGGGTTCGTGGCACTCTGAGTGACAGGATAAATTGAAAGGCAAAGCTGGTTCACCATGTCTCCCTCTTCTCCAATCTGGGTGCAGACACAAGGAAAGAAGGAGCAACTGTGATTTATTTGAGAGCTCCCTTGACCATTCCTACTCATCCTCTCAAGGGTTTCTAGGGCATCAATGGGTGTGCACTGGGAGGTTTTGTTTTTCTCATTATATTGGACCACAGAGAAGGATAAAGCTCAGTGTGTTTACTGTCAATGGTGGGACAGGTAGGCAGGAAGGTGTAGACATTCAGGAGGCCCTGAGTGAACTATTCTGGAGGGTGTGGAGTTGTTGCGGGAAGTGAGTATCCTTAATCAGTAGACTGAGTAAAAAAGAGCTGCTGAGGTCCTGACAGAAGAAAAAGGTGGAAAAAGGAAAATCAATCTCTCTCTCTCTCTCTCTCTCTCTCTCTCTCTCTCTCTCTCTCTCTCTCTCTCTCTCTCTTTTTCTCCTTGAGCAGCCCTCCTGCATCTTCTGCCCTCAGACATGGACACTCCTGGTTCTTGGGCCTTTGGGCTCTGCCACTTACCAGCTGGTGCCAGTTGTTGGACCTTCATACACCTGCAACTCCACTGGTTCTTGGGCCTTTGACCTCATACCAAATTGCACCACCAGTTTTTCCCATTCTCCAGCTTGCAGATCATGAGACTTCTGGGCCACCACCATTGTATGAGCCCGTTCCCCAAATTGGCTCTTTTTTAAAGTTATTTTTTATTTTTGTTCTTTTTAGTTCTATATGACAGTAGAGTATAATTTGACAATTTGACTTATGTATGGAAACATGAAGTACATATTATTCTAATTGGGATCCCAGTCTTGTGGTTGTACATGATGTAGAAATTTACTGTGGTGTGTCCATAGAGGTACACAGGGAAGTTGTGTCAGAGTCATTCCACTGTCTTTCCTATTCCTGTCTCTCCTCCTGTCTGTCTGTCTGGCTCTCTATTTATCTAACTATCTTTTATCTGCATATTTTATTATTTCTACTTCTCTGGAGAGCTTGAACTAAAGTAAGAAGGTTATTGGTGCTGGCTTCACAGGCTCAACTAACCATCCCCAAAGTGGCCCCATCTTTAAGGTGTATTTCATATTTGACTTGTGTTCTCTCAGAGTTACCCTGAGGTCCTTCAGGAGCTCAGCTTCCTACAAGAGGGAAAATGGCAGCAGATGCCATTATCAGTTTTTATTCAATCTAAATCCAGAGCTCACCAAAGCTCCATCAGAGGAATACTATAAGAATGCCTGCAAATCTACAAAGGCACATACGTCATCTAAGACTGGGGGGCTGGGAGTTTTCATCTAACTGACAGGATGATGTGTTAACAGCAAACATTCTCCTTACAAGCAAAATGCAATTACTTGGAACAATTTACTTATGCTCAGGCTGAAGCACATAATGCAAAGTGGTAAAGGCATCTTGCTTCAATATCATTTCACACTAAAATAATAGAAACAATTCTTCAAAAGCATTTAACTTTAGTCAAAACCAAAGGGACCCGCATGCTTTACTACTGGGGAGTATAAGTGGATAACCTGTCTGGAGGACAGTTGCCAATACATATTGTAAACCTTAAATATGCAGAACCCTTGCTGCAGTAATTCTACTCTTAGGAATGGATAATATAGAAATAGTCGGATATACCAACAAAGATTTATGGCAATGATGCTTTTTCTTGTGTTATTTGTAATGGAAAAAATGCAAAACCAGTGCCTAAATGTTCCAAATATGAGGTATTGCTTATAAAACTATGATGAATTTACATATTAGAATATGGGAGGCCTCCATATTTTAAAGGAATCCAATACGATTACCAAATTATTTCAATAAAAATTGTTTAAATAATTTAAAATTTTTATGGAAAAGGATGATATAAGATGAAATAATGTTCTTACTAGAACATTATTAATATTAGATTATTAAAAAGTAGATTAGAAACAGTATATATAGTATGAAATTGCTTTCAAAAGAAAAAAGTTCAGACTACAAACTGTATTAATTTATTTACTGAGCTCCCAAATATGGAGGATGATAGATTGAGCAAGATAGACATAAAGATTCTAGCATGAATACAACAAGTAAGAAGGGGTATTAAAAATATTAATAGTGGTTATTTCTATAGCATATTTTTATGGTCATTTTATGTCTTATTTATAGATTTCAAATTTTTTTTAAAAAATGAGTACATACTATTTTCAAATCAGAGAACAAATATAAATGCTTTATATTATTTTGCATTGACTAGCAAGAATTCAGTACATGAGAAAAACGCTAACTTATGGGGAAAAGATGAGCATGATTAAGGAAACATGCTCTGAGCTGAGGGTACACCTCATTGGTAGAGTGCAAGCTTAGCATGGATGGAGGTTCTTGGTTGAACCCCAGCACCAAAAATTAAAAATAAAATAAAATAAAATAAAAACAGCTCAGCACTTCCTAAACTCTCTTGGTTAAGTGTCTCACAAGATGTTCTCAACTTCTTTTGGCTTCTTAATAATTCCAGATGCTTTCTTCTTTGTGGGGGAGCTCAGCAGAGTCTGTTGTCTGTTGACCTGGGGAATAGAGTCAGAGGTGGGTCAGAGGGTGAGTGAAGAAGCAAATGGCTGCTGTGTCATCCTGACAACCAAGGCAGAAGACATGGGTGGGGAGAGAGAATTTGAAATCCTAAGTGCTTCTGTCATCTTAATTCTGTAGATATGTCTGTTCTCATCTTTTGGGCCCAGTTTCCCCATTTACAATCAAGGGCTAATGGTTTCCTCACCCAATAAACTTATTCATTTCTCTAAAATGCTTTGGGATTTTTTTTAGTAAAGAGTGATGAAAGAGAGCAGTGTGGTAAGTGATGAAGTAAATATTGTGCAATTTAATTGGGATTGCTGGAAATTTTAGAAACAACACAGAGATAGATACATGAGGAGTAAGGGAGTGAGTGAATTCAGATGAACTGATCAAAAAACTTTCAAGAATAGTCACTGCCAAAAGAAGAATACAATGCTTAAGGACATTTTTTTGATTCAGAAAAACTATCTTCTACTTGGTAAGTATCAAAAATGCCTTAAAAGTAAATCAAAGTTTTCTGAAAGAGCAGTTGCTAATAAAAAGATAAGTTCTGTGGGTTCTATCATTCTTTTATTCTCAAATCCAGTTATTCATTCATTCAATAAATATTCCTGAATATATTTTTCTTGCCTGATATTGTACCAGAGCAATGTTACAAGGGTGCAGGAGGCTGTCAGGGACCCAACTCATGGAAATGATGGTGGCTGGAGTTGTGAACTGTCACGGGAACTGGCAGCTTTTGTGTATTCAATCTTTGTGAACTCAACTTTATTGATCATTTAATTGATGTTTATTGAACAATTGCCATGTGGACCAGGCACTGTGTTCAGAATGAAGAATATAGAGGGCTTAGAATGAGTATTTCAAGCCCTGAAAGAAAATAATTGCTAACCTTCATTATTGCATCCAGAAAATTATCTTTAAGAATCAAAGAGGAAATTTAAAAAAAAAATTTAAAGATAAGCATAAACTAAAGGAATGCATGACCACTAAGTCAGCACTGACTAAAATTCTTAAAGGAATCCTACACAAAGGAGAAGGAGATGAAAACAACAAAGAGAGCTTGGGTAGGGATAAATCTCATTATAAGGATAGATAAGCAAATGGGAATTAGGATTGAGTCAAACACAAGAAATAAAGTGTCAGGGAGTAATATATTGCTCTCTATAATAACACTGAGTGTACAGGGTCACAATTCTCCAATTAAAGGACACAGAGTGGCAGATTGGTTTACAAAATAAGACCCAACTTATTGGCACAGACATCCATGCAAAGGTGAAAAATGATATTCCATGCAAATGAAACTCCAAAGCAGGCAGGAGTAGCTACTCTCATATCAGACAAAGCAGACTTTAAGCTAACATTTGACAGAAGAGACAAAGAAGCTCACTACCTATCAGTAAAGGGAATGGTCCAACAGGAAGAAATAGTGACTGCAAATATTTATGCCCACAATGTTCATGTACCTGTTTCATAAACAAAACAAAACACTACTCTATACAAAGGCTCAGAGGGGCCCCAATACAATAATAGTGGGTGATTTCAACACACATCTAATTAGGTCATCCAGACAAAATCAACAAAGATCCTACAGAGCTAAAACTTACTATTGATCAAATGGACTTAACAGATATCTTCAGAATATTTTATTCAACAATAACTGAGTATAATTCTTTTCAGATGCTCATGGAATTTTCTCTAAAATAGATATTGTTGGGCTATAAAACAAGTCTTAGGAAATATAGAAATGTGAAAATAATTCCTTGCATCTTATCAGATCATAATGGAATGAAGTCAGAAGTCAACAGCAAGAAAAACTATACAAATATATTTAGATGGAATAACACACCTGGAATGGTCAGTTGGTCATTGAAGAAATCAGCAGAAAAGTTTAAAAATTTTTAGCATCAAATGAAAATAGAAACACAACATATAAGAACCCATGGGATACAATGAACATGATTAGAAGAGGATAGCTACAAAAACCTACCAAAAAAAAAAAAAGAAAGCTCTCAAATAAATAACCCAATGATGCATATAAAACATTAGCAAAACAAGAACAAACCAATCCTAAAACCAGCGCAAGGAAAGAAATAATAAAAGATCAAAGCTGAAATTAATGAAATAGAGAATAAAAATAATACAAACAATCAAGAAAACAAACATTTGGTTCTTTGAAAAGATAAACAACACTGATAAATCCTTTGCCAAATTAACTAAAAGAAAGAGAGGGAAAATCCAAAGTCACAAAATTTGAGACAAAAGGAGGATATTACAACGGACACCATTGAAATCCAGAGAATCACTAGGGACTAGTTTGAAAATCTATATTCCAATAAGTTAGAAAATCTAGAAGAAATGAATAAATTTCTAGACACACACATTTACCAAAAGTAAACAAGGAGGATATAGAAAACTTAAAAAAAACGAATAATGAGCAATGAGATCAAAGCAAAAAAATTTTAAAAACCCTCCCAACAAAGAAGATTCTAGGACCAGATGGATTCACAGTCAAATTTTTCCAGATCTTTAAAGAAGAATTAACACCAATAGTCTTCATATTATTCTATGAAATTAAAGGGAGGGAACCCTTGAAAAAACATTCTACAAATCCAGACACCAAAATTGGATAAGGATGCATCAAGAAAAGAAAATTACAGAGCAATGTTCCTAATGAACATAGATGCAAAAATCCTTTAAGAATCCTTGAAAATTGAAGTCAGCTACACATCAAGAAGATTATAGATCTTGATCAAGTTGGTTTTATCTGAGGGGTGCAGGGATGGTTCAACATTTGCAAGTCAATAAATGTAACACCATACAAATAGAACCAAGAATAAAGACACCAATCATCTCAATATATACAGAAATTGACTTTGACAAAATTCAGCACTGCTTCATCATAAAAATCCTAAAAAACTAGGGATAGAAGGAACTTACCTTAACACAATAAAGGCTACGTACAACAAAACAAAAACCAACTTCATACTTACTGAGGAAAAACTAAAAGCATTTTCTCTATAAAATCTATAAAATCAAGGATAAGACAAAGATATCTGCTCTCCTATTCAATTTAGTCCTTGAAAATTAGTCAGAGCAATTACGCAGGAGAAAGAAATACAAGGAATACAAATCAGAAAGGAAGAAGTGAAATAATCCTATTTACAGATGATATGATCCTGTACTTAGAAGACCCTAAAGTCTCCACCAGAAGACTTCTAGATCTGATAAGCAAATTCAGCAAAGTAACAGAATATTAAAAAAAAAAAAAAACCTAGAAAAACCAATGGTTTTCTATACATGGACAATAAGCCCATGGAGAAAAAGCCAGGAAAGCAACTCCATTCACAATAGCTATAGAAATAAAATAAAATAAAATCTTAGAAATATCTAACCAGAGGTGAAAAATCTTTATAAAGACAATTACAGAATATTGAAAAAATAAATAGAAAAAAGACACTAGGAGATGGAAAGACCTCCCATGTTCATGGATAGGCAAAATTAATGTCATTAAAATGGCCAAATTACCAAAAATAATGTGCATACTCATACTCAATGCAATCCCCATGAAAATACCAGTATTTTTTTTTTTTTTGTACTGGGTATTTAACTCAGGAGCTCGGCCACTGAGCCACATCCCAAGCCCTATTTTGTATTTTATTTAAAGACGGGTCTCACTGAGTTGCTTAGGGCCTCGCTAAATTGCTGAGGCTGGCTTTGAACTTGTGATCCTCCTGTCTCAGCCTCCTGAGCCACTAGGATTACTGGCATGTGCCACCACATTCAGCTTCTTTCTAAAAAAGTTTTTAGGCTGGGTGTGGTGGTGCATGCCTGATATCCCAGTGGCTCAGGAGGCTGACTGGGGTATCATGAGTTCAAAGCCAGCCTCAGCAACAGCAAGGCACTAAGCAATTCAGTGAGATTGTCTCTAAATAAAATACAAAATAGTGCTGGGGATGTGGCTCAGTGGCCAAATACCTCTGAGTTCAATCCCTGGCCCCTCTCCCATTTTTTTTAGTTGTAGAAGACACAATAACTTTATTTATTTATTTTTACATGGTGCTGAGAATCGAACCCAGTGCCTCACACATGCTAGGCAAGCACTCTACCACTGAGCTCAACCTCAGCCTCAAAAAAAATTAATAATATTCTTAACAGAACTAGGAAAAACTCCTAAAATTAATTTGGAGAACAAAAGACCCAGGAAAGCCAAAGCAATCCTGAGCAAAAAGAACAATGCTGGAGGATCCACATGCCCAACTTTAAGTTATACTAGAGAACTATAGTGACAAAATTTGCAATTTTAAGGTTCTGGCATAAAAACTGACTCGTAGACCAATGGATTAGGATGGAAGACACAGAGACAGACTCACACAGATACAGTCGTCTGATCCTCAAGTGCCTTGGAGGAAACACAGCCTTTTAAACAAATGGTGCTGGGCAAACTGGACATGTACATGTAGAAGAATGAAACTCACTCTCTACTTCCATCTTCCACAAAATCAACTCGAATGGAGTAAAAACTTAGAAATAAAACCAGAAAATTTGCAATTGCTTGAAGAAAACAGAGTCAACACCATATAGGAACAGGCAAGGACTTCCTCAACAGCACTCTGAAAGCTCAGGAAATGATACCAAGAACCAACAAATGGGATGGTATCAAATTATAAAGCTTCTGCACAGCAACAGAAACCACTGTGTGAAAAGAGAACCTATAGAATGAGAGGAAATCTCTGAAGCTACCTTCAAACAGAGAATTAATATTTAGAATGCATAAAGAACTCAAAAAAATTCAACACTAAACCCTCAAATAACCCATTTAATGAATGGGAAAATTAAACAGAGAAATTTCTCAAAAAAAAAAAGTACAAACAGTCATCAAATAGATAAAAAAAAAAAAGGTTCAACATCGTTAGGAATCAGGGAAACTCAAAACAAAACCATAGAGATTTTTATCTCACAGCAGTTAGAAGGCAATCAAGAATACAAATAACAATAAATGTTGGCGAGGTTATGGGGAAATGGAATATTTATACCCTTTGGTGGGATTGTAAATTAGTACAGCTATGTGGAAATCAGTGTAGAGGTTCCTCAAAAGACTAGAAAGGTAACCATCACCTGACCAGCTATACCACTCCTCAGTTTTTATCCAAAAGAACCCAAGTCGGCTTACTATAGAGATTCAAGCACACCCATGTCTATAGCAGCAAAATTCACAATAGCCAAATATGGAAGCAGCTTAGGTGTCCGTCAATAGATAAAAATGGAAAAAGAAAAATGTGTTGTGTATATACAGTGGAGTTTTATTTGGTCACAAAGAAGAATGAAATTATGTCATTTTTAGGGAAATGGATGGAATCAGAGAGCATCAGGCTAGATGAAACAAGCCAGACTCAGAAGGTCAAGTGTGGTAGGTTTTCTCTCATTTGTGGAAGCTAGAGAGAATAATGGGGGGAAAGAAAATAGAGGGCAGACCAGGAGACCAGAGGAGAGGAATTAGGGTGAGGGAGGAGCCGGGTAGCAAGGAAAGATAATGGGGAAAGAAGTTGATCAAATTACGCGATGTTCATGAACATATATGGCATGATGCAACCCACAGTGTATATAATTATTATGCACCAATAAAACACTCTTTAAAAAGAACATATACTCCTTGCTCTTGATGGTCACCTAGCCTAGGGCATGGGGAGAAATACAAGTAAGTCAAAATCCACAAAGAATCATGGTTAGTAGCATCGTAGGGAGTCCAATGTAGGAGGCAGTGGGAGAAGAAAGTGTCTATGATGAAATGATGCGTGTGCAGGATGTACAGCACCCACCCACTCACTGATCCATTAATTCACTCATCTATTCAATAAAAATGGACCTTTATTTGGGGCCAGGCATCATATTGGATTCTGAGGACAAAATGGTAAATAAAACAGATGTGGTCTTTGACCTCATGGAACCTGATTCTAGTGGGAGAGAAACACAAAGAAACATAAATAAATATAGGAGAAGAATTAATTTCAGGCTTCCTTATAAACTGAAAATAAAAATTTGACTAGATTTTCATTTATTCATCAAATCAGCATTTTAAAAAATCAGATAAAGAAGATAAATGTCAATTGTTATACTCTGGGCAGTGAAACTCTAAACCCTGCTATGATTTGGACTTAGAGTGGCCCCAGAGGCCCACCTGTGGAAGGCTTGGTCCTTGACCCTGGTGCTCTTGGCAGGCTGGGGAGCCTTTAAGAGGTGGGGCCCAGTTGGAGGAAGTGAGATCACTGGTGCAGGCCCTGGGAGGGGACATGGGACACCATCCCCTTCCTCTCTCTCTGCTCCCTGGCTGCCATCAGTGAACTGTTCTCCTCTGTCATGAGCTCCCACCATGATGTACTGTTCTGCCACAGGCCCAAAGCCACAGGGCTGTGGACTAAAACCATGAGCCCAAAGAAAACCTTCCTCTTTTTGAGTTGGTTTTTTGAGGTATCTCATAACAATGGTGGAAAGTGGGCCAGTGCAAGCCCCTTGGCAATATGAGAGGAAATCTAATGCCAAGACTGCAAAGATTTCACCCAGTGAAGCCCCCGCATGGCACGGGTGGCCAGGATGATTCTGAAATACAGGTTTTCAAACTCTCACCCCAGCCCTTGGCCAGATGTGTCTCCGGTTCAGAACTTCTCACCTCTGGGAAAGGTAACGTGAGCAACATACTCTATTCGATATAACAATTCTGGTCTGGGTGTTTTTCTGGAGCACACTCAGAAATCAAAACCAATACTTCTCAGTGAAATGTCAGAAGACCCTCATTAGATGGAATAAGTGAAAAGCCGTAACGAGCTTCAGCTTAGCCTCGGGTAGGTTCTCCTATCAAACGGGTTGGTGTCCAATTTGGAAAGAAGCTTGCCTGGTTCAGACTTTGCGGGTGTTTGAGTTGTTTTTAAGTGGTGGGTGACCCAAAACATTTTCTCTGGAGAGTCTGTACCTTAGTCTGTGGGCCTCCTGCACAGGTGTGGAGGCAGAGATGGATAATGGTGGATTCAGACTCATTATTTTACTCTATACAGAACCTCTGACCTCTGTGCCCTGCTGCTAAATTCAGCCCAAGTATCTGAGTCTTTCTTGGTGCCCTGGAGACACTCTCTGAAATCAAACTTGACTCTGACCCTGCCCGCTCCTGGACTAGAGTTAGAACAATTCAAGTGCCCTCCCCTGGGACCTCTAACCTGAGGTAAGTGTTCTGTGGGGGAGCTGTTTTTTTTTTTTTTTTCCCCTGCAGAGAAAACCTCTGAGGTGGAGGTGGGAACAGACTTACTCCATCAGCCTGCATTTCCTAATCCCAGCTCCAGTGTCTCCAAGACATTTGTACATATAAGTTTGGGAATGATAGAATTTTTTCAGACCCTACTCAGATGTGCAGAAAACAACAACTACAGCAACAACAACAACCAAAAATGGTTTCTCTATTGGCTGATGATTTGCTCTGAGTTTCCTCACAAGCTCCCTACCCTGCTAGTAGAAATGCGGCTTGAATAGATTTAATCCAATTTGATCACTCTTCTCATAGACTTGACTGTCAGTTTAAGTCACACGGCCCCTTGTGGATCTATGAACCAAAATTTTTATGACTGTGTCCCACTTACTTCTCATCCCTAAGATAGCAACCAGGGTATAAGGGATGCTTACTGCGGGCTTAAGGTAGTACAGGATGGGTCTCCAGAGGCAAGGATGTCCTCTGACCTCTCTGTTTTATGAGCCTTGTTTCCGCCCAGCCAGCTAGACTTTGCAGTTGACTTCAATAGCTGATGTGACCTGTGATTCAGTCTGAGTCTGGTGTCATGTACAGTGGTACAACTTGGCCTAGCTGGCCTCATCTAGCCACTGACTCTGTGGACCTCTGTGACTCTAAGTCATCCTCCTTTGTCTCTGTTCTAAAAGTTTCTTCACCCTTCCTCCACACAGGGACCTATCTATTACAAAAGTTGTAGAGGAGACAGTTCATTGACAACTAAAATCTTTTCTTTCTTTGTTCCACAATAATAGAATGGGCTGGGCGAATATGGTTGAGCAGTTGAACTACATTTCCCAGCATTCCTTGTGGTTAGGTTTAGTCACATGACGAAGTTCTGGCCAATAATATGTGAGAAGAGGTCAAGTTGGTCACTTTTGCGCTAAAGTCTCATGACATTGGATATGCCTCTTCGAAACTTTTTCCTTCCTATACAATAAAGTCGGATATGGCAGTCACATACTGTTGAAGATAATGTCCTAAGTCCAGAAAAAAGAGCTGACCATCAGTCTGGAAAATCATCTCAGATTATTTTAGGAGAGAATTTTTTTTTTTTTTTTTTGCTTTACACAACTGTATGGTTGGATTCCTTGGATGCAGCCACAGTTTTCTAATGCTGGCTATATATCCCTCTGTCTTGGAGCCAGGAGACTGAGTTCTCCACATCCTTTCCCTGCCTCTTTCTCTCTTCATCTCTCCATCATTTTTTGCAGATGAAGGTGAGTTTTGGACTCCCTCTTCCCCCTCCATCTCTTTCCTCCTCTGAGGAGCAAGCCTGAGAGTCTTATCATCATAGGGAAAAGCAACCACATCTCTACCCTTATAGAAAGGGCTCTATAACTTTAGCCTTTTGGACTTCTTCATAGCTAAAGAATTTAGAAAATCCTCTTCTCTGGACAAAACCTGTCTCTCAAGCTTACTGTCTGCAGAAAATCCTATTTTGACTTATCAACATGGAAATGCAAAGAGAAATGTTCAATTAATAGTTTTTATGATATTGATATTTTATGATGTCATGACAGCAGCAAGAAAGAAAAATTTATAGCAATCTGTTTACAATGGTTGAAACTATAATAAAATTAAATTATCCTTTGGCTTCTCCTCATTTTCTGACTTTTCTATAAACATATACTATAGTTAATTTTTTAAAGAAAATCAATAAAAGTTATATTTAAAATATGCCTGCAGCACTGTCATTTGGGAATTACTGATCTATGGTAGGTAAGAACTTGAGGCAAATTACAGTCTCAGTGGGAGCTCATTTAAACTTGTCAGAGCAGTTAAATTAATTAGGTTTTAACTGACATTTAACAGCAAGGGTGGCAGTCCTGATATAACTTAGCAAGGACTGAGAAAATTGGGGATAATAGCATGCAGATTGTATTTCTGCAAAGCATGCTCAATTCAGGGGAAACTGTGAATCGAGTCCTGTTCCTACAAAATACCTCTGCATTTTAGTTTATTCTTTGCCCTGGAGAGTCCTGTGGGTGAGACGTCTGAGATGAAACACAATCTCATTTTTGTTGGCATTCCTCCTTTGCAGATTCTGACAAGGGAATTATTTCAGGCTTAGCTGGACTCTTTCACGTTTGGATCATTGTAAATAAATCCTAGGGCACTCTTTTCCCATAACAAAGCAGGACAGGGAGCTTTCTTCCTTGCTAAGCTAATTTTCTTGTAAAGATAAAACATAAGAGTCAGATTTGTGATGTCCAGGAAGAAAGATGAACTGCAGAGCTTCGAGGGCGGTGTGAAACAAGCTCCTCAACTAGAAGGGAGGAGAGGGACTCTGTGGTCATGGTGGTCACGGCAGTGACCCTCCTAGACTGGGAAGGGGAAGGAGGTGAGAGGAGACAAAGGAAGAGAGCCACAGCATGCCTCAAGAGTCCCAGGGAGAAAACTGTGAGGGATGTCCCAAGCAAGAAACTGAGGCCCCAGACCTAAGGAAAAGGAGGAGGTTAGCAAGGCCCTCTAAACTCCCTGGTTTTGCTTCAGGTAGGTCTGGAGGGAGCATCTTGCCTGATGCATAAGTGAAGCCAACAGAAACAATTCCCATCTCCAGTGCAAAAGAACTTGCTAAGCAGTTTTCATTTTTCATGGTGGAAACCTCCACAGCCATGTCAGACAGAGTCAAAATATAGCAGGAGGGACTTGCCAAACACCTCCAGGGCAAAGGTTTCTTTCTGCAGCTCTACCAGTCCCAGACTATTACCTGTCTGCTGCCTTTCAGGCTGGGTCTTAATCACTTCCAGCTGTGAAGGCTCCTACAGGCCCTTTAGCCCCGCCCCGTCTGGCCTCCCTGAACTTTGCCTCTGGTGGAGGAAAAATTAAGTATCCCACTTAAATCCCCCCTCAGGACTTGGGGGTTCTGAGCAGGAGCCTCACCACAGTATCCATCTCCAGCAGCAGATGACAGGATTGCGTGGCCTCACGGAGGGGTGTCTCTTTTCTGCCCAGAGGCTGAGGCTCTTCTCCTGCTCCCCACCCTAATCGGTTCCAGCTACGTACACAAAAAAGGAGGGCACAGCTCCACTGGAGAGAACTGCTCCCCTCAACCACCCAGGTGCCTTCATCTCCCAAATTTCTTATTATGTATTGGTTCCTTAGGGTTAAATGAACCCTCTCCAGAATGTCATGTTTTGAAATTCACATCTTTCTGCCAGGGTGGCTGGTACCTTCATCAGATCTGTTTAACACAAAGCCTAGGTGTTTTCTGCGGCTGGAATTAGAAAATGCGTGGCTGGGCAGATGTGGGCAATGAGGCTGGAAGGGAGGGCAGGGATTGCCTGTATCAGGGGCTCTCAAACCTGACCTTCCTCAGAATTATTTGGAAGGCTTGTTAAAACCCAGATTGCCAGATGCCACCCTCAAGGTTTCTGATTCAGCAGGTCTGGGACAGGGCCTAGAATTTACAATTCTACCAAGTTCTCAGGTGATATTGCTCCCGATGTGGGGATGGTACTTTGAGAACCACTGTTCTGTGACATACCAAGAAAAGGGAACTTAATTCATCCTTCAAGGACTTTAACATAGGTGGTAGGGTTCAGGTTTGCACTTCCGAAGGCTCAGAGGCCACGGTATGGAGGAGTGCTTGCAATGGGGTGGGGGTGGGGGGAGCTGCAACAGGGAGAGGAGGGTTAAACAGAGGCTGTTGGGAAAATCCACACGGTGATTTGCACTGTGAGGTGTTTCATTTAATACTTCAGGACAGGATCCTGGCAGCAACACTGAACTGCGCAGCCTCTGGGAACCTGAGTAAGGTAGAGAGTTGAGAGACATGGTTTAGAAGAAAGCACTAATGGAGCCAGCAAACAGGGCCTTGAAAACAAATGGCAGCTATTTCCCAGTTATGCCAAGGGTCAGCCCTACTCCCAGAACAAGACTGGGCCCTTGCAGATGGCCTGCAGAAGTGACCCTCACCAGACAGACCCCTAAATAAGTATGGCTACCTCTCTCCTTCCCTCCCTCCCTCCTTCTCTTTCCTGTGGGAGATGTTCCTAGGGGGAGTGGGGCTTAGAGAACAGGTGGTGATAATTACAGGAGACCAGCAGTTTCCCTCCCTCATCTTTCAAAGTGTCAAATAGGCAAAGCAGGAGAGCAGCTTTCCTGAGTGCTCAGGCCAAACCTGGTCAGGCTGATTCAGTGTCTCCTGTGTAGCTCTGCAAGGAGCTAAAAACATCTATACTGATAGCACTTTTCTAGGGAGAGTGGTTACTAGCACACACACATAGTAAAAGACTACTCAGAATTTTATTACCCGTTCCAGACATGTAAGTGAGGCTACATGAGGATCTGGACAAATAATAAGACTGACAAGCCATGTCAGCTAAGACCCCTGCTCATCAGCTTTCCGTGGATCTGTGTGGCTCGATCCGTGTGGCTTTCTAGGGCCCTAACTCACCCACAGGCCACGGAGTTGCTCAGACTGGCCTACTCAGGATCTGCAGGGTACATTCACACCGCTGGCTCTGTGTGGACAATTCTCCAGCTATGAGATAGCCCTGTCTTTCCTTTTAAATTCTGTTCATTCCTAAGGTCTCTCTCAAATTCAGCTCCTTCATAAATTTTCTTGGAACACACCAAACCACTATCATCCCTCTCCACTCTGAAGCCTCGTGGCACTTACCCTCTAAGCTTATCCTTTGGGCCTGAGCTCTTGCCTCTGATGTTGGTTTCCTTTTTAGGAGTAAAGTCCCATCTTTTCAGATTGATGGTAAGTAATCCTTGAAGCTGGAAGAGTCAAGTGTCTTCTGTCTGAAAGCGAACCACTGTACTCCATTAAACTTGCCTGGGGAACACGGGGAATGTGGTGGCTCCATTCCTGAGTCTCTGGGTGATGAAGCCTGTGGTTAGACCTTAGGCCCAACTACAAGCAGAGGCATGAATATTGCTAGAACACTCTCTGTTCCCCTCTTGTTCCTAAAGCCTTTTGGATTCTCTTAAATGCATCTAAAACCGTGATGAGAACTTGGCCATTAGCAGTTCTCAGAAGCAAACTTCTTTTTATAATTGATTTAATTTTTATTTGCTAAATTAATGGTGAAGGTAAGCATCTCCCCCCTCCCCCACACTTTCCACATTTTTTATCATTGCATTATAGTTGTAAATAATGATGTGACTGGTTGTTACATATCGATATATGCACACAATATGACAATATAATTTGGCCAATATCACTCCCCAGCACTCTCCCCCTCCCCAGCTCGTACTACCTGACTGACCCCTTTTCTTTACTGATTTCTCTTTGATTTTCACAAGACCCCCTGACCTTTCTCTTCCTTTTTCCTCTCTAACTTCCACATATAAGCATAAGATCCTTGACTTTCTGAGTTTGGCTTATTTCACTTAATATAATGTTCTCTAGTTCCATCATTTTCCTGCAAATGACATCATTTCATTCTTCTTTATGGCTGAGTAAAACTCCATTGTGGACATACACCACATTTAAAAAAAATCCATTCATCTGTTGATGGACACCTAGGGTGGTTCCATCATTTGGCCATTGTGAATTGTGCTGCTATAAACATGGGTATGCATGTATCTCTATAGTATGCTGACTTGAATTCTTGAGGATAAATACAAGTGGCATAGCTGAGTCATATGGTGGTTCCATTCCTAGTCTTTTAAGTACTCTCCATACTGATTGTCCTAATTTACAATCCCACCAACAGTATCCTTGTAAAAGTGTTCCTTTTTCTCTACAGCCTCTTCAGCATTTATTGTTATTTGTATTCATCATGACTGCCATTTGGACTGGTCTGAGATAAAATCTCAGTTCATTTCCCTAATTGCTAATGATGTTGAACATTATTTTTCATATATTTGTTGGCCATTTGTATTTCTTATTTTGAGAAATATCTGTTTAATTAATTTACCCATTTATTACTTATGTTATTTGATTTTTTGTGTAAGGTTTTTAAGTTCTTTATATATTTTAGATAGTAATCTTCTGTCAGAAGAGTTGGTAGCAAAGATTTTCTTCCATTCTGCAGGTTCTCTCTTCACATTCCTAATTGTTTCCTTTGCTGTGCAGAAGCTTTTTAATCTGGTGCCATTCCATTTGTTAACTCTTGGCATTATTTCCTGCAATTTAGGAGTCTTAATGAGAAAGTTATTGCTTGTGCCTATGTGCTAGAGTGTTAACCCTACAGTTTCTTATAGGAATTGCATAGTTTCTGGTTTATTTCCTAGGTCTTTAATCCATTTTGAGTTGATCTTTGTACTGGATAAGACATTGGGTCTAGTTTCATTCTTCTGCATATGGATAACCAGTTTTCCTAGCATCATGTATTTAAAAGGCTGTCTTTTCTCCACTGTGTGTTTTTGGCACTTTTGTCAAAGGTCAGATGACTGTATCTCTGTGGGTTTTTCTCTGTGTCTTCTATTCTGTCCCATTGGTCCATATATCTGTTTTTATACCAGTATCATGCCATTTGGGGTGTATTATAGCTCTGTAGTATAACTTGAAGCGAGGTATTGTGATGCCTCCAACACTGCTTGTAGACTTAAAATTGCTTTGGCTATTCTGGGCTTTTTATTCTTCCAAATGAATTTTAGGACTGTTTTTTCTAGTTCTGTGAAGAATCTCATTGGTATCTTAAAGGGAATTGCATTGACCCTGCCTATCCATGAATAATGGGAGCCCGGCACTAATTTGACATCAAATCTTCAGAGAAAGGATGCCTCCCTTTGCTTTTCCCAAGTTCAAAATAAGTGAATTGCGCAGGCTTTGGGATACTGTTACCCTTGGACCCATTAATGAAGCAAGGTTAGTGAGGAGAAGGAGAGTCCATTTCATGTCCAATTCCTCCTTTCCAGAGCTGTCCAGTTTGGTTTTGTCAACCTCCCTTCCTGCTGTGACTGTGGACTTCAAGAAGACTAACCCCTGTTCCAGCCTTGAAAGTGGGTCCTGAGGTTGTAAAGCCAGGGGTCAGCACACTCTTTCTGTAAAGGATCAAATAGTAAATATTTTAGGCTTTGGAGGCCATATCTCTATTGTAACTACTTGACTCGGCATTGAAGTATGAAAGAGGCCACAGTGATGTGTAAATGAATTAGTGTGGCTGTGTTCCAATAAGACTTAATTTATGAACACTGATATTTGAATTTTGTATAATTTTCACTTGTCATGAAAAATTCTTCAATTATCTTTTTTTTTCAATCATTTTACAATGTGAAAACCACTCAGGCCCCTAGTCGATGCTCATCATTCCCTTTGCAACTAGTTTGAACCAGAACATGTGATAGAAGTTGAGCCAACATGAGATGAAGCCTGCCGGGAAGTTTATTGGGAAAGATTTCCTCAGACCTAACAAGGAGCATGGAAGAGAGGCTCTCCTTTCTGCCTCAGGACTGGGTCTAGTCTGGATGTGGCGGCCGGAAACCCGGGTCCATCTTGTAATGTGCAAGGAGATGGGCTGAGGACGAGTCCTCACAGTGATGCCAGGAGAACAGAAAGACAGAAAGAGCCTGGGTCCTTGAGAAGTCTTTGGTGCCCTGAGCAGCCCTACTTCAGGCTTGTGTGAGTTTATCTGTGTTGTTTCAGCCGTTGAGCTAGAGTTTCCTTTAGACTACTTATGAATGACCCTCATTTGTGAATATCACAGGATACCACAATTGAGACTCCCATAGTACTTAATGATTGAAGTGCATGAAGGAAAAGATATTCCCCCAAACAGTTTTTTTTTTTTTGTTCTCTTACTTTAATAGACACACTAACTGATCCTTTCAATATTCTCAGTGTCTGGCCACCTCCACCCTTATGTTTTTAATTGCTGTTATTATCTGAAAAACTTGCTGAGATTGCTCCAAATGCACATCTGAAGATTCAGAGAAAAGTTCAGTGTCACCTTAGGTTACTCACCAAAGAACAGCCAAAGCAGTTCCTCTTGTGACCTGTGGCTTTAACCAACTTCTCCTCTGTCCTGCCCAATTCCAGTGTTACACTTGTGATTAATGCCCTGTCTGGCTACCCTCATGACTCCCCTCCACTCAGGACCACCCTCCTTAGCCTCTCTCCTTTTTTAGGGACTTGCATGTAGAGATGAGGAAGCTGTTTTGCCCAGCATCTGACCATAGGAGATAACCCAGGTTTGAAATCCACCTCCCCCCCAAAAAAACCCCTTGACACTGGACACAGATTTGGGGGTAGGGGGTGGGGTCCTTCTGCATTTTCGTTTCAGGCAGTGGACTGCCCATGTGTTCCCACCAGCAGCTGCAAATCTCCATTTCTTTTCTTGCTTGCTGCTTTGGTCCTCTTTCTCCTCTGTATTTATTTTCTTTGCCTGCACACCTTATTTTTCTTTCAGGGACCCTTACCCAGACTTGCCATATGGTTCTCCTTTAAACAAAGTGTGGAGTGTGTGAAGGCAGCTGCAGGATCCTGAACAAGCCTGTCTGCACATGGGCCCCTCGGAGCTCGAGCTGCAGCCTGGCAGAGAGAGGCTGAGACCCAGCTGTGGGGATCCCAGAAAAAAAAGCTAGTGTAGGCCACACACCTCATCAGTTCATTTTGATTAGTTTCTTTTGTCTGATTATTAGAAATGGTGAACAGTGATCGATGAGGACAGCCCCAAGATTTGTATCCTTGGAATTACATACAATTGGGCTAGATAAGATAAACCATAAGGAGAATAGACAGAAGTTGATATGTGTATAATCAGGGTCACTTGTAAGATTTATATACGATTGTCTCAAATCCCAATTCTACAGCCTGTAAAATCCCAAACCATTCATTTTTTTTTTCCTGCAAATTCTTGAGACCACATACTTTGGACTCCTTGTCCCTCTGTAATAGTTTTTTTCTCCTGTCAACCTGGGCTGAGAACCAGGGCATCTGTTCACCTGGACTCAGAATCAGGTTGGACCCTGCATAGAGTGACAACTAAATCTAGCCCTTGCTCAGCTCTTTAAGGAGAACCTAGAGGAAGGGGCGTTTCCCACAATTCCTCCACCCAGTGGGGGTGCCATTTTGGCATGTTTCACCCAATGGGTTGTCTTTTATGCTTTGTACAAAGGTGTCACATAGACTAGCTGAGGGTCAGGCCTCAGCCCCTCACTGATTCCTGGGAGGAAACATCTGCTTATACCAGACACAAGGTTATGAGGGGTCTGTGAGGGAGGCCACCTTGCACAATACACAATCACTATCCCCTTGCCACCCCTTAATTTCTTGTCCTGTTTCCTTTGTCCCCACTTCCTTTCCATGTCCTGGAGCTTAGAGTCATCCTTTTGCCTGATTATGCCTTTGAGAGTCCTCCACCTCCAGTGAGTTATCAAAATATTTCAAATAAATGCAAAGCTCTCCCTAAAGAGATATCTGGAGGATAACATTTTTTCTCCCTCGATATGTTGACAATGACCAAAACAAAACAGTTGCCATTTCCTGAGCTAGAAAATACAGCTGGTGCCAAATTGCTAAATATAATTGGTTGTAGAAGTCGAAATTGTGAGTTCAGGATCAGAAAACAACTCAATTATTTTTCCTTCTCCATCTCTTCACTCACAATTCAAATTTGTTCTGTGGAATTTCTGGATCTCATGATGTACCTGTTTATTTTCATTATCTGAGAAGAAAAAAAGGAAGAAAGAAAGAAGAAAAAAGAATAGTTGACATCTTGTCATTAAACTGTCTAATCACAGGTAATGCTGAAAACTGTAAATTTCCTTTAAAGTGAAGTTTCCACTTGCCAACCTGCTTAGATCTGATGATCTTCACCTGCCCTTGTCTAGTGTCCCTACCAGCCCTACTCAATGAGGTTGCCAGCATCACTGACAGAAGAGGTATGTGTGTATCAGTACCCATGTGATCTGCTGTTATTTCTCTCTGGCCCTGGTAGAAATTTAAAGCTGAGTTTCTTTAAGCATGATGGGTGTTCAGATCTTCTGCTTTTTCTTCAAGTGCATTTGTGGGCTCTTTGGAGTGCCCCTTGCTGGACTCCCTTCCATCACAACTTCAGCAGGCTGCTTGTGATTGTCTTCCACTATGCAGTACGTGGGACTTTATTCTCCTTTTTGTGGCAGTTTTCCGGCCTGTGGCAGGATTGCCTTTTAAGGTGACCACAAGTCTGATCTCTCCCATGTGTCTCAGATTTGCTAAGGAACTGCCATCTTTGGCTCTGGCAATAGCCACATCACCCACACCATCCCAGCCAGCAATTTCTGGAGACTCATTTTTCCTCAACACTGGTTCACTGTGTCCCCCAAACTCTCTTGAGGTCAATGGATCGATCTTTATCCAAATGATAGTGACTTCAGTTGGTTTTAAGTTTATTTATGAAAAAATAATTAAATTCACAAAACCTGAGAGATTACTATAATAAACCCATAGTAAACCCCATGGACAGACTAATCGTGATCAACTCAGAGCAAGCTTGTCTCTGAGATACACTTCCACTCCTCTTCTCTGCAAACATTGGATTTTTTTTTTTTACAAGCATGTCTCTGAGATACACTTCCACTCCTCTTCTCTGCAAACATTGGATTTTTTTTTTTTACAAGCAACTGCAGTTTTTAATTTTAAATTCTTCGGTATCTCTATGAGCCCTATTTAAAAAATAAAACACACACATGCAACCACTCAACCAAAGCAACAATAATTTCCTAATACCATTAACTAGATATTCAGTGTTTAGATTTCCTTTTCTCATCATTTTTAAAAAAAACAGTTGGTTTGCTTAAATCAGGATCAAAAAGTCCATGCAATGCATAAGTCTTTGTCCTCTTTTTTTTTTTAATTAAGATTTATTTCGTGGGCTGGGGTTGTGGCTTAGAGGTAGAGCACTCACCTTAGCATGTGTGAGGCCCTGGGTTCAATCCTCAGCACCATATAAATATAAAATAAAGATACTGTGTCCACCTATAACTAAAATATATATATATATATATAAAGATTTATTTCGTGAAACACTGGGCACAGTACAGGATGCCTATAATCATCCCAATAATTTTGGAAGCTGAGGCAGAAGGATTGAAAGTTATAGGCTAGCCTCAGCAATTTAGCAAGACTCTGTCTCAAAATAAAATAAAAAGGTAGGGGATGGGAATGTAGTTTAGTGGTAAAGTGTCCCTAGATCAATCCATAGTACCAAACACACACACACACACACACACACACACACACACGTAAGTAAGTAAATAAATAAATAAATAAAATAAAACTTCAAGAATCAGGATCATTTGTCCTGTAGAATTTTCTAAAGTCTGGATTACTGCTGATTGTATCCTCATTTAATCAGCATGTTTGCCAATATTTATTATATTCCTCTGTATTCTGTACTTCCTGTAACATAGTCCACACAACTAAAAGTTTAATCAAAATCAGTTTCCATTTTTTCCAAGATTTCTTTTTGGAGATTCTGTGAACTTCCTAGTGCAGCACATTCTGTCATTGTATGGCCTGGGGCAGATTGCATTTTACGGTGACCACCAGTCTGATCTCTCCCATGTGCCTTTTTATTCTTTTTAATGAAGTGAAGATTATTCTGTAGATTCATATGCTAGCTACTACCTGATCTAGGCATTTACCTTTGTACTAATGATAATTAGCAGTTATTACCTAGATCCCTTATTTTATATTATCCTTTTATGCCCACTAAGAAAAAAAGGAATATAACTCTAGCATTTGTATGCATTTATGAGCATCATTTCTCTCATAAAGAGAAATGGCCTTCATCAATTATGGAATATGGTCCATACAGGAAAGATAGGATACTTGTTTCCTTTATTTACCAGTTTCTGGAATAATGATTAGTTCCCTTATGTCCTTCAAAGATGACCAGTTAGGAGAGAGTTTTCACATTATTATAAACTCATAGAATTTATTACATTTAGCGTCTTAATCCACTGCATTTATTATCTTTATTGCTGCTTAACTTGTCCCATCTTTAGCATGTAAGAACATCTTCAAGTTGGTTCCCAGGTCACTGTGACATGACTCCGATGTTCTTTGTTCTATTTCTTTCTTGGAGCTTTAAGAACCTTCCTTCCTTTCTTGTAGAGTAATATTATTTTAGCCAGTTTTTATACTTTCTGCCTTTGACCTGAGTTATATTATCCTAAAAATCTGGAATCCTTTTAGTGGGAAGTGTCAGAGAACACATCTGGGCACTAGAAGTACTTATTGTTATTGGGCTGATCATTATTTCTATTTCTTTTCATTAGTCAAGGCCAAGAAATACACATTTAAGAAAATAAGATGGGAAGAGAAACAGAACACTCTTTTTTTGTTCAAGTAAAAGAACAGAATAAAACATTGGCGCATATCACATATAGAAAAGGTAACTATTATTTTATAAAATTTATATTTTATTGCTGGGAAAGAGAATAAAATAAATTAATTGCTATTTTTTGGAGGTTCTGGGGATCAAACCCAGGACCTTGCACATGCTGACAAGCACTGTACCAATGAGCTGCATCCTCAGCCCTTAATTTTTTAATGAGGGTCACATTCCAGGTAAAGATCTGGAAGCATTGTTTGAGCCCTATACATGAGAAGACTGCTATCATCATCAATTGAAAGATTGATTAGGTCACAAGATTTGAGAATTAAGAAGCCCTCATCCATATTTTATATATTTTCATATAACCATAATTATATTTGAAAGGAAAAAAAAAACAAAACAAATATTAAGTGGGAAATGTTATAGGAATAGACAGAGAGGTTAGAACCTTGTTGATACCATCTGAATGTGTTTCCAGACTTTTGATGAGGTCATAAAGTTAATTTGTTCTATTTTTTCTTGGAACCAGCTTTTCAAATACTCTTAAAAGATTAGATTAATAATGATCTCTGGTGAGAGAGAAACGAATAGGCGAAGAGGTAGTAAGCTTGCTCAATAAGTCAACAACCACAACTTAGCTGTCCTGCCTTCCTTATTTGAAAATATATTCTCCATACCTACTTTTAGCCTCATTAAAGTTTATAAAACAGATGTAAGGTCCTGTGGAAATTAGTGTGCCCTCTACAGATACTACTAAGATAGAAAATAGGAGTGTGGGGACAGATTTGAATATGAAAGTAATTCAATCAGGCTCACAGTTTTCATTTGCCACAAATGTAGACATCAAGCAATGGAAACAGGGCTGTTTCCTTTTAGTTTTAATGCATATTGCAGGTGCACATATCAAAAGATAATGAAATTCTAAGAGCCCCACGAGAGCCCAAAACCACACTGGATTGGCTGCCTAACAAAATTCAAAATTTGAATAATGGACAGAAGAGCTATAAAACCGACAGGATTCATTTTTTGATGTGAAGTTTGAAAGAAATGTGTTCCTGCAACTCAAAGTTTGCAAGCTCTGCAATGTTTATTCATTTTAGAAGTAGTGTGTGAAAAATCACAGACATCTTCTTTCAATAAGGCAAACCAGGAAGTGTGCAATAAAACCTGAAAATGTACAAGTGCTTGCTCATAGGCTGTTGATAACCCCGCCACTTACTCTACACCAGTACTTCAAGCCACCTGCACTGTAAAATAGCCCTGGGAACACTGCTCACCAGATACAGGGGATTGTCTTTAGGGAGTGGGATCTCTCCCCCTCATTCTTCACTTAATATCTCTTCACTCTTCCATTCCTGTGTGCTTTCTTGTGTGTCCCTCAGATATTAATGAGGAATTCATTATCCATTAAGGTGGGCAAAGAACCAGATGGATAGAAAACCTAAACAGACCTGTAACTAGTAAGATTGAAAACATAGTTGAAAACCCCCCAACAAAGACAAATCCAGGATCAGATGGCTTCACTGGGGACTTCAAACATTTAACATTATCACAAATCCTTCTCAAACTCTCTGAAAAAAAAAATGAGGAGGAAGAAGCACTTCCAAACTTATGCCATGGGGTCAGCATTATCTTGACACCAAAATTTTAGACAAAGATATTGCAAGAAATCCATAGACCAATAAACGTGATAAATATTGTTGTAAGCATTCTCACTAAATACTAATAGATGGAGTGTGACATTATATTATGAGAATTATACATCATGACCAACCGAGCTTCATTTTGGAATGCAAGGATGTTTCAGCATATGAAAATCAATCCGTGTAATGCACCATGCTAACAGAACAAAGGCAAATTTCACATGATCATCTTAATTGAGGTATGGAAACTTTGACAAAATTCAATACACTTTCATGATAAAAACACTCATACTAAGAATAGAAAGAATTTACCTCAACATAATAAATGAAAGTCCATATATAAAAAGTCCACAGCTGACATCATGCTCAATGGCAAAACACTGAAAAATTTTTGTCTTAAGATTAAGGAACAAAGAAAGCAAAGATGCCCATTTTGACCATATCCATTTAAATTAATATTATTAGAGTTCATAGCCAGGGCAATCAGGCAGGAAAGTGAAACAAAATGCATACTGATGGCAAGGGCAGAAATGAAATCTCTGTAGGCAGATGACATGATCTTATATGCGGAGAACTCTAGACAGTACACACACATACTCACACACATACACACACACCTATTATAATAAACAAATTCAGCAGTTACAGAATATAAAACCAATAAATGAGTTCAACTGTGTTTTTTTATCCTAAAAAATGAATGATCCAAAAGCGAGATTAAAACAATACCATTTATAATAGCATCAAAAGGAACAAAAGACTTAGAGTTAGACTTAATCAAGGAGACAAAAGACCTGTACACTGAAAGCTGCGATACATGGCTGAAAGCAGGTAAAGAAGACACAAATAAATGCAAAAAAAAAATTTCATGTTTATGTATTTGAAGGAATGAATATTAAAATATCCATCATGCCTAAAATGATCTACAACTTCAATGCACTCCCTAATCAAAATCTCAGTGATAGTCGGGTGTGGTGGTGCACAGCTCTGGAGGCTGAGGCAGGAAGATCGAAAATTTCAAAGCAAGCCTCAGTAAAGCCCTAAGCAACTTAGTGAGACTCTGTCTCAAAATAAATAAAAAGGGCTGGGGATGTGGTTCTGTAGTTAAGCTCCTGTGGGTTCAACCTCTGGTACCAAAAGTACAAAAAAACAAAAGCAAAACAACAACAAACAGATATTTTTTGTAGAAATAAAAAACAAAATCCTTAAATTTATACAGCATTTCAAATGACCTCAAAATAATCCAGTACAATCTGGAGAAAGAAAAATAAGACTGGGAGGGCCTCACATTTCCTGATTTCAACACATATTATGAAGACACAGTAATCAAAACAGCTTAGGACTGACATAAGAAGAGAATATAGAAAAATAGGACAAAATTGCCCAGAAATAATCCCTTATGTACGAGGTCAAATGATCTTCAACAAAGGGGCCAATGTTATACAATGGGGAAGAATCTTTTCAGCAGAACGTGTTGGGGAAACAAATATGTAAAAGCAATAGAGTGAAGCTGGACTTTTACCTTCTACCATAAACAAAAATCCACTGAAAATGGATTAAAGACCTAAATTCAAGCCCTGGAACAATAAAACTTCTAGAAGAAAACACAGGGGAAAACACTGGGTTTGGCAATGATTTCTTGGATACAATGCCAAAAGCACAAGCAGCAAAAGCAAAAATAAACTGAGACTCTGTCAAACTTTAAATACCTGTGCAGCAAAGGAAAAAAAAATCAATGGAGTAAAAAGACAACCTTATGCAATGGGAAGAATATTTACAAATCATATACCTCATAGTGGGTTAATTTCTAGAATATGGAAAGAACTCCTGCAATTCAACAACTACAGCATCAAAACAAACAATCCAACCAGAAAATGGACAGAAGACTTAGATAGTCTCCAAAGAAGATAAACAAAGGGCCACAAAGCACATGAAAAGATGCTCAACATCAGTAACCAGGAATAAATGCAAATCAAGATCACAATAAGATCATCACCTCATACCTATTGGGACGGCCATTATTAAAAATACAGAAAAGATTAAGTATTGATAGGGATGTAGAGAAATTGGGGCTCTTGTGTACTACTGGTGGGAATGTAAAATGACATAGTCACTGTGGAATATGGAGGTTTCCTCAAAAAAATTACAAATAAAAAATAGAATAATGTGATCCAGAAATCCCATTTCTGAGCATTTGATCAAAAGTATTGAAAAAGGGGTCTCCAAGCTATATTTGCACACCACGTTCCTTTGCAATAGCCAAGAATTGAAACAAACCTAATCTGTCCGTCATCAGATGAATGATGAAGCAAATGTGATATACACATACAGTGGAATATAATTTAGCCTTAAAAACAGTAAAATCATGTCATACGATGCAACGTATGTGAAATCCATTATGTCAAATGAAATAAGCTAGTAACAAAAAGAAAAATGCTGTATGATTCCATTGTTACGAGTTATTTAAAGCATGTTAAATACTTAGAAATATGAAGTAGAATGGTGGTTGTCAGGATCTGAGAGGAAGTGGAAGGGAAAGTTGTTCAATTAAAGGAGAGTTTTAGTTTAGCAAGATGAGAAAAAAAAAAAGACCTGTTGCACAGCAATGTTCATATAGTTGACACTATTGTACACTTTAAAAAGTTTAAGATGGAAAAGAAAAAAGTTTAAGACGGTAAACACTGTGTTATTTTTGACTGCAGTAGAATATGCTAATAGAAAATTGTCCCTCATTAAAAGAAAAAAATATGCATGTGCACACCTATGTATGGCATGTGTGTATTTATGTGTATAAATATGTGTGCACATTTATTTATTTATTCTACTTTTCTCCATTTTTTATTCAATTTTTCCTTAATGAGCATTCCATTTTTATTTCTAGAATTCTGTAATCTCAATTCTTCAAGAAAATTATATACAAAAAACCGGCTTCTGCGTGAAACTATCCTTGATTCATTCCATTCATCTCCTTTGCAGTTGTTTTTGCTTCCACACCTCTATCAGCACTTTCACATTGACTTTCATTTGTTTGTGGGTATTTCCTGCATGTGTTTCAGGGATGTCCTCTATTACATTGAAAGATTTTCCAAGAGGAATAACCTGTCTTCAGTTTCCCTGTATTTTATTGCCACTATAAAATTACTACCTGTTTGTTGAGTAAATGCTCAGATTAGATTTGACTAGGTCAGTGTTGCTCCAAATGTGTGTCTCTTGTTCTTGAAGATGATCCATGTGAAGAGTTTTCTAAAACAATTCTTTAAGGAATACCGTGTGCTTTATTTCCCTGGTGAGAATTCACAATGCATGTCAGCATATTAAAGGCTCTGAAAGTGCCACTGTAAATAAACCTACTTAATTTAATTTAGCACTTTTCAAACATATTTGATATTGGACACTTTAAAAAATGATACCTATTAACATCCAGCATCTTGTGTAATAATTTGTGAAAAAATAAATTATAAGATTATATTCTATTCTTCTCTGTGCATGGTGTATCACAATATTGTCTGGCACAATAATATGTGTGTATATATATATATAAGTGTATATATATATTTTATATACATAATAACAATATGTATATATACACATAATATATATATATATAAATATAAATATATAAATGTTTTTGAATGAGTGAAGAAGTGCCTGAAAGTGAGCTTCTGTGAAGTTCACTGTGATGTGTATGTTAAAGGCAGATTGATGAGGTTTTAAAAATACACTCATAAGTGTTTTAACCTGAATCAACATGAAACTAGGCAATAGAAAAATACGTGAAAATGCTTCCCTCCAAGGCTGAAGGCTAATTACAGGCCTGGAAGGTTTGCTAAAGATTTTGCAGCTTGCATGCCAGGAACCATGTACGCCCTGAACCTCCAGACTCTCAGTACATTCAAGATCATCTTGTCCAGTCCTTCTCAAACTCCGTCATTGACCTAGCCCTATTGACCAAGGACAGAGAACACTTTCTTGGGAGAGGACTGCGGGGAGGTCTGACTAGTCCAATACAAGCAGGAAGTTTCTTTGAAGTTTTGTATTTTTATCTTAAAAGAAAAACACCAGTTCTATAATTGTTCCATAATATCCCCGAGTTTATTGTCACATAAAAATATTGCTTTTTCCTTCTTAGTTGAAGGGCACAGCACTTAGTTTTGAGAGGCAAGGGCCTATTCTAGTTCTTCCATTTAATGATGGGAAAATATCCAGAGAGAGAAAGTGGTTTTGTTCAAGACCACATGGCAAATCTCTGGCAAACCTTCCAGTTCTGTGCTCTTCCCTGGCTAGACGAAGATCTCCTACCTCACGGGAGTCTCACAAAATGCCATCTGACCCAATAATTCCACATGCAAGAACCAATCCTAAAGAAATAGAGATGCAAAGAAAGACGCAAACATGTTGATTGTATTAGCATTAAACTGGCAAGAATTTAATCTTTAACGGTGGGAAAATGGCTAAATAAATTAATATGATAGAATACTTTGTAGTCATTAAAAATTGATGTTTATGAGAAATAGCATAGTATTAAATAAAATAATCAGAATTTCCTACTCTGTAATATTATAAGTGCTTCTATTATTTATTTTTCTATATTTCAACTGCAATTCTCGAGGTATTAAGAGTGGTCATTATTTGGCAGTGAGGTAATGGAGGATTTAAATTTTCTTCATTCTTTGGTAACAAGAATTCCTTTCATGTCACAGGGATCCACTTTATGCTTTGAATATAAACCTTCCTATTCAAACATTGGTGACTTTTTCTTTTTCTCTTCTTCTATCCTTCTTTCCTTCCCCAACCACCATGAAGGCAAGATTAACATCTTTCCTGTCCTAAGCCAACTCATTCGATTTTCTATTCACTGTCCTCAAGAATAAAGAAACTGCAGACTTGGAAACTGGAACAAGAGCTCTTTCAAGAATTTCAGTCCAACATTAATTAGATCTATTGATAATGATACTTAAAAAAATAGTCTCTGCCCCCCCCCCAACTTTTTTTTTTTTTTTTTAAGTTGCTAAGGCTGGCTTTGAACTTGCAATCCTCCTGCCTCAGGCTTCTGAACTGCTAGAATTACAGGCATGGGCCACCACAGCACCAGGCTTGTGTCCCCCATTTTTGAAGTCCTTTGTTCCCCCTGGCAATTAGAATGGCAGTCTCTTGTGACCTGAGTCCATCGCCTTTCTCCTTTGCTGGCAAAGCCATGAAACTTTTTCCTTTTTCTCAAAACCTAGTCCTTGTTATTGGATCAACTAGGGACAAAGACCAAACTTTTGGTATCGCTTTCATGTTTCCCAAATTCTCTGCAATGAATGCATTATAAATTTGTGATTAGAATTAAGCAGGGTATTAGTTTTAAGTCTATTTGTAATTTTAAAAAATTCATGGAAATATAAAAATGATGTTTGATTATTTTAGCCCTAGATGCTAGATTCCTTTCCAGGACCTTCTTGGGTTAGGAAGAACTAACCCAAGTGGGGACTCGGTTGCTTCTGTTGTCTCCCCTGGTTCCGAGCCTGCTGGTAATGACGGTGAAGCTGATAACAGGGTGACCTTCCCAAAGAGAGTGCAAGCCCAACTGGGATGCAGTGGGGCAGAAATCCCCTCATGCAGTGGCTTTGTCCTGATGCTTCCCTGTTCCACCTTTCCTCCCTGTGTCCTGGGGATTTTCCCTCCGGATAGAGCCAGCATGTAAGCTGGGCCCAGCCTGTGGGCATCCGGGAAGGTCTAACTCCTGTAGCATCTGTCAGTGAGGAAACAGCCTCAGTCTAGAGGCTGCAGATGCTGTGTGATTCCATTTACAAGCCAATGAAACGGGGCTCTGGTTTCCAAAGAGGAAAAGCACAGCAACCCAGCAGGAAAATGTCTTGAAGGTAAAGACTATAACAGCACACACTCCAGCGAGGCTGTTCTCAAACTCTTGGGCACACTGTTGAATTGCACCCCAGCATACATGTGTGTTATCCTGTCCCCTTCCTTCCCCTGGCTTCTGGCTGGGTTTTAAATCAACACAAGCACCTCAATTTGTCCATGAGACATATTCTGTGACCTCTGGGATAGTTGGCCTCATCTTACAAGAGTGCTTCTGAAGTCAGATTGCTGGGCTTGATTGGACATTCTGAAAACTCTTGGACATTCTGATTCAGAAGATGGGAAGGGGCTGGGTAGGTGAAACTTTGCGTTACATCAAGTATGCAGGGGCTACTGGTGCCGCTGATCTGGGGGGCCCACTTGGCGAGGTACCGCTCTGGCAGAATCACAAACCTGGTGAAAGCAAGGGAAACGAGGCCTTGGGACTGAGGTTGTTGGTGAGAAACTGATGACTCTGTTTTTGAAAATAAATAAATAATAGCAACTTCTACTTCAAGGCCTGTCTTAAGGAAGGGGGCGTGACCTTTATCCTTGGAAAAAAAAACCCACGGAGCCTTTCTAGGCAGATAGCCACTCTGCTGAGTTGTTTGTCTGTAAATAACAGGAGAGATCTGTGGCACCAGGTGTCCCTGACTCAGGTAAGCTAGGTGAGGACCCATAGCAACCCCCTAGCAACCTCCAATCAGCATAAGACAGGGAAAATACCTGGGATGCCAGATGACCCCCCAGTAGTTTATGGTGGTTGTTAACATGTTGGGAAACCATGTAGTTTAGCACATACACCCCTCATGGCTTAAACCAATCAGTTCAAACGAATCCCCCTCTTGTGCTAACCAATCACCCCTACCCAACTTGTTCCCGCCAGTGAATGTGCTAATCAATGTTAAGAGTTGTTGTTTGATTTTCCTGTGGTATGAAATGATTTGCTGTGTGATGTTGTGATGCATAGAGTATCCCCCCAAAACCTATAAATCCTCACTGAACAAAGCCCCCGGACTCACTCCCTAGGACCACTGCATTGGAAATGGTTGTGAGTCCAGGATGGAGCTTGCAATAAAGACTCTTCTGTGGTTGCATCTGATTCATCTCCTGGAGGTCTATTGGGGTCCCCGAGACACTGGCATTACATTGGCAGAGGAAGTTTTTTATTCATGAATTTCTTTCTTTAGCCTAATTATTGCTCTTTATTTAAAAGACATTCAGCTGGGTACAGTGGTACATGCCTATAATCCCAGGAAAACATCCCAGCAACTCAGGAGATTTCAAGTTCATATCTAGCCTTAGTAACTTAGCAAGACCCTGTCTCAAAAAAAAAAAAAAAAAAAAAATTGGGGGTGGCTGGTGATGTAGCAGAGGGAGAATGCTCCTGGGTTCAATCTCTAGCACTCACTCCCCAAAAGACATTCATTCATTCATCAACTGAAAGAGAACCCATAGGAGACAATAAAAATAAACAGGATAGCAAGGCTCAGTGGCACACACCTGTAATCCCAACAGTTTGGGATTTTTTTTTTTAAATATACAGAGAATTGAACCCAGGGTTTCTTAACCACTCAGCCACATCCCCAGCCCTTTTTTGTATTTTATTTAGAGACAGGATCTCGCTGAGTTATTTAGGGCCTCACTAAATTGCTGAGGCTGACTTTGAACTCTCAATCCTCCTACCTCAGCTTCCCGAGCCACTGGGATTACAGGTAGGCACCACCATACCCGGCTCAGAAAAAGAAATTCTTCCAGCAACTAAACTCAGTTTATGTTGTGAGGTTATGTCTCTTAAGTGAGCCTTGGCATGACTTGACTTCTGTTGCTTTGCCCAGAATACGAGGTCTTCCTCGATCTCTAATTATTTTAAGGGTGAGCTTCTCACGTTGCTTGGGGATGATTACCAAGGACCCACAGAATGAAGACCTCTCTGGAGCCCATCACTTTGCCTTTTAATCCCAATGACTATAACTTGATGACAAACATCAACTATTTTCTTTACCAACCCTCCCCCCAAAGCAAATCCTCTTCTCATTGCCTGGGAGATCCTGGGACCTGCTTTTCTATTTGAAATGTTCTGTAACCTTGACGTCTACAAGCTCCACACACAGCTGTCTGTATCAGGACAGGAAAAGCTGGAGCACATTTAGCGAGGTTTTGTTTTGGATTTTTCAGCTGCAGCCTTGAGGGATCCCCCCTTCTCAAGCTCCAACACTAAGCTGCTGAACCCCGCTGAAAGCAGCCATTTGGAGGAGCAGCTGAAAAAGATTTCGCCATGAAGCAGACCTTGGCAGCCTCCTGATACTCCATATGGTCCTCTGCTCTGGTCTCCAGGAAGCACCATATCATTCTCACCCCCTTGGTGGCATTGTTTACAATCCCAGCATGTGTGTTTGGAAGACAATTGTACAGAGAAGATGCCGCTCACTTTGAGTCTTTTTCTTCCCGATTAACCTTTATGTGAATAATTCACAGAGCTGTAATGTAATATTTATTCCATGTTTGCATTTCTGTCCATTTAGATTGTAAGACAACTAAGGATATCTTGAACCAAGAAGAACTCTTCCCCACATCAGCTAGCTGTCTCTGACAGTTCAGGAGGCTGCAAGGCTGAGGTCACCATGTGGCACAGTCAGGTTCTGGTGAGGTGCCTCTTCCTGGATTCACACTACCAACTTGTCCTGGTGACTTATGTGGGTGAAACAGATCAAGAGAACTGAGGCCACTTTTACAAGGGCACTGATCCCATTCATGAGGGCTCCACTAATGTCACCTAATCACCCCAACTCCCCACCCCATACCGTACCATCATTTTGGGGGGGGGTCAGGATTTCAACATATGAAGTTCTTTTATCATCTCTTTGTAGAATACTGGTTTTATTATGTTATATCCCATATCTTAAATAGAGAACTAGCAATATATCTCAAAATTCCTCTGACATAGTCACTTTTTAAAAAACTATGGATGTCTAAGAATGCATAAAATTTGTGGTTTTTACACACTTGTTATTTGTGTATGTCTGCTGGTGTTCTCTACAAATATAGAAATTTGAAAAATTCTATTTCTTGCTATTTTCCTAAAACAGATGTATTAAGTTGGGTATGGTGGCACATGCCTGTAATCTCAGAGGTTCGGGATGAGGCAGGAGGATCAGAAGTTCAAAGCCAGCCTCAGCAACTTAAGGAGACCCTGTCTCAAAAAAAAAAAAAGGCTGGAGTTTTGCTCTGTAGTTAAGCATCCCTGGATTCACTCCCTAGTACAAGAAAAAAAATTGATAGAATTTATTTGTGCATCCCACAATATCAAGTACATTCCTAGCAGAAGAGAATATCTGTCCTAAATAGCCATTGATTGTCCATTTAGAACATCTGATAATTAGTTTTTTCCCCAGACCAGCATCTGGCTCCAAACACTTCGAACTTTGTTTCCTTGGCCACCCACCTATTCTGAGTGTTGGTGTTGTAGGAGGTCTTATATCACAGCGTGACCCCTATCCCACACCTTGGGGTCAAAACATGGCCCCAAAACACACAGTGGAGAGAAAGATAATCTCTAGAAATCTTTCTTTTCTAAACTGGAATGACTACATCTGGAA
The DNA here is from genome assembly GCF_045843805.1 of Urocitellus parryii. NCBI lineage: Eukaryota > Metazoa > Chordata > Mammalia > Rodentia > Sciuridae > Urocitellus > Urocitellus parryii. The sequence continues at coordinate 106,528,613 of NC_135540.1, read as the reverse complement.
ATGACTGAGAATCTAATAATATTTCCACTAAACCAAACTAAATATATTTCCAACGAGGCTTCCCCAAAACTGGATTCTTAAATGCCTTTGGCTACTCCATTTTCACCCAACACAGAGGAAATGAGACAAAGGGGAAGCCAGAATGGGGAGAAGCAGTGGTCTTACGCAATTGATGCTAAATAAATAAATAAATAAATAAATAAGTTACTTTTGCAATATCATCAAAATCTATCATCATATGGACAGATTGCTCAGACTCTTCCCAGGGTCACCATAAGAGGTCTATGCAGGTGAATGTCCCAGGTGTCAAGCTCAGAGAATTTTATAGTCAACCTTTCTCTGGTCAGAGAACATGTCAGAGCTAGGACTAGATAAGGTCTGGCGTTCAGAAGAATTTACCATCTTCCCTTCTCAGTGGGGTTTAAATGTGGGCCCTCTAGTAAATTTCTAGAGCTTCTTATAAAGGGAAAGTCACAGGCTCTGGCCACCTCTATCTTAACCACCTCTGTTTATGCTTTGATAGCACGCAGGGAGGACTTTTCAGCAAGAGTCCTGCTCCATGGCATGCCGTACCCACAGTTTTGAGTTATATTGCTATTGAACTTAGAGCCAGCTCTCACCCACGAGAGAGAAGCCCATCAGCACAAGGGCCTAATCAAAACAGAATGTGTGCCAGCTGGTGACATTGCTCCCCTTAGGTGGTTCTCTCAGCAAGGCCTCTTGTAATAGAAGGTCTAAGTCATAATGATAATTGCTTTCTGCAGCTAAAGGTTGCCAAAGCTCCTTGAAGCAGAGAGGAGCTAGCAGGGAGATCCCTGCCAGGAGTCCACACAGCTGGACACAAGCTAATGCATTTTCCCAAGTTCAAAGTGGCAAAATCAGAATTGGAATGATTGTTTAGTCATTATACTCAGTGGTTTTTGAACTACAGCATGAATTCAAGTCTCTGGAAAGGCTTGTTAAAAACAGCCTGCGGGGACCCCATGAATTCAGCAGGTCTGGGTGTATTTCTGACATGCTCCCAGGGAATGCTGCTGCTCCTAGTCTGAGGACCATGCATTGAAAATTACTAATTAAGAGACTTCATGGGCTCTTCTCAATGTGATTACTGCAAGGGACGATGCACCTTCTACCTGGCTAAGCTGCTCAGGAAAAGATTTCAAGATCGCATCAAAGGATCAGCAACATATCAAATCACCCAGTGACTGATTACTGGTTTTAAGGAACAGAGTGTAAGCTCATGTACCCATCAAGGTTTCTCATTGTCCACATGATTGACATTTTGGCCTTGGAAATTATTTGATGTGAGATGTCCTATATATTGTGGGATGTTGAGAAGCATCCCTTCCCTCTACCTTAAGATCTGGTAGTATCCTCCTTACCTGCTGCCAATTGAAGCAATTAAAGCTGTCTCTAGACATTACTAAATGTCACTTGGGGGCAGAGTCACCTCCAGTTGGGAACCACTAATATATCCTATAGGATGCTTCGGCAGCATGTGCCCACAGAGCCCATGCAGCCCCGTTGAGCAAACTGTGAGCTGACAGAAATCTGGATGCCTCTCTTTGGGAGCACACATTTAAAAGTTATTTCTTAGACTCAGATTCTTCCGATATCTGACTTGGGTGGCTAGTGAGCAGATATTACCATCATCTCCATTTTAAAGGTGGGGAGATTGAGTCTCAAAGGGGTTCAGGATTTGTCCAAGTTTACATATATGTCAAGAAAGAACCAGAATATACATCCTTTAATTTCTAGGCCAACGAATGGTCCATCACATGCTGTCATCTGAATTCGGTCTATAAATATTCCATAACCATGCCACGCAGTGACAAGTTGTATAGTTTTTGGTGGTCAGAGAGTCAGAAAATACATGAAATCATTTGTTTGTAGAGATGGAGGGTATTAAAAATCCCAATTGGGGGTAATGAAAACTGTGTACTGTGGGTTGGTACTGGAAACCTTTCCTAGGGACAAGTAAGAGCTGCAAAGCTCCCTTGTGTATGGGAGCAAGTAAACTCAGTCCCTAGAGATACTTCTAGAGATTCTTCTAATGGCTGCTCTGAACTCTGTAGCCATAATCCGAGCAAGAACACCTTGCCTCAGCTTTCTCCAAATTACCCCCAACTTCTCCAGTAAGTCAAATACTCTTTCTAATGGATGTCATCAAGACCTAGGTCAGCTACGTAAGAATCTCTTTCTCTTTCTGAATACACACACACACACACACACACACACACACAAAGTTCCAATAAATATACAAGAATGGGAGACAATCTGTAGCCTTTATGTCTCCATGCTATTTTGTAAGTGGGGTGTGTGTGTGTGAGTGTGTGTGTGTGTGTGTGTGTGTGTATTTTGTGGGATCACCAAGGGGGAAGGGTGGAACTGATTGATGAGAAGTTTGATGAATGAGACACAACTTGTCTTGTTTTCAAGGTTGGTGACAACTTCATGGCTTTTGCCTCTGAGGCTCAAGAAAAGGTTTCCGTGTGAAGTTCAAATGGCTGAGGGTTGCTGAGTGAGTCAGCAGGGTCATCCCAGGGAGAGGAATGGACGTCACCCTAGTGGGATCAACACAGTGTCCTCGGCTGGAGAGGACCCTCCTAAGCCCTAGAGTAAACCAGGAAGAGAGTTTGCATCTCCCCCGCCTCGACCGCCAGGTCAGACTGTCTCCACCTCCAGCCTGCTGTCGGATACCATGCAGATACAGCTAGGAAGCGTTCACTCTGCCAGAACACTCACTCGTGAATTTGTGTGATGACTGCATTTGCCGGGGAGAGTTCACCGTCCAAACAGGATGAAGTTACTTTAAAGGCTTCCGCTTGGCTCCATATGGCCCCTCGATATTCATATTCCCCGAGGCAGGCTTTTCTTTGGTCATATTTCTTTCGTTGAAATTTTGTAAGAGGAAGAAAGGGGGATAATGATAAAACACCAAGCCCACACTTTCAGAGTCTGGCCAAAGAAGGGGAAATTCTGTGGAAAATATTTGGAAAGAACAGACCAAAAGAAATTGTAGCACCTTTTTAGTCTTTGATCGCAGCTTCCATAAAATGGGAGCTTCTTGAACTGAAATTTCATGATTATATTCTGTGTTTCTGTTAATAGAATTGGAAAAGGCTGTATCGATATGTACAGAGATCTGTCTTTGTTTTGTGTTGCTATAACAAAATGCATGAAACTGGGTGATTTATAAAGAAAAGAAACATGTGTCTTAGAGTTATGGATTGGGAAGTTTGAGAGCATGATAGTGGCATTGGTGGGGACCTTCTTGTTGCATCACAATATGGTAGAGGGCATCACGTGTAAAGACAGAGCAAACATATTAGCTGCAGTCTCTATTCTTTTTCTTATAAAACCACTAAGAATATTAGGCTTGTATTCTGAGAAGACAGAAGACCAGCCCCTCACCCCCCAAAAATATTCTAGAAAGTATTTTTCTGCAATAACTTTTCTAAGACACGTGGCATAAGATGGGCTACTTTGAGGTCCTCTTATCATAGCTCTACCCAGGATGAAGGAGAGGGCAAGCTGCCGAGGAGCTCCATGACCCCCATACCCCAGCTCAGTAAGTGCCACAGCTTCTGGGGGTTTTGCAGTTTGGGGAGAACCAGGAGGTGAGGCCCTAAGAGGGAAAGTGATGTTACTATAGAGAACCGGGGTGACATCCTCATGGAGGTTAGTAGGCCAAGGGCCTGAGTGAGTCACATGGGACATATTCCTGAATTCCCTGAAATATCTGGGACAACTTTAAGGGTGGCACTGAGATTCCAAGGTTTTGTAGATACGAATAGATTGTTTTTTCTGCCATTCAGGTCACGGCTAAAATGTCATCTCCTTGGAGCAGCTTTGCCTCTCCATTCAGTTCTTCCCTTTGTAACTGATCCAAATACATCTGAAAGTACAAATCAAAAGATTGAATGACAAGAAAGAGCCAGCCATGAAAAAAATGGGGGAAGTGCATTTGAAATTGAGAGAATGGAAAATACAGAAAGTCACTTAGATGGAAGACAGCTTGGTCTATTAAAGAATAAGGGAGAAACTCAGCCTGGCTGGAGCCCAGAGAGGTAGGGAAGAGAGTGATTCGCTGAATAGAAGATAAGGGGGTTTTAAAGACCATAGCAAGAATTAGAGGTTTAATTCTGAATGTAATGAAAAATATATTGTCTTTTGCTATATAGTAAATTACAGATTGCTACAATAGATATGATATTTGTCTCAAAGTCATTTCTTAATTTTATTGTTCTTTGCCATTAGAAGAAGCTAAAATTTTTCACAACCTCCAAGTCTAGCCTCCTTTGGTTTTAAAGAACTTCCTCAATCTGGTCTCTTTCCTCCTATTTTAATATGAACAGGAAGAAGATATCAGGAGGAGGTATCTTCCACAGGACCTGGAAATCTCAGTTCACCAGGCACACTTTCTACTTTATACATCATCACAATTTAGTGTTTCTCAATGTTCTGCTGCTACATAATAAGGATTCTCTTTCCTCTAATGTCCAGTGCCATTTTCTTTCTTCCCTTCTGTCTTTGATGGTGGCCTCCTTGAAGGCTGTGTGTCTTCTTCTAACATTTAGTCAAAACACCCATGTTCTTACTTACACACTTTTCTAAAAGTACTTTTACCTTCTACCCACTGCTAGATTCTAAAGATACTCCCACATCTTAAGTTTCTGTTATGATAGCATCTGATATCAGGATACCAAAATCTATATTGTTTATCAGCTGCCATGTAACACATTGTCTCAAAACTTACTGGCATAAAGCAACAGTTTTTTCTAAAGCTGCAAACATGTTTACTTCAGTGTTTTCTTCTAAGAGGTAGATAGTGTTAGTTTTACATTTAGGCTTTGAGTCATTTTGATATAACACTTTCTATATGATGTGAGGTAGGGATTCAATGTCATTCTTTTCCATATCTGAGCAACATTAATCTAAAGATTACCCTTTCTCCATATTATTGCTTTAGCATCCTTTTCAAAAATCAGTTGATCATAAATGTAAGGATTTTTGTCTCAACTTTCAACTCTAGTCCATTAATCTATATATTTATTCTTTTGCCAGCATCACATTATCTTTATTATGGTAATTTTGCAGTAAGTTTCTAAATGGGGAAATGTGAGTTTTACAACAATATTCTTTTTCAAGATAGTTTTGACAGTTTTTAATTTTGTCAATTTCCATATAGATTTTAGAATCAACTTGTCAAGTTCTGCAAGAAAAAAAAACAGTTGAGAATTCGATAGAGTGTGATGAACCTTTTTCTGATATGGATGATTTGCCACCTTAACAATATAAAGCATTCTAATCTATGAACATAGAATGCTTCCCAATTATTTAGGTCTTTTTAATTTGCTTTCAGCAATGTTATGTACTTTCCGTTGTTCAAGTCTCATGTTTGTTTTGTTAAATTCATTCCATTTTTTTATTCTTTTGACAAAGTTAAAGATGGAATTGTTTTTTTAATTTCACTTTCGAATTTTTTTTATTGCTAGTGAATAGAAATAAAATTTAATTTTATATTCTGATGTTATATCCTGCAACCTTGCTGAGCTCATAAGAGATTGTGTGTGTGTATGTGTGTGTGTATGTGTGTGTGTGTGTGTGTGTATTCCATAGAATTTTCTACATATGAGATAATGTCACTTGGGAGTAGTTAAGCATTTCAACATTATGATGAATACTAGTGAGAAGAATAGACATCTTTATCTTGTTTCTAACCTTAGAAGGAATTCAGTCTTTCACAACCAAGAAAGATGTTAGTTGTTAATTTTTGTAGAGACTTCATCAGTTTGAAGATGTTCTTCTATTCCCACTTTGACACGTGATATTTTTTTTTACATGAACGGATTCCTTTTTTCTTTATTTATTAAGAATATCGTGTGTTTTTTATTCTTTATTAATATGGTATATTGCACTAATTGATTTTCCAGATGTTAACAAATCAAACTTTCATTTTTGGGGTAAAATCCCACTTAGTCAAATTATATAATCTTTTTATAAAAATACATTGCTGAGCTCACTTTACTGGCATTTTGTTGAGGACTGTTGCGTGTTTTGTTCACAAGGATGTTGGTCCTTGGCTTTCTGTGACGTCTTAGTCTAGCTTTGGTCACAGGATAACACTGACCTTATGGGATAAAATGAAAAGTTTTTCCTTTGTTTCTATTTTGTGAAAGAACTTGTAGAGGGTTGGTTTTAATTCTTCTTTAAATGGTTAGTAGAATTTAGTGGTGAAGCATCTGAGCCTCAGGCCTTATTTTATGGAAAGTTTTAAAAGTACAAAGGCAATCTGTTTTGCTTATTATACTTCTATTTACATTTTCTGTTTCTTTGTGAGTCAGTTTTGGTGTTTGTATTTCTTAGCAATTTCTCCATTTCATCCAGATAATCTAGTTATTCATACTATTTCCATCTAATCCTTCTTATTTCTCTAAGGTCAGTATTAATGTTTCCTCTTCCATTCCTGATTTTAGTAATTTGAGACTTTACTCTTTTGTTCTTCTAAATCTAGACAGAGTTTTGTCAGTTTGTTGATCTTCTCAAAGAGCCGGCAATTTTTAATTTACTTTTTTCTATTTTCTGTTTTTCATTGTCACCTACTGGGAGAAAGTCAGACTATAAACTCTGTCTTCCAGGAGAGCTACAAATCTACATCACCCTGTATATAGCTCTACAGAGTTAGTGATCAATCTTTCATGGATATTCTGCCCACACTTGTGCATGAGGTCAAATCTAAGAATGTGAAATGATGTGATGCAGAGGTTAAAAAGCAAAACAGAACAAAACAAACAAGGGAGAAAGTCAAGAAGGGACAGAAATGATGTTCAGTTCTTTCGATGATCTCACTCCCTGCATCTTGAATGTTCCTTGCTTGTAACAAATAATTTCCACTGGGGATCCCTATTCACTTCAAAGCATGTAATTATCACCCCAGACAATGGCTATTAAACTTCCCCTAATAAAAATACGGCTCCATTTAACATTTAAGATGAGCTCAACAAGAGACAAGATTTTTACTTAAGATTGCCAGGTGTGTTTTAACAGCAGGAGCCAGCATAAAAATCTGTGTGTTGGAAAAATAACTGAAATTGTGATTATCCTGGAAAAAAATACTAGCACCGTCATAGGTTTTGCATACCAGGTGTTTTTAATTACCTCACTCATTCATAGACTATCTCTTCTGAGTTCTGTGTTCTTTTCCCAACAAAGAATTTTTAGGACAAAATGTTCTTATATGCCTCCAACTTGAAGTTTGCTACTCTCTTACTCAGAACCCTGAATCGAACATTAAAACTGCAAAATCTTGTCAGGAGAGTGAAACATTTATTGAGTGTTTACTGTATGCATGCAGTACATTGGCTTAGATGCAACAGAAGGAAATCTCAAGAAATCAACACCTCAAAAACAAATTTAGTATCCAGGGGAGATGGTGTACTGCAGGATGGATTTGACACATGTCTTTCTCCGGGTACAGAAATGAGGAAAATGTGTAACACTTGGAAGCATTATAGAATTGGACTATGTGGACTATGATCAATAAGGACTGGTTTTATTTGTTACTTCAGCAAGTAAAAATTATTAATTGCTCTTGGAGATAGAAAAACAATAAAGCAAGGAAAATATCATTGCATTTTTCTTTGACAACTGACAATGAACCTTCTATTAAAATATGTTGTTAGGTTAAAAATTACTACAACCTTCAACAAGTCTGTGTCCCCTAATCTTCTTTAACTTCTTCCCCTAAAGATTTTAGTTTCCCTGACAGAGCACAGACCTCAGTAAACATACACAGGCCTGGAGGAACTTACAATGCAGATCCTTTTTCAATTTTGTTAATATCGCATAGATCCCAGAGTCTGCACATTTAACAAGCATTCATATTATTTTGATGCTGGTACACTCAGGACCGCACTTTGAGAAGCTTGGATTCACTAAGTTCCAATTTTGTGCAAGTCATAATTTCTGCCCTAGGGAAGCTTAGAATTTATCTCAAGAGACAATGAAAAGTCATAAAACAAAATATATGTTGAAGAAAGAGAGCAATAGTCTTCCCGTCAACCAAATTTACCTACTATGAACTTAGCAATTTATCAGAATAAGAACAAGATGTTAAAATTGGACTCCTCTTGTCTCAGTTGGGCCAAGGTCTCAAGATACAGATATCATGTTCCAATGTGAGATGTGAAACCACCAGGCAGTACTTGTTCCTGAATTCTTGTTTTAACTGACCATCAATCTCCATCCTTTGAGGCTACAGAAACAGTTGGGGTGAGATAGTAGCAACAAAGAGCAAATGAACCCCTGGGTTTTGGCTCAGAACCTGACAGCCATGTAAAGTTCTCACCTTAAGCTACAATTTGTCAGATACCAAACGTGCCTAATTTATCCACCCTCAAACAGTAGCAGGTATGTCATGGGAGCCAGGGCAGTATTACCTAACTCATCAGGGCAACATGGCTCCCTGCCCACTGCACGTAGCCCATAAAACTAGCTCACCACCCCCACCTACCCAGGAGCTAGCCTGACACCTTCTTGTTGGAACTGTGTCTCCCTCCCCAAGTGGAGACCCTAATAAAGGCTTTGCCGTAAATTCATACTTGGGTGAACTCAATTTCATTTTCATTGTCATCCGGTCAAAGCTCCCAGGACTGTGAGAAAGATCATCAAAGGGTTGCTGGGTGCAGGCCTCACCCTTGGTTCTGGAAAGGGGATGGAAGGGCATCTGCCTGTTTCCCTGAAAGTCAATAAGAAGGTCTCTCAGGTGGCTTAATATAGCTGGGGACAACAGGGCTGGTTCCTGACTAGTGTCTGAGCAATCTAAAGGGTGGGAAAGGAATAAAGTTGGTTTGCTGGAGGGCTTTTCCTGCCTCATTGCTTTGCTTTTTTCCACCAAAGGGCCTTTTTCTCTTCTGCCCATGGTTCATGGCACTTTTCAGCTGAAGGCTGAAGGCCACCAAGTGATTACTCTTTGAATTCCTAGGTACCCTGGTGAGGTAGTTGGGTATCATTATCCCTAATATCCAGCTGGACAAACAGAAGGTTGGCCGTCTTGACCTGGATCTTACAGGGGGCAGGTTTGGGAAGAGAAATGGGCCATAGCCTCCCGCAGTCTGAGTGGGAACTTTGGTCTTATCTCCCGGGGAAGATTCCCAGGATAAGGCCTCAACTATCAGCATGGCCCCTTGAAGCACAATAGCATATGGGTCATTTTTTGCAATGTCAGGGTATGTGAGCTGAGGGCAGCTGTGTCATGAAATCTGGGGAGAGAAGATTGTTCTGAAATATCCTGTTTCTGATTTGCCCCTGACTGGCAAAGATAAGAAAATTGTGCTGCTTTAATTTACATCCTTGTACACCCAAGAGACTTGCTGGGCTTTCCTGGCTTTGTTCTAATTTTTAATTAAAATTGTACACATACACACACATACACACACACACACACACACACACTTGAATGAATGCTACATACCTTAGCATACAAGCTTTCAGCAGCTCTCTAGAAATGCTAATTTATAAATTTCTTAGTGCATTCCTAAATGAGATGCTGAATAACCACAAAAACAATTCAGCTAAGCAAACAAACACTGAACCAGCCTGGGAGTGGAGTGGTAGTAGGTGGACAAAGAGATAAATACAATATAGCTCCTATGCTCCAGAAGTTTACAAACTAAGTGTTAATAAATGTGATGGAGTTCCATTTTAATGGAGGTTAGTTTTCTAAACTCAGTGAGTAAATAGAAAACTTCATTTAATCAAAGTACCCTTGTCAAATTCTTTAGCTTGCTCATAAAGTATTGCATGAGTCTGTGTGTGTGTGTGTGTGTGTGTGCATGCGTATGTGTGGTGTGTCTGCAATAATTCTTATGCCTTTTATAATTTCAGTGCCATTGGAGTCAAGATGGGAAAGAAAAGAAAAGGACACGTACTTTGAACCCTCAAACTTGCCTACTATAAAATAACTATTGAAGACCTATCTGTGAATGGAAGTTGGCCTGGCACATCATACAACGTCTCTGCATAACAATAACAAATCTAAAGCTCAAAACAGCAATCACTTATTCTCATGGAGTTGCTGGACAGTGGACTGTCAGGCTTGGCTAGATGGTTCAGGTTTACTCCATAATTTCTAATTACTCCCACTGATGCTAGTTGGCTATCATGGGCTTTTTTACCCCTATGGCAATAACAAAGGCTCAACAACTCCAGATGATTTACATAAACACCTTCTGAGACTTTGATTATACTATGATCAAAGGAAGTCACATGACTAAGGCTGAAATTAAGGGATGGGGAAACATGTTCTTCATCTCTAGAGGCTGGAACTACAAAGTCACATGACAAAGAGTATAGACATGTTTTAATCAGCTTTTTCTCTGCTGTGACCAAAAGACCTGACAAGAACAGTTAAAGAAGGAAAAGTTAATTTGGGGGCTCACTGTTTCAGAAGTGTCAGTCTAGAGATGGCAGGCTCTATTCATCAGGGCCTGAGGTGAGGCAGAAAATATGGTAGAAGAATATAGTGGAAGAAAGCAGATTGAAACATGACCAGGATGTAGAGAGAGAGTTCCCCTTACCAGGGACAAAATATACATCCCAAAGGCATGCCCCCATGACCCACATACTCCAGCCATATCCTACCTGCCTACAGTTACCACCAGTTAATCCCTCTCAGGGGATCAATCATTGATTAGGTTAAGACTCTCATAATGCAATAATTTCACTTCTAAACTTTATTGCATTGTCTCACATTTGAGCTTTTGGGGGGCACTTCATTTCTAAACCATAACAAGACACGAGTGAGAGTGGGTTTGGGCTATTATTGCAAGGTATTTCATTCCACATTTCAGAGTTTGGTTCTCTAGCTTTGCCATTCATGAAATGAGGTACTTTGCTATGAGTTCCCTTTCAGTTTAAATTGAAAATAGAGTTAGTTTTTGTTTGCCAAGATTATCCAAACTCTCATAAATTAAAGTGAAGTGTGCATAGGAAGCCACTCCTCTGTCAGGCAGAGTGTGAGATAACACCAAAGTAATGGGGAGAGATGTTAATTCGGTGGGGGGGAGGACATACAAGAAGACTAATCAATCAGGTATGTCAGGATTTGACTTGGATGGTGAGAGATGGGTGGGATGTGGCCCTTCCAGGCTGAAGGGAGTGCTTGAACAAAGGCACAGAGATGGGAGAATGCAGTCCATAGCCAAATGGACTGCATGAAGATTAGTCTCCAAGGAAGGAGTCTAGTTTTAATATGGGAAACTGGTGTACTCTTAGGAAAGCGAGACGGAAGCCAGACCATAAGCAAAGATGGCATAACAAAACCATCACAAGCAAACCAGTACTGTTCAGAGCAAAAGAGTTTAGGAAGTTCAAGGTTAAAGGCATAACATTAATTTCAACACTATGTAATGAGAGCTCTGGATGCTGATTTTAGTAGGAAAAAGCCTGAAAAAGGGTCAGTATGGAGCTCTGAAATAGCTTATCAGGGCATGTTCCCCTGGGAAAGCCTGGAACTTCAGTTCAGAGATGCTCAATGGAACTATGGGAGCAAGGCTGGGGAGTCAGGACAAGGAGGAAAATTCACCAAAGCCTTGAAACCACTTCTAATACATTCAATGGGTTTTTGTCATTATAAATGCCATTTTTTCAAAAGGATGCAAAACAAGTGGTTTTATTTATATATTGATTTATATATTTATTCTGGAAAATAAAAAAAAAAGTCGACAAGAGTCACTTTCATGTCTTAAGTCAATATCTGGTGGAACATCCATCGCCTTCTCCTTCATTTCACGTCTGCAGCCTCATCTGTTTTTCTTCATGCACATCCTGAGGCCCATCATTGGCTCAAAGTGTGTGAAATTTTATCAGGGCAAAGTGCAAAAATCGTTGCACCCTCTGGGAGAATCCAGGCATAGACGGCAGTAATCCATGCCCCGTATCACAGATCAGTGGGGCTCAAATCCATGTTCCCAAGCCTCCAGGGAAGGGGAGGCCTGCTATTCTGAAAATATGTCTTCTGTTTTGTAATTAAAGTAACAAGTCCCTTCTGTTTCCAATAATATGAACTCTTAGTGAACGTAGTGTGTGTGTGTGTGTGTGTGTGTGTGTGTGTGTGTGTGTGTGTTTTGTAGGCCTATTTACTTTATTTTGACCTGAGGTTCTTCCCTGACAATTTATCATAAAATCAAGAACATATCTGTTTGAACTAAGGAGAAATCACCTTCTCTACTATCACGTAGGATTTGAATCTTAAAATGTTTAGACGGACTTTCTAGAATTGATTATGTTAATGTAGAGAACTAAAGCCCAAAATATTAACCCTAACTAGTCTTTCTTCATAAAGGATTTTGAAATATTACAGTGTTATAGAAAAGCAATACTTCTAAAAGAAGTTTATAAAAAAGAATGTAAAGCTTCTAAACATCTAATTAGTGCAAATTAAATAATAAGGCTAATTAAAAGGGTTTGAGATAAAAATAAGTGTAGAAATATAGTAAATGGGATAAAGTTGAAATAAACTTTTTGTCTCACTATTGGAAAACTTTCCTAATTATAAAAATAATAAATACAGTACCTCTGTGAAAGTTACTAGAACCAGGCAACACTTAAAAAATAGCTCAAAGAATGTATAATTTCTGTTTCTAAAATGTCCTAAAATATCAAAATGAAAGAAAATGTCTCAAATTAATGTTAAAACTTAGGTCTAAGACTGATTTTAAAACGAGACATAGTTAGTAAAAGGAAAAAAAAATAGTAGGCTAATCTTACTTTCAAACAGATACAAATCCTAAATAAAATATCAACATTCATATCTTAAATAAAATATCAGAAAGTCAAATCCAGTAGAATGTTGAAAGATTACTGCATGATAACTAAGTAGAATTTAACCTAGAAATGCAAAAGTACAATTCCAAATTTTAAAAATCTATTAATGGTACTTATTGTGCTAGCAGATTAAAGGATAAAACCCACATGAGCATCTTACTGGTTGCTAAAAAGAATTTGCTAAAATTAAGTACCTATTCTTCATTAAAACAACAAAAACACCAAATTAAAAAAGGAATGGGTACAATTACCAGAAAATACCATGCTGCCTGCACAGTAAGTGATGATTCCAAACAGGAGAGTCATAGAAAAGGGTGACAAAGGCCAGCAGATGTAAAGCAAGAGGGAAGACCTCACACCGAACAGAGCAATTCAAACAGTAACAAAATCCCGTTTTTCTCCCATTTGATTGGCAGAATGCTAGGTCTGGGGTCATGTTACTGAAGTTTGAATCCCAGCTTCACCTTTACTTTTAGTTTGATTTGGGGGCATTTACTTAATTTTGCTGGCTTCTGTTTTCTCAACTGTAAATAGAAGATAACAATAGAATCTACCACACAGTGTAATTTTGAAGAATAATTAAACTGGTATGTGCAGAGAGAGCGCTTAGTGCTAGAGACATGGTAAGTGTTCAATAAATGTTTAAAAAAATATTGTTGTCTAAGAGGTAGAAAACTTGCACATATTTCTGGAATATGAATTGGTGAGAAATTTTTGGCTATGATTTGAAAGACTTTTACTAGCTACCTGTGCCCCCACTCCTACTCAGCAAGTCTATTCATCTAGAGTCACCCTCACACAGTAGCTTGAAAATATATGTTCAAGTCTTTTCATTGTAACTTTGTTTATAATAAAAAAATTGTTTATCCAAATGTTTTTTTTAAAATGGAAAGGATTGATGTACTCAGATATATTCATAATGTGCCATTCTTTGTAGCAGTTAAAAGAGATTTTAAAGTGTACAAATTTGGCTCTGTGCTTGGCTACAATTTGGGATGGGCATCAGATTCCGAAATGGAAAAGTGCCACATCAGAGCACAAGTGTATGAAGGGGAGAAGTTTCTCAGGATTTTTAGAAGAATAGAGAAGTGGGTCAGATATAATATTTGTGATTTCAGGTACCAAGCACAGAACAGCTGTTTGGTGACACGTCAGTTAACTCAATTTATGGCAAGATAATGTTTTGTACCAAATTTTGTGAGTTTTTAAAAGAAGTTTGGTTAGTTTCAAGTCATCCATGTTATGGAAACTCAGTTAATTCTGTTTTGTTTCTTGTGATGCATTTTGAGATGGAGCTCTAGCTATTATAAAAAAACCCACAGCTGGTCTGTGTATACTGTGGTCACTTAGGTACTTCCCTGTTTGGAACATATTGCCAGTATTTATGACAATTTTGAACCACTGTAGGTCAAGTACTGCATCAGAAAATCAGTCTGACCACCACGTGCTGTGTGTATCACTATAGAAAACCATCAGAAAACAAGCCATGTGAGTGATGACATGATATTGCAATTTAAAACAATATCTCAAGACTATACTTTCAGGGATCATTTCTATAGTTCGTTAAAACAATATCTGATATTTGTCATCAATGGACCTTTTAAATTTATTTATTTATATGTGATGCTGAGAATTGAACCCAAGGACTCACACGTGCCAGGCAAGTACTCTACTACTGAGCCATAAACCCAGCTCCATGATATTGCATTTTTAACACAGGAAGTCAATATGATCTGTACCAAGGAGCCAAACAATGACTCAAATATGACCATGATATGTGACAATGACTGGATGAATTCTTCAGAAGAAACATGAATGGAAGAATAATGAGGAGCAGTGTTGTATCCTAGGAAGAGAGACACCTGGATGGAAACCCATGGGTGTGAAGCTGAAATACAACAAGGCAGCAAGCCCAGTTCTTCATAATCATGGAAGATTATTAAAGACCCTCAGCCAAATAGCAGGATGAATGAGAATCATACTACAAACCAAGCACACACACACACACGAGTGTGCATGCACACACATGCACAATCATGTGCTCTAGCAAGACATCAAGGAATGGTGAACGGGCCCTCAGCCAAGAAGGCCTCTGCATCTCAATCTGTTCAAAGAAGAGTACCAGGTGCATCCTTGAGTACCCTGTGGGTGATGTGAACTCTCTGAGGTCAGAAGTAATGAGGGAAGTGGTTACTGTGGACTTAATGTCAACCCCAAATGAAAAAGCAACCACAGAAGTAAAAGTGAGACTGTGGTTATCTAGAGATACCTGGATGGGGGCAAATGATTATGTAGATTCGGATACTAATAATGAAGAGAATATAGAAGACACACTGGGCATGGGGCACATGCCTGTAATCCTGGCCATGAGGGAGGCTGGCAAGTTCAAAGGCCAGCCTAGGCAACTCAGTGAAACCCTGTCTCAAATGAAATAAAAAGTGTTGGGGATGTTGCTGAGTGGCAGAACACTTGCCCAGCATGTGTGAGGCCCTGGGTTTAATGCCCAGGCGAGAGAGAGAGAGAGAGAGAGAGAGAGAGAGAGAGAGAGAGAGAGAGGAAGAATACAGGTTTGTTCAGACTCTAGAAATTTGAGAGAAATAATTGCTATGATAATGTGTTTTTCAGAAAAGAAAAAAAATCTGAACTTTAAAAGCTAACTCTTTGAACTTAGTTTCTAAAGGAGTACGTAAGATGTGTGTGGTTCCTATAATAAAGGACAAACAACCAAAAATGGGGCATGTGTCTATTGGTAGTGTCAAGAAGGCTAAATTCCAAAAATGTGTCCAGTGTTGTTGAAAAGAGTTTAATTAGAAGGCCCAACAGAAGACAGTCGAGGGGACTGGAGGTCAGAGTCACTCGATCATATGCAAGGAGGAGCTTTTAAATGATGGTGGAGATGTAGATGTGGACTGGGCACTGGGAATGGGGGATTGAATGGATCTGCTCCGAGGTGCGTGGAGTAGGAAGCAAGGAGTAGTCTCCCCTCTCATCTCTCTGGAAGGTATAGGAAGAACCTTAAAACCAAAATTGAAAACCTGGCCTTAGAGTTCATTTCTACCTGGTATTTTCTCACCAGCGTGCATCTTAGACAAGAAAGACATCAGGGAGCAGGAAGAGGCATGTTAGATTAGAAGTGCATCTCAGTCTGTTCAGCCTATTAAAACAAAAACACTCCAGTCTGAGTGGCTTAAACAAGCCATTTCTCAGCTGTGGAGGCTGAGAAGCACAAGATGAAGGTGCCATCAGGTCTGATATTTGGTGAGGATCTTTTTCCTGGTTTTCAGATGGCCATCTTTGTATTGTAGTCTCTCATGGAAAAGAGGAGAGAGAGGGAGCAAACTCTCTCTGGCCTCTTTTTTGAAGGATGCTTATCCCATAGTAGGAGCTCCACCCTCATAAAATATTCACCTCTCAAATGCCTCAAAAACAAATACCATCACATTAAACATTAGGAATTAACATATGAATTTTGGGGGTTATGACCATTCTGTCTATGACAATGAGTTAATTGGTACTGGGCAAAAAGTAAGTTCTCAATACATTTCAGTTATTATTGTCTGTTTCAGTTAGTTTTCACTAGATTCTGCTGCAATAACAAATGGCTCCTAAGTTTCAGTAACTTAGAATGATGAAGATTTTTGTTCTTGTCCAACCTCCATGTCAGCTGTCGCTCTATCTCAAATGCATCCTTCCCATGATCCAAGCTGTCTGGGACACACGGCTGCCCTGTGCAGAAGTAGAACAGAATCAGCAGGACAATGCAATAGCTTTGAAATGGCCTCTAAAACTTCATCAAACAAAGCAAGTCCCATGGCCAGTCTTGGTATCCATGGGGCAGGGAATCTCAACCCACATACAGGAAGTGGGCAGAGAACAATTGGAATTAATAATGTAATTTACCACATTATCAATCAGTGTCAAAGCTGTGATGCACATGACCACTTTCTTGGACAGCTGTGATTTTGCTGTCTTACCACATTCCTTCTTAACTTCCAAACTGACAAATCAAGGAGAGAATGTTAAGTCCATCTGTGCCGTGTCTTCTTGATTTTCCTACTATTGTTTTAAGAAACCACAATAGCATTCTGTTATTTTCATTTCTTAATCCTTTCTTCTCCTGTGACTAAAGAAGCATAGGAAGTGGGTTGGTGTTTCTTGGGCTCCAGGAAGATCACAACACTCGGAGGTGAGGGATAGAGTGTATCAGTACTCTCCACCCTCCACTCCCCTTCCTCTAACAATTCCTCCTTGTCTTAGCCATGTGTATCCCATGCTTGCTATGAGAAGAGAAAAGGTCTCTCCCCTTGACATAGAACTTGGCCATGTCAAACTTGCTTTGGCCAATAAAATGAAAATAGATGTCACTTGTGCCACATTTAAACAGAGGTCCTTTTTCATGAAACAATATCTTGAAAATAGGGAATGCTGCTTCAGCCTATATTCCAAATAAAGAAGACCCAAGGAGAGGAGCCCACCAGAGTCACCGCCAACAGAAGTGACCCTTTGTGGTCGCAAACCACAGAGCTTTGGGCATCCTCTGTGACCACAGAAAAGATGATTGATGCACCTTTTGATAGTTACCAACTGGTCATCACACACCTAGCCCTGTGCTTTGAAGATGGAAGATACAAAGCTCTATTTCTTGTGACTCTTGCTTCTGAGCAGCAATGGCATTCTTCACTGGAAAGACATTATTCCATGGAGCATGGGAGCTTCTTCTAAATGTCCAGATTGCCATCATGGGGAGAGGCTTCCTGTGGAAGATCACCATGGGTGCCATCTTCTTCCACTGGATCCATAAGTGAATAGTCATTCCTTAATACCCAAATTGATTTTCTTTCATTTCCTTGAAATGGTACTTTTTTTCTGGGTTCTTCTTGAATGACTTTTTCTCTACTTAATATTCTCTACTGAGCTGGAGCAGAGACAGCAGCTGTGCAGGCACCACAGTGACCAACAGGTAAGGCTCTACCTCCAGAGAGCTGCATTCTAGAAGAGAAGACAAGCAAGGCACAAGAAGCACACAATGTAATATGACATCAGCAGTGACCAGTGCTGAGAAGCAAGGTAAATCCACAAGGGGCACAAGAATGGCAGAGAGTTTTACATTAGACCTGGAAGTCTGGAGCAGTTGTGTGTGAGACACCTTTGGGCATGATGCTGTCTCTGCCCACACATTATGTCTTCTGCTAAACCAAGTGATGTCATTAGTTAAAATTCCTAAGCACTGACCACCATTCGCTCCTTGAACACCTGCAATATCTGTTACACCTGAAAACAACTCCCCTCTATTCACCCTGCTGACTGCTTCTAGTACCTAAATGGGGGCTACTTTCTTTACTGCAGACCAGTGTATTGGTGCTGTGGTAACTGACCTCTGGCTTTGCTTATCATATTATTTAAAAATATTTCTCTTTGTGCCTCCCATTTAAGGGAATTCAAAAGGGCACTGAGGAAATGAGAACTAGATAAAAGGAAATATTCTTATGATTTTGGTAGAAGTGAATCCAAAAGGAGTCTGGGCTGTTGTCTTTCAAGGTTCTGCTGCCTCCCCCAGAACCCAGGGTTGGGTTTCATTTATAACAGTGAAGAAGCTGGACAAGAAGCAAAGATGACTTGTAATGTTTCACTTTTTAGAAAAGACTGGAAAAAAATGTGGCCCAACTTTAAAAATTACTAATTTTGCATGGTTAAAAAAAGGTAGTGTTTATTATATAGTTTCTGTTCCCTTCTTAATTTAAGAAATTTGCTTTAAAAAAAGTTTCTAAGGAAAAAAAAAACATAGGATTTAGGGATCAAAACTTTTGGGACCAGCCCTTGTGTTACCATTTTCAGACTATGTATCCTTAATCTCTGAAATTGTCTAAGCCTTGTTTTCTTTTCCTGTGAAATGGTACTAATAAGGCCTTATCTTTCAAGATGTGGTACATATTAAATGAAAAAATATATGCAGACCACCCAGCATTGGACCGAAAGTGGTATATGATCTTAATACACTGTGGTCATTATGGCTACTTTGCAAATTTCCTAAAGCGTGTCTGTGATGGTTTGAATGTATATCTCTTCCAAAGTTCATATTGAAACTCATTCAAGTCTGTTTGCTTTATGTCCCTGAAACAGAATGTTCCAGACTGTGTAATCTTTAAGGAAAAAAAAAAAAGTTTATTTGGCTCATGATTCTGGAGACTGGAAAGTCCAAGGGCATAACAATGGTCTCTGAGAAGAGTTTTTGTACTCTGATATCTCATAACAGAAAAGTAGAGGGGCTAGTGAGAAGAAGCCCTTCTGGAGAAGAACTCGCTTTTATAACAAAGCCACTCCCATGAGAACTAACCCACTGTGGAGAGAATGCCTTCATCAGTTGATGGGGATAGAGCGTCCATGACTTAAACACTTCCCCCTAAGCTCCATCTCCTCACAATTAGGTTCCAACACATGAACTTCTGAGGGCTTCATTCTGTTCAACCACAGTGTTCTTCCCCTCCTGAGCATGCAGCCACAAGGTGCCATCTTGGAAGCATAGAGCCTCACCACCCAGTGCCATGATCTTGGATCTTCCAGCCTACAGAACTGTAAGAAATAAGTTTCTGTTGTTTACAAATTACCTAGTCTGTGGAATTTTCTTATAGCAACATAAACAGACCAAGGCAATCATGCCATAAGAGGTCGACAAGTAAGGAGGTCAAAAACACAGGAAATTTCTACACAATGCATTTTCTCCTTGGGGACTTGGAGTGGCATTAGGATATTAATGGCACTGAGATTTTCTGCAGAAAAGAAATCTGCTTTGTTTCTCTTCATTTTTTTTTTCATTTACATTGTGTTTTTTTTTTTTTTTGGTAGATTTTGAGTATAAAATATGCTTACAGTACCTTTGCCTAAAAACGAGGAGCAAGACTACATTGGGAGCTCCTGAACCTTGGCAGAAAAGCTGTGTTTCATTTCCTTCAACAGCTTGGTAGAGAGGATGGGGGTCTGCAAGTCAGCATATTCTTCTTACCTCTGGGACATGTGGAGTGAAGAGGGCCCAAAGCTGCACCTGGCATAAGGCCATACAGTAAAGCTTTGATGTGTACTGGAGGGTACTTTTAATTTTTTACAATGCCCATCCTTTCCTCCTTCAGAATTAGAAAATTGCATGAAATGTTGAAAATCCAACAAAACACATTTTGATGACTATCAAAATATTGATATATATTTTAATGATTCCAGTAGTTATATTTCTAGCTAGTAATTACCGAAGGGGCAAGGATCAGTTTCATCCAAACGCACACTGTTTCTGTTTTGCAGGGAGGAGACCACTAATCCTATTGGCAGATTGTCACTCAGCATGAAAAGGCCAAATATAGACAGATGTCATGCTTGGAGCTCATTTTTAAAATCTGTTCAAGCACTTAAGAGTTTTACCATGAAGGGGATCCACTCTCCCTGTTCTAAGTCACATTTTTTTTTAAATTTTATTTTTAAATTTTTTTTATTGGTTCTTTCTAGTTATACATAACAACAGGATTCATTTTGACATAATTATAAAAGCCTGGACATATTTGAGAAGAGATGGGCAAGAGAGGCTGGGAGGAGGCTGAGAAGAGTCTCAAGAAAGGTTGTGTTATTATTGGCAGTGTGTCCTGGGGTCCATCATCTGGGTGTGACCACAGAGGATGCAAACAGACCTTTAAAATAGATGACAACATGTCTCCAAAGAGGATGAGCAGCCAAGGAACAAGGTGACCCACCCAGCAACGCAGACAGAGCTGAACATGGTACAGGTAACGATGTGTCCTTTGCAGAAAACAGGTATCCTCTATCATTGTTTCTTCTCTGTACATTCACCTTTTCTAAACATGGCAGCCTGGAGAGTGGAGATGAGGAGGAAGAGGCCCTACGAGGTGTGAAAGCCAGGGCAGGTAACTATCCTCCTGAAGGCTGGATTTCCTGATCTGTAACAGGGGCAGTAACAAGATTCTCCTTAACAGGTTGTGATATGGATTCAATGAGCTAATCTGGAATTTTGCCACAGTACGTGGCACGTGGGAGGATCTCTGTTAAGGTTGCAGTGATTTAGATGGGGAAAGTAAGAGTTTTACTTATAGGTCCCCGTGTCATTTGCTGGCCACATTTACCCAGCTTTCCCCCAGAGGCTCCTTGTCCCAGCAGGCGCTTGGCTGAAGCTCACTCCTTGTAACTGAATCTAAGATCTGGTGGTGCTGTGAAAGAATAATTGATATGCAGAGACTCCGAAATGAGCTTTGGGAGTCGAACATCTGGTTTGGAAGGCAGCGTTGTGGACCAACCCCCCGTAGACCTGGGTCAGAGAGGAAAACAGGAAGTTTTATTCATCTTACTTTCTTGGTTTTTCAAGTTACAGTCTCCAGCTGTTTATATCAACTTTGTTTTTCCTAAAGAAGGGAGAGAGAGTATAGGCACTGTAATCATGTAGTCTTTCCATGAAGTAGCCCTTTGTGGAAAATTGGAGTTATTCTTTGACTTGGAGAGTTCTTCTTTTATTTTTCTCTTCTTCTCCCAAAGTAAATATCTTTTCCCTGGCTTCTTTTCAGACCTGAATAAGTTGTGGAGAAGGAGGAGAGAAATGAAAAGAAGGTGAGGAGGAGGCAGGAAGGTGGGAGAAGTCAGAGTAAAGCCCTGGAGAAGAAGAAAGAAGAGTTCATACCCTGGCATTGAAGAGCCAAATGAGTTCTGCGGTAGGATGTTCTGCCCCCTGACGGGTGTGTGTCCAGTGGGGCACCAGGAAAGAAATCTTCAAAGTCAAAGCTGGGTTTCTTGGAAGTTGTGTTTCATGAAAACAAATGATATCTGACTATTGCCAACCATCCCTGCAAACACTATCCATGGCATTTCCTGATCTTCAGACCCCAGCCAGGTTATTTGTCATTTAAGTGACCTTGAGCAAGCCACTTAATTTCTTTACTGGTAAGGTGGGGATGACCCTGAAAATGATGAAAACAACAATAATAATGATACCTACAACCTAGGCTGTTGTAAAGATTGACTGAATTCAAATCTCTAAAGTATCTAGCCACGTGGTAAGTGCTAAGGAGTTGACTTCTAATCTCAGCCCACTCTGATTGAGGCACATAGATTCTAAGCCAGAAAATGGAATGCATTGGTTCTTCATGGCCTTTGCTACTTACAGGCACTATTGTGAACCCATCACACACGAGAAATCACTTCATACCCTAGTATGCAGATGTGCTACTAATATTCCCCTTGTTATGGATAAAGAAACTGAGGCACAAAGAAATTAAATTACTTGCTTAATTTCACACTTCTGAATAATGGTTGAGCTGACTTTAAACCCAGGTAATCGAGCTCTACAACAGAAGCCATCAGACAAGGGCCTGCCAATTTATTTTTTTCCACATGATTTGTTGGTACATTCTAGTTGTACATTACAATGGGATTTCTTGTTACATATCTGTTCATGCACACAATATAACAATATAATTTCCACCAATAAAACTTTTATTGGATCACAGCAAGGCTCAATTGTGTAATTAACATCTATGATTGATTTTGCACTATAGTAGAAAAATCTAAAAATACTTTCAGTCTGATCTTTTTACAGTGAATATTTGCTGATTCCAGTTATAGAATTACCTGGTCTTTTAACTTCCCTCCCTGCCAGTACCAGGGATTGAACCCAGAGCCTCATGCAAGCAAGGTAAATACTCTACCACTGAGCTCTAGCCCCGGCCAAAAATACTCCTAATTATTAAAACAGATTTGCTAAGTTTAGCAAATAAAAATACGGGAGGTACTATAGTTGGAAGGTCCCCTGCAAAACTCTTTCAAATTTAATTGCCATTGTAACAGTATTGAGAGCTGGGACTTTAAGAAGTGACAGGTCATGCTATTGTTTGGATCTTGAAGGGCCCTCAAAGGCACATGGGAGTATTCTGTTACAGTAACAGAAAGGTTTAGTTCCCAGGTGGCACTACTGGGAGGTGGTGGAACCTATAAGAGATTGGCCCTACCGGGAGGTCTTTAAGTTACTGAGGATGTGCCTCTGGAGGGGACTGTAGGACCCCAGCTTCCTCCTTGCTTTCTTTGACTTCCTGGCGATGAGACAGGCTGATTTGCTCTGCTGCACACTCCCACCATAGGTGATACCACAGACCCAAAGCAACCTATCATGATAGGGGCCAACCTATCATGCCATGGAGGCTCCAAAACTGTGAGTCAAAATAAACCTATTCTCCATATAACTTGATTATCTCAGGTATTTTATTATAGTAATGGAAAGCTGTTTAACACAGGTCAGAGGGTACTGCCTTCATGAATAGTTAAGGTCATTATCACAGGGCTGGATTAGTATGAGGAGTGTTCTCCTGATTAAAGGATGAATTAGCCTGGTTTTTCTCTCCATCTTGTGCATACTTGCTTACCTTTCTATCATGTATGACAGAGCCAAAAAAAGGTTCTTGCTAGATGTTGCTTTTGATCTTGGACTTCCAATCTAGAACTCTGAGAAGTAAATCATTTTTCTTTATAAATTACCCAGTTTTGAATATTGTATTATAGCAGTAGAGAATACATTAAGTCAGGAGGCTCAGTTAAATTTGAATTTCAGATAAATAATAAATAAATTTTTATTATAAACGCATTCTATGAAATATTTGACAATGCTACATTAAGGCAACCTACTTCTCTGACCTACCTTTGTATACATGGTCAAGATCTTTCAAAAATCAAGCTGACCATCTAAATTATAGTGGGTTAGAGCTACAAGGGACCTAAGAGGATCAATGACTTGCTCAGGGTCAACTCAAGAGTTAGTGGTAGGCTGAAACAATCTATATATGGCAGGTGACCTCATTAAAGTTTTAAGTTTAGTGGTAGGGAGGTGGCATGGCATTTGGAGAAAAGACTGGGGCCAGGAGCATGGCTGAGCCTTGAAAAAAATCGTGGTATAGAAAGTCATCTCGGTGACTTCCTGACCACTGGTCACCTCCCAACCTCATCTTCCCCATCCATAGCAGATCCGATGTATGTTCTTCACGACTGACTTTCTCTGAACCCATAACAACACCCTCTTTCAGCCTCTGTAAAATAAAATTAGTAATTCTCTGCCTAAGTGAACTGAGACCTCTTTTTTTCTCATTTCTGAGACCTGGGGAGATTCTAGGAGATTAAGAAGGGATTCAGAGGCAAGTCCACTGGCTGTTGGACAATGAGAGCTAATTTGTCACCCATCCGGACTAGAAGAAGGACATAACCCTGAAGCCAAGCGGGTGTCCCCAGGACAGTGAAACTTTGTGTATTGAAAGATGAATGATTAAGGACCCTGCCTGATTCCATCTCTCCTACCTCAAGCTCCAGATGACTTTGAAGCCATGCATGTACGCTCAAGCTGGAAGCAGGTAGACAGTCTGTGCTTGAGTAGCAAGTGAGGTGGAATTTTAGAGGTTCATTTTCCCCCGCCATGTTTCCTTCTCCAAAGACCAGTTAAAGATATGTATCTCAGGGCCTGAAAGGAAGGGGCCTTCCCTGTAAGGCAAATGACCAATCTATCTCCCAACTTCTGAGAATAAATAATTATTGTCTCTAATTTCAAAATCTTTTTTTTAAATGCATGCAACATAAAAGGACATTTCAATTGGTTTTAAAATATGTCAAATTCTTTGACATTCAGCTCATCAAGAGGTGGGACCTGTATCCAGTCCTCTATAATCTGGGTAGCATCGTGTCTGTTTTCTCCAGAGAAGTATAGTGGAAATAATCTTATGTGTTTTTCAGGATTATGTCATAGGACATGTGGCTTTCTAATCTTCAAGACTGTTCACTAGAACATTCGCTCTTAGAGCCCTTCAATGCCATGTAAATCCAGTGACTCTAAAGTCCCCTGGAGTGAGTAAATCCAGCCACAGAGATCACCTGTCCATGCTCGGGTCAGTAGTCTTGGAGGATCCAACCTTCAGACGGTACAAGACATTTCCATGCAGAGACTTCTATAAGTACCAGCACCCATTCATGTAACTTCATGCTATTTGAGCTTTCTAAGTTGAGAACCCCATACGCCATAGAGCACAGATAAACCACCCTCTATTGTGCCTTCCCCAAATTCCTAACCAACAAAGCTATCCATGTAACAAAATGGTTATTGTTTCATGCCACTAATTTGGAGTCACTTGTTATTCAGCAATAGATAACTGGAGCAGTCAACCATTTAATGAAATAGATTGACAGATAGATAAATGATACACATGTACATAACAATACATTATAAGCCTTTGGGGGAGTTCCAGATTAAAATTTGCATTTTAGGGTCATAAAACTGAGAAGTCGCCTAGATAAATAGATGCATAACTCATGAAAATAGGAAAATGATTTGCACCACTTAGAAGGGCTCATCTGAGATTGTCAGTTCTCGTCAAACAGGCCAGCTCAGTGATGACACTCCAAGTTGGAACGATTCGTTCTTGAAAAGCTAGCATGCTGGGATTTGAAGGACTTGGAGTTTCTTTTCCAGGGCGATGTTTACTTTTACTTTTGCTTCCCCATATGGTCCTATTCCTCCCTTTTTGTATATGACCTTTCATAAGGGGTCAAACTCTGGCCCTGTTTACCCTGACACCAATGAAGGAAAGAACAAGGGAAAAACTTGGATCTGAGGAAGTCTGGGGAGACCCTTGTAACTAGGAAATGTGCTATTTGCATTTATTTATTTTATATATGGTTTCGAATTCTTCGAGATCCTCAAGGACCGTGGTTTGGCAGACGACGGGGCGAGTCCGTCTAGAGTCCAGCATTTAGTTGGCGGCCTCTCTTGATCTCTGCTGTGCTCTTGTCTCAAGAGGTGCTTTGTGCTGGAGACGACACCAGTGGACGTTTGGGAGTCTGGCATCAGGGTAGAGTCCAGGAACTAGGGGAAAGTTAAAATGAACAAAAAGTTTAAAAGGTGAACTCTTCATTTTGATGGCAGGCATATAAACTCACTGAAGAAAAAAAAAACACTTTGTGCAGCTGTGTCACACCAAGGAGGATCCAACGCCTGGAGATTGAACCCAAACACCACTGCATCTTAAAATGGTAATAATAACAAGAAAAGTCTTGGAGGTGTCTGCTGTACTGCAGAATATTATATTTGGCATGCACCATGTAACCGGAAGAGTAGGCTCTTCCTCCTGACATATCCTGCTGCACGTGGACACTGCATTAACCTTCTGAAAACTTTACTTCCATGTTGGAGTGCCAGAAAATATTTTCGTCAATCATCCTATTTGAGAAACTGAGATCCAAAGAGGTAATTTAGCCAAGGCCCACATTACTTCCTGAACTTGGTCATCTCAGCTCCTCGTAAAACCGTGTGCTACCTGAAAATGGAGATGTTGGCAGGCAGGAGAGGAGGTGGAAGAAAGATGGGGAGAAGTAGAAGCCAAGAGACCTCGGGCACCCCTGGGGGCTGCCTTTCTCTACCGATAGCCTAAAATCCTTAACCTGGCAATTGGTTCTTATCACAGTGCATCTCGACTTCCTTTTCCCATAGACCCCCCAAGTTAACTCTCAGCTCAGGCCATACTTACTGATTTCTTGTTCTACAGATCACTCCCCCTGTCTTCCTCCATGCTTCTACTCATTCTGTTCTCCTATTTTCTCACTTCACCACTCTCCAAAGCTCCCATGAACTCCAGCTCAAGTGCTCCAAATCAAACAGTCTCCACAGCAAGCCCCGCCACGTCACTGAGAACCTTGCCCTTCTACAGTATTTTTGCAGAAGACATGACCAGACACTAGATCTATTTCTTAATGATGTGCATTCATCTCTTGACCCTAAGAGATGTTCTAGAGCATTCACTGTGGCCATGTCAGTCCTTCTCCATCCACTCTATAGTACAGAGACATAGGATTGTCCAAAAAATGACCACAGGTTTCTCTCTCAGGAAGTGCTTGTTTTCACCCAATCTTTGCTGGTACCAAGATTTCCACAGGACTGGGAGTCTCCTTTCCTCCAGAAAAAGGAGCAATACTTACACATGTTCTTGGGCTTTGGCATGCATACACAGGCCCCAAAGAATCCAGGTCCAGCCCACCTTTATCCCCCAGCCTCTGTAAACATCTGGTATTCAGCTCAACAGAAAACAGCCATCCCCCATCAAGTTGATATGGTTCAGCTCAAAAAAGGCTGAAGCCAAGCAGAGCAGGATGCTCCCCTGGAATGTAACCTATGTGTTCAGCAGGCCGGCCTGATGCTGTCTGCAGAATGAAGAAAGATCAGGAAACCGTGTGCTTTATCTTGTTCATCCTTAGCTTCTAACCCCCTAACATGTGTTAACTCATGCTGGACAGCATTGCAGTTGCGGCTCCCAGGTTGCCACAGCAACTCAAAGGCAAAGGGTCCACAGTTGAATTGAGACCTCTCAGGTCTCTGTTTCAAGTTCTCCAACTAAAGCTCTTAATTCTCCAGGCACAGACCCTCACGTGTCCCATTAAGATACTTGGAGCACAGTGATCTCAACCCTGGAGTCTGTCATGTCCACAGTGGCTACTTCAGTGGAGAATGTACTGGGAGCCTGATGCCAAGTTTGTTCATTTACTCCTTGTAGCAACCCGAAGTAGGTACTGTTATGATCTTCATTTTATGGTTGATGACACTGACACTTGGTATATTCAAGAGAATCACTCAAGGATTCTCAGTAAGTAGCAAAGCCCAAACCTGGATCTGTTTGACTCCTGAGAGCATTAAAAAAGAAATCATCTATCTCTATCGGCTCTTTGCTTTTCACCCAGACTAATACTATAACATTTTTAACCAACTTTGATGAAAAAAAAAAACTAATAGAATAGCACCTTTTACAGATTCACTGAATGCCATTTCCATCTCTACCTCCCCAAAGGCCATCAATGTACAACAAACCATGAGTTTGTTGTATATTCTCATAGCTGTATTCTGCGCTTCTATATAAACACATGTGTTTAGCAATTCAGAGTTCACCATGTGTATGTTTAAAGGCTACATGCCTGTCATCAAAGATGGATCACCCTAAACTGTCTCCTTAAATTCTCTGTTCTTACCATTGTCACTTCGTGTGTCCTCACACAGCAGTGTGGCTGTAGGGACAAGTGCACAAACTGAGGCCCAATTCTTACATGGCCATTGCTTTATAGAGGCAAAATCATGATTTGACTGCAGATGCCTTTACTCCAGAACTCTTGCTATTATCAGTATGGCCCTTTATGTGAACACGTGTGTGTGTCAGTGTTTGTGTGCTAGTAGTTGCTTTAGTTTGAATCTGGAAAGACCCTCAAAGGCCCATAGGTTAAAGGCTCAGTCCCAAGCCTGCGATGCTGTTGCAAGTAGCAGAACTTAATTTTACAGGTGGAGCCCTGTAGGAAGAGGTTAGGTCACTGGGGGCGTGTACTTGGAGGGTGTATTGGTACCTATCACTTGGCTTTTCTATGTCTTTGCTTCCTGGGAGCCATAAGGTGAGCACCTTCCTCCACCACACACTCCCGCTGCGATGGCTGCCTTGCCCAGGCCAAAGGCAAAGGGGCCAAGCAACATGGACTGAGAACTCTGAAACTGTCATCCAAAATAAACCCTCCTCCTTATAAGTCGTTTATCTCCGGTATTTTTCCACAGTAGCAGAAAGTTGATTAACATGGTATTGTTTATGAGAAGGTGGTTTGAAGATCTCTAATTGAATAGGATGGTACTATGGATCAAGGGAGTTTAGAAAAGGCTTGTTGTTTATTCCAGAGTCCTCTTGTACAAAAACACGTGCAGACTCAAACCTGTTTCAGGAGGTCATTGTGGGTCTACTTGTAGCTTGTATCAATAAAACCCAGTGTTATGACTAATGAAATAACCAGATGTGAGCCTGGGCTCCAGTCAATGAACACACAAGCCAAGACAACAGTCAGAACTATAAAACTTACTCTTTTTTTTTTTTTAAAGAGAGAGTGAGAGAGGAGAGAGAGAGAGAGAGAGAGAGAGAATTTTTAATATTTATTTTTTAGTTCTCGGCGGACACAACATCTTTGTTGGTATGTGGTGCTGAGGATCGAACCCGGGCCGCACGCATGCCAGGCGAGCGCGCTACCGCTGAGCCACATCTCCAGCCCCTAAAACTTACTCTTTACTGATACATAGTTTTAAGCTACCAAGCTGTTTCATACACACACACACACACACACACACACATTACATATATATGAACACACACTTTTTTTTTCAAAAAAACAAAAAATAATTTGGGTGCTGTGAAAGTGTGTCCTTTGCAGATCTACAGAAAGCTGTCAGGAGGTTTGAGCCTGCCTAAGTTGGACAGTTCTACCTGAGTCTAGAAGATAAGTCAGCTTACTACATTAGCCAGAGTTAGTCATGAACTGCCATCAAGAATTGTTTACTCCAAAGCCCACTAAAAATAAAATCATGTCAATGATTTTCTAATCATCCAGCACTAGCGACATTTAACGTAACATATATTGTGTATCCACTAGCAAAACAGAATTTCCCATGTCTGTGTTTAAAGATTAGATAAAATGTAAGCATTGCCTAAAAGACTGTACAATGGGATAAGCCCATCCTGGGCTGGGTTTCAAAATCAGTGCATAAGGGAAATCACACAAAGTCAGGGCCTTCCTGAAACCTCCTTAAAGTGCCCATAAAGTACAGAATAGAAATATAATACTCAGTAATTTGAATATCTCTGTTGTACTCGTTGGTTAAAAGAGGAAGGAGGGGAAATTAACAACAGATATAGCACAGCATCAGTGAATAGGAGGGACGACCTTGTTATAAATGCCTGGGAAGGTGAGGGTGTACTCATGCATGCAGGGGCACATCTTGCCTGGTGCTGGTGCACATCAGTGGTGCACTTTTAGAAAGGATGACCCCTTAGGAACACTGGGAAGCCTCTGGAGATATTTTTTATTGTCACGACTAGGAGTGGAGCTACTATTGGCATCTGACGGGAAGAGACTGGGATGCTGCTGAATATTCTTAATGAATAGGACAATAGCCCCCAGCAAAGAATTACCTGGTCCAAAATGTCAATAGTGCTGCAGCTGAGACTGTCACATGGGGCAAGTGTGTTCTGGAGATCTAATGCAGAATATGAAGGACTTGGTGTGCAGTGATGTTTGTACAAATGCAAAGGCATTTGCCCACAGAGGGATGGGCAGGCCAAGCCAGTTGTGGCCTGCAGTTTTGCACGTGTGTGCGTGTTTGTGTGTGTTCTTATGGGTGCCTGCTATGGCTTGGGTGTGGTTTGAAGGCACCAAAACCCACGTTGAAATGTGATTCCACAGTGACAATGTCAGCAGTTTGGGCCTCTGGGAAGTGATTAGGTCATGAGACACTGCCCTCATGAACAAATTAACATCTTTTTTAAAAGACTGGGTTAGGTCTCTCAACAATGGATGAGGTTCTGTGGAAGTGAGCTAGGTCACATGAGACTGGATTAATTACCAGGAAAGAATTGTTACAAAGCATGGATACCCCTGGTGGTATGTTCTCTTCCACACATGCCTACTCACTAGTCTCATATGCTCTCCTAACACGAAGCCATCAGTTATGTTATGACACAGTATGAGGCCCTTGCCAGACACAACTGCCTGATCTTGAAATTTTCATACTTCAGAACTGTAAGATAAATAAATATCTTTTCTTTATAAATGATGTAGCCTCAGTTATTTTGCTATAGCAACACAAAACAAGCTGATACAGTGTCTTCTTTATCTTGGGGTGAAAATTTCTTCAATTGTAGAAAAGTAAGTTCTCAACTATGCAAATCTTTAATGAATCAACCTTAAAAATCTTTCTGTTTGGATTTATTTTTCCCAAAAAAGTTTTAATTATCAAAATAATAAATGATAATTGTAGTAAACATAGATATACAAATATGTAGAAAGAAAATAAAATAAAAAACTGCTCTTTATGACACCACTCAGAAAACGCAAGTTAAAATTTTAGTGAGTTTCCTTTTTGTATACTTTTAATTTCATATATAAATTTTTTCTCTGCTTCAGATCATGGTATACTTTTGCTTTTGCCCCATAACTTAAGAACAATTAATGGCTGTATAATTAAATCACATGAATTATAATGTACTTATCATTTCCTTTTAGTGAAAATTCATATTTTTATAATTTTCTGCTGATATAATTGAACTGCAGTTAATATTTTTGTCTATATTTTTACTATAGATAGTTCTACTTATTAGATCAATAACTCTTTAAAACTGTTTACGTATGTGGTGAAATGTTTTGGGAAAAAATTCTACCCAGTTTATGTTCCTAGAAGTTGTACAAAAGAACCACCTCATTTTCTGCAGAACTGTAAATCATGTTGTTTTAGTTAGCCATTTGGTTGGGTAAAATGCAGTATTTTACTGTGGCATCTTATTGGTATTTATTATTTTAAAATATGCATTGATATTGTTATGGTTTAGATATGAGGTATCCCACAATGGTTTATGTGTGAGATAATACTAAAACTTTAGAGGTGAAATGATTGGGTTATGAGAGCCTTAACCAGGTCGGTGTTAACCCACTTGAATGTATTAACTAGGTAGTAACTATAGGCAGGTAGGTTGTATGTAGCCAGAGGGGGTAAGTCATGGGGCTGTGCCCTTGGGGTCTACATTTTGTCCCTGCTGAGGGATGCTTTCTCTGCTTCCTGACTGTGATGCCCTGAACTGCTTTCCTGCACCCCACCCTTCTACCATGTTGTTCTGCGTTACCTCAGGCCCAGAGCAGTGGAGTTGGCCGTCTATGGACTGAGACCTCTGAAACCATGAGCTCCAACTGAACCTCTCCTCCTCTACATTGTTCTTCTCAGGTCTCTTGGTCACAGTGACAAAAAAGCTGGCTAAAACATAGAATTTCAAGTGAAGTGAACATTTAAAAATATGTGAACTGCACTGCCCATTGTTTTTCACGTCCCTTTGATGACTTCCCAACTGTCTTTTTAGGATTGGCTTTGATGCATTTTTTAACTGGGGTCAGTATTTGACAGTTTTGAAAAATTATTTCTACAAATTTGTAAGATATTGGCCCACCAGCTATTTAAAACAAGTTTACTCCAGACTCAGAAAGTTAAGTGTTGAATATTTTCTCTTTTGTGCAAGAGAGAGGGAGAGAGAGAGAGAGAGAGAGGTATTTAATAAAATTAGAAGGGAGAACATAGAGTAGAGGAAGGGAATTAGGAAAAGAGGAAGGGAGAGAAATGGGGGGTCCTAGGGAATTAAATCAAGAAATTTATACTATGTGCATGTATGAATGTAGTGCAGTGAATCCCACTTTTATTATAATTATAATGCACCAATTAAAAAATAAGTAAATAGAAGGGAAACCAGTAGAAAGAGGAAGGGAATCAGACAGGGAAGAGAGGAGGTTCTAGGGAATGAAATGGAGCAAATTATGTTATATACATCCATGAATATGTCACAATGAACCACACTGTTATGTAAAATTATAATGCACTAGTAAAAACATGTAAAAATGGGCTGGGGATGTGGCTCAAGCGGTAACGTGGCATGCGCTGGGCACTGGGTTCAATCCTCAGCACCACATAAAAATTAAAAAAAATAAAGATGTTGTGTCCACCCAAAACTAAAAAATAAATATTAAAAAAATTCTCTCTCTCTCTCTCTCTTAAAAAAACATGTAAAAATAAGAATGAGCTTCCTCTTTTTTAAGAATGATCTAGAGGAAGAATGATGGCTTGCCTTTGGGATCGGCTTCCTCTGTATAGTGCCCCAAGAATATGGATTAGGGTTTTCAAATTTGTCCCTGGCGATGAAATACCTGCAAGTCACATAATCTTTACAAAACAACCTAGAACGCCAATATAGTCTTCTTAAAATAACAACATAAATTTATGTTTAATTGGTTATCACCTCCCCTCAGAGTACAGTACTAATGCTCTGAGAATATTTTGGATGAAATCTTTAAAATCAATAAAAATGTATCCCATTTACTCACTTTGTCAATGAACTGGGGTCATACCTCTCTTACGCACTTGTTTTTGGTAGACCACCAATCTCGAACACAAACATCTTGTGGAAACCTAACTTGAGATATAAAGACCTGGACATCACAAACCCTACCCATTCCACTAGAATCCAAACTCCCCGAAGGAAGGCAGGGATCTGTGTCTGTCTTCTGGCTTCTGGAACTTAACAGCCCCTCGGTAACTATTTGTTGAACAAATGAATTCTGCTTCCTTCAGGGAACAAGACGGTGTATTTGAGGAGCAGGGTCTGGGATTCAGCAGATCTTTCCAGAAGTTAGCCTCCTGCCTTGCTCCTTCACCACCTCTCTAGTTATTCCAGAAATAACCAGGAGGTCCCTGGTGGCACCACAGCTATGTGTCTTCATTCTCTGAGCTGAGGACCAGCCTAGGCTGCCACATAGGGAAGCGTTGTTCTCTGACATTTTCAGGGGGGAAGAAGTGGTCGTCCTGTAAAACTTAGCCTATATTGCCTTCTTTGCCCTTTGCGGGGAAGCTGTTTGTAGCAGAGATAAAATAAATGAATCACTAAATACAATAGACAATTATAACTAAGTAAGGTGATGCCTATGTTAAATAGTTCAGTTGTAGTAATTGTTTCAAAGCATCACACCTTAACTACATAGGATTTTTTTGTCAAGTCTACCTCAAGTGCATTTCAATAAAGTGGGGAGTGGGTTGAAGGTGAGGAACAGAACAAATAAACCTTTAGAAAAAAGACCCCCCCACACACACACACACACATCTTGGCCCTGAGACTCTCCCCTACCCCTGAATCCAACAGAATAAAATCTTAGAGTCTGACATGAAACTGGGTTACCTAAAATGTCCCAAAGTTATATTTTTATGCTGAAGTTTGTGAGATGAAATTCACTCCCATTAAATAGTTCATCCATCAAAAAGCAACTCTTGATGGTGTTTTGGAAACTAACAGAAGCTACCCAAGGCCACCATTTGATTGAATGGGTGAACACAACCCTTTGGAAATGAAGCATCTTCAAAGATAGGCTGTTTGGGTGTTATGTCTTCCCTTAATTGGGTCTCTCTCACACACATTTAATGTCAAGAAGGAACATGTGTTCCAGAGAAAGACAGACTTTACAAGGCGTCACTCTGGGTGCACAGCCAAGTGGAGCACGGCAAGATGTGGCCCATGCCGCAGCCAATGGGGAGGGTGTCAGCTCAGACCAGCTGTTTAAAGGCCACATGGACCCCAGTGCCCAGCCTTGCCAGAAAGAGAGAGAGAGAGAGTGAGAAAGAACATGCTGTTTTTCCATCATCTCTTTTTGGTTACAACTGAATTCCCTTAACAACAATGGAAAAGTAAATGGAGTGAATTTTGCCCTTTTTTAATAGCTGATGTTGCTATTTTCATCTTTTTCCATAGAATAGTCTAGCAGAGACGCTGATGCCAACAAGAGATTTTATTCCGCTCAGTGACATTTTCTTGAAGAAATCCCAAGTTTAATAAAGTGGAGAAACATTTCTTCCAATTGACCTAAAGCTTTGTGTCTGAACGTAATAAAATCTGGAAGAAAACATGGCTAATATCCAGCCCCGTGTTGCTGTTCTCCCCCCCACAACCCCCAGGCGGTTGATTAACTAACACACGAGGCCAGCAAAAAAATCAGTCATGTGTCCACTAACAAGAGGAAAAATTGTTGCTGAATCTGCTGCAATGAGTTATTAATATACAGCAAATAATGACGCTATGGGATCAGGAGGGGGAGAAACATTAAAGTAGCCTCAGGGTGCTCCAAGGAGTCCACACTTGCAGGTGAGCGGCCCTGGACGACGGTGACCCTGCAACCGCTTTATTCCCCGCCAGGACCCTGAGCAGGTTCCTTGGCTAACCTCTTCCTCGCTCCGCCAAGGCAGCCATGCCAAAAAGGGATCGGGTTTGGCCAAGAATGAAGTGCTCTCTACTCCATCAAGCATTTTTTCTTGGTCACAGGGGAGCACTCCACTGGTTTTCCAAAGGCACACGTGCAAAATAGAATGAGCTCGGCCTAATGCTGGGGCTCTTCCTCCCTCCTGCGAGGACCTCGGGGCGCTCCCGTAGGGCAGCATCTTTTCCCCTTGGGACTTGTATGATTCATCACTCTAAAGAGAAGCTCAGGCTCTGTCCAACTGGGTGGTCGGCATTTGGTCTCGATTGTGAAATTCGTTTTCTTCCACTGTCTTCATGAACCTAAGAGGATAAGTAAGTATGGTTAATTTGGATTTCTCTGGGCAATTTTCATCTGTATGTATCTTGCAGCTTAAATTTTAAAACAATTAGGCCAGAAGACTCTATCTTCCCTTTGAAAATTGTTCTCTTCAAGGGTGTGTGTGTGTGTGTGTGTGTGTGTAAGGGAGAGATCATAAAGAAAGAATATGAGTCATTGAATTGCAATATCCTTGAGGCTGTGATCCTATTTTATTCAACTTTTGTCTCTTGAGTCTCTAACTTAGTATCTGAGACTAAGTTGGCCCTGAGACTCACAGTAGGTACATAGTAGGTATATAATAGGCACCCATAAAATGTTTAAGTCATTTTTATTTATTCTTCATTTTTTTTAATTATAGGTAGACACATATCTTTTATTTTATGTGGTGCTGAGGATCGAACCCAGGGCCTCATGTGTTCTAGGCGAGTACTCTACCTCTGAGCCACAATCCCAGCCCCCATTCTTCATTCTTTTAATCAACAAATAATTATATGCTCTGCACTATCAATAGATAAATGAGCAAAGAAATAAATTTACAATTTATTAATGAGCAAATAAACCGTCAACTTTTTAAGCCTTGTCATATCTTTCCAACATTATATAGTCTACAGAAATCCCTTTAGTCCACAGATCTTATGCTTGGGAGGGAAAAAAATAGAACTAAATGCATTTAGTATCAAGGAAAAAAACAACTACAACAAAAAACTTTTCAAAAAAAACCATAAAGCACATGTACCTTCCTGTTAATTAATAATTTGTCTGAGTACCCTCCGGATTTGTACATGTTATGGGTATTTTAATAATATCAGTTAATATTAAGCCTTTTCTTTAGATGAAAGAGTGCCCTAAGTTTACTTGTATTTTATTTAATGCTTGCAACCATCATATGAGATACTTACTACTATATTCCCCACTTTATAGTTGGGAGATTGAGGTGAAGAGAGGGTAAGTAACTTGCCCGGGGTTGCACAGTGATGCAGCTGAGACATCAGCCCTCGTGTTCTGACTCTCTACTCATGTTCTTAATCATGGCACTTTAGCCCCCAATTCTATAGGACCACGCCAGGTCCATGCAGAGTGAAGAGACTGGCCAGCCACAGCTTTCTCTCTTTGCTTACAGTAAAATGTTCTTCTTCACCCGCACTGGCAGTAACCTCAATGAAGAAACCAAGGGTGTATTTGGGCCACACCAACCTTAGCTGCACTTGCTAACAGATAAACAAGAGCTGTAGGAGCCAACATGTGTGTAAGGATTCTCTTTATGCAACATTGTGTACCCATGTACATGGACATGTACACATGCATAAAAGAAGTTACCAAAATGTGAACGTTTGCTATCTCGGGGTGACAGGATTTCATGTGAATTTGATGTTTTTCCCTTACATTCTTCTGTGTTATTTGAATATACAATTATACAATTTATATAACTGGAAAAAAAGATTAAATTATTTTTATCACGAAATGAAGAGCGATGGCCCTGGAGTCAGCTTGGGTCTGGATGGCTTCATGATCTGAGCGTGGGCAGCTTTTGCATTCTTCCCACTTTGGGATTCTCTGTCTGCAAATCAGGACTAATGGTAGCACCCGCTGCTGTAGTGGAGGAACGAGACCTCTGTGCAGACAACATACTATGCAGAGGCCTGCCCACAGGCATGGCACAGTCAACAGGTGTGGCCCCTTACCCTCACCAGGCCTGGAGAAGAGAGACAAAGGCAGACACACCCTGCCTCCACACGTTTTGGAAGAAGCAAATGAAATGTGCACCCTGCCTTTGGCTCTTGTTTCTAACA
This sequence comes from Urocitellus parryii, assembly GCF_045843805.1. NCBI lineage: Eukaryota > Metazoa > Chordata > Mammalia > Rodentia > Sciuridae > Urocitellus > Urocitellus parryii. The sequence continues at coordinate 106,491,813 of NC_135540.1, read as the reverse complement.
AGGAAAGCCAGACCTCCCTGCGGCAACAACTCCAGCAGTTAGACAAGCTGCAACTCCATTTGGGTTGTCAACCCTTCTTTTCTGTTTCATATCAGGGCCTCAGAACAGCCCCAGGCAGCAGCACTCCAAGTGGCTCAACCCTTGGCATGCTTTGCATGGAAATCAGCGTGTGAGCAACATACCGGTATATTTAGTGCACACGTCTCCTTTTATCTGGCCGAAGATTCATTTCACATAAAGCAGGTTACAGTAGTTCTTTCCTTTAATGCTGTCACCACACATAGGCTATTTGAAAAAATATCCAGTGATTGACCGTGAAACCCATCCGTGAAAGGGACGGAGGATGGAGAAAACTGGGAGGATTGTTTTCCCTGCCCTGTGTGGGGTGGAGAACTCTGAGGGAGACCATCTGGCAGCTCAAAACACAAGAAAGCAGGAACCAAAGGTCTGGGGGATAATGATGCTAATGGCCATACTTAGTCACCTTCCCTGGCTAACGAAGACCTTTGCAGTGTTGGGAGGAATTCCCAGTCATACATGGCCAGATCCGGTCAAAACCAGGTTTTGTTAAACTCCTTCCCTACTTAGTAGGCTGTAGGCCTCTTATGTATACCTGAGAACCCTGGAAAATACAGATGCCTAATATTAGGAAAAAATTTTTCAGCTTCTCAGGGCCTGAGAACCACTTCTGGGCAAAGTCATTGCTAACAGGGTCGTGCACTTTCAGATTCCCAGTCCAAGATCTGAAGAAGGCTGTCAACCTAAAATAGGCTCCGGGAGAGGCAAGCTCTCCGAAGGAGGAGTTTGCTTGGGAAAAGCAGAGGATTGCAATCTGGAATATGCAGCAAACCATAGGTGCATCTGAGGAGGTGGGAAAGGGGAAGCCTGTAAAATTCAAAGAGACAAGGACATATCAGTAGTTTTGAATCAAAAGAACACTGGTTACAGTGGCAAATCACAAGAATGGACGTCTGTTAGGTAAATGTTGTTAGGCAACACACAAGTTGTCCTTGTATGTCCAGCTGTTTTTGAGGTACTTTTTGGTATAGGCATAGTGCCTGAGTGTCCCTCATGATTTCATTTTGGTGTTCAACCACTGCATACACACTGGGTCTCCCAAACCCTAGTTTTTCTTAACTTATGTCTATAACTCCTGTCCTGTTTGTGGTTCTCAAACTCTACTGTACATTACAGTTGTTTAGAGAGTTTTTTTGTTTTTTATTCTTTATTTTTTGATACTGGGAATTGAACTCAGGGGCACTTAACCTCTGAGCCACATCCCCATCCTTATTTGGGATTTTATTTAGAGAGAGGGTCTCACTGAGTTGCTAAGTGTCTTGATTTTGCTGAGGCTGGCTTCCTTTCTCAGCCTCCCAAGTCACTGGGATTACAGGTGTGTGCCACCGCACCTGACATCTGAAGAGATCTTAAAACCCCTAATGCCCAGGTGATACTCCATACAAATTAACAGAATCACTGTTTAGTTTTCAGGCTCCCAAGGGATCCCAATGGGCAGCCATGTCTTAGAATCAGTGATTCTCAAAGGGTGCTTCCTGGACCAGCATTACCTGGGAGTTTTGGAAATGCGAATCCTCGGACCCTGCCCCAGATCTACTGAGTTAAAACCTTTAAGGAGTGTCCACCCCCTCCTCACCAAGCAGCACTCTGGGTTTTCATAAACCCTGCTGGTGAGTCCTGTGCACAATCAGGTTGGAGAACTCCAGACTAAATCACTCTCTAAGGGCTGTAATTTAGGCATTTTTAAAGTTTACTCTTTCCGGTCATTGCTTAAGAAAACTTTTATTCTTGCAATTAATCTGTCATGATGAAAATTTCCAACAGGGCAAATTTTCCATGTGTCCCAGGGTCAGTATAGATTTCAAACCAACTTTATCCATCTCCATCAAGTTTAGAGTAAATTCATTTTTTATAAAGGCCTAAAACATCTATTTCATTATGTTTACTCAGCAAGATTATATTACTTCATTTTTAAAGATGGAACTAAAATAAAGGGTAGAATGCTAAGCATATAGAACCCAGAGACTTGAATTACAGCAATTATACAACACACACACACACACACACACACACACACACACATACACACACACCAGGTGTATTGCCTGTTCCCAGTGGCACTCACAGATCTAAGGGACAGAACGAAATTGGTGATTGACAAGCAGAGACCTAAAATGAGCAACTCCATTGCTTGGCATAGAATCCTAGACTCCCAGGTAAGGAAGAGTTATCTGTGCCCTTTTCTGTGTGACAGAAAATTAGATAAACCTGCCTTGGATTCCAGCGGCTGCGCCTACCAGCAATTAAATGAAAATCATCATTCTGATCTTGTGGTAATAAGTCCTCTCAATAAATGATTTTATGGTTGTTAATTTCACTGCTGCTATTACCATGTGCATGACCTTGGCTACTTGGAGTTCCTCCCAATACAATCCTCCAGCTGAGACTTATAAGCACAGAGAAAGATTTCTTCATCAAATTCATTTTTCTATCCAAACCTGAAAAGGGAGCCTTCCAAGAAGCCCGAAAGAAAGGAGAATTTGGTCAAACTTTTAAGCACAATTTCTCCTCCCCAGCCAGCAAAACAACATAGAGCATCACAATTTCAGGAGATCACACAAGAGAGTGAGGAATTATTTTTAGAATATTCTATTCTCTTTGTCATATGCTCTTATTTGCCACTTTTTAAGTAACACAATGATCAGCAGCCTTCCATGAAGGGCCTGTTAAGAGACTAACAGGCAAAGATCATCTGAAACATGTGTCCAGCAGGTCCTGTGCAGTGGAAACCCCAAGAGATGGAGTAGGTTGTAGGAAGTTAGAGTGAAGAAAGAAAAACATGGAGACTGGGAAGTAATGGTGGTAACATTACAACCACCAAGACTAACGTTAATTAATTAATTAATAATTAAGAACTGGTTTTGTTCAGATTCAACCGTCAGCCTCAGGTTACAGATGGAAACTGAGGCACAGAGAGGTCACACAAAGCAGATGAATGTGGAGATTTGAGTCTGTTGAGGAGTGAGGGGTGGCCTCGGCCCCATGCACCACGATTAGAACCTCTGGAGTCCTGATCACCTCTTCTGCAAAAACGTCAGCTCTTCTACTGCCATATTTGGAGTAGATGGAGTGGTGTGGCTCTAGACCCTACTTTAAGTGGACATACAGAAGAATGATTGCAGAATGTTGCCATCACGGTCACTCTTAGGCAACTCCACGGAAGCACTGGTTTTATACTGAGACCCGAAGACACTAATGCTGGTCAGGGAGGGTGGAAGAGATGTTAAGCAGGGCAGGGAGAACTGCCTTCACGGATGCTTGGAAACCTGCAAGCGTGCGTGGCCCTCCAGTTTAATGCACATGTGGAGAGTGGCTGGGGTGCTGAATCGGCCCTTTACAGGTTATTTTAGGTGCTTTTGACTTTACCCCAACCACCGAGTCACTGAAAGGCTTTAAACAGGGAAGGATATTAATCAGATTTGAGTTGTAGAAAGATTATTCTGGCTGAAGTCTAGAAAATGTATTGGGTTTGAGTGGGGCTGAGCAGAGGGGGGACCATGAACCAACATGTATTCAGGGCTTCCCGTGCTAAACTAGACAGCAAGTGGGTGCTCTCCTGCAACTCACATGCTGCTGGGGGAAGGAAAACAAGTGGACAAGGATGCAGAGGTTAAACCCTTGCTCAGGTGAAGAAAGGTTCATCACCCTCATGCTTCTCAATATACCTATTCTGAAGGATTAGATTCCTGTGGGGTATACAGACCCTCACACCATGTGTTCTTCCACCTGAGTTTGGCCACACCCAAAGTGGCCTCAAGGCAATGGTGTGTGTAGAAGCTGCAGCAATGTCAGATTGCAATACGCCTCTAAAAGCTTCCTCTTGATGACCCTCCATTAAGGTGGATGGTGTGCTTTCCCCTAAGATAGAAATATGTCAGGAGGAAGGCAAAGTATTGGAGACGTTGATAAGACGGGTAGCTGGTAGAACAGAGGGATGCCTGGGCAGGTGGAGAGTGAGCTCGAATTTTAATCTAAAAACTGGGTTGGGAAGAGCAATGCGCACTGTCATTTCCATCAGTTCCTTCAACTTAAATCTGATTCTAATTCACTGTGCCAGCATCTTGGGTCCACTCAAGCCAATTTGAACTGACTCACAGTGAAAAAGAAGTAATAGTGCGAACAGAACCATGCTGGTCACCCACTGAGTGAGAGTGTGATGGGAAGGGTGTTTGGGTGGAACAGATCTGGAAGCGGTGTGAGTCCTAGAACACCCAGCACGGTGGACTGGCTCCTGCTGGTAAGGAAACGGCATGTTCCCAGGAGGCCTGGACTCTCTGAGGTGAGGTCCATAATCAGAAACCCTGAACAGAAATCTTTGTTCCACCAGCTGCAACTTCCCGGGAAGCAGAGGCAGGCCTGGCTTTGGCACACAGGTCGGCCAGCAGTGGAGAGGTTGTCTCAGCCGTCTTCCTCCTGCTCTTGCAGACAGCTCCTTGGGTTCATGGTTGGCTCTGGGGGCCTCTGATAGCCTCTGTCCTGGGGCGGTGCCTGGGGTAAGCAGACATCCTAGGGAAGCCCTAACAGAGGCATTTTTGGAGGCCTGGCCACCGCCCAACAGAATTTTTCTAAAAAAAATGGCCTCCTGGATAAAGGGCATTGAATTGAATGGTCTACCTGTTGGGAAGAATGGTCCCCAGAGACCTGCCACTCTTTCCCTCCTCCTCTCCCTTGCCTCTCCTCTCTCTCCTCCTCCTCCACCCCATCCTTAGAGACTCTCTGAGAGCCAATTGTGGCCGCACCCTCTCCTCAGAGTTCTGGCAGGAAAGTCACTTGGCTGATGGCCGCACCATCATCCCTAATACAGTATTAGATGCAGTCATGGACTGAGATGTGCTAAGGAGATTGAAAGAAGACCATGTCCCACTACCCGGCCATCCCAACAGTAATGTACATTGAACTACTTTTACAAATCAAATGTTCTTGGGAAGCACCATTACATCATACAGTGGTCCCCTACTCGTGATGGTTCTACCTAACAATTTTCAGCTTCAGCTATGGTGCAACAGTGGCATGCATGCCATAGAAACCCTACTTGGAACCCCCACACCCCGATTTTTCTTTTTCCTTTCAGTAATAAATTGCACAAGATATTTAATACTGTATTATAAAATTGGCTTAGTGTTGGAAGATTTTTTTGTTCAACTATAGGCTAAAGTAAGTGTTCTGAGCGTGTTTAACGTAGGCTGGGCTAAGCTGGGACTTTAAGTGAATCCAATGAATGCATTTTGACTTATGTTATTTTCAGTGTTTATTGGGACATAACCCCGTTGCAAGTAGAGGCACATCTGCATTGCATTTGTGTGTGTTTAAAAAGACCAATCAGTTCAATGTAAATATGTCTGAAATGTCAGCATTTCCATTTCTTCATTTAAAAAGCTGAACCGAAAATCTTAAGTCATGGAAGTCACCTGATGCTTTCTTGCCCAGACACTTTGCTTACACTTCATCCATCCACCCCCAGGAACTTATCTTTCATTTTCTTGTTTAAAAAGAAAAAGAAAAGGAAGGAAATGTGAAACAAAATGAAACAAAACCAAACCCCAAGCCATGATCTATCTGGCCTGCAGGGGGCAGCAAGAGACAAAGAATAAGATGCTGGCGTTGGCTTCCCCCAGCCCCCAACTTTGTCAGACTCCTGGTTTAAGAGGAGTTTAAATTGGGAAGAGGGCAGTGGAGGAGCAGGGATGGAATCCAAACCACAGAACCCAGATTCATAAAGTTAAGTGGATGCAGAACTTGCTGGAACAAGATTTACCAAGGACAATAGCCAGACTGCCTTTTTTTTTAGGGGGTGGGGGGGACTCTTTGGAAGAAGGCCGCACAGTGGAATTTTTAAAGAGTCTGGTTGTCTTTGGTGACATCCACTAATTCGGTAACATGAATATTATTGGGGAAAAATAGATGAGAGAGAGAATGGAATTCTCTTTGAATAAAATCCTACAACCACTGCCTTGGCTCATAGGTGACTGGCTCCGGGCATCCTGGGGCTCACCTAAGTGAGTCTTCTCACCCAAGTAGAAAAAAAAAATGTGCCCTGCAGGAAAGGGAGGTGAGTGGTCTTAGACCTACTCTCACTTCCTCATGAATCCTCAAGATGAGTGAAAATGTGAACCCTGATACAGAGACCTGGACCCAAAGGAAAAATATAAGGGAAAGAGGAAAGGGACTGAGGGCGAAGAAAGGATTCTGCTTGGGAAATGCTTACTTGGGGTCCCAGAGTGAAATGGTGGAGTTCAAGGTCCTAGTCGTTGGGTTTGTGTCTGTTTCCTAAGGGCTGCCCCAGCAAAATACTTCTGGCTGAGTAGCTTGGTACGACAGAAATCTGCAAGCTCACAGCCCAAGGCTGAAGTCCAAAACCAAGGTGTGGCAGGGCCAGGTTCCCTCTGAAGCCTGTAGCAAGGACTTCTCCTTCTCCTTCCAGCTTCTGCTGGCTCCCGGCAGCCTCAGCTCTGGGCCCGTGGCTTGCTTTGCTCCACTTGCTGACTCCATCTTCACATAGCTCCTTCCCTGCATGTCTGCTGAGCCCCCTCTGCTTTCTCTTCTACAGACACCAGCCGCTCCATTTAGGGTCCACTCAAACCTCTTATGATCTCACTTTTAACCACTGACATTTTCGAAGACCCTATTTCCCAATCAGGTCGTGTCCCAAAGTTGCAAGTGGTTGTGAATTTAGGAGAGGTTGATTATTTGGCCCAATGGGGGACCTTGGACACCTGTCATATTGTGGCAATAAAGCTGGACAATGCTGCACTCCAATCCTGAGTGCACACCCTTCTGCTGCTTAGTTTCCCTGAACTTTTTCATCTGTGAAATGGCCATAACCCTTAATGGGACTGTGAGATAGATCAGGACCCCATGCTTGGTCTGATTGAGGTATCACAGTGGTCCAGCAGACAGGCAGACTGGGCTGCAGCTCTTCTGTCCCATCACAGGAAACCCCAGAGGACCCACCCAGACCTCCCAGAGTGTTCCAGGCGTCTCTTCAACTCCTTTGCCACACACTTTTCTCAGGAGTTTCATTTTCCATATTTTGGCTTGGAATCTGACATGTGGATTTTCTACTTTGGAGTTGTTGGGAGTTCTCTTCCAGATGAGATGCATTGAAAAGGGAGCATCTCCTATTTTGAATCTGCCTTCACTACCGTGAGTAATGAATGATAGAGGGTTTTGGAGAGAATTGTAAGACCAAGGAGAGAAAAGAAGAAGCTTTTGAGTGGGGCAGTGATTCCTCCACCTTCAAATGACATCCAATGGTGACCACCTAATTGTGCTCTCCATGGGGGGCCAGTCCTGACCCTAGCAGGGCTTATTTAGAATTCTGGCAAAACCAACAATCATGAATCCTGGAGGGAAGGCAGGGACATTGAGAGAATTGTGCTGCAGTATTTTTATAGGAATATTTACTGTTTCCAATGGTGTTCACTTTGATGATAGTTCAGGCATGATATTTAGTGTAGCCTGCAGCTCAACTTCTGCAGGCAGCATTTACCCCAGGCTCACTGAGATAGATACCTGCAAAAATTGTGGTGATACTTGCTGAGAGCCACAGCTGAGTCGGGATGACACATGGCATTTTTGCCAGAAGTAGTGGTTGAGAGGTGATGCTAACGAGCCATGAAGATGATGACTTTTGAGTTCTGGCGGAGTTCCTGTTGAGTTCCTCTTGAGCTCTCACGGGGATTCCCGGAGAGTTCCCATTGGTTGGGGAAGTGCCGGGGGGAGGGATTTCCGGTTGCTGGTTCCTGGAGGAGCCAAGTGGCGTTCCGGGGAGTTCCTGGGAGCGTGTGTGGAGTGTGCTGGTGGAGTTCAGAAATAAAGTTTGTTCCTGCTTCAGTGGCTCGTGATTTGTGCCCAGCCAGACTGCGGCAGATACTTGATATGGGTATTCACTCATTTATCTGAAGCCTGTACTGTGTCTCCGAATAAATGCATTGCTTCTGAAAAGGAATTTTTCTATGATTGATGAATCTCTTTTTGTTTAATCAAGGAAACATGTTTTGATATGCCCAAGATTTTTCTAAGTCTGAATCCTCTTGAGGGAGTCAATGACAGCTCCCTGGTAATGTTTACCTTCCCCGGCCAAATCGGAGAACAGAACTAGACACAAAAAAAACTCCTCAGGAAGTGCCCTCTCATGCCCCACTGACTCAGTGAAGCTGTAAGAATATCTGACTGTGACAGATCCTTTCAAGGATGGACCTTCATGGAGATGTGCTTTGATCTGTAAGCATGCAGCCTGATGGATTGATTCTGTCAGTGTTGTCCTATAGTCGGTTCCTTCTGATTGGCACTAGGCAGTGTCATCTATTCAATTGTTCATTCATTTAAAAAAATATCCAGCCCTCATTTGGTTGGCAGCTTCTAAAACGTCTCCCAACCATTTCTGCCTCCTGGCATTCATGGACTCCTATATTCTCTTACACAAGGGTATGGACTGGCCCTAGGATGTGGCCTCTGATTAAGAGTGTGCACAATGTCACCTGAAAGATTAGTGTATAAAAGACTGTGACTTCTATGTTGTTTTCATTCTGTCTGTCTTTCCCTGGCTTGTGTTGCTTGCTTACTTTGATAAAGAAGGTAGTATGTTGTGAGCTGCCTCAGTTTCCTGAGGCCAGACTCTAATCCTGCTCACTATATCAGTGAACTTGGAAGCATGTCTTACCCTAGTCTAGCCTTGGGGGAACTGCAGTGCAAGTAGACACCTTCATTCCATTAAAACCCCATATGATCCAGCAATCCCACTTCTCAGGATGTGTCCAAAAGAAATAAAATCAAGATGCCAAAGAAATATCTGCACTCTGTGTTCACTGCAGCATTGTTCAAAACAATCAAGACACGGAATTAACTAATGTCCGTGGATGGAAGAATGGACAAGGAAACCATGCTAGACAATTATCTCTCCGCATCCATGGGACATTGGTTCCAGGACACCCTATGGATACCAAAATCTGAGAATGCTCAAGTCCCTTATATAAAATGGCACAACATTTGCATATAACATATGCTCATCCTCCCATATTCACATCTAGATTACCTTTATATCAAATACAAAGTTAATGACATGTAAGTCCTTGTTATATGATATTATTTAGAGAGAAGAATGACAAGACCAAAACTCTGTACATGTTTAGAACAGATACAATTTTTTTCCCAAATATTTTCCATCACTGATTGATGAATTTGAGGGTGCAGAATCTAAGAATACAGAAAGTCAACTGCATATACACAAAGGAATACTACTCAGCCTTAAAAAAGAAGGAAATCCTGCCTTTTATGTCAACCTCGGTGCACCTGGAAAGCATTATACCGAGTGAAATAAGCCAGGCCCAGAAAGACAAATACTACATTATAACATGTATATGTGGAGTCTGAAAGAGTCCAACTTGTAACAGCAGAGAGTAAAATGGTAGATGCCAGGGCTGGAATGGCAGGGAGGATAGGGACATGCTGTTTGAAAGATACCGAGTTTCCATGAGATAAATAAATAGTTCCAGAGAGCTCATGTGCAGCATGGTGACCATAGCTAATAATTGTTTTGTCAGCTTTTTTATCACTGTGACCAAAAGACCCAACAAGCACAATTAGTAAAGGAAAATTTTATTTGGGGGCTCACAGTTTAAGACAACTTAGGCCGGGACATCATGGTGGGAGAATGTGGTGGAGGAAATCTAGTCAGGACATGGCTACCAAGAAGCAGAGAGAGTGATTTCCCTCACCATGGACAACATATATACCCAATGACTCACCTCCAATGACCCACCTCTTCCAGCCACACCTCACCTGCCTACAGTTACCACCCAGTAATACCAGGCCACTTGGATATAATCCCTACAGAGGATTAATGTGCTGATTAGGTAAGGCTCTCTTAACCGATCATCTCACGTTGCATTGTCTTACACTTGAATTTTTGGGTAACAGCTCATCTAAACCATAACAATAACGTATTATGTACTTGAAATTGCCGAAAAAGTAAATCTTAAACGTTCTTACCACAAAACATAATATATGATAAATATTTGAGGCGATAGATATGTTAATTAGCCTGATTTAACCATTTTTCAAGGAATACACATATCAAAATATCACACTGGGTACTGTAACTATGTACAATTTTTATTTGCCGATTATGCCTTAATGAAGCTGTGGAAAAATAAATAAACTTAATATTTTGAGATAGTTTTAGAATCACATACTGTTGTAGGGAATGACAGTCTCCCAAATGCCTCTTACCTTGTCTTTCCCACTGACAATATCTTGCAAAACTACAGCACAATCGCACAATCACAGTGTTGACATTGGTGTGGTCAAGATACAGAACACATCCGTCAGGACAGGGAAATCCTTGTATGGCTCTTCTGTGACCACACCCGTTTCCCACCTGACCTCACTCTTTCCTTGACCCCTGAGAACCTCTAATCTATGCTTGGTTATTTCAAGAATGCTATATAAACGGAAGCATGTAGTTTGTGATCTTTTAGTATTTGGAATTTTCTCTGGAGATTCATCCAGGTTTGGATAATCTATCAACAGTTCCTTTCTTGTTATAATAGTCCTGATATGGATGGCAATCTAGGTTGTTTCTAGGTCAAGGCTATTACAAATAATACTGATATAAATATTTGTGTACAGGTTTCTGGGGAAGCATAACTTTTTATTTTTCTAGGTAAAATGCCCCAAAGTACAATTTTTGGGTTGAATGTTTAGTTTTAAAAGAAACTGCCAAACTTTTTCCAGGGTAGCTATCTCATTTTACATTCCCACCAGCAATGTATGAATGGTCTAGTTTCTCTGCATACTTATCAGCATTTTATATTATCACTAGTTTCATTTTAATAATTCTACTAATTGTATACTGATATCTCATTGTAATTTAAATATGCATTTCCTTAAGGGCTAATGATATTAAGCATGTTCTTATATGTTTATTTTTAACTGTTTATCCACTTTGGTGACGTATTTGTCTTTTGCCCATTTTGTAACTGAATTGTTTGCTTTTCCCCCCACTTTTGAGTTTTCAGAGTTTCTTAACATTCTAAATACTAGTCTTTTGTTCAATATGTGATTTGAAAATGTTTTCTTTCATCTATATTTGATCTTTTCCTTCTTTTAACAGGATTTTGCAGAACAAAAATTTTTAATTTTGATAAGGTCAATTTATCAATTTTCCTCTTATGAATCATGCTAGAGGTTTGACAATTTTACTGATCTTTGCTGAGATCCAGCGCTCTCTGTCAGTGATTTTCTCCACTGTTTTTCCTGTTTTCAATTCCATCGATTCCTACTCTTATTTTTATTGCTCTCTCCCTTCGACTTGCCTTGGGTTTAATATATTCTTATATTTCTAGATTCTCAAGATGATAGGTGTATTATTTATTTGAGACTTTTCTTCTTTTCTAATGTATGCATTTAGTGCTGGAAACTTTTCCAAGTTCTCCAGAGGATACCAGATGGGTGCCTTATTATTCAGTTCACTTTCTACACTATCTACCAGAAGATAGAGAGTCCCAGATTCCACAGGTTAAAGACCCTGCCAAGACCACCTCCCTCCCACCCTCACTACTTCAGTTATCAATTGTAAGTTTCCAAGCTGTGACTTGTACTTCCAGCCAACTAGCTATAAATTGGGGAGTTTCCATAACTTCCTCCTTGGGTTTAATTAACTTACTAGAGTAGCTCAGAGAACTCAGGAAATATATTGTTTACATTTACCTATTATTGCAGAAGATATTTTAAAGGGCACAAGTGAACAGCCAGATGAAGAGATGCATAGGGCAAGATTCAGAAGGGTCTTAAGCACAGGAGATGCTGCCGGTGTGGAGTTGGGATGCATCACCCTCCTGGCACATGATGTGTTCTCATTCTCCAACATGGAAGCTCTCAGAGTGCTGTCCTTTTGGGGTTTTATGGAGGCTTCCTTACGTAGGCATGGCTGATCATATCACTGGCCACTGATGATCCACTCAACCTTCAGCCCGTCTCCCTTCCCTGAAGGTTGTGGGGGTGGAACTGAAATTTCCTACCCTCTAATCATATGGTGGGTCCACTGGCATCCAGACCCTCCTGTGGTTACTTAGGGGCTTTCATAATATCACATCAGGAGCATAAACTCAGCTGTGGCTTAAAGGAGCTTTCTATCAACAAAAGACACATCTTTCTCCTTTATCAGCTATTTCAGGAACCAAACAAAAAAAGGGGGAGGCAAATATTTTAGCCAAAGATACTGCTATTGTTCTAGTCACCTAGGAAATTGTAAGGGTTTTAGGAGCTGTGAGCCATAAATGCTGGATGAAAATTGAAGTACTTATGTCCTATTCTATTATAATACAATACTGACTGAGGGAGAGAACAAGATGAAGTTTCTCCCTCGATTGGTTCCTTTCAATTTAGAGAACTTTAACCAGCCATCATCCTAGGGCAGATATTTTGGGCAGCAAATTCTCTTAGTTTTCCTTCAGCTGAGAACGTTTTGACTTTATTCCTGAAGGGTACTGTCCCTGGGAAGGGGAGTGTAGATCTGCAGTTCTTTGGGTATCTGTGCCCTTTCTTCTAGCTTCCGTCGTTTCTGATAAAAAGTGCACTGTTGTTGATTTGTTGTCCTCCTTTAGGTGAGGTTTTGTTTTCTTCTCACTACCTTTAAGATATTTTTTTGACTTTAATTTTCAGAAGCAAGATGCGATGTGTCTTGGTGTGAACCTCACCCAGCTTCTTGCCTTGGTGGACTCCTACCGGTTATCACATTTATCAAGTTTCCCACCATTATTTCTTCAAGTACCTTTTTCAGCCCCACCTTCTTTCTCATTTCTTTTTTGGGACTCTGATGACGTGAATGTTAGATCTTTTGTGACAGTCTGACAATCTTCAGGGCATGAAACGTCATTCTGATAAAGTGCAGGGCTAGTGTTTTTCATTTTCTTTACAGTCACAGCTAGGAACTGACTCCAGCATATATGCAAAAAGAAATCCAAGCCTTCTGTGAATCCGCTTCGCTAACAATGGGGTGACCTTCAATTAGGACTCTTCTATTCCTCCCATAGAAAAAGACAGCCTGGGACTTCACAGCATTCAACGGGCTCTCCATCTCTTAAAGAGGAATTTACAAAGGAGGTATAGAAAAGGCAAAATGAAAATCGGAATATTGGAAATAATTTTTAGAGAAAAAGATCAAAGCAGTGAAAAGATTAAATATAATGCATTGTCAAAAGGCCGGTTCAGAACATAATACTTCCTTGAAGAGGCTTGAAAAGAAATCATATGATGCTCAAAATTCCTAATACAGTCTTCACAACAGAGTGATTGCCACTTGATTAACGGTGGAAAGCCATCATGGAAGTATTTTCAGCCTCCCATATTGATTCAGGTGCTGGCAGCTAAGCAGTATATTAGTGTTTATAAAGATGACCACGTCCATCAGTTGCATAATCTCTGGTTCCTGCATCTTTAGACCCATGCTTTTGCTGCCCAGCCAACTAAATCCTCCGTGACTGACAAGTGCAGGGTCTAATGGGCACTCCTGGAACACACCTGACAGTGTTCCCAACTCCCAAAGTGCTTCCAAAGCCCCCTGAACATCCTGGTGTTAACACTTTTAACACTTTGCTGATATCTGCCTCCCCAAGTGGACTCTGTGCTCTGTGAGGTCTGCTGCAAATGCTCCAGGGTGTAGCATTTAGAGGACATTCAATAAATGCTTACCTAATACACGTTTGAATGAACAATATCTCTGCAGATATAAAAGGGACCTTCCCACTCCAAACTCTGTTTATTCATTCAATCATTTATGCCAATAGTTTTTACTGAATGTCTACTATATACCAGGTGAGCCTTAGATACTGAAAGTACAAGGAAAATTTTAAAAGAATTCAATTTATTTTCCAGCCAGGAGCTTCCATGGAAACACCATGTTAGACCAGGGCTTTCTCATTGGATTGGGCTCCCATAGATGCCCACAGATAAGGGGCTGGAAAACTATGGCTAGTGAGCCATCTCTGGCCACTTCCTTTAAAAAAAAAAAAAGAAGTTTCACCGTGACAGAACCACACTCATTTGTTTATGTCTTCTCTGTACCTGCTTTCATGCTAAAATAACCTGAAATACTTAAATTATCTGACCATTTGTAGGAAGATTTTACCAATCCCTTCCCTAAATTGCAAATTGGGGATTATCTGCTATACCCTCCACTTGCCTGGAAATACCTGCAATGCCAAACAGACAGGTAGTAACGCCATCCATTAGCCAGCACTGGCAGTCAAGATTATGGGTGGGGCCAGTTGGGGGGAGTATTAAATTAGCAGACAAAATATAAATATTTACCTCCCCCAAATCTTCAGACCACATATAAGTGCTAATCAAAGCCCCTAATTTCATTTAATTTCTTCTCATCTCATTAAAACTCACAAAATGAAGGCAACCAAGGGGTCTCTGCAGTTGGAGTTCAGGACAATTGTTTGGGCCCCATCATTAAGCATTTATGCTTCAACCAGGTGTTTACGCTTATGTAATATACAGCTCTCATCTCATTGACGCTGATGTCAGAGCATGGTGGCTATGTGTGAGGAAGAGCCAGGCATTCAATGTGGCTGGAGTGAAGAGATGCAATGGGAGATTAGTGGGCTGGGAGCCGTTAAGAATTTGGATTTGAACTCTAGGAAGACAGGAGCCATTGGAAGGTTTTGAGCAGAGAAGTGACTGCCTCTGACTTGTGCCTCAGATCACTGTGATTGATGTGTTGGGACTGGACCGCAATGAGGTAAGTGTAGGGGCAGGGCTGCAAGTGAGGAGGCTGTTGGAATGACCCAGATGAGACCTGATCTTGGCTGAGATCATTAAAGAGTAGCGGAGGGGTAAGAAGTGGACAGATTCTGTACTTTGGGAGATGGAGCCAATAGGATGTGCTGAGGAATGGAATGTAGGAAGAAGATTCAAGGAAGGCCTCCAGACTTTTGTCTTAATAACTGGAAATATAGAATTCCCCTGACTTAGATAGGAAAGACAGAAGAGAGTCAGGTTTGGGGGTAATAATACCAAGTTGACTGTAGATACATTGTTTGACATGCCTTGTTTTTCTTCCACATTTCTCCCCTTTCTTTAAAGTATCCTCATTCTAAAATCAGAACCTCTACATTCTAAATTCTAGGTCCATCTCCCTCCCTTGGCATCATCAACCCCCACCCAGAGATGGTGATATATGGTTACAAGTGTGGCCTCTAAGACAGAATTTCTGCATTCAAATTCAATTCTGTCATTGGGGAAGTACATGAGAAAATTACTTAACTTCCCCAAACTTCAGTTCCAACATTTGTAAAGCAGAAATGGGATGCTATGAGGATTAAAAGGGATAGTATGTGTGAAGCTGTTAAATACACAGGAAGTCTTAGATCCCTGGATATATCTCAGGTTTCTGTTTCCAAGTGTTTTCTAGTTTCCTGGGTCACAGAGCAGGACAAGAGCCTGAGGATGAGGTTCTGGGTGGTAGGAGCACAATGTGGGACAGGTGAGGGGAGAAGGAGCAGGTTCTCCACCTACTAGAATGGGCCCAGGCTCGGGTGCAGGTATGATTACCAACCCAGAGCTGATGGAGTGAGCACCTTCCCATTTCTTAGAGATAAACCATGATGCTTTCCAGCAGTGAAAAGGGCAGACATGGAGGAAGAAGCCAGGGACATGAGACAGGGCCGGAGGAGAGGGTAGTGGCAGAGTCACTGAGAAAATAATCCCTTGGTGTCCAAGGACCAGGAAAGAAGTATCAAGATTCAGGCAAAGTCTATAGTGGGCATCTTTGAAGAAATGGTGGGATTCAAAGAAAGGCTGGGACATAGTGATGGAGACTGGGTATCTTCTGGAAGGTCCTTCTATGGCTGGGGCTCATGGGCAGAGCTCAGGCCTGGGTGGGAAGCAGGTAAGAATAAGAAGGTGTCTCCTCGAGATTCATCTGCCATCCCTACCCAGCTGCTGGGCTGGAATGTCTGCCCTGCCCAGGCCCACAATCCCCAGCCCCTGGATTTGAACCACTGCCTTCATTTCTGCCTCCCAACCTCAACACAAAGCTCTTAACCATTGACTGGATTCTTTACTAGGGAAGTTACTCACCTCATCCTTTCGTGAGTGGTCAACCCTCCAGCTCTCTAATCAAACAGGCCTGGATCTGAACACCAGCCACCGCCCTGCTATATAACCAGGGACTCATCTCATGCTCTCAAGCCTCAGTCTCCTACTCTATAAAATAGGCATATTAATACATCACCTTCTTGGTGTTATTCATGTGATTTGATGAGACCTACCTAGACTGAGCCTGTTGAATAATGGGTGCCCCTGGGGTGGCAGCTGTCATTATGGGCAGGAAGTTGACTTGCCCTCCCAGACTGTTTGTCTCTGCTTGGTCATCAAGCTGAGTAATTATCTCTGTGGAAAGGAAGAAGATAAAAGGAGCCTACATTTCCTTTTGTAGTTTAAAAAGTGGCTGTGAATGCAATTCCCTAAGAAGAATTTCATGATTTTTAGCATTTACATAAGTTCCTGTGGAAAGATCTTTGAAAGGCAACCCTTGTTTGCAGGTAAGAATTCTGATGTCTTTTTTTAAAACCAGTCTCTGGTTTTGTAGTCACACTCAGGTGTATGAGATACAAGATGCAAAACTCCAAAGGAAGAAAGGAACCTTCTGTGAACACATCACAAGAGTTCACAAAACCAGAGCAGAACAGTTTTGCTTCAGAAACTTCTAATCAAGGTAGCCTTAGTGTAAATTTTTCCTGCGTGTGCAGCCCACATAGCTATCTAGCTGAATACCTTTTCATTCTTTTTAAGGAGTTGCTGCATCCATGGACAGGTTAGTTCCCCACCTAAGGAGAAGTCTGCACA
This sequence comes from Urocitellus parryii, assembly GCF_045843805.1. Classification (NCBI taxonomy): domain Eukaryota; kingdom Metazoa; phylum Chordata; class Mammalia; order Rodentia; family Sciuridae; genus Urocitellus; species Urocitellus parryii. The sequence continues at coordinate 106,474,881 of NC_135540.1, read as the reverse complement.
GGCTTTATAATAAGACATCTTTCTTAAGCCCCCATTCAGTCCTCCAAATAAAAAGTGCTTTTGCAAAGCAATGCTAATATAGAAGCCACAAGGAGACCAGACATTTTATTCCTGAGAATTTATTCTAAGAAATAAACAATCAGAATGTATTCTTTATGCAAGAAGATGCTTCCTGCAATGCGACAAAAGGAAACAGTAAAAATATGAGAAGTGAACTAATTGCATAATGGTGTGGGAATAGTTTAGTGAGGTGTGGAATACTGTGCAGGCACATTGAACATGATAAACAGAAAGATGTAATGTTAGGTGAAAAAGCAGAATACAAAACAGATATTGTTTTGTGGTTGAAATGTATAAAATGTTTGCACATGGCTAGGCATGGATAGATAATGGGCAAAGTGAAAATTATCACTTAAAGGTGCTGGAAATAGAATTTTTCCCTTCAAAATGTTTGCTGATGCTGTTGCTATGACAACTTTTCAATAAAAGTGTTAAAAATAATTAAATAAAGCAAAAGTACCAAAGATGCAGACTCCCCTAGGCTGGGCAAAATCTGTTATATACGCTGCTTACAAAATGTTTTCTCTTTTGTAGCTTAGGCACGGGTTTCAGATCACCTGCTGACATTTCTCTTCTCACTTGAGGCAGGAAGCTGCTGCTGTCGCCTGGTAAGTCTTCAAAACGTGACTCACAGGCATCAAAGTCTCCAAACCTACGCAGTCAGAGGTAGAAACACTCAAAGCCTCCACCTGGAAATTTTACAACGATTGATTTCCTGTCCAGAGAACTGGGGTCTGGGTGGAAGAAGTGGTTTTATTTATAATCTCTTTACCTATGAGAACCATGTGGTCTATGCTTTTGAAAAAATAGTCCTTTGAACCAGCGTAGGCTTACAAACACATCCTATTTCCTGCCCTATAGTAACCCAGTCATTCATTTACTCACTTATCAACCTCCTCCCTTTTATTTATTTTTTAGTTATGTATGACAGTAGAATCCATTTTGATATAATTATACAAGCATGAAATGTATCTTATTCTAGTGAGAGTCCCATTCTTATGCATGTACAAGGTGGTAGAAGTCAGATTCATTCCGCTGTCTTTCCTTTGCTTACCCCCCCTCCCTTCCCTTCATTTCCCATTGTCTAATCTACTGCACTTCCATTCTTCCCCTTCCCCCCACCCTCATTATGGTTTAGCTTCCACCTATGAGAGAAAACATTCGACCTTTGGTTTCTGGGGAGCCTGTCTTACTTCACTTAGTGTGATAGTCTCCAGATTCATCCATTTGCTGGCAAATATCATAAAGTCATTCTGAATAAGAGTCCATTGTGTGTGTGTGTGTGTGTGTGTGTGTGTGTGTATCTCCCCCCTCTCTATATATAGATGTAGATATAGATATCTCACAATTAATTGGTTCTATAGCTTAGATATTTTGAATTGATCTATTATAAACATTGATCTGACTGTGTCACTATATTATGCTGATTTTAAGTTCTTTGGGTATATACCAAGGAGTGGGATAATGGGGTCAAAGAGTGGTTCCATTTGAAGTTTTTTGAGGAATCTCCATACTGATTTCCATAGGTTGCACCAATTTGTAGTCCCATCAGCAGTGTATAAGTGTACATTTTCCCCTACATCCTCTCCAACATTTATTGTTGCTTGTATTCTTGATACTTGCCATTATGGCTGGAGTGAAATGGAATTTTAGTGTAGTTTTAATTTTCATTTCTCTAATAGCAATTTTGAACATTTTTTCATGTATTTGTTGACTATTCTTCAGTGAAGTGCCTGTTCAGTTCCTTTGCCCATTTATTGATTGGGTTATTTGGTTTTCTTTTGGTGTTTTTTTAAGTTCTTTATATTCCTGAAAATGAATGTTCTATGTGAGGTACAGATGGCAAAGATTTTCTCCCATTCTGTAGGCTCTCTTTATGCTCTTGATTGTTTCCTTTGCTGTGAAAAAACATTTTAGTTTGATGCCATCCCATTTACTTCTTGCACTTTAGGGTCTTATTATGGAAGTCAGTTCTTGTGCTGATATGTTGGAGTGTTGGGCCTACCTTTTCTTCTGGTATTTTGTGGGATTCCTGGTCTAATACTTAGGTCTTTGATTCACTTTGAACTGAGTTTTGTGCAGGATGAGAGATAGGGGTTAAATTTCATTCTACTATATACGGACTTCCAGTTTTCCGAGCACCATTTGTTGAAGAGGCTGTCTTTTCTCCAATGTATGTTTATGGCACCTTTATCTAGTATGAGGTAACTATATTTATATGAGTTTGTCTCCATTTCTTCTATTCTGTTCCATTGGTCTTCATGTCTGTTTTGGGGCCAATATCATGCTGTTTTTGTTACTACAGGTCTACAGTATAATTTAAAAATCTGGTATTGTGATGTCTCCTGCTTTATTTTTTGTTGTTGTTTGTTTGTTTTTGTTCTGTTTTGTCTTGTTTTCACTCAGGATTGGTTTGGCTCTTCTGGGCCTTTTGTTTTTCCAGATGAATTTCATGAGTGCTTTTTCTATTTCCATGAAGAACATCATTGGCATTTTGATGGGAATTGCACTGAATCTGTATAGGGCTTTTGGTAATATGACCATTTTGACAATATTAATTTTGCCTATCCAAGAACATGGGAAATCTTTCCATATTCTTAGGTCTTCTTCAATTTCTTTCTTTAGTGTTCTGTAATTTTTGTGGTAGAGGTCTTTCACCTCTTTTGTTAGATTCCCGGATATTTTATTTTTTTGAGGCTATTGTGGTTTTCCTAATTTCTCTTGCAGCTGATTTATCATTGGAGTATAGGAACATGAGAGATTTATGTCACTCACCAAACCTTTAGGAAATACCTTTCATGTAACCAGATTGCTCCACATAAAGAATTAAAATGCTTAAGAAATAATCTTATCTGGGAGCTCAAAATCAAACTTGGAAAGAGGGACGCCTCTCCTATTTTGTATGATGAATTAAGGTGTCCCTTTCATCATCTGTGAAGTCGAGGGAGGAATCTCTACTTCACAAAGTTAAGGAAGATTTAGTGAGATACTGTATAAGTAGCCAGGAAATAGAAAATGCTCAGGAAAGCCTCATTTCTTTCCTATGAACATGGTACACTGAAACGACATGTTCATTCCAACATGGAAGAAGAATGGAATTCCCGGAATTTTGCTGATGACAAGTAGGGAAAACTCCTCTGAAGTGGGGGTCTTAGTGCTGGGTTCAGGAGAATTGGGTGGCCTTTTCCTAGGGGAGGAGAGAGGACAGGTTCACTCTAGCAGATGCACAGGCTTGGCAGGGCTGAGGTTCAACATGGTAAACCTATGCCCTTCTGTGTGAGCTCTACCGTGCTTTACCAGCTTGGAGTTCAAGATTTGAACATATCACCTTCAACATCCATGTGGAAATAAATGAAGATCGATCAGATGAGAACAAGCAAAGCCCACTTACACAGAATTCATTACAGGAAGGGAGTCAGCCACTATCATTGGAATTTGGCAGAGCCTCAGAGGCAGGCAGAGGAGTGGGAAAGCTTCATAGTGGAAAAAATAGAAGGCTTCAGGTGTGACCTAACTGGGTGCTGTTGGCACAAGTGAAATATCTGTGATTGTTTGGGGATGCATATTTTGACTTTCTGTTTGTCCTGAGTCAGAAGCAGAAAAAAAAAAAAAGCAGAGGAGCTATCCATTGCTAATCAAGTCCAGGCCATTCGGAACAATTGTCATTAGAGTTATTGTTTGGCTTCCTGGGTTTTTGCCGGAGACACAAGTCAGACTTCCCCACACGTCTGTCATGGCAGGCTGGCTTCCGGGGCTGGCTACTATATGGTGAGTTGCTTCTCCAGGGCTGGCTGCTGCAGCCTGAATCAGAATTCTGTTTTTCTACGTGGTCTGGCTGTTGTTGGTTTATCTTCAGTCTCTCAATTCCAATTAAAACACCTTGGGACACTGTGAGGCAAATGTCTGTTTTCTTCCTAGGGTCGCTCTAGGTTTTACTTGTATGTAGAAGACCGATTTTGAAGATATCCAGAGAGCCAACAGCTAAGCACATCCCCCCTGACTCTGCTCCTCTCACCCCAGAACAAGCCTTTGCCACCATTTGTCCCCCATATCCTGGCAGTCTAGCCAGGCAAGAACCCTTCCTGTCGGCATTTCAGTGCTGGCTTGGGACTGGCCCATGTTCTATCTGAAGGCACCCAGTGGCTTCTCCTTCTTCATGCTAAAGTTAGAATTCAGTTCACTCTTAGGAAATGGACACTGGGTAATCATTGGCAGCCATCTTGACTATGATTTTGTGAAAGACAGATTTTTCTCACAGATGGCTATTTCTTATATTTTACTCTACCAAAAAAAAAAGCAAAATCACAACTTTTTTTCCACCCAAAGCATTTCTGTGAAAAGCTTGAATAATAACAGAGCCCAAGACCTGTTATTTTCTGATGAGCTGACTTATGCAGGGAGGACTGAGCAGAAGGGGGAGTTATTATGCCTTTTAGATGGTCTCTCTGAAAAATCAGATGTCTCAATCACATTTTTGGCAAATGCTGGACTGTAATCAATTCTTGGATGAATCCTCTGACAGGTGCTCAAAGGGAAGATATTCTGAGCTGTTGATTAAAGAAGCCTCCATATGCTTTAGGGGCCAGATATGTGGGTAGCAAAATCAGCATTAGTGGAGAAAATGCAGGAGCCTTGTTGATGTTTCCCCCAGATGGACCACAGGGGTGTGTATAAGTAAATCAACTATTTTTTTTTCATGGGTTAAGTCATAAAGCATGAAAAGAGGTCAGTTTAACCTGAAAAGATAGAGCATTCAAAAATCATTTTTAATGTGCTTGGATAGCTATCACTTTATTTATTTATTTATTTATTTATTTATTTATTTATTTATTTTTGTTGCTGCCCAAAGGGGCTTAACCACTGAGCCATATCCAGCCCTTTTTATTTTTCATTTTGAGACAGGGCCTCACTAAGTTGCTGAGAATGGGATCCTCTTGCCTCAGTCTCCCAGGTCACTGGTATTAAAGGCATGTGCCACCGCTGCCAGCTTCAGATTATTTTTAAAAGGTAATGTACCCTTCAATTTAAGAAAATAGATATGCGCCAGATCCCTCCCTGCTAGGCCGATTTATGATTTGGTGGAGGTGACAGACATTTTTAAGGTTACTATAAGATAAAATAGAGGGTGAATATTCTGTGCTGACTATCCCTCGTAACAACCCTCCAAGTCAGGGCAGAACTGTTGGCTAATGGAATAAGGCACCTTGGTTCAAAGAAGATGCTTCCTCAAATTACACACGGACCTTCTCGAGGCCAAACTCCATGCTTAATTCTGTGGGAGAGGATAGGAGAAAGGTGACATCTGCCTAATGCAGTGGTTTTCCAGCAGGGCCATCTGCTTCCCGGGGGACATTTCTCATTGTCTAGGGTTAGTTCTTGTTGACAGAACTTGGGAGGTGCTGCTGGCACTGGTGAGGAGAAGCCATCGTGCTGCTAACCATCCTACAGCGCATGGAACACTCCTCCCACCCCCTCCCCCAGCACATACACAGCAAGGAATTATGTGGCCCCAACTGTCAATAGTGCCAAAGAGGCTGAGAGGGCTGGTCTCAAATGAGCTTTGAGCTTATTCCCTGAGGAAGCTGATGTGGGGAGACAGCCTGAGACTGCAAGGCCTGGCATGAAGCGTACCAGAGACCAGCCACGGCACCTCCCTTCTCCTCCACCACTTCACCCTTCCAACCTCCCCTTCCCAAGGGGCCTCATGTTTCTAGCACCAAATGCCCTACACTCCCTGGGCAATCCATGATTCTTTGTATGCTCGACCCTTTTCCCTTTTCTCTGGAAATTTCCTAACTATCCCTTAAAACCCTACTTAAATGCTGGACATCTCCATATATATCACACATACCCCCCGACCCTCCTCCAGGCAGAGAAAATTCTCTCTTCCTCCATGCAGGTGGGAAGGCGTCTACCACATTGCTGTCACATTGTATTAGGTTGAGTTGTTTTTTTTTTTTCTTTTCTTTCTTTTTTTTTTTTTTTTTTTTTTTGGAATTTTAGAGAAATCTAAGCTCCTAAAAATTGAGCATGGAGTCTTTCTCATCTCTGTTCCCAAGATCTACCATCATGTCTAGCACTTAGTAGGTGAACAATAATTTTATGCCAAATTCTTGCTGTAAAATATCACCAGGTACCATGCCTTTCCCACGGGGAGCACTGTGGGGTTTCACACAGGGAGAAACAGCTTTTGTTGTGACTCACAGACAGCGTGTGTTGTCTGGGTTGTATGTAAATCACTTAACACAATGCCTGACATGTAGATTTTACTATGTGTCATTATCCTTCAGTTTTCCTTCAAAGCACCTCCATGAGGTGCATGGCACAGCCCTTGGGAACATGCAGGTGGGAAGGCGTCTACCACATTGCTGTTGTAAAGGCTGAAGATTGTCTTTGAGCAAAGTATGATTCTGCCTAGTTCTTACCCTTGCTCATCACTGCCTTGCTGGGCCCCAAACATGTGAGGTGAAGGAAACCAGATGTACACCCAGATCCATCCTTCCCTTCTTCACACAGAGGTACAGCCAGGAAATGACTGCCTGGTTAGCAATTATGTCTCCAGGCTCCTTGGATCTAACGCAGGTGTGGGACTAGTCACCAACAATAGCATGGGAACACACGGAACACGTGTGCTGGCCCAAAATTCTTAAGAAGCAGGCATGTCTCCTCTATCCTCTTGCTCCTCTTCTGCAGGCCAGGTAGATAGGTCTCAGGGAGGCCCTGGGGATGAGTTCCCTGAATCACTGCATGAAGGAGAAACACTACCAGAATGCTTGGACTATTATACCAATGGGAAATAAACTTCTATTATATCTGATATGTTTTAGGGTCTTGTTACAACAGTTTACCCTACCTTAATTAACACACTTCAAACCAAAGGAGCAGAGTTCAAGGTGACAAACTGAGCAGGCTTCTCTCTCTGTCTCTTCTCTCTCATAATAACATTAATACGACACTAAGGAATAACAGCCAAGACAGGATGAGAGAGCTTAGCAAGTTTCTGGAGGGGTGGAAGCAGATGGGAACATACTGACAAGGTAAGATGGATGGTACAGCCTCATCCCACCTGGAGAAGCTGGAACTTCTTCAGGATTCCGCCTACCAGGGTCCCAAGGACTCTCCAGCTTTGGAAACTGCATGTGATTCCATGTAGGGAAGGGATGAGAAGTGAAGTAGAAAATAAGAATATTATTTCCTGAACAGTCCAAGAAAAATGTGCTACCCCATATCCTCTAATCCTGTGCTCAGAACAAAAAGAAGCCAGGCGTTCAGCTCCCACATCCTCAGAAATATAAAGAGGGCTCTTTTCTACAAGATTAAACATTCTGTTTAGGACTAAGTAGGACAGTGAGTGTGAACATTGGTGTCTCCGAAAACTTGTCTGCATTCTGATATTTGGAGAAGCCACCTGCATAAGGGGTAGCTCCTCACCGGTCCTCTTCATCCAAAAAGTGAGACCTATTAACCAGAAACTCCACTCCTATAGACAAACTCTGGGCCCTCCTATTTATTGTGCCTAAGATGAATAAGAAACTACGATTTTCCAGAAGTTTCAAAATAAATTGAAATGTCAGAAAAAAAAATCTAAGATAATCCAACTCCTGAGGAAACAGAAGTTTAGAGAAATGAAGAGACCCTCCCTGCCAAAACCCTATTAAATAGTCAGAAAAAGGACAGAAGATACAGCATAGATGAATAGGATGAGAATTTTATTATTTCCAGAATAAAAATTTGAAAATTAAAGATGTGGTTACTGAAAAGGGAAAAAATATCTTCCATGAAGAAGTCTTTCCAGTAATTTATGAGGAATCTCCACCCTCAAGTTGGAGAATATAATTTCCCAATCCTTGTGTGCACAGTGACTTCCTTCCACAGAGTATAGTCTGGAAAGGGTAAGGGCAGGGAGAGTAACTCTAAAGTGGAGAAGCCTAACCAGCCCTACCTCAGCCAGGTGATCCGGGCAATCAATCACTAATCAGCCCTGAATCTCTGCAGCATGCTCCCCAGGATCCATAGCCCCAGTTTATCATGAGAAAATCATCAGGAAAATTCCAATCATGGAGCATCCTACAAAATATCTGATCAGTATTCCTTAAAAGTGTCCAGGTCATCAACGACAGGGAAGTCTAAGAAATTGCTAGAGCTGGGAGGAGTCCAAAGAGAAATGATGATTAAATGCAATTCAGTGTCTTAAATAGGATCCTGGAAGAGAAAAAAGATAGCAGGTAAAAGCTAAATATATGTAAATAAACTATGAGCTTTAGTTCATAATAATGGATCAGTATTGGTTCACTGATTTTAACCAATGTGTCATTATCCTATAATGTATTAACAACAGAGGAAACCAGGTACAGGTATATGAGAACTCTCTGTGCCATCTTGTCAACTTTTTAGCAAATCTAAAACTGCTCTTAAAAAATTCTATTTTTTAAATGTGGTTATTAAATTCAAAAAGTCAACCGAAGAAAGAGAAAGCCTAGGAATTTTTCTAACAAAGAAAGAGAACAAGAACATTTATGAACTAAGACACGAGATACTACTTCAGTGGAGAAGTATCTACCAAATGTCAGGCAGGATAAATGGAAAAAAATAAATAACTAATGTTCAGCAATTTTGCTGTAGGAGAAAAGAAAACCAGTGGGATGGATGATACTCGTCAAGTGTGCCAGGTACAGATAAGTAGTAAGCAGAGCCCGTGTGTCAGACATGGCAGGAATGGAAGAATCAAAGGTAGCTGGTGTTCATGCAGCCCTAAACATGTGGTCAGCATCTGCATACCAAACAACCATGAGATTCAGAATATGCGCTGCGCACTAAAGACTCAGAATTCACTGAGCAGACGTAAGATAGAAAGCATCAGAACTCAGAGGCCTGATCCAACCACCCATTAGTGATGTCCATTCTGGTTCCCTGTGTCTTCTGCTCAAGAAACAATAATAAAACCCAGAGCTGCTAAGCAGGCTAACTGGCTAGCCATCATCTTGGGCAGCCACATTGTTCTGTGTCTCTCCAGCAAGGCAAGTCTGAGCCACTGGTCCCAGGAAATTCTCCCTATGGGCCCCTGGCTTGGACACAATCTAACTCTCTGGTCAATGGGGAAGGCCGATGTGGCACAGAGAGAGAGAAGAACATGGAGATTGTGTGTTCAGGACCAGAAGTATGAGTCTCCCACTATAGCTTTGTTTTTATTACATAATGTTTTTAATTGATTTAATAAACTGCATGATCTGAATGTTTTAATTCAGTCTGTGAGTCTTTCTGATCTGCAGAAGAAGGAACACACTCATGCTACCTCTGACAAGAAATATATTTGATGGCTACACTGCATCTGGGCAGTTCTCGACATGACAATAACCAGAACATATCATTGTGAAATTTCAGAACACTGAAGAAAAAGAGAAAATTTCAATGCTTTCAGAAAGACAAAAGGGTTCACTTACAAAGAAACAGGAAAGATTTGTCATTAACTACAACTGAGACTTAAAAGACAAAGAACTGAAAAGAAAATTATTTTCTATCTAGAATTCTACACAAAATGTTAGTAAGATGTGAATGCATAAGACAATTGTCATGTATTCGAGGATTCTTACTTTGCCCACAGCCTCTGTCAGAAGGCAATTGAGAATGTGACCTGGCAAAATAAAAGGTAAAGCAAAAATCAAGAAGGCCTGGGAGATAGGAAACTGAAAAGTAAAAGAGACCTGGATTTTCCAGAGATAAAATACCATGTGCAGAGCATTAATATTTTAGGATTTTGCTTTATTGATTAGATATGTATTTTTATGTATATATTCTCACATGCATTTAATGTGTGCTCTGATAAAATTACTTTGTTTCCCTATAAATTATGCAAATAATCACTAAATTTAGGCATATGGACTATGTCAATATATCAAAATGCTTATGTGATATTATCTTGGAAAATATGTAATAATATAATTACATTAAAAATCTAATAAAGACCAAAGATGGTAGGAGGGGAGTAATTAGAACAGAAAAAAAAACTTAACCTCTATAAGATACCAATTAGAGTACACTATTTATGCAATGAACAATATTTACGTAGTCACAGCAACACAAACACTAGGAGCTAACTTTGTATAGTTGGAATTAACCTTTAGACAAGCCCTAATTATGCTCAGAAAGAAATTTACATTTTGACCATGGTGATGTCAATGGAAAATTACAAATATCAAAAGTTAGAGATAAAATAAGAAATGAAAATCTGTAATGAGAGGTAAGGAGACTAGTATTTCAATTTTATAAAAATGGAAGTTGAAAGATAATCCTTGTATTTGATAACTCAAGAAATAATCAGGTAAATATTTTCAAGTTTTAAACTGAACAATATAGGGGAATAAAAAGAGAATCAAAACTGTGACTGAATGGTAGAGGAGATATTTTTTCAGCCATCAGAGCATGAAATTAAAAATTTCTAAAATTGGTAAGTAATATAGTCATATTGAGTGACATGGAAAAACCATCAGAAGAATTAAAAACAGACACTATTTAACAAATTACAAATAATTTGTCTCTGGAGAGCTGAACTTGGGAAGATGTTGGGTATAAACCACGTGCTCATGTTATTTTGTAACTCCTCACTGTAGGCTGGCACCAACACCTGGCTCAGCATCTTCCCTTTGCCAGGATCTTAAGGACTGGAGCAGAGATCCTGGTTAGCCATCTATGGACTGAGACCTCTGTAACTGTAAGCAAGCCTTGGTTAAGTTTAAGGGCACAGCACAAAATAAATGTTTGACCTGTCAAGGTGATGCCTCGTGTTGTGGTTTACATATTGGGTGTTCCCAAAAAGATGAGACAATGAGTGAGAGTTTAGAGAGGAAATGACCAGGTTAGGAACACCTTAACCCAACCAGTGAATTAATCCCCTGATAGGGATTAACTGGGTGGTAACTGCAGGCAGGTATGGTATGGCTAGAGGAGGTGGGTCACTTGGCACATGCCTTTGGGGAGTATGTCTGTGTGTGTGTGTGTGTGTGTGTGTGTGTGTGTGTGTGTCTCTCCTTCCTGATGAGACTCCTGAGCCACTTTTCTTCACCAAAATCTTCTGTCATGATATCCTGCTTCATTTGGGGCCCTGAGTAATGGAGTCAGCCATTACTGAAACAAAAACCTGCACCCTCCCACCCTGGCCCCAAATAAATTTTTCCTCCTCTAATTGTTCTTGGCAGGTTTTTTGATCACAGCGGTGAAAAAGTTGACTAGTTACAAGTTCAGCCCCGCATCTTGGACCATTGGTTCATGCTGAAAGAAGATGCAAAAATGAAAATACAACAGGAGAAGCTGGTCTTGCTCAATCTGCTTATCATGTGTCATTTGTTCTTTCCTCTACTGAATGTCCCCTTACACCACAGCAATGCCACCATCTCCACTACTACTACTACCACTACTACCACACTCACGCACACACACAACTGGACTTCACCCCTCCAAGCCTTTTCACATAGCCTTCCCTTTCCAAAAGCCTTCTCATTCCCAGGTCACCATCTCCACTACCTCACACATGCTCACACCCACGAACCCATACCTCACACCCTTGGCAAACTCCTGGTGTCTTACAATCATCTGATGAATCACAATAGGATCTAAAAATATATATATATTTACAAACATACCCACGGCATGCTCCAGCTGTGCATGTCTGCTCCCCCACTGAGTGAACTCCCCAAAGCAGGAGCCATGTCTTTCCAGCCAAGAGGCCATGGCAAGGGGGTGTGAGTCTTTTTTTTTTTAATCTTTATTTTATTTTTTATGTGGTGCTGAGGATCAAACCCAGTGCCTCACGCATGCCAGGCGAGCGCGCTACCACTTGAGCCACCTCCCCAACCCCGGGGTGTAAGTCTTTTTTTTTTTTTTTTTTTTTATAAATCTTTTTTTTTTTAAGAGAGAGTGAGAGAGGAGAGAGAGAGAGAGAGAGAGAGAGAGAGAGAGAGAGAGAGAGAATTTTTAATATTTATTTTTTAGTTCTCGGCGGACACAACATCTTTGTTGGTATGTGGTGCTGAGGATCGAACCCGGGCCGCACGCATGCCAGGCGAGCGCGCTACCGCTGAGCCACATCTCCAGCCCCGGGGTGTAAGTCTTAATAGCAATATGTAGAACTAAAAATACATTTATAGCATTTAAAAGTAGTAGTAAATAAAATTATATAAATCAGAGTTTGTAATTTAACAAAAATCCAATAAATGTCAGTATTTTAATTCACGATAGATTCAAACATTTTGACTGTCATCGTCTTAAGTCAGACTCAACATTTTTTAACCCAAAACAATTCTTGTTTTCAAAATTACTTTCACCATTTTTTTGTTTAGCATTTGTTTTTTAGTTGGAGGTGGAAGAAATAACCTTTCTTTTATTTTTATGTGGTGCGAGGTTCAAACCCAGTGCCTCGTGCTTGCTAGGCAAGCGCTCTACCGCTGAGCCACAACCCCAGCCCTCACCATTTTTATTCTTTGGAAGAGTTATAATTAAAGCAGGACATAAATGTTGGTTTTACAGGTTAGATTCAAGCAAAAAATACACATCACTGAAAACCTGGGTTTAGGTCCTTACCTTCATCATATAATAATTGAGAATTTGGAGACAGATTCATTGATCTCTTTTTGCCTTAGTTTCCTCAATTGATTGATTGATTGCAGTGCTGGAGATTGGAACTAAGGCCTCGTGCAAGCCAGGCAAGTGTTCTAGCACTGAGTTATATCTTTGGCCCCTATTTTTTTATTTTTGAGAGAAAAGGTTTATTTTGACTAACTCCTCCTCCTATAAATGGGAATAACAATGATCAAAGCCAAGATGACTATGGAGTACCGGGTTGAACAATGCATTGCTCGTACTCGTCTGCTCAGCTGCCAGAACAAATGATGTAACAGAAAGACCAGGTGTCTTAAACAACAGAAATGTATTTTCTCCCAGTTCCAGAGACTGGAGGTCCAAGATCTAGGTGCCAGCCAGATGGGTGTCTGGTGGGGGCTCTCCTGCTGAGCTGCAAATGCCCCGAGAGCCTGAGCTCTCTGGTTTCTCTTTTTATAAAGAGATATTAGAGCAGCATCTCGCCCTTAGGACCTCATTTAACTTTACTTCCTTAGAGGCTCCATCTCCAAATATCAACACTCCGGGGTTCAGGGCTTCAACATATGAATTCCGGGAAATCATATTCAGTCCGTAACAGCACATGTGAGACAGTTGGCTGAGTACCAGCAGTGCATAATCAATAAATGCTAGGCCACTTCTTGTGTATTATCAGATTCATGTGTAGAATTCTCAAGCACAGAATGTAACACCAGAATCAGTAAAAACCAGGGAAAACAGAGACAAGGTGTGGCTTCTGCCTGGCAAAAGAAGGGCCAGGAGCAGATGCCCCTCCAGGTGAGTCTCAGAGCCCTGAGACACATCTGTGTTGGAGAACCAGCCCAGTCCCTGGATCTTTCTGCTTCTGTCCCACAGATACTTGTAGGTCCCATCCTGGTGCTGTCACAGACTGGACAGAAACACCAGAAGTTGAAGCAAGGATGCAATAGTTAATGGTGCCAAAAGAGGGTGACAGATCAGAGTCAAGCAAAGAATTACAAAAGAAATGAGTGAGGAGAGAAAGAAGGAGAAGGCAGGGAAAGGGGTAGGCACTGAGAGACCCAAAGCAGACACAGAGGACAGGCTTCCTGTTGACCCTCGGGCTGTGTATCTCTCTTGGTGCCCCCCATTGTTCTTTGGCTTAGTCTCAACTTTACAGACTCAGACACTTGATTTTGTCTTCTGGTTGAGAATAGGTCAGCTTTTGGAAAGTAACTCCAAATAAACAAGTTTATGAAAATGAAAAGAATTAACCAGCTAATCAAATCTGTGTATATTTTTTTTTAATGGTGACTGTATTCAGACTCTGCTCTCTTGGGGCCCATCATTGGTGAACTTGAGAAATAATTGTCAGCAATTACAGGATCTCTCCCATTAGGCAGAGCACTAGATCAAAAAATGGTCCAGACACATTTTTCACAAGAAAGGGACCCATTACAGAAAAGTCCTCACTTGCTCCCAGCATACCCAGGATGCTCATTCAGATACCACTTAGTCTCTCAGACAAAAGAACTGAATCTTACAAAATTAATTCCATTGAAAGTCTGCTTCAGTCTGCTGGGGACAGGACCAGATATGCATTTATAAAAGTCAGACTCCTACATAGAGATTTTTAAGGGGAATGGAAGGAATCCACATATATTTGCATAAATACACGACATCTTAAACGCCGTGTGGAGTATTTGAAATATTCTATGATGTTTATCCTCACGATAACATTTTACAGTGCCCTAATGTTCAGGTGAGGAAACAAAACTCAGAGACACTGTTGGAGACCTAAGTAAGAGCCATACTTAAGCCATACTTCAGAAGCAGGTTTAGCTATGAAACATAATTATTGAAGACTTCTGAACACAAGGATAAACATATTCAAAACCCACTGCCAACGTGGAAGCTGAGTGGTTAGAAAATCAATAGATGAAAGAGAATTATTTAAATTCTAACAAATACTAATAATCAATTAGAATATTTAGTGTAGTCTTGAAGTTCTCATATTTGAATTTTGAGATGGAACAAAAATCTCAGCGATTTGTCATAGGGCAAAGAAAAATTAGGATTTAAAGTTTGTTAATAATGTGGGCTGCAAGTCAGGCCCACTAAAGCTAAGAGGGCCTGGCTGAATCAAAATATATGTCTTCTAATTAAAAGCAAATGCAAGCCTTTGACAAACATGATTAGTACAAGTTACGTTCAATGAAAGGAAAGACGATCTAAGATCGGGTGATAGCAAACATCTGGATTTAGGGAAACGGACAACTGGCTGGATTGAATTGCCCGTGTTTGGACAGCTGGATTATATCATATTTAGGGCAATGTCTTCTCACCCCCTTGCCCCTGCTTCCCACCAAACAAAAATAAGTTCCTCCTCCCAAGCTGCCCCAGGTCACACTTCCAGCCTCCACTGGTGCACAGATAGTTGGGGCTGGAGGCTGTCACTTCATCAAGCCATTGACCTGCAGGCTGGGGAGACTGGGGGTCAAGCAGGAAGCTGAAAGACTTCCAATCCTAATTTCAGTATTTGTGAGAGTTTGGCAATGAATTGCTCTCTTGGCTTCTGAAAGGGCAGAGTCAGGTCATCTTGCTGCTGTTCTAGTTCTCTCCGCTTTCTGCTCAGAAAAGGAAGCAAGATCATCTGATGTGAAGGTATTTTTTAATTTTCAACTATTTAAGGTCCCTATATTTAAAGTGGCATTTGGAAATGTCCCTGTTTTCCCTTACACTTTACACTTGATCAGTGACTATTTGTTGAGCTTCTTGCAAAGTACAGAAGTAGGAAGGAGAGAAACGGTGTTATCCCTGTTTGTCTACAAGAATTTTCATTGTAGTATTGTTCATTATAATGAGAAAATGGAAATAGCTAAAATATCTAACAGTAAGTGGTTAAATAATTCATGGAACATCCAGAGCTTGGGTGTTGGAGCTATTAAGAATTGCTTTTAGAGAAACATGTAATTACATAAATGTTCTTAAATGACATTTAAGTGCATTATAAAATTATGGTGACCTGAATGGAAAGAAGGAATGTTCTAGGGAGAAATAGAACAGTGCTATGGTTGAATGTGTCTACAAGGAATTATGTGTTAAATTTCAATTCTCATTGTGAACCATTTATTGAGAATTAATGAATTAATGAATTTCCAACTGGAAA
The DNA here is from genome assembly GCF_045843805.1 of Urocitellus parryii. NCBI lineage: Eukaryota > Metazoa > Chordata > Mammalia > Rodentia > Sciuridae > Urocitellus > Urocitellus parryii. The sequence goes on along the minus strand of NC_135540.1, from coordinate 106,459,085 downwards.
TTCATTCCAACTATGGTGGTTAGAAGTGGGGTTTTGGGAGAAGAACCAGATTATTGTCATCAGAGTGGAGGCCCCAGGATTGAATACTAGTGGATTTATAAGAACACAGATCAGAAAAGACACATGCACACATGTATAATCCCTGTCTCTTGTTATACAGTGTACCTTTTTCCCCACATAAAAACAGCATACTGCAGTGATGCAACCACATCAATGTTTATAGCAGCTCAATTCACAATAGCTAAGCTATGGAACCAACCTAGGTTTCCTTCAATAGATGAATGGATAAAGAAAAGGTATATATATATCAATGGAATATTACTCAGCTTTAAAGAAGAATGAAATGAAATTATGGCATTTGCCAGTAAGTGGATGGAGCTGGAGAATATTATGCTAAGCAAAATAAGCCAATCCCCCAAAGCAAAAGGCTGAATGTTTTCTCTAATATGCAGATGCTGATTCACAATAAGGGCAGGAGGGGGGGGTGGGCACTAGAGAAAAATAGAGTTACCTTAGATTAGGAAGATGGAAGTGAAGGGAGGGGAGGGGAGGGTATGTGGGGATAGGAAGGAGTAGAATGAAACAGATTTTATTACTTTATGTATGCATATGACTGCATGATCAATGTGACTGTACAACATGTACACTCAGAAAAATGTGAAATTATATCCCATCTATGTATGATATATCAAAAGTTCGTAAATGCATTCTATTGTCATATATAACTAATTGAAACAAATTTTAAAATGAAAAAATTTTTAAAAAGAAATGAACAGAGGATAGAGAAGGGGAGCAGGATGAGAGTGGTTGTAGCACTTTCTCTAAAATATAAGATGCTGTCTCATCCAAAAAAAAAAAAAAAATTGGAGGCCATCATCAGTTGTGGGCTCTTCAGCCTCCAGAAATGTAAATTAAATAAACCTCTTTTCTTTATAAAGTCTCCCAGCTTCAGATATTTCATTGTAGTAATGAAAAATGGACTAATACAAGGAGAAAGAGGAGAGATGGAGAAAGATAGGCAGAAGAATTTAGATGTGATTAAATAGTTCAGTGGGAAGTGCTGTCAGCTCCATGGTGAAATTGGTGGAAGGAAAGTGGATTTATAAAGACCGGAAGCATCCACCCCAGTAGGAAGTTGTTGCAGTATTAGAGGGCTGAGGTAGCAAGGATCTAGGCCATAACAGTGGAGATGCAATAATAGTGATGAAAGTGGTGATGTGATACAATAATGGTGCTGGGTCTGACAGAGGTGATGACCAAGGGGATGGCCATGATCATAGTGGTGAGGGTGGAGAAGGTGATGGGCGTTAGTGGGAGACAAGAGGACGAAATGGCTTCTAGGTTTGCTTAAAATAAATTTGGTGGGGGGTGGCTGCTACTGGGGATTGAACCCAGGGCCATATACATGTGAGACAAGCCCTCTACCAACTGAGCTACATCCCCAGCCCTGGACCACATACATTCTGAGGGGCACCTACTCACCCCTCCCAGACATATTTAGTTAGCTTCGCTCAATGATCCTGAATAAATGGGCAGACGTTAGCCATATTGGTATCTCCCTCAAGTTTGATGTAGTCATATGCTTCCTCTAGTGTTTACTTCTTTAAATCACTTTTTTTTTTCAGTACTGGGGGTTGAACCCAGGGGCGCTTTACCACTGAGCTACATCTCCAGCCTCTTTTATTTTTATTTTGAGACAGGGTCTTATGAAGTTGCCCAGACTGGCCAGAAACTTGCAATCCTCCTGCCTTAGCCTGCTGAGTTGCTAAGATTACAGGTGTGTGTCACTATACATTTTGAATTCAAGAAATATTATTTTTATTTTTATTTTTTTAATATTTATTTTTTAGTTTTTTAGGTGGACACAATACCTTTATTTTATTTTTATGGGGTGCTGAGAATCAAACCCAGTGCCCCACACATGCTAGGCGACCACACTACCACTTGAGCCACATCCTTAGCCCAAGAAATATTATTTTTAAAGGAGATTTTTACTTAGTGGGAAATTTATGTCTAAAAAACTCAATTATTATAATAATTGAAAAATGGCGTAGCTCACTGGGGTTGAGGCTTGGTGGTAGAGTGCTTGCCTCACATGTATGAGTCACTGGGTTCAATCCTCAGGACTACATGAAAATAAATAAATAAAATAAAGGTATTGTGTTCATCTACAACTAAAAATATTTTTTTAAATGGTGTATCATCTGGCATAAGTTACAAACACTGATAAAATTAAAAACTGTAAAAACAAAACTTGGTTACTAAATTCTCATGAATCTGAATCTGAGATGTGCTCTTTCTTTGTTAGAAGGAAAAACTGAGAGTATTAGATCAGTGCTAACGACACAATAGGATCAAATGAAACCTTCCCCTGTGTGAAATCAATGACTAGAGGAGAACCACAAAGGGAAAGGCTTCTCCCTGTGTGATACAGTGTCATTAAAGGGCACATCTGCATGTCACCTAAAATCACCTAAGTCCTTTCCCAGGGTTTAGAAACACTGTGCTAGGGAAAGAGAGCACAAGTTTGATGTAGTCATATGCTTCCTGTAGTGTTTACTTCTTTAAATTACTTTTTTTTTTAAGTGCTAAGGTTCCCCCCATCTTAGGAACCATGGACCCCTGGAGGAGGAGACAGCACTGGAGAGACAGAGGGACGTGGGGGGTAAAGATGGATGGTAGGGTCTCCAGAAGAGACACAGCCATGGGGGCTGGGGCTGGTGGGCTGGTAAACATACTTCTGTTCAGAATTTTGAAAAATTAACAAGATGTAAGCCATAAATCATCACATAAGTACATCAAGGAACTGAAAGGAACAAAGCTTTGTAAGATGAACAAAAACCAATGCAGGCAGGTCACACAGGGCCATCTCAGAAGACACAGCGTGGTAAGGCGAAGTCACTGTGTAGATATAAACCTGCCATATTATTTTTTTCTGTTTGGGAAAGAGAAAAAGAAAAATCAAAACCAAGAACAGAACCTTGAGCTGTACCTCTCAATTTATGTGCTTGATTTCTTTTACTTCCAATTTTCTGCCTCTGGGAAGTTAACGGACACACCAGGTGTTTACACAAACAGTCTCAGTTTTGCCCCCACAAGAGCCCAGTTAGGTAATGGTGTGTACTGTTAGGGAGAGCTGAGGCTCATGGAGGTAAAGGAAGCTTACAGCTAGCAAGTGGCTAATGTAAGATCCATCTGTGACACACAAGTCCAGGATTTTGCTACTATCTCTCCTACTCCCAGGTAAAGTAACATAATGTTCAGTGATTAAAAAACAAAATTTTAGATTTTTCTTCTTTATGATCATAAGGACTCCTATTCTTTGTTCAGCATTACCATTAGGTTAAAAAAGGCACCCTGGGCCAGTTATGGTTATGCTCTACTCAAGGATTAAGCCTCTCTCAACCCTGGTCAGCCCACAGAACTCTTAGATAGGACTGAGGATACAGTTCAGTTGATAGAGTGCTTGCCTCACATGCACAAGGCTCTGGGTTCAATCCCCAGCAACACACACACACACACACACACACACACACACACACCTCTAAGATAAATAGGCAGAAAGTAAATGCCCAGTGACACATTTAGGTGATATCCAGAAAAACCTAAAGAGTCATTCAATTTTTTAAATTTAAACTGGGAATTGAACCCAAGGCTTTGTGCATGTCAGGCAAGAGCTCTACCAATGAACTATGTCCCAGCCCAAGTCATTTGATTCTTAACAGTGGTGTTTCCACAATCTACATATACTTTTCCTTCCAAGGGGTAGTTATTCAGGAGCTGGGAAATGTCTTTTGGCTTGATGAATAGATATTAGCATCTTCATACATCATTTATCAAGTGCCCACCCAAGCATGGAACACTAGTGTCGCTTGGCATGCATGCAAATTAATTGTCAGCTTAAATGTTATTAATAATAACTTAGGAGCACCTCAAAAGAAGATTCCAAGTAAATGCCTACAGTTTGTTTGAAGGGAAGTCTTGTGGTTTATAATCAGCAAGGAGGTCCTGAGCTGCTTCCTGTGTTCTAGGATAATTTTTCTTCTCCCCCAGGCACTACTTAAAATACCACAAAGCACATGTGATGTCAGAATGTTCTGCCTTATGTTCATCCACATGCCTCTCTCTACTAGTAGACTTTGCTTCTTGCCTGATGGCCCCATACAGCTGAGAGTTGAGTCAGCAACATTGCAGTTGGTCAGTGAGATCATATGTAAGGGCTGGCAGATATGTAAGAGTGTGCAGATGTGTCTTCACAGTGTCCACACTTCCCCAGTTTTACTGGACAAGTAAGTAGTCATAGGTGACTGATTATTCAGGGTGGTATGTAAATGGGGACCAGGAGGAAAGATTGCTAATTCCACTATTGTTGACTCAATGGATCTTGTGAGATGTATTGCATTTTACCACGCTGTGGGGAGAAAATCAGTTAGGGTTCCTCCATTTTCAGAACAAACCATCAAAACCCAAACTTATGATCCTGTTCTCTGGAGCTTGAACACTGTGGTTGGAAAGTCTCTAAACTGTTTCTCAGTGTGAACTGCCAGAGTGAAGTGGAAATGATTAAGAGACTTGCGGCTTATCAGATCTACAATAAACTACAGAAATGTCAGTCCCCCGCCATTCACCATATGTGTCATTGCCTATTTCACTGAAGGGCTGGAAGACGCAGGAGGAAGAAAGTTGGAACCTGGCTCCTCACTGCACATTGACTCAGCCTGACCCAGTCACCTTAGCTTTTATTGCCTCTACTGATTTGTCTGTAGTTTAAAAACAGGCCTTGTGAACATGGACCCTTTTGTCAATTGATGCCTCTTGCTGTCCAGATGAGATTTGGAAATTTGAAAGCATGGGTTTTTGGACAGCAAACCCCTGGCTGCCTGGAGCATCTGCCCCCTTGTTAAACACCAAGATCCAGTTCTATCTGGTGTCAAGTACACTCATAGCTGAAGAAGGAAAGATATGTGTTAGAATTAAGTTTGGTTAAGAGACATCAAAAACTCAAAGAGAAAATTGCCTTAAAGAAGTTTACAGTTTATCTCTCTTTCAGATAATCTAGATAGATCCTGTGCAGAATTAATAAACTGGTCCTGAGACTGCAGTCCTGAGAAAGAATTGTTTATAAGATCAGCCATTAGTGTACATCTGGGACCTTCACTCTTGGAATGTCCTCGGTCAACAATCAGCTGACATGAGAGAACAACTAGAGTTTTTGCCACAAACTGCAAGAAAATAGTGCAGGATTATTTTTAAAATTGAAGCAAGGTTCTTATACCACTTAGCACTGTGAACTAAACTGTCTGCTTTTCTTGTAGGAATCTGGCCTTTTGGCACGTGCTAAGCAGAGGGTGCCCCATGTGACCAGCTCCCACGGGGATTCTGGTGCAGAAACATCACACACATGTTGCCGCATTTTTCATTTCTAGGGGCAGAGTGAGCTCTTCACAGAAGACAGAATAAGGAAACCTGTATGTGGATTCTTCCTGACTTTCCCTGTGTCTTTTTCCCTTATGATTTAGATGTCTATCCTTACTCTCTTGCTGTAATAAATCTTAGCCATGAGCCCAAGCATATGCTGAGTCCTGTGAGTCCTTCTAGAAAAATTCTCAGAATGTACAAGTGGTCTTGAGGAGACTAAACCAGTCCTGGGCCAGTGTGACTGGGGCTCCACAAGGATCAGAGACCCAGGCTGCTGCTACCTTTGGGTGTGCTCTCTTCAAATGCCTCTGGATCTTATGGGTCAGGTTGACTCTTCCTCACATCCCTGTGTACATTCTAATCAGCAGGAAGGAGGAAAGGGACAAGAGAAGAGCAGCCCTCTTCCCCCAACCCTAGAGTAGTCCTCCATTATCAGCAGTGGACTTGCCCTGAGACCCCAAGTGGTTGCCTGAAATGAAGTCTCAGATAAACTGAATTCTTTAAATACTGTGGTTTTTCCTATATGCACATGCTAGTGACAAGATTTAATTCATAAATTTAAGTACAGTAATAGATTAACATTACTAATTAATAATAAAATAGAACAATTATGGATAGAATAAAATAGGCCATTACTAAATAGGTAAGGATTGCCTGAACACAATCACTGTGAAGCTACAACAGTCAATCTGATAACCAAGATGGCTACTAAGTAGGCTGTACAGTGAATGTGCTGGCCAAAGAGATGATTCCTGTCCAAGGTAGGATGAAGCAGGGCAATGTGGGATTTCATCATGTTACTCAGAATGGCACACATTTAAAACTGATGGTATATTTATTTCTGGAATTTTCTACTTATAATTCTCAGACCAAAACTGACTGTGGATAAAGGGAGACTATTGAACTTATTAAAATTCTCAGTTGTCATACAAATCAACTATGTCCCATTGGTCAGCATTTGACCAGAGAGCCACACCCAGCTGCAAGGCATGCTGGGGAATGTCTTTCTCTGGACAATCTTGTGTCCAGTCAACAGCCTGGAGTTCCCCATCAAGGAAGGAGAAAATTAATATGGGGGAACAACTAGCAGACTCGGCCACCTAAAGTAGGAAAATAGCAGGTATGATTTTTAAAATTGAATCAAATTAAGGATCTTTATACAACTAAGCAAAATTAAGCAGATTAAAGTATTACATCAATTTTGGGCTGTCTCTTACACAGTGAAAAAGAGGCAGACTTCTTGCCTATAAAAAGATTTATTCTAGGACCAGTGACCAGCTGCTAAATCATTCACAAGCTGTTAGATGATTTACATATGGATGGGATAGAGAATTTCCTTGACATTGAATCCCTACCACTTTCCCCTCTGCCTCACCTTGTTTCCTAAATACTTCTAAAAATAAAGTATTTTGACGGGAAATCTTTAGGCCAAATGGTAAAATCAAGCCTGCAACACCTGGTTCCCTACACATTTCACAAAACTCATACTCATAGGATTGTACCAGGCCAACATATGTAACTCTTGTCCTCAAGGAGTTTCCAACTTAGTTATGACAATGTTGAATACTGAGGTCTATTTTTATGAAAATATACTCCTACCACTCCACCACATATGCATGGATTGTTACTCTGGAGGTGTGTAGACAGGCTTCATGGAGTTTTCTGGACATCCCTGAAATGGTGTGCAAAATTATGTTCAAACATGCATTTTTTTTTTCTATAGACTATCTGTTCATCAAAGGAATCTATAACTCCCCATCCCAATGATTATGAAAGTTTGCATTTACTGTTTAGCTTCTAATTGACTAAAGTTGATAGATAGGGTAGGATCCATTCTTGCTGACTTTCCAGTATCCTGGAGATGGGTGGTGAGAGGAAATTTACCAGCCAGGCAGCCAGGGCTGATGGATGCCCTGGACAAGAAGCAGAGCAACCTACCTAGCAGGCCTTACGGGGTTAAAACTCACAAACGGGGCCTTAGAGTAGTTCTACCAACCAACACCTCTTCTCACAGGCTGCTCCTAAATGACATGTCTGCCTTTCATTTAGGACAGTTCATAGTCTCCCAAATCAGCCAATCAAGGAATCTTCATTTCCCCCATGACCTCCTGCAGTGTTTGCTGTCCTAAGTGTGACTTCTGCTGTGTCCCAAGCTCAAACAGTAGTACATCACGTCTATTTGGGTGTTTTTCCTTAGCCAAGGTCAAGGAGATTCTGGTAATAATAAAATCTGGAGATGAAATTCATCACTTTTGTTTTGCATATTTGCTTCATTTGATGTGAAGTCTGCAGGGCACATGTCAAGGTGATCTGAGCACTTCTGCCCAGTACTGCTGAGAAAGCAGATTGACTCTTGTGAAGCTGGCAGTCCAGACGCAAGAGTGATTCCAGAACCCTCCCCTTGGAAGTAAGGTATGAGCAAGGGGTGTTCTGAGGTCTAGAGGCTGCAGAAGGCTTTTAACAGCAGGGACAGCCAGGATCACACTGTTTAGGGTTCAGCCTCAAAATGCTAGAATAGGCTTTTGTCAAGGGTTCTTGATGTAGCAACACATTGTGATTTATTCTTTTTATATTTCTGGAACGGGACACCTCTGACAACTTAGAAAATCTGGATGAGTGCTCTTGAGTCACAGAAATTATATGAATTATAGAATCATTTAAGAGACCAAAAACTACAGTGACTCATTTAATAGAAGTTGCTCTCTCACTAACTGCCCAGAAGTAAGTGGGTTGTCCAAACTCTCCTCCACTACATTATCCAGAGACCCAGTTTCTCTGTCATATCTGTGGAGACCTCTGACAGCATGACCACATTCCAGCCTTCAGGAAAGAAAGTGGAACACAGGCACTGTCCCTTTAAGGGTATGCTATCCAAGTAAGACAGAAGGACAGCGCAAGGTCACACCTAGCTGCAAAGCAAGGTGGTGGCTATTCCTTGCTGGAACTGTGTGGGGTGGGCAGTTCTATTACAAGAAGGAGGGAGAAGAACATGGATTCTGTGGAACAATGATCAGTCTCTGCCACAGTGGATTCTCTTATAGAACTAGCCAGAAGCAGTAAGCACAGTAGAATGGCTTTTGAGTGGAGTGGGCACCTCTCAATCCCGTCATTGTGTGATTTTGAACATATTGCTATAACTTAGGGAACTTCAAGGAATGAGTTCAGTGGCAGAGGGTGTATCTAGTGTTTATGAGGCCTGGGTTCAACCTGAATACTGGAAAAAATATTTAATGTCAGCTTCCCTAACTATTAAGTAGGAATACTAACACCATGTAACTCACAAACTGTGAAGATTAAGAAGTTAAATATTCACAGTCCTGGTACATAGGGGGGAAAAGTATGTGTGTGTGTGTGTGTGTGTGTGTGTGTGTGAGAGAGAGAGAGAGAGAGAGAGAGAGAGAGAGAGAGAGAGAGAGAGACTTTCACCAGGATATGTAAGGAAGAAGATAGAAAAGATAAATGATCAAGATTGCATTGACCTTGAAAACTGAAATGAGAAATGAGATAACTTCACTTGTTAAAAATTCCATTTAGCCAGAGTCCTTAACTAAAGGGTACTCTCATTTCGGAGAAGAAAAAGACAAAATGCTTCTTTGTGTCAATAAGTCAGTGGAATTACCTTCTAAGCATCTATATAATAATGAATTGAGAACACCTAAGTGTTACAACTTTGCAGAAAGCTTAACCAGAAATATTCTGCAGTCAATATTTCTTCCTTCTCTGTGATGCCCTTTCTCTGCTGTTCAGAATCCTACTTTGAGACCCACTTTTTGTGCTCCCTCCTCCTCCTTAAATCCTTCCCTGCTCTCTCACAGGCAGAACAAACTGTTTCTCTCCCTATTGTCCCCACACTGTGACTTCCTCCCCTCTCAAGCCCTTCTGACTGCAGGTGGCTTGTAAGTCTGGGCTCTCTAACTCTGCAGATTCTGCATCCAATGGATTCAAGCAACTGCAGATTTAAAATATTTGGACAAATTTTGAATCTATATTGAATGTGTACAGACTTTTTTCTTGTCCGTATTCCCTAAACAATTCAGTATACCACTATTTACACCTCATTCACATGGTATTAGGTAATATAAATCATCTAGAGATTATTTAAAGTATGTGGGAGGATGTACATAGATTATGCAAATACTATGCCATTTTATAGAAGAGACTTGAGCAGCCAAAGAGTTTGGTAGGTAAGGGTGTTGTCCTGCAACCAACTCTACCCCAGATACTTAAGGACATCTGTATAAGCAACTTGAGGGCCAAGACCACATTATATATACTATGCTTCATTGTCTCCCTCTCCCTCCATCCCCTAGCACAACACTTTAAACATATCTTGCAAAATAACCAACAGTTGCTAAATGAATCAATCCACCTTGGTCTCCAGTTCAATGCTCCAGTGCCTGAATGTTATGAATTTAAAAAAAAAAAAAAAAAAAGGACCCATTATCTAATAAAGAAACACATTCGGATAAAGAACAAGTGGCTTAAAATCTTAATTGTTCTGGGGAGGTGAGTAACCTTTGGTTATAATTAAATCTTGTGTCTCTCAATGAGTTAATACAGCTCTAAGTTATGGAAGTCTGAAATAAGTCACTTACCTTGACCTTGACCCAGTGAAGGTAATAATACTTGCCCTGCCCATTGCACAGGGTTACTGTGATGAGAAACAAATGAACCACCACATGGGTGAAATCTCTTTGGGAAATTCTAAATCACTGTCAACGTTCATAGTTCTAGTAGCTTCCTATTTTATGGAACATAAAAGTTGAACACCCCATTTTAATCTTCTGGCCCCACAGTCATATAATCTTTCATAGCGCAGGCTAGTGCTTTTTCTTGTTTAAGAGCAGTGACTTCTCTCATAGTTCAGAAGTCCCAACACTTAGAGGTCACTAAGTCAAGAAGTTTAATCCAATGAATCAAAGAATTGGGTGATCTGATTCAATCTCTCCTTTTACCCAAGAGAACTGAGACCTGCTATTTCCTTTTTATTTTTCAATCAGGGACAAATTTTTCTCTCTCACCTTCTGCCCTACAGTGTACAATAATCTGTGGTCTTGAAAGGAAATTCTGCAAAAATAAAGTTTAACTGAAATGATGGATGAAGGCCATCCATGATGTTAAGATGCTAGGTTTCTGCAGGAGCAGAGCTGACTATCAATTGACTCTTAACAGGGGTGGCATCCATCTGAAATGTGGCCTCGTTTCCTGAGGCCACAATGTACTAACCTTACAAAGAGAGTTTCATTAAGGACTGGCTACATTTCATGGTTTTAGAATTATGCTGAACAGGAGGAAGGGGAGAGCAAAATCCTACAGGAGATAGGCAAAGTCCTCTAAGATGAAAGGCTTTTATTCTTGAGGTAAGATTTCAATATTTATACAGTCTTTTTTAAAAAACCAACAGGGTCCAGAGGAAGTACAGTAGATAAGTGATATCTGAGCAAGGGAGACTTTTTCTTGTGACAAAGCGGCACAGAATGCAAATGAGTGATTCCGCAGGAGGGTTAGGGTTGCTGCTGGTGGCGGAAGGGACGCTGCAAAGCTTTGAAAGCCTGGCTGTGTTGCATTTTTAATATTCTGCCCTCCCCCCTTTTTTAGTGCCTTTTTTTTTTTTTTTAGTGCAAAGTTCTCAACTTCAGCACTGTTGACATTTTGAGCCTCAAGAGAAGTTCAAAAGAAGGCTCCAGAATGTCATACTGCCCTTTTGTTTTACTCACAAGAAACAGAGGAGGCAAACCTGATGCAGAGGGCCTAGACATGAGAAGGGGGCAGGACTCTTCTGGAAGGAACTATCAGTAGAGCAGGTGTTATGGTTTCCTCCTTAGATGTCCCTCAAGGCCCATGTGCTAAAGACTCGGTCTCCACACTAAGTGCTCTTGGGAGGTAATAGAACCTTTAGGAAGTGGCACCTAGAAGGGAGAAGTTAGGCCTTGGGGCAGGTCCTTGAAAGGGGTGTTGGACTTTAGTCCCTTATCATCTCTCTCTTTGCTTCTCAGATACCATGAGGTGATCAGCTTCCTCCATCATGCCTTCCGGCTGGGATGTTCTGCCCAAAACAACATGAACTGAAATCTCTGAAACCATGGGCTAAAATAAACCTTTTCCTTCTTTTAAGTGGACTATCTCTGGTATCTTATCACAGCTAAGAAAAGCTGACTAACAGAACACACAAGGAATGGGGTTCCAGGACAGGGTGGGTTGGCTCACCCTGTCCCTCCCCGTGGCTTACACGTGACTCTCTGGGAGACCAGCTTCCGGTTCTGCCCTAGAACTTCCTGAGAACCTTTGCCCAGGCTGCTCCTCCTGTGTGAACCTTTCCCGCCACCCATTCCTGAGTCTCTTCTTCAACAAGTCCTACTCAACCTTCATATCTTGGCTTAAACATCACTTCCTTAAGAAAGCCTTCCCAGGTTGCCCCCTACACTGAGCCAGGTCCCCCTGTTGAATACTCTCTCAACAACACCTATTTCTCTTCACGACACCTCACACACTTGTGATCAAACGTGGGTGTGTTTGATGACTCCGTGAGGGAAGAAATGATGCCTGTCGTGTTGGCAGTGTATCTGCAGCACACAGAACACACTCAGGAAAAACAAAACAAAACAAAATGGAATGAATAAATGTGCTCCAAGCAGTGCCCTGCCAACCCACCGTTCCTAAGGAGTAAGCTCCATCTTAAATACATGAAAGCTCTTGGACCAGGAGTCCCATGCTTTGACGTGTCCTGCCATGGTCAACATCTGCACCTTTGTTCATTAGGTGAGGAATTTTTGGCTACAGGAATCTGTGCTCCCCACAATGGACTGAACTCCCCACCCCAGACCTGAGGAGTAACCAAGGAGCAGCTGTCTGTAGAGTGGTGTCTGGAGTTTGGACAGAAGGACTAGGCTGTTTAGGTGGGGTTGGGCTAAGCAGAAGGGGAGCAGGCAGCATCCTGGGAGTGGGAATTTTCTTCTTGTGCCACCTTGTTTCAGCTCAGCCCTCTCAGAAGTCCAGGAATTATGAACTCAGACCTGGCCTTGTGGGTCTTTATAAATGTATATTTGTCAAGGTTAGAGAATAGAATATTTTATTTAGCTGTTCTTTAAATTAATTTATAACTCTCAATTGTTAAACTGAAGGTATGCAAACCCCTGTTTGTATCTTGTCCTGGGTCTTAAAAATATTTGCACTGAGCCTGCACAGCAAGGAATGGAAACATTATGGGTGCCCTTCCTAATCCTCCATTGATTTGAGCGTTTCTCCACTAGCCCCTTCCTGCTTAGGCAGTGGGTGCTAAGGGCCCCCAAGGTCTCCTTTCTTTAGTTCCCTCTGAGGCGGAGTCCCCTCTCCCAGGTCTCTTGGAGCCAGGTCTCTGGGGCAAGTCCATCCTCCCTGGACCAGGTCTTCAGTGGCGGCTCAGGTCTTCATCATGGCAGCAGGAATGCAAGGTTGGGAAGAGGCCAGAGGTGACTTCAACACCAGAGGAGCTACCCCTGCTCTGAGTCCTTAGCTTCCAGAGAGTTCCGTGTGTAGTCGGCAGTCCATGGGCCTTTCTGTCCAGCCTGGACATAAACAGAAGAAAGCAAAACCTTTTGCTAAATCAAGCCCACATCAGAGGAAAATTTTATGGGAACTTCCTGTACGGTCACCACAGGTGGTCAGGGCCAGCGGTGGAATGGAAGTCTAGTCATGAAAACTAGATTTCTGCGGAATTCATTGCATGTGGAGTCCACCGGGAAAATTTTATGCACGTAGTTAGGTCAGACCCAGGATTAGCAAATCTGACAAGATGATTTGCCTCTTTGCATTCTCAAGGCTTGTTAAATATTTCCTCCTAAAAGCAGACTTGTTCTGATGTGTTCAGAATGCTGAGGGGCCAAATCAACTAATTCTTTGTCACATGGCCCCTTCTCTGTTACGTTTTGGGAGAGTGAAGTCTGATGCAAGTTTCTAGACATTGCTGGAAATTCCCTGTAGTCGCCTCTCGATTCCTGGGGAGTTAGCTGGCTGGTAGATTGCCCAGAATGCTGAGACAGCAAGTAAATCTGCTGATGACCTTCTGCTTTTGAAGGCTGAACCCTCTCTTCTCTGGCTCCTGCCTTCTCAGGGTTTAGCAACATTTAATAGAGAGGCAGAGGAAGAGAGAACACCTCTACAGTCATATCAGAGATGGGCTTTGGAGAAAATGCTTCTGATTGGAGGTTGGGGCTGACCAACTTTAGAAAACTTCTTGCTGGTGAAAGTATGGGGACTTTTCTCTTTTACCACCATCATAAGCTGTGCCCCTCATTTGTCTTTATTTTTCTGAGGCTTAGCATAAAACACTGAATCTAAGAGTTCAAAGTGCAACTATGTTATTTTTTTAGGAATCCAAAGACTTTGTTTTCCTCTCCAAACAATATGAGGTTTAATCCTTCTGCTAGTAAAAGCTTGTAATAACTCTAGTTAATGTAGGTATGCTGAAGAACTTGAGAAGAAACTGATATTTTCGGCTTACTTTGAAATGCATCAAGAAGTAAAATGAGCTGGGCATAATGGCATACACCTGTAATCCAGTGGCTTGGGAAGCTGAGGCAGAAGGATCATGAGTTCAAAGCCAGCCTCAGCAAAAGCAAGGTGCTAAGCAACTCAGTGAGACCCTGTCTCTAAATACAAACTAGGGTTGGAGATGTGGCTCAGTGGTCCAGTGCCCCGAGTTCAATCCCCAGTAACACAAAGAAAAAAAAAAGAAGATGGATTGATGGCTACTCTGGGTTTTGATAAGCTACCTGGACAGAAGTGTGATAAATCCAATATAGTAAAATACTAATTGTAGAATCTAGGTGGTGGATATGTGGGAAAATGACTGTAAAGTTCCTTCATGTTTTCAATATTTAATTTTTTTTCATTATAAAATGTTAAGACTCAGAAACTCCCTGATTTTGATTAGTTCAACTATTTATTTTTGGCCAAAGCATTTGAACTTTCATTAACCTCAGGTTCTATTGTGCAAGTAACAAGAAACAACCCCAAAGACGTAACTTTTTGTGTCTGGTTTCAGAGAATAATAAAAAGGTGGCATTTTGATAAGTCTTTCAATAAAGAATCTTTAGAACTCTTAATAAAGACAAAAATATATGGTGATTTCATACCCTTGAATGATACCCTCAAGGCTTTGTGTTGTATAGTATCTTAAAGGCAATATTTGACATAGGGGGGCGGGGGTTATAGTCTATGCATAGCTGTATAACCTGTGTAAGATAATAGTCTTAATAATAGAAACCCAGAGAAGTGATAGCCTATATGAATTAACTGATTTCCCTTCCCAATGACAGGCCTGCTTTGATTTTTTAATGTTTTAAGACTTACCTATAAATTAAAATTTGAATTCTTTATAACCTTCTTTGTTCAAATTTAAGCATATGTCCATGAAATGAAATAAGATTTTATAGACAATTAATATAACCTCCATACTTTTTTTTACCTCATTAGCATTCTTATTGCTTTTCTCAACCTAACAATCACAAAAGTCTCTGTTCAACTGAACCATACAAAAGGACAATTATTTTCAATTCCCCACACACTTTCAAAGTAAAACTTAGACGCACAAAAAACTGCAGAATAAATGTGGCTCCCCCAGTGAATTTCTATTTCATTAAATGCATAATTACTCTATGATTTTCCCTCCTGAGATGGCCTTAAGCTAATTCAAATGTCTATTTAAACATTTGATTAAAGGAAAAAATAGACCAAAAATACATTTTCTTTAACTCAAAATTATCAGGATACAAAGGATGTATTTTTTTTAATAGCAAAGGTCATTTCCTCCATTTTTAAAAGACAGTAGATTCAGACTTGATTGTTGGTCTGGTAGAGAGAAAATTACACCTGTTTAAATGTCTGGTCCAATTACTTTAGCTTAAAAGAGTTAGTCAACTAAAACATTATGGTCCTATGAATAACACCTGTGTCTTTAATTTAGAGAGCAGCTTTCTAAGGTACAGGAGTTTGAGAACTACTTTATATGAGGATGAAAGAAAATCCAACACATATCCACATACGCAGTCACCTGGGTGCTGGGATTGCCACATGCATCCTGAGGAAAGTGTGTATAGTGCATTCAGGTTATGATACTAACACCATTCACACATGGTGCAAACACATATATTTCATTAAAATGACATTGCAAGCAAAGTTGTGTTGCATAGCACTTGTTCTTACCTCTGCAGAATGAGCACAAACTCTTCTTTTGCATAATTTCTTATTAATGATTTAGATTCTCTACGAGGAGCATGAAAATGATCTGCATCTGTACTCCTGACTCAGTAAGTTCTGTCAGGTGCCCTGCCTGAAGTTCCATGTCTTTGGCTTTGATATTCTCCCCCAAATGCAAATCCCTGTTGCTTTCTACATTGCCTTATCCTCTCCAAGGAAATTTTACCCTAAAGAACAGATAAATTCAAAAGCATAAAATGAGCTTCGTGTTTAGGGGGACCACCAGGTACATAGTTGCTCTTCTGTACCAGATGAAAACCATGTCTTGAAATGGAAGGAACACTTAAAGAATAATCTGAATGTGTTGTGCTATCCAAGATAAGACTGAGGTCATTTCTGTTCCTCTAAGTAAGACTAAGAACTGCTGATCTCATAGATTTGTCCTCTATGAAGCATTTGGCAGGCACTGTGTATGTGGCCACTTGGGAGAAGGCAAGGCTAAAACCATCCGAATAACTTCTGTGGAGGCTCAAGAAAGCACATCATAGTTATCTGAAATTAGCAGAATCTTCCCCACAACATCGAGCCTCGCTTTTTTAATAAAGTGGATCATGATGCAGAAGGTGCTGCCTGTAGCTGGCAGCTACTACTTATCTCTACAGTGGCTGGAATGATGTTCCCGCGGGCGGGAGCAATTCAATTTGCAAGAAATTTCAAGGGGTTCAGCTTGCTGTGGCAAGGAGTTCAATTGCTGCAACCATCCTCTTCCAGTCACCATGGCAGAATACAGCCTTCACAAGAAAACAGCTTTCAGAGTCAAAGAGTTCTCAAACTAGCCTACTCTGCATATCTCATCTGAGAGCTGAAGCCAGTGGGATGGTTGCCAGAAAGTCCCTGGAGCTGCAGATGAGGTGGATGGATGAATGCTGTGGCACGTGCCACATCATGTGTCAGCCTGGACAGAGCTCCGACTTCCTTCTAAGGTGTCTCCCACCACGAATACAACATCGGGTTGCAGCTCCTGTGGTCTGGAAGGCTCTCTCCATTGGCCATTTTCTTCTTCCTCTCTTTATTCATCAACCTCTCATTTTCTCAAGCACGTGGCCATCTGTCAAAAAAACTCCATCTTCAGCCCAAGGGCAGGACACCCTTGTTCTCTGCAAAAGCTGCTGTTTTTGCCTCAGGTCAACCACACTGAAAGACCACTAAGTAACAGATTAAAAATTCACAAGACAGAACAACTGAAAAGAAAATAGCCATGAACTTGAACTGCAGGTAACTTTTCTTCTTGAACGGAAAAAAGAAAATTTTCTGTCTTCCAAGTCCTAATCTGGTTGGACCCTCTCCTACATAAACTAGTTTCCAAAGGGATCTCTTAAATCCAGTAAGAATTGCCAAGAGAAAATGTTGGCCATGCCAAGCAAGATCAAGGCTTGTCCAGGTCTCAGCTAGACACCAGGTACAAAGGCATATAGAATTTACCAGAAACAAAGTGTGCTTATATTTGTTTTATATTTCTCCTATTGTCTGATGTTTTGCCATTTTAAACTTTTAAAATAGACTTTTCTGTTTTCTTTGCTTGTTAACACTATCATTCATTATGGAAAACATAAAGTTCCTGTACTTCCAGTGCTAGAATTAGCTGGCAAAAACTGAAAAAATCAGGAGGGTTACTTGAATTTCCCATTTGTAGAGCAGTGTGGAATTGGCTTGGGGATTAGTTAGGGGGTCAAACTCCCCAAACCCGACTTAGGCTCTTCCTGTTTGCTTCCAGAAAGTTATTACAATAATCACAATCAGCAGTTTTCCTTTTAGTATTTTAGAGAGTTTGCTCAAGGAATTTGTAGGAGTAATTTAAAATATATTTTTAAAAATTTAAATGCAACTAAATTGACTTTTGCATGGATTTTTGAAGCCACGTCCACAATCATGATATCAGTTAGTTCCCTCATCCCAAAGAGATTTGCTCCTGGGTGGTCAGATGACCCCCTCCCCACACCACTAACCCCTGGCAACCAACTGATCACATCTGTCTTGTTTTGCCTTTTCCAGAACATCTTGTAAGTGGAATAATACTCTGCATACTGATATGAGTCTGGCTTCTTTCATTTGGTATAATGCATTCGAGATTCATCCATGTCAGTGAAAAAAATCAGTACCTCACTCCTTTTTATTGCTGAATGATATTTCACTACATGGAAAAACTGCATTCTGCTTAAACATCTACCAGTGAAAAGATATTTGGGTTGCTTTTAGTTATAAGTGATTATGAATAATGCTGCTGATAATATTTGTTGATAGGCTTTTGAATGAACATAAATTTTTATTTCTCATTGCTGGACTGTATGGTAGGAATTTATGTTAAATGTTTTTCTAAACTGGCTGTACTACTTGGCATTCCTGCCAGTAATGTACAAGAGTTCCAGTTGCCACAACCCTTGCCAGACTCTGTATCCTCAGATTGGAATACTTTTTCTTATTTAGTCTGTGAATATAATGTGGTAAGATGCATTCATTGAATTTAGAATGCTTATCTACCCTTGCACTCCTGCGCTTTCTCTCCTCCTTTGGTAATGATACATTATACTTTTTATATATAGCTGGATTTGAATCATTAACATTTTATTGGAGAGTTTCGTGCTTATGTTCCTGAGGGATACTGAACTATGGTCTTCTCCCCCTCCTCCTCCCATTCACTCCTCTTCCTTCTCCTTCTTCCTCTTTACTTCCCCAAGTTTGCATTCAAGTTATACTGACCTCCTAGAATGAGTAGAGATTGTGCAGAACTGATAACATTTATTTCTTATACATTTGGTATCAATTTCCACCGAAGCTATCTAGGTTTAAAGTTTCCACTGTTGGATGCTTTGTGTGTGTGTGTGTGTGTGTGTGTGTGTGTGTGTGGTCTTTTGTGTGTGTGTATGTGTGTGTCTGTGCGTGTGAGTGTGAATTTATTTTACAGTAGAATGAATTTTGATATATTGTACACAAATGGAGCACAATTTCTCCTTTGTCTGTATATAGTGCAGAGTCACTCCAGTAGTATAATCATACATGTATGTATGGTAATATGGTAATCATACATGTATATAGGGTAATGACGTCTGCCTCATTCTATCATCCTTCCCATCCCCACAGCTCCACCCCTCCCCTCTCTCCTCTCTACACAAACCAAAGTTCTTTCATTCTTCACTCCCCTTGCCCCCCCCCCACCTCTGCCTCACTGTGGATAAGCATCTGCTTATCAGAGAAAACATTCAGCTTTCGGGTTTGTAGGATTGGTTTATTTCACTCAGCATGATATTCTCTAGTTCCGTCTATTTACCTGCAAAGGCCATAATTTCACTTTTCTTTAAACTGCTGGGTGCTTTATAACTATAAATTCTTCCTTAGAAGATATAAAACTACTCAGGTCATCTATTTCTTCTTGGGTAAGCTTTAGCAATTTGTATCTTACAAAGAACTGGTCCCTTTCATCTAAGGTATTGAATTTACAGCCATTGTGTGATTTATGGTATTTCCTTGTAATATTTTTAATGTCTGACTGTGGGGTTCTCTTGTGTTATTGTTCCTAATATTGATAATTCATGTCTTCTTTCTCTCTCAACTCAATCTGGATTTTCCTTTTCAAAGAACCAGCTTTTAACTACAGCAATCATCTCTATTTTTGTTTGTTTCCACTTTTAGTAATTTCTACTTTTATCTTTTTTTTTAGGAAGTGGGTGGGGGGGGATGGAGTAACCAGGGATTGAACTCAGGGGCACTTAACCACTGAGCCCCATCCCCAGCCTTTTTTGTATTTTATTTAGAGACAAAATCTCACTGAGCTGCTTAGCACCTCACTGTTGCTGAGGCTGGCTTTGAACTCACGATCTTCCTGCCTCAGCCTCCCAAGCCACTAGGATTACAGGAGTGTGCAAACGTGCCCAGCCTGTTTTTATCTTCATTGTTTCCTCCTTTCACTTCTTTTTAGGTCTAATTTACTTTTATTTTATTTTATTTTTTTACTTTTTTAAGGTGTAATACTATACTTTTATGTAAGATCTTTGTTTTCTAATATAAGCATTTCATATTCTAAATTTTCCCTATAGCTACTAACTTAATTTCATACTGTATATTTTGATATGTTCCAAATATGTTTACATTTTCCTTAATTTCTGTTTGTATGTTTTCAAGTCCTTTCTCTGTTATCTCTATACACTACTATTTAGGAGAATTTTTTTATTTCTGTGATTATTAAATATTGATTCTTTTTCACAATTTTTATTTATTTGCTGTTAATGTCCTTACTTCCCTTCATTTCAAGAATGCCTTTATATCATAGAGCATAGACACAATAATTTCTTTAAAGTCTCTGTCAATTCCAACATTGAGGTATTCTCAGGATTGGAATCTATTGATTATTATTTTCCAAAGAGAATTATTAACATTTTTTCCTGGTTCTTCATATATTGGTGACTTTAAATCATAACATGGACATTGAGAATATTTTGTTTTGAGGCTCTAGGTTCCCTTCAAATCCTCTGGAAACTGTTTTTATTTTATCATGCTATCCATCCAATGAGGTTCTGAGGGCAAGTCCTGCCCCCCACCCCCTATCTTGTGTGCTGAAACTTCCAACTCAGTTTAGTTTTTGAACCCTTTACTGCATTCCATGGCCTGCTCCATGCGAGCACCCCAGGTCTGCATGCAGGGGTGGTTCACATGGTGGTTCAGTTCTCTAACCCTTTTCTCTGCCGCTTCAGGTCACTTTCATATATCTGCAACTCAGTGACGAGTTCAGGATTTGATTTAGGACATTTCTTTGCCCAACTCCTTCTCTGTGACATTCCCCCAAACTTTATAGTTCCCAGGGGCCCCTCTTCCTAATTCTATGTCTGGTAAAGCCCATTTTTTTATCCTCCCTGGAAGGCCACACTCTTCAAGGACTGAGCCCATCTCAAGGGCAAAGCAGCAAGAGACCACAGGGTTAGAAATACTGGGGTGCCCCCAAGGAATCATACATGTTCTGGGAAGTAGCTCGGGAAGGCAAATTTTACTTCTGCAGAAGCAAGCACACTTGCCGGTGGGGACAATGGGGTGGAGCGGGGAGCATTCCTCCTGTTTTATCCTTAACTTGCCCCTTGCTCTGATAGGAGGAATTCAAGATTACAATGTATGTGATTGGCTAATTTTAAAATTGGGGCAGGCAAAGGGAAGGGGTATAATTAAAGTGGCTATGATTGATTGGATCTTACCTCCCAATTAAGGCTAAATACTTTATTCTGGAAATGGACCACTTGAATTTCTGTATCTCACAACAAGGTCTACTGGCCAGAGAGGTCCCTCTTAAACCTCTGCCATTTCTACAGAAGAAGCACAGCTTCATGCCAAGTCTTGCCCCAGATCAGAACTGGGACAGTGGAATAGGACCGTCCAAACCACAGGGAGGAGGCATTTCCACCAGACCACTTCCTGCTTCTTTCCTCTGTCTAAAAAGTGAAGATTTTTCTTGGAAATTTTTTCTGTCCACACCCACTGAAAAGTCACAGCATCCAGTCTGATCTCAAGTATAAACCAGAAGATACAGCAGATTTTTAAAAACTTTAAAAAAAAACTACTCCCATAAATCATTCTTCACTATTTTATCTTCCTTCCTCATATGCAACATTATTTGCTCTTGAGAATTCTCAGTTGATTTATGTATTCTGACCAGTTTTTAGTTGTAATCAGGGAAGTAGGGTGGGGTGTGCGTCATCCATCACAGCTACCCAAGATTGAGTTCTTCTGTAAACCATTTTAATTTTATTCACTGTTTTTAGAATCTCACCCCTAATTTAAGACTCCCACTCTCGTTGTTTTCTAAATCTTTTACCATAGCAACCCTTTTCAAAGCGACTTCATATTTTGTCAGTTGTCCTTGCTAATGTGAAAGCACTTATACCTGCAAAGGGACTCACAGATAACTTAAACTTTAGGTCATAATAAGAGCATGTAGTTGGTGGCAGAAGAGTTTGGGTCAAGTTCAGTTCTGCTACTCATTGGATACGTGAGATCTTAAAGAAATCATCAAGCCTCCATGAACTGCAGTTTTTCCATCTGTAAAATAAAGATCATTCTACAGTGCTTATCTGGTTGTCAATATTAAATTATATTAGGCACCCAAGAAATAAACTCTATTTTTACTATTAGGAAGTTGGCATTATTGGTGTTTCTCGACCAAATCTTGTCAAAGAATACTCACCTCTGCTTTGTAGTCCCATTACCAGGCTATGATAACAGTAACCACTAGACCTCAATCAAGATCATTGCAAACCTCAACAGCTTGGTGGTACAGGCCTACAATCCCAGAAACTGGGGAAGCTGAGACACAAGGAGTGCAAATTGAGGTCAGCCTCAGCAATTTAGTGAAACCCTGTCTCAAAATAAAAAATAAAAAGTATTAGGGATATAGCTCAGTAGTAAAGCACCCCTGAGTTCAATCCCCATTATAAAAGAGAATAAAAAAGAGAGACCTAATTGTAAACCTCAGATGAGACCAGGTAGAAGCATATGAAGATGAAGATCTATGGGGACTCTGTTTGTGTATATTTTGGGGATGTGGTTACAACATGGGCAGTGTCCTCTATGACCTGCAAAAAATAGCATCTTTTGAAAAAAGGTTTGACCAGGGGTCTGACAATGCAGAAAGGAAGAATCGAAACAGTCGTGGAAGCACAAATAAAGGTGCAAGGACAGTGACATCCCATCTCAGTAAATTTTTTTTTAGTCCAAGATCTTAAAGAAAAAAAAAATTGTAGCTTGGGCTCCTTTATTTCTTTGTTCCCTGAAATATTCTTAGGCTGATTATTTTCTGTTCATCAATCCTCATTGTAAGTTTAAAAGCTTGTCATTGCCTGGATCTCTTTGTTAAAATGCGACAGCATTTTTAATAATTCAGCCTTCTTTGAGGACTCTGATTATCTTTTTCTATTTGAGAATCGATGGTCATAACTTCTTCTCCCCGCCCCCTTTCCTGTCTGTATTTGGGTTGCCTTTCTCCTATCTGGCAGGTTACGGCTTGCTTCAGCCTATGCTTCTTGATTTTTTCCCCCCTCACTAGCTCTCTTATTTATAAGCTTATAATGCTTGCCTGGGACTTATTAATTGCAGTCTCTTTGAACACAAATGGCTTTTGAACTTTTTGTTCTTTGCGTTTCTGCAACGATAATAAGTAATAGAGTCAGATTTAGCTAAAGAAGAAGAATATTGAAAATTCTCTAGAGCAGAACACAGAATAATACAGCATTTCATTAGTTTTCAACACCCACACTAGAAAGCCCACTTGTGATGATTCTTCCCCATCCTTTGCTATTGCTCCTGCGTTCCCAATGTCTGCCATTATTTCACAAGTGCCAAAATAAAGCAGTGATTTCTTCCACAGAGAAATGTAGGGCTGAAAATGAGCTGACTTTTAATAAGGGGAAAGTTACCAGTTAAACTGAATATGAAATTCCACACTAACCAATCACCAAGTCGACGGTTGAGTGCCTACTGTATACCTAATAATGAATGAAAATGAATGTCAAAGCTCCTCCCTTCTCCACACCACCTTCTGTTCCTCTTATTCTTATCAACCATTATTCTTTCTTGAAAGATACAAACTTTAAAAGCCCCCCAAGTTTGACTTGCCAGTCCCTCAGAACATGCAGGTGTGAAGGATTCTGACAGTCTGTTGTCTACTCAATGTTTGTGTTCCCCCCAATTCATATGTTAAAATCCTATTCATACTGGCTGTTACTGATGATGGGTCCTGCTCCCTCCCATGGTGAAGTATGACATTAGAGAAGCACGCCCAGGCGAGCATATAAGGCAGGGTTATTTAAAAAGAGGTAACATAGACTTCTCCAGGGAGGGAGAAGGGGGCCATAGCTGGTCTCCTGGTACTCCACGAAGTGAGTTCTGCCTTTTTATATATCCTAGGCTTCCTTTGTTCTCCTGCTCTCTTTTCCTTATCTCTCTCCTACCTGCCTACATACATGACTAGGCCCAGGAGATGCTTGGTAGGACGGCCAAGAGGTGAGAAGCAGATAGGCAGAGGGGCCAAGGTGGAGTGATCTGGGCAGGAAGGGGGCATAATTAACACTCCCTGTAGGGAGGGACAACCCCTGGGACAGGTGACCTTAGCAACAGGTTGGAGCAGAAGCAGGTTATCTTGATAAGGGTGGAGGAAGGGCTCTGAAGGAATTCCTTAATTAATTAAGGAATCTCTCCATTCTCTGGATCTTTCCCTAATTCTGGCTTCAGCACCCCCTCAGGTGGTAGAGTTGGGAGGTAGAGCTTTGGGAAGGTGACTAGATCTTGAGGGAGGAGCCTACATAAATGGGATGAGTGTTTACATGAAGGACCCCCCACCCCCAGGGCTCCAGCACCCTTGGTGCTACATCACCCTTGGAGCAAGAAGGGAGCCTCCCCACACCCCAAATCTGCCAGCACTTTGATCCAGGACTTTCGGCCTCCAGGAACAGAAAAATAAATTGGACTATGGTATTTTTGTTATAGCAGCCCAGATAGGCTAAGACAATCCAAAGGAATGGGTGATAGGTGCACTCACAATGATAAATATGGCAATGCCACTCAGGCTGTGAGGGTTCCTGCCAAAATGGCCTGGGAGCAGGGCTGAGCAGTGAAGGAAACTATAACAGGCCTTTTCTATGTCAGCCGAGGGCTCTGAAAATCTGCCCCAAGACATGTTTATGTGACTAATTTTATTTTATTTTTTAAAGGATATTGTTGCCGTGGTTGGCAGAGAGTGGACTCCTGAGAATGGACTGACATTAGCAGAGCACTCTAAGCCACAGTCCAGGTTTATCGGTGCCTTTGTCCTTCGAGACTTTTAAACTTTCCTGGTCCGCCGAGAAAAAGCACATCTTAAAGTTAAAATGCTGTGTCAGAAATGAACTCCTAACCAAGGTAATGGAAAGACATGTCTCTCCATAACTGGCTGACAAAGCTAACCAGGAGATTCTCTCTTCCCTCCCTGATGGATTAATTGGCCTGGGAACAGCCCTTCTGTGGAAAACAACTATGAAAATGAAAAGTAGATATGAAATGACAATTTTCTTGACAATAAGAAGCACAGAAGTATGAACCCTGAGTCAATGAAGCCAGAAGAAGTGAGCACAAACCATCCCAGCTCTTTCTGAATGGTGGCACAGAGAGAACCATGGTAGACACTGGCCATGAGCTGGGGGGCAGAGGCTGGGATTCCAGTCAGGATTGGGGAACTGCCCCAGCTGCAGAGCGCTGCCTCATCCTTTGTCATAGCTTTCCTTCAGTGGTGCACATGGACAGGCACATGGACATAACTTTACGGCAAGACATAAAGTTTACCTGAAGCTCTCATGGGTATTACATGCTCCCAAAGAAGCTGGTGTTGGTCAAGCCTGGTTAGCCCTCACTGAATCCTCCTTCTTCCCCCACCCTTCGCAGGTGTTGATCCATAATGAACTCTTCCACCTCCAAAGTCTATCTCAGCATTTGTTAGAGAGCACCAGTAAATGATATCAAACATTTTGGGAGGAAATAATATGAATAACTTGTACACATGATGCACTGGTGAATTCTACCAGACATTTAAGGAGGAGATGACAATCTCACGCCCAGAAAATAGAAGAGGAATAAGAAAGAAAGACAGAAAGAAAGAGAGAAAAGGAAGAAAAAAGAAAGGAAGGAAGGAAAGAAAAAGAAGGAAGGAAATAAAGAGAAAGAAGGAAAGGAAGGAAGAAAGGAGGAAATAAATAAAGAAAAGAAAATAGCACTCAGTTCATATGGCCAGCATTACCTGATAGCCAAATCTGACAAGAACCCTACAAGAAAACTAAAGAACAATATATCTTATAAACATAGTATGAAAGTCCTTCACAGAATAATTAGTAAAACAAATCTTATAATTTATCAGACCCCAGAGAAGTCTTTAAAAAGAAGATTAAAGTTTAAAGACTTTCTCTGCTTCATTTCATGATTTACTATAAAGCTATAGAAACCAAGACAGCATGGCATTGGTGAAAATCTAGACACGTAGATCAGTAGACAATTTAAAGTCCAGAAACAAATATAAGTCATGACTAAATTGTCAAGAAAATTCAATGGGATAATAATAATAATAATAATGATAATAATAATAATAACATCAACAACAACAACAACAATAGGTAGTGTTGGAACAACTGGATATCATATAAGAAAAAAATCTCAACTATTAACTCATCATACTATTCAGAAAATTAACTTGAAATGCACCACAGAACTATCTGTAAAACTAAAGTTCTAAAATATCTGAAAGAAAGCATATTTTGACAGTTTTTGCTGCCTTGAAATTTCAAGGACCACTCAAACTACAAACCATAAAAGAAGAATGTTGATAAATTATACTTGTATCAAAAAGACTTGCTGAAGATGTATTGTAGGGTCACCCGTCTTCCTGCTCCCCAGCCTTCTAGTGGTCTAGAAGGGAACTGGAGAGGAAGAAGCAGGTCAGCCACAGGCCCAAGTACCAACCCCAAGGGCGTCCCAGGACCCTAAAACTCTTTCCTCTTTGAAAAACACATTTGAGAAAAATTTAAAAGCAAGCTCTGCATTGGGAGAAAATAATTGAAATATATCTGTTGTATCTGACA
Source organism: Urocitellus parryii (assembly GCF_045843805.1). NCBI lineage: Eukaryota > Metazoa > Chordata > Mammalia > Rodentia > Sciuridae > Urocitellus > Urocitellus parryii. The sequence continues at coordinate 106,432,854 of NC_135540.1, read as the reverse complement.
CAGAATTGATTTAAACGACTCCAAAAACTCAGTATTTAAACAGATAGATAATGAAGTTCTTTAAAGGGGCAAAATATTTGAACAAGCCTATCACAAAGAGAAAGAAAACAGGAAACAAATGAAAAAATGCTCGACATAATTAATTATTAGGAAGATGCAAATCAGAACCATAAAAACTGCACTTGACATGCACTAGCATGGCTGCAATCAATCAGATGGACAATGACAAGTGTCTGTGGGGACAGAGAGAAACTGGAACTCTCATGCATAGAATGACATAGCCACAAAGGGAGACAATTTGGTACTTATTTTTTTAAAAAAGTATAAGGAGATGAGCGTACTACCCACCTGATATGATCATTACATCCTGTATTCTTGTATCAAATGATCACACTGTACTCCATAAATGTGCATAAATAGAATAACAAAACTAATTAATGAAATTTAAATATTAATAGATTTTATTAATAAAATTTTTAATATAGAGTTATCATATGACCCAGAAATTTCTGTACTGTACCAAATTCCTGTATGTACCCAAGAGAATTGAAAACATATGTCCACACAAAAACTTGTAAATAAATGTTCATTGATGCATTATTCACAATAGCCAAAAAAGTAGAAACCATCATCATCCAACTGATGAATGAATAAGATATCATGTATCCATGCAATAGAAATATTATGTGGCCGTGAAAAGAAATGGTGTTCTGATACATGTCACATCATGAATGAACCTTTAGAACATTATGCTGAGTGAAAGTGACCAGATACAAAAAAATCTTAGAAAGAAAGATTCTAAGATTTCATTTTAGAGTATGTCCAAAATAGGTAAGTCCATACAGAAAAGGTAAATTTATACAGACAGAAAGTAGATTAGTGGTTTCCAGGGTCTGGGGAGAGAGGGAAAAGGGGAGCTGCTAATAGGCATGGCTTCTTTTTCTTTCTTTCTTTCTTTCTTTCTTTCTTTCTTTCTTTCTTTCTTTCTTTCTTTCTTTCTTTCTTTCTTTCTCTCTTTCTTTCTTTCTTCTTTTCTTTCATTTTTTTTTCTTGGCAGTACTGGGGATTGAACCCAGGGCCTCATGCATGCTAGGCAAGTGCTTTACCACTGAATTATATCCCCAACCCAGTATGGTTTCTTTTGGGGGTGATGAAGATATTCTGAAATTAGATAATGGTGATGGTTACACAATATTAGAATATTCTGAAAATCATTAAATTTTATACTTTAAATGAAATATCTGGTATATATGAATCATATCTATAAAAAAGCTGGGTTTCACTAGTATAAGAATACAACAATTGGCACAAATTCTTGAGTCATTATCAAGCCATTATCAAGTCATTATCACACCTTCCTCAAAGCCATTGCTGACATGACCTAATTTTTGGTACAGAAAATATTGTCGTGAGCATAGCAGTTATAATTCTCCCCATTGTTTCTCTTTCCTTCCACCCACATGGAGTGGGGCAGGGTGTGACTCACACAAACCCCGCCACAGCTAGAGGTCGGCTTATTTTTGAGCTTGACAAATCAAATTCAGATCTCCGTCTGCTCAGTGCAGAGTGACCACAGTGTTTTTACTTTGGTGATGTTGGCATTTGCTTGTGGAATTCAATCACCAATTCAGCTACCAGACAGATTTTAAAGGATGTTCTGTTCCAGAGCTGACCATTAAAAAGCCAAAATGTGTTTGTTTCCCACATCTTCCCAATATTGTAGCCTAAGGGATGGTGGGGGGGGTGGGGGGCACTTCATGAGAAAATCAAATTTACATTGTTATGGTTTGGATGTGAGGTCTCCTCCAAAAGCCAACGGGTGAGACAATACAAGAAGATTCAGAGGAGAAATGATTGGCCCCTGAGAGTCTTAACCTAGTCAGTGAATCAGTCCCCTCCAACAGGGATTAACTGATAACTGAAGTGGTAGGGTGTGGCTGGAGGAGGTGCATTGGGGCATGGCTTTGGGGTATACATTTGTCTCTGGTAAGCACAGTCTCTCTCTCTGCTTCCTGATCACCATATGAGCTGCTTCCCTCTGCCACACTCTCCCACCATGATGTTCAGCCTCACCTCGAGCCCCAGGAATGGAGCCGGACTTCTATGGGCTAAGACCTCTGAAACTGTGAGCCCCCAAATAAACTTTTCCTCCTACAAAATTGTTTTGGTCAGATCTTTTAGTTCCAGCAACAAAAAAGCTAACTAAAACATATGTTTTACAGTTCCTATGGAAATTGTACAAATAATAGGAAGCCTACAATCTCAAGTGTCCTTAAGAACCAGTACACAAATAGACCTTTTAGTAAAACATGGTGTGTTTATCTCTATCATCACCCAAAGGACAAGGAAACACTCTGTGCAGAGAATATTGGACTAACTGTTGGAAGATCTATTCCTGGATCTGGGTCCATTTAATTTGTAGAAAACACTTAAAGGGTCTAGGCCCCAATTCTACCATCTAGGACATCTAGGAACTCAATCAGTGACTCCTGATTTGTTTTTTGGTTTTGTTTTATTTTATTTTATCTTATTGGTCCAAGGGATTGAGCCCAGGGGTGCTAAACCACAGAACCACATCCACAGACCTTTTTTTTTTTTTTTTTTTTTTTTGAGACGTGGTCTCACTAAGTTGCTTAGGGCCTCCCTAAGTTGCTGAGGCTGGCTTTGAACTTGCACCATGTTGGGCTTTGTTTTTAATTGATATATGAGACAGGAAGCTTCTAAAGAGAGAGAGAGAAAGGGAATGATAGACGATGTATAAATATATAATGTGTTCATTTTAAGGAATCAGTTCATACAATTATGGATGCTGATGAGGCTCAAAATCTGTCGTTAGCAAGCTGAGCACTCATGAGAACCAACTGTATATTTCTGGTTCAAAGGCCAAGAGACTCAAGACCCAAGATGAACTGATGTTTCAGTTCACACTCAAAGGGAGGGAAAGATGCATGTTCTAGCTCAAGGAGGTCAGGCAGGAGGAAGGTCCTCTAACTTGAGGAAGGGTCTGCTCTTTTGTTCTCTTCAGGCTTTTAACTGATTAGATGAGGCCCACCTACATTGGGGAAGTCACTCTGCTTTACTCAGTCTACCAACTCAGATGTTCATTTCCTCCAAAAACACCCTTGTGGACTTGTCCAGATTAATGCTTGATCATCTGAGCATCAAATGGCTGAGGTACGTTGAGACACAGAAGTAAACATCATAATGGGGAGAATTCTTACTTCCAACAGAAGCCACAGAGGTCAATCAAATGCAGGCCATGGTATGTTGGATGAAGATTGACTGTGGGGCCACCCCATGCTTCCTCCTTGTCCCTGTAATGATCCCAAGGATAGATGAAGATAAGGAGGCAAGCTAGCCTCAGGCCCTTGGGAGAACTAAAAGCCTAAAATATCACAGGAAATCGCATGAAGGAGGCCAGGCTGATGGTTTCACATCGGTACCCCTCTTCCTGTCTCCCACCGTGATTTTTTTAAGTGATTTATTTTGAGCCTTAGGCCACTCTGAATAGATTATATTCCCTAGATACTCTTGTAACTGTGTGTGCCAAGTGCTGACCAAATGGATGAGAATAAAGTGAAATATGATTCTCTGGGTTCTGCCCTAAAGGGAAAGACTCACCTACTCTTTCCTCTTTTGCCAAATGCCAATGTCTCGGCTTGGCACAGAATCACAAGCCACCACACAGCTTTGTAGGTTCAAACAGCAATTCTTTATTCCGGATCTCACACCAGCCTCCACACACATTCAAGGGAAATTCTCCAATATGCCCGTCTCCAAATCCTACTCCACAAGGCTTTTTTCCAAATCCCATTTGAATCTCATGAGAACTCAACGGGAACAAGCAGCAGGAACACCCTAATCCCAGCAGCCATAATCTTCAACCTCTAACTTCCCTAAAACTCCTATTGTCACGCCCTAAACCCAAGGACGGGGATACTTCCTGCAGGAATACACCCTAATCCTGGATCCACCCTGGTCATTGAGCAGGGTCACCTTTCTCAAACACACATGCAAGGTCGCAGCAAATTTCCAAGGCAAGTCCATTTAACATGGGGTACACTGGCAAGGATACGATGCGTCATTCCTACTTGGTAATGGCTCTCAGCACTCTTTCCCCAGTCTCCCTTGGTTGAAATGCAAACTTGGTGACGAGTTATTTTGGTATCATATTGCTGAAAACATCACCACCCTATAAATAAGTCAACAAGAGATGAGGAGTCTGTGCTCCCAGTGGTCATGCAGAGCAAAGCTTTGTGTCTCTGCTCCATGGGATTGAATTTATATCCTAATCTATAATGTGGATCTATCGGAACTTCTCTGTGGGAGAGAATCCATATTTTGAAGGAAGATTTTGGAAAGCCAGTTGGTGTAGAGAAGTAAGGTTCTTACTTACTTAAGAGCATGATTACTTCGTATCCACGAGTACACATGTTTAGTCTTTACTAGATCTTGAGGTTCAGAAGAGGGAAGTCTAATGATGACCATCAGTGACCCACTGTTTCACATCCAGGACAGAGCTCAGTTTCTTCCCTAAATAAATTTAAGCAAAAGTGTTTAATAGACATATAATTAAAAATAGGAAAAGGGCTAACATTTTAGCATGCCCCAGGTGATCATGTACTCCCATGAATCCTATGTCGAAGGGCTTCTCTTTGGATTCTGTTTGAGCCTCTGTCAAATCTCACTAGAAGACGTGGTTCCTATGCCTCTTGTAGTACCACCATCCTTTGGCATATTCTTCCTAAATAGCGGTGCTCAAGACCCACGACACTTTTCAAATATTAGAGGCAGGTACGTCATCTCATCTGAGCAACACAGAAATGCAGTTCCCAAGAGAGTTTGAATACTCATGGTCTCCCTGTGTGTTTTCCTTAACTGAGTCCAGCTATTCATGGCTCCAGAAAGTTCCCTTGTGCTCTTTTCCAGTCAGTCCCCTATCCCTATCTCTGATCACTGTAACCAAGGACTGGAGAGGCCTCTTAGGGCAATTACTGAGGAACAGGTGTTAAAGTTGCCAGTTATGGTTTAGGGAGTTTCCCCCTTTATTCCTTTCAGTTTAGCTTTATGTTAAATTCTGTCACATACATAAGCTTATATGCTTTCATGATGAATTGACCCTTTTATCATTATGAAAAGTCTTTCTTATCTCTGTTAATACTCTTTGTCTTGAAGTCTACTTTGACAATATAAACATAGCCAGGTTTATTATTATTATTATTATTATTATTATTATTATTATTACTGCTTATCAATATAGTATTTTTCCATCTTTTTACTTCCCAACTATTTTTCTTATTCAAGATAGTCTCTTCTCAATAACCTACAGTTAGTTCTTTATTTTTTAAAATGAACGAGTCTGACAACTTCTGTCTTATATTGGAGTTTTTGAACCATTTATATGTAATGTAATTATTTGTACAATTAGTTTGACATTTTACTGTTTCCTCTTCTATTGGTCTTGTTGATTGCTCTTGGGGTTTTAATATGCATCCTTAATTTATCACAGTTAAGGATATATTATTTGATATAATATTATGCTATTTAATGCACAATGTAAGACTCGTATGACAGTAAAATCCCATTTTAATTCTCTGTTGTCCTTTATGCAATCTTGTATTTTACTTCTATTATTTGGTATTAATCTCAAACTATATTATTGTTTTTGCATTAAACAGTCAATTCATGTTAAAAGCAATCACAGAAGGTAAATTATTAAATAAGGAAAATTATTTTTTTGTACTCATCCATATTAGCCATTCATTGCCTCTTCAGTGTCTTCTGCCTGAGCACTTCCTTCAGCATAATATCCTGGCAAAGAACTCTCTCAGCTTTCATTTTTCTGAAAATATACTTGCTTTGCCTTCCTTTTTAGAAGGGTATTTTTAGTAGTTATAGAATGTGCAATTTGGGGGCATTTTTCCTTTCAGGACATTGAAAAGGCTCCTTCGTTGTCTTCTGTCCCCATAGTGCCTGGTAAGAAGTCATCTGTAATTTGATCACTGTTCTCCTTTCTGTATTAGGACTTCTTCCTCTCAGTTTAAAATTTTTCTTTTTGCCTTTGGTTCCCTGCAGCTTCCATACAATATGTCTAGAAATGGATTGGAATTATTGAACTTCTTGGTTTTAAAGTCTTGAACTTTTCACCAAATTTGGAACTAGTCGTCAAACAAGCCACACGCTTGCATATGCTTTACACTTGCTCATTGATTTTTCTGGCATGCTCTTTGCTACATTTACAATGACTCTCTTGCTCTATTCCTACTGATTTTGAATCAAATGTTGTCTCTTCAAAGTGGCCTTCTCCAGCAGTCCTGTCATGCTTTTACTCCTTATTCTGCATCAAGTTTTCATGAACTCTTTCACCACTTAACATTATACTACAATTTATTTGCTACTGTCTTCCCATTAAGGCCAGTGCATAAGGATTTCATCTTATTCGTCCCTGCCTCATCTATAACCATACCTAGCAAGCTCAACCGCTAATAACTATCTCACCTGTTCATTAATACCTGAGAGCAAACCAGTTCTCAATGTGGCATATGCTGGCTTCTTTCTAAGTTAGGTTCCTGGGGAGATAAATTCCTTTGTGCTTCAGAATTCTGAGACTCCACATGGTGAAAAATGGAAACTCTATTAAGTACTGATGCCTCTCTGTGGTCTTTCACACTTTACTGTGATCTTGTAAAAGAAAATTTGCCCAAGGTAAAACTAGGGAAAAATCTACTCAGAACATTTCTGGAGGCAATATACTCACGTCAACCTCCATAATGCACCTGAGTCTGTGACTCTGTGGCCAATTGAATAGGGAGAAAAATCATTTCAGTGGCTCCTGAAAGTACAGAGGCTAGCCAGCTTATACCACTACCCTAATGCCGAGAGATGGCCAATACAAGGTGTATTTCAAGGATTACTCTGTTACTGGATGAGAAATACTACCATGTACTTCCCATTTTCTTCCCTTAAGGGAGGAACAAGATGAGCATCTGCATCATGGTCCCCAACTGGGTTAGAGTTGTAGTAATCTAGTAGAGTGTGATCTAATCTAGTAGTCTAACCTAGTTTAAGATGAAAATGTATTTCTTATCAACTCTACTGCACTTCTCATTATTCTGGACAGGAAATAATCCCTTTCCCCAATTTGGAGATGTTTTGTTGTGTTTCAAAACAAGCCTATATGAAGTGCACCCTTTTCACATTGGTGAATTGATCACAATAACTCTCCTGGAATTGCAGTTTATGGTCCTCTTCTGCTTGCAGCTGTGAAAATACACTATACTTTTCCTGGGAATATGCAGAAAAGACCCCATGCAACAGCATGGACCTAATGTGACTTCAATGGAGTTTGTTAGCTGTCTTAGTCACAGTGATTGTGGAACAACAGCTTCTAACATTCCCAGTGCAGGTCTCTTACTGTGGCCTTCTTGTTGCTGTGTGTTTCTTTACTGATAAAAAAGAAAAATTAAGTTCACAGTTGTTTTCGTCAGCTTTTTCACCGCTGTGACAAAAAGACCTGACCAGCTCAACTGTAGAGGAGGAAAAGTTTATTTGGGGGCTCATGGTTTCAAAGGTCTCAATTCACAGACAGCTGGCTCCACTCTGCCAGGCTCAAGGTGCTACAGAACATCATGGCAGAAGAGTGTGGTAGAGGGAAGGGGCTCACTGGAAGATCAAGAAGCAGAGAGAGATAGACTCCACTTGCCAGATACCAAATATATACCCTATAGCCAGCCACACCGACCTGCCTCCAATTACCACTCAGTTTTATCCCATCAAGGATTAATTCACTGATTAGGTTAAGGCTATGGCCAAATCATTTCTCCTGCAAATCTTCTTACATTGTTTCACACGTGAGCTTTTGGGGGACACCTCACATCCAAACCATAACAACAGTTAAGCTAGAACTTCACTTCCTTTGGAAAGATTACATATATGAATGAGCCAAACGAAGAGCCTGATGTCTAATTTTAGAGTTAAAAAGCCAAAGGGCTTTTCATTCCGGTTTGTATCTCTGCAGTTTACAGCTGACACTGGTGTGATTCCAACCTGAGTATAATTCTAGAAATATGTTGTCTCTTTTAACACCATGCATCTTCATTTTCTCCATTAGGGCAGAGGACCCAAGTGTGTTCAAAACATAAATACACGTGACATTTAGTTGTTTGGGTGGAGCAGTGATTCAATCACAGACATTAAATTTCCTTGCCAGAAGTGACTCCTTTAGATATGACTGATCCCAGCCTCTTCCCTTCCCCCCCTCCCCGCTCTCACCCCCCTATGCTAAACCATAAACCCAGAGTCATCAGCACGCGGAAACCTTGGCCTTTCTCTAAAAGGATCAGCTCACACAAGTAGGCACAGGTCGTCTCTTTTTGAATTTTGCACAGTTGTTTGGAAATATCCTGTGTACAAAAGCTCTGCTGTTTGCTCATCGAAGTAGAAAAGTGTCAACATTAATTCCAAGTAGATACAGGTCGCGGGAAAAGGAAAGGAAAAGAGGGAGAGAGAAAGACGAGGGAGAGAAGGAGAAGAAATAGGGGGAGAAAAAGAGGACAAAAGAACTAGCAAGCCAGCCTCTGATAAGCCAGCACAGCCTGTCCATGCTTTTCTGCTTCTTCCCATCTTTGCCAGGTTAACACTGTTCGGTAGATGAGCCAGCCCTGGGCGGATGGTAGGGGGAGGAGAGAGAAGATAACTTACAGGAAGGAAATCAGACATGAGCATCCAAAAGAAAGTTCATGGGTCATGGGATGGGGGTCATAGAGAACATTATCAAAGCAGACAAGAACAACGAAACAAACAAAAACCCCCATCACCAGGCAGCTCTAATATTGGCTAAGCCATAATACTCTGAGATACTCAAAGTCAAATTGGTAGGAAAGTGGATTTTATTCAAAGTCAGCTTTGGGGGAAAGACAGAAAAAAAAAAAGGTTATTGTTTCAAAAGTTTTATCTCCAAAAGTTCTGGAAAGAAAGAGCTTTTAGAAGGAGAAAGGGATGCATCAGCACAAAAGAAATTCCGCAGGTTTCAAGCAGGTCTTCACTAGCAGAATCTTTTTCACAGGTTTTGACTGTAACTTCCTGGAGTCAGCAAGAATTTCAGAGAGGCAGGGAGTCTTTAAGAAACTCTCTCAACTCCCAGAGGCCCATGCTGACCTCCCTGAGGTGAGCCCCCTCAGCATGTCCTGAACATAGGCATTCTCCTAATAAACTCCTAATAAAAGAATCATAGGTATTCTTCTAATAAACTCCTGCCTGCCACTGTACATGACTTGTTTGAAATGCTTCCTGCAGGATCCCAAGAACCAGTGTCCAGGAATGGCCTCAGCTGCTCTTCTCTGTGGGCAGGTCACACTCGGCAGCAACATCTCCCAGGCCTCAGGGTGATGGTCACTGCTACAGGGCAGCGTTCCCTGACCTTCCAGCCAAAGTCAAACCTCCATCATGGCTTCCCTCAACCTCATAGACCTCTCTTTCCTTGCACTTGGCTTGTGGAAATGTTAATTATTTATTGACTATTTGATGAATGTTTGAGGTCCCCCATTAAACTGTTAAGTTCCTTAAAAACACAGATATTTCTGGCTTTTCTCATCATTGTATCCCACCATGCCCAGCACAGTATAGGCCACGGTAGAGGAAATCAATGTACCTTTATTAAATAATCAATGAAAGTATATATGGGGACCAGAGCACAGAGAAAATCCTTTGCTCCTTTCTTTAAAGGCAGTGTGCCTCACCTAATGGCTCTAAGATATTTTAATTGCCAGACCCCTTTACACTCTGAAAACTATTGAGGATCACATGAATATGGGAGCTTTATTTATAATGGCAAAAACTTAGGTCTCCTTTAATAGGTGGGTGGTGAATTCACTGTGATACAACCATACATGAGAATATTACTCAGTGAGGAAAAAAGAAATGAATATAGTTCAGGATGGAGCTCAGGGGCAGAGCATTTGTCTGAGGTGTGTGAGGTCCTGGGTTCTAACCTCAGCATCACAAAACAAAGCAAAAAGAAATGAGTTGTCAAGCTCTTCAAAGACAGAAGAAACTTAAATTCACATTTTTAAGTAAAAGAAGCCAATCCAAAGGGTTATATGTTGCTTGGTTCCAACTATATGACATCTTGGGAAAGACAAAACTATAGCAACAGAGAAAAGTCAGTGGATGCCAGGGTACTGAGAAGGCAGGGGTGAAAGGCAGAACCCAGGGGATTTCTAAGGTAGTGCAACTACTCTGCCTGATACAGTTTTGCTTTATCAAAACCTGTAAAATGTACTCCAAAAGAGCAAGTCCTAATGGAAACCAAGCGCTTGTCTAGTAATGATGTATCAATGTTACTTCATTGTGGTTTTAACAACTGTGTCATATTGGTGGAGGATATTGATTGTGGGGAAGGCTGGGGAGGGGATGAAAGGCGGGGAATCTTTAGGAATTCTCCATTCTTTCTACTCTTACTATACACCAAACATTGCTCTAAAAATAATGTGTCTTTATTTAAAACATAAATAACTGATAAGGATCCACAGAGCCTTTGTTTATGTGGCTTAGACGTTTAGCAAGTACAAACCGAAAGGAGAAATTTTAAATATTTATTTCTATTTCATTTTAAAAGTGAACAAATGCATTAAATATTTACTTACATAAGTATTTTATTAAATATAGCAATATTGGAGACCTCTGCTTCCAACCAACGTGTGTAACAAAGATCAGATTTACTATCCCACCTGAACGTTTTTTAATTTGTTCTTTGGTTATACATGTCACTTGAATCCACTTTGATATAATTTTGCAGCACCTCTCCTTCCCCTTCCCTTTCCCCACTCCCTGTTCCCTTCCCTCTGTTGATCTTTCTGCCATTTACCCCTAGTTATATTTATTTGCTTACTTATTAAATTAATTTCTAGTGGATGTACTCAATGGTAAGATTCACTGTCCACCTGAACATTTTTTTAAAAAAGAGATGCAAAAGATATAAAAACGTTCTCAAGACAGTGGACATGACCAGTTTTTTCGGCTGCATTGAAGAAAAAAGAAAAAAGACATTGGACATAAAGCAATGAAAGAGTGATCCCTGAGAGGAAAAATAGAGTGCAGTTGCACCAGCTCACCACCAGGGTCAGCTAACATTTTTGTAAAGGGCCAGACTGTATATAGTTTAATAATCTTGGACCACAGAAGGTTACTAGTTGATGGCACAAGGAGAAAAAAAAAAACCCAAAAAACAGCAGTGCTACTGAGAGAGATGGTGCTGGGAGTTCAGGTAAGCCAGGTAAGCCGAGGTTCACAGGGCAAAGTCCTGCAGGGGACAGAGTTGCCCAGAGTCAACTTCATAATTTTCATTCTGTTGAATACTGAGCAGATCATGTGTGTGAAGAAACAACCCAAGACTAGGGAAAGAACCACCTGAAAACATGAAAGGGGACAGCCCAGAGCTTACCCAGGGCCAAGGACAGAGCAGGACGCTTCCTAATTCCTGGGGCATTGGGTGGAATACGAAGGAGGACCTTCCTTAGTGGTAGGGAAACTGACCTAGGCAAAATGCGGCTGGGGTCTAGCTTAACAAACTTTAAAAGCAAGATCCCCAAAGGATCAAACTGCTTCAGAGTAATGTCTCTGCATTCCAAAATAAAATTAAAGCATATTTTGAAGAATACAAAAATATCCAGAATCTTCAAGGTAAAATTCACAATGTCTGACATTTCATTAAAAAGTTACCAGGCCTACAGAGAAACAGGAAAATATAACCCAAAATGAGTAACATGAAGGAATTTTCACTGACCTAGAAATTAATCAGAAGATAGGATTAATGGATAGCAACACTAAAAAATTTTCCAAACATAAAAAGTATAATAATTATGCCCACAGATCCAGTAAGTACATGAATATCAAGTACAAGAAACATGAAAGAATTCCAAGAAATCATAATCAAATTGCTTAAAAGTACTATGAAAGAATAAAATTAAAAAAAAAATACCCAGAGGAAAAAAAAGACACATTATTTACAGAAAAATACAAGATTTTCCTATTAGGAACAATGATTTAGAAGACAGTGGAGCAAAGAAAAAAAACAACAACAACAACAAAAAAAACCCTACCAAAAGAAAGAAGAATCAACCTAGAATTCCTTATTCATCCAGGGTAGAATTCAGAAAACAAAATTTTTCCAGAAATACAAAAGCTGAAAAAATCCTCACCATCCAACTTGCACAAGGAATTTTAAGTCGTCTTGGCAGAAGAATGAGGCCAGATGCCTGAATCCACACCACGCCTAAAAAAGAGCAGCACCCAAAATTGTGATTATATACGTCAATTTTCCTATTATTTTCCTATTATTCTAAGTCTTTAAATTTAAAGAAATAGCTGAAAATTGAGTCAATTTATTAAGGGGTTTATATAAATTGTAGGAGTAACATAATATGACAATAACCTGGAGGAAAGTAATTGAAGTGTCAGGAGTATGTTCTACAGGTGAAATAGGGATGGAGGGAAAAACATGTTAACTTCAAGACCAAACCCTAAAGGAACCACTGAGAAAACACAACACAAAGCTTGTAGTTAATAAGAAAGAAAAGGAGATAAAGTGGAAACCCCCCATCCTCAACCTATAAAAAATCAAAAAAAAAAAAAAGAAGAAAGAAGAAATTAAAAGCAAAGAGCAAAATAGAAGATTTAAATGAAATTATATCAATAATCTCATGCAATATAAATGGCCTAACATCCCAATTAAAAGGCAAAGGTTTTAAAAATGGAAACCAAACAAACAAGCCCAATTTCATGCTGTCTAAAAGGAATCCTCTTTAAATATAAAGACACCCGTAGGTTAAAAGTGGAAAATGATAGATCCTGGTAGCAATAGTCCAAGGAAAGCTAGGCTGAGTATGAATATTGGACAAGCAGATCTCAGAGTAAAGGATATTTCCAGGGATGAAGGAGCTCGCTTCATAATGATACAGGGGCAAGGAAGCAAGAATCTGGATGCAGCTCTAAATGAGCATGCTTAATAGCAGAGCTTCAAATCCCAAAGTAAAAACCAATAGAACTGAAAGGCAATTAGAAAAGTACACAAGTATAACCCCTTATTAATAATTGATAGAACAAATAACAGATAATCAGAAAAGACAGAGAAGACCTGAAGAATGCTATCAAACAATGACCAAATTGATATATAGAAGTTGATACCCCCAAAAGTAGAATGCACAGGTTTTTATGTGCACATGGAACATTTACCAAGATAGATTGTATTCTGGGCTTACATTATTTTCTGGGCTCTCAAATAAATCTAAGTATATTTGAAATGACTCATAACATACAAATAGTTTCTCTAATAAAAAAAATAAATTAAAAAAAATAATAATAAATTAGAAATAAAAGTATATAGAATATCCCTATAGACTTGGAAATAAAATAGCATAGTTCAGAATAATCCATGAGATGAAAAATAAGTCAAAAGGGAAATTGGGAAGCATTTTGGACAGAGTGGAAATGAAACACACTTATAAAAACGTGGAGAACAATTCTAACAAATTCCTTAAAGGGAGATCTGTAGCACGCAGAGAAGAGACACCAACCAAATGACCTCAACCTTCCCCTAGGAAGAAGGGGAGTGAACCAAAACCAGTGTAGAGAAGAAAGAAAGAAATGAGAAAGAGAAGAGCAAAAGTCAACCAATAGGAGAATGGAATCTGTGAGAAGCAGGAAGAGGAGGTGGAGAAACCGGTTCCTATACAAAGTAGCAAATAAATGGGCAATACTGTCAGAATCCTGGAAATGAATAAGAAATGGAGAGCATCAGATGAACATTTAATCACAAAAAGCACCTGCTGGTCAGAAAGAGTGCTTTGTTTGTTTCACTGGGGGGGGGGGGCAGGGGGCATCTCCACTCTTCAGCCCTGCCCCAGCCTGGAACATAGCAGTCCAGTTCCCAAGGCAGGTCCCCTGGGTGGAAGGAGCAGGGCAGATCCTGTTCTTAAAAATTGTGGTTATCTGCTTTGATCTGTCCCGTGGTTCCCTGAAGGACTTAGCCAGGGGGTTTGCCTTTACAGTCACGCACCACAGGACATTTCAGTCAACAAAGGACCACAAATACACCAGAGGCTGGGTGTGTTGCAGGCAAAATATCTGGGAAAAAAATATGTGTTTTTCTTTCAACAAAGAAGATGTACAGATGGCAAATGAACACATGAAAATAGGCTTGACATTATTAGTCACCCAATTAAACAACCATAAGATATCAATCCACACCTGTTAGAATGGCATGTGGAGGAACTTGAGCTTTGTAGACTCCTGGTGCAAATGTAGAATGGTACAACTACTCTGGAGACTTTGGCAGATTCTTAACATGTTAGGCATACATGTAACTTATGGCCGGCCTTTCTCTTCTAGGAATCACCAAAGAGAAATGAAAGAGTATGTCCAAGCAAAGACTTTTATGTGAATGTTCAGAGCAAATTTTTTCAAGATAGCCAAAACCTGAAAACAACCCAAATGCCCAATAATAGGTGATTGAAGAAGCAAATTATACTATATCCTTACAAAGAAAATGAAGGAGGTTTGTTTTTATATGTTTTTGTTTGTTTGGTACCAAGGATTGAACCCAAGGGTGCTTAACCACTGAGTCATATCTCCAACCCTTTTTTATTTTTTGAGACAGGGTCTCCATAAGTTTCTGAGGCTGGCCTCAAAATTGAGATCCTCCTGCCTCAGCTTCTGGCTGGAATTATAGATGTGCACCACTGTGCCCATCTATGAATAAGCTTTTGATACATACAAAAACATGAGTGAATCTCAGAATAATTCGGTTGTGGAAAAAAAGACAAAATATATAGCCTATAATTATATTTTTGTATAAAATTATAGAAAAATAACCAGAAAGATCATTGGTTCCCTAGGAATTGGGAGGGGGGGCGTGAAAATGGAATACAAGGAAATTTTGTGGGGGAGGGTGTGTGTGGACATTTTCATTACCAGGCTTGAGGTGATGGATTCATAGATGCATTCACATGTCAAATTTGATCAAATTGTAGACTTTAAATGTACAGTTTAAAGTATTTCAATTGTACCTTAACAAAGTCATCTGAAAAAAGAAGTCACATTTTCCAAAACAAATTAGTGAGAAAAGTGTCATTGCTTGACGTTTTTGCATCATCTGTTTTATGTCACACTTAATGAGAGACAGATGGTTCTGAGATCTGTTTGCCGCAGTCACTGTTGTGCATTATGTTGTTATAGCTTAAGAATAAAAAGAAAATCCACCTTCACATAAAAACATAGTTGGAAAGGAGGAAATATTTTATATTTTAATAGCATCTTCTGATAATTATAGATGTGTCTGATACCATATCAAAGCTTGACAAGTGGTAGTTCCTTAAAGTCACAATATGGAATCTGAAAGAAACAATTCTTCATATTTTGTTATATTAAAATCCACTGGTCCATTATACTAGATCTTTTTCCATATATAACGTTACAACATATAGTCATTTGGAAAATATTCACTGAGTTATGAAAATCTTCCAAATGTGTTCACATTGCTTTATATGCGTGTGTGTGTATGCATATGTAAGTATAAGTATATGTATATACACAAACTATATATATGTATATATACAATCTAGATGTGTGTGTATGCACACACACACACACACACACACATATAATGCTGGTGGGATTGTAAAATCGTGCCACTACTATGAAGACCTATTTGATAGTTTCTTAAAATGTTAAAAATACATATTAATAAATTATATATATATACACATATGTGTATATATATCAGTAATATATTATAATAAATTACTGATATATCAGTATATCTACTGATACTTTGCAATACTTGGAGACTTTGGTGATATATATATGTATTAGTATATATCACTGATTTTACCAAAAAACTTCCAAGTATTGGAAAGTAGCCAAACTCACTGAGATAGATACAAGTTTTAAAAAATTCTTAATTTCTACTTGTCAATTCAAAGTTTATAATTTGCCAAAAGCTGTCCACTGTCTCCCTGAGATGACAGCCTCACTTCATTTTCTAGAAAATGCCTGCCAACTGTTCAAATCCAACTAGCTGACATTTCTAAGTCAATGCTATGGTCTGAACGCACGTGTCCCCCTCAAAATCATATCTTGAAATCTAATCACCAACATGTCAATATTAGAAAACACTATCTCTGGGAGGTAATCAGGGCATGAAGACAGAGAGCCCTTGTAAATTGATTAGCAACCTTGTAAGAGCCCAAGAGAGCAGCCTGGCCTCTTTCCACCAGGTGGCGACACAGCCAGACAGCACCACTCAAGCAGCAATGAGTCCTCACCAGACACTCATCTGCCAGAGCCTTGACCTTGGACTTCAGAGCCTCCAAAGCTGTGAGAAACAAATTTCGGTTCACAAACTTCCCAGCTTATGGTATAGCAACCCAAATGGACTTAGATTGTCAATCATTCTAAGACAAATTGTTTTCCCCACAGAAAGTGACACATTCAGCCTGCAATTTCAACCATTCTTGCAAGGGCTGTTCTTTGGCTTCAGTTTGCAGCCAAAGTGTTCTATGCATATTTCCCATTTAGCCACACCAAATATTAAGGAGTTATTATTATCAAGGGTTGAGCTTTCATATAGTTAATTTTTACATAAAGAACATTCTTGGTCTGGGGTTATATCTTAGGGGTGAAGCATGCATGAGTCCCTGGGTTCAATATCCAGCAACACAGGGCGGTGGGGGTGGGGAGGAACATTATTATGTGAAACTGGAATTCTTGGAGTGTGTGATGGTGAATCAGGCAGTGGAAGCAATGCCCCATATCTAGTGTGGGGCCAGTGCTTTCCTTCATGTTTCATTGCCAGCAATTGTATCTGCTATTATTTTTGAGCTACCAGATGAAATGTTAACACACCGAAAAAGAAAATAATATCCATGGGTCCATAGACCACACATGAAGAAACACTGCTCTATCGTGAAAACATAACTTTTTTGTGCTTGACCCAAGTCATCCTGCCTAGAGATCCGAGGATCCCCTCCATGAGACCAGCCATGCTTGAAGAGTCTCATCTCACTCCTCTCATGGGTATTTACTGAGTGCTTCTGCTGGCCAGGTCCAATTCTGGGCGCTGAGAATAGAGTGATTGAAACATAAGCCTTGCCCCCTACATTACAGTCTCTAAAAGGGGAACAATGGTCCAAGTGAACAATCACTACGTGTGATGGTGACAAGTAGGACAAGAAAAAAAAAAAACGGGATCAGAATGCTAGAGGGGGACGTTTTTGTTTGGAGTATCAGGGGAAGCTTCGCTGATAAGATGTTTGAGTAAAAATCTAAAGAAAGAGAACAAGGGATCTGCTCTAAGAAAGACGTGGCTTCTTTAGGATCAGATCTCAGAACAGAGACCAAATTTAAACCACCAACACGCCCCTGAACTGCTGGGGTGATGACTTTCACTCCTGGAAAAGATGAAGAAGAAAAGTGAAGAAACGTGTACCATCTCAACTCATCAGTAAAGTTCCCGACACCCCACAGGGTTTGGCGTGAGGACACCATGGAGGCATCACGGGTGGCAGCTGGTGTCCAGGGTCCAGAGGGAGCCAACGAACATGAGCCCCTGGAATTTGGTGAAAGTCCTTGGGAGACTTAGACTTTCACATACCATGGAACAGATCTCAGGGGACAGGGAATTGCTGACAGATAATGGAGCTGCAGCTAAAGACTGCGATGCATGAGGGGGTGGGTGGATGGGTGGATGTGAGGGTGGGGAACTGTGGAACCAGATGGGGGGATTTTAACTCTTATTTACACTCAAGTGAAGTTCAGAGGAGTGACGTCTGAGTTATCAGATACTCTAAATACTGTCTAACACTACTTCCTGGTAATACTTCTGGCCACTTTAGCACTAGATTTCTAGTAATGGTGGGCCTAAGACCTTGAGGTCCACCTGCCTTTTTGTTTCCTCTCATACATCAACCACTTCTAAGCTGTCGGTTGTTCCTACTTCAATCTACTTCAATCCTTAATTCATTCCGTCCAACCACCAGTCCCTGCAGCCTGGTCCAAGTCACCACCAGGTCTTACCTGGCTTTTTGCAGTAACTTCTTCACTGGTCTTCCTAATTTCTACTTGTGTCTTCCTTCAAATAGTTCTCAACCATTTTAAAAGTTAGTAAATCAGCTGGGCACAGTGGTACACACCTGTAATCCCAGTGTCTTGGGAGGCTGAGGCAGGAGGATCCTGAGTTCAAAGCCAGCCTCAGCAAAAGCGAGGCATTAAGCAACTCAGTGAGATCCTGTCTCTAAATAAAATATAAAATAGGGCTGGGGATGTGGCTCAGCGGTGGAGTCCCCCTGAGTTCAGTCCAGTACCAAAAAATAAAAAGTTGGTAAACTATTCACTTGTCTACTCAGACCCTCACCAGGTTCCCATTTCACTCAACATTAAAATCACAGCCCTTACAAAAGCCCTGTGTGATCAGCCTGCCCAGCCCTGCCCATGCTCTCACCTCCTCCCACCCTTGTGGTCTCACTGGCCCCTCCTACTTCAGCCACACTGGTTCCCTGGCTCTTCCTGCATGTACCTGAGGACATTGGTACCAGGTCCCTTTGCCTGGAACATTCTTCCCCCAGTAGCTCCTCGGCTTGCTTCCTCACCTTCTTCAAGATTCGACTCAGTTCTTTCCTAGCTGTCCTTCATAATGGCAAAGCTGCCCACCACCTGCTCATTCCTCCTCTCTGCCTTATTTTTCTCCATAACATATATCACCATCTGACACAGGACATATTTCATACAATGGTTGTATTTATTAACTGTCTCTATCCAATAGAGTGAAAGCTTCGTGGAGGAAGAATGTTTGTCCATATAATCAGAAGTGTATCCCTTGATCCAGAATGTGCTCAAGAAACAAATGAATAAATACCTTAGTTATTCTAACTTTGACTTAAGGTTGTTTCTCCCTGAAAATCTCTGTTTACTATTATACTATTTGTCACAACCCTCTTGACATCAATCCTGTGCTGGCAACCGGCAAGAGCCATTGAAGTAGACCATGCCTAGAAGCACCATCCATCATCAGAAGCTTTAGAGACATGGCCAGGGCAACAAGGATTATGTGTGAGCTAGTTTGTACTCAGCTGTTTCCTCTCATCATTCATAAATGTGGAGAGAGATTGGCAAAGAACAACTTGACTCAGGCTGCAGTTAGAGTTGGAGGCTTTTGACAGGACTCCTCCCTGCCACCTTCAAAGTCCAGCAACGCTGTCCCAGAACCAACCGAATTCATCCAAAATCCTCAGGGTGCTGGGATGCCTCAGCACAGAAAGCATTAATTCTCCTCTTCTGGGCCTGCTGATGGACCATTCCCCACAGAAATGCTCTTCTCCATAAAAAGTCACCATTACGGCAGCAGGGGGCCAATACACCCACACTGCTTGGGATATTTATGTTCCTCACCAGTTTGTTGATTTTTAATTTAAAACAATGGTATTGGGCTGGGGATGTGGCTCAAGCGGTAGCGTGCTCGCCTGGCATGCGTGCGGCCCGGGTTCGATCCTCAGCACCACATACCAACAAAGATGTTGTGTCCGCCGAAAACTAAAAAATAAATATTAAAAAAATAAAACAATGGTATTTTGGTTGGTGCTGTACCTCCGTCCATCCAACACAATAATTACATAACAACTAGGCATTTTCATTAGGCTTTCTGAAAGAGTGGGGAACATTCAATAATGAGGAAGCTAACCTTGCCTGCCTGGTCTGGGTGCTAACCTTGGACAAGTCTACCCAATGTCAGCAACTCTGCCTTAGTCTAAATCACAAATATTAGAAGACTTGCTGAATTTTGCACCTCCCCCCCCCCACCAAAAAAATTGTATATTGAAGCCCTAGCTCTTCATACATCCGAATGTTACCTTGTTTGGAAATAAGACTTTTAAAGAGGTGAGTAAGTGAAAACGAAGATGTCAGGGTAAGGCCTTATTCAATGGGACTGATGGCCTTATAAGAAGAGAAAGAGGCATGTGTGAAGAGGGATGACCATGCGGCAAGGAGGTGGCCATCAGCAAATCACCTTGGTCTAGTGCTACAAATTTCAAAGCTACAAATGACAAGTCTCTGTTACCTAAGCCCACCCAGCCTATGGGGTTTTGTTATGGTGGCCTGTGCACAGACATACCACTTTATTTTCTCATGCTCCATCTCTGTCCTGTATGCTCCATCACAATTCACAAAACACTGAATATTCTGAAGATATGAGTTCTTTCTGATGCTAACACATTCCTTAAGTACCTTCTGCAAAGTTCTCATAAATGTCTTTATGAATCATAGCCCTCAAGATGATTCCTATGGCACTGGTGAGATAGTTTTTATTTTCATTTATTTTCTTGTAAGATGGTTTTTAAAATAATATTTTATGATAACATAGGATGATCTCACAGCCTCCATAAATTAATTTACAGGACAACAACCAGCATCTTATGCTCAGGTTTACTAGTGTAACAGAGTTGGTTGAAAACAAGAATGCTAACTATTGCCACTCCAGCTCATTGAAATACATAAACTAGACAGGCAATGCTACCCTCTTCTGCTAGCTAAAATATTTTTACTCCTTTCCAAGGCATTATCTTGGCACTTGCAATATAGTGAGGAAGACATATTGACCATTGGCGACCAAGTGACTTGGGAGTGTGGCTTAGAGAAAAGGAGGATGTGAGTGGTTGTGAAAGTGTTCTTCTGGGTTGTGGTCCCTGTCCCTGCAGAGTGCCCTCCCCAGGCTCCTTAACGCTGGTGCCATCTAAGGCAGCATTTCTCTTGCCTGGATGTGCCAGGATTATGGTGCATGGTGCATGGTGCCTGCCGACCCTGCCCTTTAAGTTTACCTACTCTTTATCCATCTAGGACAGTCTGGTTGGTTAGAGTTCCTTTTTCTAATGACAAATCATAATCAGGCTGGTGGTTTTGCTGCCCCCAAATTCTACCAGCCCTCCTTTACAGGCAGTGTCTTGCTTTCCTTTTGGAGACATGCCCACGGTATGGGGATTTCTCCAGAATGAAGGGCAGCCTCTTCAGCAGGCTATGGGAAGCACGTCACCATCATCTCATGAGTGAACAGGTCTATCTGGTCTTCAGGAGGGGAAAAGATCCCTGTGAGGCATCATTGTTCTTTGTCCAGTTCCCATGGCAGCTACTTCCTACTCAGTCACGGGTGTGATCAGCTTCTGTAGCAAGTTTTTCTGGCTTGCACCCTCACATCTCTCTTGAGCACCAAGGTCAGGGGGATGCCTTGTTTTACAACAGAAGTGACAGAAAATCCTGGTGTTCTGAAAGATGGAAAATTCAAGTGTTCTTGTCAAAGTTCATTTGGTAGCAATAAACACCCAAACTAGCTTGCATAAAAATGAAACTTTTTTTTTCTTTTTTTGGTCCTGGGGATTAAATCCAGGGGTGCTGTATCAGTGAGCTACATCCCCCATCCTTTTTTTTTTTTTTTTTTTTTATTTTGAGAGAATTGCTGAGGCTGGCCTTGAACTTGCGATCCTCCTGTCTCAGCCTCCCAAGTTACTGGGATTACAGGCATGCTCCACCACCTCTCACTAAATGGAACTTTTTATAGAAGTACACAACCTACAGAAAATGGAAAGCATTGGGCCCAAATCTCATCAACCTCTATGACTCTCATGTTAAATTCCCAAGAGAAAAAAAAATACTTAATAGGTACAGGCCATGTGGTCATCGTGGTTAATTCGAGTGACTGAAGGAGAAGGGTGGTCACATACCAGCTTTATAGGTTGGGGCACACATGCTAGGAGGGGATATCAGATATGGCAGCAAACAGACCAATATGTCCTTGAGTCCCAAGTCTCCCACCTCTCCCTGGCAAACCATCCCTGGAAGCCAGGGCTCCTGACACTCAGCCCAAGGCCACACCCACTAGAAGGTTTGCAATGAATATGCTAAAAATGAAGTTCCTGTGTCTAGATACAGTCTGTCACACATGCAGTCACTTGATTCACAACAAAAGCACCACTATAGTAAGAAGGGACAACCTCTTCAATAAAACATGCTGGAGCAGTTGGATGTCCACAGGAGGGGAAAAATAACCTTGACCTCTGCTTCAGATAAGACCCAGAAGTTAATTTGAGGTGAATTGTAGATATAAATGTAAAGAAGTAAATGATAAAGCTTCTAAAATGAACATAGGCAGGGAGTGTAGCTCAGTGTTAGAGTGCTTGCCTCGCATGCACAAAGCCCTGGGTTTGATCCCCAATACAAGTAAATAAATTAAAAACATAATATATAATATAAATAAATAACATAAAAAATAACATAATATAAAGTACATAGAAGAATATTTTCTTGACCTGTGGTTAGGCAAAGATTTCTTCAACAATACACACAAAATGACCAACAATTACAGCAAAAAAAAAAAAGTTATAAATTGAGTGTCAATTTATAAAATATTAAGAACTTCTGTTCTTCACTATAATGATAGTAAATGGACAATCCACATAATGAAAAAAAAAAGTTTATAAAAATAATGCAAGGGAGGACTCATCAAGAATACATAAAGACCAGGGTGTGGTGGCACATGCCTATAATCCTAGGGGCTTGGGAGACTAAGGCAGGAGGATCACAAATTCAAAGCCAGCTTCAGCAACTTAGCAAGTCCCTGAGCAACTTAGTAAGAACCTGTCTGATAATAATAAAGAAAGAAAGCTGGGGATGTAGCTCAGTGGTTAAGCAACCTTTGGTTCAATCCGTGGTACCTCCCCACCAAAAAATAAAAAGAATATATAAAAAGCTCCTACAAATCAATACAATCAACCCAAATTTTAAAAGGGCAAGATAAAGGCACTTTGCATTAATATATATATATATATATATATATATATATATATACACACACACACACAACTAGCCCATCATCATGTGAAAAATTGGCCAACATCATTGCTTCCTAGGGAAATGTAAATTAAAACCACAATGAGATCCCACCACACACACACACACACACACACCCCAGAATGGCTGAAACTAAAGGGTGAACACGGAGCTGGTAAGGGTATAGGGCAGGTAGAACTTTCCACGTGATGGCAGGTCAGCCACTCTGAAGAGCTGTTTGGTGATAACCACCAGAGATAAACATGCACCTACCCAGCCCTTTCCTTCCTGAGCATAGATCAAAGAGAAATGAGTGTTGTGCCAATCAGAAGGTAATGCGAGTATATTCCCAACAGCTTATTAAATAACCCAATATTAATAGAAAATAATCCATCAACTGGAAGATGAATAGATTCTTATGAATTTTTATAATGGAATGCTACACAGAACTTTATAAGACCTACAGGTAAAAAGCCCAAGATAAGTGAGCCTTATAGACATGGAGCCAAAGAAGCTAGACCTAAAAGAGAAACGCCATGCGACTCCATTAACAGGAAGTGCACACGTAGGCAGAACTAATGAGTTGTGATAGAAATAACAGTGCTTAGATTAGAGACAACGGTGTGGACAGAAAGGGCCACAAGGGAACTTCTTGCAGGGCTGGGATTTTTTATATCTTGATGCAGGTGGTAGTTATATGACTATATAAATATATACATATTTATGTAAAAATGTATTCAGCTCTATACTTGTACCATTTTATTTCAATGTATACTTCAATTTTGTGCCTCAACAAAAAAATTAAGATTTTAAGTACCATACTGAATGGTTGGCAGCTCTGAAACTTTTCATTTTTTTAATCTTTTCTAGACTGTTCTTGAAGCCATAATGAAACAGAAATAGAAATTAATAGCATTGACCAAGTAATAAATCATGAATAGCTTTTAAAATAGCCATGCATTATAGTATTTAGATTTTTTAAAATCATTTGTCAAAAAATACATATATTCTCTCATATGAAATAAAAAATATCATCCCATTTTAAATACCATGGGAGTCTTGATATTTCTTGCAATGTGATGTTTTTTGTTAACAATCAAACCACACAGCATGATCTCTACCCTGCAGCCATGCTTAGAATCTCTGTTAGATTAGAGAAAGCAAAGCAGGAAAATAGTTTCCATCTTCTCAGATCTGAGAGAGAAAGACTGAATATATTTCTGTAAGGAACAAAGTGAATGGAATTGCTAATGCTGTTTAGCCACATCTGCTCTCAGGTAGGTAAAGCAACCTCTACACAGTACTTCCCACGTGGGGCTCCTGTTAGGAAAATGAGGAAGACAACGTTGGCATTGGGGAGATAAATCATGAGCAAACTCTGTTCTGGGAAAAAGAACAGGAGCAGCCACCAGTATGTAAAGGAAGAGAAAGATGGCAGAAATGTAGAAATTCTCTTGAAGCCAGTTACAGTGGCACAAAGCTGTAATCCCAGTGGTTTGGGAGGCTGAGGCAGGAGGAACTCGAGTTCAAAGCCAGCCTCAGCAACTTAGTGAGGCCTTCAACAATTTAATGAGAACCTGCCTCAAAATAAAAAATAAAACAGGTGGGGCTGGGGATGTGGCTCAGTGGTTAAGCATGCCTGGTTTCAATCCTTGGTGGAAGGAAGAAAGAAAGGAAGGAAGGGAGGGAGGAAGGAAGGGAGGGAGGGAGGGAAGGAGGGAGGAGTCCACTTGAGCAGAAGAAAGCACCTGAACCTGAGGGACAGCTCCTCTTCAGCACTGGTACCCTCTGAATGACCTCCTACAAAATTATACTTGCATCCAAAGTAAAAACTCTATGTACATTCCCTTAACTGTAGTTTACTTTTAAAAAAAATAGTATTAGGCAAGAAAATAATGTGACTTTGAAGAGAAAGCATAATGGAAAGATGGAACAGAAAGACTATCCAACCAGGTGTGGTGGGACACACCTGTAATCCCATCAGTTTGGGAGGCTGAGGCAGGAGAATTGAGAGTTCAAAGCCAGCCTCAGCAAAAGCGAGGTGTTGAGCAACTCAGTGATACTCTGTCTCTAAATAAAATACAAAATAGGGGACTGGAGTTGTAGCTCAGTGGTAGAGCACATGCTAACATGCATAGGCTCTGGGTTCAATTCTCAGCACCGCATATAAATAAATAAAATAAAGGTCCATCAACAACTAAAAAAAATATATTTTTTAAAAATACAAAATAGGGCTGGGATGTGGCTCAGTGGTCAAGTGCCCCTGAGTTCTTTCCCTGGTACCCCCCACCTCCAAGAAAGAAAAACTATCCAAATATTTCCTTGAGATCCTGGTTCTACCATGATTGGGTTGTTGCTTGGTGTAAGTCTCCCAACTTCCGTCATTTGCAAAACTGAGGGATTGTGTGAGATGATTTCTCAGCCCCCCCTGCCCTACCATTAAATTGGGTTCCATATTCTTCATTTAAACGACTTGAAAAATGTGTGAAAACCTTTTAGAGAGGTTTTCATCAAATATGCTTTCAAAAGAAAAGTTGGCACTCCAAGGGGTGAACTTCCAGGACAGTGACATTTTACGCATCTGAGCCTCTCCTCTGAGCTGGTCTTATTTGGGTACTTTTGCTTTCTGCACAGAACTCTTCCAAATGCCAGTTCCTCGATTATCATCAGCCTCCACTCAGAATACCAACCACCCCTGAGCTATTTCTTCCTCTGGTACTGTCTCAGGAGCTCCGAAAAGAATGTCATTTGAAGAACAATCATTTTTGTCTATTCAGAGAAATAAAAAAGGGGATAAAGGCCACAATCACATGGCCGCTCCCTCCCTGGAGCCCTGGAACAGGGAAACGCAGAAGCTCCCTGGGGAGCAAGGCTGTGCTCAGCAGCCCTCCCAGGACTTCTCTGCTGGGCGTCAAGGTCAGACTCTGAGTTCCAAGAAAAGATTAACACACCCCTCACCAGAGAGGAGGTGGAATTTTTCTTTCTGCATTTGCATGATTCAGGATGTTGAGTCTTTGCTGCTCTCAAGTTTAGAGCAAATTCATAAAACATATCTGAATCAGAAGAAATTCACAGTTCATAGATCCCATGCAAAAATGTGCTTAACTTTGGATCAATCCAATAAGACTCTGACTTAAAGTGCTTTTTTTTTTTTTTTTTTTGGTCTTTTTTATTGGAATTGCCTTTTCTCCTGGACATCATGGCTGAAGTCAGCATCTCCAGGATCACAAGCTACTCGTTATCATTCAAGCTGACCAGGAAAGCACTGGATTGAGTTTGCAAGGCTGAGCAAGTTAAAAATCCTCTCTTTATCATAAAACTTTCTTTGGGTTGGGTACCGGTAGGAAGGTGTAAGGTAAGATGCTTTGAACACAGTTGACCTCAGAGGTCATGGTTCAGTCTCCAGGGGATCCATAATCATAACCTTCAACAGCTCCTGTGGTGAGCCGTTTCTGTGAACTGTGGCCACCATTACAAGATGGTGCTGGTTTCCCCTGTAGTCTGTGACAAACAACTCCTTATCAGAATGAGTTGGCACGCTGTGACTTGGCACCCTATGAGAAAAGTCCACGTGGCAGTTGTGCATTGGGGCTTTATCTGCTTTATTAAGGCTGGGGCACACGGGAGTAGTAGTAGTGGCAGTAGTAGTAGCAGTAGTAGTAGTGGCAGTAGGAGTAGCAGTAGAAGTAGTAGTAGGAGTAGCAGTAGAAGCTAAAAGACATGTCAATACAAAGGCCTGAATAAACAGCTGAGAGAAGAAAAAGTATCAAGGACCTGAATAAACTGCTGAGAGAAGATTCCCGAGTTGCGTCTTCCTTGCGGGCAAGGGGTCGCGACAAGCTCCCATGCATTTGAAGAGGTATCACAGCATGGGGCACCATGTTCTCTTCTTTTACAGCTTCTCTGTGTCAGATGACCTGTTCTTTTTAGCCTTTTGCTGATTCTGGACTTTGTTCTTAATATTCTCTCAAATGATTACAAACTAGCATTACTGTGTTTTAATGCAATTCTCCAAACATGATCCAAAGACTACCAACATGAAGAATCTACAGGAGGTCAGGAGAAGGGACAGCACAGGCCCCTTGCTAAAGTGCAGAGTCCTGGAGTCAACTCCCAGTGTGCCATCAGATCTCTGGAAATGAGGCCTGGCAATCTGTGCTTTTAACAAATATCCCTAGTGAATCTAAAGCACAATGCATTTGAGAACTCGAGTATTATAAGAGAATAAATGTGTGTTGCTTTAAGCCACTAAGTTTGTTAATTTGATGTAGCAACTATAGAAAATGAATAAAGTAGCCAAGCGCAGTGGTGCACACCAAAATTTCAGCAACTTCGGTGACTGAGGAAGGAGGATTACAAGTTTGAGGCCAATCTCAGAAACATACCAAGACCCTCAGCAACTGAGCAAGACACTGTCTCAAAATTAAAAAAAAAAAAAAAATCAAAAGAAGAACTAAACCACTCAGCACTGATTCAATACCCAGTATCAAAACATTAAAGTCAATTTTAAAAGAAAGAAAGAAATTGAATACAGTGAGAATTCTAGTGTCCAGAGTTGACTGGCTCCAAGGTGAAGTTTGGGGTGTAGGTACAGATTTGGAGTTTGGGCACATTGTAACTAGGAGATTATGGGCTCTGGCAATTCCACTCCTTCCTTATTTGCTTGCTCAGAGGAAGTCATCCAATCTGCCTGCATATCCATGTCCTCCTGTGCAAAATAGAGAGAATCATAACTAAGGCACACAGAGGGCTGGGGAGCATTCTGAGCCCTCCGTGCATCTTCTCCCTCACCCAGTGAAGCCTACAGCTATTCCTGTGTCACAGAGGAAAACATGAAGGCACACAGAGAGAAGTAACTTGCCCCAAGTCACAAAGGAAAGTGGTGGAACTGACTTCAAACCCAGGCAGTTGTGCTACCACCTAGTGGGTGCCAGGGCAGAGGGAGAGGAGGATGCTGATCAGAGAGTGTTTCTGGTCACTTCTGCCAGTTCACATCTGTCCTCTGCAGAGCTGGCCAGTCCGGTGTCCTGTTCTCTATCAGGGCACCTCACCAAGTCACATCACAGCCGTCCCTGCCCTCCTGCGCAAGCACATTTGGAACTCTCTGTGCCTGGAGCTGCAGCGAGGTCTTGGGAGCTCTGTGCTGTGTCAGTACCAAACCTTTGCTTGGGTGATCACAGGGGTCCTGAGGGGGGAGTCTGAGCAATATGGCCAGTAAGGGGCAGAAGAAGGACACTTGAGGGGCCTGGAGAAGTTGCTGCTTCAGCATTTTAGCATCCCATGTGACCTGGCCACCCTCTTCAAGGGGTTTTGTCTTCAGACTCCCCCAAAGATAAGCGGAGGCCCACGATGTCGATTGGACATGGAGGCAGGGTGGGTGGGAGTGTTAAGTTCACTGATCCTGAGACTGAGCACACAGCACAGCCAGGGGTCCAGAGGCAGCCTCCAATATCTGAGAGAAAATGGCAGCAGACCAGTTTTAGACCAAGTGGAGTTTAAAAATATTTTGTAAAGAATATAGTTTTGCAAATCTCATTTGCAATTTTGGAACAGGCCATCAAATCCAGTTCAGGATGCCCTGCTTCGTCACAAGACCAGATTATATTTCTAGCTAAAGAAAAGGAAATGGCCTACAGAAAATGGAAGTGAGGTACGGAGACAGCGTGATTGGTTACAGTTGGCATATGTACTATTAGAAGTTGGTTTTGAACTCTTAGATGCTTGTGGTTGGATGAGGTTTTCTTATTTCTTGTAAAAGTGGTTAAAAGTCTGTGTGTGCATCAAATTAGATTGCAGTTCACTGCAAACGGATCGATCTTTAGGCCAAACCTAGAATAGCTTCAGAGGTAGCTCTAGGCAAAACAATGAACAGGTCAGAACCCTGAGACAGGGAAGATTGGTAGACCTGATTCCTGAAGGAGCTTCATTATCAAGCAGCCGGTAGCAGACCTGAAAACCCACAGCTTCTGACTTGGTGAGAGCCTGCTCTTCTACTACACCTTGTTGCTCTTGGAAACAACAATGATCGGAAACACAAGCAGAAGACCCCCGTGCCTAGCCCAGGAGCTGGAAGAGGAACCAGTTCTGCCCCCATCACATCCACGCACAAGGAGCAGGAAGAGGTGCCAGCTGTGGCCACATCTGCCACACACCACCAGCTGCCTGGCTGCAGCTGTGCTACTACCTGGCTGGTGTGGAAGTGGTCACAGCCCTGAGAGGGGAGAGTGGGAGAGCATGGGGAAAGCGGGGGGGGGGGGGGAGTGCCCTTGGCTTACATTGCTTTTAGGAACTGAGGTCCACATCTGTGTTTTCCAAAAAAAAGTCACAATCTTTTTGAAAACAACTCACAGTCTGATAAGCGTCACTGGAGACATAGCATTTATTTAACACAAGGAAATCACGGGGGGAGGGGCACTGCTTTCTTCGTGGCTTTCTGTCTAGCTCAGGGCTGCTCTGATTCTCTCTCCCTCTCTCTCCCTCACTCTCCTCTCTCCTCTTTCTGTGTACACACACACACACACACACACACACACACACACACCAGCCTGACCCCTCTGTGACCTTGCACAAAACTCTGCCTTCTGGGACTTTAGGACCAGCAAATCAGATCCTCAGCTGACTGGCAAATCAGGAGGCAGCAGGCTCCAGGGTCCCCTCTGAAAGCTGGATGGGCTGGGCTGGTGGCTGGGGACACCCTAATACTGGATCAGCAGCCTGTCCCTTGGCAACACTGAAAGAATGCATCCATTGCATTGACAGTGAAGTGAACTACAAAGATTGTCTGGATTTGATATCATGATTAGCTTCAGTTCGGAACCTGCCCGGACAGCTTAGCCCCACTCCAGCCAGCTTGCCCAGGACCTTAAACTTGAAGGGTCCCATAGTATTTTGTATGATCATAATTGTGGTCAAATCACTTAGCATTGAATTCTTAGGGAGTCTGTAAGTGATACCTCTTTTCCTCCCTTTCCCTGGTTTGGAGCCACCTATTCAGGACTCCATTGATGGGTGGAGACCATAGGCTAGCCCCGTGCTGGCTGAGTGACCGTGGAAGAAGGCTTTCTGGTGTGGACACACGAATGGGCAACATCTGCCCAGTGAATTAGTCCAGATGGCCAGTTAAAGCAGTGCTCCATCACCTTATGCTGAGGGTAGGATGTCACTTATCCCCCTTTACTGACCATATGGAGAGACCAGACCAGAACACACACCTCTGAGACCTGGCTTGTTTCAACACCAGTTGACCACCAGGGTCCAGCTCAGTTTCTCCTCCCAGACTTTATATCGGTAAATATATCACTTCTTCCTTGTGGAGGCAGGAAGATTTCCCTAACTAACGCCCCACTTGGATCCACAGGAGTGGAATACACATTTCCCCAACCCTTTCTCAACTGAGAACACTGCTAGTCATTCCATAAGCATTAGTTCTTATAATCCTCAAAGTAACTCCAAGAAATAAGTCCAGTCTTTTCACCATTTTTTTGCAAATGTGGAGACTGTGGCTCAGAGACATTAAGTCACTTGCCCAAGGTCACAGAGCTAGTGGGTAGCACGAGGATTTGAACATAGACAGAACAGTGGCAGATCCACACATTCTATCTACTACCTTAATGCAACAGCTGTCCTAATGTCCCTGCAGAGGAAAACTACAAGGATTGCAGACTGAACAGCAGACCCAACCACTCTACTGCAAAGACACTAGTGCATCTGAACACATTAGGACCCCAGAATATAAAAAATGCCACTGAAGGAGAGAGCAAGTCCTGGAAGCATCATGTCCATTGGTGGGACAATAGCTGGATAAACACTGGCACCACCCACCCAGGGTGCAGTATATGACCACTGCATCCCGGCCACAGCATATACAAAGACTGGGGTAAGTCACAAGAACATAATGGTGAGACAGAGAAGCAAGCAAGAAAAGGGCATGATTCCACTTTACCTCAGTTAAAGAATATGCAAAACTAGAATGTATACTGTTCAGGGATACAATCCTAAGTGATGAGGCTCTAAAGAAAAGCAAAGTCTTAACTCAGAGTTCATTCAGGGTGGTGACCACCTCCAGGGGGAATGGAGGGACCTTGGTGGGAGAAGCACACCAGAAGCTTCTGGGCTTCAGAGAGGGGCCGTTCCTGGGCCCAGAGGGCAGGTACCCACATACTACATTGCTATTCTTCACGTTGTACAGATGTGTTTTATATACTCTGTGTATAAAGCTTGTTTTGTAATAACATTTTAAACAAATATCTTTTAAAGAAATTTGTGAATTGTCTCAAGTCCAAGACTCATGAAAGAACCGGGACCAAAATGCAATCTTCGGACACATTTACAATACAACTGTTAATGGTGGATTCTCTGCTAAACGAACCCAGGGCAACTTAACTCTAAGGAAATGGCGTGAGAAACCCAAGAGGATTCCTGAGCTATGCAGGAGACCCAGCTGCGCGTCTCCCCACCCTGAGGATGCAGGGGCTGAAAGCACTCCCTCTAGAGCCAGACTGACCTCAATTGTAAAATGGCTCTAAAAATCACTCTGTCTTTGAGGGTTGATGTGTCTTAGAAATGGTAATGTGTATAAAGTGCTAAGAACAGTTTCTAGTACAAAGTCAAGACTCAATAACTACTAGTTGTTATTGTTGGCTTAGAAGAAAGGAATCATTTCAGAAATTTTAACATTCAGGGTGTTTAACGAAGTAGATGTTTTATACATTTAGTATTTTGATGTGGAGAGCAGGGTGTGTGTGTGTGTCGTACCGTCTTTCTGAATTAGGAAACTAATGAAAAGAGAGATCTGGGTTGGCAGACATGGGAAACTTGGCTACAACATATTCAAACAGTAGAATCTGGAAATCATTAGGTCTCAAGTTTTCAACTGTCAGAGGCTCTAGTTTATTTAACCTTCCACCTGCCTGCAGTCTCTTTTGTGCTTCAATTTTCCAAGTTTCCATTGCCCTCACATTTCTTCCCAGACGGAGGTGCCTCTTGGGATCTTTCCACATTAGAGGTCTTTATTCTTTGACTCAGTTACCCTGAGCCAGGGCCCGCACACTTGTTGATATTAGCCTGAAACAGAATTGGAAAGACAAATCTGCTCCCCCACCACGGCCTTCCAACACCCGCCCCTTCTTCTTCAATTCCATCCTCATTTGGTTTCCAAGATGCCAAGACAGCAAGCCAGTGTTGAGTGGGAACACAGGCTCTGAAGAAGAACAAATCAGAGTCCAGATCCTGGGTCTGCCCCAGACTAACAGTGTGATTTTTACTGTTTCTCTAAGCCTCTATTTCCTTATCTATAAAATGGGCATGACATCAATTTCAAAATAATTTTGTTGCTATGACAATCCGATCACATAATGCCTGAGGAAGTATTCAACACAGTGTCAGGCATATGGTAAGCATTGGGTGAGAAGCTGTCTGTTGCTAAACTCTCCCAGTTTTATACAGAATCTGAAATCACTGTTAGCTTCATTGGCTGGCTCTCCCTCCCTTGCCTGTTGGGGTCCTTTCCCTACCCTCTCTCTGGGTAGGGATCTCACCAGTCCCATGACTTTGATTGCCACCTACCATGCACAGTGCACACAAAGATGGTGCCCGGAGCTCTCTATTCAACCTGGTCTCTTACCCATCTTCTAGATCTGTGCTTTCAATTATCTACCCATGTCACTGCAGATGTCCTACAGACACCTAACAACCCATCATCAGGCTCTCTAACCCATGTCACCTACTGTCTTATCAAGCACACTTAATTGGGTCAGTCCCCCAAGACAGAAATTATGAAGACATCCCAACCCTCCACCCTCCGTCACCAGCCATGGGATTGGAAACCGTTCCCAGGTCCCTGCCCCAGCCCCTGCCTGCCACTGCTTTGGTTCTGGTCCTTTGTAGAGCACTAAAAGGAAACAGCCTGTCTGCTGTCTCTGTGTCCTCACACCCTTCCTGCCTACCCTGTCTACCTCCAAGGCCCAACTCAGTTCATCTTCTTAAAAAAAAAACAAACCAAGGGGTTCGGGGCACAGCTCAGTGGTAGAGCAAGTGCTTAGCATGAGTAAGGCCCTGGGCTCAATCCCTAGCCCCCCAAAATAAACGAAAATAAATTGAAACAAAGGCTACAAATGTGAAGGAAGGGAACATCTGAACAAACATTTAATATGAAATATTGAGGGCTTAAACCTTAAGTTCAAGAAACAAACAAAAAAGAGACATAATCGCATTATTATTACTTAACGTAGTTCTTGTTTTTATAATTTAACGTACTTAAGCTCCTCCTCACATAGAATAAGTTGCTCGGTCTACTGGGGACACCCACCACATTTTCTTCTTCTTCCATTTGTCCCATACGTTCATCCAGTATGTACGCCGATTTCTCTTCCTGGCTCTGCTGAGCCCACACCATTTACCTCTTTATTTTCCCAGAATCTAGTATCATGCCTAACACACAATCAAAGCTTGCTAACAAATAGAAAACAATCTCAGAATTGCCTTTTCACGTTTTCTTTTAGAAGCAAAGATAATAAAAATTTTGCTTGAAGTCACAGAATGAAAATTTAATCTTTTGAAAGAGTGAAGTATTTTCCCCTTTTAATTCAAAGTTGTTGCCGTGGTTGTTATTTGAATCCCCTTTGTCCCCTGTATCATGAAGGCTAGGCCCCAGGGGTGGAAGGCTGATTATACCTAGAACAGAGAAGCCTTTACCTACTTTTGAGTTTCAAAGTTGACTTGTTTTTGCGGCAAAGAGGAAGAAAGTTCTGGAAGGACCAAAGCTTGGGGAACCAAGCAGGGGAAGTCTTCCAGGGCTGAGAGGGTCAGTGTCTCTACTTTGCACATCCCAACATTCAGTGTTATAGGCACCCACAGAGCAAAATAAGTTTGGGAGACCAGTCTTCACCCTAAAAAATATCAAAGGGTTAGTGCAGAAAAAAAACAACAGCAATGTTTTATGACCTACCCACTCATTTAACAAGGAAGTACAGCATAAGATGAAGAACACACTCTGGGGGCACACTGCCTGAGTAGGGACCATTCACTGACTCTGTAACTGCGTCCATGCAACTCAAACTTTTTTATTTAGTCCTTTAGCACAAACCTAAGTTCCCACACACCTGTAGAGTCTCAGTCTTCTATTCTCTTTATTCATGTAACATCCTTGGGTGTTACTTAGCAGCTAGGTAAAAGTTTAGAAATATCAGCTAAGTTTATCACTGGGTCAGGTGGTAAGCTAAAATTGTGGACCCTTAGCCCCTGGCCCCAGTGAGCTACCTGAATGCTGGACTAGAGCTCTAGTGGTCTTTCTCTACCAGCAATCCGTGGCAGTCAAGTGACCAGTAGGGTTTGCAAAGAGGATTCACAGCCAGGCAGTTAGCTGGTTCACTGGTTCTTCCTCATGGGCCAGTGGTCAGGCTATCGGGCTCAGGAACAGCCTCCACTCCTGGAAATCACAGATGCACTGTGGACCTGGGGTCTTGTTTATTGTCATAGGAACTGCTATGTGTGCACCAAGCCCCATTTCTCTTTCCTGGGCATATATCTGACCCCACCTGGCCACTTCCTTTGCACTTAGGGGAGGTCATGTGACTATGCCAGCCAGTTAAATTTGAGTAGAAGCAATATTTGGTTTTTCTCTCCTAGCCCACAAAAGCCCCCACAGGCAACCCTCCATGCTCCACAGAGATCTGAAGCCACAAGACATCAGAGCTACAAGGAGAAAAAATTGGGGTCTTCAAATATCTGCTTAGATGAAGCATCCACTCAAAAGCAGTGCCCACTGCGAGCTTTATGTGAGGGGGGAAATAAATTTCTATTGTTATTGAGCCATTACACATTCTTGAGTTGGTTAAAATTCTAAAATTACCTTAACAAACACATCTGATTATTGGTGAGCCTACTGTTCTACAGCATTGCCTGGAGCCTACTAGTAACTTATGGAAACCCTGAAGTTTACTAGAAAAGAGCCTAGGCTTAGAACAGGAAGGCTCACCATCAACATGCGCAAGACAGACCTGGAACTTCTCAGAAGAGATTAGCTGTCCATATTTCTGAGACATGAGAATGTTACTAGGGGAGGGAAATGTAAGGTGCTGTCCCCCACCCCAATTTCAGTTCTCCTCAGATTTCATCAATCAGACCATCGAGAGCCAGAATTACCTGAAGTTATTGCATTGGACACCATGGAGACCAGGGCACTGGGGCATGCAGGAGTGAGAAGATTCTGAATAGCACCATCCCACAGCTTCTCAAGGAGAACAGAAGATAGATAGGGTGGGAAAAGATCTTAGGTTGGTGCTTTCCTGGGGCTGAAGCCTACTGGGATGACCAGTAGCAGTAACTAGAAAGGGAGAGTTCAGAATGGGTGGGTGAGCTTCCAAATATCTTCTTCCCCAAAAAGTTCCTTAGGAAGGAATCACAGTGTGTGGCATTTGCCACTGTGGGTGCTTGGGACATGTGTGTTGTTCCATGTCATCATAAAACATTTCCTTATTTCTCAAGGTCTTTTCTGATGAAAGAAGCAAAATCATTTAAGTTCTTTCCCTCCTCATCTGTCACTCTCCCCTGATGAGAAAAGCAAGCCCAGCGACTAAGGCAGGTGGCAACCTAGGAAGATGCAGGTGTCTGCAGATAAACCAGGGAAGAGAAAAGCCTTGGATCTGCCACCCCACGGACCCGTCATAAAGGTTCTATCCAGAGCACCTCCCTGAGCTTCTTCTGTTCCTTGAGCATGAACGGCCACATTCTGTGCCATGTGACCCCTCCCTGGACCACAGCTGAGTGAGACAGAGATACACTCAATCCAAAGATGGCCCATGGCCTATGAAATGCCTGGTGAGAACTCTCTGTCCAACAGAAATACTGGTGACTAAGCAACAAATTCTATTTCTCAAGAATATGAAATGGAGATATGGGGACAGTCTCCAAAAATATGAAGTGGAGATATAGAGAAAGATTCTGTCTTTGGTAGCAAGAGAAAACACACAGAGAATATACAGGCAAGATTAGAAAGACGATGAAAAGTTCCTGAGAAGGCAGAGATTGTGGAACTATAGTGGAGGAACTGTCTGGAGGTAGAAGCCAAAATGTGCTGAAGATCAACAAACTCCGGCTTCTAGGTTGAAGAAAGGCAGAGAGAGGGCAGGCAACAGGAAAACTAGTGTCTAGGAGAATATGGCTACTAAATGACCTTTCAGGTGCCATAATCCATTCTGGGTTCTGTGATGATCTGCTGGGCAGGGGGTCTCTGGCTTCTCTGGAGGTTATGTGGATTTCCCTCCATTCCCAAGAGTCCTGGTAACAGGTGTGAGAGTCCTGTTTTCCTTGGTCCCATGTATATACCAGGGATCTCTCCTTTACTCCAAGTAGCACAAGTCAGTATATCCCTGATCACCAAGGTGTGGAGGGGGTCGTGATGATGGTGGTGGGGTGTGTGTTTGCATGGTGTGGGTGTGGGTGTTTGTCCAGTGGGTTGGGAAGGGGAGATGAGAGAAGAATGCTTTATAGACTTATTTGTCAGGACCCTTAGTTAAAAGGGGAAGAAAGCCAATGTGGAGGAGCTAGCCTAAGCCAGCACTCTCTCCCCGCTTGTCAGCACCCTCAGGCAGGCCTGCTGTCTCCTTGAAGTTGAACCTGGAGAGGCACAGTTCCAGTGCTCACATTCTTGCAGCCTCACTGGTCCTGAATACAGAGACCCTTAGCATAACCACTGTAACCAGAAAGGTATGGTCAGCACCAATTTGAATCAAGGTTTAGATCTTTAGCAAGGGGCATGTGGAAAGGCCTGCTAGATATATCGGGGTCCCCCACACACCCACACTTTGTGTCTCCCTCTGGAGCTGTTATTGTCCTCTCTGGGGTGTGAGCAGCACAAGGCACCTGTGCAGGGACACTTCCCCTGTACACTTGCTATTCCCTGTTAGCCCAGTAGGAGGCAGCACTGTCCCTCCTGCCTGCTCCACTTGAGTCTGTGATTCCAGGTTTCCAGCTCAGCAGGAAAAGGATTGGTTAAAATGGTTGTACCTTCAGAAAACGTTATCACACCTCAAATGACAAGAATCTCCCAAAATAACCTAGATGTCTCTCCTCTTTTCAAGCTTCACATTTTAAAATAAAATCCTAAAGCCAGAAGAAGCCTCTGGACTCCTCTTAGAACCAGCTCTGTGGTTTGAAGTTGAGTAGACCCTTGGAGCCAAGAGATTCAACTACGTTTTTTTTTTTTTTAACATTCAGTAGCAAGTCACGAAATTATCTGAACCAGGCATAAAAGCAATCAAATGTCTGAATGAGGTATTGGTTATCAATTTCTGGAAAGCAGGGAAACAACTTATCCAAAATAAGTTGTTTATCTTAAAATTCTTTAAGAAGAAACGCTTGTACAAATGAAGTGGACAGCCTGTGTGAGCCACAAATACAAGTCCTACATGGAATTTTAAAGTGACAACTAAAAATCTTAAAAGGCCACAAGAAATAGGTAAACTTTTTAAAGCATAGATTAAATAATATTTTAATAATATTTAACCCATATATCAAAAAAATATCATTTCACCAATTAATCAATAAAAAAAATTTAATGAGATCATTTGCATTCTTTTTCTATACTAAGTCTTTGAAATCTGGTGTATATTTTGCACTTACGGCACATCTCAATTTGGACTACCCACGTTTCAAGTGCTTAGTAGCCTCATACAGTTAGCGGCTACTATAAGGGGCAGTGCAGAATTCAAGGATGGGTTTGAACGGAACCTTGTAGAAGCTTCAGGACATGCGGCACAACCATCTGGGTTCACTCAGAGTATTTTGGAGCAGTGTTTTATACAATAGGCTATCCTAGGCTAAGGCATTTTGAGTATAAAGAGCTTCCTGTTTCAAAATGATGTAATTTTAGGTCTAGCTCCCCTCCTTAGATCACCTCCAGAAGGATCATCATGTCACCATTATTCTTCAACAGTGAACTAAAGGGACATAGTCAGGCCAGTACCAGGGGAGGTGGATGAAGAGGCCGTCCTGCTCCCTCCTGGAGGGTCCTCAAGTCTGTGACCCAGGAGGATTGTATCGGATATCAAGAAGCCTGCTGAGAACAAATGAGCAATTTTTCCCTCAGTGTTTAAAACGCCAGAGGCAATTTTCATATACCCACCCTTCTTTTTCATAAGCTGGTGAGAGCGGTGGGCTGTAATCACAGTGTGTTAACTGAGGACAAAATAGAGTGTGTCAAGCAGATTGGTTTTTCTTGACACCAACAGCCAGAAGAGAAAAAAAAAAAAAACATTTAGGATATTAGGTCTCTTTTATGTGTTCAGGAAAGAACAGAAGTTTACAATGTGTCACAATGAAGGACACAGTTAAGGCCATCAGGTCACCAGCAAGAAGCAGGTGAAGAGGGCACCCACCTGCCCCAAGCCACTCTCTCCACAGCACAAATGGAGGCTCGTACCAATGTCCTTTTGGGTAATGGGTTTTTCCCACTCTGCTCTCCTCAGCATCCTTTGGGATTTGTTATGATGCCCACCCCTGCCCCAGGTATACAGCTGCAGGGTCCAGTCTTGCTCACATAACCACACTGCTGCTTCTCTGTCTTCCTGCAGCCCCATAATCTTGGCAGGCATCCCTGAGCCTTCGGGCTTCTTACTAAAGAGTGGGCTGTGTTGTAAACACACCTGGACCAAGTCTCATGCATTCGAGTAAAATCAACAACCACCCTAAAAGGAGGCCAAGTTTTCCCTTTGGTTATGGATTCCCCTTCTGTGGGAAAATCTGATAAGCATATTTGTCATTCTGGGACTCTGAATCTTTTGTTCTAAAAATGGTGATTGACATTCATTGACCACCTACTATAGTCCCCACTGATTCCCCATAGTAGTTATTTAATCCTCTGCATATTAACGGTGACTCCAACTTTCCTTTTATGTGCTGTATTAGTTAGCTAGAGCGGCCATAACAAAGTACCCAAAACTGAGTGGTTTAAACAATAGTATTTATTTTCTCAAGTTCTGGAGACTAGAAGTCCAAGATCAAGGTGTCAGGGTTGGTTCCTTCTGAGAGCTGTGAAGGAAAGTCCACTCCATACCTCTTGGTGAGCTTCTGGTGGTTTGCTTTTCCTTGGCTCGTAGATGCATTCTTCCTTCTCTGCCTTCACCCTCATATGTTCTCTGTGTGTGTGTCTGAAGTGTATCCCTCACCATGCTAAAAACTCAACTCAAAGTGAATCAAGGACCTAGGAATTAAACCAGAGAGAGACCCTTCAGCTAATAGAAGAAAAAGTAAGCCCAAATCTTCATCATGTCAGATCAGGCCCTGACTTCCTTAATAAGACTCCTATAGCACAAAAAAAAATAAAATCAAGAATCAATAAATGGGATGGATTCAAACGAAAAATTTCTTCTCAGCAAATGAAATAATCAATGAGGTGAATAGAGAGCCTACCAAATGGGAGCAAATTCTTACCACATGCACATCAGAGAGAGCACTAATCTCTAGGATATATAAAGAACTCAAAAATCTTAACACCAACAAAACAAATAACCCAGTCAATAAATGGGCCAAGGAACCGAAAAAGACACTTCTCAGAAGAGGATATACAACCAATCAACAAATATATGAAAAAAAATGTTCAACATCTCTAGCAATTAGAGAAATGCAAATCAAAACTAAGATTTCATCTCACTCCTGTCAGAATAGCAGCTACTAAGAATACAAACAACAATAAGTGTCGGCGAGGATGTGGGGGGAAAAGCACACTCTATATAGCTGGTGGGACTGCAAATTGGTACAACCAATATAGAAAGCAGCGTAAAGACATTCCTCAGAATGGAACCACCATTTGACCCAGCTATCCCACTCCTCAGTTTATACCCAAAGGACTTAAAAACAGCATACTATAGGGACACAGCCACTTCAATGATTATAGCAGCACAATTCACAATAGTTAAATCATGGAACCAATCCAGATGCCCTTCAGTAGATAAATGGATAAAAAAAATGTGGCATATATACACAATGGAATATTACTCAGCAATAAAAGAGAATAAAATCACGGCTTTTGCAGGTAAATGGATGGAGTTGGAGAATATTATATTATTTCTCTGATATGAAGATGCTGATCCACAATGGGGATTGGGGAAGCATGGGAGGAGTGGAGGAACTTTAGTTAGGGCCAAGGGGAGGGAAGAGAAGGGAGGGAGTATGGGGGTAAGAAAGATGGTGGAATGAGATGGACATCATTACCATAAGAACATGTATAAAGGCACGAATGGTGTGACTCTACTTTGTATACAACCAGAGACATGAAAAATTGTGCTCTACATGTGTACTATGAACTGAGATGCATTCTGCTGTCATGTAAAATAAATTAGAATAAATAAATAATTTTTTAAAAAAGGAAAAAAATACCAAAACATAGTTGAACTAAGTCTCATTAATGTCACAGCTGGGGTCCACACCTACCTTCTTTAGATTAGCTGTCCAACTCCCCCTTGAATTTGGGGGGCTGGAAATCCATTGACTCTTCTAACCCCCCACCCCGGCGCCCTGTTGCTAGTCATTGGTTAAGAGAGCTTAAGCTGTTTTCTCAATACACTTATTTTGAGTTCTGTACTCATTAAAGTAATATCACTACCTTTTATTTCATGGATTCTCAGAAAGCTCCACTGTCTGCCCAATTTAATGACATTTCCTTTATTTACTTCTTACAAACTGCGCACCATACTCCAAATAGCACTATGCCTAAAAATAAATCAATTTTATTCACAGCCTTAGTGTAAAAGCTCCCTGAGCCGTAGTGATTGCATCTGTCTTGTTTACTTCTGCATCCTGGCACCTAGCAATCTTAATAATGAAGGAATCGCTATCTATAAATATCCTCTCTCATTTTATGCACAAGGTAACTTGCTATACATATGTTCTGCAAGTCTGTTTACTTATCCATATATCATGAAGAACGTCAACAGTGAGTGGTCAGAGGGCAGGAGGTAGGACACTTACATTGACATAAAATGTTCCAAGCAGATAAAAGCAATCCTCCATCCAGGCATGCATGGACTAATCCCAGGAAGCAGCCGTCACCCAGCAGGAATTAAACTTGCTGTGCAGGGCATGCCTGGTATGCAATAAAGCCCTCTTTTGTGTTTTTAATCTAAATGACCCACACCAGAGCCACCATTTCTTCGCACACAGCATACCTGATCCAGCTAGCATACCCCATCCAGCTAAATTGTTCAACATCTATTTGGCTCTACGGAATCCTTTTAACTTGCCATCAAGTTAAATATGGGTGCCGTATCAATGATAGGCACCCCAGTGTGAAGAGAAGGTATAAAATAAAATAAAAATCCACTTAGATAGGAGGAATAATTTCTGATGTTCTACAGCATCACAGGGTGGCTACAGATCATGACAATTTTTTTATATATTATATAAAGAACTAGAAGAGAGGAGTTTGAGGTTTACCAACACAAAGAAATGATAAATGTTTAAGGAGATGAAAATGTTAATTACCCCGATGTGAGCAGTATATTTCATATACATGTATCAAATCATTGCACTGTACCCCATAATATGTACAATTGATTAGACTTCAAAAAAGTTAAGACACACTAAAAAAAATAGAGAAAGAGATGTGTATTTTAAAAAAATGTGTGTGTGTGTGTGTGTGTGTGTGTGTATGAAGTTATAAAAAAGGTGGGAACCTTTAGAACCACTGTGGGGCTTACCACAATAGGCTTGTAAAATCATTTTGGTGATCTGCCCCTGGTAACTGCCCATCCACCCACAGTGGCAGCCTAGCCCAGCCTGGATCCCCGCTGGCTGGATAAACCTTGTGCAGTTGGATCAAATTGGGGAGAAGCAGTTAGATGGCTTCTCCAGTAAGTCCCACGGAAATGGTTACCGTTTATAGAACTAAAAGCCAAGTGATATACACATGCCGACTTAGTTGGCCTGGGCGAGACAGGCAGGGCAGGGGTCTCCACTTCCTTGGTGCTGTCAGGGTGAAGGGGCTGTAGCCCTTCAGGTCCATTCTCAGCATGAGGAAGCTGAATTAATTCAGAGGGGCCCCCAAATTCAATCTGTTTCAACTTCATTGCACTCGCTGAGGGGCCCTGGAAAGCAAGCCCACTCCAGCTTTGTACCCCTGGGCATGGGGTTTATTGGGCTAAAGTATTGAAGGACATCCTATTTGCAGGGGTGGTAGAGTGGGGGGACTAGAACAGAGCCAGGCTGTCATAGCCAGTCCTGTGCCATCGCAGGATGCTGTGTTCCCAGGAATTATGAGCCTAAAAGAGGGGAGAAAGGTATCTATTCAAGGCCAGGTGGAGAGCTATCCTACAAGGGTCACTGAGAAAAGAGAGCCATCTAGGGTTCCGTAAGATTTTTTCTTTTAAAAGGTAAAGTTACAACCTAGTATCCGTGAAGGCTGATTTTAGGTGTCTCTGATATTGTTTAGCTTTTGATTAAAAAGTCATTCTGTCCCAAATCATGATCATATTTTCAGGTAACAATATCTGGATCAGTGATCAACTACTGAGTAAAATATTACCTGAGTTTAGTGCCTAAAAGCCATTTTGGTATAATAGAGGGAAAAAACCATATATGCTCATACACAAATGTGTATATGTATGTATGTGTGTGTGTGTGTGTGGTTTTTGTCCCTGATTCTTGGCACACAGTTTCAAAACTCTTGGAATTTCTAAAGTCAAAAATATTCTTCTGTATGCTAATAATACACATAGATAGCTTCAGGATTAGTGCTGGGCACCAAAAAGATCACAGCGTGAATAGAGGGTTAAAACTCTCACCCCACCTCTCCACCTCCTGGGGCCAATGGGCAGTGAGTCAAGCAATGGGGCCTGGTGATTGTTGAAACTTACACAAACATCCATGTACAACAGGATCAGAAAGGCTCCAGGTTGGTGAACACATCAAGGTCCTGGAGGGGGCATGGGTACAGACAGAATGAAAGTCCACTTCCCGGCACCAGGCTTTGCCCTGTCAATCTCTTCCATTTGGCTGTTATAATAAGCCAATAAATGCAGTCAAGTGTGGTCAGTGAACCATTCTAGACAATTATTTGATAGGAAGGAAGGAAGGGAGGGAGAGAGGGAGGGAGGGAGGGAGGGAGGGAGGGGAGAATGGAAGAAAAGGAAGAAAGTCAAGGGAAGCGAGATGATCAAATCTGAGGTGGTCACCTGCCGCAGTCCAGCTGCAGCAAAATAACCGGGGGGTGACGAACAACTCGTGTACCTTGATACAGCAGGAGTGGGAGCCGTTTATTGTAGGACAGGAGGGGTATATATACATTCCACACAGCTTATCTTAATTAACATAAACTAGATACAGCAGTCAACCAATAAGGAATCTCCACACTTAATGGCTCGCTGGCGTTACTTCACAAACCACTCCCTCTGGCATTTTGCCAGGCACCATCTTGACTTGTTTACAGACCTTAACAGTCACCAGTTTATAGCCAGTTAGTCGGGATCACAGTGCACCAGGTCTTATGACTGGCGTCCAGAGTAGAGGGCCATCTTGTGGACTAAACCCTTAATTTCTGGGGTCTGCACAATCTCCAGGCAGTGTTAGAATTGAATGGAATGGAATGGCCCACCACTGCTGTTGGCATGGAAAACCCACACACATTTGGTGTCAGGAGGGTGGTGAATAAAAACAGCTCAACGACAAACATTTATAATCTCAGCTCCTGTAAGGAATTTGGAGGCCGACTTCTCTGGATGGTTCCGGACTGCAGTCCTTTTAGAAGCTGTAATGAAGATGTTGGCCTGAGCTGCAGTCACCTGAAAGCTTGCCTGGACCCAGAAGAGTCACTTCCACAACGGCTCACCACGTGGCTGCCAAGGTGGTACTGGGCTGTGGCAGGAGGCCTCGGGTCACCTCCTGGACCATCTGTGGGACAGCTTAAGGCGTGATAGCTCCTTCCCCCACAGCAAGTGCCTCAGAAAGCAAGAGGGAAGCCGTTTCATGGCCTGGCCTCATGTGTCCCAGCCTTCCATGTCCACAGTATCCTGTGGGCTACCCAAGACAGCCCCGCTGATGACAGACAAGAATTCCACAAGAGTCTGTGTACCAGGAACTGGGGCTCTTTGGGGACATCTTGGAGGGTATGGAGCTCAAACTTGTTTTTTGAATAAACAAATGAATTACTTGATCAACTCTAAGTGCTCCAAACGCAGCCCATGTGGATCTAACATGAGAACTCAGGCTGCTGGCAGCAGAGACTTTTGACACTCCAGTGTTTGCTCTCTGGAGGAAAACAACTGCTTTAGTTTTATTGTGCCTCAAATCTTAAAATGGAAATTGTAAAATCATCATGAAATGAAGCAATTTTAGAGCCATAGAGAATGTTCCTTATTAAAACTCTCCCCCAGAGTTACTCCCAAGAAAAATTATGAAACTAGGGAAATAAACCTATCTTTCTAAGTGTCCACAGCCCCTCCCCTAGTTCTATAAATGCAATACTCTGTTCAATAGACAAAGACACATTTTTTTTCTTTTTTAAAAAATATTTTTATCTTTTATTTTTAGTTATACATGACAATAGAATGCATTTTGGCAGAATATACATATATAGAGTATAACTTATTCTATTTAGGTCCCCACTCTTGTGGTTGTACATGACGTGGAGTTACCCTGGTGGTATATTCGAATACAAGGTTAGGAAAGTTCTGTCCAATTAATTCTACTGTCTTTCCTATTCCCTCCCCGCTTCCTTTCCTTCAT
Organism: Urocitellus parryii; assembly: GCF_045843805.1. Classification (NCBI taxonomy): domain Eukaryota; kingdom Metazoa; phylum Chordata; class Mammalia; order Rodentia; family Sciuridae; genus Urocitellus; species Urocitellus parryii. Next base: position 106,388,274 of record NC_135540.1, on the reverse strand, counting down.
TTCCTTTGTCTAGTCCAATGGGTTTCTATTATTCCTCTCCCCAACCTCTCTTGTTTTGGATTAGCATCCTCAATCAGAGAGAACAATTTGCCCTTTGGTTTGGGGGATTGGCTTATTTCACTTAGCACGGTATTTTCCATTTAGCAGCAAATGCCATAATTTTATTCTTCTTTATGGCTGAGTAATATTCCATTGTGTATATATACCACATTTTCAAAGATACCTATTTTGCAGGATTTGTTTTTACATACCTTGAGAAAGTACCCGTTGGAAATAACAATGGTATATAAATGCATGTTTCAGTAAATTCAATGAATATCTGATGAAATTATTAGCTTATTATTATCAATTGAGATGTATGAAAATCCTTAACACTGGAAAGATTAATTGTGGGGAAATTATAAAGTTTCTGGCTCTCACTGAGGGGCAGCAGATCTGCAAGCGCACCTGAAGAACATACATGTTGTGTGGGAGGAAGGGCAGAGTTTACTTGTTTGTGCATTTAGCACATGTATTCTGAGCACTTCCTGTAGGCCAGGCCTTGTTCTAGATGCTAATTCACCCTAACATCTCAGGGCTTTGCTCAAATAACATTTCAATGATGGCTCTGCTAACCCTCATATTTAAAATTCAAATCGAAATGCAGCCTTTCTTTGTACTTTACTGTGCTCATTGTTCTGTTTCATATGTTACTTACTAAGATACAACAATTATTGTCTTACGGTCTTTTATTTGTTGTCTTTCTCCCCCAGCCCTACTCCATGCCAGAATTTCAGCTCCATGATGGCAGGAATGTTAATCTCTTTTACTCACTGATACAGTGCCTGGCTCATAAAGGTGCTGAATAGTTGTATGAATTGAACGAATGTTAGGTGTGTAAGAGCGAAGAAAATAGAACAAATTGTCTGTCTTCTGTGCTCTCTCGCTCTCTCTCTCTATCTGTGCATACAGGTTCAATCCAGCTGTGATGTTATTACACTGTCCTAATCACCCAGTCATGCCCTACAAATGCCCTAGGCAGTCTGTGTCTTCTTTCCTGAACTGCCTTAGTGTGCTTACTGCACAACCTAGATCATCAAGGGCCTCTGGGTCCCAATTTCACACTTGCTTTTATGAAAATAAAGTTTTCCTTTGAAATGTAAATGCCCCAGAGCCCCGAGGCGTGCTTCCTGAACTCAGTTTGGCAGAACCTCTGGGCTTCGGGAAGAAAACATATTTGTTTTCACTCTCACTTTGGTCAAACAGGGTTACAAAACTACACTTTTGTCAATAAGGTTAAGATGACCACCCCCACCCCACTTCTCCGCTCTGAAAAAGACAAATCTCATTCCTCTCCAAAAGCCACAAAAAAGCCAGAACATTCCACTGACAGTTGAATAAAAACAGAAATCACAAACAGGAAGCATACAGAGAATGACAACTAGAATTAAACAAGGGAGCTGCTGAGAACAGATTAAAGATGCTTAATGAACACCATCAACAACAAGAATGTTTAAAGAAGGGTTTAATTAAAGTGCATGAAAATGGTAACTGACTTAAATAATATCCACAACCTTTCAACAGAGATAATTACATTAGTGTATGTGATAGAGATGAAACAGAGGAACTATTTTTCTAGACAGAAAACAAAATGGGAACAAAAAAGCATTATGTCAAGATCAAATGAGGGGGAAAAAAAGAGAGAGAAAGAGAAAGAAAAAATGAAGACAGAATGTGAGGAGAGGGGAAAGTTATTGAACCCAACAATGGAGAGCTGTCTCAGGAATTCAAAGGAGTATTTTGGTGGGAGGGTTGGAGTGGAGGGACACAAGAAAAGCCTTTATGACTTTTGTTTCTTTTGCCAAAGAAAGAAAACCCAGTAGTAATTGGTCTTGCAAAATAGGGATGTCCTTGCCAAACCTGATCCTCAAGAACTGAACTGTCCTATAAAGCACCATTAGCCATATAGGCCATTTGAAATTAATTAAATTAATTAAAATAAAACAAATTGTGAAATTCAGTTCCTCAGTTGTATCAGCCACATTGCAAGCACTCAATAGCCACAACAGCACAGGTATAGAACATTCAGGACAGAAAGTTCTAGAAGACCAAGACTACTATAAGTTTGACGGGCAGAAAAGCAAATCCTGGCTAGTGTCTATACCAGCTTGACCTTTTATTCTCTTATCCCAGTAAAAAGGGGCAGACTCCCAATGCTAGAACTGGATATAACCTTGGCAACCAAGTTCAAAATTCTTACCATCCTGATATTCCTCCCCCTCCCCACACACACACACAAATGATGCCCAGAGAATTTAGTTTAAGGCATTTATAAAACATATATTTATAATATGAAAGTGAATAAAACACATCCCGAAACCTCCAGGTACTCTTATTCTTTGTCAAAAAGATAGACATGAAAGAAAGTAATTACATCCAGATGTCAATCTTATAAAGAGGTATATACAACGCACAGGAGCATATTGGATTTTCCAAAAATGACCTCGGCAATATTTTCAGTTCCATGTTGTATTAGTCAGTTTTCTGTTACTGTAATAAAATACCAGGATAATAAACTTATTTAGAGAACAGATATTTGGGGCCCACAGTTTTGGCGGTTGCAGGTCCCATTGATTTGAGCCATTGGCAGCACACAATGGCTGGAGCCAAAATGGCAAAAGCCAAACTACTTACCACATAGCCAGGGAGCAAAGAGGAAGAGGATACCAAGGGCCTACAATCACCTTCAAGGGCACACCTCCAAAGACCTAAAGATCTCCCACTAAGCACCACCTCCTTAAAGACTCTATCACCTCCCAATAGCTCACCCCAGGGGAGCAAAATTTTAATACATGGCCTTGGGGCAGGGGACACAATTATGCAAACCATAATATACATGTTTTCCAGAACTTCCCACTTTCTCCCAAAAGAAGGGCATCTGTTTCCCATCCCCTTCAATTCACGAGAGCTCATGACTGCTCTGACCAATACAAGTGGCAGAAGAGATGCTACAGGACATCTGAGGCTAGGTCATGTAAAGGATACGCATTCCTCCTCGTGGCTTGCTCTCCCACTCTGTCTCTTGAAATGCTCATCTCTGGAGCCCTCAGACACCTTGTTAAAAGTCTACCTACTTTGAAGTTGCAATCCTAAAACTATGAGGGGAACGAGAGAGAGAGAGAGAGAGAGAGAGAGAAAGAGAGAGAGAGAGAGAGAGAGAGAGGGAGAGGCCCAAGGAGAGCCAGTTGCTCCATGTTGGGTCTCTCCCAGCATCAACCATCAGCCTGGTGAGTGAATGAGCCATCCGACAATCCCAGCCCAGCCTCCGGTTCTCGCAGGTGAAGCCTTGTCCATGGTCAGGTATGATCAGAGTATAAGTAGGTGTGGTAGGGTAGGGAGGTGGGAGTTTCATTCATTCACTCTCTTGTTTATGTATCTCCAGGTACTCGGCTCGTGCATCAGTTAGGATTGGTTTTGGCTGCAGAGCCTCCCATGGGAAGAAAACCGACTTCTACACTAAGGACGTTCTGTTGACCTAATGAGAAAATCAGAGGTGGGCAGTCCCAGGAATGCTTTGCTGTTTCCAGCCTGTCCCTTGCCATCCTTCTCCTTGACAAACCTCAGAGTGTTGGCTTTTCATCTGGATGGCTGCAGAGGGCTGTTACCACTGCAGGAATCATTCCCCCACCCCCACCCCCGACCCCCTTGCACTGAGATAGGAATTTGGGGATACAGAGAGAAAGATCTACTGAGTCTCCAAAGGGAAGCACCTATGCACCACTGCCACTGGAATGCAGGAAACACCCATGAAGCCCTGGAATGCAAAACAAGTAACTCCTGAGTCACCCCACTGTGTCCTTGTCCAGTGTCCTTGCCTGCAGAAAGTAGCAGGATGGACACATGACAGCAGTGTGCAGGTGCTTAGAAAACTGGCACAGAATTGTGCAATTCCATCCCAACTCCACCTATAGTCCAGCCACGGCTACTGTCCCTTTATAGACCAAGGAGTTGCTTCTCACGCTCAAGAAAAGCCCTCTCCCCACCTCCTCTCTCTCATCAAATGCTCAATCCTTTACTTCTTAAATAAATCTCTGTTTGTACCTCTATCTAATGTGTCCTTAGGTTTCTTTCTGTGACATTTGTCAAAAATCCCACTTGTCCTGAGTTGAGGTCTCCTGTCTGGGGACAGCTCAGACCTTCCTCTGGTGGCAATGCTATATCCAAAGGCAGGGAGGAGAAGAGCATCAGGGGTCTCCTCTTGTGTGCTCTCAACTTTTATCAGAGAGGAAAACATTCCCCCAGAGGCCCTGCCAATCAACTTCCCGGTATATGGAATTGCCCAGAATGAGTCTCAGGGTCATCCCAGGTAAAGGTGGTGGAGGCAGAGAGGGTACTCAGAACATGAGCACCTGGCAATCAGTTTCTGTAGTGAGAGACAGACAAGGGAAAGGAGAATTAGAAAAAGTTGGGGCACCTGCCCCAGCTGGGCTCAGCAAGGCAGTGGGGACATGGCCCGGCCTTCAGGATGCCCAGGTAGGCCATCCCAGGTGATGCCAAGCACCGTCGCAGAGACAGAGAAGATTGCAGGTGATACCTCTGTGATTCACACACTGTGAGTCAGAGAGGATGCAGGGAGGGAATGGGAGTGAGCAGTGTTCCCCAGTTATCCCTCAACACACCCACACAATGCCCCACCACTATTATCACACAACTGCCATATAATTCAATAAGAACAATAGGACATATTAGAAAATTCGGCTGCCATGTCAGAGACACATTGGAGGGGACTGGGTCAGAGGCAGGAAGACTAGACTTTTCCAAAACTCAACCTTTGTTTCAAGCTGAAACCAACTTCAAAGAGCCTATCTCATTTTAAATACGTCTCAGTCCATTCAGGCTGCTATAACAAAATAACAGAAACTGAGTGGCTCATGAACAACTGAAATTTATTTCCTACAGTTCTGGAGTCTGGGAAGTCCCTGATTACAGATCTGGCAGATTTCAGTGTCTGAGAAGGACCTGCATTCTGGTTCACAGATGGCACTTTCTTTTTGTATTCTCACATGGTGGAAGGGGCAAACCAGGTCTCTTGACCTATTTTATAAAGCCACCAATCCCAGTCACCAGGGCTCTGCCCCCATGATCCTATCACCTTCCAAAGGCACCACCTCCTCACACTGTCTCAGTAGTGATTAGGTATCAGTGTAGGAATTTTGAAGCAACACAAACATTCAGGCCATAGCAATATTATATGTAGAAAGAGAATAATAACCCTTTCCAGAATTCCTTCAAATTTAAATGTTTTATTTGACCAGGAAAAAAAATGGGATATAGGAACAGAGTCAGAAGTACATTTCTTTAGATTCAAAGAACTTTCCAGTGCATTGAACAAGAACTTAATAGCACAAAGATGGATGACTATATAGGAGAGAATTACCCTATCTGCCACCACCCTATACCAACAGAACATTAGTCCCCTGGAGTGGGGAAATTCTACTGATTTTTCACCAAACTGTCAATCCACATTTTCTCTTCTCCAGTCCATTTCTGGGCTGAACAGATAAGTAACGTTCAAACAAAAAAAAAAATGGCTCTAAGATATTCTAAAGTAACAGCTGAGCTATATACAAAATTGCTGTAGCTAACAAAGAACTCCAAGCATTTTTCTCTGGATAAGAAATATACATGATTACCCAAGGCTTCTGGGTGTGAATACTCAAAAGGAGCATTGAGAGTGTAATTAAACTGGAAGGACGGGCTAAACAGAAAAGTAAACTGGATGATTATACTGGAAAAGTTACCTTTTAGTGTGTGTGTTAGGGGTGGTGCGTGGATTTACTACTGGGTCTTGCCAGTGTTCAATCAGGGGGTTTTGAAGCAAATACAGGAAAGAAAAATATGCAATGTTATGGATTTGGAAAGGTTGGCTGTGGCTCCTTTGCTGGGGTCGGGGAAGTGGAGGGTGGTTTCTAAGATGGCAAAATCTACCTTTGGGCTTCTCTTCATCACTGAGTCACCCGGGCCACATGTGACCCTGGAAGGAGTGAGAAGGCCTGCAGGTGCACCAAGAGTGAGCCCAGAAGGCCAGCCAACAGCATTTATCCAACTCCTTCAGTTGCCTGGTGCCCGGGGAGGCCTGAGGGTGTCAGGTTCTATTCCTTCAAACTCCACAGCCTCCCTGGGCTCAAGCCAGGTCCAGGCTTGGCAGGAACATGATACAGGTGAGGCTGACCATTGTTTGCCAATGAGAGAAAAGGAGAGGGACGAGGGATAGTGAGATTGCTTCCTCCTGCTTTCCCAGAGCTTAGCCCTCCCGCTTCCCCCTTATGTACACCCCGATGATCAACTTTATGTGTTAACTTAGCTAGGCCATGGTACCCAGATGTTTGGTCATAGTTCTAGATGTTTCTGTGAAACTATTTTTAAATGACAGTGATACTTTAATCAGATATTTTGAGAAAGCAGATTACCCTCATAATGTGGGGCTTTTCCAATAAGTTGAAGGCATTCAGAGAAAAAGACTGACCTTCTCCCGCTCAAGCAAGAGGTCTGCCAGCACATTGCCTTTGGACTCCTACTCTTCCCTGAGTCTCCAGCCTGCCAGCCTACCCTTCAGACTTTGGAATGACCAACTCTCACCATTGCATGAGCCAATCCTTATGACCTCTCTCTCTCTTTCCCCCTATATACACCTCCTGTTGGTTCTCTCTCTGGAGAACCCTGACTCACACACACCCACACACATATGCACGTAGGTGCCCACATATGCTTCTCCAACGCTGCAAATTCTACTTAATTCAACAAGATGAACTCAGATCCTTAGATTTACCATTCACAAGTGTGACTATTTGTGAACTATCTTAATGGCTCATGACAAAGAGTCCTTATTTCACTGTGTCCTTGGGATGACTAAACAACTCCCTCCATCCCAGCCCCGGAACTCAGACACTCTTCCCCTTCGTGCCTGGGGGAGTTGACTATTGACTCAGTAGTCTCCTTGCCATCAGAAAGGGTCAACAGCTGAAGAGAACCATCTGCACGACAAAGTCATGTCCCCTCCCAGAGGCAGCTCCTGTCCAATGCCAGTCTGATGACTTGGAGTGGAGGGTATTATGGTTTGGATATGTGATGACCCCCAAAGTTTATATATGAGGCCAGGCAAGAAAATTCAGAAGTGAATGATTAGATTATAAGAGGTATAAACTAATCTTCTACTGATATGGATTAACTGGGTGGTAACTGTAAGCAAGCAGGGTTTAGCTGCAGAAAGCAGGTCACTGGGAGTATGCCTTTGGGATTTATACTTTGTCCCTGGTGAGCAGGGCTTTCTCTCTCTCCCTCTCCCTCCCTCCACACCCCTGCCCCCACACCCACCCACCCTCCCTTCTTCTTTGTTCCCATGTCCGGAGCTGCTTTCCTCTGCCATGCTCTTCCGCCATGATGCTCGGCTTCATCTCAAGCCCATAGTTATGGAGTTGGCTGTCTATGCACTGATACCTCTGAAACTGGGAGCCAAAATAAATTTTTCCTTCTTTATCTTGTTTTTGTCACAAGTGATTAAAAAAAAAAAGTTGACTAAATGGGGGATTAAGATTCTGTCCACCTTGCTTCCATTTGTGATAAACTTATCCGCTCCAGAGCTTCCCCAGGGTCAGTTGAGGCCTTTGTTGTAAACTGCATCTTGTTCCAACTTGTCTCTTTGCCCAAATCTGCTTCCCTCCCCATCATCCCTCCACCCATATTTGCAGATGTTGAGGGCACTCCCCACCTTATCTCCTACATGCAGACCTCAGTTCCAGGACCCTTGTGCTATGTGCACAGCCCACCACCATCAGCAGGATCACCATTAGCAGTATCCTAGACAAGGGGATTTTCCAGGAACTCATCCAGTGCCCAGGGTTAGCTGAATTGATGGAATGCCCTTATATGGATGACATCCTAGAGATGGTTGTGGGCACAACCATCTTTAAACCTGTGCCTTGCTTTTTGGAGAGCCTTTCTCAGCATTTTCTAGCATTTTCTGGTGCCTGGAACCCATCAAAGACATCAGTGCCACCCAGATGGGACATCCAAGCCTGGACTGAAGGGTTATGGAAAATACTATTCCTATAAGACAGCTCCCCAAGGAAAACAGAGGGACAGTGTTGCTCTGGAGGAGGGAGAGAAATCAGCCAAACATTAAACCTCTCCCAGGACATCCTTTCCCAGTAACAATGGGCCCTGAGAGAAAAAGGAAACTTTCATCCCTTCCTGGGTTCATCCCCAGCATCTCCACCCAAAGCAAACATTCACCCCTTCCCAACCACAATAGGTCCTGAAGGGAGGAGGCAAATACTGAAATGACGGGCCCTGGATTTTTACCCTTTCCCATTGCAGATGAGTCTTGGAAGGAGAAAAGCAAATAATGCAGCTCTAGGTGACAATGGGTCCCAGAGGAAGGAGATAAGCAGTGAACACAGAGCTGTGAGCTTTTCCCCGTGACAAGGAGTTCCAAACTTTTTACAACTTTTTTCGTGAGTTAAAATTTTAACCTGCACAGCCAGGTTCCTGACTGTCCAAACCGCACATCCACAGTCTCCTGCAAAGATTATTTCACCCACTTTGTAAACTATAAAACCCAGACTCCTTCTGTAACCCAGAGGCCATCTCCATACCCAGAAAATGAGCCCTGCCCTGTCTGGTGGATTGACTTTGCTGCAGAAAAAAGGAAAGCTTGATGATCTGAGGTTGCTTCCCGCCTCTGGCCTCAGTCATTTGTGGGCCATGTGCTTACATGGACCAAGACCCACCTGTGCCCTGGGCCCTGCTTCTTCCCTGCAGGTGATGCTTGGACACACAGCATCAACCAGATCTCATGTAAGAGGCTCCAGAGCCTCTCGTGTGAGATCTGGTTGTCACGGTCCCTGTGGGCTGGCACTAGTTCCAAAAGGGTGCCTGGCAAACAGATCCTTCCTCCTAACCAACACATTTCTTTCTCAGGTTGGCAAAAGGCTGGGCAGATAGACGGTATTAACACCCTGATTAAGACCAACTTTCACATCAGATACAGGAAGAAGTCCAGGCTCTGGGCTACCAATGATCCACCACCAACTCTTAGGCTTACAGTGTGTGAAGGTCATAGGGGTGGCAACATCTTTAACCCTGTGTGCCCCCAAGACAGTCACCTCACCCTCTCCACAAGCTCCATGCTGTGCCCCATGGTCCTTGTGGATAGCAACCCATGTATTTCTGAAGGCTTTTGAGACCTTCACTACAACAACAGACTCTCTGATCCATCCCCTCTCTTGCCATTAGCCTTGCTCTCCTGGGTCAATCTTAAACATGCTGGGCAAGACATTCCTTGCATGTATGAGACCACTCTTCGTGGGCACCTCATCTATCCTCTCTGACAATGACCGTGTGGGACAAGAGGGGTACCCTCAGCACTGCTAGAGATCATATTCTAGGATAGCAGTGATTACAGCCTAAGGTATTCTAGAGAAGAGATGGCTGGCAGATGTCTGTCCTATTGTCACCAAATGTGGGTTCTTGGATCCAGAATTGTAGAAATGAATACAGGATCCAGAAAGAATTTAAGCACAGGCAAGGCTTTATTAGGGATCTCTTCAAGCCAGAAGGGAGTCAGCATCTGGGGGACAGGAATCCCGGGATGACCAAAGCATGAACCATGAGCAGAGTGTGATACAGACTGTATCCACAAGTGTCAGAGGATTTTAAGTGAATGCCTCAGGTAGGGGAGGATGAGAGAAATGGATGCCTGTCCTTCACGATGGACGTAGCCAACTCAGAAGGACCCCAATATTCTGCCTTTTCTATTCACCCTCTGGGGTCATTCCCAACCCTTTGGAGTGTGAGCTGGTTTCAGAGATTTATTCATAACATAGAGATGGGAAAGCAAGAACTGAGTTTGTAACCCATATCCTGGAGCAGATTTGCTCCAAAGGCAGAGGACAGTTTACCCTTCTCTTAGAGAATCTGAAGGGTCTGGGTGTGTGAATCAGTGGTAGAGCACTTGCCTAGCAAGTGTGAGGCACTGGGTTTGATCCTTAGTGCCACGTAAAAATAAATAAACAAAATTAAAGACTCTGAAGAAGATACATTAACACTTAAATTAATATCACAACGTTTTATGTACATTATACAATAGCAGTACTCTAATTTTAGATTTTAAAATACTAATGTCTCCACTGGATGGGTTCTGGAGAGAGGAGCCTTAAGGTGTCTGGCCTAGCACTTCCCCTTGTGCTGCCTATAGTCACAGGTGAATGATGAGACCACGTAATGCAGTGGTGTGGAGGGCAGATCTTGGATGTCCCCAGTTTCTTTGCCACTGGCGTTTATACCCTCATATAGTTCCCTCCACTTGAGTGCAGGCTGAACCCAGCAAGTTGGCTTCTAACAAACACTGAGTGTGGGGATGTCATTCTGATATTAAATTATATAAGGACTGTGGCTCCTGCCTTGCCCATCTTTTTTTTTACTATCTTACTCTGAGGGAGACCAACTGATTCATTTTAAACTGCTCTTCAAAGAGGTCCATGTGACAGGGAATTGAGAGAAGGCTCTGACCAAAGCCAGCAGTCAGAATTCTGATCCTGGAAGTCAGTCTGGAAGAAAACCTCTTTCCCACCTTGACCCATGTTGAACCTTCAGATAAGACCCCAGCGGTTACCCAACCCCTGAAAACCTTGAACCAGAAGCACCTGGATTCCTAACCCATGGAAACTGTAGTAATCAGTGTTTTTTAAAAAAACTATATATATTATAATCAATGTTCGGTGTTCTGAATGCACTTTAGAACACCTAACATGAGCTCACCTTGAAACTTGAAGAGGAGGAGTAGCCAAATATGTGTAAGAAAATCATTTTTGATTCAAAGACACCAGATATTGTGAACTGTACCCAGGAAGAGCCAACATTGATTATTTACTATGCACCAAGACCTGGGCTAAAATATGTCAGTTTTTGTGTCATTTCTTTCTTCAAAACAACCTATGAGTTAGTTGATTTTTATCACTACATTTTAGATTTTGAAACTGCAACCCAGAACGGTTAAATAGCTTAACTGAAGTCACACTGCTGCAAACGGCACACCAGGATGTAAAGCTAGCTCCTGCAGACTCATAAGCCCATGCTTCTCACCGCGACAATCCCTATGGTCACTAAGTCTCACCACCAAGCACTGCCCTGTGTCATCTTCTCACTCGGAATGTCCTTCTCTGGACTCTCCACATTCTCCTTAACCCTCTCTTGCTGAAGTCTTTTCTAATAGAGGACACTTTCCTCTCTCCTTCTCTGAATCCCTTATAGCAGTTTCCTTTTCTGCCTTTCAAATTGCCACTGGACCACACACGAATAGCCTTTGACGTGGACGCTGAATGTTCTATTCCCAAGGTACACAGTCCATACTCTGGTGGTTGTTTGATGGGTCCGTAATGGCCAGGCCCTGTTGATCGCTTAGCCTTTTGAGTATAACTAGACTCTTAATAAAAGCAGGATGAAGGCAAATCATCACAGTCAACCATCTGGAATAGAAGACGAAGGTCACCACCTAAAACTTCATTTGATGCCCCTGGAACACTGCAGAGAAGGTGGGAGGCAGCACTGGGCACGAGTCACAGCTCCTCTAGTTATCTGTGTTTCAGTCAGATTCGTCGGCACTGTGAACAAAAGACTGGACAAAAACAATTTTAGAGGAGGAAAAGTTTATTTGGGGCTCACAGTTTCAGAGGTCTCAGTCCACAGACAGCCAACTCCATTGCTCAAGGCCTAAGGTGAGGAAGAACATGATGGGAAGATAGGAAGGAAGGAAACAGCTCAGGACTTGGCAATCAGGAAGCAGGGAGAGAGGGAGAGGGAGAAGAGGGAGAGAGAGAGGTAGAGCGAGCTCTGCTCACCAGGGAGGTGATATGTACTCCAGAGGCACACTCCCAGTGACCTACGCCATTTAGTCACACCCTATCTGCCTGCAGGTACCACCCAGTTAATTCACTCAAGTGAACTGATGCACTCATTAGGTTAAGGCTCTCATAACCCAATCATTTCACCTCTGAAATTTCTTACATTGTTTCACACATGAGTTTTGGGGGGACACCTCATATCCAAACTATAGCACCATGCCACCAGCCTGTGACTCCCATCTCGTGATTAAGAAGAAGAAGGAAGGTTTGCAGTTGCAGGGCGTGCTGGCAGGTAAGTAACCATGTAACTTGTTGGCAGGGAGAGAAAGAGAGCACATCTGGACCACATTCCAAACAAAATCCTGTTTTTCATGGCATTCTGGTTACTAGGCCACATGATTAAACTAATCACATTTTAAAAGGATGCCTAATAAACATGATCTTAATTATGTTCTTCTCTGGGTAAAAGATGGAATGAAGATTTTTTGAAGTATACTGACCAACACTTTTGTATGGACTATTAGACTTAGAGGGGATCCCTGTGCAACCTCCCCTTCCCCCATCACTGCCTTAACTGACTCTGTCCTTATCTGTTGGATGGCAGCTTAGAAGTTACCTCTGGTCTCTCTGATATGTGCATGCTGACTCACAATGGGGGGAGGTGGGAAGGGGGAGTGGAGGTCCACCCCACTGCATTGGGACAGGGTGGGGTGGGGGAAGGGAGGGGGAATGGGAGTGGGAAAGACAGTAGAATGAATCGGACATAACTTTTCTATGTTCATGTGTGAATACACAAACAGTGAAGTAACTCCACATCATGAAAAACCACAAGAATGAAAAGTTATACTCCATGTGTGTATGATATGTCAAAATTCACTCTGCTGTCATATATAACTAACAAGAACAGATTTTTTAAATGTAAAGAAAGAGAAGTTACCTCCAGTGTGGAGCCTTCCATACCCTCTCCAGCATGGAACTCTACTGCCACGTATCATATTCTATGGGCTTGCCAATGTACCTTCCAATTTCCTTGAGGATGGGATCTAGGACTCACTTAAATACCTAAAGCCAAGCAAAATGCTGAGGACCTGGTAGAAAGTTGCTGAATGAATGTGGCCCGGCCTTTTTTAATACCGGGATCTGTTCCTACCATCTTTGCTTTTCTTGGTATAAACAAGGCACTCACCACTTCACAAGACGGTTTGTTCCAGGTTTAGAGTCGGGGATACCAGTAAAATAAGCCTTTAAAGCAAGCTCACATCTGCCTCCTTGTAATTTCCACCCATTGGCCCTGTTTCTGCCTTCATGAGCTACTCAGAACAGGCCCCATCCCTGTCCGTGAATTACTCTGTGAGCATTTGGAGTCTCGTTCTTCCTCCCAGACCTGGCAAATCGTCCTTTCTTTGGTCTTTAGATGAAGCATCTGGGTACTTATCCACACATTCCAAGTATATATTTCCCTAGTGAGTAGTGTTTATAGGAAACCAAATAAATTTCAGACGCAAAAGACGTTACTCAAAGCCAAGAACTTTGTTGTATCTCTTTATGTCCACTTCCCAGCCCTCAATGGATGTCCAGATTAAATCTCTCTGGCTATTCTTCCCCTCTGATTGCATAAACATGAAAGATAAGCACGCCTCCACAAAGCCTCCCCTAACCTCACCCTTCCTCAACCCCACCCCAGGCCTGTGGGAAAGAACCCTTCCTGTACAGGTTGTGCTTCCTTCATCCAAAACGCTTAGACCCAGCAGAGTTTCCGATTTCTAATTATTTTCCGCAGATTTTGGATCACTCGCTATACACAATAAGCTATCTAAGGGAGGAGATCCAAGTCTATATAATAAATTCATCTATGTTTTCTATATACTTTAAACATACAGCCTGAGGAAACTTTTTACAATATTTTTAGTGCACCTGCACCTGCGGTTTGACTGTGACCAGTCACACAAGGTCAGGTGTGAAATTTTCCACTTGTGGTATCACGTTGATGCTCAAAAAGTCACAGACTTTTGGAGCATTTTAGATTTCAGGTTTTCATATTAGGGGTATTTCCACAGCACTCTTGTACAAACCTGTTGAAAAGTATTGACCCACGTGTTTTATACTGAAGTTTTTCTGCACAGCCTTTCTGGACAGTGAGCCCCTGGAGGAGGATAGGGTCTCATTTGCTATGACATCACCCGCACCAAGGACAGGACCTGGCACATCATAGGATTCAACAGGTGTTATGAGTCCAGTAGAAAATCTAAAATAATATACTTCATCTCTAGGTACAATTCCTTGTCCTATCCATTTTTTAATAAAGGGATAAAATTCTCCTTTGCCAGGTCACATGGGAGTAAGAAAAGATGACTTTGCCATATTGTACTGCTTAGATATTTTGGAGATATCAGCAGGGTATCATCTTCTCAGACTTTATGCTTCCACATAATAAATCGGTAGAGCACAGGGCGTGACCTGAGTTTAGGGTAATCGCATGATTGCTTCTTTGAGGGCACTCTGAAGTCTCAAAACCAGATGCCCACAGAGTGTAAATAACCCCTGCTCCTTCACAGCAACCACCGTGGCAAAACAGACATCTAAGCCGGTATTCCCCTGGGGTGTGAACGCTTCAGAAGTCAGCCCAGACAATGAAATTTTTCTCTTTTTTTTTTTTCCAAATTAATCTCCATCATCTCTTTAATCTTCTTTAGGGATCTAATGGATTGCTGGGTTAGAAGTCAAAAACCATGACAATTTCCCCAAGAGGTGTCTTCATCAGCTGCTATGGGCAGGGAAATGTCCAGGCCAGTAGAAACAGACATATCCGGGCAACTTCAGCTAGAGTCGAGTCAGAGCTGCCAGGAATTTTGTTGAGATGCCCCCAAGTAGAGACACTAAATCTACAGAAGTGGAGTCCTGAGGAAAATTCCATGGCAACCCTCACCAGGGGAGACGGTCGAATAAGAGAGAAGAGAGCTGGGAGCAACGGATTGGCTTTTATCCAGTGAACATTGCAAGGCATCCAACTGGGCCTGTTTCCCTCTTGAGAGACTGAGCCAAATTGGTGGCCCACCTTAGCAAGTGTGAGTTCACACTTTGCACATCTTCTTGGATGACACCATCTCACATCACTACGTTATCTTTATAAGTCCCCATGAATTAGCTTGAGAAATCATGAAAACTGAGATCTCAAGCCAGAGATCATTATTTTTTTTTTGCCTGAGGGGGCTAGATACACACTAATTCTTTTCTCTTGGGCTGATAGGTTCTGCCAGAGAGGAATCCTCCAATTTCCTGCCTGTGATAGAGCTATCAAGCATCTTTCCTCCTCTCCACACACTTTCAGAACCTAGTGAGGAAAAGCAACTAGGAAAGAGAGTATTGATTTCCAGTCGATGTCCTCCGGTGATCTCGCCTTCTGTCGACCCTTTACTGTCTACCAGTGGTGGGGATGGGGTACTGGACTGAGAAAAGCCTGAATTTTCTACCCACCACCATTCACTACTGGTCCTCCCTGTGATGTCAGAGAGGGGTGGCCCCCAATAAGTGATCGCAGGAGCAAGAATGTCCAGTGGCCACATGACATCTGAGCACTCAGCCGAACTTCCTCTGTTGACAAGAAGGCTGTTCTTCAGGCTACCTACAGTTCCTTGGGGCCATCTTAACCTTAGATTTTCCTACAGGATTTAGAAGATTCATCACTAAGAATTCCAGAAAAGGGCCCTACTGTGTGTCCTGCCATTTAAGCTCCAAACTATTCCCATTCAGTAGGGATTCCACAATCTTTGGGACCACAGTTTGAGAATGTGTGGCTTGTCTGAGATTATACGCCTAATATGTGGGCACACCCTGCAACTGTACTGGTCCACTTCCTCTAGTGAGCTATTCCAGATTCTGTAACAGGGACCAGGAGTGGCTGCCTTTGCTAAAAGCGGTGACTCTCAGGTCTGTGAATGCCCAGCAGGGAACTAAAAGCAGGATAAATCCTGGCTTCTCTGCCTTTATTTTTCTATCTGCCTCCTTTATTACCTTAAATTTTGTGAACTGCTCAGCTCTGCATGAGGATATGTTAATCATTTAAGGAGTGTTCATCTAAAAATTGGTATTACAAGGTTTATTAGCCCCAAATTTACCTAACTTTTATCCCATCCCCCTTCAAGATTGAGGCAAGATTTGCAGGGACATTTACAGAGCCCTGTTCCAGACCCTCCTGAGGCACTCAGTTGCCAGATATTGCCCTATACCTTCCAGGAACAGCAGAACTTTGCAGGAACATCCTCCCCGCTCCCCAGTGAGAATTCCCACCTAAACAGGAGTGATCATCCCCTGATGGCCCATCTCCCAGGATCACAAGCAGGACTGCTAGATAAATATCATGAGCAGCAGGTGGAGATTGCACACTCAAGGGATAAGGACTCCTCCAGAGCACCTCACGGAACCAGCACTGAGAGAATGATCAGCCAGACCACAGCTTGACCAAGACGGCTTGCTTAGCAGCCCTCTCACCCCTGTCCTGCTGCTACTCCTCTTTAAACCTAAAGTTCCCGTCAGTATCCCCAAACAGAGCTGAGATGCTGGATCTTTCTTTGCCTTCCCCATACGGCCATATTGACTAAAGTTCCTTTCCTGCTTTTTATCTTTATCTTTTCTGTTTGGTTTTGGGAAAAGTGGCCAGACCTGGTTTGTTGGAACCCCTGGAATAGGACTTTCCATCTGAGATCTCTGAACAAGTCAACCTCATGCTAGGACCCAGCTGGTGGGGGCCTAGTCTCCTTTCCTATAATTATCCATTCTCTCTAGAAAAGTCCTGCAGTGACCTCAGGGAGTGACAGTCCTCCAGGTGAGCCCAAGCAGACTCAAACCAAGAAGACTGGAAATACTTCAGGATTGGGGGATGCTGTCCATTCTGCCCATTTTCTGTTGGGCACACGGTGAGTACAAGGGGAGAAAATGGGAAAAATCCTTGTCCTCATGGAGCTTATGTTCCAGTGGAATTAAATGGAGCTTCAAAATTAAAATAGCAAGATCAGTCTTAGGAAAAGCCGACCTACTCATTCTAACATGGTAACACAGAACCAGTGAAATGAAGTGGGACTTTTTGTGGAGACGCTAGGATAGAAGCAGGTGCTCCTTCCTGATGCACCTGACCTTACACACTGGAAGACTCGGGGTGCAGACTGAGTCTTTGCAGCAGGCCTTGAGAGAGTAGAGACAGAGAGAGACAAAGAAAGCCAAGATACCGAAGCCAAGAGGGGAAAGAGATTGGATCCTGATAACATTGAGTCCTGGATCAAATTTGTGCTTGAATTTGGAGATGGAGTGCTAGACTTTTCAACCGAGTGAATGAATAACTTCCTATGTTTATTTAAGACTATTTGCATGAAATTTAGTGTCTCTTGTAAAGAAGCCTATTGTTAGGCGAATGAGGCCTCATCACAGAGTAAGAGGAAAGGACCCCTCTCTGATGTGACTTGAAAGGAAACAGGCCAAGGACCAGCAGGCTTGATGGGAGAGTGGGTGTTTCTCCTCCTGGTCGGACCCCTGAGCCACTGTTTGTGTCAGTGAATACTGTGGCCTTGGTTTATAAAGTTGGAGAGGACACAGGATGTGAGTGATTGCAGTTTCTAGAAGAATGACAGACTTCCTGGTAGGGTAGATTCCCCCAGGTCTCTCAGATTCCTGTTTTGAGGAATTGGATCCACATGGGTTCAACCACTTGGATTCATCCAAAGAATACTGAGTCAAAGGAAAGAACCCAGTTCTGCATTCTGACCTCCAGAAACTCTTTTTCAACTGAAATATTAAGTAAATGACACGAAGCTACAGAGATTCAGAAGACTCCTGACATATTGCAGCTATTTGAATTTCATGCTCTTACAAACCCCTTCTGGTCTTCTGGGGCTGCTGTGGCAATTTTGAAAGCTGAGATTTCTGACCCCTAAGTGTTGGCCTGACTCCAAAACCCATGTGTCCTGTTCTCATGGAAGACGGAGGTCTCATTTTGTGTTTGTCTTCAATTCCAAGTTTGAGCCCAGTTTCTAAAATGGAGATGCTGCCCTTTGCGGCTGAGCACAGTGACCTTCTAAAGGGTTTAGCCCAGAGAGTAATCCTCATTCATATGAAAGACCCCTGCTGCGAAAGCTTAACTTAAACCACATTCCACAAATCACGCACCCCCAGGAAAACCTCCATCCTAAACAGATGATAGCACTTTTTGTTTTTCAAACAGAGCTCAAGCCCCTGTAAATTTTATCAGGGATTCTCCATGGGGTAATGAGATTTGGGGAATGGGATTAATACCAGAGTAGGTATCTCCAAAGTTTCAAAGAATTATTATTCTTTAAATCCTGTATTTCATTTTGTTAGAAAATGAAATTAAAGGGACAGCAAATTGTTGGCTTGTTTGTTCATTAAAACAATATGGAGCAAGAATTCCATCTTTGGTCAGCTTTGTTTTTTTTTTTTAAAAAGCGTTTTCTACCCAACTGATCCAGGGCTGATCCCTATCTGGTCTAAATGAAAAAGTCAAATAATTGAGAACAAAACTAGGTAAATACTGTTATCCGTTCTACTAGGAAGCACGATTGTAGCAAATAAACCTAATCTTAGTTAAAGCTTAACCTAAGACCATCAGTTTTGTTTTTTTGTCCCTGGGAAGCTCAGCTGGTTGTTGGGAGGCGGGCCCACTGTCCTCTAGCTGGGTCTTGGTTCTGGTGGTACTGGGACCTCTGCAGACCTGCCAGCAGACAGGGAAGGAGGGAGAGTGAACAGGAGCAGGACACAGGGGCAGGCGACAAGCAGTGGACATCACTCCAGAACCCAGCCTGGAGTCCCTACTAACTGCAAAGGAGGCTAGGAAATGCCATCCACTCTGTTCCCAGAAAGAAGAGGACAGGGTTTGGTGAGCCTCCTGCTGTCCCCTATCACCTCAGCTGTGACCATCATTTTAAGTCAGTACATAGGCTTCTCTCCCTTCTATCCCTTATCAAAATTACAGCATTTGCATAAAATTTTATGGTTCAGATAGGAAAGGCAGCAGAATACAACAGACATGAGTATGGCAGTATGTAAATCAATGGAAGTGTAACTGATGTGATTCTGCAATCTGTATACAGGGTAAAAATGGGAGTTCATAACCCACTTGAATCAAAGTGTGAAATATGATATATCAAGAACTATGTAATGTTTTGAACAACCAACAATAAAAAAAAAGAAAAAAAAATTATGGTTCATAAAACCCTTGTGTGTGTGTGTCCATTATTTTAATTAATCCTCCCAAGCACTCAGAGAGACAAGAATCATTAATCCCCACTTTAAAGATAAGCAAACTAAGGCAAGAGTCAGTGGAGGGCAGAGCTGGGTTTTGAACCCATGTCTTGGGACTCCAACTGCTGTACGCCCCAGAGAGTCAGTGGGTGAGGTGGTTAAAGGACCCAGCTCTACCACAGACTGCATTGGCTGCAATCCAAGCTCTGCCACCAGTTGACAACAAAACCCAGGGCATCTTGAGCAGAAGGCCCCTTCCCAGGGACCCATCCTGGGGGATTTCTACTTATCCCAACACCCCACCAAATTTCTGCAAACTCCACAATGTCTGAAGACATTTTCTCATTTGATACTTATGCCTACTTTCACCCCATAAAGGAGGCATGAAAGATATTATTCTTTCCTATTTCTAAAGCTCTGGAGACAGAGTCTTCAAGGACACAATCTTTTTCCAAGGTTGCACAGCTCTGAAATGGTGAGGTCAGTACTAGAACAAGCTAGAGTATAGAGTGTGACTGCTTTTCTTAGGCTGGAGTCTCCCAGAAACAGACCCTGAGACAGAGACAAGAGACAGTTCTAGTTTTAGAGGCGCTTCCAGGAATTGAGGAAATGAGAGGAGACAGGGAAGGGAGTCAGTAAAAGCAGACCCTGTTGGATAGTTTGTCCCTGGGTAACTGAAGCTCATCTGCCAGGGACTCTGGGAGATAGTGTAATCCTCCTCCAGCCCCCAAGGTCAACCTGGCAGCTGTTCCCAGTGAAGCCAGATTTAAAGATAGGTAGTCAGTGTCGATAGGTAAATCGGGTCTAATATCGAGTAAGATCCAAAATGGAGGCCATGTTGAGAATGAATTCCCGGGAAAAGCAGGACAACTCATGGAATGTTAATATCCCCAAGGCCCAGAGCCCATCCCAAAGAAATGTTAATGAAACAGCTCCCAGCAAACTTGAAGATGCTGACCCCAAAGTTCTTCCTGCCCAGATTACTTCTTTGGCCCACCTGTGTCCCACCCTTCGGGCCTTCCCACCTACATTCCATCACTGAAAGAACTATAAAAGGGGGAACACATTCGCCCTTCAATGGATTCCATCTCTTGGGTCCCCTTCTTCCTCCGGGAGAAGGCTTTTCTGCTGTCCTTTAATAAACTTCTAATTTCCACTCTGACCTTGCCTCTGTGTGCCTCTCTGGTGTTATACTTCAACATCAGGGAAGCAAGGACTCGTCACCGGTCAACAGCGGTAACACCAGGAGCACCAACTCTCTGGTCCATTTGGCCTACTTGATCCAGGCTGAGAGCAAGCCCTGGGTAAAGAGTCCCTGGAGCTCACAAGAGGACTCTTCTGCCATGTGTCCAAATGACGAGAATGAGGGGATATGGCTGGAGCACCAACAGCATCCTCCAGGTCCTGGGTTGGACCAAAGGGCTCTCCTTCCAGCGCCCCTCCCTCCCTCCCTCGCCCTATTCTCGCAGTTCCTCTACGGTGAGGCCATTAGCAGAGGTTGTGACCTTCCCATGGGCCACACTGGTTTCCTGAGTGGAAAGAATTTGAAATACCTAACGAGGGGGATGGAGATTACATATTAAATCCAACTCCACCCTTTCCCTGGGTCAATCACCTGAACCAACTAGAGCCTCTTTCCCCACTTACAGATTAGGGACCATAGATACCACAAAAGGTCTTTTATCACAGTGATTGGGAACATGAAGAATGAGTAGAAAACAGAGAGGTAGGGAGGGACAGAGAGAAGGACGGGACAGACGACAAGGTCATGGCAATGTGAGCCTGCCTAGCACAGTTCAGCTCCAGGGAATGCTCTCAAGAAACTGATGTTCTCATCCTGCCTTGTGTTTTCTAGGCCTGGTGATAAAACTTTACAGAGTCATAATAGCTGAATCAGGGGGGAAATGGGAACTTCAAGAACTGCTAAGTATTGCTTCATTTCCCAGGGAAATGCCAAGAAGTGCAGAGTTAGAAAAGTGTGTCCCCCAAAAGAGGCATTGTGTCTCCAGCTTGCAGCCTGTGATGCATATTCGGACCCACCCCCACCCCCATCCTGCTGTTTCTTCTCCCACTGTGACTGGCAGCTTACCTGCTGGCTGCTGAGTGCAAAGTGCAGGGCCAGACCAAAAGCTCCCCCCCCCCCAGCCTCTTGCCTGCCACGCGCCGCCTCTGCTTAGCAAGCAGTGTGCTCCTGGGAGAATGTGCATCACATAGAATCTTCTGCCCATCTTGGGTCTCAGTGAATGTGACTGTGAATGCCTAAGCCCCCAAACCATGAAGCCTATGTCTAAGAGTCTATTATTTTTTATTTTTTTTACAAAATATGCTTTGTACATAAATAGGCATAGTGGGACTAAGGTGTTTGGTTTAGTGACACAGCACATGCTTCACATGCATGAGGCCCTGGGTTACATTCCCAACACATACATACATACACACACACACACACACACACAAGTCATATGGCAACTTGAGAAACCACAGGGAAATTTATTCATTCCACAAAATTTTATTAAACAACCACTATATATCAAGTTCTAGAAATATGGTGCTGAATAAGGCAGTTCCTTTCATGAAACTCAAAGCCAAATGGGCAAGGTGGCATATAAACTAATACTCACCAGATAAATATACAAAGTTGTATGTGAGGTGAAGGAAATGAACACAGCTCTATGAAAGCCTATAACAGAGAGATATCAACTCAAAGGAGAAGTTTCACTGAGTGTCACCTTCGTCTTTCAAGGCTGTTGGAAGGAAAGACCTTGGATCTGGTGACTGAGAAACAATGGTCCTGGAGGCTGAGAAGTCCAAAATCAAGATGGCAGCAGATTCAATGTCTGGGAGGGTCCACAGGAAGGTTGATAGACTGTCTACTTGCTGTTCTCACGTGGTGGACAGGCAAGCCAACATTCAGGGAGCCTCTTTTATAGGATTCTAACCTGATCGATGGTGACTTCACCCTTAAGACCCATTCACCTCCCAAGGGCCCCACTTCCTAATACCGTCACATTCAGGATCTGTTTCCAGCCTATGAATTTCCAGAAGACACAAACATTCAGATCCTACCACTGAGAAAGGGGCATTTGGGTTGTAGACAAGACATAGGAGAAGAAAGAGGGAACCATCTAGTAAAAACTCTTGAAGAAAGAAGGAACTGAACATTAGAAGGACCTGAGAAGCCCCATGTGAACTAGAAGAAGATAGACCCTGGAAGAAACCCGAGAATGTAAATTCTACTCCCAAGTCACCCAGCCAGGACTCTAGGGACTGCACCAGATCCTGAGGTGGACTCTGCATTGTACATGTAAGTCATTCATTCCAGTTCTTATTGAGCACCTGCTGTATTCCATGTTGTTTTAGACCTTACTTAAAAGAGTAAAGAAAACAAAGTCTCGGAGTTTAACCTTTGTTCAAAGATCCCAGGGAGACTCACTGAAGGAGATAACACAAAAGACTTGCATTGTTAAAAGACTGTGCTGCCTGCTGTGTTGTGAGGTGTAGGGAGACCATGGGGTTGAGGGATGCTGCTGCAGTTATCCGGGTTAGAGGGGATGGTGGTTTGGATTACAGATAACAGTGGGGACAGAGGAAATGGATATCAAGAGATATTTAGAAGACAGTATTAATGGAACGTGGTGACTGGTTGGATGTCAGGTGGGGTGATGAGGTATCAGAGGAACTGTGTTTTGAAGGTGTCCCCTCCAAATTTCAGGTGCTACCAGCATGAGAATTAAGAGCTGGGGCCTTCAGAGGTGATGAGACCATAAGCCTCCAGAACTATGAGAAAATAAATTCTTCTACTTTATAAATTAGCCATCCCTGTATATTTTTAGGACAGTAACAAGCAGAATAAGACAACAGGTAAGTTCCAGGTCTCTGATGATATGAAGTACCTTCTGACTTATCTAAGAATGATTAAATTATGAGCAACAGAGTTTATACATTTGCATTCCTTAAAAACAAGGACACCAGTGTGTGAGAGGGTGGTTAACTAGAACTTGTCCTTTTATCAGCTAGTTTAGTTTGGGGTAGATAAATGATAGATGAGGGAGGAGAAAGTGTTATTTTTATTGGCAAAAGTAGAATGTCTAGATCTAGTTTCTTCAGTTTTGAATTTTAAAAAATGTTCAGAATGCCTTTTATTATCATGAGAGTTATACTGGTATCCTAGAGCTTCCATAACAAATTACCACAAATCCAGCAGCTTAAAACAATAGAAATCTACTCTCTCACAGCTCTGGAAGTCATAAGTGAGAAATCAAGGCATTGGAAGGGTGGGTTCCTTTTGGAGATCCCGAGAGAACTGTTCCATGTATCCCTGTGTGCCCTGGTGGTCACCAGCCATCCTGGTCCCAAGTCCTGACTTAGAGCCAATATCACTTGAAGCGCATCCTCACTGACTTTCCCCTGCACCTTTGTCCATTTCTCCTTTCCTGTCTCTTACAAGGAGACTCCACTGGACTTGGGGCCTGCCCTAAACTCAATAATCTTATTTCAGATCCTTAACTACATCTGCTATGACCCTCTTTCCAAAGAAGTTCACCTTCACAGACATCAGGGGTTTGGATTTGAGCATATTGCTTTGGGGAACAAAATTCAACCCACTACAAGAGTATAACCACTACATATTAGAAAATAAAATTGCAGGAAACAGCGGTTTCTGAGTTTAAAGGACACACATAGAAATACATCAGCTTCCTTTGTTACCAAACATTAATTACTAGAGTCTTTTTTTGTTCCCCTTCCCAAAATGCCTGAGAAGAGAGCAGAGATTTCAGTAGTTACATCCTGAAGTTTACGTATAAACAGAGGAAACAAAGGATTTGTTCCACAGTGCATGGCCTCAGAGATGTATACAAATTCTTTCAAGCTAGAACTAATTGTTTAGTTTAAAGACTGATAATTTATTTGCCAAAGAGTCAGAAAATAGCCAGAGATTAAAGAACAGCTGCGGATGAATTAATTTTATCCCCATCTCATGAACAAGAGCTGGAAATGTACCAGCAGTGAAAGCAAGTGAAGGAGCTGAAAATCCTAGGCAAGTACACGAGGCTTAAGCTGATCTACTCCATTTCGAGTTGCAAAGAATAATAGTAATAGTGGCTTAAAGTATTGAGCATTTGCTTGGTGCTAGCCAACTACTGTTCAAAGCAGGTTACCTTTATGATTTCACTTCTCCTCACATCGCCCCTATGGCAGTTATCATCCCATATTACAGAAGAGAATACTGAGGCAACAAGAGGTTAAGTAACTTGCCCAAAGTAACAAAGCCACTGGGAAGTAGAGAAGCAGGATTTGCATTCAGGCAGACACCAGAGCACCAACTTTTTTTTTTTTTTTTTTAAGTAGTGGTGCTGGGAATTGAACCTCTCAAATGGTACACAAGTGTTCTACCAATGAGCCCCAGAGCACCAACTCTGAATCAGTGTGCCATTTTTAGTCTTTAAAAAAAAAATTATTTAAAAACTACATGTAGAATGGTAGGCTTTGTTTCCACTAAAGACAAAAACATTGGGTAAAATCCTATCAGATGCTACCAAGTACCCATGCACTTCTGTTCAGCCTTCATCTTCCTACCTTCCAGAATGATCTGGCTCTAATGTCTTTTCTCAGAGGAACAATAGAAAATCGAAATATTAAAAGAAGAAGAGGAGGAGGAGGAGGAGGAGGAGGAGGAGGAGGAGAAAACATGTTTCTTAGAGCAGGCAGTTTCTACTTGTCTGTCGAGCCTGGACAGAAAGGGACAGGTATGCAAAAAGAATGTCCTCCGAGGGCTGAGGCTGTGGCTCAGTGGCAGAGTGCTTGTCTAGCACATGTGAGGCACGGGGTTTGATCCTCAGCACCACATAAAAATAAATGAGTAAAATAAAAGCACTGTGTCCATCTACAACTAAAAATACTTTTTAAAAAAGAATGTCCTCCAAGACTAGAGCTACAGAAGTCCAGACTATGGATTTTGTAAAAGAAAAAAATATATAAGAAAGAAAGATTAAGATAAGGAAAAGAAAGGATGGAAGAGAAACCTACAGATTAGAAGAAACTAAATGAACTCTAGTGTTCAACAATGGACAATGGACAATAAAACTACTTTTAAAAACAAGAAAGTGAAGCTGTAGAGGTCAGCAGAGTGGAGACCCCTGCTTAGGGCAGGAGTGCAGAGGGGCTTCCCGGGGTCTGTCCTGCTGATTCTTGCCTTGGGTGGTGGTTACAAGTGTTCAACTCACAAAATCATTCACTGATCTTAAGTGGTGTTCTATTATGTGTGTTTTATTTTGCCTTAAATTTTTTTGAATAGTAATTTAATTTTCAAGTAATTTAGAACAAATTAGATAATTTGTATCATTTACAAATTCAGAGGTAAACACCAGAAGAGAGAGCTGGATCAGGCAGGGTTGGTTATTTCTGGGTTATTGCACTGATTAGGAATACTGAACTCCTGTATTTCATTTGTAAAATCTTTTGGTGCTATTTGAGTTTTCAATGACATATAAATACTATGTTGATTTAAAAAATTAATTGATTTTTAAAAATTAAATAAACTAGGGCTAGTAAAAGCTTACTTGCAAGGACTGTCAACAGGATTTAATGATGAATATAGAGCACCCAGCCTTGTGTCCAGCTTGCAGTAAGTTTTCAGTAAGCCTTTGTGATTTTATTTATTCTTCCACACCAAATCATGAGATGGAGAAATATGTCCATGGGTCCCCAGCACTACCTAGAATATAGTATGCACTCAGTAAATATTTATTTATTAAATCAGTAAATGAATAAAGGGAAGCCTTCAGCAAATTAAATTTTTTTTCAACATAAAAAAATCTCCCTAGGGCTGGTGTTGCTGCTCAGTGGTAGAGCGCTCGCCTAGCCTGTGTGAGACACTGGGTTCGATTCTCAGCACCACATATAAACAAATAAATAAATAAAGGTTCATTGATAACTAATTAAAAACAAAAACAACTCCTTGGCAAATTCTTGCTAGTTCTACCTATGAACCAGTTTAGGAAATACCTACCACCATCCTAAGGTGTTCGCAATTAGTCCTAGGAAGAGATTCAGTGGTGTGTTGAGACATTTCAAAAGAACATACTCCCTCCTCCCAGGAGTAATCAAAATGAAAAAATAGTAATAAACTCAATCACAGTAGTAACATGTACACTAAAACTTTTAAGGCTATTTTTTAACATCCTGAGAATGGGTTGAACTTAGTGACTTGCTTCCAAAGAATAAAATATGGGATAAGAAAACTATAACTACAAAAACCTGCATACCACTTTAGCCAAGAGACCAAGGTCACTCTCACCCAATATCAGCCACGCTAACTTCTCAGACCCCTCACTTGATGCAGCAGGAAGGACCCCTCACCTCTGTGGAATTCTTTCCTAAACTTCATGATCCCCAGTCTCACCATGAGAAAAACAGACAAACTCGAATTAAATGACAGTCTACAAAGAGCCTGATTAATACTCCACAAAGCTGTCAGGTCATGAGATACCAGAATACAAAACTGCCCAGACCAGAAAAAAACTGTAGAGACATGATAATTAAATGCACTGTCACTCCTGGGTTGGGTCTTTAGACAGAAAGAGATCATTGGTTGAAAAACTGGTACAGTCTGAATAAATTCAGGAGTTCAGTTAATAACATTATAGTAATGGTTTCTCACTTTTGACAAATATACCAACATAATGGAAGATGTTGACATTAGGAAACACTGGGCGAAGAAAGTATAAGAACGCTCTGTGCATCACTGCAAATTTTCTGAAAATCTAAATTATTCTAAAATTAAAATTTTATCATTCCCTTCCTACTATGTGAGGACACACAAAGGTGCCACTTTTGAGGACACCAATGTGCTCGCACCTTGAACATGGACATCCCAGCCTCCAGAAGCACATGGTTATAAACACCTTCACCCAGTGACACCCCTAGATTGCTTAAAGCAACATAACACATGTCTCTTCTGTCAAACTGACTGATTGTTTGGAGTAGAATTTAAAGCACATATTAGGAATATTTGCTTATGATTTCACCAAGAATTCTAAATGGAATGATTTAGCCAGAAATTCTAGTTTTATAAACACTAGCAGGCTTACTATTTATACCTAAGGTGCCAAAAATACTTCAGACAAAAGCCTAAAATATCTTTCTCAAAAGTTTTTTTGTTACTTTTTAGATTCTCTTATTGCAAAAGTTTTAAACACACACACACACACACACACACACACACACACACGCCCCAAATAAGCCTATCACATGGGAGAAAGATCATTCTTTTGAGTGTGCCAAATTCAAGCATTCTTCCTTTTATTCAAAATTGAGGTAGTTAAAAGCGTACCTGCATAATAGGTATAGCTATTAGCCTTGCAGTTATCCCATGTCACAGAAGAACAACCTGCTCCCCAGGGCTCAAGGGTCCCTCTGCCTGCCGTCATGTCCTAAGAAGGACCCTATCAAAAAGCCATCACCTGGATGTGCTCCTGAGGAGACCCCAGATGAACCCGAACGCAGAAGACTTCGGTATACCATTCTTCAAAACTCCTAATGTCGCAAGAGACAAAGCCTGAGAGTTAAACAGGTTGAAGATACATGATAACTAACTGCCTGCCCAGGATCTGGATTCTGGAAGGAAAAAAAAAGAATTGTTATATGGGACATTTGGGAGACCAAGGGTAAAATTTGTATGTGGACTGTACATTAGATAATAGCAGTGAATCCATGTTCACGTTCCTGAATTTGATCACTGCACTGCGGTTTTGTGAGAAAATGTCCTCATTCTTAGAGGTCAGACAGAAATGTCTAGGTGTAAAAGGTCACGATGTCGCCAACGTATTGTCAAATGGGCCACCCATAATAATGTCTACGTATGTAGAGATAAACAAGGTCTCACAAATTATTAAATCAGTAAGTCTGGGTGAAGGTGGACAGGTTCTTATTATTCTACTCTTGCAACTTTCCTGTAGGTTTACAATTTTTCAAATTAGAAGGCTACAAGAAATCGCTCAGGCTGCTGAGCCAGGAACAGACTAAAGGGAGCAACATAAAGAAGGTGAGGCCCGGCAGGACAGAAAGCTGGCCTGGGCTCAGGGCTGAAAAAGGACGTGGAGAGTGGCTCCATGGCTGACTTAACATCTTGGGGTGGAAGGATCCCAGGAAATGAGGGAAAGACCAGTCATTGTCACACACCTACAGGGTCAGTTTCTTTCCACCGGGTCATTAACATGATGTTGCCTTTCTACCATTATAGTATCATAACCATGAAGGTAAGGGTCAACATGAATGTCATAAGTCCCACGATTAATGTGATTAATACAAACTCTGAACTATTAACTTGTTTCCATTGACGTCATAAATGTTACAGATTAACTACAGTCAGATGCCAGGGTCTGAGATCAGGGAATGTGGAGCAAGACTGGAGAGGCTGTGTGGCTATTCAGGGTGTGTGGGGGGTGGCGGGGGGTTCCTCCTGGTTCTGAAGCATAGTCAGGCTGGGAACCACTGCTTCGGGCATAGCCTGCATTTAGTTCTGGACTCTGGCCCTGATGTTTGGTCCTTCCCTCCGTGTTCCAGTGCAAACCCACCCTCAGGACAGAGCCTGTAAATCACTGATGTAGGAACCGCCTGCAGACAAACAAGATCATTCAAGGGACCCTAAACTCAAAGCAAGGGGTGACGACAGCTCTTTCATCCAGGGCTTTGAAACAGTGGCTTCTTAAGTCCCCTTTCCAAGTCTTACCCTTCCACTTTCAGATTTCCATCTTTTATCTCAAGAATGAGTAAACAACTGCCATGACACTTAACAATTGATATCATGTGACTTTGGCAACCATTGCAAAACAACTGCACACCAAGGAAAACATGTGAGAAGAAAGACAAGTTTCACAACACGGACCAACTGGAAATTCTAGAGCCCGCTGAAAGAGCAACAGTGGAAAAACACACATTATCAACTTTCAAGCCTCTCTTGGGTCCCGGATGCCTGAGAGGAAAGACCCACGTGCCAGCTAATGACAAATATTAAACCCATTATGCTGTCTTCTGGCGATCTTAAAATTGTGTCTCAGATTATTATTCTTAGATGGTGGTTCCAGCTGTGCACATTAAATAAGTGTGAAACTTTAAAAAGAGAAATCTCTTTTGGCATTCCTAAAACCAAGTCGTGCTGGGTTTTATTGTTAGTTCTTGGTCCAAAGATTTAAGGGGTCCCTCCAATTTCCCAAATGCTTTCCCTGAACTAACTCCATACCTGCATACAGCTAAACCTTCTGAGCCTACCAGTCTAGATCCTTCCTGTGCTATGGGGAGAGTTTTAAGTTTAAAAATGTGGGTGCACAAAGGTATGTGTACCAAGATACTCACTGTAAGATTTTTTTTATAATAGTAAAACAAATCTAAATGTTCTTATGTCTCTGAAATGAATAATGCCTATGTAATATACAGACCTTTGTTTTGCTTGGGTTTTTTTTTTTGTTTGTTTGTTTGTTTTAAGTACTAGAGACTTGGTTTTTTTTTTTTTGGTTTTTTGTTTGTTTGTTTGTTTGTTTGTTTTAAGTACTAGAGACTGAACTCAGAGCCTCTCCTGTGCTTGCTAAGCAAACACCAAGCCACACTCCTGGTCCACACAGTGACTATTTAAATGGGGTAAACCCTAGTATGGAAAAGTTTTCAAAATTTTGAAATAAAGAGCCAAGTTGCAGAATAAAAATGATGTCTATTACAAAATCAAAACTAAATATATATCTACATATTTATATATCTTTGAGTTTAAATACATGTATCAATGCAAGAAAATTTTGTAAGGAGTTCTACAAACTTTCATGAGTAGTTACTTTGGGGTGTGGGGTGGGTGGGGGTTCCTCCTGGTTCTGAAGCATAGTCAGGCTGGGAACCACTGCTTCGGGCATAGCGTGCATTTAGATCTGTACTCTGGCCCTGATGTTTGGTCCCTGATGTTTGGCTAAGGCAGGAAGATTGGGGAAAAATGTAATTGAAGTAAAGGGGAATTTTTGGTTTTTCATTCTACCTAGTTTGGGGGGTAAGGGATGTGATGGGGTTTGAATTCAGGGGCACTAGACCACTAAGCCACATCCCCAGCCCTATTTTGTATTGTATTTAGATGTAGGGTCTCACTGAGTTGCTTAGGGCCTTGCTAAATTGCTGAGGCTGGCTTTAAACTCGAGATCCTCCCGCCTCAGGCTCCCGAGCTGCTGGGATTACAGGTGTGGGTCAGTGCCTGTGGCTCACTCTACCTTCTTTTGAAATTTTAACTATAATCATGATTTGTGTATCAGTTCTGTGAACTTTTTTAATGTGTATGAAAACCAAATATATGAAAAATGGCAAAAAAAAATGATTCTTTTTGTATTGTCTTGTAAACTATGGACAAATGAGCATTTTATTACTTAAAAAAAAAACAAAAAACAAATTACCAGGCATGTTGGCACATGCCTGTAGTCCCAGCGGCAAGGTTAAGGCAGGAAGATTGCAAGTTCAAAGTCAACCTCAGCAACTTAGCAAGACCCTGTCCCAAAATAAAAAATAACAAAGGGCTAGGGATGTAGCTCCATGGTTAAGCACCCCTGGGTTCAATCCCTGGTACCAAAATAACAATAATACCAAAGTGTTTTATCTGGGTGCAGCGGCATGCTCCTATAGTCCCAGCTACTCTGGAGGCTGAGGCAGGAGTGTGCTTGAGCCGAGGCTCAAGTCAGCTTGGGCAACATGGCAAGACGTCATCTCAAGAAAAAAAAATTAAAATATTACAAAAGTGTTTTACACAACATGTTTGTTGACTGGAACTGGGGAAACCAGGGTTTTTCCATATAAAAAAAGGCCAAGAGGAGAAGATCAAATGGCCCAGAGAAGGGACCACCAAATTACTACAAACTTGGAGCAGCCTGTGCTGCTGGGGCACCTTCAGTGGATGGACAGAAGACTGCCATCACTGTGGGCCCTTACAGTGTCTGCCAGGCCCTAAAGAGATGCCATTGCCCGTGAGTGTGGGCCTCTGTAAGCAGCGATGCCCCTGGCTGAGCCCCACACTTGCTTGGGAGCAAGACTTGTGTCACGAGAGACCCTCTGTCTACGCAGAGCGCAGAAGCAGCATTTGTGGAGAAAATGCTGACTTAATTACACGCCAGCAGCCTAATCATCTCCTGGGGCAACACTTCTCTCAAGGCCTAAAGTGCAGGAAGGAGGGCCTGAAGACATGAGCTCTTCCCGTTCTCTTTCCTTAGTTGGCCACAGCAGCATCCAGCCATGCCCACCACCCACCCGGTAGATTTTATTGCTCTAAAAGAAAATAGATACTGAATAGCTACCTTTAAGATCGAGCTGTAGAGCAGACTTCACAGGATGCAAAGAGGCAAGCTTACCATCCAAGAGTAAAAGAATTAAGCTCAATGAGTTTTGCATGAGTTTTTGTATTATAATAGTATATATATATATATATATATATATATATATATAGAACCTATCTCACCAAATTGTTGCAGGAACCCGACAAGAAAACTCATGCAAAAAATGTAATAATTTGGTGGTCCCTTCTCTGGGCCATTTGATCTCCTCTTAGCACAGTCTCTATTTCTCTCTCTCTCTCTCTCTCTCTCTCTCTCTCTCTCCTTCCATTAATCCAGGAGCTTCACTTTTTCCTGTTTTTAATTGTGAGTAAGTGGAAGATTGGGCTGTCAGTGTTGTGATCGGCTAGCCCAGCCCTAATAATAAGTCAATACTAACAAAAATAACAGCTAATACTTTCTGACCACTTACATTCCAGCACTGAATGTTCAGAGTGACAGGCGTCATCTTATATACTTGACACACTTACCTCGTTTCATCCTCATAACACTTAGACATAGGTGCTGTTACTATCCCCATTCTGCAGAAGAGGAAGCTGAGACTGACCAGGTACACACAGCTGGTCAGCGACAGAGGCAACATTTAAATTCATGTCATTTTTATTCCAAACCCTGTGCTCTTAACTTGTGTGTTATTTGGGGGGGGGGGGGGGGCAGGGGGAGATCTATTCTTTCTGGTGAACAAAGCTTGGTTCCACACCAGCTCATCGTTTGTGTTTAGATTTTGCACCAGGTAGCCAGGGTGGCCACACGACAAAGCTCCCCAGAAGGATTCTCAGAAAGGCCCATCTGCTGCAACCCGGCTGGGCACAGAAACACAAGCCGCTCAAGCAGGAAACAAAGCTTTATTTTTAAAAAGGCCGCCAGTCCCCGTGTGTGCCCTGCTAACAAGCCGGTCGACACACGTGTATCTCCACCGGAACCGCCCCCCCCCTCCCAACCTCCCCCGGAAATTCCCTCCTACTATCCTTCCCCAACCAATGGGAACTCTCTGGGAGTACCTTAACATGAGTCCCATAACAGGCCGAGGTGAACAGCAGGAGTCCAATTTCCATATGAATGTAAAGCTTAACATAATCATATCATCTCAATGGCTAGCTGGCAGTCACCTAAACCAAAGATGCCATGTATCATAATACTTTTGCTGTGGCTCCTAGCACCCATCGTTCTTGTTTTCCAGTCCTAGATGGGGGAAGTCATGAAAGAACCTATCTCACAGAATTGTTGCAGGAACCCAACAAGATAACTCATGCAAAGTGCTTAGCTCACCATCCGGCATCTAATAATTGCTTAGCATATGTGAAATAAGAATAACTAATATCTGCAAAGCAGTCCAGTCAACCTATCTGCTAGATTAGTTTACCAGCTGTTTTCTCAGCCTTTTTGCCACTCTGACCAAAAGACCTGGCAAGAATTTTACTTGGTGCTCACAGTTTCAGAGGTCTTGTCCATAGGGAGCCAACTCCACTGCTCTGGGCCCAAGGTGAGGCAGAACATCATGGCAGAAGGGTGCAGCAGAGGAAAGGAGCTCAGGACAGGGCAACAAAGAAGCAGAGAGAGAGTCACATTCACAGGGACAAAATGTAAACCCTAAGCGCACCCTCCTCCAGCCACACCTTACCTGCCTATTGTTACCACTCAGTGAATCCCTACTAGTGGATTAATCCACTGGTTAGGTTACAACTCTTATAATCTAATCACTTTGCCTCCGAATGTATTTGCCTTATCCACACATGAGCTTTTGGGGGACCCTCATATCTAAACCATAACACCAGTATAGACTGAACACAGCCAGTAAGGACTCTGAATGGGGAAGTCTTGATGAAAGAGAGGACGGAAGAAAACATCTGGATCATGGCCCCTCGGGAGCTCACTGCCACGAGTTCCTAAAGGAAGAGATGGCAGAGACATTCCAGTTCTAGGACTGGAGAAGCCACGAGAACAAAGTTCTCCTACTTGGCAATTTTTCTTGGTATTAGCTCAGAACCCATCCTCACTATGCCAGGGAATGAAGGGGACAGAAGGGCCACTTTGCCCTCCTTTTCTCCAACCTCCAGAGCTATCCTAGTGAAATGAGGTTAAAATGAGCTCGACACCATCTCTCAAGAGGAAAAATAAGCCACTCAAGGGCAGCACGGGGACCTGAAATGCCACTCGGCAGTTGTCAAACTCTGTTCCACGGAACCCTGCCTCAGGAGTTCCACAAATCTTTTCATTAGGATTTCACTGTTTATCAACATTGATGTGGCTGTGTTGCTATAGTGTGCTGATTTTAAGTCCTTTGGGTATAGACCAAGGAGTGGGATAGCTGGGTTGAATGGTGGTTCCATTCCAAGTTTTCCAGGGAATCTCCATACAGCTTTACAGATTGGCTGCACCAATTTGCAGTCCCGCCAGCAATCTCCCCACATCCTCGCCAACGCTTATTGTTGCTTGTATTCTTTTTTTTTATTTGTTGTTATTTGTATTCTTGAATTTCCATTCTGACTGGAGTGAGATGAAATCTTGGAGTAGTTTTGATTTGCATTTCTCTAATTGCTAGAGATGTTGAACATTTTTTTATATATTTGTTGATCGATTGTATATCTTCTTCTGAGAAATGTCTCTTCAGTTCCTTAGCCCAGTTATTGATTGGGTTGTTCATTTTTTTTTGGTGCTAAGTTTTTGGAGTTCTTTATATATCCTGGAGATTAGTGCTTTATCTGGGGTGTGCATGGCAAAAATTTGCTCCCATACTGTAGGCTCTCGCTTTACCTTATTCATTGTTTCTTTTGCTGAGAAGAAGTTTTTTCGTTTGAATCCATCCCATTAATGATTCTTTATTTTATTTCTTGTGTTTTAAGAGCCTTGTTAAGGAAATCGGGGCCTAATTCAACATGAAGAAGATTTGGGCCTACTTTTTCTTCTATTAGGCATAGGGTCTCTGGTCTAATACAATTCACAATAGCCAAACTGTGGAACCAACTTAGATGCCCTTAAAAAAGATGAATGGATAAAGAAACTGTGGTATATATAAACAATGGAATATTACTCAGCAATAAAAAAGAATGAAATTATGGCATTTGCAGGTAAGTGAATGGAGTTGGAGAGTATCATGCTAAGCAATGTAAGTCAATCCCAAAAAAACAAAGATGGAATATTTTCTCTGATTCGTGGATGCTGATCTATAAGGGGGAGAGAGGGCTGGGATGAATGGAGGAACTTTGGATTGAGCAAAGGAGAGGAAGGAGAGGGGGCATGGGGATAGGAAAGATGGTGGAATGAGACAGACATCATTACCCTAGGTACATGTATGATTGCACAAATGGTATGACCCTACTTCGTGTACAACCAG
This sequence comes from Urocitellus parryii, assembly GCF_045843805.1. Taxonomy (NCBI): domain Eukaryota; kingdom Metazoa; phylum Chordata; class Mammalia; order Rodentia; family Sciuridae; genus Urocitellus; species Urocitellus parryii. The sequence goes on along the minus strand of NC_135540.1, from coordinate 106,353,463 downwards.
AGAAGCAAAAAATTGTGCTCTATTTTTGTATATGAATCAAAAAGCATTCTGCTATCACGTATAACTGATTAGAACAAATAAATTTTTAAAAAAATTTAATAATTTCACCATTTAAATATACTGGGCTTAATCATCAAGAAACATACTCAAGTGTGTTATAAATCAAATTCTAACTCATTGATAACCTCAACTGAGGTAGACTGGAAGATTAATCTATTTTTATGAAGATCTCAAAAATGAAAGTTCCCCTACTATTTTTGCTTTTTGAAAAGGTCTCTGGATATGGCAAAGCAGCTGTTTAACAACAACAACAAAACAAAAAAAGAAAAAAAAAGAAACCCAAGAGAAAGCAGAAAACCATTTGAAACCATGCTCTCGTGTAAGCTTAAACTTTCTAAATCCCATATTAAGAAAACAAATTTCCAAACGTAAACTGAATGCTGAGACTGTTACTATGATATAAGCCTCGATTTCAAAGTTTCTGGTTCATTGAACAGTCTCAATGTTCTCATTAAGAAACTTTATAAAATCCCATATAAAAGGAATGTACAGTAATAAAATGCCATTAAAATACCATCCACTAAAATAAATACCGTACATATGTACCGTAAGTCCTACTTAAGGTTTCCCTGATCATTTGAACAATGGGGTGTGGAAGGTGAAATTCATTCTGTCCCTCCCTTGCCTGCTAAGACCACCTTTCTCTTTCCTGCCCAGACCCCCGCAGCCCAGCCCCATGTGCTTTTCTGAGATGCCGTCTGCAGACTCCCAGGAGAGGTGACGATTCAGAGAGCTAAAACAGAGCCCTCATCTCCTTCCCTCTGCCAGGGTCACCACACAGTGACCCTGCTTCAGTGCCAGCACAACTGTCACCTGTCCTCTAGGCAGTACTCACTTAGAAAGCGGCACAAGCAAGTCTTGCTAAGATGTCAGGGCGTCTTCCCCTTATCTTAGCTTGGAAAGTTCAGCCCATTATCCCCTTTGCACTCTGGGATTCTTTATTGTAATCCATGGATCAGTGAAACCTGCTGATGAGGAGCCATGAGGGAAAATATCATGGGTAGGGGTGCAGACAGACAGAACATTGAGCTGGCCCTGCCCCTTTGAGACAATTCCAGAAAAGGAAGGGGTAGATGGATAGGTGAAAACTTAGAAGAGAAAGACAAACAGCTGTACAAGTTTTCACTTTTGCTTAAATGTATACAAGATCACATTCTATGATTTATCTTAGTTATGAGGAGCCATTATCTTTATTAGAATTTTCAAAATGCCTGTGGTCACTCCCATGCACTGCAGACTCACTATCATTATATTTCATACTACTTGGCCATTACACAAGTTAAGGCCATTTCAAAAATAAAATCTCTGAATCACAAAACACTTCGGCATTTACATGGATGGCGTATTATTTCAAGTAAGAGGAAGGACAAAATAAGTGGATAATCCCCCAAAGCTACTTGTCAGTCTGGGCTGTATTAGCACCTCATACTTTATCCTTCAAGGTTTAGGGATCCTGAATAGTTGAAAGAAGACTTGTTATTTGTGTAACTTTCCAATTCCATCTGAAAATGCTATCAGCCTGAAAGAAGATGGGCCGTAGTTAATGCTGAAGCTGAGTCACTCCTCAATATTCTCTCCACGCTTGTACATGTTTTAAAATTCCCTGTAATAAAAAAGATTTTTTAAAAAAACAAAATATATCTGCCTTTCCTGAAATCTATTTTTAAAATAAATCCCATCAGGCAGCCTCATCTAAATCTTGGTGTGACAGAAGTCGCTCACTAACAAGTCATGCCGGGGAAGAATAACACGTCATTTCTCCCTGTTCCCTCCAGCTCTGCTTTGCAAATTTTCTTTATTGAATATTCTCACACTTCCATCATTCACTTCTTCACAGCTCCTGTTCTCAGAATGTCTCTGTAGATTTTTGGTCCAATACTTAGCTCCCCCACCTATGCAAATGGAGAAGAGAAAAATTCTGAGCTTAATATAAAGTTCTATTATATGGCCTCTAGTATGGAGTTAGCAGAAACAACTTGAAATAAATGTCTTTAGCCAAGATAATGTGGGACTGCTCCAAAATGCAAACTAATTTTCCAGAAAATTTAGAACAGTAAATAAGCCCCTATTCTGTACTACTTTGGGAAATGTCTTAGAGTTTTTGTTGACAAAAATTAACAGCTTGCAAAGAATTGTAACCAAGACTTGAGTAACAGAAACAAAACCAGATATTTGCTCTTGGGTAGGAGTATGAGAACTAAAATTATGCTTTGTCACCTTAGCTGACTTGCTGTGGACTCTCTCTCTCTCTATGCCTCCCAGAATAAGAAAGTAGGGTTTTCAAATCTTTGATTTAGACCCTCCCATCAATTTCTCAAAGATGTCATTTTCTTTCCTTCCTTCTTTTTCTTTCTTCCCCATCCTACTTTGCAACCTTAAGAAGCTAAATAGAAGCTGGAGTCAGCTGTCTTCTGTTGTAAGTTCCTGCACTGTAGCCTATGCCTGTATCGTGCATTTGATTCACTCAACAACACTTTCTGGGCACAAAGCTTCAGAGGTGAAAAGACACTCTTCATGGGGATGATTTCCTTCACCCCCTTTGAAGATCCATTGTTCCACTGACCCATTTTACAAAAAGATGAAGGACCATTTGACTTCAGCCTTGGCTTGGATTCAAGATAATCATTGGCAAGTTTTGGGTTTTTGTTTTATTTTTACAAAAACCCATGGAATCAACAGATGTCCGTTAACAGATGAATGGATTAAGAAATTGTGGTATACATACACAAGGGAGTTTTATTCAGCCGTAAAGAAAAAATGAGATTATGGCATTTGCTGGTAAATGAATGGAAATGGAGAATGTCATGCTAAGTGAAATAAACCAGTCTCAGAAACTCAAGGGTCAAATGTTTTCTCTCATATGTAGAACTAAAGCCAAATAAAGGAAAGAAGGAGGGGGAGGACTGGATATCATAAAGACATCGGAAAGATCAGTAGAGTAGAAAGATGTTGAGAGGGAGAGAGGAGAGATAGTAAAGGGGAAGAAATGCAGATTGAATTTTTTAAAAACCATGCTATGTGCACATAAAATATACCACAGGGAATTTCACCTTTATGTATAAGTGGAAAGAACCAATAGAAGAGGGAAAGGAAGGTCAGTGGAGGAGGGAGAGGTGGGGAGGGAGGGGGGAACAGGAAGTGAAACTGAATTCCATGGGTGTACAAATTTGTTGAGGTGAACCCAACTATGTATAACTATAATGCTCTAATAAAAAAAAAAAGAAAAATAGTTTAAAAATACAGTTCTACTTTCCTCTGACCCCCCAGGTCCCCTTAGAAAAAACCATGAGTAAATAATTGTATATAAATAAAATAAAAGCAAGATATGCACAACCGTTTTTTCCATTTTTAAAACTTTGTTATTTTTAGAAATATATGTCAATAGGGTAGATTTTGACATAATATATATACATGGAGTATAACTCATTCTATTTAGGATCCCATTTTTGTGGTTGTACATGATGTGGAGTTTCACTGGTTGTGTATTCATCTACGTACATAGGAAAGTTCTGTCCAATTCATTCTGCTGTCTTTCCTATTCCCGTCTTCCCTTCATTGCCCTTTGTCTAATCCAATGAACTTCTATTCTTCACCCCCCCCCCACACACACACACCTTTTTGTGTGTTAGCATCCACATATCAGAGAGTACATTTGACTTTTGGTTTTGGGGTGTTGGCTTATTTCACTTAGCACAATAGTCTCAGATCTATCAGTGGATCTAGCAAAAGTCATCAAGTCATTCTTTTTATGGCTGAGTGATAGTCTATACCACAGTTTCCTTATCCATTCATCTGTTGAAGGATACCTAGGTTGGTTCCATAGCTTAGCTATTGTGAGTTGACCTATTAAAACATTGATGTGGCTGGGGGTGGTGGTGCACGTCTGTAATCCCAGTGGCTAGGGAGGCTGAGACAGGAGAATCATGAGTTCAAAGCCAGACTCAGCAAAAGCAAGGCACTAAGCAACTCAGTGAGATCCTGTCTCTAAATAAAATACAAAATAGGGCTGGGGATGTGGCTCAGTGGCTGAGTGCCCCCCGAGTTCAATGCCTGGGACTCCCCCACCCCACCCTGCCGCAGTCTGGCTGGGCACAAATCACGAGCCACTAAAGCAGGAACAAACTTTATTTCTGAACTCCACCAGCACACTCCACACACGCTCCCCAGGAATTCTCCTGAACGCCACACGGCTCCTCCAGCAACCAGTAGCCGGAAATATCCCTCCTCCTCCGGCACTTCCCCAACCAATGGGAACTCTCCAGGAATCCCCGCGAGAGCTCAACTGGAACTCAACGGGAACTCCGCGAGAACTCGCTGGCATCACCTCTCAACCACTACTTCTGGCAAAAATGCCATGCGTCATCCCGACTCGGCTGGGGCCCTCAACACCACCCTCTCCACCCCCAAAATTGTTGTGGTTGCATCACTGTAGTATATTGATTTTAAGTCCTTTGAGTATATATCAAGGAGTGAGATAACTAGGTCAAATGGTGCTTCCATTCCAAGTTTTGCAGTCCCACCAGCAACGTATGAATGAATCCTCACCAGCATTTGTTGTTCCTTGTGTTCTTGATAATTGCCATTCTGACTGGAGTGAGATGAAATCTCAGTACAGTTTTAGTTTTCATTTCTGATTGCTAGAGATGTTAAACATTTTGTTACATATTTATTGACCATTCATATTTCTTCTTCTGTGAAGTGTCTGTTCAGTTCCTTTGCTCATTTATTGACTGAGTTATTTGAGGTCTTTTTGGTGTTGCAGGTGGCAGATTTGTAGAGAAAAATCAGGGTGTGTTTTTAGGTCATTTCCACTAGAGGGCACTAGACCCTGAACTTGTGTCCTCAGTCACCTCTGCAGCCACCTGTCTTCTCCACCTCTCACTGTCCCTCTTTCCACCCCTAGACCGAGGATTCTGAAGTTTTTCAGCACACATAGCAAGATCCAGAAGAACTTGGACTTCTTCAGAATTCTGAAATAGACTGAACTCTCCACATGGATAGAGCTCCGACCTGCCTTGAATGGGGGTCCTAACACCTTGATGGATTCAAGGGCTCTGCAGACAGACACACTTGAGTCACAGGTTTCTACAGGTAGGTGTGGAGGTGCCAGGAGTCTGCAGCAGCAAACAAAACCTATCATTCTCATCATGCTGCGTCCATGGTTACCACGTGACCTGCCCATTGTGCTTCCTGACAACTTCCATACATTACAGACCTTATTTAATAGGTTAGTGGAAACAGAAGTCCAACTTCCCCAAAGTTGGAAGCCTCTCTTGGCTTCCAGACCAACACTACCAACACCTTGGGTAGGAGTTGCTGTCGATCAGTTTTAGGCATCAAGACACTCATTACAAAAAGTGTTTTTATGTGTAAGGCCTTTTCCCTTCTACCCAGGAACCACCAGGAACACACCTCCTGTGAACAGACTGTTTAATGTATTCATTGCAACCAGAGGCCACACATGACCAACAGTGAGCATCTCAGTGACAGGGTTTTAGAACTTAGAGGACTGGAATTTTGGTTGGAGGAGGGAGCGGTCCAGGTGCAGGGCCCTGCCCAAGACTAGCTGTCAGGCAGCAGGGATAATTCTGCTTGGGGATCTTCCTGAATTCACCTGCCAGATGAGGGTGAAGCTAAAGTGGCAATTGGTCAAACAGCAACAGTCACTCAGACTGCAAACTGGGCGGGGCGGGGTGGGGGCATGTTTGGATCTTGTGGTTCATACTGTGACCGTGTTTTTGCCTATGTGTCGATAAGATTATGGAGTGGACATGTTTTTTTGTCTCATTTCATCATGGTCACAGCATGACCTTGTCTGAGGCTGGTGTTTTGTAAGATTATGTCGAGCAAGAAAACCCATGGCCCAGCTCTGAGTGCCAGGCGGTTCCTGACAGCATCTAAGTTCCTGACACATAGGCAAAAACAAGGTCACAGCGGCTGGCTCAGGCTGTAGGCAGTTTTTCCTTTTCTCACCTCTCTTCAGCCTTGTCTTTCATGCCTGGGAGATGTTATGGGAACAGATAAAGCAGTGTAGTGTGGTACCCCAGGAGTTCTGGATGATTCCAATAACTAGCGATTGCAAGCTTATCTTTGTTTTGCAGTTGTGTCTGAATCTCCCTTGAGGTCCTGGGAAGAAGGGCCCCTTCACCAAATGCCACCTGTTAGCATCCTACCCCAGCATTATGTCCACCTGTACTGAAGGTGTCTAAAATTCTATCAGAGATCAAGGTCAGGGCAACAACAGAAAGGGCACAGAATCTGCAGGTTGCAAAATAGAAGGGAGACCAGTAGAATAGAGGAAGGAAATCAGGGAAGGAGAAGGCAAGGAAAGACAATGGAGACCGGAAATGAAAACTGACCAAATTATATTGCACGCACGTAGGCATATATAACAATAAATCCCACTGGTATAGATAATTATAATGCACCAATTTAAAAAGTTTTAAAAGAATCTGTAGTTTTTTTTTATCAGCTGAGGGTATACTTATGGGGTTGGCCTAAGTCCCATCTTGCCCTGAAGGTCAAAGGTACAGACAGGACCAGCTGTTGCAATGATACCCAAGGCTAGAAGCTAAGTGGGAAGTCTTAAAGTCATTGTCTTCCACTTGTCCCTCTGAGATTCATGCCCCCTTTTTCTTCTACATTCTGTCCAAGTTCCCATCTAACAGCAGGTTTTATAGCAAATTCAGATTTCATAAACCAATTAGATTCTTCAGATGATATGTGGCTTAAAATCCAGGTCAACTAATGAACATCTTGGAACTTATAGCCTTCACCCTTCCTTCCACATAGCCTCCTATGCCCCAGTTGACACAGACAACAATACAGGCTGCTGGTATAGCTGTACTGTTCTCTGGACTTACCAGACAGAAAAATATGCAGAAGCAATTTCTTTTTAAGGCATTTCAAAACAATTTATTCTATGAAAGAGGGCAAAGCCAATAGTCTCTTTTTCCCTCAGGTTTCCTAACTCATGAAAAAACAAACAAAATCTAATCTCCTCAGATTGGAAAGACAGCAACTCTCAACCTGGAGATGAACTCTGAAGTGCAGAGACCTCGTGTGCTGTGAGGTATCAAGGCTCACCCTGAAATTTTTCTTGTTTATTTTTAGTTGTCTCAGCACACAAAGTTCTCTCTGGCCAGTTCCATTAAGAAAGACTCTGAAATATGATTACAGTTGAGTTGGCTCACAGGACTTGGTTACAAAACTTCAACCATCAAATTATTTTGCTTCCAGCCAAGTCAGATCCAAGTTTTAGTTTTCATCCACAAGCCCCGTCATGAAGAGGTGGGGACAAAACAGGACTGCAACCTACATTTGCCAACCTCCTTTCTAATGAAGAGCTTCTGTGGAATTCCATGCCACCTTCCATATAGCCTATATGCTCACTGTGGAGAGAGGAAAAAGTGCAAGATGTATCTGTGTAATTTATAACTTGAATATGACATCCCAAAGTTGTGACTAAATACTTTATTATAATCACATGGGAAATGGACACAAAATTAGAAATCATTTTTTTTCTTTTCTTTTTTTTTTTTTTTTTTTTACAAAATCCAATGTCATTTCTCATTTCTGACTCCGGTCTCTTATAACCACAAAGAAGTTATCTTTTATTTCCTTGTAAGGTCCTCATGTTTGGTTCAAAGCACCTTAAATCAAATGGGCACTTAAAAATGCAAACACAGGTGGTTAAGCCAGTAAAATCACCAGACACATAGCTTCAAGACTCTCAGGCCCTGATTTATTTTAGAAGTCTGAATATGTTCTAATTACTTGGTAGTAAACAATTTGTTAGAAATGACATATTTGATTCATAAAATCTATGGTTAAGGTCGCCAACATATTGGTTCCTTTATCATATGAATTAAGCAAAGCTCTGTCTAGTGCTTCAACCTAATGGATTTATCCCTTGATTTAAAAATTGCATCATCCATAGAAGGGGCTAGAAGGCAGGCTAGCACAGACAAAAAGCAGGCAGGGAACAAAGTGGGGCCCTAAGGAAGAAAGGTAGAGGTTCTGTGTAAGAACACCACTTTTACCTTGGTGCCTTGGGGGTGACAGGCCTATTCTATAAATGCCATTTGACCGGTGGAGAAAATGAAGCCTAAAAAAGTACAGTCCCAAGGTCTTCTCCTTTGGCCTTTCTGGCAGACTTTCCCCAAAGTGTCTGGTGCTGCTCAGTCAAGTTCAACTGTGTCACCTGTAAAGAGAACAGGCAGGAACCAGGGAACCTACCACTTAACGGCATAGTCCCTGCTCTTGGCCTGTGGGGTTGTACCTCCATAATTGGGTCCAAGCAGGTATCCAGATAACAACCTCCAGTCCATGCATGCACCCCTGGGAATAGAAACCCACCCGAGGCTGCACTCTGAGACCACCAGGCAGGGACCTGAACATTCGGCCTTCTGGGTGGGCAGTGGTATTCATGCAGCTCAGGGTTCTCCCAGCTCCCAGGCCAAGCAGCCCAGGCCCAGGACCACACCCTACTCCTGCCTAGAAACCAGAGGTTGACAGAACCCCAGGGCCGAAGCTACTTTCTTATCTCAGGAATGGCTCTTTCATTTCATAACATAAAATCTCCAAAAATCCACTGTGATGTCTAATTAGCTACGCCTGAATTCTATACACTGATTTTTCTCCATGTGCCATCCCCCAGATGTCAGTTTCTAGATTAATTCTGCCGATCTTTCTCACTCAAAACACGGTGCATTATTTCCAGAACATTGATTTTTCTCAGCCTTGACAGTAGCACTGCCTTTATCTACCACAGTGACCAGACTCTTCTTTACATTTCCACTGTTTGAAAAATCAAGTTTGGAATGAATCCCTGGACCCAAGATCTGTCACTGATTCTCACCTGGTAAAAGGGACTTCAGGTCCACGTGTGTAACAGTACCCAGATGTCATTCTCTAGGAAGAGAATTCCTATTTTATTTATTTATTTATTCTTTTGCAAACAGTTTTAGAGGCAGGGTGTTAAACTGATTGAAATCTCACGAGATTGACATTATTGCTTAAAGTGCTTAAATTGGTTACATTAAAAAAAAAAAAAACAAAGGTACAGATTATTTTAAACAAACACGACAAGACTTTCTTTTCTTTTTAAGCAACAAAATCAAGTGAATGCCACACAAATACAATAACTATTTTGGTTATACAGAAATGGGAGCCAAAAATAAATTAATTGTAATACTAGAAAACAGAAATTTAATTAGGCAGAAAAATAGGAAATAGTTTTCTCTGACCCATGCCATTTACATGAGTTAATCACAATAGTGCTGAAAAATGCCTTGACCATATAATAGCAAACGAGGGCAAAACATTTTGTGCACAGTATTTTAATACACATGAATATACAAAGTTGATCAAAATGCAATGTTTAAAGATAAAATCCATCTGTAATAAAGCTACACTCCAATATCTAAAATAAGTCCTAAGTGCCAGTTAGAACACAGTTCTCTGTTAGGCTGTCCATGAAACGAAGGGTATTCATGAAAATAAATGCATAGGACCGTTTCCATCATTTTTTCCATTTCAGCTTAAAAGCAAAATATACCAGGCCACAAAACCAAATGACTGGCTTCCTATTCAACTAACGCCCTGATCATGTTCCTTGCACTCCACGTCAGTCCACTTTTCATTGTCTTGGAACAGAAGACGCAGCAACAGAACAGGACTAGATGTCAGCATTTTACCAAAATTTGTTTTTTAAAAAAAAGACTTTAGCATACTGTACCAAAATCTACGCACTAAACTAGTAAGTAACCAATAAAACAAATAGTTCTTTTTTTTTTTTTTTTTTAAGTGTAAAACACTGTAACTTTCGTTTAGACACCCAGCAGCTAGAGAAATGCAGCAGGCCTACTCACTCCTGCTGAAAGGGGACACACAAAAACCCTGGCCATGGAGGGAATATTGCTGAGCCTTTGTGCTATCACTGTGACCTTGGAACGGTCTCACGAATCCCACACCATTCTCTCCATTATGCCTGGAATGAGGGGATAAAAAATAACAAAGTGTTTGCATGCTATTGTCTTTACACAAAGAAAAATGATTGGGGTGTGTGGGGGGGAATGTAGCTGCCTAGTTTTTGTTTTGTTTATTGAAGAGGAAAAGGTGAGGAATTACCAGAGAACTCTAAATTTTGAGAAACTGATGGAGTGTTGATAGAGAAGTGTGTTTTGTCTCCTTCCGATCCTCTTTTCAGTATCACACAACCATCCAAATGTCTGTGCAATAGTTTCCATACTTTAATTCCCAAAATGTACTCATGAACACTGAATTATAACTGACTTTGTCTATTCAAAGCAATCATTCCAATTAAATCACTGGGAAAAATTCTTTACAGATTAAAAAAGTGATAAATGAACTGAGCCTATAGTCATACTATTTATTACTCCTGTAGAATTCCAATTGAAACATTTTTGTCTAATAAAGTGGATTCGAGAGTTGTTTCAAAGGTAATTTTAATAGTTTTTTTCTTACGAAATCACTTCCAAATATTAGAGATCAACCATCATTTTCTTAAACTTTGTAACTTGCAATCAAGTGTATGGACTATCTATAGTACAAACTTTTCCCTATATCAATCACCTTCAATTGGAAAGAGCCTCTTCTTAAAGATAAAGACTCACCTCACCTCCCAGGTAAGTGATTACCGCAAATGTTTCATGGAGGAAAAGAAAAGACAAAATATTTATAAACATGAATTTGCCTCTAATCAAGGCAAGGTACATTTTCATCACTTGTATAAAACAATAACATGAAGATCACCCTGTTTTGTCTTCTCCAGTGAAGAGTAAAACATTTCACTTCAAGCATGAACAAATGAAGTGTTGGCATGCTTAAGTTCTGAGCAATAAACAGTTCAAGATATTTCAAAAATAAGAAATCCAGTTTTCATCTAGATAAAGTGCTATCCTCTTCATTGTTGCAAAATGGCCACTAACATTTTCAATTTCAGATTTAGTTCACATTATGCCAAGAGTTTGCATGTTTGTTCTCAGACGGATTAGGTAACAAAATAACATGTTCACAGTATATTAAAATGTATGGAAGTCAACTGACTTCCCAAAGGAAGTCGTGATTTCTGACTCATGGTATTTGTAGGAAACCAAAAACCAGTCCAACAGCAAAAACACCAAATTGACCCTTTTAATAAAAGGTACCAATACTCAAATGCTCTAATAAATACATAACAAGTGAAAAGTAAAAGTAACTATAGTGAGATGAGGTTCTTCCAAAAATCTCTGTCTTGTCAAGCATTCTAGGAGTCTGAGCCAAAGAAACCGCCGCCATCTTGTCCATTCCTCCACCTGCCCACTTACACGTCCGTGGATCCACCTCATACCTCAGCTAACTCCAGCATTCCCTCCAGGGAGGGTTCTCTGTTTCTGCCCTGGGACTGCCAGTGCCTCAGTAAACAGACAGAATACGTTTTTTAAAAAATTAAGCTGTACAGTGTGGCTGATGGTTGTGAAGGTGTAGCGCTGTTGTTACTCCAGATACGGAAGGACGTTGGTGCTGATCAGCTGGCTGGCTACAGAGAGATGTGCCAGAGGCAGTCAACGGGGTGTCTCAGCCTTGCGATCACAGACTGCGAAACACCAGCAGGGTTGGAAAGAGAGCTTGAAAACCTTAGCAGTGCCAGGTACAGGATAAATACGACTCACAGGACCTTAGAAAAGAAATGTGTCACTAAAAATTAACAGCATTGAGTTATTTTCCTGAAACTTGGTTTTGGTAGAAAGATTAAGAAAAGCAACTTTTCACTGTCCACAAAAACTCCTTCCTCTTGGCTTTGCCTGCCCTGAGCTCCAGAACTGCTTAGCCCCTGGAATTCTGACAGCTAGGTCAGCACAGCCCGGTGCAGACACTAGCCACCAAGAACAGCTCCTGTGCCACGGGGAGGATGATTTTTAGTATCGAGGTTACTCACTTTTAAACATTTAAACAATTCCACTTGTACGAACTTAAAGCTATAGTTGCAGCCCTAAAAGGTGAACATCTACCCAATTCTTCTGTCCTTCTGTCAGAAAAGAGGCAGATAAGCTAGAAAGGGGTAGTAGCAATGCTTCCAGGGACAAGTTAAAGGAATGCATTGGAAGGAAACCCCAGAAGCCATTTAGGAAGTTTAGCAAACACTGAAAATAGACCATGGCATTCATAGGAAATGCCACTGTAACTCAGCAGACATAGCCGAGTGGCTTAGCACTCACCCAAACCTAAAATTAGTGACTGTTATTCATATAAATCTTACTTCAATCTGATTGCAGTTAACTCTACCTCAGACCAAAATAAAAAAACCAAGAGTAGTGCTGCATGTAAAAAAAAAAAAAAAAAAAAAAGGAGAAAGTTTGACACAGCCAGATCACTGAGTGGTGATATTAGTGGGCTGCTGGGGAAGGAGGAGGTCTGCAGGGGAAATGGGTAATAGTGCTTTGAACAGTTCCCCCTGCTTGAATTAGTCCCACAGTTCTTTAAGTTTATTCTCTTGACTGATAGAATAAAATATATCCAGATTCTGAATTTTTTGATATATCTGACGTCAGGCCATAGAATTCTTCAATAGCTTGAGCATCTATTTTCTGCAACAAAGGAAAAATAAAACAATACAATTATTTACCCTGGTTTCTGGGCAAAGAAACACTAATGGAACATACAGAAAAATGCAAGAGACACTAGTTGTTATAAGATCATAATTTGATACTTTTTTTGGTACCAGGGATTGAACCTAAAGGTGCTTTAGGTTCCACTGAGCCACATCCCCAGTTTCTTTTCATAGTTTTGAGACAGGTTCTCGCCAAGATGCTTAGGGCCTTGCTAAGTTGCTAAGGCTGGCTTTAAACTTGTGATCCAGTGTGGAACTTTTGATAACCAATGGATAATTCCACAGAGAGAAGGACATATTCACAAATTACAAATGACTAAAGAAGAAAGTCACCTATTCATTCTTCAGCAAATATACACAAACACCCTTTGGAGAAACCAGGGGGTTCTGTCTTTCAGCTGGTAAATTGAAGGATCTGAGAGTAACTTTATTTCATTCAGACCACCAGAGTTAATTTCTTTCACTGTAACTTACTCAAAAGTTACCCTAGTGGGTTAAAACAGACCATGTCCTTAAATGTAGAGTTAAAAATCAACAAAAATCAATATATGAAATGTTTTGCTGTAATAGTGATTTCCAGATCCAACAGACTGAAAAATATCACACATATTTTAAACAATAATCAAAATAAGAAAAATTTTTTATTAAAAAAAAAGAATTTTAATAGAACTCTGTAGTCTATTATTTGCTCTATAGCTGAAAGGAATTTAGACATGGTAGGAAACAAAAGCACACATCCTTGTGACTAATGGTGACACACACAGGGAGAGATGCCATGTCTGTGGCATCAGGTAATAAGATCACAATAGTAACAAGTGCACTGTCCATATTCCCCTCCCTTTCCATGGAGCATGGGGATCAGCAAAAGTTAGTTTTAAAAGAAATTTAAGTTTTCAGGTCAGATTGTGGGAAAACGGGCCTATTTTAGAAAACACCCACGCATGCACATCCCCCCCAAAGTCCCATCTGTACCCTTTGCCTACTGGAGAACAATCCGCATACTAACCTCTACAATGTCGTCATCGAACAAAAGCCAGAAGCCATGACTTTTCACAATAGTAATATAATGCCCACGATTAGGTCCACTGGAAAAGAACAAATGAAAGAAAGTCACGAGGTAAACATTTATTTCTTTATAAAACTCTACTTTGCTCTTTTTGAGCAGTGTCTTAGGGGAAAAAACAAACAAACAAACAAACAACTAAGGTCATCAGGATAAAGAACTTGGTACAGCCAGGCTCAGCGGCAGGCACCTACAGCCCCAGCTATGCAGGAGGCTGAGATAGGAGGGCTGCTTGGGGCCAGGAAGTTGAGGCTGGCCTGGGTAATATAGCCAGACCCCACCTTAAATAATAATAGTAACAAAAAGAACAAAGTATAGCTTTGTCTATACCCACAATTCATAGAGGAGCACCTGGTCGGGAAATACCAAAATGCACAAAGGGAATATGCTCTAAGGACTTAGATTCCAGTGGGAAACAGGCTTTCAGATCTGCAATATTAACAAAGAGTTCCTGTCTACCTGTTGTGTACCAGGCCCTGTGCTGGCTGTCAGGGAGAAAAACAGTGATCGACACAAAGTCCCACTGTCTTGGGACTTGGTGCTAGGGTTTGAATGTGTCTCCTAAAGGTCCTAATAGACACTTAACCTCCAATGCATCAAGAGTTGAGAGGTGGGATCTTTAAAGGTAACTGGTGCTGCTATCGCAAGAGCAGTTTGCTATGAAAACGAGATCAGCCCCTTCTCTCCCTCCTGCCCTCCTCTCTAGGTGATGCCTTCTGCCATGTAGGATGGCAAGAAGGCCCTCACAGAATGAAGCCGCTGGGCCTTGGACTCCCCAGCCTCCAGAGCCATGAGCCAAATAAACCTCTACTCACATAAACTCCCCAGGCTGTGATGCTGTTAGAGCAGCACTAAAGGGACTGAGGCACTGGGTGTGGGCTGGGTAGGCAATAAACCAACCAACAGTTAATACACGTCAAGTGGTGACAAGTGCCACGAGGAAGAGTCAGTGGGGTAACAGGACAGTGAGGACCGAGGGGCAGGCGTTAACTTGATAAAGAGCAGTGAAAGGAGGTCTCTCTGATAATGTGAGATTTGAGCAGAAGCAAATTTCCTTGAAGGACACGGGGACATGGGGGGAGAGCAGTCATGCAACTAGTGATGGAAGTTTCAAGACTGGGAAATACCAAGTGCAAAGCCCTGGGGCAGAGTTAGCCATGGCATGTTCAGGAAGAGCCTGGAGACCTAGCAGCTGGAGCCAAGTGAGGCCCAGGAGGACAGAGGGAGACAACCAGAGAGGGGCAGAAGGGCAGTGGTGCAGAAAGCACAGGGCCTCGTGGCTAAGAGTGCAGATTCCGGGCTGTGGGAGTCAGGAAGACACCCAGCAATTCTGAGGAGCAGGATGATCTGATTTAAGTCTTAGAAAGATGCTGAGGAACCATAATACATGATAATGAGTGCTAAGATAGAAAGGCTGGAGTTTTGCACTGTGGAAGGAGTAGAAAGAACAACTGCTACTGGGTTGTTACATGAGATTTGCATTCTAAGGGGATTTTCATTCTAAATCTAGAGTTGTTTTTTAATGCACCACTGAAGTTGAAAAGCTGAATCCCTCCACTTCTCGAAACACAAAAATTCTGCAAACAATTCTTCCTGTCTCTCTCAGCCTCCTCAGGACACTCCTTCCCTCTGCCTCTGAGCTGCAGGCATTGGGCTCCTATTCTCCCATCTGGGCCTTCGCAATTGCATTCCTGGCCCATTCCCTCCTTGGCTGTGCTTGAATGTTACCTTCCTAGATCAATGTCACCCACCACCTTACCTAAAGAGCGCCTTGCAATACCCACCCTCATCTCCCTACTTACTCCTCAGAGCACCAATCAAAACCGTACTTTATCTGGCAGAAGTTTTATTTTGGTGGCGTGGGCTTACTTCTGTGTTATCTGTCTTTCCCCCGGACCCCATGCTTCACGAAGGCAGGCTCCTGTGCAGTCTTCAGATCCTGGCATGGAACCCACACAGCAGCAGCTCAAACCCCAGGAAGTCACCCACTTCCCATGTGAGGCCAGCCCTGCTCTGTGTGCGGGAAGGAGCTGGCCTCGGGGAAGGAGGTTAAAGCATCCTAGTGGGTAGCACGTGTAACTTGGCACCAACTCCCCTTGCTGCCAGGGCTGCTATGACCTTCGTATCTCCATGACAGACAGGGATGATTCCAGAACCCAACTTCCCACAGGTCCCCCAAGCCCTCCATGGGCCTCTGACTTGCTCTCACCAATGCTCCCAGGGATCAGCACTGGGTACCCACAGAGATCCAAACTGAACGTGCTCGTGTGCCCTGCCATCCGAATGCCCGTTTCTCCAGCCTCCCTGGCACAACTTGAAGGTCCAACTGTCGACACCACAATGTCCACCCCCATCGTGCTCCACCTGCTCCAAGACCTCCCTCAGCTCTCCACAATATAGAGTCTTTGTTCTTTAGAAGAACAGATGCTAGAGCTATTCTTCAGGAGAACACAAAGCTGGTTCATAACCGTCAATAAATATAACTTACATAAGACACATAAGACGTAAGAAAAAATAGACAGTGACTTGAAGTTAATATACTCAGAAAAAAAAAAAAAACAGGACACATCATATGCAAAGCTACACTCTCTGAGCCCACTCACCCTAGCAGAGTGAAAAATGGACCAGCCCATTCCCCACACTGCAACAGTCTCCTCTTGGAAATGGTTTGCTCACGACTTACTACCTAGGCGGATGGAGAGAAGACTGGCTCTAGGACACTCCCCAAAATAAAGAGATGGCAAACGGGGTGGGGGGGGGCTTTCAATATACTTTTCTGTGCTTATGCCAAATTATAAGATAAAAAATATTTGCCTAAAAAACCTTCATCTAAACACTTTACTTCTCCATTTCTAGAAGCCTTCTCTCCCCATTCTCTGATTGTACCCTTACTACAGAATGTGGGGAAAGTCTTAACATTGCCTAAAGAACATTTTTAAGAATAGAATTTTAATCACTCCAAATACCACAAAATTATTAAATCGGACCTCTTGCTTCCAGTCTTTATTTCTACATCTTAAAGAACTTTTGAGATCATGCAGTAGATGTAATCTAGCTTCTTAAATCTTAAAATCATAGCATAAATTTTATTTTTCCATTTTATTTTAAATTTATCTTAAGTATCATTGTTACCAATGAAGATTTATTATGTCCTTTATTATAGAACAACTGAATTATCATTTTTGTGATCCTATTTATGTATACCTGTAGGATGTTTATAGAGTCAGGTACCATGTGATATGTCAGCTAGTGACACACCACACATACAACAATAGTCCCTTAAGATTACATTGCCTGAATTATGAAGAATACAAGCAATAATAAGTGTTGGTGAGGATGTGGGGGAAAAAGCACATTCATACATTGCTGGTGGGACTGCAAATTGGTGCAATCACCATGGAAAGCAGTATGGAGATTCATCAGAAAACTTGGAATGAAACCTCCATTTGACCAGCTATCCCACTCCTAAGTTTATACCAAAAGGACTTAAAATCGGCATATTACACTGACACAGCCATATCAATGATTATAGCAGCTCAATTCACAATAGCTAAACTATGGAACCAAGCTAGATGCCCTTCAACAGGGGAATGGATAAAGAAAACATTGTATATACATACACAATGGAATATTAATTGGCCTTAAAGAAGAATGAAATTATGGCATTTGCAGGTAAATGAATGGAACTAGAGAATATCAAGCTAAGTGAAATAAGCCAATCCCAAAACACCAAAAGCCAAATGTTTTCTCTGATCCATAGTGGGACGGGGTGGGGGGGGGATAGGGAAGAATGAAGATTACATTGCCTGTAACAATGTAAAGCAATGTCACAGGCTTAGTTGTAGGAATACACTCTAGGATGTTCACACAATGATGAGCCATTTCTTAGTACACATTCCCACTGTGAAATGACACAAACCTGTATTCTTTTTTTTTTTAATGAGGTGATCAATGAGAGTATGGACGACATTCCCAAAAATGCTGAGTATTACAGCCCAGTCAGAGGTGCCTGGGCCTGTTTTGGTGACAAACCCCTGTGTTATCATGTGCACCCGCTTCCTAGCCCACCTTTACCTGCCGCAGTGAACGACCACGGCCACCAGGTCATACATGCGGTCCAGGTTCACGGCATCGCTGGAGGTGTTAAAGAGCCGGAGTTCCAGAGGGAAGACCACCCGGTAAGACAGCTTGGTGTACCTATGGAGCTGCTCCATGTACTTGAATCGCTTCAGGTGCAGGGCCAGAATCATGGGCAGTTTTTTTACCCTCATCCTAAGAAACAAAAAATCAGTTGCACCCAATAACTGTTTAGGGAACGAGAACACGCTGTCGCCTAACAAACTTGAGTAGCACATTTCAAACTGGCCAATAACCAAACAGCTCACAGGAAGAAAAGGATTCCGGCTTATAGAGACTGACTAATGCTGATCCTCAGCTAACTGGAGCAACATCGAAACGTGTGTCTCTATTTGGTCAAAGTAGATGCTTCTGAATTTGTGTACTAATAAAAACACACGTGCAACTGCTCTGTCACTGTCCTCTGCCTCCCAGAATAGAATATGTTTGGACAATCCATCCCTGAGATATGGACAGGAGGGCTGAGAGCTTTTGAGAAAAGGAAGTTGGGAAGAGGACAAGGTGGGAGGATGCAGACCAAACTCCAGAGAACCTGCAGAAGATGCTCGGGCACACACTCCTGGTGTCAGACACGAGGGGGGCTGGGCTTATACCTACCCCCTTCTCCTGTCATCTGGCAAATCAGACCCCTTTTGTGGTTCTCTGTTTCCTCACCTATAATGCAGGCGTTGCCTCAGGGGTACATTTCCCAAACTGGGCTCCAGAGAACACTAGAGTTTCCGAAGGCTATGTTTGGACAGGGATGCTTCCTATTTCAAAGTCCTCCATGTGCATTAGCACACTGAAGTTTTGACTTTTTTATTGCAGTAAAGGAACTATTCTGGTTTGTTGAAGCAGCATGTCCCACACTCACATAAACACAGAAAGCCTTTTCTCATGGGATGATCATTCCTCAATGGTCACGGCAGTAATAGCTTAACAGACAGCACTGCTGGAAGGGAGGAGCTTGGTTACCTCCCAGGTCCCCCATGTCGTGAGTGTGCTGAGTCAGTGTCTGTGCTGCTCAGCGTTGCACATTTTCAATGCATATTGTTTGAAAAGAAGAGATTGAGTCTAACTGAGGAATCAGTTAAGTTAAAACTTGTTCATAAAAAGAAGCAAAATAAAAACATCAGTCAAAGAATTATGGGGAGCCCCCTCTTTTATAGGAACATGTGACATTTTAATGCATCAAACCTTCAGGGCTCCTGAGCATGGTGGCACAAGCATGTAATCCCAGGAACTCAGGAGGCAGAGGCAATATTGCAAGTTCCAGGCCAGCCTCGGCAACTTAGTGAAGTCCTACGCAACTTAATGAGGCCCAGTCTCAAAATTAAAAAAAATTAAGTAAAAAGGGTTAGGGATGTAGCTCAGTGGTAGAGTCCCTGGGTTCAATTACTAGTAAAACAAATAAAGATGGGCTGGGGTTGTGGCTCAGAGGAAGAGTGCTTGCCTAGCTGGCGTGAGGCACTGGGTTCGATCCTCAGCACCACATAAAAATAAAATAAAGGTCAACCTACAGCTAAAAAAAATAAATAAGTATTAAAAAACAAATTTAAAAAACCCTGCAGGGCTGAACAGCAATCTTCTTCATGCCGTCTGCCTTAGAAGACCAAGAAGATGGGAAGCAGAGACAAGCTCCCTGTCCACTAACAGAGATCTGCCTGCTACCTCCACTGCTGCCTGAGACACTGATGGGCCTTTTGTAAGTTTTGTTGAAATGTGGAAAGATGTTCATATCTGGGGTGGAGGGCTAAGGAGGCTGGTAGAAAAATTATTTCAATCTTGATCCAGACCCTCAAGGGTTTTAAACAGAAGTATTGAGCATGTGTGAGCTACCTTGGAAACTCCAGAACCAGCAGGAAGAAATAATAATAATAATAATAATAATAATAATAATAATAATAATAATAAAATTTAACTTGCAGTAAGGCTTCATGGGATGACTAAAACACTGAGCATCTTGGCTTCTGGGGGCAGATAAGGAGGAACAAACGGTTATCACAGAGTGTCCAGAAACTGTAACTGTCAGGTGCTAGCAAAAAGATGGGGAGCTCTGGGTTCTATATCAATTAAGAACACAATAACTTTCTTACCGCCTAGCTCTGTAACTGATGTGTCCTTGACTCCCTCACAACTTCTTATTAGATGATGGGTTTTTTTTAAATCCCTGTAAATAAGAAGTCCCAATGTCTAAATAATACTAACAACAATAATATTGGGTGTCTACTACATTATGTACTGTGCTAAATGCATTTATCTTTAATGTATTAAGAGGACAGGGATTATATTTGATCCCCACTTGTGTACCCAGCATAATATCTGGCACACCGTGGCGCTCAGTACTGGTTGAGTGAGTGACTAAATAAGTGAGCAAACAATCGGACAGACAGCTCTCCAAGCCAGCACTCCTGTCCACGTTTCCCTAGTGAGGAAGGACCTGAACAGCTCTGTGAAGCTGAGATCCACAGCCAGAGCTGTGTGCCCACCTATGCCACCCGTGTCACAAAGCTACTTTGGAGCCAAATCCTTTACGTACCTTTTCTGGGCCTCCTGTTTGCTGCAACATGTTTCACAATAATATTTTTGCTCGCTGCACAGCGTTTCTGTGTTGCTGAAGTCTCTGCAGAGAAAAATATTTTCATGTTTTAAAAAGTCCAAATGGGCTGGGGATGCAGCTCAGTGGTAGAGTGCTGGCCTAGCATGTGCAAGGCCTGGGTTCCATGCCCCGGCACGGGGGGGGAGTCCAATGTACTTGGCATTCTACGGTTTACACCCCGCTATTACCTGCAGAGTGACTTTCAAGTGGAAGTAGGGAAAACAGTAATCAGAGAAGATCCCTCGTAACAGCAGGGCCATTATGCCATTAGAGCATGTCTACTGGGTTGTGTTAACAAGTTCACCACTTCACCAAGAGACTTTAAAATACAACTTTATTTAATGGAACACAGATATAAACTAGGCTTGCCAACAGATTCAGGGGGAAAAACAAAAAACAAAAAAACCATCAGGACTTAACAGAGAATACCTGTAAGCTGGAAATTGAAAATTGTAACAGAAAACTACTGCAGTAAAAGCCCTCCTTAATATTCATCAGGTCTGAAAAAGGCAACCACATAAAATAGAAGGTGCAGTTACTAAAGACTTGCAGAGGGTCAACATTTTCAAAGACCACAATAGTAAAGACAGTGGAATTTAAACCACATATAGCTGGGGGCAGTAGCTCACACCTATAACCCCAGTGGCTAGGGAGGCTGAGGCAGGAAGATCACCAGCCTCAGCAATTTAACAAGGCTCTGAGCAACTCAGTGAGACCCTGTCTTAAAATAAAATACAAAAAAGGGCTGAGGATGTGGCTCAGCTGTTAAGCACCTCTGAGTTCAAGTCTTGGTACAAAATAAATAAATTAATTAATTAACCACATGTAACTTCCCTTACTTTGAACTAAGAAAACCCCCAGTTACCAGGAGGTGACTGCCTTCTACCCACCCCATCCCCCACGGCTCCCACACCCCCAAGAGGAGAAAAACTTCAGCCTGCCTACTTAAGAGAACAAAAGGCATTGTATCTGTTCTCTGTGTATTCATCTTATCACAAGGTTTTACTCTGCTACTTAAGGTTTTCATTTTTTAAATGTCACGGCCTTTCTTTTCTGGTCAAGATTCTACTTAACATTTTTGTGGTCTGTTTCAAAAGACTGAAAAAGAACATTGAGAATATAATAATACTCTATGGTTTTGAAAATACTTGTGACATTTCCTTATTCAGAGTGTCCTATTACCAGAATGATCAGATTTTATTACATAGAAAATGGCATTTAAATGGGTGTTAATGGCTCTACACAGAAAAAAAAAAAATCAAAGAAAACACAAATTGCTCATTCCTTATATCCCCAAACAGTCTTCTGGACTAGGTCCTGGGGATTCACAGAGAATAACTGCCCTCATATAACTCATAGACTAACAGAGCCATGAGCAAATGAGCCACTGATCATATGAAATGCTTGGTGTGGCCAAGACATAAAGCAATGGACATGGGCCGGGCATGGTGGCACATGCATGTGATTCCAGTGACGTGGGAGGTTGAGGTAGGGGTATCTCAAGTTCAAGGTCAGCCTCAGTAACTTAATGAGGCCCTAAGCAACCGAGTGAGACCCTTTCTCAAAATAAAAAAATAAAAAAGGCTGGGGATATGGCTCAGTGGTAAAGTGCCCCTGTGTTCAATTCCTAATAACCACTCACCATAAAAAAAATCACAACAAGCTATACACATAGTTCCTCTGCCCGCAGCACTGAGGAGTAAGTCAAACTCCCTGCCATAGCTACAGGCTGTGGTCATGAGGGCCCATTACTCCTCTGACCTCTTTGCCTCAGCTGCTGGAGCCTCGGGCTATATATACTCTTCTAGCCCTGCTACTTCCTCAGCACCCAGAGCTCTTCTCCGAGGCCTGCATGGCTGCTGGGCTGGCTAGCCAGAGCTCAGCCTAACTATGCTCTTTGGAGAGGACCTCCCTGACCACCCAGCCCCTACCATGTGGCTGTCTGGCTTTCTTCAGCACCTGTTTGCCCCTCTGAAACCTTCCTTCTGTTCATCTGGTCACTTCCTCTCCTGTAAGCAGGCAGTGGCTTTGTCTCACTCACTGCCATATGCCCAGCCTGACCCATAATGGCGCTTGACAACAGTTAGCGGCCAGATGAATGAACAACCAAAGACAGAAAGGGAAATAGTTCAGAAAAAAAGAGAGATGAACTTGATCTGGAGAAATTCAGGCTGTTTCCTCAATGGGCAAAATCCAAGTTAGGTTCTCACAGAGGGAGTGTGTCCCAGGGGACAACAGCAAAGGAACGCCACAGCGCAGAGGCAGGGACACAAGGCACAGAGGTTAAGGTGAGAATATGGGGTGAGGGTGTGGCAGGAATGGCCTCTGCAGTGAGTAGCACAGTCCCCAGGATGCTACCTCGAGGCTGGCATGGACCCTGTGGCTCTGCAGCCCACCAACAGCTCTCATCAAGGAAAAGCCATCATCAGACAATGCTTTGCAAAAATGCCACTTTGGGCAGCACTGAAGAGAAGGACAGAGGGGTTCGTAAGCCAAGGAAACCATTTAGAAGGCAATTATACTCAACTTTCAGATTTCAAGTGCTTAGTGCATAAACAGACTCAAAATTAGCTGAATGAAGAACTTTAATTGAGTCAGCACTGTGAAACTGTGTTTTAGTTGCACAGGATTGGCTGGAGTGGGATGGCAGAGCTGCACAGCAGGAGGTGAGGACAGGCCTCAGTGAAGATTCATGTCCATGGAACACCTCCCACAGACAAGCCTCCATATCAGCACAGCCAAGGAAAGCACAGCAAAGATAAGGAATTAAACACTTTCTATCCTCATGTCTCCAAAAATGTTCTCTGTAGGCCCAGATAAGTAGAGGTTAGTACAGGAAAAGCGTCCCTAATCCCCATATCCTTAACACTTCTGGGCCCAAGCATTTCTGATAAGGGATGCTCAACCTGTACTGATTTAAAGACCCAGTTTACAAGCAATCACCATCATGCCCAGTTCCAGCTGGCTGGAAACCCACTGCCACAAAAGACATGGTGACGCTCTCTCGGTATTTGAGTTAAGAAATGCAAAATGAGGGTCGGTCAGGAAAAGGGGCTGAACAGCAGCAAACTAAGGCAGAACATGTCTATTGGTATAGGCTGATGGTTGCCAGAAGCAAAGTGAGCAACAGAGATGGAAGGTATTTTCAAGGAGAGAGTCAAAGGGGAGGGAGATGGCAGAGCTCTGTGATACATTACAGGAGTACAGAGAGCGGGGTGGGGCACAAAGCCTTTGCATTTCTTTCAAAAGAGTTATAGTAGCAAACATTATTTAAAGATACACTCTAGGAACAAATCTAATAAGAAATGCCCACCTTAATACAGGAAACTATTGATCTTATGGAAACTCATACACAAGATGGATTAAATAGACAAAGACCACGTTCCCACACAGAAAGGCAATTATATATCGTACAGACAGCTACCCTGTCCAAGTTTTAATGTCTATATTTAATACATTTTCAATTAGAATCTAAACTAATTCAACATAATAGTTCAAAAACTTTTTTGTATAAAAGAAATTCTCCATCAATGCTTTCTGATAATTTTCACATCAGAATCCACGTGGAAATGGACACAGTTTGAGAAGCACACTGGGTAAACTGATGCAGCTGCTCCCACCATGGGGCTCTGTTGGTGCCAACCTCTGCGCATTCACCCAGGAGTTGAGGGGACCAACATGCCCCGGTTACCCTGTTCCCTGCCACTAGGAAGCTTTGCTCTAAATTTTAGATCACGTGGGGATTGTTTACAAATCTCATTACGCCCTGCCTCTTTCCACGCACACCCCCAAATATACAAGAATTTCTCCAGGTAAAACCTAGGCATTGCTGTTCAAACTCCCCCACAGTTTCAGTGTGCTGCCAGGGTTCAGAATGGCGGTCCCCAGGCGGCCCAAATGTTAGCAGGCATCTGAAGCCCCTGGGTAATCTTGTCAAGATGCAGATTCTGATTGAGTCTTAGTGGGGACCTGAGATTCTGCATTTCTAATGAGATGCCAGGTGATATCCAAGGTGCCAGCACTTAGTAGCAAGGAGCTAGAGCAGAGGTGCTGACTTGGTAGTATCAGAATCACCAGAATATTTTTAAAGACAGGCCCAGACTCTCTGAAGTTCTTGAACAAGGTCTGGGTCTCTAGTTTTACTAACTTCCCAGCTGATTCTGATACACACTAACCATTGAGAAGTATTAATTCAAGTATTATAGCAATTTTAAAGAAAGAAATCCATAAATAGGGCTTATGTGTCAGATACTATGTATCAATAATAACCAGAATGGACACAGGTCAGAGAAACAGAAGGGAGAAACCAATAGATAAGCAATAGGAATGCATGTGCACACGAACTTAGTATGTGAAAGAAGTTTCTCAAAACAGTAGAAAAGGAATTTCTTTTAATGAATATTAATTTTTCAAATAGAAAGGGCTTTGGGACAATTAAAAGGCTGCTTTCCTCTAACACATGGCCCATGTCCTGACGCTGGGGATTTTAAGTAAGGGGAACACAAGAGGAAGTGGAAGGTGATTTGGGGGCACTGAACATTTTGAAGAGAAAAGTGAATTTCTGTGAAGGAGCCACAGGGAAAGGAGAAGGCACTCAAGGGGAAGAGAAAAGCTACCAAAAAGGCATGGCAAGGACAATTAAGATGAACTGCACATATTTTAAGTTTTTGCCTGAGGACATCCCTGAACTTTTTCAAAAAGGAAAAAAAAAAAAAAAAGAAACTTCTTTCAGTATCTTCCTATCATGTCTAAAACACAGAACTGGGATTTGAAACATCAGAATTCTAGCTCTGCCACAGTATGGATTTAAAGTTTCTTTAGATCTGTATCCTGAATTTAACCACTGTTACACCATTTCTCTGGGACTAAAGTTCAGTGAAAATACACTGTAATCTTCACCTACACCCCTTCTGGGGGGAGGTGGCAGGAATCTTTCATTTGGTTCCCAAACTTTTACTTATTTATCTTTTTGGCACTGGAGATTGAACCCAGGAACACTTCATGACTAAACTACATCCCCAGCCCTTTTCTTTTTCTGTTTTTTTTTCCCCCCTTTGAGACAGGGTCCATGTTGCTGAGGCTGGCCTTGGACTTGACATTCTTATGCCTCAGTCTCCCAAGTTGCTGGGATTACAGATGTGTACCCCACACCCAGCAAATCCCACAATTTTAGTTTGATTTATTAAAAAAATAATTAAAATAACTTGAAAGACCAAAATAATAAAGAGATGTGTGGAGATAATGTTCAAGAAAATTCATAGGCTGATTTTAAAAACAAATGGGAAAAAAAAGAATAAAATCCAAATAAAATCATTAAAGAGGCCAAGAAAGACCAACATCACTCCTTCTCATTGGTCTCAGGGATAGAAAAAGTTACTGGGCCAGCTTGAATTGCTCATTCACCAGTGGGAATTCCTTCTGGTGGGACAGGCTGAAAGCTGCCACAGAACTCAATGGTGAATGGCAACAGCAGAGAGCTTCTCTTAAGATGTCCACATGTGGGTAGATAAAGTGAGAAGGTCAAGGTTAAATGTGCTGTCAGGAATATTGGCCTAAAGGGCCCATTCAGATGTGGATCTAATGATGTTTAAAGGCATTCGGTGGCTATTACACACTCACCCATCCCAACTTTAACCTTTCCAAATGCCTCTACCCTGCCTTCTCCATTGGTCCTGCACACAGGACCAATACATACTTTTCTCCAGAAAAAGAAAGCATGGAAACAAGTCTGGACTAATTTCTTCATAACACAGCTCCCCAAAGGTCAAAGCCACCTAGTTCTTTACCTGGCTGATCTCAGAGTTACAGCCACTGCTTCCTTCCCTTAGGATTTCCCAAAAGGGAAGGGAAAGAGTCGACTTGCCCAACCCCAAACTTCCTCCAAGAAGAGGAATGGGCAGATAATGCCTTTCCTCCATCCCCTCATCTGCTAACGTCCATTCAACCTTAACATTTCCCACATCCTGTGATCACGAAACCTTGGGGATATCAAAAGTGCCTTTTCTCCCACAGGAATGCTGGGAACATGTGCCATGAACAGAACCAGGCAGAAGAAAAAGAGGCTGTCCTAGCCCACAGCACACCACGCAAAAGAGACAACAAATTCCTCCTTCTCACCTGTACCTACGGAGACAAGAGCCAAACACCAAACTGACAGGGAACTGTCCACTGGGGGTGAGGAGCCTCTGAGCCCTGGGTAACAGGAAGTGATCAGACACCGCTCCCATTCCCACAGCTCTTCTCAGCTGGGGGTGGCAACTCTGCTCTGAAAGATGGTTTTCTACCAGGCAACCAGCACAGCAAGTCCCTGGAATCTATTCTAAAGGTTCCAGGGAACCCAAGTATCTGAAAGAACAGTCCTGTCACCTGAGCGTTACTGACACAGATCGACAGTGCCCTGTGACGACACTATAAAAAGCTGTGGCACTCTGTGTGGGAGGCCCACCCTGGCCACTCAGTCTACACTGGCACTCTGTCATCAGAGCCACTGCCAGGACGGGCTGTGTCACCATGTCTGCCCACTAGAATGTAAGTGCTGCAGGAGCAGGGGGCTGAGGTGGTAGACCCTCCTCTGCCCCCATGTCCACAACAGGGCCGGGGCAAACTGCAAGAACACACGTCCTCTTGTGTAAGGGCTGTGGGGAGTGAGAATCTTGTCTACATAACGACTCTGAGCACATTTCAACAGACGAGTCAACACACGTATGGACAGTACTCCTGGACAGGCATGCCCACACTCTGGGCTCCTTACCTTCTCTCAGGACTAATGAGGAGGAAGTACTCTCCATGAATGAGCTCCATAGAATACTAAAAAGATGGAGGAGAAGGCAATTCCCTCACTGGTTCTCAAAGTGCATAATTTTTTAAATAATAGAAGAGATTTTCTCAGAAAAAGAAAGAGCAATGATAGGCATCTGTAATATTTATTAACTTATTTACATAAGTGAGTGTAAGACAAAGAAAGAGACTGCAGAAAGCCAAAAGCGTTCCTCTGTATTTTAAAGATCACAATTTTATTTTTTAAATTTAATGACTAAATGAACTACAGTAGATGGCGTAGGGAGAGAAGACAGGAAGGGAGGGGATGGGAGGGGAGGGAAGGGGAGGGGAGGGGGGATAGTAGAGGTTAGGAAAGGCAGCAGAATACAACATACACTAGTATGGCAGTAGGTAAAAAAAGTGGATGTGTAACCGACGTGAATCTGCATTATGTATATAGGGTAAAAATGGGAGTTCATAATCCGCTTGAATCAAATGTATGAAATATGATATGTCAAGAACTTTGTAATGTTTTGAACAACTAATAAAAAAAGTATTTTTAGCTGTAAAAAAAAAGGAATTTTAAAATTCTTGATACTTCTTTCAAGTTTAATACCAAAGGTTCTAAAGTGAACAATTTTTAATTTTTTATATTTGATATATCTTTTAGGTACTACTTAATTTTTTGAATTAAAATATTTGAAACAAAAATAAATAAATAAATAAATTTAATGACTGATGACTTCTACCCGATCCTCTCACTGCTTGTAAGACTCTTCTCAGAACACATATATTTATTTTGAATCTCTCTTTGGAAAGAAGAAATAGAAAATAGTAGGATTACACTGGTTTAAGAGCACAGAAGATTATGTCCTAAAAATACAGGGTCATATTTCTCCATTTATTTACTAGCCTCAAAACACAGGCAGAAGTCATGAGGTTACCTCAGACAGTGGGTAATGGAAGTGTTCTGCTCCACATCAACAGAAAGGTCAAGAAAATCTTCATCTTTGCTACTAACCTAAAGAAAGAAAAAAGAAAAAATGCATTAGGCACAAAATACATTGTAGACACTGTAGCTTAAAACTCTGAACATGCACAGATAATCCAGCACCACTCTTGCAGTAAGAGTCCGCCCGTGGCTATACACATGCACTGGAAGCAGTTACCTCCCAAACCACCCAATCTAGAGAAAACTTGATTCTCAGGTCAATCTCATCTCTATCACAATTTTGATCCAAAATCTTCAATAATTAAATCTCAACGAGATTTCTTCCTCTCCTGACATCTGCCCCATTGTTTCAACATAGGAAGTATCAGACAAACATCCGAACAGCCTGCCCAGCAGAATGACGCAAGTGGAAAAAGGACAAAACCTGGAAAATTTACTTCGCAGAGAATCACCCCTTCTTTAAGTTGTTTCACCTTTTGCCAGTCTCTTGAACTCACGCCCTGCCTCCCGTGCCTCACTGTTCAGGTTGTGGAGAGCCACAGTAACCACACACACACACACACACACACACACACACACACACATCGAGCTGTCCTCATTGTCTACAGAGCCCTGTGCTGTCTGTGTGAGGCTCAGCCCTGGAGCTGGCCTGGATCCCTGGCTCACGTGGAGCGCCATGCTGAGCCCTGCATGGGCTGAACCAGCTCACAGGCCCCAGCTGCTTCTCGGCCCTGCACGGGTCACACCACACCAGCTCTGGATCTCGTTCTTATTGAAGCTTTAGTGCTTATGTTCCACTCATTTGCCAACAACCCCGGGGTTTTACTGTCCTTTTCTTGGAGTGGGAGGGACAAGTGGGCTCAGCAAAACAACCTTCAGTGCTCAGTCAACTGGCAACAGAATGGAAATTACACTTCCTCAAAGGCAACTCCACTATTACCACAAATTCTGGAATTTATCTAAGGAAATACTGACATTTGGAGGCACACCCTTTGGTACTTTTGTAAATATGCACAAAAATGGACATTGAGACAGACTGCCCAGATCCACATCCTACCCCTGCCTCTTATGAAGTGTATATGATTCTGGGCCAGTTATTTAGCCTCTCTGTGCCTCAGCTTCCTCATCTGTAAAGTGGGGACAGTAGCAATATATACCTCATAAAGTCACTGTAAGGATGAAATCAGATAATACATGTAAAGTACTCTAAAAAGTAAGCACTTAAGCCAGGCTTGGTGGGGTATATCTGCAATCCCAGCAACCTGAGAGGCTGAGGCAGGAGGAGTGCAAATTCAAGCCCATTTTAGGCAACTTAGTGGGAACTAGTCTCAAAATAAAAAATAAAAAGGGCTGGGGATATAGTTCACTGGTAGAGTGCGCTGGGTTCAATCCCCAGTACCAGGGGCAAGGGTTGGGATGGGGAGGTAAGTGCCCAATAAATGGAGGAGGGTAAAAAATTTTACATCGCCTAAAATGGTCAAAAGGCTGAAAATGACTTACATGATGGTTACAATACTGAATGAAAAAGTAAGCTATACAATTACATGTTAGTTCCAAGTTTTGTATTAAAGTGACATGTGTGGGCTGGGGTTGTGGCTCAGTGGTAGATTGCTTGCCTAACATGCATAAGGCACTGGGTTTGAAACCCACAACCACATTTAAAAAAAAAAAAAAAAAAACTAAAAACAAAATAAAGGTATTGTGTCCATCCACAACTAAAAATAATTTTTTAAAAAGGACCTGTGTATGTTTATACACACACATCTATTCCCTTATGGCTCTCTATCATCCTTTAATTTTCTTAGGCACTTATTCCTGCAGTTGCAGAATTCATGGCCCCAAATCTTCACCAGTGCCCATGTTGACTTCATTGCCACATGACTACAGATCACTCATTGAGAGGTGATTATGTGGCCCCATTCTTGATGCGAGTGCGGCCATGTGACTTGCTGTGGTCAGTGGGGGTTTTAGAAGACGTGTTATAAAGCAGAGGCTGAAATGAGCACGTGTGAAACTGCTCTTTTGCACTTACACCATGGCCACAAGATGGACAGAGAAGTCTTGGCTAGCCTGCTGTTCTCAAGGAGATGGAGACCCATGAAGAAGAAAGTCAGCTAAGGCACCCAGGACAAGCCCAACCTAGAGCAAGACCCTGGGGAACTGCAGAGTCATGAGTGAGCCCACTGACCCTCACACACACAAATTCAGCCAAGTCCAGCCTAGAGCAGCCCTTAGCCAACCCACAGCTGTATGTGTTATAATAATAAATATAGTTTCATTTAAGCTTCAGAGTTTTGGGAGTGGTTTATGAGAAAGCAATAGAGAACTGATTTGATCACTTTACGTTATATGTATTTTTTTGTTTGATTACTATCTGTCTCTCCCTTACTTAAATGAAAAGTTCAAAAGACTGGCTTCAGTAATACAAAGACCTTAGCACACCAAGACTCCTCCAGATAGGACACACTCAGATAACCATAAACTCAAGGCAGGCACCTGAAAGGGTTGGAGAATGGATGGGGACACATGCTCGGAGGAAGAAGGATGGCCCGAGTTTGTGGTTTCACACCTGGGACCTGGGGTTTGTGGGGAGAAATGTCTTTCTGATCTGGGATCCAGAGCCTAAATCTGAGAAATAACATCCACTGAAAAGAAGGGAAAGAGTCTGAGATGGTATCACCAACTTTGCCCACCTCTGGTTGACCACTGAGCTACACATCTGCGGCTCAGCATGGAGTACAAAGCAGCTCAGCTGGGGGACAGTCTGATCCAAGATCTGAGCCATCCAATAAGTAGACTTTGTTGTCCATTTGTTGAGTCAAGATAATTTCTGGACTTAATACTAAAGGCACTCAATACTCATTGAAGAAAAATAATAGAACCCAGAGTCTCTGTAATTTAACAGTCTGAATGTTCTAAACAAGATCCAAACTTACAATATGCAAAGAACCAAGAAAACAGAAGAAATTCTTAACAGAAAATCAACTGAGACCAATCCTAGAATGACCCAGATGTTGAAATTAGTAGATTGGTATTGTAAAGAAACTATTATAGCTACCTTTGGTAAAGTAAAAGAAAATACATGCATGATGAATCAAAAACTATAACATCCTGGAAAAAAAACCAGAAACAATAAAAAAAAAGAATCAAATGGAAATTCCAGAACTGGAAAAAACAATGGGTCAACTTAAGAGCAAATTGGAAATGACAGAGGAAAGAGCAAGTAAACTAAAAGATCAATAGAAATTATCTACTAAGAGAAAGAAAAAAAATTGCAGTAAAAATTAGCAAATACTCGGGGCCTTTTTTATAATATTGTACATACAAACAGAGTCCTAGAAGAGAAGAGAATAATACAGGAAAACTATTTGAAAAAATAATGGCTATACATTTCCCAAATTTGATGAAATACATATATTACTAGATTCAACATATTCAAGAAAAATACAAAAATATATACAAGATACATACAAAGAAGGCCACCAGGAAATATCAGAGGCACACTGTTGAAATCCAAAGATTGCTAAGAGCCATAGCCAAGTAGTATGATGCATGGCATTTTTGGTTGAATAGCCAAGTAGTATGATGCATGGCATTTTTGGTTGAAAGGTGCCGCCAACAAGCCATTGAGATGATATGATTATGTTAAGATCTGCATTCATATGGATATTAGACTCCTGCTGTCCATCTCGGCCTGCTAAGGGACTCTTGGAGAGTTCCCATTGGTTGGGGAAGTGCGGTAGGAGGGAATTCCGGAGGAGGGACTTCCTGTTGGGGTTGGAGAGAACACCACGTGTGTCGGTGGGCAATTTTCCTGGGAGCGTTCGGGGCATTGGCGGCAGTTTCAAAAATAAAGTTTGTTCCTGCTTAAGTGGCTCGTGATTTTCTGCCCAGCCAGACTGCGGCAAAAGATAAAAAGCAAATCTTAACCATCAAGAAAAAAAGGGCAACTTCACAGAAGAGAGTGATTCAGTTAGCAGCTGACTGCTCAGAACCATGGCGGCCAGAAAAGTTTGAAGGATATCTTTAATACCATCTTCTATATCCCACTAACAAATTCTTCAAGAATGAAGGCACAAAGAAAGAACTCGTTATTGACAATTTCTGCACTATAAGAAAAATTAAAGGAAGTTTTTCAGCCAAAGAAACTCAGATCCTCAAAAGGAAACAAAGAGGCAAGGGGCAGCTGTGCATACCTATGATCCCAGCAAACCCAGAGGCTAAGGCAGGAGGATTGCAAGTTCAAGGCCAGCTTCAGCAAATTAGCAAGGATCTAAGAAACTTAGAGATCCTGAATCAAAATAAAAAATAGAAAGGGGTAGGGGCATGGCTCAGTGGTTAAGCGCCCAGGGTTCAATTCCCAGCAATAGGGGGTAGGGGATGGAAAGAGGTGATAAAGAGCATCAAAATGGTAAAAACATGTGTGAACACAAAAGATATGAATTTTCTGTTTTTGTTTGTTTGGGGGGACTCTGGGGGCTTTTTTCCTCTTATTCCACTTTTTTAATAAAAATTTCTAAAGAAAAAATTATTGTCCTGTGGGGTTCATACCATACACAAATATAATACGTATAACTACATAACATAAAGAACAAGGGAAGGTGAGGGCAGAGGGAATATGACCTACACTACACATTTACAAACCTTCTATACTTTATGTGGAATAGAAGCATTATGAACTGCAGACTGTGAAAAATGTGGAATGTAATCTCTAACACAACCACTAAACTTACACATGTGCACACCCACAGGTAATACTGAGAACAAAGGCAAAGAGAAAAATTAATAAGGAATTGTAAAATATATGTATGTGTATACACACACACACACATTCCAATAATCCAGAAATAAAGAGAAAAAAAAATCTGAGAGAACACACAGAAAACAATAAAATGATAGCTCCACACCTAAATATGTCAATAATTATAGCAAATATTAATGAACTAAAAATTCCAAATAAAAGAAATAAACTGATGAATTGATGCCGCAGTCCGGCTGCAGCAAAATAACCGGGGGGTGACAAACAACTTGTGTACATTGATACAGCAGGAGTGGGAGCCGTTTATTGTAGGATCGGAGGGGTATATATACATTCCACACAGCTTATCTTAATTAACATAAACTAGATACAGCAGTCAACTAATAAGGAATCTCCACATTAATGGCTCGCTGGTGTTACTTCACAAACCACTCCCTCTGGCAAAATGCCAGGCGCCATCTTGACTTGTTTACAGACCCTAACAAATTGATTTAACAAAAAAAAGCTAGACCAATTATATGCTGACTACAAGAGCTAAACTTTAAATATAAAAATACAGATTGAAAATAAATGGTTAGGAAAAAAATACTATGCAAATAATTAGAATATGTATGGAGAGGGGTTATATTATTATCAAGTAAAATAGATTAAGACAAAATTATTATGAGAATAAAACATTTCCTAATGACAAAAGGGTCAATTTATTATCAGAATATACCAATCAAATATGAAGGCTCCTCACAACAGAGCCTAAAAAATACATGAAGCTCAACTGTATTCAACAATAAAAAGGAAAGAATCACTGAAACATGGTCCTCCAAAAAGTTATGTAGATAAAAGAAGTCAAGATCCAAAAGACTGATTCCATTCACATGAAACATCCAGAAAAGGCGAATCTCTAAGACAGAAAGGAGATTCATAGTGGGCTGGTGCAGGGAATGGGATTAACAGCCAGGTACAAGAGATCCGTCTTATTGGTGGAAATGTTCAGACACTAGGTGAAGCTAACAGTTGCACAATACAGCAAATTACTAAAAGATCACTGAGGAGATGAATCTCACGGTATGTAAATTGTCCCACAAAAAAGTCATTTTTAAAAAGTTTAAAAATTCATGAAGCAAGAATTGACAGAATTAGGAGAAATAAGACAATCCCACACAGGTATTTTAACAGCCCTTTCTTAGCAGCTGATAGAAAAGCTGGGGTGGGGGGTAGTCAAAGACATCAAAGATCTGAATAACTTTATCAACTACCACATCTGACTGACAAAGAATATTACACCCAACAACTACACATGCCTATAATCCTAGCAACTGGAGAGGCTAAGGCAGGAGCATCTCAAGTTCATGGCCAGTCTTACCAAATTAGTGGGACCCTCAGCAACTCAGCAAAAACTTGTCTTAAAATAAAAAATAAAAAGGACTGAGGTTGTAACTCAGTGGTAAAGTGCCCCTGGGTCCAACCCCCCTTAATGAAAGTGGGGGCAGGGACAGGTGCCAAGGGGAACTGATTTGCCTTCAGGGAACACTTAGCAATGCCTG
This sequence comes from Urocitellus parryii, assembly GCF_045843805.1. Classification (NCBI taxonomy): domain Eukaryota; kingdom Metazoa; phylum Chordata; class Mammalia; order Rodentia; family Sciuridae; genus Urocitellus; species Urocitellus parryii. The sequence continues at coordinate 106,319,001 of NC_135540.1, read as the reverse complement.
GAGACGTTTTCCATTGTCACATCTTGGCAGATGCCACTGGCATCTACTGGGTAGAAAACAGACATACTGCTAAACATCCTATAATGTTTAGGGCAACCCCCCAAGAACAAAGAATTATCTGAGCCAAAATGTCAATAGTTTTGAGGTTGGAAGACCCCATTTTCAAGTGCATATGGTACACCTACCAGGAAAGACCATGTGTACAACACAAAATATATCTCAGTAAATTTAAATGACTGAAATGATACTAAATATATTCATTCTCTAACCACAACAAAATTAGAAATCAATGCCATCAGGACATCTAGGAAAATCCACAATGTTTAGGCATTAAAAAGCATACTTCTAATTAATGCATGGGTAAATGAAAAAAATACACAAGAGAAATTAGAAAATACTTGAATTGATGGACAAAGAAAATATAATATCAAAATCTATGGCACTCAGTTAAAACAGTAAAGGGAAATTTACAGTTTTATATAGGTATATTAATAAATGAAAGAACAAGAACCATCTTTTCTATTTCAACTGCTATATCTAGTACCTAAATAACTTCCAGTCTTTAGTAAATGCCCAATAAATACTCACTAAGTGAAAAAGTAACTGAACAAACAGAAAGACGTCTAAATATGAGCAGTGGCACCTGAGTGGTAGTAATATGAATGATTTCATATATTCTTATTTGTTTTTAACAAACCTCAAGTTATTCTATTTTTATTAGTAATTTATTTGTTTATTTATTCATTTATTTACTTTTACCTAAATGGACCTTCTCTGGGAGAAAACCAAAGGATGACAGCCAACTGGAATCATACAGAAGTTGGATAACTAGCATTACTTTGTAATGAAAAAAAAAATCCCAAAAATAAAAATTTGTCCTACTAGATGCCAATCTTTTTCTCTAATAATGATTTCAGGAAGAGGAAGAAAAGGTAAAAATCTCAATACCTAACAAAAGAAAGTCACTGTGCCTTTTTCAATTCCAAATGCAAAGTACTTCTAGATTTAGAATGTGAGAAAGTAATGCTCAGATCAATCTACCCAGCGGAAATAGCCTTCCTCTATGGACTTTTCCCTTTCCCTGCCCCAGAGTGTCAATCGAAGCAATGAGCGATCAAGCAAAAATTGGGGGTGGGGGTCCTGGGGTGTCCTTCTCTCTCCTAAGAAAGCTGCCAGAAAAAAAAAAAAAAATAACATATTCTTCCTACACACAGAGATTTGGTCTAAGGGAAAATACAGCTTGTCCCCAAGGAAACATATATCACTAGGAGACCCAATACTCTCAGTAAGACAAGCTATATCTTAGTCTCCTTTCTCCCCTTATTCTGGGCATGGAGACCTCCCTACAACCCAAATATTCCGGTTTAAAAGGAACAGAAGAGACCCTACTTGCTCTTCATTTTAAGGTAATTAAATTATATATCAGTTAATAGAACAAGTGAATGTACAGACAGACCATACATACAAATCATGAGTTTTGCTCAATTCTTGAATAATTGAAGTTATATTCAAATGTGCTTCTAAATCTCCATATTCCTTTCCTGAGTTAGTAGAAAAAGTGACAAGGTTTTGCACTGCTCAACTATGACCTGACAGTGTACTGGCTGGAGGTAGTACCAAAGGGTTGGCTGAGAAAAGAGGCCACTTCCACCCATCTGAAATCCCGAGTCTGGGACTCTCCACTAGAGCACCTCCATGCATCAACCTGTCCATGCTTGCATCTGTGAAGGCCTCAGATGCTCTATAGGATCAATTTAAACCTCTGCAAACAAAGCAATATAAGAAGCTGCAAATTGGTACTTGGAACAGCAGTTCCTTAAACAACATTTTGGCTTCAGAAACAAATGTAAATGGGTCTTAAAGCCATGGAAAAGCACTGAAAACCCACAGATATGCAGAGGAAAAAAAACCTCAGCTGAAATAAAAGAGGAAAAATTAAAATTAACAACAAAATAAAACTCCAACTAGCCTAATAAATCTTTGGAAGCAAACAAAGGATAGACCAAGAGAACTCTTAGCTAGAGTAGAAAATCCCCAAGCCCCAATTCTTAAGTGCTTTTATCAAGGTTATCTGGAAAAGTCAGCAATGAATTGCCCCTTAAAATAGTTTGGAGAAATCTATTGCAGAAAGAAACAGTTTGTCTCCATAAATCCCACAGCTGACATTTGCACTACAATCATGAGCAATGCTTACAAAGGGTGAGACCCTAGGGGCAAAATCATTGCTTTCTGAAAACCTGAAGAGTAGCACAAGGGTTTTCCACAATTGGAGGAACAAGAGGCTGAGGCGGGACAAAAGGCACAGTGTCCCCAGGGGCTAATTTGCTGCTCAGGATCTAGGGCAATTTAATCCCACTGAGAGATTTCACAAGTGTGGGTCCTGGCAATTCTGAGGAAAGCTCTGTCTGCAGCTGCCTGCCACAGGCAAGGACTGTCCTCAAAGGGACCTCCCTCAAAGAGGGCTCCAGGTCTCTCCTCTCTGAAGGAAAACTTTCCCATTGGCTTTTCCTCAACACTAAGTCCTCTGCATTTTACAACAGGAAGAGCCTGCAGGCAATGTGCTTTCTTAGAAAGCAGAAGGCTTTCCAACAACTAGAGCTTTCTAAAAATGGAATGCATCCTTGGGAGATTGAGTTCCAGCCTCTGGATGGGGTCCATCCAATGCTGGTGACTAACTGGCTAGGACATCATAGAAGGGACTGGGACACTGGCAGAAGAAGGATTAGATGACTCTAGGATCCCATCCAGTTGAAAGATCTAAGAAAATGGAGAGAATTCTACAAGTAACTTCAGGGGGGGGAAATCATCTACACATTTCGAGGTGGAAAAAATAGATAATTTTTAAAGATCGTCCCATTCTCCAGAAAAACACAGCCACCCACCCTCATCTACTTTCACAAACCAACTACAAACAGTGGGGTTGCCATTATAAAAAATATTATGGTATGGTTCAAAGTTATTGGAGGAATCCTCTGGCAAAAGGCTTCCTGTCCATGGTAACCCTTCAGGAAATCACAAGCCAGGTAATTGCTTTGCAGTACCAACATTTGAGGATACAATATTTGTGTTTGTTGGGACTGGCTCACTTATTCATAGACAAAAAAGAAACTGAGCCAATCATCAGAGTCTTCTTGAAAATATACGTGGAATATTGCCAAGATGGATTTAACTGCAGTTTTAACTTCAAAGACAACCAAAAAGGATTCAACCACTGTGGTGCAGACTTCCTAGTTACAAATGTAGACATGTGATACCCCATTGTTCTCATATCTATATCATATGGTCACAGAGTAGACTGCGCTTCTCCTTCGCAGCATTTTGCGATTGTAACTACATAACCAATTATTCATTTTGTCATTAATATGTCTTCATAATGGAACTTCCAGAAAGACAAGCCTCTCATTGTATCTTCAGCATCTCCTACCTTTACATAGCAGATGTGGAAAAAAAAAATGTTTTTGTTGTTTTGTTTTTTTTTTTTTACTTAATTAAAAACAGTTATAGATTAGCAACAGTGAGGACATCTGAGAATATTAGGAGAAACTAAAATGTTGGAAAATGAGAGTGCTCACACGTTGGGTGTGTAAACTGGTATAACTGCTTTAAGAATCTGATACTCTCAAATGATATAAATGATAAGCATATGATATAAACAAGTAAGTCTACTTCCATGTGTACATCCTAAAGAAACTGAGTTTATGTGCACCAGGGTTTATAGTATTACAATGTTCATAGCAGCATTGTTCATAATTGACCAAAACTGGAGAGAACCAAATATCCATCCAACACTAAAGTGGATTAGTAAACTGTGGTATATGCATTCAACAGAATATTATATGCAATGATAATGAATGAATTACAGCATCATGCAAAACATAAATGAATCTCATGAGGGATAGATACTAAGCAAAAGAAACCAAGAGACAAAGGCTACAGAGTCTGGGAGGGGTTGGGGAGGGGAAACTGGGCGTGTAGCTCAGTGGTAGAGCAACTGCATAGCAGGCATGAGCCCTGGGTTCAATCACTAACACCACAAAAAAAAGGGAGGGAGGCAACATGGCCATTCATTAAAAAACATTAAAACAGGCCATACTATATATTTAAAGGATGTAAGGTAGATAATGAGTTCTAGCAAACATCTGACAGATAGATCAAACTGTATACAAACTTTTCCAAAGAAAACTTATTTTATAAGGATGTTGACTCTAAAAATAGACAATGCACTATGAGAAAGGAAAAATTCAAATCCATCTCACTAATAAAAACTCCATTGCAAAAATCCTAAAAAAGAAAAAAAATAGATCTCAAAACTAACAATGTATATAAAAAGATAAAAATTAATTTTAGTTTATCAAAAAAATATAAGGCAGGGCCAACACCAGAAAATCTATTATAGAAACTTATCACCACATTAGAAACAATTTGGCATTACCTAGTTAAACTGGAAGGCAAATGGGCTCTATAACTCAGCAATTCCATGCCCCACAGGACTACCCCAGAAACACTTACCCATGTGCACCAGGAGACACTTGTATAAGATCTGTAGCAGCTCTGTCAATAAGTCAAAGACTAGACACAACATAAAAGAATGGAAAAATAAACTGTGGTATATTCCAGAACAGTATACTGCACAATGATGAAAATGAACGAACCATTCTGCACACAAAAAATGGCTGGATCTTTCAATGATGAAAGCAATTGTAGAAGAATATGACGGCATCTACATAAAAGTCATAAACACGCACAATTAAATTTCTAGCAATAAACATGCATGTGGGTAAAACCATCAAGAAAAACAAGTGCTAATACACAAAATTGAAAATAGTGGCTTAAGAGAATAATTATTTAAGAAAATAATTAAATTGCAATGAAACACTTGGACGGCTTCAGGGTTATTGATAATGTTCCATTTCTTACTCCAAGTGTCAGGTATGCGGATATTTCTTTATTCTTTAAAATGCTGCTACAACCTTTTCATACAAGTCTTCTTATGCACATGGTTAAAAGACTTGCTGGGTAATCCTTTTGGGAATGGATTTCTGGGTAAATGTGGTAGAAAACCCTCATGATGGGATTGGTGCCATTTTATTATACAAGTTAAATAACACCACAAGGATGTGTCTATAGTATGGAATATGATATAGGACAAACAACCTGATTTCGTCAACAAATTAACTATAAGGGGGGAAAAAAGAGGAAAGTAAAGGCAAGCTGTAGATTAGAATGCATATTGACCAAATGCAATGTATGGGCCATGTTTGAATTGTGATTTGAATTAACCAACTGATAAAAAAAAATAACATCATCAAAGAAACTTGAATGCTGAATGGATAAAAATGATGGAAAGGGATTCTTTTTAGGTATGGTAACAGTATTGCACATTTTTTTTAAAGAGAGAGAGAGAAGAGAGAGAGAGAGAGAATTTTTTAATATTTATTTTTCAGTTTTTCGGTGGACACAATATCTTTATTTTATTTGGTGCTGAGGATGGAACCCAGCGCCCTGCGCATGCCAGGCAAGCGCGTTACCGCTTGAGCCACATCCCCATCCCCAAGTATTGCACATTTTTAAAAATAAAAACACTTCTTTCCTTTTATAGATACATGCAAATAATAAAGAAATTACAAATGAAAGATTATTTGCACTTTGGTTAAAAATAAACCAGTTTAATGAGGGAGGAGGCGTGTGGAAGGAGAGATCAACATGGGCCAAAGTGCTAGCAATCACTGATCCTGAATATGTGGGGTTTATTAAGCTATTCTACTTTCATATTCATTTCAATTTTATCAGAATAGAAGGTATAAAGGGACAGAGGAAGGGAGAGAAAATGAAAAAAGAGGATGGGAGGATCTCAAGAAAAATAATTATGTGCAGAAAATGTTTGGACAGAATATATTTTTAAATGTGCAAGTGGGGCTAATATGTCAGAATTTTTAGAAAATTCTTACAAATTTATCATCTCTGCATGGGAAGATTACTAGTAATTTTTTAGTCTCCATTTGCTTAGCTATGGTTTCTAATTGTTTCCACAATGAAATCAGAACATTGATTCAAACACCATTAAAAAGAACATTAGAAAGACTGCCAAAAACTAAAGGCTTCTCTACTTACACAGATATAAGTTGATGTTTAAATCCACATTTCTTAACCATTTTGGGGAGGTCACAACTGGCAAAGGACTACATGTTTGTGTCCTCTCAAGATGGATATTGAAATCCTAACCCCTAACGGGATGGTATCTGGAAGTGGGGTCTTTGGGTCATAAGGGTGTGATGGGATTGGTGTCATTATAAAAAAAAGACACGAGAACTGCCTTCCTCTCTCTACTATGTGGGGGCATGGCAAGAAGGAAGCCATGTCCAAGCCAGGAAGAGAGCCCTCAGTAGAACCAGACCACGCCACGCCCTGATCTCAGATTTCCAGACTCCAGAACTGTGAAAAACTAATTTTATTTGCTTAAGTCACCCATTATAGCATTGTGTCACAGCAGCCTGACCAGACTAAGGGGCCATTAGCAGATCTGTTGAAAAGCACCTGTCTCCCGTCCCACAAAATGCACAATCATACACATTTTTTTTTAGATACTATCAAGAAACTCTAAGACCCTTAATGAAACCATAGACTTTCTATGTTGTGAGTAGTTGTAACAAATAGCTGACATTTATTGCATGGATATTACGTGCTAACACGGTGCTAAGTGCTTTATTAGGACTGACTCATTTAATTCTCCCAACAACCTATGAAACAGGCTCACTCTCTCTCTCTCTCTCTCTCTCTCTCTCTCTCTCACACACACACACACACACACACACACACACACACTCACACACACATAATCACCAACTTAGAGATAAGGAGACAGAAAAGAGGAATAATTTGCACTACCTTGTGCCACAGCCAGTATACAAACCCAGGCAGCCTGAATCCAGAGCTGGACTCTTAAATATCAATACATGAGGCCACTCACAAAGCTTAAATATAATAAGCAAATATGCCATTCTGTATCATGCTCTGGAGAACATGTTTTCAGATTCAATCAGCATTAAGTACCTCTCATGTGCCAGACCCTTCCAAACACATAAGCTCACCCAAACCTCGAAACAGCTCTGTGAGTGACTCGCCTTATCCACTCAGCTCTCTGTGGTAGAAATTTTCTATTTTGGAAAAATAGGAGTCAATCTTTTGACTTCAAGTCCACTGAACCACAGCTAACTCACTTTAAGTTGGGGCAACGATCTGTTCCAAATCACACATGACCGAAATCTTTTTAAGATAAATGGTTATGATCCAATTCAGTCGTGTAATTTTTAGACCCTAAAAGTGTCCATGGCGCGAAGCAATCCAGCATTTCAAAAGATCTGCCTCATCACTGCATTAGCCAGCTGAGACATCTTGGATGGATTCATGCTTCTCAAAGTCTGCACTTCAGTTTCATATTCATGAATAAGCTCCTCCAAATATGCTGAAGGGAACTGCTAGTTCTATAGCAATATGCTGCACTCATGCACAGCACTGCCCACCTAAATGTGCATAGGCAGGTTTCATGAGAGCACCCCAATACTTACAGTTTCACAGTTTAAGCATCGGGTTTCATTGGTGAGCGTTCCCTGAAAAATCTCATGGACCCAGGTGAGTTCTGGTTTATTATTCTCTGCAGGTTCATTCATGTTGCCATTTTTTAATTTCCCATTTTGTTTTTCCTGTTTCTTTTCTTCCTGCAGGATGTCCGCAATAGTGTTTAGCAAATAATTTAAAAATTCGTGAGCATCCTGCTGCATGTAGTTATCAAAGAGATCTGGAAAAGAGAAAGTCATTATTTCCATCTTTGGTTCTTAAAAGGCAAACAGAGATGCCTAGTTTCACATGCCACACTTCCATTTTTACATTGAAAGGGTGGACAGTATGGAATACAAATCTATTCATCTCTATCACGTGGCTTCAATGGGTAAGTTTCTAAAGTTTTGTTCATTTCCATTTTCTGCTGCCATCAAGAACCAATTTCCTCTGTCTCCCTATAGTCATGTATGAAAAAAGTGACAGAATTTTTATTTGTTCTAGAGAAAAACATAAATTGCCTGACAATATATCTGATAAAATACCAATTATCAACATGATGTGATCGCAATGACCAATTTCTTCAGGGCCCTGGAGCCTTTTCCCAAAAAGCATATTAAACCCTGGACCAGCCAGGAAGCAGCTTAAATATAATACACAAGGGAGATGAGGAATATGTGTGAGCACATTATCTGATACGATTCCAAAACCAAATTACAAATGACTCCAGAAGCCTCCTGCTGCTCCCTGTTATCAGGACCATTCACTGGGAGACGAATGCAGCTGTGAAACTCCACTACTAATCATGTTCACCACTGGACTGGGAGTGCTTGCTTCCTTCTCTCCCTGAGTGACTTGTACTCTAGTACATAGAAACCACAACAGCTTCAAAAGACAGCAATCAAATTAAATAAGACTTTGTAAAATAAACATCTGATTCACCGTGCAAGTCTGTTGGAGGAAAGCAAAATCTAGAAAAAACACAAGTTGCCCCGACAAATAATTCCCTGGTCAGAAATATTATCAGCGCAAAAATATCCCCCACAAAAGAGAAGACAGAAAAATCAGGTGACGGCAGCACATTTTTATCATATAGATATCGACTTGATATCCTTTAACTGTCTTAGGCAAATAAAAATGAGGTATTATCTTCAAAACGGCAGAGACTCTGATTAGGAACTATGCACTTACTTTACCACTTATGACAAGTTTAGAAAACAGTACTATTTTATTCAGTTATTACATCAGCCTATTTAATCTGATGACTGTCCCACTCAGAAGGCTGCCATGGACCATTTTCCGCTTACAAAGATCCCACTCAGTATAGAGTAAAAAAAAAAAAATTATTCTATCATGAGATGGATCTAAGTTCTTAAGCATATTGTCAAACCAATTTTGTGTTACATATAATGGATAGAGAGGAAGAAATAACTTTTCTTAAAAAAATGACACTTGAATAGTTGACCACACTTATTTTCCCTTTAGAAACCAAGTTGGCTTTTCATTGTAAAGATGCACAGAACTGTCAGCGTCCCTTATTCTAGAGCTTGAAATCCAGTATGCGCCACCTTGACTCACCATTCTCTTTCCTCAGCCTCGAAATGAACTTCTTTGGTGGGATGACGCCGACCTTCTTCTTCTGCGTGGCAATGCTGTGGAAGAGGTCTGCCAGGCACGTCAGCAGGTTTTCCTTCTTTTTTTGCTGGGCCTTGTATGCCAACACATTCTCACGGAACGGCCGGCAGAAATACAAGGCCTGAAGCACGGAGTTACAGTAGCATGTGTTTCCAAACTGCCAAAGGACAAGAGGGGTGGTTCAAGTCATTGCCTGAGGAAAGCCAGCTCTGGAACAGGAGGAGAGAAGGACAAGGCCAGGATCCATGAACCTGCCCAGATTTCCCTGTATCAGAGCCCAGCTCACCACATGAGAAAATTGGTTAGTTAAACACCAGTGACTACCTGATCAATAGGAAGAGGAATGAAAGGGCCTTATCTGTGATTTGCTTTTCATGGTTTCAGTTACTTGTAATCAATCACAGACCAAAAAATATTAAGTGGAAAATTACCGAAATAAAGGACATGTCAGTTTTCAATGGTGATCCATTCCGGAGCATGTGATGAAACCTCATACCATCCTGTGCCATTCTGCCAAGACCATGAATCATCTCTCTGCCCAGTGTATCCATGCTGTATATGCTACCAGTCCATACATCATTTAGTAGCCATCTCAGTTATCAGATCAACTGTCACAGTACCACAGTGTTTGTGTTCAAGTTACCCTTATTTTACTAATAATGGCTCCAAAGCCATTTTTTTTTAAGAAAAGCAATGATACCGATGGTTTTATTAGAATATATTGTTTTAACTGTTCTGTTTTATTAGGATATTATTATTGTTGTTGTTGTTAAGTTTGTGTAATAAATTGAACTTTATCGCAAGTATATATGTATAGAAAAAACATAGTACATATCCAGTACTATCCATGGTTTCCAGCATCTACTGGGGGTCCTGGAACATAATCCCCACGGAGAAGGGGAGACACATAATTCTGGTGCTTCTCTAACCCATAAAAATCTCTAAAATAATAATAAGCACTCTTGCCTATGCTTAGATAAAGAGTCTAATGAAACCTTCTGGTGCTTAGAAAAAGAGAAGAAAAAAATCTACATAATATGCAGACCAAGAAAAGCAGCTGGCCAGATAAAAGTTGCCACATTTACAACACATCAAAACTCTCATGACAAGGAAACTAAACCCAAAGCAAAAAGAAATGGAGGAACTAGGAACCACCTGCCCAGCTGAATCCGCCTGAAATGAAGGGGGGCTCTTTCTCTTCTTTCAAGAGTCCAGTGCCCCTGCCCATTGCCTCAGACCACAATGCCTCACTTCAGTGCAAAGGAGGCAAAAAAAATGTCTCTTTAAGCCAAACTCCCATCTTCCCACCTCTTACCTTCTAAATTACCCTCCCTCCTTTCTTCCAAGGAGGCAGTTGTTCCAGTACAGTATCACCCAAGTCCCGGTCTCCTATAACCAGATTAGGGCCCACACAGTAATATGTTAATACCTCTTGAAATCATGGACACTGAGCTTATGCGTACAGAGGAGACAGTCATTATCTCACTCGGTTCCCAGTGACTAAGTCCGACTCCGTGGGAGAGCACGGCTGAGACCATCACTTCAGAATTGCTCCTACACAGTGAAATAAGCAGGAAGAAAGACCCTAAGGAAGTAACCAGATTAACAGCCCAGATTGCAAACTGCAGTGGAGGACTCACTAGGGCACAGACACCTTCTCGGAACTGGCTCTGGGCTCAGGTCCTCTGTCTGAGAGCGGAATGGAGGCTCCACCACACCTTCATGACATCTCCACGGGAGCTGAGATAGAACGTTCCCTATTTTTACATATTTTAATCTGCTTTACCACAATTATGTAACAGAAGATGAACCTTTTATAGAGACGCTGGAACCATCATAAATTACCACTTGAGGGATCATAAATGAAGAAAGTAACAAGTACAGAGGACACAACTCTTCCACAAACTAGAAATGGGCCTTAATTCTTTTTTTTTTCCTTCATAGTCTGCATTTATATTTTCCTTAGCCAGGGCAGAGTTCCCATGACTTCAATAATCATCTTCACAGAGCTAAGCAGAGGCCCGGGCACAATGGCTAAAAAAATTGTAGTAAAATTAGAAGTCAGTATTTCACCCACACAATGCCCTATATTCTAGTGCTTTATTAATCCTTCCACCTTCTCTTCTTTCCTCTCTATTCAGTGTTTCACTTTTACCCAGACATTCTTTAATGCTTGGCCCTGATCCAGTGAACAACTCCTGGGAAAGAAAAGGGGCAAAAATTTGCCAAGTGTCCACAATGTGCCTCGGTCTCATCTCAGGGTCTTATACTTATCCATCCTTTTCCCAAGTGGGTATAAACTATGATCCCCATTTTACAGATGGGAAAATGCAGGTTCAGATCACACAGCTAGGGAACAGCACAGGCAGGATTCCAACACAGGTCTGCACTGGAACCACTGTTCTTTCCATTATATCCTAGGCTGTATTTACTTGCAGAGAATATTTTCAGCTTACCCCAATACTGACCAGACCTGGGCATTGGCAGTCTATGCACAGAGTAGTTGTTCCAGAAAACCATGTGTTTATGAATTAACACTTGATATCACTTCAAACTTCCATCACAGAGAGAAAGGACTGGGTGAGGAAGGAAACTCACAAGGGGTAGGTAGCTCAGGAGGGGTGGGTGACACTGCCCTGCTCCTTGATTATCATCAACCTACTTAGGAAGCAGAGCCTGGAAGTCCAGCCAGATACAAGGGGCTACTGCAGAGTGCAAAGGAAAGTGAGGCCAAGCAATTCTGAACAACATGTGCTGGTTCTTCCCCACAGCTGTCCCTGTTCCTGGCACGCTACCAGGTTATATTATGAGCCAGTCACTACTGATGAGCCGGTGACAGTGTCAGAACTCTGGCTATACTGATACATACAGAAACAAAGCCTGCCTGGAGAGCTCACCCCATGATAAAGGAGGACATGCAAAAGCAGATTTGGCTACAAAGGCTAATGAAATCACCATGAGATTATGTGTGCAAAGGAAATCCCTCAAAGCACAGGGAAGTGGGGATGTGAATCTGACCCAATATTGTTGTAATTAAATCCTTTTTTTCTGGGACAATTCATTTAAAACTTTCAAAAAATAGACTAAAATGCCCCCCCCATTTCCAACATGTGCCACTTCTATGAACTAATGCACACTGACAATTATTTAAAAATTGGTAATGATGAAGATGGCAGCAGAGGTTGCATCAAATACTCTAAAACGTTTGATAAAAATAGTACATTTTAAATACTTACATTGACCAATCCGAAGTAGTGTTCATTGATTGGAAACTGCTCTGGACCAATGTCTTTTTCCAGAGCAGAGGCATTGGTGCCCTAAAAGAAAAAAAAAAATAACAAAAGCTCTGTTGCATGTAAAATAGACAAGAAAACAAGAGGATACTTGAGCCGCCTACTACAGAGACAAGCATCTCCCCTGGTCAACAGGTATCTGGGGATGTTCGCACAGAAGAAGTCGGTAGATTTGGTAGTGATGCCAGCTCTATTCTTCTTCATCCATTCAGCCCTGTTCTTTGTGGTTTCCATCATCCTCCCTCAGGAAAGGAAGTGTGAGATAGGCAAATGAGCAAACTATCACTAGGAACTTCTGAATAAAACATCATCATTCTAGACAGCTGCAGAGGCTTTAAAAAAAACATGGCACGGAGAAATATATTACCACTTTCAAAGTCAATTTCTTCATTTGACAAGGATTTACTCTGCACCCACTGAGCCAGACCCTGGTCTCCGTCTAGACGTTGATAAGAGAGTGGTGAACAAAAGGGACGCGTTGCCTGATTTCATGGAGTGCCCACTTTAGTAGATGAAGAGGGCCTGAGACACAAAGCAAGCGTGTTGGACAGTTTACTAGGAGTGCGGTGCACTGGAGGAGAACACTGGCAAGTGAAATAGGGAAGAAAGTAGGAAGACAGGATGGGGATGACTGGAAGCAGTGGTGAAGGAGAGGCATACGGCAGCAGAGGGTGGATACCTGCACCTCTAAGAAGAGAGGTCAGGGAAGGCCTTACCTAGAAGGTAATGCATCCAAAGAATATTGTGAGTAATGGAGAAATACACTTTGACACCTAACAGTTCTCAGATGCATCAAATTGGGAAGCCACGAGACACTCCAGCATGGGAATAAACAGCTACCAGTTACTCCTAGCATGTGCCAGGGACTGTGCTATTCATCCTTACAGTTATCCAACAGATCGCATTTAACAGACAAGGAACTTAAAGCTCAGAAGAGCTGAAGAATCTTTCCCAAGTCCACAGTCAATAAGTGGTAAAGCCACAGGATAAAACCAGGAGTCAGACTCGGAAGTCCCTGACCTTAAACAAATGCTGCACAGAGTGATCCTGCCTGTTAAAACACTGACTGAGCCCCACTAAGGGGCAGTCACTGGCAATGGATAATCATTACTCCCCCAGGCCTGAATGAGTCTGCTGGGATTAGGAAGTGACTAGGTTCACCCCAATAAGGTAAGTGCAGGGGCCCCTCATTATCTGCGGAGGACTGGTCCCAGGAACCCCTACATAGATGCTTGGGTCCCTTATGTAAAATGATGTAGTATTGGCATACAATCCACACACATCCTCCTGTATACTTTAAACCATCTCCACTTATGATATCTAATACAACGTAAATACCATGTAGACAGTTGCTACACTGTACTGTTTAGAGAATAACAGCAAAGAAAAAGGACTGTGCATGTCCAGTACAGATGAAGTTTTCTTTTGGTATTGTTGACCCGTGGCTGACTGAATCCATGCATGAAGAGCCCACGGATGTGAAGGGCCGGATGGAGTTTGAGGAATGGTTTGGATCAAACTCCATTTGTTCTTCCTTAACTCTGTAGGCTTCTCACATTCTCAGGCTATCACTTAAGATTTAGCCCTCAGAAACTTTGGGATATAGACAGATTGGTTAAAAGACATGTTTTTTGTTGTGGTGGTGGTTGTTTGACACTAGTGATGGAACTCAGGGCGCTTAACCACTGAGCCACATCCCCCGCCCTTTTTATTTTTTATTTTGAGACAGGGTCTCGCTAAGTTGCTTAGGGCCTTGCTAAGTTGCTGAGGTTGGCTTTGAACTTGTGATCTGCCTGCGTCAGCCTCCAGAGTTGTTGGGATTACAGGCCTGCACTACGGTGCCCAGCTAAAAAGCCATGCTGCTACTACTTAGTCCTAACTCAAAATTAGCACCTCTCACAGGAAGAAATGGCCAAAATGGAGGCTGAGACCTAGTGAAGATGGCTACTAGTCACCAAGAAAACATTCAATGCAAAAAAAAAAAAAAAAAGAAGAAGAAGAAGAAGAAGACAAAAGGAAGAAAATAGCAGCAGAAATGGCAAACTGCATCCCCCCACTCTAATATCCTGTTTCCACTTGGTTTCTAGGTCCTTAATACTGCCCCACCAATCTAAGTTCCTTCACCGATCATCTGAGACTGAGTGAGGTATGAGTTCAATGTTCATTTGTGGGTAAGGTAGTTACAATATTTTTTATTTTGTGTGTGTGTGTGTGTGTGTGTGTGTGTGAGAGAGAGAGAGAGAGAGAGAGAGAGAGAGAGAGAGAGACCAATGTAACTCTACTTACAAGGCTAAATTTTTGGAATAACATCAAATTATGGCAGGATTTTATGGTGCAGACCAAAAAAAAAAAATCACTAAAGTTTCAGTAAAGTTACCTTTTGATCATAATTCAATGTAAATAATGTGCATTAAATATACCCATAGCCATTTTTCAAGAAAAATTAGAATATATGGCTTAGAGCCCGGGAGAAACGTCAGATACAAAAATATAGCACAAGGAGATAAATCTCATCAAATCTTTAGGAAAAAAAGCAATATATTCAAGTTAATGTATGATTTTTTTGCTAGCTATTAAGTCTTAGGTTGCTTCTGCTCTTTTCTACCTACCTTGGTATTTTCCCATCTGCGAGGATGGTGACTCCTCCTAAGGGAAGAGTCCCAGGGGACAGCTCCTCTGGGACAGTATGCTGGAGCACCACCCACAGCACAGCACAGCCCAGCCCAGGAAGAAAGTGAATGACAGTTGGGTGAAGCCTGGTTCTTCCCTGAGGGCAATACTGCCTCACCATCCCGCAAGTCAAGCTCATGGACTCTCGCCTAACATGCAAGGGTGTGGAAAGGTGAGGAGGAGGGTCTGACCCTTGATACTGACTCCAGACCCCCACATGCTCCCCCTCTTGTCAAAACACCCCCTTTTTAGAGGTGCATGTCTCCTTGTCTTTGTCTTGACTGTGGAAGACCACCCCCAACTCATGGAGATAGGTCCTAGATGGGTCTCCCAAAGACACACCTTGGACCTGGCCACCATCCTGAAATCCTCATCTCTAGCTGCCACCGTCCACCTAAGCACAGCTCTGCATGCTGACTTTAAGTCCCATCACGGCCACATTTATACCTCACGGAACTTTCACTCCTCTACTTTCTTATTCAGCTTCTTCCTCTTTGGGTGATGATTTCAACTGCCCTTCTAAATCCTCCGTACCCTACCCTTTGGGCACACCACCCAGCAGAAAACCAACCCAGTCTGAATCTAATCATCCGCCCCTCTAAACTGATCAGCCGCACCAGAGCGCATAGACCCCATGGTCCCCAGCGCGTCCCAGGCCCCACACTGCCTCCTGCTCTCTCCCTCCACTCCACAATGACAATTTCCAACTTTCCCCATGGTCCTCAGAACTTCAGCGTCCCCTTGACCCCTCTCAACAGAAAAAAAAAAAAAGAAACAATATATTTTTTAACCAGCAGATAGGGGCTCCCTTGAGACTCACCAACCCACATCCTCTCATTGACAGTGGCGATGTCTCTCTTGTCCACGGATCTCTCCTTTTCATTCAGGTCTATCTCATCAGAATTTAAACACCCTTCATCATCTCCCACATCAATGCCTTTTGCAGTTACCACCTCATTCTCACTCCTCCTTCAGCACCCAACCTCTACACAATTGTCCCTTCTGAAGTACAAGGAGATAAACCAGAGGGTTGCTAAGATTTGTGAGTGGGGAGATGGTGGGGTGGGATGGGGATAAAGTTGTGTTGTGATGGGTCTTGGGGGAGTTCACCACTTTTATAGTATTGCCATGCTTTGCTTAAACACGGGGACATGTCCCGAGTAATACAGCATTTCACAAGTTCCTTGTGGCAACACCAGAGTGCACTCACCCAAGTCTAGATGGTACCACCTACTGCACACCTGGCCGTGTGGTATATACACATGGAATAGCCTATTGCTCCAAGGGCCATGATGAGCAAAACACCATGAGTGTCAATCAAGCACAAGAGAAAATGGTGCATTCAAGAGACATGGTAAGGGGCTAAGGATGTGGCTCAATGTAAGGAGTGCTTGCCTAGTATGCATGAGGCCCTGGGTCTGATTCCCAGCATGGAGGGTGGGGGGGAAACAGTAAACATGAAACATCTGAGGCTGCTGCCTATGCAACACAGCACACTGTTTAACAGTCAACTTTGTTTTTTATATATAATGAGTGCACTTTAAAATAACAATAAAAATAATATAGTAAATACATCAACCAGTAATGTAGTTGTTTATTGTCAAGTATTTTGTATATAACTAAACGTGCTATACAGTCATATGATTGGCAATAAGTTTGTTTCCATCTGCACCACCACAAACATGAGTGTGTGGCATGCCATCCCACTGTAACAACCACAACATCACCAGGCGGTAGGGATTTTCCAGATCCACTACAATCTACTACCACTTTCATATCTGTAGTCCACTGTTACCTAAACAACAGGCAGGACATGTAGTCAAGCAGGACATGGCTGAACAGATACAGGTAAAATAGTGGCCCCCCATAAATGAGAAATACATTGCTTTCCATGACAAAGGAAAATTTATATGGTATTAATGTGCTAATCATCCAACCTTAAAAAGGTAGAATGCCCAGGACCATCCAGGTGGGCTCAGTGTGATCACAACTGTCCTTCAAGGTGGGAAGCTGAGCAGAACAGATCAGTGATATAAAGTGTGAGGGCTCAATTTACCTTGGTGAGCTTTGGAGATGGAGGAAGGGCCAGAGACAAGGAAGGCAGACAGCTCCTAGAAGAGGTGAGAAAAACAGTCTCCACTAGAGCCTCCAGGGAGAGTGCCGCCCTGCACCCCCTTACTCTAGCCCAGTGAGATCCATTTTGGATTTCTGACCTCCAGAACTATAAGATAGTACATGTGTACTGTTTAACCACTAAGATCAAGTAATTGGCTACAGTAGCATAGGGAATTAATATGGCAAGTTTGAGTTTTAAAATCTTCTGTAAGACTTGTCTCTATGTCCTCACCTTCAGCTTTCCCTCCAAAGACCCCCTTCTCAATTCTACCCCCGCTTCATCCCTGATGAGCTCCAAAGGTTGCAGATACCAATAGGGCACTTAAATGGCTGGCTCCACCCTGGGACAGTCTGAGGCCCTCCTTCCTTTTGTGCCTCTCTCTCCAGGGCCCAGGCAGTAATCACATACATGGATTCAAACAGCAACTGCACACCACCATTTCCAACTCTCTCTGCATCCTGGAAACTTCATGTCTGAGCTCCAGAATGGACAAATACAGGCCTTCCCATGTGCCCATAAGGCCTCAACATCCTTCTACCCAACCTGGATTTCTCCTCCTTCTGGTGTTTTCCCACCTAGTAAATGACAGCACTTTCCTCCTCTTGGCTCGTGCCAGAAACCACAGGATCACACTGGGCATAGCTTGCTGCACTCTACCCCCCCTTCATAGTGCCCCGTGGTTCAATCTTCACCAGCTGGACCAAGCTGCCAGGTTCTCTCATCTGAATTACAACCCCTCCTACAAAGCCTCCAATCTCCACCTTATTCATCTCTAACCCCTCTATCAAAACTGTGGCAAAAGTGCTCTTTTTAAATGCACATCTGCTTTGGAGTCCTCCAGCAACTTACACTGCACTCACCAACCTCATCTTGCCACTCATTCTCTGGTACACTTAGGGGGATTTGTATGTTTGTTCTTGTCCCCCGCACCCACACTGGGAATTGAACTCAGGCATGCTCTACCACTGAGCTATATCTCCAGCTCTATTTTTAGTTCTTATTTTGAGATGGTGTCTCGCCAAGTTACCGGGGCTAGGCTTGAACTTGCCATCCTCCTGCCTCTGACTCCAAGGGATCACAGGCATGAGCCATCACACCCCCCCATATCCACTATCTAGTCCAGTGGCTGCCTTTCAGTTCCTGGATACCTCTAGTTCCTTCCCACATATCACTTAAGTACCCTTCCACTGCCTGATCCCTACCTCCTGCAAAATCCTACCATTCTGGTTTAAAGACCAGCTCCTCGGGGAATTCTTCCCAGTCCACCCCTACATTGTCAGTCCCTCTGATGCAATCAGAGAAATGATGCTTTCCTCAGACATCCACATCCCATCCCCAGGCCCTAGGACAATCCTGCCTTATGTGGCAAGAGGGACTTTACAGATATGATTAAGGATCTTGAGATGGAAATGTTACCCTGGATTTTCCAGTTGGACCCAGCATGAACCCAAGTACCCTCGTAGGAAGGAGGCAGGAGGAGATGAGGAGTCAGTGAGGAGAGGTAACTGTGGAACAAGAGGTCAGACAGAGACTGAAGATGTTACACTGCTGGCCTCAGAGATGGAAGAAGAGGCCATGAGCCAAGGAATGCAAGCGGCCAGTCAAAAACGGCAAAGAGAAGGAAGCAGATTCTCCCTAGAGCCATCCTAGGAAGATGCATAACCCAGCCACGTCTGATTTTACAACTTCTGACCTTCAGAAGTCTAAGATAACCAAGTTGTGTCTTTTTAAGCTACTAAGTTTATGTAATTAATAGAAAATTAATCACCTCCTCCCCAATCTCTACTCACTCTTCACAGCATCCTATGTGACTACCTTACACATTCCAGTTGTTATTTGTATAATTATTAACATCTGCCCTGTCCCCTAAGCTATACCTCAAAGAAGCAAAGACCGTCTCTAACCTGCCCAATACTGCATTCCCAGCGGCAAGCACATAGTAGGTCCACAATAAGAGCAGATGAGCTGTTGGATGAACACATCAGTGGGGATGGTTGAGGCTAAGCAGTTACCATGAGCATGACAACTTGGACATAGGTGTGTGTGCTCTCCCTCTGCACCATTCCATGAGGCATCAGTGGTATCCTCTATCACTTCTCCATTCTCCCTTCCCTTTCCAGGAATTGGTTTCCAGGATACAGAATATGACTGATACTGACATTTGGAATCAAACTCTTGCCTTACTTGCTAGTATTTTTCTTTGGTAAATTAAATCTTTTTACATTTTTAACATATTCAGAAGTTAAATGTGAATGTCTTCATGATACGATGACTGGATGGGGAATATCTCAAGAGATGATGATGGTGGTCAGTGCTTAAGGAGTAATTAGGCAGTCAGTATCCATTAGTTTTAACTGACCATGGCCCCTTCCTTTTGAGCTTTCCCGCCATCTTGACGGCTACTCTTGGTTGGGGGCAGGAAGATGGTGGCCGCAAAAAAGACTCTGGAGTCCATCAACTCTTGGCTCCAGCTTGTTATGAAAAGTGGAAAGTATGTACTGGGGTATAAGCAAACTCTGAAGATGATCAGACAGGGCAAAGCGAAATTGGTTATCCTCACCAACAACGTCCAGCTTTGAGGTAATCTGAAATAGAGTACTATGCCATGTTGGCCAAAACTAGTGTCCATCACTACAGTGGCAATAATATTGAATTGGGCACAGCATGTGGAAAATACTACAGAGAGTGCACACTGTCTATCATTGATCCAGGTGATTCTGATATCATTAGAAGCATGCCAGAACAGACTGGTGAAAAGTAAAACATGTAAAATTTTTCTTTAATAAAACTTGTCAGAGCGTGTTTTAAAAACACTGCATTCATTTTGGTTAAAAAAATAAATACATAAATGACCATGTCCTTCAACTCTTCAATTCTACTTCTATTTATTCTGCATATACACTCAGAGAGGTGGGAAGAGACACAGACTGTAACAAAGACCCAAATAATGTACGGGTGGCTTCAGTGAGACAGGTATCTGTCTCTTTCATGCAAATGTTTAAGAGAATGTGGTGCCGGGGACCTGGGTTCCTCTTATCTTGTTGCTCTGACATCCTCCGGAGTCAGCTTCTAGCTTTGGAACCAAGAAGGCTGCTCCAGCTCCTACCACCAGACGACCTCTTCCAGGAGGGAGCAGACCTCTCCTTCCCTTTCAAGGATGCTCCTGGGCACTGCACACATCACCTTTGCTCACACCTCGCTGGCCAGAATCTAATCTAGTGGCATGGCCGCACCTAGGGCAAGGGAACCTGGCAAAGGTGGTCTGTACTTAAGACCTATGACCAGTTAAAATGTCTATTACCCCAAGCTGGGGTCGTGCTCGGTGGTAGAGTGCTTGCCTAGCATGTGTGAGGCCCTGGCTTGGATTCTCAGCACCACATATAAATAAATGAACAAAATGAAGGCCCACCAATGTCTAAAAAAAATTTTTTTTAAATCTCTGTTATACTAGAAATGAAAAATGGATGTTGAGGGGACGATCAGCAGTCAACATGTCAGACCGTCCTTGTAGAAAGGTCTGTAACAGAAAAAATGAGAAGTAACTTGAACTGGTTAAATAATCATAGTAATTCATGTGATGGAATCCCATGTAGGTATTTTGAAAAGTTAAGTGGCTCTCTATGTACTGCTGTGAAAATTTGTCCAAGATGCAGTGATGACCATGGTATACAGTAACAATGTACATAGGACAATCCTGGAAATGTCATTCATTCAATCAGCAGTGCTCTGAGCCCACTTTGTGCCAGTACTATTCTATAAGTGGAACACAGGTGAACACAACAGACCAGACCACTGTATTCAACACCTGCATCTAATGACAATTCCCCCAAAGAACACTTGAGAAACTCTTCATTTTGTTTGTGATTCTTTTTGTGTGTGAGAGGTATTTTTTTGTTTTCGTGTTTTGGAGACAGGGTCTTCCTATTGCCCAGGCTGCCTTAAAACTCCTGATCTCAAGTGATCCTCCTCCCTCAGCCTCCTGAGCAGATGGGACTACAGCTGGGACTACACCTGAGACAGGACTACCAATGGCCTTCAGAGTCAGAGAGTGAGGCAGGGAGATGAGCAGGTCACAAAGGGGCTTTCCTTTTTATCATCTCAATGTTTTATACTTTTTACTGTGAGCATGTGTTATTTTTGTACCGATTATCTTTTTAATTTAGTAAACCAGTGTCCTGTAGACCAGTTACCTAAGGCTCACAGCCCGTGTCTAGGGTTGCATTTGCTCTTCGGTTTCTTGCTGGTATTTATTTGCCTTTGACTTCACTCACCTCACGGCTCTTTGGAGTTAGTTTCCTGGCTCACGGCTCAAGTTGCTGATATCCAGCCTGCCTGTTCCAAAGGGCAGCAGAGGGAATCAGGCGAAACTGGGAATATCATCCCACTACACAAACTGCACAGTGCGTTAGGAACCCAGAAGCTGCATCCTATTGCCGCTCCTAGCACAATGGCACCGAAGGGCAATGGGAGGCCCTGAAAAGTGATTGTTCTGTGATCAGATGTTGAACAAAGAACAGACCTGTGGGGGTAAATCATAGGGTCTGGGATTACAAGAAGCAAAATTTGTATTTCCATCAGTTTAAAAAAAAAAAAAAAGTGGTAACCTTTGAAAAACAATTGCAGCCAACTTTATTAAAAATAGAATCTGAGCTGGGACAAGTTCCAACAAGACGACTATAATGTTAGCTTTTCAAAGCACCTCTGAAAGCGATTCTGTGTGCCAAGGGTGCTACGAACACACAAAAGAAACAACAACAAAGACCCAGGAAGGATGAGTCACAATGCACCCAGTGGGGACTCAAAGCAATTTCTTCGTAAAACAATTTTTAAAAGCAACTTATAAGGAAAACAAGTTAGAATTTTTTTCCTTGCGGGGCAAAATGAAGAAAGAGTCTTGCCCAGGAGAAGAAAATAATAGGAACAATGGCATGTCAAGGTCTGTAAAAACCAGAGAGATCACAGCCACAGCACAAGGGGGTCTACAATACAACAAAGAAGCACTAAGATCCCTGGAGATCAGCTAGTTCACCAAATGGAGGCCCAGACAGCTAACCTTTCCCGCCCAAGATCTCCCTTAGGCACCTCCTGCATCTGCTTCTTAAGGCATTAAATCTCTTGGTCACATTTACATCAAGTAGAGAGGAGACCCAAGAAAGGCCAAAGACAACATGTAAAAATGACACCTATGTACAGAGAACAAGTCATTAGTTACACAGCAGGAATCAAACAGATGACATGAATGGTGAAGGCAAACCACGTTTTTAGGTCTATGTTCAAAAAACATCAACTACATTTTCAAAGTACAACAATACATAAAGGACTAGTGCAAAAGGACATGTGTTCCTGGACTCGTCATGGCAAAAGTCTCTCTACAGCCTCATGGAGAATGTGAAGCACAAAGGAAGCGATGCAGCCCAAGGTATGGGGATGAGCAAGGAGCCACCTGCCGGGGCTCAAGGAAGGGAAGGAGGAAAGAGCCCTGGAGCCTCAGATGTAATTAATAACAACAGAGGACTCGTAAACAGCAGGTGCTGTGTCCCATCACTTTTCTAAGTAATTTCTGCATATTTTACTCATTTTAATCCTCACACCAATCCTCTGAGGTACATGCCATTATTGTCCCTATTTTAAAGGTAAGAACACAAAGGACAGGGAAAATAGGCAACCTTATTCTGGCTTATGTAGCTAATAAATAGTGGAACCACGCTGGAACTCATACAGTCTGGCTGCAGAGTGTGCCCCCGACCACCACACAACACTGTCTGTCCCCGACCACCACACAACACTGTCTGTCAAGATGTCAAGTGTCTCCTTGCGACTACAAAACTATGAGAACTAAAGCTGGCAGTAGGTGAGACATTGTATCAGGAGGAGTTGGGTTGTTTTTTTTTATAATCATTTCAAAGGCTGTGAGTTTTTAATCAAGCAAACAAGAAAAGAAAGTAATGTTAAGTTTTAAGAGTCTTTTGCTAAGAAGCAAAAATAACTCTAAGGAGTAAGCCATTCTACATCTAGTAACGGAATTCAGAGCAGCCTTGGTTACCTAACTTCTAAATTCTTGTAGAGAAACAGACAATAATAAAATAAAAACAATGGGACAACAGAGAGAGGGAGAGGTTAGTAGGCAGAACAAAATATGTTATCATTTCGATATAGTTTACCTCTATCACTGGGATCACTGGGGGTCAGAGGGCAGAGAAGGAAAGAACTGGCATAAGTTATAAGAGGAAAAACATACTGTCTTCTTTTATCCAAAGGAAGCTGCAAAGTATCTGAAATGCCTTCAAAAGATACAAATACAGACACTAATGCTGAGTCTCTTGGTTCAAACTCTCTAGGCCAGGGTCCCTGCCCCTCAGAGCAGTCCCCTGTGTGGAGGACTCTCCCTCTCCAGCTGTCTCTTTCTCACCGTGAGGCTTCAATGTCACTTCTTCCCTGACCCTTCCCTCTCACGGAATGTGGCCTGCCCCTTCACAGCACATATCACAACTGGTAACAGCATAATTGTTTGTGATTATTTAACATCTGTCTTCTCACTCAACCACAGATCTGCAAATGACAGCCCACAGGTCAGATGTGACCCGCTGTTTTTGGACATCAAGTGTCACTGGAACCCGGCCATGATTCTTCATTTATCATTGTAACTGCTTTCACAATACAACAGGAGAGTGGCATGGTTGTGACAGAGGTGTCATGGCCCACGAAACACAAAATGTTCACTCTCCAGCCCTTTTGTAGACCAAGCTGGCCACCCCCACAGTAGACCATAGACGCTATGATCCTTACAGGGTCCTCACAGGCTATTTGGTCTGACTCAGTTGCCAGCGCCCTCCTAAGTGCCTTGAGTGCAGAAGAACTTGGTGAAGTTGCTGACTGAAAAAACTCGGGAAACAGGGAAGATAAGCAGTCATGATTCAGAGAACTTCACATCTATATATTCGTTTAATCCCACTAACCCAAGGCAGATTAACTCTTAATCTCCCCACTCTACACACGGAAAATGGACGGAAGCTGTGGAGCCGCCCACTCAGCCACTTCAGGCAGGGCTGGGATTCAAACACAGGTGGCCCAGATCCAGACTCTGAGCTCTCCACCACACGTCAGGAGAGAGGATGGTTTCATTCACAATTTTAGCCCTTCCTTAGCTGCAGGTGCAGAGCCCCGGGCAGAGAGCCAGGACTGGTTCTGAGCACTTACCCTTTGGCAGCTGGTGGCCACCTATTACCTAACCACTGGCACACCCCAGTGTAGTTATGGATGGCCGTCTTGCTGAGTTACCAGACAGATCACTTCAGAGTGTCCTACAGAGCAACCCTGAATAAAACCCATCCTGCCTGCCAGGTCACTTATGTGGACTCACCATCCCCACTTCCCAGGTGAGGGGAAGGAGGTCAACGGAGTTAAGTAATTTGCCAAGGTCAAGTGTTAGCATGAGACAGAGATTACTAGTCACTGCGACTCTACAACCCCAATTCCTGACTGAATGGCAATTCTTCTCCAGGCTTTAACAGGGGACCAGTTCCACAAGATGGTAAAGGGTATTTCATTCTGCACCATGACAACATGCATTTCCACCCTTTATGACACTGGATGGAGAAAAATGACTCAGGAAAAAAACCTCCACATGACTCGATTTGATAACTGTAACATGGAAGCTAAACATCTGCTAATGAAGAAGGCTGACCCAGGGATACGGACGACATAATGGTGCAACATCATTATAGCAAGAAATGGTGTGGACCTGCGACAGGCTCTGTCTATGGAGACCCCTCTCCACGCATTTAGAGATAGTACCATGAAGTCCTTAGAGAGGTCAACTTCAACTTAAAACAGAACAAAGACTCACTCCCCTCGGCCCATGTCTGGTTTCTTTCTTTCTTTCTTTTAATACCAGGGATTGAACCCAGGGACATTTAAACACTGAGCCACATGCCCAGCCTTTTTTATTTTTTATTTTGAGGGTCTGGCAAAATTGCTGAGGCTGGTACTGAACTTGCAATTCTCCCACCTCAGCCTGACTAGAGTTGCTGGGATTACAGGTCTGTGCCACGGCCCCCAGCTCCCATGTCTGTTTTCTAGCTGAGGGTGGAGAAGGAGGAAAGACTCAGTGTGCCAGAAGCAAGAACTCATTCTGTGCCCAACATTTCACAAAGTTACCAAGAAGCCTTCTCCATAAGCTTGTCCCTTAAGCTCCTGCTTTACCCAGAGGTTCTCTTCCCTTTACTTTCTAGAGAGGTCATGTGTAGGGCATGGGATCCTGACAAAACCCCAGGTTAAAAAAAACAAAAAACAGTGCTGTGCATTTTCCTATAGTGTTTCACCCTCCTCATCCCATACTCCAGGCCGCCATCTAAGCTGAAGTCTTCATCAATAAAAACCCCAACTCCAGCTCCCACTCACACAGCTTCCCCTCATAGAGCTCCCCCCTGCCCCCATAGCATAGGGAGAACTAACAGACTCACTGTGCCTGAATGTGTTGGATGGCAACCCTGTCCTGGGAGCCACGCCTGTCTGGATCAGTATCACACCCTCAGAGATATTTTAATCCAATATAACAAAAACATCTTGAAATGTACTGATTGTGAAATAGAAATATAAACTTGTAAGCTTTCTCCCCCTACCCAAATAGGGTGACAACGGGGGAGGAAGCGAGTAGAGACCTTCTCAGGAGCAGGAATGCTACCTAAGCAAAACATTAATACTCTGCCTGGAGCTAAGTTCAGAAACTGCTATGTGTATATAATGAGTGGACAGAGCAATTTTGTTTGTGTCAAGTTTAGTAACAAAAAATTGAGGTTTGTGTTTTATTTATCATTGGATTTTTTAATTCCACTTTGCTACCAATCCTTTTTTATTGCATTTTATAAAAGTATTGGTTGTAGGTTGGAAATAAAAATACAGGTCCTTCCCTATAGACTGAAAATAACTGCCAAGAGCAAAACATTTAAATATTGAGTTTATTTCTTAAGCCTATGATGGATGCTCAAGCTCACTTTGAATATGAGAAACAAACTGAAAATACACCAGAACACCATCTTTCCCCCAACTGACCAGGCTATGGGCAACACACTGCACATGCTGCCGTTGGCTGGCAATTTGGCACAACCCCTCAAAGTCACAAACACCAACCTATCTCTAGAAAGTTGGGGGACAGATACACTCCCACATATGCATCATGATGCACAAAATCGTTCCTTGAGGCCTTGTTTATAAAAACCAGACCAGAAAACCAACTACGTGTCCGATCCGTGGAGCCTGGTTAAGTAAATTCAGTACATTCAAGTGTCTGAATATCTTGCAGCTATTAAAAAAGAATGAGATGCTCTTTACAGGCTCACCTCCAAGAAACAAAAACAACGGTCAAATGAGGACAGATTCGTATGTACTATAAATACTATTCGTGTTTTCAAAAACTAGGAGAAAAATATAAACATATTTGCTTGTATATGCATAAGATATCTCTAAATGGAAATGTATGACACTGTAAATACTGGTAGATGCCAGAGACATGAATTAGATGATGGGTCTATTTTCAACACAAATCATTTTGCACATTGTGAAGTTTCTGCCATGTGAATGTATATTACCCATTCATCAAAAACTTTAAAAACTTATTAAGACGGGTTGCAGTTGTGCCTTGGTGGTAGAGCGCTTGTTGCCTAGCACGTGTGAGGCACTGAGTTCAGTCCTCAGCACCACATAATAAATAACTAAGTTATTATGTCCATCTACAACTAACAATTTAAAAAAAATTTAAAAAGAAGCCAAGGTTAGTACTCCATGTATTTCTCAGTTAAGAATGTCTGGGTTCACTAAATAACACCAAGAGGAATGGCATAAGCTCTTAGATGTTTCAATGCCTTTCACCACACCATGTGCCCTCACAGATGGGGTAAGGAAAGACATCATATCTTGACTAGTGAATACAAAAGCTCAGCCATGCACCATCTGCACTGTGACCTCCAATGATACTTAGGCCAGAAATCACAGCTTCTTCCTTCTTTGCCTTCCCCCCAGCCCCTTCCCCAGTCCTCCTCGATTGGAGCCTTCATGTTTCACCACTGTTGACAATTGGAACAGTTCTATTTCATAGACCCAGAGAGGCCAAGGTGACCTGCTCAATGTCATGGAACCAGAAAGCCACTGGAGCTGGGAGTTCCTAGCTCAGAGCTCTGACCATTGCACTGTTTGGACTTTCAAAGCAAGTGGTAATAAAATGTCTAGGCTGCAAACCGAGCACTAGACATAACTGATTACACTGAGCCCACCCACAACAACCCAGGAAGGAATGTTCTCTCATCACCCACAGGCATGGACGAGAAGAGAGTCTTTGAGAGGCATCTCACACAGCTGCTCACACCCTGCCACCAGCATGTGGAAACCTCAGCCAGACTCCATCCATGGGCTGACCTGCCTTCCAAAAAGTTCTCCAGCCAGACCTGCAGTCTGCAATGTAGCTCAACAGCCAGTTACCTGAACCACCATCAAGAACCTCTTATCCAAGTAAACATCTTATGAACTACAGGCCCTAAATCCTGGTAAGAGGAAGGTAATCTTACGTGTCACAGGGATAAACATTTTTAACTTAGCAATTTTTTTTTTTTTTTTTGATACTAGGGATTCAACTCAGGGGCACTTGGCCACTGAGCCACATCCCCAGCCCTATTTTGGAGACAGGGTCTCATTGAGTTGCTTAGAGCCTTGCTTTTGCTGAGGCTGGCTTTGAACTTGCAATCCTCCTGCCTCAGCCTCCTGAGCCGCTGGGATTACAGGCATTTGCCACCGTGACCCGCAGCACTTATGTCTTTGATCTGTACCAGAAAAGCACAAATCTAGCTCATTGAACCCATAGTTTTACAGTTTCAGCATAGAAGGAGGTCAAATTAAACCAAGATAAACAGATTTAAAGACAACTACTAAGTAAATAAGTTCGGGTGAACTACAGATATAGTGAAAACCGTGAAGCACAAAATTGGTATTTGACAGCCACTGACCTAAGGAATTGGATCCATCCCATGTTCTCTCTCTAGAGAAAAAGAAGCCTGGGAATAATAGGTACCCCATCCCCAGCATGCAATGCAACTAGTTCTGAATGTCACTTTATTTATTTTTAATAAAAAGGGTCACACTATGTTGCTCAGGCTGGCCTCGAACTCCTGGTCTCAAGCAATCCTGCCTCAGTCTCCCAGTAACTTGGACTACACAACACATAACACCTCCTGTGGCTATTTACATTTGCTCTCTCTTCTCCACACTCCATTGCCTCTCTCAGATCAATGATCAGTGTCCCCATTACCAAAGCATCCAGAAAACTTGCATTTATATGATAGTGTCCTATGGTGGATTATTATGGGGACTCTTAGCTCCAGTTTGCCATGAATAATTCAGATTACATCTAATATCTTGTTATTTTGAGCATCCCCTTTTCTCTTTAAGATGTGCCTGACTTGGGGAATAAATTTCATCTCCCTATGATCCTGCTACAGTGTAGTACTGATTAGGAGAGAACCATGGGCCTTTCTAGCCTTATTTCTCCAATACCCCAAAAACAATAAGAAGGAGACCCTCTTCAGCTCTGTAGCACCTACAGTCAGAACCAAAAAAGTGGCAGATTTTTGCTTCTGCTTCCCCAAATGCAGATAAAGTGCCCCACTCAATAGAGATAGCAGGTCAAAATGAGATTTCCTTGGATCCTGTAATGGCAACAGCTTTATGCTTTTAGCAAAGTGAAGGAAAATATTCATCCACTACAAAAGTGACAATAATTATGAGAAGTAACAAGCCTGATGGCCTCACAGCTCACGGAGTGCTTCCATGAACAAGAGCTCCTTTGATTTCAAAAAACAGTTATGAGGAAGGTACTTCATTTGCTTTTGTTGTAAAGTGATGAAGAGATGAGCTCTGAGAGTTACCAAGCAGGATCCCAAATTCCAAACTCCTCTACTTTACAACTATCCAGAAGAAAATAATTGTTTCATTTTGTCTTTGTCCCCCTCCCCGGCCACCATCCTGCTGCTCAAATGTGCTTCCAAAAACAGCAGCATATCCATCAAATGCCAGATCTCAGCCCCATCCCAGGGCTGCTCCTGGATCAGAAAACACAAGTTCACGAAATCTTTAAGTAATTCTTATACACAACACAGCTGGAGGAGTGTTGCTTGACTATAAGGCAATATCCATTATACCAGACTACATCTCTTTATTCACTTATCAGCAATTATTTATTGAGCATCTACCAGATATGTAATAGACACCATGCTGACAGCTGGAAAATCAACAACAAATAAGATGAAGACAGCTCCTGTCTTCATGGAGTTGCCAGTCACATATAGCAGTTTCTCAACCTGATGTGCTCATTTGAATCAACTGTGGTACTAAAACACACAAACACATACACACACACACACACACACACACTCAGCTCCCTAAAACCTACTCCAATTACCTACATCTATGTATAATCAGAAACTGAGACTGCAGCCCTTTAGGTAGTGTATATCAAATAAGCCTCCACTGACAGAACCACTTTGCAGAGTAACTTGAAAATATCTGATGTATTAGTTCATCTCCCATTGGTAAAACAAAATGCCGGGGCTGGGGATGTGGCTCAAGCAGTAGCGCTCGCCTGGCATGCGTGCGGCCCGGGTTCCATCCTCAGCACCACATACCAACAAAGATGCTGTGTCCGCCGAGAACTAAAAAATAAATATTAAAAATTCTCTCTCTCTCTCTCTCTCTCTCTCTCTCTCTCTCTCTTAAAAAAAAAATGCCCAGGGCTGGGAAACTTATATAGAAAAGAGGTTTATTTAGCTCACAGTGGTAGATGATGAAAGTCCAAAGAGCATGACACAGGCTCTGCGGAAGGCCACAATGCCTAGTAAAGCTGCAGATGGATATAGCCTAAGAGCAGCACTTCTACTTCCAGAGCTATATCCTGGAGAAAGGAAGTCACATGAGCAAAAATGTCAGGAACAAGGACACTCACTGCACTATTCTTTCCAGAAGAGAATGCTTAAGTAGCTAACAAATTATCTCTAAACAAGGGAATAAGTAAACCATAGTCATAAAGGAGTTAGAATGACTAAACTAGATCTCCATGTCAATATAATCTCAAACATAATTGTGGAGCAAAGAAAGAGTTGCAAAAGGCCACATATTTTTACACACACACAAGCTTTGACTGCTTATGGATTCATAAAGTGTAAGACATGTATGGTGGACACCACGCCAACCTCATGAAAATGGTCCGTTCTGGGAAAAGCAATGAGGAAACAGTGCAGTGAGTGGTATTTGTAAGGTATCACATCTACAAGGTTTTAAAAAATCAACCAGCTATGGCTGGGTGCAGTGGCGCATGCCTGTAATCCCAGTGGCTCCGGAGATTGAGGCAGTAAGATGGTGAGTTCAAAGCCAGTCTCAGCAACTTAGTGAGGTCTTAAGCAATTCAGCAAGACCCTGTCTCTAAAAATATTAAAAAAACAGGTTGAAAATGTGGATGGGTGGTTAAGCAGCCTTGAGTTTAATCCTCAGTATATAAAAAAAAAAATCAACTAGCTATGGCTAGATTTTAATACCTGTTAAATCTGAAGGGTGGGTATTTGGCCATATAATATATATTACATACTTTTCCCCCCATACTTTTGAGTGTTGATGTTTTTACGATTTAATTAATTTTTAAAGTTTCTTTTAGAAGCTTCTCTGGTGATATGATCTATAGTCAGAGCTTGTAGAAATAAATCTACAGAATGGCCTCAATCTATAGCTCTTGAAGTTAAATTATTACCTTAAACAGTTTTACATTGATTTAAAAAAAAAAAAAACTTTCAGGTGGCAGGCAGCTTCTATAAGCAATGCTTTCTAAGAGGCCAAGGCAAGCAAAGAAAACAAAATTTCTCAAAGTGTGGTCCTCGCAACCCCTGTAGCAGAGTGTACGGAAGAAGGAGTGGGAAACAGGAAGGACTAGTTATTTAAAATGCTGATTCCAGGATCCCACTGGACCTACTTAATCAAAATCTCTAGGAATAGAACTCCAGAGTCTGAATTTTTAATAAAAAAAAATGCACATGTAGGCATCATTCTTTGGTACATCCAAGAACCACTAAACTTTGTGTGTGTGTGTGTGTGTGTGTGTGTGTGTGTGTTGCTAGGAATCAAACCCAGGGCTTCATGCATGCAAGGCAAGAACTGAGCCACACTCCAGCCCAGTATAAAGCATTTTTAAAGCTGCCATAAACCATACTTTTAAAACCAAGTATTTCTGTATTCGATAAGGTAGCATTCACCATACTCTGACAATTAAAATGAAGTGCAGGGAATATTTTCCAAATATTGAAGATGTTTCCTGTACAGTGTACTTAACCTAAAGGACAAAGAAAAATGTGTTTTAGGAAGAAGAGCATATGTGGATTTTCTAAAAGAACTTCAAAAGGCAACTGCATAAACAGGAAAATTCCACAAGTCCAGCCTTGATGCTGTGCTCAACGGAAGAGGCCCCTGACACGATTTTCACCAAAGCCAATTTCAATGAAAGCAACGTGGCTTGAATGCAAGAACCTATCCCAAAATCACTCCCAACACACAGGATGTCATCTGCCATCTTTTTGCTACAGGTTTTCAACCCTCCAGGGTGATCTTCTGTCATCCATTATTCCTTCAAACTCTGTCTCCGTATTCTTCCCTACGTTTCCTGACTCTTGCTTTGGTCCCCTGTTCTTCTTCCTCATTGTCCCATTACCTGTTTTTGGACAGAACCAACACCGCAATCCTGACTCCCAAACCCTGGAAAACTGCTCCCCAGGCCTTGGGCTAAAAACAGCCCAGCATAATAAACACATGAAAACACATTCCACCTCACTAGTACAAAGGAAAGGGCTAGTTTAAATCTCAAAGATGCATTTCACACCTATCAGGTTGGCAAAATGTCTAAAATATCAATTATCTGCAAGCACCTAGAATGACTGCAACCCTCCAAACTGTTGCTGGTTGGAGTGAAAATTGATCCAACTACCTGGGAGAGCAATCTGGTAACCTAGTAAAGTGAAAGATGCCCATTTCCTTTGACCCGGCAATTCCCTCTACAGAATACAACACAGAGAAATTTTAAACTTTCATACAGGGAGAATGAGTTCACAACCATTCACAACACTAAAAACAGCACAAATGAAAATATGTATGCCTAAGTGATTATCAAGGATATAATGAATATACTGTAGCACATTTATATGAAGAAATATTATGTAGCAGTTAAAATAAACTATAATCCTGTGTATCCTGATGGATAAATCTCAAGATCATAGTTTAAACAACAAAAGCAAACTGAGAAGATTAGTTCAATACTACAAAGCACACTTAAAACACAAAGAAATAATACTGTATCTGATTTCTGAATGCACACATATCTAGTAAAACATAAAAACACATGATAAACACCAACTTCAGAATAGTGGTCCCTCTGGAAGAAAGGCAATGAAATGGGGAAGGACAGGCAGTTTTAATTATATTTGTAATATTTTATTTCTTCACCGGGTGGGAAATATAGGAGTGTTCACCCTTTTAATCTACTTTTCTGGATGCCTCAATTGCACCTCCACCCAGATATGGAATCTCACATCTGAGCTACCTTAAAGCATTTGAAGGTTCTGAAAGTGGCATCGGGACTCCTTTGTATATTGGATCCATGTGGGAAATGAAACTTTGGGAACCAACAGCGTACTCCCAACCCCCATGATCTTAAAACTATGCACAGCAAATAATCATTCTCTGAGCTGTGGTAAAATTCCATGAAGGGAGTTATACTATCCCCAAAACTCTAACCCACAATCCCACAACAGAGACATTCCAGAAAGCCTTTAGTGCTAGTGCTAGAGGCTGATGGAGAATTTATTTATCTCAAGAAAGTTTTTGCTGGTTCACTGTTGGGTGGCCCTGTCTCTCAAAAAGACCAATAAGGGCTCTCAAGCTCGTAGACTAGCATTTGGTTACACCACAACTGAAGGTTTATTATAGGAGCTGCATTAAAATATGTAGACCAGAAAAGTTAACTAGACTAAAAGACACCATCTTTTACAACTTTTCCATCAGTTTGCTTTGGGCTGGCTTTGTGGGTAGGCTATAGATAAAACCACCAAGAGGTACATTTCTGATGATACTACCAAACTTAATAAAAACATAAAGCCTCGACCAGCGTTAATAACTAGAAAGACTAAGCTGAGTTGGGGGTGGGGAGAATAACACAACCCAAACATACCAAAATGCCACACTGGTGAAAAATAAATAAATAGGTTTTACTGTACGGGTGAACTAAAACACAAAGTTGACATCCACAAAAGGCAATACAATCTTTAATTCTCCCTAAATACTGGCATTCGACTTTGTTTTTTCCCTGGGATTCCAAGAAAAACAAAGAAAAATCTGCAGACTTAACTGTCAGGTCTTGACCTAACATAAACTCTAGCATATTAGGCCTGTGGGGCCACAAGAGCAGAATTTTTTTCTTTAAACATTAACACACCTCAGGCAAGGTGCATTTTTAAAAATCCAACAATTATAACAATTCCTAGTAGATACATTACACTAAACTCATGGTTGCCAGCTACCCTTGAGAATGGAAATGAATAACAAAAGGCAAGCTATCCTTTCTCCAAACTACGAAATTGACACATATTTTATTAAAAACTTTTCTAGCCACTCTAAAAACGCAAAATGCTTGACTCAGATAAGTAGTTGACTTTCTAGGATAAAAACTATATTTATAAAAATCCTCTAGTTCTGTTTCAATTTTTTGCTATTTATATAACTAGGGATTGAAACCCAGGGGCACTTTACCACTGAGCTGAGTCCCAGGTCATTTTTCTATTTTTCTTTTTGAGACAGGGTCTCATTAAGTTGCTGAAGCTGTCCCTGAACTTGTGATACTCCTGCCTCAGCCTCAGGAGTCACTGAGATGACAGGCATGAGCCACTACACTGGCTCAAAATTTCGTTAATTTTACTTTTCCCTTATTTTAAGGTAACAATTTATTTTTTTTAAAAATCAAACCTAACCCACAAACTGGTGTTAATATTATCCCAGGGTTGTTCCACGGATGTTAAAATGCTGACAAGTTCAACAGGTTTTAAGTATGGTAGGTACTCATGAGGTTGCTAACCAATTATGAGGTGAATTTTTATAAAGACTTTTTGGAAAAAATACTATTAAGATTTTTGAAACCATATATATACTTATATGTGTATATATATACATATGTATACACACACACATATATATATATTTACCTTTAGAAGGTGAGAAAAACAAAGTTCCCCAGAAAAACAATTTACCTGAAGCCAATATTAGATTTCATGCTTAACTTGAAAGACAATGTCAGATTACAGTTCTAACTCAGTTAGGTAGTGTCTTCCTATAAAATAAAATAAAATAAAATAAAAGCTACAACTAGAAAGTGTATCAATATTAAAGAAATGCCCCATTATTTAAATTGGTCTTTCCATTGTTCTGCTTTAGGGACTTTGTTCAGCTTTATCTGTGTAAATATCATCACTGTATTGAAACTGTTTTATCTTTACCAATATTATGCCCATGAGATAAGGATCAGCTGAGCTCCTTGGAGACAGGGACTCCCCTCATTCAATTATTAAGCACTTTCAGGTAGTATGAGCTAACACTAACACAGCAGGTCCTCAAGAGATGGCTGTTTATAAAGGTACAAAACTTGTGATCTATTTGATACATGGCATTTCCTCCAAAGTACATGTTACAGCACTATTAATGAATGACATAAGGATGAGATGATTTAAGCCAATTTGCATTGGTACAAGTCACATTTGGTTTCTCCTAACAAATGCTTCCTCTTTGAAAAATTCCTCAATTCAAATAGAAAACTCAAAAAAAAAAAAAAACCCACTTCCATTTTAGGGCCATAAAAATACACAGAAAATCAAGTACATTGGTCTGGACAAAAATCAGAGGATTATCAACAGAGGACATTTCCTCATGCTTGGGAGCAGCTAGAGCATTTTCAAAATTACAACACACCAGCCAAACAAGCTTTACTGTCTCCAAACCAGACACTGCTGTCTGACCACGCTGATTTGCACTAAGCAAGTTGATCAAGAATTACTACGGTGGGAATTCATATGGAAGAGGTAAAGAGAACCAGCACTAAACTCCCAAAGGACAATAAAACTTCAGTGGGGTGGGAGGCAAGAGCAGGAATGAGGACATTTTCCATGTTCTCTATATCTAAAACTGGCACAAGAAGTATGGGGACAAGAGGTGATATTCAACTCTGGGAGGATTTGCTACAAGTTTTGTTTCTGCTCAGCTGAGCCCCTTCTTCTCTGGTGGAGGAAACAAGTCCACTTTTCAGTGGTCTGTTTGTCTCACCCAGAAGGATAGTATCCCAACACCCTTTTGGGGACACACATATCATATGCCTGTTTAAAATATGCCAAATGACCTGCTTAAAAAAAAAAAAGCAGGGCTGGGGATGTGGCTCAAGCGGTAGCGCGCTCGCCTGGCATGCGTGCAGCCCGGGTTCGATCCTCAACACCACACACAAACAAAGATGTTGTGTCCGCCGAAAAACTAAAAAAAATAAATATTAAAATTTTTCTCTCTTTCTCTCTCCTCTCTCTCTCTCTCTTAAAAAAAAAAAAAAAAAAAAAACTAAGTTAAAAAAAATGCAGTCCCACCAACTCTTACTACAACTTCTCATCAAAATGGCTGGGACCAAGTGGAATTAGGAGTGGAAAGGATCAGTAAGCACCCCCCAGAGAGAAGCCCAATAATGAGGCTAGATCCAGAAAAGACCTACCTGGAAACAATTCATCTCTGAGTGAAGACACAAAAGAGAGGTCCAGTGAACATTTATGTCTGCTTGGGTGAAAAGACAGCAGTCTCATCCCCAACCCTTCTGCTCTGGGAATGAGTCTGGGAAGGCCAGACGTGACCTGAACAGCCTTTTATAAGGGGCGGGACTAATAATTCCCATCCTGGCCTCTGTGTGCCACTCAGCTTGCAAAAGATAATGTGTGGGTTGTTTATATTAGTGGTTGCTTCCATCCAGTAGGAAGAGGCATAATCTCCATGGTCCCTTTAACAACTGGAAGGTAACACAATGAAAAAGAAGATTATGGACAATGACAGCTAGCACTGAGTACTTGCTGTGTGGACTCCCTCCTGAACCCCAGTAACTCACTTAAAGCAACTGTCCAGTGAGATAATAACCATTGTCATCTTCTTTGTATAGATTAAGAAGGCAAGACAGAGAGCAAACTGCTCAAGGACAAGGCAGAGAACAACCTGCTCAAGGACACAAAGCTTTTACAGGACTTGTACCCAGAAGTCTGACTTCTTTGGACACAGCGTCCAAACAGGAAGATAAAATTCCTTGTTTATCAATTACTGGGCCCTCACTTCACCCAGTGATCCTAAACTTGATAGCTTTTTAGGTGGCCACAGGACGGAGGTGTCAACACTCTGACCACAGTACTGGCCTGCTCCTCTCACGTCCTGCCAGGCAGCTTGTCTCACTGGTTGAGTTCCAAGGAAAACAGGTTGTGACATTCTGCCCAGGTGTGCCAAGGAGCCCCAGATACACTGAAAAGGGAAAAAAAATCGGGAGGCTGGCTTCCTCTTGGGACATGCTGGCTCTCAAAGTTTCCAGCCTGCTTTAATACAGAGAGGTGTCACCACAAAGGAGCAGGACAGGAACACTACCAAGAGCAGAGACCCTGTAGGCCTGAGGCCACCCCAGCAGGCGTGAAGAACAGCATTCAAGCTGCTGTGGTTTCACAGTCCCCTCAGGTGCTGGTCACAACAGAGAGACACTGAGAAGAAAAGCATCTCTTCTCACTGCACCAAGCAACATTAATGCCACTCGACAGGAAGAAGCAGGAAACCTGTCTCCTTGTGGAGAAAGGCAGGAAAAAGAGGAAATGGAAAAAGCCTCCAAGAGCCACCCACATTGTCTAACTCCCCCTGCACCAACCCCAGGCAGCTGTCACTCTGGGAAGCCCCAGCCTTTGCTCTACTGGCTGTGGCAGTGGCCTTGCCCAGTGGCCCTGAAAGCTGAAGCCAGAACCAGTGGGTCTCACTTTTCCACCCCTGAGCTAACACATGGTTCCTCAATGATCCTTTGCCATGTGCCGATCTTATAACAGAATTTGGGATAGAAGATTTAAAAAGCTATGTGATGGAGGAAGGACACTTTACCCCAAGGCTACTCAATCAAGCCTCCTCAGATGCTTTTAGAGGTCAATATGACCAGCTTCAGGGGAAGTGTCCCTAAACTGCCACTAGTTCCCACTTGAATGGGGCTGGGCAGAATTCTAGAGAGTGCGAGCAAAGCACACACCCTGGGGTTGGGGGTTGGCTCAGTGGCAGAGTGTGTGCCTAGAGTTCAGGAGGCCTTGGATTTCATTCCCAGCACCAAAATAAATAAATAAATAAATAAAATAAAATAAAATAGTCAAACCCTGCACAGGGGAGCAATATCTTATCCCAAGCTGAACTTCCCAAGGCTCTGACAAGGGAGAGTGTCAAGAGGGTATACCCTGGGTACCCAAACTGGAGGTACCCAAACTGCAGAAACTGAAAAGGAAGGGAAAGCAATGGGAGATTCCCAAATTAAAGTGACCACTAGGTCATGGATCCAGACCCCATTAGAGTCCAGTGATGTCCCTTCACTGTGTCCATGACCACCAGCTTCCTTTAGATCTACAGTGAATGGGACACAAGAACCATGGAGACCTCCTCCACACCCACAGCCATCCCCACCTTTAGGGCCCATAAATGTTATTGCCAAAGAACCTTGCCCCTCTTTCACAGGGAGGGAAACTGAGGTATCCAGAATCAATCATCATGCTTTCCTAAACCAGGTTGAATTTCAGCTCTCTAACCACAATCTTGCACTTTTTTTTTTTTTTACAGCTTTATTACATTTCAAATTTCTCCAGATACACCAACTGTCGTTACAAAATGAATTGTAAATACAATCGAAGGACTAAACTCAAAATGAGATGAGAGCAGTCAGGGAGTCCAACACCGGCTTATTGACTGCAAAGACAGGATGGGTGACCCCTACTCCCAGCTCAGCCCCACTCCCCTCCCCGGGGACCTTCGAGCGCGGCCACCTCCCCGCCAGCCGCTTCCACCGCAACGGGAGGGCGGGGGCACGGCGGGCCCTGGAATCGGCGGGCGGGCACTCGGTGACGGGGCAGGGGGCTCGGGGCGCCTCCCCCGCTGCTCGTGTAGCCGCCGGCCCGCCCAGCCTGGGGGCCGGGAACTTCTGACCGCGCTGACCGGACCCACCGCCCCCTCGTCCCCACCCGGCCGGGCTGCCGGGCGTTGTGTGCGGCTCGGGTTTCCCTTTCTTTGCCTCGCAGCGCCTCGGGCGCGACCCCCGAGGCGGCGGCCACTCACCATATTACAGATGGAGGCGATGTTTCGGACAGTCATTAGTCTAAAGGTTGCAGCGATCCCGCACCGCCATCTTTACAAGGTGAAAACAGGACTGTCCATGGTGGAGCGCGCAGGAGGCCGGGCGGCGGCGAGGCGGCCTGGGGTCCGGCTTTCAGTTTGGCTGGGAGAGGGAGGCCGGGAGGGAGGAGGAGGCGGCGGCGGGAGGGCGGGGAGGGCGGGGAGGGCCGGGAGGCAGGCCGAGGGGCGGGGAGTGGCGGAGCGAGGGAGCCTGGGCCGCGGCCGGCGCGCGGGGAGGAGGGGCGGCGAGCGCGCCGCGGGAGTCCGCCGGCCGCTCCGAGCGCTCCGCCGCGCGCCCTGCCGGCCCGCGCCTCGCTCCCTGCGGGGTCGCAGCCTTTGGCTTTTCCTTTGGATGCCCGGCTCCACTCTGGCTGGAACGCGGGGCCTGGCCGGTGGTCGCACAGCTGTGGCAGCAGCACCACGCTCCCCGCAGGGCGGACCTCAACCCCAACACAGCGGTGGCCCTCTGCTTTCCTCCGGAGCCCGTGGCGTCCTCGGGAAGCCAATGACCGCTCCAGACGTTGGCCACTGACCGACCCGGGCTGAGGAAAGGGGGACTCCAGTCTAGGACACGCGCGCCAAGGAGAGGGCTGACAGGGACACCCACCGCTTTCAGTCTGAGCCCCGTCTTTAGGACTCTCTGCCTTATCTCTGAGGCCTCACCACCACCTTGTCCAATACCCCCTGGCTTTTATGTTTTTTTAGTGCGTGGAGAACATGAGAAGTAGGAGTGATTACGTCCAACTTTTAGTTTTCCCCCAGGGTTCCGGCCAGATGGCACCCGCGGGAATCCAAGAAGTAAAATGGGGTCAGGACATGGGAGTGGCCTGAAAGCCCTGGCCAGCAGCCGGCCGGCAGCTGCCTGGTAGAGGGTGCCGGGAAAGGAAAGGAATCCGAGTCTGGGCAGAGGCCAGATGCAGCAGTGCATTCAGGCAATTTGTGACATTAGCAGGTATAAAGGGAAAGTCATGCTTCTGGGCAAGTATAAAGATGGAGTGGAAAGAAGAACAAAACTTTTCCTCATCCTCCAAGAAAACATCCCTCTCAGGGGCACCTAATCTCTAGTTTTTGAGATAGGTGATGTTTCCCCTTATACGCATTTCCCACATAGAATGTCATGCCTGCAGGCTCCAAGTGCAAATTTGTACATCACTTGGCAGATAAGTTCATGTGAACTTAAAGAAACCTTTTCCAACTGTGAGAAACAATGCAAGGTTGTACCAGGGCTGTCCATAAAGAAAGTTTGTACAAGTGAAACACATGATAAATTCCTAATGTTTAATGGCAAACCGAATTAGAAGGGAAATTAATAATAATTGAAGACAGCTTCTGTCTAGCCAAGGGTAATGTTTTGGGTGGGAAGTGGTGTTACACACATAAGATTTAAGAGTTGTTAATTGCTAATACTCCTAGGACCTGTTGTGGAAATAGAAGACAAACACTGCAGACTGAACATCTGGGGAGCCATGTCAGCATTGTATTTTTCAGTGGATATAAGCATTAATATTCCTGCTTAAGCCATACAACCTAAATCTAATTTCTGAATAGGTCCTGATGATAATGATAGCCAACTTTCATTTGTAACCATTGTCAGTCTTTTTTTTTTTTTTTTTTTTTTTTTCAGTTTTCAGCAGACACAACATCTCTGTCTGTATGTGGTGCTGCGGATCCAACCCGGGCCGCACGCATGCCAGGCGAGCGCGCTACCACTTGAGCCACATCCCCAGCCCACCATTGTCTGTCTTGCTGTGCTTGACATTTATGATCTCCTTCAGTTGCCACCATGACTTTATCAGGTGGTATACACTATTACACTATTATTGTGCAGATCACTAACAGAGGTTTATTTATTTTTTTAAAAACTTTATTTATTTTTATGTGGTGGTGAGGATTAAACCTAGGGCCTTGAACTTGCTAGGCAGGCACTCTACCGCTGGGCCACAACCCCAGCCCACTAACAGAGGTTTAAAGGATCAACTATTCTGCCCCGTTCTGTGTTATCCAAATGTTACAGATGAAGCCGGTGTACTAACCCAGGTTGGGCACTATTGATTGAGGAGGAGTCAGCAAAACACCCAAATATGATCCATCAGGGTACTGAGGCCCAGAAAAATTCAAAGAGTTTTAAAATGTCACATAACAAGTTTAAGAGCAACCTCAAGGCTAAAAGTCAGGCCTCAGTTTCACAGGTCCTCTATAAAGGCATTAATTCAAATCTTTAAATGAAATGAAAATTTTACACCATGATAAGAGTTCGGTTTTCTCCCAACGTTGGCATATGGATTGCAAAATCCACAGGATTAAAATGACCACTGACACAATGAAAATTGAACAGCATCTGATTACTGAGTGCTACCTCAGCAAGTTAAAGGGAACTTTCACATGCCTCTCACAGCCTATAGCCTAAACCGAAGTGTTCAATATACACAACAAGATTGAAACTGGGGTTGTAAGTTACATATACAACAAATCAATTGAACATGACAGAGCTTGTCCAACTCATGAATGATTAAATACATCTTACACTTGCACAGGGTTGATATTCATAGGTCTTAACTAGAAAAGGCCTGAGTTGACACCACTTCAAATCTATATACAAACAGAGATATGAAAAATTGTGGTATATATGTGTATTAAGAATTGTAATGCAAAAAAAAAGAGTACATGTATAATGGCATAATTTGGCGTGAACATACTTTATATACAGAGTTACAAAAACTTGTGCTGTAAATGGGTAATAATGAGTATAATACATTCAACTATTGTCATGTATATAAAAAATAATTTTTTTTAAAAAAAGGCCTGAGTTGAAGGTTTGTAACCGTAGCTTCACTCAGTGAGGAAACATTATTCAGCGGGGATAAGAGGTAAAACCGGGAAAATGTTAACAAACCAATGAGAGAACTTTGAGGAAAACTGTCCCACATATAGTGAGCAGTGATATGAAGGTGTAGAATATAAGGCTGGGAAAAGAAGGCAAATGGAAGAACAGGTTATGGGCTGAAACTAAGTAGCCTCATTTGAGGGAGGCATTCACTCCAGGTAGTATGCATGCCTCTGCACACACCAAGTGTGGTCCTTGAACCAGCAGCACTGGCATGGGCTGGGATGTTGTTAGATATACAGACTCCATTCTCCATCCCAGACCTAAATAACAAACCAGTTTTTGCTTAAAAGTGTGGAATTCTGCTTCTGCAGGCCCAGCAATCATTACCCTTCTTCTAGGAATTGCTTGGGGATTCTACTCTGGGGAATGTTCCCTCCCTGGTTCTCAGACCTTAGGGTTTAGGTGTTGTCTGACCTGGTCCCTGGCTCCAGAGGAAGGCATATGACTAGACCCAGCCAATGAGAGCATTTCATGATCCATTCACAGTGATTGGTTTGGTAAAGAGGATGTAATAACAAGCTAAGCTAGTAAGAGTCAGCCCTGGGACTTTGGGGGTAAGAATTGCTCCCTTCCTGAATTCACTGAACTGATCAGATATAAATCTAGAGCTGTCTTCTTTCCATTGTCTGAAAACAAAGCCAACTCAGGAAAAAGGAACCGTGGGATGATAAAGACATCCTAGTATCATTTACCCACTTGCTGCCAGATCTAACTCCTGAACTTTTCAGTAACTCAAACTGGTAAAGTCTTTGTTTTCTTTGGCCAACTTCAACAAGGCACCTGCTGTTCGCGACTAAAAGAATCCTAAGACAACAGTGTCTCCCTGTCCCTGATATTCATTCTGAACTCATGATTTCCCTTTTCCTCTCTTGTCTATCCTCTAAACCAAACTTACAAGTTTTGCCTCCTCCATTAGGTGTTCCCAGATGGCCCCTGTAACTCCTCATGCTTTCCCCACCCCCACCAATGAAGTTCTCCATCCTGATGACCATTGGTGCCATACATTCCTGTTGTCAACAGTTTTGCATCTGCCTTCCTTCCCTTTGCTATCACCTACTCAGTCTTTAAGTGTCTCCTAAGATACGTGAGATGCTTTTGTTTATATTCTTATAGCACCATCCATCCTCCCAAAGTGGAACTCATATCTGTAAATATGCTTATGCCATATAGCACAGAATGGAGGCAAGGGGTAGTTAAACAGTAGATGCTGGTTTCAGGCTTTCTGGATCATCTGTATGACTGGGTAAGTTTCTAACCCTCTCTATGCCTCAGTCTCCTTCCCTATAAAGTGAAGACAATAAGAGTACCCCTCAGAGTTTCATTTCACTGTTTTCTATAAAGTACAGTGAATAGGTATGGCATATACTAACAACTACTATTTGAGAGCCATTAATATCGTGCATGGGGTTGAATGTCTGAATGTAATGAATGTCTGTTTCTGACTCTTCATCAGACATGAAATAAGAAACAGATCTGGTTTTGCTCCCTATACTACACCTAAAGAACCAGGGCATTGTCCACAACAGGAGCCAATAAACTGAATATTAATATTTGGACAAGTGTCTCTTTTCCAATTGTCTGGAAGCTCCTGGAGGGGCGCAAGCTGATCTTACTGATTTTTTTTTAAAAACCTCATGCAGTCTCAAACACTGTGCCTGGCACAGTAAGCTCTTTCCATTTTCCTTACTG
This sequence comes from Urocitellus parryii, assembly GCF_045843805.1. Lineage (NCBI taxonomy): Eukaryota > Metazoa > Chordata > Mammalia > Rodentia > Sciuridae > Urocitellus > Urocitellus parryii. The sequence continues at coordinate 106,275,677 of NC_135540.1, read as the reverse complement.
CCAAAAAGGCTATTGCAGCTCATTTGATATGCAAATGGTTAGTAAATGGTGGCTTTCTGGTGGAGGAAAAAAAAATGTTTTCCTGGCTGTAGACTTGAGTTTAATTACCAAAATGATTTCTGTGAATTGTATCTCAGTTCCATTCAGTCTTTTCCCTTAATCACCATGTATCCAACAGATATTAAAGACATGATTTGAGCTGAACCTGCAAAAGGCATTGGGGATCCCTGGATAAAATCAGGCACTTCCAACTCTGCCCTGCTGGATTTTATAATGAAGTTTTCTTCCACATTGTTTATAAGTATTTTTGCTACTTTTTATATGCTATTAATATTAAATAAGGATAAGATGACTTTGGAGTGATGGTCACATTAGGATCTCTCCCATGGAGAAATAACATCTAAAATCATGGTGTAGAATCCTAGTTGTATTTATAAATAGTCGAGATTCCCTAAGCCTTTGGAACAATTGGCTGATTTTGAAGAACTAATTGAAAAGGCCACTGAAGGATTTTTAAACTAGGTTGGGACATGATGAGATTTTTATGTGGTAATACATTTTGATTAGCTGAAAGAACAGTTTACTCTAGTTGGCTACACTATAGGAAAGAAGGTTGAAGGACAGCAGAAGTGCCCTAGGTGAGGCCATTGAGAAACCTAAGAGTCCCAGAGCTGTTGGCAGCCTGGATTTACAGGAGAGGCTGTGGAAAAAGAGAGAAGCATACAGACTGAAGACTGGCTTTTGGAAGCAGTCAGCTGAATTTGTGGATGACTGGAGTGAGAGACAAGGATAAGTTCAAGGTTTCTGACTGGAATGAAGACAATGTATTTTGTTTGTTTGTTTTTTAGTTTTATGATATGGAATGCAGTAAGAGGAGGCTTGGGCATACCTGATTAGGGAGAAGTGAGATTGGCTTAAAGGTGATGACTTTGAGATAACCATAAAACACCTAAATAGTTATATCAAATAAACCCTTGGCTGTATACAATTAAACCCTTGGCCATACAAATCTAGGGCTTAGAAGAAAAGTCTGAACTGAACACATAAGAGTAATTAACATATGTAAGATAATGGAGGACAGGCAATTGTGGATGAAGTTGTCCAGGGAGAGGGAACAGAGTGAGAATAGAGTGGGAGGAGGTGGTCATAGAGCGCTCCCCATGCAAGGATCAGGAAGAAGAGGAGCCACCAAAAAATTAAAAGGACTTCCAAAGTAGTAAGACCCCACACACACCCAAAACAATACCAAACATTAAAAAGAAAAAAAACACACATAATACCAGGCAAAGAATATTTGAAGATAGAGTAAGTGGTCAAATGTTTTGCAGCTACAAAATTGAGGATGGTAAATAATAATAGTAACAATGGTCAGCTCTTGAACCAAGTTTTAAGATGCATTTAATCCTCTTTACAGTTCTGTGAGAGAGGTTATTTTAAATTCCCCTTTTGAAAGGAGAGAAAGCTGAGACTCAGGGTTTACGTATGTTGCCCAGAGTCATGTAAGCATCATCTCTGGAGAGAAATTTAAATCCTATTATTGGCAATCTAGGTGGAAGGTTAGATAGAATGCCTATGGGAGTAGATCGGTAAGTGAAAAGGAGATGAGATAGACCCTAAAGATGCTTGACTTTGAAGAGTAGACAATGGAAGAGCTCAAAAGAACCTCCAGTGAGGGGCTTTCTGCCCACCTCTTCCACCTTTGAAGTCAAACGTCACTCTCACTTCATGCCCCCAGGCCTGCAGGCTCACAACACCCCCACCTCTCCTCCTATCTCAAGCCCACTCATTCCTCAGAGCTCACTTCCATAGGGAACTCTTCCCAGCCTCATCTTCTCCAGTGAAGTTCTAGTCAAAGGTGTTTTGTGTTTTTTTTTTTTAATATTTCTTTAGAAACCTTGAACACTTGGCACTGTGCCAGGCACCTACTAGGAATGTCCCAGATACTCAGCAAGTCATTACTTTACCTGAAACATTTGATCAAAACCATCGTACTCACCATGTTGCTTTCCTGGTGGTTTTCTCTCTCCTTCAGGCTCTGGTCTGAATTAGATACAACTGGTGCCCTTGGAGCGTGAGAGGGTGGAGTTTGATAAATAAGGCCCATTGTGGAAATGGGAGCAAATGAGCTTCCCTAGCAATGAAATTTCCTAGAGAGATTTGGCCATAAAATAAGAAGAGATCTCAGACAGAAGCTTGAAGGAGGTGAGGAAATCAATGCATTTGTCAATTTATTTGTTCCTTTCAACAAGATTATTAGTGTGGGAGGCTCTGAGTTTGTCATTAAAAAGTGAGGGACCAGTAGTGGTAAAGCTTGATGGGGGGGGGGCACTTATTGGGAGACATGAGGAGTCGGGCAGATCAAGGGCTCAGAAACTTTGAAAAGATAAAAGTCCTTCTGTTAGGTTGTGGAAATCGACATAAGAGGTCCTCATCTTCTCAGTAGAGCAGGTGGGAATACATCTCCTCCATTACTCCCCAAATATTTGACAGTTCTACAGAACTGCAGGCACACAGTAGGTGCTCAAGAAGTGTTTGTTGAATGAGGGTTTGATTAAAAGAGAGTAAGACCATAGATAAGTGGAATAATTGTTCCAAACCATGAACAGAGTTAGAACGGGCTTTCTTTGGGGGCATTTTATATATTCCTTCCAGGTCCACAAACATTATTTAAAATTTATATATATATATATATATATATATATATATATATATATATATATATATAAAAAATCTGGTGATATATATATATATATCACCAGATTATAGCCTATCCTGTGTAAGCTTTAAGGATAACCTAGGACTACCTGGGATAACAAGGCCTACAGGGGCATCTGCAATAAGATTTCTGCCCTCAGAAGAACAGTACCTATATTTTTCTTTGGTCTACAACTTTTAAAGATTTCTTATGGCTAAATATTAAAATCATAATTTTTCTGTTTTAATGTTTTTAATTAAAATGTAAGCACTGAAAAATACAGAAAACCTAAGTGATTTATGATAAAGCAAACAAACCTGTGTAATCACCATCCTGATGAAGGCATAGAACATGACCAGCATCACTGGAACCCCTCACCCCCTCTCATCCCCACACACTCCTCCCAATCACTATCCCTTTCACAAGGGGCAACCCCATCCTGACTTTGGTTTGGTTTGGTTTGGTTTTGCTTTGAAAATTGTTTTGGTTATGGTACTGAGAACTTAACCCAGGGGCAATTTACCACTGAGCAACATCTCCAGCCCTTTTTTATTTTTATTTTGAGACAGGGTCTTGCTAAATTGCTAAATCTGACCTCAAACTTAGGATCCTCATGCCTCAGTTCCCCAAGTTCCTAGGATTATAGGCATGTGCCACCATGCCCAGTTGATAGTCCTTTTTTTTTTTTAACTTTCTGGGGTTTTATATAAATAAAATCATGCAGCATATGCTTTTGTGTGTGTGTTCTATTTATCAATATCATGTTTTTGAGATTCAGCTATGTTAGTCGGAAAAGCTACAGTTCTGGGCTGGGAATATGATTCAGTGGTAGAGTGCTTGTTTAGCATTCAGTAAACTCTGGGTTGGATCCCCAGCAATGCAAAAAAAAGAAAGAAAAGAAAAATTGGCAAAGGAATAGTTAGAAACTATAAGCAATAACAGAGAAACAGCCAGCTTTTAAAAAATTAAATGTAAACTATAATGATTAAATATATCAGTCAGATTCATCTAATTCAATCAACTTAGGGCCAAAAGAGATCACATAATTAAGATCCTAACCAGTTACAGACAGACTTAGAACTAGAAGTCTGGTCTAAATACCCATAATCTTTTATAGCATCCCAGAATTTTATGCCACATACTTTTCTGAAGTCTAAAATTTCTCTTTAAATTCAATTTAACTTCGAAAAGTTCAGATTAACTTTGTAAATGCACTTAGCTAACCATACAAAAGACCCTTCTGTCCTATGTTGTAGTTATATAGCCACACTCCTTCTCCCTGACTAATCAGGAGGCAACTAGACCCTGAAACCCAACCCTAACACGACATGCTATCTGACAACTGCTCTTCAGAAAGACCAAAGCATTTGACTAAATCTCACTACTTTCTTTGCCAGCAAGTCAGGGTTTGGAGTTTTACAGAGCGATCCATGTAAATACTCAGGTCTCTTTCCCACTGAGGACTCAGGAGGAGGGGTAACTCAGTAATGTAATCATTTTCTTGTAGGAAGATGTCACACTGGCCCACAATCAATAAGCATGGAATTTGAGTTATGGCTCTGCACTGATCCATGTACAACCGCCCAGAGCAGCGAGGTGACAAATGGCTCACAACTGCACAAGCTTGGCCTTTGACTACTTAGCAGAATAAGGCTGATTTGTCCCTATAATGTTCATGATTTGAATCTCCACTAACAGCTTCTGCAAACTAGCCATGACTCTGACTTTCATCTCTCATCTTGATTTGGCAAGAATAAGTCCTCTTCTATTTCATATATCCCCTCCATCAAAAGCTCCAAAATAGTGACCCACAGACATGTTTAGTTTAACTGTTGCTGTGTTTAAAATATGTTTGAAATAATGCCAACATTTGAAATCCAGAAAGTTCACATAAAAATTCAGAGTTATCAACTTCTCTTAACCATCAAAAGCTTTAGCCACTGATTGTCCACATTCCTGGTATGGCCAGGAGTAGCTGAGTTGGAAATGGCCTCCAGTGGGGATGTCTTCCTAGCTGCTGTTCAGGCCTCTTCATTCCTCTAAGCTACCTTCCTGGCCACCATAGTCATTTGAGTTTACAACCTCTGCTCTAATCCAAGAGTCTCAAGTCAGGTTTCTGGCTGAAGACAGCAATGCCGACACAGGCACCAACTTGAAGAATCTCACAAGAAGCTCCATACAATTGTCTCCCCTGCAGGGCCTTGCTGGATTGCCCAGTCCTGTCCTTTGTCATGCCTTTTCTGTGAGCTGAATGTTGGCATAACACAAAGCTTCACTGGCATTCAACAGGGCTTCATTCATCCAGAGAGATCAGGGATTTCTGTTATGAACCATGAACCTGATTCCCATTCCCCCTTCCCAAGTACATGTGCAGAAAAATGCTGAGAGATGTAGTTTAGCTTTCTCTAATCTGCAAGAAATTCAATTGACAAGGAGATCAAGTTTAAATCTTTTTTTTAAAAAAATCTATATTTTCCCCCTGTGAGTCAGTGCATTCAACAATGTTATTTAAAATTCAATAACTAAAGACAAATGAAATTATAAAAATGGATCATCACTTTAGGGGAAACCAACTAAACAAATGTTTTGTTTAAATGTCAAGCATTAGGGAACCTGAATAAAATATGGAAAGTATGTTCCCTAGAGAAGATGAGCAATGCAAAAACAGAGTGGATGACAACATTGATGATTGATATTTCAAATACTGATGGCACTCAATGTCCTGATGGAAGAGGAACTGTGTTACCTGATGACATGACACAGATCAGGGGCCAGGCAGACAGCAGTTATGCAAAATCTGAGGCTGTGGATATAAGCAACACTTTTTCTGTCAACCCACAGGGGAAATTAGTTCACTGCCATATAGAACCATATTTTACAGGATTTACAGGTAAAAGCTCCTGAGAGTTCAGGATCCAGTGGGCTATCAGCTCTGCATTGCATTACTCCTGTATGTTGGGTCTTTCTTGCAGGCCCTAAACTAGACTATCTACCCTGTTTTTTTCTGAATCATTGGTGGTTGATCTTTAAGGTCATTTTGGAATAATTATCTTAGTGTGCATCCTCCCAGTCCTTTATATCTGATTTCTGATAAGGTTGCCTCATAAGCTCTCCATTCCACAGTGATTTTAGAAATCCTCACAATGGGATGTATCAGAAATTCAGATCCCAGCTGGGGGTGGTAGCCCATATCTGTAATCCCAGCAGCTCAAGGAAGCTGAGGCAGGAGGATTGTGAATTCAAAGCCAGCCTCAGCAACTTAGTGAGACCCTAAGCAACTGGAGACCTTGTCTCAAAATCAAAACTGAAAATGGGCTGTGGAGGTGGCTCAGTTGTTAAGTGCCTCCGGGTTCAATCCCTGGTAACACAAGCAAACAAAACAAAAAATCAGATTCCAGGGCTCTGCTTCCAAAGACTCTGACCCTGTTGGTCCTGGTGGGGACCAGGAATTTGCATAGTAATCAGTGCCCCCAGGAGATTCTGATATAGATGGTCTGTGGCATTATTTTCAGAAACATCATCTCAGGAGGCTGATGCCAACATTTCATGATACCATCTCCAGCATCAATTTTAAAAACAGTTTTTTTAAATGAAATGCCAAATATATTAAAATTCTGAATTCATAATACAAAACTTTTCCCCTCATTATTGGACAGTGTGTTCTTTTGAAATTTGATAAGAAGGGAAAAAAAAAGAATTTATGGGGACTTCCCCGTATGAATTATTTTCCAGGGTAGTCAAATAATATATGAAGGCAATTCTTCTCTATAGAAGCCCAGCTAAGAAATGCAGAGACAATGATGAATTGTCTTTCTAAATTCTGGTCAGAGGTGTAGTCAGTGGTAGAGAACTTACCTAGCATGTACAAGGTCCCAGTTTTGATACCCAGCAATGAAAACAATAAATAAAAATTTTAAAAAATGCTGTTTTTACAACTACCAATGAAATAAAGGGGGTAGACAATGAACATAAATGGACACTAAAGCCATTGAGTCAAAGGTGATAAGGCTAACTTCATACTGAACGGATTAGATTGACACTACCTGAACCCATTGTTGAAGCCTAGAAAAACAAATCAAGAGTCTCATGAACCCTGGTGAGGTACTTGCCATCTGGGGAATCCCACCCAGCTCCTTGGGAGCCTGAGGCAGAAGTTTGCAAGTTTGAGGCCAATTTGGGCAATTTAGCTAGTCCCTGTCTCAAAAATAATATAAAAAGGGCTGGGGATGTAGCTCAGAGGTAGAACATTCCTAGGTTCAATCCTCAGTACTATTTAAAAACAACAAAAAAGAGCCTCACAATGGGATGTACCAGGAAGTACAAAGTTCCTGATCCAAAATTCAATCTAAATCTCATCAAGCTAGGAAACAGAAAAATGAAGGTAATAAGTACACTAAGAAGAAGCACTAAGGCAAATCCAGACTATGAGTCACCTGACAGGACAATTAATCCAGTTTCTACAACAAATCAGTGGTTGTATAAGGGAAGGAGGGTGTTATAAAATACAAGAGACCTAAGAACATAACCAACTCTGTGGATCTTCTCTGGATCCTGATTAGAAGAAACTGACTATTAAAGACAACTTTGAGACAATTAGGGAAGTCAAGTAATTTTGCAAACACTTGAGTAAAAAGAAAGGTAAATAGATGAAATGAAATTGGCAAAATATTTCTATATTGTTGAATCTTCTTATATATTCTTCTTACATTTAAGTATTGACATTTTCCATTATAAAATACTTTTTAAAATATAGCTTGTTTGGGCATCCACCCCTTCACCTCATGCTAACAAGGTCAAGAGGACTGAGCAAGTGGAAGCTGTTATGACTCACAATTAAACATTTCCTTTCAGTGATTCCTAAGTAAATACCCTTCCAGAAAATCAAAATTCACTTTTATTTACCTGAAATCCATTTTTCCCTTGAAGTCCAAAAAAAAAAAAAAGCCAATATTTTCCCCTATGCTACATTACCTTCTTCTATTATAGCTTAATAAGGTGCATAGAGTAGGAATTCCATTTTCAGCTTTTAAAAGTATTGCTCATCTATTAAGTGAACACACATGCTTTACATGAAATTAGGGAAAAACAATTCTTCATTCTCAAGAGTTTTTGGTGATACAAAATGCATTACTTAAATAATGAAAATGTGTTGAAATGAATGATTGTACTTTGTTTTGGTGTATTTTTAAAGCGAAAGATAGCTGTCTTTGAATATTTGCAAGTTACACCTTATTCTTGCTTACATTAAAGAAAATGGTTTCAGGTTCGGAATTCATATTTCCCTATCAAGAAGTATTTGTTGGTAAAGATGGTGCCTAGAGCGCTTCTCTTCCAGGAGCTCAGGTCCGTGACGCACTGAATGGCTGCGAACCATCACCTCCAATCCCTGTGAATGGCTCGAACTTTGAATGGCGCACCTCCAATCCCTGAAGGGGCATGAACTCTCAGCCAATGAAGAAGTAACAGCCCACTCGCCTTGCTCCTCCTCATCCTGCATTGAGCCCATAAATATCAGCACCCTGTTCCCCCTCTGCCCTCCTCTCCTCTCTCTTCCCCTCTCCCCTTCTGTGCACACTCGCTCTCTCCCCCGGCCCCCCATTCTCCTCTGTGACTGGCCACTAAGGTCCTGCTAATAAAATCTTGGACGGGTAAACGGTTGTTTTGGCTTGTTGAGTTTACAGAGCTTTTCCCACCGTTCCTACATATTCTCATTAATCTAAGTGCATAGGTAAATTTTGAGGTCAATATCTTTGAGCTGTATGCAGTAACCTAATTCTTGGGGCTATTTGGCTTTCATTTCCTTTAAAGCTAAATCTGGCTACTTCACTCAAGCATGGTCATGGCTGATTTTCATCTACACACAAACATTTTCTTGGCCATCATTTCTTCAAATGTCCATCTTCATCCCACAAGATATTAGCCAAGGGACTAATTTAGGTCCTTTTTAGTATCTCTAAAAGTAGTATCCCCAACCCTACCAGTTGCTCCTCTGGCATTTTCTGTGAAATGCCAAGTGTCATTAAAGTCAATATTTAAGGATACCTAGGTAGTGCTTTTAAAATTGTGTTCTGGTATGCCTCTCTAAACCATGTTCAGAATTTGCATCAGAATCCATTGGTGTGTGTTAAACATGCAGATTCCTAGGCCTGCTCTCATGCCTTTGAAATCAGACTCTGGTGATGTGGCCTGGAACTCTGGACCTTTAGTGAGCATGACAGAGGATTTATTCCATAAAATAAAGTTTCACAGTCAAGTCTTCAAGAACATGAGTTTTCAGCAGAGCATGGTAATGCACACCTATAAGCCCAGTATCTTGGGAGGCCGAGGCAGGTGGATCACACATTAAGGCAGCCTCAGGATTTTAGTGAGGTCCAGGCTGGGAATGTGACTCAGTGGTAACCACCACTGGGTTCAATCCCTGATATGTCCTCCCCCACTCCCACTCCCAAAACAAAACAAAACAAACAAAAACCCTGAAATAGTTCCCAAGTCTATGAAAAAAAAAAACAGGGAAGATAAAAACAATAACATCACCAGCTGGTAATTTTTTAAAAAGAGAAAGATTTTTCAAACTCCCTCCTTGAGCAATCAGCAAAATCCTCTATGTGGTACACTCTAGGACAACTTACCTGGTTTCTTCAAAGACTTTCTTGTCCATCAACTGATGAATGATTAAACAAAATGCTGCATATCTCTGCAATGTGATGCAATCATAAAATGGACAGGAGTAGGTACATGATATAATGTGGATAACCCTTGAAAATATGAGTCTCAAGTGAAAAAAGTCAGACACAATATGCCACATTTTGAGTGATTTCATTGACATGAAAAGCCCAGAATAGGCCAATTCATGGAGACAGAAAGTGTGGCTATCAAGAATTAGGGTCTCTTTTTTGGAATAAAATGTTGAATGTGAAAATATTTTGGAATTAGATAACGGTAATGATTATGTGAAACTCGATAACTAATAAAAACCACCAATTTGGGCACCTAAAAAGGTGACTTTTATAGTACCTAGCTTATAAAAGAAACTATAAGACAAACAAAAAAATGAGTACCTGAATTATATCTCAAAAATTATTCCTGAAAAAGATAAAGGGCCAGGTGTGGTACTGCATGCCTATAGTTCTAGTGACTCAGCAGGCTGCAAGTTCAAGGCTAGCTTCAGCAACTTAGCAGACCTTGTCTCAAAATAAAATATAAAAAGAACTGGGGATTTAGCTGAGTGGTAAAGCATTCCTGGGTTCAGTACCCAGTACAAAAAAGATAAAAAAATAGAACATCATTTTACTGGACTAAAACAGGCTTAAAAGAAACTTAGGAAACATAATAACTAAATATGAGTAGACCTTGTTTGAATCCCAACTGAAACAAACAAACTGTAAAATGACATTTTAAGACAATGGAAGAATTTGAATGTAAACTTGGAATTATTGTTTATTTTCTTAGTAATCATGCACGCATTGTTGCCAGGTATAACTGTATCTTTTGTTTTGAAATGAATGCTGAAATATTTAGGAGTGAAGTAACATGACATTTGAGATTTAGTTTAAAATATTTTGAGTGATAGATGGAGCAAGTATACAAAAAATAAATGTGGTTGATGATCATTGACAGGTAGATAGATACACAAGGACTTGTTGAACTCTATTTTTGTACATGCTTGGAAATTTTCATAATAAAAAAATTAAGAATAAAGGAACTCAGGGTTTCTTAACCAACTTAATTTGTTTTGATTCCAAGAATTTCAGTTGTACCATTGAATACCAGTAGTGTAAGGATGAGGTTGAAGAGCAAATATTAGAAGCAGGTCTTTACTTTTGAGTTTTCAGCAGAAAAAAGCTCAAGGAGAAAATTTTGAATTCCTCCATTAACTGGGGAAAATTAATGTACAAAATAGGAAAGGCACTGAGCTATAAGTTTCTTGGTCATTTTTTTTAATATTTAGTTTTTGGTGTAGATGGACAAAACACAATGCATTTTATTTTTTTATGTGGTGCAGAGGATCGAACCCAGGTCCCACCCGTGCTAGGCGAGCGCTCTACTGCTGAGCCACAACCCCAGCCCTCTTGGTCATTTTTTAAAAAGGGAAAGATTATTCAAACTCCCTCCTCAAAAGCCACTTGAAATTCTGTGAGGATAAAATTATATTAACCAAATAGTTGATATTCTGAGCAACCAGTTGATTTCTCATCATCAAGATAAGCAAGCATTTTGATATGTTATATCTAATTGTCTATTGTGAAAGGCTTCCTATGGAGATATGTTATTCCTAGAACCTACTCTAACTCTTGTTTGACTGAACTGCCTTAAAAATATGTTGCATGCATGTCTATACTCATCTACAATTCAATGCTTAATCTTTGGCCAGGGAGTTAAACTGAGTTACATTTTTTTTTCTTTTTTTTTAGTGCTTTGTATTGACCTGGGGCCTCACATATGCTAGGCTTTACCACTGAGCTATACCCCTGGCCCTATACTAATATCTTTCTTATGATATCATCCAATTTATTTTCAGTCCCTGGTTTCAGTAGAGTGTGGTCTATCTGCTTCATAATCAGAATCTAGTTCTCTTTCCAAATGTTACCTGATCTGACAGAGAACTGTTTTGCCACATGATAATTAGGAATTTGTGTATTATGCTAGTCATATTTCAAGTACTCAAAGTCTCAAGTGGCTACCATATTGTGCAGCACGGATAGAACATTTCCATACAGACAGTTGTTCTGGACAGTGCTGGAGAGCTGCAAATGATTCTTTTGCCTCAAAGGACAGTAAGCTGTGATTAGCTCAGCATGATTGCATCATAAAGAGGTGTGTGGAAAGGGGGAGATGATAGAAAGACAGATAGGGGAGTTGGTCTTGTTCCTGATGACAGTGAAGAACCATCTAGAATTTCTAATGCAGATAATGACAATGTGGAATAATTATTAGAAGAGGGAAAACTGGAGACAGAAAGACTGAGTGGAGCCTGCTTCAGTGGCCAGAACAAAGATCATGGAGTTAGAACTAAGAAACAGGCAGAGGATAAAGAGGAGAGGAAGATCCAAAATTGGCTGACTAGACAGGTTGAAGAAGGAGGCCAAGAGATGTGGAAGAGCCTGAAAGAGGAAAATATGGGGACCAAGAATTGTTTTTGTTGGATTTATTTGTTCATTTATTTTGAGACAGCATCTCATTCTGTTGCCCAGAATAGCTTTAAACTCCAGGATGCAAATGATCCTTTTGCCTCAAAGAATAAGTTATTCATCAAGACAGAGGACACAAAAGGGACATGTAGGGTTGGATGAAGACAGTGAATTATATTTGAGGCAAGCTGATTTGTGGGTTCTTTGAGACATCTAGATTACAATATCTGGAAAGCTTCTAAGTATATGGGACTCTAGTGTGTGGTGGTAGGAGGCAGGTGGGCTGAGATACAGGATTGGAATTCCAGAACTGCCCTTGTGTGGTGAAAGAGAGTCACTCAAGGCCTATTAAAATGATGATAATGGAATTTTTATGTAAAGAGTTAAATACTATGAATGGCTCATAAGTGCTCATTCTGTATTGCTAACATTCTTATCTCTCTTGTGTAACTGCTTTAAGAATTAGAGATAATGTGTATAAAATGTCTGGCACTCAGTATATGACTTTTATTACTGTCACACCTGGGAAGTTGGTCAGCTAGAGTATACAGGGTGAAAAGAGAAGGGAACTGAAAAAGAACTCAGCCACAAAAAAAGAAAGGATGGCTGCAGATAAATGTTAGAGGAACACCATGGGGAACAGGGACCTAGCTAGCAACCCAGAGGCAAGAGAAGCCAAAGAGGCAGTGGACAGTCGGATCATATATCAGAAAAGCTGAGTAAGTGAAGGACCATTGGATTTGATCACTAAAGCAATTTCAGGGAAATAGTGAGAAAGAGAGTTGGACTATGCAAGGTTGAGGAGTGAGCAGGGCTGAGGTGATGGGAAAATATATTGTATTTTCTGAAGGTTGGTTAGGAAGAAGAAGAGCATCTGTGGTACCTGGGGACTGGGGACATTTGATGGAGGTAGGAGGTATTCACTTCCAAGACAGAATGTATATAAACAGAGGAGCTTTCAGCCAGAGAGAAATTAGAGAAGAGACAGAGAGAATAAATTGGGGGAATCTGAAGAGGCTGGCAGGGATGGAGCCCAGAGCCCAGGGGTAGGGATTAATAGTCATCAAGGGGAAATGTACACGTTTATTGAACTAAGAGTTTGGGAGAATATGAAGTCAATGCATCCCCAACAGGACTATCAACAGGTCTATGCCTTTCTATCTGGAGTCCTATTCCTCTAGGTCTCTGTTTCATTCATTTCATCTGACAGGTTAAATTTGGACAGACTAAACTCTCTTGAATAATCAGGCCCAATAATAAACTCAATTGATTCAGCTCCCTTTAAACTGTATTATGAGCACTTTTAGTACCAAATACAGACTATCCTGAACTTATCTCAAAAGCCACTATAAATGGATTTTGCTCCATCATTCTTGGCACAATTAACAAACTACCTGGGCTTCCTGCAGGTCTGGCCCCAAGCCACCCTTATCTCAGGCCACATTTCTCCTATATGCTCAAGTATTTTGGGATTCTTAAGCAGATCAAGCACTTTCCTATTCTACCTTAGAGTTCTGGGCAAGCCTAAAGACAGACAACGCCACCATAGTTGCCTATTTTGATCAGTCAATTAGAAGAAGGCCAGTTTTTTATTTCCCTTCGGGCCCCAACTCCCACAAAAAGTGTGTGTGTGTGTGGGGGGGGTGTAGTATAGTGTTTGAAGAGTTCTGTGTTCAGACTGCTTGGGTTCAAATCCCACAAAAACAAATTGCTAGCTGCTCTCTGAACTTGGGTAAGTTGCCCAATATATCCATTGCTATCCCTACAATTTGGGGATGATAAAAGATATTTTAAATTTGTTAATTGTTGGCCAAATTCGTATCTGTCATCTTGAGAATGCTTGTAATACTTACCTCACCTCCACCATGCCACCCCCAGCTGATTACAGTCTACTTGGTGAGCATTGTAAATAAATGAACAGAGAGCACGAGGTCTTTCAGGTTTAGGAGCGGCCAGGGGTGAGCTTGTTGAACAAGACATGATTGAAGCCCTGAACACACTCTGGGTTGTGCAGTTTTTAGGAAAATGAAGCGCTGGGCTGTCCCAGCCCTGAAGTAACAAGGAAGGCCTCCCTAGCCAAGTATTCGGGGAAGACACGTGGGTCCCAGAGAACCAGATCTCCCCATTACCAAGAACTGGTGGGGAAAATGAACATGGCATTCTCGCCTGGTATGCCTGAGACTTAAAGAAGGATACTCTCTCTATTCAGGGTCTGCTCCTTTTACAGCCATAGCAAGAGCTGGAAGAACTCCCCCTCCCCCGACCCCGGCAAGCTGAAGCTCCAAAGCAGCCAATGGCCAGGCCGCCCCTACTCGCTCCGGGCCTAGACTTCCTGGGGATTGGCCGCCCCCTCATGGCCCTCCTCTCCGCCCGCCCCGGCCCAGAGTCTTTCTGAGGATTGGTTGTCTGCTCCGCCGCCCTCCTTTCCGCCCTCTCCGCCCTCCGGGTCTCTGTGCCTGGCGCGGAACTCCGGCCTTTTTGTCCCACGGCGTTGGTCGGTGAGTGTCTGTGTCTTCGGGCTCCAGCTGCAAGTGCGTTCTGCCGGCCTGCAGGCTGGGTTAGGGGTTGGGCTTGCCTCGCGTCCCCTCAAGCTTTGCCCGCCCGGAGCTCCGCTGCTCCCGGCGGCCAGAATGTAGGGGTAGAGCAGCTCTCGGCGGTCCGCGGGGCGGGCAACCTTGTCCGTCCCGGGGCCGCGCGAGACACAGGCGCCGCGCGCAGCCAGGCGGAGGTTCCCCTGCGAGGACCCGACGCGGTAACAAGTTTGCGCTTTGCTTCCGCAGGCGGATCCGCTGCTACTTTGTAGTGAGTGGCGGGCAGGGCCTCAACCGCCGCTGCAGGAACCCCGACCTGGGCTGACCTTGGGCCGTGGGACGTTGTCTCTGACGTCTCGAAGACAGAGCGATCTCAGTTCTAAAGCGCAGGTACGTCCGTGTCTTGAGTGAAATGTAAAGACCCAGGCCACGAGCACGCGGCCAATGGCGAACTGGGTGCTCAGGCAGAGGCCGGAACTGGCCTTCTCTTAACCGAAAGGAAGTTTACATTCACGTGCTCACCCAGTTCAACAACTGCCTCTAATGGATTTTCAGACTTGCTAAAAAAAATAACTGAGACCCACAAGGCAGTACCCAGAGTTAAACAAAAACTCTCCCAAATCGCCCTTTCCTGTGCCCTTTTAAGGTTGATGTAGTGCTTTAAGAGGCTAACACAGAAGGGTAAAGGAAACCTCCATAAAAACCCAGAGAAGAGACTGCAAAAACTCTTCTTTGGAACCTGTCTGGAGTTACAGATGAACTAGAAGAAATTTTGTTACAGATCTAAATATCTTTGTGATGTTTTTATTACAATTAATAGAAAAAAAAGTGATACATTTCAATTTAAACTAATCTTCAGGCATGCTTTTCAGACTCCTGGGAATACAAGATAATGTTTTCAAGTACAGATGAAATGGGAGTTTTGAGATAAGACTAGTATTGGCATCAATCCCATTTTAGTTCCCAACTATTCCCTTTTGGCTCGCCCTCTCTATGAGGCTGCACGTGGTCCTCTCTCCAACCCCCGGCTGAATCCTATCACACCAAATTTCCACAGGCTTCAACAAGCCCTCCTGCGGGCCCCTGCCCTCTGTCTTCCTGCTCTTACTTGCCCATTCTCTTTGTATATCCTTGAAAAGGATGGATATGCTCTGGGAGTCTTGGAACCATCCAAGGTTGGGCAACCTCCTGCTTGAGAACTTTAGCTTTGGCAGCTCTCCTAGTACAGGAATCAAAGAAGCTAACCTTTGGATCTCTTACCACAGTCCTCTTTCCACATCACCTCCGAACTCCTCACCTACAAAGGCCTTTGGATCCTTCTTCTTTCCAGGATTCTTTCCCTTCAAGTTGCTCATAAAGAGGATTCTATACTGACTTTTCAACCCTGTCCACCTACTAATCTGGCTAGTCGTCTCCCTTAAACACTCCCATCCTCCTCCACTCCTGTAGAGAGACCCTAGAAGACCTTCTACCTCACCCTACCCACATTCAAGAGGAGCCCCTGCCACAGGCTGCCTACACATGGTTTACTGATGGGAGCTCTTTTCTTTATCTGCAGGGCTGTATAGCCATAGTATCCCTTAAATAAATCACTGAGGTCAAGCCTCTACCTCCCAACAACTACACCCAACAGATGGAACTTATTCCTCTCATAAGGGCCTTTACCCTAGCTCAGGGTTACACCTTTAACATTTACATAGACTCCAAATATGCTTTCCACATCCTCTTGTCATGCTCAGCCAGTGGGAGGAGAGGGGACTCCTCATCATCAAGGGTACCTTAGTGGTTAATGCTTCCCTACATTGTGCTCCTGCTTAGGGTGTCCCACCTCCCCACTGCAATAGGAATAACTCCTTGCAGATCCCATCAAACCGAAACTTCTACCATTTCCAAGGGAAATAACAAAGCTGATGAGGCAGCAAGATAGGCAGCCTTGGATCCCCCAAAAGAGGCCCCCATCATGACATTCTTCTTTACCTCAGACCCAAACCCCAGCCACTCAAGACATACTAACTTATCTACATATCCTCTTTCATCCTAATAACCTCTGCCCTGCAATAATACATAAAGTCCTATATTACCTCTCTTCCCCTGGACTCAATTTCTAAAGACCCTTTCTGCTTCTTGCAATATCTGCCAAAGTTCCAATCACAACTCAAATCTTCACTCAACTGCCTTCCCAGTCTGTCAAGCCTGGTGCCATTTGCCTGCATCTGATTGGCAGATGGACTTCACCCATATGCCCACTGTAAATATCTCCTGGTCCTGGTAGATACCTTCACCAGCTGGACAGAGGCCTTCCCTACAACTAATAAAAGGGCTCAAATGGTGGCTGACACCTTAATAAAAGGAATCCTTCCCTGCTTTGGGTTGCTCTGCTCACTACAGACTAATAATGGCCGGAGTTTACAACTCAAATCTCCCAAATCATTCCAAAGGCCCCAAACATCCCCTGGCACTTTCACATTCCCTACCATCCTCAGTCACTCTGGAAAGGTGTTATGAACCAATTGAGCCCTAAAAATCAACCTTGACTATCTTTAGAGTTACAGTTAGACTGACTTAAACTCCTTCCTCTAGCCCTACTTAGGGTTAGGGCCCTACCAAGAAAGCCTATAAACATTTTCCCCTTTGAGCTGATGTATGGTCGAGCCATTCCCTCCAACTCTATCTAGCTTACCAACCTCCCACACTCCTGCCTCAACTAATGACCCCTCTCTTACACTATCTCAGAAATAAACTATAGGCCAATGTTGCCTATCCTAAGGCCTCATGCCGTCCTCTGACTCTGGGAGACCTAGTCTCTCCCCAACCCCCTCCTTAACTAAACTCAAAACGAAAGAAACCATTTAGGGTAATCTTAACTACCCCCTCTGCTGCCAAACTCAAGGGCATTCCACACTGGATTCATAATTCCCATCTCAAACTGTTCACATCATCTCGTTACAGGATCTCTGTCTTTGTGCATCTCCAAAACTTCAACTTTCAACTCTACGGAACTCCCACCGATTCCTGAAAGAAGACTCTTCTCTGCCAGAGGAGGCTGCTCCAAAGAATGAGTAACCTGAATGTCTATTCCCTTTTTACCTCCATGGCACTAACCTTCATACTTACCCTCTTGCCAAACCCAACCTCTCCTAAACCAAATTTAGCTGATGTCCCGGAGTGTCCTAAGGCCTGCATTTCCCAGGGTTACTTTGTGGCCTATACCCATGTCCCTGAAGAATGCTATGATCGAGCAACCCTCTGCAAACGGGGTCAGACTAGGTATTGGACAGGTCAATCAAATTTCAAAGCTAGACTAAATCAATGTCCCTGGCCAGATCAAGCCACTCTCAAGACTTACTGCTGGACTTTCCAGACCCACATGGGAATGTCGGATGGGGGTGGGGTGCAAGATCAGGGCCGCAAAAAACACATTTTTACTGAGCTGCCCCAAGTACTACCTCCATAATATTTTCTTTCCCACAAGGACACCCAATCAGATGGGGAACCATACCTAAGGACCCTGTCTTAATTTAGATAATTAATGCTACTCACTATCTGCTAAATCTTGCTAATCCTTCTTTGGCTCAAGGATGTTGGATGTGCCTAAAGACTAGCTTCTCCCATATAATAGCAACTCCTTTAGACCTAAACAACTCATTAGTATTCAATGAGATCTTCCCAGACTCCACTGACATTTCATCTAACCTTGTGCTCCAATGTGTTTTAACTCATCAGGGATTACATCAGGTGGGGACTTGCAGGACAGTCAATGTAGACAGATCTTCAGAATCAACTGGACTCCTTTGTCGCTGTGGTCCTATAAAACTGCTGTGGACTGGACATACTAACAGCAGAACAAGGAGGCCTCTGCCTATAGCTACAAGAGGAGTGTTTTTAGTCAACCAGTCGGGGGTAGTGAAGGACAAGAAGAGCAGGTAGAAAAGAGGAGAGAACAACTAGGCCAACAGTCCCCCTGGGAATGCTCAATCTAGTATGGCCTTGGCTTCCTCGCCCTGCAGGACCCCTATTAGTCCTCTATGTTTCTCCTAATAGGACCATGCCTGTTAAATTGCTTACAGAAGTTCCGATGCAAGATCAGATACACAAATTCACCAACCAGTCAGTCAACTACTTCTCCAAGACTACCCACCCCTGACACCCAAGATGAGATCTAGAACTCTTTGTCAAATCCTCAGACTCTAGAGACTCTGCCCCCACTTAAAGCCCTCCCTGACCCCTGTTACAGGAATAACACTCTTCGTCTCTAATCAGCAGGAAGAAAGACCTTCGTCCCCACTCCTGGTATCTGTAAAAATAAAAAGGGAGGAATATTGGCATCAGATCTGCCATTTTAGCTCAGGAGCCATTTTATCTAGGAACTCCTAAGTTTTGATTCTGAGACAATGTTGATCAGCTTCTTGTAAAATATGTAACTGCTAAAAGGTCAGCTCCACCCCAGCCCATGTTGCAACCCCTACACGTGCATGTGAAATTCCTCTTGCAGCCTATAAAGCCCTCGTGAGTGCTGACACTGCTGCTCTCCTTGGAGGGACAGTCTTGCTGGTTTGCTCTATGAGACTGACAATAAATCTCTTGTGTGAGATTTGGTGTGAATGATGTGGTCTGTGGACTTTGCGAGTGTCCTTTCAACTAGATTCCCCACTTTGCCAAAGTTTTAAGAATAAAATCCTTGGACTTTTGTTGCTGAAATCTCAGTTCTTGTCCAGGATGCCAATCCAATAACACGAAAACAGTTTTGAGAAAAAGGAAAAGAAGTTTTATTGCTTTGCTAGCAAACGAGAAACACTCTTGTTCCAGAGGCTGTGATTCTGCCAGGCATCATGGGGCTTTTAAAGAGGTGATTCAAAGGCTACATTCCTTGTGTTTTCTGGAGTTGAAATTCACTTGTTAATTTGGGAGACAAGTAAGGAGACAGTCATTTCTGAGATCTCTGGTATCATCCCTTAAGTTTAGATTATTTCTTCCTATGGTGGGTGTGTACTCGAGGACAGATAACTGCCTAAAATGGGGAAGAAATGTAATCCTGTTTCCTCTGAGATTAGGGAGGAGTAGGGAGAAAGGAAGAGAAACCTGTCCATTTTAAAAATAAGTTGCAGTGGCAAAGCATCAAGGGCTACATTCAAAGCATAAAGTAGACGCTGTCACACAATCACAGAAGGGAAGAGATTGAACTCCTGCCATGCAGGAAGGGGCCTGATAGCCCCAAAAACCATTTTGGTGAGCCATCTTAGGAGCTTATTATATATGGTTCTGGGTAGAGCATCAAAGTATCTTTCCAGATTTACCCCACCTTCCTTCCTATAACTTCCATCTGGGTTCACCTTCATCTTTCCTTTTCCACCTCTGGGACAAAGGAGTTGGCAGGAGGTATTCCTACAGGGGAGCCTCAAGGTCTTGTACATTTGAAATAGGCCTTTATGGCGCTTATTAATAGGTCTAGTGGTTAACCTCCAGCTGTGATTCCTGTGTTTGAAGAAGACTGACCACTGATATTCTTGTTCAGGGTAATTACTTTGGTTTTCTTTGAAGGTGGGAAAAAATCCATAAGAGTAAAACACATGTACATAATGCTTGTCCTAGAAATTTACTGAGAAAAAAAATACTAAAAGTTGTTTGATTAAAAGATCATTTTAAAAGTTTCCATTCTTTTTAGAGGTCAAAAACAGAAGTACAAGCCATAGATGCTGGGATGCTCTGATGTTGTTATTTCAATAACTGACAACATCAATTATTCTACAGTTAGGATAGGGAAGTGCCTCTAATTTCATGCCTCTACATGAAATATTCTTACATGTAGAACTGTCTCTGCCCTGCCCCAGGAGTTAGAACAGTAAGACTGTGCCGGTGGTAGCAGAACAATGTGGCAGGTGCTTCATGTACCCCTTTCACTTAATTTTCTCAACTGAGGTGTAGGTACTATTCTCCCATTTTACAGATAAAAAATGAGTTAGGTGGGAATTTGTCACAAGAGTGGCTCTGAATGAAGAACCTCACATTTATAACTGGCTTTGTAACTAATGAGATCCCTTGAAATTTGGTATTCTAGTATAACAGTAAAAAATAACATTTAAAGAGATTGTGCCAGTTTTGTGGTGGAAAGGGCCACAAAAGAGCTGTTAAAAATATAAGATTTTTGATAGTATTTAATTGCATTAAACCTAGTTTCCCACAAAGAGAGCACATGTCAGCATGTTATGTGTTTCTAATTTTCGTACCATGATGAGGTATAAAAGAGGGATTTAGGGGCTGTGACTGGCTTAGTGGTAGAGTGTTTGCCTAGCATGCATGAGGGAGGGTTCAATCCTCAGCACCATATAAAAATAAAGATATTATGTCCACCAAAACCAAAAAATAAATATTAAAAAAAAGGGGGCTGGAGTTATGGCTCAGTGGTAAAAAAAGGGATTTAAGCTGGGCATGATGGTACACACCTATAATCCTGGAGGCTCCGGAGGCTGAGGCAGGAGGATGGTGAGTTCAAAGCCAACCTCAGCAAAAGCGAGGCACTAAGCAACTCAGTGAGAACCTCTCTCTAAATAAAATACAAAAACTGGCTGGGGATGTGACTCATTGGTTGAGTGCCCCTGAGTTCAATCCCCAGTACTCAAAAAAAAGCCGGGAGATTTAAAGGACACAATGGTACTAGATCACTAGAATATATAAACATTAGATGGCTATGGAGAAAGTTTTCTGGGAGGAAATGTGATGGTCTGCAAAGGTGCATGCAGCCCAGAACACATTCACTCCTTGTAACCAATTTACTTGTCTAGCAGTTGACTTTTTTTTTTTTTTTTTTTTAATGAGCCTGAATACAAATGAGCTATTTTCCAGAAACTTTAAAATAAAGGTATTTAATATTTGGAGTCATTCTTACTACTTCTAACATTTTTCTGGCTTTACTAAGATTTATGTTCCATATTATACTCTAAAAGTCTGGTCTTATAAAAAGTCTTCAGAAATTTATTCGACATGTATAGGCAGGTCAAAATTGCTAGGAAGGGCAGTAAGTACAGGCGCATGCACTAAGTGGAAGTCTTCCCAGCGGCCATCCCCCCTACCCCCCAAATATCAGCTTTATATGTAACAAACTCTGGAAGAAATCCAGATGTCCTTCAGTGGGTGAACGGTTAAATAAACAGGTACATCCACAACATAGAGTACTATGTAGCAATGAAAAGGAAAAGACTATTGACAAGCAGCAACATGGATATATCTCCAAAGACTTGTGCTACATAAAGATATCCAATCTCAAAACACCACGTATGGTATGATTTCACTTATGTAACATTATTTAAGTGACACAATTATAGAAATGAGTAACAGACGTGTTTTTCATGGTTAAGGATGGAGGTAAGGGCCTCAAATGGTAAGTATTTCTGTGGAAGGAGTTTTTTATTTCAGATTGGGCTGGCAGGTGAAGGGCTCTATGTGGGAGACCTGAAGGAGGAGGGATGAGGGAAGTACCATTAGGATACATTTATATATTTGGGGGAAGACCATCTCAAATGGAGGGAAAAGTATAAAGAGGAAGGTCATGTTTTCACCTTTCTCTGACCAAACATTCCTTCCCCCACATAAGTGCACTTGATCTGAATTTCTGTAGCAGTCTATAATAGCCTTACCACATTTGGAACTGTTCATGGTATAGTTTATACTTGACTCATTGTCCCTTGCTTTATAGCCCCTGGACTATTAGAGGTGAGGTTTATCTAAATTCCTACCATATTTGTAGGGTCTAGTTAAGTGCCTGGCATACTCTACATTCTCAAATATTTAACTTGGCTCCTATGCCCAACTTGACAACTACAAGGAGCAGCATCATTATGAATTCACTTAGTCGAATTATATATGGCATTCAGGTGAGTCACCTGCTCATAGGAGCAGCAATGTTAAGAGCCTAGGTTCAAATCCCAATATGTGATCTTGTAAGTTACTTCTTAATCTTCATTTCTAAAAACTAGTCATACATAATATATATAACTGCATTGTCAGTAGTAAATGCTCAGTAAATTTTATTATATTAGTGGTACTCATTTTTATAATATATGGTAATTAAAGAGAACAAAGTCACAATATCGGTATTTAGTATTTATATACTACTAGAATAGCTTTGGTCTTTATTTACAAAGTAGACAAAACAGTGGTTGTGACCATATAACTCATTGTCTACATTTCAAGAGCTCTGTAACTGTGTGGCTACAGACAGCAAAAGATGGAGTACACTTCTTGTAGAGATTATGTAGTGTAGCCATCTTATTTCTCAGAAAATATCAGAACTAGATAGTGTGGTAGGCTGAATTAACAGGTTTCTCTGGAACCTGAAAATGTTAGCTGGTTTGCAGATGGGATTAGATTAAGGGTTTGGGGATGTGGAGATTATCCTGGATAATCCTAGTGGGCCCTAAATGCAATCACAAAGCCTGTGTTGGCTTTCATCACTGTAGCCAAAATACACTACTCAATAAGAACAGCTTAAAAAAGAAGTTACTTTGGACTTATGATTTCATTCATGATCAATCAGTTTCATCACCATGGGCCCAAGGTGAGGCAGAATATCATGGTGATCAGGAAGCAGGGAGGGAAGGGGCTGCAGGGAAGATGTTCCCTTCTGGGGCATGTCCCCAGTGACCCACCTCCTCCAACCATGCCATACCTACCTATAGATAACACCCAGTCATCCCATTCAAAGTAGGATGGACTGATTAGGTTCTAGGTCTCAATCTATTCATTTTACCTCTGAATATTCCAGGATCAACAGGATGGGGGGGTGCCCTCATAAGGGAGATTCCATACATATAGGGGGCAGTCATAAAGACAAAACACATGTTTGAAGATACTGGTCTTGGAGTGAGGGAGCCACCGGAAGCTAGAAGATGCAAGGAACATTCTCCACTTGACCCTCCTGAGGCAACATGTACTTGGCTTTCAGACTTTTAATCTTCAGAAAGGAGTGAATAAATTTGTTTGAACCCATCAAGTTTATGGCAATTTGTTATAGCAACCACAGGTAACTAACAAAATGAAAGCTTAAGATTGCAAATGTTTTTGATGGGAATAAAACTACCACACCAGAATACCTCCCAGACTATTTGTATTAGTACCAATGGAAGGGTAGAAGTAGAGCTTATCTATTCATGGGTCAATTTTTGAAAAGCCATGTGGGGTGGTGAATTTAAAATTGAGACTAATAATGACATAAGCATGTGGGTAAAATGCAGAATAAGCAACTACATCAAAAAAGTCAGTTTATAGTTTATTAGAATGTCATTTTATGTATGCTTTTAACAAATTTCATTTAAAAATAAAATACTAAGTTAGAAGATTTTAGTAATAGAAACAAGATAATAGGAAAAACATTGTAATTATAATTTTTTCCTTGTGGGCCATATAACTTTGGTCAGCAGTATCCCAGAGGTGACACAGACAATTAAATTTTTTTCCATAAACCATGATTGCTATGGAGGTTTTGCATTTTAACTAATAAAACTAAACTGGTCAGATACCAGAGGGCTTACTTAAGTCCTTTATATTATAGGTTGCAAGAATACTAATAATGACAGGAGATAACCCTTAAACACCAGTATAGCAGAGACCAAAAAGGAAATTGGGGCAAAGAATATAAATTTCTGAAAGAAATTCATAATTGTTGAACTCAAAAATTTATTCTTATGGGAAGGAAGAGCTCATGAGATTCAAATAGCTCCTTAAAAGTTAAGGGCAAACATATTGAAAAAAAATTTTTAATTAAAAAAAATTTATTATAGGTGGATACGTTTGTTTTTATGTGGTACTAAGGATTGAACCCAGTGACTCACATGTGCCAGACAAGTGCAAGCAATCTACCACTAAGCTACCCCAGCCCCCTGAAATTCTTTTTGCATTTTTTTCTTGGCTTATCAGAATTCTATCTATCTGAAACCATTTTTCACTTATTTAGTAAAGCTGCCCTTTAATAAATGCATTTAGAGCTGAAGCTTAGGGTATGACCAGGTACACTCAATAATAAAGAAAATGTGAAGGTCAAAACTCAGTCCGTTTTTGTGGATGAAGTGTGTGTATATATGAACTGCAGTAATGCCTTATGAAAACTCAACCTGTGAAATTTCATTCTCATAAATAAAGAAGGTAGGATTCAACATTGACCTCTATTTGCCTACCTTTCATACCAAATTTCATATGTGAACAGTTTATATGTTAAAATCTATTTAAAACAAATTTAGAGCTGGGTACAGTGGTGCATGCCTTTATTCCCAGCAGCTCTGCAGGCTCAGGAAAGATCATAATTACCAGGGTGGCCTCAGCAACTTGGTGAGATCCTGTAAAATAAACAAAAAAAGCACCACTGACTTCCATCCCCAGTACCATTTTAAACAAAAAATTTAAAAAGACATTTCAGATTATATAGAGATTAGAAAGCTTTGAAAAGTGACTAAAATAAGGTCCTGATTTTTTTCAGGGGTGGGATAAGTAAAAATGAAGAGCATATTTTTACTTAAACTGTTCACTTTTTTCTTAATAAATTCTTTTTTTAAAAAAAATTATTATTTTTGTAGTTGTAGATGGATAGCATGCCTTTATTTTATTTGTTTGTTTTATGTGGTGCTAAGGATCAAACTCAGTGCCTTACATGTGCCAGACAAGTGTTTTGCCATTAAGCTACAGCCCCAGCCCTCAATATATTCGCTGATGGAATCAAATTCCTGTTTCTACTACCTTGACTTCAAAAAGAAGTTTCATTACAAACCTGAATATTTCTGCTTAAACATGGCTACTCTTACTTCTGAGATGTTTCCATATAGTTTAAGTGCCCAGACTGCAGGTAGCCTAGGATCATTCACATGAGCTTACCTTGAAAACAAAGTAGCAATGCATGAGGTAGTTTGCTAGGGTCTTCCTAATAGATATCTAGGGCAGCTGGGGTGTATTGGCACACCTCTGTAATGTCAGCTACCCAGAAGGCTAAGACAGGAGGGTCTCAAGTTCAAAACCAACCTGCACAATTTAATAGCAACACTCTGTCTGAAAGAGGGCTGGTGCTAAGAATTGAACCCAGTCATAAAGTGCTTACCTGGTATGTGCAAAGCCCTGGGTTACATCCCTAGAACCATAATAAATAAATAAGCATCTAGTCCCATGTTCCACCCTGTTACACCAGTTCTACCGGCTTTGTGTTGTTTAAATTACATATCTAGAAAGCTAGTGAAAAACATTTGAAGACACTAGCTTGTTACTCCAAGACCAACAGTTGGACTGTGTCCTGAATATATACCCAAGTGGCAGATCCATGTGTAGCAGTTTTGGTTAAGCCTCCCAAGATCATCAACCACAACAGCATGAGAAATAATATTCCCAGAAAGTTTCTTCATGTACACATTTTCTTTCAGAATGAATTTAATTATTTGTTTAACTTTTTGGCCATTTTTATCATTTAGTTGGCTATTTGAGCTAATAAAATTTATGACCCCAGCAAAATTTTTGACCCTCAGTGTTTTCACGGTTTTTGTGGGTGGCTGGGTGACCACTTCATGGGTTATCATGGATATTATCCTTGTAGTGTGTGTGTGTGTGTGTGTGTGTGTGTAACTGGGGATTCAACCCAGGGGTTCTATACCACTAAGTTATATTCCAGCTATTCTTTTTTTTTTTAAAGAGAGAGGAGAGAGAGAGAGAGAGAGAGAGAGAGAGAGAGAGAGAGAGAGAGAGAGAGAGAGAGAGAGAGAGAGAGGAGAGAGAGAGAATTTTTTTTAAATATTTATTTATTTTTTTTAGTTCTCGGCGGACACAACATCTTTGTTGGTATGTGGTGCTGAGGATGGAACCCGGGCCGCACGCATGCTAGGCGAGCGAGCTACCGCTGAGCCACATCTCCAGCCCCTATTCCAGCTATTCTTATTTTTTATTTTGAGACAAGGTCCTCCCAAGCTGGCTTCGAACTTGTGATCTTCCTCCTTAGATTCCTGAGCTGCTGGGACTATACCTGGTTTATGCCTACCTTCTTTATATCTTTTGTGCTAGTCAAAAATACTTGCTCTTGACATCTTTTTGTTACTACTGACTGCATTTAACATTTCAAGTGTCTCATTTGCAGATATATTTAACTTTACATTATTTAATATGATTTATTTTGCTTTAAATTACAAGCACCCATTTTTTTTTTTATGGTGAAGGTAGTTATCTTCACACATACCTCCTAACAAAGTTAGCTTTAAAAGCACTATTGTGGCCAGATGAAATATTATAATCTATCCTGGCAATAGCTGTTCCTCTAATTTCCCAAGGTACACATGAAAAATTAATAAAATTTCAGAAGAGCACAATTAATCTTTAGCAAAAAAAAGTACAAATAATCTTTGGAGCTGATGAAGGCTTCGGCACCATGCTATTTCAGCTTGAATGCTTTCTATTTTCCCACCTTTAAAAGGATAAATTGGCATTTTCTTGCTTATCAAATGAATAGGAAGTACATTCATTATATGTAGGCAGCATACTCCCCCCTCCAAATAAACTAAGATGATAAAAATACACCTTAAAAACATATAAACTCTCCCTTGTCTGGGCTGTATATTTAGAATGAGCTAAGATGAAATTAGGATTTTTTTCTATTGGTATTAACAGATGAAATTAGGAATTTTTTCTATTGGTATTGACAGATAGGGAATCTCAAAGGAAAATATCAAAATAATTTATTTCAAAATATATAACAAGAAAATGGATATCGATGTCTCTGGTCTGTATAATATGTATGGTTATGTCCCTAGGAACATAAGTATTGTTCCCCAAATTCATCCTGCAAATACTGCTTAGTGTGGTTGAAAAAACACACGTTAAAAAATAGCATCTTACAAATTTTGAATAGATATTTCACTTAGAGGCTGTAAAATGCACATGCCACAATCGGTTAAAAACAAGGTTTTAGGGGCTGGGGCTGGGGCTATTACTCAGTGGCAGAGTGCTTGCCTAGCATGTGTGAGGTACTGGGTTTGATCCTTAGCACCACACAAAAAAATAAAAAAAAATAAAGGCATGATGTCCACCTACAACTACAAAAAAAAAAAAAAAAGCAAAGTTTTACAGTGATTGGATGTGATTTAGAGTGTATTTACTAGGGTTTTATTTATTCATTTATTTATTTTTGGTGTGTATTAATACACAGAAAATAAAATATATCCTTTAAACCTACTTAAGGATACAATTTTTTGGCACTGTGTACACTCACAATTTTGTGCAACCACCACCACGATTCATTTCTAGAAGTTTTTCATTATCCCAACAGAAATTATTTTTAATCATTACAGAATAACTCCTTATTTCTCCCTCCCCCAACTCTAGCCACCACTATTTTGCTGTCTCTATAAATTTTTCTATTCTAAGTTATCTCACATAAGTGGAATCATATTTGAATGGCTTATTTTACTGAGTATGTTCTTAAGGTTTACCCAGGTCACCATGTATCAGAATTTTCCTCCTTTTCATGGCCAAATGATATTCCACTTACATGTACACCACATTTTGTTTATCCATTCAATTGTTGATAGACATTTGGATCATTTTCCCCTGGCTATTGTGAATGTTACTAGGTAATTAGTGTATCTGTTTGAATCCCTGATTTCAATTCTTTGGGGCATATACCAGGAATTGAAATTGTTGAACTACATAATTCTTTTAATTTTTTGAGGAACTATGAAACTTTTTTCACAGCAGCTACATTTCTTTACTTTTCCACTAGCAATGCACAAAGGTTCCAATTTCTTCCCAGCCTCATTAGCACTTGTTATTTTCTTATGAACCTTCACAATCTTATATTAATACTTAGGGTATTACATATAAGATACTTAGAAATGATTTTGAGTTATTTGCCAAATGTAAGAATTCAGTACATATTGACATATTGTTTCTTTACTGAAGGAGTCTGCATTAGGACTACTTTGATTGCACTGGAAAGACACTTCAAAATATAAGTGGCTTTAGCTCACTTGAACATCTTTTATTTGGCAGAGAAAGCAAGAGCTAGAAAGAGAATGGGAACAGGAGGCCATCAATTAAATAACTGAGGCAGTGACTCCCCATCAGCATGGTAGTATATACTGTACTGCAAGCGCTAAAAAGTGCGCTGTGGCTCAGCGGCAGCATGTGTGAGGCACTGGGTTCGGTTCTCAGCACCCCATATAAATAAAATAAAGGCTTATCAACAACTAAAAAAAAAAATTGTTTAAAAGTGTTAACAATAGGACCACAAGCTCACCCATAAAATTTCATTCAAATGTTCCTCTCAGCAACTTTTCAGAGCGGAAGTGAGCGTAGTACCTGGTGCAGCCTAATCGGGTGGCTCTACACTACAGGTTCCTTACAGGTTCCTTCCGCCAAGTGGCAGCAGAGTCTCTCGGGACCCCGCAGAGAAGGCAGGTGAACGCCAGGTAAAGCCCGAGCTCGGGCCGCGCCTCACCTTGGCCTCAGGCCCATGTTTTGAGGAGAGGCGGCTTGTCACTGACCCTGGCTGCGCCCACCTCTCCTCGAGGCTCTCGATTCACCGTCTGGAGCCAGAGGACACGTGTCCAAAGCACCGTAGCCAAGGAAACACCTGGAGGAGGAAGACCAAGCGGTCAGGACTGGGACAAGACGCACACCCTCGCGAGAGTTTGACACACGCCTGCAGCTCGCGAGAATCCTGCGCGACGCGTCCACCAATCACCGGTGGAAGTGGTCCTCGGTGCACGTAATTGGTTAAGAACGGGGAAGCTCGCGCTCCATTGGCCACTTTTCCGGCTGCGACTCCACCCCTAGGCCTGAATCCCCGCCCTTCCCGTAAGTCCACCCCTTAGCAGAGCTGGTGAGGAGAGGAAATGTCAACACAGGCCTTTGGTTTGCTGTGCTCCTGGCCACCCGAATGGAGACCTAGTGGAGTCCCTCCTGGTACTTCAGTCCTAATTCACGTCCAGATTCAGACTTGTCCTGACTGCTTCCTAACCTTGGCCTTCCATCCTGCGATCAGTGCTGACCAGTCCTAATCAGGGAGGTGGCTTTTACCTGTGCTTGGGGGAAGGCAGACTCGCCTAAACTTTGTCATATTGAAGTATTTCTCTTCAAGCTTTCCATCAATACCTTATATAGTAAACAAGGATCACTACTAAACTCCCTTAATTCGATAAATCATCAAAAGAGGCCCAACAATGTAGAACTGTTATCATTCTCATTTTTCGAGCTAAAAAAGGGGGGGGGTATTATCTATCAATCCAAATCCTGTTGTTTACTCTCTAAATATCCAGTGTGCTCAGCCCTTTTCATCCCTATCCCTCTTGCTTTAATTCAAGCCTTCGTGATTGCTTGCCTGGGTTACTTCTATAAACAGCTTAGATACTCCTCTCTGGCCATCCTCTATTAATCTTCCCAATGCAAATCTGATTCCATTTCTCAAATCCTTCTCAAGTCTTTCAAATGTGCAATCCTTCTGTGGCCCCTTTTTGCTTACATATTCTAGCAGAGACTGATTCTTATTAAAATACAACATACCTACATGTAAGTACACCGTCATGAATGCAGTCTGCTAAAATTCTAATCACACTCATGCTAGCTCATGCAACAGAACACAACTACATCCCAGGACTAACCACTCCCCTCTATTCAATGGTGACCACTATCCTGACTTTTTAGAGCATAGGTAGTATCCCTGCATTTGCACAGTAAGTCAGTGGAGCCATTTCAACAAATATACTTTTGTTCTCGGTTTGTTTAATTTATTATGTTCATGAGGTTCATGCTATTTATTTATTTATTTATTTATTTATTTATTTTTAGTATCGTCTGTTCATATAAACCCTGTCTTGGATTTCGTTGTGTGAATATAAAATTGATTTATCTAGCCAAATTTGATAGTGATCCTCTTGGAGTAGTCAACATTTTGGAGCTACTAAAAGCATTGCTTTCAGGTACAGTGGCACATGCCTCTAATCCCAGCAACTCAGGAGGCTAAGGCAGGAGAAAGGCAAGTTCAAAGACAGCCTCAGCAATTTAGGAGGCCCTAAAGCAACTTAACAAAAATGTATCTCAAAATAAAAAGGGATGGGGGTGTAACTCAGTTGTAAAAGTACCCCTGGGTTCAATCCCCAGTGCCAAATAAAGTGTAACAAACACTGTAATATATCTTTTGATGAACATAGTGAATGATGAATGCATTTCTGTTGGATATAAACCTAGAAATGGAATTCTTGGATCAGAGGTTATATATCATGTTCAAATTTAGTAGATATTTTTAAAGTTTTCCAAAATGTTTGTGTCTATTTATACTCCTTCCAGCAACATGTTCACCATTTTCATCACCATTTGTTTTTCCATTTTTTTTAAAAAAGAATTTATCTGGAGCTGAGATTGTGGCTCAGTAGTAGAGAACTCGCCTAGCACGGGGGGGGGGGGGGGGGGGGGATCAGGGTTCGATCCTCAGGACCACATAAAAATAAAGGCATTGTGTTGTGTTCATCTACACCTAAAATTTTTTTTTTTAAAAAAGAATTTATCTGTTCTTTTTAGTTATACATGACAGTAGAATATATTTTGACTTATCATACATATGTGGAATATAACTTCCTATTCTTGGGGTTGTACATGATGTGGAGTTTCACTGGTTGTGATTTGGATATGAACATAAGAAAGTTATGTCTGATTCATTATACTGTTTTCCTATTCCCATCTCTCCTCCCTTCCTATCATTCCCTTTGTCCAATCTTTTGGTTTTCAATTTTGACCATTTTGGTAGGTGATAATTGAGTCTCATGTCATTTTAACTTGCTTCTCCCTGGTGACTGACAAAGTTGAGCACCTTCTCATTTTATTTATTTGCTATTTAGAAATAACTTTATGAAGTGTCTTTTAAAATCTTTGCCCACTTTTCAGATCGTCTTTTTTGTATTTTACTAACATTTGATTATAAAAAATAGCAAATATTGAGCAAAGTTTAGAAAATTTCACACAGTGAACACATTTAAACATGTTACATAGCTGGGTGTGGTGACTCATGCCTGTAATCCCAGCACTTGGGAAGCTGAGGAAGGAGGATTGTGAGTTCAAAGCCAACCTCAGTAATTTAGCAAGGCCCTAAGCAACTTAGTGAGACCCCGTCTCTAAATAAAATATAAAAAGGGACTGGGGATATGGCTCAGTGGTTAAGCACCCTGGTTTCAATTCCCAGTACCAAAACAAAAATCACAACAAAAAACACCAAAAAACAAAACCAAAGAACACCACAGAGATTCTTTAATTAATATTTTATAAAACTTGCTTAATGACAGTTCTTTTCTCTATCCAGCTTAATGTTGTTGCACTTCAAATTAAAATGTAGATAGCAATACATATTTAGCTTTCTAAATATTTTAGCATGTTTTTCACTTGAAATCAGTAGCTAAGGTTTCTTTCAGTGTAAAGTGTACATGAAATAGGTGTACAAATCTTTAGTGAACATTTGCTGAGGTTCAACAAATGCACTTACTTGTGTAACCCAAACTTCTATCAAATATGTACCATACCATCACCCTGGAAGGTCTTTCATGCTGCCCCCTATTTCCACTCTCCCAGGGCAACTGGTATGCTGATCTTTTCCACCACTGTAGGTCAGTTTTGCCTGTTTCAAAATTTCATACAACTGGAGTCATACAGCACATTCTTTTTTTTTTTGTAACATTCCTCTCATTTAACACATTGTATTGAGATTTATCCATATCATTAATGCCTTCCTTTTCATTTTTGAGTAGTATTCCACTGGATGAATATATCACAGGTTGTTTATCTGCTGCAAGTGTCTTTTTAAAAGAATCACTTTATTGAGGTATGATTACTACATTAAATTGTATATACCTAATATAGTTGTATGTACACAACTTGATGAGTTTGGAGATAATGATACACCCTTGAAACCATCAGCTTAATCTCTGCCATAAACATATCTATCATCTCCAAGAGTTTCTTCCTGCCTGTTCACCCCCTTTCTCTTCTCCCTGTATATATACATATATACACACATACATATTGCTTATATCCTCTCTCATTCTGAGTTCCATTTCATTCTTTATTTTTATTTTTTTAAAGATACCTCCTCTCCCAAGTTTACTGCAGCATTATTTATTGAGAATTTTCTTTTTAATATTTACTTTTTAGTTTTCGGCCGACACAACATCTTTGTTTGTATGTGGTGCTGAGGATCGAACCCAGGCAGCACGCATGCCAGGCGAGCGTGCTACCGCTTGAGCCACATCCCCAGCCCTCATTCTTTATTTTTAATTTAGAAATATATTTTATTAGGTTAACAACTTTTTATCAGCATGAGGAAGGATACAAGCTCTAAAAGATTCTAAACATTCTACAAAGTGATAGGAAATCTAACATAAATGGATACATTTTGATAAATTATAAATGTGATGACTATGGACATGTTGGTTTTAGTGTGTAAAATTATACTAATGTATCATTTCATTCTTTTAATGATGTCTTTTGAGGAAAAACTTTTTTATTTGTCGAGGTAGGTCCAGATACTTTTTTTTTCTATGTGGACAGCCAATGGATCTAGCAAGGTTAATTTAAAAAATCACTTTCCCTTCTGTAGTTGTTATAAATCAAGTGACAATTTGTGTGCAGATGTATTTCTCAACTTGATTCTGTTCTATCAGGTGATTTGTGTATCTTCACACCATCACCACACTGTCCCCATTACTATGGCTTTATTGTAAGCCTTGATAGTGTACCAATGAACTGAATTTTTAATTTAAATTTTAATAGCCACGTGGCTATTGGTGACCAGATTGGACAGCACAGATTTATAATATTTCCATCTCCACAGGAAGCTTTATTGGATAACAGCTCTAGATGGTCTTTGGCAGAAAATACCAGAGTTTAATGCTATAGTGCTCTTCAAAAATATCTATGTAAGTCCTTTTTAAAAGGAATTTGGGACACAATTTCCATAGATTAGTAAGACACCCAGTTCTTTTAACCTTGAACTTTCAGAATTGAACTTAAACTCTTAGAAATGAAAATACTATTTCCAGTGTGGGAGAATGTAGTGCCTTGGAAAACATTTTTCTTGATCAGACAAGATGAAATATGTAGCCCCATATCACAGGAAAAGATTCCTGAGGAAGCCAGGCTTAGTGGTACATGCCTGCAATTTCACAGACTTGGGAGGCTGAGGCAGGAGGATAGTAAATTTGAGGCCAGTCTCAGCAGTTTAATGAGACCCTATCTTAAAATAAAAAATAAAAATACTGAGGATGTAGCTCAGTGTAGAGCACCCCTGGGTTCAATCCCCAGTACTAAAATAATAAAATAAAATAAAAAATAAAGATTCCTAAGGTAATATAATAGCCACCAGCTGTAGGTCTAATTAAATTAAATATTTGGTTTCTCAGTGCAGTAGACTAAATAATGGTCTCTAAATATATCCATACCCTAATCCCTGGACCTTATTTGGCAAAAGGGACTTTGCAAATGTAATTAAACTAAGAATCTTGAGATGGGAGATTATCCTGGATTATTTGGGTAGGCCTTAAAAGTAACTGGCAGTGTCCTCACAGAAGGGAGACAGAAAGAGATTTGACTACAGAAGAGAAGGAAGCAATGTGGTCACTGAAGCCAGTGGCCATGCTGCTAGCTCTGAAGATGGAAGAAGGGGCCTCTAGCCTAGGAATGCATGGAATGCTGCTCTAGTAGCTGGGAAAGGCAAAGAAACAGATTGTCCCCTAGAGCCTCCAGAGGGAGAATGGCCCAGCTTACACCTGATGTTGACCCAGTCAAACTGGTTTTGAATTTCTGGCCTAGAATTATAAAAGAATAAACATGTATTGCTTTGGTAAGTTCCAAGCTTTTGATTAATCAATTTAATAAAATGAATTAATTATTCCAAAGTTACCATAAGTGGTGCATGGATTGTTCAGTTTACATTTTTAAAGATTTATTTCTTTATTCTAATTTGTTATAGATGACAGCAGAATGCACTTCAGTTCTACACATGTAGAGCACAATTTTTCATTTCTCTGGTTGTACACAAAGTACAGTCATACCATTCGTGTCTTTATACATGTACTTAGGGTAATGATGTTCAATCTATGTTTTATAGGAGGCCCACATATGAGAATATGGGACATAATGGGTTAAACCACCTTTGTATTCATTTGCTACAGGAAATTAAAACCCTCAGTAGCACTAGCCACATTTGAAGGGCACAATTTCAGACAGTGCAGTTCTAGAGTCTTCTGCTTGCCAAAGAACTATTTGTTCCTTGGCAAGATCTCTTGGACTTGACATTTTTTGGGAATTTAGACATTGTGAATATAAATTTGCTATACTCATCCAATTTTAATTTATCATGTAACTGTTTGCATGGGACAACAAGCCAGGGAAGCTCACCTATCTTCTGCTAAGGCAAAACCTCAGGACTATAGTAATGCAAGGCCATTCTTTGACACCATGATCCATCATTTTTCACCAGTCAAAACTAATAAATGGCATCATTTTATTCATGAAAAATAGCATCAAAAAGAGATGTTTCACTTCAGTTCATTCTTTGGAACACCCAAACATTGCCAAGTCAAATGCAAATCATACTATCGATAAATCTGTCAATTAATAAGAAATAATGGCTTTGATGTCTTTATTTGGTGTGTATGTGTAGGTCTGAAGGTATAGGGTAAACAAAACTCACCTCTAATCTGCTTCAAAAGGTTCCACACAGGGATTAGGGTAGAGCACTTGTCAACAGTGCTTAAGGTCCTGGGTTCAATCTCTAGCACAGAAAAATACATACATACATACATACATAAAGGCTCCACCCACAAGGGCTTTCAGAGCAGCACACTGCAGATCCAGCTCCATGCCCACCTCTCCGCACTTGTGTAAGGTTTTATAGTGGCTAATAGTTGTTAGCAAAGTGCATGTGCTGTCTTCCTTGAAAAAAAGCATGAGGACTGCCCCCTTCCAGTCCCATAAACAAACTGTCATAGTCATTACTACAACACCTATGATATCAATGCTCTAAATTTAGCTGGGAAAGGAGGTTCATGGACTGCCCGCTGGCATGCTTTTAAAAAATATTTTTCTCGTATTAAAATGCACATAACAGCTGGTATTGTGGCTTAAGCAGTAGCATGCTTGCCTAGCACGTGTGAGGCACTGGGTTCAATCCTCAGCACCACATAAAATAAAATAAAGATATTATAAAAAATAAAATAAATACCCATAACAAAATTTATCCATTTTTAAGTGTACAATTTTGCAGAACTGAATACATACATGATGTTGTGAAATCACCACTACTATTCATTTCCAGAACTTTTTCATAATCCCAAACTGAAATTCTGTACCCATTGAACCAAGATTCCTCATGGCCCCTGCCTTCCATTGTCTCCCCGTCTCTATGAATTTGACTATTCTAACTAACTCAAATAAGGGGGATCATACAGTATTGGCTCTTTTTGTCTGGCTTATTTCACTCAGCATATTTTTCAACATGCTGTGATGAACTTTAGTATACACACTGGAATATTTTATTAGTGGGCTACACAAACCTCTAAACTGGAATTTATACAATATGTGAAATAGGTTTAAAGTTCTCCTAAATTTATAGTTATAAAATTGGGCCATACATTAAAATTATCTGAATGTTTAAAAAGTGCCTAGTATTCATGCTGTACCCTAGACCAACTATGTTAGAGTACCTAGGAGAGGGACCCAAGCATCGGTGTCATTTGTAAATATTACTGATATTTCCCAATGTGTAGCCAAGTTCAAGAATTAGTGCCCCAAATAAATGCCTGGTAAACACCATTTCATCTAAGTCTCATCATTCACCTTTCC